>NC_080085.1:75271379-77743588 GCF_949987535.1 Balaenoptera acutorostrata
TATGCCCAGTAGTGGGAATGCTGGGTCGTATGGTAGTTCTATTTTTAGTTTTTTAAGGAACCTCCATACTGTTCTCCATAGTGGCTGTATCAACTTACATTCCCACCAACAGCACAAGAGTGTTCCCTTTATTCCACACACTCTCCAGCATTTATTGTTTCTAGATTTTTTGATGATGGCCATTCTGACCGGTGTGAGATGATATCTCATTGTAGTTTTGATTTGCATTTCTCTAATGATTAATGATGTTGAGCATTCTTTCATGTGTTTGTTGGCAAGCTGTATATCTTCTTTGAAGAAATGTCTATTTAGGTCTTCTGCCCATTTTTGGATTGGGTTTTTCGTTTTTCTGTTACTGAGCTGCATGAGCTGTTTGTAAATTTTGGAGATTAATCCTTTGTCAGTTGTTTCATTTGCAAATATTTTCCCTCATTCTAAGAGTTGTCTTTTGGTCTTGTTTATGGTTTCCTTTGCTGTGCAAAAGCTTTTAAGTTTTATTATGTCCCATTTGTTTATTTTTGATTTTAATTCCATTTCTCTAAGAGATGGGTCAAAAAGGATCTTGCTGTGATGTATGTCATAGAGTGTTCTGCCTATGTTTTCCTCTAAGAGTTTGATAGTGTCTGGCCTTACATTTAGGTCTTTAATCCATTTTGAGTTTATTTTTGTGTATGGTGTTAGGGAGTGTTCTAATTTCATACTTTTACATGTAGCTGTCCAGTTTTCCCAGCACCACCTATTGAAGAGGCTGTCATTTGCAGAAGCCATTCTTGTTCTTTCCCCCACCCCATCCTGAATCAAGTCCAGGAAGGACAGAGAGCCCCATACAGGATAAATCCAAGGAGAAACACACAAAGACACATATTAATCAAATTACCAAATATTAAATGCAAAGAAAAATATTAATTAATTAAATATTAAATATTAAATATTATTAATATTCAATAATAATTTATTGTAATATTAATAATATTAATATTATTGATAATATTAAATTATTAATTAATTAATTAATCTTTGGAATCCCCAAAGATTAAGAGCTGATCTTTCAGTAGAAACTCTGCAAGCCAGAAAGGAGTGGCAGGACATATTTAAAGTGATGAAAGGGAAAAGCTTACAGCCAAGATTACTCTACCCAGCAAGGATCTCATTCAGATTCGACAGAGAAATTAAAACCATTACAGAAAAGCAAAAGCTAAGAGAATTCAGCACCACCAAACCAGCTTTACAACAAATGCCAAAGGAATTTATCTAGGCAGAAAAGACAAGACAAGGAAAAGACCTATAATAACAAAACCAAAACAATTAAGAAAATGGTAATAGGAGCATGCATATCGATAATTTCCTTAAATGTAAATGGATTAAATGCTCCAACAAAAAGACATAGACTGGCTGAATGGATACAAAAACAAGACCCTTATATATGCTGTCTACAAGAGATCCACTTCAGACCTAGGGACACCTACAGACTGAAACTGAGGGGATGGAAAAAGATATTCCATGCAAATGGAAATCAAAAGAAAGCTGGAGTGGCAATTCTCATATCAGACAAAATAGACTTTAAAATAGAGACTATTACAAGAGACAAAGAAGGACACTATGTAATGATCAAGGGATCAATCCAAGAAGAAGATATAAGTATTGTAAATATTTATGCACCCAACATAGGAGCACCTCCATACATAAGGCAAATGCTAACAGCCATAAAACGGAAAATCAACAGTAACACAATCATAGTAGGCGACTATAACACCCCACTTTCACCAATGGACAGATCATCCAAAATGAAATGAATGAAAATAAATTCGGAAACGGAAGCTTTAAATGATATATTAAACAAGATGGACTTAATTGATATTTATAGGACATTCCATCCAAAAGCAACAGAATACACTTTCTTCTCAAGTGGTCATGGAACATTCTCCAGGATAGATCATATCTTAGGTCACAAAGCAAGCCTTCGTAAATTTAAGAAAATTGAAATCCTATTAAGTATCTTTTCCGACCACAATGCTATGATACTATATATAAATTACAGGAAAAGATCTGTAAAAAATAAAAACACATGGAGGCTAAGCAATACACTATTTAATAACGAAGTGATCATTGAAGATATCAAAGGGGAAATCAAAAAATACCTAGAAATAAATGACAGTGGAGACACTACAACCCAAAACCTATGGGATGCAGCAAAAGCAGTTCTAAGAGGGAAGTTTATAGCAATACAATCCTACCTTAAGGAAAGGGAAACATCTCAAATAAACAACCTAACCTTGCACCTAAAGCAATTAGAGAGAGCAGAACAAAAAAACCCCAAAATTAGCAGAAGGAAAGAAATCATAAAGATCAGATCAGAAATAAATGAAAAAAGAAATGAAGGAAACTATAGCAAAGATCAATAAAACTAAAAGCTGATTCTTTGAGAAGATAAACAAAATTGATAAACCATTAGCCAGATTCATCAAGAAAAAAGGGAAAAGGCTCAAATCTATAAAATTAGAAATGAAAAAAGAGAAGTAAAAACTGACACTGCAGAAATACAAACGATCATGAGAGATTACTACAAGCAACTCTATGCCAATAAAATGCACAACCTGGAATAAATGGACAAATTCCTAGAAATGCACAACCTGTTGACACTGAACCAGGAAGAAATAGAAAATATGAACAGACCAATCACAAGCACTGAAATTGAAACTGTGATTAAAAATCTTCCAACAAACAAAAGCCCAGGACCAGATGGCTTTACAGGTGAATTCTATCAAATACTTAGAGAAGAGCCAACACCTATCCTTCTCAAACTCTTCCAAAATATTGCAGAGGGAGGAACACTCTCCAACTCATTCTACGAGGCCACAATGACCCTGATACCAAAACCAGACAAAGATGTCACAAAGAAAGAAAACTACAGGACAATATCACTGATGAACATAGATGCAAAAATCGTCAACAAAATATTAGCAAACAGAATCCAACAGCATATCAAAAGGATCATACACCATGATCAAGTGGGGTTTATTCCAGGAATGCAAGGATTCTTCAGTATATGCAAATCAAACAACGTGATACACCATATAAACAAATTGAAGGAGAAAAACCATATGATCATCTCAATCGATGCAGAGAAAGGTTATGACAAAATTCAAAACCCATTTATGATAAAAGCACTGTAGAAAGTAGGCATAGAGGGAACTTTCCTCAACATAATAAAGACCATATATGACAAACCCACAGCCAACGTCGTCCGCAATGGTGAAAAACTGAAACAATTTCCACTAAGATCAGGAGCAAGACAAGGTTGCCCACTCTCAACATTATTATTCAACATAGTTTTGGAAGTGTTAGCCACAGCAATCAGAGAAGAAAAAGAAATAAAAGGAGTCCAAGTCGGAAAAGAAGAAGTAAAGCCGTCACTGTTTGCAGATCACATGATACTATACATAGAGAATCCTAAAGATGATACCAGAAAACTCCTAGAGCTAATCAATGAATTTGGTAAAGTAGCAGGATACAAAATTAATGCACATAAATCTCTTACATTCCTATACACTAATGATGAAAAATCTGAAAGTGAAATTAAGAAAACACTCCCATTTACCATTGCAACAAAAAGAATAAAATATCTAGGAATAAACCTACCTAAGGAGACAAAAGACCTGTATGCAGAAAATAATAAGACACTGTTGAAAGAAATTAAAGATGATACAAATAGATGGAGAGATATACCATGTTCTTGGATTGGAAGAATCAACATTGTGAAAATGACTCTACTAGCCAAAGCAATCTACAGATTCAATGCAATCCCTATCAAACTACCACTGGCATTTTTCACAGAACTGGAACAAAACATTTCACAATTTGTATGGAAACACAGAAGACCCCGAATAGCCAAAGCAATCTTGAGAACAAAAAACGGAGCTGGAGGAATCAGGCACCCTGACTTCAGACTATACTACAAAGCTACAGTAATCAAAACAGTATGGTACTGGCACAAAAACAGAAATATAGATCAATGGAACAGGATAGAAAGCCCAGAGATAAACCCACACACATATGGTCACCTTATCTTTGATAAAGGAGGCAAGCATATACTGTGGAGAAAAGACAGCCTCTTCAATACGTGGTGCTGGGAAAATTGGACAGGTACATGTAAAAGTATGAAATTAGAACACTCCCTAACACCATACATAAAAATAAAGTCAAAATGGGTTAAAGACCTAAATGTAAGGCCCGACACTATCAAACTCTTAGAGGAAAACATAGGCAGAACACTCTATGACATACATCACAGCAAGATCCTTTTTGACCCAACTCCTAGAGAAATGGAAATAAAAACACAAATAAACAAATGGGACCTAATGAAACTTAAAGGTTTTTGCACAGCAAAGGAAACCATAAACAAGACGAAAAGACAACCCTCAGAATGGGAGAAAATATTTGCAAATGAAGCAACTGACAAACGATTAATCTCCAAAATTTACAAGCAGCTCATGCAACTCAATACCAAAAAACAAACAACCCAATCCAAAAATGGGCAGAAGACCTAAATAAACATTTCTCCAAAGAAGATATACAGATTGCCAGCAAACACATGAAAGAATGTGCAACATCATTAATCATTAGAGAAATGCAAATCAAAACTACAATGAGATATCATCTCACACCGGTCAGAATGGCCATCATCAAAAAATCTAGAAACAATAAATGCTGGAGACGGTGTGGAGAAAAGGGAACCTTCTTGCCCTCTTGGTGAGAATGTAAATCGCTACAACCACTACGTAGAACAGTATGAAGGTTCCTTATAAAACTGAAATTAGAGGTACCATACGACCCAGCAATCCCACTACTGGGCATATACCCTGAGAAAACCATAATTCAAAAAGAGTCATGTACAAAATGTTCATTGCAGCTCTATTTACAATAGCCAGGACATGGAAGCAATGTAAGTGTCCATCTTTGGATGAATGGATAAAGAAGATGTGGCACATATATACAATGGAATATTACTCAGTCATAAGAATAATCGAAATGGAGTTATTTGTAGTAAGGTGGATGGAGTTAGAGTCTGTCATACAGAGTGAAGTAAGTCAGAAAGAGAAAAACAAATATAGTCTGCTAACACATATATATGGAACCTAAGGGAAAAAAAAAAGATCATGAAGAAGCTAGTGGTAAGACGGGAATAAAGACACAGACCTAGTAGAGAATGGACTTGAGGATATGGGGAGGGGGAAGGGTAAGCTGTGACAAAGTGAGAGAGTGGCATGGACATATATACACTACCAAACATAAAATAAATAGCTAGTGGGAAGCAACCGCATAGAACAGGGTGATCAGCTCGGTGCTTTGTGACCACCTAGACGGGTGGGTTAGGGAGGGTGGGAGGGAGAGAGATGCAAGAGGAAAGAGATATGGGAACATATGTATATGTATAACTGATTTACTTCGTTATAAAGCAGAAACTAACACACCATTGTAAAACAATTATAGTCCAATAAAGATGTTAAAAAAAAAAAGAACATCTGGAAATTTTTTTAATGGTCTATATTTAGAAAAGGCAACTGGCTCTCTTCTTTGTCATTTGAATGTTTACTAATCCATTACAACTTCCTTTATAGATAAAAATATGATTTAATTGCCAAGTCTATATCCACATGCCATAGAACACCTCACTTAAGATGTGAAAAACAAGGGCTTCCCTGGTGGTGCAATGGTTGTTAATCTGCCTGTCAATGCAAGGGACATGGCTTCAAGCCCTGGTCCGGGAAGATCCTACATGCCACGGAGCAACTAGGCCTGTGTGCCACAACTACTGAGGCTGTACTCTAAAGCCCATGAGCCACAACACTGAGCCTACGTGCCACAACTACTGAAGCCCACAGACCTAGAGCCCTAGAGCCACCACAATGAGAAGCTATGCACACAGTGAAGAGTATCCCCTGCTCGCCGCAACTAGAGAGAGCCCACGTGCAGCAACAAAGGCCCAATGCAGCCAAAAATAAATTAAAAAAATAAAAAGATGTGAAAAACAGTGATATATAGTGGAATGGCCAAAAAGTTCATTCAGGTTTTCTAAAACCTGTTTTTGGCCAATCCTATATATGTATATATATATATATATAAAACCTGGAAAACCCGAACGAACTTTTTGGCCAACCCACTATATATCACTTTTTTTTTGGCCAACACACTATATATTATTTTATACATATATACATGTATGGCAACAAAATGGAAGATATGGAGGAAAGGACCTGCCTCATATAACAATTCAGAAGGACCCCAAAAAGTCCTATTTGCCTAAAAATCCACTTTTTTCCACTGTGCTAAGTTTGACATAAGAGTTATTACTTTTAAGGAAGTATTCTCTGTTTACATGAAATACCTTGATAGGAACTTTATATTATTGTCAATCAGTTACAGTTTGGTATCATTAGTGTGCCAGTACCTTTCTATTTAACCACTGGCTAAGAACAGTGCAAGTGCTTAGGAAATGAAGCAAATGTGGTAAACATGCAGAGAATACACCACAACACTCCTGTTTTTCTCTTTGATTCATAATAGTAGAGCTTTATAATACTCTCTCCACTCCCAGATCTATCACTTCTCTGTAACAGTAATTTTCAATTGGTAGACAGCAACACCTCTTGGGAAGTTTGTTAAAAGGTATTTTGATATACAGTAAGAATTGAGAATTACTGTTCTAACAGCTTCCTTGAGTATATCTTCTTACTTAGGAGTCATTTATCTTATAGACTTGGATAATCACTAAGGACAAAAGAGGAGTAAACCAATATGTGATGTAGGTGATCACTTTGCCTCAAGAGTAGTTGGCATTTTAGATATTCCAGTCCAATAAGTGAAATCCATCTTCTTGGGCCAACGTTTCCACTCAGGAGTAATTTCTCTAAGGTCTTTTTATTAACACATTAAAATAAAATACATTAGTTCCCCCTTATCCACTGGAGATATATTGCAAGACCCCTAATGGATGCTTGAAACCATGGATAGTACAAAACCCTTTATATAGTACGTGGTTTCCTATATATACATACCTATGATAAAGTTTAATTTATAAGTTAGGCAGAGTAAGGGATAAAAAATAATAACAAATAATAAAATAGAACAACTATAGCAATATACTGTAATAAAAGTTATGTGAATATGGTCTCTCTCTCTCTCTCAAAATATTATATTGTATTGTTCTCACCCGTCTTCTGATTATGATGTGAGATGAAGTGAGGTGAATGATGTAGGAATTTTGAGGTAGTGTTAGGCTACTATTTACCTTCTGATGAATCAGGAGCATCATTTGCTTTGGGTGTTCCTGGATCATCTAGCCATGATGATGTCGATGGTTGGAAGTAAGGAGTAGAGGATGTGGATGACTGGGTATCTCAGGCAGGAAGGAGCAGGGCAGTGTGAGATTTTATCACACTACTCAGAACAGCATTCAATTTAAAATTTATGAATAGTTTATTTCTGGAATTTCCTATTTAGTATTTTTGAAACATGTTTGGCCATGGGGAACTGAAACTGTGGAAAGGGAAACTTCGATTATGAAGGACTACTGTATATACATATACATTAAGATTAAGATGAATATTGTTTACTTCACAATCTTAGGAAAAATTAGTTCATGCTCAGATTTTGGCTAATCGATTTCTTGAAAAGGTCATACACAAATCATATGTATATCCTTAGTTTTTTGGACTGTACCATATACTTCTACAGCTTTTGTAGCTAAACAGCTGAGTATTTTTCTGGTCATAGACATGGTGAAAATATAAGCTAAATGAAGAAGGCGAGACTCCATAGTAATAGGAACTTTTTTAGTTCAAAGTGATAGATCTGGTTATAGCTTATCCGTTCAAACATTGGCAAAGTCCAGGAATATCTCACTTCAGGAAATATTTGATCCAGGTTTTCAAACATACAATAAATATTTTCTCTGTTTCTTTCAAGGCTAATCTGTCCTCTGTGCTATCTTCACTGTCAGACTGATTATTTCCAGAAAATGACAACATGTTTCCCAGCATCTCCAGACATATTTTACTAGCTCAGGAGACCATTGGAAAGTGAACTTTCTTTTTCCAGTAACTCAAGCAAATATTACAGAATTAATTCTTATGAGATAAACTTGAATCATGTGCTTATCCTTAGTCCAATTATTGTGCCAAAAGGATAGAATATGAATATTTCCTGGGTCTGGTTCATGTGCTACACTTGTACCTAGAGAGATCAATAATATTAGCTAAAACGACATTGACAATACCTATGTGTTAATTAATCACTGTTCTACAATCTTTATAGATATTAACTAATTTAATCCCTATGACAACCCTATGGAGAGTGGGAAACTATTATTATTCCCATTTTATAGGGTTACGGAATTGATAAAGGGGTTAAGTAAATTGTTTACAGTTACATAGATGTGAAGTGATAAAGCAAGTATTCGAACATGGGATGTGTTGAAACAATGTTAGAACTTAACCAATACACTATATGGAAGAGGTAGATGAAAGGCCATGAAAAAATTAGCCTGTTGTTACTAAAAGAAGGGTCAATGAAAGGTAAGAATAAGTTATATCCATTCTATGGGATAGTGAAAGAAGAGCATTAAAATTAGTGAGTCAAGGGTAAAGACAAAGCAGAATAATTTTTTGGTTCACAGAAGATTTCTGTCTCTACTTTTAACATTTGTACTTTCTTGTGCAGATTGTTTCCTAAAACCAATATCTTTACCATTCTAGCACTTTAGATTGTGCATCCATGTATCTGTTCATTGTCTGTCTTCCATGATAGAATATAAGTTCCATGAACGCTGCTTTTTTTGGGGTTGGAGTGTGAACCGCACAGCTTGTGGGATCTTAGTTCCCCAACCAGGATGGAACCTTGGTAGTGAAAGTGTGGAGTCCTAACCACTGGACCTCCAGGGAATTTCCTACCGTTCTATTTTTAATAGAAGTTTTATTTAATCTACCTTAATATCCAACATTCATACCACATAAATACTCCATTTTAATTGAGAAGAACTCTTTCTCTCTCCTTCACTGTAAAGAATAGTGGGTAAATATCACAAAAGCTTTTTTGGAACCAAGTAGTTCATGGACAATTGTACTCTAGGAACCAATGTTCATTTGAGTCTATTTCTTAAATTATTAATTAAAATCTATTGTTTTGTCACAGGTGTGTATGTTTATCTCAAGGATTATTTCCCTGTAGAGAAATGGTGCCAAGAAAGTTAAATTGGAAAATAATTCCATCCAAAAATTTTTCCTAATTATTATCAATCAGAAACAGGAAACACAGCAACAGCAGATATATTATTTTAGAAAACAAAGTCACTGAATGAGAATTTTAACATGGCTTCCTGAATACTTTCTATCAACTCACTTCCCACCCCCCCCAACACATGTACAGACATCCACTAATTTAGTTATGCCTGTTTGTTTGTTTATTTTTCCTTTTGCATATTGTGTAAAGAGCTTTACATTTACATTTTACATTTTCCTCTCAACCCCTTAGAGGAAAATGTCGTTGGCATTCATACAAATGTTTGGCATTTTAAAGTCTCCAGATCCAAACAGCTAGCAAACAGAAAGCAAGAATGGAACAGTCCCTTTCAATTTGAGCAGAATCTCATAGACTTAGGATCTGGAAAATGGCAGGTGCTTATCAGCACCATTATCTCCTATCAGGAAGTGAAAAAAATACTCTACTTTGTATTGGAGAGGAAAATTAAACCCAAATTAATCACTTAAGTTGTAATATGTTCAATTTTAATTTTCTATTTCAAAACAAAACAAAATAAAAAAATACCTCAAATTTTTAAAGACTAAGCAATTCAACTTTTAACAGTCCAACACTTCTGCAAAGATGGGGCCATCAGAAACTTTGCACCTACAAAAGGAATTTTTGAATAGTTCTCAGTACTCATTGAGAAGGAAGAACAACTCCTCAGGTGCTTCAATGGTATCCCATTTCCTCTTGTATTCTGAAGTATACTGCAAAGAGTTTGAAGTTAAGGACTGTATTTTATTTATCTTTAATCTCTGGGTATGACATAAAGCCTAGTAAATAGTAGTCACTCAATGGATACTTGAGTGAATCAAATAATTTTAAAAATGAAAGAAGATTATCTACTCTAAATGGTTTCCAAAGATTCATACAATTGATATGTAATAATTATGAAACATAGTACTGTGGCAAAAACTAGTTACACTTTGTTTTCAACTGATATAGATTTTTCATTGCCATGGTATGGTTTTCCAACTTTCTGGTACTTTAAATAAGGTATTTTTATTGATAACTATTTATGGATATAAATACAAAAGTTGAGGAGGGACATTTACTACCCTGCCCTAAACATTTCAGAGAAGGGAGGTAACTTTTTCTTTGTTCCACACGACAGATTAGTATTGAAGTGAAAACTTTCAGTCTCTCTCTCTCCCTCACTTACTTCTCCCTATGGTAGGACAAGACATTTGTGCAATCTGGAACAAAAATACGTATTAGGACATACTGCTCAGGAAACAGAATCTTGATGTTGAAAAGTCAGTGTATTCTCTCTTTGACTGTCTTGTCCTCTTTGTTCTATGGGTGAATGTATTTGTCAGGTGGGTGATTTTTCAGGCAACTGCTTTGCAGATTCTAATCTCTTTATAGGTAGTTGTGAGAATCCATAATTGTCTCTAGACTTAAAGATATCCTCCAACACTATTTTCTAGAATAATAAAAATGATATATTGATCCTCATATGTTCTTTCTCAAATGGCTGGAATTCAGAAAGGGGTTACCCAAATTTTCGATAGTACTAAGAATATTTAAACTTTGAAACTTAGAAAAGTTAGTGTCATGATTGATGACTGTTATTTTTTTACAATTAATTAATCATTTGGGATTGATAATTTTCTATCCAGAAATATTTTAAAAATATTCTGATGATATATTTTGTATTCTTTCAGGATTCAAAGGGTACTTCAGGAAGTGACAGCACAGAAAGTGATAGAGTAAGAATCTTGTTAAATTCCCTTCCATAAAAGCACTAAGAAAATTGGAAAATAATAATCACAATTAACTTTCTGAGGACACTAGAAATTAACCAAAGTCTTGGAGTATTCTGGAAAGCATTTATTCAAGAAAAAATTTCAATCTTGGTAAGAACAGCAGCCTATGTGGTGTTTTAAATTGTCTTATTTTCATTGATTTTTCTTCAGCTCCATGGTGGTCTTAAAAACCAACAGCCTACAATCATGGTAAAAATCAGCAGCCTGGTAATCACTGGAGGGAGCAGAACTAGGTTGGAGATGCATTAAAGCCCCATTCTCAGAGAATTACCATTATTTGACCTATCAGGTAGCCCCCTGGAAGACCCCACTTTCAAGACTGCATTTATTTTATCTGAGTTGGAAAGAGCCATTCCAAGTATGCTTATCCCTATCATTGAAGGTAGGTAAAGAAATAACAAGTTGTGATGACTCAAGACAGATTAGAAACAAAATAAGCTGATAGAAACATGGGGGAACATGAATCCATTTATTTTTCTTTTTCTAGTTGAGACCTTATTTTGTTTGAGCAGTTTTAGCTTTACAGAAAAAAATTAAGATAAAAATACAGAGAGTTTTACTCTACTCCTTATCCCCAAATTTCCCCTCTTATTAACATCTTACATTAGCGTGGTATATTTGTTACAATTGATGAGCCAATATTGATACGGTGTTAACTAAAGTCCATAGTTTACAGTAGAGTTCACTCTTGGTGCTGTATATTTTATGGGTTTTGACAAAAGTAAATGACAGGTATCCACCATTACAATATCATACAGAATAATAACTTCACTGCCCTAAAAATTCCTTGTGTTCCAACTATTCATTCTTCTATCATGAAGAAACCCTGACAACCATGGATATTTTTACTGTTGCCATGGTTTTGCCTATTCCAGAATGTCATACAGTTGGATCCATATAGAATGCAACCTTTTCAATATTGGCTTCTTTCACTTAGCAATATGCATTTAAGGTTCCTCTATGTCCTTTTGTGGCTTGATAGCTTATTTATTTTTATTACTGAATAATATTCCATTGTATTAATATGCCATAGTTTGTTTATCTGTCTACCTTAAAGGACGTCTTGGTTGCTTCCAAGTTTTGGCAATTATAAATAAAAATGCTATGAACATTTGTGTGCAGGTTTTTGTGTAGATTTAAGTTTTTATTTCATTTTGGTAAATTTCAAGGGTCATTGCTGCTGGATTGCATGATAAGAATATATTTAGTTTTGTAAACTGCCTCTGATGATTAATTTTATGTGTAAAATTTATGGGACACATTGTGCCCAGATATTTGGTCAAACGTTATTCTAGATATGTCTATGAGTATGTTTCTAGATGAATATAACATTTGCTTCTGTAAACTGAGTAGAGCAGATTATTCTCCTTAATGTGGATGGACCTTATCCCAACAGGATGGCCTAAATAGAACCAAAAGCCTGAATAAAAAGAAACTCTTTCTGCCTGACTGTTTTCAAGCTAGGACATCAGTTTTTTTCTTGCCTTCAGATATAAACTGAAACATGAGCTCTTCCTGGATAGCCAGACTGCCAATCTTCATAATGGAAACACACCATCAGCTTTCCTGGTTGTCAGGTCTTTAGACTTGGACTTGGGATATCCTGGGTCAGGGCTTGTCAGTCTCCATAATTGTGTCATCCAATTCCTTATTATAAATCTATTACACACACACACACACACGTATCCTATTGGTTCTGTTCTTTGGAGAACTCTAATACAGTACCAAATTGTCTTCCAAAGTGGTTGTACCATTTTGCATTCCTACCACTATGAATAAGAATTCTTGTTGCTCCACGTTCTCACCAGCATTTGATGTTGTCAGTATTTGGGATTTTTGCCATTCTAATATCTATGTAGTGCTATCTTATCTTTGTTTTAATTCACAATTCCTTACTAAAAACTCTAAATGTTTATATTAGAGAAGAAGAAGGATGCAAAGTAAGTAACCTAACCTTTCTCCTTAAGAAAATGGAAAAAGAATAACAGACTGAACCCAATGCATGCAGAATAAAGAAAAATCATAAAGAGCAGAAATAAAGTATATAATTAGAAAAACAATAGAGAAATCTAATGAAAACTAAAGTTGGCTCTGAAAAGATTAACAATACGCACCAACTTTCAGCTAGACTAACCAAGAACAAAGACTCAAATTACTAAAATATAGAATAAAAAGAGGGGGCATTACTATCAATCCTATAGAAATAAAAAAGGATTATAAGGGAATAATCTGAACAATTTAATGCCAAGATATTAGATAATCTAGATGTAATGTGC
Organism: Balaenoptera acutorostrata; assembly: GCF_949987535.1. NCBI lineage: Eukaryota > Metazoa > Chordata > Mammalia > Artiodactyla > Balaenopteridae > Balaenoptera > Balaenoptera acutorostrata. The sequence goes on from NC_080085.1 coordinate 75,284,725, forward strand.
ATATTCCCAGAAAGACACTAACTATAGAAATTCACTTAAGAAGCAACAGAAAATCTGAAAAAAAGCAAAAATAAGCAAGGAGATTGATTTAGGGGAAAAAACAAAACTTCCCACAAAAAAAGTCCAGAACCATACAGCATCACTGGTGAATTCTTTCAAATATTTAAGGAAGAGTTAACAGAAATCCATCACAAACTCTTCCAAAAATAAATGCTCTGTGACACATTATTTGAGGTCAGTATCTTCTATACCAAAACCAGACAATGACATCACAAGAAAAACAATGGCAGACCAATATCCTTTATGAATATAAAAACAAATATCCTTTTCTCCACACCCTCTCCAGCATTTCTTGTTTCTAGATTTTTTGATAATGGCCATTCTGACTGGTGTGAGATGATATCTCACTGTAGTTTTGATTTGTATTTCTCTAATGATTAATGATGTTGAGCATTCTTTCATGTGTTTGCTAGCAATCTGTATATCTTCTTTGGAGAAGTGTCTATTTAGGTCTTTTGCCCATTTTTGGATTGGGTTGTTTGTGTTTTTGCTATTGAACTGCATGAGCTGCTTGTAAATTTTGGAGATTAATCCTTTGTCAGTTGCTTCGTTTGCAAATATTTTCTCCCATTCTGAGGGTTGTCTTTTGGTCTTGTTTATGGTTTCCTTTGCTGTGCAAAAGCTTTTAAGTTTCATTAGGTCCCATTTGTTTATTTGTGTTTTTATTTCCATTTCTCTAGGAGCTGGGTAAAAAAGGATCTTGCTGTGATGTATGTCATAGAGTGTTCTGCCAATGTTTTCCTCTAAGAGTTTGATAGTGTCGGGCCTTACATTTAGGTCTTTAATCCATTTTGACTTTATTTTTGTGTATGGTGTTAGGGAGTGTTCTAATTTCGTTATTTTACATGTAGCTGTCCAGTTTTCCCAGCACCATTTATTGAAGAGGCTGTCTTTTCTGCACTGTATATTCTTGCCTCCTTTATCAAAGATAAGTTGACCATATGTGTATGGGTTTATCTCTGGGCTTTCTATCCTGTTCCATTGATCTATATTTCTGTGTTTGTGCCAGTACCATACTGTCTTGATTACTGTAGCTTTGTAGTATAGTCTGAAGTCTGTAGTATAGTCTGTAGTATAGTATTACTGTAGCTTTGTAGTATAGTCTGTAGTATAGTCTGATTCCTCCAGCTCCGTTTTTCATTCTCAAGACTGCTTTGGCTATTCGGGGTCTTTTGTGTTTCCATACAAATTGTGAAATGTTTTGTTCCAATTCTGTGAAAAATGCCAGTGGTAGTTTGATAGGGATTGCATTGAATCTGTAGATTGCTTTGGCTAGTAGAGTCATTTTCATAATGTTGATTCTTCCAATCTAAGAACATGGTATATCTCTCCATCTATTTGTATCATCTTTAATTTCTTTCATCAGTGTCTTATATTTTTCTGTATACAGGTCTTTTGTCTCCTTAGGTAGGTTTATTCCTAGATATTTTATTCTTTTTGTTGCAATGGTAAATGGGAGTGTTTTCTTAATTTCACTTTCAGATTTTTCATTATTAGCGTATAGGAATGCGAGAGATTTCTGTGCATTAATTTTGTATCCTGCACTTTACCAAATTCATTGATTAGCTCTGGTAGTTTTCTGGTAGCATCTTTAGGATTCTCTATGTATACTCTTGTACTGTTGCTGTGAATGTAAATTGATACAGCCACTATGGAGAACAGTATGGAGGTTCCTTAAAAAACTAAAAATAGAACTACCTTACGACCCAGCAATCCCACTGCTGGGCATATACCCTGAGAAAACCATAATTCAAAAATAATAGTCATGTACCAAAATGTTCATTGCAGCTCTACTTACAATAGCCAGGACATGGAAGCAACCTAAGTGTCCATCATTGGATGAATGGATAAAGAAGATGTGGCACATATATACAATGGAATATTACTCAGCTATAAAATGAAATGAAATTGAGTTATTTGTAGTGAGGTGGATGGGCCTAGAGTCTGTCATACAGAATGAAGTAAATCGTGAAGTAAGTCAGAAAGACAAAAACAAATACCATATGCTAACACATATATATGGAATGTAAGGGAAAAAAAGGTCATGAAGAACCTAGGGGTAAGATGGGAATAAAGACACAGACCTACTAGAGAATGGACTTGAGGATATGGAGAGGGGGAAGGGTAAGCTGTGACAAAGTGAGAGAGTGGCATGGATGTATATACACTACCAAATGTAAAATAGATAGCTAGTGGGAAGCAGCCGCATAGCACAGGGAGATCAGCTCGGTGGTTTGTGACCACCTAGAGGGGTGGGATAGGGAGGTTGGGAGGGAGGGAGATGCAAGAGGGACGAGATATGGGAACATATGTATAGGTATAACTGATTCACTTTGTTATAAAGTGAAAACTAACACACCATTGTAAAGCAATTATACTCCAATAAAGATGTTTAAAAACAACAAAGAAAAAACAAGTATCCTTGATACAATAGATAAAGGATTACACACCATGACCAACTGGAATTCACTCACTGGACAATGTTCAACACAGTTTTATGATAAAAAACAGTCAACAAACTACGGATAGAATGAAATTTCCTCACTGTTAAAGTGCAGTTGTAAAAACAACCCTGAGCTAATGTTATACTTTACGGTGAAAATGGAAAACTTTCCAGATAAGTTAAGCAATAAGAAAAAAAATGTCTAGTGTCACATTTCTATATAACCTTGAATGCAGGTTCTAGGTGGGGTAATTAGGCAGGAAAAATAAAGACATTCAGATTGGAAAAAAGACACAAAACTATTTTTTCTCCATTTGCAAATGACATGATTTTGTGTACTGAATAGCTTAAAGCATCCAGAAAAAAAGAAAAAAAAAACTAGAAGAAATAGTAAAGAACTTCAGCAAGGTTATAAAATAAAGGGTGCATGCACAAAAGACAATTTTATTTCTACACACTACCAAGGAAAATCTGAAAATAAGATCAATAAAATATTCCACTTACAGTAGTATCAAAAATAGCAAAACTCATCGTTGTAAATTTAACCAAGGAAGTGTAACACCTGTACACTGAAAACTACAAAACAAGTTGAAGATAATTAAAGACCTAAATAAATGAAAAAGAATCCCTTGTTCATGAATTGGAAGACTTAATATTGTTAAGATCACAATATTTTCTAAGTTGATCTCCAGATTTAGTGCAAGTTTTATCTAATGTCCAACTGCCATTTCTGAAAAAAATGGAAAAACAGATTCAAAAATTGATATAGAAATGCAAGTCACTCAGAATAGACATAACAATCTTAAAAAAAAAGAAAAAAAAGTAGGAGGACTCGTTTTTATCAATTTCAAAATTTACCATAAACAAATGGCAAACAAGACAATGTTGTTCTGGCATAAGGATAAACGTATAGGTCACTGGAATAGAATTAGGAGTTCAGAAATAAAACCATGTGTCTACCAATTTTCAAGAAGGGTACCAAGACAATTCTATAGAGAAAAATCATTTTATTAAAAAATAGATATTACTGGGATAATTGTACATTAACATACAAAAGAACAGAATTGGACTTTTACCTCAGGCAATACAAAGAAATTAACTCAAAATAATCAAAGACCTAAATGTAAGAACTAAAACTATAAAACTCCTAGAAGAAAACATAGGGATAATTATTTGTGACCCTGGAGTGAGGAATACTTTTTTATATATAATATGGAAAGTACAAGCAACAAGAGAAGAAGTATATAAATAGACATTGTCACTTTAAAAACTTTTGTTATTTCAAAAGCTTCCATCAAGAAAGTGAAAAGACAATTCACAAAATAGAAGAAAAATTTTGCAAATCATACATCTGATAAGTGACATTCCTAGATTATATAAAAAACTATTACTTAATAATAAGACCAATGACACAACTGAAAATGGAGAAAGAAGGAAAAACAAAACCCAAAATTATTAGAAGGAAAGAATTCATGAATAACATAGGAGAAATAAATGAAATAGAGACTACAAAAACCCTTTAGAAGATCAATGAAACTAAAAGCTGGTTCTTTGATAAGATGAACAAAATTGATAAAACTTTAGCCAGACTCATCAAGAAAAAAAAAAGGGGAGAGTGCCCAAATCAATAAAATCAGAAAAGAAAACAGAAGTTACAACTGTCACCATATAAATACAAAGAATCATGAGATTATTACAAACAGCTATATTCCAAAACAATGGACAATCTAGAAGTGGACAAATTCTTAGAAATGAAAAATCTCCCCAAACTGAAGCAATGAATAGAAAATATGAACAGACCAATTACCAGTAATGAAATTGAATCAGTAATTTAAAAACTCCCAACAAACAAAATTTCAGGACTAGATTGCTTCACAGGTGAATTCTACCAAACATTTAGAGAAGAGTTAACACCTATCCTTCTCAAACTACTGCAAAATATTGCAGAGGAAAGGACACTCTTGAACTCATTCTTTGAGACCAGCATCACCAAAACCAGACAGATTTCACAAAAAAAGAAAATTACAGGCCGATATCACTGATGAAAAAAAGATGCTAAAATCCGCAACAAAATATTAGCACACCAAATCCAAAAATGTATTAAAATGATCATACACCATGATCAAATGGGATTTATTCCAGGGATGCAAGAATTTTTCAGTATCTGCAAATCAAACAATTTGATACACTACATTAACAAACTGAAGAACAAAAAGCATATGATCATCTCAATAGATGCAGAAAAACTTTTGACAAAATTCAACATCCATTTACAATAAAAAAAAAAAACACCTCCCCAGAAAGTGGGCAAGAGGGAACATACCTCAACATAATAAAGGCCGTATATGACTCACTCACAGCTAACATCATACTCAATGTTGAAAAACTGAAAGCATTTCCTCTAAGATCAGGAACATGAAAAGCATGCCACTCTCACCACTTTTATTTAACATAGTATTGGAAATCCTAGCCACAGGAATCAGAGAAGAAAAGAAAATAAAGAAGTTAAAATTCACAGAGAAGTAGTAAAACTGTCACTGTTTGCAGATGACATGATACTATACATAGAAAATCCTAAAGAAGCCACCAGAAATGTACTAGTGCTCATCAATGAAATCAGTAAAGTTGTAGGACATAAAATTAATATACATAAATATGTTGGATTTCTATACACTAACAATTAACTATCAGAGAAATTAAGGAAATAATCTTATTTACCATTGCATCAAAAAGAATAAAATACCTAGGAATAAACCTCCCTAAGGAGGTAAAAGACCTGTACTCAGAAAACTATAAGACAGTAATGAAAGAAACTGAGGTCAATAAATAAATAGATGGAAAAATATACCATGTTCTTGGATTTGTAAGAATTAATATTGTTAAAATGGCCATACCACCCAAGGCAATCTACAGATTTAGTGCAATCCCTAACAAAATACCAATGTCATTTTTCACAGAACTAGAACAAATAATTTTAAAACGTGTATGGAAACAGAAAAGATCCCAAATAGCCAGAATAATACTGAGAAAGAAGAACAGAGCTGAAGGAATCACGTTTCCTAACTACAGACTACACTATAAAGCTAGAGTAATCAAAACAACATGGTACCAGCACAAAAAACAGACACATACATCAATGGAACAGAAGAGGGAACCCAGAAATAAACCACACACCTATAGTCAATTAATCTACAACAAAGGAGGCAAGAATATACAATGCAGAAAAGGCAGTCTTTTCAATAAGTAGTGCTGGGGAAACTGTACAGCTACATGTAAAAGAATGACATTAGAACATTATCTAACACCGTATACAAAAATAAACTCAAAATGGATTAAAGACCTAAACGTAAGACCGGAAACCATTAATGTCCTAAAGGAAAACATAGAACACTCTTTGACATAAATTGTAACAATATTTTTTTGGATCTGTGTCATAAAGCAAAGGAAATAAAAGCAAAAATAAGCAAACTGGACCTAATTAAACTTAATAGCTTTTGCACAGCAAACGAGACCATTGACAAAATGAAAAGACAACCTATGGAATGGGAGAAAGACTTTTCACATGATATAATGAATGAGGGTTTAATATCCAAAATATATGAACAACTCATACAACTCAACATCAAAAAAACAAACAACCCAATTACAAAATGGGCAGAAGATCTGAATAGACATTTTTCCAAAGTGGAAATGTAGATGGTCAACAGGTACATGAAAAGATGCTCAACATTGCCAATCATCAGGGAAATGCAAATCAAAACAGCAATGAGATATCACCTTACATCTGTCAGAGTGGCTGTCATCAAAAAGAACACAAATAACAAATGTTGGTGATAATGTGGAGAAAAGGGAACCATCATACACTCTTGGTGGGACTGTAAATTGGTGCAGCCACTGTGGAAAACAGTATGGAGGTTTCTCAATAAACTAAAAATAGTACTAACATATGACCCAGCAATTCCACTCCTGGGTATATATCTGAAAAAAAAAAAAAAAACAGAAATACTAATTTCAAAAGATACACGCACCACAATGTTAATAGCAGCATTGTTTAGAAATGCCAAGGTATGGAAGCAACCTAAGTGTCCATCAAGTGTCATTCTTGATGACATTTTATTCATATATATATATATATATGTAGAATGTCACCTGTGTCATTTATATATATATATGAATATAAAGGAGTATAATGGAATACTACTCAGCCATAAAAAGAACACAATGTTGTCATCTGCAATAACATAGATGGACTTGGGGGTATTATGCTAAGTGAAATAAGTCAGACAGAGAAAGACAAATAATTTATGATATCATATGATATACGTGGAATCTAAAAACTACAGCAAACTGGTGAATATAACAAAAAAGAAGCAGAGTCACAGATATAGAGAACAAACTAGTAGTTACCAGTGAGGAGAGGAAAGGGGGAAGGGCAATATAGGGGTAGGTGATCAAGAGGTACAAGTTATTACATATAAAATAAGCTACTAGGATATACTGTACAACACAAGGGATATAGCCAATATTTTATAATATCTATAAGTGGAGTATAACCTTTAAAAATTGTGAATCACTATATTGTATACCTGTAACTTTTACAATATTGTACATCACCTATACATCAATAAAATTTTTTGGATAAAAAACCATGAAAGAATGTTTAGCTATTTTACATTATTTTAAAAATGGAGAAAGGTTCTGAATAGAGAATTCTCCAAAGAAGATATGCAAATATCCAAGGAGCCCAAGCAAAGATGTTCACCATTTTTAGCCATCAGGGAAAAGTAAATCAAAACTACAATCAAATATCACTTCACATCCACTAAGATGACTATAACTAAAAAGTCCAGTATTAACTAGTGTTGGTATGTATATGGGGAAATTGGAACCCTCATACTTTGCTGTTGGAATGCAAAATGCTACAGGTGCTTTATATAATATCTGACAGTTCCTCAAATGGTTAAACATAGAGTTACCATGTGAATTACTGAATTCCACTCCTAGGTCTATACCCTGAAAAAATGAAAACATATGTCCACACAAAAACTTGTCATCAATGTTCGTAAAAGGCCAAAAATGGAAATAACTTAAATGTCCATCAGCTGATGAATGGACAAATAAAATGTATACCAATACAATGGAATAATATTCAGTAATTTAAAAAATGAAACACTGATTGAAGCTACAGTACAGATGACCTTTGAGACCATTATGTTAACCAAAAAAAAGGCAGTCATGAAACAGCACATATTGTAGAATTTCATATACATGAAATGTTCAGAATTGGAAAATGTGTACAGATAGAAAGTAGATTATTGGTTGCTTAGGGCTGGAAGTGGGGAGAATGGAGCAGTAGGGGGGTGATAGCTAAGGGGTTTGCAAATTCTTTGTGGGATAATAAAAATGTTCTAAAATTGATTGTGGTAATGGATGTACAAGTCTGTGAATATACTGAAAGCCACTGAATTTTACACTTAAATGGGTGAATTTTATGGTATACTATTTATATCTCAATAAACACAGCCCTCTGAAGCTCATACTCACACTAGAAATAAGGTCTTACTTATCCTAGGAATAAGATCTTACTGTGGTGCATACTTAGATAAATTCTTATCATATTTTAGAAACTTTTTTCTATGTCTGATACATTTTCATAGGCTACTGAAAACTCTATTGGCACTAGGGATGGGAAAGTGCTGATGATGCATACTGAGAAAAGCAGGCCTAGCTGTGGTCAAGATGGGGTTTTGGAGCCAGGCTAACTTTAGCTGAAATCCCATCTCTGCCACTGACCAAGTATGGCCTTAGACAGTTTACTAAATTGCCTTGTATCTCAGTTTCCTCATCTCTAAAATGGGTTCCTCACAGATTTGTTATCAGAATTAAATGAAATAATAATTATAAAAAAACATAAATACTTAATTTGACACCACTGCCATCACCATGATTATAATTTAAATGTGCCTATAAAGATTATAGAACATTTGGATATGTTCCAGATATGCGAGATGGTCATTCTAGGCAGAGAGAACCATCTGAGGAAAGGCATGGATGTAAACAGCATGAGACATATTTGCAGAACTGGATATAGTGTATGTTGTGTGCAGAGGAAAAACTGAACAAATTGGCTGGTTCCAGATTTTGGGAGGAAAAGAGTGTCAAGCTAAAGGAACTCTGAAACAGCAGTGCAGAGATAATTGTTTATTCAACCTTGAACTCTTGGAAACTAGACCTAACAACTTTGATAAAGAAGAACAAAATTGGAGGACTGATATTACTTGACTTCAAAATGTATGAAGTTGCATTAATCATGATGGTGTGTTAATTGTGTTAGATACATAGATCAATGGAATAGATGAGAGCATTCAGAAAAAGGGCCACACATATATGACCAATTGGGTTTTGACAAAGGCCTGAAGGCAATTCAATGGAGAATGCATAGTCTTTTCAACAAATGGTATTACAACAATCAGATATGTATATGTGAAAAAATGAACTACAATCCACGCTTCACCCCATATACAAAAATTAAGTTGAAATAGATCATAGACAAACATTATAAATGTAAAATTGTAAAAATTCTAGAAGAAAGCAAGGGAAAAAGTCTTGGTTACCTCCAGTTAGGGCAATACTTTTTAGATACATCCACAAAAGCATGATCCATAAATATGAAAATTAATATATTGGACTTTATAAAAATAAAAACTCTGCTCTTCAAAAATACTGTTAAGGGAAGGAAAAGACAAGCTATATATCGGGAAAAATATTTTCAAATCACATATCTGATTAAAGACTGGTATCAAATATGTATAAAAATAAAGGAGGGGAACTTAAATGGGAAAATAATTTGAAAAAGAATAGATACATGTATATGTATAACTCAATCACTTTGCTGTACACCTGAAACTAACACAACATTGTTAATCAACTATACTCCAATATAAAATAAAAAGTTAAAAAAACAAAAATAATAAAAGAGGGGCAAAACATTTGAACAGACACTTCACCAAAGAAGATATACTGATAGCAAACAAGAACATAAAAAGATGTGCAACATCAGTAGTCATTATAGAGATACTACTATACATCTGTTAGACTGGCTAAAATTAAAAACAAGACCATCCTAAGTGTTGATGAAGATGAGAAGTAGCTGAGAGCAGATCAAAATGGTGGAGGAGTAGGACATGGGGCTCACCTCCCCACAGATACATCAAAAATACATCTGCATGTGGAACAGCTCTCACAGAACATCTACTGAACACTAGCAGAAGACCTCAAACCTCCAAAAGGGCAAGAAAAACTCCACATAAATGGGTAGGACAAAATAAAAAAGAAAAAGAAATAGAGGAAAGGAATCAGGACAGGGCCTGCCCCCCTTCAGAGGGGGGCTGTGAAAGAGGAAAGGTTTCCACACTTGGGTAAGTCATCTCACTGGTGAGATGCTCAGCCAGGACAGAGGGGGGCTCTTCAGAGCCTTGGAGGAGAGTGTAGCAACAGGTTTATGAAGGGCAAAGCAGAGAGAGACCTACACAAACGATTGGTGCCAGCTGGCACTCCCCAGCCTTTGACGTTCATCTGTTGGGGCGTGTGGGGCTGGTTGCTGAGGCTCAGGCTTTGGACATCAGATCTTGGGGAGAGGACTGGGGTTGGCTGCTCAAAGACAGCCTGAGGGGGCTAAGGTGTGGTGTGCCACAACCAAAGGAGTTTGGGAAGAAGCCTGGGCCCACCAGAGAGGCAAGGTGCCATTGTTGGGGGCAAGCCAGCCTACCAGAGTTATGGGGGCAGGCGCAAGACGCTGCTGCCTTCTTGGATTCCAGAGGAAGATGCAGACGAGACCACTGTCACCACCGAGGGTCCTGTGAGTGTCTGCAGGTCATTGCCCCACATTCTCAGGAGTGTTTGTAGCCCACCAATGCCAAGAGTCTTGCAACCTGGCACCAACCACTGCCCCCACCACTCAGGGGTTTCTTGCATGACCTGCTGCCACTGCCAAGGGTCATGTGACCTGGTGCCCACTGCTGCACCTGCCTCCCCATGAGTACATGCAGCCAGCTGCCTCAGCCAATGGACCCGCAACCTGGAGCCAACCACTACACCCTCCTTCCTGGGAGTGTGTGCACTGACCATGCACCTGCACATACCCTATCAAGGGGATAACGGTCAGCACACCCTGAGGAAAGAGATAGCAAGCATCGAAACCAAAAACAGCACTCATGCCAAAAAAAAAAAATGTTAAACCCACACAAGCTATGCAGGGACACTATATAAATAGCCTTCCAACACTACAGTATATATTTGTTTCTCCTAAACACACAGAGTAAGAGAAATAAGCAAAATGAAGAAACAGAGGAACAACTCTCAGCTAAAAGACCAAGAGAATTCCCCTGAAGGAAAAAACAATGAAACAGACTTCTTCAGTCTAACAGACATCATGTTCACAAAGGAGGTAATGAAAATACTGTAGGAATTAAGAAAGGCTATCAACAGAAATGCAGATTACTGTAAAAAAGAGCTAGAATCTATAAGGAGGAGTCAAGAAAAATTTAAAAAGTCATTTGCTGAGACAAAAGCTGAGCACAAGGCAATGAATAGCATAATGAATAATGCAGAAGAAAGAATAAATGACCTGGAAGATAGAATAATGGAAATTACCCAATCAAAACAGCAGACAGAAAGCCAAATGAAAAAAAAAAAACAAATAAAAAAACAACAAAAAAGAAAGCAATATAAGAGACATATGGGATAATATAAAGAGGATCAATCTATGCATAACAGGGATTCCAGGAGAAGAAATAGTAAAAGGGATTGGAAATATATTTGAAGAAATTATGGCTGAAAACTTCCCAAACCTAAAGAAAGAAACAGACATCCAGATACAGAAAGCACAGTGGGCCTCAAACAAGATGAACCCAAACAGACCTACACCAAGATATATTATAATAAAAATGCCAAAATTTAAAGGTAAAGAGAGAATTCAAAAAGCAGCAAGAGAAAAACAAAGAGTCATATAGAAGGGAAATCCCAAAAGGCTTTCAGCTGAGTTTTCTGCAGAAACTTTGCAGGTCAGAAGGGTGTGGCATGATACATTCAAAGTGCCAAAAGGGAAAAAAATTGCAACCTAAGAAACTCTACTCAACAAGTTTATCATTTAAGATTGAAGGAGAGATAAAGAACTTCTCAAACAAACAAAAAATTAGAGGGTTTGGCAAAACCAGAACCTATAAATATGGCATTATTAATTGTGAAACTTAATGGAACATTTGATGTTCCTGTGTAACTGGTTTACATAAGTAAAATCTTTGATCTGTAAGTAAAAGATTTAATCATACTGCTCATTAGAGTAAATAGACCTTTGATTCAATTTTATCAAGATAGTATGGACAATTTTCATATCTTTAGAAAACATTTGCTTGATTGTTAAGTAACCTTAAAAATCTATTTGTGAGCAAATATCTGGTTTTTCTCTTTATGAAAGTTATTAATTCTAAAGTATTTTATTTATTTCCTCTAATTTAGCTTGTTGAAATAAGAATCTACTAGAATAAGTACCATCTTAATCAATTTATGTTCATTAACTACTTCACTATGAAAAAAAATCCATAAATCCATACTGCATGCATTGCCTGGGGAATATATATGCTTTATTTAAAAAAAAATACACATATGGTAACCTTTACTTTCTACTAAAATTATACAAGATCTTAAGAAATACTCATAAGTGTTGCATCTTAAATATTTTATATATTATATCAGTTATTATTTCAAAAACTAAATATGGTGAATAAAAACTAGTTATTATTTTGCTTGCAACAGCCATGAAGCAGAGAGGAAGACCCAACTCAAATCCTGCACAAGCTCTAGGTACTACAACACCAACCACACCCACTATCAAGGGGCTAGTAGTCTGCACACCCTGAGAAAATATGTGACTGGTGTCCATACCAAAACCCGTCCCCCAACAAAAACACTAGACACAAAGAGTCTACACAGGTATGCTCCCACATAAAAACAGTCCTTCAACACCACAGTAGATAATGGTTTCTCCTAAATTCATAGAGACAGAGAAAGTTATGTAAATGAAAAGGCAGTGGTACTACACCCAATTAAAAAAAAAGAGAGAGAGAGAGAGAGAGAAATATCCTGAAAGAACAAATAATAAAATAGAGCTTCCCATTCTACTAGACCCTGAGTTCAAAAAGGAGGTAATTAAATATGTTAACTGATTATACATAGAAATACAGATCACTGTAACAAGGAACTAGAAACTATAAAAATGAACCAATAAAAAAATATACAATTCTATTGTTGAGACAAAAAAAAAAAATCCAGAGGCAATGAATAGCAGACTAAATAACAGTGAAAAAAAATAAGTGATCTGGAAGCTAGAAAAAAGGAAATAATCCAATCAGAACTGCAGACAGATAAATTTAAAAAAAAGATGAAAGCAACATAGATGATCTAGGAGATAATATAAAATGCACCAACCTACACATATTAGGGGTTCCAGCAGGAGAAGAGAGAGAGGGGGGATTGAAAATGTATTTGAAGAAATTAGAGCCGAAAAATTCTCACTTAAAAAAGGAAACAGATATCCAGGTACAGGAAGCACAGAAGGTCCCCAACAAGATGAACCCAAACAGACCCACACCAATATATATCATAATTAAAATGGCAATAGTTAAAGATAAGGAGGAGATTCTAAAGGCAATAAGAGAAAAACAAAGGTTTGATTACAAGGGAAACCCCATAAGGCTATCAGCTGATTTCTCTGTGGAAATTTTGCAGGCCAGAAGAGTGGCAAAATAAATCCCAAGTCTTGAAAACAGAAAAATCTGCCACCTAGAATACTCTTCCCAACAAGATTTAGAATCATTTAGAACAAGAAGAGAAATAAAGAATTTCTCAGACAAGCAAAGACTAAAAGAATACAGCAGTACTAAACCTATCCTAAAAGAAATACTGAAAGACCATCTCTAAACAGAAAAGATGCAAGAAGTTATAGGAAGGAGGAAATCATGATTGGAAAGTAAATCACAAATTAGTCAGTATACATATCAAAAAGAAAAAAAACTATTTGTGAAAGCAATGATAAACACAAGGAACATCAAAAGGATAAACATGAAGATGAAAAAAGGACATCAAAATCATTAAATGTGGGGAAGGATAGTAAGAAAATGCAGATTCTTCTTCTTTCTTTTTGAATGTGTTTGAGCCTATATAACTGTCAGTCTAAAGCAAGCAGATATAGGAAGGTGTTAACGTACTTGAAAACAGGGCAACTACAAATCAAAAACATACATTAGATTCACACACAAAAAAAGAAGAGAACACAAGCATAAAATAAAAGGAAATCATCAAAACACAAAAAGAAAAACAAAAAGATAAAGAAAGGAACAAGAAGAACAAAGAATCAACTGGAAAACAAGTTTGAAATGGCAATAAATACATATGCATCAATAATTACCTTAAATGTCAGTGGACTTAATGTTCCAATCAAATACATAGAGTGGCAGACTGGATAAAACATAAAAACAAAAACAAAAACAAACAAACAAACAAACAAAAAAACAAGAGCCTACAATATGCTGTCTACAAGAGACCCACCTTAGGGCAAAAAACACACATAGATTGAAAGTGAGGGGACAGAAAAAGATATTTCAGGCAAATGAAAATGACAAGCAAGCAGGAGTTGCAATATTCATATCAGACAAAATAGACTTTAAAGTAAAGATTATAAAGAAAGATAAAGGACACTATATAATGATAAAAGTATCAATACAAGAAGAAGATATTTCACTTATCAACTTATATGCACCTTATATAGGAGCAATGAAATATATAAAACAAATACTAATAGACATAAAGGGATAAATCAATGGGAATACAATAATTATAGGAGACTTTAACACCTCACTCACATCAATGGACAGTTATTCTAGACTAAGACTCAATAAGGAAACAGAGATCCTAAATGATACAGTAGAACAGTTAGACTTAATTGATTTCTTCAGAACATTACATCCATAAAAACCAGAGTACACATTCTTTTCAAGCACACACAGAACATTCTGTAGGATTGACCACATACTTGGGCACAAAACTGACCTCAAAAAATTTAAGAGTACAGAAATTTTTTCAATCATCTTCTCTGACCACAATGGCATGAAACTAGAAATCAACCACAGGAAAAGAAATGAGAAAAAATTGACTATGGGGAGACTAAACAACATCCTACTAAAAAACCAATGGGTCAACGAGGAAATCAAAAAGCAAGTTAAAAAGTACCTTGAGACAAACAACAATTAAAACTCAAACATATAAAACTATGGGATGCAGCAAAAGCAGTTCTTAGAAGAAAGTTCATAGCTATACAGGCCTTCCTCAAAAAACAAAAAAAAAAATCTCAAGTCAAAAACCTAACCTAACACCTAAAAGCATTAGAAAAAGAAGAATGAACAAAACCTAAAGTCAGCAGAAGGAAGGAAACAATAAAGATCAGGGATGAAATAAATAAAATAGAGATTAAAAAACAATAGAAAAAATCAATAAAACCAAGAGCTGGTTCTTTGAAAGGGTAAACAAAATAAATAATCTTCTGGCCAGGCTCACGAAGAAGAAAAGAGAAAGGGAACCCAAATAAACAAAATAAGAAATGAAAAAGGAGAAATCTCAACTGATACCATAGAAATACAAAAAACCCTAAGAGAACACTATGAATAATTATGCACCAACAAATTTGACAAACTAGAAGAAATGGGCAAATTTCTAGAAACATACAGATCACCAAAATTGAATCAAGAAGAAATAGATGATTTGAACAGGCCGATCACTAAAACTGATATAGAATCTGTAAAAAAAAAAAAAAAAAAAAAAAAAAATCAAGCAGAGACCAGGACCAGATGGCTTCACAGGCAAATTCTACCAAACATACAAAGAACTTATACCAATTCTCAAACTCTTCCAAAAGATTGAAGAGGAGGATACACTCCCAAAGAGATTCTATGAAGCCACCATCACCCTCATACCAAAACCAAAGACACCACCAAAAAGAAAATTACAGGCCAGTATCTTTGATGAATATAGATGCAAAAATTCTCAACAAAATATTATCAAACTGAATCCAAAAACACATAAAACAGATCATACGCCATGACCAAGTGGGATTCTTACCAGTTTCACAAGGATAGTTCAACATTCACAAATCAATCAGTGTAACACACCATATTAACAAAAGAAAAATTTAAAAAAAAACACATGATCATCCCAATAGATGCAGAAAAAGCATTTGATGAAATTCAACATCCATTCATGATAAACACTCTTATCAAAGTGGGAATAGAGGGAACATATCTCAACATAATGAAAGCCATTTATGACAAACCCACAGCCAATAAAATACTCAACAGTAAAAGCTAAAAGCTTTCCTGCTAAAATCTGGAACAACACAAGGATGCCCACTCTCACCACTTCTATTTAACATAGTATTGGAAATCCTAGCCATGGCAATCAGGGAAGAAAAAGAAATAAAAGGAATCCAAATTGGAAGGGAAGAGGTGAAATTGTCACTATATGCAGATGGCATGATACTATACATAGAAAACCCTAAGGAATTCAAACAAAAACTACTACATCTAATAAATGAATTCAGCAAAGTGGCAGGAAACAAGATTAACATTCAAACATCCATTGCATGTCTTTACACTAACAATGAAATATCAGAAAGGGAATGCAAAAAAAAAAATACCTTTTAAAATAGCACCAAAAATAAAATACCTAGGAATAAACCTGACCAAGGAGGTGAAAGACTTATAGGATGAAAATTGTAAAACATTAATAAAGTAAATTAAAGAGGATTCAAAGAAATGGAAAGATATCCCATGTTCTTAGACTGGAAGACTTAATATTGTTAAAATGGCAATGCTACCCAAAGCAATCTACAGATTTAATGTGATCCCTATCGAAATACCCAAGATATTTTTCACAGAACTAGAACAAATAATAAAAAATTTATAAGGAACCATAAAAGACCCAGAATTTCCAAAGCAGTCCTGAGGGGAAAAAAACAAAAGCAGGAGGCATAACTCTCCCAGACCTCAGACAATACTGCAAAGCTCCAGTAATCAAAACCGTGTGGTATTGGTACAAAAACAGACATACGGATCAATGGAACGGAATAGAGCCCAGAGATAAACCCACACAACTACAGTCAATTAATCTTCAACAAAGTAGGCAAGAATATTAAATGGGAAAAAGACAGTCTTTTCAGCAAATGGTGCTGGGAAAGTTGGACAGCTGCCTGTAAAGAAATGAAGTTAGAACACACCCTCACACCATTCACAAAAATAAACTCAAAATGGCTTAAAGACTTAAACCTAAGACATGACACCATAAAATTCCTAGAAGAGAGCACAGGCAAAACATTCTCTGACATAAATCATACCAATGTTTTCTTAGGTCAGTCTCACAAGGCAATAGAAATAAAAACAAAAATAAACATATGGAACCTAATCAGACTTACAAGATTTTGCACAGCAAATAAACCATAAATAAAAATACAAAAGACAGCCTACAGCATGGGAAAAAATATTTGCAAATGATGTGACAGGTGAGGGCTTAATCTCCAAAGTATACAAACAGCCCATACAACTCAACAACAAAAAACCAAACAAACCAGTTAAAAATGGGTAGAAGACTTTAATAGACATTTCTCCAAAGAAGACATACAGATGGCCAGTGGGCACATGAAAAGATGCTCAGCATCACTAATTATTAGGGAAATGCAAATCAAAACTACAATTAAGTACCACCTCACACTGGTCAGAATGGCCTTCATTAAAAAGTCTACAAATAACAAATGCTGGAGAGGGTGTGGAGAAAAGGGAACCCTCCTACACTGTTGGTGGGAATGTAAGTTGGTGCAGCCACTATGGAAAACAGTGTGAATGTTCCTCAGAAAACTGAAAATAGAATTACCATATGATACAGCAATCACACTCCTGGACATATATCCAGACAAAACTATAATTCAAAATGATACATGTACCCCTATGTTCATAGCAGCACTATTCACAATAACCAAAACATGGAAACAACCTAAATGTTCATCGATGGATGAATGGATAAAGAAGATGTGGTACATATATACAATGGAATACTACTCAGCCATAAAAAAAGAATGAAATAATGCCATTTGCAGCAATATAGATGCAACTAGAGATTATCATACTAAGTGAAGTAAGTGAAAAAGAGAAAGACAAATACCATATGATATCACTTATATGTGGAATCTAAAATATGGCCCAAATGAACCTGTCTACAAAATAGAAACAGACTCACAGACATAGAGAACAGACTTGTGGTTGCCAAGGGTGAGGGGGGTGGGGGAGGGAAGAAGTGAGAGTGTTGGATTAGCAGATGTAAACTATTATATATAAGATGGATAAACAAGGTTCTACATAGCACAGGGAACTATGTTCGATACCTTGTGATAAACCATAATGGAAAAGAGTATAAATAAAAGAATGTCTATATGTGTATAACTGAGTCACTTTGCTGTACAGCAGAGATTGGCACAACATTATAAATCAACTATACTTCAAATAAAAAATAAAATAAAATAAAAAGATGAGAAGTAGCTACAACTCTCATGATGCTGGTAGGAATTTAAAATAGTACCAATACTTTGAAAAACTGTTTGGCAGTGTCTTAAAAATTCATCCATACATGTCTTATATGATCCACTCCTAGATATTCAGTCAAGAGGAACAAAAGTGTACTTAATTTCAAGACTGTCATGTGAATGTTCACAGCAGCTTTATCATAGTAGACTAAAACCGGGAACAACTCAAATCTCATCAGTCAAGGAATGGATAAACAAGCTGTGATATATCCATACAATGTAGTACAATTAGCAATAAGAGAAAATAACTATGACACTTTCAATGAGTACGATTCTTAAAATAATTATTATAAGTGAAAGAAGCCAGACAAGAAAGCATATATACTTTATGATTCTATTTATATAAAACTCTAGAAAATCCAACCTAGTTTTTAGTGACAAATGAAAATCAGTGGTTGCCTGGGGGAGAGGGCAGAGAAGAAAGGGAGGGTGGAATTATAGAGGGGTAATAAAATACTTTTATAGGTGATGACTATATTTATTATCTTTATTGCCATGATAATTTCATGGGTATAAGTATATAAAAATTATCAATTTGTATGTCCTTAATATATACAGTTTATTACATGTAAATTATACCTCAATACAGCTTTTTTAAAAAGGGAACTTCAATGTTTTGCATTCTGAACTTTGATTATATAATATGTTTTTGTATTTTCAATAAGAAATTTTTCATATTCAGAACCAGATCACTAGAAAGGATACATGTTAAACTTGAGTTTTTACCAGCCTAGCACATAGAAATGAAGAATGAGACAGTAATTCTTGAGCAAAAATTTGTGTTAATGCTACTGATTTTAACAAGCAAAGGCAAAAGTGATACTTACCCTGCCAATAAGTCTGCTGCATCTAATATAAATTGATGATCTTTTTTATTCAGTACCAAAAGGAAAATGTACTTTATTTACACATCTGATCCATAAGTTGAGATTCATTTTGAATCCCATAATCCTTTAGAAAGTACTCTGATGTCATAACCTTCTCAACTTTTACTGTCACATAAAGTTTAGTATTTGATTCAACCATAGTAATTTCATTAAGATCCTTTCCTTTTGGTTACTCAGATTATAAGATTTAAAGTTTTATTGTCCAGTACTATAGCCACTAAACATATGTGGCTATTTAGCTCTTGAAAAGTGGCTAGTGACACATATTTGGCTAATAATATATTAGGTATTATTGACTTAACTAAAATATATTATTATTTTTTTAAACATCTGTATTGGAGTATAATTGCTTTACAATGGTGTGTTAGTTTCTGCTTTATAACAAAGTGAATCAGTTATACATATACATATATCCCCATATCTCTTCCTTTTGCATCTCCCTCCCTCCCACCCTCCCTATCCCACCCCTCTAGGTGGTCACAAAGCACCGAGCTGATTTCATCCCTTTATTTTTACTTTTTTAAATGTAGCTACTAGAAAAATTTTAAATTATATATGTGGCTGGCATTATATTTCTGTTGAAAAATGTTGATCTGGAGAGCAGAGAACTAGTCTTGTACTTCCCATGGTACTTGACACAGTGTTGATCATGTATTAGACACTCAATAAGCAGGTTAATTATATAATTGATCGATTATTAAAAGTCAATAATAATTAATGTTACAATTTATTGTGTACTTTATATGTACCAACCAGTGTATTAAATATCCTGTGTAAATTAACTCATGTTGTCATATAGAGTAGGTGTTTTATCCTAAGTTTACTAACAAGAAAATTGAAACTCAGAGGAGTTAATTTACTTACCCAAGGCTACACAGCAGAACTAAGATCTGAACAAGGCCAACATCATTGCCTTTAACAACTAACTTGTACTAACCTCCCAGTGGATTTGTTGGTCTTTTCAACCATATCTACACTGAAAATAATAGTTGCCCATTTTTAAACATCACGAAGTACTGCATGAAATCTCTAAAACTTCAACTACAATTGAATTTTTGAATACAAACTATTTCCATAGTGTTTTTTTTTTTTACAATCCTTCACAATGCCATGTTACTAACGATTTCTAGCAGCATCGCTTTTTTACACTAGCTTTATTGGGCAGAGGAAGATAATGATATTAAGTTGGAAAGCCAAATGTGTGGAACGTGTAATTTGTGGGGTACAGAGTGATTGCACATAAAGGCCTAAAGCCAAAGTTATCTTCTGCCTCTTTTTTTTACCTGAACCACCTCTTCTCATTCCTATTAAGCTGGCATCTACTTTTTATTTTTCTATTCTCCTATTTTCACTGAATTTTTCCTCATTCTTTCAATTTATTTAATGATACCTTTATTTCCTCATTTGGGTTCCTCTTGGAACTCAAAATTTGGAGGAAAATGACACTGCTGTTTTCAAATGATTGCTTCATTTCAGTCTTTCAGCAAAATTAATTTTATACAAATCAATAAATCTTTGCAAATTGCTGCTAACTCTCAAATTATAGTACAATAATAAATTAGAATATGACTAAAGAAAAGTCCTGCAGCAGGTTATAGATAATACACAGAGGTGCTAGTGAAATGTCCTTAGTAGTACAGTAAATTAAATAATGTTGACCTTTGGATATTAAACTAATCAATTCAAGTTACAATGGGAATCCAAGAGGACAAACAATTATGAAGAGTCTTATCAGTGATATTAACACTTTTACAAGGAATAGGCAATATAGGAAAAATATATGATTCAGAGAAGTCCTATTTAGATAATGTGAATTCAGCCCTGTCCAGGGGAAAGAGGTACCCTAAAACTACAGGAGAGGAACAATCTATTCAGCAAAAAGGAATTATTGGCTGTGAATAGGAAATATTTCACCA
Organism: Balaenoptera acutorostrata; assembly: GCF_949987535.1. Classification (NCBI taxonomy): domain Eukaryota; kingdom Metazoa; phylum Chordata; class Mammalia; order Artiodactyla; family Balaenopteridae; genus Balaenoptera; species Balaenoptera acutorostrata. The sequence continues at coordinate 75,305,710 of NC_080085.1, forward strand.
TATCTGTCAAAATAGTATCATATGAAATCTTGGTATTTGGTACAGCGATTCTGACTTTTGAAAATTTTCCTAAAGCAATGAAAACACCAGTTATAAGGACATATGTACAAGGTTGCTTATGGCAGTGTTCTTTACAGTGTCCAATGCTTTTGTCTATAGAGGTAGATGATAGATAAGTAGGTAGGTACATGATAGATAGATAAATAGGTAAATAGATAGATATTAATATATTAATATATAGATGTTGATATATGTCAATTTTACTTGATGTCTCATATGATTTGGTACTCCTTATTATTCTTGACTACCTTTTCATATACCATGACTTCCTGCTCATAACTTAAAGAAATGTAAAGGATGGCTACTTCTCCCCTCCAGTTGTATCTCAGATAATGTATTGCTAAAGAAGTAAACAGATAAAATTAATCTTTTATGCCTCTGGATCTTAAAATTGACTTTAATTCAATGCATTTTCAAATTTAAGATTTTTTCTTTTATCCCTTAAAGATTTGGGAATGTCTAGATCATGAGTACCTGAAAGGTAATATCAACTCAATATATCCCTTAAAACTTTATAAAAAAAATAGGATACAATTATTTCTAATATAAAAAACACTTTTTCAAAATAAATAATAGTCCATTCTAGGGTGTTACTCCTCCTCGTTAAACTAATAATAAAAGGAAACATACAGATTTCATTTTGCAATATTTGTTTTCAGATTTTATTTATTCCATTGACAATGACACTGCCATTCATGGATTCATTTAACAAACATTTATTAAACATTTACTGTGTGCCATATATTATACTAGGCCATGGTTGTAGAAATACAACTCTTACATGATCACACCTCTTCCAATTGCTTTTTGAACTAATTGTAACCTGGATCAAATTTTGTAGATTTCTACATATAAATGGAAAGTTTCAAGTTTCTGCTTCATATTATTTTAAATAAAAATTGAGCCTAATTAACAGCTTCATTAAGCAATTTTTTTTCTCCATTTTTTTAACATCTTTATTGGAGTATAATTGCTTTACAATGGTTAGTTTCTGCTTTATAAAAAAGTGAATCAGTTATACATATACATATGTCCCAATATCTCTTCCCTCTTGCATCTCCCTCCCTCTCACCCTTCCTATCCCACCCCTCTAGGTGGTCACAAAGCACCAAGCTGATCTCCCTGTGCTATGCGGCTGCTTCCCACTAGCTATCTATTTTACGTTTGATAGTGTATATATGTCCATGCCACTCTCTCACTTTGTTCCAGCTTACCCTTCCCCCTAGCTATCTATTTTACGTTTGGTAGTGTATATATGTCCATGCCACTCTCTCACTCTCTCACTTTGTCCCAGCTTACCCTTCCCCCTTCCCCGTATCCTCAAGTCCATTCTCTAGTAGGTCTGCATCTTTATTACGGTCTTGCCACTAGGTTCTTTATGACCTTTTTTTTTTTTTTTTTAGATTCCATATATATGTGTTAGCATAAGGTATTTGTTCTTCTCTTTCTGACTTACTTCACTCTGAATGACGGTCTCTAGGTCCAACCATCTCACTACAAATAACTCAGTTTCGTTCCATTTTCTGGCTGAGTAATATTCCATTGTATATATGTGCCACATCTCCTTTATCCATTCATCTGTTGGACACTTAGGTTGCATCCATGTCCTGGCTATTGTAAATAGAGCTGCAATGAACATTTTGGTACATGACTCTTTTTGAATTATGGTTTTCTCAGGGTATACGCCCAGTAGTGGGATTGCTGGGTTGTACAGTAGTTCTATTTTTAGTTTTTTAAGGAACCCCCATAGTGTTCTCCATAGTGGCTATATCAATTTACATTCCCACCAACAGTGCAAGAGTGTTCCGTTTTCTCCACACCCTTTCCAGCAATTATTGTTTGCAGATTTTTTGATGATGGCCATTCTGACCGGTATGAGATGATACCTCATTGTAGTTTTGATTTGCATTTCTCTAATGATTAATGACGTTGAGCATTCTTTCATGTGTTTGTTGGCAATCTGTATATCTTCTTTGGAGAAATGTCTATTTAGGTCTTCTGCCCATTTTTCGACTTGTTTTTTTGATATTGACCTGCATGAGCTGCTTGTAAATTTTGGAGATTAATCCTTTGTCAGTTGCTTCGTTTGCAAATATTTTCTCCCATTCTGAGGGTTGTCTTTTGGTCTTGTTTATGGTTTCCTTTGCTGTGCAAAAGCTTTTAAGTTTCATTAGGTCCCATTTGTTTATTTTTGTTCTTATTTCCATTTCTCTAGGAGCTGGGTCAAAAAGGATCTTACTGTGATTTATGTCATAGAGTGTTCTGCCTAGGTTTTCCTCTAAGAGTTTGATGATGTCTGGCCTTACATTTAGATCTTTAATCCATTTTGAGCTTATATTTGTGCATGGTGTTAGGGAGTGTTCTAATTTCATTATTTTACATGTAGCTGTCCAGTTTCCCAGCACCACTTATTGAAGGCTGTCTTTTCTCCATTGTATATTCTTGCCTCCTTTATCAAAGATAATGTGACCATAGGTGTGTGGGTTTATCTCTGGGCTTTCTATCCTGTTCCATTTATCTATATTTCTGTTTTTCTGCCAGTGCCATACTGTCTTGATTACTGTAGCTTTGTAGTATAGTCTGAAGTCAGGGACCCTGATTCCTCCAGCTCCGTTTTTCTTTCTCAAGATTGCTTTGGCTATTCAGGGTCTTTTGTGTTTCCATACAAATTGTGAAATATTTTGTTCTACTACTGTGAAAAATGCGCTTCGTAGTTTGATATGGATTGCATTGAATCTGTAGATTGCTTGGGCTAGTAGAGTCATTTTCACAATATTGATTCTTCCAAGCCAAGAACGTGGTATATCTCTCCATCTATTTATATGATATTTAACTTTTTTCATCTGTGTCTTATAATTTTCTGCTTACAATTCTTTTGTCTCCTTAGGTAGGTTTATTCCTAGATATTTTATTCTTTTTGTTGCAATGGTAATTGTGAGTGTTTTCTTAATTTCACTTTCAGATTTTCCATCATTAGTGTATAGGAATGAAAGAGACTTATGTGCATAAATTTTTTATCCTGCTACTTTACCAAATTCATTGATCAGCTCTAGTAGTTTTCTGGTAGCATCTTTAGGATTCTCTACGTATAGTATCATGTCATCTGCAAACAGTGACAGCTTTACTTCTTCTTTTCTGATTTGGATTCCTTTTATTTCTTTTCCTTCTCTGATTGCTGTGGCTATAACTTCCAAAACTATGTTGAATAATAGTGGTGATGTGGGCAACCTTGTCTTCTTCCTGATCTTAGTGGAAATGGTATCTGTTTTTCACCATTGAGGACGATGTTGGCTGTGGATTTGTCATATACGGCCATTATTATGTTGAGGAAAGTTCCCTCTATGCCTATTTTCTTTAGGGTTTTTTCATAAATGGTGTTGAATTTTGTTGAAAGCATTCTCTGCATCTATTGAGATGATCATATTGTTTTTCTCCTTCAATTTGTTAATATGGTGTATCACGTCAATTGATTTGTGTATATTGAAGAATCTTTGCATTCCTGGGATAAACCCCACTTGATCATAGTGTATGATCCTTTTAATGTGCTGTTGGATTCTGTTTGCTAGTATTTTGTTGAGGATTTTTGCATCTATGTTCATCAGAGGTACTGGCCTGTAAGTTTTCTTTCTTTGTGACATCTTTGTCTGGTTTTGGTATTAGGGTGATGGTGGCCTCGTAGAGTGAGTTTGGGAGTGTTCCTCCCTCTGCTATATTTTCGAAGCGTTTGAGAAGGAGAGGTGTTAGCTCTTCTCTAAATGTTTGATACTATTCGCCTGTGATGCCAACTGGTCCTGGGCTTTTATTGTTGGAAGATTTTTAATCACACTTTCAATTATAGTGCTTGTGATTGGTCTGTTCATTTTTTCTATTTCTTCCTGGTTCAGTCTCGGAAGGTTGTGCTTTTCTAAGAATTTGTCCATTTCTTCCAGGTTGTCCATTTTATTGGCATAGAGTTGCTTGTAGTAATCTCTCATGATCCTTTGTATTTCTGCAGTATCAGTTGTTACGTCTCTTTTTTAATTTCTAATTCTATTTATTTGAAACTTCTCCCTTTTTTTCTTAATAAATCTGGATAATGGTTTATCAATTTTGTTTATCTTCTCAAAGAATCAGCTTTCAGTTTTATTGATATTTACTATAATTTCCTTTATTTCTTTTTCCTTTATTTCTTATCTGATCTTTATGATTTATTTCCTTTTGCTATCTTTGGGGTGTTTTTGTTCTTCTTTCTCTAATTGCTTTAGGTGTAAGGTTAGGTTTGTTTAACCTTGTTAAACAAGGTTGTTTATTTGAGGTGTTTCTTCTTTCTTAAGGTTGGATTGTATTGCTATAAACTTCCCTCTTAGAACTGCTTTTGCTGCATCCCATAGGCTTTGGGTCGTAGTATTTTCATTGTCATTTGTTTCCAGGTATTTTTCGATTTCCTCTTTGATTTCTTCATTGATCTCTTGGTTATTAAGTAATGTGTTGCTTAGCCTCCATGTGTTTGTATTTTTTACAGATTTTTTCCTGTAACTTATATCTAGTCTCATAGCATTGTGGTCGGAAAAGATACTTGATACAATTTCAATTTTTTAAAATTTACCATGGCTTGATTTGTGACCCAAGATATGATCTATCCTGGAGAATGTTCCATGAACACTTGAGAAGAATTTATATTCTGTAGGTTTTCGATGGAATGTCCTATAAATATCAACTAAGTGCTTCTTGTTTAATGTATCATTTAAAGCTTGTGTTCCCTTATTTATTTTCATTTTGGGTGATCTGTCCATTGGTGAAAGTGGGGTGTTAATGTCCTCTACTATGATTGTTTTACTGTGGATTTCCCCTTTCATGGATGTTAATATTTGCCTTATGTATTGAGCTGCTCATATGTTGGGTGCATAAATATTTACAATTGTTATATCTTCTTCTTGGATTGATTCCTTGATCATTATGTAGTGTCCTTCTTTGTCTCTTTTAATAGTCTTTTTTTAAAGTCTATTTTGTCTGATACGAGAATTGCCACTCCAGCTTTCTTTTTTCTAACATCTTTATTGGAGTAAATTTGCTTTGCAATGGTGTGTTTGTTAGTTTCTGCTTTCTAACAAAGTGAATCAGTTATACATATACATATGTTCCCATATCTCTTCCCTCTTGCATCTCCCTCCCTCCCACCCTCCCTATCCCACCCGTCTAGGTGGATCAAACCACTGAGCTGATATCCCTGTGCTATGCGGCTGCTTCCCACTAGCTATCTATTTTACATTTGGTAGTGTATATATGTCCATGCCACTCTCTCACTTTGTCACAGCTTACCCTTCCCCCTCCCCATATCCTCAAGTCCATTCTCTAGTAGGTCTGTGTCTTTATTCCCATCTTACCCCTAGGTTCTTTATGACCTTGTTTTTTTTTTTCTTAGATTCCATATATATGTGTTAGCATACAGTACTTTTTTTCCCCTTTCTGACTTACTTCACTCTGTATGACAGACTCTCAGTCTATCTACCTCACTACAAATAACTCAATTTATTTTCTTTTTATGGCTGAGTAATATTCCATTGTATATGTGCCACATCTTCCTTATCCATTCATCTGTTGATGGGCATTTAGGTTGCTTCCATATCCTGGCTATTGTAAATAGAGCTGTAATGAACATTCTGGTACATGACTCTTTTTGAATTATGGTTTTTTTCAGGGTATATGCCCAGTAGTGGGATTGCTGGGTCATATGGTAATTCTATTTTTAGTTTTTTAAGGAACCTCCATCTTTCTTTTGATTTCCATTTTCAAGGAATATTTTTTCCATCTCCTCACTTTCAGTCTGTATGTGTCCCTAGGTCTGAAGTGGGTCTCTTGTAGACTGCATACATACCGTCTTGTTTTTGTATCCATGCAGCCAAACGATGTCTTTTGGTTGGAGCATTTAATCCATTTCCATTTAAGGTAGTTATCAATATGTATGCTCCTATTACCATTTTCTTAATTGTTTTGGGTTTCTTATTATAGGTCTTTTCATTCTCTTGTTTTTCCTCCCTAGAGAAGTTCCTTTAGTATTTGTTGTAAAACTGGTTTGGTGGGGCTGAATTATCTTAGCTTTTGCTTGTCTGTAAAGTTTTTAATTTCTCTGTGAAATCTGAAGGAGATCCTTGCTTGGTAGAGTAATCTTGGTTGTAGGTTTTTGTCTTTCATCACTTTAAATATGTCCTGCCACTCCCTTCTTGCTTGCAGAGTTTCCGCTGAAAGATCAGCTGTTAACCTTATGGGCATTCCCTTATGTTTATTTGTCGTTTTTCCCTTGTTGCTTTTAATGTTTGTTCTTTGTATTTAGTTTTTGATAGTTTGATTAATATGTGCCTTGGCCTGTTTCTCCTTGGATTTATCCTGTATGGGACTCTCTGGGCTTCCTGGAATGGATTAACTATTTCCTTTCCCATGTTAGGGAAGTTTTCAACTATAATCTCTTCAAATATTTTCTCAGACCCTTTGTTTTTTTCTTCTTCTTCTGCGACCCCTATAATTCGAATGTTGGTGTGTTTAATGTTGTCCCAGAGGTCTGTGAGACTGTCCTCAATTCTTTTCATTCTTGTTTCTTTATTCTGCTCTGTAGCAGTTATTTCAACTATTTTATCTTCCAGGTCACTTACCCGTTCTTCTGCCTCAGTTATTCTGTGATTGATCCCTTCTAGTGAATTTTTTATTTCTTTTAGTTTGTTGTTCATCACTGTTTATTTGCTCTTTAGTTCTTCTACCTCCTTGTTAAACTTTTCTTGTATTTTCTCCATTCTATTTCCAAAAATTTTGGATCATGTTTACTCTCATTATTCTGAATTCTTTTTAAGGTAGACTGCCTATTTCTTCTTCATTTGTTAGGTCTGGTGTGTGTTTGCCTTGCTTCTTCATCTGCTGTGTGTTTCTCTGTCTTCTCATTTTGCTTAACTTACTGTGTTTGGGGTCTCATTTTCACAGGCTGCAGGTTCATAGGTCCCGTTGTTTTTGGTATCTGTCCCCAGTGGCTAAGGTTGGTTCAGTGGGTTGTGTAGGCTTCCTGGTGGAGGGGACTAGTCCCTGTGTTCAGGTGGATGAGGCTGGATCTTGTCTTTCTGGTGAGCAGGTCCACGTCTGGTGGTGTGTTTGGGGGTGTCTGTGGCCTTATTATGATTTTAGGCAGCCTCTGTGCTAATGGATGGGTTTGTGTTCCTGTCTTGCTAGTTGTTTGGCAAAGGATGTCCAGCACTGTAGATTGCTGGTTGTTGAGTGGAGCTGGGTCTTGATGTTGAGATGTAGATATGTGGGAGATTTTCGCCATTTGATATTACATGGAGCTGGGAGGTCTCTTGTGGACCAGTGTCCTGAACTTGGCTCTTCCACCTCAGTGGCACAGCCCTGACACCTGGCTGGAGGACCAAGAGCCTGTGCTCCACACAGCTCATAATAAAAGGGCAAAAAAAAAAAAAGAAAGAAAGAAAGAAGAAGACAAAATAAAATAACGTTATTAAAAAATTATTAAGAAAAATTTTTTTTATGTAATTAAAAACAAAAAAACAAAAAAAAAAAACGGACAAATGGTAAAAGCAAAGCTATACAGACAAAATCACACACAGAAGCATGCACATACACACTCACAAAAAGAGAAAAAGGGAAATATATACATATATATCATTGCCCCCAAAGTCCATCTCCTCAATTTGAGATGATTCGTTGTCTATTCAGTTATTCCACAGATGCTGGGTACATCAAGTTGATTGTGGAGATTTAATCCGCTGCTCCTGAGGCTGCTGGGAGAAATTTCCCTTTCTCTTCTTTGTTCGCACAGCTCCTGGTGTTCAGCTTTGGATTTAGACCTGCCTCTGCGTGTAGGTCGACTGAGGGTGTCTGTTCTTCCCTCAGACAGGACGGGGTTAAAGGAGCAACTGATTCGGGGGCTCTGGCTCACTCAGGCCAGGGGGAGGGCGGGGTACGGATGCGGGGCCGGCCTGTGGTGGCAGAGGCTGGCGTGACGTTGCACTAGCCTGAGGCGCACTGTGCATTCTTCTGGGGAAGTTGTCCCTGGATCACAGGACCCTGGCAGTGGCGGGTTGCACAGGCTCCCAGGAGGATGGTGTGGATAGTGACCTGTGCTTGCACAGAGGCTTCTTGGTGGCTGCAGCAGCAGCCTTAGCGTCTCATGCCCATCTCTGGGGTCCACGCTGATAGCCACGGCTCGCGCCCATCTCTGGAACTCCTTTAAGCACGCTCTTAATCCCCTTTCCTCGCGCACCAGGAAACAAAGAGGCAAGAAAAAGTCTCTTGTCACTTTGGCAGCTCCAGCCTTTTTCCCGGACTCCCCCCGGCTAGCTGTGGTGCACTAGCCCCCTTCAGGCTGAGTTCACACAGCCAACCCCAGTCCTCTCCCTGGGATGCGACCGTAGCCCGAGCCTCAGCTCCCAGCCCCCACCCATCCCGGCCAGTGAGCAGACGGGTCTCTCAGGCTGGTGAATGCTGGTCGGCACCAATCATCTATGTGGGAATCTCTCCACTTTGCCCTCTGCACCCTTGTTGCTGCACTCTACTCTGTGGCTCTGAAGCTTCCCCTCTCCACCACCCGCAGTCTCTGCCCATGAAGGGGCTTCCTAGTGTGGAAACCTTTCCTCCTTCATAGCTCCCTCCCAGAGGTGCAGGTCCCGTCCCTATTCTTTTGTCTCTGTTTTTCCTTTTTTCTTTTGTCCTACCCAGTTACGTGGGGAGTTTCTTGCCTTTTGGGAGGTCTGAGGTCTTCTGCCAGCATTCAGTAGGTGTTCTGTAGGAGTTGTCCCACATGTAGCTGTATTTCTGATGTATTTGTGCGGGGGAAGGTGATCTCCACGTCTTACTCTTCCGCCATCTTGAAACTCCTCCCATTAAGCAATTTTGCCATTAAATGACTTGTGATCAAATAGCTTGCTAGCTTTCAGATATATATATATATATATATATATATATATATATATATATATATATATATATATATTTATCACTCAGTTCCTGCAGTAGAATTTAGTCATTACATCCTTATCATAGTCACATATGTGTACAATTTTAGTAAATAACTTTCACTTTCCTAAGTAAAAACTCTAACTTTCTCAAACAAAACATTATTGATTGTTTTCTATTTTTGGTTTTTCCGTGCTAATATGTCTTTATATATAATATTATTGTACATCGTATTTTTAAAATCCAAATTAAGTAAGATTTTACATCTCTTAGTTAATTCAGGAGCTATTTGTGATATACAAAAATGTGTTGATAGAAAGCAGTTTTCTTTGGTTAAAATATTGTTCGCATTTCCTCTCATGAGAGACAATTTGATGTGCAACTACTCAAAATATTTTTAAACTTCTGCAAACATAAGATTGCCAAAATCTAACATATGTTATGTGACACTTAAGACTCCATAGGAACTAAAGGAACAAAACATGTCTGCTAAAGTAATTAATAAGCTACAATAAAGACAACTAGAATCTTTTCTAGCAGGATGAGTCATATCTCTCTGCAAGTCACTCCCAACATATATCATTTACAATTTTTTAGTATACAGGAATTACAATTAAACTAGAGTTTTCTATTCCATCATAGCTTTTTAAAAGCTGTACAGTTCTTCTGGAATCTATTAAGAATCAAAATGCTGGAAAGTTTTGTTGCAATTAATGTTATCTCTTTAAAATATTTTGATTTGTATTTGAAGTCAAATTATACACACACCCACACACACATGCACATACTCTCACAGAGTAAGAAAGAGACAAACAACTTCATCAAAAGGTCTTGAGGCAGAAAATTGCATGACAGTTTGTAATAACAACTAAGAGGCTAGTGTGGCTGAGCTAAGTAAGGATGGTGGCTTATAGTAGGAGACAAAATTAGAGAAAGCATCTTAGGTCCTGGTAAGACTTTGGTTTTTATTCTGCATAGAATAGGAAGATATTAGATGATTTTCAACAGATAATTAACATTATTTGCCCTTTTTTGAAAGATCACATTGCTCGTTATGCAGATTATAAACTGTAGGAAGCAAGGGTGGAGGGAGGTAGAGTAGATTTTTTAGGATAGTAGTAGCTGGGACAATGAAAGCAGCAGAGGAAGTGGTGAAAAGTAAGTGGATTCTGGATATCTTTGAAGTTGTAGCCAACAAGTTTTGCTGATGGAGTAAATGTAGTCTCTGAGAGAAAACAAAGGTGGTTCCAAGATTTTTGGCCTAATCAACTGGGAAGACGAAGTTGCCATTTACTGAGGGGGGTGGTGAGCTGCAGGTGTATAGGTTTAAGGGGAAGATTAAAATTTTGACTTAGAATACTTTAGAGATATTTATTAAACATCCAAGTAAAGGCACTGCGTAGGAAGATGAATTGATGAGGTTGAGACAAGAGATATAAATTTGAGATTTACAAGTATATAATTAAATATCCAAGCCATGAGATCAAGTAAATTTCCATGGAAGGGAATGTAAAGAAAAGAATAACAAAAACTAAGCGTTAGGAACCCCACTAATTAGAGGTTGGAAAGATGAGTGGAATCATGTTTATATAGGTTCCACTTATTACATTTAAAACACAATAATAAAATAAGGACTGATATTACCCAGGGTATTAGGAAAAGAGTACGTTTACACACTGTTGTTGAAATGTTTATATTAGTTATCTACTGCTGTGTAGAAAATTTCCTCAAATTTTGGCAGCTGAAAACAACATGCATTTATTATCTGTTTTTGTTGGTTAGGAATTCAGGAATGGTTTAGATGGTTAGTTATGGCTTGAAGTTTCTCATGAGGTAGCAGTGATGACATTGACTAGGGCTCTTGGTGGATTCACTTCCAAGAGGGGTTACTAGAAGGTCTCAGTTCCTTGCTGGCTATTGGCAGGAAGCCTCATTTCCACAAAACTAGGACCTCTCCATTGATTTACTTAAGCATCCTTATAACATGGCAGCTGACGTCCCCCAGAAAGTGTGATATTAGAGGAGGAGGAGAAAACCCCAATGCCTTTTATTGTATAGTTCCAGAAATCAAACATCAGCACTTTTGCCATGTTCTATTTATTTGAAGGAGGTACTAAATATAGCCCACACTCAAAGGTGTGAAAGTCGGCTCCTTTCTTCCAAAGAGTGGGTAGCAAAAATTTGTAGACATATTTTAAAATCTTGGCAATGTGGATTGGTAAACATTTTTCAGAAAGGAACGTAGCAATATCTGTAAACAGTTAAAATGTGCATGCCATTTTATCCAAAAATTTCACTTCTAGAAATGTATCTTACCACATAGATGCACAAGAACATGTAATTTTGGTATATATATATATATATATATATATATATATACACACACACACACATATAAAGAGAGAGAGAGAGTGAAGGAGAGAGACTTGCAGCAGCATTTGTAGTAGTAAAGAATTGGATATGACTTTACTCTCCATCATTAGAGCAGTTAAATTAATTACAATATGGCTATACAATGGGGTAATATACAGCAACTAAAAGAATGAGGTAGAGCTGTATATACTAAAATGAGAAGAGAGATGAGAAAATGGCCATTGTAGATTTTTAAGAGAAATAAAGCAAGTTACAGAACATTATCTATAGTACTTTTGTAAAATAAACACTACATATAAATGTGATATATTGAACAAACATGATGAATGGTATATAATCATAAAGTAATTTTATTTTTATTACCCCTGACTCTTTCTATTTTATTCATTTGGACAAAAAATTCAAGCCAGCAACAAATTTTTTGATCATTCTTCTGTTATAGGACTTTTAGTCAATAATTAAAATACCCAGTCCAATATAATAGTCTAAACAGGCCTGATAAAATCTCAACACCTGCAAAGGGGCTAGGGGCATGCATGGTGGCTACTTCCATTTTTGCATAGTATTTATAATTCTTCTCCCCTAGTGACTGTTCTTGCTTTCCTAACCCTCTGGAGTTGGAGCATGAAGAGACTGGAGAGGTAACATGAGGAGCAATATTCTTACCTGACTGACAGTGTTATAATCTATAATATAGCCTCCCTTGTTACAAGTATCACTCACCAGTGTGATACATTTTTGACCAAGGATGAAACTGTATTAATATATCATGATCACCCCAAACCCAGTTTACCCTAGGGTTCACTCTTGGTGTTGTATATTCTATGGGTTTGGAAAGATGTATATAGACATGTATACGTCATTGTAATATCATAGAGTATTTTAATTGCTCTAAGATCCTTTGTGATCTGCCTATTCATCTCTCCCTCGCCCATGCCCCCCACCCAGAAACCACTGATATTTTTATTGTCTCCACAGTTTTGCCTTTTCAGAATGTCATGTCAGTGGAATCATACAGTATGTAGCTGTCTCAGATAGGCTTATTTTACCTAGGCATATGCACTTAATGTTCCTCTATGTCTTTTCATACTTTGATAGCTCATTTTTTATCACTGAATAATATCCCATTGTTTGAATGCACCGGGGTTTATTTATCCATTCACCTATTAAAGGGTATCTAGTTTCCAAGTTTGGACAATTAAGAATAAAGTTTCTATAAGCATCCATGTACAGGTTTTTGTGTGGATGTAGGTTTTAATCTCTTTTGGGTAAATACTGAGGAGTGTGGTTGCTGGATTGTATGGTAAGAATGTGTTTAGTTTTATAAGAAACGACAAAACTGTCCTTCAAAATGTCAGGACCATTTTGCTTTCCGAACCAGCAATGTATGAAAGCTCCTTTTGTTCCGCATCCTCATCAGCATTTGGTGTTGTCAGAGTTCTGGATTTTGGCCATTCTAATAGATATGTAGCGATATATCATTATTGTTTTAATTTCCATTTCCCTGATGAAAAAATATGAAGCATGTTTTCACATAATTATTTCTTATCTGTATATCTTCTTTGGTGAGGTATCTGTTAATGTCTTTGGCCCAATTATTAATTATGTTGTTTGTTTCCTTATTGTTGAATTTTAGGAGTTCTTTGTATATTTTGGATAATTGTCCTTTATCAAATGTGTCTTTTAGAAATATTTTCTCCTACTCTGTTACTTTTCTTTAATCTCTTGACATTGTCTTTCATAGGTAGAAGTTTTTAAATTTTAATGAAGCCCTGTTTACCAAGGATTCTTTCATGAATCATGTCTTTGATGTTGTATCTAAAAAGGTATCATTGCACTCAAGGTTATCTATGTTTTCTTATGTCATTTTCTAAGATTTTTATAGTTTTGCATTTTGCACTTAGGTCCATGATTAATTTTGTGTGAATTTTTGTGAAAGATGTAAAATCTATGGCTAGATTATTTTCTTTTTTTTGCATGTGGATACCCATTTTTTTTCAGCATCAATTGTTAAAAAGACTCTATTTGCTCCATTGTATTGTTTTTGCTCCTTTCACAAAAATCAGTTTACTATGTATTTGGGGACCTATTTCTGGACTGTATATTCTGTACCATTGATTTATTTGTCTATTCTTTTGCCAATACCATTCTGTCAAGTACTATAGCTTTATAGTAAGTCTTGAAGTCTGGTGGCATAAACCCTCCAATATTCTTCTTCTCCTTCAATATTATATTGGTTAGTATGGGTCTTTGGGCTCTCCATCTACACTTTAGAATCAGTTTGTTGATATGTAAAACATAATTTGAGCTGACATCTTGACAATATTGATCCTTCCTCACCATAAGCATGGAAAATCTCTCCATTTATTTAGCTCTTCTTTCATTTCACTCATCTGAGTTTTGAAGTTTTTCTCACATAGATTTAGATTTTTTTAAACATCTTTAATGCAGTATAATTGCTTTACAATGGTGTGTTATTTTCTGCTACATAAAAAAGTGAATCAGCTATACATATACATATATCCCCATATCTCCTCTCTCTTGCATCTCCTGCCCTCACACTCTCCCTATCCCACCCCTCTAGGTGGTCACAAAACACCAAGCTGATCTCCCTGTGCTATGAGGCTGCTTCCCTATAGCTATCTACTTTACACTTGGTAGTATATATATGTCCATGCCACTCTGTCACAATGTCCCAGCTTACCCTTCCCCCTCCCCATGTCCTGAAGTCCATTCTCTATAGGTCTGCATCTATATTCACGTCCTGCCCCTACGTTCTTCATGACTGTTTTCTTTTTCTTTTTAGATTCCATATATATGTGTTAGCATACAGTACTTGTTTTTCTCTTTCTGATTAACTTCATTCTGTATGACAGAATCTAGGTCCATCCACCTCACTACAAATAACTCAATTTCATTTCTTTTTATGGCTGAGTAATATTCCATTGTATATATGTGCCACATCTTCTTTATCCATTCACCTGTCGATGGACACTTACCTTGTTTCCATGTCCTGACTATTGTAAATAGAGCTGCAATGAACATTGTGGCACATGACTCTTTCTGAATTATGGATTTCTCAGGGTATATGCCCAGCAGTGGGATAGCTGGGTCGTATGGTAGTTCTTTTTTTAGTTTCTTAAGAAACCTCCATACTGTTCTCCATAGTTACTGTATCATTTTACATTCCCACAAACAGTGCAAGAGGGCTCCGTTTCTCCACACCTTCTCCAGCATTTATTGTTTGTAGATTTTTAATGATGGCCATTCTGACTGCTGTGAGATAATATCTCATGGTAGTTTTGATTTGCATTTCTCTAATGATTATTGATGTTGAGCACTCCTTCATGTGTTTGCTGGCAATCTGTATATCTTCTTTGGAGAAATGTCTATTTAGGTCTTCTGCCCATTTTTGGATGGGATTGTTTGTTTTTTTGATATTGAGCTGCATGAGCTGACTGTAAAATTTGGAGATTAATCCTTTGTCACTTGCTTCATTTCAAATATTTTCTCCTATTCTGAGGGTTGTCTTTTCATCTTGTTTTTGGTTTCCTTTGCTGTGCAAAAGTTTTTAAGTTTCATTAGGTCCCATTTGTTTATTTGTGTTTTTACTTCCATTTCTCTAAGAGGTGTGTCAACAAGGATCTTGCTGTGATTTATGTCATAGAGTGTTCTGCCTATGTTTTCCTCTAAGAGTTTTATAGTGTCTGGCCATACATTTAGGTCTTTAATCCATTTTGAGTTTATTTTTGTGTATGGTGTAAGGGAGTGCTCGAATTTCATTCTTTCACATGTAGCTGTCCAGTATTCCCAGAACCACTTATTGAAGAGGCTGTCTTTTCTCCATTGTGTATTCTTGTTTCCTTTATCAAAGATAAGGTGACCATATGTGCTTGGGTTTATCTCTGGGCTTTCTATGCTCTTCCACTGATCAATATTTCTGTTTTTGTTCCGGTACCATACTGTCTTGATTACTGTACCTTTGTAGTATAGTCTGATGTCAGGGACCCTGATTCCTCCAGCTCCGTTTTTCTTTCTCAAGTATGCTTTGGTTATTCGGGGTCTTTTGTGTTTCCATACAAAATGTGAAATTTTTTGTTCTAGTTCTGTGAAAAATCCCAGTGGTAGCTTGAGAGGGATTGCATTGAATCTGTTGATTGCTTTTGGTAGTATACTCATTTTCACAATGTTGATTCTTCCAATCCAAGAACATGGTATATCTCTCCATCTATCTGTATCATCTTTAATTTCTTTCATCGGTGTCATACTTTTCTGCATACAGGTCTTTCATCTCCTTAGTAGGTTTATTCCTAGGTGTTTAATTCTTTTTGTTGTAATGGTAAATGGGAGTGTTTTCTTAATTTAACTTTCAGATTTTTCATCATTAGTGTATAGGAATGCAAGAGATTTCTGTGCATCAATTTTGTATCCTGCTACTTTACCAAATTAACTGACTAGCTCTAGTAGTTTTCTGGTAGCATATTTAGGATTCTCTATGCATAGTGTCATGTCATCTGCAAACAGTGACAGCTTTATGTCTTCTTTTCTGATTTGGATTCTTTTATTTCTTTTTCTTCTCTGATTGCAGTGGCTAAAACTTCCAAAACAATGTTGAATAATAGTGGTGAGAGTGGGAAACCTTGTCTTGTGCCTGATCTTAGTGGAAATGGCTTCAATTTTTCACAATTGAGAACAGTGTTGGCTGTGGGTTTTTCATGTATGGCCTTTACTATGTTGAGGTAAGTTCTGTCTACGCCTACTTTCTGGAAGGTTTTTAACATAAATGGGTGTTGAATTTTGTTGAAAGCTTTTTCTGCCTCTATTGAGATAGCATATAATTTTACTCCTTCAATTTTTTAATATAGTATATCGCATTGTTTGATTTGCATATATTGAAGAATCCTTGCATTCCTGGGATAAACCCCACTTGATCATGCTGTATGTTCCTTTTAATGTGCTGTTGGAATCTGTTTGCTAGTAATTTGTTGAGAATTTTTGCATCTATTTTCATCAGTGATATTGGCCTGTAGTTTTCTTTCTTCATGACATCTTTGTCTTGTTTTGGTATCAGGGTGTTGGTGGCCTCGTAGAATGAGATTGGGTGTGTTCCTCCCTCTGCTATATTTTTGGAGTTTGAGAAGCATAGGTGTTAGCTCTTTTTAAATGTTTGATAGAATTCACCTGTGAAGCCATCTGGTCCTGGGCTTTTGTTTGTTGGAAGACTTCTAATCACAGTTTCAATTTCAGTGCTTGTGATTGGTCTTTTCTTATTTTCTTTTTCTTCCTGGTTCAGTCTCAGAAGGTTGTGCTTTTCTAAGAATTTGTCCATTTCTTCCAGGTTGTCCATTTTATTGGCATATAGTTGCTTGTAGTAATCTCTCATGATCCTTTGTATTTCTACAATGTCAGTTGTTACCTCTCCTTTTTCATTTCTCATTCTATTGATTTGAGTCTTCTCCCTTTTTTTCTTGATTAGTTTGGCTAACAGTTTATCAATTTTGTTTATCTTCTCAATGAACCAACTTTTAGTTTTATTGATCTTTGCTATTTTTTTCTTCATTTCTTTTTCATTTATTTCTGATCTGAACTTTATGATTTCTTTCCTTCTGCTAACTTTGGTTTTTTTTTTTTTCTTCTTTCTCTAATTGCTTTAGGCTTAAGGTTAGGTTGTTTATCTGTGGTGTTTCTTGTTTCTTAAGGTAGGATTGTATGGCTATAAACTTCCCTCTTAGAACTGCTTTTGCTGCATCACATAGGTTTTGGGTCATCGTGTTTTCATTGTCATTTGTTTGTAGGTATTTTTGATTTCCTATTTGATTTCTTCAGTGATCTCTTGGATATTAAGTAGTGTGCTGTTTAGTCTCCATGTGTTTCTATTTCTTACAGATTTTTTCCTGTAATTGATATCTAGCCTCACAGACTTGTGTTCGGAAAAGATAATTGATATTATTTCAATTTTCTTAAATTTGCCAAGACTTGATTTGTGACCCAAGATATGATCTATCCTGGAGAATCTTCCATGAGCATGTGAGAAGAAAGTGTATTCTGTTGTTTTTGGATGGAATGTCCTATAAATATCAATTAAGTCCATCTTGTTTAAAGTAACATTTAAAGCTTCTCTTTCCGAATTTATTTTCATTTTGGATGATCTGTCCATTGGTGAAAGTGGGGTGTTAAAGTCCCCTACTATGATTGTGTTACTGTCGATTTCCCCTTTTATGGTTGTTAGTATTTGCTGTATGTACTGAGGTGCTCCTATGTTGGGTGTATAAATATTTTCAATTTTTGTATCTTCTTCTTGTATTGATCCCTAGATCATTTTGTAGGGTCCATCTTTGTCTCTTAGAACAGTCTTTGTTTTAAAGTCTCTTTTGTCTTATATGAGAATTGCTACTCCAGCTTTGTTTTGATTTCCATTTGCATGGGATATCTTTTTCCCTCCCCTCACTTTCAGTCTGTATGTGTCCCTAGGTCTGAAGTGGGTCTCTTGTAGACAGCATATATATGGGTCTTGTTTTTGTATCCATTCAGCCAGTCTGTGTCTTTTGGTTAGCACTTTTAATCTATTTACATTTAAGGTAATTATTGATATGTATGTTCCTATTACAATTTTCTTAATTGTTTTGGCTTTGTTATTGTAGGTCTTTTCCTTCTCTTGTGTTTCCTGCCTAGAGAACTTAGCATTTGTTGTAAAGCTGGTTTGGTGTTGCTGAAACCTCTTAGCTTTTGCTTCTATGTAGAGGTTTTAATTTCTCTGTCAAATCTTAATGAGATCTTTGCTGGGTAGAGTAATCTTGGTTGTAGGTTTTCCCCTTTCATCATTTTAAATATGTCCTGACACTCCCTTCTGGCTTGCAGATCTACTGCTGAAAGATCAGCTGTTAACCTTATGGAGATTCCCTTGTATGTTATTTTTTGTCTTTCCCTTTCTGCTTTTAATATTTTTTCTTTGTACTTAATTTTTGATAGTTTGACTAATATGTGCCTTGGCGTGTTTCTCCTTGGATTTATCCTGTATGGGACTCTCTGTGCTTTCTGGACTTGATTAACTCTTTCCTTTTCCTTTATTAGGGAAATTTTCAACTCTATTCTCTTCAAATATTTACTCAGTCCCTTTCTTTTTCTCTTCTTCTTCTCAGACCCCTATAATTCGAATGTTGGTGCGTTTTATGTTGTCCCAGAGTTCTCTGTGACTGTCCTCAATTCTTTTCATTCTTTTTTCTTTATTCTTTTCTGCAGTAGTTATTTCCACTATTTTATCTTCTACGTCACTTATCCGTTCTTCTGCTTCAGTTTTTCTGCTGTTGATTCCTTCTAGAGAATTTTTATTTTCATTTACTGTGTTGTTCATCATTGTTTCTTTGCTCTTTAGTTCTCCTAGGTCCTAGTTTAACTTTTCTTTTACTCTCTCCATTCTATTTCCAAGATTTTTAATCATCTTTACTATCATTATTGTGAATTCTTTTTTAGGTAGACTGCCTACTTCCTCTTCATTTGTTAGGTCTGGTTGGGTTTTACCTTGCTCCTTCATCTCTTGTGTGTTTCTCTGTCTTCTCATTTTGCTTAACTTACTGTGTTTGGCATCTCCTTGTATCAGGCTGCAAGTTCGTATTTCCCATTGTTTTTGGTGTCTGTCCCCAGTGGCTAAGGTTGGTTCAGTGGGTTGTATAGGTTTCCTAGTGGAGGGGACTAGTCCCTGTGTTCTGGTGGATAAGGCTGAATCTTGTCTTTCTGGTGGGCAGATCCTCATCTGATGGTGTGTTTTGGGCTGTCTGTGACCTTATTATCATTTTAAGTAGCCTCTCTGCTAATGGGTGGGGTTGTGTTCCTGTCTTGCTAGTTGTTTGGCTAAGGGTGTCCAGCACTGTAGCTTGCTGGTCATTGAGTGTAGCTGGGCCTTAGCACTGAGATGGAGATCTCTTGGGGATTTTCACCATTTGATATTACATGGAGCTGGGAGGTCTCTGCTGTTCCAATGTCCTGAACTTGGCTCTCCCACCTCAGAGGAACAGCCCTGATGCCTGGCCAGAGCACCTGGACCCTGTCATCCAAACGGCTCAGAATAAAAGTGAGAAAAAAAGAAAGAAAGAAAGAAAGAAAGAAAAGAAAAGAAATAGAAATAAAGTTTTTAAAATAAAAAAAAATTATTAAAAACATTTAAATTAATAAAAAAAAGAAAGAAAGAAGAGAGCAACCAAACCAAAAGACAAATCCACCAATTATAACAAGTGATAAAAACTATACTAAAAAAAAGAAAACAAAAACGGACAGACAGAATGCTAGGACAAATGGTAAAACAAATCTAAACAGACAAAATCACACACAGAAGCATACACTTACACACTCACAAAAAGAGAAAAAGGGAAAAATATATATATATATTGTTGCTCCCAAAATCCACCTCCTCCATTTGGGATGATTCATTGTCTATTCAGGTATTCCACAAATGCAGGCTATATCAAGTTGATTGTGGAGATTTAATCCACTGCTCCTGAGGCTGCTGGGAGAGATTTCCCTTTCTCTTCTTTATGCGCACAGCTCCTGGCCTTCAGCTCTGTATTTCGCCCTGCCTCTGTGTGTAGGTTGCCTGAGGGCGTCTGTTCCCGCTCAGACAGGACAGGAATCAGGCTGGGGGCAGGGAGTGGTATGGGGTGTGCGGCAAGGCTGTGGTGGCAGAGCACGCCGTGACCTTGCACAAGCCTGAGGCATGCCCTGTGTTCTCCAGGGAAATTGTCCCTGGATCACGGGACCCCGGCAGTGTCGGACTGCACAGCCTCCCGGGAGAGGAGGTGTGGATAGTGACCTGTGCTTGCACACAGGCTTCTTGGTGCAGCAGCAGCAGCCTTAGCATCTCATGCCTGTCTCTGTGGTCTGCACTGATAGCCGTGGCTCGGGCCAGTCTCTGGAGCTCCTTTAGGCGGCTCTCTTAATCCCCTCTCCTCATGCACCATGAAACAAAGAGGCAGAAAAAGTCTCTTGCCTCTTCGGTCAGCTCCAGACCTTTCTCCGGACTCTCTCCTGGCTAGCTGTGGTGCCCTAGCCCCCTTCAGGCTGTGTTCATGCAGCCAACCCCAGTCCTCTCCCTGGGATCCGACCTCCATAGCTGGAGTCTCAGCTCCCAGCCCCCACCTGCACTGTCGGGTGAGCAGACAAGCCTCTGGGGCTGGTGAGTGCTGGCCGGCACCAATCCTCTGTGCGGGAATCTCTCTGCTTTTCCCTCCGCACCCCTGTTGTTGCACTCTCCTCCGTGGCTCCGAAGCTTCCCCACTCCACCACTCACAGTCTCCACCTGCGAAGGGGCTTCCTAGTGTGTGGAAACCTTTCCTCCTTCACAGCTCCCTCCTCGAGGTGCAGGTTCCATCCCTATGCTTTTGTTTTGTTTTTTCTTTTTTTTCTTTTGCCCTATCCAGGTACATGGGGAGTTTCTTGGCTTTTGGGAGGTCTGAGGTCTTCTGCCTGCATTCAGTAGGTGTTCTGTAGGTGTTCTGTAGATGTATTTCTGATGTATTTTTGGGGAGGAAGGTGATCTCCACTTCTTACTCTTCTGATATCTTGAAGCTCCCCTCATGTTCTAGATTTAGATTTATATCTAAGCATTTCTTTTTTGGGGGATGATCGTGTAAATGGTATTGTGTATTTAATTTCAAAATTGACTTTTGATATTAATGTATGTATCTTGCATCCTTGCTATAATTGCATATTTGTTCCAGGAGGTTTTTTTGTCAATTCTTCTGGACTTTCTACATAGACAATTATGTTATCTGTGATAAAAGACAGTTTTTTATCTTCCTTCCCAACCTGTACAATTTTTATTGCTTTTTCTTGTTTTATTGTCTGAGCAAGGACTTCCAGCATGATGTTGATAAGGAGTTCTGAGAGAGGACATTCTTGCCTTGTACCTGATCTAAGTGGGAAAATTTTGAGTTTCTAGCCACTAAGTATGATGTTAACTGTAATTTTTGGCATATTTAAACATTTTTTTGAGTAGCCTCCATACTGTTTCCACAGTGGCTGCACCATTTTACATTCCCATCAACATTGTACAGGGGTTCCAAATATGTCCACAAGCTCGCCACAACTTATCTTTTAAAAAATTTTTGATAATGGGAATCCTACCAGGTGTGAGATATCCCACTATGATTTTGATTTGAATTTTCCTGAATATTGGCAATGATTTCTTGTATATGACATCAAAAACAGAGCAACAAAAGCAAAAATAGACAAGTGGGAATACATCAAAACTAAAAAGTTTCTGCACAGCAATGGAAACTATCAACAGAGTGAGAAAATAACTTACAAAATGGGAGAACGTATTTGCAGGCCATATATCTGGTAGTGGGCTAACATCCAAAATGTATAACTCAATTGCAAGAAACAAAACAAAACAAGACAAAATAAACCTAATTTTAAAATAGGCAAAGCACTTGAATAGATATTTCTCCAAAGAAGACATACAGAAGGATAACAGTTTTATTGAAAGATCACATTTTTTTCGGATCAGTTACATTTAACCTTAAATATCTTGGAAGGCTATGGATTCAGCTGATGTTATAATGTAGCAAAACATGGAATTACACATTAAGTTTAGATTTTAGCAAACTTAGCCCTGTGCTGAAAGAGAAATAGTTCTTTTGCTTTCTTCATAGGAATTCCCAGGGTTTCAATTTCTGTCTTTAAATGAGAATTTAATTATTTGAGCTTGTTATTTCTTTTTCTTTAAGCTGTGCAGTGCTATCAAAAACAGCTACCCCAATCTATAGTCCTTGAATTTTTATACTATTTTATACTATTTTGTGTTACTGGAATAGTCTTGCATTCAATGAACACTTTATTCCAGTTAAATATGGATGATAAACTAACTGCATCATCACTGTGTATTGTGGTCTACCATGTTTTATACCTGAATACAAAATGGTATTTTCACAGTCTTTATCTCTACTGCAGTCACTTAAGCAAGCCTCATTTCTCTATTTCCTCCCTTAGTGTATGTTGGAGGTATCCACATCTGATAGCTCCTTAGGTATTAGTCGTGTATTTTGGTTTAGACCACAAAAAAAATGAAATCTAGCTAACTTGAGCAGAAAATTGATTTAAATGAAAGAATAATTGAAAGCTCACGTGATCTGTGTGAGATTAAAGAACTAGATTCAGAAAATTAACAGACAACAAAGGAGGCAAGGTTCAAGAAAAACAGCAATATCAGTCTTGCTAGAGTAGGACCACCACTGTTGGACACTGCTGCTAGTGGACACACAATCTCACTGTCAATGAAACCTTAAGGCAATTTATGCCACTATGAGCAATTCCTCAATTTATCTTGCCTTTGCATTACTACCTGAAAACCGTATATCCCAGATGGGAATATCCTGTTAGCTGGGCCTAGGAAATATGCCCATATGCTAGTCAAAAGTGATCAGGGTGACCCATTTAGTTTCTGTCTTGAGAAGTTGGATCTGCCTCATACCAAGGCTACATAATGGTGAAGTACCCCAAAGTAGAAGTGGATTTGAATCCTAGATTTTCAAAAGATAAAATTAGAATAAATGCTTATCCAAGCAATCTAAGTCAATCAGTTAAAACTAAAATAAATTACGGTAGACTGAATAGCAATTTCATAATGCTGTAATCATTTTTACTTTTTCTGTATGCAAAATTCAGTTTCTCACATAACATTTTATCTTAAAATTATGTATATTTTTCTTCAAATAATTTCACAATGGAAATACTTTTTATATCTTAAAACCAAATGAAATGCCATTTTATTAATATAAAATATTAGTATACAAATTAGTTAAGGTGAGCAATGTTATTAAATTACTTAGTTGAATAAAATGACTTAATTATAATATTCAATATAATAAATGCACATAAATTAATTTTATATCATTCAGTTTATTGGAGTTTACATATCTGGAAACTGGAGGCAGGAAGTAACAACAGAGATATCTAATGATGACTATGATTGACAGTAAGACATCTCTTGTTTATTTTCAGAAATATTCATTAAGACGAGGCAGGAGATTTATCCAGAGCTGTAAACTTGGTACGGGCAGATAGAGACACTAATAAGATATTAATGATGTTATATATTGTTAATACGATTTTTCCCTTGTGTGATAATGTATGTGTGTGTGTGTGCGCACACACACATGCTCAAATTTAGACCTCCAAATAGGTAGCAAAGAAAATATATTAAGAAATAAGTATGTAATTTTAAAATGACAATTTTCATAAATCTCAAGACATTTAAGGCTATGCATTTTTTTGAAATATAAATTTTTCAAGATTCTTTAAAAATAAATTTATCTTAGAGAAATTATAATCTAGGCCTACAATGGCCACTAGATCAAGTTATTTCATTTCAAAGCAAAAATAATACTATGGTACTTACCTGAAGAAATTGGAAAGAAGCTGATATGGATAATTTAGGCTAATGCTATATTTTAAGACCCTGAATGATTTTTAGATTATGTCTATACTGTCCCAATTTACAAGATTCTTGGAACCTCCCTCTTACCTTTCTACTGTGTAGCCCTACCCTAATTGGCTTATATTAGTTTTAAAATAGAAAACAGTATAAAATATTTCTGGAAGGATTAAAGCAAGAAAAATAGCTCCCCAACTGTAATGCAACAGAATAGACTATAATAGCATGGGTTTTAAGTATATGGAAGGAATTTGTTAGCACACAGTAAATTACAGGTAAAACATAGCTTCTTGATAGGAAATAGCTGCACTGGTCATAAAAGCAGCTTGTTTTTGTAGTATAAATTTTTCAAATGATGGTTATATTGAAGTAAATGTATAATTTTCTAGGAATATATTGTTATGTAGACAATATAGCAAATAGCATTGGCTATTTAAACTATAAACATGTTTATTCGTAGTTTCATATAATTGTATTGTCTTTACTTTTTGAGCTCATATACATGGTCTTTTCTAAAATAGAAATATTTGAAATTTCACTATAATTGTGTTTAAATTTCACCTATCAGCAGTAATATCCACTCTTACAATGACTTAGAACATTGAATCACTCAATTTGTGCATATATTTTACATTAATTTTTCAAATATTATTTGATATTTATTGTATTAATGCCATTTATTATTCTCTTCCATTGCTACTAATGAAATAATTTTATATATTAAATTATGGATTAAAGATATTTTATTATACCAATAAATATATTTTCTTAGAAATGTGTTTCAGCACAAGATGTAAGATCAGGTCTAGGCAACGTCTATATTAGGGAAAGTCTTTGTGCCTTTCTTGCCCTGACCAAGAACCCAGGGAGTGTGTTGCTTCTTGTATATGTGCGGTAATACCTTGGCCCCTGAAACTTACTCTGCTTATAATTTTAATCTAAAATTTTCATCATTGATAACAATATCAAATTCTACGGAAAAGATGTTTACCAGGTCCATCACCTTGTCTGATGTTATTGACAAAGAGTCACTATTCAGCCTGTGCTTAAACATCTTCAGTGACAGAAAATTAGTCATTCCATTTGTTTTCTGTATAGAGGATTTTATGTCAAAGTGAGAAGATATCCTCATTCTTATAAATTATTTTTCTAGTTTTACGTGTTGGAAAAATATACTATAGGTTTCCTGTTTCACCAGTATGATACTTCACCAAATATTTGAAGAAAGTTCTATGATTCCTGTGAGAAAATAACCTTAGGTTCTTTCATTGTTCCTGTAAAGCATGGGTTTCAGGCTCCTCACCATCTTAATCTTTTCTGAATCTTCTCTAGAATAACAATGTCTACCTTAAAATGTTGAATTTATAACTTAATGCAATTCTACTGATATTCTTTTGGGAAAACAGATTTCAGCCTAAGTTCTTCAAAAGTATCTTGTGGAATTAGTCTGAAACAAATGTTATGACTTTAGTGGGTGTATATCACCCTTGGAGGCAGTATATTTCACTCTTCTGGCATTATTTATATTATTAAAGAGCTAAACATGCATGAAGAACCTACTCTGTTTAATATTACTAAATACTATAAAGGATAAATCATAAAGACAGATACTTATTGTTTCCTATATGCTATAAAAAGAGAAGATGTGAAGTCAGGTAGGCTTTGTAGAAGTGGCAAAACTCAATGAATAAATACATTGAGAAAATAGAAGAAATCATTTAATATAAGGAAAATTAATACTTTCATCGAACTAGACATAATTGTTCTGGTATTTATTTCCTGTGTTTGATTTAATTATTTTGCTTTAGGGGCTTCCCTGGTGGCGCAGTGGTTGAGAATCTGCCTGCTAATGCAGGGGACACGGGTTCGAGCCCTGGTCTGGGAAGATCCCACATGCCACGGAGCAGCTGGGCCCGTGAGCCACAATTGCTGAGCCTGCGCGTCTGGAGCCTGTGCCCCGCGACGGGAGGGGCCGCGATAGAGAAAGGCCCGCGCACCGCGATGAAGAGCGGTCCCCGCACCGCGATGAAGAGTGGCCCCCGCTTGCCGCAACTGGAGAAAGCCCTCGCACGAACCGAAGACCCAACACAGCCAAAAATAAATAAATAAATAAATAAATAAGAAAATCCTTTAAAAAAAAAAAATAAAATAAAATAAAAAAAAATAATTATTTTGCTTTTTCTCCCTTAGTCTCTGCAGCCAGGTAGTCTCTATCTGGTGCTGGAATGGTTCCTTAGCCTGGTCAAAACAGAGGTGAAATATGCTATGCATAGGTTTAAAATAATCCTCAAATTTCAAGGTGACAAAAATGCAGTGAAGTCTCATCTCAAAAGAAATGGTTGCTTTGTAACTAATCAAAGAAAAAATGGTGGTCTCTAGTACTAGAATTTTATTTGGGGGGAAGAAGAACTGGAGTTTTAAAAACATTCATAAGAATAAAATATTATTCTTAGCTTCATAATGAACACTTTAATCCAGAAATGAAGTTCTGATGGTAAAAATGTTCACTCTTCTCAGATAAATATATATCTTCCACATTTGACCTTAACAATAATGAATCTCAGTGAAGTTATCCAAATTAAAACTTCTGATTGGCTGGTTTTGGTAGATTTGAAAATAAAAACATTATGTAATTTTTCTTGTTATCTTGAATGTAATAGTGTCATTAAATGTTGTTTTGATGATAATTGTCCTCGTTTTTTTTAAAACTTTCATTTTGTGAAAGCACCATCAACAAAATAACTCAAGTTTATTAGTCAATAATAAGCGGCAGAGGGGTTACTAATTTTGAAACTACTATATATGACCCAAATCTGAGTTAAGATACTCCTGAATACGAACAACTCCACAATTCCGTATTTATTCATACTAATGAGTCATTTTTTACTCATAGCTTTTAAAAGTGGGAAAAACACATTTCAAAATTATTTATAAATATAAATCTCCTTTCAAATTTAGCATAGACCCACATATGGTTTTTGAATTGTGAGTGCACTTTAATTTCAGAAATGTGTTTTATGAACTCCTATTTATATATAGTTCCTGAAAGGACCAAAAAAAACCAAAAAGAATAAAGAGATCAAAAAAAAATGTTTTCCCTTTTGACAAGGGAGAAACTTGTCAGTTTTCCAATTCTGAAGTTGACATTGGTGATAAGAAATCTGTTGTTAATTAAACCTTTGAAGATAATTCAGTACAAAAAGTGATTTACAGTATTTTAATATGAGGCCAAATTTTATTCTTTTTGTTGGTGTTTTATAAAATTCTGACTCCTTTGAAAAATCCCTTTGTTAAACTCACCTTACAAAATATTGATTTGACTTACTCCCTTAAAATGGTTTTGTTTGCCTCTCTCTCTCTCTCTCTCTCTCTCTCCCCCCTCAACTGGCCATCCTTTATTTTTTTTCTTTTTTCTCATATATCTGCATTTTCTCTCATGATAATTTTATGGTGAGAAGTGGTGACATGATGGGTCAAAAAACTATTTCTACCACCCAATCCCCCACTTTCAATTCTTTCCCTTGTTTAGAAGGCATTTCTATTTAACTATGTTATACCCCAAAATCATCATGTACTTTTCACCCCAATGAATATTGTAATTTATTCTCAGACAATTTTCATGTTAATGATTTAAATCATCTTTATCATGAAAGTTGTTATTAACATGTCATCTCTTCTATTCATTACTCTCAATTATCTGATCAATGAACTTTCATGTTATCTAAATTTCTATCCACAGCAGTATATAACAAATCGAGAGGTGTCTCAACCAGCAGTTAGGCAAGAAATGGAGAAGAGTAGTGATGAAGCTTAACATATAAGATTTGGAACAATTTAAATGATATTAAATATTCATTCAGCAATACAATAGCAAAATAAGTTTTGATTAAAATATATTAGCATGAAATTTCCACTGCACAAGACTGCTTAGAAATATTGGTAATCCCCATTGTAATAATGGTCCACAAGAGAAGATGAAAGACTACCAGTTATGCATATTTCAAAACAGAAATGAGCTAGTAAGCCATGTTAATTAAAAATGGAATGATTTTTGCTTTCAATGATGTTGCTTAGAGACAGAAAACTATAAAATTTAGCGTTTTTAAAATAACTTCATTATTATTTCTTTGTTATTCACCTATAATCAACTAAATTCTGAAAGACATTGGTAAAATGTTTTTTTTGTTTCATTTAACAAAGAAAATTATTTATCTGTAGTATGGGGACATTGCATTTAATTTTGTTTCTCTAAAATTGTAATGTCTAACAGTAACCTCTCTATACCCTAAAATGTTTGTACTCTGGTTTCCTTAGAAATAAAAATTAGATTCACTGGGTGATAGATTGCTATATTTTCACCCATACACATTATTATAATGGTATCATCTCAAATTAAACCCCTATATACAAATACTTGTTTATTTGTATCAAGTAAAGTGATTTCCCTATTCAATACCAAAAACTTTAACAAAAGCAGTGACCTCAAAACCTTGGTAAATTTTACCAAAATATTCAAATTTCTGAATAGCAAAGTTTGTAGCTAATAGAGAACAATATGTTTGCTTAATGGTTTGAAACAAAATAGGACATATTTGACACATCCCTTTTTGTATAGATTGTCGCTAGAACTATATCCTCCTAGTAATAAAGATGTGCAGAAAGAAAGATGTGATGTGTTAGTTTCTGCTGTACAACAAAGTGAATTTGTTATACATATACATATATCCCTTCTTTCTTAGATTTCCTTCCCTTTTAGGTCACCACAGAGCACTGAGTAGAGTTCCCTGTGCTATACAATAGGTTCTCATTAGTTATCTATTTTATACATAGTAGTGTATATATGTCAATGCAAATTTCCCAATTCATCCCGCCTCCCTTCCCCCACCCTAGTATCCATACATCTGTTCTCTATGTCTGTGTCTCTATTCTGCTTTGCAAATAAGCTATCTTTACCATTTTTCTAAATTCCACATATAAGTGATATTATACGATATTTGTTTTTCTCTTTCTGACTTACTTCACTCTGCATGACAGTCTCTAGGTCTATCCACATCTCTTCAAATGGCACTATTTTGTTCCTTTTTATGGCTAAGTAATATTCCATTGTATATGTTTACCACATCTTCTTTATCTATTCCTCTGTTGATGAACATTTAGGTTGCTTCCATGTCCTGGCTATTGTACATAGTGCTGCAATGAACATTGGGGTGCATGTGTCTTTTTGAATTATGGTATTCTTTGGGTATATGCCCAGGAGTGGGATTGCTGGGTCATATGGTAGTTCTATTTTTAGTTTTTTTAAAGGACCACCATACTGTTCTCCATAGCGGCTGTATCAATTTATATTCTTACCAACAATGTAAGAGGGTTCCCTTTTCTCCACACCCTCACCAGCATTTGTTGTTTGTAGAGTTTTTGATGATGGCCATTCTGACTGGTGTGAGGTGATACCTCATTGTAGTTTTGATTTGCATTTCTCTAATAATTAGTGATTTTGAACATCTTTTCATGTGTCCATCAACAGAGGAATAGATAAAGAAGATGTGGTACATATATATGATGGAATATTACTCAACCATAAAAAGGAATGAAATTGGGTCATTTGCAGAGACATGGATGGACCTAGAGACTATCATACAGAGTAAAGTAAGTTAGAAAGTGAAAAACAAATATCTTATATTAATGCATATATGTGGAATCTAGAAAAATTGTATAGATGATCTTATTTGCAAAGCAGAAATAGAGACACAGACTTAGAGAACAAACGTATGGCTACTAAGGGGAAAGGAGGGGGTGGGATGCATTGAGAGATTGGGATTGACATATATACACTATTGATACTATGTATAACATAGATAACTAATGAGAACATAGTGTATCACACAGGGAGCTCTACTCAATACTCTGTGGTGACCTAAATGGGAAGGAAATCCAAAAAGAGGGGATATATATATCCCCTCTTTTTGGATTTATATATACCGTATATGTATATGTATAGCTGATTCACTTTGCTGTACAGCAGAAACTAACACAACATTGTAAAGAAACTATGCTCCAATAAAAAAAAAAATTAAATGAAAGATAAAACTACTTCATGATCCAACAAAATAAATGAGTATCTTCAACCTTACAGCAGGTCTGAAAGAATATTATATATTGTAGTTTACTGTCACAAATCTGTCAGTGATAATATATAAAAACAAAATGAGGAGGACAACACTTAGCTTTAGGTCACAATATTATTTGAAAAGATTAGGGCTATACAATCTCACTATTCCCAGTCCAAGCGGAAAAGCAAAGCTAGCTCTGAAAAAAAGAATACAGTAAACCTCGTTTTTTTAATACAAAATTAACTCAATATCAACATCTCCTTGACATGATTTATTGAGTAATGTAGAGCACCAAAATGAGAGTATTTTGTATTAACTAAAATATAATATATTTCTTTAGGTACATTGTTGGACATATGGATACTACCAAGAAATAGTATTTCTAATCTTAAATAAAGAAATTCATGGGTTTAACCAAACTATATCTGTTTTTTTAAGACATACGTATGGATTAAATTGTAAAAAAAAAAGTAATATTTTTCTCTTCATTATAAATGTACTAGAAATACATATGGAAAATAAAATTTATGACATGGAAATTATAAAATAAAACTTAATAAGTGAATTTTAAGAAAAATTACACTTCCATCTTTTTCAGTGTAAATACACTGTATTTTACTTTAGTGTCAACAACCTGTTTTAAAATATTTAATGTGATAATGAGGTAGGTTAAGAAAAGTTCATAAAGTTATGTGGTTTGGGTGATTCATTCATCCTTGTTTTGTCAAAGATGATGAGATTTCTTATTTGAGGAGTGTTTTAATGACCTCACTGTTTGTATTTTTTTTGCTTGAAACTATTTCCCCCTTTATTGGATAACAATGAAAACTTACCTGAAATAGATTAATTTTGTTTTGTGAGCCCTATTATCAGTTTCAGAGGAGCAGACATGTAAACTTAGAAGACATTAGAGGTAATGTCTAAATGACAGTATAGTTAAAAAAACAAACAAACAAACAAACAAAAAAACATTTGGAGCCATAAAGCTCAGATAATTTGTATAAAGTTATAGAGACAATTATAACATGACCAGAGATAGAGCATACTATTTTCCCTCAGCTATATTGAGGTATAAGTCACATTAAAATAAAATTCACTTATTTTAGGTGTATGATATAATGCACTTTAACAAAAGTTTACCATTACTTAAAACCACAAAGTGTTTGACTTTGCCAAACTGTTTTTCAAAATGGTGTTACCATTTTAAATTCCAACCAGAAATGTATGAGAGTTCTACTTGCTTCCCCAATGTTTAGTGAAAAAAATGTTTATTTATAACTAGTGTAAGAGGAAAACCTAAAACTTTTTATATTCTTTAATTCCCATTTCTTAGACTTAAATGCATTTTAAATTATTCAGTGTGCTAGGAATAGAAATGAAGCCCAATTAGTGATGCTGTTCCTATGAAAGAGATGCAGACAGAATTGTTTATTACTACCATTATGAAGATGGTCACTTTCATCTCAGTTGGAGACAAGATAGCAATGCTAATTAGAAGTTTCTTTAAAAAGCTGCTGTTGGAGGAATGGTGGGCATTGTGATTTTTTAAATAAACTTTTTTTTTATTGATAGCATATATACAGGAAAGCACACAAATAATAAGTGTATAAATCGATGAATGTTCACAAAGTGGGCATCCTTAGATTACCACTACACACACTAAAAAATAGAATATTTCTAGCTCTCCAAGAGTCGCTGTTGTTCCTCCTCCAAATCGCTACACCCCTGAAAGGTAAAGAATATCCTGAATTTTAACACTTGATGTTTGGTATTTTTTGCTTGTTTTGAACATTATATCATGGAATCATAAAGTATACATATTTTTGTCTGTTTTATTCCTTTGACATTAGGCTTGTCATATTAAGTAGTTTATTAAGTAGAGTAATAATATTCCATTAAAAGGTACCACAATTTATTTATCCATTCTTCTGTTGATGAATATTAGGGCTCTTTCTAATTCTGGTCCATTTATAATATTACTATAAATAGTCTTTGGGTGAATTTATTTCTGATAGGTATGTACTTAAGAGTGGAATTACTGGGACACATGGTGTGTAATAATTGTTGTGGACAGAATTGTGTACCCCCCAATTCACATGGTGATGTCTTAACCTCAGTATGACTTATTTGGAGATAGGGCCTGTGAGGAAGTGATAAAGATTAAATGAGGTCATAACAGTGGAAACCTAATCACATAGGACTGACATCCTTATAAGAAGAGAAAGCAACACCATAGCTCATTTTTTCTGCATGTGTACAGAGGTCATGTGAGCATGCAGTGAGATGTTGGTAGCTTACAAGGAAAGTTAAGAGGCCTCAGAATGAAACCTATATTGCTATACCTCGATCTTGGAATTCCCAGCCTCCAAAACTGTGAGAAATAAATTTCTATTGTTTAATCTATGGTATTTAATTATTGCAGCCCTAGCTTTCTAATATATATGATCAGATTAGTAGATACTGATAAAGTTTTAGAAGTGTTTGTACCAATTTATACTCTTCATCAGCAGTGCTTAAGAGTTCCAGTTGCACAGCCTTATCAAAACTTGGTATCACTTTTAATTTTTGCCATTCTGGTACATAGGTATTGGGATCTTATTGGGATTTTTATATGTATTCTCTGCTGAACAAGTGGGTAAATATTTTTGCCATTTTTTTATTAGCTATTTGGAAATCCTCTTTTGTGATGTGTCTGTTGACCATTTTTTTTAAAAACTGGAATTCTGTCTTTTCTTTATTGAGTTGGAGTTCTTTATATCTTCCTCATATAAGTCTTTTGTCAAATATAAGTTTTGAAAATATCTTCCTCCTACTTTGTGGTTTTTCTTTTCACCACTTAATGATGTTTTTGCTAAATAGAAGTTTTTGTTATTTTATTGTATTAGTGTATCAATTTTTACCTTATAATCAATGATTTTTGCATCCCCTTTAAAAGGTCATTGCCTAGCCAAGCCATGAATATATTATTTTTATAATAAGTATTTTTACAATAAGTATGAACGGCTCACAGAATTTTTCAAAGCTATTTATATTTGCTATTTCCCTTTCCTCACCCCTCACTCAAACTATTTCAATCTACTCTTCCCACTACTGTACCCAAAATGCTCTTGTCCAAATCACTTTTGATGTCCAGTTGATACTAAACCCAACAGATCTTTTTTTTCAGTCTTCAGTTTCTTTCTCTTTTTAGCAACATTTAACATAGTTGTCCATTCCTCCCACTTGGAACACTCTTCTCTGACACTGTGCTTTCCTACTTTTCCTCCTAACTCTCTGAACATTTCCTCTAAGACTTTTTGGTAAGTGTGTTCAGCTATATTTGAATTTTACATGTTGACCTTCTTCAAGGCTCAGTCTTGAAATCAGATAACAAATCCTAAAAACTTTTTCTTTCTTTAGATTATTTTGGCTATTCTACGTTCATTGTTTTCCTACATAAATATTAGAGTCATCTTGTCAATGTCTTCTCAAAATCATGTTAGGATTTTGATTGGTATTGCATTGAATCTATCTATCAATTTGAGAATGCCAACATTATAAAAATATCTAGACATCCAATACATGGATATAACATCATCTCTACATTTATTAGGTCTTCTCTAATTTTATCAGCAATTTCTTTTTAGTTTGTATTACAAACATTTTGTGCATTTTCTTGAAAATTATTACTAAATTTAAATATATTTTATACTATTGAAAATGGAACTTTAAAATTTCAGTTCTAATTGCTCATTGCTGAAATATACAAATACACTTTTTAAGACATTTGCCTAGTGAACTCTTACTTTGCTATATTCACTTATTAATTCTAGCAGCTTTTTAATAGATTACATACTACTTTCTGTATTTACAATCATGTATTACACAAATAAAATCCTCCTTATTCAATATGTGTGTATTTTCTCTCTTTTTATTCCTTTATTACACTGACTGTGACCTTAGGGTCAATGTAGACTAGAAATGGTGCTTATCTACCTATCTCATAGGAAAAGCATTCGGTCTTCGTCACTAGATATGATGTTAGCTATAGGTTTTTCTCCACTGCTCTTTATCAAGTTTAATATTTCTCATGCTATTTCTAGTTTCTGGAAAGTTTTCATTTGAATTTACATTTTTCAACCTTGAATATTTATTAAAACAATCATATGCTTTTTGTTCTTTAATAATATGGTATTTGACTGATTTTCACTTGATAATCTATCTTTGAATATCTCAATTAAACCTCACTTGCTTTATTCCACTCGGTAATATTATGTTACAGATATTCATCATGAGGTTATTGTTCTTCAGTTTTCTTTTTTTGAAATGTCATTTTCTGGTTTAGACGTCCAGGCCATACTGGCCTCATAATGTGGGTTAGAGAGTATCCCCCCCTCCTCTGTTTTTTTAAAGAGTTTCTATAAAATTGGCTTTATTTCTTCCTTAAATATTTGATACTTTATACCATTGAAGGCATTTGGGGCAAAATATTTTGTTTAGGAATATTTTAGTAAAATTTATAAATTATTTAATGATATAAAGCTGATATTTTAACATTTGATTTTGAATAGATTTGGTAACTTCTAATTTTGAAGAAATTTAAATTTAATTTCTAAGTTGTGTAGAAATTTAATTTCTGTGTTGTCAAATTTATTTTCATACAGTTTTTTGTAATGTTATGAAAACATTTTTATCATTATGTTATGCATTTAAAATTATGTTAATGTATTTAAAATTTTTAGTAATATCCTTTCATTCATGGCATCAGTAATTCATAATGTGTTTTTCCTATTTTTTTCACAAAGTCTAGATAGAAATATATCTGTTGTATTGATGCTTACAAAGAACAAACTTTGGTTTCATTGATTTTCTCTATGTTTTGTACATTATTCGTATTTTTGATTTCTGCTCTTTATTATTTCCTTGTACTTATTTGCAATTTTATTTGCTCCTTTTTCTTCTTTTTTACTAGTTTATTACGGTAAAAATGTAGATAACTTATTTTGCATATTTCTTCTTTTCTACTATAAGTATTAAATCATAAATTTCCCTCTAAGCACCCCTTTTTCTACAGTCCATAACTTTTGATAGCTTTTATCTTCCTTTACTAAAAATATTTCTATTTTTGCTTGTTCCCTTGAGATTTCTTTATAAATTATTCATAAGTTCATTTTTTAATGTTTAAATATCTGGGTTCTTCCTAAATATTTTATTGCTGTTGATTTCTTGTGTATTTCTGATTCAATTTTAATTTAATTCCATTGTAGTCAGAAAACATACACTTTTTAGTTTTAATTTTACAGTCTTTTAGTTTTGTTTTATCTGAAAATGTCTTCATTCATGAAGAATTTTTTTTTTTTGGCTGTAGTATTCTGGGATTAAGTCTTCTTCTCTTTAGCACTTTAACAATATTGTTTCTTTGTTTTCTGGCCTCCATTGTTTTTGATAAGAAGTCAGTGATACTTCAAATTATTGTTTCTCTTTATGTAATATGTTATTTGGTTTTTTCCCCTCTGCTTTTAAAGTTTTCTCCTAGTTTGATTTTAATGTGTTAAGGCATTATTTGTTTGTGTTTATCCTAATTGAGGTTCACTGATATTTTTGAATATAAAAATTGTTTTCATCAAATTTTTAATAGTTTATTCATTTTTTAAAATATGTTTTTCCATTCTCTCCTGAGTAATTCTGAGATTACAATTACACAGATGTTAGAATTTTTGATATTTTTCCCACAAGTCCCTAAGTATATTTTTAACAATCTTTTTCTATAACTTCTCTAAACTGGATAATTTGTGTTAGTCTATTTTTATTTTAATCTCCATTCAGCTCTTAAGTCTATTCAGTGAATTTTTGATTTCAGATATCTTATGTTTCAGTGGGAGAATTTCTATTTGGTTCCACTTATGGTTTCATTTTTCTCTGCTGAGATTTCCTAATTTTTATTTACCCTAGCACATTCACCTTAACTTCATTTAGTGTTGATAAAATAGTTGCTATAAAACACTTGTCAGCTAATTGCAAATTGTGGGTCATCCTGGGTTAGTCTTTGTTGATTATTTTTACTATTGAGACTGGGTAACCATGTCTTGATAATCTGTATGCTTAATAATTGTGGATTATATCTTGGACATTGAGAATATTAAGCTGTGAGGACCCTCCATTCTGTTACATTCCCTCAAAAGTATTGATATTCTTATTTGATCAGACACTTATCTCGATTGGACTCTTAGTTCACATCTACTTTTAGCTCCACTGCTTTGAGCCTGTCTTGAGAATTCAGTTTTTAGTGGCTGACAAGAGATTTAAGCAGCAGTTATACACACAATTTGGGAACCCCTCTCTCCAAACCTCTACACTCCAGGATTCCCTCTCAATTTCCCATGTCAGTAGTTGCTCCAAATTCAGATCCCTTGTTCTTAGGCCCAAAAGACTGTGTGTTTTCTACTGGAGTTTTAACTGCCCTATGTGCTTGCCTTTAGGCCAAGAGCCACAAGAAGTGAGAATCGCATCACATGCTATTTTCTTCTTCCAAGTGCTGACTCTTCTCAAGGATTTGTCTGCTTTTGTCTAAGTTTCAGATACTTCAGTTAAAATTTTAAATATTTTAATGTGGATTTTATAGTTCTTATCTGCAAGAAGATTAACCAATATGAGATTACTAAACCATACTCATAGAATAACTCCCCAAATATGCTTTTAAGCAGAAAAGCATGTTTTATTAAAAAAGAGCATTATCAAAATTTCATAATTAAAATGATTTTAATATAATAATATCTAGCATTTATTGAGCACTTGCTACGTATCTGACATATAATGATAAGTACATTACGTGCATTGTTTTATTCATTCCTCATAACCATCGTATGAGGAAACCCTCCTGCTTTTGTAGGTAAGGGGAAATGTCTTAGATAAATTGATTAAGCTACCCAAATTCATTCATCTACTAAATACAAGAACTAGAATTTCAAATGTAGTTCTTTTGACTCCAAAATTAAAAGCTTATATATACTATGCAATACTATCCTCCTAGGTTCTACATAGTTGTAATAAATATCCTTGGGAAAATACTAGAAATTTATATAAAAGTTTTTCTATATGAGTGTTGGGATAATGAGCCATTTCCCCTTCTTTAAAATATTTTGTGTATTTTCTACAATGAGTATATGTGGCTTTTACAATTGAAAGAAAGACACTTGCTTTTTTTGTACTAGAGGAGTTGGTCAAGAAAGTCACAGCTATCTAGCTGCATTTTACGGCTTTTTTTTTTTAGATTTGCCCTAAAGTGAGATGATAATTTAAGGTTTATTTACACGAGCTTTATTTACTACATCAGATATTTTAACAGAATTTTTAAAATCTTAGACAAAGAACATAGTTTGTAATTTAAACCTTGAAACTAATGGCTTGTGGTAGATTGCTTAAATTACAGGACAAGTTCTCTGAGAGGAGAAAAATAATTCCTTCTTAGGAAGCTCACTCCTCAAAAGAACTGTAATGGAGTGGTAGCTCTGTCACAGCTTCATTACTCTTGGAATTGTGTCTAAAAATTACAAATCTCTTGGTTATATTATCTTACATGTATATCCACACAACCTTAATAAGGCTATAATACTCATGGACAGAGCAGGCTATGATGTTAGCAATAAACCTATCATTGTATTCTTCTTTAAAATATAATATTGTATATTTGTAGTTATTTATGATTGAATCTTCAAGTAGTTGGTTATTTTAGGTATCACACTTGGAGCTCTCTTGGTTTGGTTCTGGGATTTAAAAATCAGTGACTAGGGTTTACCTGGTAGTGCAGTGGTTAAGAATCCATCTGCCAATGCAGGGGACATGGGTTCAATCCCTGGTCTGGGAAGATCCCACATGCCACGGAGCAACTAAGCCCATGTGCCACAACTACTGAGCCTGCGCTCTAGAGATCGTGAGCCACAACTACTGAAGCCCGCATGCCACAACTACTGAAGCCCACATGCTTAGATCCCAAGCTCCGCAACAAGAGAAGCCACTGCAATGAGAAGCCTGCGCACCACAATGAAGAGTAGCTCCCGCTCGCCGCAACTAGAGAAAGCCGCACGCAGCAATAAAGACCCAATGAAGCCAAAAATAAATAATAAATAAATAAATAAATTTATTTAAAAAAATCAGTGGATAGTTGTGCCACTTGCGGAGACACAGATGGACCTACAGACTGTCATACAGAGTGAAGTAAGTCAGAAAGAGAAAAACAAATATATCAATGCATATACGTAGAATCTAGAAAAATGGTATAGATGAACTTGTTTGCAAAGCAGAAATAGAGAAACAGACGTAGAGAACAAACATATGGATACTAAGTGGGGAAAGGGGGATGGGACGGATAAGGAGATTGGGATTGACATATATACACTACTAGGTAAAAATAGATAACTAATGAGAACACACTGTATAGCACAGGGAACTTTACTCAATGCTCTGTGGTGACCTAAATGGGAGGGAAATCCAAGGAAGAGGGGATATATGTATACATGTGGCTGATTCACTTTGCTGTACAGGAGAAACTAACACAACATTGTAAACCAACTATACTCCAATTAAAAAAAACAAAAAACAAAACAACAGCAACAACAAAATCAGTGGTTAATGTAAACACAGCAGGGCTGAATAAACTCTTACAAAGCATATTAAAGTTCTACCCCACCATGAAATGTCAGATTGTTCCTTTGGGTAATACCAAGAAAACACAATTATACACACATACATGCACATATATGCACACATATGTGTGCACACCACTCTCTCACTTTCTGATCTATAAGCAATCGTCTGTGTATGTGTGTGTGATTATGTGTGTGTGTGTGTGTGTGTGTGTACACACATATATTAGAGGCAGGAACAAAATATATTTTTTCCTGTGAGGGCTAACCACTATCTATAAAACTGTACAGCTTTATTTAATTTTGGTACTCTCATATATCGAGCAGGAAATGTGAGAGGATGTATGGTGAACACATGGAATACATATCTTCTTTTTTTTTCATATCTTCTTTAATAGACTACTTCTGTATAGTGGAAACCCCAAAGGAGAGCAAAAAACTTACTCTACCCAAATAATTGGGCTCCAGCTAATTAACTGTGATAGAAATACTGAAGCCAATTTTTAGTTCCAGTCCCTACTTGGACACCAGTCTTGTTGAGACTTAATAAATATAAACCAATTATATTATTTGTGCTCTGTTGATGCAGACTACTCTAAAACCTGCCAGCTGGCTCATAAAAGTATGCACACTGGTCACAGGGGGACCAAAGAGGAGAGCTGATAGTTCATTTCAAATCATCTTGAATTGTGGATAAAAAACAACCAATGCTGATTAAATTGCTTCATTTTTGTTTATGAAGAATATTATGTGAAAATGATTTGTTCATGAAAAATATGGCCTACAGTTCCTTAGAAGCATTTTTGCCTTCCCATGGCAAGCTCTCCAATTTGCAATACAACATTAAAAATACCACTTTACAATAAAACAGCAAAATAATTGCTAAAACTCTAGTGATGGTAATAACAAGAAAAATTCCATTAACTCTAACATATTTATTTGTAGCGGTTTAGCATAATAGGAAAGGTTTCCATTACCATAATACACATACTGAACAAGTGTGTCTTATACAACCTGTGTTCACAGGTTTTAAAAGATATTTTAAACCTACTCTGCTATTCAATTAAGTACCTTTATTTAATATGTGAGTTCTAATAACATACTAACATATGCCTGCTAATTTTCTCTTTCTCTGTTGCTGTCTGGCTTTCCACTCAGTGCCTACTTTTCTTGCTTTAAATTGAGCTGATGATCATTTATAATGCCCAGCTGTAGAAATTCAGCATCTCACAGTCAGATGTTCTCATCAATTTAGCTAATTGACAGTGGCTGACTAAATTCCTTAATTACAATGAAAACATGTTACAGGAAACAAACCAAATAGAAAAGCTTTTTTAAAAAATTTTCATTTTAAAAGTTTGTAAATATCTTTAAGGGTAGAAAATCTGATAGTTTTCATACTATTTAATCACACTACTGTTACAATAACAGTTGTGTAAGGTATATTAGAGATGTGAACAAATAATGAAAATGTTCAACGAGTAAAATAACATTTTCTTTAAAAAGGACATAGTTTTAAATGTTCCCTTCAATGACTTAGTTGTCCATTGAAACACTGGGAAATTAACATGTAGTATGTATCTGTGGCCTGGCTAAGTAATAACTACAAAAATCTGGAGAAAATATTTTTTATATAACTATCAATAAGATGTTTTCAAAATTTTCCTCAAATAGAATTTACCTTGCATCTTTTAAAAAGAGCTTCCTAATCTCTTTGTTGAAATTATTCAGTGATGAGTTAGAAAGAATGCTTGTTATAGTTGCAGCATGTCATATCTGTCTCACTTGCTAATATTGACTATCCTTTATCTCCACCACAGTGAGAAACGTGGAAATTAAATAGAATTTTTCTTGAAATTAATAGTTTGATCTATGAAACTGAAAATATTCTATGTTATGCTCACAGTTTTTATGTGACTTCTCTCAAATAATATTATTTGTAAGTATAATTCTGCAATAAAAGAAAACAGGATTGATGATAAAAGGAAATTAACCTTCAGAACTTGTCATAAAATTAATCTAATATTTCACCATAAAAAGCATAAAAAATGAAATTTCTCATTTACAAGTAGAAAAAAGAAAATATTGATCATATCCATAAAAAATAAGAATATAAACTTTACTGCTATGGTATAAGCTAATGAATATTATATTGATATTCAGAATCTTTTGCAAAGGCTATTTCTTAAACTGTTTGTCAAATTTCCATTTTATTTCTGTACCATCAAACGTATTGAGGGTAGCATAAATTCTGGGATATCTTAAAGATATTTATAATTCTTTGTAGTAAAAAAAATTATCTTTGTATTACAATTTTCATTGTCTCTGTACTATATTTTAAAAGGAAATCTATTTTCCACCCCCAATATAATGAAGTAGATATTATGTTACTGTGTTGGAGGGAGAAAAATATAGAAATTGCTTTTCTGAAACATCTGATTCTGAAAATATGAGAGAGAGTGAGATTTATATATATATATAAACATGAACACATATATATATCTTCTTAAACAAATATACATATAGTTAAACAAAAAGCAATAAAAGTTTCTGAAACATCTGATCACCTATATTACTTCATTATGGAAGAAATCAAATATTATGTATTATTAAGGTATATTAAATGTATACTGGATTATTGTCCATAAGATATAAAATAGTCTCAAATGCTAATCAATGAAATAAAGAAATACCAACCCTCATTTTGTTACACCCTAACATGTCTTTCTATAGCGCAAGGCTTTAGTGGCATTTTTCCAAATATTACAGACATTTATTTTTAAATAATTATATTGTAAGAAATACATATAATAAAGCAGTTTATAAAAAAAAGAGTATATGAGCTAAAAAGGAAAGAAATAATAAGGAGATAAATTATATCAAAAATATGTGTTATTTTAATTACTTTCTCTACTTCACTCAGAGAAGGAATGCATAACTGAAACCAGGGAGAGAATTAAATTTTGTGCTTGTATTGCCAGAATTCCTGTAACAAAACTATTTCATTTTGGTCTAAAGTATATATATATTTTAAACATCTTTATTGGAGTATAATTGCTTTACAATGGTGTGTGAGTTTCTGCTTTATAACAAAGTGAATCAGCTATACATATACATATATCCCCATATGTATATCCCCATATACATATATCCCCCATCCCTATCCCACCCCTCTAGGTGGTCACAAAACACCGAGCTAATCTCACTGTGCTTTGTGGCTGCTTCTCACTAGCTATCTATTTTATATCTGGTAGTATATATATGTCCATGCCACTCTCTCACTTCACCCCAGCTTAGCCTTCCCCCTCCCAATGTCCTCAAGTCCATTCTCTACGTCTGTGTCTTTATTCCTGTCCTGCCCTTAGGTCCTTCAGAACCTTTTTTTTTTTTTTTAGATTCCATATATATGGGTTAGCATGCAGTAATTGTGTTTCTCTTTCTGACTTACTTCACTCTGTATGACAGACTCTAGGTCCACCCACCTCACTACAAGGACTCAATTTCGTTACTTTTTATGGCTGAGTAATATTCCACTGTATATATGTGCCACACCTTCTTTATCCACTCATCTGTCTATGGACACTTAAGATGCTTCCATGTCCTGGCTATTGTAAATAGAGTTGCAATGACATTGTGATACATGACTCTTTTTGAATTATGGTTTTCTCAGGGTATATGCCCAGTAGTGGGATTGCTGTGGTGTATGGTAGTTCTATTTTAGTTTTTTAAGGAACCTCCATACTGTTCTCCATAGTGGCTATATCAATTTACATTCCCACCAGCAGTGCAAGAGGGTTCCCTTTTCTCCACACCCTCTCCAGCATTTATTGTTTGTAGATTTTTTGATGATGGCCATTCTGACTGGTGTGAGGTGATACCTCACTGTAATTTTGATTGGCATTTCTCTAGTGCTTAGTGATGTTGAGCATCCTATCATGTGTTTGTTGGCAATCGGTATATCTTCTTTGGAGAAATGTCTATTTAGGTCTTCTGCCCATTTTTGGATTGGGTTGTTTGTTTTTTGGATATTGAGCTGCTTTAGCTGTGTGTATATTTTGGAGATAAATCCTTTCTCAGTTGCTTCATTTGT
The DNA here is from genome assembly GCF_949987535.1 of Balaenoptera acutorostrata. Taxonomy (NCBI): domain Eukaryota; kingdom Metazoa; phylum Chordata; class Mammalia; order Artiodactyla; family Balaenopteridae; genus Balaenoptera; species Balaenoptera acutorostrata. Next base: position 75,348,322 of record NC_080085.1, read on the forward strand.
AAATATTTTCTCCCATTCTGAGGGTTGTCTTTTCGTCTTTTTTATGGTTTCCTTTGCTGTGCAAAAGCTTTTAAGTTTCATTAGGTCCCATTTGTTTATTTGTATTTCCATTTCTCTAGGAGGTGGGTCAACAAGGATCTTGCTGTGATTTATGTAACGGAGTGCTCTGCCTAGGTTTTCCTCTAAGAGTTTTATACTGTCTGGCTATACATTTAGGTCTTTAATCCATTTTGAATTTATTTTTGTGTATGGTGTTAGGGAGTGTTCTAATTTCATTAGTTTACATATACCTGTCCAGTTTCCCAGCACCACTTATTGAAGAGGCTGTCTTTTCTCCATTTTATATTCTTGCCTCCTTTATCAAACATAAGGTCATAATATGTGCATGGGTTTATCTCTGGGATTTCTATCCTGTTCCATTGATCTATATTTCTGTTTTTGTGCCATTACCATACTGTCTTGATTACTGTAGATTTGTAGTACAGTCTGATGTCAGGGACCCTGCTTCCTCCAGCTCCATTTTTCTTTCTCAAGATTGCTTTGGCTATTCAGGGTCTTTTGTGTTTCCATACAAATTGTGAAATATTTTGTTCTAGTTCTATGAAAAATGCCTTTGGTACTTTGACAGGGATTGCACTGAAATTGTAGATTTCTTTGGGTAGTAGAGTCATTTTCACAATGTTGATTCTTCCAATCCAAGAACATGTTATATCTCTCCATCTGTTTGTATCATCTTTAATTTCTTTCATCAATGTCTTATACTTTTCTGCATACAGGTCTTTTGTCTCCTTAGGTAGGTTAATTCCTAGATATTTTATTCTTTTTGTTGCAGTGCTAAATGGGAGGGTTTCCTTAATTTCTCTTTCAAATATTTCATCATTAGTGTATAGGAATGCATGAGATTTCTGTTCATTAAGTTTGTATCCTGCTACTTTACCAAATTCATTGATTAGCTCTGGTAGTTTTCTAGTCGTATCTTTAGGATTCTCTATGTATAGTATCATGACATCTGCAAACAGTGACAACAGTAATTCTTCTTTTCCAATTTGGATTCATTTTATTTCTTTCTCTTCGCGGAATGTTGTGGATTAAACTTCCAAAACTATGTTGAATAATAGTGGTGAGGGTGGACAACCTTGTCTTGTTCCTGATATTACAAGAAATGTTTTCAGTTTTTCACCATTGAGAACGATGTTGGCTGTGGGTTTGTCATATATGGCCTTTATTATGTTGAAGTAAGTGCCCCCTATGCCTACTATCTGGAGTGTTTTTATCATAAATGGGTGTTGAATTTTGTCAAACGTTTTTTCTGCATCTATTGAGATGATCATTTTTTTTATCCTTCAGTTTGTTAATATGGTGTATCACATTGATTTATTTGTGTATATTGAAGAATCCTTGCATTCCTAAGATAAACCTCACTTGATCCTGGTTTATGATCCTTTTAATGTGCTGTTGGATTCTGTTTTCTAGTATTTTGTTGGGGATTTTGCATCTATGTTCATCAGTGTTATTGGCCTGTAGTTATCTTTCTTTTTGATATCTTTGTTTGGTTTTAGTATCAGGGTGATGGTTGCCTCGTAGAATGAGTTTGGGAGTGTTCCTCCCTCTAATATATTTTGTAAGAGTTTGAGAAGGTTATGTGTTAGCTCTTCTCTAAATGTTTGATAGAATTCGCCTGTGAAGGTATCTGGTCCTGGGCTTTTGTTTGTTGGAAGATTTTTAATCACAGTCTCAATTTCAGTGCTCATTTTTGGTCTGTTTATATTTTCTATTTCTTCCTGGTTCCATCTTAGAAGGTTGTGTTTTTCTAAGAATTTGCCGATTTCTTCCAGGTTGTCCATTTTATTGGCATATAGTTGCTTGTAGTAATCTCTCGTGATCCTTTGTATTTCTGCAGTGTCAGTTGTTACTTCTCTTTTTACATTTCTAATTCTATTGATTTGAATATTCTCCCTTTTTTCTTGATAAGTCTGGCTAATGGTTTATCAATTTTGTTTATCTTCTCAAAGAACCAGCTTTTAGTTTTATTGACCTTTGCTTTTATTTCCTTCTATTTTTTTTCTTTTATTTCTGATCTGATCTTTGTGATTCCTTTCCTTCTGCTAAGTTTGGGGGGCGTTTGTTTTTCTTTCTCTAGTTGCTTTAGGTGTAAGGTTAGGTTGTTTATTTTAGATTTTTCTTGTTTTTTGAGGTAGGATTGTATTGTTATAAACTTACCTTTTAGAACTGCTTTTGCTGTATCCCATAGGTTTTGGGTTGTTGTGTTTTCATTGTCACTTGTTTCTAGGTATTTTTTTTGATTTCCTCTTTGATTTCTTCAGTGATCCTTTGGTTATTTAGTAGTGTATTGTTTAGCCTCCATATGTTTGTATTTTTTAGAGTTTTTCCTGTAATTTATATGTAGTCTCATAGCGTTGTGTTAGGAAAAGATACTTGATGTGATTGATTTCAATATTCTTAAATTTACCAAGGCTTGATTTTTGACCAAAAATATGTTCTGTCCTGGAGAATGTTCCATAAGCACTTGAGAAGAAAGTATATTTTGTTGTTTTTGGATGGAATATCCTAGAAATATCTATTAAGTCCATCTTGTTTAATGTATCATTTAAAGCTTGTTTTACCTTATTTATTTCCTCTAAAGTATATATTCATTTAAATTCTTGTATTTGGGTACCTAGTCTTTAGCCTCCTTCTTCAATGATTTATGGAAATTTACCTATAGAGCCTTCCCAGCTCAATGGATTTCCAATTTTCACTACATTTGGGCAAAAATATCCTCAGAGCTAGAGACAATTTTAGCAGCCGCTCTTCTATTTTCTATCACATATCTTAGAACATTGCTCATAATTGTTGAGTTTCTTATTCAGTGTAATCACCAACACCATAACTTAGTGGTCTTTTCCTTTGAGTAGTGTAGTAGAACACATGCATCAGACTCACATGGAAATACTTAAAAATAAGATCCCTGGGCACTATCATCACCTACTGAATGTAAATCTCTGGATGTTGCTTCTCGGTAACATGCAATTTTAACAAGTTTCCTGAGTAAGAGAGAACCAGTGGAGTAGTGTTTGATCATGCAATCTATCGAAACAAAGAGACCTGGTTCTGTATTTACTGTGTGTGGGGCCTTTTCATCCCCATATTTTCTAATGCTTTGCTTAAAGAGAAAAAAAAATTATATCCATTGTTTCTCAAAGACAGATCCATTGACCCTTTGAATGTAATAGAGTTCAACACTGTGCCAGTTTGAAGTCTCATTCCTCAAAGAACTTAAAATCTGGTAGAAGAGATAAGACTAACATAAATTAACCTACAGTAGATAATAGTGTGGTATGTAAGTGTTGCATTATATGGTATAAAGCACAAATATTGTCAGTACTTTAGAGAAGAAGGAAATTAAAAATGGAAGCATAACATGGATAGTATTTGCAGAGGGAGAAAAGAGGGTATTTTATCAAATGAAACTATTAACTAAGGGATGATTTTAAACAATAAATCTAAGTTGTAGGATATCAAGGTCAGCCTAACTAGAAGGAAGTTAAATGTATAGAAAAATTAATTTGATGGATAAACGGGTGGGGTCGGCTGAAAGATCCAGAAAATGAAAGATGACCCAGACTTGATGTTGTAAGCAAATATGTATCTTTAATAGACAAATGTGAAAACAGATATGGCATTTTAAAATATCTGCTTGAAATTTCAAGATTAATAAGATGGGATCAGTTTGGTTCACATACCACAGAAAAAGCAATGCCATGATGTGGGTTTTAAAAAATAATATAGGAGGAGGGGCAAGATGACGGAAGAGTAAGAGGCGGAGATCACCTTCCTTCCCACAGATACAGTAGAAATACATCTACACGTGGAACTGCTCCTACAGAACACCCACTGAACGCTGGCAGAAGACGTCAGACCTCCCAAAAGGCAAGAAAACCCCAACGTACTTGGGTAGGGCAAAAGAAAAAAGAAATAACAGAGACAAAAGAATAGGAATGGGACCTGCACCAGTGGGAGGGAGCTGTGAAGGAGAAAAGGTTTCCACACAGTAGGAAGCCCCTTCGTCGGCAGAGACTGCGGGTGGCAGAGGGGGGAAGCTTCGGAGCCACAGAGGAGAGTGCAACCACAGGGGTGCAGAGGGCAAAGTGGGGAGATTCCCGCATGGAGGATCGGTGCTGAGTAGCACTCACCAGCCCGAGAGGCTTGTCTGCTCAGCCGCCGGGGCAGGGGGGCGCTGGGAGCTGAGGCTCGGGCTTCGGTGCTATCCGGGAGGGAGTCCGGGAAAAAGTCTGCAGCTGACAAGGAGGCAAGAGACTTTTTCTTGCCTCTTTGTTTCACAGCACACAAGGAGAGGGTATTCAGAGCGCCGCCTAAACGAATTCCAGAGACGGGCGCGAACCTCGGCTATCAGCGCAGATCCCACAGCAACAGGGGCACAGAGGGACAAACGGAGAGATTCCCGCACAGAGGCTCGGTGCCGAGCAGCACTCACCAGCCCGAGAGGCTTGTCTGCTCAGCCGTTGGGGCAGGCGGGGGCTGGGAGCTGGGGCTCAGGCTTCGGTGCTAGCTGGGAGGGAGTCCGGGAAAAGGTCTGCAGCTGCTGAAGAGGCAAGAGACGTTTTCTTGCCTCTTTGTTTCACGACGCGCAAGGAGAGGGGATTCAGAGTGCCGCCTAAACGAACTCCAGAGACGGGCGCGAGCCGCGGCTATCAGCGCGGACCACAGAGGCGGGCAGGAGACGCTAAGGCTGCTGCTGCCACCACCAAGAAGCCTGTGTGCGAGCACAGGTCACTCTCCACACCGCCCCTCCCGGGAGCCTGTGCATCCCGCCACAGCCAGGGTCCCGTGATCCGGGGACAACTTCCCCGGGAGAATGCATGGTGCGCCTCAGGCTGGTGCAACGTTACGCTGGACTCTGCCACCGCAGGCTCGCCCCGCCTCCTCCGTACCGTTCCCTCCCCCCGGCCTGAGTGAGCCAGAGCCCCCGAAGCAGCTGCTCCTTTAACCCGGTTTTGTCTGGGCAGGGAACAGAGGCCCTCAGGCGACCTACACGCAGAGGCGGGTCCAAATCCAAAGCTGAACCCCGGGAACTGATCGAACAAAGAAGAGAAAGGGAAATCTCTCCCAGCAGCCTCAGAAGCAGCGGATTAAAGCTCCACAAACAACTTGATGTGCCTGCATCTGTTGAATACCTGAATAGACAATGAATCATCCCAAATTCAAGAGGTGGACTTTGGGAGAAGGATATATTAATTTTTCCCCTTTTCCTTCTTTTGTGAGTATATATCTGTATGCTTCTGGGTGAGATTTTGTCTGTATAGCTTTGCTTTCACCATTAGCCCTAGGGTTAGGTCTGTTCGTGGTTTTTTTTTTTTCTTTTTTCTTTTTACTTAAAAAAATGTTTTTCCTAATAAATGTTTACTTAATAATTTTTTCCTTATTTTCTATTTTTAGAAATTAAAAAAAAATTTTTTTAAGTTTTTTCATATTTTTTATTTTAAAAAATTAAAAAAATATGTTTTTTAATAAAGTGTTTTCTTAATAATTTTTTTCTTATTTTTTACTATAAAAAATTAATAAATCTATTTTTTAAAATAAAAAAAAATTTCTGAATACATTTATTCTTAATAATTTTTTTCTTATTTTTTATTATAATAGCTTTATTTTATTTTATTTTATCCTCTTGCTTTCTTTCTTTCTATTTTTGTCTCCCCTATATTCTGAGCCGTGTGGATGAAAGGCTCTTGGTGCTCCAGCCAGGCATCAGGGCTGTGCCTCTGAGGTGGGAGAGCCAACTTCAGGACACTGGTCCACAAGAGACCTCCCAACTCCACGTAATACCAAACAGCGAATATCTCTCAGAGATCTCCATCTCGACATCAAGACCCAGCTTCACTCAAGGGCCGCAAGCTACAGTGCTGGACACCCTATGCCAAACAACTAGCAAGACAGGAACACAGCCCCATCCATTAGCAGAGAGGCTGCCTAAAATCATAATAAGGCCACAGACACCCCAAAACACACTACCAGACGAGGACGTGCCCACCAGAAAGACAAGATCAAACCTCATCCACCAGAACACAGGCACTAGTCCCCTCCACCAGGAAGCCTATACAACCCACTGAACCAACCTTAGCCACTGGGGACAGATACCAAAAACAACGGGAACTACGAACCTGCAGCCTGCGAAAAGGAGACCCCAAACACAGTAAGATAAGCAAAATGAGAAGACAAAAAACCACACAGCAGGTGAAGGAGCAGGGTCAAAACACACCAGACCTAACAAATGAAGAGGAAATAGGCAGTCTACCTGAAAAAGAATTCAGAATAATGAGAGTAAAGATGATCCAAAATCTTGGAAATAGAATAGGCGAAATGCAAGAAACATTTAACAAGGACGTAGAAGAACTAAAGAGGAACCAAGCAACGATGAAAAACACAATAAATGAAATTAAAAATACTCTAGATGGGATCAATAGCAGAAAAACTGAAGCAGAAGAACGGATAAGTGACCTGGAAGATAAAATGGTGGAAATAACTACTGCAGAGCAGGATAAAGAAAAAGGAATGAAGAGAACTGAGGACAGTCTCAGAGACCTCTGGGACAACATTAAACGCACCAACATTCGCATTATAGGTGTCCCAGAAGAAGAAGAGAAAAAGAAAGGGACTGAGAAAATATTTGAAGAGATTATAGTTGAAAACTTCCCTAATATGGGAAAGGAAATAGTTAATCAAGTCCTGGAAGCACAGAGAGTCCCATACAGGATAAATCCAAGTAGAAACACGCCAAGACACATATTAATCAAACTGTCAAAAATTAAATATAAAGAAAACATATTAAAAGCAGCAAGGGAAAAACAACAAATAACACACAAGGGAATCCCCATAAGGTTAATATCTGACCTTTCAGCAGAAACTCTGCAAGCCAGAAGGGAGTGGCAGGATATACTTAAAGTCATGAAGGAGAAAAACCTACAACCAAGGTTACTCTACCCAGCAAGGATCTCATTCAGATCTGATGGAGAAATTAAAACCTTACAGACAAGCAAAAGCTGAGAGAGTTCAGCACCACCAAACCAGCTTTACAACAAATGCTAAAGGAACTTCTCTAGGCAAGAAACACAAGAGAAGGAAAACACCTACAATAACAAACCCAAAATATTTAAGAAAATGGGAATAGGAACATACATATCGATAATTACCTTAAATGTAAATGGATTAAATGCTCCCACCAAAAGACACAGGCTGGCTGAATGGATACAAAAGCAAGACCCATATATATGCTGTCTACAAGAGACCCACTTCAGACCTAGAGACACATACAGACTGAAAGGGAGGGGATGGAAAAAGATATTCCATGCAAATGGAAATCAAAAGAAAGCTGGAGTAGCAATGCTCATATCAGACAAAATAGACTTTAAAATAAAGACTATTACAAGAGACAAAGAAGGACACTATATAATGATTAAGGGATCGATCCAAGAGGAAGGTATAACAATTGTAAATATTTATGCACCCAACATAGGAGCACCTCAATACATAAGGCAAATACTAACAGCCATAAAAGGGGAAATCGACAGTAACACAATTATAGTAGGGGACTTTAACACCCCACTTTCACTGATGGACAGATCATCCAAAATGAAAATAAATAAGGAAACACAAGCTTTAAATAATACATTAAACAAGATGGACTAAATTGATATTCATAGGACATTCCACCCAAAAACAACAGAATACACATTTTTCTCAAGTGCTCATGGAACATTCTCCAGGATAGATCATCTCTTGGGTCACAAATCAAGCCTTGGTAAATTTAAGAAAATTAAATTCGTATCAAGTATCTTTTCTGACCACAATGCTATGAGACTAGATATCAATTACAGGAAAAGATCTGTAAAAAATACAAACACATGGAGGCTACACAATACACTACTTAATAATGAAGTGATCACTGAAGAAATCAAAGGGGAAATCAAAAAATACCCAGAAACAAGTGACAATGGAGACACGACAACCCAAAACCTATCGGATGCAGCAACAGCAGTGCTAAGAGGGAAGTTTATAGCAATACAAGCCTACCTCAAGAAACAGGAAACATCTTGAAAAAACAACTTAAACTTGCACCTAAAGCAATTAGAGAAAGAAGAGCAAAAAATCCCCAAAGCTGGCAGAAGGAAAGAAATCATAAAGATCAGATCAGAAATAAATGAAAAATAAATGAAGGAAACAATAGCAAAAATCAATGAAACTAAAAGCTGGTTCTTCGAGAAGATAAACAAAATTGATAAACCATTAGCCAGACTCATCAAGAGAAAAAGGGAGAAGACTCAGATCAATAGAATTAGAAATGAAAAAGGAGAAGTAACCACGGACACTGCAGAAATACAAACGATCATGAGAGATTACTACAAGCAACTCTATGCCAATAAAATGGACAACCTGGAAGAAATGGACAGATTCTTAGAAATGCACAACCTACTGAGACTGAACCAGGAAGAAATAGAAAATATGAACAGACCAATCACAAGCACTGAAATTGAAACTGTGATTAAAAACCTTCCAACAAACAAAAGCCCAGGACCAGATGGCTTCACAGGTGAATTCTATCAAACATTTAGAGAAGAGCTAACACCTATCCTTCTCAAAGTCTTCCAAAATATTGCAGAGGGAGGAACACTCCCCAACTCATTCTATGAGGCCACCATCACCCTGATACCAAAACCAGACAAAGATGTCACAAAGAAAGAAAACTACAGGCCAATATCACTGATGAACATAGATGCAAAAATCCTCAACAAAATACTAGCAAACAGAATCCAGCAGCACATTAAATGGATTATACACCATGATCAAGTGGGGTTTATTCCAGGAATGCAAGGATTCTTCAATATACGCAAATCAATCAACGTGATACATCATATTAACAAATTGAAGGAGAAAAACCATATGATCATCTCAATAGATGCAGAGAAAGCTTTCGACAAAATTCAACACCCATTTATGATAAAAGCCCTGCAGAAAGTAGGCATAGAGGGAACTTTCCTCAACATAATAAAGGCCATATATGACAAACCCACAGCCAACATTGTCCTCAATGGTGAAAAACTGAAACCATTTCCACTAAGATCAGGAACAAGACAAGGTTGCCCACTCTCACCACTATTATTCAACATAGTGTTGAAAGTGTTAGCCACAGCAATCAGAGAAGAAAAAGAAATAAAAGGAATCCAAATCGGAAAAAAAGAAGTAAAGCTGTCACTGTTTGCAGATGACATGATACTATAAATAGAGAATCCTAAAGATGCTACCAGAAAACTACTAGAGCTAATCAATTAATTTGGTAAAGTAGCAGGATACAAAATTAATGCACCGAAATCTCTTGCATTCCTATATACTAATGATGAAAAATCTGAAAGTGAAATTAAGAAAACACTCCCGTTTACCATTGCAACAAAAAGAATAAAATATCTAGGAATAAACCTACCTAAGGAGACAAAAGACCTGTATGCAGAAAATTATAGGACACTGATGAAAGAAATTAAGGATGATACAAATAGATGGAGAGATATACCATGTTCTTGGATTGGAAGAATCAACATTGTGAAAATGACTCTACTACCCAAAGCAATCTACAGATTCAATGCAATCCCTATCAAACTACCACAGGCATTTTTCACAGAACTAGAACAAAAAATTTCACCATTTTTATGGAGACACAAAAGACCCCGAATAGCCAAAGCAATCTTGAGAACGAAAAATGGAGCTGGAGGAATCAGGCTCCCTGACTTCAGACTATATTACAAAGCTACAGTAATCAAGACAGTTTGGTACTGGCACAAACACAGAAATATAGATCAATGGAACAGGATAGAAAGCCCAGAGATAAACCCACGCACATATGGTCACCTTATCTTTGATAAAGGAGGCAAGCATATCCAGTGGAGAAAAGATAGCCTCTTCAATAAGTGGTGCTGGGAAAATTGGACAGGTACATGTAAAAGTATGAAATTAGAACACTCCCTGACACCATACACAAAAATAAACTCAAAATGGATTAAAGACCTAAATGTAAAGCCAGACACTATCAAACTCTTAGAGGAAAACATAGGCAGAACACTCTATTACATAAATTACAGCAAGATCCTTTTTGACCTGGCTCCTAGAGAAATGGAAATAAAAACACAAATAAACAAATGGGACCTAATGAAACTTAAAAGCTTTTGCACAGCAAAGGAAACCATAAACAGGACCAAAAGACAACCCTCAGAAGGTGAGAAAATATTTGCAAATGAAGCAACTGACAAAGGAGTAATCTCCAAGATCTACAAGCAGGTCATGCAGCTCAATAACAAAAAGGCAAACAACCCAATCCAAAAATGGGTGGAAGACCTAAATAGACATTTCTCCAAAGAAGGTATACAGATGGCCAACAGACACATGAAAGAATGCTCAACATCGTTAATCATTAGAGAAATGCAAATCAAAACTACAATGAGGCATCATCTCACACCGGTCAGAATGGCCATCATCAAAAAATCTACCAACAATAAATGCTGGAGAGGGTGTGGAGAAAAGGGAACCCTCTTGTACTGTTGGTGGGAATGTAAATTGATACAGCCACTATGGAGAACAGTATGGAGGTTCCTTAAAAAACTAAAAATAGAGCTACCATATGACCCAGCAATCCCACTACTAGGCATATACCCTGAGAAAACCATAATTCAAAAAGATTCATGTACCACAATGTTCATTGCAGCTCTATTTACAATAGCCAGGACATGGAAGCAACCTAAGTGTCCATCATCGGATGAATGGATAAAGAAGATGTGGCACATATATACAATGGAATATTACTCAGCCATAAAAAGAAATTAAATGGAGGTATTTGTAATGAGGTGGATGGAGTTAGAGTCTGTCATACAGAGTGAAGTAAGTCAGAAAGAGAAAAACAAATACCGTATGCTAACACATATATATGGAATCTAAGGGAAAAAAATGTCATGAAGAACCTAGTGGCAAGATGGGAATAAAGACACAGACATACTAAAAATGGACTTGAGGATATGGGGAGGGAGATGGGTGAGATGTGACAGGGTGAGAGAGTGTCATGGACATATATACACTACCAAATGTAAAATAGATAGCTAGTGGGAAGCAGCCGCATAGCACAGGGAGATCTGCTCGGTGCTTTGTGACCGCCTGGGGGGGGTGGGATGGGGAGTGTGGGAGGGAGGGTGATGTGGGAGGGAAGAGATATGGGAACATGTGTATATGTGTAGCTGATTCACTTTGTTATAAAGCAGAAACTAACACACCACTTTGAAGCAGTTATACTTCAATAAAGATGTTTAAAAACAAAAATTCAACTCCGTAAAAAAAAATATATATATATATATATATATAATACTATTTGAATAAAAATATGATAAAAAAATATAGAAACTTCCGTTTCTTTTCATGACAGAGTAGCTGATACCAGACTTGCCATACCAGTTGAAAGTGCCATAACATAGGACAAAAATGTTGATGCACTAAACCACTGGTAGCATAAGACTGCAATCATTTAAAGAAAGAGAATTCATGATATGAGTCTTATATTGGCAACAGCTTTCTGACTGGGAACAATTGTCAGATTGCAGTATGTGGAACTCAAACCCAAGGAGAATTTATTGGTTTTGATGAGCTCAGAAAGCAGAGAATAGAGATCTCAGCAGCTAAAGTGAAAGGAAACTATGGTGCATGCACAACAAGGAAAGGATCTGAATCAGATGGCAAAAGTCTGGAGGTTTCACATTAGTCCTTGGTGAAGGAGTGGGCTGTGAATGTTTGCGTGATACTATGTGAAGATTACAAGAGAGGAGACGCCACTCAGCTGAGAGTAAAAGAGACAGTAAGCATATGGGAAGACACTGGTACTCTATGCCAACCACAGTGAAGAGGCCTTGTTAATACTCAGGTCATCTAGCTGAAATAGCACAAAAAACCTTGCACAAGGAGTAAGGATAATGCCTTACAATAAGGCTTATTTTAGTCTTGCCTTAAAAAAGCGTAAAATCAAGCTATGCCAAGATACCTAGGGGAGACAAATTTTGGGTTTAGGTATGGCAAACTAGAAGGGCATTGGAAGCATCTTGATATTCCAAAAGTTGTAATAAAAATGTAAAATGAAGCCTAAAAAATTCAAGTAGGCAACCATTAAATGATTTAACTGGTAAACAAAAATCAGTGCTCTTTACAGGAAAAGAACTGAGACCAGAATCTTAAAGTGAACTATTTCATATGTCCAAAATGAAATAAAAATTTACTAAACATAATCTTATATTCATGGGTAGGAAGACTCATTATAGTCAATATGCCAATGTTTCCCAAATTGATCTATATATTCAGATATCCCAATCAAAATCATAGCAAATTACTTTGTGAATGTTGACAAACTGATTGTAAATTTTATAGTTTTCTACATATTAGAGGAATATCCAGCACAGTTGAATGAGAAAAAAATTAGAGAACTGGCACTACCTGAATTCAAGACTTATTATAAAGTTATTATAATCAAGACAGTGATCTACTGACAAAACCACAGACAAATAGAAGAACAGAATAGAATAAAGAGCCCATAAGTAAGCCCATACAAATGTAGTCAACTTAATTGACAATGGAGCAAAGATAGTCTTTCAACAAATGCTGTTAGAACAACTGAACATCAACATGCAAGAAAAAAAATGTAGACACAGACCTTATCTTTCTCAAATTTAATTAAAAATTGATCCCTGACCTAAATGTAAAATGTAAAACTATAAAACTCCTAGAAGATAACATAGGAGAAAATGTAGGAGAACTTGGGTTTGGTGATGCCTTTATAGATACAACATCAAAAGCACCATCCATGAAAGAAAATTTTGGTAAATTAGACTTAAAGGAATAAAAAAAAATTTCTTTGTGAAAGCCACTGCTATGAAAATGAAAAACCAAGCAAAAGGCTGGGAGAAAATCTTTGCAAAACATACATCTGATAACGAATTATTCTTCAAAATATACAAATTCAACAATAATTTTAAAAAACAACCTATTTTTTGAAAATGGCCAAAAAAGTGACTTCAGAAATATGAGGTCTTGGACATTTCCTCCCTCCATGGATACAATGATTCTACAAGAAAATACACTTGTGAAATATCCATAAACTAATTGCAACTCTCCTGCATCCTGGCAAGATTGAAACAAGCCACACTGAAGTTGGTAGGAGAAATTGGGATTCTCTCCCACCAAGAGCCCTTCCCCTGATTCAGCACCATATGATGGGGAGAAAACCTCCGGCTCACAGCTCTTCTCTGGGGAGGGAAGAGAAGGATGAAACCACACATCTAACACTTCAATTCTTCTGGGGGCTGTCTGAAGCACTGACTTCTGTCTCATGTGCTTTGAATGGCTGACAGGACCAGCATACTATAGCTTCACAGGACTACTTAGAACAAAGAGTACAATTAGAAATAGCAAGCTAACACACACCACAGACCCACTCTTCATTTCAGTACAAAATGAATGAGTAAAACAAATGCAGCTCCCAGCTTCATCCTGGGAAGGAAAGAAAGGATCAGACCATAGGTTCAATGCTCTGATTCTGCAGGGACGCTGTTGTAAACACTAGCTAATCTCTCCTAACTTGGATTGTTGACAGGACTCAGCATAGCATATCTTTCTGGGGGTACTGAAAATAAAGAATGTGTTTTGAGATTGCCATCTCAAACACCACATTCAACAGCCACACTCCACAGGTTCAATGCAAATTAAATGGGCAGAAAAAATTCAGGTCTCAGCTTCTCCCTGGTGAAAGAAGGAAGGATTTGACCTTACATCCAATGGACCGAATATACTGGGGTCTGCCCATGGCACTAGTATCTGTTTTACCTGTCTTAGAGTGCTAACAGGACTCTGCATGTCCTAGAAGACTGGGGGTCTCTGAGAGCAAAGTTGGCAGTTTGATCTAGCACAAAGTTTTGAGGGACCAGAATGATTGGTAAGGATCCTCTCCTGCATGAATCCTGTCTATGAAGACTGAGACAGGTAGCTGTTTTGTCTAGTGCAGAGACACCAATACAAAGAATCAAGGAGAATGAATAAACAGGAAAATATGTTCCAAACAAAAGAACAAGACAAATGTCTAAGCACGAACTTTAATGAGATGGAGATATGTAATTTAACTCAGAGAGAATTTAAACAACCATTAAAATTTGATCAATGAGTTCATGAGAACGATGCATGAACAAAGTAAGTATTTCAACAAAGTGATAGAAAATATAAAAAGTATCAAAGAGAAATAATAGAGCTGAAGAACACTATAATTGAACTGAAAAATTTACTACATGGATTCAACGTCAGACAAGATCAGTCATGGGACATAATCAGCAAACTCAAAGAAAGGTTATTGGAAATCATCCAGTCAGAGGAGAAAAAAGAAAAAAAGAATGCAAAAGAAAACAGAATGTTTAAGAGACTTTGGGACACCAACAAGCAGACCAGTATTCATATTATGGAATCCTAGAAGGAGAATGAAGAGAGAAAAAGGCAGAAGTCTTACTGAAAGAAATACTGAATGAAAATTTCCCAAATCTGAGGAAGGAAATGGACATGCAGATCCAGGAAGTTCAACAAATGAGCAATAAAATGAACCAAAAGAATTACACATTGAGACACTTTATAATTAAACTAGCAAAAGTCAAAGACAAAGAGACAATTTTGAAAGCAGCAAGGAAAAGCAAATTGCCATGTAAAAGGACACTCTTATAAGGTTATCAGTAGACTTCTCAGCAGGAATATTGCAGGCCAGAAAGGAGTAGGATAATATACTCAAAATGCAGAAAGAAAAAAATCCAGCCAATAATACAAAACTTGGCAAAACTGTCCTTCAATAATGAAGGAGAAATGCTTTTTCTGAGAAACAAATGCTGAGGGAGTTCATAACCATTAGATTTACCTTTCCAAGAAATGCTAATGGGAGGTCTTCAAGTTTAAATAAAAGGAGGTTAAACAGCAATATGAAAACATATGAAACCATAAAACTTGTTGGTTAAGGTAAATAAATAGACAAGTAAAGTATAAAGTAATACTGTAACAGTAGTGAATAGATCACATTTAATTCTAGTATAAAAGATGAAAGTAAAAAGTTTTAAAATAACTATAAACATAAAATGGGTTAATGGATACCAAATATAAAAAGATGTACATTGTGACATCAATAACATGAAGTGTTGGAAGGGAGGAAGTAAAATTGTCAAGTTTTTGTATGTGATTGAAGTTAAATTGATATTAGTTTGAAATAGACTGTTATAACTATAGGCTGTTTTATGAATGCTCTATGACAACTACAGGAAAAATATATAGAAAATACTCAAAAGAAAAGTGAATCAAAACATATCAACACAATAAATCAAGACAAAAAAGGTAAAAAAAGGGGCAAACGTTCTACAAAACAATCAAAAAGCAATTAACAAAATGGTAATAGTAAGTACATCAATAGCAGTTCTCAGATGGAAGTTTAGAGCAATACAACCTTACCTCAGGAAACAAGAAAAATCACAAATAAACAACCTAACCTTACGCCTAAAGCAACTAGAGAAAGAAGAACAAATGAAACCCAAAGTTAGTAGAAGGAAAGAAATCATAAAGATCAGAGCAGAAATAAGTGAAATAGAAATGAAGAAAACAATAGAAAAGATCAATGAAACTAAAAGATGGTTCTTTGAAAAGATAAACAAAATTGATAAGCATTTAGCCACACTCATCAAGATAAATAGGGAGAGGACTCAAATCAGCAAAATTAAAAATGAAAAAGGAGAATTTACAAGGGACACCACAGAAATACAAACGATAATGAGACTACCACAAGCAACTATATGACAATAAAATGGACAACCTGGAAGAAATAGACAAATTCTTAGAAAGGTACAATCTCCCAAGCCTGAACCAAGAAGAAATACAGAATAAGAACAGACCAATCACAAACACTGAAATTGAAATGGTGATTTAAAAACTTCCAACAAACAAAATCCATGACCATATGGCTTCACAGGCGAATTCTATCAAATGTTTACAGAATAGTGAACACCTAGCCTTCTGAAACTATGCCAAAAAATTGCAGAGGAAGGAACACTCCCAAACTCATTCAACGAGGCCACAATCACCCTGATACAAAAACCAGATGAAGATATCACAAAAAAAGAAAATTAGAGACCAATATCATGGATGAACATAGACACAAAAATCCTCAATAAAATACTAACAATCTTAATCCAACAATATGTTAAAATGATCATGATTAAGTGGGATTTATCCCAGGGATATGAGGACTTTTCAGTATCCGCAAATCAATCAGTGTGCCACAGCACATCAAAAAAATGAAGAACAAAAACAATATGATCATCTCAATGCATGCAAAAAAATCTTCTGACAAAATGCAACACTGATTTATCATAAAAATTCTCTAGAAAGTGGGCATAGAGGGAAAAAAACCACAACATAATAAAGGCCGTGTATGACAAAACTTCAACTGTGAAAAGCTAAAATAATTTCCTCTAAGATCAGGAAAAAGACACGGATGTCCAATCTCATCACTTTTATTCAACAGATTTGGAAGTCTTAGCCACTGCAATGAGGGAAGAAAAAGAAATAAAAGGAATCCAAATAGTAAAAGAAGAAGTAAAACTGTCATTGTTTGCAGATGACATGATACTAAGAAAATCCTAAAGTTGTAAACAGGAAACTACTAGAACTCATCAATGAACTAGGTAAATTTGCAGGATACAAAATTAATAGACAGAAATCTGTTGCACTTCTATACACTAACAATGAAAAATCAGAAAGATAAATTAAAGAAACAATCCCTCTTACCATCGCATCAAAAAGGACAAAATACCTGGAAATAAACCTATCTGAGGAGACAAAAGACGTGTACTCTGAAAATTATAAGATGTTGATGAAAGAGAAAGAAGATGACACAAACAAGTGGAAAGATATACCATGTTCTTGGATTGGAAGAATCAATACTGCCAAAATGACTATACTATACAAGGCAATCTACAGATTCAATGCAATCCCTATTAAATTACCAATGGCATTTTTCACAGAACTAGAACAAAAAAATCTTATAATTTTTATGGAGACACAAATGACCCCGAATAGCCAAAGCAACCTGAGAAAGAAAAATGAAACTGGAGGAATCAAGCTCCCTGACTTCTGCCTATACTACAAAGCTACAGTCATCAAAACAGTATGGTACTGGCAAAAAACAGAAATATACATCAATGGAACAGGATAGAAAGCCCAGAAATAAACCCATGCCGCTATGGTCAATTAAACTATGACAAAGGAGGTAAGACTATACGTTGGAGGAAAGACAGTCTCTTCAATAAATGGCGCTGGGAAAACTGTACATCTACATGTAACAAGATGAAATCAGAACATTATTTAACACCATACACAAAAATAAACTCAAAATGTATTAAAGACCTAAATGTAAGACTGGATACTATAAAACTCTCAGAGAAAAACATAGGTAGAACACTCTTTGACATAAATTGCAGCAATATATTTTCCAAGCTGTCTCCTAGAGTAAGGGAAATAAAAACAAAAATAAACAAATGGGACCTAATTAAACTCAAAACCTTTTGCACAGCAAAGGAAATCATAAACAAAATGAAAAGACAACACACAGAAAGGGCGAAAATATTTGCAAATGATGGGACTGACAAGGGATTAGTCCCCAAAATTTACAAACAGCTTATATGTCTTAGTAAAAAATGAACAAACCCAATAAAAAAATGGGCAGAAGACCTAAATAGACATTTCTCCAAAGAAAACATACTGATGGCCAAGAAGCACATGAAAATATGTTCAACATCGTTAATTAATAGAGAAATGCAAATCAAAAGTACAATGAGATATCTCACATCAGTCAGAATGGTTATTATCAAAAAATCAAACAATAAATGCTGGAGAGGGGGTGGAGAAAAGAGAACCTTTGTACACTGTTAGTGGGAATGTAAATTGGTACAACCATTATGGAGAACAGTATGGAGGTTCCTTAAAAAAGTAAAAATAGAGCTACCATATGATTCAGCAATCCCACTCCTGAGCATATATTTGGAAAAAAAAAAGCATTGTTCTAAAGGATACATGCACAATTTTCATTGCAGCACTGTTTACAATAGCCAAGACATGGAATCAACCTAAATGCTCATCTACAGATGAATGGATGAAGAAGATATGGTACATATATACAGTGAAATACTACTCAGCCATTAAAAAGAATGAAATAATGCCATTTGCAGCAACATGGATGGACTTGCAGATTATCATATTAAGTGAAGTAAGTTAGACAGAGAAAGACAAATGTCATATGATGTTGCTTATATGTGAAATCTAAAAGAAAATTGAAAAAAAAAATAATGAACTTATTTCCAAAGCAGAAACAGACTCACATAGTTAGAGAATGAACTTATGGTTACTAGGGGGGAAGTTTGGGGGAAGGGATAGATTGGGAGTTTGGGATTGACAGGGACACACTGCTATATTTAAACTAGATAACCAACAAGGGCCTACTGTATAGCACAGGGAACTCTGCTCAATATTCTGTAATAACCTAAATGGGAAAAGAATTTGAAAAAGAATAGCTAAATGTATATGTATAACTGAATCACTCTGCTGTACACCTGAAGGTAACTCAACATTGTTAATGAAGTATGCTCTAATGTAAAATAAAAAAAAAATTTTTTAAAGTTCCCTGTTAAAAAAAATATATAATGGAGAAAAGATTCCCTTCAACAGTGGTGCTAGGAAAACTGGATAGCCACATGCAAAACAATGAGATTAGAATGTTCTGTCCTGCCACATACAAAAATAAACTCAAAATTGTTTAAAGACCTAAATGTAAAATCTAAAACCATAAAACTCCTAGAAGTGAACATAGAACCCCCTCTGACATAAATCATAGCAATATTTTTTGGATCTGTCTCCTAATCAAAATAAATAAAATAAAAAATAAACAAATGAGACCTAATTAAACTTAAAAACTTTTGCACAGCAAAGGAAATCATTCACAGAATTAAAAGGAAACCTATGGAATATGAGAAATATTTATAAATGATATGACCAACAAGGGGTTAATATCCAAATTATATAAAGAGCTCTTATAACTTAGTATCAAAAAAAAAAATCAACCAAATCAGAAAATCGGCAGAAGATCTGAGTAGACATTTTTCCAAAGAAGACATACAGATGGTTAACAGGCACATAAAAAGTGTTCATAGTTACAAATTAGTAGAGATGGAAATCAAAACCACAATGAAAAATCACCTCACACCTGTCAGAATAAGTGTCATCAAAAAAGTCTACAAATAACAATAATTGGAGAGAATGTGGAGAAAATGGAACTGTTGTATACTATTGTTGGAAATGTAACTTGGTGCAACCATTATGAAAAACAGTATGGATGTTCCTCAAAAACTAAAAAATAGAATTACCATATGATTCAGCAATTTCACTCCTGGATATATATCAAGAAAAAAAAAAGACTATTTCAAAAAGATACATGAACCCCAATGTTCATATCAAAACTATTTACAATAGCCAAGACATGGAGGCAACCCACATGCCCATCAGCAGATGATTGGATTAAGAAGATGTGATATATATATATATATATCACATCATACACACACACACACACACACACACACACACACACACACACACACACAACGGAATATTACTCAGCCATAAAAGGAATGAAGTTCTGCCATTTGCAGTAATATTGATGGACCTAAAGAATATTACTCTTAGTGAAATAAGTCAGAGAAAGACAAACATGCATGATATAACTTACATGTGGAATCTAAAATGTAATACAAATAAACAGACTCACATATATAGAAAACAAACTTGTGGTTGTCAAAGGGGAGACTTAAGGGAGAAGGGACAAATTAGGGGTATGGGATTAACAGATACAGACTACTATATATAAAATAGGCTAGCAATAAGGATATACCGCATTGCACAGGGAATTATGGCCATTATCTTTTATTAACTTATAGCAGAGTGTAATTTGCAAAAATTCTGAATCACTATGGTGTATACCTGAAAGTAATATAATATTGTAATTGATGTATACTTCAATTATAAAAATAAATTAATATGTTACAGTAAAAAAAAAGATAGCACAAGGGACCCTTATAATGATGGAACTATTCTGTATCGTAACTGTGGTGATAGCCACACAAATCTACACATGAGTAAAATTGAATAAACTAAACACACACACACATACAAACATGCACACAAACAACTACATGTAAAACTGGTGAAATCTGAATACATTTTGTGGATTATATCAGTCAATATCTACATTGAGTTATTCTACTACAGTTATGTAAGACATCACTATTGGGGGAAACTGGGTAAAAAGATAAAGGAAAACTCTGTATTATTTCTCTCAACTGTATATGAATGTACAACTATCACAAAGACAAATACATGGAGAAAAACAGACAGAAATGAGGAGAGAAATAGTCAAATCTATAATTACAGTTGTAGATTTTAACACTTCCTCTAATAACTGATAATATTTATACAATATTAGAGCAATAACAACAGAACATACATTTTGTCAAGAACACATGAATCATTTAAGAAGTTGGACCTTGGGCTGGTTTACCTAAATATCCATAAATTTCAAAAGTTCAAAGTTGTAATATATCTTTTTTTTGCCCTAACATAAATAAATTAGAAACCAATCATTCTAAGATGTCTAGAAAATCAAAATATATTTTAAATCATATAAAAGACTATTAAATAACCCATAACTTTTAAAGATATCATAAGGGAAATTCAAAAATATTTTGAATTTCTTGATAATGAAAACACATGTCAAAATTTGATAGATGTTTAAAGCAGCATTTAAAGGGAAATTTATAGCTTTACATGAGATATTATTATAAAAGAAGTATTACAAATATTTGATTTAAAATATTTGATTTAGAGTTCCATCATAAATATCTAAGAAAATAAGAGCAAACTAAACTTAAAATAGTAGAAGGAAAGCAGTAATAGAGATGATAGCAGAAATCAGTGAAATATACAAGAAACTAAGAAAATAATCAATGATAAATTTAGTTCTTTCAAAATGAGTAATAAATTTGGAAAAGCAATAGCATTATTCATTCATAAAAAGAGAAAATACATTATCAATATTAGGAATTAAATAATATGTATCACCATGGACTACACAATATTTAAAATGTTAATAATGGAATATTAAGAATATTATGTGAAAAGAAATTCCTAAAAAATACAACTTACAAACTGATCTAAAATGAGTAAATGACCAAAATAATATTTAAGTTTGTATAAAATTGAATTTTTAATTTTAAAATATTTTCCAAAGTAAATTCCTGGCCTAGATGATTTCACTGATACATTTAATCAACTTATTAAGGGAGAGCTATTAAAGTATTACAAAAAATGCCGTCAAAACTTAAAGAAGGTTGGTACATATCACAACTCCTTTTTTGCTGTGCACACAACCTTGATATCAATACATAACAAAGACACCAGTAAAAAAGAAATCCACAGGCAAAAATTCTTTATGACCACACACACAAAAATTTGATCCAAAATTTATAAACCAAATAGAGCAACATACAAAAGGAACAAATGGTCATATGCCAAAGAAGTGTTTATTCTGGAAATTCAAGTTGGGACAAGTAAAATCCAACAAATGAAAAGCCACTTATAAAATTCACCATATAAACAGATTCAAGGAAGGAAACCAAATGCAAAAGAATGAAACTGGACCTCTATTTAACACCATTCACAAAAACTAACTGAAAGTGGACTACATAATTAAACATAAGACCTGAAACCATAAAACTCTTAGAAGAAGATACAGGTGGTTAACTCCTAGACATAGTCTTAGATTTGACACCAGAAGAAAAGTCAACAAAAGGAAAACTAAACAAGTGAGACTAGATCAAATGAAAAAAATTATGCACAACAAAGGAAATAATCAGCTAGACAAAAGGCAATCTAATAAATGGGAGAAAATATTTGCAAATCATGTATTTGATAAGGGGTTAATATTAAGATTATATAAAGAGCTCGTAAAACTCAACAGAAAACAGCTAAACAAATAATCCAATTAAAAAATGGGCAGAGGATCTGAATAGTAAATTTTCCAAAGAAGACATACAAATGACAACCAGGTACATGAAAAGGTGTTCAACATCACTAATCATCAAGGAAATACAAACCAATATCACAATGAGATACCATTTCAAACCTGTTTGAATGGTTATTCTCAAAAAGGCAATATATAGGGGGAGGAGTCAAGATGGTGGAATAGGAGGGGCTGGAATTGGTCACTCCTCACAAGTGCATCAAGAATACATCTACAGGGACTTTCCTGGTGGTACAGTGGTTAAGAATCTGCCTGCCAATGCAGGGGATATGGGTTTGATACCTGGTCCGGGAAGATCCCACATGCCATGGAGCAACTAAACCCATGCACCACAACTACTGAGCCTGTGCTCTAGAGCCCACGCACCACAACTACTGAAGCCCATGTGCCTAGAGCCCATGCTCTGCAACAAGAAGAGCCAGCACAATCAGAAACCTGCACACCACAACGAAGAGTAGCCACTGCTCACCACAACTAGAGTAAACCTGCACCCAACAACGAAGACCCAATGCAGCCAAAAATAAATAAATAAATTTTTAAAAAAGTATACATCTACAAATGGAACAATTCTTTCGTAAAGAACCTGCTGAACATTAGTCAAAAACTTTGGAGACCTAAAAGGAAAAGAAAAATCCTGTCACAACTGGGTAGGACAAAAGAAAGAAGAAAAAAAGAGGAATCTAAAAAGGGACCAGCAACTCTGGTGGGAAGCTGAAGGTATGGTGAGGTCCCTGAACTCAGAAAAACTCCCTCATGGTGGGGAAATCAGCTGGGGCAGGAAAGGACCTACAGAGGATCAAAGGAGAATTCAGCAGACGATCTGTGGAAGGCAGGACACAGTAAGAACTGCACACATGGTCTACACGGCAGCTCTGTGCATTCATTCCAATTTGAGTCATGAGTCGCCTGTTGCGAAGGGGGTCTGGCTGTTGGAAAGTGTGGTTTGGAGTGGAGACCCGAGAAGGGGACTGATGTTGGCTGTGAAAAGATAGCCTGAAGGGACAGGAGTAAGGGACTCCACCACCAGGAAAGTCTGAGGAAAAGGCTCAGAACACCATAGAAGCAAGGCATCATTGTTGAGTGACGTGCAAGTGGTGGAGCAGCCACTGAAACCCCTTTCCCCACCCACCAGCTTCTTCAGCCTCCATGGGCACTGAGAGGGGCTCCCATCTGAGTTGGCATGCCTGCCCCTCAGACCAGAGTCTCTTCTGCCCACATGGGTTCCAGGGACTTGAGCACCACCCATCCCAAAGCTGCCTTGGGGAAGAGTACTTGGTACCCCTGCCTGGGGTGAGACTCTACCGATGCTGGCAGGGGCTGAGTGCTAAAGCGTGGGGTTGGGAGAACAGATCTGGGGAGAGGAGTGCTGTTAGAAGTGTGGATACAGCAGTGGGAATGGGAATGAGGAGATGCACAGACGGGAATGTCCCTAGAGGAAGTGTGGTCTACCTGGAAAGCAAGGTAACATTGTTGAGAGGTGTGCAGGGGGTGGGACCGCCACCCCACCCACACTCCTGCTCCTGCCTTTGCAGGCACTGGGAGGGACTCCCACCAGAGCGAGTGCACCCCAGTCTGTTGCAAATGCCTGCAGCTCCCTGCCGCCACAGGCAACTTGCACACAACACAATTGTGGCTGCCATATCTCTCCCCAGCCTGATTGAGTAAATGTGCCTCAAGCAACCACTGCTTTTGCTTCCACTTGCCTGGGCAAGGAACCAATGCCTGAGGTGGCCATATGCCAATGTGGGATCAAAACCAAAGCTGAGCTCAAGGGGCAGTGTTATTAAGGAAGAGGAATGGAAATCTTTCTGTGCAGATGAACAAGCCACGGATTAAATCCCTGACATCAGCTTGGTAAATCCTGCATGTGTGGAATACCTGAATAGACAGTGAGTGTTCCCACAATTGATACCACTGTAGCCTTTGCAGCAGTGGACTTTGGGGGCAAGTACACATGGGAGTAGGGCCAGGTCAGAGTCTGAGCTAGTCCCAAAGTGCCCACAGCAGGTCCAGAGACCTACCTAGAGGTATTGGAAGGCCTCCTGGGGAGATGGGGATTGGCTCTGTGGGAGCAAGGACACTGACAGAAGAGGCTCCAGGAAAATATTCTTAATACTATTATTCTTTTTCGTTTGTTTTGTTTTGTTCAGTTGTTGGTGTTCTTGATTTTATTAATTTTTATCTTTCATTTTTTAATTTTTTAATATATATATCTTTAATTTTTTTTACTTTTTTGTAGTTTTGTGGTTTTATCTTGGTGTTGCTCTTTGTTTTTTATACTATTTTTTATTTTTTTGATTGCTTTTATGCATATATCTTATGTTTTCTTTCTTTTTTTTTGTTTGCTTTCTGTTTTTATTTTACTTTTTACTTTTTGTTTTTGTTAGTTTGGTCCTTATTGAGTGTTCTCATTTTTGAATTCTTTGTTTACTGTTTCTTTTTTTTTCTTCTTCTTCTGTGTGTGTGTGTGTCATTGCTGCTGTTTGTTTGCTGTTGTTTTTGCTATTTGTCTTGGGTTTTGATTGTCTGTATTCTCTTCTTTTCGTTTCTTTTCTTTTCTTTTCTGTCTTTTTTCTCTGGCTGCACTGTGCAGCTTCCAGGCTCTTGGTTCCTGGCCAGGGGTCAGGCCTGTGCCCCTAGGGTGGAGCACTGAGTCCAGGATGATGGACCACCAGAGAATTCCTGGGCCGTAGGAATGTTAAAAGGCATGTGACCTCCCAGAAGTATCCATATCAACAAGACCCGGCCCCACACAACTGCCTTCAGGGTCCAGTGCTGAACTAGGCAAGACAGGAACACATCCCCACCCAATAGCAGACAGGCTGCCTAAAGTCGTACTAAGCTCAGAGACACCCCAAAACACACCACCTAATGTGGCCCTGCCCTTCAGAGGGAAAAGACCCAGCACCACCCACCAGAGCACAAGCACCAGTCCCTCCCTCCCAGAAGCCTACAGAAGCCCATGGATCAACTTACTCACCAGGGGGCAGACAACAGAAACAAGAGGAACTAAGACCCTTCAGCCTGAGGAAAGGAGGCCATAAACACAGTAGGTTAGAAAAAATGAGATGGCAGGGAAATAAGTTGCAAATGAAGGACAAAGATAAAATCCCACAAGACCAAATAAATGAAGGGGAAATAAGCAATCTACCTAAAAAAGAATTCAGAGTAATGATAGTAAAGATGATCCAAGATCTCAGAAATAGAATGGAGGAATGGATTGAGAAGATACAAGAAATGTTTAATAAGAAAATAAAATGATTAAAGAAAAAAAAATCAGTGATGAGCAACACAACAACTGTAATGAAAAATACACTAGAAGGAATCAATAGCAGAATAACTGAGGCAAAAGAACGAATATGTGAGTGGGAGACAGAATGGTAGAAATAACTGCTGAAGAGCAGAATAAAGAAAAAAGAATGGTAAGAAATGAGGACAGTCTCAGAGACCTCGGGGACAACATTAAATGCACCAACATTCAAATTATAGGGGTCCCAGAAGAAGAGGAGAAAGGGAAAGGGCCTGAGGAAATATTTGAAGAGATAGCAGTTGAAAACATCCCTAACATGGGAAAGGAAAAAGTCAATCAAGTCTAGGAAGCACAGAGAGTCCCATAAAGGATAAACTCAAGGAAAAACATGCCGAGACCCATATTAATCAAACAAACAAAAATTAAATACAAAGAAAAAATATTAAAAGCAGCAAGGGAAAAGCAACAAATAAATTAAAAGGGAATCCCCATAGGGTTATCAACTGATTTTTCAGCAGAAACTCTGCAGGTCAGAAGGGAGTGGCAGGACATATCTAAAGTGATGAAAGGGAAAGAACTAAAATCAAGATTACTCTACCCAGCAAGGTTCCCATTCAGATTCAATGGAGAAATCAAAAGCTTGATAAACAAGCAAAAGCTAAGAGAATTCAGTACCACCAAACCAGCTTTACAATAAATGCTAAAAAAAAACTTCTCTAGACAGGAAGCACAAGAGAAGAAAAAGACCTAAAAGAACAAACCAAAAACAATTAAGAAAATGGTAATAGGAACATACGTATCAATAGTTACCTTAAATGTAAATGGATTATGTTCCAACCAAAAGACATAGACTAGCTGAATGGATACAAAAACAAGACCTTTATATATGCTGTCTACAAGAGACCCACTTCAGACCTAGGGACACATACAGACTGAAAGTGACGGGATGGAAAAAGATATTCCATGCAAATGGAAATTAAAAGTAAACTGGAGTGACAATACACATATCAGACAAGATAGACTTTAAAATAAAGACTATTATAAGAGACAAGGAAGGACACAGCATAATGATCAATATATCAATCCAAGAAGAAATATAAAAATTGTAAATATTTATGCACCCAACATAGAAGCACCTCAATACATAAGGCAAATGCTAACAGCCATAAAAAGGGAAATCAACAGTAACACAATAATAATAGGGAACGTTAACACCCCACTTTCACCAACGGACACATCATCCAAACAGAAAATAAATAAGGAAACACTAGCTTTAAGTGACACAAGAGAACAAATAGACTTAATTGATGTTTCTAGGACATTCCACCTGAAAGTTGCAGAATACACTTTCTTCTCCAGTGCTCCCAGAACATTCTCCAGGATAGATCATATCTTGGGTCAAAAATCAAGCCTTGGTAAATTAGGAAAATTGAAATCATATTAAGCACCTTTTCCAATCACAATGCTATGAGATTAGAAATCAATTACAGGAAAAAACCTGTCAAAAATACAAACACATTGAAGCAAAACAGTATGCTACTAAATAACCAAGACATCACTGAAGACATTAAAGAGGAAATCAAAAATTACCTAGAAACAAATGACAACAAAAACACGATGACCCAAAACTTATGGGATGCGGCAAAAGCTGTTCTAAGAGGGAAGTTTATAGCAATACAATCCTACCTCAAGAAACAAGAAAAATCTGAAATAAACAATCTAACCTCACACCTAAAGGAACTAGAGAAGAAGAACAAACAAAACACAAAGATAGTACAAGGAAGGAAATCATAAAGATCAGAGAAGAAATAAATGAAATAGAAACAAAGAAAACAATAGCAAATATCAATAAAACTAAAAACTGGTTCCTTGAGAACATAAACAAAATTGATACAACTTTAACCAGACTCATCAAGAGAAAATGGGAGATTACCCAAATCAATAAAATTAGAAATAAAAAATAAGGAGTTAACAACTAACATCCCAGAAATACAAAGGATCATAAGGGACTACTACAAGCAACTATATGTCAAAAATATGGACAATCTGGAAGAAACTGACAAATTCTTAGAAAAGTACAACCATCCAAGACTGAACCAGGAAGAAACAGAAAATATGAACAGACTAATAATTACTAATGTAATTGAAAGTGTGATTAAAATTATTCCCACAAACATGAGTCCAGGACCAGATGGAATCACAGGCGAATTCTGTCAAACATTTAGTGAAGACCTAAAACCTACCCTTTTCAAGCTCTTCCAAAAAATTGCAGAGGGTGCAACACTCCTAAACTCATTCTACAAGGCCACCATCACCCTGTTACCAAAACCAGACAAAAATATCACACAAAAAAAGAAAACTACAGGCCAATATCACTGATGAGCATAGATGTAAAAATCCTCAACAAAATACTAGCAAAACGAACCCAACAAGACATTAAAAGGATCATACACAATGATCAAGTGGGATTTATCCCAGGTATACAAGGATTTTTCAATACACACAAATCAATCAATGTGATACATCATATGAACAAATTGAAGAAAAGAAACCATAAAATCATCTCAATAGATGCAGAAAAAGCTTTCAACAAAATTCAACACACAGTTATGGTAAACTTTCTCAAGAATTTGGGCATAGAGGGAACCTACCTCAACATAATAAAGGCCATATATGACAAACCCACAGCAAACATTATTCTCAATGGTGAAAAACTGAAAACATTTCCTCTAAGATCAGGAAAAAGACAGGGGAGTCCACTGTCACCACTATTATTCAACATAGCTTTGGAAGTCCTAGCCCTGAGAATCACAAAAGAAAAAGAAATAAAAGGAATCCAAGTTAGAAAATAAGAAGTAAAACTGTCACTTTTTGCAGGTGACTTGATACTATACATAGAAAATCCTAAAGATGCCACCAGAAAACTGCTAGAGCTAATCAATGAATTTAGTACAGTCACCGGATACAAAATTAATACACAAAAATCTTCACTCCTATACTCCAACAATGAAAGGTCAGAAAGACAAATTAAGGAAAAAAATCCATTTGTCACTGCAACAAAAAAAAAATAAAATACCTAGAAGTAAACCTACCAGAGGATGCAAAAGACTTGTATCCAGAAAACTATAAGATTCTAGTGAAAGAAATAAAAGACGACACAAACAGATGGAGAGATATACAATTTTCATGGACTGGAAGATCAATACTGTGAAAATGAATATACTATCCAAAGTGACAAACAGATTCAATGCAATTCCTATCAAATTATCAATGTCATTTTTCACAGAACTAGAACAAAAATTTTACAATTTGTAAGAAAGCACAAAAGACCCTGAATAGCCAAAGAAATCTTGATAAAAAAAAAACAGAGCCTGAGGAATCAGGTTCCCAGACTTCAGACTGTACTACAGGGTTATGGTAATTAACACAGCATGGCACTTACACAAAAACACAAATATAGATCAATGGAATAGTATAGAAAACCCAGAGATAAACCCATGCACCTATGGTCACCGAATCTATGACAAAGTAGGCAAGACGATACAAAGGAGAAAAGACAACCTCTTCAATAAATGGTGCCGGGAAAACTGGACAGCTACATGTAAAAGAATGAAATTAGAACACTCCCTAACATCATACTCAAAAATAAACTCAAAATGGATTAAAGACCTAAATATAAGGACAGACACTAAAAAACTCTTAGAAGAAGAGAGTGTAGGAAGAACACTCTTTGACATAAATCACAGCAAGATCTTTTTTGATGCACCTCCTAGAGTAATGAAAATAAAAACAAAAATAAACACATCAGGCCTAATTAAACTTAAAAGCTTTTGCACTGCAAAGGAATACATAAACAATATGAAAAGTCAACCCTCAGAATGGGAGAAAATATTTTCAAATGAAGGAACTGACAAGGGATTAATTTCCAAAATATACAAGCAGCTCATGCTGTTCAATAACCAAAAAAACCACAAATAAACTAATCCAAAAATGGGCAGAAGATCTAAATGGATATTTCTCCAAAGAACACATACAGATGGCCAACAGACACATGTAAAGATGCTCACCATCACTAATTATTAGAGAAATGAAAATCAAAAGTACAATGAGGTGTCATCTCACACCAGTCAGAATGGTCATCATCAAAAAATCTACAAACAATAAATTCTGGAGAGGGTGTGGAGAAAAGGGAACTCTCATGCACTGTTGGTGGGAATGTAAATTGATACAGCCCCTATGGAGAACAGTATGAAGGTTCCTTAAAAAACTAAAAATAGACCCACCACATGACCCAACAATCCCACTAATGGGCATAAACTCAGAGAAAACCATAATTCAAGAAGACACATGCACCCCAATATTGATTGCAGCACTATTTACAATAGCCAGGACATGGAAGCAACCTAAATGTCCATGAACAGAACAATGGATAAAGAAGATGTGGTACATATATACAATGGAATATTACTCAGCCATAAAAAGGAACCAAATTGGGTCATTTGTAGAGACGTGGATGGGCCTAGAGAGTGTCATACAGCGTGTAGTAAGTCAGAAAGAACAAAACACATATTTTATATTAACATATATATGTGGAATCTAGAAAAATGTTATAGATGCTCTTATTTGCAAAGCAGAAATAAAGACACAGACGTAGAGAACAAATGTATGGATACCAAGGGGGAAAGTGGGAGTGGGAGGAATTGGGAGATTGAGATTGACACATATACACTATTGATACTATGTATAAAGTAGTTAACTAATGAGATTATACTGTACAGCACAGGGAGCTCTACTTAATGTACTGTGGTGACCTACGTGGTAAGGACATCCAAATAGAGGGGATATATGTTTACATATAGATGATTCATTTTTCTGTACAGTAGAAACTAACACAACACTTTAAAGAAACTATACTCTAATAAAATTTAATTTTAAAAAAAGGCAAGAAATAACACCTGTTGTCTAGGATTTGAAGAAAAGTGTATGCTTGCGCATTTTGGTGAGAATGTAAATTTGTGCAACCACTATGGAAAACATTATGGTGGTTCCTCTAAAAACAAAATGTAAATTATCATATGATCCAGTAATTCCACGTCTGGATATTTATCCAAAGCATATAAAAACAGTAACTTGAAAAGATATATGCACCCCCATGTTCATTTCCTCACACTTGTTAGAATGACTATCATTAAGAAGACTAGAGATAACAAGTGTTAGCAAGGCTGTGGATAAAAGGGAACGCCTGTGAACTTTTGGTGGGAATGCAAATTGATTCAGCCTCTATAAAAACAGGATTGTGGGTTCTCAAAAAGCTGAACATAGAATTGCCATAAGATTCAGGATTTCCATTTCTGGGTATATATCCAAAGTAAACGAAAACAGGATTTTGAAGTGGTATATGCACTCCCCTGTTTATTGCAGCACTATTCTCAATTACCAAGATATAAAAACAATCAGAGTATAACAACCGATGAATGGAAATAGAAGTAAACAGATAGATAGATAGATAGATAGATAGATAGATGATAGTTAGATAGATAGATAATTTTATTTAGCTCTGAGAAAGAAGGACATCCTGCCATTTGCAACAGCATGGATAGACTTTAAGGACATTATACTAGTGAGATAAGTCAGAAAGAGAAAGACAATTACTGCATGGTATCACTTATATGTGGAATCTAAAGAAGCTGAACATACAGAAACAGTGAAGAATGGTAGAAACCAGTGGCTGGGGGTGGCAGAATTGGGAAGATGTTGGTGGAAGGGTACAAATTTCCACCTAGAAAATAAGAGATAATGCACAGCACTGTGATTATAGATAATAATACCTTGTTATATACTTCAAAGTTTCTAAGACACTAGGTCTTAAATGTTCTCAGCACAAAAAAGAAATGGTAATTTTGGGACGTAATGGAGTTGTTGGCTAATGCTACAGTGGTAATAATGTTACGATATATAAATGTATCAAATCAACATGTCATATACCTTAAAATTACACAATGTTATACATCAATTATATTAATAAAAATGTCATAACAACATGACTGAAGAGATTAAGGATGTTGAATAGGCATCAAATAAAACTTGAGGAGTTATATCAGTGAAATGGCTGACTGTAGAAGTCCCAACACTCATAGACCCACAAAAACCTATAAGTATCACAGTTCCAGATTTCAAACAATACTACAAAACCATAGTAATAAAAACAATATGGTACTGGCATAAAGATAGATATAGTGATCAATCAAACAGAACAGAGAGCACAGATTTAAATCCCAGCATATATGGTCCACTAATATTCAAAAAGGGAGCCAAGAACATCCAATGGGAAAAGGATAGTGTCTTCAACAAGTGGTGCTGGGAAAATTGGAGAAACACATGCAGAACAATGAAATTGGACCCCTTATCTCACACCACTCACAAAATAATTAACTCAGAATGGATCAAGGGCTTAAACGTAAGACCTGATACCATAAAGCTCCTAGAAGAAAACTTAGGGGAAGAAACTTATTGATATTTGTCTTGGCAATGATATTTTGGACATGACACCAAAAGCGCAAACAACAAAAGCAAAAATCAACAAATGGGACTACATCAAACTCAAAAGCTTCTGCCCAGAGACAGGGACAGTTAACAAAATGAAAATACAACATGTAGTATGGGAGAAAATTTGTGCAGACCGTATATCAGATAAGGCGTTAATATCCAAAATATGTAAAGAACTCATATAACTCAATAACAAAATATCAACAATCTGATTTTAAAATGGGAAAAAGAAGTAAGTCGACATTTTTCCAAAGAGGACATCAAAATGACCAACAGACAGAGGAAAAGATGCTCAACATCATTAATAATCAGGGAAATGCAAATCATAACCACAATGAGAATGGCTATCATCAAGGAGACAAGGGACAACAGGTGCTGGCAAGGATAACATAAAAGAGAACACTTATACACTGTTGGTGGGAATGTAAATTGGTCCAACCACTATTGAAAACCATATGGAGGTTCCTCAAAAAATTAAAAATAGATCTACCACATGATCTATCAATTTCACTTCTGGGTATATACACAAAGGAAATGAAAAGAGGATTTTGTCAAGATATATGCATCCCCATGTTTATCACAGCAATATTTACAATAGCCAAGATATTGAAATAAACCAAATACCCATCAATGGATGAATGGATAGAAAGAAGTGATACATATATACAATTATATATTATTCAGCCATGAGGAAGGAGAATATCCCACCATTTGCAACAACATAAATGAACCTTGAGCACATTATGCTAAGCAAGATTAGTCAGACTGACAAAGAAAATACTGCATGATATCACTTATATGTGGAATCTAAAAAAGTCAAAACTGTAAAAAACAGAGTAAAGTGGTGGTACCAGGGGATTGTTGGAGGCAGAGAGGGAGGATAAGATTGATGGTGCTTAATGTACAAGCTTGTAATGGGTGGTAAATAAGCCACAGAAATCTAATGCACAGTATAATGAAAATAGAGAGTAATATTGTATTACATATAATGTGATAAACATTGTGACAACAACAATCACGTTATAATATATAAATTGATCAAAGTAAAATGCTGTATACCTTAAGCTTACAAAATGTTACATTTTGTAACAAATTTATTCAATAAAATATTGATGTATTCATATAGATGTGTGGTTTTAATGAGATTGATTAAGCTTTAAAATTTGTGATAAACATTAGCAACACATTCATTAATAACTGAATTAATTTGAACTAAGTGTAGCCAATATTCTGAATATATGAGTCCTTATCCAAACTAAAATGCACACCTTTTTTTCTCTCTATTGAGCAGTTAAAAAGAAATATATTTTCCTTTGGAAAACAGTTGTATCCTCTCTCTCCTACAAATTATATCACTGACTTGATAAAAACAAATAAGTTCAATTAATCAATAACAAGTTATCAGGCATTAATATTATTTCCAATGATTTAACAGAGGCAAAAAGATATTTACAAAATTTTTGTCTAGTTTTATGCTAACTCAAGTTGACTTTGTCTGCATAGCTCTATGGAAATTGGAATAATGAGAAATGTATGTAAAAAATTTGTGGGTGAGGTTCCAGGGCTTCTAAAAGTAACTCCAGGTCCTATAGGAAATGAAGTCATAACCTTTAATATCTTTATTTACTAACAAGAATAAAATAGTTTTCTTTTCTTGGAGTGGCCTTATCTGGCTTTGTTATCAGGGTAATTCTGGCATCATAAAATCAGTTTGAAAATGTAACATCCTCTTCAATTTTTGGAAGAGTTTGAGAAGGATTGGCATTAATTCTCTTTAAATGTTTGGTAGAATAAAGTATTGAAGATGTCTGATGGCAGGCTTTTGTCTTCGTTGCAAAGGTTGTGATTACTGATTCAATCTCCTCACTGGTTATAAGACTGCTCAGACTTTTTTCCTTCATGATTCAGTCTTGGTAGGTTTTCTGTTTCTTCCAGTTTATCCATTTCTTCTAGATTGTCCAAGTTGTTGTAATGTCTTCTCTTTTATAATTTTATTTACTTGAGTCTTCTCCCTTTTCTTCGTAAGTCTGGCTAAAGTTTGTCAATTTTGTTTATCTTTTCAAAAAACTAAGTCTTATTTTCTTTGATATTTTCTATCGTTTTTGATTCCCTATTTTATTTATTTCTGCTCTGTTTTTTCCTTCCTTTTGTTAACTTTAGGTTTAGTTCATTCTTTTTCTATTAACTTGAGTTGTACACTTAAGTAGTTTATTTCAGATTTTTTTAAATGTAGGCATTTATTGCCATAAACTTCTCTCTTAGCACTACTTTTGCAACATCCCATAAATTTTGGTATATCTGTTTCCATTTTCAGTTATTTCAAGATGTTGACCCATTGTTCAGGATTGTGAGTTTTAATTTTGACATAACATGTGAATTTTATAGTTTTTTCCCTATTATTTATTTCTACTCTCATCCCACTGTGTTCAGAAAAGATACTTGATATGACCTCAGTCTTCTTAAATTGTCTAAAACTTGTTTTGTGACCTAAGATCTATCCTGGAGAATGTTCCATGTGCACTTGAGAAGAATGTATATTCTGCTGCCTTTGGATGGAAACTTCTACAGATGTCTGTTAGGTTCATTTGGTCTAACTTATAGATCAAGGTCAATGTTTCTTTATTGATTTTCTGTCTGGATGATATATCCATTGTTCAAAGTGGGGGTGTTAATGTTTCAATCTATTATTGCATTATTATCTACTGCTCCCTTCAGATGTGTTAGATTTTGCTTAATATATTTAGATGCTTCAATCACGGAGATGTGTGTGTGTGTGTGCGTGTGTATACATACATATATACATATATATGTATATATGTATATATACACACACACATATATTTACAATTGTTATATTCTCTTGTTTTTTGACATTATCATTATATAATGATAATGTTTTTGACATTATCATTATATAATGACATTATTTGTCTCATTACAGTTTTTGACTTCAAGTCTATTTTTATGATATTAAGTATAGCTTACCCCTGCTCTCTTTTGTTTTCCATTGTGTGAAATATCTTTATTATCTATTTACTATAAGCATATGTGTGTCCTTGAAATTGAAATGAGTATCTTGTAGGCAGTATATATTTGGGTCCTGTTTTTTTTTTTAATCCACACAGCCACTTTATGCCATTTGATTGGAGAATATAATTCATTTATATTTAACATAATTATTGATAGGTAAGGAATTACTCATGCTGTCTCACTGTTTTCTGGCTATTTGTAGTTTTCTTGTTCCTTTCTCATATCTTGCTGTCTTTCTTAGTGAATTTATGAGTTTCTGTGGTGGTATGACTTGATTCAACATATGAATTTGGGGGGAATGTGAACATTCTTTCTATAATAGTCTTATAGCTTTCCCTCCCTCATTTTCTGTCTTATTGTCCGCCTTTGCATTTAGTTGTTTTTTCCAAAGTGACACAGTTTAATTATCTAATCTTCTTTGGTACAATTTATAAATATTTTATTTGTGGTCACCATGAGGATTACAAAAAAAATCTTAAAACGTAACAATCTATTTTAAACTGATTACAATTTAACTTCAATTTCATACAAAAATTCTACCTCTTTAGAGCTTTCCATCCCCTACACACTTTACGTTATTGATGTTACACATTACCTCTTTTCATATTATGTACTCATTAATGTAGATTTATAGGTTTTTTTTGCTTTTGTCTTTTAAAGCCTTAAAAAATTAAAAGTGGAGTTATAAACCAGAAGAACAATAACACATTTTTATATTTTTCCAAATATTTACTTTTACTGATTTGAGTTACTGCCTAGTGTCCTTTTGTTTCAACTCAAAAGACATCTTTTAGCATTTCTTGTATGAGGAGTATAGTGGTAATAATGTCCCTCAGCTTTTATCTGGGAATGTCTTCATTTCTCCTTCATTCTAAAAGGTCAGTGTTGCCAAATGCAGTACTCTCAGCTGACAGATTTTTCTTTCAATACTTTAAATATATCATCCCATTACCTTTGGCCTGCAGGATTTCTGCTGGGAAATCCCCTGATAACCTTATAAAGGCTCCCTTTTACATGAAGAGTTTTCTATTGCTGCCTTCAAGATTTTCTATTTGTCTTTGAATTTTGACAGCTTAAGTATAGTGTTTCTCAGCATGGTTCTCTTTGTTTTTATCTTACTTGGAGTTAATTGAGCTTCCTGTATTTGAATAGTCATTTCTTTCCTCTAATTTGAGAAGTTTTCAGCCATTATTTCTTCAGATAATATATCTCTGTCTCTCTTATCCTTCTAGAACTCTAATAATACATATATTGATCTTCATATGGTGTTCAATAAGTTCCTTGGGCTTTGTTCATTTTTCTTCTTGTCCCTTAAACTGGATAATTACAAGTGACCTGTCTTCAAGTTTTCTGAATCTTTATTTTTTTTACATGATCTTCTGTAGAACATGTCTAGTGAATTTTTCAATTCAATTATTGTATTTTTCAGCTTCAGAATTAATGTTTGGACTTTTTAAAAATAATTTTTTACCTTTGTTGATATTCTCATTTTGTTTATAATTTGTTTTTCTTACTTTTTCTAGTCGTGTGACTGTGTTCTTTTTTAGCTCATTGACTTTATTTAACTCTCAATTCCATTTTTCTTAAAGGTTGGTTTCTGAAGATTTATTTTGTTCATTTTAACACATGGATGTCCCTGTTTGTTTGTATGACTTGTGAAATTTTATTGAGATTTGAGCATTTGAAAAATCAGCCACTTCTCGCAGTCTTTTTGGATTGGCTGCATCCAGATGTAGGCCTTCATTAATCACACGTTCACTAATCAGACCAGTGTAAATAGTCCCCTCAAACATTTTCTGGGGATGGATCTTCCCTAGCCCTGTGTGTGTATGCTTTCATTACAGTTCCCATGTAAACAATTCTGCTTTTAACTTTCTTGATTTCCCTAAACGTTTCACTTTGGCTTATTCTCAGAAGACTCAGATTTCTTTTGTATTCCTTTGCCCAAGATATCTGCCCTCAGACACCATGAGACTACAGACCTTCTACAGCTCTACTGCACTGTGCTGCCTGTCATTGTTTTCAGTGGTCTTCAATCTGATATCCAAACCATGCCACTGTCCCCATTAGTGCTCTGAATCTGAGAGGACATTCCCTTAATAAGCCCCCAGACAAATAGAATTGCAAGTAAGTTCCAGTCTTTATCTTCTTTCCAAGGGAGGTACCTGGAATTGGGCAGTCTCTTCTCAACCACACATGAACTGCCAAAGAAGGTGTGGAGCCATGGCAAGCAAAAGGCTATGAAATTTCCTACTGTCTTTGATATGGCTTTATTTTGAAAACTAAATGTGAAAAAGACAGGCTAAATCAATTATACTTCTAGACATGGTAAGAACTTTTATTTACTATCATATGAGACTTGTTTTTTTTTTAACATCTTTATTGGAGTATAATTGTTTTACAGTGGTGTGTTAGTTTCTGCTTTATAACAAAGTGAATCAGTTATATATATGTACATATGTTCCCATATCTCTTCCCTCTTGTGTCTCCCTCCCTCCCACCCTCCCTATCCTACCCCTCTAGGTGGTCACAAAGCACCGAGCTGATCTCCCTGTGCTATGCGGCTGCTTCCCACTAGCTATCTATTTTACGTTCGGTAGTGTATATATGTCCATGCCACTCTCTCACTTTGTCACAGCTTACCCTTCCCCCTCCCCATATCCTCAAGTCCATTCTCTAGTAGGTCTGTGTCTTTATTCCTGAGACTTGTTTATTTTAATGGTTCCACCAGCAAGCTTTAAACTTTAAACTTAGTCATTGCATTATCTAAATTACGATTTATAATTATGAACCCAAGCATATACTTCTCATACCAAATATTTAAAAGATAATTGTAGTTACAGCTTTTGTTGATGTAAAGTACTTCGCATCCCAACTTCTCAGAAATTTTGCATGAAAAATATTTTATGTACACATGTACTTACACACTCCAAGAAGAAGGAACTTATTTCCTATCCATTTTTTCTTATCTAATTATCCTGTAAAAAATGTCATGGTTGACATCTCTTTGTTTTTCTTTAAAATCTATTAAAGTTAGAAAAAAGAATGAGAATTACAAAGGACAGTAACCACAAAAATAAAAATATATTAATTCTGTACATCAAATTTGTCTGATTATAATGATGGATGAAGTTTCAAAATGCATTAAGAGCTTAAAGACTCCCAATCCAAAAAGCCTAATTTCCTACTGTACAGTCTCTATGGGTCTTCTGGATCTCTCAATTAATTTTTGAAATAGACAAAAGAATTGTAGAAGGCTATGGTATTTAGTGGTTATATGGCTGATAGTGAATTTTCTTAAAGGAAGTGCTTTGTTTACAGACTGAAGGTAGGTGTTTCTCTTATATCATATTCCAACCATTTTATGTCTATAAAATAACACAAAAAACAGATGAACAAAGACAAAACACCTTTTTCTTGTTTTTAATACTTTTTTAGAAGGACACCATCCTGGGATCAAAAAAAGGCAAAAGTTCTGCAATCTCTAATTTTTGTCACTTGCCTGTTTTTTTTTTTTTTGTGGGTAGAAAATATCATCATCAAAAGAAGTTTATACTAGGGCTTTAAAGCTCAGAATCCCATTAAGACCATATTTTCTGACTCAGCCCATATTTTACAATATTCTTTCTTTCTTCTCAACCATAATGGAGAATATAAAATTCATTAGTTCTTGAGTGTTTAAGCTTATCTTTCTAACTACATTGGCTTAAGAGTCTTTTGATCATTTCATTGTTGACTGGTAACTCCATCAAAGTAACAGGAAAGTAAGCACTTTCAATAGTACATGGTTTAATTAATAATATGTAAACTCTGATACTACTATATAGTAAGCTAATATTAACTAATTATACACTATGGGTAAAACAGTGTGAGAAAGACTCAAAGAGATCTGATGTGAACCATGATCTCAAGGAACTAAAAATAAGTTGGAGATATAAGGCATGAAAATAAGTATCTACAGTATAAGGGGGGAAGTGGTAAGTGTCCCATGTTGATTACCTATAGGGAGGGTAATAAATCTAACATCAAAAAATAGGGCTTCCCTGGTGGCGTAGTGGTTGAGAATCTGCCTTCCAATGCAGGGGACATGGGTTCTACCCCTGGTCTGGGAAGATCTCACATGCCGTGGAGCAACTGGGCCAGTGAGCCACAACTACTGAGCCTGCGCGTCTGGAGCCTGTGATCTGCAACAAGAGAGGCCGTGACAGTGAGAGGCCCGCGCAACGCGATGAAGAGTGGCCCCCGCTCGCCACAACTAGAGAAAGCCCTCCCACAGAAACGAAGACCCAACACAGCAAAAAATAAAAATAAATAAATTAAATATTTTTTTAAAAAAAAATAGAATTAAACTAGCAGGAGTGTACTGAAATCAGTGGCAAAACAGCATCTGAATGAAAGAGGCTGAAGTAATGGTTCTCAAACTTGAGTGTGTATAAGAGCCACCTGGGCATATTGTTAAAAATATATATCCCCAGGTCTCACACCCAGGTCTTCTGATTCAGTTGCATTATGTTAAGACCTGAGGAACTGCATTTTTAAAAAAATCCCAGGAAATTATGAGAAACGTGATCCCTTTTAAAATAAAAGAACATATAACACCATCACAATATTACTAATAGTAGTTTCACACATTGAAGCAATTACTCTGGAAACGGCCTCGTGTTTCTGTAGCACAGTGGTTATCATATTTGCCTGGCACTGGCCTTATGTTCATTATCTCATTTAATCCTCAGAATTATGCTGAAAGACAAGGACCATTACTACCTCAATTTATAAATGAGGAAAATGAGGCACAGAAAGGATAATTTATGCAAAGTTTGGAAGTCAGTAACCAGTGGAGCTGGAATTTAAATACAGGCAGGTCTATACCAGAGCACATACTTTTAATCCCTTGCCATTACTGCCTTCTTCACTGCTATTTTTCAACACCCTTTCCAAATACTGGGTACAAAATGCACTGTAACAAGCTTATGGGAATAGATATGGGTTGGGCGATATCCTATGATCAGGAAACACAAATGACTTAATTCAGGCATATAGGCTATATTCCACATTTTCTGAAGACCCTTTGTGTCTGCACAGTATTATTGGATTTGCCTTTTTTGACTGAATTTACTGATCACAATCAGATATTTTACTTGTTATCAACTACCCCATACGACTAGGTAGAAAGAATTTTGAAACACTTCTCTTTATTCTCCTGTCATTTCAGTTTCTGTCAGAAGTTCAGCAGAGGTTGGCAAGAGAGTGCTGAACTATCAGGTGTGAGAGTAGCGGAGTAGCTGATTAAAGCAACTAGCCAAAATGAAATCACTTCCTGTGATGTTATAAGCAAGAGTCTAAAACTGGAGGAAGTGCAGGCTCCTCCTGTTTCACTTTTCCCAGTGGAGTGGTGCACTGGTTGATATCAGGTAGATCAGCATAGATGTGGTGGTTGTCTCACTGCTGAAGGAGCCCTGAGCAAAAGGCTTCAGGAGTTTTATGGACTCTGGGGTCAAGGGAGAGGGAAGGTTAAGAGGAAAGTCTAGGAGTGGAAGATTACTGGATACTGACTGAATCGGAGTGGGGAAAATTGACTTCAAATTTTTCCCCTCATTACCCTATAAGGAGATCTATGCAGAGACACCTGAAGAGGACTTCAACCCAATCCTCACATAAAGAGACCTGGAATAACTGCACCTGGGTTAAAAACGTAAATATATGAAAGAACATGACCAGCAAAGGAGGCCTGAGCCCTTGGTTGCAACTCACTTCAGAAACTACAATGCACTGACTGTACACTAAGTCTGCTATGGGGAAGGTAGCTTCCCCCATGAGGCCTGTCAGATAAAGCATTTGTAATTGCCTATGGTTAGAGCTGACAAATTACACATAGGTATTTAACCAAAAGCCAAACTCTTCAGTTTCTGCCCTTGTGTCATTTTGTCATTTTGGTGCATTCCTATTACTAGAGAGTTTTAAAAATTACTTACAAAACTTTGCATAGACTAAAAATGATCGTCTTACCTAAATTCTATGGATTTATGTCTAACTTATTTGTTGTTATTGAAGGCTTTTAATAATCCATGGAAAATGGTCCCAACAGGCTATGTAAATGAGAATTGTTTGTATTGTTATTTATTACTAGATTTTTTTTTTCTGAAAGGAATTTTTGGCTTGAAATATAAATGAATAGTTCAATTTACTTGTAAAATGCAAGCAATAATTCTTGAGTAGGTGAGAAGATGCAAATAGGGAGAAATGCTGTATTTATGATTTAGCTGTTTTGCTGTTGGTAAAATACTGTTGATCAAGAATTCTGAAAGCTACAAATAAAATGAACCTGAGTCTATACCAAGTGCTGCAGTTAAACATTGTCCAGTTATTTTACTTATCCTTACAGAGGAGATGTCATTATCATTTGCATCACTCAGTCTTCATCCTATCTGAGCAAGAGATGTATAGTTTATAGCATACATTTACAGATGCATTTGATTTAGGTGCTACATGAAAGTGGAAGTGTCAAGGTGATGTGTCTGTCTACCATTGCTGACAGTTGCATAGCAAAAAGTAGAGCATGAATTGTTTGGGTCAAAGTAATAGGAATGAAAAATCAAACAGGTGAATTATCCAAATTCCATGTACAAGTTATCTCTAAGTATAATATAGCAGAAGAAGAATTTAAATAGTGCCCCTCATATTCTTAGTAACCTGAATCATTATATAAAGTAGTAAAAATATATTGGCAGTGTATTGATTATGTGGGCAAAGAGAAGAGTAATTTTGTCTTCTTAAGTTGATTAAAAACAACCTTGGAGGTTAGAATGAGAGGAATAAATAAAACTAAAATAGGAGATAAGTGAAAAGCTGGTGATGGCCCTTTCTCATATATATATAAATAATACTTTTTAAAAGACTTGAATATTCCATATAAAGAATAATATTTCACTGTACCTAATAGAATATTATAGGAGTAGATTACCAGAACATACAGGAAGACTAAGTATGAAAAGATAACCAGCAAGCAATTATATCAATATACAATCTTATGTATCATAAAATGCTAATATTTTAGTTTATATCATCATTTCTTTTTATACCAGGAATATTGCCCATGAGTTTGACAAAGATCAGAAGAGCCATTACCACATAGGTGGTTTCTGGAAAATTTTATGGAGTATGTGACCTTGATCGCCTATCAAAAAAGCAGATCTTGCATTCCTAATAGCCTTGCAAACACAAGCTTTGGTAACCTTGTTCTTAAAGTGGATCAACACTTACAACTTCCACCAAACTGACACACTAGACAGTCATGGTTTTTGTTCTGGTAAAATGTATTGAAAAATAAGCATTTTACACAATTTGACTCTTATAATTTGCATTATGTTCTAAATTTATATTGGACTTGAGCACATAATCCTTAAGCTTACAAGTGAGAAGTTAATCACAAATTATCTATGTGAATTAAACAAATAGGAAGGCTTTTGGAAGGCTTTTTTTCGGGGCGGGGAGGAGAATGCAAAATATTGACATTGACCTTGCTCATAAATTAATCATATAAGGAAATATTTATTATATTATTTTTGTAATTAGTGATGACTGCTTTCTGTATGTGAAGCATAATTTCTATGCACTATATATGAGTTATCTTATTTGATCCTAACAACAACCTTGTGATATAGTCATAATCATTTTCCCCATTCTAAGAGCTGAAGACACTGATGCAGAGAATGATTAGGTCAGGGTCACACAAGTGATAAGTAGGAAGTTAGGAGCCAAAAGCTGAGATTTTTATTCCAGATCCTGTGCTTTTAATTATTACACTAAATGCAAGAGGAAATGATTGTTTCAGAAAAATGAACACTATAAAAGAGCAGAAAGAGGAGAGGGATTTAGTGTGGTATATACCTTGCTTGCTGTCTTGACAGCAGTTTCTGTACATTTGAATCAAGAATAATAAAAAATAAACACAGTAGCGATGAATCAC
Organism: Balaenoptera acutorostrata; assembly: GCF_949987535.1. Lineage (NCBI taxonomy): Eukaryota > Metazoa > Chordata > Mammalia > Artiodactyla > Balaenopteridae > Balaenoptera > Balaenoptera acutorostrata. The sequence continues at coordinate 75,391,348 of NC_080085.1, forward strand.
AGTTTCTCCTGCAGCAAAGAGAATTATCAAGATAAATGAATATGTAACAAAGTTTTCTGATCATTCAGAATAAACATGATCCTGTTTTTTATTTATAAATTTCAGCAAATGTGAGTTTATGTTAGTGAGTATATTATCACTGATGGTTGGATAATATTCATTGACTGGATTGCACATAGAAAAAATTTAAATCTTATGAAAGTGTTTGCACATTTTAATACTTATTTCCTCTCAAAACTTAAAAACAACTGGTCTCTTTATAAAATAAAATAATCTTCAACATTATTTTTCCTTCTGTATCAATTAGGCAAGCATGAATTTTAAATTAACTTTTTAAATTGCTGAAATCTGTAAGATTTAGAAAATATTCATTTTTCATATTGTGTAAAATATCGCTGCTAGATACTGTAGATATTTGATGCATTAGGAAGTAATACTATTTTCATTTAATTGAAAAGGTTTTAATCATTTTAAATGAATTATACTTATTTAATATAGTTACCTAATGCAAAGACTCAACTATATTCAAGTACATGAATGCATGTTAGTAGGTGACTAGTGTCTTTTAGGTGTTTCATACAGAACAGAAATATTCAGTTTCTGTATATACAATGATGTTTCAGGCATTATGCTTCTTTTTTTTTTTGAATTTTATTTTTTTATACAGCAGGTTCTTATTAATTATCTATTTTATACATATTAGTGTATATATGTCAATCCCAATCACCCAATTCATGCCACCACCCCCACCCCCACCCTTTCCCCCTTTGTTGTCCATATGTTTGTTCTTTACATCTGTGTCTCTAATTTTGCCTTACAAACCGGTTCATCTGTACCATTTTTCTAGATTCCACATATATGCGTTAATATATGATATTTGCTTTTCTCTTTCTGACTTACTTCACTCTGTATGACAGTCTTAAGGTCCATCCACGTCTCTACAAATAACCCAATTTCATTCCTTTTTATGACTAATATTCCATTATATATATGTACCACATCTTCCCTATTCATTCGTCTGTCGATGGGCATCTAGGTTGCTTCCATGACCTGGCTATTGTGAATAGTGCTACAATGAACATTGGGGTGCATGTGTCTTTTTGAATTATGGTTTTCTCTGGGTATATGCCCAGTAGTGGGATTGCTGGGTCATATGGTAAGTCTATTTTTAGTTTTATAAGGAACCCCCATACTGTTCTCCATAGTGGCTGTATCAATTTACATTCCCACCAACAGTGCAAGAAGGTTCCCATTTCTCCACACCCTCTCCAGCATTTGTTGTTTGTAGATTTTCTGATGATGCCCATTGTAACCGGTGAGAGTTGATACCTCATTGTAGTTTTGATCTACATTTCTCTAATAATTAGTGATGCTGAGCAGCTTTTCATGTGCCTCTGGCCATCGGTATGTCTTCTTTGGAGATATGTCTATTTAGGTCTTCTGCCCATTGTTTGATTGGGTTGTTTGTTTTTTTAATATTGAGCTGCATGAACTGTTTATATATTTTGGAAGTTAATCCTTTGTCCAATGATGCGTTTGCAAATATTTTCTCCAATTCTGAGGATAGCCTTTTCATCTTGTTTATAGTTTCCTTTGCTGTGTATTTTTTTTATTTTTAACATTTTTATTGGAATATAATCACTTGACAATGTTGTGTTAGTTTCTGCTGTATAACAAAGTGAATCAGCTATATGTATACATATATCCCCATATCCCCTCCCTCTTGCCCCTCCCTCCAACCCTCTCTATACCACCCCTCTAGATGGTCACAAAGCATGAAGCTGATCTCCCTGTGCTATGCAGCTGATTCCCAGTAGCTATCTATTTTACAATTAGGTCCCATTTGTTTATTTTTGTTTTTATTTCCATTACTCTAGAAGGTGGGTCAAAAAATATCTTGCTGAGATTTATGTCAATGAGTGATCTTCCTATGTTTTCCACTAAGAGTTTTATAGTGTCTGGACTTACATTTAGGTCTTTAATCCATTTTGAGTTTATTTTTGTGTATGGTGTTAGGGAGTGTTCTAATTTCATTCTTTTACATGTAGCTGTCCAGTTTTCCCAGCACCACTTATCGAAGATACTGTCTTTTCTCCATTGTATATCCTTGCCTCCTTTGTCATAGATTAGTTGACCATAGGTGTGTGGGTTTATCTCTGGGCTTTCTGTCCTGTTCCATTGATCTATATTTCTGTTTTTGTTCCAGCACCATATTGTCTTGATTACTGTAGCTTTGTATTATAGTCTAAACTCAGGGAGTCTAATTCTTCCAGCTCCATTTTTTTCCATCAAAATTGCTTTGGATATTTTGGGTCTTTTGTGTCTCCATACAAATTTTAAGATTTTTTGTTCTCATTCTGTAAAAAATGCCATTGATAATTTGATAGGGATTGCATTGAATCTATATATTGCTTTGGGTAGTATAGTGATTTTCACAATATTGATTCTTCCAATCCAATAACATGGTACATCCCTCCTTCGATTTGGGTCATCTTTGATTTCCTTCATCAGTGTCTTATAGTTTTCTGAGTGCAGGTCTTTTTCTTCCTTAGGTTTATTCCTATGTATTTTATTCTTTTTGTTGCAATGGTGAATGGGATTGTTTCCTTAATTTCTCTTTCTGATCTTTCGTTGTTAGTGTATAGGAATGCAAGAGATTTCTGTGTATTAATTTTGTATCCTGCAACTTTACCAAATTCACTGATTAACTCTAGTAGCTTTCTGGTGGTATCTTTAGGATTGTCTATGTATAGCATCATGTCATCTGCAAACAGTGACAGATTTACCTCTTCTTTTCTGATTTGTATTCCTTTTATTTCTTTTTCTTCCCTGACTGCCATGGCTAGGACTTCCAAAACTATGTTGAATAATAGTGGTGAGAGTGCACATCCTTGTCTTGTTCCTGATCTTAGGGGAAATGCCTTCAATTATTCACCATTGAGAATGATGTTTGCAGTGGGTTTGTTGTAAATGGCCTTTCTTATGTTGAGTTAGGTTCCCTCTATGCCCACTTTCTGGAGAGTTTTTTATCATAAATCAGGGTTGAATTTTGTCAAAAGCTTGTTTTGCATCTATTGAGATGATCATATGGTTTTTATTCTTCAGTTTGTTAATATGGTGTATCATATTGATTGCTTTGCGTATATTGAAGAATTCTTGCATCCCTGTGAGAAAACCCACTGGATCATGGTGTATGATCCTTTTAATGTGTTGTCGGATTCTGTTTGCTAGTATTTTGTTGAGGATTTTTGCATCTATATTCATCAGTTATATTGGTCTGTAATTTTCTTTTTTTGTACTATGTTTGTCTGGTTTTGGTATTGGGGTGATGATGGCCTTGTAGAATGAGTTTGGGAGTGTTCTTTCCTCTTCAATTTTTTGGAAGAATTTGAGAAGGGTGGGTGTTAGCTCTTCTCTAAATGTTAGATAGAATTCACCTGTGAAGCCATCTGGTCCTGGACTTTTATTTGTTGGAAGATTTTTAATCACGGTTTCAATTTCAGTGCTTGTGATTGCTCTGTTCATATTTCCTATGTCTTCTTGGTTCAGTCTTGGAAGGTTTTCCCTTTCTAAGAATTTGTCCATTTCTTCCATGTTGTCCATTTTATTGGCATAGAGTTGTTTGTAGTAGTCTCTTAGGATGGTTTGTATTTCTGCATTGTCCATTGTAACTTCCTCTTTTTCATTTCTTATTTTATTGATTTGAGTCCTCTCCCTCTTTTTCTTGGTGAGTCTGGCTAAAAGTGTATCAATTTTTTATGTGTTCAAAGAACCAGCTTTTAATTTTACTGATATTGCTACTGTTTTCTTTGTTTATATTTCATTTATTTTTGCTCTGATCTTTATGATTTCTTTCCTTCTACTAAATTTACGTTTTGTTTGTTCTTTTTTCTCTAGTTCCTTTAGGTGTAAGGCTAGATTGTTTATTTGAGATTTTTATTGTTTGTCGAGGTACGATTGTATTGCTCTAAGCTTCCTTCTTAGAACTGTTTTTGCTGCATCCCATAAGATTCGGGTCGTCGTGTTTTGTTGTCATTTGTCTCTAGGTATTTTTTTTATTTCTTCTGTGATTTCTTCACTGATCTCTTGGTTATTTAGTAAAGTATTGTTTAGCCTTCATGTGTTTGTGTTTTTTACGTTTTTCTCCCTGTAATTTATTTCTAATCTCATAGCGTTGTGGTTGGAAAAGATGCTTGATACGATTTCAAATTTCTTAAATTTACGATGGCTTGATTTGTGAGCCAAGATGTGATCTATCCTGGAGAATGTTCCATGTGCACTTGAGAAGAAAGTGTAACCTACTGTTTTCGGATGCAATGTCCTATAAGTGTCCATTAAATCAATCCGTTCTATTGTTTCATTTAAAGCTTGTGTTTTCTTATTAATTTTCTGTCTGGATGATCTGTCCTTTGTTGTAAGTGAGGTGTTAATGTCCACCACTATTATTGTGTTACTGTCGATTTCCTCTTTTATAGCTGTTAGCATTTGCCTTCTGCACTGAGGTGCTCCTATGTTGGGTGCATATATATGTATAATTGTTATGTCTTCTTCTTGGATTTATCCCTTGATCATTATGTAGTGTCCTTCCTTGTCTCTTGTAACATTCTTTATTTTAAAGTCTATTTTATCTTATATGAGTATTGCTACTCCAGCTTTCTTTTGATTTCCGTTTGCATGGAATACCTTTTTCCATCCCCTCACTTTCTGTCTGTATGTGTCCCTAGGTCTGAAGTGGGTCTCTTATAGACAGCATATATATGGGTCTTGTTTTTGTATCCATTTGGTGAGCCTGTGTATTTTGGTTGGAGCATTTAATTCATTTACATTTAATGTAATTATAGATATGTATGTTCCTATTACCATTCTCTTAATTGTTTTGGGTTTGTTTTTGTAGGTCTTTTTCTTCTCTTGTGTTTCCCACTTAGGGAAGTTATTTTAGCATTTGTTGTAGAGCTGGTTTTGTAGTGCTGAATTCTGTTAGCTTTTGCTTGTCTGTAAAGCTGTTGATTTCTCCATCAAATCTGAATGAAATCCTTGCTTGGTACAGTAATCTTGGCTGTAGGCTCTTCCCTTTCATCACTTTAAATATATTGTGCCACTCCTTTCTGGCTTGTAGAATTTATGCTGAGAAATCAGCTGTTAACCTTATGTGAGTTCCCTTGTATGTTATTTGTCATTTTTCCCTTGCTGCCTTTAATAATTTTTCTTTGTCTTTAATTTTTGTCAGTTTGATTGCTACATGTCTCGGTGTGGTTCTCCTTGGGTTTATCTTGCCTGCGACTCTCTGCCCTTCCTGGACTTTGGTGGATATTTCCTTTCCCATGTTAGGGAAGTTTTCATCTATAATCTCTTCAAATATTTTCTTGTGTCCTTTCTCTCTCTCTCTTCTCCTTCTGGTCCCCTATAATGCGAATGTTGGTGCATTTAATGTTGTCCCAGTGGTCTCTTAGGCTATCTTCATTTCTTTCCATTCTTTTTTCTTTATTCTCTTCTACAGCAGTGACTTACACCGTTCTCTCTGCCAGGTCACTTATCCATTCTTCTGCCTCATTTATTCTGCTATTGATTCCTTCTAGTGTATTTTTCATTTCAGTTATTGTATTGTTCATCTCTGTTTGCTTGTTCTTTAATTTTTCTAGGTGTTTGTTCTTTAATTCTTCTGGGTCTTTTTTAAACATTTCTTGCATCTTCTCGATCTTTGCCTCCATACTTTTTCTGAGGTCCTGGATCATCCTCACTATCATTATTCTGAATTATTTTTCTGGAAGTTCGGCTATCTCCACTTCACTTAATTGCTTTTCTGCAGTTTTATCTTGCTCCTTTATCTGGTACATAGCCCTCTGCCTTTTCATTTTGTATAACTTTCTGTGAATGTGGTTTTCATTCTACAGGCTGTGGGACTGTAGTTTTCTTGTTTCTGCTACCTGCCCTCTGGTGGATGAGGCTATCTAAGAGGCTTGTGCAAGCTTCCTGATGGGAGGGACTGATGGTGGGTAGAACTGGGTGTTGCTCTGGTGGGCAGGGCTCAGTAAAACTTTAATCCTCTTGTCTGCTGGTGGGTGGGACTGAGCTCCCTCCCTGTTGGTTGGTTGGCCAGAGGTGACCCAGCACTGGAGCCACAGGCTCTTTGGTGGGGCTAATTGTGGACTCCAGGAGGGCTCATGCCATGAAATACTTCCCAGAACTTCTCCTGCTAGTGTCTTGTCCCCATGGTGAGCCACAGCTGCCCCCCCACCTCTTCAGGAGACCCTCCAACACTAACAGGTAAGTCTGGTTCAGTCTCCTATTGGGTCTCTGCTCCTTCCCCCTGGGTCCTGATGCACACACTACTTTGTGTGTGCTCTCCAAGAGTGAAGTCTCTGTTTCCCCCAGTCCTGTCAAGTCCTGCAATCAAATCTCGCTAGCTTTCAAAGTCTGATTCCCTGAGAATTCCTCCTCCCATTGCCAGATCCCGACGTTGGGAAGCCTGATGTTGGGCTCAGAACCTTCACTTCAGTGGGTGGACTTCTGTGGTATAATTTTTCTCCAGTTTGTGAGTCACCCACCCAGTAGTTATGGGATTTGATTTTATTGTGATTGAACCCCTCCTACCATCTCACTGTGGCTTCTCCTTTGTCTTTGGATGTGGGGTATATTTTTTGGTGAGTTCCAGTGTCTTCCTGTCAATGATTGTTCATCAGTTATTTATGATTCCAGTGCTCTTGCATGAGGGAGTGAGCACACGTCCTTCTACTCTGTCATCTTGAACCAATCTCCCTCATGCATTATGCTTTTTATCCTGACATTTTTAAAAAAAAGACTTCCATATTTTCATGCACTCTCCAAAGTTTTCTATGTGTCAGAAAGGAAGAGATGAAGGAAAGCTTTAAAGGAACAACTAAAGCCAGTTAATCATGCCCAGTGACCCAAATTCTGATATGTATATATATATATATATATATATATATATATATATATATATATATATATATATGTATGTATGTATAAAATCACCATAATTTTGAAAAGTCAACAATATTTACTTAATCAGTACCCTTTCCAATGGCACCTCAGCCTGATTACTTACCTTTTTATTGCTGTCCATCACTAATATAGGGTCTATGATTACATTTTTCTGCCCACCTCTACACATACCAACTTTCAAAAAGTTATCAGGAAAATAAAACAAAAAAAATTACATGATTAAGTTGTTTGAATTTAAATTATTTGTAATTCTCTGCTTTCTAGTTTTCCTACTAACGCACACCCCTACTTCCTTTTCACCACTCTGACAATTCCTTTGTGTGTGCTCCTTCTCTGACACTTGAACTTTCAGACTTCTCATAATTCAGTTCTACAGCCTTAATTTTCTCATCTAAACATGTTGTCCGGAGTGACCTCATCCACTCTTATTGACCCCACAAACCATATTCTCTTTAATGACTTTTATCCAATGTTCAGCCCTTTGTATCTAAAAACCTTCTGGACAGATTCACTTGTATTTTCCACTGATATCTGAAACTCAACATGTCAAAACTGAATTTTAATCTTTCCTTTTACAACTCACATTTACCTACCGTATTTTTTATGCCATAGGATGAAACATTGATCATCATCTTGTTAACAAAAGCAGAAACATGGCAAAAATCTTTACTCTTCCTTCTAACTAACCTCTCACGTTTAATCAATTACTAAGTTTTTTCCTTATTACCTCCTATACATTTCTCAACTGTATACCGTTTCTCCATCTCTGCTATCAATTTCCAAGTCTTTGGAATATCTTACAACTTTATAGTAGTTTGTCATTTTTACCATCATAGAACTTCCTTTTATGTTGCAATATAAGTAGATCACGGTTTACTAAGCATTTTTTAATGTGAACTTTTGATTGAAATATGCCATACTTACAGAGAAGTGCACAGATCATAACCGAAAAGCTTAATGGATTTTCATATAGTTACCAGAACCTCAGATCCCGTTTGTGCTGCCTCAGTCTCTATCATCCTGGAGCAACGACTCTCCTGACTTCTAACACCACAAATTAGATTTTCATTCTTTTGAACTTAGGTAAACAGATTCATACTGTACATGTTCTTCTGTTGCTAATTATTTTTCTCAACATTTTATTCATGTGATTCATTGAGTTTCCTTAGTCTTAGTTCATTTAGTTTCCTTACTGTATCGTATTCCATGATGTGAGTATATCACAATGTTCTATCAATTCTCCTGTTGATGACCATTTGGTGTCTCCTATATTTGACTATTATGAATATGTTGCTGTAAACATTTGTATACATGCATTTCAGTTGGGCATTTGTATACATTTCATTTGGGTATCTAACAGCACAGAATCCCTGCCTACTAGGGAATGTTTATGTTCAGCTTCAGGAGATATTGACAAAAAGTTTTCCAAAATGTTTGAGCAATTTACTCTCCTAAAAGCAATGTAGGGAGATTTTAGTTTCTCCATGCCATTGTCAAGACTTGATTCTGTCTTTTTCATTTAAGCTATTTTATGGATGTGTTTTGATATGGCATTGCAGGGTTTTTTTTTTAATTGAAGTATACTTAATTTACAGTATTGTGTTAGTTTCAGGTGTACAGCATAGTGATTCCATTTTTTTTTCTGATTATATACCATTATAGGTCATAGATTATTACAATATATTGAATATAAATATCTGTGCTATATAGTAAATCCTTGTTGCTTATTTATTTTGTGTATGGTAGTTTGTACCTGTTAATCCCATATTCCTAATTTATCTCTCCCAACCCCTCCTTTTCCTCTTTGGCAACCATCAGTTTGTTTTGAATGTTTGTGAGTCTGTTTCCGTTTTATATATAGATTCATTTGTATTACTTTTTTATATTCCACATATAAGTGATATCATATAGTATTTGTCTTTCTGTGTCTGACTTAATTCATTAAGTATAATATTCTTTAGGTCCATCCTTGTTTCTGCAAATGACAATATTTCATTTTTTTTAAATGGATGAGTAATATACCACATCTTCTTAAGCCAATCATCTGTTGATGGGCACTTGGGTGGTTGCCATATCTTGGCTATTTCAAATACTGCTGCTATGAACATTGGGGTGCTTGTGCCTTTTTTCATCTTTTCCAGATATATACCCAGGAGTGAGATTGCTGGACCATAGGGTAGCTCTATTTTTAGTTTTATAAGGAACCTCCATACTCTTGTCATAGAGGCTGCACCAATTTACATTTCCACCAGCAGTGTACGAAGGTTCTCTTTTCTCCACGCCATCTCCAACATTTAATATTGGTAGACTTTTTGATGATAGCTATTGTGACTAGTGTGAACAGACACCTCATTGTGGTTTGAATTTACATTTCTCATAATTAGTGATGTTGAGCATCTTTTCATGTGCCTGTTGGCCATCGGCATGTCTTCTTTGGAAAAAATGTCTATTTAGGTCTTCTGCCCATTTTTTGATTGGGTTGTTTGTTTGTTTTTATTTATTTTTTGATATTAAGTTGTATGAGATGTTTGTACATTTTGGATATTAACCTCTTGTTGGCAACATCACTTGCAAATATTTTCTCCCATTCCATATGTTGTCTTTTCACTTTGTTGATAGTTTCCTTTGCTGTGCAAAAGGTTTTAAGTCTAATTAGGTCCCATTCGTTGATTTTTGCTTTTATTTCCTTTGCCTTGAGAGACTGACCTAAGACAATATTGCTACAATTTATGGATTTTTTCACTTTCTCCTTCTGATATTTCATTATTATTGTAAAGAAATGTAACAGATTTCTGTATATTAATCTCATATCCTGCTACCTACCTGAATTCATTTATTCATTCTAATAGTTGTTTTTTTGTGGAGAATTTAGGGTTGTCTATAAAGAGTACCATATCATCTGCAAATAGTGACAGTTCTACCTCTTTCTTTTCAATCAGCATACATCTTATTTCTTATTATTGTTTGACTGCTGTGGCTAGGTCTTCCAATACCATGTTGGATCGAAGTGGTGAGAGTGGGCATCCTCTTTTTGTTCCTGAATTTAGCAGGAAGGCTTTAAGCTTTTCACCATTAAGTATTATGTTGGCAGTGGATTTGTCATAAATGGCTTTTACTATGTTGAGATATGTTATCTCTATACCCACTTTAGTGAGAGTTTTTATCAAGAATGGATGTTTAATTTTGTCAAATGCTGTGTCCATTGAGATGATCATGTGGTTTTTGTCCTTTCTTCTATTAATATGGTCTATCTTATTGATTGATCTGATTATGTTGAACCATCCTTGCAACCCTGGAACGAATCCAACTTGATCATGATGTAAGATCCTTTTTATGTATTGTTGGATTCAGTTTGCTAGTATTTTTTGAGGATTTTTGCATCTATATTCATCAAGGATATTGGCCTGTTATTCTCTTTTTTTGCAGTATCTTTGTCTGGTTTTGGTATCAGGGTAATAATGGCCTCATAGAGTGAATTTGGGAGTCTTCCCAGCTCTTCAATTTTTGGAATAGTTTTAGAAGTTTAGGTATAAGTTCTTCTTTCTATGTTTGGTAAAATTCCCCATTGAAACCATCCAGTCCTGGACTTTTTTTTTAAGGGAGGGTTTTGTTTTCATTACATATTTTATTTCACTTCTATTGACTGGTCTGTTCAAATTATCTGTTTCTTCTTGACTCAGTTTTGTCAGATTGTATGTTTCTAGAAACTTGTTTATTTCTTCTAAGTTGGTCCAAGTTGTTGGCATATAACTACTCATACTATTCTCTCACAATTTTTTTTTGTATTTCTGTGGTATCAGTTGTTATTTCTCCTCTTTCATTTCTTATTTTGTTTATTTGGTCCTCTCTTCTTGGTAAGCCTGGCTAGAGGTATGTCGATTTTGTTTTATCTTTTCAAAAAACCAGACTTGGTTTCATTGATCTTTTCTATGGTTTTTAAATCTCTATTTTACTTATTTCCTTTTTGATTATATTTCCTTCCTCTTTCTGACTTTGCATTTTGTTTGCTCTTCTTTTTCTAATTCTTGTATATGGTAGGTTAGGTTGTTGGTTTGAGATTTTTCTTGCTTCTTGAGAAAGCTAAGAGTTTGTATTGCTATAACTTTATTCTTAGAACTGCTTTTGCTTTGTCCCATAGATTTTGTAAGGTTTCGCTTTCATTTTTGTTGTCTTGAGGTGTTTTCTGATATCTTCTTTGATTTCATCATTGACATATTGGTTTTTTAGTAGCATGCTGTTTAATCTCCATGAATTCATTCTTTTCCCATTTTTCATTCTATGGTTGATTTCTAGTTTCATATTGTTGTGATGAGAAAAGATGCTTGATGTACTTTCTATTCTCTTAAATTTGTTGAAGCTTGTTTTGTGACCCAGTATGTGTTCTATCCTAGAGAACATTTCATGTAGGCTTGAAAATGTTTTTTTTGTTTTGTTTTGTTTTGTTTTGTTTTGTTTTGTTTGGTGTAGCATCCTGTGGATATCAATTAAGTCCAACTGGTCTATTGTTTCATTTAGGACCTCTGTTGCCTTATTGATTTTCTGTTATGATTATCTGCCCATTGATATCAATGGGGTTTGAAGTTGCCTACTATTATTGTATTATTGTCTATTTCTCCCTTAATGTCTGTCAGTATTTGTTTTATATATTTAGGTGCTCCTATATTGGGTGTGTATATATTAAAGAGTGTAATTGCCTCTTCTTGTATTGATCCCTTTATCATTATATCATGTCTGTCTTTGTTTATGAACTTTGTTTCAAAGTCTATTCTGTCTAATATGAGTATTGCTACTCCCACTTTCTTGTCATTTCCATTTGCATGTTATATCATTTTCCATTGCCTCACCTTTCAGTCTGTGTGTGTCTTTCACCCTGAAGTGTGTTTCTTTTAGGCAACATATTGTAGGTTCTTGTTTTGTTATGCAACTTGCCATTCTATGTCTTTTGATCGTAACATTTAGTCCATTGGCATTTAAAGTAACTATTGATAGGTATGTACTTACAGCCATCTTAATTCTTGCTTTCTAGTGGTTTTGTAGCTCTTCTTTGTTTATTTCTTCTTCTTTTTGTTTTTCCTTTTGTGGTTTGATCATTTTCTTTTGTAATATGTTTGAGTTCCTTTCTTTTTGGTTTTCATGAATCTTTTGTATGTTTTTGATTTGTGGTTATGATGGAGTTCAAGTATGTTGACCCATAATTATATCTACTTACTTTACACTAATAGTGATTCAAGTTCAAATACATTCTGAAAGATATACATTTTTATATTCCTCTCCCTAGCATTTTGTGAGTTTGATGTCCTATTTTACACCTTCATGCTTATCCTTCTACCATTTATTGTAGTTACAATCACTTTTACAGTTTTTGAAATTATTTTTTAATCTATGAACTGGAGTTTAAAAATGCTCTTCATTTCTTTTATACATTTGACTTTCTTATTGTTATTTTCCAATTCCTGTAGACTCTTGCCTCTTTTCTATTAGAGAAGACCCTTCAATATTTATTTTAGGGTAGGTTTAGTATTGTTGAATTCTTTTAGTTTTTGCTTATCTGATAAATTTTTTATCTTTCTTTCTATTCTAAATGATATCTTGCTGAGTAGAGTATCCTAGGTTGCAAATTTTTCCCTTTCAGGATTTTGAATATATCATGCCACTCCCTTCTGGCCTGCAAAATTTCAGAAGAGAAATCAGCTGGTATCTTTACGGGAGTTCCCCTGTAACTTATTCTGTTTTTCTCTTGTTGCTTTTAGAATCTTCTTTTTATCTTTAATTATTGCCATTTTAATTATGATATATCTTGGTGTGGGTCTGTTTGGGATCATCTTGTTTGGGACCTTCTGTTCTTCCTGTACCTGGATATCTGTTTCCTTCTTTAAGTGAGAATTTTTCAGCTGTAGTTTCTTCAAATACATTTTCAATGCCCTCTCTCTCTTTTCTCCTTCTGGAAACCTTATTATGTGTAGGTTGGTGCATTTTATATTATCTCATAGATCTTCTATGTTGCTTTCATTTTTTAAAAATTTGTCTTTCTGTCTTCTGTTCTGATTGAGTGATTTACTTTATTCAAACTTCCAGATCACTTATTTGTTTTCTTGTGTCATTTAGTCTGCTATTCATTGCATCTAGATTGGTTTTTATCTCAACAGTAGAATTGTCTATTTTTTATTGGTTCGTCTTTATAGTTTCTAGTTCCTTGTTACAGTGATCTGCATTTGTATATATAATCAGTTAGTTAGCATATTTAATTACCTCCTTTTTGAACTCAGGGTCTAATAGAATGGGAACCTCTGCTTTATTATTTGTTCTTTCAGGATATTTCTCTCTCTCTCTCTCTTTTTTTTTTTTTTTTTTTAATTGGGTTTAGTCCCACCGACTTTTCATTTAGAAAACTTTCTCTGTCTCTATGAATTTAGGAGGAACCATTATCTACTCTGTGTTGAAGGGCTGTTTTTATGTGAGAGCATCCCTTTGTAGACTGTGTCTAATGCTTTTGTTGGGGGGCTGGTTTTGGTATGGATGCCAGCCACATCTTTCCTCAGGGTGTGCAGGCTGTTATCGCCTTGATAGTGGGTGTGGTTGGTGTTTTAGTACCTAGACCTTGTGCAGGATGTGAGGTGGGGCTTCCTCCCTGTTCTGTGGCTTTTTCAAGCAAAATAATATTTTATTCACCATATTTTTATTCACCATATTTAGTTTTTGAAATAATAACTGATATAATACGTGTAATATATAAAATATTTAAGATGCATCACTTATGAGAATTTCTTAAGATATTGTATAATTTTAGTTGAGAGTAAAGGCTACCATATGTGTATTTTTTAAAAAAAAATAAGCATATATTTTCCCCAGGCAATGAAGGCAGTATGGATTTATGGATGTCTTTTTTTTTTTTTTATAGTGAAGTAGTTAATGAACATAAATTGATTAAGATGGTACTTGTTCTAGTGGATTCTCATTGCAACAAGCTAAATTAGAGTAAATAAATAAAATACTTTAGAATTAATAACTTTCATAAAGATAAAAGAACAGACATTTGCTCACAAAAACATTTTTAAGGTTACTTAACAATTAAGCAAGTGTTTTCTAAAGATCTGAGAACTGTCCATACTATCTTGATATAATTGAATTAAAAGCCTATTTACTCTAATGAGCAGTATGATTAAATCATTTACTTACAGATCAAAGATTTTAATTATGTAAACAAGTTATACAGAAACATAAAATATTCCATTAAGCTTCACAATTAATAATGCCATGTTTATAAGTTCAAATTTTTTATGTTAAAATTGATTGTTACCATTTTTAAAGTTTTTATGGATTCACTAATTAAGGAAAAAATATTTAAAGCCATAAAAGTAACAAGCATGTTAAAGCTTTATTGCCTTTTTCTTTTCCTTCTGCTATTATTTAGGATTCCAAATGGATTGTCACCAGATGTTCATTATGTGTATGAAACAATAAAGATCATTCAAAACAGAATCATAGCAGAATGTTGCATGCCACTGAGGTCCCTTAATGGAAGGAGAGAAAAACACTGCCTCTATGATGATTCAATAATGCATTTTCAAAATAGACACCAGATTTCTCACCGTTGGAGCAGGAGAGAGTTAAACCAGGGGAAGATAATGGAATGATCCTTGTGTTAATGGATTAGAGGTAGAGTCAACAAAATGAATTCACAGTTTGCTTGCTTAATATAGATGCAAATGGTTATATGGAGAAATATTTATAAATATGTATATATATGCGGGTTATATGGCCCTGATTTTTTGGCTAAGAGTGCCTGGAAGCAATAATATCCCAATAGTAATGAGCACACCAACAGCCATAATCTTGATTTCTAATACATTCTTGCAATAAAAGGACACATGGATTCTTATAAGATGGCTGATTTTAGGACTGGGAATGGAAATATAGATGATGATTGTGGAGCATCTTGTAGTTCCACAGAGTAAGAAAGTGCTCAAAATTTGATGGGCATGTATAAAAGGGATACAGGAGCTAACTGAAAGAGCTTCCATTGGATAAAGCTGGAACAATTTAAGCAACAAAATAAGTAAAGTGGTATTGGATTTTAACCCAAAGTGTGACATAAATAACCATGAGTTCATACTGATATAAATAAATGATTGAATAAATAAATTAATTAGAGACAGTAGGTAAATGCCCCATGCAGAAGAATTCCAAATAATTTATTTAGATATCTGCCCTCAAACAGGTGCAACTTTATTCCTCACTCTTTAAGTATGGGATGCACATAGTGATTTCTTTCCAGATTACAGTGTGGAAATGGGGGAAAAAGAGTAACTTTACAGTGGAGAAACCTGACCAACACTATTTCAAGTTAGGTTATCAAGGTCAATCTCAACAAGGAAACATCATACTGATAGCATGTACTTTTGATATCTTGTGATGAGAACAACACTTTACCTCTAGGGTCTTCCTCCTAAAAATATATTACCTCATTTTAATTATAAGGAAAACATCAGACAAGTACCATTTAAAGAGAATTATACAAAATATCTGAACAGGGGCTTCCCTGGTGGCGCAGTGGTTGAGAATCTGCCTGCCAATGCAGGGGACACGGGTTCGATCCCTGGTCTGGGAAGATCCCATATGCCGCGGAGCGACTAGGCCCGTGAGCCACAATTGCTGAGCCTGCGTGTCTGGAGCCTGTGCTCCGCAATAAGAGAGGCCGCGATAGTGAGAGGCCCGCGCACTGCGATGAAGAGTGGTCCCCGCTTGCCGCAACTAGAGAAAGCCCTCGCACAGAAACGAAGACCCAACACAGCCATAAATAAATAAATTAAAAAAAAAATCTGAACAGTAATCCTCAAAATTATCAAGATAATCAGAAGTAATGGAAGTCTGAGATATTGTTACAGTCAAAAAGAGTCTAAGGAGACATGACTAATAGATGTAATGTGGTATCTTGGAATAGAAAAGAGACACTGGTTAAAAAAAAAGAGAAAATATGAATGAAGTATGGACTTTTTAATTTATCAATTTTGGTACATTAATTGTGATAAATATACTTTACCAATGTAACATGTTAAAATAAGGAAAATTATTATGGTAGATGGGAACCATACTTAGAATAATCTTATAAACCTAGAAACTTCCAGCTCTGGGAAACATTGGGCCCACCAGCAAACTGTGCCAGGATCTGATTCCACAAATCAGTGGGCCTAAATCAGCTCCAGGGCACCCTTAACCCACAGACAGCCATGTCAGAATGTGACCCTAACCACCATCAGGTTGACGCCAACCCTGGGACTGACCACAGGCCACAGCCTTGACCAACATCAGTATGACACTAGCTCTAGGACACCCAGCCCCACAGCAAGTCAACTTGGGATCCAGCTCCACCCACCAGTGGGCCAGCACTATCCTCAGAACTCTCTGCCGGCAGTCAGCTCATGACAGCTCCCTCCCACCAGTGTGTCAGCAGCAGGACTGGGACACCCTGGGCTGTGCAGCCAGCCCTGCCAAGACCTGGACCTTACGGCCAATGACTGGTGGCATTCTCCCTAGGCAGAGCCTGGCAATCAACTGGGAAAGAAACCAGCCACAACCAACTCAAGACCCAGGCAGCCCATATAGATGGCACCTATAGAAAATATAGATCTGGTGTCCAGAAGGGAGAGTGCTGCTGAATATTCCCTACATAAGGCCACTTCTACAAAATCAGGAAACATAAAAAACCTACTAAATACATAGAAATAAACACAGAAAATTAGGCAAAATGAAGTGACAGAAGAATATGTACCAAATGAAGGAACAAGATAATATCCCAGAAGAAGGACTAAGAGAAGTGGAGATATGCAATAACTCTGATATAGACTACAGAGTAATGATCATAAGGATGCTCAAAGAACTTGAGAGCAGAATGAATGGAATGAGAAAGAAGTTTCTAACAAAGAGTTAGAAAATAAATATTAAAATAAAACAGAGTTGAATAATACAATAATTGAAATTAAAAATACATGAGGAGGAATCAACAGTAGATTAGAAGATGCAGAGAAATTGATAAGCAAACTGGATGAAAAAGTAATAGAAATCACTCAAGCTGAAAGGAAAAAAGAAAAATGAATGTAAAAATTGAGGACAGGTTAAGAGACCTCTGGGACAACATCAAGCACACTAACATTTGCATTATAGGGCTCTTAGAAGGAGAAGAGAAAGAGAAAGGGAATGAGAATATCCAAAATTGATAGGGAACACATCCTTCACACACACAAGTTTCCTGTTTTCCCTTTGTAATCCCACTCTTTTTATCCTCCCTGGGCCTTTCCCCCTTACTCATGGGACTACTCATCTGTTCTTTCTCTATAGATTAATTTACGTTTTCTAGAATTTTATATATTGATAAATGGAATCATGCAGTACTTTCTTGAGTCTGGCTTCCATTTTGTCAGCATAATTATTTTGAAATTTATCCATAGTGTTGTCTGTATGAATAATCATTATTTTTATCCCTGAGTAGTATCCCATTATATGGATATACCACTGTTTGTTGATCCATTAACTTGTTGATAGAAATTTGGGTTGTTTCCAGTTTGGGTCTATTAGAGATAAAGCTGCTATGAACAATTATGTACAAGTCATTGTATGGGCATATGTTCTTTTTTCCTCTTGGGTAAATGCCTATGAGTGGAATGACTTGGTTATATGTTTGATGTGTGTTTGGCTTTTTAAGAAACTGCCAAACTCTAAAAGCAGTTGCTCACTGTATAATGTCCAACTCATAAAATGAAAGTGCAAAAGTGATGTTACCATATAACACTCCCTGGTGAAACCAGGAAAGTTAGAGAACTGTTTATCAAGCTTTGACTGAAATATGGAATAATGTGAATAATATAAAATACTTCTTGTAGTAAAACACTTGATATTGCTGCTGCACCTCCAATTTAGTAGTTTGCTACTCACATGAAAAAGATTTGATCTGCTAACTGAAATCTTATGATTGGTAGTCATTTAATGATGAACCAAATTATAGCTCAGGGATTACTGTGCTTTGTGTTCTTTCAATATCAATTAAAATTTATTGATGAGGACTGTTTTATGAAGCTTTTGCTAAGTACTGTTACTAATGAAGTGATATTCAACTAAAATAAAAATTAAACTAACATTTTAATGTTTAACATGCTTTAATATATGTGAAAAGAGTGAAACTGCAATGCTTGAGGAAAATATTTCAAGAGCTGTATCACAGATCAGAAGTGTGGTACCTGAAAATACATATAGTTATTGCATGCAAAATAGAGTGGAATTAGCAGTATGTAAATGTCTAACTCATTAAAAATTATTCTAATCATTTATACCATTTTTGACCATGTCAATTATCAGTATATTTGATCATGTCAAACTAGATCATGTAAAAGTTGATTCCAAGAAAAAAAACATGTTTTCTACATAGAAAATAAAGTGACTTTCACATAATAAAATATAAAGTTTTTGTGCTCTTTCATAATTTTCAGTTTCCACCCATCTGTTGTCTAATTATTTGACACATTTCCCACAGCAGCTTAGACATATGTTTTCTGTAGATTTTTTTGTATGAAATTACACATGGTGAACCTGTCAATGAATGGAAGGTTGAGGCAAACTTTCTGCCAGTTGATGAAGTTTTATGATTCATAGTGGAAATTTTAATTGGACACCACATCCTAAGAATAACATATAATTTCTTACATTCAGTGACTTTTTGACTATACTTAATTCCAGAGTAAATAGAGATGTGTATACTACCATTGCACAGCATCTAAGAGATTTGCATTGTATTACAATAATAATAATAATAATAATTCTTGGCTTCTATATCCACGGTCATTGATTGTGAAGTTTCCTTTATAAGACACCAAACTCAAATTGAAACAGGGAGGAGTCAAGATGGCAGAAGAGTAGGAAGATGTGGAGTTCATCTCTCCCCCACAAATGCATCAAGAATACATCTACAGGGGCTTCCCTGGTGGCGCAGTGGTTGAGAATCTGCCTGCCAATGCAGGGAACACGGGTTCGAGCCCTGGTCTGGGAAGATCCCACATGCCGCGGAGCGGCTGGGCCCGTGAGCCACAATTACTGAGCCTGCGCATCTGGAGCCTGTGCTTCGCAACAAGAGAGGCCGCGATAGTGACAGGCCTGCGCACCGCGATGAAGAGTGGCCCCCGCTTGCCACAACTGGAGAAAGCCCTAGCACAGAAACGAAGACCCAACACAGCCATAAATAAATTAATTAATTAATAAAAAAGAAAAAAAAAAAAAGAATACATCTACAAAAAACAAAAAAACAAAAAAAGAATACATCTAGAAATGGAACGATTCTTACAGAGCACTGGCTGAACACTAGCAGAGGACCTCAGACACCTAAAAGGACAAGAAAGATCCTTGCATAACTGGGGAAGAAGAAGGGAAAAGGAAGAGGAGAGGAAGCAGGAAGGGACCAGTGACCCTGGGGGGACAGATCTGAAGGAGAGGAGAGGTTCCTGCCTTGGGGAAAGCTCCCTCACTGGTGGGGAGATCAGTTGGGACAGAAGGGGAGATTCAGGGGCTATCAGAGGAGAACTCAACAATTGGTCTGTGGCAGGCAGGAAAGAGTGAGACCTACACAGATGATCCATACCACACCCATGCATGCCCCAGCCTGAGATGATTGTCTACCAGTGCAGACGAGGGCTGGGTAATAGAACGTGGGTTTGGAGAGCAAACTTAAGAAGAGGACTGCTGTTGGCTGTGAGTAGACAGACAGAGGGGACAGGAGTGAGGAAATTTACAACTGGGAATGCTTGTGGAGGAAACCAGGACTGCCATAAAAGTGAAAAGCCATTGTTGAGTGATGCACAAGGGGCAGGGCCACTATTGCAGCTTCTCTCCACATGTGCTTGTCCCTGCCTCCCCGGGTACTAGGCAGGACATCCTCTGGGGCTGGGTCTCTCGTGCCTGAGGTGGCCAGCTCCCCCTCAAACCCCATCCCTGCCAGGGCCTGCTGTATTTTGCCCACGGCTGCTGGCTACCCTGCATGCCCTGTCCCCACTGGGGCTCTTCTGACCCCAGCTGCCACCACCTCCATGCCCCTTCCTCACAGGGACAGCATAGGGAGCAGACCTCTGTGGGTGAACCACATGCAGAGGTGGGGCTGAAGCCACAGCTGAGCCACAGGGGCCCTGTAACTAAGGAAGAAAACCTGAAATCTCTCCTCGCAGCTGTGCAAACCACTAAGTAACAACCCTGTGACCTGCATTGTAAACTCAGCACCTACAGAACATCTGAATGGACCATGAGTGCAGCTGTAGACTTCGTGGGCACATACACAAGGGGGTTGGGCGAAGCCAGACTCTGAGCTTCCCCCATAGCACCCACAGTGGGACCAGATCCATGATTACTGCAATCCTGGGACCTGACTTCAATGGATCTACACTGGTGGCCTGGTGAAAACAATATCTGAGAGACACCAGGGTCAACTGCCAGAATGCCCACAGTTAAGGTGGGGCCAAGAGCAGTGCCAACAACAGTGTAATCTGAGAGCTTGCACAACGGGTGGAAGGTGAAACAACAGAGCAAACCCACAGGTGAACAGCTCCAGAGGAGGAATACACAGTGTTTTCCCACACAGAGGGAGTGCTCCAATCTGGCTTATCTCACACAGCAGATCAAAAACACAGCTAAGAAACAGATCTGGGGGTCTCTACTCCAACAACTAGGGAGTAGGCCCCACCTCTGAAAGAGAAGGGACAACCACAGAGTAAAAGGGAGGCCCTGCTCAATATCCAGTGCAGGCTCTGGTCACCACAACATCAGTCACACCTCCTATCAAGGGGATAAGGACAAACATACACTGAGGAAAGACATGGCAGGCATCTATACTAAAAACAGCACCCATGCCAAAAAATATTAAACCCAGGCAGGCTACACAGGGACATCCCCACATAAAAATAGTCCTCCAAGACAGTCTGAGGGTCTGGCATCAAGAGGCAGAATCCCCAGAGCATTTAGTCTTGAAGGCCAATGAGGCTTGAGTGCAGGAGCTCCACAGGGCTAGGGGAAAAAGAGACTCCATTTTGGAGGGTGCACACAAGGTCTCACATGCACTGGGACTGAGCACAAAGCAGTACCTCCATAGGAACTTGGGCTACACCTACCTAGGGGTCTTGGAGGGTCTCCTGGGGAGGCAAAGGTCGACTATATTTCCCTGTGAGGGCAAGGGCACTAGTATCAGAAGCCTGAGGGAATATTGATCAGCGAGAGCTCTCCCAGAGGTCCATATTTCGGCACAAAGACCCAACCACACCTAACAACATACAGTTTCCAGTGCTGTAAAGCTTCAGGCCAAAAGACCAACAAGATTGGAACACAGCTCCACCCATCAGAAGAAAGGCTGCCTAAAGTCGTACTGAGCTCACAGCCATGGCAAAACATACCCTTTCATGTGGACCTGCTCATCAGAGGGACAAGACTCAGCTCCACCCACCAGAGACCTGTATATATGCTATCTACAAGAGACCCACTTCAGACCTAGGGACACATACAGACTGAAAGTGAGGGGATGGAAAATAGTTATTCCATGCAAATGGAAATCAAAAGAAAACTGGAGTGGCAATACACATATCAGACAAAATAAATTTAAAAATGAAGACTGTTACAAGAGACAAGGAAGGACACTACATAAAGATCAAGGGATCAATCCAAGAAGAAAATATAACAACTGTAAATATTTATGCACACAAAGTAAGAACACCTCAATATGGTAAATGCTAACAGCCATAAAATGGGAAATCTATTATAACACAAAAATAGTGGGGGAATTTAACACCCCACTTACACCAATGGACAGATCATCCAAACGGAACATAAATAAGGAAACACAAGCCTTAAATGACACATTAGACCAGATACACTTAATTGATATTTATAGGACATTCCATCCAAAAGCAGCACGATACACTTTCTTCTCAAGTATACATGGAACATTCTGCAGGATAGAACACATTTTGGGCCACAAATCAAACCTTGGTAAATTTAAGAAAATTAAAATCATATCAAGCATCTTTTCAGACCACAACACTATGAGATTAGAAAACAATCACAGGAAAAAAAAACTGTTAAAAAAACCCCACAAAAACATGGAAGCTAAACAATATGTTACTAAAACCAAGGGATCACTAAAGAAATCAAAGAGGAAATCAAAAAATACCTAGAGACAAACGACAAATAATGTGAAAATCCAAAACCTATAGAGCGCCATAAAGGAGTTCTAAAGGAGAGGTTTACAACAATAAAATCATATCTCAGGAATCTGTTTAGGTCGTCTGTCCATTTTTTGATTGGGCTGTTTGTTCATTCAGTATTGAGTTGTATGATCTGTGAAACTGATTTCTTTATTTTTCAGATTGTGCACTGCTAGTTTGTAGAAATACAACTGATTTTTGAGTGTGGATCAGGTACCCTGCAACTTCGGTGAACTCATTTATTAGTGCTAATCTTTTGTGGATTCTTTTGGAATTTCTATATATAAGATTATCTCATCTGAGAATGAAGTTATACCAGTTCCTTGCTAATTTGTATGCATTTCAATTCTTTTTTGTCTAATACCTCTGGTTATAACCTCCAGTATAATGTTGAATGGCAGCAATAAAAGCATATATCCTTGTCTTGGTCCTTATCTTAGGGGTACATTTTCAGTCTTTCATCATTGAGCATAATATTAACTATGGTTTTTTTTAATGTATAAATTCTTTTATCACATTGA
This sequence comes from Balaenoptera acutorostrata, assembly GCF_949987535.1. Classification (NCBI taxonomy): domain Eukaryota; kingdom Metazoa; phylum Chordata; class Mammalia; order Artiodactyla; family Balaenopteridae; genus Balaenoptera; species Balaenoptera acutorostrata. Next base: position 75,414,056 of record NC_080085.1, read on the forward strand.
TGAATTTTCTTTCAATTCATAGTTTTCTGAGAATTATTTACCATGAAAGAGTGTTGGATTTTGTTGAATATATTTTCTGAATCAATTATGATGATCATATGATTCCTCCCGTTTTCTACTAAATTAATATATTCCATTAATTTTCTTATGTTAAACAAAGCCTGCATTCCTGGGAGAGATCCCACTTTGTCAAAGTAAAGAATTCTTTTTAATATGCTATTGGATTACACTTGTTAATATTTTGTCGAGGATTTTTGTCTCTATATTCATAAGGGATACTGGCCTGTGATTTTATTTTCTTGTGATGTTTTTGTATGGTTTTGGTATTGGACTAATGCTAGCCACCTAGAATGAGTTATGAAAAGCTCCCTCCTGCTCATTTTTTGCAAGAAATTGAGAATATTTGTGTTAATCTTTGTATAATTCCCCAATAAAGTCATCTGGTCCAGGACTTTACTGGGAATATTTTGATTATTAATTCAGTATTTTCACTTGTTACAGGTATGATGAAATTTTCTTTTTATTTTTGAGTCAATTTATATATTTTGTGTGTTTAGAGAAATTTGTCTATTTCATCTAGGTTATCTAATTTATTGGCCAACAATTTTTCATATTATTCTCTTACAAATAGTTTTATCTCCATATGGTCTTGAGTAATGCTCTGTCTTCCATTTTGCATTTTAGTTATTTACATTTTCTCCTGTTAGTCTAGCTAAAAGTTTGTCAATTTTGTTGATCTTTTCAAAGAACAAAATTTTACAATCATTAATTTTTCTCTATAATTTTTCTATTCTCTATTTCATTTTTCTTCATACTAATATTTATTATTACACTCCTTCTAATAGATTTGAGATTAACTTGCTCTTCTTTTTGTAGTTCTTTAAGGGATAAGGTTAGGTTGGTGATTTGAGATCTTTCTTCTTTCCTAACATAGGCATTTAAAGGCATAAATTTTCCTCTAAGCACTGCTTTTATTGCGTACTGTAAGTTTTGATACGTTTTCTTTTCATTGCCTTTAAATATATTCTAATTTCTCTTGTGATTTCTTCTAGAACACACTGTTTTATTGAAGAGTATGCTGTTTAATCTTCACAGAATTGTAAATTTTCCATTTTTATTCTATTATGGATTTCTTTCTTTTTTTAACATCTTTATTGGAGTATAATTGCTTTACAATGGTGTGTTACTTAATGCTTTATAACAAAGTTAATCAGTTATACATATACATATGTCCCATATCTCTTCGCTCTTGTGTCTCCCTCCCTCCCACCCTCCCTATCCCACCCCTCTAGGTGGTCACAAAGTACCGTGCTGATCTCCCTCTGCTATGCAGCTGCTTCCCACTAGCTATCTATTTTACGTTTGGTAGTGTATATATGTCCATGCCACTCTCTCACTTTCTCACAGCTTACCCTTCCCCCTCCCCATATCCTCAAGTCCATTCTCTAGTAGGTCTGTGTCTTTATTCCTGTCTTGCCCCAGGTTCTTCATAACCTTTTTTTTTTCTGAGATTCCATATATATGTGTTAGCATTCAGTATTTGTTTTTCTCTTTCTGACTTACTTCACTCTGTAGGACAGACTCTAGGTCCATCCACCTCCCTGCAAATAACTCCATTTCATTTCTTTTTATGGCTGAGTAATATTCCATTGTATATATGTGCCACATCTTCTTTATCCATTCATCCAATGATGGACACTTAGGTTGCTTCCATGTCCTGGCTATTGTAAATAGAGCTGTAATGAACATTTTGGCACATGGCTCTTTTGAATTATGGTTTTCTCAGGGTATATGTCCAGTAGTGGGATTGCTGGGTCGTATGGTAGTTCTACTTTTAGTATTTTAAGGAACCTCCATACTGTTCTCCATAGTGACTGTATCAATTTACATTCCCACCAACAGTGCAAGAGGGTTCCCTTTCCTCCACACCCTCTCCAAAATTTATTGTTTGTAGACTTCTTGATGATGGCCATTCTGACTGGTGTGAGGTGATACCTCACTGTAATTTTGATTTGCCTTTTTCTAATGATTAGTGATGTTGAGAATTCTTTCATGTATTTGTTGGCAATCTGTATATCTTCTTTGGAGAGATGTCTATTTAGGTCTTCTGCCCATTTTTGGATTGGGTTATTTGCTTTTTTGGTATTGAGCTGCATGAGCTGCTTGCATATTTTGGAGATTAGTCCTTTGTCAGTTACTTCATTTGCAAATATTTTCTCCCAGTCTGAGGGTTGCCTTTGGTCTTGTTTATGGTTTCCTTTGCTGTGCAAAATCTTTTAAGTTTCATTAGATTCTATTTGTTTATTTTTGGTTTTATTTCCATTTCTCTAGGAGGTGGGTCCAAAAGGATCTTGCTGTGATGTACATCATAAAGTGTTCTGCCTATGTTTTCCTCTAAGAGTTTGGGCTTACATTTAGGTCTTTACTCCATTTTGAGTTTATTTCTGCATATGATGGAAGGGAGCGCTCTAATTTTATTCTTTTACATGTAGCTGTCCAATTTTCCCAGCAACATTTATTGAAGAGGCTGTCTTTTCTCCATTTTATATTCTTGCCTCCTTTATCAATGATAAGGTGACTATATGTGTGTGGGTTTACCTCTCGAGTTTCTATCCTGTTCCATTGATCTATATTTCTTTTTTTTGTGCCATTACCATCCTGTCTTGATTACTGTAGCTTTGTAGTATAGTCTGAAGTCCTGGAGCCTGATTCCTCAAGCTCTATTTTTCTTTCTCAAGATTGCTTTGGCTATTCGGGGTCTTTTGTGTTTCCGTACAAATTGTGAAATTTTTTCCTAGTTCTGTGAAAAATGCCATTGGTAGTTTGATAGGGATTGCATTGATTCTGAGACTGCTTTGGGTAGTAAAGTCATTTTCACAATGTTGGTTCTTCCAATCCAAGGACATGGTATATCTCTCCATCTGTTTGTATCATCTTTAATTTCTTTCATCAGTGTCTTATAATTTTCTGCATACACGTCTTTTGATTCCTAAGGTTTATTCCTAGGTATTTTATTTTTTATGTTGCAGTGGTGAAGGGGAGGGTTTCCTTAATTTCTCTTTCAGATATTTCATCATAAGTGTATAGAAATGCAAGTGGTTTCTGTGAATTAATTTTGTATCCTGCTACTTTACCAAATTCATTGAGTAGCTCTACCAGTTTTCTGGTAGCATCTTTAGGATTATTTATGTATAGTATCATGTCATCTGCAAACATTGACTGATTGCTTCTTCTTTTCTGGTTTGGATTCCTTTTATTTATTTTTCTTCTCTGACTGCTGTGGCTAAAACTTCCAAAACCGTGTTTAATAATAGTGGTGAGAGTGGGCAACCTTGTCTCGTTCCTGATCTTAGTGGAAATGGTTTCAGTTTTTCACCATTGAGAACGATGCTGGATGAGGGTTTGTCATATATGGCCTTTATTAGATTGAGGAAAGTTCCCTCTATGCCTACTTTCTGCAGGGTTTGTATCATAAATGGGTGTTGAACTTTGTCAAAAGCTTTTTCTGCATCTATTGAGATGATCATATTGTTTTGCTCCCTCCATTTGATAATGTGGTTTATCACATTGATTGATTAGTGTATAATGGAGAATCCTTGCATTCCGGGGATAAACCCCACTTGATCATGGTGTATGATCCTTTTAATTTGCTGTTGGATTCTGTTTGCTAGTATTTTGTTGAGGATTTTTGCATCTATGTTCATCAGTGATATTGGCCTGTAGTTTTCTTTCTTTGTGACATCTTTGTCTGGTTTTGGTATCAGGGTGATGGTGGCCTCATAGAATGAGTTTGGGAGTGTTCCTCCTTCTCTTATATTTTGGAAGAGTTTGAGAAGGATAGGTGTTAGATTTTCTCTAAATGTCTGATAGTATTCACCTGTGAAGCAGTCTGATCATGGGGTTTTTATTGCTGAAAGATTTTTATTCACAGTTTCAATTTCAGTGCTTGTGATTGGTCTGTTTATATTTTCTATTTCTTCCTGGTTCAGTCTCAGAAGGTTGTGCTTTTCTAAGATTCATCCATTTCTCCCATGTTGTCCTTTTTATTGGCATATAGTTGCTTGTAGTAATATCTCATGATCCTTTGTATTTCTGTGGTGTCAGTTGTTACTACACGTTTTACATTTCTAATTGTGTTTTAGTCTTCTTCCTTTTTTCTTGATGAGTCTTGCTAATGGTTTATCAATTTTGTTTATCTTCTCAAAGAACCAGTTTTAGTTTCATTGATCTTTGCTATTGTTTCCTTCATTTCTTTTTCATTTATTTCTGATCTGAATTTTATGATTTCTTTCCTTCTGCTAATTTGTTTTTGTGTTCTTCTCTCTCTAATTGCTTTATGTTTAAGGTTAGGTGTGTAGGTGTGTTTTTTTGTTGTTTTTTGTTTTGAAATTTTTTCTTGTTTATTGATGTAAGATTGTATTGCTATAAACTTCATGTTATAACTGCTTTCACTGAATCCCATGGGTTTTGCATCATCGTATTTTCATTGTCATTTGTTTCTAGGTATTTTTTGATTTCCTCTTTGATTTCTTCAGTGATCTCTTCGTTATTTAGTATTGTATCATTTAGCCTTCATATGTTTGTGTTTTTTACAGTTTTTTTTTTCCTGTAATTGAAATGTAGTCTCATAGCACTGTGGTCAGGAAAGTTACTTGATATGATTTCAATTTTCTTAAATTTACCAAGGCTTGATTTGTGACACAAGATGTGATCTATCCTGGAGAATGTTCCATGAGCACTTGAAAAGACAAGCTATTCTATTGTTTTTGGATGGGATGTCCTATAAATATCAGTTAAGTCTATTTTGTATAAGGTGTCATTTAAAGCTTGTGTTTCCTTATTTATTTCCATTTTGCATGAACTGTCCATTGGTGAATGTGGGGTGTTAAAGTCCCCTACTATTATTGTGTTAATGTCGATTTCCCCTTTTATGGCTGTTAGCATTTGCCTTTTTTATTGAGGTGCTCCTATGTTGGGTGCATAAATATTTACAATTTTTATATCTTCTTCTTGGATTAATTCGTTTACCGTTATGTATTTTCCTTCTTTGTCTCTGTAATATTCTTTATTTTAAAGTCAATTTTGTCTGATATAAGACTTCTACTCCAACATTCTTTTGATTTCCAGTTGCATTGAATATCTTTATCCATCCCCCTCACTTTCAATCTGTATGTGTCCCTATGTCTGAAGTGGGTTTCTTGTAGACAGTATATATCTGGGTCTTTTTTTGTATCCATGCAGCCAGTCTATGTCTTCTGTTTTGATCATTTAATCCACTTACATTTAAGGTAATTATTGATAAGTATGTTCCTATTACCGTTTTCTTAATTGTTTTCTGTTTATTATTGTAAGTCTTTTCCTTCTCTTGTGTTACCTGCCTAGAGAATTTCCTTTAGCATTTGTTGTAGAGCTGGTTTGGTGGTGCTGAATTCTCTGAGATTTTGCTTGACCGTAAAGGTTTTAATATCTCTGTTGAATCTCAATGAGATCCTTGCTGGGTAGAGTAATCATGGTTGTAGGTTTTTCCCTTTCATCACTTTAAATATGTCCTGCCACTCCCTTCTGGCTTGCAGATTTCCTGCTGAAAGATGAGCTGTTAACCTTATGGGGATTCCCTTGTACGTTATTTGTTGCTTTCCCTTGTGGCTTTTAATATTTTTTCTTTGTATTTAATTTTTTATAGTTTGGCTAATATGTGTCTTTGCATGTTTCTCCTTGGATTCATCCTGCATGGGCCTCTGCGCTGCCTGGACTTGACTGAGTATTTCCTTTCCCATGTTAGGGAAGTTTTCATCTATAATCTCTTCAAATATTTTCTCACTTTCTTTTTCTCTTCTTCTTCTGGTACCCCCATAATTCGAATGTTGGTGTGTTAAATGTTGTCCCAGAAGTCTCTGAGACTATCCTCAATTCTTTTCATTCTTTTTTCTTTATTCTGCTCTGTGGTAGTTATTTCCACTATTTTATCTTCCAGGTCACTTATCCATTCTTCTGCCTCAGTTATTCTGCTATTGATTCCTTCTAGAGAATTTTAAATTTCATTTATCATGTTGTTAATCATTGTTTGTTTGCTCTTTAGTTCTTCTATGTCCTTGTTAAACGTTTGTTGTATTTTCTCCATTCTTTTACAAGATTTTGGATCTTGTTTACTACCTTTACTCTGAATTGTTTTTCAGGGATACTTACTATTTGCTCTTCCGTTTTTTGTTTTAGTGGGTTTTTACTTTGCTCCTTCATCTGCTGTGTATTTCTCTGTCTTATAATTTTGCTTAACTTACTGTGTTTGGGATCTCCTTTTCACAGCCTGCAGGTTCATCATTCCCATTGTTTTTGGTGTCTGCCCCCAGTGGGTAATGTTGGTTCAGTGGGTTGTGTAGGCTTCCTGGTGGAGGGGACTGGTGCCTGTTTCTGGTGGATGAGGCTGGATCTTGGCTTTCTTGTGGGCAGGACCGCATCTGGTGGTGTGTTTTGGGGTATCTGTGAACTTATTCTGATTTTAGGCAGCCTCTCTGCTAATGGGTGGTGTTGTGTTCCTGTCTTGCTAGTTGTTTGGCATGGGATGCCAAGCACTTGAGCTTGCTGGTCCTTTAGTGGAGCTGGGTCTTAGCTTTGAGTGAGAGATCTCTGTGAGAGATCTTGTCAATTGATATTACTTGGGGCTAGGAGGTCTCTGGTGGTCCAGTGTCCTGAACCTGGCTCTCCTACCTCTGAGGCTCAGGCCTGACACCCGACCAGATCACGAAGACCCTGTCAGCCACACAAGTCAGAAAAAAAGGGAGAACAAAAGAAAGCGATATGAAATAAAATAGTTATTAAAATAAAAAAAATAAAAATTATTAAAATTAAAAAATTAAAAATTAATTAAGAAAAGGAATGCTACTAAATCAATATACAAATCCCCTAATGATGACAAGCACTAAAAACTATACTAAGATAAACATAAAAATCAGAAACTATTCAGTCACATCCAGCAAACCCCAAGTCTCCATTTACTCCCAAAGTCCACAGCCTCAGTTTTAGGATGATTAATTGTCTATTCAGGTCTTCCACAGATGCAGTGTACATCAAGTTGATTATGGAGATTTAATCCTCTGCTCCTGAGGCTGCAAGGAGAAATTTCACTCTCTCTTCTTTGTTCACACAGCTCCTGGGGTTTAGCATTGGATTTGGCCCCACTTCCGCATGTAGGTCGCCCTCTGGCGTCTGTTCTTCGCCCAGAGAGGAGAGGGTTAAAGGAGCAGCTTATTGGGCTCTGGCTCACTCAGGAAGGGGAGTGGGAGGGGTTCAGAATGCGGGGCAAGCTTTCAGTGGCAGAGGCCATCATGATGTTGCAACAGCTTGAGTCATGCTATGTGTTCTCCTGGGAAGTTGTCCCTGGGTCACGGGACCCTGGCAGTGGCGGGCTGCACAGGCTTCCAGGAGGGGAGGTGTGGATAGTTACCTGTGCTTGCACTCAGGCTTCTTGGTGGCTGCAGCAGCAGCCTTAGCATTTCATGCCTGTCTCTGGTGTCTGCGCTGATAACTGCGGCTCACGCCAATCTCTGAAGCTCATTTAGGTGATATTCTGAATCTCCTTTCCTTGCTCAACCTGAAACAATGGTCTCTTGACTCTTAGGCAGTTCCAAACTTTTTCTCGGACTCCCTCTTGGTTAGCTGTGGTGCACTAGCCCCCTTTAGGTTGTGTTCATGCAGCCAATCTCAGTCCTCTCCCTGAGATCTGAATTCCGAATCCAGGGCCTCAGCTCCCAGCCCTCACCTGCCCCAGCAGCTGAGCAGACAATAATCTCAGGCTGCTGAGTGCTGGTCGACAGTGTTCCTCTGTGTGAGAATCTCTCTGCTTTTCCCTCTGCACCCTTGTTGCTGCACTCTCCTCCGTGGCTCCAAAGCTTCACACCACCCCCAACCATCCCTCATTTCCTCCAGTGAAGGGACTTCCTAGTTTGTGGAATCTTTTCCTCCTTCCCAGCTCCCTCTCAGAGGTGCAGGTCCCTTCCCTATTCTTTTGTCTCTGTTTTTTTCTTTTTTCTGTTGCTCTACACATGTACGTGGGGAGTATCTTGTCTTTGGGAAGTCTGACGTTTTCTGCCAGCATTCAGTAGGTGTTCTGTGGGAGTTGTTCCACATGTAGATGTATTTTTATGTATCTGTGGGGAGGAAGGTGATCTCCACATCTTACTCCTCTGCCATCTCGAAGGTCTTCCTACCATACTGTCTTAATTACTGTAACCCTGTAGTATAGTTTGAAGTCAGGGAGCCGGATTCTTTCAGCTCCTTCTTTCTTTCTCAAGATTGCTTTGGCTATTCGGGGTCTTTTGTGTTTCCATACAAATTATAAATATTTTTGGTCTAATTCTGTGAAAAATGCCTTTGACAATTTGCTACGGATTGCACTGAATCTGTATATTGCTTTACGTAGTATAGTCATTTTCAAAATATTGATTCTTCTTATCCAAGAACATGGTATATATCTCCATCTTTTTGTGTCATATTTGATATTTTCATCATTTTCTTATAGTTTTCTGAATACAGTTTTTTGCTTCCTTAGGTACGTTTATTCCTAGGTATTTTATTCTTTTGGTTGCAATGGTAAATGGGATCGTTTCCTTAGTTTATCTTTCTGTTCTTTCATTGTTGCTGTACAGGAATGCAAGAGATATTCGTGTATTAATTTTGTATCATGCAACTGTACTAAATTCATTGATGAGTTCTAGCAGATTTCTGGTGGCATTTTTATGATTTTCTATGTGCAGTTTCATGTCATTTGCAAACAGTGACAGGTTTACTTTCCTTTTCCAGTTTGGAGTCATTTCATTTATTTTCCTTCTCTGATTGCTGTGGATAGGACTTCCATAACTATATTGAATAATTGGGGCGAGGGTGGATATCCTTGTCTTGTTCCTGCTCTTAGAGGAAGCGCTTTCAGTTTTTCAACATTTATAATGATATTTGCTGTGGGTTTGCCATATATGGCCTTTTTTATGTTGACGTAGGTTCGCTCTATGCTCACTTTCTGGAGAGTTTTTATCATAAATGGGTGTAGAACTTTTTTTTTAACATCCTTATTGGAGTATAATTGCTTTACAATGGTGTGTTAGTTTCTGGTTTACAACAAAGTGAGTCATTTATACATACACATATGTTCGCATATCTCTTCCCTCTTGCGTCTCTGTCCTTCCCACCCTCCGTATCGCACCCCTCTAGGTGGTCACAAGCCACCGAGCTGATCTCCCTGTGCTATGCGGCTGCTTCCCACTAGCTATCTATTTTATGTTTGGTAGTTTATATATGTCCATGCCACTCTCTCACTTTGTCACAGCTTACCCTTCCCCCACTCCATATCCTCAAGTCCATTTTCTAGTAGGTCTGTGTCTTTATTCCCGTCTTACCCATAGGTTCTTCATAACTTTTTTTTTCTTAGATTCCATATATATATGTTAGCCTATGGTATTTGTTTTTCCCTTTCTGACTTACTTCACTCTGTATGACACACTCTAACTCCATCCACCTCACTACAAATGACTCAATTTCGTTTCTTTTTATGGCAGAGCAATATTCCATTGTATATATGTGCCAAATCTTCTTTATCCTTTCATATGTTAATGGACACTTAGGTTGCTTCCATGTCCTGGCTATTGTAAATAGAGCTGCATTGAATATTTTGGTACATGACTCTTTTTCAAATATGGTTTTCTCAGAGTATATGCCCAGTAGTGGGATTACTGGGTCATATGGTAATTCTATTTTTAGTTTTTTAAGGAACCTCCATACTGTTCTCCATAGTGGCTGTATCAATTTACATTCCCACCAACAGTGCAAGAGTGTTCCCTTTTCTCCACACCCTCACCAGCATTTATTGTTTCTATGTATTCTGAGGATCGCCTTTCTGACTGGTTTGAGATGATATCTCATTGGAGTTTTGATTTGCATTTCTCTAATGATTAATGATGTTGAGCATTCTTTCATGTGTTTGTTGGCAATCTGTATATCTTCTTTGGAGTAATGTCTATTTAGGTCTTCTGCCCATTTTTGGATTGGGTTGTTTCTTTCTCTGTTATTGAGCTGCATAAGCTGCTTGTAAATTTTGGAGATTAATCATTTGTCAGTTGTTTCATTTACAAATATTTTCTCCCATTCTGAGGGTTGTCTTTTGGGCTTGTTTATGGTGCCCTTTGCTGGGCAAAAGCTTTTAAGTTTCATCAGGTTCCATTTGTTTATTTTTGTTTTTATTTCCATTTCTCTGGGAGGTGGGTCAAAAAAGATCTTTCTGTGATTTATGTCATAGAGTGTTCTGCCTATGTTTTCCTCTAAGAGTTTGATAGTGTCTGGCCTTACATTTAGGTCTTTAATATATTTTGAGTTTATTTTTGTTTATGGTGTTAGGGAGTGTTCTAATTTCATACTTTTACATGTACCTGTCCAGTTTTCCCAGCACCACGTATTGAAGAGGGTATCTTTTCTCCACTGTACATTCTTGCCTCCTTTATCAAAGATAAGGTGACCGTATGTGCGTGGGATTATCTCTGGGCTTTCTATCCTGTTCCATTGATCTATATTTCTGTGTTTGTGCCAGTACCAAACTGTCTTGATTACTGTAGCTTTGTAATATAGTCTGAAGTCAGGGAGCCTGATTCCTCCAGCTCCATTCTTCGTTCTCAAGATTGCTTTGGCTATTCGGGGTCTTTTGTGTCTCCATACAAATTGTGAAATTTTTTGTTCTAGTTCTGTGAAAAATGCCTGTGGTAGTTTGATAGGGATTGCATTGAATCTGTAGATTGCTTTGGGTAGTAGAGTCATTTTCACAATGTTGATTCTTCCAATCCAAGAACATGATATATCTCTCCATCTATTTGTATCATCTTTAATTTCTTTCATCAGTGTCTTATAATTTCCTGCATACAGTTGTTTTGTCTCCTTAGGTAGATTTATTCCTAGATATTTTGTTCTTTTTGTTGCAATGGTAAATGGGAGTGTTTTCTTAATTTCACTTTCAGATTTTTCATTAGTGTATAGGAATGCCAGAGATTTCTGTGCATTAATTTTGTATCCTGCTACTTTACCAAATTCATTGATTAGCTCTAGTAGTTTTCTGGTAGCATCTTTAGGATTCTCTAGGTATAGTATCATGTCATCTGCAAACAGTGACAGCTTTATTTCTTCTTTTCCAATTTGAATTCCTTTTATTTCTTTTTCTTCTCTTATTGCTGCAGCTAAAACTTCCAAAACTGTGTTGAATAATAGTGGTGAGAGAGGGCAACCTTGTCTTGTTCCTGATCTTAGTGGAAATGGTTTCAGTTTTTCACCATTGAGGATGATGCTGGTTGTGGGTTCGTAATATATGGCCTTTATTATGTTGAGGAAAGTTCCCTCTATGCCTACTTTCTGCAGGGCTTTTACCATAAATGGGTGTTGAATTTTGTCGAAAGCATTCTCTGCATCTATTGAGATGATCATGTGGTTTTTCTCCCTCAATTTGTTAATATGGTGTATCACGTTGTTTGATTTGCATATACTGAAGAATCCTTTCATTCCTGGAATAAACCCCACTTGATAATGGTGTATGATCCTTTTAATGTGCTATTGGATTCTGTTTGCTAGTATTTTGTTGAGGATTTTTGCATCTATGTTCATCAGTGATATTGGCCTGTAGTTTTCTTTCTTTGTGACATCTTTGCCTGGTTTTGGTATCAGGGTGATGGTGGCCTTGTAGAATGAGTTTGGGAGTGTTCCTCTCTCTGCTATATTTTGGAAGAGTTTGAGAAGGATAGGTGTTAGCTCTTCTCTAAATGTTTGATAGAATTCACCTGTGAAGCCATCTGGTCCTGGGCTTTTGTTTGTTGGAAGATTTTTAATCACAGTTTCAATTTCAGTGCTTGTGATTGGTCTGTTCATATTTTCTATTTCTTCCTGGTTCAGTCTCGGCAGGTTGTGCATTTCTAAGAATTTGACCATTTCTTCCAAGTTGTCCATTTTATTGGCATAGAGTTGCTTGTAGTAATCTCTCATGATCTTTTGTATTTCTGCAGAGTCAGTTGTTACTTTTCCTTTTTCATTTCTAATTCCATTGATTTGAGTCTTCTCCCTTTTTTCTTGATGAGTCTGGCTAATGGTTTATCAATTTTGTTTATCTTCTCGAAGAACCAGCTTTTAGTTTTATTGATCTTTGCTATAGTTTCATTCATTTCTTTTTCATTTATTTTTGATCTGATCTTTATGATTTCTTTCCTTCTACCAACTTTGGGGTTTTTTTGATCTTCTTTCTCTAATTGCTTTAGGTGCAAGGTTAGGTTGTTTATTTGAGATGTTTCCTATTTCTTAAGGTAGGATTGTATTGCTATAAACTTCCCTCTTAGAACTGCTTTTGCTGCATCCCATAGGTTTTGGGTCGTCGTGTTTTCATTGTCATTTGTTTCTAGGTATTTTTTGATTTCCTCTTTGACTTCTTCAGTGATCTCTTCGTTAAGTACTGTATTGTTTAGCCTCCATGTGTTTGTATTTTTTACAGATCTTTTCCTGTAATTGATATCTAGTCTCATAGCGTTGTGGTCGGAAATGATACTTGTTACGATTTCAATTTTCTTAAATTTACCAAGGCTTGATTTGTGACACAAGATGTGATCTATCCTGGAGAATGTTCAATGAGCACTTGAGAAAAATGTGTATTCTGTTGTTTTTGGATGGAATGTCCTATAAATATCAATGAAGTCCATCCCGTTTAATGTATCCTTTAAAGCTTGTGTTTCCTTATTTATTTTCAATTGGATAATCTGTCCATTGGTGAAAGTGGGGTGTTAAAGTCCCCTACTCTGATTTTGTCACTGTCGATTTCCCATTCTATGGCTGTTAGTATTTGCCTTATGTATTGAGGTTCTCCTATGTTGGGTACATAAATATTTAAAATTTTTATATCTTCTTCTTGGATAGATCCCTTGATCATTATGTAGTGTCCTTCTTTGTCTCTTGTAATAGTCTTTATTTTAAAGTCTATTTTGTCTGATAGGAGAATAGCTACTGCAGCTTTCTTTTGATTTCCATTTGCATGGAATATCTTTTTCCATCCCCTCACTTTCAGTCTGTATGTGTCCCTAGGTCTGAAGTGGGTCTCTTGTAGACAGCAAATATATGGGTCTTGTTTTTGTATCCATTCAGCCAGTCTGTGTCTTTTGGTGGGAGCATTGAATCCATTTACATTTAAGGTAAATATCGATATGTATGTTCATATACCCATTTTTTAATTGTTTTGGGCTTGTTATTGTAGGTCTTTTCCCACTCTTGTGTTTCTTGCCTAGAGAAGTTCCTTTAGCTTTTGTTGTAAAGCTGGTTTGGTGGTGTTGAACTCTCTCAGCTTTTGCTTGTCTGTAAAGGTTTTAATTTCTCCATGAAATCTGAATGAGATTCTTGCTGAGTAGAGTAATCTTGGTTGTCAGTTTTACTTCTTCATCACTTGAAATATGTCCTGCCACTCCCTTCTGGCTTGCAGAGTTTCTGCTGAAAGATCAGCTGTTAACCTTATGGGGATTCCCCTGTGTGTTATTTGTTGTTTTTTCCCTTGCTGCTTTTAATATGTTTTCTTTATATTTAATTTTTGACAGTTTGATTAATATGTGTCTTGGCGTGTTTCTCCTTGGATTTATCCTGTATGGGACTCTCTGTGCTTCCTGGACTTGATTAACTATTTCATTTCCCATATTATTTAATTTTTCAACTATAATCTCTTCAAATATTTTCTCAGTCTCTTTCTTTTTCTCTTCTTCTTCTGGGACCCCTATAATTCAAATGTTGGTGTGTTTAATGTTGTCCCAGAGGTCTCTGAGACTGTCCTCAGTCTTTTCATTCTTTTTTCTTTATTCTGCTCTGCAGTAGTTATTTCCACTCTTTTATCTTCCAGGTCACTTATCCGTTCTTCTGCCTCAGTTATTCTGCTATTGATCCCTTCTAGAGAATGTTTAATTTTATTTATTGTGTTGTTCATCTCTGTTTGTTTGCTCTTTAGTTCTTCTAGGTCCTTCTTAAAAGTTTCTTTATTTTCTCCATCCTACTTCCAAGATTTTGTGTCATGTTTACTATCATTATTCTGAATACTTTTTCAGGTAGACTGCCTATTTCCTCTTCATGTGTTAGGTCTGTTGGGTTTTTACCTTGCTCCTTCATCTGCTGTATGTTTCTCTGTCATTTCATTTTGCTTAACTTACTGTGTTTGGGGTCTCCTTTTCACAGGCTGCAGGTTCATAGTTCTCGTTGTTTTTAGTGTCTGCTCAGTGGCTAAGTTTGGTTCAGCGGGTTGTGTAGGCTTCCTGGTGGAGGGGACTAGTGCCTGTGGTCTGGTGGATGAGGCTGGATGTCGTCTTTCGGGTGGGCAGGTCCACGTCTGGTGGTGTGTCTTGGGGTGTCTGTGGCCTTATTATGATTTTAGGCAGCATCTCTGCTGATGGATGGGGCTGTGTTCCTGTCTTGCTAGTTGTTTAGCATAGGTTGTCCAGCACTGTAGCCTGCTGGTCGTTGAGTGAAGCTTGGTCTTTGTGTTGAGATGGAGATCTCTGGGACATTTTAGCCCTTTGATATTCCATGGAGCTGGGAGGTGTCTTGTGGACCATTGTCCTGAAGTTGGCTCTCCCACCTAAGAGGCACAGCACTGACTCCTGGCTGGAGCACCAGGAGCCTTTCATCCACATGGCTCAGAATAAAAGGGAGAAAAAATAGAGAGAAAGAAAGAGGATAAAATAAAATAAAACAAATAAAGTAGATAAAATAAAATAAAGTTATTAAAATAAAAAATAAAAAATAATTATTATGAAAAAAAATTTAAAAAGTAAAAAAAAAAGAATAAAAGAATGATGGACAGAATCCTAGGAGAAATGGTGAAAGAAAACTTATACAGACAAAATCTCACACAGAAGGATACACATACACACTCACAAAAATAGCAAAAGGGGAAAAAATATTATATCTTACTCCCAAAGTCCACCTCCTAAATTTGGGATGATTCGTTGTCTATTCAGGTAGTCCACAGATGCAGGCACATCAAGTTGTTTGTGGAGCTTTAATCCGCTGCTTCTGAGGCTGCTGGGAGAGATTTCCCTTTCTCTTCTTTGTTCGCACAGCTCCCGGTGTTCAGCTTTGGATTTGGACCCGCCTCTGCATGTAGGTCTCCTGTGGGTTTCTGTTCTTCGCTCACACATGACGGGGTTAAAGGAGCAGCTGACTAGGGGGCTCTGGCTCACTCAGGCCGGGGGGAGGGAGGGGTATGGATGCGGGGTGAGCCTGCAGTTGCAGAGGCCTGTGAGATGTTGCACCAGCCTGATGAATGCCGTGCATTCTCCTGGGGAAGTTGTCGCTGGATCACGGGACCCTGGCAGTGGCAGGCTGCACAGGCTCCTGGGAGGGGAGGTTTGGATAGTGACCTGTGCTCACACACAGGCTTCTTGGTGGTGGCAACAGCAGCCTTAGCTTCTCATGCCCGTCTCTGGGGTCTGCGCTGATAGCCGCAGCTCGCGCCCGTCTCTGGATCTCCTTTAAGTGGTGCTCTTAATCCCCTCTCCTCGTGCACCAGGAAACAAAGAGGGAAGAAAAAATCTCTTGCCTCTTTGGCAGGTCTAGACTTTTTCCCGGACACCCTCTCGGCTAGCCGTGGCGCACTAGCCTTC
Source organism: Balaenoptera acutorostrata (assembly GCF_949987535.1). Classification (NCBI taxonomy): domain Eukaryota; kingdom Metazoa; phylum Chordata; class Mammalia; order Artiodactyla; family Balaenopteridae; genus Balaenoptera; species Balaenoptera acutorostrata. Next base: position 75,429,697 of record NC_080085.1, read on the forward strand.
TTCAGGTTGTGTTCACGCAGCCAACCCCAGTCCTCTCCCTGCAATCCCACTGAAGCCAGAGCCTCAGCTCCCAGTCCCCGCCCACCCCGGCGGGTGAGCAGACAAGCCTCTCGGGCTGGTGAGTGCTGGTTGGCACCGATCCTCCATGCAGGAATCTCTCTGCTTTGCCCTCCACACCGCTGTTGCTGTGCTCTCCTCCATGGCTCCGAAGCTCCCCCCTCCGCCACCCACAGTCTCCGCCAGTGAAGTGGCTTCCTAGTGTGTGGAAACCTTTCTTCCTTCACAGCTCCCTCCCACTGGTGCAGGTCCCGTCCCTATTCTTTTGTCTGTGTTGTTTCTTTTTTCTTTACCCTATCTAGGTACGTGGGGAGTTTCTTGCCTTTTGGGAGGTCTGAGGTCTTCTGCCAGCGTTCAGTGGGTGTTCTATAGGAGCAGTTCCACGTGTAGATGTATTTCTGATGTATCTGTGGGGAGGAAGTTGATCTCCGCGTCTTACTCTTTTGCTATCTTCTCCTGGTCCATGGGTGTAGAATTTTGTCAAAATCTTTTTCTGCATCTATTGAGATGATCATATGGTCTTTATTCTTCATTTTGATAATATGGTGTATCACATTAATTGATTTGCATATATTGAAGAATCCTTGCATCCCTGGGATAAATCCCACTTGATCATGGTTTTTGATCCTTTTAATGTGTTTTTGGGTTATGTTTGCTGGTATTTTTTGAGGATTTTGCATCTATGTTCTTCAGTGATATTGGCCTGTAATTGTCTTTTTTTGTGATACCTTTGTCTGGTTTGGTATCAGGGTGATGGTGGCCTCATAGAGTGAATTTGGGAGTGCTCCTCACTCTGCAATTTTTTGAAAGAGTTTTATAATGATAAGTGTTAGCTCTTTAAATGTTTTATTGAATTCACCTGAGAAGCCATCTGGTACTGGACTTTTGTTTGTTGGAAGATTTTTAAACACGGTTTCAATTTCAGTGCTTGTGATTGGTCTTTCATATTTTCTATTTCTTCCTGATTCAGTCTTGGAAGGTTATACTTTTCTAAGTATTCGTCTATTTCTTCCAGGTTGTCCATTTTATTGGCAATAGTTGCTTATAGTAGTCTCTTATGGTCCTTTGTATTTCTGCAGTGTCATTTGTAATTTTTTTTTCATTTCTAATTTTATTGATTTGAGTAATCTCCCCCCCCGCCATTTTTTTCTTGATGAGTCTGCCTAAAGGTTTATCAATTTTGTTTATATTCTCAAAGAATCAGCTTTTAATTTCATTGATGTTTGCTATTGTTTTCTTCTCTTCTATTTCATTTATTTCTGCTGTAATCTTTATGGTTTCTTTCCTTGTATTAACTTTGGGTTTTGTTTCTTCTTTTTTCTCTAATTGCTTTAGGTGTACAGTTAGGCTGTTTATTTGAGATTTTTCTTGTTTCTTGAGATAGGATTTTATTGCTCTAAACTTCCCTTCTAGAAATGTTTTTACTGCATGCAATAGGTTTTGGGTCATCGTGTTTAGGTTGTCATTTGCCTCTAGATATTTTCTAATTTCCTCAGTGATCTATTGGTTATTTAGAAGCATATTGTTTAGCCTCCATATGTTTGTGTTTTTTTACAGTTTTTTTTTCTGTAAATTATTTCTCATCTCATGGTGTTTTGGTCAGAAGAAAGATTCTTGATACAATTTTAATTTTCTTAAATTTTCCAAGGCTTGAATTGTGACCCATGGTGTGATCTATCTTGGAGAATGTTCTCTGTGCACTTGAGAAGAAAGTGTATTCTGCTGCTTTTAGGTGGAATGTCTTATAAATATCAATTAAGTCTATCTTGTCTAATGTGTCATTTTAAGGTTTTTCTTTCCTTATTAATTTTCATTCTGGATGATTTGTCCATTGGTGTAATTGGGGTGTTAAAGTCCTCCACTTTTATTGTGTTACTGTCTATTTCCACTTTTCTGGCTGATAGCATTTGTCTTACATATTGAGGTGCTCCTGTGTTTGGTGCACAAATATTTACAATTATTATATCTTCTTTTGGGATTGATCCCTTGATTATTATGTATTATCCTTCCATGTCTCTTGTTACAGTCTTTATTTTAAAGTCTATTTTGTCTGAAATTAGTATTGCTACTAATTTGATTTCTTTTGATTTCCATTTGCATGGAATATGTTTTTCCATCCCCTCACTTTCAGTCTGTATGTGTCCCTAGGTCTGAATTGGTTCTGTTGTAGACAGCATATATACAGTTCTTGTTTTGGTATTCATTTAGCCAGTCTGTGTCTTTTGCTTGGAGCTTTTAACCCATTTACATTTAAGGTAATTATCAATATGTATGTTCCTATTTTCATTTTCATAATTGTTTTTGGTTTGCTTTTGTATGTCTTTTTCTTCTCTTGTGTTTCCCACCTAGAGTATTTCCTTTAGCATTTGTTGTAAGGCTCGTTTGGTGGTGCTGAATTCTCTTAGCTTTTTCTTGTCTATAAAACTTTTGATTTTCCATCGAATCTGAATGATATCCTTGCTTGGTAGAGTAATCTCGGTTGTGCATTTTTCCCTTTCATCACTTTAAATATATCCTTCCACTCCCTTCTATCCTCCAGAGTTTCTGCTGAAAACTCAGGTGATAAACTTATGGGGATTCCCTTATATGTTATTTGTTGCTTTGCCCTTGCTGCTTTTAATATTTTTTCTTTGTCTTTGATATTTTTTCAATTTGATTACTATGTGTCTCATCATCTTCCTCCTTGTGTTTATCCTGCCTGAGATTCTCTGTTTCCTGGAGTTGGGCGACTGTTTCCTTTCCCATGAGAGTGAAGTTTTCAACTATAATGTCTTCAAATATTTTCTCAGACCCTTTATATTTCTCTTCATCTTCAGGTACCCCATAATCTGTATGTTGGTGTTTTTAATGTCCCAGACATCTCTGAGACTGTCCTCTTTTCTTTTCATTCTTTTTTTCTTTATTCTGCTCTGAAGCAGTGATTTCCACCGTTTTATATTCTAGCTCACTTATCCATTCTTCTGCCTCAGTTATTCTGCTATGGATTCCTTGTAGTGTATTTTTTATTTTAGTTATTGTGTTGTTCATCACCATTTGTTCTTTAAATCTTCTATCTTCTTGTTAAACGTTTCTTGTATCTTCTTGATCCACGCTTACATTCTATTTCCAAAATCTTCGACTATATTTACTCTCATTACTCTCAATTATTTTAGGTAGATTTCCCATTTCCTCTTCACTTATTTTGTCTTCTGGGTTTTTACCTTGCTCTTTCCTCTGTAACATATTTCTCTGATGTCACATTTTGTTCAACTTACTGTGTTTGTGGTCTCCTTCCCACAGTCTGCAGAGTTGTAGTTCTTCTTGCTTCTGTTGTCTGCCCCGTCGTGTGTGAGGTTGGTCCAGTGGATTGTGTTGGCTTCATGGTTGGCGGGGCTGGTGCCTGTTCTCTAGTGGGTGGAGATGAGTCTTTTCTCTCTGATGGGCAGGGCTGCAACATTTGTGTGTTTTGGGGTTTCTGTGAGCTTAGTAAGACTTTAGTCAGCCTGTCTGCTCATGGGTTGGGCTGGGTTCCTGCCTTTCTTGTTGTTTGACCTGAGGCATTCAGCACTGGAGTCTGAAGACAGTTGGGTGGGGCCAGGTCTTGGTGTCGAGATGGAGACCTCCAGGGAAGCTCATGCCAATTAATATTCCCTGGGGCCAGGAATTCTCTGGCAGACCAGTGTCCTGGACTCTCACCCTGGGAGCTCAATCCCAATCCCTGTCCGGGAAACCAACAACCTGCAAGCTGTGCAATGTGGCAGAAAAAAAAAAAAACAAGGAAAAGAAAAACAGACAAACAAAATCCAAGACAGAGAGCAAAAGCAAACAACGAAAACAACAATACACACAAAAAAGGAAAGAAACAAATAGCACCCAAGACAAATGATAAAAAAACAGACAAATAAACAAAGAAAACAACCCAAAAAAGAACGCAAAATCGGAAACAAACAATAAAAACAAAACTAACAAAAACAAAAAACAATACAAAACAGAAAGCAAACTAAAAAAATGCAAAGAAAACAAAACAGAGAAATGATCCAAAGATTTAAGAAGATAAAAACAAAACAAAACACAGAAATAAAAGCACAAAACAACAAAAAAGTATAATAAAATAGAAAAAATATATGTTTATTTTTTTTAATTAATAAATAAATAAATTTAAATTAAAATAATTTAAAAAGTAAAACAACAACAGCAGAATAAATAAAAAAAATATTTTCCAGGGTCCTCTGCTCTCAGTGTCCTTGCCCCCACATTGATCCACAGCCAACCCCTGCCTTCCCAGTATGCCCTCCAATTACTCTAGGTAGGTCTCTTGATACACTGTGGGCACTGTGGAGGCCGCTCAAATGCTGACCTGGCCCAACTCCCACGTTTACTTGCCCCCAAAATCCCCAGTTGCTAAAGCTAGATTTCTATCAGTTGTGCTAGCAATTGTTGTCCATTCAGATATTCCACAAATGCAGGGTTTACCAAGCCAATCATGGAGATTTAATCCACAGCTTGTGAAGTTGCACAGAGAGATTTCTGTTCATCTTCTTTAATAGCATAACTCCTGGGGCTCAGCTTTGGTTTTGGCCCCATGTCTCTGTGTGGGCCACCCTCAGGCATCTGTTCCCTGCCTTGTTGAGAGGGGGTGAAAGCAGTGGCTGACTGGGGCACACTTTCTCACTCAGGTTGGGTAGGGATAAGGTGGCCACAACTGGGGCATGCACACTTGCTGCAATGGGATCCCACTCTAGTGCCCATGGTGGCAGAGACTGGCAGGAAGATGCAAAAGACTGGGGCTCACTAAGCTCTGGTTAGATTCCTTCCCAGTGCCTGTGGAATCAGGGCCTGGCATGTGGGGAGAGAGTCCATAATGGCGGCCCCACCCCTTGTGCACCACTCAACAATGGTGCCTCATTTCCAAGGCAGACCACGCTTCCTCCAGGAGCGTTCTCAGCCACAGAGCCCCTCACTCCCATACCCTCAGTTTGTCTCCATACAGCCAACAGCAGTCCTCCTCCTGGGTCTGTGCTCCTAACCCCATGCTTTAGCATTAAGCCTCCACCAGCATTGGCAGATTCCCATCTCAGGCTGGGGTGCCCAGGGCTGATTCCCAAGGAGACTTTGGCAGGGGTGGCACTCAGGACCCTGGAGCCTGCACAGTCAGAGGAGACCTTGGCTTGAGTGGGCAGGCATACCTACTCAGATGGGTGCCACTCCCAGTGCCCAGAGGCAGGGGCTGGTGGGTGGGGAAGGGGGTTGCAATGGCGGCCCCGTCCCTTGTATGTCACTCACCAATGGTACCTTGTTTCTATGGTGGCCCAGTCTTCTACCACAAAATTTCCCAGTTGTGGAGCTCCTTTCTCCTGTAACTTCAGGCTGTCTCTTCACAGCCAACAGCTGTCCCCTGCCTTGGTCCACTCTCCAACTCCCACTTTCCAGCACCCAGCTCCCCTCTGCAACAGGAGACACACATCTCAGACTTGGGTGCACAGGGCTGTGGCACATACCATGTGTGCAGATCTTACTCTTCCTTTCCTACCACAGACCGGTTGCTGCGTCCAATCCCCTGAATCTCGTTCTCTGCCCATGTTTTCCCCTCTGTGAAGGGGCTTCTCTGAGTGTGGGAACCTCTTCTCACCTTCAGTTCCCTGCCAAGGGTGCTGGTCCCTTCCCATTTCCTCTTTTCTTTTTTTCTTTCTTTCATTCTACCCTGTTACGTGGGAATTTTTCTTGACCTTTTAGGTGTCTGAGGTCTTCCACTAGTGTTCAGCAGGTGCTCTGTGACAATTGTTCCAATTGTAGATGTATTCTTGATGTACTTGTGAGAAGAGGTGAATTCCACCTCCTCCTATTCCGCCATCTTGACTCCTCCCCTTTGTTATTGATTTCTAACTTTGTCATGTTATAGTTGAAGAGGATACTTTGCATCATATCTATCTTTCAGATATCTATTGAAACTTGTTTTGTGGCCTAATATATAGTCTATCTTGGAGAATGTCCTGTGTGCACTTGAGAAGAATGTGTATTCTGCTGTTGTTGGGTGGGGTATTCGACATGGTTCTGTTAGGTCCAGTTGTTTTACTCTGTTGTTCATGAACTCTATTTCCTTACTTACCTTCTGTATGGTTAATATGCTTATTAATCTTTCCTGTCTAAGGCCTCACCAGAATTGCCTTTAATGTCCATATTGTTGCCAACATCCTGTTCAATTCTACCTAGGCTTTTTCTACATTTAAAATTCTTGAATTCTCTACCTATTACCCAGGACCAAAGCCACTTCCACATTTTTAAGTATTTTTAAAATAGTGCACCTCTTTCTGGTACCAAAATGTGCATTATTTTACTAAGACTGCTATAAGAAGTTATTACAGACTGGGTGGCTTAAATGACAGAAATATATTTTCTCAAATTTCTGAAGACTAGAAGCTCAGCACTACATGTTGTCAGGGTTGGTGTCTTCTGAGGTCTCTCTCCTTGGTTTGTAAATGACCATCTTGTCCCTGTGTCTTCCTATGGTCTTTCCTCTGCATATGTCTCTGTCCAAATTTCCTCTAGTTCTTTGGACACCAGTCATATTGGATTAGGGTTAACCCTAATGACTTCATTGCATCTTAATTACCTTTTTTAATTCAATTCAGTCACATTCTGAGGTACTGAGATTTAGGATCTACCATATGGATTTGTGGTGGGACAACTTAACCCATAACACTTATCTTCTGTCTAGTTGACCTGTCCATTAATAAAAATAGAGTATTGAAGTCTCTCAAACTATTATTGTAGAACTATCTATTTATCCCTTCGATTCTGTCAATTTTCTTTACATATTTAAGGGTCTGTTATTTGGTGCATAAATATATGTAATTGTTATATCTTCTTTCTATATGGAGTTTTTATTAATATATAATTTCCTTATTGGTGCATATAAATTTTTTATTTAAAGTCTATTTATAAGCTCTCTTTTGGTTCCTAGAATATCTTTTTTCATCCTTTCTTTCAATCTGTTTGTCTTTGGATCTAAAATATGTCTCTCATAGACAGCACTTAGCTTGATCTTTTTTTTAACCCATTCTGCCAATCTCTGTATTTTAGAGAGTTTAATTCATTTACATTAATTATTCATGTGGGGAATTTCTGACATTTTACTTTATTACTGTTAATTTTATAAATGCCTTATAGCTTTTTTGTCCTTTATTTCCACCTTTACTGCCCTTTTTCTGTGCTCAGTCAATGTTTTTGTTGTAAACATTTTTATTCCATTATTATTTCCTTATGTGTATATTCTATAGATATTTTATTTATTGTACCATGGAGATTACTGTTAACATCCTAAAGTTGATAAAATCTAATTTGAAATTTACCAACTTAATTTTTAAATCATATAAAAATTACACTCCCATACATCTTTTTCTACCTCCTTTCTGTTATTGATGTCACAGATTACATCTTGATACATTTTATGCCCAATTACATAGACTGTAATTGCTTTTTTACATATTCAAGTTTTAATTTAAGTAGAAAATAAAAAAGTTACAAACCAAAATTACAATAACACTAACTTTTATAAGTGCATGTGTATTTACTTTTACCAGAAATCTTTATTTCTTCATAGAGTTTGAGTTACCATCTAGCTTTGCTTTTATTTCACCATGGACTCTTTTTAGCTTTTCCTGTAGAACATGTCTAGTGGTAACAAACTCCCTCTGTTTTTACCTGAGAATGTTTTAATATCTCGCTAACTTTGAAGGACATTTTACCAGATATGGAATTACCAGTTGACAGATTTTTTTTTTCAGCACTTTAACTATATCACACTTTCTGGTCTTCAAGTTTTCTGATGGGAAATTTGCTGATAATCTTATTGAGGATCTCTTGTATGTGACAAGTTGCTTTTCTCTCACTGCTTTCAAGATTCTCTTTGTATTTGGTTTTTTGACAGTGTGATTATAATGCATATTGGGGTGGGTCTATTTCACTTTATTCAACTTGGAGCTTATTGAGATTTTTGGATTTGTAAATTAATATTATCATATTTTTTTCTTTTTTCAGCCATTATTTCTTCAAATATTCTTTCTCACTCTTTCTTTCCTCTCCTGGAATCTCCACAATGCACATGTTGGTTCACTTGATGGCTCTGTTCAACTTTTATTCATTATTTTTTTTCTCTCTGTTACGAAGACTCAATCATTTTATACTTCTATTTTCAAGTTCACTATTTCTTCTGCTTGTTCAAATTTATTTTTGAACCTCTCTATTTTTCATATCAGTTATTGTATTTTCAGGTTCAGGATTTCATTTTGGTTCTTTTTTATAATTGACATCACTTTAATGATCTTCTCATTTTGGACATACATTATTTTCCTGTCATGTCCATAGTTTCCTTTAGCTCTTTGAACCACTTGGTGAAAGATGTTTTAAAGTCTTTAATAAGTCCAATGTTTGGGTTTTCTCAGATATATTTTCTGTCAATTAATTTCATTCCTTTGAATGCACCATATTTCCCTGTTTTGTTTTACTGCTTGTAATTTTCTTGTTGAAGACTGAATCTTTGAATCATATAATGTGGTAACACTAAAAAATAAGCTTCTCCCCCTCCTCAGAGTTTATTGTTTTATGGTTATTATTATTGTTGTTTTTGTATTTGTTGTAAGGTTTATCTGTTCCATGGATCAGCCTTAAGTGAATACTTCAGGTTTTCTCACGTCTTTTCTGAGCCCTCATCTTTACATGTGCATATATGTTGGCTTCCTAAGTTCCCCTGTATATGTGTGTTTTTTAAATAAATCTCAACACAGTGCCCTGATATTTTCAATGTGACATCCTTATGTCTGCCATGGATCTAGTTTGCTGCACCAGAAATTTTGGTTACTGTCCCTAGAGCTCCCTGTCATTGGAATGGCTGGTTGGGCATGTACAGATTCTAGTGTACTGATTATGAAAATGTAGTGAAATTAATTGAAACTTACCAAACAAACTTCCTCCAGAAGCTGCCAGCATCCAAATAAACTATTTCCAAAATAAACTTGGAAAGCTTCCATCAGCACAACTGATGTCAATGTGGAGAGGTGGATTCCTGGTGCTTCCTATTCTCCCTCTCTCAAATGGAATGTTAGCAACATTCCAAACAAAAGAGATAAAAATATAAGAAAATTTTCATAAAATAACATATCTTTAATTTGGGGAATATCCTTTACTCTGAAAATTTTGTTCTTTTCTATTTAAAACTTTATTATGAAAAATTTCAAGAACAAAGAACAATATAGAAGATAATATAATGAACTTGCATCAACACTTTGACATATACTAGAATCATCAACATTTTACCACTCTTGCTTCATATATCCATTTTTCTCCTTTTTAAAATTTAAGTATTTTTAACTCCCAGATAGTATCTCATTTTACCCCTACATACTTTATACTTCAATGTGAATTTCTAAAAAGAACAGATATTTACTACATAACCACAATACCATTATCACACTAAAGTTTATAGTAATTCCTCAATCACATAGAGATTTGATACATATTAACTCATATTAATCAATTTCATACATAAGAAATTTTCACCATTTGTCTCAAAATTTGCTTTTTGCAATTGATTTATTCAAATCATGATCCAAGCAAGTTCTAATATTTATTTGTTATATGTCACCTCTTTTATTCTAGAATAATGTCTTCTTAGTTTAAATTTTTATTAATAGATTTTATTTTTAGAGCAATTTTAAATGTACACAAAAATTGAGCAGAAAGTACAGAGGAGAGTTCCTTCCTTAAATTTTCATTTTTTGAAGTTGGAGAAATTAGGTCAATTAATCTATACAATGCCTTACATTCTGGATGTGTCTCTTTGCTGTCTTCTGCTGTCATTTAACTTATTCTGTAGCCCCTATAACTCTTGTAAAGCTGAAGTGATTTCTAAATTATTAATTAGATTAAGAATACTTCATTAGGTTAGAATACTATATAGATGCCTATGTTTATTTCATATTGCATTGCATCAGAAGGCATATCTAGGTGTCCCAATATTTGTACCGTTAAGATTGTTCTATGGATTTGTTTGTGACAGCCTGACTCCACCTTTGTAAAGTCCCCCAATTAACCTTCCAGTTAATTATTTTAATCATTTTTGTCGAAATTAATTGTTTTTTTAGGGTGTACAAAAAGTTTGTTTCTAATTCTATAATTCCTTGCATATTCATTAGCTGTAATCTTGGGGGAAAATACTTTTCTTCATTAACTAGCACTATGTGGGTGCATCAAAACACAGAAATGAGAGGATAAGAATTAGTTCTTTCTCTTTGCCAGTATTTAGAAAATCATTTGAAATTCTAACTTCCATGAATGTTAAACAATGGGTTGTTTTGATTTTGTGCTCTCTCTCTTGCATAAAATTGTGCCCATTTATCACCCTTTTGTATTTTTCTGGGACTGGGCTCCTGAGCTCTTGCCTCATGTCAGATTACAAGGAAACTTAAGCAATTCCTGCTTGAACCCCTGCTATATTTGTATTTTGTGCTGTTTTTCCATACAATGCCCACAAAACTGTATAAGCCACCCAGAACTAAAGAACAAAATAAGAAGAGATGATTACTTTCTTTCTTATCCCTCAAGTCAGCTCCTATATCTGGGTATTGTAGAAGGAGAAGAAACACATGAATTTTTATGGTCTAGCTAAATTGAAATTTATCCAATTTATCCAAATTAAATCTCACTCACCCCTTGGTAAAGCAGCTTGGATTCTAAAAGGATGAAGTGTTATTTGTGTGGACCAACTCTGTATTAGTAAAAAGTGATGAGTAACAACTAATAACAAACAGATTATCATTGTTGAGTACTTTATACCAGGGGTCCCCAACCCACGGGCCATGGACCGTTATCGGTCCTCGGCCTGTTAGGAACTGGGACGCACAGCAGGAGGTGAGCAGTGAGCAAACGAAGCTTCATCTGCTGCTCCCCATCACTCACATTACTGCCTGAACTATCCCCATCCCCCACTTCTGTGGAAAAATTGTCTTCCATGAATCCGGTCACTGTTGCCAAAAATGTTGGGGACCACTGCTTTATACCAACTTCATGACACAAATATTAAATGACAAACAGTAGAACTTTGGAGTTAGCCAAAAGGACAATCTGGAGAATTATTTTCCTGTCCAAAATATGAACATTCTTGAGATGATCCTCTTGACTGTTTGTGATATTGTGAAATGTTAAGAAATATATATTTTTGTCTTCATCCTTGGCTCCTCACCAAGCTCCTAAAGCCTTTGTAATTCCCTCAATTATTTAGGTTCTAGGAGCATCTTTTGTTCTACACTTTGGTCTTTGAACCCAGTTCCTGATGCTGAGCTGCTTAATCCCTTGTAATTTCCATGGTAATATGAACATCTTTTCTTCTTGAGGTGACTATAGCGGGCTCTCTATAGCTTCAAAATGGGGAATGATCACCAGAAGGACAAAGCCATAATTAATAACAACTTTTTATAAGCACTTTAACTTAAAAAATAAACACAGATCTTTCCTTTTTCCCCCCACTAAACAGTATGCTATATTACAAACAGGACACTAGGATAGAGATCTTCTTGTGGTTAATAAATAGATTTTAACCATTGTAATAGTTGATTTACTAATTTTCTGTTTAAAATACAATGATGAATGAGTTAATAAATGCAATCAAAATAGGCTTTTTTCTAGGTTTTCTAATCCCTTCTTCTACATCTTCAGGCAATTTTTTTTTTTATGTCGGTAACTTAAATCCATGTCCCAAATTGCATATGGGTATATGTTATGAACATCAGTTTATTAGTATTCTTATAAGTTGAAAAAACACATGAAAAGTTGTGGTGACTCAGGGAAACTTTATAATGGATATATTTTCTTTTTTTAAACATCTTTATTGAGGTATAATTGCTTTACATTGTTGTGTTAGTTGCTGCTGTATAACAAAGTGAATCAGCTATACATATACATATATCCCCATATCCCTTCCCTCTTGTGTCTCCCTCCCACCCTCCCTATCCCACCCCTCTAGGTGGTCACAAAGCACTGAGCTGATTTCCCTGTGCTATGCAGCTGCTTCTCACTAGCTATCTATTTTACATTTGGTAGTGTATATATGTCCATGCCACTCTCTCACTTCGTCTCAGCTTACCCTTCCACCTCCCCATGTCCTCAAGTCCATTCTCTATGTCTGCATCTTTATTCCTGTCCTGCCCTTACGTTCTTCAGAAACATTTTTTTTCTTTTTAGATTCCATATATATGTGTTAGCATACGGTATGTGTTTGTCTCTTTCTGACTTACTTCACTCTGTATAGGTTTATTTTCAAATGCACTACTTAAAATTCTACATTACAAATACTGGAATCTAATATTGACTTTGAACCATGGCAATTACTCCACATTGTTTTACTCACATTGTTTTGCTTAATTAAATGTTGTTTTTTTTTTTTCTTGCATAGGCCTATCATAATTCCAAACATTTTTCAAAGCCCAGGTCAGTTTTTACTCCTCTATGATTTCCATACCCCATAATCCAACCTGTACTATAGAATTTAACACTAAAGTATATTATGCACGTGTTTACTAATTTTCCTTGTAATTTAGTCTAACCACTTTATCTACATTGTAAATTCTCTGGAGTCTCAATATCTCACAATTCTATTACTGAAAAGGACTTAGGTGATTTATATTTGTAAACCAAAATATTTTACTAAAAGTTATCTTTTCTAAAGTGGCATTCATTTATCATTTTCAACGTAAGATTGGAGAAATCACTTTCCCTATAATGTTCATTTATAGGTCAGGCCTAAAGCTCATGTAATCACCCATGGGCCACTTACGAGAATTGATGATATATTAAGGAAAAAATAACATATACATTTAAAAGAGTAGAAATAATGCAAGGCATAGTAGCTTTCCAGAAATAATTCTGGAAAATAATAGCAGTATTTGAGCAAAAAGCTTCAATCTCTTAGATATTATTATCTGTTGGTATATTTCTATTGATTGCTTTTTATCCTGTTTAGAGGTAATGTTTTCCTTATTTTTAGTATAGCTAGTAAATTTTGATTGGATGCTGGACATTGTGAATGTTACACTGTTCTGTGTCTGGATATTGTTGCCTTCCTTTCAAGAACCTTAGGTTTTCTTCTGGGAGATAGTTAAATTGCAGTATAGTTTAACCCATCCAAAGCTTGTTTTTAAGATTTTTAGAGTAATAATAGAATAGCCTTTACTCTGGTTATACTTTGGCCCTATTACAAAAGCATGACCCTGGTAGGATCTCTACTGAATGTCCTGAGTGATCACTGAGTACTCTCCACTCTGAATAGTGGGTACATGAAAAATCCCTGGACCTATGTCAGCTCTAGGAACCATAAAACTCATAGCTTCTAAATTGTTTTGTGCCCAGTTTTGTGGGATATTACCCTACACATTTTATCATAGTATTCAGTAAATGTTCAAAGGGAAACTCTATATAGATTTGTGGAGATTCTTTTCTGCATATCTTCCTCTTTTCTGTATCTCTGTTCTATAATACCCTGTAATATCAGACATTTTGAACTCTGATCTCTCTCTCTTTCCCAGACTCAGCAAGACTGCTATTCTCTACTTACAATAGACTTCTGGGCTATGTGGTACAGAATATGCCTCCAGGAAGAAATCCAGAGCAATAATAAGTCCCAATTCATTTGTTTTCATCCCTCTAGGTATCACAATACTGTACTCCTTATTGTCTAATGTATGAACAATTGACTCATATATGCTGTGCAGTATTCCAGTTGTTTAAGGTAAGAGGGTATATTCAGTTCCTCTTTCTTCATCATGGTCAAAGCTGCAAATCTCCCATTTGGAGGGGATTTGACTAAAATTATACTCAGAGGAATATTCATGGATTTATGCTCTTAAAAAACAAACAAAAATTAAAATTAAAGAAATGAAGAACCCAAGCCAAGAAATTAAAAATAAGACAATAAAAACAATAAACCCCAAAGCTGGTTATTCAAACATATAAATAAAATATTGGATTTTTAAAAACTAGCTAGCATGAATATAATTAAAAGGGAGACTTAGAGTAGGTATAGAGGAAACATACCTCAATATAATAAAGGACATATATGACAAACCCACAGCTAAGATCATACTCAATACTGAAAAGATGAAAGCTTTTCCTTTAAGATCAGGAACAAGACAAGGATGCCCACTCTCACCACTTTTATTCAACATAATATTGGAAGTCTAGCCAGAGTAATTAGGCAAGAAAAAGAAAAGAAATAAAAGGCACCCAAATTGGAAAGAAAGAAGTAAAATTGTCATTATTTGCAGATGACATGATACTGTATATAGAAAACCCTAATGATTCCACCAAAAAACTGTTAGAACTAATAAATGAATTTGATAAAGCCGCATGATAAAAACTCAATATACAGAATTCTGTGGCATTTCTTTACACTAACAACAAACTATCAGAAAGAGAAATTAAGAAAACAATCAATTTACAATTGTATCATAAAGAATAAAATGCCTAGGAATGAATTTACCCAAGGAGGTGAAAGACCTTTTAACTGAAAACTATAAGACACTGATGAAAAAATGGAAGAAGACAAAAATAAATGGAAAGATATTCCATGTTCATGGACTGGAAGAATTAATATTATTAAAATGTCCATACTACCCAAAGCAATCTACAGATTCAGTGCAATCACTATCAAAATTCCAATTGCATATTTCTAAAATTTGCATGAACCACAAAAGATCATGAATAGCCAAAACAATCTTGAGAATGGAAAACAAACCTGGAGTTATCACACTCCCTGATTTCAAACTATATTACAAAGCTATAGTACTCAAAACAATATGGTACTGACACACAAAGAGACACACAGAAAAATGGAACAGAACTGAGAGTCCAGAAATAAACCTATACATATAAGGACAATTAATTTATTGCAAATGAGCAAAGAATATACAATGGAGAAAGGATAGTCTCTTCAATAAATGGTGTTGGGAAAACTGGACAGTCACATGCAAAGAATGAAACTACACCACTATCTTACACCATACAAAAAAATTAACTCAAAATGTATTAAAGACTTGAATGTAAGACCTGAAGCCATAAAATTGCAGAAGAGGACATAGGCATAACCACATTCACGTCAGTCTTAGAGATGTTTTTGTGGATCTGACTCCAAAGGCAAGGGAAACAAAAGAAAAAATAAACAAATAAGACTACATCAAACTAAAAAGTTTTTGCACAGTGAAGGAAACCATCATCAAACCAAA
Organism: Balaenoptera acutorostrata; assembly: GCF_949987535.1. Lineage (NCBI taxonomy): Eukaryota > Metazoa > Chordata > Mammalia > Artiodactyla > Balaenopteridae > Balaenoptera > Balaenoptera acutorostrata. The sequence continues at coordinate 75,445,002 of NC_080085.1, forward strand.
AAACTAACCTACTGAATGGGAAAAGATATTTGCAAATCATATGTCCAATAAGGGATAATATACAAAATATATAAAGTATGTGAAATATGTTAAGAACTCATACAATCCAACAACAAAACAACAAACAACCTGATTAAGAAAATGGGAAGAGGATCTGAATAGACAATTTTCCAAAGAAAACATAGAGATGGACAATAGACACAGTAAAAGTTGTTCAACATCACTAATTATTAGAGAAACACAAATCAAAACCACAGTGAGGTATCATCTAACACCTGTTAGAATGGTTGTTATTGAAAAGACAAGAAATAAATGCTGGAGAGAATGTGGAAAAAAGGGAACCCTCATACACTGTAGGTGAGACTGTAAGTTGGTGCAGCTACTTTGGAAAATGGTATGGAGATTCCTCAAAAAACTAAGAATAGTACTACCATATGACCCAGCTATTCCATTTCTGGGCATTTATCCATAAAACACGAAAATGCTAATTCAAAACAATGATGTATGCACACCTATGTTCATTGAAATATTATTTACAATAGCCAAGATAAGGAAACAACATAAGTGTCCATTGATGGTGAAATGGAAAAAGAAAATGTGATACACACACACACACACAAACAATGGGATACTAATCAGCCATAAAAATGAATGAAATCCTGTCATTTGCTACAATGTGAATGAAACTTGAAGGCGTTATTCTATGTAAAATAAGTCAGAGGGAGAAAGACAAACTCTGTATATAAAATCTAAAAAAAAAAAAATCCAAAAATGACAAAAAAAAAAATAAAACAAAAACAAACTCATAGACACAGAGAAGAGATTAGTGGTTACCAGAGGAGAAGGGGTTTGAAGATGGGTAAAATGAGTAAAGAGGGTCAGCTGTATGGTGATGGATAATAACTAAATTTGTGGTGGCTGTCACTTTGTAGTACATACAGATGTCAAATTATATGCTGTATACCTGAAACTTATAAGATAAATTAATTAATTAATTAATTAAATTATATAAAATCAGAAATAAGAATAGAAAATAAACACATTATGGGTTAAATTAAAGGTAATTTAAGAGAATAATGTCACAATTTGAAAACCAAGATAAAATAGATAACCTATAGGAAAATATGGATTATCAATATTGATTACAGAAGATTTAAAAAAAAAAACTTAAAAAGGCCTATGACAAAGGACAAAATTAAAAATGTTTCCACATGCCCATTACTTCCTACCTCCCCCCAAAATTTGTAAGATTTGGATGGTTTTATCAGTAACTTTTTAAAAAATATATTAGAGAATAAATAATTTAAATGCTATTGAATCTGTTCCAGAGCAGAGAAAAAAGTAAGGAATTTTTTATAAAGCCAACAAAATTGTTACAATGCATCAATAAAGCAAAATAATAAAGCAAAACTACAGAAAATTTAATTTATATTGAAGCATTTCCACATTCTTCTACCACAAAATTTAACAGTTTTCACTTCCATATTCTCTGCTTTCCCTCTGGCTACTATAAACAAGTATGACCAAAAACTTTCTTCCTGCAATTATACCTTCTTTCCTGGATCATTTCAATTAGCATACATATCACCAACTACTATCAGTTACATAATTTGCAGGGTCCAGTGCAAAATGAAAATGCAGGGTCTCATACAAAAAGCAATTTAAAAGTCTCATTAAAGGTACTATAATATAATGCTTTCTCCTTCCTCAGGTGATCTTTCTCTCAACATATATTTTTAAAATTTTACTGTTTTACACTGTATTCCCTTAGACTTTGGCTATTCAAAGGATGAAAATAGATTCTCATGGGTACCCAGAGGCTCTGCTTCATGTATCTGCACACTCGTGTGTGCACCTGCTGAGACCACCAACTGTTGTGCTGCCCCTCCCACCAGGCACAAGACTGATGGGCCCAACCTGATGTTCAGAAGTTGAATCAGGCATCTCCCATTCTCATGGTCCACTGCCCTCAACCCTCAGTGGAGAGGTAAACCCCAAAGATATTGCAATCTGTTGGGACATACTATATTCCTGGATTAAGGGTTGTCCAGAAGCACATTCCTGGTCAGTTGCCTGCAAAATGTGCCATAGAACTGTCAGTTACGGTGAAGTGCAGCCACTGCCATGCTTCTGGCCAAGATGTTGCAGAGGGAGTGTTACAGTGGTTGCTGAGCAGGTACAAGGAAAGGGAGATAAGCAGAGTCCACAGCCCTAGAGACATGGGTAGCAAGCTGTTGAGAACCCATCCTGGGTGGGGGTGGGGCAAAGAGGCAGTAGGGTGTTAGATTGCCCAACCTCCAGGCCCCTGGTACATGTGTTATTGTACCTTTGGACTTCACTTAGAAAACAAAACAACGTTAAGACTATTAAGATTTCATGACTGCTACTTCAGAGTATTAAACCAGCCCTCAGTACTGGGCTCTTGGCTCTGAAGCCCATCCTGTCTCTAACTCTGAAATTCCCTTTGAGTTCCAGGATCCTATATACAACAACTTACTCCATTTGGAAGTATAATAGGCATTTCAAAATTAACATGACCAAAAGTAAATTCATGATTTCCACCTCACCCAAAGCCTGTTTACTTTTCCTTCACCCAATTTCTCATATCAGAAACCTAGGAATAATTTTTGACTCCTTTTTTAATTCATTCTTTTTCACATTCCTTCCATCAGCAAATTCTCCCAGGCCTACCTTCAAAATATATCCAGATTACAACCACTTTGACCACTTCTATGGCTACCACCCTTGGTATGAACCACCATCAATGTTAATTTAGAATATGCAATAAAACTCTTAACAAATCTTCCTGCTTCTACTTTTGCCCTGCACCAGTCTATTGCCCACAGATCAGCCTGTGTGTGTATATATATACATGTATGTAAATAGGGTTTGTCATTCTCTAGCTCAAAACAAATGACTTCCAGTTACACATAAAATGCAATCCAGAATTCTTATCAGATTTAGATTTGCTTCTTACCTTCCCTCACATGTGACTTGGGTGACCACAGAAAAAGTATTGAATCTTTTTAAGACTTGATTTCCTCTGAAAAATAGAGATGATAATAATAATATATATCTCTTAAAGAGGTTGGTAAGATTAAAAGCATTAATATATGTAAATAACTAAGCAGTACTTGGCTCTCAATAACTGGTTCTAAGGTCTTTTGTTGGAAATATTAATAGCACAATGATTAAGTGGGGGGAGGAGGACAAGGAGAGACTGCATAAAAAATTTTGTCTACTATATATAAAATAGGTGACTAATAAGGACCTACTGTATAGCACAGGGAACTCTGCTCAATACTGTTTGTAATGACTTACATGGGAAAATAATCTAAAAAAGAGTGTATATATACATATATATATATATGTGTGTGTGTGTGATAACATTCATTTTGCTATACAGCAGAAACTAACACAACATTGTAAATCAACTATATTCCAATAAAAATTATAAAAATTTTGTAAACCTAGTCACATGTGGTTAACTATGCATTAGTCACCTATTGCTGCATAACAAATTACTTCATAATCTCAGTGGCATACAACAATAAGCATTTGTTTCTCACATATCTACTAATTGGCTGGGAGTCAGCTGATAGAGGATTGGCTTGGCTGGGGAGCTCTGCTTAAGGTGTTTATCTGGTTGGGCTTGGCACTCTCACTCTGTGTTGAACCCTGGTCTCTTCCATGTATTTAATTCTGGGAGCCAGACTGACAGAGCAACAATTACCCTGCCCCTGAGGGAAATTCTTCTCATAGTAAAAAAAGAGGGGCAAGAGGCCAAACAGAAGCATGTGAGATTTCTTAAAATCTAGAGTAGACTCAGATCTAGCACAGTGTCACACTTTTACCCACAGTCCAGTGTCTACAGCAAGTCTCATGCCACACCTCAAAGTAAAGGGACTAGGTAGCATGAGGTGCTTTTTGTTGAAGAATCTGCAGAATTACATGGCAAACATTGTACAGTAGATACAAGGGGAGTAAAATATTCTGTCCAGTGACACCATCTACCACAGTAAAATAATAACGTAAAAAGTATGGTGGAGGGAGTGATACAAAAAGCACTGGGACAAAATACAGTCAAAAGAAAGATTTTACACAATTGCTCTTGAAATGTATCTAGTAAGTTCTATAAATATGAAAAAAAATTTTCTTTCTAAAATCAGGATGCATTGATCAATTTGCTTTTAATCTGTAGGCACTACTTCAGTTTATCCACCTTTTAAAATTTCCTTTTTAGTAAATGGCTGGTTTTAATAATAGGAGAAATATTGGATAAAAAGAGAGTCATCTCTGCTTCTTGTAACATGAAAGAAAACTGCAAAAAGAATGGTACATTTTATTTATTTTCGTGAGGCTATTATAACAGCATTAGAGCTTCTGAAAAAAGGAATTATAATAAACATTTATCCTTAGTTTAAGCAGAATGACAAAGAGTGAGGTTGTGTAGAGAATAATGGACATTTTATATCTATAAGTAAACAAAAATCAGAAGAGTTAATTTTAACCTGAACTAAAATGACTACTTAAAGATAATTTGTGGGGCTCAGGGATTGAAATCTTTAGAACTTTCTCAAAGGAAACTTTCATTGCTAGTTGTTAAGTAGCTGAACCACAAATCTGCTAGAGTTTATTTTTGTATTGCAAGCATGTAGGTTGCAGTTTATCACAATGACGGCAATATCCATCATCCTCTACTTAAAGCTATAATAAATGTGTGCTCAAATCAACAAGTCTTTCCTTCAAAGTAAGTCAATTGTAACTTGTCCTTGATCAGTCAGACAACCTCCCTGTTAATCTGCTGAAGATGAACAGTTTACTGTCTTTCATCTTCAGAGGGAGCATGTCAGTGGCAATGATGATTTTTATGTCACATTCTTCAAGCAATATCATTCCACTATTGCTCAAAAGTTTAGTGAGATGTTAAGAAATGGCATACAATATACTTCTCTTATTCTCCCATTAATGTGATATATGATATTTGAACATTAAAAATATTCCATTATTGAATTAGGAAATATATATTAAATAGAAAATCAAAAGTGTGTTAGCAAAGAAGGTAAAAACAACAACAACAAAATCAATGGAAAGACATTCTTGTGTGATTGGAAGATCTCGAAAACTACCATTCTAAGCTATTTCTTATCTCCAAACACAAACACACAGACACACAACATTTGCAGAATTTGTGAATGTTTTAAAATAATCTCAGCACCATATTTTTAGCAATTGGAATTTTGCAATGTTTTGAGTACACATTGAAAAGACAGGCAGACTTGAACAGATAAAGGGAAAGGTAAAAGAAAGTAGGACAAACATTTTTGGTTTAAATATTTAAAACCTTTTAAAAGGGTTTAAAATCACTGTTTCATTTTTAGTTTCTTAAGGAACCTCCATACTGTTCTCCATAGTGGCTGTATCAATTTACATTCCCACTAACAGTGTAGGAGTCATCCATTTTCTCCACACCCACTCCAGCATTAATTACTTGTAAAGATTTTGATGATGGCCATCCTGGGTGGTGTGAGGTGATATTTCACTGTAGTTTTGATTTGCATTTCTCTAATGATTAGCGATGTTGAATATCTTTTCATGTGCCTCTTGGCCATCTGTATCTCTTCTTTGGAGAAATGTCTATTTAGAACTTCTTCCCATTTTCTGACTCATTTTTTGGTTTTTTTGTTTGTTTGTTTTTATTTATTATTGACCTCCATGAGCTGTTTGTAAATTTTGGAGACTAATCCTTTGTCAGTTGTACTGTTTGCATATATTCTCTCCCATTCTGAGGGGTTTTATTTTCGTTTTGTTCATGGTTTCCTTTGCTGTGCAAAATCTTTTGAGTTTAATTATGTCCCATTTGTTTATTTTTGTTTTTATTTCCATTACTCTAGGAGACAGCTCAGAAAAGATATTTTTGTGATTTATGTCAGAGAGTGTTCTGCCTATGGTTTCCTCTAAGAGTTTTATAGTATCCAGTCTTACATTTAGGTCTTCAATCCATTTTGAGTTTATTTTTGTGTATGGTGTTAAAGAATGTTATGATCCAGCAATCCCACTCCTGGGCATATATCTGGAGAAAAAACATGGTTCAAAAGGAAAAATTCACCCCAATGTTCACTGCAGCATTATTTACAATATGCAGGACATGGAAGCAATCGAAATGTCTATCAACAGATGAATGGGTAAAGAAGATGTGGTACATATATACAATGGATTATTACTCAGCCGTTAAAAAGAATGAAATAGGAGTCAAGATGGCAGAATAGGAGGACATGGAGTTCACATCTCCTCACAAGTGCATTGGAGTGGTTCTTGTAGAGCACCTGCCAAGCACTGGTGGAGGACCTCAGACACAGGGAGACAGGAGGAGTCTGCCCACAAACAAGTAGGATGAGGGAGGGAAAAACGGGAGGAAAAGGAGTGGGGGTGGGACAGGACTGGCACCCCTGAGGGGATCTAGAGGAAAGTGGAGGTTCCCACATTCAGAGGAGATCAATCATGGCAAAGGGATCAGCAGTGACAGAGGGGAACCTTCAGGGGGTTCAGGGGATTGGAGGCGAGTACAGCAGCTGCTCTATGGAAGGCAGAACAGAGTGCGACTGATGCACATGGTCCATGCCGCAGCCCTGAATGCCCCAACCTGAGTTGTGTGTCTCCTGGTGTGGAGGAGGGTTGCGTGCTGGAAAGTGGGGTTTGGAGAGTGGACCCAGAGAGGGCACAGCTGTTGGCAGTGAGGAGATGGCCTGGGGCAGCAGGAGGGAGGGGCTCCACTGCTGGGAGGGTTTATGGAGGAGACCTGGGCTGCCAAGGATGTGAGGTGCCATTGTTGAGTGGCATGCAGGGGACAGGGCCACCATAGCAGTGCCCTTCTCCAACCGCCAGCCGGACCTCCTTGGGCAATGGCAGGGGCAAAAAGCTGAGCAGGCTCGCCCACCCCTCAAGCCAGTGTCTTCCCTGCTTGTTCAGGGTATGGTGAGCCTGCTAGGCTCCTGTGTCTGAGATCCAACCTCACCAAAGCCCCTGCCAGCTGTGTGGGTCCCAGGCCTGAATACTGCCCACATCAATGCCTCCTCTATCTGTGCCAGCACCTGTGGCCACAACAGTGGAAGCCTGTGCTCCAGCTGGCCTGCTCAGGCACATGTGCTCTTGGCCAGCTTCAGGAGCAGATGCTGGTGTGAGGAACACACACAGAAGTTGGGCAGACACAAAGGGTCCAAAGACCTAACTAGAAATCTTGGAGGGCCTCCTGAGTAGGAGGGCATTGGCTGTAGCTCAATGTAGGGGAAAAGACACTGATAGTGGAGGCACCAGGGAATTTTTTAATTTTTAATTTTTGTATCTTTTAATTTTATTTTAATTATTTTTAAATTTTTAATATATATATATATTTATTTTATTTTTATATTTTAATTTTATTCTTTTATTTAAAAATTTGTTTGCTATTGTTCTGTTTTCTTTTGTTGTTGTGTCATTTTTATTTTTATTTTTCTAATATATTTTTCTAATTTGATTTGATTTGATTATTTATTTTTTATTCTTGGTTATAGTTCTGCACTTTTTTGTTTGTTGTCTTTTTTTCAGTTTGTTTCTTTGATATTATTGTTCTGTTTTTCTTTTTTTTTTTATTGTTCTGTTTTGATTTGTCTTGTTTTTCGTTTTGTTTTGTTTTGGTTTTATCTTCTCTTTTTCTTTTTGTTTTTCTGTTTGTCTTTTGTTCACATAGCTTTTCCTTTCATTTGTTTTTTTCTATTTTATTTTGTTTTTTTTTGTTTTCTGTTTAGGTTAGTTTTGTTTTTATTATTAGTTTTGGTGTTTGGGCTCTCTTGTTTATCTGGGTGTCTTCTTGTTTTTTGCTTTCCTTTTTTTTCACTTTTTGTTGTTGTTGTTTGTTTGTTGGTTTGTTTTTCTTTGCTTCATTTTCTTTTTGTTGTTTGTCTTCGGTTTTATTGGTCTGTTTTCTTTTTTTTGGTTTGCTTATGTGTTTGTTTTTGTTTGGTTGGTTTTGTTTTTATTATTTTCCTTGGACTTTGTTTATATGTTTTTTTTCCATGTCATGTGGTGTCTTGGTTCCCAGTACGGAGTTGGGCAAGAGACCCTGCAGCCAATTCCAAGCCGCCAGAGTACCAGAGGACTTCAGGCCCCATTGAAGATAAATTGGTGTGAGGTCTCCCAGAGGTCATCATCTCGACACCAAGACTCAGGTCCACAAAACTACCTGTAAGCTCCAACGCTGGATGCCACAGGCCAAAGAACCAAAAAAAAAAAAAAAAACATAAACATAGCCCCACTGATCAACAAAAATGTGAACAGAGAAATATGTTACAGATGAAGGAGCAAGGTAAAAACTATAACACCAAATAAATGAAGAGGAAATAGACAATCTACCTGAAAAAGAATTCAGAGTAATGATAGTAAAGATGATCCAAAATCTTGGAAATAAAATGGAGGCATGGATCAAGAAAATACAAGAAATGTTTAACAAGGACCTAGAAGAACAAAAGAACAAACAAACAGTGAAGACCAATACAATAACTGAAATAAAAATACACTAGAAAGAATCAATAGCAGAATAACTAAGGCAAAGAAAGAATAAGTGAGTTGGAAGATAGAATGGTGGAAATAACTGCTGAGGAGCAAAATAAAGAGAAAAAAATGAAAGAAATGAGGAAATTCTCAGAGACCTCTGGGACAACAATAAACACAACAACATTCAAATTTTAGGGGTCCCAGAACAAGAAGAGAAAGAGAAAGTGTCTGAGAAAATATTTGAAGAGATTATAGTTGAAAACTTCCCTAACATGGTAAAGGAAATAGCCACCCAAGTCCAAAAAAGACAGAGTCCCATACAGGATGAACCCAAGGAGAAACACGCTGAGACAAAGAAAAAATATTAAAGACAAGGGAATCCCCATAAGATTAAAAGCTGATTTTTCAGCAGAAAATCTGCAAGCCAGAAGGTAGTGACAGGATATATTTAAAGTGATGAAAGGGAAGAAACTACAACCAAGATTGCTCTACCCAGCAAGGATATCATTCAGATTCAATGGAAAAATCAAAAGCTTTACAGACAAGCAAAAGCTAAAATAATTCAGCACCACCAAACCAGCTTTGCAACAAATGCTAAAGAAACTTCACTAAGTGGGAAACACAAGGAAAGAAAAAAGATCTACAAGAACAAACCCAAAACAATTCAGAAAATGGTAATATGAACATACATAGAAATAATTACCTTAAATGGAAATGGAATAAATGTTCCAAACAAGAGACACTGATTGCCTGATGGTTACAAAAACAAGACCAATATATATGCTGTCTACAAGAGACCCACTTCAGGTCTAAGGACAGATACAGACTGAAAGTGAGGGGATGGAAAAAGATATTCCATGCAAATGGAAATCAAAAGAAAGCTGGAGTAGCAATACTCATATCAGACAAAAGAACACTACATAATGATCAATGGATCAATCCAAGAGGAAGACATAAAAATTGTAAACATTTATGCACTCAACATAGGAGCACCTCAATACATAAGGCAAATACTAACAACCATAAAAGGGGAAATCGACAGTAACACAATAATAGTGGAGGACTTTAACACCCCACTAACATCAATGGACAGGTAATCCAGACAGAAAATTAATAAGGAAACACAAGCTTTAAATGGCACAATAGACCACATAGACTTAATTGAAATTTATAGGACAATCCATCTGAAAGCAGCAGAACGCACTTCCTTCTCAAGTTCACATGGAACATTCTCCTGGATAGATCACATCTTGGGTCACAAATCAAGCCTCAGTAAATTTACGAAAATTGAAATTGTATCAAACATCTTTTCCAACCACAACGCTATGAGGTTAGAAAAAAATTACAGGAAAAAAACTGTAAAAAATATAAACATCTGAAAGCTAAACAATATGATACTAAATAACTAAGAGATCACTGAAGAAATTAAATAGGAAATCAAAAATACCTAGAAACAAATGTTAATGAAACCATGACAACCCAAAACCTATGGGATGAAGCAAAAGCAGTTCTAACAGGGAAGTTTATAGCAATACAATCTTACCTCAAGAAACAAGAAAAATCTAAAATAAACAACCTAACCTTACACCTAAAGCGACTAGAGAAAGATAACCCAAAGTTAGTAGAAGGAAAGAAATCATAAAGATCATAACAGAAATAAATGAAATAGGGTTGAAGAAAACAATAGCAAAGATCAATAAAACTAAAATCTAGTTCTTTGAGAAGATAAACAAAATTTCTAAACTTTTAGCCAGACTCATCAAGAAAAAAAGGGAGAAGACTCAGATCAACAGAATTAGAAATGAAAAAGGAGAAATCATAATTGATGCTGCAGAAATACAGAGGATCATAAGAGAGTACTATAAGCAACTATATGCCAATAAAATGGACAACCTGTAGGCAATGGACAAATTCTTAGAGACATACCACCTTCCAAGATGGAACCAAGAAGAAATAGTAAATATGAACAGACAAGTCCCAAATCATGAAATGGAAACTGTGTTTAAGAAACTTCCAACGAACAAAAGTCCAGGACCAGATGGCTTCACAGGTGAATTCTATCAAACATTTAGAGAAGAGCTAACACCAATCCTTCTCAAACTCTTGCACAAAGTTGCAGAGGGAGGAACACTCCCAAGCTCATTCTACAAGGCCACTATCACCCTGATACCAATACCAGACAAAGATATCACAAAAAAAGGAAATTACAGACAAATATCACTGATAAACATAGATGCAAAAATCCTCAACAAAATAATAGCAAACAGAACCAAACACATTAAAAGGATTATATATCATGATCAAGTGGGATTTATCTCCAGGATGCAAGTATTCTTCAATATAATCAAATCAATCATTGTGATACACTATATTATCAAAATGAAGAATAAAAGTCATATAATCATCTCAATAGATGCAGAAAAAGCTTTTGACAGAATTCAACACACATTTATGATAAAATCTCTCTGGAAAGTGAGCATAGAGGGAACCTACCTCAACATAATAAAGGCTATATACGACAAACCCACAGGAAACCTCATTCTCAATGGTGGAAAACTTAAAGAACTTCCTCTACAATCAGGAACAAGACAAGGATGTTGACTCTCACCAATTTTATTCAACATAGTTTTGGAAGTTCTAGCCATGGCAATCAGAGAAGAAAAAGAAATAAAAGGAATTCAAATTGGAAAAGAAGAAGTAATGTTGTCACTGTTTGTAGATGACATGATACTATACATAGAAAATCCTAAAGATGCCACCAGAATACTACTAGAGCCAGTCAATGAATTTGGTGAAGTTGCAGGATATAAAACTCATACACAGAAATCTCTTGCATTCCTATACTCTAATGAAAATTCAGAAATAGAAATTAAGGAAACAATCTCATTTAGTATTGAAACAAAAAGAATGAAATACCTAGGAATAAACCTATGTAAGGAGTCAACAGATCTGTACTTGGAGTACTAAGAAAACTTAAAGATACTGATGAAAGAAATCAAAGACGACACAAACAGATGGAGAGCTATACCATGTTCTTGGATTGGAAGAATCGAAATTGTGAAAATCACTATATTACCCAAAATCAATCTACAGATTCAATGCAATCCCTATCAAATTACCAATGACAATTTACACAAAATTAGAACAAAAAAATTTACAGTTTCTATGGAAATACATAAGACCCCATATAGCCAATGCAATCTTGAGAAAGAAAAATGAAGCTGGAAGAATCAGGCTCCCTGATTTCAGACTATAGTACAAAGCTACAGTAATAAAGACAGTATGGTACTGGCACAAAAAAGGTAATATAGATCAATGGAACAGGATAGAAATCCCAGAGATAAACCCTTGCACCTCTGGTCACCTAATTTATGACAAAGGAGGCAAGAATATACAATGGAGAAAAGACAGTCTCTTCAATAAGTAATGCTGGGAAAACTGGAGAGCTGCATGTAAAAAAATGAAATTAGAACATTCCCCAACACCATACACAAAAATAAACTCAAACTGGATTAAAGACCTACATGTAAGGCCAGACACTATAAAACTCTTAGAGGAAAACATAGGCAGAACACTGTTTGACTTAAATTGCAGCAAGATCTTTTTGACCCATCTCTTAGAGTAATGGAAAAAAAAACAAAAATAAACAAATGAGACCTAATCAAACTTAAAATTCTTTTGCACAACCAAGGAAACAATACACAAGACAAAAAGACAACCCTAAGAATGGGATAAAATATTTGCAAACGAAGCAACTGACAAGGAAGTAATCTCCAAAATATACAAACAGCTCATGCAGCTCACTATCAAAAAACAAACAACCCAATCAATAAATGAGTATAAGACCTAAATAGACATTTCTCCAAAGAAGACATACAGATGGCCAAGAGGCACATGAAAAGCTGTTCAGCATCACTAATTATTAGAGAAATGCAAATGAAAACTACAATGAGGTATCACCTCTCACCATTTATAATGGGCATCATCAGAAAACCTACAAACAACAAATGCTGGAGAAGGTGTGGAGAAAAGGGAACCCTCTTGCACTGTTGGTGGGAATGTAAATTGATATAGCCCTATGGAGAACAGTATGGAGGTTCCTTAAAAAACTAAAAATAGAATTACCATATGACCCAGCAATCCCACTACTGGGCATATACACTGAGAAAACCATAATTCAAAAAGAGTCATGTACTCCAATGTTCATTGCAGCACTATTTACAATAACCAGGACATGGAAGCAACCTAAGTGTCCATCGACAGATGAATGGATAAAGCTGTGGTACATATATACAATGGAATATTACTCAGCCATAAAAAGGAACAAAATACTGCCTTTTGAAGAGACGTGGATGGACCTAGAGATTGTCATACAGAGTGAAGTAAGTCCGAAAAAGATAAACAAATATGGTATAATATCATTTATATGTGGAATCTAGAAAATTGGTACAGATGAACCTATTTGCAAAGCATAAATAGAGACACAGACATAGAGAACAAACGTATGGACACCAACAGGGGAAAGAAAGAGTAGGATGAATTTGGGGACAGGATCAACATATATACACTACTATGTATAAAAGAGTTAACTGGGCTTCCCTGGTGGTGCAGTGGTTGAGAATCTGCCTGCCAATGCAGGGTACACGGGCTTGAGCCCTGGTTTGGGAAGATCCCACATGCTGCGGACCAATTGGGCCCGTGAGCCGCAACTACTGAGCCTGCGTGTCTGCAGCCTGTGCTCCACAACAAGAGAGGCCGCGATAGTGAGAGGCCCACGTACCACGATGAAGAGTGGCCCCCGCTCACCGCAACTAGAGAAAGCCCTTGCACAGAAACGAAGACCCAACACAGCCAAAAAATAAATTAATTAATTAATTAGTTAAAAAAAAAAGAGTTAACTAATGGGAACCTACTGTATAACACAAGGAACTCTACTCAATGCTCTGTGGTGACCTAAATGGGAAGGAAATCCAAAATGGAAGGGCTATATGTGTACATATAGCTGATTCACTTTGCTGTGCAGCAGAAACTAACACAACATTGTAAAGCAACTACACTCCAATAAAAAAATGAATGAATTAATGCCATTTACAGTAGCATGGATGGACCTGGAGATTATCATACTAAGTGAAGTAAGTTAAACAGAGAAAGACAAACATCATATGATATTGCTTTTATGCAGAATCTAAATAAAATGATACAAATGAACTTATTTACAAAATAGAAGCAGACTCACAGACTTAGAAAATGAACTTATTGTTACCGGGGGAAGACTTTCGGGGGAGGGATAGATTGGGAGTTTGGGATTGACATAAACACAGTGCTATATTTAAAATAGATAACCAACAAGGAACTACTGTATAGCATAGGGAATGCTGCTCAGTATTCTGTAATAACCTAAATGGATAAATAATTTGATAAAGAATACATACATGTATATGCATTACTGAATCATTTTGCTGTATACTTGAAACTAACACAGCATTGTTAATCAACTATGCTCCACATAAAGGCTGATTTTTATGCAGTGGAAATATTGAATTAAAACCAGTATACTCTTTCCTATCATTAAGTGTAAATACTTACTGATGCCAATGGACTTTAGTCGCTCTGTAAGACTCTGGAAGTAGATCACAAGATGGACTCAAAATATGTATCATTTGAGAAAGAAAGATCCAAGAAGTAACCCAAGCTAGTTAGGAAGTCTCTGGTCCAAGTGTTGGTTTACATCAGAAATTGAAATATTTGTTTACTCCATACCTTGAACAAATGCCTGCTCATTTTTATATGGCCCATGGGATGCAAACCTTGTCCTAGGGCTTGGGGGTACATGTTAGGAGAGATACTGTGAAATAAAGTATATCCAGAACTTGTTATAGTTGTATAATGTTTTCCAGATCTATTGATTCTTATACAGAAGCTTGTTGCCCAGCTGGTATATTTTATGATCATTTTATCTTTATTATCAAACAAAGAGAGTCAACAAATAGCATCATAAGTTTAAACTAGGATATATGAACTATGCACATAGAATATGACTTTTAAAATTCATAAAGTTTTTACATATATGCTTAGTTGCTTTTTCTAAATTGTTTTTAGCAGATACTACAATAGGTCGCAATGTTAGCAACAAAGTTACACAGTATTCTTGAGAAAGTTTAATAAGAAACATAGATTATGGGTTTGTCCCTGTAAACCAAGGGTGCATTTAATACTACACAGATGCAAGGCTTCTGGCAAGATGTTCAGTTGCCATAAGAGCCTGAAACCCTGAGGCTGTATAATAGCAGGCATTCAGGAGCCCACTGAAAAAATTCAGTTAACTGGATATGTTGTCAAATAGCTGGGATTTTAGAAACATCCAGATGATGGATTTTTTTTTTCCCATTTTTCATCAGTATGTTTAGGCCCAATCTTAATTTCCTTAACAATTTATACATTTTTTAAAGTTCATTGCTTTTATGTAAAAGAACCATTTCTATTCTTTCGCTCCTCTTCATCATAAAAGGCTTAAAGGATAAATGATTACACTGAAAACAAATCACTAGCATCATCAAGGCACAGAACAACACACTAAAACCATAATCAATTTCTTTTACCCCATAATTTCAGTAAGATTCATTAAATCCCAATTAAATTTTGTTTAAGCTTTATGTTGAAGTCTTTTCACAGTACCTTAAAATTTGCTTAGACCAATACTCAGGATGAAGTCTATGCTACCTGAGCAGAAAGCCCTGTATTTTTAGGTTCTTCCATGTAACCAGGTTTGATGGTTGAGCCATAGCATGAAGTTTAATTTGATTCTAGGTTATTTAATTTGGTTTTGGCCCTACAGAAAAAATCCTCGGTTTTTGATTCTCAGCAGTATTCAGTTCAATAGCTGATTTCCAAAGTAGGTCCAGATGTTGGTCTCAGGGGACTTGTTAGAATAACTATTGTATTCTAAGACCAAATTCTTGTACATTTCAAGTGATTGATACTTAAGCCTATTGTTTTCTTTAAACATTGGTTGACACACAGCATAGTCATTTTTCATTCCGGGCTCTGAATGAATACTATGAAGTATGGACAAGGGCAGAAGAAAGAGAATCCCAGGCCTGTAGAGTATTGCCTAATAATGCATGCAAGTGGAGTGAGATTGCTAATTCAAAGAGTGGTAATTTTTAAATAAAGCAGGTATTAGCTTTTCTTATGCAAATTGACTTTGAGTTGTACAAATCTTTTTTTTTTTTTATTTCCCCTCTAAACATCCTTACCTAATAAACACTTCTTGAAAGTGACCAATAAAAATGCTGACACATCTCATTATGGGGCATTACTATTGCTTGAATATCATCCGTCACTTTGCATTACTTTGATGTAACACAAGATTTTGATGCAGTTTGTTATGACAGCCACTGAACAATGTCATCTACAAAAATTCTGAGTTAAAGCTGTTCATCTTAACCCTATTTTTGCCTAATATAACATCAAAATTTTAACAATATTATTTAAAAATAAAATTATGTATTCCTCACTTACTGGAATATTTAAAATGGCAGAGCATATGTTCCATGAAACAGGATGGGCAGCTGACAAGGACATGGATGTGTTGCTATATCAATAGATTATAGTTACAATATTTTACAGCTGCTTCATCTCTATTCAGAATATTCAAAGGTTCCTGGGTCAACCGCTTCTTATTTACTTAAATTTCTATTGACTAGCTTCAGAAAGCAAATCTGACAAAATGATTAATTAGACTTTATAGCTCATTGACAAGCTGTAGTTTAATAGAATTAGCAGAGCTCAAGTTCATCTTTAAATACCATTATGGCCTTCATATTAAAAATGTCAAATTATATTTTCCCGTTGTTACAAAATCCAAGATGACTTATTCCAAACTTATATCAATGACAATGAAAAACGCAACAGGACACCTTATTTAATACAAAACTTCCACAGCAATAAGAATATTTTCAGAAAATTTATTCAGTGACTCATGATATATAAATTTGCATTTTAAATATAAAATGTTTCTGAATACTCTATGATAATACAACAAAATTATCTATGCAATATATTTATCTCCACCAAATTGGAAAAAAAGTAATATAATGAGCCAATATTTCAAATTACTTATGTCTGACCTTGCTTATTGTACTAGATGTGGCCTGAAACCTAAAGTAATATCTTATATATCGTATTATATTCATAATAACATCTGAGTTAATTTCAGTTAGGAATTCCTATAGTAAAATAAGTTGGATTAAACACATGCTAATGAAGTGATTCCTTATATAAGAGTAATAAAATCAAAAGATTTTATGTTTAATAGGCATCTCAAATTAAACATGTTCAAAACTGAATCCTTGATTTTTTTACCTCATAACTTACTTCTCCCAAAACTTTCCACATCTCATTTTATGATGACTCTATCCTTCCCATTGCTCAGGCCAAGCACGTTTGAGTTGTCTTTGACTCTTTTGTTTTCTTTCACATTCGTACATTGCAATAGAAATCTTGTTAGTTATACATTCAAAATATATCTTGAATTAAAACATTTCTCACTACCTCCATTTTTTTTTTTTTTTTACTTTGGTCTAAATCACCATCATCCTTCTCCTGAAAACTGTGATAACCTTCCTGCTTCTTTCTTTATTCCCCTATAGTGTACTCCACACAGTAGTTAGAGTAAACCTTTTAGTAAGTCAGATTGTGTCATTTCTTTCCTCAAAATCCATTTTACTCAGAGGAAAATTCTAAGTCCGTGCAATGGCCTACAATATCCCTCATGATCTGCTCATCTCTACTTATCCCATCTCTCTTTGATCTCATCTGTTACTACTTTCCTCCACATTCACTCTGTTGCAGTCACACTACTCTAATAAGCCAATAATGCCCTCACATTAAGACATTTATACTAGCTTTCTGTTCTGCCTGAAATGCTCTTCCTCTGGGTATTTGCTTGATAACACCCTACATTATTTCTTATTTTTATTGTTTAATATTTGTTCCCCTTGCTAAAATATAAGTTCCATGCAGGTAAGCATCATTGACTATGTCATTCACCGATATATCTCAAACACCAAGAATAGTAACCGCACCCTATAAAAATTTACTAAATTGAAAGTATGTGGGTGTAAAACAAGTTAGTAAGCTCAAATAGAGTTGTTTCATAGGACAGGAACTTGTAACAAATTAAACCTACTAGGATCTGAGCAGTCTAGTTGCAAACACTTTTGCCTCTTGAATGTCCTAGAAATGAAAGTTGTTGGCACTGTTGTGACACTGTAATTGAGACCTTCAAATCTCATTTTAAGGGAACAATATCCTCTTTATTATTTCCCAATGACCTATCTGTTCCCAGTGGATTTTCCAAAGAATTTTAGGCAGTCTATTAGTTCAAACACCCAAGGTCCAGAACTGTAAACCAGGAAAATAGTTACTCAGATACTCTGATTCATATGCTAAGCCTTCCTAACTAGCAGGTCATCCCCAATGAATTGCCTAATAATATCCATATCCACACAGAGACTCACATCAGGAAACATATACGATATGGATACCGCTATACATATATATATATATATATATATATATGTATGTATGTATATATTTGTATTTATATATTTATATACATACTAGTATATATAAAATATGTAAAATATATATTTATATTCATATAGTGGTATATCTTTTTATAAATTTATTTGTCCTGAAAGGAGAGATTATGACTCTATTTCAGTCCCTTTATCCCTGAAAAAAACATAATTAATTACGTGAAGTTTTTTATTTATTTATTTTGGTGAAAAGTATCATGCAATTGGAGGCAATATTCCAGAGCTATGATTTGAAATTTAAAATTAAGCCATATTCTTTTCTTACACTCACAGAAAGCCAAGAGTCAAATGCATTAACACAGTAGTTTTTCTTTCTAATTGGTACACATTTGTATCATAACTTGACACTATACCTACATGTGCAATAGAAAATTGTCAAGTTCATTTACTACCTACAAGCAGTTTTAAAATCTTATTTGCCTTTATTCCTCTTGAGGGAAAAGTGCCTATTTTACACACTGACGTTTCAAATCTCCTCCAAGGGAGGGACATTTCATGGTATAATAATTTAGAAATGATGCAAAATATCAAAATTTGTCAGATTCTCCACTTTGATGTTTGGACTTCTCTTTTGGAACTCCAACAATGCTATAAAACATATTCTTCAGATGAAAGTGAACTTTTGCACCATTTTCCAACTTTGCTTATTTATGTGCCTACTTATTATCTTCCAGTTTCCAAAATAAAATATTAGTTTTGAAATGTAAATGATGATCTCTTTCTGGTTAATATGCTACGTATGCATTACCCTGTTTTAATTTTCAGCAATGATATCCATAGAATCTACTTGCAATTAATCCCAATAATTTTAAAATTTTACTTAACTTTGTCACATGGGCAAGTAGAAAGCTGACAGAAAGTAGAGAAATAGAGCAGTTCTTATTGTGGAAGGCATATGCAAACGTGTGCACTTTAGAGCACAGAATTCCAGAGAGAGGGGGCAAATCATGGGGAATAACGGGGCTCCAAATGCACACTTTTGCATGCTTGACTTAACTGTGGGAAGATCTTGTGAGATATCTTTGTCTTTTAATCTCCCTTGGGTAAATAGTTTGAATTAAGAATTTTATAATGAATCTATAAATTTCTGCCTCAAACAAGGTCATCCAGGTGGCTGTTATTTATAGGTGTATCAGAGTAACCTTTCCTAAACCATCGTCCCTGGTACAGAGATATGGTAGTAAGCTCAAAATCCATGTGGTAGAAGCCTCACTTTATGATACATTAAGATACATTATGATACATTAAAGTTACTAAAAGCAAAGTTACTAAAAGCAAATAAAAAGTATATAGTATACTCGTTATACTTTGGTGTTTTACTTAGTAAAATGCCTAAATATCCATTCACTCACTAGTTTTTGATATACAGAAGATATTTTTGAATGTGAGTCTGCTGACAGAATTTTTTTCACATATCATATCCATTATCCATTACACTACAAATTTAAATTTCTTTAAAGAGGAATAGGAAGTTAAAGGACACTTACAGATCTATCTGAACACAAAATGCTTCTAGAATTTTACAGATTTACAATTTTTCTCTTTATTCCATCACAACTGATTTTGCGACAAAGTTTTAAATGACATACTTTTACTGAATCTTCCCAAAGCATCGTTTTTTATAAAAATGCTTTGTGACCACATAGAGCGGTGGGATAGGGAGGGTGGGAGGGAGGGAGATGCAAGAGGGAAGAGATATGGGGACATATGTATATGTATAACTGATTCACTTTGTTATAAAACAGAAACTAGCACACCATTGTAAAGCAATTATACTCCAATAAAGATGTTAAAAAAAAAAAGAACTTAAGATCTTAAAAGAAAAAAAAAAATAGTAATGTCATAAATGCTCAAATTAAACGAAATGGAAGTTTGAGACATATTGTCATCTATTATGTAATTATATTTGTAGCAAGTTGATATCAAAATATCATTTTCTATATTATGACTATAAAATTTGGCAATGCTAGATAAAAGAAAAATAGTATATTCCTTTTCACACTCATATGTTTATTATTTTACATAAAAGGCAAATATGTACTTACATTAATATATACAAATGCTATAACAGGATTTGAGGAAAGATAGAATAAATTCTAGGTAAGCATATAACTCATCTGCTGGGAAAAGAAATGAATAAGCATATTATACAGAGTAGTCTGCTGCACATGTCAATGTACAGTGATTATTGTTAGATTTTAAAGAGGGAAAGAAAAATATTGGTAAATATGGTAAATTAGTTAAGTAGATACAGATTAAGAGACTTTTATTATATACCTGTATGTTCCCAATTGGGACAAGAGAGGTGGTTATTACTCTGTACTTTAATTTTTTTTCTTTATTTGGCAAGTTTTAAATTAGCAGATAAACAAAGCAATACGAAGATACATAAAGCTAAAGACAAAAGTCCACCCACTCCCCAATTGTGTTCTTTTGAGTTTAACAGCTTAGTATATCTCATTCTATATATATCCTTGTTCAGACAAGCATTCATAAGCATATATACACTTATACATTATTTTATTTGTAACGAAATAGAAACTATCTCATGGACAGTACTCTGGAATGTTTTAAACTTAATTTATCATTTTTAAGTCTTCAGGACAGTAGAAAAACTAGGAACAGGGAACATTTTTTTACTAATTCACTTACATAATTTCCTTTAAAGAACGAGTCCACTATTAAAATCAAAAGGACTAGCAATGCTGAACCTAGATCATGTAATAGGAGAATTTATGGAGCTCTAATTATGTGGCATAATCTGTGTAAAAACTTTACATATATTACTACTTTATTACTCAAAACAATTTTGTGAGGAAGGTGTTATTATGCCCTTTATAAATGAGAACGTTTAGGCCAGAAGTGGTTAAATAATTTGACGAAGGTTACACACCTACTAAATATCAGAGTCATGGCTATAATCCATAGAGAAATGTCTGACTACAGCGCCCAAGTGATTAAACACTATACCTCAGTAACTTCATGTCTAATGGCATCAATAATACAATTTTTATTTATTGCATGGGTTTCCTAATTTGACAGAACTCTTTAGAAAATAATCTTGAAGATGTAAACCCTAAACAAGAATTTATGTTTTAATGAATAAAAGGAAAAAAAAAATCCAAGTTTGCTTTTGGTTTAATGAAAGTTTGTGATAGAAATCAACAACAGTTCCTATCATAAAAAGGTAATATGCAACTAAAATTGGGCTTTCTTCCATGAGGGAAGTTAGTAGGAATTAGAACTATTATGTAAATGTAGTTACTGTAAATCATATGTGCTTATTATTAAATGACATATACCATGGAACCATTTGAAGTTGGAATTATAACTATTAAAACTTTGAAAAGTGATTCATCCCTAAATGTGTCATCCAAAAGAGGTTCATTATGTCAGTTGTCTGGTCGATATTCTAAGAGAAGGAGAAGATCAATCTGTTGGTACAATCTATAGTGGATTATTAAACCATCTCTATCTAGGAGTCTGGCTTTACTGGGCCAAGTCATATAAAATAATTTTGCTAAATCTTTGAGTAATGTTTAAGTTGTCCCAGAACAAATACATGGCCCTTACAGAGTATGAGCAGAAACATTTTCCTTGTTCATTTTGAAATTTGGTAACATACTACCTATCTTCCTCCTCTCAAATCGTAATGGAAAAAATGAGATTGCTGTTATTCTTTCAGAAGGCCCCTCAAAATTTAATTTTAAAAAAATCTGGGTCTTTTAAAAAATCTTTAGCAAGTATACATCTCATTAAATAAGAAAAGGTGACACTATCAGATTTTCTTTTAATGCTGTGTCTTGTACCTCAGTAATTTGCCAGTGCTTTAGTTCAAAAGTAGTTATCATATATTTCAATCAGAAAATCTGTACAAATTATCATGCATATTATTAAATTAAGTAATTTCCCTCATGTTTTTCTAAATTTATGAGTGTGAAATGTACCTGAATAGCTGCCATTTTGAATTCTGAGGAGGAAAATATTTTAATGGATATCTAAGAGACAAGTATAAAAAGAGAGGTGAGTCAAAGAGAGGAAAATCATACCTCTAGCTAAAATCAACAGCTTGGATTACTCCAGAACTCACAGGTTGCAAATGCAAAAGTCTATAGGCCAGGCAGGAAACGTCAAAGAGTCTGTAAGAGTTGAAATGCAATAGGGAGCTGTGTGCTCTGAGGGGAAGTGGAGAACACATGTCTTTTTAATGGGGACATAGGCTTCTCACCTCGACCTGAGTTTTGCCATGAGGGAATGTTGCAAGAGTTGCCTAACCTGAATTTTTTTAATGAGAAGCCAAAAATCTAGATTTATATGGGAAATTTCCTGATATTTATATATTGGTTACCAGTAAAATTAAGGAATAAAACAGGGTGGGCTAGAAATAAACACAATCATAAGATCACTTTGTACCATTAGTCTTAAATTTCTGACCTCTAGAGTAGAAACATGAAATTCCATGATTCTTCAATGAAATCAAGCAATGTAACCTTCTGCTTGCCTCTTAGAGTGTGCTTAACAACTGCTCCTCACACAGATATTAAGGAACACCTCCCCAAAATTCATATGCCGCCCTTTTCCTATCCTCTAGGAGACAATGAGGATAGGTAGCCTCATTAACTCTGCTGTCAAACTCTGCAGTCTGATCACCCTTGCATTTGGGAAACAAAACTGGCAATTTGGTAATATATGCAGAGTCTTTAGCCCAGTGTTTGTCTCATTGTAGTTTTTCTCTAAATGTTAGTTTGATTTCCATTCTAGGTTGTGATGAAGTATTAACTACCACACTCTAAAAGAGTGTTTATTACACAATGAAACCCATGTTAATTTATTTCTTCAGTTGGATAATTAACACTCTTTCATAAAGACAGTGACATAATCAATGATCAAAATTCACACCATCAGGCTCCTAGATTTGGAACGTGTGTGCAGTCATTAGACTTTGGGAAATGGGCTGTACATTTGCTGAGCACTTTCTCTCATCCTAGCTCTTTTAATATTTATATCTTACATATCTATAGGAGCAGAGAAAAAAGGACAAAGTGGAAGGATGAAGGTTCATTGTTCTCTAGTATTTCCCTCTGATCTGCCACGCCACAGAATGTGGAAGAGTTAAGAGTAGAAAGGCTTTGGTACCATTATCTAATGAAAAAAAAAAAAAAATAGGCCTAAGAGTTAGGGGATCCAAGTTCTAGTTAAATGGTGGTCCCTTAAACAAATAACTTGACTTTTACTTGACTTTCAGTTTCCTCACATACCAAAGCTGTGGGTTAGGGAGCTAGAAACAACCCTGGCCTTACCTATCTTGTGGGACTGTTGAGAGGGGAAAGTGTTTTAACAGACGGTATGCCTCTTCAGAAGTCAGATATGTCATATTATAAAATCAGGAATCCATTATCATTATTTCTAGAATCTTTATCTCTTCCAAAACCTCATCAAGCTCTCAATGGGACAGTGCCCTAGGCATATATGCCTGTTGCTTGTTCAATAAAAACATATGGTATATTCGATTAAAACATCTTTTCTTTGGGCATAGTTGTCTAACACAGGGATTTTTCAATCAGATGTGATTTTTCCCTCTCTCCTGACCCAGGGGACATGGGGAAATATCTAAAGATATTTTTGATTGTCACAACTGGGTTGGGGTGTGCTACTAGCATATAATGGATAGAGACCAAATTTGCTGCTAAACATTCTACAATGTACAGGACAGTTCTTTACAACAAAGATTTATATGATTTAAAACTGTAAAGTTGGGAGAAGTCCTGTACAGGTACTTTTCCAAAGAAGGCATACAGATGACCAACAGGCTTATGAAAAGATGCTCAACATCATTAAATCATTAGAGAAGTGCAAGTCAAAACCGCAGTGAACTATTACCTCACACCTGTCAGCATGCAGTCATCAAAAAGACAACAAATAACAAGTGTTGGTGAAGATGTTGAAAGAAGGGAACACTAGCACACTATTGATGGAAATGTAAATTGGTACAGCCACTATGGATAATAATATGGAAGCTTCTCAAAAAATTAAAAATAGAACTACCAAATGATCCAGCAATTCCACTCCTGGATATATATCCAAAGAAAGTGAAAACAACTAATTTGAAAAGATATATGCATCCCAATGTTCATAGCAGTATTATTTACAATGCTGCTATAAATATATGTAAATATATATATATTCCATTGAATATATATATTCAATAGACTATTACTCAGCTATGAAATGAATGAAATTTTGCCATTTGCAACAACATGGATGGACCTTGGAGGGTACTGTGCTTAGTGAAATAAGATAGAGAAAGACAAATACTGTATGTTTTCACTTATATGTGGACTCTGAAAAATAAAACAAATGAATGACTATAACAAAACAGACTCACAGATACAGAAAACAAACTAGTGGTTACCAGGTGGGAGACCAGTGGAGGGAGGGGCAAAATAGTGGAAGGGGATTAAGAGGTACAAGCTACTAGGCATAAAATAAATAAGATACAAGAATAGAATGTACAACATACTTACTTTAGTGTATCATCTGATTTAGCTAGTTTATCCACCAGTGGAATATATCTGTCAAGGTACAATTTGTTGTGTGTTTTGTTTTTGTTTTGAGGGGGTAAATTTAGGTATTTGACAGAGGATTTTATAAGATAAAGGTTGTTGCTTCATTTAAAAATGATATGTAATTGATGGAAAAAAGACTTTCTGTAAACAGAATGAGTTTTCTCTGCAGTTTTGTTTATTTATATATTTTAAATCAAATGATTTTTTTTATGCCTGAATCTCTCAAATACTATGGAGAAAGAAAAGTATTGTAAAGGACTGAATTACTTTTTTCAGAACATAAGGGGATAATTTGACATATTAACTAGATACAGAAAGCATGACTGGAATTTAAGAGGAAATTTTTATGGTCTATCGAACTTGAAAATACGCAATATATTCAATGGATATAATAAGTTGATAATATCAGATGAATATTTCATTATACTGTCATTATCTTATCAAATTATTTAAAATACGAATTGATGCTGAATGCACATTAGTAAATCATTATATTCATGTAAGCATAACTTTTAGATAGAAAACTTTGTAAAACAATATTTAATATGGATCTGAAGCAGGCCCCAAAGGAAAGGCAAAGAGCTCAGAACAGTTTCAGTCAAGTTCAAATTATTTTCACATACTTCATCATATTTTTAGTGATTATATATTTATAGTACTGGAAGGTTCACAAAATGAGAAAGCTGTCTATGCATTTTCTATTTTTTTTATACAAAGGATCATCTCCTGATTTAGATTCTTATCAACTCATAGCCTTAACTTCATTGCTATGTAAGATGATGGAAGAAATGATTTATTACATTCTGTCATTCTTTCTAGAGAAAAATAATCTTCCTCAGTGTTAAAGTGGCTTTCAGGCAAATCAATCAACCACAGATCATGTCATAAGACTGTCTTCCGATGTTAATAAAGCATTCTGTAATAAAGAGTTTTTATGTGTTGTATTTATAGACAGTGAAAAAAGTATAACAGGCTGCTTAAAAAGGACTGCAGTACTTGTAATTTGTGATAATATAGTTTAAAATTCTTAGTTGTGTGATTTTCTTTGTAAATAATAAATATTTGAATATACCAATGTATGTCTTTCTCATTAATTTTAGAAAATGAGTAAAGAAGTTTTAGAAATATGTTTCATTAAAAGAAAACCCTTATTTTGGAAAATGTGGAGACAAAGTGGCTATGCTGTATTTGGGCATTTTCTGATGATAACACAATATCTTTATTTACATGCTTCTTTCTTGAATAGATTATACAAGCCATATTACTTTTAAGAAGAAAAATGGAAATTTTACAATAAATCAACCCCTCTTACTGCTTAACACATACAAACATTTTCTCTTGTACTTTTACAAAACATGTGATGATAGAACTATGTAAAAATTTTGAGGTGAAAAAATATCACAACATACCAATATCTAGAATAATACCAAACTTTGTTTCAAATGGAGACACATTTTCTGCTTAGATATTCAGTAAAGTGAACAATTTAAATTATCTATGAATACTCTCAGGCCAACTATAATTCATTGCCTCCACATGACCAATTGTAAGGAAAGAATGACATTTACTACAAAATTGAAATATTTAGAAGTATGACTGAATAATGACTTATCCTAGGGTCATCATATTCAGTTTGGTAATTGAACAATGCATGTCTTAAGTGAATAGAAATAGAAGCATCAAGAATCTTTTAGAAAATATATAAGATATCCACTTTTCTATTATCTGGAACTCTGGTAATAGTTACTTGATTATATGTGTCAAACACTTAATTCGGTGCTAGAATTTGATAGATTTATTTAATGCTATTCAATATTAGGTTATTTTGATAGTTCAAAAGTGGAAGATGAGCCATTGGGATCCCTGCTTCAAAAAATAATGAAAAGAGTTAATTTGCAAAATATAATTTTATGAAAGTAGAACACATTAGAAAAATCTTTTTTTATAATTTACAGGCACATTATTGTTAACACAGTCATATCCATAAATGGTATAAAATATGAGATTTATAGTTTCTCTGTTTTTGTTGATATATATGGTTTCATTACTAAGATAAGATGGAAAAATTCTGAAAATTATCTGACCACATCACTTATTAAATAAGAATTTAAATTACCAATAAGAAAAATGTACCTAATACTGACCCGAATATTTTTAAACCTCATTTACTTTATAAGCTTCAGTGTATATGGCTAATTTGATGTTGTGTTTAATACTATTTGTAGATATTTCTATAGTGTGTGGTTTATTTATATACAGTTCATCAAGTTATTTTTCATTTAACTTCTTCCTCCCTTTGAATACCACAAATAGCATTCTTGTCCTCAGAGAGTCATCCAACATGAGTTTGGGTTTTAAAAAGTCAGTTAGGTTGTTAGATTACTCACCAGGATATACTGGTGAATTATTTCATGTCCTTATTTCACTGAATTAGATTGCTAAAGTACAACCTTTACAATCTATCACATTTCAGATCTTTTAAGTGCCATTGATAGCATCCTGGAAATTTCAATCACCCCAGTGAGGATTGGCTTGCGGAATTATTGATGTCTATAATACGGTAATATGTCAAGGCAACAATGTCATTTTTGTGTGGCTCCCAGTTTGTGTAGGTATTAAAGGAAATGAAATGGGAGATAAAGCAGTCAAAAAGGCTTTGTAAAATCATTCAGGTGTATCAAATATTTAATGATTTTAAAGGGAATATAATTTATAACAAAACAAAGAACAGATGCCAAATGATGAAAACTAAGTAATGAGGGTTAAATAAGTTTACATACATACAAAATTTTACAAATTTATTTTATTTGTCAACTTTATTTCTTAAAATACCAAGATGTACTATTTTGTGGGGATCCAAATATTCCAAGTTATCTTTGAATTTTTATCAGTTGTTGCCTCGTAGTCACATTTTGTTTTTTTCTAATTGTAACATCATGGACCTGTGATCAGACAGTATGATTATCTGTTTCTAATAGTTGAAAATGTAATTATGATCTCATACTAGAGTTTAATAAATAGCTGTCATAAACAATAAAGGGATTATAAATGTAATTAATAAATGGCATTACCTTCAAATAGCTCCCAGGATATTACTGACTTAGAAATGCTAATAATTTGAACAATGTCCACTTACTTACAAACTAAAAAAAAAAAAAAAATTAAAATATAGCTCTTTTGTTTCCCTGAAATTCTAAAATTACTAGAATACAGTAAATTAAAAACAAAGTATATAATGTAGTTTCTTAAGGAATGATTAGATTATTTTTAAAGTCAAGTAATTTAGGTTTTTCTAAGTAAAATAATGGATTTTGCTTCAATAGGATGTTTTGGCACCATGAATATATAGATTCTTAGTCATTTACCACAGTTGTGTTTATGTTTCCTTAGTAACTTACACTGTATCGTCCTATAATCAATAAGGATAATAAAATTGCCCTTAGCCTGATTCTTTTTTGAGGAGGGCAATAATGTTTGCAGCACCACACATCAAATATTTCCCACTCTGCAGTTCAAGGTGAAAGTTTCCTAGGAAATGAAATAGTGAGGCAAATCAGTGCTAAGATACAAGGTCTAGGTGAAAGGCAGAGAAGCAAGACTATGATAAATATTTTCTTAACAGTCTTATTTAAAAATATTTCTTGGGTAGAGCTAGTAACAAACATAATTGTGTTAATATCAAAAAAGTCAGTAATAATTTATTATCTATATGTATATGGCCTCCTAAAGCAGGTTTATCTTTTATAACTTGCAACATGTTGCTAGTTCCCTCATTTCAGTTGTACACTTGTTTTTAATCCTTGAAATTTAAAATTCCACAAACTAATTTTCCCTCAAACTGCTTCTATTTATTATCAACAACAAAATCTGATCCTTTACCTTCACTCAGAACCTACTGCTACTACTGCTACTACTATTACCACTTCCCTTTCCCTCCAATCTTTATCGTCATTTATTCACTTATATCTATCAATCTATCAATCCAGGGTTTGTATTTACACCCCATTGAAATTCTTTGTAGTGCCTTCCTGGAACTTCATAGCAAAACTGATAAAAAAAACACTAACTAGTATTAATTGAGCATTTATCACATGTTAAAAATTGTACTAAATGTTGTCGTGTATACTGTGATTACCTCCATTTTACAGTTGAAGAAATTGAGGATTGAGGATGTTAACTTTCTGATTTATGAATGGAATCAAATCTGTAGCCCAGTAAGTTTAACAAATGTACTAAACTGCCTCTGAAGTAGTAGACACATTGCTTCTTCCAATAGGCATTAATTGGGTAGTATACTATTGGGTCTTGGAGTGAGAGGAAATACGAATATAGGCCTATTATCTGACAGGAAAGGTATGAATACAACAGCAAAACTACCTCCTATAACTGATCCAACCATCCCAATCCCCCAACTTGTTGGATGGCAATATTTAAAACATATAGATAAAGTTCTAACTTGTCAGTTTACCATATTTCAGTATTCTTCAGTGAAGCATTTTTTTCTAATACCTTTTTTTCTATGAATTCTTACTTTCAGGATGCCCCCTTCTGTGACTTTCTTTATAAGAAGGCCCCTGGAAAAATGGGGAGGGGGATGCTTACATTACTTTATGGCAATGGAGTTGTGTATGTGAGTGAAGATACTGCATCCCTGATGAAGCCATAGCTATTGAGCAGCTGATTCAGCATAATCCCTGGATCATTTTCCCAGTCCCACTCCCATTCCTAGTACAAGGCATCTTCATCCTGACATAGGTCTCGATTGTTACTCTACTCATCCTTTCCACACATCTCTATTTCTCACTAGAGATGGGGAACTTCTGCATGCTATCTGAAGGCCTTGTTGCATCAGAAGCACTGCATCAGGTTCATTTATTTACCCTTGTCACAATTGTGTTATCACTACTGCTACAACCGCCACCACCATTACCACCCACCGTATCAGTGGTCTCTTTTCAGATTTCCAAATAAAGAGTGAATCAGAAACCCTGCTAAAAACTGGAAAAGAATGGATCTCATATGTCAATACCCAATTATCTTCTTAATGTATGCGTATTCCTACAGTTCCTTGGGCTAGAGGTTCCTTTTCTTTTCATCTTTTGGCAGACTTTCCCTCGGTCGTTTTCTTCTCTTTTGAGAGGTAACTTTTATATTGCTCCTTTCCCTGGAAGAAAATAGCAAATTTTGTACAGTGACATAAAACACAATTGGGGAATTATTTTTTAAAAATATTTTATGTGATTATTCTAAAAACTTAACTACATCAACTACTGATTTCTGTCAGTTATCATAACAATTTTTGCAGTATTATTAAAAACTTCCATGACATTTAACGACTGACTAATATTCAATCAGTTGATTTAACTCAAGCTGAGTATACCTATTTGCTTATACTTATTATTTAAAATTTCAAATCTCACTTTTCCTTAGAAAAAACATTGCAGTGGAGTTTGTTCACTCGTTTATTTATTTTTGTTTTTTATTCAAATATTTTTTCTGCAGTTAAGATTATTTCCATAACATATATTGCCTCCAGAAGTCAAATTAAAGGACCAAAGAATATGAACATGTTTTTAAAAGTCTTATGCTTAAAAATGAGTATTTACAGAATAATAAAATACAGAAAAGCACAAAAAAAAAATAAAAAATCAACCCAGATCAAATCAATCCTGTGTTCTGTGGGGTTTTTTTGGAATTTGTAACTTTCTACATTTGAAGATAATTACTTGTATTATCAGAAATGTAATTATTTTATTATATTAACCCCTCTTCACCTACCATTGATATTTGGGTAGTATACTGCCAGTTTTTACACATAAACACACACACACACAAACACACACAGAGGGAAGAAAAAAAATAAGGCTCTTTGTAAACTGATTTCCAGTAAGATTCCACTGATTTTTACTTACCTTGGCAATTTGTGAGAGCACCCCTACTTACTAAGCACTTCTGTCATTGTGTTTTCTCACTTAATAAACTCTGTCAATTGACACATTTTTTTAAATGGCCTGAAATTGCTTATAAAATATAGTTATTTGATTACTAGTGAGGTTAAACTTTTTTTCCAAATTGTATTTACATTTGAATTTCCACTTTAGAGAAGAGTACAATTTAATCTTTTTCCATTATTTCTTTTTTAAAAACAACTTTATTGGAGTATAATTGCTTTACAATGGTGTGTTAATTTCTTCTTTATAACAAAGGGAATCAGCTATAAATATACATATATACCCATATCCCCTCCCTCTTGTGTCTCCCTCCCCCCATCCCTATCCCACCCCTCTAGGTGGTCACAAAGAGCCAAACTGACCCCCTTGTGCTATGCAGCTGCTTCCCACTAACTATTTTACATTTGGTAGTGCATATACAGCAATGCCACTCTCTCACTTTGTCCAAGGTTACCCTTCCCCCTCCCTGTATCCTCAAGTCCATTCTCCATGTCTGTGTATTTATTCCTGTACTGCCCCTCGGTTCTTCAGAACCTTTTTTTTTAGATTCCATATATATGTGTTAGCATATGGTAATTGTTTTTCTCTTTCTGACTTACTTCATCCTGTATGACAGAGTCTAAGTCCAACCAACTCACTACAAATAACTCAATTTTGTTTCCTTTTATGGCTGAGTAATATTTCATTGTATATATGTGCCACATCTTCTTTATCCATTCATCTGTGGATGGACACTTAGGTTGCTTCCATGTCCTGGCTATTGAAAATAGTGCCGCAATGAACACTGTGGTACATGACGCTTTTTGAACTATGGTTTTCTCAGGGTATATGCCCAGTAGTGGGATTGCTGGGTCGTATGGTATTTTAGTTTTAATTTTTTAAGGAACCTCCATAATGTACTCTATAGTGGCTGTATCAATTAACATTCCCACAAACAGTGCAGGAGGCTTCCCTTTTCTCCACACCCTATCCAGCATTTATTGTTTGTAGATTTTTTGATGATGGCCATTCTGACTGGTGTGAGGTGATACCTCACTGTAGTTTTGATTTACATTTCTCTAGTGATTAGTGATGTTGAGCATCCTTTCATATGTTTGTTGGCAATCTGTATATCTTCTTTGGAGAAATGTCTATTTAGGTCTTCTACCCATTTTTGGATTGGGTTGTTTGTTTTTTGATATTGAGCTGCATAAGCTGCTTGTATATTTTGGAGACTAATCCTTTGTCAGTTGCTTCATTTGCAAATATTTTCTACCATTCTGAGGGTTGTCTTTTCGTCTTGTTTATGGTTTCCTTTGCTGTGAAAAACCTTTTAAGTTTCATTAGGCTTCATTTGTTTATTTTTGTTTTTATTTCTATTTCTCTAGGAGGTGGGTCAAAAAAAGGATCTTACTGTGATTTATGTCATGGAGTGTTCTGCCTATGTTTTCTTCTAAGAGTGTTAAGAGTGTCTGGCCTTACATTTAGGTCTTTAATCCATTTTAAGTTTATTTTTGTGTATGGTGTTAAGGAGTGTTCCAATTTCATTCTTTTACATGTAGCTGTCCAGTTTTCCCAGCACCACTTATTGAAGAGGCTGTCTTTTTTCCATTGCATATTCTTGCCTCCTTTAGCAAAAATAAGGTGACCATATGTGTGTGGGTTTATCTCTGGGCTTTCTATCTTGCTCCATTGATCTATATTTCTGTTGTTGTGCCAGTACCAAACTGTCTTGATTATTGTAGCTTTGTAGTATAGTCTGAAGTCTGGGAGCCCGATTCCTCCTGCTCTGCTTTTCTTTCTCAAGATTGCTTTGGCTATTCGGGCTCTTTTGTGTTTCCATACAAATTATAAACTTTTTTGTTCTAGTTCTGTGAAAAATGCGTTTGGCAGTTTGATAGGGGTTGCATTGAATCTCTAGATTGCTTTGGGTACTATAGTCATTTTCACAGTGTTGATTTTTCCAATCCAAGAACATGGTATATCACACTATCTGTTTGCATCATTTTAATTTCTTTCAGCAGTGTCTTATAGTTTTCTGCATACAGTCTTTTGTCTCCTTAGGTAGGTTTATTCCTAGGTATTTTATTCTTTATTTTGCAGTGGTAAATGGGAGGGTTTCCTGAATTTCTCTTTCAGATTTTTCATCGTTAGTGTATAGAAATGCAAGAGAATTCTGTGCATTAATTTGTATCCTGTTACTTTACAATATTCATTGATTAGATATAGCAGTTTTCTGGTAGCATCTGTAAGATTCTCTATGTATAGTATCATGTCATCTGCAAACAGTGACAATTTACTTCCTCTTTCCAATTTGGATTCCTTTATTTCTTTTCCTTCTCTGAATACTGTGGGTAAAACTTTCAAAACTTTGTTGAATAATAGTGTTGAGAGTTGGCAAACTTTTCTTGTCCCTGATCTTAGTGGAAATGGTTTCAGGTTTTCACCATTGAGAATGATGTTGTCTGTGACTTTAAATAAATAAACCCATGTATATGGCCTTTATTATGTTGAGATAAGTTCTCTCTGTGCCTACTTTCTGGAGGGTTTTTATCATAAATGCGTGTTGAATTTTGTCGAAAGCTTTTTCTGAATCTATTGAGATGATCATATTTTTTTTTTTAGGTTTCACTTTCTTTTTTCATTCTTTTTTTTAACATCTTTATTGGAGTATAATTGCTTTACAATGGTGTGTGTTAGTTTCTGCTTTATAACAAAGTGAATCACTTATACATATACATATGTTTCCATATCTCTTCCCTCTTGTGTTTCCCTCCCTCCCACCCTCCCTATCCCACACCTCTAGGTGGTCACAAAGCACCGAGCTGATCTCCCTGTGCTCTGTGGCTGCTTCCCACTAGCTATCTATTTTATGTTAGGTAGTGTACATATGTCCATGCCACTCTTTCACTTTGTCACAGCTTACCCTTCCACCTCCCCATATCCTCAAGTCCATTCTCTAGTAAGTCTGTGTCTTTATTCCCGTCTTGCCCCTAGGTTCTTCATAACTTTTTTTTTTCTTAGATTCCATTTATATGTGTTAACATACGGTATTTGTTTTTCTCTTTCTGACTTACTTCACTCTGTATGACAGACTCTAGGTCCATCCACCTCACTACAAAGAACTCAATTTCATTTCTTATTCTGCCTGAGTAATATTCCATTGTATATATATGCCACATCTTCTTTATCCATTCATCTGTTGATGGACACTTAGGTTGCTTCCATGGCCTGGCTATTGTAAATTGAGCTGCAATGAACATTTTGGTACATGACTCTTTTTGAATTATGGTTTTCTCAGGGTATTTGCCCAGTAGTGAGATTGCTGGGTTGTATGGTAGTTCTATTTTTAGGTTTTTAAGACACCTCCATAGTGTTCTCCATAGTGGCTGTATCAATTTACATTCCCACCAACAGTGCAAGAGTGTTTCCTTTTCTCCACACCCTCTCCAGCATTTATTGATTGTAGATTTTTTGATGATGGCCATTCTGACCGGTGTGAGATGATATCTCATTGTAGTTTTGATTTGCATTTCTCAAATGATTAATGGTGTTGAGCATTCTTTCATGTGTTTGTTGGCAATCTGTATATCTTCTTTGGAGAAAGGTCATGTGGTTTTTGTCCTTCAGTTGGTTAACATGTTGTGTCACATTGTTTGATTTGTGTATATCGAAGAATCCTTGCATTCCTGGGGTAAACCCCAATTGATTATGCTGTATGATCCTTTAAATGTGCTGTTGGATTCTGTTTGCTAGTATTTTATTGAGGATTTTTGCATCTATGTTCATCAGTGATATTGACCTGTATTTTTCTTTCTTTGTAACATCTTTGTCTGGTTTTGGTGTCAGGGTGATGGTGCCCTCATAGAATGAGTTTGGGAGTGTTCCTCCCTCTGCAATATTTTGGAAGAGTTTGAGAAGGATAGGTGTTAGCTCTTCTCTAAATGTTTGATCGAATTCGCCTGTGAAGCCATCTGGCCCTGGGCTTTTGTTTGTTGGAAGATTTTTAATCACAGTTTCAATTTCAGTGCTTGTGATTGATCTGTTTATATTTTCTATTTCTTCCTGGTTCAGTCTTGGAGGCTGTGCTTTTCTAAGAATTTCTCTATTTCTTCCAGGTTGTCCATGTTATTGGCATATATTTGCTTGTAGTAATCTCTCATGATCCTTTTTATTTCTGTGGTGTCAGTTGTTATTTCTCGTTTTTCATTTCTAATGCTGTTGATTTGAGTCTTTTCCATTCTTTTCTTGATGAGTCTGGTTAATAGTTTATCAATTTTGTTAATCTCCTCAAAGAACTAGCTTTTAGTTTTATTGATCTTTGCTATTGTTTCCTTCATTTCTTTTTCATTTATTTCTGATCTAATTTTTATGACTTCTTACCTTCTACTAACCTTTGTTTTTTTTTTTTGTTCTTCTTTCTCTAATTGCTTTATGTGAAAGGTTATGTTGTTTATTTGAAATTTTTCATATTTTTTGAGGTAGGATTGTTTTGCTCTAAACTTCCCTCTTAGAACTCCTTTTGCTGCATCCCATAGGTTTTGTGTCATCGTGTTTTCATTGTCATTTGTTTCTAAGTATTTTTTGATTCCTGTTTGATTTATTCAGTGATATCTTGGTTATTTAGTAGTGTATCATTTAGCTTCCATATGTTTGTATTCTTTACAGTTTTTTCCCTGTAAATGATATCTAGTCTCAGAGTGTTGTGGTCGGAAAATATACTTGATACAATTTCAATATTCTTATATTTACCAAGGCTTGATTTTTGGCCCAAGATATGATCTATCCAGGAGAATGTTCCATGAGCACTTGAGAAGAAAGTGTATTCTGTATTTTTTGGGTGGAATGTCCTATAAATATCATTAAGTTCATCATGTTTAATGTGTCATTTAAAGCTTGTGTTTCCTAATTTAGTTTCATTTTGGATGATCTGTCCATTGGTTAAAGTGGGTTGTTATTGTCCCCCACTATTGTGTTACTGGCTATTTCCCTTTTTACGGTTTTTAGCATTTGCCTTATGTATTGAAGGCTCTTATTTTGGGTGCATAAATATTTACAATAGCTATATCTTCCTCTTGGATCGAACCTTGATCATTCTGTAGTGTCTTTCTTTGTCTCTTGTAATAGTCTTTATTTTAAAGTCATTTTGTCTGACATAAGAATTGCTACTCCAGCTTCCTTTTGATTTCCATTTGCATGGAATATCATTTTCCATACTCTCACTTTCAGTCTGTATGTTTCCCTAGGTCTGAAGTGGATCTCTTGTAGACAGCATATATATGTGTCTCATTTTGTATCCATTCAGCCAGTCTATGTTTTTTGGTTTGAGCATTTTATCCATTTACATTTAAGGTAAATATTGATATGTATGTTCCTATTCCCATTTTCTTCATAGTTTTGTATTGGTTATTGTAGGTCTTTTCTTTCCCTTGTGTTTCTTGCCTAGAGAAGTTCCTTTAGCATTTGTTGTGAAGCTGGTTCAGTGGTGCTGAATTCCCTTAGCTTTTGCTTGTCTGTAAAGGTTTTAATTTCTCCATCGAATCTGAATGAGATCTTTGCTGGATAGAGTAATCTTGGTTGTAGTTTTATCCCTTTCATCACTCTAAATACGTCCTGTCCCTCCCTTCTGGCTTGCACCATTTCTGCTGAACAATCCGCTGTTAAACTTATGGCGGTTCCCTTGTATGTTATTTGTTGCTTTTCCCTTGCTGCTTTTAATAATTTTTCTTTGTATTTAATTTTTGATAGTTTGATTAATATTTGTCTTGTCCAGTTTCTCCTCGGATTTATCCTGTATGGGACTCTCTGATCTTCCTGGACTTGACTGACTCTTTCTTTTCCCATACTAGGGAAGTTTTCAACTATAATCTCTTCAAATATTTTCTCAGACCCTTTCTTTTTCTCTTCTTCTTCTTGGACCCCTATAATTCAAATGTCTTTTCATTTAATGTTGTCCCAGACGTCTTTGAGACTGCCCTCAATTTTTTTCATTCTTTTTTCTTTATTCTGCTCTGTGGTAGTTTTTTTTTTTTCACTATTTTATCTTTCAGGTCACTTATCTGTTCTTCTGCCTCTGTTATTCTGCTATTGATTCCTTCTAGAAAAATTTTAATTTCATTTATTGTGTTTGCATGATTTTTTGTTTGCTCTTTAGTTTTTCTAGGTGCTTGTTAAACGTTTCTTATGTTTTCTCCATTCTATTTCCAAGATTTTTGATCATCTTTACTAGCATTACTCTGAATTCTTTTCAGGTAGCCTGCCAATTTCCTCTTCAGTTTTTTGGTCTGGTGATCCTGTCTTGCTAGTTGTTTGGCATTGGGTATCCAGCACTGGAACTTGCTTGTCATTGAGTGGAGCTGGGTCTTAGCATTAAGATGGAAATTTCTGGGAGAGCTCTCCCCAGTTGATATTACGTTGGGCCTGTAGGTCTCTCATGGCACAATGTCCTGAACTCAGCTGTCACACCTCAGAGGCTCAGGCCTGACACCCAGACAGAGCACTAAGACCCTGTCAGCCACAGAGCTCAGAAGAAAAGGGAGAAAAAAAAAACCAAAGAAATAGAAAAAATAAATAAAATAAAATAAATTTATTAAAATAAAGAAGAAAAAATATTATTAAAATAAAAAAAGTAAAAGTAATTAAAAAAAGAGAGCAACCAAACCAATGAACAAATCCACTAATGATAACAAGCACTAAAATCTATACTAAGATAAACATAAAAATAAGAATATTGTCAGTAACATACAGCAAACCCCAAGTCTACAGTTGCTCCCAAAGTCCACTACCTCAATTTTGGGGATGATTCCTTGTCTATTCAGGTATTCCACAGAAGCAGGGTGCATTAAGTTAATTGTGGAGTATTGATCCGCTGCTCCTGAGGCTGCATGGAGAAATTTCCCTTTCTCTTCTTTGTTCACACAGCTCCTGGGTTTCACCTTTGTATTTGGCCCCACCTCTGCATTTAGGTCACCCTCTGGCTTCTGTTCTTCACCCAGACAAGATGGGGTTAAAGGAGCAGCTGATTAGGGGGCTCTGGCTCACTGAGGCCGGGAAAGAGAGGGTACAGTATGTGGGGCTAGCCTGTGGCAGTAGAGACTGGAGTGAGGTGTGCAATGTGTTCTTCCAGGGAAGTTGTCCCTGAATCACAGGACCCTAGCAGTGGCAGGCTGCACATGCTCACAGGTGGGGTGGTGTGGATAGTGACCTGTGCTTGCACATACGATTCTTGGTGGCTGCAATAGCAGCCTTAGCATTTCTTGCCCAACTCTGGTGTCCGTGCTGATACCCATAGCTCAGACCACTCTCTGAAACTCGTTTAAGTGGTGTTCTGAATCTCCTCTCCTTGTGCATCCTGAAACAATGGTCTTTTGACTCTTAGGCAGATCCAGACATTTTTCTGGACTCCCTCCCAGTTGGCTGAGGCTGACTAGCCTCCTTCAGGCTGTGTTCATGCTGCCAACTCCAGTCCTCTCCCTGAGATCTGAACTCCAAAACCCGAGACTCAGCTCCCATCCCCCACTCACACCAGTGGGTGTGCAGACAAGCCTCTCAGGCTGGTGAGTGCTGGCCGGCACTGATCCTCTGTGCAGGAATTTCTCCACTTTGCCCTCTGTACCTATGTTGCTGCACTCTCCTCCATGGCTCTGAAGCTCCCCCCCATCCCCCCCTTTCCATCTGTGAAGGGTTTTCCTAGTGTGTGGAAACTTTTCCTCCTTCACAGCTCCCTCCCAGAGGTGCAGGTCCTGTCCCTATTCTTTTGTCTTCGTTTTGTCTTTTTTCTTTTGCTCTACCCATGTATGTGGGGAGTTCTTGCCTTTTGGGAAGTCGGAGGTCTTTTGCCAGCGTTCAGTAGGTGTTCTGTAGGAGTTGTTCCACATGTAGATTATTTTTGATTTATTTGTGGGGAGGAAGGTGATCTCCACATCTTACTCCTCTGCCATCTTGAAAGTCATCTCAATTATTTCTTGAATTATTACTGGTTTTAATTTCTATTTATGTGATCTCTCTGTATATAAAGCATGAATAATTTGATAATCATGTTACAATATTTTTTATGGTTTCTTGAAACATTTTAATTTTATGACATTTTATTATATGAAGACAATTTTATTATGTTTTAATTTTTTTAATTGTGTTCCTGTTAGGAAATTGAGGAAATGGGACTTTTCTATGGAATAAATTAAAGTCTTCCATAATTTCACCAACCAGGTTTGATTACTATAAATATATTTTTTTCTAGTCTTATATTATGGATATATATATATATATATATATATATATATATATATATATATCTCCCTCTTCTAATTTTTAAAACAAAATTAAGATTGAAGTATAGATTTATGCATACATTTTGATTCATTCATTTGGAAAATATTTATTAGCATTTATCATATGCCCAGCTCTGTACTGGTTGTTGAGGAATTTAATGAAAGTGTGAACAAAGTAAATTAAATAGAGTCACTGGACTCTATTTATTGGGGTAGTCAAACAAATAATGAGGTAATTTCAATTTAGTGTACTTTGGAAAAAAGAAATTTCTCTTTTCCCTAGTATCCTACTATATGAATGAATCTTGATTTTTTTAAATTGGGAATTTATATGAGCATTTATAAGATTCTTAATGTATGTGGTAAAACAGCCTTGTAGAAAGTCAGGATTATTTAATAATTTCATGAACAGTGTTTTAAAATGACTTGGTAAATCTGAGTATTATACTTTTTAAGAAAACTCACTAATTTGGTGGAAAATTTCATCTCATCGGTATTTTGATTTTCTTTGTTCACTACTGGCATTAAACACTTTTTCACATGCTTATGGCCATTTGCTTTTTCTCAGTGATATTCCTTTTCATGCCCTTTACGTATTTTTCTATTAGTATGTTTCTCTCTTGCATATTATCTTGCTAAAACACTCTTTATATTAATTCTATCAAATTTTTCTTTTTCCTTAATATGTCTCCCATTTTTTCATTTTTCATTTCTCTTTTGATATTGTTCATGAGCTTGTTTCTTTCTTATGGACTTTCAGAATATTTAAATTTTTATGTAGTCAGGTTGATCAATCTTTTATGCCTTATATTTTGTTTAGTAAAATCCTTCCAAAACCTCAAATCATATAAATATTCACCCATGTTTTCTTCCAAAACATTTTATTTTCTCTTAGAAAATTTAATTCTTTAACCCATTAAAAATTTGTTTTGGGTTGTTAAGTGATGCAAAAAAGTAGCCCTGCTGCCCACCAACCCTCAATACTATCATTACCCTGGGAATCAGTCAATCACACCAACATTTTCATACTGATTTAAAATGCCATTGGCATCGTATGCTAAGTGCTTATTTGTTCTTCAGTATGTAGTTGAGTTTCATATTTCACTATGCAAAATACAGTGGTTCAGAGTGCAGACTTTGGAGTCATACAGACCATCATTTATTAGTTTTGAGCCTTTTAGAAAGTTACGTTTTGTGTCTCAATATCCCCATTTATAAAATTGGGATAATAATGGTGTCTACTTCTTAGGATTAAGAAAGGGTTAAATGAGATAATATGTGTAAAGTGGTTTAAATTAAGAAATACGTGGGAACTATTAAAAGCAGTGTTTGATATAGAATGAATAATCAATGAACTCTAGGAATCACTGTATCTGTTTGGCAATTCCTATGCCAAAACATAGGTTAATTTTTAATAATTTTAAAACACATTTTAATAAGTGGTGTGGTATTCTCTCCTTATTGTTCTTTTTCAAAATATTTTTTGCTATTTTTGCCCATTTATTCTGCCTGATGAACTTTGAATGTGTTCTAGTTTTTTTTTTTTTTTTTTAATAGTCCTATTATGGAGCTCATTGAAATTGAATAACATTTATTATTTATTTTTCATCTTTTTATTTTTCAAGCAGTAAATGTATTTCAACAAATCTTAATTGTTTCTTCATAGAAGGCCTATACATTTCATCTTACAGTTATGTCATTGTGCTGTGTTTTTAATTGAATTTGTTAGTGGAATCTTTTTTTTAAATTTTTATATTAGAGTATAGTTGATTAACAATGTTGCATTAGTTTCAGGTGTACAGCAAAGTGATTCAGTTATACATATACATTTATCTATTCTTTTTCAAATTCTTTTCCCAGTTAGGTTATTACAGAATATTGAGCAGAGTTCCTGTGCTATTAAGTAGGTCCTTGTCAGTTATCTAGTTTAAATATAGTAGTGTGTACATGTCAGTCCCAAACTCCCAATCTATCCCTCCCCCCCACTTTCCCCCCTGGTAACCATAAGTTCAGTCTCTAAGTCTGTGAATCTGTTTCTGTTTTGTAAACATGTTCATTTGTATCATTTTTTTTAGATTCCACATATAAGCGATATCATATGATATTTGTCTTTCTCTGACTTACTTCACTTAGTATGATAATCTCCAGGTCCATCCATGTTGCTGCAAATGGCATTATTTCATTCTTTTTAATGGCTGAGTAATATCCCATTGTACATATGTACCACACCTTGTTTATCCATTCATCTATCAATGGACATTTAGGTTGCTTCCATGTCTTGGCTATTTTTAAAATGTAGTTTCTGTTTCACTACTTGAAGCAGACAATGAAGAACCAGTTCCTGGCTCTTCCACTTTCTAGCGGTGTAACCTTGCTCAAATTATTTGATCTCTCTGTGATTTTTTTTTCTCATTATGAAAGAGCAGCTGCATCAGACCCTATCCAATAGGATTGTTATGAGGATGATTATGTGAATTTCTTCTAATTATTGCACTTATTTTTTAGTTGATCTTCTGGAATTTTCTCTGTACCAATCATATTGTCTGTCACAAATTTGTTCCTCACTTCCCATTCTTGTATATCCTATTTCTTTTTTTTATTGAAGTATAGTTGATTTACAATATTATATTAGTTTCAGGTGTACAGCATAATGATTCAGTACTTTTACAGATTATACACCATTAAAATTTATTATAAGGTAATGGAAATAATTCCCTGTGCCATACAATATATCCTTGTTGCTTATCTATTTTATACATAGTAGTTTGTATCTCTTAATCCTATATCTCTAACTTGCTCCTCCTTACTTCTCTCTCCCATTTGGTAACTACTAGTTTGTTTTCTATGTCATTGTGTCTGTTTTGTTATACACATTCATTTGCATTATTTTTTTTTTAGATTCCAGGTATAAGGGATATCATACAGTATTCATCTCTCTCAATAAACATAATATTCTCTAGGTCCATCCATGTTGCTGCAAATGGCAGAATTTCATTCTTTTTTATGGTTGAGTAATAGTCCATTGAACATATGGACTTCTTTTATATCCCATTGTCGGTTGATGGAAACTTGAGTTTCTTCCCTATCTTAGCTATTGTAAATAGTGCTGCTATGAATGTTGGGATGCATGTATCTTTTCAAATTAGAGTTTTTGTTTTTTCCAGATATATACCTAGGAGTGGAATTGCTAGATCATATGGTAATTCTATTTTTAGTTTTTTTGAGGAAACTCCATATTGCTTTGCATACTGGCAGCACCAATTTACATTCCCACCAAAAGTGTACAAGTGTTCC
Organism: Balaenoptera acutorostrata; assembly: GCF_949987535.1. Lineage (NCBI taxonomy): Eukaryota > Metazoa > Chordata > Mammalia > Artiodactyla > Balaenopteridae > Balaenoptera > Balaenoptera acutorostrata. Next base: position 75,487,193 of record NC_080085.1, read on the forward strand.
TTTTTCTCCACATCCTTGCCAACATTTATAATTTTCATACTTTTCAATGATAGCTATTCTGACAGTTGTGAGGTGATAACTCATTCTTGTTGAGATTTGCATTTCTCTGATAATTAGTGATGTTGAGTTTCTTTTCATGTGTCTGTTAACCATCTGTATGTCTTCTTTGGGAAAATGTCTATTTAGGTATTTTGTCCACTTTTTGATTGGTTTGTTTGTTATTATTAAGTTTTATGAGCAGTTTCTGTATTGTGGATATTAACCCCTTATCTGTTATATCATTTGCAAATAATTTCTCCCATTCAGTATTTGTCTTTTTGTTTTGTTGATAATTTCCTTTGCTGTGCAAAGGCATTTAAATTTTATTAGGTCACATTGGTTTATTTTTCCTTTTATTTATTTTGCCTTAGGAGACAGATCCAAACATTACTGCTATGATTTATGTCAAAGTATGTTCTGCCTATGTTCACTTCTAGGAGTTTTATGGTTTCAGGTCTAAGACTTAAGCCTTTCATCCATTTTGATTTTATTTTTGTGTATGGTGTGAGAAAATGTTCTAGTTTTATTATTTTACATGTATATGTTCAGTTTTCCCAGCACCACGTATTGAAGGGACTGTCTTTTCTTCATTGTATATTCTTGCCTCCTTTGTTGTAGATTAATTGACCATAAGTGTGTGGGTTTATTTCTGGGCTCCCTATTCTGTTCCATTGATCTATGTGTCTGTTTATGTGCCACTACCTTACTGCTTTGAATACTGTAGCTTTGTAGTATAGTCTAAAGTCTGGGATTTTTGAAACCTCCAATTTTTTGTTTTTGTTTTTGTTTTTGTTTTTGTTTTTTGTCGAAGATTGCTTTGACAATTTGGGGTATACTGTGGTTCTATATAAATTTTAGGATTATTTCTTCTTGTTCTGTGAAAAATGTCATGGGTATGATGATAGGTATTGAGTTAAATCATAGATTGCTTTGAGTAGTATGGCCATTTTAAAAATATTAATTTTTCCAGTCCAATAGTTCAGGATATCTTTCTATTTCTTTGTATCATTTTCAGTTTCCTTCAACAAGTTTCACAGTTTTCAGGGTATAAGTCTTTCACTTCCTTGGTTAAGTTTATTTCTAGGCATTGTATTCTTTTTGAGGCCATTTGAAGTGGAATTTTTTTTTTAATTTTTGCTTTCTGATATTTCATTATTAGTGTATAGAAAAGCAATAGATTTCTGCATATTAATCTTGTATCCTGCAACATTGCTGAATTCATTTCTTAGTTCTTACACTTTTTCGGTGGAGACTTTAGGGTTTTCTATATAAAGTATCATGTCATCTGCAAATAGTGACAGTTTTACTTTTTCTCTCCCAACTTGGATATATTTTCTTCATTTTCTTGTCTGATTGCTGTGACTAAGACTTTCAATACTGTGTTAAATAGAAGTGGCAAGGGTGGACATCTTTGTCTTATTCCTGAATTTAGAGGAAAGTCTTTCACTGTTGAGTATGAAGTTAGCTGTAGGTCTGTCCTAAATAGCCTTTATTATGTTGAGATATTTTCCCTCTGTACCCACTTTGATGAGAGTTTTTATCATGAATGGATGCTGAATATGACAAATGACTTTTATGCATCTATTGAGATGATAATGTGATTTTTATCCTTCTTTTTGTTAATGTGGTGTATCACATTGATTAATGTGTGAATATTGAACCACACTTGCATCCTTTGAATAAATCCCACTTGATCATGGTGTATGATCCTTTTTATATATTGTTGGCTTTGGTTTGCTAATATTTTGTTGAAGATTTTTATATCTACATTCATCAAAGGTAATGGCCTGTAATTTTCTTTTTTGTAGTGTCTTTGGTTTGTGTATCACGGTAATGGTGTTCTCATAAATGAATTTGGGAGTGTATTTTCTTAAATACCATTTCATCATTTAGAGGAAAATTGTGTGCATGCATGTGTATATTATCTCATTTGATCTATTATGAGAAACCATTATAATAATAGATCTCCTAATTTTGAACCATCCTCACACTTATGGGATAAATTGTCCTTGATTATGGTGTATGAGTCTTTTAATATACTCCTGAGTTTCATTACTTAACATTTAATGTTATTGTGCCTACCTCCATATATTACTTTGGTTTTTAGATTTTATCAGTGTGCTTTTTTTGTCAGGTTTAGGTATCAAGTTATTTATATTTGATTCATAAAATAAAAGGAAGGATTTTCCTCCTTTATCTTCTAGAATAAATTAAATGACACATGAATTATCTCTCCCTTGTATTTTTGAAAGAATTTACCTATAAAGTCATCTGGACAAGGTATATGCATTTTTGGACATTTTCACAATTTCTTCTACTGTTACCGCTACCTATTTCAAGCCAATTTTGATAACAAAATTTCCTCTAAAATCCATGTACTAAAGATATAGGACCTATTAAGCTAAATTTATTATTAGAATTTTTTAAACCCTCTATATCTATGGTTATAGCCTCTCTCCCATTTCTAATATTGTATGTCAGGGATCCTCAACAGGAATTGAATTCTCAGAATACATTGGAGTCTTGGTGGTAGGTTGGAATTTAGATGGCTGGCTGAAAATTCTGGTGAACATAATAAGGGTGGAGATAGCAGAATCTACTGGCAAGTTATACCTCGTTTCCCCTCTACATCAACAAATACACACATTCAAAGTTTCCTAGTCTGTATTTAAATGTTTACGAGTGTTAAAAACGAGACCTAGATATGAATTAGGGCATTGTTTTTTCCCTGGATTTTGTGGGGCATTCCAGTTGGGGAGGAGTGTGACAGGAAAGTGAAAGATACGTTTATTTCTTGGGTTCCTATTCTGCCCTTCTCTTTGCATTTAGCTGTTTCCTGATAAAATTTCCCTAAGGTTATGCAAGATGTTTCCATAAAGAAGACCAGGGTTACAGTCATAATTTTTTCTCTTATTTTGTGCCTTCACTTCAAAAATCCTTTACACTTTATGTTCATTTACAGTCGGGCCTCTGTATCCACGGGTTCCACAACCAGAGACCAAAAATATTTGAAAACATTTTCAAGGAATTTCCAAAAAGCAAAATTTGGATTCATTACGTGTCAGCAACTATTTATATAGCATTTATATTGTATTAGATATTATAAGTAATCTAGAGATGATTTAAAGTATATGAGAGGATGTGCATAGGTTATATACAAATACACATCATTTTAAATAAGGGACTGGAGCATCCAGGGATTCTGATATCCACGGGGAGTCCTGGAACCAATCTTCCATGGATACTGAGGGACGACTGTATATGATCAATATAAGTACACATCTACATGTGATCAACCTTTTGAATAAAACCAAAATAATCAAAATTTGATATATTTGCCATCTTTATTCTAAATTTGGTTGATACCAGAAGTGATATTTTATTTTATTTTTATTTATTTATTTATTTATTTAACATCTTTATTGGAGTATAATTGTTTTACAACGGTGTGTTAGTTTCTGCTTTATAACAAAGTGAATCAGTTATGCATATACATATGTTTCCATATCTCTTCCCTCTTGCATCTCCCTCCCTCCCACCCTCCCTATCCCACCCCTCTAGGTGGTCACAAAGCACCGAGCTGATCTCCCTGTGCTATGTGGTTGCTTCCCACTAGCTATCTATTTTACGTTTGGTAGTATATATATGTCCATGCCACTCTCTCACTTTGTCACAACTTACCCTTCCTCCTCCCCATATTCTCAAGTCCATTGTCTAGTAGGTCTGTGTCTTTATTCCTGTCTTACCACTAGGTTCTTCATGGCCTTTTTTTTTCCCCCTTAGATTCCATATATATGTGTTAGCATACTGTATTTGTTTTTCTCTTTCTGACTTACTTCACTCTGTATGACAGACTCTAACTTCATCCACCTCACTACAAATAACTCCATTTCGTTTCTTTTTATGGCTGAGTAATATTCCATTGTATATATGTGCCACATCTTCTTTATCTATTCATCCAATGATGGACATTTAGGTTGCCTCCATGTCCTGGCTATTGTAAATTGAGCTGCAATGAACATTTTGGTACATGACTCTTTTTGAATTACGGTTTTCTCAGGGTATATGCCCTGTAGTGGGATTGCTGGGTCGTATGGTAGTTCTATTTTTAGATTTTTAAGGAACCTCCATACTGTTCTCCATAGTGGCTTTATCAATTTACATTCCCACCAACAGTGCAAGAGTCTTCCCTTTTCTCCATCAATAAATGCTGGAGAGGGTGTGGAGAAAAGATAAGTGATATTTTAACCTCACATTGCCACAATATTAATGCATTTTCTACTAATGTACTAGCTTTCCTTGATGTTTGGGCCCTACTACCAATCATTCACATTGTGTTCCTTCAACAGAATAAACAATGTGAAAGCCAAGACTTTACTGCTGCACTTAATGATAGGTCTTATAATTAGTATTTCCAATAGCTTCATAATCTGGAAGCATATAGATATAACAAAACTGTGTAAAAAAATCTAAGATACTTAATAGAAAAGTGGAAAAGTTTTGTTATTACATTAATTTCTACAAATATGTTTTATAATGTTAATATAGTAATAAATGGAACTTTTTGCTCAGAGCAGTTTATAAAAGTATTGATTTTAGAAATTATTATCTAATCTAAGAAAATGTTTTAGCACACTCTAGTGGCATACTTTGTAATTTAACATAATATAAAATAAAGTCCTGTTGCTTATAATAAATTAGACTAACAGGTTATGCATATAAATAATTTATCTTATAGTAATAGGATAGAATTATTCTCAAATAAATGAAGAAATGAAACACTACAGGTATTTGTATTTTATAATTATTTTTATTTTTATTAATTTCTGTGAGATTTCTCTAGTATTTAATAATCTACTGAAGCATTCGGCCTTTTTTATACTTAAAAATAATATGACTCCAATTGAACTGTTTGTTTTTATATTTCTCATATGAAAATCATTAAGAAATGCTAAAATTTGTGATAAGGATGGAATTTTAAATACCTGCTATCCTTTTCCCCAAGTCAGAAGTGACTACATTGCAGTTTAGCCATATAAATTCTTTAAGTTAGCTAAATTATGAGGTTGAAGGCATAGTACTCCAGTCAGCCAAGTCCACCCAAGGCTTCTGACCCAAACTACAGGCAGTTAAGGACCAATTGCAAATTTAGAGGGAAGAATCCACACAAGACACCTCTCATTTCTGACACTACAATTTTGGAAGTTTCCCCAAATCCCCCTGAGTTCAATAATTCACTAGAAAGACTCCCATAACTCACTGCAACCTATTATGGTTTCCTATAAGGAATTGGTACAGAAAATTAACCATAGAAAGAGATACATAAGGCAGAGTCTGGAAGGATTCCAAATGCAAAGCTACCATTGTTCTCAGGACATAATATCTTCTGTGTTAGTTAGTTCAGGCTGATATAACAAAAGTACCATAGATTGGACAGCTTATAAACAAGAGAAATTTACATCTCACTGTTCTGAATGCTGAGAAATCCAAGATAAAGGTTTCAGTAGATTTGGTGTCTTGTGAGGATCTGCTTCCTGATTCATAGACTGACATCTTCTCACTATAACCTTAGAGAGTGGAAAGGGAAAGAGAGATTTCTGGGGTCTTCTTTTAATAAGGGCAATAATCCCATTCCTGAGGGTTCCACCCTCATGACCTAATCAACCCCCAAAGACCCCATGTCCTACTACCATCACACTGAAGGTTAGGTTTCAATATATGAATTTAGAGAGACACAAACATTTATTCTGTAGTACTCTCCTGCCATTAATGTGTGACAATGTACTCAGATTATTGCCAAACTGGGGAATTTACCTGAACTTTGGTGTCCAGAGTTTTTATTGGAACTTTAGTATATAGGAATGATTAATTGATTGATTGCCCTGTGGTTGAAGTCAGTCTCCATCCTCCCTACTTCCTGGAGGCCTGGCTGATATCACAGGGCCCAAGGGACCTACCATGAGTCATCTCATTAGTGTAAACTATTAAGTGTGGTCCACAGAACCCACAATGCAAAACAAAGACATTCCTTTGTTTGGACTATTCCAAGTAGTTAGAAATTACCTCCTAGGAGTGGAGGATAAAGACTAGAACTCTCTTTGGGAAAACCAAAAAAGAAATAACAAATTAAAGAATGACCAAAGAGAAGAACTATTTGCTATCTCTATAGGAGAAGCTTGTAATGATGACTTTATTCACTGATATTTTTCATTAACTGTAATGCCAACTTTAGGAAAAATAAAACAATTCTGGCTAGACTAAATCCACACCACTGCACTTTTTCTATGGATTACTGCCAATATGGCTTCACTAATGATTTATTTTTCTTTCTAGATGTCTGCACTTTGTAGATAAGGAAAATGTTACCTCTAGTCATGCAAGGTCATAATCCTCAGCCCTCTACCCAGGTCTTCTCTTTTCTGCAGGGATTATGGATTTTGACAGAACTGAATTCACATCCTGATACTGCCACTTATTAGCTGTGTGGCCTTGGACAGATTAAGCAACCTCTCTGAAGATTAGTTTTCTCCTCTGCAAATCACAAATAATAAGAGCTAACTCAAATTGTTGTATTGATAAATAAATGAGATTATATATGGTAAATCTTTATTCCTCTACTTTTTTTAAAAAATTATTTATTTATTATTTATGGCTGTGTTGAGTCTTCGTTTCTGTGCAAGGGCTTTCTCTAGTTGCGGCAAGTGGGGGCCACTCTTCATCGTGGTGCGCGGGCCTCTCATTACCGCGGCCTCTCTTGTTGCAGAGCACAGGCTCCAGATGTGCAGGCTCAGTAATTGTGGCTCACGGGCCTAGTTGCTCCGTGGCATATGGGATCTTCCCAGACCAGGGCTCGAACCCGTGTCCCCTGCATTGGCAGGCAGATTCTCAACCACTGCACCACCAGGGAAGCCCCTGCTAAATCTTTAAACAGCCTCAATGTTTTATGATCACCTGCCTGAAAGTGGGATGGACCTTGCTTAAATAATAGGTCAGATATTGAAACTCATCACACTTCATACACGTTGAGAATTTGCAAGAAAACATTATTCACACAATGAACTTGTGTGTAGCGGCAAGACAGGCACAAGTTGGTCTGGAACGGCAAGAGCACAGCAGAGTTGGTTTGACTTTTGTAGAGAGCTGGGCTAGAGAATGGTTATACTTGCAGAGTAAGGCTGTGGGGCTCAAATTCCCGCAGGAGATAAGATCTCAAGCAAAATGCAGGTTTCCTTATCTATAATACCAAATATATGGTGGTAGAAAGGGAAGGATTGGAGCTTAAATGCTGTCCACACTCAAATATCAAACATAGACTCTGACTCTTTATTACTACTCGGCATAGCAGATGTTCAATAAACATTAGTGCTGTTTTCATTCTCCCCATAAAAGTCTGCATTTTCTTAATGGCTCTTCTTAGAAATAATTATTAGAGGTGAAAATCTGATTAGTAGGAGGTCTTAACTCCTTAAGCCATAATACAAGGCCTTTTATGACCTTAATGCTATGTATCTTTTCATTTTCATCTCTCCCCACTGTTGCTTTCCTCTTCAAACTCTATACTCCAGCCATAGTCAACTATTTGCAGGTTCTGAATTGTGCCAGATTCTCTTGAGCCTCTGAATGGGTAGCTACCTAGGCTGTACACAGTAGCCCTCTCTCCTTTACCTCATCAACTCTTAATTGTCCTTCAAAACTAATTTTAAGAGAAATCTCACTTAAGATGCCTTCCTTGACTCCCTTCTCATCTCTGAACTTCCCCAGTCTCTCTCTCACACACACACAAACACAAATACACACACACTTGAGTAGAGGGCCCGTGTGTGCCTTTCCGTAGCAGCTACCTATTGCCTTATGCTATAATTTATCTATCTTTACCTATTCCCCACACTAGGCTGTAATGTCTTTGTGGGCAAAGAATGCATCTTATTTGCCCTGGATGCCATCTTGCATCCCTGTCCCTAGCATAGTGTCAAACATATAGTGAACACTCAGTGCATGTTTCAAAAGGTATAATTGTGTAGATTAAAATACACCACGCAATGTCTTTAATGACATAACTGTCCTGGAAACCATTTTCATTTTTAAAAGAGATGAATTTTCTTCTCCATGAATCACTTGCTAGAAGTACAGGCAGTAAGACCAAGTAAGTAGACACTTTGTAGAATGAGGGGTAGAGTGTGGGTGATGTGGAGCTAGCAATATTTTGTTGCTCTTGCTGCTGCTGCTGTTGTTGTTGTTATTATTGTAATATTATCATTTACTGATTTGTACTATAGGAGTCAAAGTCCTAGAGCCTCTTAAATCACATTGTATGTATATGCCAGGTCCTCCACTTATCTACTTATGGACATTTAAAAAGTTTAATGTAAGAAGAAACTGTGACTATTGTGAAATGTATGCTAAATATATTTATAAGATCCTGGTCACAGTTTATCCTATCTTTTACCAAGGCTTTTTAATGTGCAGACTACATAAGTACATAAGACATATAAAACTCTGGGCATCATTTTGGTTTATATGAATTTACAAAACAGAGAAGATGCTATACACAAAGTAATGTAATTTGCCCTTTTACTTAAGGCTAGCCCTTCAGCATATTTTCTGTTCAACATCCTTTTCTTTTAATTTTAAATGTTTTACTTTATTTTTTTTAAACATCTTTATTGAAGTATAATTGCTTTACAATGGTGTGTTAGTTTCTGCTTTATAACAAAGTGAATCAGTTATACATATACATATGTTCCCATATCTCTTCCCTCTTGCATCTCCCTCCCACCCTCCCTATCCCACCCCTCTAGGTGGTCACAAAGCACCGAGCTGATCTCCCTGTGCCATGCGGCTGCTTCCCACTAGCTATCTAGTTTACATTTGGTAGTGTTTATATGTCCATGACACTCTCTCACCCTGTCACATCTCACCCCTCCCCCTCCCCATATCCTCAAGTCCATTCTCTAGTAGGTCTCTGTCTTTATTCCCATCTTGCCACTAGGTTCTTCGTGACCTTTTTTTTTTTTCCTTAGATTCCATATATATGTGTTAGCATACTGTATTTGTTTTTCTCTTTCTGACTTACTTCACTCTGTATGACAGACTCTAACTCCATCCACCTCACTACAAATAACTCCATTTCATTTCTTTTTATGGCTGAGTAATATTCCATTGTATATCTGTGCCACACCTTCTTTATCCATTGATCCGATGATGGACACTTAGGTTGCTTCCATGTCCTGGCTATTGTAAATTGAGCTGCAATGAACATTTTGGTACATGACTCTTTTTGAATTACGTTTTTCTCAGGGTATATGCCCAGTAGTGGAATTGCTGGGTCGTATGGTAGTTCTATTTTTAGATTTTTAAGGAACCTCCATACTGTTCTCCATAGTGGCTTTATCAATTTACATTCCCACCAACAGTGCAAGAGTCTTCCCTTTTCTCCACACCCTCTCCAGCATTTATTGTTTCTAGATTTTTTGATGATGGCCATTCCGAGCAGTGTGAGATGATACCTCAATGTAGTTTTGATTTGCATTTCTCTAATGATTAATGATGTTGAGCATTCTTTCATGTGTCTGTCGGCAATCTGTATATCTTCTTTGGAGAAATGTCTATTTAGGTCTTCTGCCCATTTTTTGATTGGGTTGTTTGATTTTTTGTTATTGATCTGCATGAGCTGCTTGTAAATCTTGGAGATTAATCCTTTGTCAGTTGCTTCATTTGCAAATATTTTCTCCCATTCTGAGGGTTGTCTTTTGGTCTTGTTTATGGTTTCCTTTGCTGTGCAAAAGCTTTTAAGTTTCATTAGGTCCCATTTTTTATTTTTGTTTTTATTTCCATTTCTCTAGGAGGTGGGCCAAAAAGGATTTTGCTGTGATTTATGTCATAGAGTGTTCTGCCTATGTTTTCCGCTAAGAGTTTGAGAGTGTCTGGCCTTACATTTAGCTCTTAAATCCATTTTGAGTTTATTTTTGTGTACGGTGTCAGGGAGTGTTCTAATTTCATACTTTTACATGTACCTGTAAAATTGTCCCAGCACCACTTACTGAAGAGGCTCTCTTTTCTCCACTGTATATGTTTGCCTCCTTTATCAAAGATAAGGTGACCATATGTGCGTGGGGTAATCTCTCGGCTTTCTAACCTGTTCCATTGAACTATATTTCTGTTTTTGTGCCAGTACCAAACTGTCTTGATTACTGTAGATTTGTAATATAGTCTGAAGACAGGGAGCATGATTCCTCAAGCTCCATTTTTCGTTCTCAAGATTGCTTTGGCTCTTCGGGGTCTTTTATCTTTCCATACAAATTGTGAATTTTTTTGTTCTAGTCCTGTGAAAAATGCCAGTGGTAGTTTCTTAGGGATTGCATTGAATCTGTAGATTGCTTTGGGTAGTAGACTCATTTTCACAATGTTGATTCTTCCAATCCAAGAACATGGTATATCTCTCCATCTATTTGTATCATCTTTAAATTCTTTCATCAGTATCCTATAATTTTCTGCATACAGGTCTTTTGTCTCCTTAGGTAGGTTTATTCCTAGATATTTTATTCTTTTTGTTGCAATGGTAAACGGGAGTGTTTTCTTAATTTCACTTTCAGATTTTTCATCATTAGTATATAGGAATGCAAGAGATTTCTGTTCATTAATTTTGTATCCTGCTACTTTATCAAATTCATTGATTTGCTCTAGTAGTTTTCTGGTAGCATCTTTAGGATTCTCTATGTATAGTATCATGTCATCTGCAAGCAGTGACAGCTTTATTCTTCTTTTCTGATTTGGATTCCTTTTACTTCTTTTTCTTCTCTGATTGCTGTGGCTAACACTTCAAAAACTATGTTGAATAATAGTGGTGAGAGTGGGCAACCTTGTCTTGTTCCTGATCTTAGTGGAAATGGTTTCATTTTTTCACCATTGAGGACAATGTTGGCTGTGGGTTTGTCATATATGGCCTTTATTATGTTGAGGAAAGTTCCCTCTATGCCTACTTTCTGCAGGGCTTTTATCATAAATGGGTGTTGAATTTTGTCGAAAGCTTTCTCTGCATCTATTGAGATAATCATATGGTTTTTCTCCTTCAATTTGTTAATATAATGTATCATGTTGATTGATTTGCGTATATTGAAGAATCCTTACATTCCTGCAATAAACCCCAAATGATCATGGTGTATAATCCTTTTAATGTGCTGTTGCATCTGTTTGCTAGTATTTTGTTGAGGATTTTTACATCTATGTTCATCAGTGATATTGGCCTGTTGTTTTCTTTCTTTGTGACATCTTTGTCTGGTTTTGGTATCAGGGTGATGGTGGCCTCGTAGAATGAGTTTGGGAGTGTTCCTCCCTCTGCAATATTTTGGAAGAGTTTGAGAAGGATAGGTGTTAGGTCTTCTCTAAATGTTTGATAGAATTCGCCTGTGAAGCCATCTGGTCCTGGGCTTTTGTTTGTTGGAAGATTTTTAATCAGTTTCAATTTCAGTGCTTGTGATTGGTCTGTTCATATTTTCTATTTCTTCCTGGTTCAGTCTCGGCAGGTTGTGCATTTCTAAGAATCTGTCCATTTCTTCCAGGTTGTCCATTTTATTGGTATAGAGTTGCTTGTAGTAATCTCTCATGATCATTTGTATTTCTGCAGTGTCAGTGGTTACTTTTCCTTTTTCATTTCTAATTCTATTGATTTGAGTCCTCTCCCTTTTTCTCTTGATGAGTCTGGCTAATGGTTTATCAATTTTGTTTATCTTCTCGAAAAACCAGCTTTTAGTTTCATTTATTTTTGCTATTGTTTCCTTCATTTCTTTTTCATTTATTTCTGATCTGATCTTTATGATTTCTTTCCTTCTGCTAGCTTTGGGGTTTTTTTTTGCTCTTCTTTCTCTAATTGCTTTAGGTGGAAGGTTAGGTTGTTTATTCGAGATGTTTCCTGTTTCTTGATGTAGGCTTGTATTGCTGTAAACATCCCTCTTAGAACTGCTTTTGCTGCATCCCATAGGTTTTGTATCATCGTGTCTCCATTGTCATTTTTTTCTAGGTATTTTTTGATTTCCCCTTTGATTTCTTCAGTGATCACATCATTATTAAGTAGTGTATTGTGTAGCCTCCATGTGTTTGTATTTTTTACAGATCTTTTCCTGTAATTGATATCTAGTCCCATAGCGTTGTGGTCGGAAAAGATACTTGATACGATTTCAATTTTCTTAAATTTACCAAGGCTTGATTTGTGACCCAAGATATGATCTATCCTGGAGAATGTTCCATGAGCACTTGAGAAAAATGTGTATTCTGTTGTTTTTGGGTGGAATGTCCTATAAATATCAATTAAGTCCATCTTGTTTAATGTATCATTTAAAGCTTGTGTTTCCTTATTTTTTTTCATTTTGGATGATCTGTCCATCGGTGAAAGTGGGGTGTTAGTGTCCCCTACTATGATTGTGTTACTGTCAATTTCCCCTTTTATGGCTGTTAGTTTTTGCCTTATGTATTGAGGTGCTCCTATGTTGGGTGCATAAATATTTACAATTGTTATACCTTCCTCTTGGGTCGACCCCTTGATCATTATGTAGTGTCATTCTTTGTCTCTTGTAATAGTCTTTATTTTAAAGTCTATTTTGTCTGATATGAGAATTGCTACTCCAGCTTTCTTTTGATTTCCATTTGCATGGAATATCTTTTTCCATCCCCTCACTTTCAGTCTGTATGTGTCTCTAGGTCTGAAGTGGGTCTCTTGTAGACAGCATATATATGGGTCTTGTATTTGTATCCATTCAGCCAGTCTGTGTCTTTTGGTGGGAGCATTTAATCCATTTACATTCAAGGTAATTATCAATATGTATATTCCTATTCCCATTTTCTTAAATGTTTTGGGTTTGTTATTGTAGGTGTTTTCCTTCTCTTGTGTTTCTTGCCTAGAGAAGTTCCTTTAGCATTTGTTGTAAAGCTGGTTTGGTGGTGCTGAACTCTCTCAGCTTTTGCTTGTCTGTAAAGGTTTTAATTTCTCCATCAAATCTGAATGAGATCCTTGCTGGGTAGAGTAATCTTGGTTGTAGGTTTTTCTCCTTCATCACTTTAAGTATATCCTGCCACTCCCTTCTGGCTTGCAGAGTTTCTGCTGAAAGATCAGCTGTTAATGTTATGGGGATTCCCTTGTGTGTTATTTGTTGTTTTTCCCTTGGTGCTTTTAATATGTTTTCTTTATATTTAATTTTTGATACTTTGATTAATATGTGTCTTGGCATGTTTCTCCTTGGATTTATCCTGTATGGGACTCTCTGTGCTTCCAGGACTTGATTAACTATTTCCTTTCCCATATTAGGGAAGTTTTCAACTATAATCTCTTCAAATATGTTCTCAGTCCCTTTCTTTTTCTCTTCTTCTTCTGGGACCCCTATAATTCAAATGTTGGTGCATTTAATGTTGTCCCAGAGGTCTCTGAGACTGTCCTCAGTTCTTTTCATTCTTTTTTCTTTATTCTGCTCTGCAGTAGTTATTTCCACTATTTTATCTTCCCAGTCACTTATCGGTTCTTCTGCCTCAGTTATTCTGCTATTGATCCCTTCTAGAGCATTTTTAATTTCATTTATTGTGTTGTTCATCATTGCTTGTTTCCTCTTTAGTTCTTCTAGGTCCTTGTTAAATGTTTCTTGTATTTTGTCTGTTGTATTTCCAAGATTTTGGATCATCTTTATTATCATTATTCTGAATTCTTTTTCAGGTAGACTGCCTACTTCCTCTTCATTTGTTAGGTCTGGTGTGTTTTTACCTTGCTCCTACAACTGCTGTGTGTTTTTCTGGCTTCTCATTTTGCTTATCTTACTGTGTTTGGGGTCTCCTTTTTGCAGGCTGCAGGTTCGCAGTTCTCCTTGTTTTTGGTGTCTGTCCCCAGTGGCTAAGGTTGGTTCAGTGGGTTGTGTAGGCTTCCTCGTAGAGGGGACTATTGCCTGTGCTCTGGTGGATGAGGCTGGATCTTGTCTTTCTGGTGGGCAGGTCCATGTCTGGTGGTGTGTTTTGGGGTGTCTGTGTCCTTATTATGATTTTAGGCAACCTCTCTGCTAATGCATGTGGCTGTGTTCCTGTCTTGCTAGTTGTTTGGCATAGGGTGTCCAGCACTGTAGCTTGCTGGTCGTTGAGTGAAGCTGGGTCTTGATGTTGAGATGGAGATCTCTGAGAGATTTTCGCCGTTTGGTATTACGTGGAGCTGGGAGGTCACTTGTGGACCCATGTCCTGAAGTTGGCTCTTCCACCTCAGAGGCACAGCCCTGATGCCTGGCTGGAGCACCAAGAGCCTTTCATCCACACGGCTCAGAATAAAAGGGAGAAAAAATAGAAAGAAAGAAAAAGAGGATAAAATAAAATAAAATAAAGCTATTATAATAAAAAATAAGAAAAAAATTATTACGAATAAATTTATTAAGAATTTTTTTTAATTTTTAAAAATAGATTTATTAATTTTTTATAATAAGAATAAGAAAAGAATTATTAAGAAAAAAATTTATTAAGAAAAAATATTTTAATTATTTAAAATAAAAAATATGAAAAAACTTATTAATTTTTTTTTTAATTTTAAAAAATAGAAAATAAGGAAAAATTATTAAGAAAATATTTATTAGGAAAAAAAATTTTAAGTAAAAAAAAAAAAAAAAAAAACGGACGGCCCTAACCCTAGGACTAATGGTGAAAGCAAAGCTATACAGACTAAATCTCACCCAGAAGCATACACATATACACTAACAACAAAAGGAAAAGGGGAAACATTAATATATCCTGCTCCCAACATCCACCTCCTGAATTTGAGATGATTCGTTGTCTATTCAGGTATTCAACAGATGCAGGTACATCAAGTGTTTGTGGAGCTTTAATCTGCTGCTTCTGAGGCTGCTGGGAGAGATTTCCCTTTCTCTTCTTTGTTCATACAGCTCCCGGGGTTCAGCTTTTGATTTGGACCCGCCTCTGCATGTAGGTCGCCTGAGGGCGTCTATTCCCCGCCCAGACAGAACGGGGTTAAAGGAGCAGCTGACTAGGGGGCTCTGGCTCACTCAGGCCGGGGGGAGGGAGGGGTACGGATGCCGGGCGAGCCTGCAGTGGCAGAGGCCAGCGTGACGTTGCACCAGCCTGAGGCGCGCCGTGTGTTCTCCCGGGGAAGTTGTCCCTGAATCACGGGACCCTGGCAGTGATGGGCTGCACAGGCTCCCGGGAGGGGTGGTGTGGAGAGTGACCTGTGCTCGCACACAGGCTTCTTGGTGGTGGCAGCAGCAGCCTTAGCATCTCATGCCCGTCTCTGGGGTCCACGCTGATAGCTGCAGTTCACGCCCGTCTCTGGAGTTTGTTTAGGCCGTGCTCTGAATCCCCTCTCTTTGCACGCCGCGAAACAAAGAGGCAAGAAAAAGTCTCTTGCCTCTTCGGCAGCTGCAGACTTTTTCCCGGACTCCCTCCCGGCTAGCTGTGGTGCGCTAACCCCTTCAGGCTCTGTTCATGAAGCCAACCCCAGTCCTCTCCCTGGGATCCAACCGAAGCCCGAGCCTCAGCTCCCAGCCCCCGCCCGCCCCAGTGGGTGAGCAGACAAGCCTCTTGGGCTGGTGAGTGCTACTCGGCACCAATCCTCCGTGCAGGAATCTCTCCGCTTTGCCCTCCACACCCCTGTGGCTGCGCTCTCCTCCGTGGCTCCGAAGCTTCCCCCCTCTGCCACCTGCAGTCTCTGCCAACGAAGGGGCTTCCTAGTGTGTGGAAACCTTTCCTCCTTCACAGCTCCCTCCCACTGGTGCAGGTCCCGTCCCTATTCTTTTGTCTCTGTTCTTCCTTTTTTCTTTTGCCCTACCCAAGTACGTGGGGAGTCTCTTGCCTTTTGGGAGGTCTGACGTCTTCTGCCAGCGTTCAGTGGGTGTTCTGTAGGAGCAGTTCCACGTGTAGATGTATTTCTACTGTATCTGTGGGAAGGAAGGTGATCTCCGTGTCTTACCCTTCCGCCATCTTGCCCAGACCCTCTCATCCTTTTTAATTGGTGTGTTTCATTGTATAAAATTAATGTAACCAAAATGCTTTAGCTAAATATTTCTATTTTTATGATATCCAGTTAACTGCTATTATGGGGGAAAAGTGAAATTTGAATAACTTGTAAGCATACAACTTATAATTCATTTTGGATGATAGTTGTACAACCATATTTTTCTCAGTACAGATTCCATGGGACAAAGGAGCAATGTCACCTAGAGTGTAAGTTTTGTTGACTTTTGATCTCTATTAAGATCAAAGTACTAAGCATTACTGGATCCACTTTTTGTTATTGTGTAGATGAACTAGACAGATAAGTTGTGTACCAAACCAGATTTTTCTCATATAAGCATAAAATATAGCTCACTTAGACAAAAATTTATCTCACAAAAATAGCCCGTTATTGCACATAATATGTTAACAACCATATTAAAGAGTCAAGTAGGGGCTACCACACACACACAAAGAGAGACAAAGAAGCAGAGAGGTACAGAGGGTTTTTTTTTTTTTCTTTTTTTTTTTTTAATTTAGAAAGACATCAAAAGGAGTTATTGGAGTTACTAAGAGCAATTCTTCAGAAAGGAAAAGTACACACATTCTATAATGTATTTACTTATAAACATAAATCATAAGATGATACCACAGACTCTAAAAAGTCTATTATGCAGCTAGAATTTTAATTTCCAGTTTTTACTCTAAGCAATGGGTGATAACTCTTAAGCAGGATGACCAAAAGACCAGACTCTCTTCTGATTCTGTCTGCACTTCTTTTCCTCCATACGGTGATGGTTTTGTAAATGACCTACATAGTTCTTGTCTCATTTCGTTCAATTCTGGAATGATCATTACCTTGTAGTATGGATTTTTAAAAACAGCTTTATTGAAGTAAAATTGGCATGCAATAGACTGCACATATTTAAAGTGTAAAATTTGATGTTTTGATATATGTATGTACCCATGAAATCATCACCACAATCAGGAGAATGAACATCTCGTCACCCTCAAAAGGTCCCTAGTGGTTCTTTGTAAACTCTCACTGATATCCTTCCCTGCACCATCTTCCCTAGGCAATCACTGATATGCTTGCTGTCACTGTATATTACATTTTGTGGAGTTTCATATAAATAGAATCATACAATACATATTCTGTTTTGTCTGGCTTCTTTCATTCAGTATAATTTTCAGATTCATCTATGTTGTTGGGTATATCTAATTTCTTTTTATTGCTGAATAATATTCCATTGTGTGAATATATCACAATATGTTTATCCACTTGCCTATTGATAAATATGTGGATTAATTCCAGGTTTTTACTATTGCAAATAAAATTGTCATGAATGTCCACGTTCAAATCTTTATATGGTCAAATGATTTCATTTCTTTCGTGTGAATGACTAGAAGTAAAATGGATGGGCCATAGGGTAGATGAATGATTAAATTTATAAGAAACTGATAAATAGCTTTCCTAAGTGATTGTACCATTTTATAATCTCACCAGCAGTATGTAAATGTTCCAATTGCTCCACAAAAGGATTTCTTTCAAACTCAGGTCTCCAGTAGTGAATGACTTTTGTAACCAAAGTCAGCAGATTAATACCATCACTTATGTAGAATGTGAATTCTATTGTTTGTTGGTGGGATGTTCTATAAATGTTAATTAGATCCTCTTGGTTGATTTTCTTATTCAAGTCTACTCTATCCTTAGTGGTTTTATATTTATGATTCTATCAATTATAAAGAAAGAGTTATTGAAATATTTAACTATAAATTTGGATTTCTGCTTTTTTCTTTGCACTTTATTAGGTATTTTAACTGTAAAAAATCACCACAAACTTAGAAGCTGAAAACAAAAACAATTTATCTCATAATTTTGTAGGTCAGTAGTCTAGTTTGGCTTGAATGGTTTCTCTGCTCCAGGTTTCACAAAGTAGAAATTAAGGTATCAGCCAGATTGTACTCTTTTTTGGAGGTTCCTGGAAGAATCTACATCAAGCTCATTCAGGTTATTGATTGAATTCATTTCCATGTGTTTGTAAGACTAAGGTCCCCATTGTCTTGTTGACTGTCAGCCAGAGACTGGTCTTTGCACTTAAAGCTTGCCCACCTTTCATTTTAGGCTTTCCGTGCAACCTCCCTCCAACAATGGTGGGTCGAGTCCCTCTCATGTTTTGAATGTCTCCAGCTTTCTTTTCTAGCATCTCTCTCTGACTGACTCTTCTTTTTTCTGTACTGCTTTTAAGGGCTTATGCAACTACACTGATACTACCAGGATAATCTCCTTTTTTTATTGTCAGCAGATTAATAAACTTAAGTCCATCTGAAAAGTCTCTTCTCAATAGAACCTACATTAGTGTTCGTTTGATTAACCTAATGTTTATTAGGCCACTTGAAGTTTTCCCACAGCTCACTGATGCACAGTTCATTCTGGGGGGTCGTGGGGTCTGTGTTTTCTTTTTAATATTTTCCATTGCTGTGTCTTCAAATTCACTGATCTTCTTTAGCAGTGTCCAATCCAGTGTAATTTGTCATCTTAAACATTAGAATTTTCATCTCTAAAATTTGGATTTGGGTCTTTTTCTATTATCCAGCTATCCACTTAACATATTCAATATTCCCTATACCTCATTGGGTGCTAGTTATTTTTGTATTCCTATAAGTCTTCTTGAGGTTTGTTCTATGATTAAGTTAGATTGTACGGAAAAGTTTGGTACTTTGGAGTCTTGCTTTGGAGACTTATTAGAAAGTCTAAGGCTCGTTCTTTCTCACTACTCAAGCAGATCTTCCTCAGGACTCTGTCCTGGGAATCATGAAGTTTCCCCATCTGACTGGTGGGAAAACCATCCCTGACATTCTTTTAATGCAGGGCATTATACTTACTAATCCTTTAGAAAACTTTTCCTGGCTTCATAGTTTCCCCACCATACTTGCACCGAACAGCCTTTTTTTGAATACTTGAGGAGAACCCTCTGCAGACTTCTGGTGTTTTATTTCTGTGTAGTCCTCTCCTTTTTCGTACTCTGCTCTGTGAACTAAATGCTAGGCAACCCCAGACTCTCAGTTATATCCCCTCAACCCAGAGAGTCTACTGGGCTCCTTCTCTGTGTTGTGGCCTAGAAACGCTCTACAAGCAATAAACTGGAGCAATCACAGGAATGGCTTCATTTGTTTTCCATCTCTTAGGGATCACTGGCCTTGCTATCTGACACCTGTGCCTTGAAAATCATTTTTTCTTATATTTTGTCTGCTTTTGTTAGTTATTTCAAGTGGGAGAATAAATCTGGTTCCTGTTACTCCATCTTGGGTGGGAAAGGAGGTCCTTTATCTGGGCTTTAACACTATTTATTAAAATGCATTAGTTTTTGCATATACACATGCTCAAATTTTATATCAATTTCTCTTTTAACCAGTGAATACTAAAGAGATTTTGTTGACTGTAATATAATATGTTCAGCTGTATAACAAAGTCAAAAATTTACTCACACTACATCAGATGTGCAGAGGCAAAGTAGTTTATTTACACGCCCGATCCATGTGGGCAGAATGGACTACCTAGATTTACTAATTAATGATGTCTTTATTTCTTCTGGTTTGAACATTCTCCTTTCTTTTTTTTTTTTTTTAAATATTTATTTATTTATTTTTGGCTGCATTGGGTCTTCGTTGCTGCACGCGGGCTTTCTCTAGCTGTGAGGAGCGGGGGCTACTCTTCATTGCGGTGCGCGGGCTTCTCATTGCGGTGACTTCTCTTGTTGTGGAGCACAGGCTCTAGGCACGCGGGCTTCAGTAGTTGTGGCTCGTGGGCTTTGTTGCTCCGTGGCATGTGGGATCTTCCCGGACCAGCGATTGACCCCGTGTCCCTTGCATTGGCAGGCGGATTCTCAACCACTGCACCAACAGGGAAGTCCTGAAAATTCTCCTTTCAATTTAAATATTCAGTCTACTCAAAGTTCAGCTTCCTATCAAGACTGGCTTTAAAAGTCTCTTCTGAATGATTCTGTCTCTTTGCATAAACCTCTAGATTTTCATAAATTTCCTCCTTCCTTGGGTTATGAGAAAAAGATTCTGTCTTTATGGTACTTGAGTGAAGAAATCCTCACATCTTCATAATGCCCCTTGATTGTTTTTGTGTTACGTCACTGATGCGTCTACTTGACAACAGCTCCCCCTGCTGGCATTCATGTATGAATATTGTGACCTGATCTCTTAGGTTGGCTATGGCCCATTGATGATTTTCGACCACATCTTGACTCTCATCTGTACTGTAAACTCTTCTGAATCTCTGACACATCTTTGGCTTGGCATAGAAATTTACCTCAAATTTCTGCTGTGTTATTACTTTACCCCTCACTATAATAATCTCCACAGAACATCTTCTCAATTCCTAGTTATCTACAGTCTTCATCCCTGTCAGAAATTATACTGGAATTCTTTGTCTCTGTCTATTCCACTGGGGAACCACGCACTATTTAGAGAAACTAAACTCTTTCAGTTCCCAGTATGTTAGGATTTAGTTCAGGAAACCAGAAATCACTCTAGGTATTTAAAACAAATGGGAATCTATGACAGAGAATTTTGTGCTTATAAAATTGTTGGAAGGGTTAGAGAAGCAAATATCAGGAGGTGGCCAGAACATTTAGGTTATGCCATGTCCACTATGCTGGAAGGTCAGGGAATTGCTATTACTATCTTGTAATCAGGAAAGTGGAGGAAATCACTGCTAACATTTGAGCTGCCCCTCAGCCCCAAAATGGGACTGACAGTGAAATGTATATTCTGGTTCCTATAGAGTTCTCACAGTTTGGAATCCCACTGCTGCCACAGGAAGCATTTCTTCTGTCACCCTTCATCTTCCAATTATCATGTCTATGAATCTCAATGGCAGAATGAAAATCATATCCAGATCCCTGGAGGCAAAATAGCCTTCACAATGTAATTCCAAGGATTCCAGCCACTATGATAGAGGAAAGAACATAAAAGAGGATAGAATAAATTCTGCTGAGCAATAAAAAATATCCAGTACCCTCTTTCTTAATCATTTTGCAGTCCTGGGTTTTTATTAATGTGGTCACCCACTAGACTTCCAAGTCTCTTAACTAGTATCGTCCTGCAGTAGGGTGGCAAGTCTCCTTGCCCAGCTGTTAGTGGGAAAGGGATATATCTTCTCTATAGTTAATGAAGGAATTATATTGTCTGAGTTCCCTATACTTGGCTCTTGAAATATTAAATATATTTTGCTAATCAAGTGTTCTTTCAACAAGGCATGGCATTTGAGCCCATTGTTTTGCTTTTAGATCTAATTTTGAATGTCAAAAGCTGAATAAAAATACTTTCCTCTCTTAATTTACCCACCTTAGTAGAATTTAGGACCTTAAACTTTTGAGCCCCTTTATATGCCAAACAGTCTTCTAAATGAATTACCGTTACATGAATTAACTTATTTAAACTTCACACTGACCTTATCTCCTTATTGGTTTGTGTGTGTGTGTGTAATAGAGAGAGATAATATACGGATATATTTATTTATTTATATTGGAGTGTAGTTGATTTATAATGTTGTGATACTTTCTGCTGTATAGCACAGTGAAACAGTTATACATATACACATATCCACTCTTTTTAGACTCTTTTCCAATATAGGTCATTACATAATATTGAGTAGAGTTCCCTGTGCTATAACTCCTTATTTTTACTTTTCTTCTTCTCCTCCTCCTCCTTCTTCTTTCCTTTCTTCTTCTTCTTCTTCTTCTTCTTCTTCTTCTTCTTCTTCTTCTTCTTCTTCTTCTTCTTCTTCTTCTTCTTCTTCTTCTTCTTCTTCTTCTTCTTCTTTTTCTTCTTCTTCTACTATGAGATAGATACTCATCTCCATTTTACAAATAAGATATTGACACATGCAGAAGTTAGTAATTTCCCACAGGAAGTGCCAGAGCCAAGATATACTCAGGCAATCAAGCTCCCTAGCAAGTACTGTTAAAGGCTTCTCATATATATAACAGTCCTCACTTCACATTCGTTTCAAAATATTACTCCTATTTCTAGTGGATTGCCTATTTTAATTATTAACTTTGGAAAGATTCTCCCTTTCTAAACAATATGCTCTCCACGTGTATATTTTCTCCCCTTAGTCAGTCTTCTTCTAGGTATATATTTGACTATGTGTGAATGAATGATTATTTTATTTCAGTCTCTTTGATTGCAAAAGTATTTTCCCAGTAGAATACTGAGTTTAAAATTGATCTTTTGTGCAACAACTGGAACATTAATACACTAGTGATGGGAATATAAAATGGTAAAATCATTTAGGAAAGCACTTTGGCAATTTCTTATAAATGTAAGCATCCATCTACCTATGGCCCAGCCATCCTACTCCTAGGCATTTATCCAAGACAAATGACAGCATATGTGTCCACATATGTCGACAGACTATGTGCCCATATATGTCAAACACATGTATGTTAATTATACTTCAACCAAATTGTATTTTTTAAAAGCTGAATATAAGACAAAAAAATAGATCCTTCCTTGAGCAGAAGCATAACTGTTAAGACACTCTCTGTACAGCACATAAATAATATCTCTCACACCTTGCTACGGCCTCTAAAGGCAAAGAGCCATGTGAACTCATTTACAACCAGATTCCTGTGGGTGGAGCCTCTGTTCTCACTCCATTCTCATCCTCAAGCTATACTCAGTATTTTACTGTCTCTCTAAAGAAAATGATTCAATTCTGTAACTTATTAGAAAGTGTTTTTTTATTAAAAATATGTTAGACAGAGGAAGGAATTATCATTCAGAACAACTTTCTTAAAATTCTCATTAGATAACCTCCATTTTTTTTCTAAAGTTCCTTGCAATAGGTCAGCTTCTTCATTTTACTTTCTATTTCTCCACATGCCTCTAAACTCACTGTGCTTTCTTTAGCAATTCAACAGTGACCCTTAGATTGCATATACCATCCAAAAAATAAAAGCTTCTTCTTAGCTGAATTTACCTCTTCTTAGAAAAGAGCATATCCGCAGCATCCACAATTCCTCAAATGTCTTCCTTCGTCATCTAATTCACTTTATCAAGTACGCACTCTCTCAAAATACGTCTTTTCATAGAGAGATACAATTCCTATACTAGGAAATGAGATTTATTTTCAACACATTCCATTTATAATATACATATTTATAACAACCAGTGCCAGTAGTTTGTGTTATTTGTAAGTTTTTTATATATACATCAAAACTTAATCCCTTTAATTTCCTAAAATAGTCAATTGCTCTAGCAAGTCATATTTGTTCATTACCTGGAATAATGACAGAACCCATTTACAATGAGAAAACATGTACTTTTTTGAGGGGAAAGGGCACCACATAGATGTTTCTGTTCATGTAGTATTATTATTATCCCTGGACGATAACTGTGGGTTTTTTTTTATGTTTCAATATTTCTTCAGAATTTCTTGAAAAATGGGCATATTGTTGTTCTGGTGTTCCACATCTGTTAAATGTCTATTGGGATCAAGTCTTTTGCAGTCTCAAGGTTCCCTTTTACAAGTTTTTCTTCCCAATCTTATGTAGTTTCAGGATGAAGGTCTAATCTTAAAAAGACATGTGATTTTAATCTTGGCAGAATTTAAGATACCTAGAGTCTGTTTTTATGGCAATAATCTCTCCACTATGATTTCTCCACTTAATCCATTTGCCCTAGTGAAAATGACAACTACTTTTTGTTTCCTTCAGCAGAGACAAAAATTATTTCTGAAGTTTAAAATATTCATCTTCCCCTCAAGATAAACTTTCCACTGATCATAGATTATTTCAACCTCAGTTTTTTTGTTTGTTATAAATTATTTGCTAAATCTAAATGTCAATAGTGAACTACTGTGATTTAAAACGATAATCTTATTAATTTATTTCCTGGTGCCATGTCCAAAGAGTCCTTTAAATGGAGGACAAGATAATAACCTATGGTGATTAGGGTGTCACTTTTGAACACAGGAAAATCTAACAGAATTATAAAATAGAAAACTAAATATCATTTAGAAAACTGCTTAGGCAGTCTTAGATCTTACTATTATGCTGAAAAGTGAAAGAAATAAAAACTGTACACCATCTTAGATCCCTAGCATCCTTCAGGATTGTTATCTAGCACCAAATAAACCTTTGGTATATGGATTTTCCTGCTGATTTTTGAACACAGATGTATGCCCCCAGGTACTTCTCATCCACATAATCTTTATTGCTCTATAAGATCAGCAAAGCTGGAATGAATGCTGATTCAGGAACTTTTGAAAGTTTCAATCAAGCTGTGATGATAGATTCAAAAAGTCTTTTTATTAATCTGCCTTTCTAATCTGGTCAGTGTCAAAGATTAGATATTCAATCAAGTACTTACTAGTAACCTGGAATAACGTTGTACTAAACAAGTAAGCCTATTTCCAATTTTCAAACAAACACTGATCTACTTTATTTTATTTTGGCTTTCCAAAAATGTGATATGAACCTCAATGTAGGAAAATAAAAAAAAAAAAACACTCCACCACCACACATATTACTGAACCACTGTGATGACATGACAAGTAGAAGGACATTGGTGATGTCTGAATACATACATGCAGTAGAAAAGTAAGATCATCAACGAGTTAAAAGAGGATTATTTTCCATTCTTATTGAACTCATCAGTTTCTCTTTCTTTCTCCTCAAAATTAGAAAATGTATCCATTCTTTCAGTTTCAATACTCATATTTTACTGCTAACCCTGTTATCAATCTCCAGTGAAATAGTTCTACTTATCTAAAAAAAACATCTCCACTTGGATGTTCTGTTACTTCAACTCAACATGTCTAATAACTGAATTCACCTTTCTTCTTTCTCCTCAGCTTGCACACTTCTCTACTGTTGTCAGTGTTACCACCATCCTCATTTACCCTAAAAAGCTAGTTAGAGAATCCTTGCTCCCCTACAGTCTTCACATATAATCTGTCTCAAAGTGGAGTTAATGGTTCCATCAATGACCTACTTATCCGTACCTTCTTTGACAACCCGGCGATCTTTTAAGATCCAGATGAAATTTCAGCTTTTCTTTTGAGATGCTGAACTCTCATAGTGTTAGAATGGCTGGTGAACTCCAAATACCACACCAATAGAATGTGTGCCTAGTAAAAAAGGTAATATAGTATAATGTTTATTTTTTTTTTTTTGGGGGGGGGATTTTTCTTTTTAATTCAGACAGAAAGTCACAAAAATTATACTCATCCTCATCAGTTCACTCAGTCCCATGTAATTAATTTCTTTTTTTTCATCTTGATCTTTTGTTAGCACTTTTATGAGTTCATCAGTTTTTCATTAGAGTTCTGAAAATGCTTATTCATTCAGTTCAGCAGTACAGTCAGTTACCAGAAACCTGTACTTGTCAGAGTCTTTTCCATGAATTTCCTGAAGATGAAACCCTTTTATAGGAACATATTTGCAAAATCATCAGAGTACACCCAGAACTGTCTGTAAATGACAAAAGACTTAAAAATGACCATGGTTAAAGATTTGATGAAAGTTCATAATAATGCAGTTGACAAGAAAATTAGTTATTTCTGAGATATACATTTTAAAGTAATAACTAGGATTATTACTTATAACATTATACCAGAACATATAAGATTTTTAGACGTTTCCTGTAATGTCTGAAACATTTATATTAACATATTTCCATACATAATTCCATACAAATACAAATATAAGATTTTTAGAAATTTCATGTAATGTCTGAAACATTTATATTAACATATTTCCATACATATTTCCATACAAATACAAATATAAGATTTTTAGAAATTTCATGTAATGTCTGAAACATTTATATTAATATATTTCCATACAAATAACCCAATGAAAGTTTAGTATTAGTTGTTTTGTTTGTTTTTTTATACTGCAGGTTCTTATTAGGCATCAGTTTTATACACATCAGTGTATACATGTCAATCCCAATCGCCCAATTCAGCACACCACCATCCCCACCTCATCGCAGTTTTCCCCCCTTGGTGTCCATATGTCCATTCTCTACATCTGTGTCTCAACTTCTGCCCTGCAAACTGGCTCATCTGTACCATTTTTCTAGGTTCCACATACATGCATTAATATACGATATTTGTTTTTCTCTTTCTGACTTACTTCACTCTGTATGACAGTCTCTAGATCCATCCACTTTTCAACAAATGACTCAATTTCATTCCTTTTTATGGCTGAGTAATATTCCATTGTATATATGTACCACAACTTCTTTATCCATTCGTCTGTTGATGGGCATTTAGGTTGCTTCCATGACCTGGCTATTGTAAATAGTGCTGCAATGAACATTCGGGTGCAAATGTCTTTTTGAATTACGGTTTTCTCTGGGTATATGCCCAGTAGTGGGATTGCTGGGTCATATGGTAATTCTATTTTTAGTTTTTTAAGGAACCTCCATATTGTTCTCCATAGTGGCTGTATCAATTTACATTCCCACCAACAGTGCAAGAGGGTTCCCTTTTCTCCACACCCTCTCCAGCATTTGTTGTTTGTAGATTTTCTGATGATGCCCATTCTAACAGGAGTGAGGTGATACCTCATTGTAGTTTTGATTTGCATTTCTCTAATAATTAGTGATGTTGAGCATCTTTTCATGTGCTTCGTGGCCGTCTGTATGTCTTCTTTGGAGAAATTTCTATTTAGGTCTTCTGCCCATTTTTGGATTGGGGTGTTTGTTTCTTTGATATTGAGCTGGATGAGCTGTTTATATATTTTGGAGATTAATCCTTTGTCCGTTGATTCATTTGCAAATATTTTCTCCCATTCTGAGGGTTGTCTTTTCGTCTTGTTTATGGTTTCCTTTGCTGTGCAAAAGCTTTGAAGTTTCATTAGGTCCCACTTGTTTATTTTTGTTTTTATTTCCATTACTCTAGGAGGTGGATCGAAAAAGATCTTGCTGTGATTTATGTCAGAATGTTCTTCCTATGTTTTCCTCTAAGAGTTTTATAGTGGCCAGTCTTATATTTAGGTCTCTAATCCATTTTGAGTTTATTTTTGTGTATGGTGTTAGGGAGTATTCTAATTTCATTCTTTTACATGTGGCTGTCCAGTTTTCCCAGCACCACTTATTGAAGAGACTGTCTTTTCTCCATTGTATATCTTTGCCTCCTTTGTCATAGATTAGTTGACCATAGGTGCGTGGGTTAATCTCTGGGCTTTCTATCTTGTTCCATTGATCTATGTTTCTGTTTTTGTGCCAGTACCATATTGTCTTGATTACTGTAGCTTTGTAGTATAGTCTGAAGTCAGGGAGTCTGATTCCTCCAGCTCCATTTTTTTGCCTCAAGACTGCTTTGGCTATTCGGGGTCTTTTGTGTCTCCATACAAATTTTAAGATGATTTGTTCTAGCTCCGTAAAAAATGCCATTGGTAATTTGATAGGGATTGCATTGAATCTGTAGATTGCTTTGGGTAGTATACTCATTTTCAAAATGTTGATTCTTCCAATCCAAGAACATGGTATATCTCTCCATCTGTTGGTATCATCTTTAATTTCTTTCATCAGTGTCTTATAGTTTTCTGCATACAGGTCTTTTGTCTCCCTAGGTAGGTTTATTCCTAGGTATTTTATTCTTTTTGTTGCAATGGTAAATGGGAGTGTTTCCATAATTTCTCTTTCAGATTTTTCATCATTAGTGTATAGGAATGCAAGAGATTTCTGTGCATTAATTTTGTAACCTGCAACTTTACCATATTCATTAATTAGCTCTAGCAGTTTTCTGGTGGCAGTTTTAGGATTCTCTATGTATAGTATCATGTCATCTGCAAACAGTGACAGTTTTACTTCTTCTTTTCCAATTTGTATTCCTTTTATTTCTTTTTCTTCTCTGATTGCCGTGGCTAGGACTTCCAGAACTATGTTGAATAATAGTGGTGAGAGTGGACATCCTTGTCTCGTTCCTGATCTTAGAGGAAATGCTTTCAGTTTTTCACCATTGAGAATGATGTTTGCTGTGGGTTTGTCATATATGGCCTTTATTATGTTGAGGTAGGTTCCCTCTATGCCCACTTTCTGGAGAGTTTTTATCAGAAATGGGTGTTGAATTTTGTCAAAAGCTTTTTCTGCATCTATTGAGATGATCATATGGTTTTTATTCTTCAATTTGTTAATATGGTGTATCACATTGATTGATTTGCGTATATTGAAGAATCCTTGCATCCCTGGGATAAATCCCACTTGATCGTGGTGTATGATCCTTTTAATGTGTTGTTGGATTCTGTTTGCTAGTATTTTGTTGAAGATTTTTGCATCTATATTCATCAGTGATATTGGTCTGTAATTTTCTTTTTTTGTAGTGTCTTTGTCTGGTTTTGGTATCAGGATGATGGTGGCCTCATAGAATGAGTTTGGGATTGTTCCTTCCTCTGCAATTTTTTGGAAGAGTTTGAGAAGGATGGGTGTTAGCTCTTCTCTAAATGTTTGATAGAATTCACCTGTGAAGCCATCTGGTCCTGGACTTTTGTTTGTTGGAAGATTTTTAATCACAGTTTCAATTTCATTACTTGTGATTGGTCTGTTGATATTTTCTGTTTCTTCCTGATTCAGTCTTGGAAGGTTATACCTTTCTAAGAATTTGTCCATTTCTTCCAGGTTGCCCATTTTATTGGCATAAAGTTGCTTGTAGTAGTCTCTTAGGATGTTTTGTATTTCTGCGGTGTCTGTTGTAACTTCTCCTTTTTCATTTCTGATTTTATTGATTTGAGTCCTCTCCCTCTTTTTCTTGATGAGTCTGGCTAATGGCTTATCAATTTTGTTTATCTTCTCAAAGAACCAACTTTTAGTTTTATTGATCTTTGCTATTGTTTTCTTTGTTTCTATTTCATTTATTTCTGCTCTGATCTTTATGATTTCTTTCCTTCTGCTAACTTTGGGTTTTGTTTGTTCTTCTTTCTCTAGTTTCTTTAGGTGTAAGGTTAGATTGTTTACTTGAGATTTTTCTTGTTTCTTTAGGTAGGCTTGTATAGCTATAAACTTCCCTCTTAGAACCGCTTTTGCTGCATCCCATAGGTTTTGGGTCGTCGTGTTTTCATTGTCATTTGTCTCTAGGTATTTTTTTATTTCCTGTTTGATTTCTTCAGTGATCTCTTGGTTATTTAGTAACGTATTGTTTAGCCTCCATGTGTTTGTCTTTTTTACGTTTTTTTCCCTGTAATTCATTTCTAACCTCATAGCGTTGTGGTCAGAAAAGATGCTTGATATGATTTCAATTTTCTTAAATTTACTGAGGCTTGATTTGTGACCCAAGATGTGATCTATCCTGGAGAATGTTCCGTGCGCACTTGAGAAGAACGTGTAATCTGCCGTTTTTGGATGGAATGTTCTATATATATCAATTAAATCTATCTGGTCTATTGTGTCATTTAAAGCTTCTGTTTCCTTATTTATTTTCATTTTGGATGATCTGTCCATTGGTGTAAGTGAGGTGTTAAAGTCCCCCACTATTATTGTGTTACTGTCGATTTCCTCTTTTATAGCTGTTAGCAGTTGCCTTATGTATTGAGGTGCTCCTATGTTGGGTGCATATATATTTATAATTGTTATATCTTCTTCTTGGATTGATCCCTGGATCATTATGTAGTGTCCTTCCTTGTCTCTTGTAACATTCTTTATTTTAAAGTCTATTTTATCTGATATGAGTATAGCTACTCCAGCTTTCTTTTGATTTCCATTTGCATGGAATATCTTTTTCCATCCCCTCACTTTCAGTCTGTATGTGTCCCTAGGTCTGAAGTGGGTCTCTTGTAGACAGCATATATATGGGTCTTGTTTTTGTATCCATTCAGCCAGTCTATGTCTTTTGGTTGGGGCATTTAATCCATTCACGTTTAAGGTAATTATCGATATGAATGTTCCTATGACCATTTTCTTAATTGTTTTGGGTTTGTTTTTGTAGGTCCTTTTCTTCTCTTGTGTTTCCCACTTAGAGAAGTTCCTTTAGCATTTGTTGTAGAGCTGGTTTGGTGGTGCTGAATTCTCTTAGCTTTTGCTTGTCTGTAAAGCTTTTGATTTCTCCATCAAATCTAACTGAGATCCTTGCTGGGTAGAGTAATCTTGGTTGTAGGTTCTTCCCTTTCATCACTTTAAGTATATCATGCCACTCCCTTCTGGCTTGCAGAGTTTCTGCTGAGAAATCAGCTGTTAACCTTATGGGAGTTCCCTTGTATGTTATTTGTCGTTTTTCCCTTGCTGCTTTCAGTAATTTTTCTTTGTCTTTAATTTTTGCCACTTTGATTACTATGTGTCTCGGCTTGTTTCTCCTTGGGTTTATTCTGTATGGGACTCTCTGCGCTTCCTGGACTTGGGTGGCTATTTCCTTTCCCATGTTAGGGAAGTTTTCGACTATAATCTCTTCAAATATTTTCTCTGGTCCTTTCTCTCTCTCTTCTCCTTCTGGGACCCCTATAATGCGAATGTTGTTGCGTTTAATGTTGTCCCAGAGGTCTCTTAGGCTGTCTTCATTTCTTTTTATTCTTTTTTCTTTAGTCTGTTCCGCAGCAGTGAATTCCACCATTCTGTCTTCCAGGTCACTTATCCGTTCTTCTGCCTCAGTTATTCTGCTATTGATTCCTTCTAGTGTAGTTTTCATTTCAGTTATTGTATTGGTCATCTCTGTTTGTTTGTTCTTTAATTCTTCTAGGTCTTTGTTAATCATTTCTTGCATCTTCTCAATCTTTGCCTCCATTCTTATTCCGAGGTCCTGGATCATCTTCACTATCATTATTCTGAATTCTTTTTCTGGAAGGTTGCCTATCTCCACTTCATTTAGTTGTTTTTCTGGGGTTTTTTCTTGTTCCTTCATCTGGTACATAGCCCTCTGCCTTTTCATCTTCTCTGTCTTTCTGTAACTGTGGTTTTTGGTCCACAGGCTGCAGGATTGTAGTTTTTCTTGCTTCTGTTGTCTGCCCTCTGGTGGTTGAGGCTATCTAAGAGGCTTGATGGGAGGCTCTGGTGGTGGGTAGAGCTGACTGTTGCTGTGGCGGTCAGAGCTCAGTAAAACCTTAATCCACTTGACTGTTGATGGGTGGGGCTGGGTTCCCTCCCTGTTGCTGTGGCGATCAGAGCCCAGTAAAACCTTAATCCACTTGACTGTTGATGGGTGGGGCTGGGTTCCCTCCCTGTTGGTTGTTTTGCCTGAGGCAACCCAACACTGGAGCCTACCCGTGGTCTTTGGTGGGGTTAATGGCAGACTCTGGGAGGGCTCACGCCAAGGAGAACTTCCCAGGGCCTCTGCTGCCAGTGTCCTTATCCCCACGGTGAAACAGAGCCACCACTCGCCTCTGCAGGAGACCCCCCAACACCAGCAGGTAGGTCTGGTTCAGTCTCCCCCAGGGTCACTGCTCCTTCCCCTGGGTCCCGATGCACACATTACTTTGTGTGTGCCCTCCAAGAGTGGGGTCTCTGTTTCCCCCAGTCCTGTCACAGTCCTGCAATCAATTCCCACTAGACTTCAAAGTCTGATTCTCTAGGAATTCCTCCTCCCTTTGCCGGACCCCCAGGTTGGGAAGCCTGACGTGGGGCTCAGAACCTTCACTCCAGTGGGTGGACTTCTGTGGTATAAGTGTTCGCCAGTCTGTGAGTCACCCACCCAGCAGTTATGGGATTTGATTTTACTCTGATTGCGCCCCTCCTACCGTCTCACTGTGGCTTCTCCTCTGTCCTTGGACGTGGGGTGTCCTCCTTGGTGAAGTCCAGGGTCTTCCTGTCAATGATTGTCCAGCAGCCAGTTGTGATTCTGGTGCTCTCGCAAGAGGGAGTGAGAGCACGTCCTTCTACTCCGCCATCTTGGTTAATCTCCCTCTAGTATAATGTTTATTGAACAATAACATAGACACGTGTTTGAGGAGAAGGAAGTAAAGAAATCATAGTCATCAGGGATTGAGATCAACTTATATATTATTTTCTCTCTAGGGCTTAAAATGTAAATACTTCATTTCTCAACTGCTGCAGAGAAAATAAAAAAGTAACATACTTTAAGTGCCCTTTACAGACTTGATTGATTATATCACATATGTACATCTGTTCTCTTTTCAGTACAAAACACCCTTGTGCACACATTACTTACCGAGAATTTAAAACTAGGAAAATTTGTATTTTCTTGCTTGCTGATAGGCTTACCTATGTTTCTTGTCTGAAAAAAAAGCTTTGAAGACCTTCAACTGTTCCCTAAATCCTGATACTTCCTAAATGTATCATAATTGCAATTTAGTCACAGTTGCGATTTGATATATGCCCCACAGGAATTTTAGTGAAGTGGTCATTCTGCCTTTGCTATGAAATTAATTGGTAACCTCTCCCAACATAATCCTGCCTTTCTAGCAAATTCATCTACTCAAGCCATTTGATGAGACTATTTAATCACACACACGCGGACTCCAAGCAGCAGGAGACCAGTGCTTGAAAAGGAAAATTAACTAAGAAAGATAAACAATTTTCTAGTGGACTAACCAAGGCAAAATGCTCTACATATCAAAATGAAATGCATATTTAAGAGAATTGTCACTAAATTTATGTACCAAAAACTAATTTTATTTTTTTAAAATCAATTGTAGGGTGTTTTGTACTAAGTTATGAAAGACCTCAGAGTTTATTCCATGAATATAGATCACCTTCTAAATATTTATAAGTATAAAAGGTGTAGGTGAATATTTTACTTATTGCTTGAGGGTAATGGTATTTAACACAAGATACCAAAAGGGAAAACCATAATATATTGGTAAATATAGCTATTCAAAATAAACAACAAAAAAACACCCACCATAATGTTAAAAGTCAATCTGGAAAATGGAAAAAAGAAAAGTTAGAGAGGAGGTTAATATCCTTGCTATAAAAGAACTCTCTACATACATCAATGAAAAGAAGAGGAAAATGACAATATTAAAATGAATAGAGCAATTAACAGAAGAAAACCTACACATTCATTCATTCCATATATTTATTGAGTATGTACTCTGTGCTAGGCACAAATGTAAATATATATAAAAAGATGTTCAACCTCACCAGTAAGCAAATATATGTAATAAATATCAAGGTTATTTGGAGGGGTATAAATTGATACACATTTTCTAGAATGCAATTGGTAAATTGTTTCAAAATTAGAACTACATATTCATTGATTCAGCAGTTCTACTAGGCATTTTATCTCACAAAAGTAATTAGACAAGAAAATCGAGTGCAGCATATTTTATAACACTGTTTTTCAAGACTGTTGGTGTCCAAAGGCACACAGACATTGTGTGGTTCCATGGAGCCCCTTCAGTGTCTATTTCCAGTGGAGAGGAATAGAATGAAAAAGTGGAACTTGGAATAATTTCCTGCTTCAACAAGAACATCTAAATCATTTTGTGCTTTGAATTTTGGGATTCTGTGAAAGTTTTCACTTTAAGAAAGTGTTGTGGGCTTCCCTGGTGGTGCAGTGGTTGAGAATCTGCCTGCTGATGTAGGGGACACGGGTTCGAGCCCTGGTCTGGGAAGATCCCACATGCCGCGGAGCGGCTGGGCCCGTGAGCCACAATTACTGAGCCTGCGCGTCTGGAGCCTGTGCTCTGCAACAAGAGAGGTCGCGATAGTGAGAGGCCCGCACACCGCGATGAAGAGTGGCCCCCGCTTGTCACAACTAGAGAAAGCCCTCGCAGAGAAATGAAGACTCAACACAGCCATAAATAAAAAAATAAATAAATAAGCCCTCCTTCCTCCAAAAAAAAGAAAGTGTTGTATATGTAAAATGTTTGTAAAAGCTACTACTTTTATTGAAAATTTGGAAACAACCAAAATGGCCATCAAAACATTGTTTAAATAGATGATGAAATAATCATGTAATGCAATTCTCCATACCCATTAAAGTGATATCAAAAATGTTAACAGCTAATAGTTTTTAACATCAATAGATGTCCAAAATATATTTCCCAGTGATAAAATCAGGATACATAATGTGATCTATTTGATGATGTTGTTATTATTTATATGTGTAAAGAATAAAGTCTATAAATGCATGCCAAAAGATCTTAACAGTAGTTTTCTCTGTGTGGTGGCTTTGTAGGTGATTTGAACTTTCTTACTCTTTCTTTTTCTGTATTGTTTCATATTTATATTACCTTCATTCAAGGGAAATATTCATTTGGAAAAAAAATCACAGAAACTACTTCTGACACATTTTTCTAATTGCTTCTCTTAGTTGACTGGGACTATTATATAACACGAGATGGTAATCAGACTGCAATTCCAGGATTGCTGTTAAAG
Source organism: Balaenoptera acutorostrata (assembly GCF_949987535.1). Classification (NCBI taxonomy): domain Eukaryota; kingdom Metazoa; phylum Chordata; class Mammalia; order Artiodactyla; family Balaenopteridae; genus Balaenoptera; species Balaenoptera acutorostrata. The sequence goes on from NC_080085.1 coordinate 75,521,483, forward strand.
GAGAGGGTAGAGGAAGAAGGCAGCATTTTTCAGTGTTTTGCCAATCATCATCTGTCATTTCACATCCACACCCTCCTCTTCCACCCTTCTGCTTTTAAATGGTCTTGTTTAAATAATGTCCTGAGGACATGTGAATGGCTCATTGAAATTAACCCCCATACAAGAGAAAGAGTCCAAAAGATGTATCCTACAGCTAGTGTGCCAGAAGAACATTCACTTCAAAATGTAGTGAATTTTATTCATTTCTCTATACATAATTCATCCTTCTCTGTTTTGATAATATATTTACTTTCCATCCATAATTAAATTATTAAATATTCAAAGTATTCCTTTGCCTCTTTTTTTTTTTTGATAAAAGTAAGATTTTTCTATGGAACTCAAAATAGTCCTTTTGCCATGTAAAGATTTTTATTCCCTAGAGATTTAAAAAATATTTTCTCCAATTTTTGTCCTCCAATTCATATTCTTATTCATGAAAATGGAAGAATATAGAAATAGCAATAGACCTATAATAAGATAAAATCTCAGAATAATAATAATACCTTTTTCTGAATTTAGTTTTGTAAGTAGGGTGAATCATATTTGTAATTAATCCATCAGTTAAGTATTTCAAAACTGAAAGAGGCATGTATACATCGCTATATGTGTGTGTGTATATATATACAGGAAGGAATTATTCAGGAGATTATTGACTAGGGTATTTGGAAGGGGTTTTAGGCCAAAATGATGAGTTTACTAGATTTTAAAAATCCTGAGACTTTGATAAATGCTCTATGTCTTAAGCAGAGATGTCATTTGTTTTGTTTCTAATCTTGTGGGGAGAAGGAAAAGGATATGTTCCCTTCATTAAATGAATTCCTGTAGAAGTCTATATGAATGTCTTCATAAGACAAGATACATTCTACTTTCTTTATTTGATCCCTCTCACAAGTTAAGACTGATCTTATTTAACCTGTCCAAATAACAGAGCTCAAGGGTCTAGCTGGTAAGAACGAGAGTCAGCTCAGTATTGTATTGATTCTCAAATTCTATTCTGGCATGAGATACATGACATATGTTGTTCATAGGTATAAAACAGCCTTTTAGGGGCATACTGAGGGTGATGGACAATTCCTAGCATGCTAACCACCTCTTTCTCTTCCATTAAAGGAAGAGTATCAAAATTCAAGTTAGAGAGAGGAACATTATTACAGAGGTAATCTTTAATCTGTTTCATTTATCTGAAAAGCAAATTACTTACAAACTTTCTTTTATCATTTTCTATAATAATGCAAGTAATTATTCTGCTATTTTACAATCAGTGTCAAAGATTTTAAAGATTTTAAATCTCATTGTCAAGACAATGAGATTGAGAAACGCTGCAAACAGCAGTGAGAAATCATCTGGAGTCTTTTGCCAGTGTTATAAGTGGTCTTTTTGTATTGCTTTTAACCCAAGAACCACTCCAATATTACCCATTACTAATGGTGCAACTTGTAGTCATTTCTTTGGCTGTTATTTCTATAGACTATGACAACTGGCCTGTCCTTTCCCTTATCAGCCTTCTTAGCAGAAAACTAATGGGGTCTGTATACCACTCATTGGTACTCTAACTAGGACATAGCAGCAAATTTTTTCTACTTTTCTTCCTGTTTTTAAGGGATCAACATCAAGGAAGCAATTAGATTTTAACAAAATGACTGGAAAACCTATAACTGGTACCATGGACTGGTACCAGTCTACAGCCTGTTAGGAACTGGTCCGCACAGCAGAAGGTGGGTGGTGAGCGAGCAAGAGAAGCTCTTCTGCCACTCCCTAATGCTCACATTACTGCCTGAACCATAACTCGCATTACAGCCTGAACCGTCCCCTGCCCCCATTCATGGAAAAATTGTCTTCCACGAAACCAGTCCCTGGTGCCAAAAATGTTGGGGACTGCTGCTCTAATGCAAGCCCCAATTAACTCCTTATAAAGACCTATGATGACAACTAAGAAGGAGAGAATATATAATAGGAGGAGAATCAAGAAAAGCTGTGTTACTGAATATTTGAAGATGAGAAAAGTTATATCAAGAAATCAAAATAGTTGAATCTGTCAGAGAAGTCTAGTAAATAAGGTCTGAAAAGCATTAGTAATCACAGACATTAAAAATAATAATTGGAATTATAGTTCATGTTCAAAATGTGACTATATCATAAACCAGTTTACAAAGAATAGGAGTAGAAGAGTGTTTGATGAAAGCCTACAATGCCTCAGTGTTTGTGTGTCACTGAATTTTGGTATTTGGAATTTTTATTTTCTTAAGTTGTCTTGCGTCAGCTCAGAATTGGCATTTATCCTTAAGTTATTTATTGCTCTGTCATAAGTTATACATGTATACTTGAGCAATAAAGAATACCATTTCCTCTAACAACCTGCAATATAATTCATATTTTAAATGTTTTCATAATTTTTATGAAGTGATAGGGTTTTAATTTTACTAATTTATCATTTTCACATGTGATTCCATATATTTCATTTATTTCTCCTTTAAGCCTCAGTAAATTTAACAAAATTGAAATCATATCCAATATCTTTTCCAACCCCAACTCTATGAAATTAGAAATCAATTACAGGAAAAAAAAAACTTAAAAAATACGAACACGTGGAGGTGAAACAATACACTATTAAATAACCAAGAGATCACTAAAGAAATTAAAGAGCAAATCAAAAACTACCTAGAAACAAATGACAATGAAAACACGATGACCCAAAAACTATGGAATGCAGCAAAAGCAGATCTAAGAGGGAAGTTTATAGCAACACAATCCTACCTCAAGAAACAAGGCAAATCTCAAATAAACAAACTAACTTCAACCTAAAGAAATTAGGGAAAGAAGAACAAACAAAAGCCAAAATCAGGGCTTCCCTGGTGGCGCAGTGGTTGAGAGTCTGCCTGCCAATGCAGGGGACATGGGTTCGAGCCCTGGTCCCAGAAGATCCCACATGCCTCAGAGCAGCTGGGCCCGTGAGCCACAATTACTGAGCCTGTGTGTCTGGAGCCTGTGCTCCACAACAAGAGAGGCCGCGATAGTGAGAGGCCCACACACTGCGATGAAGAGTGGCCCCCACTTGCCACAACTAGAGAAAGCCCTCACACAGAAACGAAGACCCAACACAGCCATAAAAAAAAAAAAAAAGAGCCAAAATCAGTAGAAGGAAAGAAATCATAAAGATCAGAGCAGAAATAAATGAAATAGAAACAAAGAAAACAATAGCAAAGATCAACAAAACTAAAAGCTGGTTCTTTGAGAACATAAACAAAATTGATAAAACTTTAGTCAGACTTATCAAGAAAAAAATGGAGAGGACTCAAATCTGTAAAACTGGAAATGAAAAAGAAGTTACAACTGACACCACAGAAATACAAAGGATCATAAGAGAGTACTACAAGCAACTATATGCCAGTAAAATGGACAACCTGTAGGAAATGGACAAATTATTACAAAAGCACAGCCTTCTGAGACTGAACCAAGAAGAAATAGAAAATATGAACAGACCAACCACAAGTAATGAAATTGAAACCATGATTAAAATTCTTCCAACAAACAAAAGTTCAGGATCAGACGGCTTCACAGGTGAATTCTATCAAACATTTACAGAAGAGCTAACACCTATCTGTCTCAAATTTTCAAAAAAATTGCAGATGGTAGAACACTCCCAACCTCATTCTACGAGGCTACCATCACCCAGATACCCAAACCAGAAAAAGATGTCACAAAAAACGAAAATTACAGACCAATCTCACTGATGAACATAGACGCAAAAATCCTGAACAAAATACTAGCAAACAGAATCCAACAACACATTAAAAGGATCATACACCATGATCAAGTGGAATTTATTCCAGGGATGCACGTATTCTTCAATATATGCAAATCAATCAATGTGATACACCATATTAATATAATAAAGAATAAAAACAATATGATCATCTCAATATATGCAGAAAAAGCTTTCGACCAAATTCAACACCCATTTATGATAAAAACTCTCCAGAAAGTGGGCATAGAGAGAACCTACCTCAACACAATAAAGGCCATATATAACAAGCCCACAGCAAACATTATTCTCAATGGTGAAAAAATGAAAGTATTTCCTCTAAAATCAGGAACAAGACAAGGGTGCTCAGTCTCACCACTATTATTCAACATAGTTTTGGAAGTCCTAGTCACAGCAATCATAGAAAAAAATAAATAAAAGGAATCCAAACTGGAAAAGAAGAGGTAAAATTGTCACTGTTTGCAGATGACATGATACTATACATAGAGAATCCTGAAGATGCTACCAGAAAACTACTAGAGGTAATCAATGAATTTGGTAAAGTAGCAAGATACAAAATTAATGCAAAGAAATATCTTGCATTCCTATACACTAACAATGAAAGGGAAGAAGGAGAAATTACGGAACCAATCACATTTACCATTGCAACAAAAATAATAAAATACCTAGGGATAAACCTACCTCCAGAAAAAAAGACCTGTATGCAGAAAACTGTAAGACACTCTTGAAAGAAATTGAAGACAACACAAACAGATGAAGAGATAAACCATGTTCTTGGATTGGAAGAATCAATATTCTGAAAATGACTATACTACCCAAGGCAATTACAGATTCAATGCAATCCCTATCAAACTACCAATGGCATTCTTTACAGAATTAGAAAAAAAAAAACTTACAATTTGTTTGGAAACACAAAAGACCCCAAATAGCCAGAGCAATCTTGAGAAAGAAAAACAGAACTGGAGAAATCAGGCTCTCTGACTTCAGACTATAATACAAAGCTGCAGTAATCAAGACAGTATGGTACTGGCATAAAAACAATATTATAGATCAATGGAACTGGATAGAAAGTCCAGAGATAACCCACACACCTATGGTCAACTAATCTATGACAAAGGAGGCAAAAATATACAATGGAAAAAAGACAGCCTCTTCGATAAATGGTACTGGGAAAACTGGACAGCAACATTGAAAAGAATTAAATTAGAACACTCCCTAGCACCATATACAAAAATAAACTCAAAATGGATTAAAGACTTAAATGTAAGGCCAGACACTATATAACTGTTAGAGGAATAACTAGGCAGAACACTCTTTGACAATAAGTACAGCAACATCTTTTTTGACCAACCTCCTACAGTAATTAAAATTAAAACAAAAATAAACAAATGGGACCTAATTAAACTTAAAAGCTTTTGCACAGCAAAGGAAAGCTTAAACAACATGAAAAGACAACCCTCAGAATGGGAGAAAATATTTGCAAGTGAAGCAACTGATGAAGGATTAATCTCCAAAATATACAAGCAACTCATACAGCTCAATATAAAAAAACAAACAACCCGAGCAAAAAATGAGTGGTAGTAAAGCAATTATACTCCAATAAAGATGTTAAAAATAAATAAATAAATAAATAAATCTATGCCAAAGGGGGGAAAAAGTGGGTGGAAGACCTAAATAGACATTTCTCCAAAGAAGACATACAGATGGCCAACAAACACATGAAAAGATGCTCAACATCACTAATCATTAGAGAAATGCAAGTCAAAACTACAATGAGGTACCACCTCACATCGGTAAGAATGGCCTTTATCAAAAAATCTACAAACAATAAATTCTGGAAAGGGTGTTGAGAAAAGGGAACCCTCAGGCACTGTTTGTGGGAATGTAAATTGATACAGCCACTCTGGAGAACTGATGGAGGTTCTTTAAAAAACTAAAAATAAAACTACCATGTGACCCAAAAATCCCACTACAGGGCACATATCCAGAGAAAGCCATAATTCAAAAAAACACATGCACCCCAAGGTTCATAGCAGCAGTATTTATAATAGCCTGTACACGGAAGCAACCTAAATGTCCATAGACAGAGGAATGGATAATGAAGATGTGGTACATATATGCAATGGAATATTACTCAGCTATAAAAAGGAATGAAATTAGGTCATTTGTATAGACGTGGATGGACTTAGAGAGTGTCATACAGTGAAGTAAGCCAGAAAGAGAAATGCAAATATTCTATAATAATGCATATATGTGGAATCTAGAAAAATGGTATAGATGATCTTATTTGCAAAGCAGAAATAGAGACACAGATGTAGAGAATATATGTATGGATACCAAAGGAGAAAGGGGTGGGGTGGGTAGAATTGGGAGACTGGGAATAACACATATACATTATCGATAATATGTATAAAATAGACAACGGATGGGAACATACTGTATAGCACAGGGAACACTACCTAATTCACTATGGTAACTTAAGTGGGAGGAAAGTCCAAAAGGGAGGAGATATCTGTATGTGTATGGCTGATTTATTTTGTTGTGCAGTGGAGGCTAACACAACATTGTAAAGCAACAATGCTCCAATAAAAATTAATAAAAAAATAAAATTAAAACCAAAAGTAACCAACACTATATAATTCTCACTAACTAAATGAATCATCTAATCAAGCTTTATAAGGCACTAAATTAAAAATATATTAACAAATAACAATAAAAATGAAATATATTGTTAAAAAATAAATTGTTATTGAGCTTTTGTTATGGTCTAGTATATCATATTTTTTATTGAAGTATAATGGACTTGCAACATCATAGTAATTTCAGGTGTACAGCATACAGACTCAATATTTTTATAGATTATACTCCATTTAAAATCATCACTAAATAATAGTTATATTTCCCTTTGCTGTATAATATATCCCTATAGCCTATCCATTTCATAAACGGTAGTTTGTCCCTCTCAATCTCCAATTCCCATCCTGCCTTTCCACGCCTCCTTCTCTCCACTGATAAACACCAATCTGTTATTTATACCTATGAGTCTATTTCTGTTTCAGCACATGGTGCCTTTTGATAAACATTCCATGTTTACTTGAAAAAAGATTTATATTCTGCTTTTTTCTGAAGTATAGAATTTTGAAAAAGTCATTTAAGTCAAGTTGGTTGACTGTGTTGTTCAGATCTTCTATATTATTGGTGACTTTATCTACAGACATACTTTGTTTTATTGAACTTAGTTTTTTTTAAATTAATTTTTATTGGAGTATAGTTGATTTACAATGTTGTGTTACTTTCTGCTGTACAGCAAAGTGAATCAGTTATACATATACATATATCCACTCTTTTTTAGATTCTTTTCCCAAATAGATCATTAGAGGGTTCCTTGTTCTATACAGTAGGTTCTTATTAGTTATCAATTTTATATATAGTAGTGTGTATATGTCAAACTCAATCTCCCAACTTATCCCTCCCCCTCCTTTCCCCCTTGGTAACCATAAGTTGGTTTTCTACATCTGTGACTCTATTTCTGTTTTGTAAATAGGTTCATTTGTACCATTTTTTTTTAGATTCCACATATAAGCAATATCATATGATATCTGTCTTTCTCTGTCTGACTTACCTCACTCAGTATGACAATCTTTAGGTCCATCCATGATGCTGCAATTGGCATTACTTTCTTCTTTTTTATGGTTGAGTAATATTCCATTGTATATATGTACCACATCTTCTTTATCCATTCCTCCATCAAAGAACATTTAGGTTGTTTCCAAGTCCTGGCTATTGTAAATAGTGCTGGAATGAACATTGGGGTACTTATATCTTTTCAAATTATGTTTTTCTCTGGTTATATGCCCAGGAGTGGGATTGCTGGAACATACAGTAGCTCTATTTTTAGTTTTTTAAGGAACCTCCATACTGTTCTCCATAGTGGCTGGACTGATTTACATTCCCACCAACAGTGTAGGAGAGTTCCGTTTTCTCCACACCCTCTCCAATATTTATTGTTTGTAGATTTTTTGATGATGGCCATTCTGACTGGTGTGAGGTGATACTTCACTGTAGTTTTGATTTCCATTTCTCTAATAATTAGTGACGTTGAGCATCTTTTCATGTGCCTGTTGACCATCTGTATGTCTCCTTTGGAGAAATGTCTATTTAGGTCTTCTGCCCATTTTTGATTGGGTTGTATGGAAACACAAAAGGCCGCAAATAGCCAGAACAATCTTGAGAAAGAAAAACGGAGCTGGAAGAATCAGGCTCCTTCACCTCAGACTATACTACAATGCTACAGTAATCAAAATGGTATGGTACTGGCACAAAATCAGAAATAAAGTTCAATGGAACAGGTTAGAAAGTCCAGAGATAAACCCATGCACCTATGGTCACCTAATCTATGACAAAGGAGGCAAGAATATACAATGGAGAAAAGACAGTCTCTTCAATAAGTGGTGCTGGGAAAACTGGACAGCTACATGTAAAAGAATGAAGTTAGAACATTTTCTAACACTATACACAAAAATAAACTCAAAATGGATTAAACACGTAAATGTAAGACCAGATACTATAAAACTCTTAGAGGAAAACATAGGCAGAACACTCTCTGACATAAATTGCAGCAAGATCTGTTTTGACCCACCTCTTAGAGTAATGAAAATAAAAGAAAAATAAACAAATGGGACCTAATTAAACTTAAAAGCTTTACACAGCAAAGGGATCCATAAACAAGACAAAAAGACAACCCACAGAATGTAATTGTTTTGGGATGACATAAACTGCACCCATATAAGATGACAAACTTAATTGATAAATGTGTGTGTTCTGACTGCTCCACCAGCTGGCCACTCCTCCATCTCTCTTGCTCTCCTCAGCCTGATATGATTGGGTTTAATTCTGTAATGTTGCCTATGTTTTCTTAATTTCCAATTAATCTCTTGTATCTGGGGTCTTTTTTCTGCCTTCTTTTAGGTTAAATGAATGTTTTTAGAATTACAATTTATCTCCTCCAATGACTTTTGAGATATTCCTCTTTTCTTTATTATGTTTTTACTACTTGTTTTAGACATTGGAACATAGTCATACCCATTTGTTTATGTACTGTCTAAGGCTGCTTTCATGCTTCAATGGCAGAGCTTATGAATTCCAACAGAGACTTTATGGCCTGAAAACTTAAAATACTTACTATCTGGCTTTTGTGAGCGAATTGCACCCCTCCAAATTTCATATGTTGAAGCCCTAACCTCTAATGCCTCAAAATATGACAGTATTATGAGGTAGGGCCTTTAAAGAAGTGATTAATTTAAAATGAAACCAGTAGGTTGGACCTTAATCCAATCTAACTGGTGTTCTTATAATAAGAGGAAATCTGAACACAAAGAGACACTGTAGTGTTCAAAAGATATTGGTATTGGAATAAAGACAGTTATAGAGACCAATGGAATAGAGGAGAAAGTCCAGAAATCACTTTGCATATGTGATCAAATGATTTTTGACTAGGGTACCAAGCCCCTTTAATGGGGAAAGGGCAGTCTTAACAAATGGTGCTGGGAAAAGTGGATATCACAGCAAAACAATGATATTTTACCATACTTTACACCATATGTAAAAATTAAATCAAAATGGGTCCAAAACCTAAACACATGAGCTAAAACTATAAAAAAAATACAGTACATTCCCTACATACAAACAAGTTCTGTTCCAAGAGTGCATTCATAAGTCCAATTTGTTCATAAGTCTGACAAAGTTGGCCTAGGTACCCAACTAACACAATCGGCTATATAGTACTGTACTAGGTTTAAAATACTTTTCACAAAAATAATACATAAAAAACAAACAAAAACAAAAAATAAAATATTTTTAACCTTACAGTACAGTACCTTGAAAAGTACAGTAGTACAGTACAACAGCTGGCATACAGGGGCTGGCATCAAGTGAACAGGCAAGAAGAGTTACTGACTGGAGGAGGAAGAAGAGGTGGGAGATGGTAGAGCTGAAGGATCATCAGCAATAGGAGACAGGGCAAGCTGCAATTTCACTCATGCCTGACATTGATGGCACAGGTTCTTGTTCCTTGCTGGAACCAGGTGCACGTTTGCATCTTTGAAAGTTCACAACTTGAAGTTTCGTATGTAGGGGACTTACTTTATAAGAAAAGAAAAGTCTTCATAATATTGGATTTAGCAAGGATTTCTAAGAGGTGACACCAAAAGATCAGGCACCAAAGACAAAATAGATAAATTGGACCTCATCAGATTTTAAAACTTTTTGCATCAAAGACACTAGCACAAGAGTGAAAAAGCAACACACAAATGAGAGAAAATATTTGCAAATCATATATCTGATAGGGGATTGATTTACAGAATATATAAAGGCATCCTAGAACTCAACAACAATAACAAAACCCCCCATAAAACTTAGTTGAAAAATGAGCAAAGGACTTGAATAGATATTTCTCCAAGGAAGATATGCAAATATTCAAAAATCATATGAAAATATATTTGAGTAATCATTAGGAAATGCATTCAATACCACAATGAGCCATCACTTCACACCATTTAGGATGGCTGTTATAAAGAAGAGGAAGAAGAAGAAGAAGAAGAAGAAGAAGAAGAAGAAGAAGAAGAAGAAGAAGAAGAAGAAGAAGAAGAAGAAGAAGAAGAAGAAGAAGAAGAAGAAGAAGAGGAAGAAGAGGAAGAAGAAGAGGAAGAAGAGGAAGAAGAAGAAGAAGAAGAAGAGGAAGAAGAGGAAGAAGAGAAGAAGGAGAAGGAGACAGAGGAGGAAGAGGAAGGGGGAGGAGGAAAATATTGGCATGTATATGTAGAAATTTAAACCTAAGCGCATTGCTGATAGGAGTGTAAAATGGCACAGCCACATTGGAAGACAGTATGGTGGTTCCTTAAAAAATTAAATGTAGAATTACCATACGATCCACATATTTCACTTCTGGTATATACCCAAAGTAATTAAAATCAGGGACCTGAACACATATATGCACACCAATACTCATAGCATTATTATTTACAATAGCCAAAGGGTGGAAATAACACAAATGGACATCAAAGGATAAACTGAAAATTAAAATGTGATATATTGATATAATGAAACAATATTCAACTTTAAAATAGAATAAAATTCTGATACATGCTACAACATGAATGAATCTTGAAAACATTTAGTGAAATAAGCCAGATAAAGAAGGACAGATATTACATGATTTCACTTACACGAGTTACCTAAAATAGTCAAATTCATAGAGAAAGCAATTAGAATAATGGTTACCAGGAACTGGAGGGAGGGTGGAATGGGGAATCATTGTTTAATGAGCACAGAGTTTCAATTTTGAAAGATGAAGAAATCTGGAGAAGGATAGTAGTCATAGTTGCACAATAATGTAAATATCCTTAATGCCACTGAATTGTACACTTTATATTATGTGTATTTTATCATCATAAAAAGTTAATGCAATAGAAAGAAAGCATCATTTAATGTGGAAAGTTCCAGAAAGAGATGAGAAATAAAGTTGATCAAGTGAAATTTCTTTGGAATGAAAGCTATATGAATATGAATAGAAGAGAGGTAGGAAACATGAACAAAGCAGTAGGAGTTTTTTAAAAAAAATAAGTAGGTGAGGGAGCTCACATCAATCGTTGTATGAAAAAGACAAGTTTTCTGTTGACTATGAAAGGAGCAGGGATGTTGTTGAATATGAAGGGAGCAGGGATGGAGCCTGGGTTTGTACTTGGAAAAAAAGATTGCTGTAGGGTCTGTCTTAGAAGAGATTTTCTAAATAATTTATATATACCCAGATATGTGTATATTTGTTCCTTTCCTTAACACAATTCAACAGTAACGTGGCATGGATAGTTTATTAGAAATCAGCAGAAGCATTTTAGATAATCCATATTAGAAATCTGAACATGCCTGTATAAAGAAATAGTTTGTATTTCAATAATCCAATATTCCAGCAGAGGGATATCTTGAGTTAAAAATTAACACAGCAGCATTGGAAGAAAAAGAAATAATCTGTTTCTTCCCCTTCAAAAGCCAGTATTATACTACAATGACAAAAAAATTACACTTTTATTAAATGTACTTAATATGGTCTATGGCCATTGATCCCTAACTTTTCAAAATATAAATAGTTTTAACCCTTGGGACTTACCAGCTACACATTAGTAAGTTCATTGGCACTTGGATATAAGCTGTTAGATCTCTTATTTTTTCTGTTTAGGTACAACATACGTCCAATGTTTACCACTTTTTTTTTTTTTTTTTACAATTTATGCCTTTTTTACCCTCTAAGCAGTCCCAAATTAAACAAATGAGAGCATTTGATAATAATCGGTATATTTAAACCTTTGTCCTTCTCCATACCATCATTCAACTTTTAATAGTTTCTCCTTTTTTACTGAAAAACAATCTTGCCACATATAAATGGAAGTTTTAAATTAGAGCTTTCCACATTCTGGGTCACTAGTTGCATTATTTTATTAGTTGTTTTATTTTTAAAGATGCTTCTTATTATTTTTTTCAATAGAAATTATGCGAATGAATAAAATACAGCAATTAACTTATTACAGAGTTGTGCTTGCAACAGTAAAATATTTTATACAATCAACAAATTACAGGTAAAAATCACAAAATCAAATTATAATTTCTCGCACATCTTTGGTTTCAACAACATATATGATAATTAATTGACATTTTCAGCTTTGATCATTGTCACAACCATTCACCCAGTCTTGGCACATTATTTCTTAAATTCAAGAAATATATATTGAGTGTTTATTATGCTTAAGGCATTATGTTCTAGGTTCTGAGTATAGAGCTGTTAAGAAAAGTAGACAAAATATCCCTGCTCTCAAGAAGTTTACATAGCTCTCTTTAAGTTCTTCAAAGGTATCCAGAATTGTCACTACCAGGTGCTCCTGAAAGTGATCATAAAGAGGGACAAAATTAGGAAGAATTTGTCCAGTATATTTAACAATCAGACCAGATCCCTTCTCTCACTCTGTGAAGGAGACTGCCCTCATTCACTCAGCAGGAGACTGGAGATTTACACTTTGGAGAGGGTAAAACAGAGTGTCTTTAGACTAGGATGGTGCACAAGGCAGAGCTGAAGATGGGAGTAGTGTACTGGAAATGGGAAATGAGAAATGGGAAAATTAAGTGAAAACTTATATACCCATCTTTAGGATAATGACCGTCAGGGCTATGTTCTTTAAGCAGAAGACTGGAAGAGACTTATCTTAGGAAACAGATCAGCCCAAAAGAAAAGATTTAAAGATACTGATGATAGGTGTTTCCCCAGCCAAATGGCATTATAAGGAAGCTCACACTTGATGAAATACAGTTGATATGAAGTTGAGTAATCTCCTAGAAATATGAACAAAATGACAATGAGGTAACATGAACAAAAGAAAACCTAAGAAAAATAGAAGTCTATTCTATAATGGTCAATGTTTGAGAAAAAACAATTCCAGAAAGAAAGAACAAGGAAAATGAAGGGTTGGAAATTCTCAAAGAAACAATTGAAGGAAAATTTCCCAGAACTCAATGAAGAACTTAAATTTCAAATTGAAAAGCTTACTGAATAATCAGTGCAATGAATGATGATGGTTTCACACAAAGAACAGTAACCATAAAATTTAAGAACACTTGGAGCAAAGAGACCTTAAGCAGTTTTAGGGAAGAAGTGTATCATTTACTTTAAATTCATTAACTCGACAAATATTGTTTGCAATGTGCTGTTAACACTGTGTTAGATACTGGAGATGTATCTTTCCCCATATTTGGGGGAATTTAGATTGTATTCCTTTTTTTCATAATACATTATTCCTTGTTCCCAAATGTATTCTGGTAGGGAATGCATACTTAGTGAGAGCCACATAGGTGGAGGAATTGAGACAGAATCCAAATAGTAGTGAGTTAGGAGTCAGAGGTGAAGAAATGGAATTAAATGTCATAGACAACACTTTCAAGCAGTGTAGCTATGAAGTGAAAAGAAAGAATAAGGGTGAGAGCTGGACACAGATTTGGGTCGAAGGAAGAACTTATTTTTAAATGAGAAAGACTTGAGCATGTTTTGAATTTTGATAAGAGGTGCCAAAAGGGAGTAGTTGAATATATAGGAAAGCTAATGAATAACTGATCCTGAAAAAATGATAAAGAATAAGCTTCTGGAGTAGTCAAGATGGTGGAGGAGTAGGAGGACATGGAGTTCTTCTCTCCCCACAAATTCATCAAGAATACATCTATGAATGGAACAATTCTCACAGAGCACCAGCTGAACACTAGCAGAGGATCTCAGACACCTAAAAGGACAAGAAAGTTCCCTGTGTGACTGGGTAGGATGAAAGAAAGAAGAAGAGAAAAGGAAGAGGAGAGGAAGCAGGAAGGGACCTGTGCCCCTGGAGGGGAGCTTAAGGAGAGTAGAGTTTCCTGTATCCAGGGAAACACCATCACCAGTGCAGAGATCAGTTGGAACAGAAGGGGAGCTTTGGTGGCTATCAGAGGAGAACTCAGCAACTGGTCTGTGGCCGGCAAGACAGAGTGAGACCTGCATAGATGGTCTGCACCACATCCCTGCAAGTCCCAGCCTGAGGAAAGACATGACAGTCATCTATACTAAAAACAGCACCCACACCAAAAAATATTAAACCAACATAGGCTACATTCCCACATAAAAAGAGCCCTCCAAGACAGTCTGAAGGTCTGGCATCAGGAAGAAGAATCCCCAGATCATTTAGTCTTGAAGGCTAGTGAGGCTTGAGTGCAGGAGCTCCACAGGGCTGGGGGGGAAAGAGACTCCATTTTGGAGGGTGCACACGAGGTCTCACATGCACTGGGACTGAGCACAAAGCAGTACCTCCATAGGAACTTGGGCTACACCTACCTAGGGGTCTTGGAGGGTCTCCTGGGGAGGCAAAGGTCGACTATAGTTCCCTGTGAGGGCAAGGACATTGGTATCAGAAGCCTGAGGGAATATTGATCAGAGAGAGCTTTCCCAGAGGTGCATATTTTGGCACAAAGACCCAGCCCCACCTAATAACATACAGGTTCCAGTGCTGGAAAGCTTCAGGTCAAAAGACCAACAAGATAGGAACACAGCTCCACCCATCAGAAGAAAGGCTGCCTAAAGTCATACTGAGCTCACAGCCATGACAAAACACACCACTTGACGTGGACCTGCTCATCAGTAGGACAAGACCCAGCTCCACCCACCAGAGGGCAGGCACCAGTACCTCACCTCAGGAAGCCTGCACAAGTCCCTGGGCCAACCTCACCCACCAGGGGGAAGACACAGAAGCAAGAGGAACTACGATCCTGCAGCCTGTGGAAAGGAAACCACAAACACAGAAAGTTAGACAAAAAGAGATGACAGAGAAATATGTTGCAAATGAAGGAAAAAGATAAAACCCCAGAAGAACTACTAAGTGAAGTGGAGTAAGTTCTCTACCTGAAAAAGAATTCAGAGTAATGATAGTAAAGATGATCCAAAATCGCAGAAAAAGAATGGAGGCACGTATTGAGAAGATACAAGAAATGTTTAACAAGGAGTTAGAAGATTTAAAGAACAAACAAACAGAGATGAACAATACAGTAAGTGAAATGAAAAATACCCTAGAAAGAATCAATAGCAGAATAACTGTGGCAGAAGAATGAATAAGTGAGCTGAAAAACAGAGTGGTGGAAATCACTGCCACAGAACAAGTAAAGAAAAATGAATGAAAAGAAATGAGGACAGTCTCAGAGACCACTGGGACAACAGAAAATGCACCAACATTCACATTATAGGGGTTCTAGAAGGAGAAGAGAAAGAGAAAGGGCCTGAGAATATATTTGAAGAGATTATAGCTGAAAACTTCCGTAACATGAGAAAGAAACACTCACTCAAAATCAGGAAGCTCAGAGAATCTGTTACAGGATGAACCCAAGGAGAAACACACTGAAATACATATTAACCAAACTGAGAAAAATTAAAGAAAAAGTAAATATATTAAAAGCAACAAGGAGAAGCAACAAATAATATATAAGGGAATACCTATAAGGTTATCAGCTGATTTTTCAGCAGAAACTCAGCAGGCCAGAAGGGAGTGGCACAATATATTTCAAGTGATGAAAGGGACAAACCTACAACCAAGAATGCTCTACCCAGCAAGGCTCTCATTCAGATATGATGGAGAAATCAAAAGCTTTAAAGACAAGCAAAAGCTGAGAGAATTCAGCACCACTAAACCAGATTTACAACAAATGCTACAGGAACTTCTCTAGGAGGGAAAGAAACCAGCAACTTAATACAACCTTCTACATATATAGACTGCTATGTCAAAACCTCATGGGAACAGCAAACACAACAACTACAGTAGCTACACACACAAAAAAGAGAAAGCTACTCAAACACAACACTAAAGATGGTCATCAAATCACAAGAGAAGAGAACAAAAGAGAAAGGGAAGAAAAAAGACCTACAAAAACGAACTCAAAACACTTTAAAAAATGGTAATAGGAACATAGATATTGATCATTACCTTAAATGTAAATGGGTTAAATGTTCCAAACAAAAGACATAGACTGGCTGAATGGATACAAAAAGAAGACCCATATATATGCTGCCTATGAGAGTACAATTACACATGGAACATTCTCCAGGATAAATCACATCTTGGGCCACAAATCAAGCCTCAGTAAATTTAAGAAAATTGAAATCATGTCAAGCATCTTTTTTGACCACAATGCTCTGAGATTAGAAATCAATTACAAGGGAAAAAAAACCTGTAAAACACACAAACACATTGAGGCTAAGCAGTATGTTACAAAACAACAAATGGATCACTGAAAAAATAAAAGAGGAAATAAAAAAATATAGACAAATGACAACAAAAAAAACAATGACTCAAAACCTGTAGGATGTCACAAAAACTTCTAAGAGGGAAGTTTTAGCAATACATTCTTACCTCAAGAAACAAGAAAAATCTCAAACAGCCTAACCTTACACCTAAAGCAACTAGAGAAAGAATAATAAGCAAAAGCCAAAGATAGAAAGAAAGAAATCATAAAGATAAGAGCAGAAATAAATAAAATAGAGATGAAGAAAACAATAGCAAATACCAATAAAACTAAAAGCTGGGTCTTTGGAAGATAAACAAAATTGATAAACCTTTAGCCAGACTCATCAAGACATAAAGGGAGAGGACTGAAATCAATAAAATTAGAAATGGAAAAGAAGAATGGAAAATGGAAAAGAAGTTACAATGGACACCAAAGGAATACAAAGAATCATAAAAGATTACTAAAAGCAACTACATGCCAATAAAATGGACAACCTAGAAGAAACGGACAAATTCTTAGAAAGGTATAACCTTCCGAGACTGAACCAGAAAGAAATAGAAAAAATGAAGAGACCAATCAGAAGTACTGAAATTGAAACTGTGATTAAAAATCTTCCAACAAACAAAAGTCCAGTACCAGATGGCTTCACAGATGAGTTCTACCAAACATTAAGAGAAGAGTTAACACATATCCTTCTGAAATTCTTCCAAAAGTTTGCAGAGGAAGGGATATTCCCAAGCTCATTCCATGAGGTCACCATCACCCTGATACCAAAACCAGAAAAAGATATCACTAAAAAGAAAATTACAGGACAGTATCACTGATGAATATAGATGCAAAAATCCTCAACAAAATACTAGCAAACTGAATCCACCAACACACTGAAAGGATCATACACCTTTATCAAGTGGGATTTATCCCAGGGATGCAAGAATTCTTCAATATATGTAAATCAATTAATGTGATACACCACATTAACAAAATGAAAAATAAAAATAATATGATCCTCTTAAAAGATGCAGAAAAGCTTTTGAAAAAATTCAACACCCATTTATTATAAAAGCTCTCCAGATAGTGAGCAAAGAGGGAACACACCTCAACACAATAAAGGCCATATAAAACAAACCCACAGCAAACATCATTCTCAACAAATATCATTCTCTCAAACATCATCATTTCAGTGAAACACTGAAAAAGTTTCCTCTAAGGTCAAGAAAAAGACAAGGATATCCACCCTTGCCACTTTTATTCAACATAGTTTTAGTAGTTCTAGCCATGGCAATCAGAGAAGAAAAAGAAATAAAAGGAACTCAAATTGGAAAAGGAGAAGTAAAACTGTCACTGTTTGCAGATGACATGATACTATACATAAAAAATCCTAAAGATGCTACAAGAAACACTAGAGCTCATCAATGAATCTGGTAAAGTTGCAGGATACAAAGTTAATACACAGATATCTAGCACATTCCTATACACCAACAATGAAAGATTAGTAAGAGAAATTAAAGAAACAGTCCCATTTATAATTGCATCTCAAGAATCAAACATGGAGAATTGCCTGGTGGTCCAGTGGTTAGGAATCCATGCTTCCACTGCTGAGGGTGCAGGTTTGATCACTGGTCAGGGAATTAAGATCCTGCAAGCTGTGTGGTGTGGCCAAAAAAACAAACAAAAAGAATAAAATACCTAGGAATAAACCTACATGAAGAGGTAACAGACCTGTACTCAGAAAACTAGAAGACACTGATGAAAGAAATTAAAGATGACATAAACAGATGAAGAGATATACCATGTTTTTGGATTGGAAGAATCAATATTGTGAAAATGACTATATTACCTAAAGCAATCTACAGATTCAATGCAATCCCTATCAAATTACCCATAGCATTTTTCACAGAATTAGAACTAAAAAATTTACAATTTGTATGGAAAAACAAAAGACCACAAATAACCAAAGCAATCTTGAGAAAAACAACAGATTTGGAGGAATAAGCCTCCCAGGTTTCAGACTGTACTACAAAGCTACAGTTATCAAAACAGTGTCATACTGGCACAAAAAAGAAATACAGACCAATGGAATAGAATAGAAAGTCTAGATAAATCCATGCACCTATGGTCAGATAAT
Organism: Balaenoptera acutorostrata; assembly: GCF_949987535.1. NCBI lineage: Eukaryota > Metazoa > Chordata > Mammalia > Artiodactyla > Balaenopteridae > Balaenoptera > Balaenoptera acutorostrata. The sequence goes on from NC_080085.1 coordinate 75,540,241, forward strand.
CTATGACAAAAGAGGCAAGAATATACAATGGAGAAGACAGTCTCTACAGTAAGTGGTGCTGAGAAAACTGGAGAGCTACATATGAAGTAATGAATTAGAACATTCTCTAACACCATACATAAAAATAAACTCAAATGGATTAAAGACCTAAATGTAAGGCCAGATACTATAAAGCTCTTAGAGGAAAAGTTAAGCAGAACACTATTTGCCATAAATCACAGCAAGATCTTTTTTGATGCACCTCCTGAAAATAAAAACAAAAATAAACAAATGGGACCTAGTTAAACTTAAAAGCTTTTGCCTAGCAAAGGAAACCTTAGACAAAGCAAAAAGACAACCCACAGAATGGGAGAAAATATTTGAAAATGAAGCAACTGTCAAAAGATTAATCTCCAGAATATACAAACATTTCATGCAGCTCAATTTCAAAGAAATAAACAACCCAATCAAAAAAATTGGCAGAAGATCTAAATAGACATTTCTACAAAGAAGACATAACAGTTGGCCAAAACCACATGAAAAGATGCTCAACATCACTAATTAGTAGAGAAATGCAAATCAAAACTACAATGAGGTATCACCTCACACTGGTCAGAATGACCATCATCAAATAATCTACAAACAGTAAATGTTGGAGAGGGTGTGGAGAAAAGGGAACCCTCCTATGCTGTTGGTAGGAACATAAGTTGGTACAGCCACTATGGAGAACAGTATCGAGGTTCCTTGAAAAACTAAAAATAGAGCTACCATATGATCCAGCCATCTCACTCCTGGGTATATAACTGGAGAAAACCATAATTTGAAAAGATATATGTTCCCCAATATTCATTGCAGTATTATTTACAATAGCCAGTACATGGAAGCAACCTAAATGTCCATAGATGGAGGAATGGATAAAGAAGTTGTGGTACAAAAAAAAAAAAAAAAAAAAAACAAGATGTGGCACATATATACAAAGGAATATTACTCACCCATAAAAAAGAATGAAATAATGACATTTGCAGTGAAATGTATGGACCTAGAGATTGTCATACTGAGTGAAGTAAGTCAGAGAAAGACAAATATCATATGATATCACTTACTTATGGAATCTAAACAAAATGGTACAAATGAACTTATTTACAAAACATAGAGTCACAGATGTAGTAAACAAACGTAGGGTTTCCAAGGGGGAAAGTGGGGTATACATTGGGATATTTGTATTGACATATACACACTACTATATATAAAATATATAACTAATAACAACCTACTGTATAGCACAGGGAATCCTACTCAATACTCTATAATGACCTATATGGGAAAAGAATCTAAAACAGAGTGGATATATGTATACTTATAACTGATTCACTTTGCTGTACAGCAGAAAAAAATACATCATTATAAATCAATTATACTTTAATAAAAATTAATTTTAAAAGAAGAATAAGGCTCAAAGCACAGGGGCCTTTGAGAAGAGGAGTGATGCCACCCATAAAATTGTTATAGGGAAGAGAAGAGTGTAGTTGCAGATTTTATAATTAGCAACAGGAATTAGAAGATCATTTTAATTTTTTTTTTCTGTGAAGTAGCAGATAGAACATATGACGAGAGAAAAAAGAGAGTCATGAATTTCAGGATAAGGTAAATTTCATCTATTAAATACTAAATCTTAACGAAAATGTAATGACTGCAAGGCATATTCTAAACTCATTTATATGTATTAAATTATTTAATTTTCACAAGGACACTTTGAGTCAGTAACTCTTACTATACTTACATTATCGATGACAAAGCAGAGTCACAATAACTTCCTAAATTTATTCAGATAATAAAGGGTAAGGCTGAGATTTAAATCCAGGCCTTTGAATTCACCCCCTTTCAATTATATTATATGATCTGTTAAGATAGACCAGGCCATGAAAGGAATTTTAGGAGATAGAGAATATTTTGTTTCATTCACATCTTTGCCAAACATGTATAAGATTCCAAGAATGATAGCTTTCATTCAAAATTATGAAAATTCAATGGCATCATACATGGTATTCAAGCCTATGGTATGCTTTTCTCTATCTCTTCCTCCTTATCCCCTATCTTCCAGCATAAAAACTTTAATACAAACAAAAATGAATTAAAGGGAGAACCTTCAAGATGGTGGAGGAATAAGATGTGGAGATCATCTTCCTCCCCAAAAATACATGAAAAATACATTTACATGTGGAACAACTACAGAAAACCTACTGAACGCTCGCAGAAGACCTCAGACTTCCCAAAAGGCAAGAAACTCCCCATGTACCTGGGTAGGGAAAAAGGAAAAACAGAGACAAAAGAAAAGGGATGGGACCTGAATGTCTGGGAAGGAGCTGTGAAGTAGGAAAAGCTTCCACACACTAGGAAGACCCTTCACTGGCAGAGAGGTGAGGTGGGCGGGGGAGAAGCTTCAGAGCCACGGAGGGGAGCACAGAAACAAGGGTGCAGAGGACAAAGCAGAGAGATTCCCGTACAGAGGATCCATGGCAACCAGCACTCACCAGCTTGAGAGGCTTGTCTGCTCACCCAACGGGGTGGGTGGGACCTGGGAGCTGAGGCTCAGGCTTTGGAGGTCAGATCCCAGGGAGAGGACTGGGATTGGCTACATGGACACAGCATGAAGGGGGGTAGTGCACCACAGATAGCTGGGAGGGAGTCCTGGAAAAACTCTGGACCTGCCTAAGAGGCAAGAGACAATTGTTTCAGTATGCACGAGGAGAGGGGAATCTTTTACAGTGTGCCCACAGTAGGCAGAGCACAGCCTAAATGAGCTCCAGAGACAGGCATGAGCCACGACTATCAGATCGAACCACAGAGACGGGCATGAAATGCTAACACTGCTGCTGCTGCCACCAAGAATCCTGTGTGCAAACACAGGTCACTATCCACATGCTGCCCGACTGCCCCACAAGCCTGTGCAGCCGGCCACAACCAGGGTCCCGTGAACAAGGGATAAATTCCCTGGGAGAACACATGACATACCTCAGGGTATTGCAATGTCATATGGGCCTCTGCTGCCACAGGCTCGCCCCGCATTACAATTATGACTACCATACCCCTCCCGCACCTCGCATGAATGAGCAAGAGATCTCTAACCAGCCGCTGCTTTAAACCCCTCCTGTCTGGGCAGGGAACAGATGCCTGAGGGCGACCTACAAACAGAGGCTGAGCCAAAATCAAAGTTGAACCCCAGGACCTGTACGAACAAAGGAGATAAAAGAATTTTCTCTGTGCAGCCTCAGGAGCAGCAGATTAAATCCCCACAATCAAATTGATGTACCTTGCATCTGTGGAATACCTGAATAGACAACGAATGTACCCAAAATTGAGGCAGTGGACTTTGAGAGCACCTGTAGACTTGGGGTTTGCTGTCTGTGACTAATTTGTTTCTGATTTTTATGTTTATCTTAGTTTAGTTTATTATTGGTGGATTTGTTTATTGGTTTGGTTGCTCTCTTATTTATTTCTTTTTTTATTTTAATATTTTTGTTGTTATTATTATTATTTTCATTCTTTTTTCTCACTTTTCTTCTAAAAAGAAAAAAAAATTGGCTGACAGGACCTGGTTGCTCTGGCCTGGTGTCAGGCCTGAGCCTCTGAGGTGGGAGAGCTAAGTTCAGAACATTGCATGACCAGAGACTTCCCAACTCCATGTAATATCAAACAGCAGGAGATCTCCCAGAGATCTCTGTCTGAATGCTAAGTCCAGGCTCCAACCAAAGGCCAGGAAGCTCCAGCGCTGGATGCCCCATGCCAAACAACTAGCAGGAAAGGAGCACATCCCCACCCATTAGCAGATAGGCTACCTAAATCATACTAAGTTCACAGACACCACTAAACACACTACTGAAGGTGACTCTGACCACCAGAAAGACAAGATCCAGCCTCATCCCCCAGAACACAGGTACCAGGTCCCTCCACCAGAAAGCCTACACAAGCCACTGAACCAACCTCAACCACTGGGGGCAGACACCAAAAACAATGGGAACTACGAACGTCCAGCCTGCAAAAAGGAGAACACAAACACAGTAAGTTAAACAAAATGAGAAGACAGAGAAATACGCAGATGAATAAGTAAGGTAAAAACCCAAAAGACCAAACAAATGAAGAGGAAATAGGCAGTCTACCTGAAAAAGAATTCAGAGTAATGATAGTAAAGGTGATCCAAAATCTCGAAAATAGAATGGATAAAATACAAGAAACATTTTAACAAGGACTTAGAAGAATTACAGAGAAAACAAACAATGATGAACAAAACAATAAATGAGATAAAAAATTCTCTAGAAGGAATCAATAGCAGAATAAATGCAGCAGAAGGACGGATAAGTGACCTGGAAGATAAACAAGTGGAAATAACTACCACAGAGCAGAATAAAGAAAAACAGATTGAAAAGAACTGAGGACAGTCTCAGAGACCTCTGGGACAACATTAAATGCACCAACATTCGAATTACAGAGGTCCAAGAAGAAGAGAGAAAAAGAAAGGGACTGAGAAAATATTTGAAGAGATTATAGTTGAAAACTTCCTAACATAGGAAAGAAAATAGTCTATCAAGTCCAGCAAGCACAGAGAGTCCCATACAGGATAAATCCAAGGAGAGGCATGCTGAGACACATATTAATCAAATTACCAAAATTAAATACAAGGAAAAAATATTAGAAGCAGGAAGGGAAAGGCAACAAATAACATACAAGGGAATCCCCATAAGGTTAAAAGCTCATCTTTTAGCAGAAAAGCTGCAAGCCAGAAGGGAGTGGCAGGACATATTTAAAGTGATAAAAGGGAAAAACCTATAAACAAGATTACTCTACCCAGCAAGGATCTCATTCAGATTTCACGGAGAAATTAAAACCTTTATGGACAAGCAAAAGTTCAGAGAATTCAGCACCACCAAACCAGCCTTTCAACAAATGCTAAAGGAACTGCTCTAGGCAAGAAACACAAGAGAAGGAAACACATCCAAAACAATTAAGAACATGATAATAGGAACATACATATCAATAATTACCTTAAATATAATGGATTAAATGCTCGAAACAAAAGACATAGACTGGCTGAATGGATACAAAAGCAAATCCTGTATATATGCTGTCTACACGAGGCCAACTTCAGACCTAGGGATACATACAGACTGAAAGTGAGGAGATGGAGAAAGATATTCCATGCAAATGGAAATCAAAAGAAAACTGGATTAGCAATTCTCGTATGAGACAAAATAGACTTTAAAATAAAGACGATTACAAGAGACAAAGAAGGACACTACATGATTGTCAAGAGATCATTCCAAGAAGAAGATATAACAATTATAAATATATATGCACCCAAACTAGGAGCCCTTCAAGACATAAGGCAAATGCTAACAGCCATAAAAGGGGAAATTGACAGTAACATAATAAGAGTAGGAGACTTTAACACCCCACTTACACTGATGGACAGATCATCCAAGATGAAAATAAATAAGGAAACACAAGCTTAAATGACACATTAGACAAGATAGACTTAATTGATATTTATAGGACATTTCATCCTAAAACCACAGGATACACTTTCTTCTCAAGTGCTTATGGAATATTCTTCAGGACAGATCAAATCTTGGGTCACAAATCAAGCCTTGGTAAATTTAAGAAAATTACAATTGTATCACGTATATTTTCCAAACACAGCGATAAGAGGCTAGATATCAATTACAGGAAAAGAACTGTAAAAACACAAAAACACATAGAGGCTAAACCATTCTCTACTAAATAACCAAGAGATCACTGAAGAAATCAAAGAGGAAATCAAAAAAATACCTAGAAACAAATGACAATGAAAACTCGATGAACCAAAACCTATGGGATGCAGCAAAAGCAGTTCTAAGAGGGAAATTTATAGCAATAGAATCCTACCTCAAGAAACAAGAAACGCATCAAATAAACAATATAACTTTACACCAAAAGCAATTAGAGAAAGAAGAACAAGAAAGCCCAATGTTAGCAGAAGGAAAGAAATTATAAATACCAGATAAGAAATCAATGAAAACTAAATTAAGGAAACAATAACAAAGATCAATTAAACAAAAGCTGATTATTTGAGAAGATAAACAAAAGTGATAAACCATTACCCAGACTCATCAAGGAAAAAAGGGAGAAGACTCAAATCAACAGAATTAGAAATGAAAAAGGAGAAGATACAACTGACACTGCAGAAATACATAGGATCAGGAGAGATTACTGAAAGAAATTATATGCCAATAAAATGAACAAGCATGAAGAAATGGACAAATTCCTACAAAAGCACAACCATCCGAGGCAGAACCAGGAAGAAATAGAAAATATAAGCATACCAATATGAAGTACAGAAATTGAAAATGTGATTAGAATTCTTCCAACAAACAAAAGCCCAGGACCAGATGGCTTCATAGGGGAATTCTATCAAACATTTAGTGAAGAGGTAACACCAATCTTTCTCAAACTCTTCCAAAATATAGCAGAGGGAGGAAAACTCACAAACACATTCTACAAGACCACCATCACCCTGATACCAAAACCAGACAAAGATGTCACAAAGAAAGAAAACTACAGGCCAATATCACTGATGAACATAGATGCAAAAATCCTCAACAAAATGCTAGCAAACAGAATCGAACAACACATTAAAAGGATCATACACCGTGATCAATTGAGCTTTAACCCAGGAATGCAAAGATTCTTTAATATATGCAAATCAAACAATGTGATACAACATATTAACAAATTGAAGGATAAAAACCAAATCATAATCTCAGTAGATGAAGAAAAAGCTTTCGAGAAAATTCAACACATGTTTATGATAAAAACTCTCCAGAAACTAGGCATAGAGTGAACCTACATCAACATAATAAAAGCCATATATGACAAACCCACAGTAAACATCGATCTCAATGGTGAAAAACTGAAACCATTTCCTCTAAGATCAGTAACAGGACAAGGTTGCCCACTCTCACCAATATTATTCAACATAGTTTTGGAAGATTTACACATGGCAATCAAAGGAAAAAGAAATAAAAGTAATCCAAATTGGAAAAGAAGAACAACTGTGACTCTTTGCAGATGACATGATACTATACATAGAGAATCCTAAAAATGCTACCAGAAAACTATTAGAGCTAATCGATGAATTTGGTAAAGTAGCAGGATACAAAATTAATGCACAGAAATCTCTTGCATTCCTATACACTAATGATGAAAAATCTGAAAGAGAAATTAAGGAAACATTCCAATTTGCCACTGCAACATAAAGAATAAAATACCTAGGAATAAATCTACCTAGGGAGACAAAAGACTGTATGCAGAAAACTATAAGACACTGTTGAAAGAAATTAAAGATGATACAAACAGATGGACATATATACCATGTACTTGGATTGGAATAATCAACACTGTGAAAATGACTATACTACCCTAAGCAATCTACAGATTCAGTGCAATCCCTACCAATCTACCAAGGGCATTTTTCACAGAACTAGAACAAAAAATTTCACAATTTATATGGAAACACAAAAGACCCTGAATAGCCAAAGCAGTCTTGAGAAAGAAAAACGTCACGGGAGGAATCAGGCTCCCGACTTCAGACTATACTACAAAGCTAAAGTAATCAAGACAGAATGGCACTGGCACAAAAACAGAAATATAGATCAATGGAACAGGATAGAAAGCCCAGAGATAAACCCACGCACCTATGGTCACCTTATTTTTGATAAAGGAGTCAAGAATACAAAATGGAGAAAAGACAGCCTCTTCAAGAAGTGGTGCTGCGAAAACTGGACAGCTACTTATAAAAGAATAAAATTAGAACACTTCCTAACACCACACAAAATAATAAACACAAAATGAATTAAAGATCTAAATATAAGGCTGGAAACTATAAAACTCTTAGAGGAAAACATAGGCAGAACACTCTGTGACATAAATCACAGCAAGATCCTTTTTGACCCACCTCCTAGAGAAATGGAAATAAAAACAAAAATTAAAAAACGGGACCTAATGAACCTTAAAAGCTTTTGCACAGCAAAGGAAACGATAAACAAGGTGAAAAGACAACCCTCAAAATGGGAGAAAATATTATCAAATGAAGCAACTGACAAATGATTAATCTCCAAAATATACAAGAAGCTCATGCAGCTCAATATCAAAAAAACAAACAACCCAATACTAAAATGGGCAGAAGACCTAAATAGACATTTCTCCAAAGAAGACCTACAGATATCCAACAAACACATGAAAAGATGCTAACATCACTAATTAGTAGAGAAATGCAAATCATAACCACAATGAGGTATCACCTCACACCAGTCAGAATGGCCATCATGAAAAAATCTACAAAAACTGCTGGAGAGGGCATAGAGAAAAGGGAACTCTCTTGCACTGTTGGTGGGAATGTAAATTGATAAAGCCACTATGGAGAACAGTATGTAGGTTCCTTAAAAAGCTAAAAATAGGTCTTCCATATGACCCACCAATCCCACTGCTAGGCATATACCCTGAGAAAACCATAATTCAAAAAGAGTCATGTACCAAAATGTTCATTGCAGCACTATTTACAATAGCCGGGACATGGAAGCAACCTAAGTGTCCATCGACAGATGAATGGGTAAAGAAGATTTGGCACATATATACAATGGAATATTACTCAGCCATAAAAAGAAACGAAACTGAGTTATTTGTAATGAGGTGAATGGACCTAGTGTGTCATGCAGCGTGAAGTATGTCAGAAAGAGAAAAACAAATACTGAATGTTAACACATATATGTATGGAATCTAAAAGAAAAAAAAAAGGTTCTGATGGACCTAGGGTTAGGACAGGAATAATCCCCAGATGTAGAGAATGGACTTGAGGACATGGGGAGGGGCAAGAGTAAGCTGGGATGAAGTGAGAGAGTAACATTGACATATGTACACTACCAAATATAAAATGGATAGCTAGTGGGAAGCAGCTGCATAGCACAGGGAGATCAGCTCAGTGCTTTGTGACCACCTAGAGGGGTGGGATAGGGAGGGTGGGAGGGAGGTGCAAGAGGGAGGGGATATGGTGATATATGTATACAATAGCTGATTCACTTTTTTATACAGCAGAAAGTAACACAAAACTGTAAAGCAATTATACTCTAATAACGATGTTAAAAAAATAAAAGATACAAACTACTATGTATACAATATATAGGCAACAAGGATATATTGTATAGCACAGGGAATTACAGCCATTATTGTGTAATAACATTTACTGGAGTATAGCCTGTAGACATACTGAATCAGTAAGCTGTACACCTGAACCTAATATAATAAATCAAACATGCTTCAGTGGAAAAATTTAACGAAAAATAAATAACTGCATAGAGCTTGAATCTCAAAACAATATCCTGAGTGAAGGAATCTAATGTAAAAGAGAACACACAGGGCCTTCCCTGGCGGTCCAGTGGTTAGGACTCTGCGCTCTCACTGTCGAGGGCCTGGGTTTGATCCCTGGTCAAGGAACTAAGATCCCACAAGCCGCGTGGTGCGGCCAAAGGAAAAAAAAAAACAAAAGAGAACACACAATATGCTTCACTTTATATGAAACTCTAGAATGGGACAACTAATCTATGTTATAAAACAAACAAACAAATGAAAACACAATCAGTGGTTGCTTCCAGTATGAGGTGGGAATGGGTACAGGGAGTGAGAGACTTGAGAGAACATTTTTGGGGTCCCAGTGATGTTCTATATCCCATAAGGGGATTGCATTACACAAGTATATACATTAGGCAAAATCAAAAATGGTGGACCGAATATTTGTACATTTTATTATATGTTTAAAAAGAAAAAATATAAACAAATATTGAACGCTAAATAGTAATGAAAATACTGAAGTATTAAAGGGGAAAGAAAAGAACTGCCTCTCTTGGAGTTGTCCTGTTAAGTGGATGTTCAAGTGGCCAACACTAGTCCTGGGGTGTAGCCAGTGCTGTTCATCTGATCACATGTCTAGATACATCGTGGAATATACTGGTTGTCATGGGAAACAGGAAAGAATCACACTATTGATTTGAAAGAGCTGACAGCAAAGGTGACTTCTGGATTTTAGCCAAGAAGCGCCAGGGTGGTTCCCTGTGGTTGTCAAGGAAAAATCAGCTCATTCTGGTTGGATTGATTAATGTCAATGCATTTGGAAATTCAAATAAACCATGTTTTTACTCCTTTACTTTATTTAGCATTAGTTCTTTTGTAAATTTAAAGCAACTAAAGAAGTTGAACTTAATGAACGTATGTTGTTTCTCTAAGATGCATAGTCTAGACCTCAAGGTCTGGGTCAGAGTGAGAAGAGTAAGGCAGGGTACTGAAAGTTCAGCCCTGGATCCTGTATCTATTTAAAATGTTAAGTTCTTCATTGTGAATTTTATTTTGTTTTATATTTTTTAACATCTTTATTAGAGTATAATTTCTTTACAATGGTGTGTCAGTTTCTGCTTTATAACAAAGTGAATCAGTTATATATGCACATATGTCCCCATATCTCTTCCCTCTTGCATCTCCCTCCCTCCCACCCTCCCTATCCCACCCCTCTATGTGGTCACAGAGCACTGAGCTGATATCCCTGTGCTATGCGGCTGCTTCCCACTAGCTATCTATTTTACATTTGGTGGTGTACATATGTCCATGCCACTCTCTCACTTTGTCCCAGCTTACCCTTCCCCCTCTCCATATCCTCAAGTCCATTCTCTAGTAGGTCAGCATCTTTATTCCCATCATTCCCCTAGGTTCTTCCGACCATTTTCTTTTCTTTCTTTCTTTTTTTTAAGATACCATATATGTGTGTTAGCATACCGTATATTTTTTTTTTTTTTTTTTTTTTAGGCATCGAGTTTTATATTTTTAAGTGACCAAATCTAATAAAATGAAAAACAGGTTACTAAAATAGGTCCAAAAGACAATACAGGAGATAAGCTATAAAACCAAAGCGTGAGGCCCTCTCGTGGGCATGCAGCCTCACAGCCCCCGACCGTATATGTTTTTATCTTCCTGACTTCGCTCTGTATGACAGTCTCTAGGTCCATCTACCTCACTACAAATAAATCAGTTTTGTTCCTCTTTATGACTGAGTAATAACCCATTGCATATATGTGTCACATCTTCTTTATCCATTCATCTATCGATGGACACTTAGGTTGCTTCCGTGTCCTGGCTATTGTAAGTAGAGCTGCAATGAACATTTTGGTACATGACTCTTTTTGAATTATGGCTTTCTCAGGGTATATGCCAAGTAGAGGGATTGCTGGGTCGTATGGTAGTTCTATTTTTAGTTTTTTAAGGAACCTCCATACTGTTCTCCATAGTGGCTTTATCAATTTACATTCCCACCAGTGCAAGAGGGTTCATTTTTCTCCACACCCTCTCCAGCAATTATTGTTTGTAGATATTTTGATGATGGCCATTCTGACTGGTGTGAGATGATATCTCATTGTAGACTTGATTTGCATTTCTCTAATGATTATTGATGTTGAGCATTCTTTTATGTGTTTGTTGGCAATCTGTATATCTTCTTTGGAGAAATGTCTGTTTAGGTTTTCTGCCCATTTTTGGACTGGGTTGTTTGATTTTTTGATATTGAGCTGCATGACCTGCTTGTAAATTTTGGAGATTAATCCTTTGTCAGTTGCTTCATTTGCAAATGTTTTCTCCCATTCTGAGGGTTGTCTTTTCATCTTGTTTACGGTTTCCTTTGCTGTGCAAAAGCTTTTAAGTTTCATTAGGTCCCATTTTTTAATTTTTGTTTTTATTTCCATTTCTCTAGGAGGTGGGTCAAAAAGGATCTTGCTGTGATTTATGTCATAGAGTTTTCCACCTATGTTTTCCTCTAAGAGTTTGATTGTGTCTGGCCTTACATTTAGGTCTTTAATCCATTTTGAGTTGATTTTTGTGTATGGTGTTAGGGAGTGTTCTAAATTCATTCTTTTACATGTAGCTGTCCAGTTTTCCCAGCACCACTTATTGAAGAGACTGTCTTTTCAACATTGTATATCTTTGTCTCCTTTGTCATAGATTAGTTGACCATATGTGCAAGGGTTTATCACTGGGCTTTCTATCCTGTTCCATTGATCTATATTTCTGTTTTTGTGCCAGTACCAAACTGTCTTGATTACTGTAGCTTTGTAATATAGTCTGAAGTCAGGGAGCCTGATTCCTCCACCTTCATTTTTCTTTTTCAACATTGCTTTGGCTAGTTGGGGTCTTTTGGTTTCAATACAAATTGTGAAATTTTTTGTTCTAGTTCTGTGAAAAATGCCACTGGTAGTTTGATAGGGATTGCATTGAATCTGTAGATTGCTTAGGGTAGTAGAGTCATTTTCACAATGTTCATTCTTCCAATCCAAGAACATGGTATATCTCTCCATCTCTTTGTATCATCTTTAATTTCTTCCATCAGTGTCTTATAATTTTCTGCATACATGTCTTTTGTCTCCTTAGGTAGGTTCATTCCTAGATATTTTATTCTTTTTGTTGCAATAGTAAATGGGAATGTTTTCTTAATTTCACTTTCAGATTTTTCATCATTAGTGTATAGGAATGCTACAGATTTCTGTGCATTAATTCTGTATCCTACTACTTTATCAAATTCATTGATTAGCTGTAGTAGTTTTCTAGTAGCATCTTTAGGATTCTCTATGTATAGTATCATGTCATCTGCAAACAGTGACAGCTTTACTTCTTCTTTTCCAATTTGGATTCCTTTTATTTGTTTTTCTTCTTTGATTGCTGTGGCTAACACTTCCAAAACTATGTTGAATAATAGTGGTGAGAGTGGGCAACCTTGTCTTGTTTCTGATCTTAGTGGAGATGGTTTCAGTTTTTCACCATTGAGGACAATGTTGGCTGTGGGTTTGTCATATATGTCCTTTATTATGTTAAAAGTTCCCTCTATGCCTACTTTCTGCAGGGCTTTTATTATAAATGGGTGTTGAATTTTGTCAAAAGCTTTCTCTGCATCTATTGAGATGATCATATGGTTTTTCTCCTTCAATTTGTTAATATGATGTATCACGTTGATTGATTTGCGTATATTGAAGAATCGTTGCATTCCTGGAATTAACCCCACTTGATCATGGTGTATGATCCTTTTAATGTGCTGTTGGATTCTTTTTGCTAGTATTTGTTGAGGATTTTTGCATCTATGTTCATCAGAGATATTGGCCTGTAGTTTTCTTTCTTTGTGACATCTGTGTCTGGTTTTGGTATCAGAGTGATGGTGGCCTCATAGAATGAGTTTGGAAGTGTTCATCCCTCTGCTATATTTTGGAAGAGTTTGAGAAAGATAGGTGTTAGCTCTTCTCTAAATGTTTGATAGAATTCGCCTGTGAAGCCATCTGGTCCTGGGCTTTTGTTTGTTGGAAGATTTTTAATCACAGTTTCAATTTCAGTGCTTGTGATTGGTCTGTTCATATTTTCTATTTCTTCCTGATTCAATCTCGGAAGGTTGTGCATTTCTAAGAATTTGTCCATTTCTTTCAGGTTGTCCAAGTTTTTGGCCTATAGTTGCTTGTAGTAATCTGTCATGAGCGTTTGTATTTCTGCAGTGTCAGTTGTTACTTCTCCCTTTTCATTTCTAATTCTATTGATTTGAGTCTTCTGCCTTTTTTTCTTGATGAGTTTGGCTAATGGCTTATCAATTTTGTTTCTCTTCTCAAAGAACCAGCTTTTAGTTTTATTTATCTTTGCTATGTTTTCCTTCATTTCTTTTTCATTTATTTCTGATCTGATCTTTATGATTTCTTTCCTTCTGCTCTCTTCGGGGTTTTTTGTTCTTCTTTCCCTAATTCCTTTAGGTGTAAGTTTAGGTTGTTTCTTTGAGATGTTTCTTGTTTCTTAAGGTAGGCTTATATAGCTATAAACTTCCCTCTTAGAACTCCTTTTGCTGCATCCCATAGGTTTTGGGTCATTGTGCTTTCATTGTTATTTGTTTCTAGGTTTTTTTTGATTTCCTCTTTGATTTCTTCAGTGATCTGTTGGTTATTAAGCAGGGTGTTGTTTAGTCTCCATGTGTTTGTATTTCTTACAGATTTTTTCCTGTAATTGATATCTAGTCTCATAGTGTTGTGGTTGGAAAAGATAGTTGATATGATTTCAATTTTCTTAAATTTACCAAGGCTTGATTTTTGTCCCAAGATATGATCTATCCTGGAGAATGTGCCATGAGCACTTGAGAAGAATGTGTTTTCTGTTGTTTTTGCATGTAATGTCCTATAAAGATTAATTAAGTCCATCTTCTTTAATGTATCTTTTAAAGCTTGTGTTTCCTTGTTTATTTTCATTTTGGATGATCTTTCCTTTGGTGAAAGTGGGGTGTTAAAGTCCCCTACTATGTTTGTGTTACTGTTGATTTCCCCTTTTATGGCTGTTAGTATTTGCCTTATGTATTGAAGTGCTCCTATATTGGGTGCAAAAATATTTACAATTTTTATGTGTTCTTCTTGGATTGATCCCTTGATCATTATGTAGTGTCCTTCTTTGTCTCTTGTAATAGTCTTTACTTTAAAGTCTATTTCGTCTGATATGAGAATTGCTACTCCAGCTTTCTTTTGATTTCCATTTGCATGGAATATCTTTTTCCATCCCCTCACTTTCAGTATGTATGTGTCCCTAGGTCTGTAGTGGGTCTCTCATAGACAGCATATATATGCGTCTCATTTTTTTACCATTCAGCCAGTCTATGTCTTTTGGTTGGAGCATTTAATCCATTTACATTTAAGGTAATTATCGATATGTATGTTCCTATTACCATTTTCTTAATTGCTTTGTGTTTATTATTGTAAGTCTTTCCCTTCTCTTGTGTTTCCTGTCTAGGAAAGTTCCTTTAACATTTGTTGTAAAGCTGGCTTGGTGGTGCTGAATTCTCTTAGCTTTTGCTTCTCTGTAAAGGTTTTAATTTCTCCATCAAATCTGAATGAGATCCTTGCTGGGTAGAGTAATCTTGGTTGTAGATTTTTCTCTTTCATCACTTTAAATATATCCTGCCACTCCTTTCTGGCTTTCAGAGTTTCTGCTGAAAGATCAGCTGTTAACTTTATGGGGATTCACTTATGTGTTACTTGTTGTTTTTCCCTTGCTGCTTTTAATATTTGTTCTTTGCATTTAATTTTTGATAGTTTGATTAATAGGTATGTGTCTTGGCATGTTTCTCCTTGGATATATCCTGTATGGGACTCTCTGTGCTTCTTGGACTTGATTAACTATTTCCTTTCCCATGTTAGGGAAGTTTTCAACTTTAATCTCCTCAAATATTTTCTCAGTGCCTTTCTTTTTCTCTTCTTCTTCAGGGACCCCTATAATTCAAATCTTGGTGCGTTTAATGTTGTCCCAGAGGTCTCTGAGACTGTACCCAATTCTTTTCATTCTTTTGTTTTTATTCTGCTCTGCAGTAGTTATATCCACTATTTTATCTTCCAGGTCACTTATCCGTTCTTCTGCTTCAGTTATTCTGCTCTTGATTCCTTCTAGAGAATTTTTAATTTCATTTATTGTTTTGTTCATCTCTGTTTGTTTGCTCTTTAGTTCTTCCAGGTCCTTGTTAAACGTTTCTTGTATTTTCCCCATCCTACTTCCAAGATTTTGGATCATCTTTACTATCATTATTCTGAATTATTTTTCAGTTAGACTGATTATTTCCTCTTCATTTATTAGGTCTGGTGGGTTTTTGTCTTGCTCCATCATCCGCTGTGTATTTCTCTGTCTTCTCATTTTGCTTAACTTACTGTGTTTGGGGAGTCCTTTTTTGCAGGCTGCAGGTTTGTATTTTCCATTGTTTTTGGTGTTTGTCCCCAGTGGCTAAGTTTGGTTCAGTGGGTTTTGTAGGCTTCCTGGTGGAGGGGTCTAGTGCCTGTGTTCTGGTGTATGAGACTGGATCTTGTCATTCTGTTGGGAAGGTCCAAGTCTGGTGGTGTGTTTTGGGGTGTCTGTGGCCTTATTATTATTTTAGGCAGCCTCTCTGCTAATGAATGGGGTTGTGTTCCTGTCTTGCTGGTTATTTGGCATAAGGTGTCCTGCTCTGTAGCTTGCTGGTCATTGAGTGGAGCTCGGTCTTGGCGTTGAGACGGAGATCTCTGGGAGATTTTTCCCGTTTGATATTACATGGAGCTGGGAGGTCTCTTGTGGACCAGTGTCCTAAATTTGGCTCTCCCACCTCAGAGGCACAGCCCTGATGCCTGGCTGGAGCACCAAGAGCCTGTCCTCCACATGGCTCAGAATAAAAGGGAGAAAAAAAAGAAAGAAAGAAGAACATAAACTAAAATAAAGTAAAATAAAATAAAATCAAGCTATTAAAATAAAAAATAATTATTACAAAAAAATTTTTTTCAAATAAAAAAAAAACGGACAGACAGAACCCTGGGACAAATGATAAAAGCAAAGCTATACAGACAAAATCACACAGAGAAGCATACATATACACACTCACAAAAAGAGAAAAAGGGGGAAAAAATATATATCGTTGCTCCCAAAGTCCACCTCCTCAATTTGGGATGATTTGTTGTCTATGCAGGTATTCCACAGATGCAGGGTACATCAAGTTGATTGTGGAGATTTAATCTGCTGTTCCTGAGGATGCTGGGAGAAATTTCCCTTTCTCTTCTTTGTTCTCACAGCTCCCGTGTTTCAGCTTTGGATTTGGACCCACCTCTGCGTGTAGGTCACCTGAGGGCATCTGTTTTTCGCTCAGACAGGACGGTGTTAAAGGAGCAGCTGATTTGGGGGCTCCGGCTCACTCAGGCTGGGGGGATGGAGGGGTACGGATGCAGGGTGAGCCTGCGGTGGCAGAGGCCAGCATGACGTTGCAACAGCCTGAGGCATGCCGTGTGTTCTCCCGGGGAAGTTGACCCTGGATCACGGGACCCTGGCAGTGACAGGCTGCACAGGCTCCTGGGAGGGGAGGAGTTTATAGTTACCTGTGCTTGCACACAGGCTTCTTGGTGACTGCAGCAGCAGCCTTAGCGTCCCATGCCCGTCTCTGGGGTCCGCACTGATAGCCGCAGCTCGCGCCCATCTCTGGAGCTCCTTTAGGTGGTGCTCTTAATCCCCTCTCCTTGCGCACCAGAAAACAAAGAGGGAAGAAAAAGTTTCTTGCCTCTTCGGCAGGTCCAGACTCTTTCTGGGACTCCCTCCCGACTAGCTGTGGCACACTAGCCACCTTCAGTCTGTGTCCACGCAGCCAGCCTCAGTCCTCTCCCTGGGATCTGATCTCCAAAGCCCGAGCCTCAGCTCCCAGCCCCACCCCCCCACTGTCCCGTCTGGTGAGCAGACAAGCCTCTCAGGCTGGTGAGTGCTGGTTGGCACCAATCCTCTTTGCTGGAATCTCTCCGCTTTGCCCTTTGCACCCCTGTTGCTGCGCTCTCCCCTGTGGCTCTGAAGCTTCTCCTCTCTGCCACCCACAGTCTCCACCCGTGAAGGGGCTTCCTAGTGTGTGCAAACCTTTCCTCCTTCACAGCTCCCTCCCACTGGTGCAGGTCCCGTCCCTATTCTTTGTCTCTGTTTTTTCATTTTTCTTTTACCCTACCCAGGTACGTGGGGAGTTTCTTGCCTTTTGGGAGGTCTGAGGTCTTCTGCCAGTGTTCAGTATGTGTTCTGTAGGAGTTGTTCCACATGTAGATGTATTTCTGATGTATTTGTGGGGAGGAAGGTGATCTCCACATCTTATTCTTCCGCCATCTTGAAGCTCCTCCTTCATCGTGAACTTTAGCATTAAATTTGATTTTTAAAAATATTTCATGACTTTGCTGTACACCTGAAAATAACAAAACATTATAAATCAACTCTATGCCAATAAAAATTTTTAAAATATAAATTAGAAACACATAAGAACCATGACTGTTTGTCACTGTGGACCAAAGTGAGAAATCACTTTCAAATTTGTGATCCTTAAGCTATGAATATTTTGTGATTAGATGTCAAATAATACAGTTATATTTCATTCATAAATTTCGGAAAACAACATAGAATTGTGATTGTGAGAAGAACTAAAATTTTGTTAAATAAATAATATGATTAACAAAAAATCTAGAAACAATAAATGCTGGAGAGGGTGTGGAGGAAAGGGAACACTCTTGCACTGTTGGTGGGAATGTAAATTGATACAGCCACTATGGAGAATAGTATGGAAGTTCCTTAAAAAACTACAAATAGAACTAACATACGACCCAGCAATCCCACTACTGGGCATATACCCTGAGAAAACCATAGTTCAAAAAGAGTCATGTACCAAAATGTTCATTGCAGCTCTATTTACAATAGCCAGGACATGGAAGCAACCTAAATGTCCATCAACAGATGAATGGATAAAGAAGATGTGGCACATATATACAATGGAATATTACTCAGCCATAAAAAGAAATGAAATGTAGGCATTTGTAATGAGGTGGATGGAGTTAGAGTCTGTCATACAGAGTGAAGTAAGTCAGAAAGAGAAAAACAAATACAGTATGCTAACACATATATATGGAATTTAAGGGAAAAAAAAAAGGCCATGAAGAACCTAGTGGCAAGACGGGAATAAAGTCACAGACCTACTAGAGAATGGACTTGAGGATATGGGGAGGGGGAGGGGTGAGATGTGACAGGGTGAGAGAGTGTCATGGACATATATACACTATCAAATGTAAAATAGATAGCTAGTGGGAAGCAGCTGCATAGCACAGGGAGATCAGCTCGGTGCTTTGTGACCACCTAGAGGGGTGGGATGGGGAGGGTGGGAGGGAGGGAGATGCAAGAGGGAAGAGATATGGGAACATATGTATATGTATAACTGATTCACTTTGTTATAAAGCAGAAACTGGCACACCATTGTAAGGCAATTATACTTCAATAAAGATGTTTAAAAGAAAATAATATGATTAATAGTTATTGAGCATCTACAGATGCTAAGTACATTCACAAGCATTAAAATCCCCAAAACAATCCTGAAAAATAGATATTAGTCACACTCTATCTCACATAATTTAACTATCTTGTTCAAAATGACAAAGCTCCTTATAGAAGTAGAATTAAATATAGGATTATCTGACTATTATTTCAATATTTTTCCAAACATAGAGCTGTTTTCCTTATTCTTATTGAGATGAGAATACAGGGCAACAGAGATTTCTAAACTCAGCAGTGAAATGTCACTGATTACAGAAAAGAGGAAGGACAAGCAGGAGGATTAGCAGGCCTACAAAACTGATGGGAGTAGGTTTTCAAAGCAACTTGGTAAGTGGAATTCAAGAGAGAAAGGAGAATTTTCATTGATAACTTAGAGTCTCAACGTCTACAACCATGAAATTGTTGAGCTATTTTCTTGCTCATTCTACCTTATGACGGAAACAGCTACAAAAGTAGAAATAATTTCCAGTTTTTCAATGACTTGATCACATCTTCAGGATAGTGTGAAAAAATAGTTTTCTTCCTATCCAATGCCTGTTTGACCCAATGAAAAAATGAGTGTGGAGCTGGACCCCTTATACTCATGAGACAGACTGGGAAAAATTACTTAAATCATTCAGGATCGGATAGATTTTGCTTTAGTAACAAACAACCCTATAATCTCAATGGCTTACAAAAACAAAGATTTCTTTCTCCTTCATGTCATAAGTCTGTTGCAGGTCAGCTGCTGCTCTGCTCCTTGACATCTTCATTCCAAAACTAGCCTTATGGAGCAGACTCTATTGAACATTTTTGGTCATTATAGCAGAGAACAAAGAGAGCCTGCCAGAATACTGTATTGCTCTTTAAACTTCTAGAAATAACAAACATTATTTATACTCAAATTTTATGAGTCAAAGCAATTCACACAGTTACACTTAAGTTCAATTTCATGTTGTGCAGACTGTGAATAATACGGTGTACCACATTGCCCTACTATCACTCAGGTGCAATTAAAGTTATGATCTTGAGTTAGATGAAGGATGAGAAAATCTTGGACTGTGGATCAGATTGAACACACAAAGATATAGGTCAAAAGCTAGAGAGAGAGACTATGCAGTATCAGCACTTGCAACTAAGGATTGTTATCGTTAATGTGCCTTTAGATGAACTTATTCAATTCATTTGGTTAATGCGACAACATACTACTCTGATTCTCATCCTACTGCTCTACATACTCCTTTTTGGTGTACTTTATAAACTTATACTGTCTCCCCCTAAATAAAAATAAATTTTCATTTTTGATCATAGTTCCTTAACCATTTTATAACTCTTCCTGGGAAATCTCATCAACTACTATGACTCTATGCTGATGACACACAAATCTAACTCTATAACCCTGAATTTCATTTCTATGGTATCTACAGTACAGTGATCTACAAGACAAATCTCAGATATTCCATAGGTACCTCGAATTCAACTTGGACCAACTCAAATATATTTTCAGTAATTCTAGGATCTACCCTCATTTACTCTCTCTATTGCACAATTTGCAGGTACTCATCCCCTTTCCCATGTTTCTAAATAGGCCTACCTGCTTTCAATCCATCCTTTCCCTTTTCACAGTGTCTTAAACTTCCAAAACATTCTAAAACGTAGTGGCCATTTTCTGTCTTAAAAGACTTTGACGATTTCCCACAGCTTTCATTATAATGTCTAAACTTTTAATATGGCATTCAAATTCTACAGGGAAGTGAATCACAAAAATATATTTTGAAATATTTGACATATTGTGTAACTTCAAGGTGTACAGTGTGTTGATTTGATACATTTGTATATTGCAATGTGATTACCACCGTTGCCTTAACTAACACCTCTATTATATGTTATGTCACATAATTATCATTTCATATTTTGTGGTGAGAACAATTAATGTCAGATAATTATCATTTCATTTTTTTGTGGTGAGAACAATTAAGATCTAATCTCTTTGAAGTTTATCATACACTATTGTTGATTATAATCATTATGCTCTGCATTAGCTCTCCAGCACTTATTTATCTATTAGTTCCCAGTTTGTACCCTTAAACAAAATATCCCCAATTCCTGCATCCCCCAGCCTCTAGTAACCACCATTCAATTCTCTATTTTTATGAGTTCAGCATTTTTAGATTCCACATATATGCGATATCAAATAGTATTTTTATTTCTCTGACTTATCTCACTTATCATAAGGCCCTCAAGATTCATCCATGCTATTTCAAACGGCAGGATTTCTTTTTTTTCTTATGGCTGAATTATATATATATATATATATATATATATATATATATATATATATATATATATAATTATATATAAAATTTTATATAATTATATATATGAAAATTTCTTTATCCATTCATCCATCGATGGACACTTAGACTTTTTCCATATCTTTGCTATTGTGAATAATGCTGCAATGGGCATGAAATGCAGATATCTCAAGGTACAGTTTTTATTTCCTTTGGATATATGCCCAGAAGTAGAATTGATGAATCTATGGTAGTTCTATTTTTAATTTCTTGAGGAATCTTCATATTGTTTTCCATAGTGCCTGCACCAATTTCTGTTTCCAATAACAGTGTACAAGTGTTCCTCTATCTCCACATCCTTGACAACACTTGTTATTGCTTGTCTTCTTGATAAAAGCCATTCTAACAAGTGTGAGGTGATATTTTATTTTGGTTTTGATTTATATTTCCATGATGATTAGTGATGTTTAGCATCTTTTCATGCACTTCTTGCCATTTGATTTGCATATCTACTCTGGAAAAATGCCTGTTTAGTTCCTCTGTCCATTGTTTAATTGGATTGTTTGTTTTGTTAAGTTGTGTGAGTTCTTAATATATTTTATTTGTTTGTTTGTTTTTAGTCTGCACCATGCAGCTTGTGGGATTTTAGTTCCCCAAGCAGAGATTGAGCCTATGACCCCTGCATTGGGAGCACGGAGTCTTAACCACTGGACTGCCAAGGAAATCCCTTTATATATTTTGGATGTTAATTGCTTATGATATATATGGTTTACAAATATTTTCTCCCATTTCATAGGTTGCCTTTTCATTTTGTTGATTGTCTTTTTTGCTATGAAAAAACTTTATTCTTTGATGTAGTCCCATTTGTTGACTTTTGCTTTTATTGTTGTGCTTTTGATGTCATATCAAAAAAATCATTGTCCTATCCCATGTCAAGGAGCTTCTTCCCTATGCCTTCTTCTCAGAGTTTTATGGTATCAGGTCTTATGTTTAAAGTTTTTAATCTATTTGGAGTTGATTATTGTAAATAGTGTAAAAACTGGGTCCAATTTCATTTTTCTGTGTGTGGTTATACCATCTTCCCAACACTATTTGTTGAAGAGAATATCTTTTCCCCCATTGAATATTCTTGCTCCCTTATCAAATATTAGTTGATCCAATTTTTTAAAATATAAGCCCATTTAGGTAGGATAATAACTCTGAAGCCTACACACCTCACTCACTCCTTTCCAGTGGGAAAAGAACTCCATGGTAACAAAAAACTCTAGGGGAAAAAACATCTATCACATAATAACAATGCAGCAATTATGCAATAACAAAAAAGATCATAAAAACATAGAACCTAACAGTATTTCTATAAATGTTAGAACTTTATTAAGATTTTTATAAACTGTAAAATTTTACAGAATTTTACAAAGTATACTACAAGAAATCTGTACCAGAAAACAATGAAAATAACATGATGGCAAGCTGAAAATAAAACATATTTCCTAAAAATTAACAATTCCAACTATCTGTGTTTGCATGCTTGGAAGAAGTCATATATTGTTTTCACACACTAAGAGTCAAACTTTGTACAAAATTCAATTAGAGTCCTCAGTTAACCTTAGTAATTTACTGAATTTTAATAACTGCTAGTAACTCAACTGGTAAATTACTGGTAAGAACCATAGTCACATGTAAAACTGAAGGTCATTTACCCATAAGAATTGAATGCATAATTTGCATTTTTGTTAGTTCCTGGCCCAAACGATGGGCTTTCACTTGAGAAACACAGTTCTATAGTCTTCTTTTGATGTTATTCCAGCTTTTCTTGTCATCCATTATGGCCATATGCCACAACATTGTAAATATAGTGGATGACTCAGTACTAAACAAGTCATTGATATCTTTAATCTTCTTGGTATTGGTTATTTTGGTACTGCAGCCTGAAAATGTTTTTTTTTTAACCTTTCTTTCCACTTTAAAAAAATTTACTCAAACATTGTGAAGCTTCTCCTGATTCAACCACTTAGAAATCATCATTAATTTATTTCTCTATACTTGCCTTATGGCCTTTAGAGTATTTAAACAGTTGATCTTACATCATAGTTATTTATGTGTATCTCTCTCCCCTATTAGATTCTATGTTTTTCAAGGGTAAGTACTATGGTGTGTTAATTAGTGTATCCTCACTAATATCTTACTATCATTAAGTATCCATCCAGCATAAATGTTTCATCCTTTAAAGATTTAACATCATTTTCTCCCAACATGATGCATAGCATGCAAAATGAAATAGTGGTAAGGGTTGGCAACCATGTACACTGAAAAAAAGAACAGAACATATGGATGAGATTAGAACTGTGTATTTATCTTAATACATCTATGAATGAAAAGAAAAAAAAATATAAAAACAAAATTTCAACCAATACACTTCCCTAAGTAGACTCTGGCAATTAACTAACAAACTTCGTACGGGCAAAGCAAGGGATACTACTCAACTGACCAAGAATTGCTGCCCTCAGCCAGCAATGCTAAAATAATCCATACAATATTGTTAGAGAAAATTAAATGCTAAATGTGGATAATAAAACCTGTCACAAAATTAAATGCAGATTTATATGTACAATTAACTGTCAGGTAAAATCAAATATCTGGAGAAATAGGAACATCTAAATTACTTTCTTTAAAGTAACCAAGGTACACATGTGAAAATGATGATGTGATGAAGGTGCTTGATCCTATTTCATATGTTGGACGCTTGATAAACTCACTGGAGCATTTCTAGATATGCTTACCTTCCTTATTTTATTCTCCTAATATTGTGACATTTTTGCTAAAGATTCCAGAACCTTTCATTCGCATTGCCTATGTGTCACTCTCCAAAAGCGTCTTTATTAAACAAACTGAATCTACAGTAAGCCTCTGTTCATTTTCAGTTACAGAAAAAATAATGAATATATCAAACACTAATATTCAGAAAAAAATGGTTCTTTACTAATGAGATATGATGTCACTGGCATCACTGAAAAATATATGCAATTTTAACCTAGTTGTCCTTGCTATATCTGTGTCTGCTACTAGTATATGGCATGGTTTTACTAGAGATTTAAAACATTTCAACTTCAATAGCCTACTCAAAAATTGAGGAAAGTTCAAAAAAAAGTACATTAAAATAGAAGACAGCTTAAATACAATAAAAACTAAAGAAAAATAGTACCATACATTTTATATTATGGTTATTAATCTGCAAAAGTAAAGTGATGATAACATTATTAATGACAATAATGTAACAAAAATATATCAAAAATATCTATACCTACAGTGATATGGGTGAATCTAAAGGTTTACAAATAATATATTATTATCCTACATTATTACTCTTTAGTTAAACAAATATAAGAACAAGCCTAAAGTATTCATCAATTATTTTCACTTTGTTTAGATGCAATCTTTTTATTTTAGAATGCTAATGAGGAAAATAAAAACTAGATTTTCAACAATTGTGCTAGTGAAGTTTAGGTTTTTGATCACTGGTGTATTAGTCAGGGTATCTCCAGGACAGAACTAAAACTTGGTTGTGGGCATACACCCTGAGAAAACCATAATTCAAATAGAGTCATATACCACAATGTTCATTGCAACTCTATTTACAATAGCCAGGACATGGAAGCAACCTAAGTATCCATTGACAGATGAATAGATAAATAATATGTGGTACATATGTACAATGGAATATTTCTCAGCCATAAAAAGAAATGAAATTGAGTTATTTGTAGTGAGGTGGATGGACATAGAGACTGACATACAGAGTGAAGTAAGTCAGAAAGAAAAAACAAATATCATATATTAACACATATATATGGAACCTAAGAAACAAACAAAAAAAGGTTCTGTGAACCTAGGGGAAGGACAGGAATAAAGATGGAGACATAGAGAATGGACTTGAGGACACCGGGAGGAGGAAGAGTAAGTTGGGATGAAGTGAGAGAGTGGCATGAACATATATATACTACCAAATGTAAAATAGATAGCTAGTGGGAAGAAGCCGCATAGCACAAGGAGATCAGTTCAGTGCTTTGTGTCCACTTAGACGGGTGGGATAGGGAGGGGGGGGAGGGAGACACAAGAGGGAGGGGATATGGGGATGTATGTATATGGATAGCTGATTCACTTTGTTATACAGCAGAAACTAACACACCATTGTAAAGCAATTATACTCCAATAAAGATATTAAAAAAAAAAACTCGGTGATATATAAAAGAGGATTTAATATCAGCAGCTGATTAAAAAGATTTTGGAGAGCTGAAGTTAAGAGAAGGTTAGGTGAACTAGAGGATACAAATTTCAGAAAGTCACCATTCTTATGGTTGAAATGACAAAGGAAGGAGATAGACACACCAGAGCTCAGTGTGTACTCAGGGTCTAGGGCTGCCAGAAGCTGCAATTGTTTTGCCGGTATTTACAAGTGTATCCAGAACTTCATGCATAAATGCAAGGGAGCCAGAATAGCAAAACCAATATTGAAAAAGAAAGTCAAAGGGCTCATATTTTCCAATTTCAAAACTTACTGAAAAGCTACAGTAATCAAGACACTGTGATAATGACATAGAAAAGAGTTATAAATCCATGGAAGAGAATTTAATGTTCATAAATATACACTTACATTGATGGTTAACTAACTTTCAACAAGGGTGCCAAGACAATTCAATGGGGAAAGAACAGTCTCTTCAAAAGGTAGTGCTAAGAAAATTAAGTATACACATGCAAAAAAATGATATTTGCCCCTTGCCAAACACCATACGACAAATATCTCAAAATAGATCAAACACTTAATTTAAAAGGTAAAACTAGAAAACCCTTATAAGGAAACATAAGGGTAAATAATCATGATGTTAGATTTGTCAATTGTTACTTAGATATGACATCAGAAATACAAGGAGCAAAAGAAAAAAAGATATATTGTACTTCATGAAAATTGAATGTCTGTGAATTCTGGACACACTCTTAGGAGAGTGAAAAAACAACCCCCAAAATGAAATGAGTTATTTCCAAGTTATATATCTGATAAGGGTCTATTGCACATAATTTTAAAAACACCTTGTAAAATGCAACAATACCTTTTTTTCCCAACAGACAAACTGAGGCTGAAGATGCCTGGCTTCCCAATCGTGCTTGGGTTAAAGTGCTCCAAGCTGTGTGGCTGACAGTCCCTTGATGCTCCGGTCTGGTGTCAGGCCTAAGCCTCTGAGGTGGGAGAGCCAAGTTCAAGACATTGGACCAATAGAGACCTCCCAGCCCCAGGTAATATCAATTGGCAAGAGGTCTCCCAGAGAACTCTGTCTCAGCGCTAAGACCCAGCTCCACCCAATGGACAGGAAGCTCCATGCCGGACACCCCATGCTAAACAACTAGCAAGACAGGAACACAACCCCACCCATTAGCAGAGAGGCTGCCTAAAATCATACTAAGTTCACAGAAACCACAAAACACACCACTGGAAGCAGTCTTACCCACCAGAAAGACAAGATCCAGCCTCACCCACCGGAAAACAGGCACCAGTCCCATCCACAAGGAAGCCTACACAAGCCACTGAACCAATCTCAACCACTGGGGACAGACACTAAAAACAATGAGAACTACAAATCTGCAGACTGCAAAAAGGAGACCCCAAACACAGTAAGTTAAGCAAAATGAGAAGACAGAGAAATATGCAGCAGATGAAGGAGCAAGGTAAAACCCACCAGACCAAACAAATGAAGAAGAAATAGGCAGTCTACCTGAAAAAGAATTCAGAGTAATGATAGTAAAGATGATCCAAAATCTCGAAAACAGAATGGAGAAAACACAAGGAACATTTAACAAGAACCTAGAAGAAATAAAGATCAAACAAACAATGATGAACAACACAATAAATGAAATTTAAAAGTCTCTAGAAGGAATCAAGAGCAGAATAACTGCATCAGAAGAATGGCGAAGTGACCTGGAAGTTAAAATAGTGGAAATAACTACCACAGAGCAGAATAAAGAAAAAAGATTGAAAAGAATTGAGGACAGTCTCAGAGACTTCTGGGACAACATTAAATGTACCAACATTTGAATTACAGAGGTCCCAGAAGAAGAGAGAAAAAGAAAGGGTCTGAGAAAATATTTGAAGAGATTATAGTTGAAAACTTCCTTAACATGGGAAAGGGAATAGTCAATCAAGTCCAGGAAGCACAGAGAGTCCCATACAGGATATATCCAAGGAGAAACATGCCAAGACACATATTAATCAAACTACGAAAAATTAAACACAAAGAAAAAATATTAAAAGCAGCAAGAGAAAACAACAAATAACATATCAGGGGATCCCCATAAAGTTAACAGCTGATCTTTCAGCAGAAATTCTGAAAGCCAGAAGGGAAAGGCAGGACATATTTAAAGTGACGAAAGGGAAACACCTATAACCAAGATTACTCTACCCAGCAAGGATCTCATTGAGATTCGATGGAGAAATTAAAAGCTTTATGGACAAGAAAAAGTTAAGAGAATTCAGCACCACCAAGCCAGCTTTACAACAAATGTTAAAGGAACTTCTCTAGACAGGAAAAACTAGAGAAGGAAATGACTTACAAAAACAAACGCAAAACAATTAAGAAAATAGTAATCAGAACATACATATCGATAATTAGCTTAAATGTAAATGGATTAAATGCTCCAACCAAAAGACATAGACTGGCTGAATGGATACAAAAACAAGGCCTGTATACATGCTGTCTACAAGAGGCCCACTTCAGACATAGGGACACATGCAGATTGAAAGTGAGGGGACAGAAAAAGATATCCCATGCAAATGGAAATCAAAAGAAAGACGGAGTAGCAATTCTCAATTCAGACAAAATAAGCTTTAAAATAAAGACTATTACAAGAGACAAAGAAGGACACTGCATAATGATCAAGGGATCAATCGTAGAAGAAGACACAACAATTGTAAATATTTATGCACCCAACATAGGAGCACCTCTATACATAAGGCAAATATTAACAGCCATAAAAGGGGAAATCGACAGTAACACAATAATAGTAGGGGACTTTAACACCCCAGTTTCACCAATGGACAGATCATCCAAAATGAAAATAAATCAGGAAACACAAGCTTTAAATGGCACATTAGACAAGATGGACTTCATTGATATTTAGAAGACATTCCGTCCAAAAACCACAAAATACACTTTCTTCTCAAGTGCTCATGGAACATTCTCCAGGACAGATCATATCTTGTGTCAGTCTGTCATACAGAGTGAAGTAAGTCAGAAAGAGAAAAACAAATACCGTATACTAACACATATATATGGAATCTAAAAAAAAGAAAAAAAAAGGTAATGAAGAACCTAGGAGCAAGATGGGAATAAAGACGCAGACCTACTAGAGAATGGACTTGAGGATACGGGGAGGGTGAAAGGTAAGCTGGGACAAAGTGAGGGAGTGGCATGGACATATATACACTACCAAATGTAAAATAGATAGCTAGTGGGAAGCAGCCACATAGCACAGGGAGATAAGCTCGGTGCTTTGTGACCACCTAGAGGGGTGGGATAGGGAGGGTTGGAGGGAGGGAGATGCAAGAGGGAAGAGATATGGGGACATATGTATAACTGATTCATTTTGTTATAAAGCAGAAACTAACACACCATTGTAAAGCAATTATACTCCAATAAAATGTTGAAAAAAAGAAAATCAAGCCTTGGTAAATTTAAGAAAATTGAAATCATATCAAGCATCTTTTCTTACCACAACACTATGAGATTAGAAATGAATTACAGGGAAAAATACATTAAAAAAACACAAACACATGGAGGCTAAACAATACGTTACTAAATAACCAAGAGATCACTGAAGAAATCAAAGAGGAAATCAAAACAGGTCTAGAAACAAATGACAATGAAAACGCGACAATCCAAAACCTACAGAATGCCGCAAAAGCAGTTCTCTGAGGGAAGTTTATAACAATCCTACCTCAAGAAACAGAAAAAAATCTCAAATAAACATCTTAACCTTACACTGAAAGCAATTACAGAAAGTAGAACCAAAAAAGCCCAAAGTAAGCAGAAGGAAATAAATCATAAATGTTAGATCAGAAATAAATGAAAAAGAAATGAAGGAAACAATAGCAAAGATCAATAAAACTAAAAGCTGATTCTTTTTTTTTTAAAGGCTTCTGTTTTTTTTTTTTAATTTAATAGCTACTCTTTTTAATTAATTAATTTATTTATTTTTTTAGCTGTGTTGGGTCTTCATTTCGTGCGAGGGCTTTCTCTAGTTGCGGCAAGCCGGGGCCACTCTTCATCGCGGTGCGGGAGCCACTCTTCATCGCGGTGCACGGGCCTCTCACTAATGTGGCCCCTCCCGTTGCGGGGCACAGGCTCCAGACGCGCAGGCTCAGCAGTTGTGGCTCACGGGCTCAGTTGCTCTGCGGCATGTGGGATCTTCCCGGACCAGGGCTCGAACCCATGTCCCCTGCATTAGCAGGCAGATTCTCAACCACTGCGCCACCAGGGAAGCCCTAAAAGCTGATTCTTTGAGAAGATAAATAAAATTGATAAACCATTAGCCAGACTCATCAAGAAAATAAGGGAGAAGACTCTAATCAACAGAATTAAAAATGAAAAAGGAGAAATTAAACTGACATTGCAGAAATACAAAGGATCGTGAGAGATTACTAAAAGCAATAAATAACAATAAAATGGACAACCTGGAAGAAGTGGACAAATTCTTAGAAAAGCACAACCTTCCAAGACTGAACCAGGAAGAAATAGAAAATGTAAACATACCAATCACAAGCACTGAAATTGAAAGTGTGATTAAAACTCTTCCGACAAACAAAAGTCCAGGACCAGATGGTTTCACAGGCGAATTCTATCAAACATTTAGAGAAGAGCTAACACCTATCCTTTTGAAACTCTTACAAAATATAGCAAAGGGAAGTACACTCCCAAGCTCATTCTGTGAGGCCACCATCTCCCTTATACCAAAACCCGACAAAGATGTCACAAAAAATGAAAACCCTAGGCCAATATCACTGATGAACATAGAGGCAAAATTCCTCAACAAAATACTAGCAAACAGAATCCAACAGCACATTAAAAGGATCATACACCATGATGAAGTGTGCATCCCAGGAATGCAAAGATTCTTCAATGTACGTGACTCAATCAATGTGATACACCATATTAACAAAATGAAGGATAAAACCCTATGATCATCTCAATAGATGAAGAAAAATCTTTTGACAAAATTCAATACCCATTTTTGATAAAAGTATCTCTCCAGAAATTGAGCATAGAGGGAATTGACCTCGACAGACAAAAGGTTATATATGACAAACCCACAGCCAACATCATTCTGAATTGTGAAAAATTGAAACCATTTCCTCTAAGATCAGGGACAAAACAAGGTTGCCCACTCTCAACATTATCATTCAACATAGTGAATCATATCATACAGAGTGCAGTAAGAAATAGAAAAAGCAATACTGTATGCTAAAACATATATATGGAATCTAAAAAAAAAAAAAAATGGTTCTGAAGAACCTAGGGGCAGGACAGGAATAAAGACGCAGACATAGAGAATGGACTTGAGGACCTGGGGAGAGGGAAGGGTAAGCTGGGACGAAGTGATAGAGTAGCATTGTTATATATACACTACCAAATATAAAATAGATAGCTAGTGGGAAGCAGCTGCATAGCACAGGGTGATCAGCTCGGTGCTTTGTGACCACCTAGAGGGGTGGGATAGGGAGGGTGGGAGCGAGACCCAAGAGGGAGGGTATATGAGGATGTATGTATATGTAGAGCTGATTCACTTTGTTTTACAGCAGAAGCTAACACACCATTATAAAGCAATTATACTCCAATAAAGATGTTAAAAACCTGCAACAATAAACATATAAACCTATTAAAAATGTACAAAATGTCTGAATAGACATTTATCCAAAGAATATATATAAAAGGCCAATGAGCACATGAAAAGATGCTCAATATCATTATCCATCAGGAAAATTCAAATCCAACCCATGAGATACCACTTCACACCCATAGGATGGTTGTAATAATAATTTAAAAAAAGACAAACTGTAAAAACTATTGGTGAGGATGTGGAAAAATTGGAGCTCTCTTGTGTTGCTGGTGGGACTATAAAATGGTGCAGTTTCTTTGGAAGACATTTTGACATAGAGTTATCATGTGATCAGGCAATTACACTTTTAGGTATATACCTAAGAGAAATGAAAACCTATGTTCATAGAAAAACTAGTACACTAATGATCATGGCAGCTTTATTCACAATAGCCAAAAGGTGAAAGCAACTAAAATGTACAGTAATGCATAAATGGATGAAGAAAATGTATTAAACATAAACAATGCAATATTATTCAGCCATGAGAAAATAATGAAGTACTGATTCATTCTACAATATGGATAAAACTTGAAAATGTTGTACTAAATGAAAGGAGCCAGATACAGAAGGTCATATTTGTATAATTCTACCTATTTGAAATGTCCATAAATAGGTAAATCCATAGAGACATAAATTAATGGTTGCTAGAGGCTGGATGGAGGGGTAAAAACCAATGACTGCTCACTGGTATGGTGTTTCTTTTTGGAATGATGAAAATGTTCTGTTATTGGGCAGTGGTGAGAGTTGCACAACTCCGTGAGTACATTAAAAACCACTGAATTATAGGGGGTGAATTTTTTGACTTGTGAATTATATATCAATAAAGCCATTTTTTCAAAAAAGAATGTAACAATCATCCTTATTCCCTCTACCCAGAAATAACTGCTTTAACATTTGGCATATATGCTTCCAGTCTTTTGTTTCTTTGTTTTTACTTTTTAAAAAATCCTCACACATGACAAAAGAATACATTTTCTTCTCAAAGTCATGACATTTCATATAAAGCTTAAGTCTCTTGTATTTATTCCCATTCCGGAGCTCCTATCATAATGGTAAGAACTATAAGATATTTGATTTTGTTTTGGACATTTAATAGGTTTTTGGTTTGTTTTTGTTATGTCACCAAGTACCTGACCACCCTTCTTATTTATGAAATAGCCTTCATTGCTTAAGTCTTAATGGAAGGCTTGCAACTATACCTGACCATAGATTTGAAGTGCCAGATATTCCCTTCTCCACTCTATCAGCCAGAGTGGTCAGAGTACAGAATCTTGAACTGGCTCAACCAATAATGTGATCCAGCCAAAGATTATGAGATTTAAGGAGTGATTCCAAAACCAGACTCAGCTAAGAAATTATGCAGATGATAAACTGCTTTGTGACTGTAGTGTCACTGGTATCACTATATCTAACCTGTTTTTGTAACATGGTTTTGTCTATTTCCTATTGCCTTTCTTCCCTTCATGGTTGATGCCTGTTTTTCAAGTCTAAATCTCCATTTACCTTAGCAATTTTTGAGCTTTGCAATAACCTTCCAATAATTTCCTTTAACTTTAGATTTTTCAGTGTATTTTTATATTCATTGAATGTAACAATTCTGAATAAAGCAATGTCTTCTTCAAATCTTTAAAAATAGGTTTATATGCATATCTATAATATATGTAATACTCACGTGTGTTTTTTTTTTCTACGTATTGTGTAGATTTTACTTGTTTTTTTAAAAAATTTGGTCTCCCAGGAATATCTGGAGAACATCTGCATCACAGGATCATCTAACTGCTATTGACTCTACAACATAGCTTTTTTCCAGACGTATTATCATGTACAGGCATCAGGACATAGTTCTTAGGTCATTGTACCTTTTTTTTTTCCAATTATTTTTTTTTCATCTTTATTGGAGTATAATTGCTTTACAATAGTGTGTTAGATTCTGCTTTATAACAAAGTGAATCAGCTATATATATACATATAACCCCATATCTCTTCCCTCTTGCGTCTCCCTCCATCCCACACTCCATATCCTACCCCTCTAGGTATTTACAAAGCACCAAGCTGATCTCCCTGTTCTATACAGCTTCTTCCCACTAGCTATCGGTTTTAAATTTGGTAGTGTATATATGTCCATGCCACTCTCTCACTTTGTCCCAGCTTACAATTCCCCCTCCCCGTGTCCTCAAGCCCATTCTCTAGTAGGTCTGAGTCTTTCTTCCTGTCCTGCCCTTAGATTCTTCACGACCATTTTTTTCTTTTTTTTTTTCTTTTTTAGATTCCATATATATGTGTTAGCATACTGTATTTGTTTTTATCTTTCTGACTTACTTCACTCTGTATGACAGACTCTAGGTCCACCCACCTCACTACAAATAACTCAATTTCATTTCTTTTTATGGCTGAGAAATAATCCATTGTATGTATGTGCCACATCTTCTTTATCAATTCAGCTGTCGATGGACACTTAGGTTTCTTCCATGTCCTGGCTATTGTAAATAGAGCTGCAATAAACATTGTGGTACATGACTCTTTCTGAATTATGGTTTTCTCAGGGTATATGCCCAGTAGTGGGACTGCTGGGTCATGGTAGTTCTATTTTTAGTTTTTCTAAGGAACCTTCATACTGTTCTCCATAGTGGCTGTATCATTTACATTCCCACCAACAGTGCAAGAAGGTTCCCTATTCTCCACACCCTCTCCAGCATTTATGGTATGAAGATATTTTTATGATTGCCATTCTGACCAGTGGGAGGTGATACCTCATTGTAGTTTTCAATGACATTTCTCTAATGATTAATGATGTTGAGCATTCTTTCATGTGTTTGTTGGCAATCTGTATATCTTCTTTGGAGAAATGTCTATTTAGGTCTTCTGCCTATTTGTGGATTGGGTTGTTTGTTTTTTGATATTGAGCTGCATGAGCTGCTTGTAAATTTTGGAGAATAATCCTTTGTCAGCTGCTTCATTTGCAAATATTTTCTCCCATTCTGAGGGTTGTCTTTTTGTTTTGTTTATGGTTTCCTTTGCTGTGCAAAAGCTTTTAAGTTTCATTAGGTCCCATTTGTTTATTTTTGTTTTTATTTCCATTTCTCTAGGAGGTGGGTCAAAAAGGATCTTGCTGTGATTTATGTCATAGAGTGTTCTGTCTGTGTTTTCCGATAAGAGCTTGATAGTGTCTGGCCTTACATTTAGCCCTTTAATCCATTGTGAGTTTAATTTTGTGTACGGTGATAGGAAGTGTTCTAATTTCATCTTTTACATGTAGCTGCCCATTTTTCCCAGCACCACTTATTGAAGACGCTGTCTTTTCTCCATTGTATATTCTTGTCCCCTTTATCAAAAATAAGGTGACCAAAAGTGTGTGGGTTTATCTCTGGGCTTTCTATCTTGTTCCATTGATCTATATTTCTGTTTTTGTGCCAGTAACATACTGTCTTGATTACTGTAGCTATATAGTATAGTCTGAAGTCAGGGAGCCTGACTCCTCCAGATCAGAGTTCCTCCTCAAGATTTCTTTGGCTATTCGGGGTCTTTTATGTTTCCATACAAATTGTGAAATTTTTTATTCTAGTTTTTTGAAAAATGCCAGTGGTAGTTTGATAGGGATTGCATTGAAACTGTAGGTTGCTTTGGGTAGTAGAGTCATTTTCACAATGTTGATTCTTCCAATCCAAGAACATGGTATATCTCTCCATCTATTTGTATCATCTTTAATTTCTTTCATCAGTGTCTTTTTTTTTAAACATCTTTATTGAAGTATGATTGCCTTACAATGGTGTGTTAGCTTCTGCTTTATAACAAAGTGAATCAGTTATACACATACAATATGTTCGCATATCTCTTCCCTCTTGCATCTCCCTCCCTCCCACCCTCCCCATCCCACCCCTCTAGGTGGTCACAAAGCACCGAGCTGATCTCCCTGTGCTATGTGGCTGCTTCCCACTAGCTATCTATTTTACATTTCATCAGTGTCTTATATTTGTCTGCATACAGGTCTTTTTTCTCCTTAAGTAGGTTTATTCTTAGGTATTTTATTCTTTTTGTTGCAATGGTAAATGGGAGGGTTTCTTTAATTTCACTTTCAGATTTCTCATCATTAGTGTATAGGAATGCAAGAGATATTTGCCCATTAATTTTGTATCGTACTACTTTACCAAGTTCATTGATTAGCTGTAGTAGTTTTCTGGTAGCATCTTTAGGATTCTCTATATATAGTGTCATGTCATCTGAAAAGAGTGACAGCTTTACATCTTTTTTTCCAAATTGGATTCTTTTTATTTCTTATTCTGTTCTGATTGCTGTAGCTAAAACTTCCAAAACAATGTTGAATAATAGTGGTGAGAGTGGGCAACCTTGTCTTGTTCCTGATCTTAGTGGAAATGGTTTCAGTTTTTCACCATTAAGGATGATGTTGGCTGTGGGTTTGTCATATATGGCCTTTATTAGGTCGAGGTAAGTTCCCTCTATGCCTACTTTCTGGAGGGTTTTTTATCAGAAATGCGTGTTGAATTTTGTCAAAAGTTTTTTCTGCATCTATTGAGATGATCATATGGTTTTTATTTTGCAATTTGTTAATATGGGGTATCACATTGGTTGATTTGCATGTACTGAAGAATCCTTGCATTCCTGGGATAAACCCCACTTGATCATGGTGTATGATCCTTTTAATGTTCTGTTGGATTCTGCTTGCTATTATTTTATTGAGGACTTTTGCGTCTATGTTCATCTGTGATATTGGCCTGTACTTTTCTTTCTTTGTGACATCTTTGTCTGGTTTTGGTATCAGGGTGATGGTATCCTCGTAGAATGAGTTTGGGAGTGTTCCTCCCTCTGTTATATTTTGGAAGAGTTTGAGAAGGATAGGTGTTAGCCTTTCTCTCAAAGTTTTATAGATTTCACCTGTGAAGCCATCGGGTCCTGGGCTTTTGTTTGTTGGAAGATTTTTAATTACAGTTTAAGTCCCAGTGCTTGTGATTCGTCTCTTTATATTTTCTATTTCTTCCTGGTTGAATCCTGGAAGGTTGTGCTTTTCTAAGAATTTGTCTATTTCTTCCAGGTTGTCCATTTTATTGGTATGTATTTGCTTGTAGTAATGTCTCATGATCCTTTTTATTTCTGCAGTGTCAGTTGTTACAGTTTTTCATTTCTAATTCTATTGATTTGAGGCTTCTCCCTTTTTTTCTTGATGAGTCTGGCTAATGGTTTATCAATTTTGTTTATCTTCTCAAAGAACCAGCTTTTAGTTTTATTGATCTTTGCTATTGTTTCCTTCATTTCTTTTTCATTTATTACGGATCTGATCTTTATGATTTCTTTCATTCTGCTACCTTTGGGGGTTTTTTTGCTCTTCTTTCACTAATTTCTTTAGGTGTAATGTTAGGTTGTTTATTTGAGATGTTTCTTGTTTCTTAAGGTAGGATTGTATTGCTATAAACTTCCCTCTTAGAATTGCTTTTGCTGCATCCCATAGGTTTTGGGTCTTCGTGTTTTCATTGTCATTTGTTTCTAGGTATTTTTTAATTTCCTTTTTGATTTCTTCTGTGATCTCTTGGTTATTAAGTAGTGTATTGTTTAGCCTCCATGTGTTTATATTTTTTACAGATTTTTTCCTGTAACTGATATCTAGTCTCATAGCATTGTGGTTGGAAAAGATGCTTAATACGATTTCAATTTTCTTAAATTTACCAAGGATTGATTTGTGACCCAAGATATGATCTATCCTGGAGAATATTCTATGAGCACTTGAGAAGAAAGTGTATTCTGTTGTTTTTGGATGGAATGTCCTATAAATAACAATTAAGTCCATCTTGTTTAATTTATCATATAAAGCTTTCTTTCCTTACTTATTTTCATTTTGGATTATCTGTCCATAAGTGAAAGTGTAATGTTAAAGTCTCCTACTATGATTGTGTTACTGTCTATTTCCCCTTTTATGGCCTTATGTATCGAGGTGCTCCTATGTATGGTGCATAAATATTTACAATTGTTATATCTTCTTCTTGGATTGGTCCGTAGATTGTTATGTAGTGTCCTTCCTTATATCTGTAATAGTCTTTATTTTAAAGTCGATTTTTTCTGATATGGGAATTGCTACTCGAGCTTTCTTTTAATTTCGATTTTCATGGAATATTTTTCCATCCCCTCACGTTCAGTCTGTATGTGTCCCTAGATCTGAAGTGGGTCTCTTGTTTTTTTTTTTTTTTTAAACATCTTTATTGAAGTATAATTGCCTTACAATGGTGTGTTAGCTTCTGCTTTACAACAAAGTGAATCAGTTATACATATACAATATGTTCCCATTTCTCTTCCCTCTTGCATCTCCCTCCCTCCCACCCTCCCCATCCCACCCCTCTAGGTGGTCACAAAGCACTGAGCTGATCTCCCTGTGCTATGTGGCTGCTTCCCACTAGCTATCTATTTTACATTTGGTAGTGTATATATGTCCATGACACTCTCTTACCCTGTCACATCTCACCCCACCCCCTCCCCATATCCTCAAGTCCATTCTCTAGTAGGTCTGTGTCTTTATTCCCGTCTTGCCACTAGGTTCTTAATGGCCTTTTTTTTCCCTTAGATTCCGTATATATGTGTTAGCATACTGTATTTGTTTTTCTCTTTCTGACTTACTTCACTCTGTATGACAGACTCTAACTCCATCCACCTCATTACAAATACCTCCATTTCATTTCTTTTTATGGCTGAGTAATATTCCATTGAATATATGTGCCACATCTTCTTTATCCATTCATCTGTCGATGGACATTTAGGTTGCTTCCATGACCTGGCTATTGTAAATAGAGCTGCAATGAACATTTTGGTACATGACTCTTTTTGACCTATGGTTTTCTCAGGGTATATGCCCAGTGGTGGGATTGCTGGGTCGTATGTTAGTTCTATTTGTAGTTTTTTAAGGAACCTCCATACTGTTCTCCATAGTGGCTGTATCAATTTACATTCCCACCAACAGTGCAAGAGTGTTCCCTTTCCCCCACACCCTCTCCAGCATTTATTGTTTCTAGATTTTTTGATGATGGCCATTCTGACTGGTGTGAGATGATATCTCATTGTAGTTTTGATTTGCATTTCTCTAATGATTAATGATGTTGAGCATTCTTTCATGTGTCTGTAGGCCATCTGTATATCTTCTTTGGAGAAATGTCTATTTAGGTCTTCTGCCCATTTTTGGATTGGGTTGTTCGTTTTTTTGTTATTGAGCTGCATGAGCTGCTTGTAAATCTTGGAGATTAATCCTTTGTCAGTTGCTTCATTTGCAAATTTTTTCTCCCATTCTGAGGGTTGTCTTTTGGTCTTGTTTATGGTTTCCTTTGCTGTGCAAAAGCTTTTAAGTTTCATATAGGTCCCATTTGTTTATTTGTGTTCTTATTTCCATTTCTCTGGGAGCTGGGTCAAAAAGAATCTTGCTGTGATGTATGTCATAGAGTGTTCTGCCTATGTTTTCCTCTAAGCATTTGATAGTGTCTGCCCTTACACTTAGGTCTTTAATCCATTTTGAGTTTATTTTGTGCATGGTGTCAGGGCGTATTCTAATTTCATACTTTTACATGTACCTGTCCAATTTTCCCAGCACCACTTATTGAAGACGCTGTCTTTTCTCCACTGTATATGCTTGCCTCCTTTATCAAAGATAAGGTGACCATATGTGTGTGGGTTTATCTCTGGGCTTTCTATCCTGTTCCATTGATCTATATATTTCTGTTTTTGTGCCAGTACCAAACTGTCTTGATTACTGTAGCTTTGTAATATAGTCTGAAGTCAGGGAGCCTGATTCCCCCAGCTCCATTTTTCATTCTAAAGATTGCTTTGGCTATTCGGGGTCTTTTGTGTTTCCATACAAATTGTGAAGTTTTTTGTTCTAGTTCTGTGAAAAATGACAGTGGTAGTTTGATAGGGATTGCATTGAATCTGTAGATTGCTTTGGGTAGTAGAGTCATTTTCACAATGTTGATTCTTCCAATCCAGGAACATGGTATATCGCTCCATCTATTTGTATCATCTTTAATTTCTTTCATCAGTGTCTTATAATTTTCTGCATACAGGTCTTTTGTCTCCTTAGGTAGGTTTATTCCTAGATATTTTATTCTTTTTGTTGCAATGGTAAACGGGAGTGTTTTCTTAATTTCACTTTCAGATTTTTCGTCATTAGTGTATAGAAATGCAAGAGATTTCTGTGCATTAATTTTGTATCCTGCTACTTTACCAAATTCATTGATTAGCTCTAGGAGTTTTCTGGTAGCATCTTTAGGATTCTCTATGTATAGTATCATATCATCTGCAAATAGTGACAGCTTTACTTCTTCTTTTCCGATTTGGATTCCTTATATTTCTTTGTCTTCTCTGATTGCTGTGGCTAACACTTCCAAAACTATGTTGAATAATAGTGGTGAGAGTGGAAAACCTTGTCTTGTTCCTGATCTTAGTGGAAATGGTTTCAGTTTTTCACCATTAAGGATGATGTTGGCTGAGGGTTTGTCATATATGGCCTTTATTATGTTGAGGAAAGTTCCCTCTATGCCTACTTTCTGCAGGGCTTTTATCATAAATGGGTGTTGAATTTTGTCGAAAGATTTCTCTGCATCTATTGAGATGATCATATGGTTTTTCTCCTTCAATTTTTTAATATGGTGTATCACATTGATTGATTTGCGTATATTCAAGAATCCTTGCGTTCCTGGTATAAACCCCACTTGATCATGGTGTATGATCCTTTTAATGTGCTGTTGGATTCTGTTTGCTAGTATTTTGTTGAGGATTTTTGCATCTATATTCATCAGTGATATTGGCCTGTAGTTTTCTTTCTTTGTGACATCTTTGTCTGGTTTTGTTATCAGAGTGATGGTGTCCTCGTAGAATGAGTTTGGGAGTGTTCCTCCCTCTGCAATATTTTGGAAGAGTTTGAGAAGGATAGGTGTTAGCTCTTCTCTAAATGTTTGATAGAATTCGCCTGTGAAGCCATCTGGTCCTGGGCTTTTGTTTGTTGGAAGGTTTTTAATCACAGTTTCAATTTCAGTGCTTGTGATTGGTCTGTTCATATGTTCTGTTTCTTCCTGCTTCAGTCTCGGCAGTTTGTGCATTTCTAAGAATCTGTCAATTTCTTCCAGGTTGTCCATTTTATTGGCATAGTGTTGCTTGTAGTAATCTCTCATGATCTTTTGTATTTCTGCAGTGTCAGTGGTTACTTCTCCTTTTTCATTTCTAATTCTATTGATCTGAGTCTTCTCCCTTTTTCTCTTGATGAGTCTGGCTAATGGTTTATCAATTTTGTTTATCTTCTCAAAGAACCAGCTTTTAGTTTCATTGATTTTTGCTATTGTTTCCTTCATTTCTTTTTCATTTATTTCTGACCTAGTCTTTATGATTTCTTTCCTTCTGCTGGCTTTGGGGTTTTTTTGTTCTTCTTTCTCTAATTGCTTTAGGTGCAAGGTTAGGTTGTTTATTCGAGATGTTTCCTGTTTCTTGAGGTAGGCTTGTATTGCTATAAACTTCCCTCTTAGCACTGCTTTTGCTGCCTCCCATAGGTTTTGGGTCATCGTATCTCCATTGTCATTTGTTTCTAGGTACTTTTTGATTTCCCCTTTGATTTCTTCAGTGATCACTTCGTTATTAAGTAGTGTATTGTGTAGCCTCCATGTGTTTGTATTTTTTACAGATCTTTTCCTGTGATTGATATCTAGTCTCATAGTGTTGTGGTCGGAAAAGATACTTGATACGATTTCAATTTTCTTAAATTTACCAAGGCTTTATTTGTGACCCAAGATATGATCTCTCCTGGAGAATGTTCCATGAGCACTTGAGAAAAATGTGTATTCTGTTGTTTTTGGGTGGAATGTCCTATAAATATCAATTAAGTCCATCTTGTTTAATGTATCATTTAAAGCTTGTGTTTCCTTATTTATTTTCATTTTGGATGATCTGTCCATTGGTGAAAGTGAGGTGTTAAAGTCCCCTACTATGATTGTGTTGCTGTCGATTTCCCCTTTTATGGCTGTTAGTATTTGCCTTATGTATTGAGGTGCTCCTATGTTGGGTGCATAAATATTTACAATTGTTATACCTTCCTCTTGGATCTATCCCTTGATCATTATATAGTGTCCTTCTTTGTCTCTTGTAATAGTCTTTATTTTAAAGTCTATTTTGTCTGATATGAGAATTGCTATTCCATCTTTCTTTTGATTTCCATTTGCATGGAATATCTTTTTCCATCCCCTCACTTTCAGTCTGTATGTGTCTCTAGGTCTGAAGTGGGTCTCTTGTAGATAGCATATATATGGGTCTTGTTTTTGTATCCATTCAGCCAGCCTGTGTCTTTTGGTGGGAGCATTTAATCCATTTACATTCAAGGTAATTATCGATATGTATGTTCCTATTCCCATTTTCTTAAATGTTTTGGGTTTGTTATTGTAGGTGTTTTCCTTCTCTTGTGTTTCTTGCCTAGAGAAGTTCCTTTAGCATTTGTTGTAAAGCTGGTTTGGTGGTGCTGAAGTCTCTCAGCTTTTGCTTGTCTGTAAAGGTTTTAATTTCTCCATCAAATCTGAATGAGATCCTTGCTGGGTAGAGTAATCTTGGTTGTAGGTTTTTCTCCTTCATGACTTTAAGTATATCCTGCCACTCCCTTTTGGCTTGCAGAGTTTCTGCTGAACGATCAGATGTTAACCTTATGGGGATTCCCTTGTGTGTTATTTGTTGTTTTTCCCTTGCTGCTTTTAATATGTTTTCCTTATATTTAATTTTTGACAGTTTGAGTAATATGTGTCTTGGCATTTTTCTCCTTGGGTTTATCCTGTATGGGACTCTCTGTGCTTCCAGGACTTGATTAACTATTTCCTTTCCCATATTAGGGAAGTTTTCAACTATAATCTCTTCAAATATTTTCTCATTCCCTTTCTTTTTCTCTTCTTCTTCTGGGACCCCTATAATTCGAATGTTGGTGTGTTTAATGTTGTCCCAGAGGTCTCTGAGACTGTCCTCAGTTCTTTTCATTCTTTTTTCTTTATCCTGCTCTGCAGTAGTTATTTCCACCATTTTATCTTCCAGGTCACTTATCCGTGGTTCTCTTGTTGACAGCATATATTAGGGTCTTGTTTTTTTTTTGTCCATTCAACCAGTCTATGTCTTTCGGTTGGAGCATTTAATCCAATTACATTTAATGTAATTATCGATATGTATGTTCCTATTATCATTTTCTTAATTGTTCTGGGTTTGTTATTGTAGGTCTTTTCCTTCTCTTTTATTTCCCACTGAGAGAAGTTCCTTTAGCATTTGTTGGAAAGCTGGTTTGGTGTTGCTGAATTCCCTTAGCTTTTGCTTGTCTGTAAAGGTTTAATTTCTCCATCCAATCTGAATGAGATCCTTACTGGGTAGAGTAACCTTGGTAGTAGATTTTTCCCTTTCGTCACTTCAAATATGTCCTGCCACTCCCTTCTGGCTTTCACAGTTTCTGCTGAAAAGTCAGCTGTTAACCTTATGGCGATTCCCTTGTATGTTTTTTGTTGTTTTCCCCTTGCTGCTTTTAATATTTGTTCTTTGTATATAATTTTTGATAGTTTGATTAATATATGTCTTGCCATGTTTCTCCTTGGATTTATCCTGTATGGGACTCTTTGTGCTTCCTGGACTTGATTAACTATTTCCTTTCCCATATTAAGGAAGTTTTCAACTATAATCTCTTTAAATATTTTCTCAGTCCTTTTCTTTTCGCTTCTTCGTCTGAGACATGTATAATTCGAAAGTTGGTGCATTTAATATTGTCTCAAACATCTGTGAGACTGTCCTCAATTCTTCTCATTCTTTTTTTCTTTATTCTGCTCTGCAGTAGTTATTTCCAGTACTTTATCTTCCAGGTCACTTGTTCGTTCTTCTGCCTAAGTTATTCTGCTATCGATTCCTTCTAGAGAATTTTAAATTTCATTTATTGTGTTGTTCATCATTTGTTTGCTCTTTAGTTCTTCTAGGTCCTTGTTAAACATTTCTTCTATTTTGTCCATTCTATTTCCAAGATTTTAGATCATCTTTATTATCATTATTTTGAATTCTTTTTCAGGTAGACTGCCTATTTCCTCTTCATTTGTTTGGTGTGGTGAGTTTTTACCTTGCTCCTTCATCTGCTGTGTTTCTCTGTCTTTTCATTTTGCTTAACTTACTGTGTTTGGGGTCTCCTTTTCACAGTCTTCACGTTTGTAGTTCTCGTTGTTTTTGGTGTCTTCCCCCAGTGGCTAAGGTTGGTTCAGTGAGTTTTGTAGGCTTCCTGGTGGAGGGGAGTAGTGCCTGTGTTCTGGTGGATGAGTCTGTATCTTGTCTTTCTGGTGGGCGGTCCACATCTGGTGGTGTGTTTTGGTGTGTCTGTGACCTTATTATGATTTTAAGCAGCCTCTCTGCTACTGAGTGGGGTTGTGTTCCTGTCTTGCTAGTTGTTTGTCAAAGGATGTCCAGCATGCACCTTGCTGGTCATTGACTGGAGTTGGGTCTTGGCGTTGAGATGCAGATCTCTGGGAGATTTTGGCCATTTGATATTATGTGGCGCTGGAAGGTCTCTGGTGGAGCAATGTCCTGAACTCAGCTCTCCCACCTCAGAGGCACAGACCTGATGCCCAGCTGTACACCAAGACCCTGTCATCCACACAGCTCAGAATAAAAAGGAGAAAAAACAAAGAAAGAAAGAAAAAATAAAATA
The DNA here is from genome assembly GCF_949987535.1 of Balaenoptera acutorostrata. Lineage (NCBI taxonomy): Eukaryota > Metazoa > Chordata > Mammalia > Artiodactyla > Balaenopteridae > Balaenoptera > Balaenoptera acutorostrata. The sequence goes on from NC_080085.1 coordinate 75,584,020, forward strand.
TAAAATAAAGTTATTAAAATAAAAAAGAAGAAATAATTATTAAAAATAAAATAAATTTAATATGTAATAAAATAAAAGAAAGAAAGAAGAGAGCAATGAAACCAAAAAACAAATCCACCATGATAAGAAGGGCAAAAAACTATACTAAAAAAAAAAAATATACAGACAGGCAGAACCCTAGGTTGAATGGTAAAAGCACAGCTAAAAACAAAGCTATACAGACAAAATCACACACAGAAGCATACACATACACACTCACAAAAACAGAAGAAGGGAATATATATATATATATATATATATATATATATATATATATATATATATCATTGCTCCCAAAGTCCACCAGCTCAATTTGGGATGATTCGCTTTCTCTTCAGGTATTCCACAGATTCAGGGTACCTCAGGTTGATTGTGGAGATTTAATCCACTGTTCCTGAGGCTGCTGGGAGACATTTCCCTTTCTCTTCTTTGTACGTACAGCTCCTAGGATTCAGATTTGGATTCAGCCCCGCCTCTGCGTGTAGTTTGCCTGAGGGCCTCTGTCCCACGCCCCCAGGCAGGACAGGGTTAAAGTAGCAGCTGATTAGGGAGCTTTGGCTCACTCAGGCCGTGGGGAGGAAGGGGTATGTAATGTGGGGCGAGCCTGCGATGGCAGAGGCTGACATGACGTTGCACCAGCGTGAGGTGTGCCTTGTGTTCTCCTGGGGAAGTTGTCCCTGGATTACAGGACCTTGGCAGTGGTGGACTGCACAGGCTCCCAAGAGCGGAGGTGTGGATAGTGACCTGTGTTTGCACACAGGCTTCTTGTTGGCTGTAGCCACAGCCTTACCGTTTCATGCCCGTCTCTGTGGTCTGTGCTGATAGCCGCGGCTCACGCCCGTCTCTGGAGCTCATTCTGGCCGTGGTCTGAATCCCCTCTCCTCGCGCACCGCAAAACAAAGAGGCAAGAAAAAGTCTCTTGCCTTTTCGGCAGCTCCAGACCTTTTCATGGACACGCTCCCGGCTAGCTGTGGTGCATTAGCTCCCTTCAGGCTGTGTTCACGCAGCCAAACCCAGTCCTCTCCCTGGGATCCGACCTCCAATGCTGGAGCCTCAGCTCCCAGCCCCCACCTGCCCCAGCGGGTGAGCAGACAAGCCTCTCGGGCTGGTGAGTGCTGGTGGGCACTGATCCTCTGTGTGGAAACCTGTCTGCTCTGCCTACCGCACTCCTGTTTCTGCACTCTCCTCCATTGCTCTGAAGCTTCCCCCCTCTGCCACCCTCATATCTGCCCTCAAAGGGGCTTCCTAGTGTGTGGAAACCTTTCCTCCTTCATGGCTCCCTCCCACTGGTGCAGGTTCCGCCCCTGTTCTTTTGTCTCTGTTTTTTTCTTTTTTCTTTTGCCCTATGCAGGTACATCTGGAGTATTTGCCTTTTGGGAGGTTTGAGTTCTTCTACCAGCATTCAGTAGGTTTTCAGTAGCGGTTGTTCCACATGTAGTTGTATTTCTGATGTATTTGTGGGGATGAATGTGATCTACATGTCTTATCCTTCCACCATCTTGAAGCTCCTCTTTCCTGTGTTTTCTAATTGTATAATTGTTATCATGCTGTACCTGTTTTACTGTAATGTTCCTTCTTTAATAAATTATTTTTGAAACCTATTTATATTGATGGATATATGTCAAGTTTATTCTTTCTGAAAGACATATAGTAACCATCATATGCAATTGCCATAGTTTATTTACCCAAATGCTGCAATAAATAGGGCCTTGACCATTGAAAAACTCTAGGGAAAACCACTCACATACTGAATGTGAATGAGATGTTGTGGAGTTGAACAGAATACAGCCTGCATATCTATATCTGGTGACTTTGGCAACATACATATATATGTACACTTATTTTCTTGTACTCATGTGTGTTTCTCTAGGTCAGAGACCTAGAAGTGCAATTTCTGTGTCTGAGAAGATGCATTACATTTTCAGTTCTGGTAGATACTGCCATTTTTTCATTGAGTCCATTGAATCCATTGATTTATTTAATTTCCTTGATTGAGGGAGATTTAACATCTTGGCTACATAATTTATTACCAGGGAACCATAGCATTTCTCCATTTACTTATAAAACTTGTTAGTGCTAAGAATACAATTATATTCCACATATCTAAGGTCATCTGTCCCTTATTTCCTTTAGTGTATTTGGCCTTCACTTCAATTTATCCTTACCACAACTTCTTGATGCATTGTTTTCCCATTTTATGCATGAGGGAAACTAAAGGACAAAGAACTTAACTAACTTGGCCAATATCACAGTTATTAAGTGACTACTTATGGTTGAGAACATTACCAGTGGAAATTCACACTATGTAAGCCTTTAGTACTTATATAAAGACCAAGAGATATCATCTACTAATAATCACAGGGAGAAAGATTCTAGGATCTGAATATTTGCATTGAAAACTCTCATGTACTAGTTATACCTGTGTATATTTGGATTGAATGATTTTGGATATCAACATTTCCAGTTGAGTTAATAGGTTCCTAAGGTGATAGTCTGCATAAAAAAATTGCTAAGGCCAAATAAACTAGAATAAATAGATTTTCAAAGAAGAATAATTATTATTCAACAAGATAAAAGTCAATTTTATAGAGCTTTGGTCAGGCTAAGTGTAAATGGAATTCACTTCCCCAAATATAAATTTTATGATAGACTTAACCCAAGATAGTTAGTCTATTACAGGAAAGCTTAATAAACACATGGGTACCATGGAAAGGGAAATATTGGAAGCAGTATTAACCAAGGAAATTAATACAATTTCTAGTTAACATGGGCATATGGGAAACTCTATTACTATCACACTATTTTTATCCCTCCTGCTAAATATTCGACAATGAACATGATGAATTACTGAACAGGAAAATAGATAACTGTTTTAAAATTTTAAAGATTTACACAAAGGAAAATTCAATTTACCTTCCCTAAATTATGACAAATCTTTTTGATGATAAATTAAATATTGGATTCTAAGGTAAGAGTAGAGCAACTTGTCATATAATCATAGTCTTCATATTTACAAAGTTAAACAAACATTGGCAGATTTCTATTTTGGGTAACCTTGTATCGTTTATAGAGCTTTCACATTCCTACAGGGTATGGAAGAATAAAGCACTTTATACAATGAAATGAAGTTCAATTAATTGTTGGAAAAACATTTTTGAAATTTTCAAATAAAAACTATGATACGTTATATATAAAATGTTAATAAGAGGTGTCATTTTTTTCACATACCATTTACTCTAAACATCTTTCTCCTACTTTTCAAGTAAAAGAATTAATTTAGTCATGGTTTCAGAAACCAGAGAGGAAGTTCCAAATAGTTCTGAAATTATTCCAATTTTTCGAATTCCAGAAAGCATGCACACATTTCATAGAATTTAAACTTTAGGAAATAAAAATAAATAAAAACACCCACTGGACACAGAAACTACAATATTTTATATTGTATATCAATATGATGATACAGTATATAGCTATTAAAAATGACTTTCTGATGACTGTGGAAATATTAATATTTATTATCTATAAGATCAAATAAAATAATAACATTATACATGGTATGCACCTAGTAAAATTGATATGCAAAGAAAAAAACGCCAGATACATACTACTGTATATAAAATAGATAAACAACAAGGACTTATTGTATAGCACAGGTAACTGTATTCAATATCTTGTAATAACCCATAATGTATAAGAATCTGAAAAAGAATATATATGTATAATATAATATTATAATATTAATGAGTTATGCAGATGAACAAGGTGAACATGAGGTTGATTTGGTCATTGGAACATCCTGATAATTGATGGCTGAATTTTGAGATTGTCTTTCACTCTTATTCCAGAATAACGTTTTGTGATAATGATAAATTATGTATTGATGTTTGATGTAGAATTATTTCTAAGTAAAGAAGGAAAAGTAATTTAATATATTTTCTAAAAAGGACAAAAAGTTTTGATATGTTTGTAACTTTTCTTTTTCACAAAACAAAGGAATCTGCTACAGTTTGGAATTGGAAGATGCCCTTCAGTTTGGTTAATCAACTCTATCAATTTTATAGATGATAATAATATTTATTTTTAGTAAGAAAAAGAAAATTCCCAGATTACAGTCTTATATGCTGCCAAAAGTAAACAAGAAAATATTTAAATAATTTAACATTTCTCAAATAATTAAAGTATTATAAATTTTCATAATTAAAAAATAATTTAAAGCTCTAGGAACTAGCATCTCTTTTTAAAATAATAAGGCAATGGAAGATCTTTGATGATACTTCAACTTGTTTGGGAAAAAAAGTAGAAAGCATAAAGCTCAGGAAATGATGACTGGCGTCAGAAATGTTTAATGCCATTTTTGTGGGCAGTACAATGGAAAACATTTTTCAGGAGTTTCCGTGCAGGAGAGGAAGGTTTTTTTGTTTTTTGTTTTTTGTTTTTTAATGTAAAATGCAAACATTTGTCAGCAGCTACTAGAGTGCAGAAAAGAGGAAGCAAATTAGGGAGTTCTATCACTGGGAAGTAAGAAAACAACATATGTTTACTGCTAACAATAATCAAATTAAAACTTTGTATCTCACTACAAACCATTTATCTACACAATAATAAATATCTTGTGGTAGGCTAACCATTTTAAGGTAAGAATAAAAAGTCTTTTTCATTGATCGTTCATAATTATCATGTATATAATTTGAATTTCCAAAATCTTAAGGTAGCTTACAAACAAAACAAGTCAATATTATAGAAGTGGCTATATTTTGGAGGATCTTTGATTCAAAAACAAGTTTTATAGAACAATCAAATGTAATTTCAATCATATGCACAATAAAATATTATTTATGATGATTTTTAAAACACAGAATGGTAAATATAGTTTGAGTTAGTATTATGACGTGTTTTTGATGGGAAAAAGAGTTGGTTTAACATGTTTCCTTAATTACTAATTTTCTTAGTATTTGCCATGAGAATATAACTATCAAATCAAATCAAGTTCTGTTTGTTTTTTACCTTGTTGGGCCCATTCAATTTAAGTCTGTGTTAGAGAAACTAAGAAATGCTTCTAGCCTGACGTCAGTGAAGTAAAAAGAATAGTTAACCCTGATTTATGTACTCATTACAAATCCAGCACATAACAATTAAATATGTTATTTTACATTTTAAATATATGAATAAAACAATGAGAATTGCCAAGTTTACATGATGACTCTATTACAGAGAGTTTACAACCTTAACTATAAATTAATAGACTCTTTTGTCAATGTTTAAACATTCAGTGACCACAACATAAATTCAGTAAGTAATCAGGTGTTCATTAGTAATTTCAGCTTAGCAAAGGCCCACATGTAATTCTAACCTTTGGTTTCTCCCCAGGAAGTCTCACTGATTTTTAGAACAATGGCATGGCTATTAATTGGCATATACCACCAAAAGGCTTCTCTAATTATGTGTACACTAGATATGAACTGAGAAAATTTTGTGGCTTTAAAACCTAGTTTAAAAAATAATAATAATGATAAAAATCTTAACAGGGAAGATTTTATGTAGTGTAGAATCATACTCAAATTCCTTTTGGTGTATTTTCCTGTGATTTGAGGAGTCACGGTACATGCAGATAGTACTAAAAGCATTTAAAGAAAATTAATGAAGCTTTTATATTACACACCATACTCTAAAATTAGCAGCCAAAGCAGATCTTTCAAGTATTAAAAAAAGATTCACTGTGGATTTTTCTCATCTCAAACAGTTCAATAGTACCTTCTCAAGGGACAGCTGTACTGCCTCATTTATGCTAAATTAATTATTTGTCTGTTATGCAGTGAGTCACAAATGCAATAAGCAAATGATAAAACACTATTTATGTCATAGGCATGCAGCTCAAGAAAGGTATCACACATTCATTCCCAGTTTGTATAGGAAAGCATTTCTGTCTAATCTCCAATCTGGTTTCCATTCAGACTAAGTCTATCAGGCATTTCCAAGTAATTAGTATAAAGTGTAGAAAATACACTGTAAGATGTGGCTATGCTTACATGAGCAATAAAAGAAATGTGATACGTGTGGATAAAAGTGTAAACTCTAGAGAAACAAACAGTTGTACTGTTACTTCTCAACAAGTAAGAAGTTTTCCTGTGTCTTTTGATTAGGAAAGGAAGTAAGGATTGTAATCGTTATCTATCAAACTTAAATTAATAAATTATCTTTGTGGTAAAGAATAGTGCTATGTTATTCACTGAATTGAGCAAAGAACATGCTGAATTAGAAAGTAGAGATATTTCTTTTTAAAATGGTGATTACTTTCCATGTCTAGTCTTATTCAAATAACCAGTTCATACTGGAACTAAGGTTTCTCTTGTTTAAAAAAAAATACATATTCTTATATATTTAGAGAATATCCCTCTTTTTCAAAGTATGTATATAAAATTATTAAATATAACTACAATTGGTTTAGTGTCTATTATGAGGAGAAAACCTTGCTAGGCACCTTGGTAGATCGTATATTATTTCTGATTCTCACAGCCGTACTTCAAGATACATCTTATGATCTCCATTTTCTAGTTGAGAAAACATAGATTTTGAGAGGTTAAAGCACTTATTTGAGGTCCAACAGCTATTTTGTTCCTAATATTAGAGTTAAACCTAGATATGGATGGCTCAAAGCCCTTATACATTCATCTGTACCTTTTTTTCTCAAGAGCTTTAATCATCCTGTGCACTATCATCACAATATTTTTCATATCTGCAGACAATATGCACTATTATTTATTTAACATTTTAAAATTAACCTTAAAATTTTGGGTGTATATTAGAGATTTGGAATTAGAAGTTATCAACAAATATAACAATTGATGCCACAGAGTGTATAAGTGTCTGTGATAACTAAGGGAAAGTACACAGTAGGAGGATTTAGGAAGGCTAAGAATAAATCTTGGTAAATGTTCACTTTTAGGGGCTGAAAAGATAAAACATAGATTTTATGATAGTTTATACGAAATTAGAAGAAAATTTTCAGTGGAATCACATGCAATATAAGCTTCTTATGAGAAAATAAGACTGCACAAAAGCCACAGGTTTAGTAATTAGGTGATTATTGGTGAATTTATTTGTAGAATAGGGGTAAAACAAACTGTAAAGAATTAAGGTATGAGTTGGTGGTGGTGATAGGCACCATTGACTCACTGTTTAAGAAATTTGAATACTATATCCAACAAAATATTCTTGGGAGAGATGAGATGGAACATGTTCACAAATTGAGAGCAAGAAATGAGTGGAGAGAGATTTAAGATATAAAGGAAAGAAAAATGTTGGAGAAAAGTCGCAGAGAGAAAATATGTAGAGAATAGAATAAAGGGTGCAAGTAGGAGTTTAAGCAGAGAAGATGATACATTTTGCTTTATAACAGGAAAAATATGGGTAAAAATGGAAATCTTAAGGTAGAGAAAAATGAAGATTTGCAGTGTTTTGATCTCATCAGTAAAGAGAGGCATCTGCTGAAAATAAAATGTGATGGTGAGTTTGGGGGTTTGAAGAGTGGAAAATGTTTGAACATATGTTTTGTGAAATGTAATAGGAGGTCAACACTGATAAATAAAAGGATTGCCAAAGAACAGGGATGGTTCAGGTGACGTTAGATAACATGAACCTGCAATGGATCCAATTAGCACAGTTTCATAAATTTTTGTAGCAATGCTTCACCGTTCTGAAGTGGGAGCAGAGAAAGCAGAGTGGAAGTTCACTCAAGGTTAAGAAATGGCATGTCATGAACAATAAAAGATCAAGAGGATACTAAAAAGAGAATTACTAAAATAATTGGCCATGTTAATGCGAATCAGATGATAGAAATTCAATTGGGACTATTGTGAGAGGGCTAAATGTTTCGTCAAAACTTGAGCCAAAAAATCTTAGTGAGAGTGGGGAAATGAAGACTGCTCAGTGGGAGTGGGATACAAAGAGGGAATTTCGGAACTTAGGATCTCAGAGAAGAGTATGTCTAAGTAATGAGGGTAGAAAGTATGGCCTGGTTGTGGGTGGTCAAAGTGAAGTAGAGTTAACAGTCACTGAAGATCAGAAACTTAAGGAATCATGATGCCATAAAAAGTCAACATTGTGCTGGAAAAGAATCACAAAGCTTTCAGATTCTTGATTCACTTTTGTCTATGCCTTTGACCATAAGAAAAAAATTTTTTTTTTCCTCTGGAGAGATAGGTTGACCTTTAATATTATGTTAGAGATGTTATTTATGACAATTAAAATTCAAACATATCCTATTATAAAATTATGTAAAATTTCTTATGCTATATATCTTTATGGTAATAACCATTATACTCATATGGAAGATAGTCCCTGCCCTCATGAAAACCTATGATCTTGTAGGGATGATATATAGCCAACCACAACATACAAATATTGTATGCATTTGTTCATAAATTTTATGTTTGCAATTTTATAGTCTCTCAAAACATACTTATTTTGTGGAATATTCAGCAGCCCCTATACTTGTTTGCTCTATAAGATACACTTGAAACCTTACTTTGTATATAATATAAATCTTTACTTCCAAAATTTCAGTCAGACCTTATTATTGTCTGTTAACATTTAGTACACCTGCCAGAGCTGTTACTATTATAAGTTTCTGAAAAGTGGCACTAACGTGCTTTATCTAAGAGTACTCACTACTTTAAAATTAGGGACAGTATAAATTTTGAGACAAAGAATATAAATTTATTTCAAGCAAGTGAAAAACTACACATGTATAGAGGGAATTAAATCTGAAAGTCTCATCTTCAGTTCTGGAATTTCCCAACTGCACAAGCCTGTTCTTTCTTATTAAAATGTTTTAAAGGATTCAGAAAACTGAAGCAACTGATTTTCTTTTAAAATGGAATCACTCAGGCTACTTGAATATTGCGACTTAGCAGTGATTTGGGATCTCTGTCATTAGTAGAAAGTTTTGCTTCTTTTTGCTAAGGGTTAAGGATTTGAAGCATAATAGCTGTTTAGAATTTATGACAGTCTCATTTCCAAGGAATACTGAATGGTAATGCATAATTCACCAATTCTGAACATGCACAGTCATAAGCAACTTTCAAAAAATACTCGATCTTTCAAAATAAAGTTCCTCAGACCCGGCTATGTATTGGAATAAGTTAGGAAACTTTTGAAAATATATATTACAGGGCTTTATCCCACACCTACTGAAATCAGAGGCCCAAGATAGGTAGCTCCAAATATCTATTTTAATAAGCCCTCTTCCTATTGATTTAGATGCCATACAGGGACTGGTGTTTTGGAACTATTGTTGCAGAGAAGTTATCCAAAATTTGACTTATTTTAAATATAATATTTTCACAGTCATTTACTGAAAATTATATTTCACCACAGCCATTGTTTTTGAGCAGTAGTTTTTTTTTTCTTTTTAGAATCATAAGATCCTATATGTTAAAACTTAAATATCAATTAGATACCTATGGTAAAATCCTCCATCCTAGTGTAGCAATAATACTTTCCACAATATCCCTGGTCATTTATCATCTGCTTGCAAACTTCCAGCATTGATTGGGGAAGGCCATCCATATCCTATCATACATTATTTTTTAAATAACAGCTTTACTGAGATATAATTCATATAACATAAAATTCCCTCTTTCAGAAATATACAATTCAGTGGTGTTTAGTATATTCACAGAGCTGTTCAACCATCACTACTATCAAATCTTAGAACATTTTCATCAACCCCCCCAAAAAACCCACTAACAATCACTCCCCTATTTCTTCTCCTTCCCATTCCTAGGCAATCACTAATCTACTTTCTGTCTCTATAAATTTTCCCATTAAGGACATTTCATATACTATTTTGTATATAGCAGTTAGTATCTCTTAATCCAATACCCCTAACTTGCCCCTCTCCCCACTGGAAGCCACTAATTTGTTACCTGTATCTGTGTGTCTGTTTCTGTTTTGCTATATACATTCATTTGTACTATATTTTAGATCCCACATATAATTGATGTCATACTGTATTTGTCTTTGTATGATATTTCACTAAGTATGATATTCTCTAGACCAATCCAAGTTGCTGCAAATGGCAGAATTTCATTATTTTTATGTCTCAGTAATATTCTACTGTGTATATGTATGTATATATATATATATATATTCTTTATCCATTCATCTGTTGAAGGACTCTTGGGTTGCTTCCATAACTTAGCCATTGTAAACAGTGCAGCTATGAACACTGGCGTGCATGGATCTTTTCGTATTGTTCAGATATATACCCAGGAGCAGAATTGCTGGATCATATGGTAGTTATTTTTAGTTTATGAGTAAATTCTATACTGTTTTCAATACTGGCTGCACCAATTTACATTCCCAGCAACAGTACACAAGTGCTCCCTTTTCTCCACATCCTCCACAATGTTGTTACTTGTAGACTTTTTGATGATAACCAACTTGCAGGTGTGAAATGATATCTCATTGATGTTTTGATCTATATTTCTCTAATAATTAGTGATACTGAGCATATTTTCATGTGCCTGTTAAACATCTGCATGTCTTTTTTGGAAAAATGTCTGTTCAGGTCTTCTGCACATATTTTGATTAGGTTGTTTCTCCTTTTGATATTGAGGTGTGTAAGTTGTGCATGTGTTTTGGATATTAACCTCTTGATGGTCATATCATATGCAAATGTTTTCTCTCATTTTGTAGGTTATCTTTTTGTTTTGTCCATGGTTTCCCTTGCAGTGCAAAACTTTGTAAGTTTAATTAGATCTCATTTATTTATTTTTTATTTTACTTATTTTGCCTTGGGAGACAGATCAAAAAAAAAAAAAAAGAAAACATTGTTATGATTTATGTCAAAGCAGATTCTCCTTGAGTTTTATTCTAGGAGTTTTATGATTTCAGGTCTTACATTTAGGTCTTTAAACTTTTGAGTTTATTTTCGCATATGGTGTGAGGGAATGTTCTAAAATCATTGTTTTACATGCAGCTGTCCATTTTTCCCAGCACCAATTACTGAAGAGACTATCTTTTCTCCACTGTATATCCTTGCCTTCTTTGTTGTAGATTAATTGATGATAGATGTGTGGGTTTATTTCTGGGAAGTCTATTCTGTTCCAATGGTCTATGTGTCTGTTTTTTTGTGCCACTAGCATGCAGTTTTAATTGTTATAGCTTCGTAGTATAGTCTGAAGCCTGGGAGGGTAATACCTCCAGCTTTCTTCCTTTTTCTCAACTGCTCATTGGCAATTTGGGTCTTCTGTGGTTACATATAAATTTTATAATTATTTGTTCTAGTTCTGTGAAAAGTGTCATGAGTATTTTGACAGGGATTGCATTAAATCTGTAGATTGTTTTAGGTAGTATGACCGTTTTAACAACATTATTTCTTCCAATCAAAGGGCATGACATGTATTTCCATTTCTTTGTATCACCTTCAATTTCCTTCATCAATGTTTCATTGTTTTCTTAGTATAGGTCTTTCATCTCTTTGGTTAAGTTTATTCCTAGGGATTTTACTTTGTTGTGATTTTAGGTGGGATTTTCTTTTCTTTTCTTTTCTTTTTAACTTTCTCTTACTGGTAGTTCATTTTGTGTGTATAGACATGCAACAAATGTCTGTATTAATCTTATACCCTGAAATCTTGCTGAATTCACTTATCAGTTCTAATAGTTTTGGGGTGGAGACTTTAGTGTTTTCTATAAAAAGTATCATGTCATCTGCAAAATAGTGACAGTTTTACTTTTTCCCTTCCATTTGGATAGCTTTTTAAAATTTTCTTGGCTGATTGCTGTAGTTAGGACTTCCAATACTGTGTTAAAAGGAAGTGCATAGCGGGCATCCTTGTCTTGATCCTGAATTTAGAGGAAAGGCTTTTCAATGTTGAGTATGATGTTATCTGTGGGTTTGTCATAAATAGCCTTTATTATGTTTATTGGGTTCCTCTTCTACTCGCTTTAATGAGAATTTTTATCATGAATGGATGTTGAGTTTTGTCAAATGCTATTTCTGCATCTATTGAAATGATCATGTGATTTTTGCCTTTCCTTTATTATTCTGGTCTGTCATTTTGGTTGATTTGAGAATGTTGAACCATCCTTTTGCCATGAAATAAATCAAACCTGATCATTCTGTATGATAATTTTTATATATTGTTGGATTCGTTTTGCTATTATTTTGATGAGGATTATTGCATTTATTTATCAAAGATATTGGTCTGTTATTTTCTTTTTTGTAGTGTCTTTGTCTGGTTTTGTTATCAGTGAACTAGTGGCCTCATAGAATGAATTTGTGAGTTTTCCATCCCCTTTAATTTTTTGGAATAGTTTGTGAAGAAGAGGTATTATTTCTTCTTTATATGTTTGGTAGAATTTTCCTTTGAGGTTGTCCAGTCCTGTACTTTTGTTTTCTGGGAGTTTATTCATTATAAATTCAAGTTCACTTCTAGTGATTTGTCTGTTCAAATTGTCTGTTTCCTCTTGATTCAGTCTTGGCCAGTTGTATGTTTCTTGAAATTTGTCCATTTCATCCTTGTTGTCCAATTCGTTGCCATATAACTCTGTAGTACTCTCTTATAATTTTGTGTATCTCTAGGGTATCAGTTGTTATTTCTCCTCTTTCTTTTCTTATTTTGTTTATTTGGGTCATCTCTCTTTTCTTCTAGGTTAGTTAGGCTAGAAGTTTAACAATTTTGTTTATCTTTAAAAAAAACAACTCTGGGAAATACAAATCAAACTACAATGAGATATCACCTCATGCCAGTCAGAATGACAATCATCAAAATGTCTACAAACAATAAATGCTGGAGAGGGTGTGAAGAAAAGGGAAGCCTCCTATACTGTTGCTGCAAATGTAAATTGGTACAACCACTACGGAGAGCAGTATGGAGGTTGCTTAAAAAATTAAGAATAGAGCTACCATATGATCCAGCAATCCCACTCCTGGGTATATATCTGGAGAAAACCATGGTTCAAAAGGATGCATGCACCCTGATGTTCATTTCAGCACTGTTTACAATAGCCAAGACATGAAAACAACCTAAATGTCCATTGACCGATGAATGGATAAAGATGTGGTACATATATACAATGGAATATTACTCAGCCATTAAAGAATGAAATAATGCCATTTGCAGCAACATGGATGGACCTGGAGATTATCATACTAAGTGAAGTAAGTCAGACAGAGAAATACAAATATCATATGATATCACTTATATGCAGAATCTAAAAAGAATGACACAAATGAACTTATTTACAAAACAGAAGCACTCACAGACTTAGAGAATGTACTTATGGCTACCACGGGGAAAGGGTTGGAGGAGAAGATAGATTGGGAGTTTGGGATTGACATGTACACACTACTATATTTAAAATAGATAACCAACAAGGATCTACTGTATAACAGAGGGAACTCACCTCAATATTCTGTTATAACCTAAATGGGAAAATAATTTGAAAAATAATGGATACTTGTATGGATGTAACTGAATCACTTTGCTGTACCCCTGTAACTAACACATCATTGATAATCAACTATACTCCAATATAAAATAAAAATTTAAAAATTTAAAAATTAAAAATAAAGAAGTAGAGTTAAAAACAAACAAACAAAAGAACAGCTCTTGGTTTCATTGATCTTTTCTATTCTTTTTTTCATCTCTATCTTATTTTCTCTGATCTTTATTCTTTCCATTCTTCTGCTGACTTTGGGCTTTAACAGTTATTTTATTTATAATTCTTTTAGTTGGTAGGCTAGGTATTTTTTTGAGATTTTTCTTGTTTCTTGAGGAAGGACTGTAATGCTGTAAATGTCCCTCTCATACTGCTTTTGCTGCATCCCATAGATCTTGGAGTGTTGTGTTTCCATTTTCATTTGTCTCAAGGTATTTTCTACTTTCTTCTTTTATTTCTTTCTTGACCCATTGGTTGTTTAGTTGTATGTTGTTTAGTATGCACATGCTTGTTTTTTTTCATTTGTCTTTATGTAATGGATTTTTAGTTTCATAAAGTTATGGTCAGAAAAAAATGCTTAATGAAATTTCCATGCTTTTAAACTTTTTGAGGCTTGTTTTGTGGTCTAGCATATGATCGATCCTGAGAGTGTTCCATGTGCAGTTGAAAAGAACGTTTATTCTGCTGTTTTTGGATGGAATGTCCTGTAGATACGTATCATGTTCAACTGGTCTATTGTGTAATTTAAGACCACTGTTGCCTTGTTTATTTTCTCTCGCTTTATCTGTCCATTGATGTGTGTGTTAAAGTCCCCTACAATTATTGTATTATTGTCAACTTTTCTGTTATGCCCTGTTACTATTTGCTTTATATATATAGGTGCTACTGTATTGGTTGTATATATGTTAATGAGTATAATGTCCTCTTCTTGTATTGATTCCTTTATCACTATACACTGCTATTCTTTGTCTTTTGCTATAGCCTTTTTTTTTGAAGTCTGTTTTCTGCGATATGAGTATTGCTACCTCAGCTTTCTTGTCATTTCCTTTGGCATGAAATATCTTTTTCCAGCCCCTCACTTTCAGTCTGTGTGTCTTTAGCTCTGAAGTGAGTCTCTTGTATGCAGCTTATTAAAGGGCCTTCTTTGTTAATCCAATCTGTCACCTTTGTCTTTTGAATGGAGCATTTTGCCCATGATATTTAAAATAATTACCAATAAGTATGTACATTTGCCATATTTTTAATTGTTTTTCAGGTGCTTTTGTAGTTCTTATCTGTTAATTTCTTGTTCTTTTTCTTTCTTCCCTGTGGTTTGATGATTTTCTTTAATTAGTATGCCTGCATTCTTCTATTTGTAATTTTTGTGTATCTGTTTTAGGTTTTTGTTCTGTGGTTACCACGGGGTTCACATATGTTGACCTATTATTATATCTGCATATTTTAAACTGACAGTCATTTAATTTAAAACCCATTCTAAAAGTTCTACGTTTTTTATTCCCCTCTCTCACATTTTGTTTTTTGAGTTCATACTTTATATCTTCATGTTCATCCCTTAACTGTTTCTTGCAGTTATCGTTGCTTTTACAATTTTTGTCTTGTAATCTATATATTGGCCTATATAAGTGCTTGATCCTCAGTTCTTACTGTATATTTGTCTTTTCTAGTGGGATTTTCCCATTACTATAGATTCTTACTTCATTTCCATTTAGAGAAGACACTTCAACAATTTTTTAGGGTAGTTTTAGTATGGCTGAACTCTCAGGCTTTGCTTGTCTGAGAATTTCTTTACTTCTCCTTCTATTCTAAATGATAATTTTGCTGGGCAGAGTTTACTAGGTTTCTGAATTTTCCCTTTCAGCACTTTGAACATATCATGTGACTCCCTTCTGGCCTGCAAAGTTTCTGCAGAGAAATCAGCTGATAGCCTTATGGGTCTCTCTTGTATATGACTCTTCATTTTTCTCTTGCTGCCTTTAGAATTCTCTTTAACTTTTGCCATTTTAATTGTGATATATCTTGATGTGGATCTGTTTTGGTTCATTTTGTTTGGGACTATCAGTGCTTCCTATACCTGGATATTTGTTTCTTTCTTCAGGTTTGGGAAATTTTCAGCCATAATTTCCTCAAATACATTTTTGATCCCCTTCTATTTCTCTTCTCCATCTGGGACCCTATAATGGGAATGTTGGTACACTTAATGTTATCCCATATATCTCTTAAATTTCTTTCAATTTTCAAAATTTGTTTTTCTTTCTGTTGTTCTGATTGGGTGATTTCCATTATACTACCTTCCAGATCATTTATGCAGTCTTCTGTATTACTTAGTCTGCTATCCATCCCTTCTAGTGTGTTTTTTATTTCAGCTATTGAATTCTTTATTTCTGATTAGGTCTTTCTTATACTTCTTAGTTTCTTGTTAAAATGTTTACTGTTTACATCAATTCTTTTCCCTAATTTAGTTAACATTTTTATTACCAAAGTTTCAAATTATTTATCTGGTAAATTGTTTATTTCTGCTTCATTATTTATTTTTTTCAGGGATTTTGTCTTGTTATTTCAACTGAGAGTAGTTACTTTGCCTTTTCATTTTGCTTAATTTTCTTTGCATCTATGAATTAAGTTGAGACCTGTTGTGGTCTTGAAGGGGTGCTCTTATGAGTGAGCATCCCTATACAGATTGTGTGTGTCCAATGGTGAGAGAGCTAGATATGACATGGCTGCATGTCACAACTTTCAAAGTGTCCTGGCAGCCCTCACCTTGGTGTGGGAGTGGGGCTGGAGATCGAGGGGCTAGAGTTGGCTCTGGGTGTGAGGTGGGAATTCCCCTCTGCTCAGTGGCTGTCACTGCCCTATCAGGGGCAAGGTCTGATCCTATGTTGCTGGAGCAGAAGCCCAGAGGGTCAGGATCAACTTGGCTCTGCTTCCTTTAAGTGTGTGTTTTTCCTTCTCTCTCACTGTGACCCTTGCCCCTGAGGAGGGAAGTGCTGAGGTAACTGGTGCTTGTGCACAGACAAAGGTCTAATGTGCTGCCTGTGTAAGTACCAGTATCTCCACTCAGGCACAGCTTCAGGTGCAAGTCTCCTTTGTCCCTAACTGCGTATCACTGCCCTTAGCCTCTGCCACCCCTGCCCTGTTGTGGAATTGTTCCACAAGACTTGTAGGGGTTCATATGGACTCCTGGCATGTACTGTGATGTGATCTGTGGTGGAACAACCACCATCAGAGATCTGGGCAGCTTCTGAGGCACCCCTTGAGTAAGCACCAACAATAGCTGCTACCACTCCAAACAGGCCCCATTGCAGGACTTGGTCACCTCTGCATCCTACTTTTGAGTCTTTTTCACAGTCATGGGTGCCCCAGATCCAGTGCCACAGTGTGGTGTGGAGTGAGTGAGGCCAAAGTGTTCACTCAGTTCAGGCTCAGGCACTCAGTGAGAAGGCTGCAGGAAACCCAGCAGCCCTTAGAGCAGACCACTATTTGCCCTGCTTCAGGGGCTAGCCACTGCCATGTGCTCCTCATGAGTGGAGTGCAGGCTTCCCATAGCTGTTCCTTCTGTCCCAGTTGTCCTCCAACCAGTTAAGGGGGCTTGTCTCCCCCATGTAGGACCTCAGGATATGGGCATCCCATCTGTGGCTCGAACCACTCACTCCCCAGGGTGAGTGTCCACCTGTGAGTGTTCAATCTCCTTTCCCTCTCAGTTCCCTCCCAGGTGCACAGATCCCAACCAGATCACTCTCCTTCCCTTTCTACATGATGAAGAGTATATCATTCTTATAGCCTTGGTTGTACAAGAGTCCTTCTGCCAGTTTCCAGTTAGTTATAAGTGAGAATTTATTCCACATGTAGATGTATATTTGATGTGTTCATGTGGGAAGGTGAGCTCCATGCCCTCTTACTCTGCAATCTTGATCTCCTCCTTCTATGAATTGTTTACTTATGGAATTTTCCATTACATATTTTTTTAAATCACAGCTGATCGCAGGTAACTGAAACTGCAGAAAGTGAAACCACAGATAAGGGGGGACAACTGTAATCCTATAAATATTCATGTATAAGTTTTGTGAGTGCACATGTTTTCAATTCTTTTGGGCATATACCTAAGAGTGGAATTGCTGGTTCATCTGGTAACTTTATATGTTTAACTTTTTGAGGAACAGCCATACTGTTTTCCAAAGTAGTTGTACCCCTTACAATCCCAACAGTATTGTATGAGGGGTCCAGTCTCTCAACATCCTTCCTTATTGTCTGTCTTTTATTTTACACATTCTAGTCATTGTGGTATCTCACTGTGGTTTTGATTTGTATTTCTATCATGGGTAAAGATGTAAAGCTTGTTTTCATGTTTTAAGAGTTCTTTATATATTGTGATACAAACCCCTTATAAAACATGATTTGGAAATATATTGTCCTGTTCTTCGCCTTGTCTTTTTACACTTTGGATGGTATTATTTGCAGCACAAAAGTTTTTAATTTTGGTGAAATCCAATTTATCCGTTTTTTCTTTTTGTTGCTTCTTTTTTTGGTGTTATATCTAAGACAATATTGTCTGTTCCAAAGCCATGAAGATTTATTCCTATGTTTTCTTCTAATAGTTTTATAATTTTAATGTTTACATGTACGTCTATAATCCATTTTGAGTCAATTTTTCTATATGTTGTACAAAATAACTATATTTTATAAAATGCTCCCTTATAATAAGCCCACATCTGCTTGTAGTAGCTATTCTCTTCAGTCTTAGTGATTTCCTCTAAAATGGAAGGAAATTAAATGTATTCTGTTATCCACATACGAACCATCAAATACTTGAATTCAACTCTCATGACTCCTACTACCCCTTCAAAGACTATATCTCTCCAAGTTTAAGATTTCTGGCTTCATCAGTCATTCTTTAATGACAATACTTTATATCTATCAGTGGAGACTAATATGGCACAAGCTTATTTGGCACCGACCTACTACTACTGACTCACTCAACTAAACTTCCAAGCCCTAGGCAGTTAACAATATTTTTAAAAACATTATAACATATTTAAACAACTTTTTGCAAAGGAAGGAATGAAAACCTCCTGCAAAATCCTCTCATTTCATTTCAAATGTTTTCCATGTTCTCTTACAGCCTATTCTTGTGTACATACATTTTACACATGAAATCACAGTGTACATTCAATTTTGTACACTACCCCTACACTAAATAAAACATTGTTATTGTGAAACACTTGATATACTGCAAGAATCTCCTAACTATAATCCTAGACCCAGCCTCATAGTCGCTCCAATTAGCCTAGCGTACTATCTCCAGCTTACTATTACCTAAATGCTACATTATATGCATTAGTGCCTTGCTCAAAAGTCTTTGTGAGCCCCCTATAACTTTCAGAATAACGTTCAAGCATGCAAGTAACAGACATATCTATATTCAAATTCCAGTTCTTCTCTTGAAATCTCTGTAATTTGGGGCAAGTAACACAGTCTTACTAAGTATCAGTTACCTCCACTATAAAATGGGTATCATAATACCTACCTTGGAAAACTATTATGAAAAATAATCAGACAATTATCAGTGCTCAAAGAAAGGACAACAAGAGGAGGTACTATTTCATAATCTACCTTAGTGTTTGCAAATGCATGCCATTTGTGCCTCTGTTGTCACACTCCAGAACCCACCACAAACTTCTAATAACTGACTGCAGCACTTTTTACCATTCAGGACTAAATATAACCTCTCCAGACAGTCTCAATCTATTGATAGGATTTATTGTGCAAGATATCATTTGCTTTTTGAGATCTTTCCCCAACCAATATTTCCTACTTTTTCCTTCAATTTCCCCATGAAGGGAAGTTCTGATGAAATGAATCTACTTGCCAACACAAACATGTCACACAGATTTCAATTACTACAACATTACTCAAAACAATTTCTTCACCAAAAATATTTACTCACTTATTTTTGTGTTCACAAAAATTTTACACATCTTTCAGGATCCTAATAAATTCTTCACCTATTTCATGAATCGTTTTTGAGCCGCCAGCAGATATTTTTTGTCTCCTTATTTTCAGCTTCTTTCATTAGTCTATATTCTTATCACAGTCAATTTGTTATTCTGTTTTGTTTTATTTAAATTTTATTGGGGTATAGTTGATTTACAATGTGTTAGCTTCTGCTCTACAGCAAAGTGAATCATATATATCTATATATATATCTATATATCTATATATCTATATATAGATATATATAGATATATAGATATATAGATATATCTCCACTCTTTTTTACATTCTTTTTCAGTATAAGCCATTACAGAGTATTCAGTAGAGTTCTGTGTGCTATACTCTAGGTCCTTATTAGTTATCTATTTTATATATAGTAATGTGCATTTGTCAATACCAATCTTCCAATTTATCCCTTCTGCTGCTTACCTCCTCATAACTATGAGTTTATATTTTATAATTGTAACTCTATTACTGTTTTGTAGATAAGCTCATTTGTAGCCTGTTTTAGATTCCACATATAAGTGATATCATATATGTGTCTTTCTCTGTCTGACTTACTTCACTCTGTATGGCAATCTCTCCTTCCAACCATGTTGCTGCAAATGGCATTATTTTGTTCTTTATTATGGCTGAGTAATATTCCATTGCATATATGTAGATCTTCTTTATCTATTCTTCTGTTGATGAACATTTATATTGCATCCACGTCCTGGCTACTGTAAATAGTGCTGCAAAGAACATTGGGGGTGCATGTATCTTTTTGAATTATGGTTTTCTCCGGATATATGCCCAGGAGTGGGATTTCTGGATCATATGGTAGCTCCATTTTTAGCTTCTGAAGGAACCTTCCTACTGTTCTCCATAGTGGCTGCACCAGTTTACATTCCCACCAACAGTGTAGGGGGCTTCCCTTTACATCACACCTTCTTCAACATTTACTGTTTGTAGATTTTTTTATGATGGCCATTCTGACCAGAGTGAGATGATACCTCAATGTAGATTTGATTTGCATTTCTCTGATAACTAGTGATGTTGAACATATTTTCATGTGCTTTATGGCTACCTGTATGTCTTCCTTGGAGAAATGTCTTTTTAGATCTTTCACCAATTTTTTGATTGGGTTATTTGTGTTTTTTTGATATGGAGCTGCATGTGTTGTTTGTATATTTTGGAGATTAATCCTTTGTTGGTTGCACTATTTGAATATGTTCTCTCCCATTCTGAAGGGTTGTCTTTTTGTTTTGTTCATGGTTTCCTTGTTGTGCAAGAGCTTTTAAGTTTAATTAGGTCCTATTTCTTTATTTTTGTTTTTATTTTTATTACACTAGGAGGTGGATAAAAAAAGATCTTGCTGTGATTTATGTCAAAGACTGTTCTGCCTATGTTTTCTTCTAAGAGTTTGCAGTATCTGGCCTTACATTTAGGCTTTTAATCCATTTTGAGTATATTTTTATGTATGGTGTTAGGGTGTGTTTTAAATTCATTCTTTTACATGTGGCTGTCCAGTTTTCCCAGCACCACTTATTGAAGAGACTGTCTTTCTCCATTGTATACTCTTGCTTCCTTTGTCATAGATTAGATGACCATAAGTGCATGGATTTATCCCTTGAATTTCTATCCTGTCCCATTGATCTATATTTCTGTTTTTATGCCAGTACAATACTGTTTTGATGACTGTAACTTTGTAGTGTGGTCTGATGTCAGGGAGCCTGATTCCTCCAGCTACCTTTTTCTTTATCAAGATTGTTTTGGCTGAGAAAGACCTTCAAGATGGTGGAGGAGTAAGACGTGGAGATCACCTTCCTCCCCACAAACACATCAAAAATACATCTACATGTGGAACAACTCCTACAGAACACCTACTGAATGCTGGAATAAGACCTCCGACTTCCCAAAAGGCAAGAAAATCCCCATGTACGTGGGTAGAAAAGAAAAGAAAAGAAAAAAAAGAAAAAGCAGAGACAAAAGAATAGGGACAGGACCTGCCCCTCTGGGAGGGAGCTGTGAAGTAGGAAAATCTTCCACACACTAGGAAGCTCCTTCACTGGTAGGGATGGGGAAGGTAAGCTTCGAAGCCACAGAGGAGAGAACAGCAACAGTGGTGCAGAGGTCAAAGCAGAGAGATTCCTGCACAGAGGATCAGTGCTGACCAGCACTCACCAGGCTGAAATGCTTGTCTGCTCACCGACCAGGGTGGGTAGGGACTGGGAGCTGAGGCTTGGACTTCCAAAGTCAGACCTCAGGGAGAGAACTGGGGTTGGCTACGTGAAGACAGCCTGAAGGGGGCTAGTGTGCCACAGCTAGCTGGGAGAGAGTCCAGGAGAAAGTCTGGACCTGCCAGAGAGGCAAGAGACCATTGTTTCGGGGTGTGTGAGGAGAAGAGCTTCCTGCTCCATGTGCCCACAGATAGCAGAGCACTGCCTAAGTGAACTCCAGAGATGGGGGTGAGCTGCAGATATCCTCTCAGACCCCAGAAGTGGTCATGGACTGCTAACGCTGCCACCGCTGCCACCAAGAATCCTGTGTGCAAGTGGAGGTCACTACCCACACCCCCCCGGTAGCCTATGCAGCATGCCACTGCCAGGGTCCTGTGATCCAGGTACAACTTCCTCAGGAGAACACATGGTGCACCTCGGGCTGTTGCAACATCAAGCTGGCCTCTGCCACCACAGGCTCACCCTGCATTCCAGTTATGACTACCATACCCCTCCCTTTCCCCAGCTTGAGTGAGCAAGAGAGCCCTAATCAGCCGCTGCTTTAACCACCTCCTGTCTGGGTGGGTAACAAATGCCTGAGGGTGACCTACATGCAGAGGTGAGGTAAAAACCAAAGTTGAACCACAGGAGCTGTGTGAACAAGAAGAGAAAGGGAAATTTCACCATGCAGCCTCAGGAGCAGCAGATTAAATTCTTGCAATCAACTTGATAAACTCTGCAGCTGTGCAATGCCTGAATAAAAAACAAATGTTCCCAAAATTGAGGTGGTGGACTTTGGGAGCAACTGTAGACTTCGGGTTTGCTTTCTGCATCCAACTTGTTTTTGGTTTTGTTTATCTTAGTTTAGATTTTAGTGGTTGTTATCATTGGTGGATTTGTTTACTGGTTTGGTTGCTCTCTTCCTTTTTTTTTAATCTTTCTCCTCTTTTTCTGACTGTGTGTGTATGTTTCTTTGTGTGATTTTGTCTGTATAGTTATGATTTTACCATGTGTCTTGCAGTTCTATCTTTTCTTCTGAGCTGTGTAGCTGGCAGGATCCTGTTGTTCTGGCCTGGTGTCGGGCCTGAGCCTCCGAGGTGGAAAGCCGAATCCAGGACATTGGACCATCAGAGACTTCCTGGCTCCATGCAATATTAAATGGCAAGAGCTCTCTGAGACATTTCTGCCTCAACACTAAGACGCAACTTCACCCAAAGGCCAGCAAGCTCCAGTGCTAGACTCCCCATGCAAAACAAAGAGCAAGACAGGAACACAACCACACCCATTAGCAGAGAGGCTGCATAAAGTCATACTAAGTTCACAGACACCTGAAAACACAGCAAAAGATGAGGCCCTGCCCACCAGAAGGACAAGATCCAGCTCCACCCAACAGAACACAGGCACTAGGCCCCAACACCAGGAAGCCTAACAAGCCACTGAATCAACCTCGCCCACTGGGGCAGACACCAAAAATAACAAGAACTACAAACATGCAACCTGTGAAAAGGAGACCCCACACTGTAAGTTAAACAAAATGGGAAGACAGAGAAATATGCAGCAGATGAAGGAGCAAGGTAAAAACCCAAGAGACCAAGCAAATGAAGAGGAAATTGGCAGTCTACCTGAAAAAGAATTCAGAGTAATGATAGTAAAGATGATCCAAAGTCTCAGAAATCGAATGGAGAAAATATAACAAAAGTCTAGCAAGGACCTAGAAGAAATAAAGATCAAACAAACAATGATGAACAACACAATAAATGAAATTAAAAATACTCTAGAAGGAATCAATAGCAGAATAACTGAGGCAGAAGAACGGATAAGTGACCTGGAAGATAAAATAGTGGAAATAACTGCCACAGAGCAGAATAAAGAAAAAAAATATGAAAAGAATTGAGGACAGTCTCAGAGACTTCTGGGAAAACATTAAACAAACAAACATTTGAATTATACGGCTCTCAGAAGAAGAAGAGAAAAAGGAAGTGTCTGAAAAAATATTTGAAGAGATTATAGTCAAACACTTCCCTAACATGGGAGAGGAAATAGTCAATCAAGTTCAGGAAGCACAGAGAGTCCCATACAGGATAAACCCAAGGAGAAACACGCCAAGACACATATTAATCAAGCTACCAAAAATTAAATACAAAGAAAAAATATTAAAAGCAGCAACAGAAAAACAACAATTATCATACAAGGGAATCCCCATAAGGTTAACAGGTGATCTTTCAGCAGAAACTCTACAAGCCAGAAGGGAGTGGCAGGACATAAACTGATGAAAGGGAAAAAGCTACAACCAAGATTACTCTATCCAGCAAAGATCTCATTCAGATTCTATGGAGAAATTAAAACTTTTACAGACAAGCAAAAGTTAAGAGAATTCAGCACCACCAAACCAGCTTTACAACAAATGCTAAAGGAACTTCTCTAGGTGGGAAACACAAGACAAGGGAAAGACCTATAAAAACACACCCAAAACAACTAAGAAAATGGTAATAGGAACATGCATACTGATAATTACCTTAAATGTAAATGGATTAAATATTCCAACCAAAAGACACAGACTGGCTGAATGGATACAAAAACAAGACCCTTATGTATGCTGTCTACAAGAGACCTACTTCAGACCAAGGGACAGCTACAGACTGAAAATGAGGGGATGGAAAAAATTATTCCTTGCAAATGGAAATCAAAAGAAAGCTAGAGTAGCAATTCTCATATCAGACAAAATCGACTTTAAAATAAAGACTATTACAAGAGATAAAGAAGGACACTACATAATGATCAAGGGACCAATCCAAGAAGAAGATATAACAACAGTAAATATTTATTCACCCAACACAGGAGCACCTCAATATATAAGCAAATGCTAAGAGACATAGAAGGGGAAATTGACAAAAATACAAAAGTAGTAGGGGACTTTAACACCCCAATTTCACCAATGGACAGATCATCCAAAATGAATATAAATAAGGAAACACAAGCTTTAAAAGACACATTGGAGCAGATGGACTTAATTGATATATAGAGGACATTCCAACCAAAAACAACAGAATACACTTTCTTCTCAGGTGCACACGGAATATTCTCCAAGATAAATCATATCTTATATCACTAATCAAACCTCAGAAAACTTAAGAAAAGTGAAATCTTATTAAGTATCTTTTCCAACCACAATGCTTTGAGACTAGATACCAATTAGAGGGAAAAAAAACACTGTAAAAATTACAAACATATGGAGGCTAAACAATACACTACTAAATAACCAAGAGATCACTGAAGGAATCAAAGAGGAAATCAAAACATACCTAGAAACAAATGACAATGAAAACACGACAACCCAAAAACTATGGGACATAGCAAAAGCAGTTCTAAGAGGGAAGTTTATAGGAATAAATTCCTAGCTCAAGAAAATTCTCAAAATACCAACCTAACATTACACCTAAAGCAGTTAGAGAAAGAAGAAGAAGAACAGCAACCAAAAAAAAAAAAATTAGCAGAAGGAAAGAAATCATAATGACCAGATCAGAAATAAATGAAAAATAAATGAAGGAAACAATAGCAAAGATGAGTAAAACTAAAAGCTGGTTCTTTGAGAAGATAAACAAAATTGATAAATCATTAGCCAGACTCATCAAGAAAAGAAGGGAGCAGACTCAAATCATAAGAATTAGAAATGAAAAAGGAGAAGTAACAACTGACACTGCAGATATACAAATGATCATGAGAGTCTACTGCAAGCTACTATATGCCAATAAAATGGACAACATGGAAGAAATGGACAAATATTAGAAAAGTACAGTCTTACAAGACTGAACCAGGAAGAAATAGAAAATATGAACAGACAAATCACAGTAATGAAAATGAAACTGAGATTAAAAATCTTACAACAGACAAAATCCCAGGAGGAGATAGCTTCAGAGGTGAATTCTATCAAAATATAGCAGAGGGAGGAAAACTCCCAAACTGATTCTCTGAGGTCACCATCACAGATGCCAAAAACAGACAAAGGTGTCACACACACAAAAAAAAACTACAGGCCAATATCACTGATGAACATAGATGCAAAAATCCTCAACAAAATACTAGCAAACAGAATCCAACAGCACATTAAAATGATCATACACCATGATCAAGTGAGGTTTATCCCAGGAATGAAAGGATTCGTCAATGTACAACAATCAATCAATGTGATAGACCATATTAACAAACTGAAGGATAAAAACCATATGATAATCTCAATAGATACAGAAAAAGCTTTCAACAACATTCAACACACCTTTATGTTAAAAACTCTCCTGAAAGTAGCATAGAGGGAACCTATCCCAAAATAATAAAGGCCATATATGGCAAACCCACAGCCAACATTGCTCTCAATGGTAAAAAATTGAACCCTTTCTTCTAAGATCAGGAAAAACACAAGGGTGCCCACTCTCACCAATATTATTCAAAATAATTTTGGAAGCTTTATCCATGGCAATCAGAGAAGAAAAACAAATTATAGGAATCCATATCAGAAAAGAAGAAAAACTTTCACTTTTTGCAGATGACATGATACAATACATAGAGAATCCCAAAGATGCTACCAGAAAATTTCGAGAGCTAATCAATGAAATTGGTAAAGTAGCAGGATACAAAATTAATGCACAGAAATCTCTTGCATTCCTATACACTAATGATGAAAAATCTGAAAGGGAAATTAAGGAAACACTCCCATTTACCATTGCAAAAAAAGGAATAAAATACCTAGGAGTAAACCTAACTAAGAAGACAAAAGACCTGTATGCAGAAAACTATAAGACACAGATGAAAGAAATTAAAGATGACACAAACAGATGGGGAGATATACCATGTTCTTGGATTGGAAGAATCAACATTGTGAAAATGAATCTACTACCCAAAGCAATCTATAGATTTAATGCAAACCCTATCAAATTACCAATGACATTTTCCACAAAACTAGAACAAAGTCTCCCAATTTGTTTGGAAACATAAAAGACTCTCAATAGCCAAAGCAATATTGAGAAAGAAAAGCGGAGCTGGAAGGATCAGGCTCCCTGACCTCAGACTATACTACAAAGCTACAATAATCAAGACAGTATCGTACTGGCAAAAAAAACAGAAATATAAATCAATGGAAAGGAATAGAATGCCGAGAGATAAACCAATGTACATATGGTCACCTTATCTTTGATAAAGGAGGCAAGAATATACAATGGAGAAAAGACAGCCTCTTCAATAAGTGGTGCTGGGAAACTGAACAGCTACATGTAAAAGAATGAAATTGGGACACTTCCTAAAACCATACACAAAAATATACTCAAAATATATTAAGGACCTAAATGTAAGGCCAGACATATAATATTCTTAGAGGAAAACATAGTCAGAACACTTTGTGACATAAATCACAGCAAGGTCCCTTTTGAACCACCTCCTAGAGAAATGGAAATAAAAACAGAAATAAATAAATGGGACCTAATGAAACTTAAGAGATTTTGCACAGCAATGGAAACCATAAACAAGATGAAGAGACAACCCTCAGAATGGGAGAAAATATTTGCAAAGGAAGCAACTGACAAAGGATTAATCTCCAAAAGATACAAACAGCTCATGCAGCTCAATATCAAGTAAACAAACAATCCAATCCAAAAATGGGTGGAAGACTAGACATTTTTTCAAAGAAGTCATACGAATTGCCAACAAACACATGAAAAGATGCTCAACATCACTAGTTATTAGAGAAATGCCTATCAAAACCACAATGAGGCATCACCTCACATGGGTCAGAATGGTCATCATCAAAAAAATCTACAAACAATAAATGCTGGAGAGGGTGTGGAGAAAAGGGAACCCTCTTGTACTGTTGGTTGGAATGTAAATTGATACAGCCACTATGGAGAACAGTATGGAGGTTTCTTAAAATGCTAAAAATAGAACTACCATATGACCCAGCAATCCCACTACTGGGCATAAACCCTGAGAAATCCATAATTCAAAAGGATACATGTACCACAGTGTTCATTGCAGCACTATTTACAATAGCCCAGACATGGTAGCATTGACAGATGAATGGATAAAGAAGATGTGGAATATTACTTATTCCATAAAAAGGAATATTTCTCAGCCATAAAAAGTAAAGAAACTGAGTTATTTGTTGTGAGGTGGATGGACCTAGAGTCTGTCATACAGAGTGAAGTAAGTCAGAAAGATTAAAACAAATACTGTATGCTAACACATATACATGGATTCTAAAAAAAAAAAAAAAAGGTTCTGATGAACCTAGGGGAAGGACAGGAATAAAGATGCAGATGTAGAGAATGGACTTGAGGACATGTGGAGGGCCAAGAGTAAGCTGAGATGAAGTGAGAGATTAACATGGATATATATACACTACCAAATGTAAAATAGATAGCTAGTGGGAAGCAGTTGCATAGCACAGGGAGATCACCTCGGTGCTTTGTGACCACCTAGAGGGGTGGGATAGGGAGGGTGGGAGGGAGGTGAAAGAGGGAGGGGATATGGTGATATATGTATACAATAGCTGATTCACTTTGTTATACAGCAGAAACTAACACAACATTTTAAAGCAATTATACTCCAATAAAGATTTTTAAAAAAAGATTGTTTTGGCTATTCATGGTCTTTTGTGTTTCCATACAAATTGTAAAATTTTTTGTCCTAGTTCTGTGAAAAAAGCCATTGGTAATTTGATAGGAATTGCAGTGAATCTGTAGATTGCTTTTGGTATATAGTCATTTTCCTAATATTTATTCTTCCAGTCCAAGAACATTGTGTGTGTCTCCATCTGTTATTGTCATCTTTTATTTCTTTCATCAGTATCTTATAGTTTTCTGAGTATATGTCTTTTGCCTCCTTAGGTAGGTTTACTCCTAGGTATTTTACTCTTTTTGAGGCAATGGTAAATGGGATTATTTCCTTGATTTCTGTTTCTTATCTTGTATTATTAGTGTATAGGAATGCAAGAGATTTCTGTGTATTAATTTTGTATCTTGGAACTTTACCACATTCATTGATGAGCTCTAGTAGTACTCTGGCAGCACACTTAGGGGTTTCTATGTTTAGTATCATGTCAGTTGCTAACAGTGACAGTTTTACTTCTTTTCAAATTTGGATTCCTTTTCTTTCTTTTTCTTCTCTGATTACCATAGCTAGGACTTACAAAACTGTGTTGAATAATAGTGTCACTAGTGGATATCCTTGTCTTGCTCCTGATTGTAGAGGAAATTCTTTCAGTTTTTCACAATGCAGAATGATATTTGCTGTGGGTTTGTCGTATATGGCTTTTGTTAGGTTAAAGTAGATTCCCTCTATGCCTATTTTCTGGAGAGTTTTTATCATAAATGTGTGTTGAATTTTGTCAAAATTTTTTCTGTGTCTCTTGAGATGATCATATCGTTTTTCTTCTTCAGTTTGTTGATGTGGTGTATCACACTGATTTATTTGTGGATATTTGAAAACCCTTGCATCCGTGGGATAAATCGCTCTTGATCATGGTGTATGATCCTTTAAATGTGTTGTTGGATTTGGTTTGCTAGTATTTTGAGGATTTTTGCATCTATGTTCACCAGTGTTTTTGGCCAGTAATTTTCTTTTTTGTGTCTGATGTCTTTGTCTTGTTTGTGTATCAGGGTGATTTTGGCCTCATAGAATGAGCTTGGGAGTTTTCCTTCCTTTGCACATTTTTGGAAGTGATTCAGAAGTATAGTTGTTAACTCTCCTCTAAATGTACAAATTAGCCTGTGAAGCCCTCTGGTCCTTGACTTTTGTTTGCTAGAAGCTTTTAAATCACAGTTTCAATTTCCTTACTTGGGATTGGTCTATTCATATTTTCTATTTCTTCCTGTTTCAGTCTTTTAAGGTTGTATCTTTCTACGAATTTGTCCATTTCTTCTAGGTTGTCCATTTTATTGGCATATAATTGCTTGTAGTAATCTCTATGATGCTTTGTATTCCTATGGTGTCCATTTCTAATTTTATTTATTTATTCCTCTCCCTTTTTTTCTTGATGAGTCTGGCTAAAGGGTTATCAAGTTTGTTTATCTTCTCAAAGAACCAGCTTTTATTTCATTGATCTTGTTTATTGTTTTCTTTGTTTCTATTTTATTTATTTCTGCTCTGATCATTATGATTTCTTTCCTTCTACCAACTTTGGGTTTTGTTTGTTCTTCTTTCTCTAGTTGCTTTAGGTGTAAGGTTAGGTTGTTTATTTGAGATTTTTCTTTTTCTTGAGGTAAGATTGTATTGATATAAAGTTCCCTCTTAGAACTGCTTTGGCTGCATCTAATAGGTTTTGGGTAATCATGTTTTCATTGTCTTTTTTCTGTAGGTATTTTTTGATTTCCTCTTTGATTTCTTTAGTGATCCATTGATTATTTAGTAACATGTTGTTTAGCCTCCATGTTGTGTGATTTTTACAGGTTTTTTTTTCTCTCTAATTGATTTCTAATCTCATAGCGTTGTGGTTAGAAAAGATGCTTGATATGGTTTCAAATATTTTTAAATTTACCAATGCTTGATTTGTGACCCAAGATATGCTCTATCCTGGAGAATGTTCCATGTGCACTTGAGAAAAAAGTATTCTGCTGCTTTCATATCGAATGTCCTATAAGTATCAATTAAGTCTTTCTGGTCTAATGTGTCATTTAAGGCATGTTTTTCCTTATTAATTTTCTGTCTGGACCATCTGTCCATTGGTGTAAGTGGGGTTTAACTTTCCCCACTATTATTGTGTTACTTTCGATTTCCCCTTTTATGGCTGTTTGCACTTGCCTTATGTATTGAGCTGTTTCTATGTTGGGTGCATAAATATTGATATATACAACTGTTATATCCTCTTCTTGGATTGATCCCTTGATCATTATATATTGTCCTTCCTTGTCTCTTTTAACAGTCTTTATTTTTAAATCTGTTTTCTCTGATATGGGTATTGTTACTTCAGCTTTCTTTTGACTTCCATTTGCATAGAATATCTTCTTACATCCCCTCACTTTCAGTCTGTATGTGTCCCTAGGTCTGAAGTGGGTCTCTTGTAGACAGCATATATACTGTCTTGTCTTTTGTCCATTCAGCCAGTTTGTGTCTTTTTTTCTGGAGCACTTAATCCATTTATATTTAAGGTAATTATCAATATGTATATTCTTATTGCCATTTTCTTAATTGTTTTGGGATTGTTTTTGTAGGTCTTTTTCTTCTCTTGTGTTTCCTACCTAGAGAACTTCCTTTAGTATTTGTTGTAAAGCTGGTTTGGTGGTGCTGAATTCACTTAGCTTTTGCTTGTCTGTAAACGTGTTGATTTCTTTGTCAAATCTGAATGAGACCCTTCCTGGGTAGAATAATCTTCGTTGTCGTTTTTCCATTTCATCAATTTAAATTTATCATGCCACTCCCTTCTGGCCTGCAGAGTTTCTGTTGAAAAATCAACTGTAACCTTCTGGGGATTCCCTTGTTGCTTATTTGTTGCTTTTCCCTTGCTGCTTTTAATATTTTTTCTTTGTATTTAATTTTCGTTAATTTGCTTAATATGTGTCTCTGCATGTTTTTCCTAAGGGTTTATTCTGTATGGGTCTCTCTGTGCTTCCTGGACTTTGGTGACTATTTGCTTTCTTATGTTAGGGAAGTTTTCAACTATAATCTCTTCAAATATTTTCTCAGACATTTTATTTTTCTCTTCTTCTTCTGTGACCCCTATAATTCAAATGTTCCTGTGTTTTATGTAGTCCCAGTGGTCTCTGAGGCTGTCCTCATTTGTTTTCAGTCTTTTTTCTTTATTCTGTTTCACATCAATTATTTCCACCATTCTATCTTCCAGCTTACTCATCCTTTCTTCTGACTCAGTTATTCTGCTATTGATTCTTTCTAGTGTATTTTTCATTTCAGTTATTTTATTGTTCATCACTATTTTTTTGTTCTTTATTTCTTCTTGGTCTTTGATAAACATTTCTTGTACCTTCTTGATCCATACATCAATTATTTTTCTGAGATCTTGGATCATCTTTACTATCATTACACTGAATTCTTTTTCAGGTAGATTGCCTGTCTCCTCTTCATTTAGTTGGTTTTGTAGGTTTTTACCTTGCTCTTTTTCTGCAACATATTTCTCTGTCATCTCATTTTTTTTCTAAATTACTGTGTTTGTGGTCTCTTTTCCATAGGCTGCAGGGTCATAGTTCCTCTTATTTCTGGTGTCTGCCCCCTCGTGGGTGCGGTTGGTCCAGGAGTTTGTGCAGGCTTCCTGGTAGGAGGGATTGGTGCCTGCGTTCTGATGTGTGGAGGTGTGTCTTGTTCTTCTGGGGGCAAGACCATGCCATGGGGTGCGTTTTGGGGTACCTATGAGCTTAATATGACTTTAGGCAGCCTGTTTCCTTATGGGTGGGTCTGTTTTCCTGTCTTGCTGGTTGTTTGGCCTGAGGTGTTCCAGCACTGGAGCTTGCACTGTGTTGTGTGGAGCCAGGTCTTGATGCGAAGATAGTGAACTCTGGGAGAGCTCACACTAATTAATATTCCCTAGGGTTGGGAATTCTCTGGTGGCCCAGTGGCCAGGTCTCAGTGCTCCAACACAGGGGTCAGGTTTGACCCCTGGTTGGGAAACCAAGGTCCCTCAAGCCGCATGGCACAGCCAGATTTATTCTTGGAGCTGTAAGGAGGCCATATGACTGCATACAAATTGGAGATTATAGAGTCTAGTTTCACTTGCTCGTAGTTTGCCACATATAGAAGACTTGTCCCTGGCCCTTCAGACCAGAGTTCCTAGTGCGAAACCACTGCACTGACACTTTACCTTGGGGACCACGTGAAGAAGCACTGCACACAGCACCTCAATTCAAGATCAATTTGTTATTTTTTATTGTGACTTTTGGTTAAGGAATTTTTATTTTCAATTTTAAAATGCCAAAGACCATTCAGGTCTAATACACTTATCTATGAAAAACCTGGGTTCCATAGTTAAAAGGATGGGAAGGAGGAGCAAAGTTTACCAATGAAAGAAATGTTAAGAGGACAAAGGTTAGCTTGCTGGCTAGTGGTTCTCAACTTTTTTGATGCTCAGCACATAGTGATATAGCCGTCACCAATCGTAAGTAGTGAATAACCATCTATCGGCAGAGATTCTCATGGTCATAAGGAAGGTCATTCTAGAAGTGGATAGTATAAAGTAATATGTAATTTTATAGATCCCCAACAAGTGATTCTGATATGCTCTCTGTTAGGCCTGGGATTTGATTTTACTTTATCTACAGGTTGCTCAGTTAGCCTATAACTGATTCATTGATGCTGGCAGAACACATATGACTCCTGGGACAGAGAGAGAAGAATTTACTGCTTATGGCGCAGCAGGCATCATGAGCATCGACATTTTTGCATAAGGTTCTCTTGTCTCTAAATTTCCTAGGGGAAATGGTATATGGTCCAGAAGGATACAAACAGGGAATTTGCATAACAGTTGGGAATATAGAGCTTGGGTAATCCACTTCTTTTATGTCAAACAGTGTACAAGCATTGTCAAGTTTATCACTCAAGATTGTTCATTGTAAACTTAATCCTGAGAAATGGTTTGGGAAGAAAGCAGTTGGAGCCTACCTTTCTTTGTAATTCAGCAAGATAACAAGAGTTGCAAGGAAGACTGTCTCTTTCAACATTCCAACTGTTGTTTCAATCACTGTTCTAGCTAGAATCACTCTTTTCCCTATTGCTTAAAATCACCATGGAACTAATCCGGTGGAAACCAGGGAATGTTGAGTGTGATTGTAGATCATCTCAATGCTTTAGTATGCATCTAGGTTTTTGATTTGGATTTCTGAAAAGTGAGATCATAAAAAGTGTTTTCCCTGCAGTGTCATCCTTGAGAAGTTAGATGTCACTCATGTATCTTTCTGCCTGGCACTGAGAAAAGTGACCATAGTAAGTGAGATCAGCAGTGTATCCTCAAAATATACTTTGCAAATGTAAATATAGGTGAGGAACTAATTTACCGAAGAAGGATGCAATATGAAACAGAATGTAATCACTTTCTTACCAGTGCCTTATCACTAAAAAATATAGTTAAAGATCACTAAGTTGGTAGCAAATAGCTGGTATCTGTTTTGCTGTTTACTTGCATGATGAAGCCAGTGTTTACATAAGCATTTTGGAAATAAAACATTCCATCTAAATACTAAGTAACAATAATTCATATTGAGGACCTTCTAAATACATACCTCTTACATGCTAGCATTTGATATTTTGATAACATATATATGACCTAGTTCAGAACTGATATAAAGTTAATTTTATTTTCCATCTAAGAAACATAGTCACAGTATATACAGGTTAAAAATTGACAAACTTTAACTGTAAAATGTATAAAAATTTTCATTGAAAACATTGAAGGCGAATTAATATTTTTAAAAAATTGTTTAGTACTTGAATTTCAAGCACTTTAAATGATTGAAATAATCTCTACATTTAAAGTGTTAATAATTCAATGCAGTGGGTGAGTTAGCCAAATGTCAGATTATTTTCACTGAAAGGAAAAGAAATAGTAAAATTTACAATGGTTATAAATGTTAAGAGATTATATAGTAAATCATACAAATGACCATTCAATGTCTTCACTTAAAATTAACATTTATGTTTCTATCTAAACCTTTAGAAAATTTAGAGTTCACAACTAAATGAGTTTTTCAAAGAGAAATATAAATTTTTCTTAACAAGACAGTTAAATCCTAAAATATTCAGAATATATCCATGCTATTAAAATGCTGAGACTTTAAATATATCAAGAAAAGAGCAAATGTGAGTCTGAAATTAAGAAACAACCTACAAGAAGAAGATTATAAGAATTTATATCAGTTGATGCAAAGAAGAGCTGAAAGGTAATATAATCTTTAATTATTTTAAAAGTAGCAGAGTATATATCTCATATCTATCATATATATATAAACTGTAAACAGGAGGTAACAGCAGCTTCTAGAAACTGATTTTCTTCAAGGTTTCCTGTGTGGTAGGCACCTGAATACTGTATAAAAGAGTCTTGTGTGGTGTTCTCGTCTCTCTGCTGCTAGTTGGGTTGTGTTTTGCATGACCAGGAATGGTGCTGGCAAGACAGCTCAGTGGCTGGGAGGGAACTCTGCCGCCTGAGTGTCTATTTTCTGTCCTCTGTTTGTGCTCCTATCTGATCAGGCTAGAGACAACAACAATAAAAAAGATATATAGTAAAAAGAACAACAACAACAACAACAAAAAACAAAATAAACCCCAATATATAGATTTCTATAGAATTTCCTTCTTTCCTTCTCTCCCATCTTTCCTCTGCAAGGTATGTTACTATTTTTTGTTACTGATTTTTTTTTTTTGCTGCATTAAACCCTCTTGTTTCAGTCACAGCAAGAAACAAAAACCCAAACAAACAGAAAACCCTTCTGAAAAGAGTAGAAAACAAAAGGTTTGACCGAAAAAACGGGGGTGGGAGGGTGGGGAGGGAGCTTGGTTTTGTTTTTAAATAGGACTGAAGATTAACATTGAAAACTCAGGAGATGATGTCCAACCCTTTTTACAAGGCAAAGCCTTCCGGTATTTCTGCCCTGTGGGGCTTTATTTTGTTTTAAATTCCTTTTCCTCTTCTGGGTGCTGATACTTCTCTCCATCTTCATGTTCTTGGTATTTTGTTGTGTTTTGTGTTTTTTGTTTGTTTGTTTAACCTTATGTCACTACCTCGGTTTGCCCTCACGTCCTTTACACACAAGCAAAATATTCCTTCAGCAGAGCGAAGAGGTGGCAGATGATGGGCACGCTCCACGACCGGCCCAGCAGTCTCTGCCTCGCCAAGCAGCTCATGTTGGAGACGTTGGTATAGTGGACAGGGAAGCCAAACACCCTTTCCATTTCAGTGCACCATAAGATGTCCTCTTTCTCATTCATGAAGACGGGGAAATGCTGGTCTTTGCCCTGCTTTATGGAGGTCGACCTAGTAGTAATGGTCCTCACTTTGCTGAACTTGGCTATTCTGCCGTGCTCCAGACACTCCTGCAGCTACAGCTTATCATTCACAGTGGATGCCAACGACCTGTTCATACCAGGAAGGTTCCCCCAGAAGTAGTGAGCCCTGTGTGCAGCTGACACTTCTTTGGCATCAATCATCACAGGGTTGGACTCGAGAAATCACGAGATGTCCCTCTTGTCACTAACGCCCATGGCCACCACATTCTCAAAGAGCCAGAAGAAGGGGCGATCATCTCCCTCCTTGGGCCGCGCATCATGCAGGAGGCAGTAGAACTCAAAGAAGAGCCGGCCAGTGCCCTCGTAGAGTCCCTTGCGGGCAGGGTTGACGATGGAGAGATCATTGCAGGGACTGCTCCCAATCACCAGATCGAACAGGCCCCACTCCTGGATATGCTTCTGCGTGACGCTGTGGATGTCCCCGACGTACATGATCTTCCCTTGGTGCTGCACCATGCCCACCATGATGGAGTCCTCATACACCTCAGAAGCGATGCAGCGATCCACCTGAATGCCCAAGTCCTTCAGCACCAGAAGCCCTGTAGCGATTCCATCAAACGGGGACAGCACCCGGATGGGCTTCCTCTTCTCAGCTGGGACAGGTGGGTAAACCTTTGGAGGGTCGAATTCCTGGTCGTGGTTATTGGCGAAGAACATCTGAAGCCGAGAGGGCCAGTCTTCTCGCCGCTGCAGCAGCCCGTAGGTGCCCTTGTGCCCGCACATATAGCAGTTCCAGGGGTCTTCCTTAATGGATGCTTGCGCAGCTCCCAACCCCACCAAGAGATCCACACACTCAACGCAAAAGCACCTGCAACAATTGTTGTTCCTGCACATGAGCACCTCGTGTCCCCCGCAGCAGATGGTGCAGTACGACTGATAGCCGTCATCATCATACTGGTACGCACACTCCAGGAAGCAGTTCTTGCAGTTTTGGCACATTCCTCTGATGAAAAGAGGGTGTTCCAGGGTGACGTTGAGGCTTCCACAAGAGATGCAAATGTCCTCGATGTTCAGCACTTCTGCCGCACCTCGTACACCAGCCGCTCTCTTGTGCATTCATCAATTATCTCCTTGACCTTGGGCTTTTCATTTGTGCTCTTTCAGGGCTTTTTGGCTAGTGGAGGCAGTGCATAGGCAGCTGCCTCGGGTTCAACCCCCATGTCTGTGTAAACTTCTTTGTAGGGGTTCTTCTCTTCTGGGGGTTCCAAGCTCTTGGGGCCAGAGGGCTGGAACCCTCCCAGGGCCCAGTTGATCATCTGTTTGTTCTGCACCTCCACGGCCTTGGCAGTGTCACTCTCGTCGTTGTCGTGGCACATCGGGAACAGCTTCCCCGCTCGGCTGCTGGCCACCTGCAGTACTTCGTAGATGGCCTTGCGGTACATGGGCTAATTGTTGTAGGTGGCCTGGTGGAAGGCACTGCAGAAGGAGCTCAGCAGCATCAGCTTCTCCACACACACCACTGAGAACTTGCCATCTCCGAACCACATGACCCAACGGGTGCCTTCTGCTGCTAGGCTCTGGCCTGTCATCCACCAAGACACAATGCGGCCTGCCCACCAGGAGAAGCCCCGCAATTTTTCCCACACCAGCTCCCCAATGCCAAAGCCCCGGCCGTCCCCATACTCCGGTTCATCATCAGCTGCTTTGGTGGTGTTCTTGTCCCCAGCGTCAGCCCCCACGGGCTCAGGCGTAGTGGCCACAGTGGGGGATGCGGGGTCGGTGGGCTGCTGCACAGCAGGAGGACTGGCCTCCTCCACCTTCTGAGACTCGGTGGACCCCTGGTTTTCTTCGACAGCATTCATTATTGCAATCACCTTGGCTTTCTTCTCAGCCTGAGTGCAGGAAGGAGTAGGGCTTGGGGCTCCTGAGGAGGAAGTGGGTGGGACAGCAGTAACTCAGCATCTCCCAGCATCTCCTGCTGTGGGGCTTGAGTCTCCAGAAGGACTTTGTGTTGGCTTAGCCCAAGGGAATGGCAATAAAGACCACCCTGGCTGAAAAAAAAAAAACTGTTAACTACTGTACAACCCGAATTCATAATGGTGCTTTACAACAGTGAGATGAGTAAAAACATCAGCTTCCACGTTGCCTTATGTGCAAAGGGTTTTAACCAAGGATGGAGAAAGGGAGACAGCTTGGAGGTGAACCGTTACCGTGGTGGGGTTTCTTTATTTCCCCTTGGTGTTTAACAAGGTGAAGGAGGAGAATTTGGGAACAGCATTCTCCCATTTCTCCCTGCCAAAAAAGGGGGTGAAATTCAGTGGTCGGGACCGTGGAAAGCTGAGAGTGGGATCCATCCAGGCTCATGAGATAACCTTTTGATTTTTTTTGAAAAGGAGACTCCCTCGGCAAGATGGCAGGATGAGGGGTCTTCATTCCCAATTTCTCACATTAGCCAATTCGAGGGCTCCTTGTGGTGGGGTCAGAAAAAATCCAGAGTGCGGGCAAGTGACAGTTCAGACCCCACCTGGAGCAAATAAAAAAACATACAAAAAGTAAAAAAAAAAAAGAAAAGTAGCAGAGTAGTTGAGTTTTTATCTCTTTCTTCTGATGGCATACTAGGAAGTAAAATGGTTACTTGTGACAGGTTTAGGATAGTAATAAGGAAAAATTATCCAACTGTAATGCCTGATGACATTGAAACAAGATGGCGGTGTGCTTGCCAAACATCTCATATTGACTCTAACATTTATGAATAGAGGTAGGCTTTTATAAATTCTAGTAATGTACTATTTTCCTGTGGCCACCTCTTCTTCATGTACCTCTAGTTTATGTGAAAGCCAGAAACAGTAAGTTATAGTAGAAGACAGTAGTGAATGCCAAAAGATGTGAGAATTTGACATATATACACTACCTCAATTCTCACACATCAAGTGTCCACTTTTCCTCTTCCCCCAGGTTCTGAGGGTGGATTTTAGAGATGAAACATAAAGTGTTTCAAATTTATTGCTCTCCAAAATACTAAACTGGCAATGTTTTAGTAAGGTACTATGTATTACAAACAAACTTTTTTAGCACTGAGACTTTTATTTACAATGAGAGCTACAGAGATTAGCATATAGAGAGAAATTCAGGGATAATCTTATCTTTACCTTGGTAACCTTTTAATTTTCCTTGAAAGTTGAATTATGCTGAATGATATTATTAGCTTTTAATATAATGTGTACAAGTATATCATTATTAAAATCTAACAGCATGAAATTTTATATAAAGTATTAGAAAAGCTCTATGATAATTCAACCACCAAGCGTGGATTTGAAGGGTGGAATTAGAGTAAGATTCAAAATGTAATTATATTTTCCACATGGTTGACCAAGGAATTTTCTGTGTAACTGCTTTTTCAGACTAATTTTTGGCAGACTTTAATTCTATAAGAGGCACAAGCAATCTTTTAGTCTTATAGAATTCACATAAATCTTACTTTCTGGCACTACACTTATGATCTCCTGTAAACCTGGGGTTAGTAAGGAAATAAGGCAATATTAAAGAAATGATATAATCAGCAGTTTCTGATGTCATCCTGACTACAATTCCAAGGTGAAAAGTCATTGGAAACATTAAGAATTGGACAACATATTTAAAGAGCCATGGGAAAAAATAATTTCAAACCTATGAATGACATTTTAGACAAAGATTTATGACCATAGGATATATGCTGGGGAACTAGCCTTTGATTGCCTGTTCCCTGAAATAACAAAGCTGGTTACAAAAGAACAATGGGAGTACATGGAATTGTTGACAGTGGAAACAAAACAGTATCATGAGATTTTCCAGTCTTTTGTGTAATGTTATCTAATGATAAAATTTCTCACCATTCTTTCATTGAACTAAACACATCTGTGACAGAAAGCTGAATGCATATGCTGAAATAATGACAGTAAGTTTTTTGGGGTGATATAACACTTTGTTGAGAGATTTTTGGCAAATGGAGCTATGTGTCTATACTAAATTACCAGGAATACAAATTTTATGACTCAAATGACTCGTGTAATTTTACCTCTAAAATAAATTTGGTTGGGAATTTCTTGGTGGTCCAGTAGTTAGGACTCCACGCTTCTACTGCAGGGAACACAGATTCAATCCCTGGTCAGGGAACTAAGATCCTGCATGCCTGTGCAGTGCGGTCAAAAATAAAAGTAAATAAAATAAAATAAATGTGGAACATTGATGAATACTTATATTAATTAATTCATTTATTCATTTATCCGACAACATATACTGAGTGGTACGTATTCAACAACATGCACCAGAAACTATGCTACATGTAGGTATACAGTAATGGGAAAATGTGACATACTGTCTCTCCTCAAAGAGTTTATAGTTTAGAATAATTTATATAAATTTTTATATAATCCCAATAGCAATTTGAACAGAATGTTTTCAGTAACGTAGACTGGTTACTGGATATTGCCACCAAAGTTATTTCACCACAGTTGAAAAGTCAAATGATTAACTCAGAATCCTGATTTTGCCATCCCATTGAGAGTGGATTTCATCTACAAGGGAGTAATCAACCAAGCTCAACCAACCTCTAAGAGGGAAATCAACTAAGCTCAGTGAGATTGATGAATTAAACCATAATGTCAATTTATTAATATTAAATGAAAAACGTAACTGCCATGCATTCTTATGAATGCATAAAGAACATATTTTTTCATGTAGGTAAGACACATGTAGGAAATCAAGTTATAAAGAAAAGGTAGTTTGTGAATGTAGGATCAGAGAAAGGAAAGTTCTCAGGTTAAGTTAGCAGTATGCATTCGTGTCCAATTGTGACAATTACATGCAGTATATTTAGAAACACTGCTTTAGAATGAACTCTATCCAATTAAAAAATAAAGTTTGACTCTCTGTGTTATAGAATAGATCCAAAAAGTAGTCGTTTTCATCAGCTTCTTTCAAAATGTGGTGATTCCTTCTGTTTAAAAATAAATAGGCTAAGGGGCTTCCCTGGTGGCACAGTGGTTGAGAATCTGCCTGGCGATGCAGGGGACATGGGTTTGAGCCCTGGTCTGGGAAGATCCCACATGCCACGGAGCAACTAGGCCCGTGAGCCACAACTACTGAGCCTGTGCGTCTGGAGCCTGTGCTCCGCAACAAGAGAGGCCACGATAGTGAGAGGCCCGCGGACCGCGATGAAGAGTGGCCCCCGCTTGCCGCAACTGGAGAAAGCCCTCACACAGAAACGAAGACCCAACATAGCCAAAAATAAATAAATAAATAATAATTTAAATAAATAAATAAATAAATAAATAGGCTAAGATATTTCAAAAGAGCTTGTGAAGTTTTAGGACTTTTTTCAGTGGGTTCACCGTATGGGCCCTCAGATGGAATGTGTGGAATAATAAGAGAGTAACCATTCAAATTAAACGTTATTGTGACCTCTTTACATATACTTTTTATTAAACTTCTTTTATTTGAGATACTGTAGACTCATATGCAGATGTAAGAAATAATGTAGAGATATCTCACATACATTTTGTGAAAGGAAAACCAGAATGAATTTGGTATTGCTAAGAGAGCTTTCTAAAATGGAGCTGGGGATGGACCTAGAGTCTGTCATACAGAGTGAAGTAAGTCAGAAAGAGATAAACAAATACCATATGCTAACACATACACATGGAATCTAAGAAAAAAAAATGTCATGAAGAACCTAGGGGCAAGATGGGAATAAAGACACACACCTACTAGAGAATGGACTTGAGGATATGGAGAGGGGGAAGGGTAAGCTGGGACAAAGTGGGAGAGTGGTAGTGTATATATGGACATACATCCACTACCAAATGTAAAATAGATAGTTAGTGGGAAGCAGTCGCATAGCACAGGGAGATCAGCTCGGTGCTTTGTGACCAGCTAAAAGGGTGGGATAGGGAGGGTGGGAGGGAGGGAGATGCAAGAGGGAAGAGATATGGGGATATATGTACATGTATAACTGATTCACTTCGTTATAAAGCAAAAACTAACACCCCATTGTAAAACAATTATACTCCAATTAAAAAAGTTTAAATAAAATAAAATAAAATAAAATGGAGCTGGAAGGCCACTGAGGAAGTTAGCACATGTCAGCCTGGATGGAAGCTGACCTTTTGACCAGTTGGTGTCCTAAAGAAGACAGCCAGAGATCTGCAGAAACTCAAGATACTTATTGAACCCTTACAGTAAAACAAGTCATGACAGCCATCCCTTAAAGACAAATATTTATTTTCTTGTGTCAGAGTACAGCCTTGCAGCTTTTGCCTATGTAAAATATTCTTTCTCTTCCCTGGAACACTCTTTCAGTTTTATCCAAATATGTATCTCCTGAATTGCAATTCTTTAGACTCCCAAATAAACTCTTTTATTATTTGCAGCCTTCTGCATTTTTATAGTTGACATGTTTACCCAGTTTCCCCAAAATTAATATTTTGAAAAATTATAGGACAATATCAAAACTGGATATTGACATTGGTACAGTCAAGATACAAGGCAGTTGTATCACAAGTATCTCTCCAATGTCCTTTTTTTAAAATTTAAAAATTTTCAACTTATTTTATATTTTTAATTGAGGTATAATTGACATACAACATTTTATTCATTTCAGCTGTACAACATAGTGATCTGATGTTTGTATATATGGAGAAATGATCACCACAATAAGTCTAGTTAAAGTATGTCAGCATATATAGTTATAGGATTTTTTCCTGTAATTTTTGAGATTTACTCTCTTAGCAACTTTCAACTATGCAATACAGTATTATTAATTATAATCACCATATTATATATTACATACCCATGACTTATTTATTTTGTAACTAGAAATTTCTACCTTTAGATTCCCTTCACTAATTTTGCTCACCCCTTACCCACTGTCTCTGGCAACCACTAATCTATTCTCTGTTATCTACGAGCTTGTTTTGTTGTTATTGTCGTTGTTTAGATTTCACATATGAGATCATATAGTATTTGTCTTTCTCTGCCTGACTTATGTCACTTACCATAATGCAGACAAGGCCCATCCATGTTGTCATCAAGGACAGGTTTCATTATTTCATGCCTGAATAGTATTTCACTGTGTGTGTGTGTGTGTGTGTGTGTATGTGTGTGTGTGTGTGTGTATGTGTGTGTGTGTTACATACATATAACATTTTCCTTATGCATTTATCTGTCAATGGACACTTAGGTTGTTTCCATAATTTGGCTACTGTGAATAATGCTGCAATAAATGTCAGACTGCAGATATCTTTTTGAGTTAGTGTTTTTGTTTTTTAAGATAAATACCCCAAAGTGGAATTTGGTATCATATTCTATTTTTCACTTTTTGAGGAATATCCACACTGATTTCCATTGAGGCTGCACCAATTTACTTTTTCACCAACAGGGCACAAGTGTTCCCTTTTCTCCACATTCTCACCGATACTTCCCTCTTGTCTTTTGGATAATAGCAATTCTAGCAGGTGTGAGGTGATATCTAATTGTTGTTTTGATTTGTATTTCCCTAATGATACGTGATGCTGAGCATACTTTCATGTACCTGTTGTTCCCTTGTTATATGCTCTTTGGAAAATGTCTGTTCAGTTCTTCTGTCCAATTTTTAATCAGATTTTTGTTTTTGCTATTGAGTTGTGTGAGTTCCTTATATGTTTTAGATATTAACCCCTTCCAAGATATATGATTTTCAAATATGTTCTCCTATTCAGGTGGCTGCATTTTCATTTTGT
This sequence comes from Balaenoptera acutorostrata, assembly GCF_949987535.1. Classification (NCBI taxonomy): domain Eukaryota; kingdom Metazoa; phylum Chordata; class Mammalia; order Artiodactyla; family Balaenopteridae; genus Balaenoptera; species Balaenoptera acutorostrata. The sequence goes on from NC_080085.1 coordinate 75,627,371, forward strand.
TAATCATTTCCTTTGCTGTGCAGAAGCTTTTTAGTTTGATACAGTCCCACTTGTTTATTTTTCCTTTTGTTGCTTTTGCTTTTAGTGTAAACCCCACCCCCCCACAAAAAAAATCTCTAAGACTGATGTCAAGGAGCATATGCTTCCTGTTTTCTTCTAAGAGTTTTATGGTTTCAGGTCTTACTTTCAAGTCTTTAATCCATTTTGAGTTAATTTTTGTGTATGGTGTAAGACAGTTGTCAAGTTTCATTCTCTTACCTGTGGCAGTCCAGTTTCCCCAACACAAATTATCAAAGAGACTGTCCATTCCCCAATGTATGTTCTTGGTTTCTTTGTCATAAAGAAGTTGACCGTATAGGCATGGGTTTATTTCTATTTTGTTCCATTGATCTATTTGTCTGTTTTTATGACCATACCATACTGTTTTGTTTACTCTAGCTTTGTAATATAGTTTGAAATCAGGGAGAATGATGTCTCCAGCTGTGTTCTTCTTTCTTAAAATTGCTTTGGCTATTCAGGGTCTTTCATGATTCCATACAAATTTTAGAATTTTTTTTCTATTTCTGTGAAAAATGCCATTGGAATTTTGATAGGGATTGAATTGAATCTGAAGATTGCTTTGGGTAATATGAACATTTTAACAATAAAAATTCTTCCAATCCATGAGCAAAGAATATCTTTACATTTATTTGTGTCTTCTTCTTATAGTTTTCAGTGTACAAGTTTTCACCTCCTCAGTTAATTTATTCCTAGGTATTTTATTATTTTTGATGCAATTGTTAATGGAATTGTTTTATTAATTTCTCTTTCGGATAGTTCATCATTAGTGTATAGAAACACAACATATTTCGGTATACTGATTTTATTTATTTTTATTTATTTAAACATCTTTATTGGAGTATAATTGCTTTACAATGGTGTGTTAGCTTCTGCTTTATAACAAAGTGAATCAGTTATACATATACATATGTTCCTATATCTCTTCCCTCTTGTGTCTCCCTCCCTCCCACCCTCCCTAACCCACCCCTCTCGGTGGTCACAAAGCACCAAGCTGATCTCCCTGTGCTATGTGGCTGCTTCCCACTAGCTATCTATTTTACGTTTAGTAGTGTATATATGTCCATGCCACCCTCTCACTTTGTCCCAGCTTACCCTTCCCCATCTCCATATCCTCAAGTCCATTCTCTAGTAGGTCTGTGTCTTTATTCCCGTCTTGCCACTAGGTTCTTCATGACATTTTTTTTGTTAGATTCCATGTATATGTGTTAGCATATGGTATTTGTTTTTCTCTTTCTGACTTACTTCACTCTGTATGACAGACTCTAGGTCCATCCAGCTCACTACAAATAAATCAATTTCGTTTATTTTTATGGCTGAGTAATATTCCATTGTATATATGTGCCACATCTTCTTTATCCATTCATCTGTTGATGGACACTTAGGTTGTTTCCATGTCCTGGCTATTGTAAATAGAGCTGCAATAAACATTTTGGTACATGACACTTTTTGAATTATGGTTTTCTCAGGGTATGTGCCCAGTAGTGGGATTGCTGGGTCATATGGTAGTTCTACTTTTAGTTTTTTAAGGAACCACCATACTGTTCTCCATAGTGGCTGTATCAATTTATATTCCCACCAACAGCGCAAGAGTGTTCCCTTTTCTCCACACCCTCTCCAGCATTTATTGTTTGTAGATATTTTGATGATGGCCATTCTGACCGGTGTGAGATGATATCTCATTGTAGTTTTGATTTACATTTCTTTAATGATTAATGATGTTGAGCATTCTTTCATATGTTTTTGGCAATCTGTATATCTTCTTTGGAGAAATGTCTATTTATGTCTTCTGCCCATTTTTAGATTGGGTTATTTGTTTTTTTGATATTGAGCTGCATGGGCTGCTTGTAAATCTTGGAGATTAATCCTTTGTCAGTTGCTTCATTTGCAAATATTTTCTCCCATTCTAAGGGTTGTCTTTTGGTCTTGTTTATAGTTTCCTTTGCTGTGCAAAAGCTTTTAAGTTTCATTAGGTCACATTTGTTTATATTTGTTTTTATTTCCATTTCTCTAGGAGGTGGGTCAAAAAGGATCTTGCTGTGATTTATGTCATAGAGTGTTCTGCCTATGTTTTCCTCCAAGAATTTGATAGTGTCTGGCCTTACATTTAGGATTTTAATCCATTTTGAGTTTATTTTTGTGTATTGTGTTAGGGAGGGTTCTAACTTAATTCTTTTACATGTAGCTGTCCAGTATTCTCAGCAACACTTATTGAAGAGACTGTCTTTTCTCCACTGTACATGCTTACCTCCTTTATCAAAGATAAGATGACTATATGTGCGTGGGTTTATCTCTGGGCTTTCTATCCTGTTCGATTGATCTATATTTCTGTTTTTGTGCCATTACCATACTGCCTTGATTACTGTAGCTTTGTAGTATAGTCTGAAGTAAGGGAGCCTGATTCCTCCAGCTCCATTTTTATTTCTCAATATAGCTTTGGCTCTTCGGGGTCTTTTGTGTGTCCATACAAATTGTGAAATTTTTTGTTCTAGTTCTGTGAAAAATGTCAGTGGTAGTTTGATAGAGATTGCATTGAATCTGTAGATTGCTTTGTGTAGTAGAGTCATTTTCACAATGTTGATTCTTCCAATCCTAGAACATGGTATATATCTCCATCTATTTGTATAATCTTTAATTACTTTCATCAGTGTCTTATAATTTTCTGCATACAGGTCTTTTGTCTCCTTAGGTAGGTTTATTCCTAGATATTTTATTCTTTTCGTTGCAATGGTAAACGGGAGTGTTTTCTTAATTTCACGTTCAGATTTTTCATCTTTAGTGTATAGGAATGCAAGAGATTTCTGTGCATTAATTTTGTATCCTGCTACTTTACCAAATTCATTGATTAGCTCTAGGAGTTTTCTGGTATCATCTTTAGGATTCTCTAGGTATAGTATCATGTCATCTGCAAACAGTGACAACTTTACTTCTTCTTTTCTGATTTGGATTCCTTTTATTTCTTTTTCTTCTCTGATTGCTGTGGCTAAAACTTCCAAAACTATGTTGAATAATAGTGGTGAGAGTGGGCAAACTTGTCTTGTTCCTGATCTTAGTGGAAATGGTTTCAGTTTTTCACCTTTGAGGACGATGCTGGCTGTGGGTTTGTCATATATGGCCTTTAGTATGTTGAGGAAAGTTCCCTCTATGTCTACTTTCTGCAGGGCTTTTATCATAAATAGGTGTTGAATTTTGTTGAAAGCTTTCTCTGCATCGATTGAGATGTTCATATGGTTTTTCTCCTTCAATTTGTTAATATGGTGTATCACATTGATTGATTTGTGTGTATTGAAGAATCCTTGCATTCCTGGAATAAACCCCACTTGATCATGGTGTATGATCATTTTAATGTTCTGTTGGATTCTGTTTGCTACTATTTTGTTGAGGAGTTTTACATCTATGCCATCAGTGGTATTGGCCTGTAGTTTTCTTTCCTTGTGACATCTTTGTCTGGTTTTGGTGTCAGGGTGATGGTGGCCTTTTAGAATGAGTTTGGGCGTGTTACTCCCTGTGCTATATTTTGGAAGAGTTTGAGAAGGATAGGTGTTAGCTCTTCTCTAAATGTTTGATAGAATTCGCCTGTAAAGCCATCTGGTCCTGGGTTTTTGTTTGCTGGAAGATTTTTAAGCACAGTTACAATTGCAGTGCTTGTGATTTGTCTGTTCATATGTTCTATTTCTTCCTGGTTCAGTCTCGGCAGGTTGTGCATTTCTAAGAATTTGTCCATTTCTTCTAGGTTATCGAATTTACTGGCATAGAGTTGCTTTTAGTAATCTCTCATGATCCTTTGTATTTCTGCAGTATCAGTTGTTACTTCTCCCTTTTCATTTCTAATTCTATTGAATTGAGTCTTCTCCCTTTTTTTCTTGATGAGTTTGGCTAATGATTTATCAATTTTGTTTATCTTCACAAAGAACCAGCTTTTAGTTTTATTGATCTTTGCTATCGTTTCATTGATTTCTTTTTCATTTATTTCTGATCTGATCTTTATGATTTCTTTCCTTCTGCTAACTTTGGGGGTATTTTGTTCTTCTTTCTCTAATTGCTTTAGGTGCAAGGTTAGGTTGTTTATTTGAAATGTTTCCTGTTTCTTAAGGTAGGATTGTATTGCTATAAACTTCCCTCTTAGAACTGCTTTTGATGCAGCCCATAGGTTATGGGTCATCCTGTCTCCACTGTCATTTGTTTTTAGGTATTTTTTGATTTCCCCTTTGATTTCTTCAGTGATCACTTGGTTATTAAGTTGTGTATTGTTTAGCCTCCATGTGTTTGTATTTTTTACAGATCTTTTCCTGTAATTGATATCTAGTCTCACAGCATTGTGGTCTGAAAAGACACTTGATACAATTTCAATTTTCTTAAATTTAACAAGGCTTGATTTGTGACCCAAAATATGATCTATCCTGGAGAATGTCCCATGAGCATTTGAGAAGAATGTGTATTCTGTTGTTTTTGGATGGAATGTCCTATAAATATCAATTAAGTCCATCTTCTTTAATGTATCTTTTAAAGCTTGTGTTTTATTATTTATTTTTATTTTGGATGATCTGTCCATTGGTGAAAGTGGGATGTTAAAGTCCCCTACTGTGATTGTGTTACTGTCGATTTCCCCATTTATGGCTGTTAGTATTTGCCTTATGTATTGAGGTGCTCCTAAGTTGGGTGCATAAATATTTACAATTGTTATATCTTCTTCTTGAATCGATCCCTTGATCATTATAAAGTGTCCTTCTTTGCCTCTTGTAATAGTCTTTATTTTAAAGTCTATTTTGTCTGATATGAGAATTGCTACTCCAGTTTTCTTCTGATTTCCATGTGCATGGAATATCTTTCTCCATCCCCTCACTTTCAGTCTGTATGTGTCCCTAGATCTGAAGTGGGTCTCCTGTAGACAGCATATATATGGGTCTTGTTTTTGTATCCTTTCAGCGAGTCTGTGTCTTTTGGTGGGAGCATTTAATCCATTTACATTTAAGGTAATTATCAATATGTATGTTCCTATTCCCATTTTCTTAAATGTTTTGGGTTTGTTATTGTAGGTGTTTTCCTTCTCTTGTGTTTCTCAGCTTTTGCTTGTCTGTAAAGGTTTTAATTTCTCTATCAAATCTGAATGAGATCCTTGCTGGGTAGAGTAATCTTGGTTGTAGATTTTTCTCCTTCATTGCTTTAAATATGTCCTGCCACTCCCTTCTGGATTGCAGAGTTTCTGCTGAAAGATCAGCTGTTAACCTTATGGGGATTCCCTTGTGTGTTATTTGTTGTTTTTCCCTTGCTGCTTTTAATATGTTTTCTTTGTATTTAATTTTTCATAGTTTGATTAATATGTGTCTTGATGTGTTTCTCCTTGGATTTATCCTGTATGGGACTCTCTGTGCTTCCTGGACTTAATTAACTATTTCCTTTCCCATATTAGGGACGTTTTCAACTATAATCTGTTCAAATATTTTCTCAGTCCCTTTCTTTTTCTCTTCTTCTTCTGGGAGTCCTATAATTCAAATGATGGTGCATTTAATGTTGTCCCAGAGGTCTCTGAGACTGTCCTCAGTTCTTTTCATTTATTTTTCTTTATTCTACTCTGCAGTCATTATTTCCACTATTTTATCTTCCATGTCACTTATCCGTTCTTCTGCTTCAGTTATTCTGCTATTGATCCCTTCTAGAGAATTTTTAATTTCATTTATTGTTTTGTTCATCATTTTTTGTTTTCTCTTTACTTCTTCTAGGTCCTTGTTATATGTTTCTTGTATTTTCTCTATTCTATTTCCAAGATTTTGGATCATCTTTACTATCATTATTCTGAATTCTTTTTCAGGTAGACTGCCTATTTCCTCTTCATTTATTAGGTCTGGTGGGTTTTTTCCTTGCTCCTTCATCTGCTGTGTGTTTCTCTGTCTTCTCATTTTTCTTAACTTTCTGTGTTTGGGGTCACATTTTCTCAGGCTGCAAGTTCGTAGTTCCTGTTGTTTTTGGTGTCTCTCCCCAGTGGCTAAGGTTGCTTCAGTGGGTTGTGTAGGCTTCCTGGTGGAGTGGAGTAGTGCCTGTGTTCTGGTGGATGAGGTAGGATCTTGTCTTTCTGGTGTGTGGATCCACGTCTGGTGGTGTGTTTTGGGGTGTCTGTGGCCTTATTATGATTTTAGGCAACCTCTCTGCTAATGGATGGGGCTGTGTTCCTGTCTTGCTAGTTGTTTGGCATAGGGTGTCCAGCACTGTAGCTTGCCAGTCTTTGAGTGAAGCTGGGTCTTGGCATTGAGATGGAGATCTCTGGGAGATTATCGCCATTTGATATTACATGGAACTGAGAGGTCTCTTTTGGACTAGTGTTCTGAAGTTGGCTCTCCCACTTCATAGGCACAACACTGACCACTGACTGGAGCACCCAGAGCCTTTCATCCACATGGCTCAGAATAAAAGGGAGAAAAAATAACAAGCAAGAAAGAAAGAGGACAAAATAAAATAAAGTAAAATAAAATAAAATAGTTATTAAAATAAAAAATAAAAAATAATTATTAAGAAAATTTTTTTTAAAAAGTAAATGAAAACAAAACAAAACAAAAAAAACGGACGGATAGAACCCTAGGACAAATGGTGAAAGCAAATCTATACAGACAAAATCACACACAGAAGCATACACATACACACTCACAAAAAGAGAAAAAAGGGAAACAATAATATATCTTTGCTCCCAAAGTCCACCTCCTCAATTTGGGATGATTCGTTGTCTATTCAGATTCCACAGACGAGACGCAGGTACACCAAGTTGACTGTAGAGATTTAATCCACTGCTCCTGAGGCGTCTGGAAGAGATTTCCCTTTCTCTTCTTTGTTTGCACAGCTCCCAAGGTTCAGCTTTGGATTTGGACTCACCTCTGTGTGTAGGTCGCCTGAGGGCATCTGTTCTTCGCTCAGACAGAGTGGGGTTAAAGGAGCAGCTGATTCTGGGGCTCTGGCTCAATCAGGCGGGGGTGAGGGAGGGGTAGAGATGCGGGGTGAGCCTGCGGCAGCAGAGGCCAGAATGACTTTGCACCAGCCTGAGGCGCGCCCTGCGTTCTCCCAGGGAAGTTGTCCCTGGATCACGGGACCCTGGCAGTGACGGGCTGCACAGGCTCCTGGGAGGGGTGGTGTGGATAGTGACCTGTGCTCGCACACAGGCTTCTTGGTCGTGGCACCAGCAGCCTTAGCGCCCCATGCCCATCTCTGTGGTCCGCACTGAGAGCCGCGGCTCGCACCCCTCTCTGAAGCTCCTTTAAGCAGCGCTCTTAATCCCCTCTCCTCGCGCACCAGGAAGCAGAGGCAAGAAAAAGTCTCTTGCCTCTTTGGCAGCTCCAGACTTTTTCCAGGACTCCCTCCTGGCTAGCCGTGGTGCTCTAGCCCCCTTCAGGCTGTGTTCACACTGCCAACCCCAGTCCTCTCCCTGCGATCTGACCGAAGCCCGAGCCTCAGCTCCCAACCCCCGCCTGCCCCGGCGGGTGAGCAGACAAGCCTCTCGGGCCAGTGAGTGCTGGTCGGCACTGATCCTCTGTGCGGTAATCTCTCTGCTTTGCCCTCTGCACCCCTGCTGCTGCGCTCTCCTCCCTGGCTCCAAAGCTTCCCCCCTCTGCCACCTGCAATCTCCGCCCACGAAGGGGCTTCCTAGTGTGTGGAAGCCTTTCCTCCTTCACAGCTCCCTCCCACTGTTGCAGGTCCTGTCCCTATTCTTTGTCTCTGTTTTTTCTTTTTTCTTTTGCCCTACCCAGTTACGTGGGTATTTTCTTGCCTTTTGGGAAGTCTGAGGTCTTCCGCCAGCGTTCAGTAGGTGTTCTATAAGAGCAGTTCCACATGTAGATGTATTTCTGATGTATCTGTGGGGAGGAACGTGATCTCCACGTCTTACTCTTCCGCCATCTTGAAGCTCCCTCTCCCCTGTATATTGATTTTATATTCTGCAACTTTACTGAGTTTATTAGTTCTAACAGTTTTTATTGGAGTCTTTAGGGTTTTCTATATACAATATCATGTCATCTGCAAATAGCAACAGTCCTCCATTTTTTTTTTTTTTTATAGCCACACTGACCTTTCTTCTCTGGTCTTGGCTCTGACATTTAGAATCCTCAATGACATTTTCTATTTCTATAACCTTGTTATGTAAAAATATCCACAACATTTGTGGACCTTGAAAACATTATGGTAAGTGAAATAAGTGAGGTACAGTAGGACAAATATTATATGATTCCACTTATATGAGGTACCTAGTATAGGCAAAATCATACAGAGGGAAAGTAGAATAGAAGAACCCAGGGAACAGGCAAAGGGTGAACTGGGAATTATTGGTTAATGGATACAGAGTTTATATTGAAGATGATAAAATAGTTTTGAGTATAAATGTTATCTATGCTTACATAACATTGTGAATGTATTCAATGCCACTGAATTGTGAGCTTTAAAATGGTTAAAATGATAATCTATTTTACCATAATTTAAAAACATCACATAGGGATGCACAAATCAAATTTCAGACAATGAGACTCCATAGACCAAATAACCCATTTTCTTCAACAATTTAATTGCAAGAAAAAATATTAAAACGTGACATTCAACTAATTGCAATAAACATATTTTTACTTGGATCCTTGTCATGTAAAAAGGATATTATCTTTTAGAGAGATATATATTAAAATGGATGGATGAAATGCTATAAAGTATGGGATTTGTTTCAATATGATAAAGAATGGGAGGAGTCAGTGAAGCAAGAGTCTATGCATTGGGGCTGGATAATGTGTATATGGGACTTGATTGTACTCATCTCTCTACACTTTTATGTGTTTGATTTTTTTATATAATAAAATGTTTAAAAAATGTTTCCTGTAGCTTGGGAACATCTCAACAAATTCTTGTAAGTCACAGACTGGCCTAATTCTACAGGAAATGTGATTGTTCAAAAAATAATAGATGTATGGCAAGCATGGTTTTTTAATTTATTAAAAAAAAACAAAATTTCATTTTAATTCGGTGAGTGAAGAAATGTGGTCAGTTAAAATGCTTACATCCTCAGAACCCCTTTCACTCATACTTCCTGCTGATCACATTGCTTCTTTATTCTTGGAATGCAGACTTGATGCCTGAGGCACATCATTCATCATGGGATCACGAAGAGAAAAGCCACATACTAAGAATGGGCAGAACACAAAGAGACATAAAGTCTGTATTCCTGATGGCATCACTGATAGTACCAGTGTATTACTTATCTCTCCCTTTCTGTCTAAACCACTGTGGTAGGATTTTCTGTTGTTTTGTTTAACAAAGAACATTCCTAATTTGATACTAAACTCTCAATAATTATTTATTGAATAAATGAAATTTGTAAACAACTGATTTGTGGACTTTGTAAGAGAAATGAAAAAGAAAACCCTTGTATACTGTTGGTGGGAATGTAAATTTGTGCAGCCACTGTGGAAAACTCTATGGAAGTTCCTCAAAAAATGAAAAATAGAACTACCATATGATCTAGCAGTTCCACTCCTCAGTATCGATCCAAAGAAAATGAGAACACTAGTTTGAAAAGATACACGCACCCCAGCATTCATAGCAGCATTATTTACAATAGCCAAGATATGGAAGCAACCTAAATGTCCATCAACAGATGAATGGATGAAGAAGATGTGATATATATATATATATCTATATATATATATATATCTTCATCATATATATAATGGAATAGTAGCCATAAAAAAGAATGAAATTCTGCCATTTACATCAACATGGATGGACCTAGAGAGTATTATATTTAGTGAAGTAAGTCAGACAGAGAAAGACAAATACTCTGTTATCACTTATATGTGAAATCTAAAAACGTAAACAAATGAATGTGTATAACACAACAGAAGCAGACTCACAAATACAGAGAAAAAACTAGTGGTTACCAGCAGGGAGAGAGAAGGGGGGAGGGGCAAGATAAGGGTATGGGAGATACAAACTACTATGTATAAAAGAAACAAGGATATATTGTACAGCACAGAGAAATACAGGAATTATTCTTTTATTTTTCAAGAGGAAAGTTTTTGTTTATGGAAAAATATGGCTCATTGACTAATTACTATATATCCCCTTTACCATTTACATGCAAATCTATAGTTTTTTTATGAAATGTCTGTGATGCAGTCCACCTATGATAAAGCAGACTTTAAAATTATATCTCCTGGTTCTAAATCCAGGTGTCATTCAATGTTCCTTGTCTTGCGTGATCTCTGGAGTATTCTGTATTGCTGACTGCATCTCCTTGAAACTCTTCTGTCTTAACTACTAGGATAATATCTTGTGAGTTTTCTCTCCCACGTATCAATGTTGACACTACAAGTATTAGTATGGACCCTTTTCTCTCTACATAGTATCACTGGATCATTGAATTAACTTCTATGAACTCAATTTCTAACTGAGGGATCCCAAATTTGGATAGTTGAGATCTTTCTTTTGAGTTCTAGAGAGTTCCCTTTAGACATGCAGCCTATTTCCAAAACTGACCTTATCTTCTTTTCTACAAAATCTTCCCCTGCCCCTTGGATTACAACATCACTCATCTATATCATTCTCCCTTCTTCCAGTTATAATGCAGACCATAGCATGTCACTCTTCTGCCTAGCATCTTCACTGGCTGCCCATTGCCTTCATGGAAAAAGATACTACAGTCTTCATTGTCCAGGCTTGCCTGATTCCGTAACTTCACCCCACCTCATACTGCAGGTCTGTTCATTACTGTGAATGTATTGTGCTCTGACACACTGCTGCACCATGGTAATAATGTTATTAACAAATACTTATATTAATTAAGGGCTAATTGTGTTTCAGGCACTATGCCAAACCACTTTAAATTCATTACCTTATATAATCACATCAACATTATGTCATAGGTTCTTTTACTGTCCCTATTTTTGGAAGAGGATACTGAGGTTTGGAGGTTAAATAATGTACCCAGGCTCACAGTTCATAAGAGACAGAGACAGAAATCCTACGGTTAAGCATGATGCTATGTTGCTTCTCATATGATATGCCTCACACAAGCTGTTCCCTGCCTGGATTTTCTTTCTCCCACCTGCTATTTTACCTGGTTGACTACTATTTATCCTACAGGATGTTGCAAGAAGCAGGTATTACTTTGCTGTGACCCCATTGCTTCTTCTTCTTCTTTTTTTATCTTTAACATCTTTATTGGGAGTATAATTGTTTTACAATGGTGTATTAGTTTCTGCTGTATAACAAAGTGAATCAGCTACACATATACCTACATCCCCATAACTCCTCCCTCTTGCATCTCCCTCCCACACTCCCTATCCCACCCCTCTAGGTGGTCACAAAGCACCAAGCCAATCTCCCTGTGCTATGTGGCTGCTTCCCACTATATATCTATTTTATATTTGGTAATGTATATATGTCCAGACCACGCTCTCACTTCATCCCAGCTTACCCTTCCCCCTCCCCGTCTCCTCAAGTCCATTCTCTATGACCGCATCTATATTCCTGTCCTGTCCCTAGGTTCTTCAGAACCTTTTTTTTTTTTTTAGATTCCATATATATGTGTTAGCATATGGTATTTGTTTTTCTCTTTCTGACTAACTTCACACTGTATGACAGTCTCAAGGCCCATCCATCTCACTACAAATAACTCACTTTCGTTTCTTTCTATGGCTGAGTAATATTCCATTGAATATATGTGTCATATCTTCTTTACCAATTCATCTGACGACGGGCACTTAGGTTGCTTCCATGTCCTGGCTATTGTAAATAGAGCTGCAATGAATATTGGGGTACATGACATTTTTTGATTTATGGTTTTCTCAGGGTATATGCCCAGTAGTGGGATTGCTGGGTCATATGGTAGTTCTATTTTTAGATTTTTGAGGAACCTCCATACTGTTCTCCATAGTGGCTGTATCAATTTACATTCCCACCAACAGAGCAAGGGGGTTCCCTTTTCTCCACACCCTCTCCAGCATTTATTGTTTGAAGCTATTTTGATGATGGCCATTCTGACAAGTGGGAGGTTATACCTCATTGTACTTTTGATTTGCATTTCTCTAATGATTAGTGGTGTTGAGCATCCTTTCATGTGTTTGTTGGCAATCTGTATATCTTCTTTGGAGAAATGTCTCTTTAGATCTTCTGCCCATTATTGGATTGGGCTTGTTTTTTTGACAATAAGCAGCATGAGCTGCTTGTATATTTTGGAGATTAATTCTTTGTCAGTTGCTTCATTTGCAAATATTTTCTCCCATTATGAGGGTTGCCTTTTCGTCTTGTTCATGGTTTCCTTTGCTGTGCAAAAGCTTTTAAGTTTCATTAGGTCACATTTGTTCATTTTTGTTTTTATTTACAATTATCTGGAGGTGGGTCAAAAATGATCTTGCTGTGATTAATGTCAAAGAATGTTCTTCCTATTTTTTCCTCTAAGAGTTTTATAGTGTCTGGCCTTACATTTAGGTTTTTAATCCATTTTGAGTTTATTTTTGTGTATGGTGTTAGGGAGGGTTCTAACTTAATTCTTTTACATGTAGCTGTCCAGTATTCTCAGCAACACTTATTGAAGAGACTGTCTTTTCTCCACTGTACATGCTTGCCTCCTTTATCAAAGATAAGGTGACCATACGTGCGTGGGTTTATCTCTGGACTTTCTATCCTGTTCGATTGATCTATATTTCTGTTTTTGTGTCATTACCATACTGCCTTGATTACTGTAGCTTTGTAGTATAGTCTGAAGTAAGGGAGCCTGATTCCTCCAGCTCCATTTTTCTTTCTCAAGATAGCTTTGGCTTTTTGGGGTCTTTTGTGTTTCCATATAAATTGTGATTTTTTTTTCTAGTTCTGTGAAAAATGCCAGTGGTAGTGTGATAGGGATTGCATTGAATCTGTAGATTGCTTTGTGTAGTAGAGTCATTTTCACAATGTTGATTCTTCCAATCCAAGAACATGGTATATCTCGCCATCTGTTTGTTTCATCTTTAATTTCTTTCATTAGTGTCTTAATAGTTTCTGCGTACAAGTATTTTGTCTCTTTAGGTAGGTTTCTTCCTAGGCATTTTATTCTTTATGTTGCAATGGTAAATGGGAGTGTTTCCCTAATTTCCCTTTCAGATTTTTCATCTTTAGTGTATAGGAATGCAAGAGATTTCTGTGCATTAATTTTGTATCCTGCTACTTTACCAAATTAATTGATTAGCTCTAGTAGTTTTCTGGTAGCATCTTTAGGATTCTCTAGGTATAGTATCATGTAAGCTGCAAACAGTGACAGCTTTACTTCTTCCTTTCCGTTTTGGATTCCTTTAATTTATTTTTCTTCTCTGATTGCTGTGGTTATAACTTCCAAAACTATGTTGAATAATAGTGTTGAGAGTGGGCAACCTTGTCCTGTTCCCGATCTTAGAGGAAATGGTTTCAGTTTTTCACCATTGAGAATGATGTTGCCTGTAGGTTTGTCATATATGGCCTTTATTATGTTGAGGTAAGTTCCCTCTATGCCTACTTTCTGGGAAGATTTTATCATAAATGGGTGTTGAATTTTGTAGAAAGATTTTTCTGCATCTATTGAGATTATCATATGGTTTTTATCCTTCAATTTGTTAATATGTTATATCTCATTGATTGATCGCATACATTGAAGAATCCTTGCATTCCTGGGATAAACCCCACTTGATCATGGTGTATGATCATTTTAATGTGTTGTTGGATTCTGTTTGCTAGTATTTTGTTGAGGATTCTTGCATCTATGTTCATCAGTGATATTGGCCTGTAATTTTCCTTTTTGTGGCATCTTCATCGGGTATTGGTATAATGGTGATGGTGGCCTTGTAGAATGAGTTTGGGAGTGTTCCTCCCTCTGCTATATTTTGGAATAATTTGGGAAAGATAGGTGTTAGCTCTTCTCTAAATGCTTGATAGTATTGTCTGGTGAAGCCATCTGGTCCTGGGATTTGTTCAAAGATTTGTAATCACAGTTTCAATTTCAGTGCTTGTGTTTGGTCTGTTTATATTTTCTGTTTCTTCGTGGTTTAGTCTCAGAAGTTTGTGCTCTTCTAAGAATTTGTCCATTTCTTCAGGTTGTCCATTTTTTTTTGGCATATAGTTGCTTGTAGTAATCTCTCATTATCCTTTGTATTTCTTCAGTGACAGTTGTTTCTTCCCTTTTTTCATTTATAATTCTATTCATTAGAGTTTTCTCCCTGTTTTTCTTGATGAGTTTGCCTAATGGTATATCAATTTTGTTTCTCTTCTCAAAGAACCAGCTTTTAGTTTTATTTATCTTTGCTATCATTTCCTTCATTTCTTTTTCTTTAATTTCTTATCTGATCTTTATGTTTCCTTTCCTTCTGCTAGCTTTGGGGTCTTTTTTTCCTTCTTCCTCTGAATGTTTTAGGTGTAAGGTTAGGTTGTTTATTTGAGTTGTTTCTTGTTTCTTGAAGTAGGATTGTATTGTTATTATATTCCCTCTTAGAACTGCTTTTGCTGCATCCCATAGGTTTTCGGTCATCGTGTCTCCATTGTCATTTGTTTCTAGGTATTTTTTGATTTTCTGTTTGAGTTATTCAGTGAACTCTTGGTCATTTAGTAATGTATTGTTTAGCCTCCATGTGTTTGTATTTTTTACCGATTTTTTCCTGTAATTGATATCTAGTCCCATAGTGTTGTGGTCGGAAAAAATATTTGACACAGCTTCAATTTTCTTAAATTTACCAAGGCCTGATTTGTGACCCAAGAAATAATCTATCCTGGAGAATGTTCCATGAGCACTTGAGAAGAAAGTGTAATCTGCTGTTTTGGATGGAATGTCCTATAAATATCAATTAATTCCATTCTTGTTTAATATATCATTTAAAGCTTGTGTTTCCTTATTTATTTTTATTTTGGGTGACCTGTCCATTGGTGAAAGTGGGGTGTAAAGTCCCCTACTATTATTGCATTACTGTTGATTTCCCCTTTTGTGGATGTTCGGATTTGCTGTACGCATTGAGTTTCTTCTCTGTTGTGTGCATAAATATTTACAATTGTTATATCTTCTTCTTAGATTGATCCCTTGATTTTTATGTAGTGTCCATCTTTGTCTCTTGTTATAATCTTTATTTAAGGTCTATTTTGTCTGATATGAGAATTGCTACCCCAGCTTTCTTTTGATTTCCATTTGCATGGAATAACTTTCTCCATCCCCTCACTTTCATTCTGTATGTGTCCGTAGGTCTGAGGTGGGTCTCTTTTAGGCACCCTATGTATGGGTCTTGTTTTTGTAACCATTCAGCCAGTCTCTGTCTTTTGCTTGTAGCATTTAATCCATTTACATTTAAGGTTGTTATAGATATGTAGGTTCTTATTACTGTTTTCTTAATTGTTTTGGGTTTGTTACTATACGTCTTTTCCTTCTCTTGTGTTTCCTGCCTATAGAAGTTCCTTTAGCATTTGTTGTAAACCTGGTTTGGTGTGCTGAATTGTCTTAGATTTTGCTTATCTGTAAATGTCTTAATATCTCTGTCAAATCTGAATGTGAGCTTTGCTGGGTAGATTAATCTTGGTTGTAGCTTTTTCCCTTTCATCATTTTAAATATGTCCTGCCACCCCCTTCTGGCTTACAGAGTTTCTGCTTAAAGATCAGCTGTTAACCGTACGGGGATTCCCTTGTATGTTAATTGTTCCTTTTCCCTTTCTGCTTTTAATATTTTCTTTTTGTATATTATTTTTGTTAATTTGATTAATATGTTTCTTGGCGTGTTTCTACTTGGATTTATCCTGTATGGGACTCTCTGTGCTTCCTGTATTTGATTGCCTATCTCCTTACCCATATTAGGGAAGTTTTCAATTATAATCACTTCAAATATTTTCTCAGTCCCTTTTTTTTCTCTCTTCTTCTGGACCCCTATAATTCGAATGTTGGTGTGTTTAATGTTGTTCCAGAAGTCTCTGAGATTGTCCCCTCAATTCTTTTCAATCTTTTTTCTTTATTCTGCTCTGTGGTAGTTATTTTCACTATTTTATATCCATGTCACTTATCCGTCATTCTGTCGCAGTTATGCTGCTATTGATTCCTTGTAGAAAATTTTTAATTTCATTTATTATGCTGTTTATCATTGTTTGTTTACTCTTTAGTTCCTCTAGGTCCTTGTTAAACGTTTCTTGTATTTTCTCCATTCCATTTCTAAGATTTGGATCATCTTTATACTATCATTACTCTGAATTCTTTTTTAGGTAAACTGCCTACTTCCTCTTCATTTGTTTGGTCTGTTGGCTGTTTACTTTGCTCCTTCACCTGCTTTGTATTTCTCTGTCTTCTCATTTTGCTTAACTTACTGTGTTTGGGGTCTCCCTTTTGCAGGCTGCAGGTTCTTAGTTCCCATTGGTTTTCGTGTCTGCTCCCAGTGTTTACGTTTCTTTCAGTGGGTTGTGTTGGTTTCCTGGTTGAAGTGACTGGTGTCTGTGTTTTGGTCAATGAGGCTGGATCTTTTCTTTCTGGTGGGCAGTACCATGTCCAGTTTTGTGTGTTTTGGTGTCTGTGAACTTATTGTGATTTTAGGCAGCCTCTCTGCTAATGGGTGGGTTTGTGTTCCTGTCTTGCTAGTTGTTAGTCATAAGGTGTCAAGCACTGTAGCTTGCTGGTCATTGAGTGCAGCTGGTTCTTAGTGTTGAGATGGAGATCTCTGGGAGAGCTCTTGCTATTTGATATTACATGGAGCCAGGAGGTCTCTGGTGTTCCAATGTTTTGAACTCAGCTCTCCTGCTCAGAGGCTCAGGCCAGAGCACCCAGACCCTCTCAGCCACACAGCTCAGAAGAAAAGGGAGGAAAAAAAAAGAAAAAAAATAATAAATAAATAAGAAAATAAAATAAAGTTATTGAAATAGAAAAAAATATTAAAAATAAAAAGTAAAGAATTCATTAAAAAAAAGAAGGAGAGAAAGAAGGAAGAGAGCAACCAAACCAAAAAACAAATCCTCCAATGATAACAAGTGCTAAAAACTATGCTAAAAAAGAAAAACCAAAAAAAAAAAAATCCAGACAGACAGAACCCTAAGACAAATGGCAGAAACAAAGCTATACTGACAAAATCACACAAAGAATTATACATATACACACTCACAAAAAGAGAAAAAGGAAAAAATATATATATATATATACAAAAAAATTAAAAATGGCAGAGAGCAACCAAATCAATAAACAAATCTACCAATGATAATTAGATCTAAATACTAAACTAAGATAAACATAAAACCAGAAACAAATTAGAAAGGAAACCCCAAGTCTACAGTTGCTCCCAAAGTCCACCACCTGAGTTTTTGGATGATTCATTGTCTATTCAGGTATTCAACAGATGCAGGGTACATCAAGTTGACTGTGGAGATTTAATCCACTTCTCCTGAGGCTGCTGGGAGAAATTTCCCTTTCTCTTCTTTTTTCACACAGCTCCTGGGTTTCAGCTTTGGATTTGGCCCCACCTCTGCGTGTATGTCACCTGAGAGTGTCTGTTCCCCACCCAGACAGGACAGGGTTAAAGGAGCAGCTGACGGGGGGTTCTGGCTCACTCAGACTGGGGAGAGGTAAGGGTACAGAATGTGGGGTGAGCCCGTGGCAGCAGAGGCCAGCATGACAGTGCAACAGCCTGAGGCACACCCTGTGTTCTCCCAGGGAAGTTGTCCCTGGATCATGGGACACTAGCAGTGGTGGGCTGCACAGGTTCCTGGGAGGGGAGGTGTGGATAGTGACCTGTGCTTGCACACAGGCTTCTTGGCGGCTGTAGCAGCAGCCTTAGTGTTTCATGCCTGTCTCTGGGGTCCGTGCTGATAGCTGTGGCTCTTGCCCGTCTCTGGAGCTCATTTAGGCAGTGCTCTGAATCCCTTCTCCTTGCACACCCCAAAACAATGGTCTCTTGACTCTTAGGCATGTCCAGACTTTTTCTCGGACTCCCTCCCAGCTAGCTGTGGTGCACTAGCCCCCTTCAGGCTGTGTTCATGCAGCCAACACCAGTCTTCTCCTGGGATCTGAACTCCAAAGCCTGAGCCTCAGCTCCCATCCCCCACCTGCCCTGGTGGGTGAGCAGACAAACCTCTCAGGCTGATGAGTGCTGGTCAGCACCAATCCTCTGTGTGGGAATGTCTGCACTTTGCCCTCTGCACCCCTGTTGCTGTGTTCTCCTCCGTGGCTCCGAAGCTCCCCCCACCGCCCACCCCCCATCTCTTCCAATGAAGGGGCTTCCTAGTCTTTGGAAACTTTTCCTCCTTCACAGCTCCCTCTCCAAGGTGCAGGTCCCATCCCTATTGTTTTGTCTGTTTTTTTCATTTTTTCTTTTGCCCTACCCAGGTACTGGGGAGTTTTTTTGGGAAGTCTCAGGTCTTCTGCCAGCATTCAGCAAGTGTTCTGTAGGAGTTGTTCCACATGTAGATGTAGTTTTGATGTATTTGTGGGGAGGAAGGTGATCTCCACGCCTTACTCTTCTGCCATCTTGAAGGCACCCCCACAGCCATTATTCTTTAATAACTTTAAATGGGGTTCAATCTGTAAAATTTGAATCACAATGTTGTACACTAGAAAGTAATATAGTATTTTAAACCAAGTATACTTCAATTAAAAAGTAAAATTCAAAAATAGAAGAAGAATCAGAACATGGGATTAAATCTGAATATTGTCAGTGATTTTACTGTGATCTTGGCTATATCACATTACCACTCAGCACCTCAGTTACAGCCCTGTGAAATGCAGGGAGACCGTACTCCTAACTTACGAAAAAACAGTTTCAAGTGGTAAAATCAAGGAATGTATGCTTTTAAAATCTGCTCAAGGAAACAAAACACATGGAGTCAACTGGGCTTAACACATTGCCATTTGGCAACCACTGGACAAGAAAATGAAGTATGTATATGTATATGTAACTGAAAAGTAGCATGTGAAACGTGAAAATTTGTCAATAAAATTATTTTAGATGTTTTGATGGAATTAAATGTTTACCAAAATACTGGGATAAAAATCATTCCATTTGAAGGAAATCTTCTCCCTTATAGATGTCATAAATGTGAGTTTTCATGTATTAGAATTGCTTAACAAAGCTTATATGTCCGATTTCTAACTATATATAGTTATAGATATATATGTAATATATACAGTTATTGTTATTCTCTGTCAACTGAATGAGACAGATAAGTAAATATCCCAGTATCTTAGAATTCTATGTGTCCTACATCTGGTTTCTCATCCATCTATGTCTTATATCTTACTAATTATATTCTGTCAAATAACCTTACTTAGAACGGTATACAGACAATTTAGTTTTTTCAAGAATGATATTTTATTTTAATATTTTATTCTATTTATTATTTAGTATAAGTTTTAAATACATAAAAGGTGTAGTCATATAGTTTCAACTATAATGTATTGCCCAGACACATCAATTACAATTGCTAATTGTTTGGAAGAGTGAGGAATTAGGAGAAATAGTAAGTATACAAAATTATTGATGATGTGCCAGTAAATCTTGTTTTTAGTGCTGATTTTTGTAAGAATACTTTAAAATAATTTTTATTCTGAGTATATGAATACATTTGAACAACTGCACTAAAAGTATCAAGGTTCTGTATTATAGTTAAGAGCCTCTTTCCCTTTCTTTCCAGAAGATTTAATTCTTTACACCACAATTATTCATTACACTTAAGTTATTAACATACAACAGTATGAAATGATGCAAATAGTATGCACTTTGCAGTTAGATAGTCATGAGTTTGAATCTTATCTATGCTATTGACTAGCTGTGTAATTTTGGGCAAAAAATTAACCTCTGGGCTTCAGTTTCTCAGAATAATAATAATAGCTACTTTGTAGATTTGAATATGAGATTAGTTTGAATATGAGATAATATTGTTTAAATTACTGGAGAATAATAAATTTAAAAATAAATTTAAAATAATACATTAGTTTGAATATGAGATAATATTTTGAATTATGAGATAATATTGTTTGAATATGAGATAATATTGTTTAAATTACTGGAGAATAATAAATTTAAAAATAAATTTAAAATAATAAATTAAAAAAATAAATTTGTGATTTATTATATTTAAGAAAAATATTGAACATAGGTCTTTTCAAAGCTGTACAACAAAGAAACAAAGATATTTTTAATATTAAGCTTCTGTCCCTCCAATAAACAGTGCGTATATATCAGATCTCCTTTCCACTTCTGTATTTCAGTACTATTTAAGACTAAAAAACATGAAAGCTAATTATACATGTAAAGAGCTATGCCAGTGGGATACAGATCACTAGTTTACCTGTGGGATGTAACTCATCTCCATGGAGCAATTTTTGGGGGGGCTCATTTATTTAAGAGAAATCCATCTTTAGTATTGAAATTTCTTTGATATATTCTTGCCTATTCAATGAGAAACTTGTACAGATTGTTTAATACACACATAATGCTATGTGTGATCAGGGTGATGACAGCTTCTGAGAAAATATTTGCTTTATAGAAGATCAAAATTTTCAAAACCTTATATGAATAGAGGGGAAAAGATCCCAGAGAGGGAAGCAGTATATTCAGTCTGTGTAATAGCATATTAATATTCAAGAACAGTACAAGGTCATATTTGCATATTATAATTGTAGTGAGTTGCAGATGAGGATGATTAAGCATATTAATGTTTTACTCAGTGTCTCAAAGCTTTTATTTGATATTTTAAAAATATTTATCTATTAAATATGTACCAAGTACCCACTGTGTGCATAGAATTTTATTAGGTAAGTTAATATAGTGCTAATTGAATAAGCAGTATAGAATGTTATTAGGCTAGTTGAGCTTCAACAGAGAATAAACACTTATCCAGCATTTTCAATGGTATGTATAAAAAATAGTATCCAAACGTCTCTTGTGGGGTAGTAATTTTAATTTACATATTTGATCACTTAAGGGAAATCAGTTTATTTTCAGAAGTAGATCACATTATAGGAAACTAGCAAATAAGTCAGCCTCATCTTTCAATCAGAAATGTCAAAGCAATGTGCCTCAGCAGCCATGTTTGACTAGCCCAGGGGGAGATTGGTTGGCCCCCACAGTGACAAAGCCTAAGCCACTAGCCTGTGGACTCTTACTATAATTCTGAGTTCTACCATAGCAGTCTTGACAATGCCTGATTTCTAAGGGCCAGGTAGCCAGTAAACTAACACTAGATATCAGGTCTTAGAATTGCCAGTCCTGTTATCCATTGACTGCTGTAAATAAAGAAGAGGCTCTTTTCTAGGAAATCAATATTTTTAGAAATGATATAGTTGCTGAGTAAATTCTGGTTAAATTATCAAATAAGATAAATAATATAGTGCTGCTTTTAAGGGTAAGGTATTATACAAAAACAGTGTGATACGAAAATCACTTCTCTTGCAGGAAATGGTGGTGTCAGGATTTTTTTACAGGAAATCTGACAATTTGGTTAGAAAGGGAAGGCTAAAATATTTGCCCTGGAGCCAATTTTGCATAAAAAAATCCTCTACTTTAACTTAGTATGCTTACTGGGACAGCTGATTGAAGGTTAAGGCCTCCTAATACCATTCTTTTGTATTGTCCCTGCCTTGAAGAATACGCGCAGGAAGCTATATAATGTTGACCTTGTTCTCTTAAGTTCTGCCAATCATCACCTGAATTTCAACAGATTAATTAAATTTTCAGATCCTTGATTGCTTTATCTGTAAACTGTGCATAATAGTAAATATCTTGCAGGTTTGTAATAAAGCTTAAACAATATTGCACATGTAGAGATTTTAGTACAGTGCCTAGACATAGTGTATGGCCATTAGAATTTCTATTCATGGTAAGTTTGTTCCCCTAATAGTTCTCACAATGAGCTTATATAGCTGATTGTCCCTCCCTGGAAGATCAAATAGAGACCAATACTTCCTAATATCATGTGTGCCAAACCCTGATGATAATGACAATTATTCTTTCTTCCTAGTTTTAAAGCATGGAGTAAATTGGCTTATTAAATATATCTTGGAAAAATCATAAAACGAACTTGACCTTTGTTATAGCTGAGTCCATTTTTTTAGCTTTATAAGTAATTATCAGGAATGCTGAGACCTAGGCATGAGTATTTTTCAAAAGGCCTATAGATGGCTCTGATATGAAACCTAGCTTAAAAATACTGAACCCATGTACACGTATGTGCATGCATGTGCAACATACACATATTTGCATGGCGTATTAACAGATTGATATTATTATGTGTTTGTAAGTAGTGTTTGTACATACCATTTCTGTACACACATATCGTCAAAGATTGTATTTTTTATACATTTCTTTTTTCAATTATTTATTTATTCATCTATTCATTTATTTTTATTGAAGTATAGTTGATTTACAATGTTGTGCCAATCTCTGCTGTAGAGCAAAGTGACTCAGTAACACACATATATACCTTCTTTTTTAATATTGTTTTCCATTATGCATTATCCCCAGAGATTGGATATGGTTCTCTGTTCTATACAGTAGGACCTTGTTGTTTATCCATTCTAAATGTAATAGTTTGCATTTACCAACCCCAAACTCCCAGTCCATCCCTCTCTCTTCCCTCCTTCCCTTTGACAACGACAAGTCTGATCTCTATGTCTGTGAGTCTATTTCTGTTTTATAGATATGCTCATTTGTGCCATATTTTAGATTCTGCATCTGGTATGTGATATCATATTGTACTGTGTTTCTCTTTCTGACTTACTTCACTCAGTATGATAATCTCTAGTTGCATCCATTTTGCCACCAATGGCATTATTTCATTCTTTTTATGGCTGAGTAGTATCCATTGCAGATATGTACCACATCTTCTTTATCCATTCCTCTGTCAATGGACATTTAGGTTGTTTCCATGTTTTGGCTATTGTGAATACTATTGCTATGAACATAGGGGTGCATGTATCTTTTTTCAAAGGTCAATCTTTTATTTTTTTAACTTTTTATTTTATATTAGAGTACAGTTGATTCACAATGTTGTGTTCATTTCAGGTGTACAGCAAAGTGATTCAGTTATACATATACATGTATCTATTCTTTTTCAAATTCTTTTACTATTTAGGTTGTTACATAATATTGAGCAGAGTTCTCTATGCTATACGGTAGATCCTTGTTGGTTATCCATTTTAAGCATGTATCTTTTTGAATGATAGTTTTGTCCCAGTATATGCCCAGGAGTGGGATTGCTGGATATGTGGTAATTGTATTTTTAGTTTTCTGAGGAACCTCCATACTGTTTTCCCTAGTGGCTGCACCCACTTCCCTTCCCACGAACAGTGTAGGAGTGTTCCTTTTCTCCACACCCTCTCTAACATTTGTTATTTGTAGACTTTTTATTGATGGCCATTCTGACCTCTATTAATTAGTGATGTTGAGCATATTTTCATGTGCCTACAGGCCATCTGTATGTCTTCTTTGGAGAAATGTCTATTAAGGCCTTCTGCCAATTTTTTGATTGGGTTGTATGTTTTTTTGTTGTTGAGTTGTATGTGTTTTTTGTATATTTTGGAGATTAAGTCCTTGTTGGTCTCATCATTTGCAAATATTTTCTCCCATTCTGTAGGTAATCTTTTCATTTTTTTTAATGGTTTCCATTGCTGTGCAAAAGCTTGTAAGTTTCATTAGGTCCCATTTGCTCATTTTTGTTTTATTTCTATTGCCTTGGGAGACTAACCTAAGAAAACATTGATATGACTTATGTCAGAGAATGTTTTGCCTATGCCCTCTTCTAGGAGTTTTATGGTGTATTGTATTATTGTTTAAGTCTTTTAGCCATTTTGAGTTTATTTTCATGCATGGTATGACGCTGTGATCTAACTTCATTGATTTACATGCAGATGTCCAACTTTCCCAGCACCACTAGCTGAAGAGACTGTCTTTCCCCATTTTATATTCTTGCCTCCTTTGTCAAAGATTAATTGGCCATAGATGTGTGGATTTACTTCTGGGCTCTCTATTCTCTTCCACTGATCCATATGTCTGTTTTTGTACCAATACCACTCTGTTTTGATTCTTGTAGCTTTGTAGTATTGTCTGAAGTCTGGGAAAGTTTTGCCTCCTGCTTTGTTTTTTTTTCCTCAGAATTGCTTTGGCAATCCTGGGTCTTTTAGGGTTCCATGTAATTTTTTGGTTTATTTGTTCTAGCTCTGTGAAAAACATCATGGGTAATTTGATAGGGATCATATTAAATCTGTAGATTGCTTTGGGTAGCATTGCCATTTTAACAATATTAATTCTTCCAATCCAAGAGCATGGGATATCTTTCCATTTCTTTGAATCCTCTCTAATTTCCTTTATTAATGTTTTATATTTCTCAGTGTCTAAGTCTTTTACATCCTTGGTCAGGTTTATTCCTAGGTGTTTTTTGGGTTTTTTTTGTTTGTTTGTTTTCTTGCTGCAATTTAAAGAGGTGTATTTTTGTTTTGTTTTGTTTTGTTTATTTTGTTTTTGTTTTTTTTTTTAACACTCCCTGTCTGATATTTCAATCTTAATGTAAAGAAATGCAACAGAATTTTTTTTTCTTTCTTTTTTTTTTTTTTTTTTGCAACTGATTTCTGATGTTAATCTTGTATCCTGGTACTTCGCTGAATTCATTTATTAGATCTAGTAGTTGTTGTGTAGAGTCCTTAGGTTTTTCTATATATAGTATCAAGTCATCTGCATAAAGTGACATTTTACCTCTTCCTTTCCAGTTTGGATACATTTTATTTCTTTTTCTTGTCTGATTGCTATGGCTAGGACTTCCAATACTATGTTGAATAGAAGTGGTGAGAGTGGGCATCCTTGTCTTGTTCCAGATTTTAGCAGGAAGGCTTTCAGATTTTCACTGTTGAGTATTATATTCACTGTGGGTTTGTCATAAATGGGTTTTATTATGTTGAGATATGTTCCTTGTATACCCACTTTGGTAAGAGTTTTTATCATGAATGGATGTTGAATTTTGTCAAATGCTTTTTCTGCATCTATTGAGAGGATCATGTGGTTTTTGACTTTTCTTTTGTTAATGTGGTTTATTACATTGATCGATCTGTGAACGTTGAACCATCCTTGTGAACTTGAGATTAATCCCACTTGGTAATGGTGTATGATCTTTTTTATGTGTCATTAGATTCAGTTTGCTAATATTTTGTTGAAATTTTTTACATCTATATTCATCAATGATATTGGCCTGTAGTTTTCTTTTTTTGTGTTATCTTTGTCTGATTTGGGTATCAGGGTGATGGTGGCTTAATAGAATCTCTTTGGGAGAGTTCCCTCCTTTTTAATCTTTTGGAAGATTTTGAGAAGAATCGGTATAAGTTCTTCTTTGTATGCTTGGTAAAATTCACCTGTGAAACCATCTGGCCCTGGACTTTTGTTTGTAGGGAGTTTGTTTGTTTTTTTTTTTTTTTTTACAGATTCTATTTCATTTCTAGTGATCAGTCTGTTCAAATTATCTATTTCTTCTTGATTCAGTTTTGGTGGGCTGTATGTTTCTAGAAAGTTTTCCATTTCTTCTAGATTGTCAAATGTGTTGGCATATAATTGTTCATAGTATTCTCTTATTTTTTTTGTATTTCTTTGGTATCGGTTGAGACTTCTTCTTTTTATTTCTTATTTGTTTATTTGGGTTCTCTCTCTTTTCTTCTTGGTGAGCCTGGCCAGAGGTTTGTCAATTTTGTTTACTCAAAGAACCAGCTCTTGGTTTTATTGATTTTTCATATTGTTTTTTTAAATCCCTATTTTATTTATTTCCTCCCTGATCTTCATTATTTCCTTCCTTCTGCTGACTTTAGGTTTTGTTTGTTCTTCTTTTTTATAATTCTTTTAGGTGGTAGGTTATGTTGTTTATTTGAGATTTTTCTTGTTTTTTGAGGAAGGCCTGTATTACTATGAACTTCTCTCTAAGAACTGCTTTTACTACATCTCATAGATTTTGTATGGCTGTGTTTTCATTGTCGTTTTTTCAAGGTGTTTTTTAACTTCCTTTTTGATTTCCTTGTTGATCCATTGGTTTTTTAGTAGCATGTTGTTTAGTCTCCATGTAATCGTTTTTGTTTTTTTTTCTCATTTCTTTTCCTGTGGTTGATTTCTAGTTTCATGCTGTTGTAGTCAGAGGATGCTTGAAATAATTTCTCTACTCTTAAATTTGTTGAGGTTAGTTTTGTGTCCTAATATGTGGTCAATCCAAGAAAATGTTCCATGTTCACTTGAAAAGGATGTGTATTCTGGATTTTTTTTTATATATAATGCCCTGAAAAATATCAATTAAGTCTAATTGTTCTATTGTATAATTTAGGAACACTGATGCCTTATTGATTTTCTGTCTAGATCTGTCCACTGATGTGAGTGGGGTGCTAAAGTCTCCTACTATTATTGTATTCCCATCAATTTATCGCTTCATGTCTGTTAGTATTTGTTTTATGTATTTGAGTGCTCCTATGTTAGGTGCATATATGTTGACAAGTGTAAAATTCTCTTCTTGCATTGATCCTTTTATTATTATATAGTGTCCTTCTTTATCTTTCTTTATAGCCTTTGCTTTAAAGTCTATTTTGTCTGATATGAGTATTTCAACTCCGGCTTTCTTTTCATTTCCGTTTGCATGAAATATCTTTTTCCATCCCCTCACTTTAAATCTATGTGTGTCCTTTGCCCTAAGGTGGATCTCTTGTAGGCAGCATATTGTAGACTCTTTTTTTTTTTTTAATCCAGTCTCCCACTCTATGTCTTTTGATTGGAGCATTCAGTCCATTGACATTTAATGTAATTATTGATATATATGTGTTTATTGCCATATTAAACCTTGTTTTCCAGTTGATTCTTTGTTTCTTCCTGTTTCTTTTTTTTTTTCTTTTTGCTTTCCTTTTTGTGTTTTGATGATTTCCTTTTATTTTATGCTTGTGTTCTCTTCTTTTTGATTTTTGTGAATCTATTGTATGTTTTTGATTTGTGGTTGTCCTGTTTTTCAATTATGTTAACCCCTTCCTATATCTACTTGCCTTAGACTGATAGTCATATAGGTTCAAATGCATTCTAAAAAAAAGAAAAATGTGCACTTCTTTACTCTCCTTCTCCACATTTTATGATTTTTATGTCCTTTTTTACATCTTCATGTTCATCCTTTTGCTGTTCCTTGTATTTATCTCCACTTTCACAAATAGGTTTTTTTTCCCTCTTTTTCATCTCTATACTGGTTAATATAAGTGATTCACTTTCCAATTATGATTTCCTCCTTCCTATATCTTCATGCTTCTTTTCTATTTAGAGAAGATCTTTCAGTATTTCCTTTAGGATAGGTTTATTATTGCTGTATTCTTTTGGTTTTTGCTTGTCTGAGAAATTCTTTATTTCACCTCCTATTCTAAATGATAATCTTGCTGGGTAGAGTATTCTAGACTGCAGATTTTTTCCTTTCAAGACTTTGAATATATTTTGCCACTCCCTTCTGGCCTGCATTGTTTCTGTAGAGAAATCAGCCAATAGCCTTATGGTGGTTGCCTTGCAATTAACTCTGTTTTTCTGTTGCTGCCTTTAAAATTCTCTCTTTATCTTTAACTTTTGCCATTTTTATTATAATATGTCTTGGTGTAGGTCTGTTTGGGTTCATCTTGTTTGAGACCCTCTGTGTTTCCTGTATCTGTATATCTGTTTCCTTCTTTAGGTTAGGGAAGTTTTCATCCACAATATCTTCAAATGCATTTCAATCCTCTTTTCTCTTTCTTCACCTTCGGGAATCTCTATTATACATAGATTGTGATGCTTTATATTATCCCATAGGTTTCTTATATTGCTTTCTTTTTTTTTTTTCAATTTGGCTTCCTGTCTGCTGTTTTGATTGGGTAATTTCCATTTTTCTGTTTTCCAAATTACTTATTCTTTCTTCTGCATTATTCATTATGTTATTCATTGTCTTTAGCTTAGCTTTCATCTTGACAAATAAATTTTCTAATTTTTCTTGGCTCTTCCTTATAGTTTCTATTTCCTTTTTATATTAATCTGCACTTCTGTCAATAGGCTTTCCTAATTCCTTCAGTATTTTCATTACCTCCTTTTTGAACTCAGGGTCTATTAGAGTGAAGAGGTCTGTTTCATTGTTTGTTTCTTCAGGGGAATTCTCTTGGTCTTTAAACTGGGAGAGGTTCCTCTGCTTCTTTATTTTGCTTATATTTCCCTTACTCTGTGAATTTAGGAGAAACAATCATCTACCGTATTCTTGGTGGTCTATTTGTATGCAGGAATGTCCTTGAGTAACTTGTGTGGGTTTAATAGTTTTTGGCATGAGGGCTGTTTTGGTTTTGGATGCTTGCCGTCTCTTTCCTCAGCATGTACTGGTTGTTATCCCCTTGATGGGGGTGTTCAGATGCATAGCCCACACACACTCTCAGGGAGGCAGGGACAGTGGTTGGCTCCCAGTCTCAGGACACTCAGTAGCAGCAGCAGTCTGTACCCTCTTCTGGAGTCCGAGATGGCAGTGGCAGTTCACACCCGCCCGGGGAGTTTGTGTATATGGTACATTCCTACCTAACTAAGAGCACACACTGAGAAAGAAGCTCCCATGGCAGGCCCACACCTCTCCTTGCATGTTGCTCAACAATGGCACCCTGCCTCTCTGGCAGGCCCAGGCCTCCTTCTGTACTCCCTTGGTTTTGGTGCACTGCACCTACCCTCCTCAAACTGTCTCCACGCAGCAAACCTCAGTCCTCTCTCCCATGTCTGACCTACAAAGCCCAAGCCTCAGCATGCAGCCACTGTCCACCCTAGTGGATGAGAGTCTCAGGCTGGGGAGTGCTGGGTGACACTGTCCATCTACGCAGGCCTCTCTCCATTTTGCCCTCTGTAAACCAGTCGCTGTGCTCTCCTCTGAGGCTTTGAAGCTCCCCCTCTGTCCTGGCTGATATCCCTGCCAGTGAGGGGACTTCCCAGTGTGCAGAAACCTTTCCTTTTTCATAACTCCCTCCCAGGAGTGCAAGTCCCATCCAGATTCATCTCTCTTTTCCTTTTCTTTTTGTTTTGCCCTACCCAGTTATGTGGAGGCTTTCTTGCCATTTTGGAAGTCTGAGGTCTTCTGCCAGTGTTCAGTAGATGTTCTGTGAGAATTGTTCCACATGTAGATGTATTCTTGATATATTTGTGGGAGAAGGTGAGCTCCACTCCTGCTCCTCTACCATCTTGATACAATCCTCTTCTATAAATTTTTTATACATGGTACCAGCACCGCATTTTAATCAGAGCAACAATGTGTCTTCTTAAATAGAATAATATTCCTATTTGGATAGACGATTTAGTTTTGTAGCCAGATGGAACTTAAGTGGCATGAAGCACCTTAAAGGGTACAGGGAAAGGTAAATTGATATTACCTACATTTGATAAATTATCAAAGTAAGAGTAGATTTTGCTCCTGCTTGCTCCAACTCAAATCTCATTTTGTCAGTAACCACAAAAAAATAACCAAAACGAAATCAGAGCTAATTTTTTGTTGCAATTATATGTAGCTTTTATATATAGCTTGGAGATTTTTACACATTTATACTTCTGATGCTATAAGCCATATGTACTCATTGCAGGAAACTTAAAATATGAACAAAAGTATAATGATGGGGAAATTACCTGTAATTTTATCACTCACAGATAACTTTTCTAAAAATTTTGCTGGGTTAGACATTTGAGCCTTTTTATTACACTTATATATATAATTTACAGAATTGAGTTTATCCATTTGTTTCCCGTTTCCTTTTCTGATTTTGCACAATGCCTAATTTTTATATGGCACCAAATAATCTTCAAAATATGATTTTTTAAATAACTGCATGATATTTTATAATGTGGCTATACCATAATATATTTAATAATTTTCCTGATATTGAATATATAAGTTGTTTTAAAGGTTGCTCATGGGAAATAATATGACCATAAATCCTTTACACATAACTCTTTGCATCCACCTCTGATATTTTCTTAGGATAAATTTCTGGAAGTAAAATTACTTGGTCCAAAAAAAGAAAATTACTTTGTCCAAGTTTATGTAATTCTTAAGTATCTTCACAAATACAGTCAAATAGTTTTTCAACAAGGAAAGACTTTAGCTAATTTCAATCGAGTTGTTTATTTTAAAAAACAATTTTAACAAGTTAATACTTCAAAATAATATAGCAAAGCTTTAAATTTTAATATTTCTTGCTCATCTGATATATATGGATATTTTCTTTTCAATTATTTTTCAGTGCTTAAACTTAGGAAGTCCTTTACCACCGGAAGATTAATTAGTCACCTGCAGTTTAATTTGATACATTTTACTCCTTAGGACACCTGAAATTAATTTTGCTCTATAGTAAGATGTTGAAAGTAAAATTATTTATTTTGAAAATAGACGCAGCTGATAGATTTCACATTTTCAAGTGTTAGTGCAGACATTGTTATTGCACTGGGAAAGGAGGCTGACTGCCTAGCAACAATCCAGCTCTATTTTATTCTGAGAAGCAGAGCTTATGTATCTCATTCCAGTTTACTTACAGGGTAATTATATCAAGAAACCTCTATGCAGGCATTTGAGAATTTAATAGGCCCTAGACCCACTTTTTGTTAGAGAGCCCATCTCTCACAGAGTATTAAACAACTATCCCATGCTGTTTTAAATATTATTTATATCTGTAAAACATTTGAGATGATTTTATTATTAACTTTTGAATTTTGATACAGGAAACTAATTTAACTTACAGTTGACTACAATTGCTACATATATGAATTCTTTTAAAGTGAGAAATTGTAACCAATAAATTATTTTCAAGTATAAAACTATTTTACAAATAGACTTCATTTTATAGAATTTTATTTTCACAGCAGAATTTAGCAGAAAGTGCAGAGTTCCCATATGCACTCTCTTCACACACAGACACAGCCTCCCCCACCATCAACATCCCACACCTGAGTGGTACCTTTGTTACAATCAATGAACAACATTGACACCTTATTATCACACAAAGCCCATAGTTTGTATTAGGGTTCATTCTTGGTGTTGTACTAATTTTTAGACTTTTTAACTAAAATTTAATGAATTTTATATTTTAAACACTTAATTAAATATTTCTTACTTTTAATTTAATAAATCTGATGGGGGCCTCCAACATATATTTGGTAACTTTCATGTATTTTCACAAGTCCTTGAAAACACTCATTTTTTAAATTAATTTTTATTGGAGTATAGTTGCTTTACAATGCTGTGTTAGTTTCTGCTGTCCAGCAAAGTGAATCAGTTATACATATACATATATCCACTCTTTTTTAGATTCTCTTCCCATTTAGTTCACCACAGAGTACTGAGTAGAGTTCCCTGTGCTAGATAGTAGGTTCTCATTAGTTTTCTATTTTATATATAGTAGTGTATATATGTCAATCCCAATATCCCAATTTTTCCCACCCCCACTTCCTGCCTTGGTAACCATAAGATTGTTTTCTACACCTGTGACTCTATGTCTGCTTTGCAAATAAGTTCACCTTTACCATTTTTCTAAATTCCACATATAAGCAATATTATACAATATTTGTCTTTCTCTTTCTGACTTACTTCACCCTGTATGACAATCTCTAGGTCCATCCATGTCACTGCAAATGGCATTTTTCCTTCTTTTTTATGGCTGAGTAATATTCCATTGTATATATGTGCTACATCTTCTTTATCCATTCATCTGTCAATGGACATTTAGGTTTCTTCTATGTCCTGGCTATTGTAAATAGTGCTGCAGTGAAAATTGGGGTGCATGTACCTTTTTGGATTATGTTTTTTCCAGACATATGCCCAGGAGTGGGATTCCTGGGTCAATGGTAGTTCTATTTTTAGCTTTTTAAGGAACCTCCATACTGTTCTCCATAGTGGTTGTACCAATTTACATTCCCACCAACAGTGTAAGAGAGTTGCCTTTTCTCCACAGCCTCTCCAGCATTTATTGTTTGTAGATTTTTGATGATGGCCATTCTGACTCGTTTGAGGTGATACCTCATTGTAGTTTTGATTTGCATTTCTCTACTAATTAGCGATGTTGTGCATCTTTTTCATGTGCTTTTTGGCTATCTGTATGTCTTCTTTGGATAAATGTCTACTTAGGTCTTCTGCCCATTATATGATTGGGTTGTTTGTTTTTTTGATATTTACCTGTGTGAGCTATTTGTATATTTTGGAGATTAATCCCTTATCAGTTGCTTCATTTGAAAATATTTTCTCCTAATCTGAAGGTTGTCTTTTCGTTTTGTTTATGGTTTCCTTTGCTGTGCAAACGCTTTTAAGTTTAATTAGGTCCTATATGTTCATTGTTGCTTTTATTTTCATTACTTTAGGTGGTGAATCAAAAAAGATCTTGCTGTGATTTAGAATAGTGGGGGACTTTAACACCCCACTTACACCAATGGACAGATCATCCAGACAGAAAATTAATAAGGAAACACAAGCTTTAAAGGACACATTAGACCAAATAGACTTAGTTGATATTTATAGAACATTCCTTTTGAAAGCAGCAAAATACACTTTCTTTTCAAGTGCACACAGAACATTCTCCAGGATAGATCACATCTTGGATCACAAATGAAGTCTTAGTAAATTTTTAAAAATTGAAATCATATTAAGCATCTTTTCTGACCACAATGATATGAAATTAGAAATCAATTACAGAGGAAAAAAACCATATAAACACAAACGCATGGAAGCTAAGCAATACGTTATTAAATAACCAATGGGTCAATGAAGAAATCAAATAGGAAATCAATAAAATACCTAGAAACAAATGACAATGAAAACACGTTGATCCAAAACCCATGAGACACAGCAAAAGCAGTTCTAAGAGGGAAGTTTAGAGCAATACAATCTTACCTCAGGAAACAAGAAAAATCTCAAATAAACAACCTATCTTTACACCTAAAGCAACTAGAGAAAGAATAACAAAGCCTAAAATTAGTAGAAGGAAAGAAATCATAAAGATCAGAGTAGAAATAAATGAAATAGAGATTAAGAAAACAATAGGAAAAATCAATGACACAAAAAGCTTGTGCTTTGAGAACATAAAACTGATAAATCTTTAGCCAGACTCATCAAGAAAAAAAGGGAGAGAGCTCAAATCAATAAAATTAGAAATGAAAAAGAAGTTACAACTGACACCGGAGAAATACAAAGGATTATAAGACACTGCTACAAGCAACTATATGCCAATAAAATGGACAACCTAGAAGAAATGGACAAATTCCTAGAAAGGTACAACCTTCCCAGAATGAACCAGGAAGAAATAGAAAATATGAACAGACCAATCACAAGTACAGAAATTGAAAGTGTGATTAAAATACTCCCAATAAGCAAAAGTCTAGGACAAGATGGCTTCACAGGCAAACTACCAAACATTTAGAGAAGAGTAAACACCTACCCTTCTGAAACTCTTCCAAAAAACTGCAGAGGGAGGAACACTCCCAAGCTCATTCTAAGAGACCACCATCATCCTGCTACCAAAATGAGACAAAGATATCACAAAAAAAGAAAAGTATAGGCCAATATTACTAATGAACATAGATACAAAAATCCTCAATGAAATACTAGTAAACCAAATCCAACAACACATTAAAAGGATCATGTACACTGATGAAGTGGGATTTATCCCATAGATGCAAGTATTCTTTAATATATGCAAATAAATCAACGTGATACACCACATTAACAAATTGATGAATAAAAACCATATGAACAAACACTCATTTAAGTGTTAGTGTGTTCCATGTCCTGCTTTTAGGTTTTACATATATTAATTTACTTAACCTTCACAACTTAATGAGGTAGGTACTATTATTACTTTCATTTTACAGGTGAGACAATTGAGGTGTAAGTAGTACACCCAAGGTTATAAAACTAGTAAATGGAAAAGCTGTGATTCAAATTGAGACAGTTTAGATAAAAAAATAAATTCATGCTCTTCTTCCTTTGGTTGTGCTTCTCTAAGCATTCTGGCTCTGGTACCTGCTCATAACAGGATCTTTTGCTGAGCCTCCTCAAACTTGAGCATTTGGCAATGTAAACATAGGTTTGGTAGTAACTTTATTATCTCCATTTTAAAAGCATTTTTGAACTTTTCAACAAAGTAACTTTTTATATTCACACACACACACGTTTGTCAACAGACATGTACTTACATATAGCTGAAAACAAAATAACATTCTGCAGCAGCTAGTTTAGGAATGTTCAACAAATATACTTTCAGGTTATAATGGCATCTGAACTTCCTTAACTTTTTAGTTACCTTGCCTGGGCTAAGATATGGGCAGTTACCCCAAAGTGTTATTTGCTTAGTCATAGCAAAGATTGTTTCACTGCAAAAGCATCAGAATGTATAATATCTGGAAGAGACCATGGAAGCTAGTGTGTCAAAATTCCTTTCTTTTTTCTTTTTAACATCTTTATTGGAGTATAATTGCTTTACAATGTTGTGTTAGTTTCTGATGTATAACAAAGTGAACCAGCTGTATGTATACATATATCCCATACCCCCTCCCTCTTGCATCTCTCTCCCACCATCCCTATCCCACCCCTCTAGGTGGTCACAAAGCACCAAGCTGATCTCCCTGTGCTATGCAGCTGCTTCCCACTAGCTATCTATTTTACATTTGGCAGTGTATATATGTCAATGCTACTCTCTCACTTCATCCCAGCTTACAAGTTATTTTGCAGCTATGGTGATACTAAGAGATGGTATGGGCTCCTTGAATGCCAATTTCCTTATTTTTCTTCCCAGCAGAATAATTTGTCTTCTATTTCTGTTCATGTGATGTTTTACTTACACTTGTATAAAATATTTATCAAGCTTAGTCAAAATTATTTTTGCTTTCCTTGACTACATTTTGGGTTTTTTCAGGTCTTTATGTTTTATTTTAAAATACCTTTTAACTCCAATGATCTCTAAGTATCTGGCTGATAATATGCACTAACTTAGATTCAGTCAATTATTTGTTAAAGTGTAATATATTTTTCTGCACACTTTCCTCTGAGAAAATGATAACAGCAGCTGCCAAGGATTTATTATAATAGCACTTCATATTTATATAACAGAATATGTATGGTACTGTTTGCTCACCCATGTTCTCACTTGGTTCTTCCAATAACTCTAATAATTAAAAAAAGAAAAACATACAATCCCACAATTTATTGTGGAATTTGGAAGGCCACCTTGGAAGATAAAAATCCAATATTTTTTAGTACAATTACAGGCTTAGACCATGTCCAGTGACAAATCTGCTGGCCAGTGCAAGACACATATAGTACTATGAATCAAGACAATGAATATCTTAAGTGCATTAAACATTTGAATATATTTCAGAGGATCTATGAATAGTTTCAAACTTTGTTTTGGCATAAGAGATATAATTGTTAGAGTGCTGATTAATATCCATGCTTTATGTCACTTGATATACTTTTATTCATTCAACAAGAATACCCATACAAGTGCATGATGATGAATATATGTATGCGTTCAGGTAATGGGAAACAGTTTGATGTGACTGAAGTCCTAATTACTATTTGTGGCAATGATGGGCTGTGAAGAGTCAGGAAATGAGGCTGAAAAGGAATTCTAAAGACTTATTTAATATTCTTTATAATATGCTAAGTAATTTAGATTTGATTCTATAAGCAAGAAGACCAATTAAAGTTTTCAAGTAAGGGAGTCATATCTTTGAGATTCTAGAAATCTAAATCTCATAGGATTGTGCAATAAAAAATGAAAGTTGTAGTGAAGAGATAAACATTGATTTGAGGGCTACTTTTGAAGTAGAATTGATGGAACTTGTTGAATAACATGTAGAGAGGTGAGAAGAGAGAGAGGATTTAAGGATGAATAAAGCTCATAGCTTGGGCCACTAGAAGAAAAAAGTAACATTAGTAGATATATAGAAAGAGGATTAGAAACATCATGTAAGGCTGCAATAGATTCCCATAACATTCAGATGGAAGGCTACTCATGCTAGTACTGACCTAACATCACCATTTTTGTTATATGGTGGAAGGAGTAATTAGGTGTCATTATCATAGCCAATTAAGGATAGTTGAATAACCAAGTCACATTTCTAATTAATTTTACTATTTGAAATAAGGCACAAGATTGTAAAATAGAAAAAACTAAAAATGCAAAACTCAAACATTGGGATTATCATTCCTATAACTCATTAAATTCTTGCAATTAATATTAAGTCTGTTTCCTCACTTCTCCGCATATTGAAAAGTCTATGATAAGAAAACCTTAATTAGTGGAACAAATTACCTTTACTTGGTTAATCATGCATTGCTTATCAACCCTATGCACTAGTTGATAAAACAAGAGAGATTTACTCTTGCTTCAAAACAAAAAGTTTTGACAGCAATTCAAGTATAATTAATGAATTATTATACTCGTTTGAACCATATGAATCTGTCAATTTTTGACTGCTTTTGACCTACAAAAATAGCGTTCATATAATTCAATCTAATTGTTATCAGTGACCTACTTAAATTCCTGCTGTGGTAGATGTAATATGTACTTGGATTTCTAGTGATACTATGTATCTTTAAAAATAGGTCGTCTTGATTAAACAACTGACAGACATCTGTTTTACTGCTGATCAGAATGCAAGTTCTGATATTTATCAGACTTTTCCAATGGCCAACTTTATTTTCATTTTGAAAATATTATGCAAACTATCAGCAATCATTCAAAATGTACAGAACTAAAATTACTAAGCAGCTAGCAAAACCACCAACTTCAGTAGTATATTGTTATGTAGCACTTCTAGAGGATTTGTCAGTATAAAAACTCAAAAGGGCCATGATTTCTACTTTTATTAAGTGTTCACTGATATTTGGTGCTTAACAAAGGTGAGAAGGCAACACAGATATTCAATATTTTTGGACTCAATTTTATGCTTCTTTTGTGTTTTATGTTTGTTTTACCAAAACATAAAGTTTATTCTGATGTTATAGAAAAATACATTAAAACTTTTATTTTTATGTTTATACTAGAAAGTAAATGTTAGAAAATAGATTCTCAAAGAAAAAGGCATTCACAGAAGCAATTTAGGTCAGAAGAATAACAATAGTATTTAAGAAAAGCAGAGAATGCTTTCTTAATGATGGCTATATTTGCTTTACTTTAAGAAACTTAAGACAATTACCATATGATATTGCTTATTTGTGGAATCTAAAAGAATGGTACAAATGAAGTCGTTTGCAGAACAGAAATGGAGCCACAGATGTGGAGAACAAACTTGTGATTACCAGGGGAGAAGGAGGGGGAGGGGTAGACTGGGAGATTGGGATTGACATGTACACACTACTATATATAAAATAGATAACTAATAAGAACCTACTGTATGGCACAGGGAACTCTACTCAATACTCTGTAATGACCTATATGGGAAAATAATCTAAAAAAGAATGGATATCTGTATATGTACAGCTGGTTCACTTTGCTGTACAGCAGAAACTGACACAACATTGTAAATCAACTATTACTCCAATAAAAATTAATTTAAAAAAGAAACCTTCAATTTTAAGGTTTATTGTTGCTTAATAACAGCATTAATGGAAGAAAAAAACACCATATTAAATGCATCCATATATGCATGCATTCTTATTCCAGAAACATTGATATGTGAAAAAGCATGGATCTTAGAATCAAGGAAACATGGTGTTCTTTATGGCCCAGGTAGGAATTTTCCCAGAAGTTCACAGGAATGAGAAACACTGATGTACAACAAGCAACCAGTAGGAGAAGACAAAATGGAGAAGTTATAATGAAAAAGAGAGGATATCCTTTATTTGCTATAATTTATAACACTGGCATTGGAGAAGTGCAGAACAGTTTTCTTTTTTTTTTTGCTAATTATTTTCACTCCACCCACATACACATCTTTTCATATGTAATATTGCTATGCTTCCCATGCACCCCGAGAAAAAGAAGTTTAGCTTATCATGATGTGTATAGGGAATAATTTCAAAAAGAGTTATTTTATATGTATGAAGAAATAATTCTATTTTCTATCTCCCATAAGGATAAAGCCTGCTTATATATGCAATACCTCACAGGGTCTGAGTCTATGGATTTAGATTTATGTTATAAAGGGTCCAAGTGGATGGTTAATTTCCTATCACAGCATAATGCTTATATATATTCTCTCACACACATATGCATTTAATAGACTTTATTTTATATAGCAGTTTTAGATTTACAGAAGTTTTGAGCAGAAAGTACAAAGAGTTCCCATATCCCTTGCTCTCTGCACAGACTTTTCCCTATTATTAATATATTGCATTAATGTGGTACATTTGTTAAAATGGTTGAAACAATGTTTTTAATGGACTTTACTTTTTACAGGAGTTTTAGGTTCATGGCAAAATTGAACATAAAGAGTGTTCCCCTATACCCCCTACCCCCACACATAAACAGTTTTCCTCACTATCAACATCTCATTCCAGAGTATTATACAGTTAATACCTTGAACAATGTGGGGCTTAGGGACATCAACACCCCGCACAGTAAAAAATCTGAGTATAGCTTTAGACTCCTCTAAAACTTAACTACTAGTAGCCTACTGTTGGCCAGAAACCTTACTAATAACATAAACAGCCGATTAACATATATTTTGTATGTTTATGTGTATTATATACAGTATTCTTACAATAAAGTAAGCTAGAGAAAAGAAAAGGTTATTAAGAAAATCATAAGGAAGAGAAAATATATTTATAGTGCTGTACTGTATTTATTGATACCATAAGTTTACATCATCTGTTTACAAGATGAATTGTCTGTCTTGTCAGTACTCACATCAATATTGTCTCATATGACACAAAACTCTTTAATGTGATATGTATTATTAACACTAGATATCAAAATGAAAAGATAATGTGAAAAGTAAATTCATATTTATTTACAGATATAATGATTTATGCATTGATAACAAAGAAGCAGCAATATGATTGCTCCATGGTAGCCTAGTGTAATAGATATGATTGCTTCACAATAGCCTAGCCTGTACACTAATGATGAATCATTATAAATTTTTATGACATACAGCATTATACTCATATTCATAATATAATGGAAATATGGTTATATACTTTTAAAAAACAACTTACCTGGGATGATAGGTTGATATGTAGTTTTTCCAATTATATAGGAGTATAGTTGCTTTACAACGTTGTGTTCATTTCTTGCTGTACAGCAAAGTGAATCAGTCATACGTATACATATATCCACTCTTTTTTAGATTTCCTTCCCATTTAGGTCACCACAGAGCATTGAGTAGAGTTCCCTGTGCTATACAGTAGTTTTGAAAGCAGTGCTGTAAAACAGTAAGAAAACTAACATGGTATTGATTTTACATTAAATAGAACTCACCTTACGCCTATGTAAGGATAGACTATCCACTTCAATACAAGTCTTCTACATGATGTTCCACACTATGAATACTTAGGCCATGATGACGATGATGATGAAACAAAAATGTCTCATCCAGTTCTTGTCGTACAATTATTAGATTTTCACATGAAGACTCACACATACACAACAGATAAGTTATTAACAGTACAGCACAATGATTAGTTACTATTCCTTAGGTGGGTGTGGATCATCATAAAAGTCTTTATCCTCTTCATCTCCACATTGAATAGGCTAAGGAGGAGGTAGAGGAGGGGTTCGTCTTGCTGTCTCAGAGGTGGCAAAGGTGGAAGAGTTGGAGGAGAAGGAAGGTAGGCAGAAGAGACAGGCATACTTGGTGAAACTTTACAGAAATACATTGTAATTTCTATCTATTTTGCTTTTTTATTTCTCTAAAACTGTTTCTATATGGCACTGATCCTTCTTCCACTGTTTGCTGCTAAAGCAGTTTCAGTGACCATATCATGGAAGGATCCATGTCCTATAAGAAGTCAAAAGCAGTCTTGAATATTTGGAACCCTTCTGCCAGATTGTCTACATCAGTTTTTTTCTGGCACTACTTTTTCTAAGTCTTCTTCCTCATTGTCTGGCACTGGTTCAGAAGCACTCATCCTAATCAAGTAGTCTTCTTTTAATTCCTCTGGTGTGCTGTCAACTGGTTCTTTTTTAATTAATTTTTATTGGAGTATAGTTGATTTACAATGTTTTGTTAGTTTCTGCTGTACAGCAAAGTAAATCAGTTATATGTATACATATATCCAGTCTTTTTTAGATTATTTTCCCATATAGGTCATTACAGAGTATTGAGTAGAGTTCCCTGTGCTGTACAGTAGGTCTTTATTAGTTATCTATTTTATATATAGTAGTGTGTACATGTCAATACCAATCTCCCAATTTATCCCTCCCCCCCTTTCCCCCTTGGTAAACATAAGTTTGTTTTCTACATCTGTGACTATATTTCTGTTTTGTAAATAAGTTCATTTGTACCATTTTTTTTAGATTCCACATATAAGCAATATCATATGATATTTGTCTTTCTCTGTCTGACTTACTTCACTCAGTATGACACTCTCCAGCAATTCAACTTTTTCCTTGTAACATTATGACTGTTCTGTTGTTCTTAGGGACAATTCCAGCATGATTAGTGGCACTTCATATGGGTTCCATCATGTTATTACAAGGTTTACAGTATTGTACAAAACACAATGAGCATTGCACTAAACACAATGAAAAATACGTGAGAACCATAAGAGATCACTTTTTACTCTAAATCACAAATTACTGGAGAGTTGAACTGCTCATGGGAGATGATTAGCATCACATGATTTAAGCAGATATTTGAAACACTTGAGCCACGGCAATAGCAACAGAAGGTGACTACACACTTATTATAGTAGTACAGTATATACTAGAGTTAATTTTATGCAATTATAGTTTAATACTACATTTTTATATTTGTTTACATTTCTCTCCACTGGGAATGGTGTCATGTACAATCTGCATTTACGTGCCTAACTTTATTTTTTTTTTAACATCTTTATTGGGGTATAATTGCTTTACAATGGTGTGTTAGTTTTTGCTTTATAACAAAGTGAATCAGTTATACATATACATAAGTTCCCATATCTCTTCCTTCTTGCGTCTCCCTACCTCCCAAACTCCCTATGCCACCCGTCTAGGTGGTCACAAAGCACAGAGCTGATCTTCCTGTGCTATGCGGCTGCTTCCCACTAGCTACCTATTTTACGTTTGGTAGTGTATATATGTCCATGCCACTCTCTCATTTTGTCCCAGATTACCCTTCCCCCTCCCTGTATCCTCAAGTCCACTCTCCATTAGGTCTGTGTCCTTATTCCCTTCTTGCCCCTATGTTCTTCATGACCTTCCTATTTTTTTCTTAGATTCCATATATATATATATATATATATATATATATATATATATATATATATATATATATATGTGTGTGTGTGTGTGTGTGTGTTAGCATATGGTATTTGTTTTTCTCTTTCTCACTTACTTCATTCTGTATGACAGACTCTCGGTCCATCCAGCTCATTACAAATAACTCAATTTCATTTCTATTTATGGCTGAGTAATATTCCATTGTAAATATGTGCCACATCTTCTTTTTTTTTAACATCTTTATTGGAGTATAATTGCTTTACAATGGTGTGTTAGTTTCTGCTTGATAACAAAGTGAATCAGTTATACATATACATATGTTCCCATATCTCTTCCCTCTTGCATCTCCCTCCCTCAACACTCCCTATCCCACCCCTCTAGGTGGTCACAAAGCACCGAGCTGATATCCCTGTGCTATGCGGCTGCTTCCCACCAGCTATCTATTTTACATTTGGTAGTGTATATATGTCTATGCCACTCCCTCACCCTGTCACATCTTACCCCTCCCCCTCCCCATATCCTCAAGTCCATTCTCTAGTAGGTCTGTGTCTTTATTCCCGTCTTGCCACTAGGTTCTTCATGACCTTTTTTTCCCCTTAGATTCCATATATATGTGTAAGCATACTGTATTTGTTTTTCTCTTTCTGACTTACTTCACTCTGTATGACAGACTCTAACTCCATCCACCTAACTACAAATACCTCCGTTTCATTTCTTTTAATGGCTGAGTAATATTCCATTGTATATACGTGCCACATCTTCTTTATCCATTCATCCGATGATGGACACTTAGGTTGCTTCCATGTCCTGGCTATTGTAAATAGAGCTGCAATGAACATTTTGGTACATGACTCTTTTTGAATTATGGTTTTCTCAGGGTATATGCCCAGTAGTGGGATAGCTGGTTCGTATGGTAGTTCTATTTTTAATTTTTTAAGGAACCTCCATACTGTTCTCCATAGTGGCTGTATCAATTAACATTCCCACCAACAGTGCAAGAGTGTTCCCTTTTCTCCACACCCTCTCCAGCATTTATTGTTTCTAGATTTTTTGGTGATGGCCATTCTGATCGGTGTGAGATGATATCTCATTGTAGTTTTGATTTACATTTCTCTAATGATCAATGATGTTGAGCATTCTTTCATGTGTCTGTTGGCAATCTGTATATCTTCTTTGGAGAAATGTCTATTTAGGTCTTCTGCCCATTTTTGGATTGGGTTGTTTGTTTTTTTGTTATTGAGCTGCATGAGCTGCTTGTAAATCTTGGAGATTAATCCTTTGTCAGTTGCTTCATTTGCAAATATTTTCTCCCATTCTGAGGGTTGTCTTTTCGTCTTGTTTATGGTTTCCTTTGCTGTGCAAAAGCTTTTAAGTTTCATTAGGTCCCATATGTTTATTTGTGTCTTTATTTCCATTTGTCTAGGAGCTGGGTCAAAAAGGATCTTGCTGTGATTTATGTCATAGAGTGTTCTGCCTATGTTTTCCTCTAAGAGTTTAATAGTGTCTGGCCTTACACTTAGGTCTTTAATCCATTTTGAGTTTATTTTTGTGTATGGTGTCAGGGAGTGTTCTAATTTCATACTTTTACATGTACCTGTCCGATTTTCCCAGCACCACTTATTGAAGAGGCTGTCTTTTCTCCACTGTATATGCTTGCCCCCTTTATGAAAGATAAGGTGACCATATGTGCGTGGGGTAATCTCTCGGCTTTCTAACCTGTTCCATTGTTCTATATTTCTGTTTTTGTGCCAGTACCAAACTGTCTTGATTACTGTAGCTTTGTAATACAGTCTGAATTCAGGGAGCCTGATTCCTCCAGTTCCGTTTTTCGTTCTCAAGATTGCTTTGGCTATTCGGGGTCTTTTGTGTTTCCATACAAATTGTGAATATTTTTGTTCTAGTTCTGTGAAAAATGCCAGTGGTAGTTTGATAGGGATTGCATTGAATCTGTAGATTGCTTTGGGTAGTAGAGTCATTTTCACAATGTTGATTCTTCCAATCCAAGAACATGGTATATCTCTCCATCTATTTGTATCATCTTTCATTTCTTTCATCAGTGTCCTATAATTTTCTGCATACAGGTCTTTTGTCTCCTTAGGTAGGTTTATTCCTAGATATTTTATTCTTTTTGTTGCAATGGTAAACGGGAGTATTTTTTTAATTTCACTTTCAGAATTTTCATCATTAGTGTATAGGAATGCAAGAGATTTCTGTGCATTAATTTTGTATCCTGCTACTTTACCAAATTCATTGATTAGCTCTAGGAGTTTTCTGGTAGCATCTTTAGGATTCTCTATGTATAGTATCATGTCATCTGCCAACAGTGACAGCTTTACTTCTTCTTTTCCGATTTGGATTCCTTTTATTTCTTTTTCTTCTCTGATTGCTGTGGCTAACACTTCCAAAACTATGTTGAATAATAGTGGTGAGAGTGGGCAACCTTGTCTTGTTCCTGATCTTAGTGGAAATGGTTTCAGTTTTTCACCATTGAGGAAAATGTTGGCTGTGGGTTTGTCATATATGGCCTTTA
Source organism: Balaenoptera acutorostrata (assembly GCF_949987535.1). Taxonomy (NCBI): domain Eukaryota; kingdom Metazoa; phylum Chordata; class Mammalia; order Artiodactyla; family Balaenopteridae; genus Balaenoptera; species Balaenoptera acutorostrata. The sequence continues at coordinate 75,671,254 of NC_080085.1, forward strand.
TTATGCTGAGGGAAGTTCTCTCTTTGCCTACTTTCTGCAGGGTTTTTATCATAAATAGGTGTTGAATTTTCTCAAAAGCTTTCTCTGCATCTATTGAGATGATCATATGGTTTTTCTCCTTCAATTTGTTAATATGATGTATCACGTTGATTGATTTGCGTATATTGAAGAATCCTTGCATTCCTGGAATAAACCCCACTTGATCATGGTGTATGATCCTTTTAATGTGATGTTGGATTCTGTTTGCTAGTATTTTGTTGAAGATTTTTGCATCTATGTTCATCAGTGATATTGTCCTGTAGTTTTCTTTCTTTGTAACATCTTTGTCTGGTTTTAGTATCAGGGTGATGGTGGCCTCGTAGAGTGAGTTTGGGAGTGTTCCTCCCTCTGCAATATTTTGGAAGAGTTTGAGAACGATAGGTGTTAGCTCTTCTCTAGATGTTTGATAGAATTCGCCTGTGAAGCCATCTGGTTCTGGGCTTTTGTTTGTTGGAAGATTTTTAATCACAGTTTCAATTTCAGTGCTTGTGATTGGTCTGTTCATATTTTCTATTTCTTCCTGGTTCAGTCTGGGCAGGTTTTGCATTTCTAAGAATCTGTCCATTTCTTCCAGGTTGTCCATTTTATTGACATAGAGTTTCTTGTCATAATCTCTCATGATCATTTGTATTTCTGCAGTGTCAGTGGTTACTTCTCCTTTTTCATTTCTAATTCTATTGATTTGAGTCTTCACCCTTTTTCTCTTGATGAGTCTGGCTAATGGTTTATCAATTTTGTTTATCTTCTCAAAGACCAACTTTAATTTCATTGATTTTTGCTATTGTTTCCTTCATTTTTTTTTCAGTTATTTCTGATCTGATCTTTATGATTTCTTTCCTTCTGCTAGCTTTGGGGTTTTTTTGTTCTTCTTTCTCTAATTGCTTTAGGTGCAAGTTTAGGTTGTTTATTTGAAATGTTTCCTGTTTCTTAATGTAGGATTGTATTGTTATAAACTTCCTTCTTAGAACTGCTTTTGATGCATCCCATAGGTTATGGTTCGTCCTGTCTCCACTGTCATTTGTTTTTAGGTATTTTTTGATTTCCTGTTTGATTTATTCAGTGATCACTTGGTTATTAAGTAGTGTATTGTTTAGCCTCCATATTTTTGTATTTTTAACAGATCTTTTCCTGTAATTGGTATCAAGTCTCATAGTGTTGTGGTCAGAAAAGTTACCTGATACGATTTCCATTTTCTTAAATTTACCAAGGATTGATTTGTGACCCAAGATATGATCTATCCTGGAGAATGTTCCATGAGCACTTGAGAAGAATGTGTATTCTGTCGTTTTTGGATGGAATGTCCTATAAATATCAATTAAGTCCATCTTGTTTAATGTATCCTTTAAAGCTTGTGTTTCCTTATTTATTTTCATTTGGATAATCTGTCCATTGGTGAAAGTGGGATGTTAAGCCCCTACTCTGGTTGTGTTACTGTCGATTTCTCCTTTTATGGCTGTTAGTATTTGCCTTATGTTTTGAGGTGCTCCTATGTGGGGTGCATAAATATATACAATTGTTACATCTTCTTCTAGTCAATCCCTTGATCATTATGTAGTGTCCTTCTTTGTCTCTTATAATAGTCTTTATTTTATAGTCTATTTTTTCTGATATGAGAATTGCTACTCCAGCTTTCTTTGATTTCCATTTGCATGGAATATCATTTTCCATCCACTCACTTTCAGTCTGTTTGTGTCTCTAGGTCTGAAGTGGGTCTCCTGTAGACAGCATATATGTGGGTCTTGTTTTTGGATCCATTCAGCCAGTCTATGTCTTTTGGTTGGAGCATTTAATCCATTTACATTTAAGGTACTTATCGATATGTATGTTCCTATTCCCATTTTCTTAATTGTTTTGGGTTTGTTATTGTAGGTTTTTCTCCTTCATCACTTTAAATATGTCCTGCACTCCCTTCTGCATTGCAGAGTTTCTGCTGAAAGATCAGCTGTTAACCTTATGGGGATTCCCTTGTGTGTTATTTGTTGTTTTTGCACTGCTGCTTTTAATATGTTTTCTTTATATTTAATTTTTGATAGTTTGATTAATATGTGTCTTGACGTGTCTCTCCTTGGATTTATCCTGTATGGGACTCTCTGTGCTTCCAGGACTTGATTAACTATTTCCTTTCCCATATTAGGGATGTTTTCAACTATAATCTCTTCAAATATTTTCTCAGTCCCTTTCTTTTTCTCTTCTTCTGGGACCCATATAATTCGAATGTTGGTGCACTTAATGTTGTTCCAGAGGTCTCTGAGACTGTCCTCAGTTCTTTTCATTCCTTTTTCTTTATTCTGCTCTTCAGTAACTATTTCCACTCTTTTATCTTCCAGGTCACTTATCCGTTCTTCTTCCTCAGTTATTCTGCTATTGATCCCTTCTAGAGAATTTTTAATTTCATTTATTGTGTTGTTCATCACTGTTTGTTTGCTCTTTAGTTCTTCTAGGTCCTTGTTAAGCGTTTCTTTTATTTTCTCTATTGTATCTCCAAGATTTTGGATCATCTTTACTATCATTATTCTGATTTCTTTTTCAGGTAGACTGCCTATTTCCTCTTCATTTGCTAGGTATGGTGGGTTTTTACCTTGCTCCTTCATCTGCTGTGTTTCTCTGTCTTCTCATTTTGCTTAACTTACTGTGTTTGGAGTCTCCTTTTCACAGGCTGCAAGTTCATAGTTCCCGTTGTTTTTCGTGTCTGTCCCCAGTGGCTAAGGTTGGTTCAGTGGGTTGTGTAGGCTTCCTGGTGGAGGGGACTAGTTCCTGTGTTCTGGTGGATGAGGTTGGATCTTGTCTTTCTGGTGGGCAGGTCCACATCTGCTGGTGTGTTTTGGGGTGTCTGTGTCCTCATTATGATTTTAGGCAGCCTCTCTGCTAATGGATGGGGCTGTGTTCCTGTCTTGCTAGTTGTTTGGCATAGGGTGTCCAGAACTGTAGCTTGCTGGTCATTGAGTCAAGCTGGGTCTTGGCGTTGTGATTGAGATCTCTGGGAGATTTTTGCCATTTCATATTATGTGGGTCTGGGAGGTCTCTTGTGGATCAGTGTCCTGACGGTGGCTCTCCCACCTCAGAGGCACAGCACTGACTCCTGGCTGTAGCACCAAGAGACTTTCATCCACACGGCTCAGAATAAAATGGAGCAAAAATAGAAAGAAAGAAGGAATATAACATAAAATTAAATAAAGTAAAATAAAATAAAATAAAATAATTAAAATAAAAAATAAAAAATAATTATTAAGAAAAAAAATTAAAAATTAAAAAAGAAAGAAAAACAAAAACAGAAAAAAAAGGACAGACAGAACCCTAGGACTAATTGTAAAAGCAAAGCTATACAGACAAAATTACACACAGAAGCATACACATACACACTCACAAAAAGAGAAAAAGGGGAAAAAAATATATATCTTTGTTCCCAAAGTCCACCTCCTCAATTTTGGATGATTCGTTGTCTATTCAGGTATTCCACCGATGCAGGGTACATCAAGTTGTTTGTGGAGATTTATTCCACTGCTCCTGAGTCTGCTGGGAGAAATTTCCCTTTCTCTTCTTTGTTTGCATGGCTCCCTGGGTTCAGGTTTTGATTTGGACCCGCCTCTGCACATAAGTCACTTGAAGGCGTCTGTTCTTCGCTCAGACAAGATGGGGTTAAAGGAGCAGCTGATTCGGGTTCTCTGGCTCACTCAGGCCGGGAGGAGGGAGGGGTATGGATGCCGCATGAGCCTGCGACGGCTGAGGCCGGTGTTAGGTTGCAACAGCCTGAGGTGCGCCGTGTGTACTGCCTGGGAAGTTGTCCCTGGATCACGGGACTCTGGCAGTTGCGGGCTGCACAGCCTTCAGGGATGGGCGGTTTGGATAGTGACCTGTGCTCGCACACAGGCTTCTTGGTGGTGGCAGTAGCAGCCTTAGTGTCCCATACCTATCTCTGGGGTCCACGCTGATAGCCGCGGCTCGCTCCCGTCTCTGGAGCTCCTTTAAGCAGCGCTCTTAATCCCCTCTCCTTGCGCACCAGGAAACAAAGAGGCAAGAAAAAGTCTCTTGCCTCTTCGGCAGCTCCAGACTTTTTCCCGGACTACCTCCCGACTAGCTGTGGCTCACTAGTCCCCTTCAGGCTGTGTTCACGCAGCCAACCGCAGTCCTCTTCCTGGGGTCTGACCGAAGCCTGAGCCTCAGCTCCCAGCCCCCGCCCACCCCAGTGGGTGAGTAGACAAGCCTTTCGGGCTGGTGAGTTTTGGTCGGCACTGTTCCTCTGTGCGGGAATCTCTCTGCTTTGCCCTCTGCACCCCTGTTGCTGCACTCTCCTCCGTGGCTCCAAAGCCCCCCCCCTCCACCACCCGTAGTCTCTGCCTGCGAAGGGGCTTCCTAGTGTGTGGAAACCTTTCCTCCTTCACAGCTCCCCCCCACTGGTGCAGGTCCTGTCCCTATTCTTTTGTCTCTGTTTTTTTCTTTTTACTTTTGCCCTACCCTGATATGTGGGGAGTTTCTTGCCTTTTGGGAGGTCTGAGGTCTTCTGCCAGCATTCAGTGTGTGTCCTGTAGGAGTTGTTCCACATGTAGATGTATTTCTGATGTATTTGTGTGGAGGAAGGTGATCTCTGCGTCTTACTCTTCCACCATCTTGAAGCTCCTCCTATGTGCCTAAGTTTTTGGTCTTTGTTGTCTTTTTTCTTTATAAATTTTTTATACAATGTTTTTTATACAATGTTTACATTTTATTTCCAGTTATTACAAAATTCTGGCTATATTCCCCATGTTGTACAATACAACCTTGTAGCCCAACTTACACCCAATAGTTTGTAACTCCCACTCCCCCACCCTTATGTTGCCCCTCGCCCCCTCCCCACAGGTAACTGCTACTTTGTTGTCTATATCTGTCTTCTTTTTTTTGTTGTTATATTCATTAGTTTGTTGCATTTTTTTAGGTTCCACATATAAGTGATATCATACAATATTTGTCTTTCTCTGACTTATTTCACTGAGCATAATACCTTCCAAGTCTATCCATGTTGCAGCAAATGGCAAAATTTTGTTCTTTTTTAATGCCAAGTAGTATTCCGTTGTATATACATGCCACATCTTCTTTATCCATTCATCTGTTGATATACACTTAGGTTTCTTCCATATCTTGGCAGTTGTAAATAATACTGCTATAAACATTGGGGTGCATGTATCTTTTCCAATTAGTGTTTCATTTTATTCTAATATATACCTATGAGACCTAGCCACAGCAATCAGAGAAGAAAAGGAAATAGAAGGAATCCATGTTGGAAAGATAGAAGTAAAACTGCCACTCTTTGCAGATGACATGATACTATACATCGAAAATCCTAAAGTCACCGCCAGAAAACTACTAGAGCTCATCAATGAATTCAGTAAAGTTGCCAGATGATACAAAATAAATATACGGAAATCTGTTGCATTTGTATAAACTAACAGCCAGGTATCAAAAAGAGAAATTTTAAAAAAAATCAATTTACCATTGTATCAAAAAGGATAATATACCTAGGAATAAACCTACCTAAGGAGGCAAAAGACCTGTACTCAGAAAACTATAAGTCACTTATGAAAGAGTTTGAAAGAGACACAAACAGAAAGATATACTGTGTTCTTGGATTGGAAGAATTAATATCATTAAAATGACCATACTACCCAAGGCAATCTACAGATTCAATGCAACCCCTGTGAAAATACCAATGGCATTTTTCATAGAACTAGAACAAATAACTTTAAAATTTATATGGAAACACAAAAGACCCTGAATAGCCAAAACAACCTTGAGAAAGAATGGAGCTAAAGGATCATGCTCCCTGACTTTAGACTCTACTAGAAAGCTATAGTAATCAAAACAGTATGGTGCTTGCTCAAAAATTAACACATAGAACAATGGAATAAATAAATAAACCCATGCACTACGGTCAATTAATCTATGACAAAGGAGGCAAGAATATACAATGGAGAGAAGACAATCTCTTCAATAAATGGTGCTGGGGAAACTGGGCAGTTATATATAAAATAGAATGAAATTAGAATATTCAAAAATAAACTCAGAAGACCTAAATGTAAGACCAGATACTATAAAACTCCTAGAGGAAAACAGGCAGAACACTCTGACATAAATCACAGCACATCTATATCTTTTGATCAGGGCATTTAGTCCATCAACATTTATAGTAATTATTGATACATATGTACATATTGCCATTTAATTACTTGTTTTCCAGTTGTTTTTGTATTTATTCTCTCTTCATTTCTTCGTTTTGTTTCTCCTATTGTGGATTGATGAATTCAGTTTTTAGTAGCTTGGGTTCTTTTATTTTTGTTTTCTGTGTATCTATTGATTTGTGATTACTGTGGTGTTTATATATGCTGACCCATAATTATATCTATTTTATTTAAACTGATAGTCATTTTGGTTCAGATACATTCTAAAAGGTCTACACTTTTTACTTCCCTCCTCCATTTTTTTGTGTTTTTGATGTTATATTTTACACCTTCATCCTTATCCCTTTACTGTTTACTGTAGTTATAATTGCGTTTACAAACTTTTGTCTTTTAATCTAAATACATACTGGCTTATTTAAGTGATCTTCAATCCTTACTATACATTTGCCTTTTCTATTGGGATTTTCCCTTTCCTATATATTTTTATTTCTTTTCCATTTTGAGAAGATTCTTCAACATTTCATTTAGGGAAGGTTTAGTATTGCTGAATTCTTTGCTTTCGCTTGTCTGAAAAATTCTTTATCTCTCCTTCTATTATAAATTATAATCTTGCAGTGTAGATTATCCCAGGTTACACAGGTTTTTTTCCTTGCAGCACTTTGAATATATCATGCCACCCTCTTCTGGCCTGCAAAATTTCTACAGAGAAATCAGCCAATAACTTATGGTAATTCTCCTTTATATGACTCTTTGTTTTTCTCTTGCTGCCTTTAGAATTCTCTACTTATATTTAATTTTTTTTAATTTTAATTACGATGTGTCTCAGTGTGGGTCTGTTTGAGTTCATTTTGTTTGGGACCCTCTGTGTTTCCCGTACCTTGCTATCTGTTTCCGTTTTCAGATTTGGGAAGTTTTCATCTGTAATTTCTTAAAATACATTTTCCATCCCCTTCTCTCTCTCTTCTCCTTCTGGAACCCTTATAATGAGATTATTGGCATGCTTGATTTTATCCCAGACATCTCATGTAGTAGTCGTACTTTTTTTTCTTACTCTCTTCTGTTCTGATTGTGTGATTTTCATCCATTATTGTATCTTCCAGATCACTTATGTATTCTTCTGTGTCATTTTGTCTTCTCTTCATTGTTTCTAAAGTGTTTTTACCTAAGATATTGAATTATCTATTCTTTATTGTGTCTTTTTATATTTTCTAGTTCCTTGTTAAAATGATATGTATAAGATCAATTCTATTGCTTAATTCTGTTAGCATTTTTGTTACCCATTTTTTGAATTCTTTATCTGGTAACTGTTTATTTCTGTTATTTCTGTTCCTTATTTTTTTCAGGGGTTTCACTTACTCTTTCAATTGAGTAGTTCTCCTGCATTTTCATTTTATTTACCTTTCTCTGTCTCTATGAAATTAGTTGAAACAATTATCTTTATTGGTTTTGAAATGGTGTTCTTATGTGGGAGTGTCCCTATGCAGACTGTGTGTGCCCAATGCCTCTTTTGGGATGGCTGGATTTGATGTGGACACCACTCACCTCTTTCCTCAGCATGTGCTGGCAGCTTTCATCTTAGGGGGTGTGACTATTGATGGAGGAGCTAGAGTCTGTTATGTGTTTAAGGCTGGACTTCATCTCTGCTCAGTGGCTCTCACTGCCCTTTCATGGGTGGGGTCTGCTCCCAAGTTGCTGGAGTGGAAGCCCTGAGGGTCAGGCTCAAGCTGGTTCTGTTCCCTTTAACTGTGTGTTTTCCCATTTCTCTACACTTGGAACTTTGTCCCAATGGAGAGAAGTGCTGAAGCAAGTGGGGCTCATGTGCTTACAAAGGTCCAATGCTCTGTCTGTGTATATGTCTTTGGCTTTGCAGCCCATGTTCACATATTTTTCCTTGTTGTGGATGCCCCAGATCTAGTGCTAGACTGTGGTATAGAGTGAGTGGGGGCCAGGGCATTCATTTGGATTGGGCTGAGTATTGCAGCAAAGTGGTCATGGGAATTCTGGCAGCCACACTACCATCAGAAGTCTGGGCTACTTCTAGAGCACTGCTTGTACAAGGGCCAATAATGGTCACTCTGTTTGGGCTATGCCCTGGGTCCCTGGGTTGCCTCTGCATCCCTAGATCGAGTATTTTCCCAGGTCCTACATGCCCTACATCCAGTGCAAAGCTGTGGGGTGGAGTGAGTGGGACCAGGGCATTCATTTGGCTAGGACTGGGGAACAAGCTGAAGCAGTAGTCGCTAGCACAGACTTCTCTCTGCCCTGCCTGGGAGCAAGCCATCACCCATACACTCCTCATGAGTGGAGTCTAGGCTTCTCCAGCCTTTCTATCTGCCCAAGCAGTTCACCAAACAGCCAAGGAGTCTTGTCTCCTATGTGTAGGACCCCAGGCCTGAAATGCCCAGTCTGTGGGTCAGCCCACTCTCTCCCCAGGGCTAGTATCCCCCTGCATGATTTCCCTTTTCCTTTGGGTCCTCTCCCAGGGGCACAGGTCCCATCTGATGCTTTTCTTTCCATCCTACTGGACTATGAATTGAGTGTATCTCTCTTACAGCCTTGTTTATACAGGATCCTTCTGCCAGCTCTAGTTAGTTTTCCATGAAAATTTTTCCACATGTAGATGTATTTTTGATGTGTTCTTGGGGTAGGTGAGCTCCAAGCCGTCTTACTCTGCCATCTCAATCTGCCTCTTCAATATTTTCTAATTTCTGTTTTGATTTCTTCTATGCATCACTGGTTGTTAAGAATGTGCTAATTTCAACATATTGTGAATTTTCCAGTTTTCCTACCAATATTGATTACTAGTTTCATTCCATAGTAATCAGAAAAGATATGTGGCATGATTTCAATATTCTTAAATTGACTGAGATTCATTTTGTAACATAATATGTAATCTATTGTGGAGAATGTTCTATGTGCATTTTAGAAGAATGTGTATTCAGATGCTATTGGGTGACATATTCTCTATATGTCTGTTAGTTCTAGTTGGTTTATAGTGTTATTCAAGTCTTCTGTTTCCTATTGATTTTCCATCTGGTTTTTCTATCAGTTATGGAAAGTGGAGTATTAATTTCTTTTACTATAATTTGGTAATTGTCTACTTTTCACTTTGCTTCTATCAATGATTCCTTCACATATTTGGGTGCTATGATGTTGTGTGCAAATTATGTTTTCATAATTTTTATGTCCTACAGGTGAATTTACCCTTTTATTATTGTGTAATATTTTTATCTCTTGTGAGAGTTTTTGTCTTAAAGTTTACTTTATCTGGTAAAACTATGGTCACTCCTGCTTTCTTTTGGTTATCATTATCATATAATGTCTTTTTCCATCCTTTCACTTTCAGCCTATGTGTGTCTTTACATCTAAGGTATATCCCTTGTAAACCGCATATAGTTAAATCTTGTCTATAGCATATAGTTCTATCCATTCAAGCCACTTTATAACTTTAGAATGGGGAATTTAATCCATTTACATTTAAAGTAATCAGATAGAAAAGTACTATTTTCATTGTGTTAATTTTTTGTATATCTTGTACTTATTTCATCTCTCCTTCCTCTCTCTTCCTTTGTGTTTCATTGAATTTTTTGCATTGGCATGGTTTGATTCCTTTCTTATTTACTTTTCTTTTTAAAATTGTTTCCAGTATTATTAAGAAATAATTGACATACATCACTGTACAAGTTTAAGGCATTCATAATGATGATATGATTTACATCAATTGTGAAATGATTACCACAAAAGGTTGAGCTAACATCTATCTTCTCATACATATACAATAAAAGAAAAGAAAAGGAGAAAAAATTCTCCTTGTGATGAGAACTCCTAGGCTTTACTTTCTTAACAGTCCTATATATTATACAGAAGTGTCAGTTATAGTCATCCTGTTGCACATTACATCACTACTACTTGCATACCTTATAACAAGAAGTTTGTATCTTTTTACCACCTTCCTCAGATTCTCCTTCCCTCCACTCTCCACCTCTGGTAACCACAAGTTTGATCTCTTTTTATATGAGTTTGTATGTTTGTTTTTAGATTCCACATAAAAGTGAGATCATACAGTATTTTTCTTTCTCTGTCAGACATTTAATTTAGCATAATGTCTTCAAGGTTCATCTATGTTGTCACAAATGACAGGATTTCCTCATTTTTTATGGTGAAATAATATTCCATACATATAAAATATATGTCAGACCTTATTTATCCATTCATCCATCAATAGATGCTTACTTTGTTTCCATGTCTTGGCTATTGTAAATAATGCTGCTATGAACTTGGGGGTGCAGATATCTTGTTGAGTTACTTTTTCACTTCCTTTGGATACATTCCCAGAAATGGAATTGCTGGATTGCATGGAAGGTCATTTTTAATTGTGTGAGATTCTTTTATACAGTGTTTTATAGTGGCTATGCCAATTCAAAAACACACAAACAGTGCTTAAGGGGTTCCTTTAGTCTATATCCATGACAGCATTTGTTATCTCTTATCTTTATTTTACTTAATTTTCATTGGAGTACAGTTGTTTTACAATGCTGTGTTAGTTTCTGCTGTACAGCAAAGTGAATCAGCTATATGTATACATATATCACCTATTTTTTGAATTTCCTTCCCATTTAGGTCACCACAGAGCATTAAGTAGAGTTCCATGTGCTATACAGTAGGTTCTCATTAGCTAACTATTTTATACATAGAAGTGTAAATATGTCAATTCTAATCTCCCAATTCATCCAACCCACCTTTCCCCTCCTGGTACTCATAAATCCTTTCTCTACATCTGTCTCTCTATGTTCATATATATATATCATTTTTCTATATTCCACATATAAGCAAACTTATATATCTGTTTTTCTGTTTCTGACTTACTTAAGTCTGTATGACAGTCTCTAGGTCCATCCAGGTCTCTGCAAATGGCACAATTTTGTTCCTTCTTATGGCTGAGTAATATTCCATTGTATATATTTACCACATCTTCTTAATTCATTCATCTGTTGATGGACACTTAGATTGCTTCCATGTCCTGTTTCTTGTAAATAGTGTTGCAATGAATAGTGGGGTGCATGTATTTTTTGAATTATGGTTTCCTCCGGGTATATGCCAAAGAGTGGGATTGCTGGGTCATATAGTAGTTCTATTTTTACATTTTTAAGGAATTTCCCTACTGCTCTCCATAGAGGCTGTAACAATTTACATTCCTACTAACAGTGTAAGAGGGTTCCCTTTTCTCCACACCCTCTCCAGCATTTATTGTTTGTAGATTTTTTGATGATGGATATTCTGACCAGTGTGAGGTGATACCTCACTGTAGTTTTGATTTGCATTTCTCTACTAATTAGTGATGTTGAGCATTTTTTCATGTGTTTGTTGACCATCTGTATGTCTTCTTTGGATAAATGTCTTTTTAGGTCTTCTGCCCATTTTTTCATTTTTTTTTTGTTTTGTTTTGTTTTTGTTTTTTATTGAGCTGCATGAGCTGTTTGTATATTTTGGAGATTAATCCTTTGTCAGTTGCTTCATTTGTAAATATTTTCTCCCATTCTGAGGGTTGTGTTTTGGTTTTGTTTATGGTTTCCTTTGCTGTGCAAAAGCTTTTAGGTTTAATTAGGTCCTATTTGTTAATTTTTGTTTTTATTTTCATTACTGTAGGAGGTGGGTCAAAAAAGATGTTGCTGTGCTTTATGTCAAAGAGTGTTCTGTCTCTGTTTTCCTCTAAGAGTTTTGCTGTGTCTGGCTTTATTTTTAGGTCTTTAATCCATTTTGAGTTAATTTTTGTGTTTGGTGTTAGGGAGTGTTCTAATTTCACTCTTTTACATGTAGCTGCCCAGTTTTCCTAGCACAACTTATTGAAGAGACTGTCTTTTCTCCATTATATATTGCCTCTTTTGTCATAGATTAGGTGGCCATAGGTGCCTGGGTTTATCACTGGGCTTTCTATTCTGTTCCACTGACCTATATTTCTGATTTTGTGCCAGTACCATACTGTGTTGATTACTGTAACTCTGTAGTATTGTCTGATGTCAGGGTGCTTGATTCCTACAACTCCATTTTTTTCCCTCAAGATTGCTTTTACTATTCAGGTTCTTTTGTGTTACCATATAAATTGCAAAATATGTTGTTCTAGTTCTGTGAAAAATACCATTTGTAATTTGATAGGGATTGCATTGAATCTCTAGATTGCCTTGGGTAGTATAGTCATTTTCATAATATTCATTCTTCCAATCCAAGAACATGGTATATCTCTACATCTGTTTGTGTCATCTTTGATCTCTTTCATCAGTATCTTGTAGTTTTCTGAGTACAGGTCTCCTGCTTCCTTAAGTAGGTTTATTCCTAGGTATTTTATTCTGTTTGTTGCAATGGTAAATGGAATGGTCTCCTTAAATTCTATTTCTGTTCTTTCATTGTTAGTGTATAGGAATGCAAGAGATCTCTGTGTATTAAATTTGTATCCTGCATCTTTCTTAAATTAATTGATTAGCTCTAGTATTTTTCTGGTGGCATCTTTAGGATTTTCTATGTATCGTATCATGCCATCTGGGAACAGTGATAGTTTTACTGTTTCTTTTCCAAATTAGATTCCTTTTATTTCTTTTTCTTCTCTGATTCCTGGGTCTAGGACTTCCAAAAGTACGTTGAATAAAAGTGGTAAGAATGGACATCCTTGTTTTGTTCCTGATCTTAGAGGAAATGCTTTCAGTTTTTCACAATTGAGAATGATGTTTGCTGTGGGTTTGTTGTATATAGCCTTAATTACATTGAGGTAGGTTCCCTCTATGCCCATTTTTTGGAGAGTTGTTATCATAAATGGGTGTGGAATTTTGTCAAAAGTTTTCTCTGCATCTATTGAAATGATCATTTTGTTTTTATTCTTTAATTTGTTAAAATGGTGCATCACATTGATTGATTTGCATATATTGAAGAATCCTTGCATGGCTGGGATAAATCCCACTTGATTATGGTGCATAATCCTTTTAATGTGTTGTTGGATTCAGTTTGCTGATATTTTGTTGAGGATATTGGCATCTATATTCATCAGTGATATTGGCCTGTAGTTTTCTATTTTTCTGATATCTTTGTCTGGTTTTGGTGTCAGGGTGATGGTGGCCTCAGAGAATGAGTTTGGGAGTGTTCCCCCCTCTGCACTTTTTTGAAAGAGTTTAAGAAGGATAGGTGTTAGTTCTTCTCTAAGTGTTTGATAGAGTTTGCCTGTGAAGACATCTGGTCCTGGACTTCTTTTTGTTGGAAGATTTTTAATCCCAGTTTCAACTTCATTGCTTGTGATTGATCTGTTCATATTTTCTATTTCTTCCTGGTTCAGTTTGGAAGATTGTACTTTTCTCAGAACTTGTCCATTACTTCCAAGCTGTCCATTTTATTGGCAATAGTTGATTGTACTGGTCTCTTATGATCCTTTGTACTTCTGCAGTATTAGTTGTATCTTCTCCTTTTTCATTACCAATTTTATTGATTTAAGTCCTCTCCCTTTTTTTCTTGATGAGTCAGGCTAAAGGTTCATTGATTTTGTTTATCTTCTCAAAGAACCAGCTTTTAGTTTCATTGATCTTTGATATTGTTTTCTTTGTCTCTATTTCATTTATTTCAGCCTTGATCTTTATGATTACTTTCCTTCTACTAACTTTGGGTTTTGTTTGTTCTTCTTTCTCTGGTTGCTTTAGGTCTAAGGTGAGGTTGTTTATTTCAGATTTTTCTTTTTTCTTGAAGTGGGGATAGATTGCTATAAACTTCCTGTTTAGAACTGCTTTTGCTGCATATCATAGGTTTTGAGTCATCATTGTCATTGTCATTGTTTTTAGGTATTTTTTGATTTCCTCTTTGACTTCTTCAGTGATAAATTGGTTATTTAGTAGCATATTGTTTAGCCTCCTTCTGTGTGTTTTTTTTAACAGTATTTCTTTTTCCTGTAATTGATTGCTAATATCATTGCCTTGTGGTCAGAAAAGATGCTTGATATGATGTCAATTTTCTTAAATTTACCAAGGCTTGATTTCTTACCCAAGATGTGATATATCCTGGAGAATGTTCCATGAGCACTTGAGAAGAAAGTGTATCCTGCTGCTTTCAGATGCAATGTCCTATAAATATCATTTAAGCCTTTCTGGTCTAATGTGTTATGTAAGGCCTGTGTTTCCTTACTAATTTTCTGTCTCGATGAACTATCCATTGGTGTAAGTGGAGTGTTAAAGGCCCTGACTATTAATGTGTTACTGTTGATTCCTCTTTTATGGCTATTATTGTTTGTCTTATGTATTGAGGTGCTCCTATGTTGGGTGCATAAATACTTACAATTGTTATTTCATCTTCTTGGATTGTCCATTGATAATTATGTAGTGTCCTTCTTTGTCTCTTTTAACAGTCTTTATTTTAAAGTCTATTTTATCTGATATGAGTTTTGCTACTCCAGCTTTCTTGTGATTTCCATTTGCATGGTATATCTTTGTCCATCCCCTCAATTTCAGACTGTATGTGTCCCTAGGTCTGAGGTGGGTCTCTTTTAGGTAGCATATATGAGGTGGGTCTTGTTTTTGTATCCATTCAGCCAGTCTATGTCTTTTGGTTCGAGCATTTAATCCATTTACATTTAAGGTAATTATCAGTATGTATTCCCCTATTGGCATTTTCTTAATTGTTTTGGATTTGTTTTTGTAAAAGTCTTTTACTTCTCTTGTGTTTCCCGCCTAGAGAATTTCCTTTATCCTTTGTTGTAAAGCTGTTTTGCTGGTGCCGTATTCTCTTAGGTTTTGTTTGTCTGTAAAACTTTTGAAATCTCCATTGAATCTGAATGACATCCTTGCTGGGGAGAGTAATCTTGGTTGTAGGTTTTTCCTTTTCATCCCTTTAAATAAATCATGTCACTTCCTTCTGACCTGCAGAATTTCTGCTGAAAAAATCAGCTGATAACCTTATGGGGGTTCCCTTGTGTGTTATTTGTTGCATTTCCCTTGCTGTTTTAAATATTTTTTCTTTGTATTTAATTTTTAAAATTTGCTTAGTAAGTGTCTCGGTATGTTTCTCCTTGGGTTTATCCTGTATGGGACTCTCTGTACTTCCTGGACTTGGGTGACTATTTCCTTTCCCATGTTAGGGAAGTTTTCGACTATAATCTCTTCAAATATTTTCTCAGACACTTTCTCTTTCACTTCTTCTGGGACCCCTATAATTTGAATGTTTGTGCACTTAATGTAGTCCCAGATGTCTCTGAGTCTGTCCTCATACTTTCCATTTAATTTTTTTTTATTTTATTTATTTTTTAGCTGCATCAGTTCTTGTTTGTGGCATGTGGCATCTTTGTTGAGGCATGCGGGATCTTTGGTTGCAGTGAGTGGGCTCTTCATTGCAGAATGTTGTCTCTTCATTGCAGCGTGTGGTCTCTTAGTTGTGGAGCCCCGGTTTCTCTCTAGTTGTGGCATGTAGGTTTTCTCTTCTCTAGGTGTGGCATGCAGGCTCCAGAGCATGTGGGCTCTGTAGTTTGTGGCACATGGGCTCTCTAGTTTTGTGCCCAGGCTTAGTTGCCCTGAGGCATGTGGCATCTTAGTTCCCTGACCAGGGATTAAACCCTTGTTCCCTGCATTGGAAGGT
This sequence comes from Balaenoptera acutorostrata, assembly GCF_949987535.1. Lineage (NCBI taxonomy): Eukaryota > Metazoa > Chordata > Mammalia > Artiodactyla > Balaenopteridae > Balaenoptera > Balaenoptera acutorostrata. The sequence continues at coordinate 75,687,039 of NC_080085.1, forward strand.
GGATTCCTTACCACTGGACCACCAGGGAGGTCCCTCTTTTCATTTTTATTTTCTTTATTCTGTTCCACAACATTTATTTCCACCATTCTCTCTTCCAGCGTTCTTACCCATTCTTCTGCCTCAGTTATTCTGCTGTTGATTCCTTCTAGTGTATTTTTCATTTCAATTATTGTGTTGTTCATCACCCTTTGTTCTTTAGTTCTTCTAGGTCCCTGTTAAACATTTCTTGTATTTTCTCATTCTGTGCCTCTAGTGTATTTCCGAGATCTTGGATCATCTTTACTATCATTAGTCTCAATTCTTTTTCAGGTAGATTACCTAGTTCCTCTTCATTTATTTGGCCTTCTCAGTTTTTACCTTGCTCCTTCATCTGTGACAAATTTCTCTGTCATCTCATTTTGTCTAACTTACTATGTTTGTTGTCTCCTGTCCATAGGCTGCAGTGTCATAGTTCCTCTTGCTTCTGGTGCCTACACCCTGTTGGGTGAGTTTTGTCCATGGTTTGTTTAGGCTTCCTGGTGGGAGGGACTGGTGCCTGCGCTCTGGTAGTTGGAGCTGTGTCTTATCCCTTTGATGGACAGGGCTACGTCAGGTGGTGTGTTTTGGGGTGTTTGTGAGCTTATTACTACTTTAGGCAGACTGTCTGCTGATGGGTGGGGCTGTGCTCCTGTCTTGCTGGTTGTTTCGTGTGAGGTGTCTTGCACTGGAGCCTGCAGGCAGGGGGGTGGAGCCGGGTCTTGGTGTCGAGATGGAGACCTCTGGGTAAGCTCACACCAATTAATATTCCGTGGGCCTGGGAATTCTCTGGCAGTCCAGCCTCATTGACTTGGCACTCTTATCCCAGAGTCTCAGGCCCAACCCCTGGCTGGCTGGGGAACCAAGACCCTGCAAACTACACGGTGTGCCAAAAAAAAAAAAAAAAAAAAAAAACAAAGAGACAAACAAAACCCAAGACAAATGATAAAAGCAAAGCCAAACAAACAAACAAAAAACTCCATTGGAATCTTGATACGGACTGCATTTAATCTGTAGATGGCTTTCAGTAGTTTCAACATTTGAACAATATTAATTCTTCCAATCCATGTTCAAAGGATACTTTCTATTTATTTGTGTCTTCTTCCATTTCTTTCAAATATGTCTTGTAGTTTTCAGAGTAAAGATCTTTCACTACTTAAACTTATTTCTCAGTATTTCATTGTTTTTGATGCTATTGTAAATGGGATTAATTTCTTTATTACTTTTTCAAAAAATATTGTTAGTGTATAGAAATGCTACTAATTATTTCATGTTAATTTTGTATCCTTCCACATTGCTGAATACATTGATTATATCTAAAAGATTCTCTAGGATTTTATATACATAAGCTCATGTCATCTGCAAATACAGTCAATTTTACTTCTTCCTTTCCAATTCTGATAATTTCGACTTCTTTTTCTTGCCTTATCTAGTAGGACTACCAGTACTATATTGAATAGGAGTGGTGAGAGTGGGCGCTCCTGTCTGATTTTAAAAGAAAAAACTTTCAACCTTTCACTGTTGTGTGTGATGTTAGGTGTGGGCTTGTCATTTATGACCTTGATTATGTTGAAATATGTTCCTTCTATGGGCTAAATTGTTATGAGTTTTTATTATGAATGGATGTTGAATTTTGTGAAATGTATTTCTGCATCTATTGAGATGATTATATGATTCTTTTATTCTATTAATGTGATATATCACATTGATTTGTGTATGTTGAACCATACTGCATTCCAGGGATAAATCTCACTTGATCATGGTGAATGATCCTTTTAATGTGTTGCTGAATTAAGCTTGCTAGTATTTTATTGAGAATATTTTCATCTATATTTATCAGATATTGTCCTGTAGTTTTTGTTTGTAGTAGTGTCCTTTTCTGGTTTTGGTATCAGGATAGTCTTGGCTTTGTAGAATGAGCTTGGGAGTGTTCTTTCCTTTTTTATTTTTTGAAAGATTTTGAGAAGGATTCGTGTTAATTCTTCTTTAAATGTTGGGTAAAATTCACCAGTGAAGCCATTCAGCCCTGGACTTTTCTAGCCTGAGAGATTTTTGATTACTGGTTCAATCTCTTTACTGGTAATTGGTGTATTCAGATTTTCTATTTCTTCCTTATTCTGTCTAGATAAGTTGTATATTTCTAATAATTTTTCCATTTCTTCCAGGTGGTGCAGTTTGTTGGCTCCTACGATCCTTTGATTTTCTGTGAAATCAGTGGTAATATCTTATTTTTCATTTATAATTTAATTGATTGCTATCCTTTCTCCTTTTCCTTGGTTAATTAGCTAAGGGTTTGTCAATTTTGTTTATCTTTTCAAGGAACCAACTCATAGTTTGGTTAATCTTTTTTTTATTGTTTTCTATTCTTTATTTCATTAATTTCTGCTCTTGTCTTTATTATTTCACTTCCTCTGTTAACTTTAGGCTCAGTTTGTTCTTCTTTTTCTAGTTTCTTAAGGTGTAGAGTTAGATGGTTTGTTTGGGAATTTAGTTGCTTGTTAATGTAGGTGTGTATTGCTATGAACTTCCCTGTTAGGACTGCTTTTGCTGCATTCCACAAGTTCTGGTATTTTGCGATACCATTTTCATTTGTCTCAAGAAACTTTTTTATTTTCCCTTTAATTTCTTCTTTATTCATTTGTTGTTAAGGAGAGTGTTGTTTAATTTTCATGTTTTCATGAATTTTCTAATTTCCTCTTATTATTGTTTTCTAATTTCATGTCATTGTAATCACAGAAGGTGCATGGTATGATTTCAGTTTTCTTCACTTTGCTAAGACTTGTTTTGTGGCATAACATATGGTCCATCCTAGAAAATATTCCATGTGCACTTGGGAAGAATATGTATTCTGCTATTGATGGATAAAACGTTCTATGTATGACTGTTAGGTTCACTTTTTTGCTCAAATCTGTTGTTTGCTAATTGAGTCTCTGTCTGGACATTCTATTCATTTTGGGGAGTGGGGTTTCAAAGTTCCCAACTAGTATTGTATTACTGTTTCTCCCTTTTGCTCTTTTAGTTTTTGCTTTATATATTTAGGTTCTCCAATGTTGGGTGCATAAATATTTACAATTGTTATGTCTTCTTGATGTATCAACCCTTTTTTTCATTATATTATGACAAAAATATTATAAATATTATATTATAAATATTAAATATTATAATATAATAAATATTGTAATATTTATATAAATATTATAATAAATAAATATTATTTATTATAATATATATTTATAATATATTTATATAATATATTTATATATAATATTTATTTATAATATATTTATTTATAATATATAATAAATAAATATAATAATATATTTTACCACTTTTAAAGTCTATTGTGTGACATACATACGGCTACCTCTGATTTTTCTTTTGATTACCATTTGCTTGAAATGTCTTTTTCTATCTTTTCACTGTCAATGTATGTGTGTCTTTAAAGCTAAAGTGAGAGTCCTATAGGCATCGTATTGTTTCTTTTTAATCCATTCAGCCATTCTATGTTGTTAAATTGAAGATTAAAATTCGTTTAAGATTAATTTACTGATATGTAAGGACTTACTCTTCCCATTTTGTTAATTGTTTTCTAGTTATTTTGTAGAACCATTGCTCCTCATTTTTGTCCTGCTGTCTTTTATGCATGTTTTGATATCTTTTGGTATTAGTATGCTTTGTCTTCTTTATCATATTCTTTTGTGTAATTACTACAGGATTTTTCTTTGAGTTACTCTAAGGCTTATGTAAAATATCTTAAACTTACAAAACCCCATTTTAAACTGATTACTACTTAACTTCAATAGAATTTGTAAATGTCACATTTTATTTCCTCTTTACGATTTAGGTTATTGCTGTTACAATTTATGCTTTTTATATTATGTAATTACAGATTATTGTGGTTATGGTTATTTTCCTATTTTTTTAACTTCTAAATTAGAGTTGTAAGTGAATTATACACCATTAATACTATATTGCAGAATCTAACTATGACTATATATTTACCATTACCAATTAGATTTACAGTACCTTTTATGTTTTTATGTTGTTAATTAGTTTTATTTTACTTCCAAAGAACTCTATTTAGGATTTCTAGCAAGGCAGGTTCAATTCCAACACTGGAATTTAAATTGGTCTATTTACTACTATTACATTACTGTAATATTCTGTATTGTCCTATACTTTACCTTTACTGGCAAGCTTTATGTTTTCATATACTTTTGTGTTGTTCTCTAGCATACTTTGTTTTCCATATGCAGGACTAACTACTATTTCTTGTAAGGAAGTTCTGGTGGTGATGAACTCCAGCAGGTTTTGTTTATCTGGGAAAATCTTATTTCTCCTTTATTTTTGAAGGATAATTTTGCCAGACATAATATTCTTGGCTGGCAGTTTTTTTTTCATTCAGCACTTTAAATACTTTATCCTGCTCCCTTCTGGCATGTAAGGTTTCTGCTGACAAATCTGCTGATAATGTTACAGGAGCTCCCTTGTATATAACAAGTCACTTTTCTTTTGGTAGCCCTCCAAAAAGCTGTAACAGTGACATGCTCCACTCTACTGCCTCAAATTGAAAACATTCAAAAATGTAGAAAAAATTCTATAACATCCATATAACCTCCATATTTAAACAGATTTTGCGATTTCTGCTTAATTTTCTCTTCAAGAAAGTGATGGAGACACATTCAAAGCCTCACACACACATGCACCCTTCCCACTTCCTTTCCTTATAGTAAAACCATGATCTTGATGTTGCTATGTGTCATTCTCAAGTATATTCTTTATGTATGTTATATATACTATAAATAGCAGATGGTACTTTTCTGTACTTAAAAATTGTATAAATTATTTGTATTATGTGTATCATTTTGCACATTATATATATATATATATATATATATATAATCTCCAAGGAAGGTATTAGATGTCTGATTCAATACTTACTATTTGTATAATTTTGGATAATTACTTAAGTTTATGTGACCATTCTCTCATATGTGAATAGACAATAATAGTGTCTACCTCATAAGGTTTTAAGGATTAAATGAGTTAATACACATAAAGTCTTTAGAAAAGTATCTGGAATTAGTAGTCAATCAGTAAATCTCAGTGATTACAGTACTATCATTCAACCGTTTTATTTTTCCTTCAAAATTATGTTATCTAATTACATTGATACATATAGATATAATCTATTCATTTTGATGGTTGTATGATATTCTACTATAAGAATAAACTATTGTTTACCCATTCTATTGAGAGCTGTTTCTACTTTTACACTAATACAAACAGCACAGCATGTACACCTTTATACATGTCTTCTTTGTACATTTGCAAGTGTTATAGCCCTCAGGTGTTACTGTTGGATAAAATTTATGGGTATCTTCATTAGTACAACGCATTGTCAAATTCTCTGATTTATAATTCCATTAGCAATAAATAATATTTCCTATTTCTTCACAATTTCAACAACACTTGGTATTACCAGGCTTTAAATATTTCTGTCTGTGTGGGTGTGAACTAGTACATATTTTAAAAATTCTTCATTTCAAAGATTATTATGTGTTCATTGATCATTTGGATTTCCATATTTTAATTACTTCTTTTTTGGCTTTGTACATTTTTTTCTACTGGATTGTTTTGTCTTTTCTCATGAATTTGTAAGTCACTATGATATATTTTCCAGATTAATTGTTTTTGTTGTTAAATAGTTTGCAAATAGCTTCTCCTACTCCATAGTTTGGCTTTCCCTTTGTTCATGGTGATTTTGTTTTCAGAATTTCTAATTTTTAATGTTGTTGCATTCATGAATCCTTTTTGTTATGGTTTACATTTTCTATGATTTGTGTATTAAATCTTTCCCTATTTTAATGACACAGGGATGGTTTATGATAGATAGATATATAGATAATTGATAGATAAATAGATAGATATATGATACTGCCTTCATATTGGGAGTTTAGTCCCTATGGAAATGTGTTTATATTTATAATGTGGGGTGTTATTTTCTATTTTTGTATATGGATGTTGCCATGCCCCAACATCATTTGTTAAATCGTTTTCTGTATCATTTTAGGGGTAACTGTACCACTGGAGGTAGAAATATTCAAAATCTGATAAAAAAGGGTCTCTCTTCCCTGGAAATATTTGAATGGCAATTGCCATGCCTTATCTCTGTGACTAACCTTCCTTCATGCTTCACACTGTCTTTCTTTAGATAATGTTAATATATTCAAAATGGTTACTATTCTGTCTTCTTTCAATAGTGATTTTCAAACCTTGGCATGTATCAGAATCACCTGGAGAGCTCATTAAATCACCTGGAAGCCACCATCCCCAGAAATTAAAATTAAGTGTGAATATTAATTATCTATTGCATAAAAAAATTACCTCAAAATTTAGCAGCTTAAGACAACAAGAGTTTATTATCCTAAATGATTTTTTGTAGATCAGGAGTTCAAGAGTAGGTTGGTTGGGTGTTTATGTATCTCATGAGGTTGCAGTCAAGCTGTTGACAGGGGATACAGTCATCTAAAGAGTTACTGGACTGGAGAGTATGTTGGCAAATGGTTTACTCACATGATTTTTGGCAGAAAGTCTCAGTATTTTACAAAATGGGGCTTTCCATTGGTTTAAACATCTTCATAACATGTCACCTGGCATTCCTCCAAGCAAGCAATCCAAAGGAAAGCAAGAGGGAAATTGCACAGCTTTTGATGACCTAGTCTCTAAAGTCACACACCATCACTTATGTTTTTTGTCTATTTTTTAGAAGCAAGTCACCAAATTATCCCATATTTAAAAGTGGGAGAAGCAGAGAGTGTCAAATAATTTGTAGAACTATTTCAAATCACTAAGATGGCTCAGGGATGGAGCCTTGAAGTTTGCATTTTCAACAAGATGATGTTAATGCTATAGGTGCAGATCACCTTTGAACAGTGAGAGTTAACATTATTTTGCACATGATTTAGTTAGAAACACTTTAGTTAGCTCTCATAAGGTAATCTTTAATCCCCCATTCCCTAGTTCATCCAGTCATGTCAAAGTCTTTAATGTTTCTTAAATCTATAGCCTCTTCTTTATTTTCATTACCTCATTGGTATCAGTCTCTTAAATGACTCATTTGTCTCTAGTTACTTCTTCCTTCAATTTCATGGTCACATTGCCAAAGTTAAGGTTTCTAAAATATTGTTCTTTCCACCTCTAATCCATGTTAAAAGAGACAACAGGCCCAAGATGGAGTCACTGTGCTAAAAGACCCACATTAGGAAACCAAAATTTAATACCTAACCTATTTGCAGGTTCAGCCTCTCCTAGGAATGTAATCTTAACCAGTCAGTCTGGAATTTCTGGGCCAGCACTAGTGAGGTAATCCATGTGATGGACCCCTGCCTTACTCCAAAGGAAGATTACCTTGCATGAAATAGTTCTTTATCACTTACTCGTCCTACATTTGAAAACATTTCATTTTCTGTAGCTCTTTGGAACTCCTATTTGTAGGTGAGATGCTGCCTGATTCATGAATTGTTGAATAAAGTCTTTTAAATCTTCAAATTTACTCAGTTGAATTTTGTATTTTAATACCCATGATTTAGCTATAATCAGTTCGAGGGCAAAAATTATCTTTTGACTCAGCAAAACTATTCATCTATCTATTGTATTATGTAGCCTTCTCTAAGCCTCAGTTCCCTCATCTCCAAAATGAAGATATCAGTGCTGACTTCAAAAAGTTATGTTAAACATTAAATGATATTTTTTAAAAGTTTAGCACAACGCTTGGTATATAAGTATTATCTCTTCTCTTCCTTTTCAATTCAAATATAGTGTCTGTTAAATGAATTGAGACAACCAGAGTGCAAAAAAAGGAGAAACATATTACTTCAAATTACAATGCAAAGTAACCTGTGAGGTAAAATCACAAAATTAAGCTAACAAAGCAAATAGTTCTTTATGCAAAATAAGAACCTTAAAATGCCTGAAAAAATATGTGCTTATTAATGTAATCAAATGCACTTTCCAGAAGTCATGTGTTAATGGAGATGAAGGTTAATCAGGCAAAAATCAATATCAATTAATATCATATCATTAAGTTGTTTTAATAAAAAATTTAGAGTCTTAATTTTTTTGAAGTATAGTTGATTGACAATATTATATTCTTTTAAGGTGTATATATAATGATTCAATATTTTTATTGATTTTACTCTAAAGTTGTTACAAAATAATGGTTATATTTACGTGTTCTGTACAACATATCCTTGTTGCTTATTTATTTTATACATAGTAGTTTCTATGTAACAAAACAGAAAAAGACCCAAAGATATATAGAACAAACCAGTGGTCACCACTGGGGAAAGGAAAGGAGGGAAGGAGAAGATAGAGGTATGGGATTAACAATCTGTAAATATTTTTAAAAGGTAAATTGCTTATATTCTTTTGTAATCAGAAAAGGAGGTGAAAAATCCAAATTCCATCTAAATGGATGATTGAAATTTAGATTAAAACAGAAAAATGCCATAAAAAATAAGGAGTTAATCTTGTTTATCAAAAAATATATACTTGCAAGGGGAATAAAACAAATGACACAAAAAAACAAGTTAATCTTCTTTATACAGGGGTAGGGGACAAACAGATACAAACAATTATGCATAAAAGAAGCTACAGGGATATATTGTACAACACAGGCAATATAGCAAATATTTTATAATAACAATAAATGGAGTATAACTTTTAAAAATCAATATATTTTACACCTATAACATTGTACTTCAACTATACTTTAATAAAATAAATGTTTTAAAATATACAATTGTGAGGGGAATAAAACAGAACAATTTCAGACAGTGCAAAATGTGTTTTGGAGGTTTCTAAGATAATGAACTCCTTTTAAATAATTATTTTTCTTTCTTGGTTGTGAATAGTTATGCAAAAATTGATGAACTGCAAGATGAAAAAAGGCAGAATACTCACAATTTCAGAAGAAAAAAAGAAACACAAAAAGGGAGGAGACCAAGCTAAATAGAATATGTTAATAACCTATTATTTGATTTTAAAAACAAATAAAGAAAACAACTAGTAAGAAAAGTGTGGTAATCTCTCATTATGCCTAAGAGTTTGGCTCCTTAGCAAAGCTATATTTGCAGATCTAGGCCATATCCCTAAAGGGTAGTATTAATATAAAAAGCCAAAAAAAAAAAAAAAAAAAAAGAAAGGGGAAACAGGAAAGACTCCAGATTTATTCAGTTGTTTGCCAAGAAAGCTGTGGAACTTTGAATAAGCCTTTAAAAACAAGAGAATGAATTTCTGTGTCCAAACTGAAGTAATGGGAAAAAAAGGAAAAATGGCTTCAGTAGAAAATGGAGGGACCTCACACGTTCCTTCAAAAAAACAGGGACCAATCAGAAGCAATAAAATTGAAATTGTGATTAAAAATCTTCCAACAAACAAAAGCCCAGGAACAGATGGCTTCACAGGCGAATTCTACCAAATATTTAGAGAAGAGCTAACACCTATCCTTTTCAAACTGTTCCAAAATATAGCAGAGGGAGGAACACTCCCAAACACATTCGACGAGGTCAACATCACCCTGATACCAAAACCAGAAAAAGATGTCACAAAAAAAGAAAACTACAGGTCAATATCACTGATGAACATAGATGCAAAAATCCTCAACAAAATAGAAGCAAACAGAATCCAATAGCACATTAAAAGGATAACACACCGTGATCAAGTGGGGTTTATCCCAGGAAGGCAAGATTCATCAATATATGCAAATCAATCAATATGATATACCATATTAACAAACTGAAGGAGAAAAACCATATGATCATCTCAATTGATGCAGAAAAAGGCCTTGACAAAATTCAACACCCATTTATAACAAAAACCTTCCAGAAAGTAGGCATTGAGGGAACTTACCTCAACGTAATAAAGGCCATTTATGACAAACCCACAGCCAAGATCATTCTCAATGGTGAAAAACTGAAACCATTTACACTAAGATCATGAACAAAACAAAGTTGCCCACTCTCACCAATATTATTCAACATAGTTGTGGAAGTTTTAGCCACAGCAATCAAAGAAGAAAAAGAAATAAAAGGAATCCAAATTGGAAAAGAAGAAGTAAAACTGTCACTACATGATACTATACATAGAGAATCCTGAAGATGCTACCATAAAACTACTAGAGCTAATCAATGAATTTGGTAAAGTAGCAGGATACAAAATTAATGCACAGAAATCTCTGGCATTCCTATACACTAACAATGAAAGGGCAGAAAGAGAAATTATGGAAACAATCCCATTTACCATTGCAACCAAAAGAATAAAATACATAGGAATAAACTTACCTCTGGGGGCAAAAGACCTGTATGCAGAAAACTGTAAGACACTCTTGAAAGAAATCGAAGATGACACAAACAGATGGAGAGATATACAGTGTTCTTGGATTGGAAGAATAATTATTGTGAAAATTACTATACTACACAAAGCAATTACAGTTTCAATGCAATCCCTATCAAACTACCAATGGCATTCTTCACAGAATTAGAACAAAAAACTTTAGAATTTGTATGGAAACACAAAAGACCCCGAATAGCCAAAGCAATCTTGAGAAAGAAAAATGGAGCTGGAGGAAGCAGGCTCCCTGACTTCAGACTATACTACAAAGCTACAGTAATCAAGAGAGTATGGTATTGGCCAAAAACAGAAATATAGAGCAATGAAACAGAATAGAAAGCCCAGAGATAAACCCACACACCTATGGTCACCTTAATTTTGATAAAGGAGGCAAGAATATAAAATGGAGAAAAGACAGCTTCTTCAGTAAGTGGTGCTGGGAAAACTAGTAAAAGAATGAAACTACAACACTCCTTAACACCATACAGAAAAATAAACTGAAAATGGAATAAAGACCTTAATGTAAGGCCAGACACTCTAAAACTCTTGGATGATAACATAGGAAGAACACTCTGTGACATGAAGAACAGCAAGATCCTTGTTGACTCACCTCTTAGAGAAATGGAAATAAAAACAAAAATAAACAGATGGGACCTAATGAATCTTAAAAGCTTTTGCACAACAAGGGAAACCATAAACAAGACACAAAGAAAACCCTCAGAATGGGAGAAAATATTTGCAAGTGAAGCAACAGACAAAGGATTGATCTCCAAAATATACAAGTAGCTAATGCAACTCACTATCAAAAAAACAAAAAACCCAACCCAAAAGTGGACAGAAGACCTAAAGAGACATTTCTCCAAAGAAGATATACAGATTGCCAACAAACACATGAAAGGATGTTCAACATCATTAATCATTAGAGAAATGCAAATCAAAACTACCATGAGGTATCACCTCACACCGGTCAGAATGACTATCATCAAAAAATCTACAAGCAATAAATGTGGGAGGGTGTGGAGAAAAGGGAACCCTCTTACACTGTTGGTGGGAAAGTAACTTGATACAGCCACTATGGAGAACCTTATGGAGGTTCCTTAAAAAGATTAAAAATAGAACTACCATACGACCCAGCAATACCACTAATGGACATATACCCTGAGAAAACCATAATTCAAAAAGTGTCATGTACCACAATGTTCATTGCAGCCCTATTTACATTAACCAGGACATGGAATCAACCTAAGTGTCCATCGACAGATGAATGGATAAAGATGTGACACATATATTCACTGGAATATTACTCAGCCATAAAAAGAAATGAAACTCAGTTATTTGTAGTGAGGTGGATGGATCTAGAGATTGTCATACAGAGTGAAGTAAGTCAGAAAGTGAAAAACAAATACCATATGCTAACACATATATCTGGAATCTAAAAAAAAAAAAAGGTTCTGAAGAACCTAGGGTCAGGACAGGAATAAAGTCGCGGACATAGAGAATGGACTGGAGGACACAGGGATGTGGAAGGGTAAGCTGGGACGAAGTGAGTGAGTGGCATGGACATATATACACTACCAAATGTAAAATAGATAGATAGTGGGAAGCAGTCACATAGCACAGGGAGATCAGCTCGATGCTTTTTGTCCACCTAGAGGGTTGGAATAGGGAGGGTGGGAGGGAGATGCAAAAGGGAAGAGATATGTGGATATATGTATATGTATAGCTGATTCTCTTTATTATACAGAAGAAACTAACACACCATTGTAAAACAATTATACTCCAATACAGGTGTTAAAATAAAATAAATAAAACACAAAAATCCAAAAAAAAAAGCAAAACGGGGATAAGAAATATTACTGAAGGATAATTTTCAAACAGGTTAAAAAATGACTCTTCTACAAATATAAAATGAATATATGTCAAATATTTTATTTAACCCTTTGGTTAGAGAGCAAGTATGAGGTTAAAAACATTTCAGTCTCTATTTCAAATGCTAGAAAATTCACAAGTAATATTAGGATAAGATTTTTGAGTTGATAAAAATTTGTGAACATCCAACAGGCTATAAAATGTAATCTTTTCCACCAGATATAAATTATTTGTATCTTTATGGAACAAAAATCTATGTTAGCATGTAACTTTACTAAGTCTGAAAACTTATCAACAGTAAATAGCAAGTCAAACTAAATATATTCCCCTAGAAAACCTTAGTCTGCCTTTGCCTCTATATGACATTGAAAGTCTATTTTGCCCAAGATTTTTTCTTTTTTCCCAAGTTTTGAAAGATTTTTCTGATGATATGGAAAAAATGATCACTCTTATGGAGTAATATCGACTTCTCATGGTAGTCTTAATTTTAAAATGTATTATTCTTTAATTTTTTAAATAAATATTTAATGTGACCTGGGAAGATGAACATATCATTTAGATTCATTGTTTTAGTTCTATTACTGTGCTTAATACAGAAAAAAAATGTTATTAATTCAGGAAGGAAGTGACTGTACATAGCACTAAACAATGAAATTCAATTGGTAATATTGTTGTTAAATGGCAAGGACATCACTCAGTAGTCTTAGCTGGGTAGTACATACGTTTCTCAGATTTGAATGTAAATGTGCCCTCAGAATAAAAATACTGAAGATTAAAAGACCATTAATTATGTTACAAATGATTCAAAAAATTAAAACAATAATATCTCCTTAAGAAAACCAACATGTATTAAACATATACTATATACCAGGAGCTGTTAGATACTTTATTCACTAACAAAATAATTATAGTTCCCCAAATTAGAAATTATTGCCTCGAAAGTAATAATAGTAATGAGTGTTCATTTGAAACATTACATACTACGACTATTCTTTTATTTTTCACCTGTGTATCGAGTTTAATATCCAGCTCATTTTTAGTTACTCAGCATCCATACATACCCTTGTACACATACATGAACATTTACAAAGTAGCATAACAACATTATGCTTCTGCCTATCAAGATATGGCTATTTTTCAGGCTAATGAAAATGCTTTCATTCTCTTCCCAAAAAGAGTAGACAAAAAGTCCTGACAGTCATTTTTTTATCATTTATGGGACTTTTAACTACATTTCCATTTCAGTCACAGATATCCGGAACATGCAATAACCTAAGACTATGGCTGCCTTTTAAATTCCTTAGTGGTATCTTTTTTTTTTTTTTTAACATCTTTATTGGAGTATAATTGCTTTACAATGTTGTGTTAGTTTCTGCTGTATAATAAAGTGAATCAGCTATATGTATATATATATATCATCATATCCCCTCCCTCTTGCATTTCCCTCCCACCCTCCATATCCCACCCTTCTAGGTGGTCACAAAGAACTGAGCAGATCTCCCTGTGCTATGCAGCTGCTTCACACTAGCTATCTATTTCACATTTGGTAGTATATGTATGTCAATGCTACCCTCTCACTTCATCCCAGCTTACATTTCCCCCTCCTCGTGTCCATTCTCTACGTCAGCATCTTTATTCCTGTCCTACCCCTAGGTTCTTCAGACCCTCTTCATTTTTAGATCCCATATATATGCGTTAGCATACAGTATTTGATTTTCTATTTCTGACTTACTTCACTCTGTATGATATGATTCACTATGGTCAATATTAGTGTTGAGAGTGGGCAACCTTGTCCTGTCCCTGATCTTAGAGGAAATGGTTTCAATTTTTCACCATTGAGAACAATGTTGGTTGTGGGTTTGTCATATATACCCTTAATTATGTTAAGTTGAGTTCCCTCTTTGCTCATTTTCTGGAGAGTTTTTATCTTAAATGGGAGTTGAATTTTTTTGAAAGCTATTTCTGTATCTATTGAGATGATCATATGGTTTCTTTCAGTTTATTAATATGGTGCAGCACATTGATTTGCATATATTGAAGAATATTTGCATTCCTGGGATAAACCCCACTTGATCATGTTGTATGATCCTTTTAATGTGCTATTGGATTCTTTTTGCTAGTATTTTGTTGAGGATTTTTGCATCTAAGTTCATCAGTGATATTGGCCTGAGGTTTCCTTTTTTGTGACATCTTTGTCTGGTTTTGGTATCAGGGTGATGGTGGCCTCGTAGAATGAGTTTGGGCATGTTCCTCCCTCTGTTATATTTTGGAGGAGTTTGAGAAGAATAGGTGTTAGCTCTTCTCTAAATGTTTGATAGATTTCGCCTGTGAAGCCATCTGGTCCTGGACTTTTGTTTGCTGGAAGACTTTTAATCACAGTTTCAGTTTCATTACTTGTGATTGGTCTGTTTATATTTTCTATTTCTTCCTGGTTCAGTCTTAGGAAGGTGGTGCTTTTCTAAGAATTTGTCCATTTCTTCCAGGTTGTGCATTTTATTGGCATATAGTTGCTTGTAGTAATCCCTCATGATTCCTTGTATTTCTGCAGGGTCAGTTATTATTTCACCTTTTTCATTTCTATTTCTGTTGATTTGAATCTTCTCCCTTATTTTCTTGATGAGTCTGGCTAATGGCTTACCAATTTTGTTTATCTTCTCAAAGAACCAGCTTTTAGTTTTATTGATCTTTTCTACTGTTTCCTTCACTTCTTTATCATTTATTTTTGATCTGATTTTATGATTTCTTTCCTTCTGCTAACTTTGGGCTTTTTTTGTTCTTCTTTCTCTAATTGCCTTAGGTGTAAGCTTAGGTTGTTTATTTGAGATGTTTCTTGTTTCTTGAGGTAGGATTGTATTGCTATAAACTTCCCTCGTAGAACTGTTTTTGCTGCACACAATAGGTTTTGGGTCATTGTGTTTTCATTGTCATTTGTTTCTAGGTATTTTTGGATTTCCTGTTTGATTTATTCAGTGATCTCTTGGTCATTTAGTAGTGTATTGTTTAGCCTCCATGTGTTTGTAATTTTTACAGATTTTTTCTTGTAATTAGTATCTAGTCTCAGAGCATTTTGTTTGGAAAAAGATACTTGATATGATTTCAATTTTCTTAAATTTACCAAGGCTTGATTTGTGACCCAAGATATGATCTATCCTGGAGAATATTCTATGATCACTTGAGAAGAAAGTGTATTCTGCTGTTTTTGGATGGAATGTCCTATAAATATCAGTTGTCCATCTTTTATAATGTGTCATTTAAAGCTTGTGTTTCCTTATGTATTTTCATTTTGGAAGATCGGTCCATTGGTGAAAGTGGGTTGTTAAAGTCCCTTACTATTACTGTGTTACAGTCAACTTCCCCTTTTATGTCTGTTAGCATTTCCCTTATGTATTGAAGGCTCCTATTTTGGGTGCATAAATATTTACAATGGCTATATCTTCTTCTTGGTTCGATCCCTTGATCATTATGTAGTGTCCTTCTTTGTCTCTTGTAATAGTCTTTATTTTAAAGTCTATTTGCTACTCCAGCTTTCTTTTGATTTCCATTTGCATGGAATATCTTTTTCCATCCGCTCACTTGCAGTCTGTATGTGACCCTAGGTCTGGAGTGAGTCTCTTGTTGAGAGCATATAGACACGTCTTGTTTTTTATCCATTCAGCCAGTCTATGTCTTTTGGTTTGAGCATTTAATCCATTTCATTAAGGTGATTATCAATATATATATTCCTATTACCATTTTCTTTATAGTTTTGTGTTTGTTATTGTAGGTCTTTTCCTTCTCTTATGTTTCCTGCCGAGAGAAGTTCCTTTAGCATTTCTTGTAAAGGTGGTTTGGTGGTGCTGAATTCTCTTAGCTTTTTCTTGACTGTAAAGGTTTTAATTTCTCTGTCAAATCTGAATGAGATCCTTGCTGGGTAGAGTAATCTTGGTTGTAGGTTTTTCTCCTTCATCACTTTAAATATGTCCTGCCACTCCCTTCTGGCTTGCAGAGTTTCTGCTGAAAGATCAGCTGTTAACCTTATGGGGATTCCCTTGTATTTTATTTGTTGCTTTTCCATTCCTGGTGTTAATATTTTTTCTTTGTATTTAATTTTTGATAGTTTGATTAATATGTGTCTTGGTGTGTTTCTCCTTGGATTTATCTAGTATGGGTCTCTTTGTGCTTACTGGACTTGATTGACTATTTCCTTTCCACATTAGGGAAGTTTTCAACTATAATCTCTTCAAATATTTTCTTTTTCTCTTCTTCTTCTGGGACCACTATAATTAGAATTTGGGTTCAATTAATGTTGTCCCAGTGGTCTCTGAGACTGTCCTCAGTTCTTTTCATTTGTTTTTCTTTATTCTTTTCTGCAGTAGTTATTTCCACTATTTTATCTTCCAGGTCACTTATCCATTCTTCTGCCTCAGTTATTCTGCTATTGATTCCTTCTAGAGAATTTTAATGTCATTTATTTTGTTGGTCATCATTGTTTGTTTGCTCTTTAGTTCTTCTAGTTCCTTGTTAAACGTTTCTTGTATTCTCTCCATTCTATTTCCAAGATTTTGGATCATCTTTATTATCTTTACTCTGAATTCTTTTTCAGGTAAACTGCCGATTTGTTTGGTCCATTGGGTTTTTACTTTGCTCCTTCACCTGCTTTATATTTCTCTGTCTTCTCATTTTGCTTAACTTACTGTGTTTGGGGTCTCCTTTTTGCAGACTGCTGGTTCATAGTTCCTGTTGATTTTGGTGTCTGCGCCCAGTGGGTAAGGTTGGTTCAGTGGGTTGTGTAGGCTTCCTGGTGGAGGGGAGTGGTGCCTGTGTTCTGGTGGACGAGGCTGGATCTTGTCTGTCCGGCGGGCAGGACCACATCCAGTGGTGTGTTTTTGGGTGTCTGTGAACTTATTATGATTTTAGGCAGCCTCTCTGCTAATGGGTGGGCTTATGCTAATGTGCTCCTGTCTTGCTAGTTGTTTGGCATGGGGCATCCAGCAGTGAAGCTTGCTGGCCATTGGGTGGAACTGGGTCTTCACGTTGAGATGGAGATCTTTGGGAGAGCTCTCAGAGACTGATATTACGTGAGGCAAGGAGGTCTCTTGTAGTCCAGTGTCCTGAACTCAGCTCTCCGACCTCAGAGGCTCAGGCCTGACACCAGGCCAGACCACTAAGACCCTGTCAGCCACACAGCTCAGAAGAAAATGGAGAAAAAAAGAGAGAAAAAAAAATTGTAATAAAATAAAATGAAATTTAAAAATTATAAAAATAAAAAAATTAAAAAGTAATAAAAAAAACAAGAGGGCAACCAAACCAATAAACAAATCCACCAATGATAAAAAGCACTAAAAACTAAACTAAAAGATACACATAAAAATCAGAAACAAGTCAGTTGCAGACAGCAAACCCCAAGTCTACAGTTACTCCTAAAATCCACCGCTTCAACTTTCAGTTGATTCATTGTCTATTCAGGTATTCTGCAGATGCAGGGTACCTCAAGATGATTGTGGGGATTTAATCTGCTGTTCTTGAGGCTGCACGGAGAAATTTCCCTTTCTCTTTGTTCACACAGATCCTCGGGTTGAGCTTTTGTGTTGGCCCCACCTCTGTGTGTTGGTTGCCCTTAGGCTTCTGTTCCCACCCAGACAAGATGGGGTTAAAGCACTGGTTGATTAGGGGGCTCTGGCTCAGTTATGCCAGGGGAGTGAGGGGTATGGTTGTCATAATTGGAATGTGGGGTGAGCCTGTGGCAACAGAGGCTACTGTGATGTCACAACAGCCTGAGCTGTGTTGTGTGTTCTCTGGGAAAATTGTCCCTGGATCACAGGACCCTGGCAGTGGTGGGTTGCACAGGCTCTTGGGAGGGGTGTTGGGGGTGTGTGTCATTAGTGGCCTGTGCTTGAACACAGGATTCTTGGTGGCTGTAGCAACAGCATTAGCATTTCATGCCCATCTCTGGTGTCCAAGCTGATAGTCGTGGCTCACTCCAGTCTCTGGAGCTCATTTAGGCCATGCTCTGCCTTCTGTTGGCAGACAGGGAAGGAATCCTCTCTCTTCATGCCCCCTGAAACAATGGTCTCTTGCCTCTTAGGCAGGTCCAGAGTTTTTCCCAGACTCCCTCCCAGCTAGCTGTGGCTCACTAGCCCCCTTTAGGCTGTCTTCATGCAGCCAACCCCAGTCCTTTCTCTGAGATCTGAACTCCAAAGCCCGAGCCTCAGCTCCCAGCCCCCACCCGCACCAACAGGTGAGCAGACAAGCCTCTCATGCTGGCGAGTGCTGGTCGGCACCTATCCTCTGTGCCTGAATCTCTCTGCTTTGCCCTCTTCACCCTTGTTGCTGTGCTCTCCTCTGTGGCTCCGAAACTTACCCCCGCCCCCACTCCGTCTCTGTCAGTGAAGAGGCTTCCTAGTGCATGGAAACTTTTCCTCCTTTACAGCTCCCTCCCAGATGTGCAGGTCCCATCCCTCTTCTTTTGTCTCTGTTTTTTCTTTTTTTTTATTTTGCCCTAGCCAGGTACGTGGGGATTTTCTTGCCCTTTGGGAAGTCTGAGGTCTTCTGCTAGCATTCAGTAAGTGTTCTGTAGGAGTTGTTCCACATGTAGATGTATTTTTGATGTATTTGTGGGGAGGAAGGTGATCTCCACGTTTTACTCCTCCGCCATCTTCAAGGTTCCCTAGGACTATTCTTAAATCATTCCAAGCCTAACCAATCCGACTTAGCATTCAAGAAAGTACTGTGAGGTAGATATTATTACTATTTCAATTTTAAAAGATCAAAAAAGTAATTATTACTGTAATTAAATACCAGATGAGGAAACTGTTAAAACTAAAAAGTTCAGTGAATGAGCTTTATATTCTTTATTTAAACTTTATTTCAAAAGTCAAATAAGCTTTAGTATTATTCAGGTTCTACACTTTATTCCTTAGATCAATGGTTCTCAACAATGTTGGCATATGGAGCTACATAGCCAGACAGATGACTAGATCCCACCCCAGACTAAGTGAATCAAAATCTCTCGGGTTGCAGCTGTCCAAATGTTTTTTTAAAAAGCTCTGTGAACATTAATCAAGTTTTAGGTTTTGTCATATAATATATTATGGAAGAAGAGATAGTCAAGGTAATTAAGACGAATTTGGTTCAATTATGTATAGCCAGGTTGAGAATACTTTAACACTTGTATCTGTGATTATTAATACTGGCTGCATATTATAATCACCCATGGAATTTTAAAATATAGCAAACACCCGGGTCTAACCCTAGCCCAGTTAAATAAAATCTCTGAGGGTAGGGTTCTTGCATGATCAATTTCTTAAAAGTTACTTCAGACAATTTTAAAGTGCAGCTAGGATTAGGAATTATTGACCTCCAGTTTCTCTGGAACTCTCCTGCTCAAAACCCTTAATTGCTCTCGACCCCCTTCTGAATTATAAACTCTTCAGTTTAACATTTATGCCTTCCACATGAGACAATGTATTTTTATACATTTCACCCCATCCCTCCCTCCAGCCATAGACACTCTGCTTTCAAGCCAGATTGACCCCAAACACACCTTGCAAATCTCTGCCTCAGTAACTTTATGGTTTTACCCCTCTAATTGCTGAAACCATATCCATCCTGCAAAGCCCTTCTCATAAGCCTTACCTATTTTGAACCAGATAGGATCTGTCCTCCTCTGAACCACCATAGACCTTGGTTTATACACTGTTATGCACTTACTTGTTTGTATTATAATCACATATGCCCTTGACCTTGTTTTCCCTTTGCTACAGGACAAATATTCTCACTCAGTAATTAGAATCTGTGTGCATTTGTGTAGTTTGAAAATATATGCTTAATATTATAATTTTATATGTAAAAAATACAAAATACAAGATACCTGTTCAAACAGATTATAAACTCCTTAGAATGTTTTTGATTAGTGAAGATAAACATGTTTTTAAGAAAAATTAAAAGGGGATATTTAGTGTGCTTAATCTCATTGTTATTCTGGGTCTCTCAATCACCCTAGATCAATTCTAGCTTGTGGCTGGCTTCTTCAGCAGGCTGCTCCCTGGTACGACCCCTTTTATATGGAGCTGAAAGGAAAACAGCAAGAGAAGGATAGCCACACTGAAGTAGCAAGGTTGAGAAAAGCATGATTTAATTTTAAAGGTCAGAATAATTGAAACAAACCTTTGACTGTCCCAAATAAAGTCCTATTCAGATTGTTGAAGAAAGAAAGCCAACTTCTTTCCAGAGGCCATTATGACATAGAAGCAGATTTGAGTGTTTAATAAAGCTCCATGACAACATTGATACATAATCCTATTAAATTTGGGGGTACAACCTTGATTCCTCAGGAGTATATACTTCTGGTTTTTCATTTATGAAAGGAAAAATGTGTCAAGACTCAATAAATTCAGTTCATCAAAGCACATGAACATCAATTTGTGTTTAATTGTATTTCATAGTGGATCTCACAAAGCTATTCCAAGGTGAAAAGCTCACTCTGCTGTAATAATTAAGTTCTGATTTTCCTTCTTATAGGGTCAGGAAAACTGTGCAAGTAATGGACAATGAGTAAACAATCAAATTACAGTTAACAATATACCATCATATTTTTTAATTGTCCAAGAAGTGTACATTTTCTTTCGTTTGAAAGCTTTTGTATTCCTTAAGAAACAGCTAGTATCAAGTCTGTGTAAATGTAGACTATATATTGTGTGATATGTGAATATTATGGAGTATACATTTGACTTCATGTTGTTACTTACATACTTTCTAAAATTGTCATTAAAAATAAAAATGACAACATCCAAACATTGATTACAATTTTAGTTATGGCAACTAAAAGATTAATCTAGGCCTAAAGGCAGAAATAGAGACAGAGATGTAGAGAACAAACGTATGGACACCAAGAGGGGAAAGCGGGGATAGGGATGGTGGTGGCAGGATGAATTGGGAGTTTGGGATTGACATATATACACTAATATGTATAAAATAGATAACTAATAAGAACCTGCTGTATAAAAAAAATAAAATTCAAAAAAAAAAACAAAAAATATTTTTTTCCTGATAACAGTAATATTTTCCTTATAGGAAGTACCTTTATACATTATGCCTTATCTCAGTTTATGAATCCTATTTTATATGTGTAATTTATGTTATTTTATATCACAGATGCAAAACATAATGCCATAAAAACCACTGTAGACTCATTAGAAATTAGATAAAACCTGCAAAAGACTTTGATATATAAGGTCAATAACTAATATTGGACTATAACAACTAGCTACTGGCATCAGTATTTGAAATAGCATTTTTGTTGAAACACTATCAAAATTATAGACTGCAGGAAATACAGTATATTAAAGCCAAACAGAATTCATTATTTATCTGTTGCAAGGACAGGGAAAGAACTTGGGATGACTAAAAGAAGGAGTCCTGTGCAGTTTCATTACCTGAAAGGATAGTGTTTCAACACTTTAGGTCAAGATTAGTAACCTTATATTTCTAAACTCTTTTGCAGAATCTAAGTTTCCCTAAGTTTGAGTAGAGACTAACCTTGACGGAATAACACATGAAATAAGCTATTTGATTTGCAACACATTTATATTTTATAATTATAGCTATCATTGAGTTCCTTTCAGTATGTCTCATGAAAACATATAGTAGAAAACTGGTCCTGAATGCCTTGTGGTTTAAAGTAGTTATGTAACTAAATGATTGCCCTCAGATGGCATAAAAGTAGATAATATTCATATATTTTAAAAATCAGTTAATTCCCTAGTGGACCAGTGGTTAAGACTCGGTGCTTTCACTGCTGCATCCCAGGTTCAATCCATGCTCGGGAAACTAAGATACTGTTAACCCCGTGGCACAGCCAGATAGATAGGTAGATAGATAGATAGATAGATAGATAAATAAATAAATAAATAAATAAACAAATAAATAAATAAATGAAAAATAAAAATCAGTGCACTTATTACCTAAAGCCTGTTTACTTTGATACTTTCCAGTCAAAGTATTATTTCTCTCTGGAAATAATTTGCAAAACTGAAGAAAGTTTACATAGTGTTATGAGCTATGCTATCTCCATCATTACATAGAATTTTCCCCTTATTTCAAATTGAAGAACTCATTCTGTCATTTGTTTGTTTCAGCAGTTGTCTTCTTTTATTCAAAAAATTTCTAAGAACAAGACAAAAATATGTTAGTCTGAGAAATATTCACCATAAAATCTGAAAAGATAATCATAATTCCAAAAGTTCAGAAAGAAAGAGCTGGATAAAATTCCACAAAAAGAATAAAAAAGAGTGTCACAAAGATAGCAGTGTAGGAGACCTCAGCCTTTGTTCTCCTTCACCAAAGATCAATAATTAGATAGCTATTCATGAACAAAAACAGCTTTGGGAAAGCTTTGGAGTCTACTTAAGGAACTTCAGCAATACAGCGGAACAAAAAAACTTGAGAATAACCACACAAAAAGGGAAGGAAGAGCAACTTCATTTTGCCTCACCCAAGTCAGCATTGCTCAGCACCATGGGGAAACTCCCAAGCTAGAAATTGTTACCTCACTAGAAAAGGGATAGCAGGGTGAATGACCACTTCACTAGTTTTTTGGGGCACCACAAAGGACCTACTTTGATTTCACTCCACCCAGAGGCTGGCAAATCTGAGACTTATAAGAGATGGCTAATAACATAGAAGAAAAGCAGGGGCCATCAGTATCAGATGCTTACTGGGAGTGACCACAGTTCCCAGTCTTTTGCTATGCAGACAAACCCAGCAGCTTTCAACACTGAAGAAACCAGTGGCCAACACAACTGCTGTGTATACTCTGAGGATTTCATCTGCTTTTGCCCCACAGTTATTTGTACTTGCTGGCACCAGCCACCTAAGTCCCTCCTCCATCCCTACCCTCTTACTCCCAACAAAAGCTAGGACCCACCCTGGCAACAAGCCCAATCCTCTGCAGCTGAGCAAGTGCAAGACACCATCCTAAATCCCCATCACCATGTGTGTTCTCAGGGCTAGTTCTTCCAGCTGTGCATTTGCACACTACCAGCTTGATGCCTATCGCTGATCTCCATTGCTATGTACACGCCCATGGCATTATCTTTCAGCCAAAGAAGTATATGCTAATAGCCACGGCTCCCACAGCTGCTTGTGGGTCCAGATTAGGGCCTATCTTGTATCACTAGCCTGCACCACTAGATACACCTGCAACTAGTCCCCTCCCAACTCTCCATCCACATACACCCAACTTGATAAACATTACCAGTTTTTTACTGCCATATACACACCCATAGGGAAACCTTATAGCCACAGGAGTGCAACACAGACCTACAGGCCCTATGTAGCTGCTTGTGATCCTGACTCCAACCCTGTCTCAGGTTACTGGTCTGCACCTCTGGGATCACTTGCAGCTAGCTCCTCGAGTTATTTACCTGTATACTCCTGGCAACTCCCAACATTGGCCTCCACTGCTGTGTGCCCATGGCAAAAACCAGCAGCCATGGTAATGCATGCCAACATCCAGGGCCCCTACAGCTGACAATGAATCCATAATCAGCCACAACCCATTTTGCTCACTCTGGCCCCCACTACTCTGAGTTTGCATTTGTCCCCTGCCACTACACAGGCAATTATGGCTGGCCCTCACAACCAAGTGTGTGCACACCATTTGCTCCAGCCACTACTGCTGACTGCCGTGCTCCATAGCCTCTAGACCTGGAGGTGTCACTGAAGATCTCAGCAGTGCTTGTATCCACTGCAGAACCCCCACAGAGTTTGCCAAGAGCCAGATAGCTCTTGAAGCTGTGGACTCCAGAAAACTGAACTGAAAAGTCACTATGGACCCAGAGCCAACACACACACATACACAGTGCCCTGCACCACTGGATCTGGAGTCACAGCATGCTCCAGTGTGTTTCCTCCTGAAGGGTGAAGGACTTCTCTTATAAAGTCAGTCCCTAAAGTCTGGAAGAGGTGATTGTTCTTCAAATATTCAGACACCTACACAAAACTTCAGAGAACACAAAAAATCAGATAAACATGACTCCACCAAAGGAACACAGTAACTTTCGATAACTGACCCCAAAGAAATAGAGGTACAGGAATTGCCTGACACAGAGTTAGAAATAACTGTGTAAATGATGTTTAGAGAACTACCAGAGAGCACAGATGAACACTTTAATGATATGAGGAAAACAATACAAGAACAAAATGAGATGTTAAACAAAGAGATAGAAAATGAAAAAGAACCAAACAAATTTTGGAGCTGAAAAATTTGGATTGAACTGAAGAATTCAATAGAGAGCTTCAAGAGCAGACTAGATCAAACAAAAGAAAGAACCAGTGAGATCAAAGACAAATCATTTGAAATTATCCAGTCAGAGGAGCAAAAAGAAAAAAAAATAATGAAAAGGAATGAAGAATGTTTACAGTAATTATGAGATACCATTAAAAGAAACAATCTGTGCATAATTGGAGTCCCAGAGGAGAAGAGAGGGAGAAAGGGGTAGAAATCATGTTTCATGAAATAATGGCTGAAACGTCCCAAACCTGAAGATTTGGAAAACCAAATTTATAAATCTAATAGGTCACCCCAAAATTTCAATCCTAAATGATCTTCTCCAAGACACATTATAATAAAGCTGTTTAAAATCAAAGACAAGATAGAATTTCAAAAACAACAAGAGAAAAAAAAAATTCTCTCATATGAGGGAACTCCCATAAGGTTATCAGCAGATTTCTCAGCAAAACCTTAAGGGCTAGGAAAGAATGGGATGGTATACTAAAAGTGCTGAAAGAAAAAAGTGCTAATCAAGAACACTTTACCCAGCAAAAGTATCTTCAGTAATGAAAGCAAGATAAAGACTTTCCCTAACCAAAAGAAGCTGAAAGAGTTCATCAACACTAGACATGCCTTACAAGAAATGCTGAAAGGAGATATTCAAGCTGAAACAAAGGAACAGTAACTAGTAACATGAAAACATATGAAATTATACAGTACACTAGTAAAGGTAAGTATATATAGTCAGATACAGAATATTCTAATATTGTAATATTATGGTGTGTTAACCACTTAATTCTAGTATAAAAGTTACAGGACAAAAGTACTAAAATAGCTATGGCTAAAATAATTGTTAATGGATAAACAATATAAAAAGATGTAAATTGTGACATAAAATGTGAGGCGTGGGAGTAAAAGGGTAGAGTTTCTGTACACAATAAAATTTAAGTTCTTATCAGCTTAAAATACACTGTTATATCTATATGATATTTCAAGAAAGCTACAGAGTAACCACACTCACAAAAATAGTAGATAAACAAGACATAAAGAGAAGAGAATCAAATTATATCACTATGAAAAATCAAGAATTCATAGAAAAAGATATCAATAGAGGAAGAAAGAAACAATGAAACTAAAAAACAGCCAGAAAACAATAAACAAGATAACAAAATTAAGTTGTTTCATGTAAATAATTACTACATATGTAAATGGATTACATTCTCCAATCAAAAGGCAGAGTGGCTGAATGGATAAGAAACAATGCTCAACTATATACTGCCTATAAGAGACTAAATTCAGCTTCACGGACACAAATAGGCTTATAATGAAGGGATAGAAATAGATATTCTATGAAAATTGAAGTCCAAAGAGCAGGGATAGCTATATTGTATCAGAAAACAAGTAGACTGTAGGTGAACAACGGTAATAAGACACAAATAAGTCATTATATAATAATAAAAGAGTCAACAATCAAGAGAATATATCAATATATTGTAAATAATTATGCAGCCATAATTGGAGCACCTTAAGCAAAAACTAACAGACCTGAAGGGAGCAATAGACAACAGTACAATAACAGCATGGCACTTTGATACCCTGTTTTCAACAATAGATATATCATAAAGATGGAAAATCCATATGGAAATCTTGGACTTGAACTATACTTTAGACCAAACTATACTTTAGAACTGTATGTTAGACTAACAGACAATACAGAGCATTCCAGACAACAGCAGCAGAGTATATATTTGTCTCAAGTGCAAGTGAAACATTTTACAGGATAGATCAAATATTAGGTCACAAAGCAAGTCTCAGCAAATTTTAAAAGATAAAAATCAAATCAAATATCTTTTCTCTTTAAATTTCTTTGAAATATAGTTGATTTACAATATTGTGTTAGTTTCAGGTGTACAACAAAGTGATTCAGTTATATATATATATATATATATATATATATATATATATATAATATGTATATATATATTATTTTTAGATTCTTTTTCATTATAGGTTATTATAAAATATTGAGTGTAGTCCCCTGTGCTGTACAGTAGGTCCTTATTGGTTATCTATTTTATATATAGTAGTGTGTATAATCTCAACCTCCTAATGTAACCCTCCACCCCTTTCCCCTTTGGTAAGCATAAGTTTGTTGTCTATGTCTGTGAGTCTATTTCTGCTTTTAAATAGGTTCATTTGTACCATTTTTTTAGATTCCACATATAAGCGATATCATATGATATTTTTCTTTGTCTGACTTACTTCACTTAGTATGATCATCTCTGGGCCCATCCATGTTGCTGCAAATGGCATTATTTCATTCTTTTTTATGGCTGAGTAATACTCCATTGTGTATATACATCACATTTTTTTATCCATTTATCTGTCAATGGACATTTAGGTTGCTTCCATGTCTTGGATGCTGTAAAAAGTTCTGTTATAAATATTGAGGTACATGTATCCTTTTCAAATTATAGTTTTCTGCAGATATATGCCCCCAGAAGTGGTATCACTGGATCATGTGGTAACTCTATGTTTAAATTTTTAAGGAACTTCCATACTGTTCTCTATAGTGGCTGTAACAACTTACATTCTCACCAACAGTGTAGGAGGGTTCCATTTTCTCCAACCCTCTCCAGCATTTATTATTTGTAGACTTTTGATGATGGCCACTCTGATTGGTGTGAAGTGATACCTCATTGTAATTTTGATTTGTATTTCTCTAATAATTAGCGATGTTAAGCATCTTTTCATGTGCCTGTTGGCCATCTGTATATCTTCTTTGGAGAAATGTCTATTTAGATCTTCAGCCATTTTTTTTGATTTTTTTTTGATATTGAACTGTATAAACTTTTTTTTAATTTTGAAAATTAATACCTTGTTTATAGCCTTGTTTTTAAATATTTTCTCTCATTCTGTAGGTTGTCTTTTCATTTTGTTTATGGTTTCCTTTGCTGTGCAAGAGATTTTAAATTTAATTAGGTCCCAATTGTGTTTTATTTTTTTAAAATTTCCATTAGTCTAGGAGACAGATCCAAAACATTTTTGCTGAGATTTATGTCAAAGAGTGCTCTGCATATGTTTTCCTCTAGGAGTTTTAGAATATCCAGTTCTACATTTTAAAATTTGTATGGAAACACAAAAGACCTCAAATAGTCAAAGTAATTTTGAGAAAGAAAAACAAACCTGGAGGGATCAGGCTCCCTGACCTCAAATTATACTACAAAGCTTCGGTCATCAAAGCAGTATGATACTGGCTTAAAAACAGACACATAGATCAATGGGATAGGACATAAAGCCCAGAAATATATCCATACACTTACGGTAAATTAATCTACAATGAAAGAAGCAAAAATTTACAAAGGAGAAAAAAGAGTCCCTTCAACAAGCGATGCTCTTAAAACTGGAAAGCTACATGTAAAAGAATGAAATTAACACATTATCTAATACCATATACAAAAGTAAACTCAAAGTGGATTAAAGATCTAAATGTAAGACCAGATACTAAATATTTTTTTCTGACCTTGGTGATATAAAGCTGGAAATCAGTAACAGGAGGAAAACCAGAAAATTCGCAAATATGCGGAAATGAAGCAACATACTTCTGAACAACCAATGGGTCAAAGATCAAATCAAAAGGGAATTTTAAAAATTCCTAAAAGAAACAAAAATGGAAACAAAATATAAGAAAACTTACGGGATACAACAAAAACTGTGTAAGAGAAAAAAATATAATAAATGCCTGCATTAAGAAAAAAGAAAAATCTTAATAGGCTAACTTTACACTTCCATGAACTAAAAAACAAGAACAAACTAAGGCCAAAGTTAACAGAATGAGGAAGTAACAAAGATCAGAGCTTAAGTAAATGAAAGAAACAGTAGAAAAGATCAATGAAACTAAAAGTTGTTTTTTGAAAACATAAACAAAATTGACAAACATCTAGCTAGACTTACCAAGAAAAAAAGAGAAAAGACTCAAATAAAATAAAAAATAAAAGACTAAATTTTACAACTGATACTGCCAAAATATAAAGAATTGTAGGAGGCTACTATAAACAATTACATGCCAAAAAATTTGACAACCTAGAAGAAATTAATAAATTCCTAGCAACTTACAACTTACCAAGTCTGAATCATGAAGAAATAGAAAATGTAAACAAACCAATAACAAGAAAGGCAATTGAAATCAGTAATCAAACACCTCCCAACAAAGAAAAGCTCAGGACCAGATGGCTTCACTGGAGAATTCTGCCAAACTTTTAAAGAAGAATTAACTCTAATGCTTCTCAACCTTTTCCAAATCTTTGAAGAGGTTGGAACACTATCAAAATTATTTTAAGAGGCCAGCATTACCCTGACACTGAAACCAGATAAGGACACTACAAGGAATGAAAACTACAGGCCAGTATCACTGATGAAAATAGATGCAAAAAACTCAACAAAATACAATCAGAGTAAATTAAAAAACACACATTAAAAGGATGATGCATCATGATCAAGTGGGATTTATCCCTGGAATGTAAGGAGTTTCAACATATGCACATCAATAAATATGATAGAATACATTAATAGAATGAAAGACAAAATATACACTCATCTCAGTAGATGCAGAAAAAGCATTTGTCAAAATTCAATATCCATTTATGATAAAAACTCTCAAAAAATGGGTATAGAAGAAACATACTTCAACATAGTAAAGACCATATATGACAAAACCGCAGCTAACATCATACTCAATGGTAAAAGTTTGAAAACGTTTCCTTTAAGATCATGAACAGGACAAGTGTGCCCATCTCTCACCACTCCTATTCAACATAGTAATGGAAGTCCTAGGTAGAGCAATTTAGCACAAAAATTAAACAAAATTTATGTGTATCAGAAAGAAAGACATAAAAGTATCTCTTTTTGTTGATGACGTGATCTGTATATAGAAAGACTTAAAACAACACCAAAAAACCTCTTAGACCTAATGAAGTAAAGTTTCAGGATACAAAATCAACATACAAGAATCACTTGCATTTCTATACACTAACAATGAACTATCTGAAAAAATTAAGCAATCCAATTTACAAGAGCATCAGGAACAATAAAATAATTAGGAATAAATTTACCCAAGTAAGTGAAAGATCTATATACCAAACACTATAGGACATTGATGAAAGAAATTGAAGAAGACACAAATAAGT
This sequence comes from Balaenoptera acutorostrata, assembly GCF_949987535.1. Classification (NCBI taxonomy): domain Eukaryota; kingdom Metazoa; phylum Chordata; class Mammalia; order Artiodactyla; family Balaenopteridae; genus Balaenoptera; species Balaenoptera acutorostrata. The sequence continues at coordinate 75,716,751 of NC_080085.1, forward strand.
GGGAAAATATCTTATGTTCATGGAGCAAAAGATTTGATATTGTTAAAATAGGTATACTATCCAAAGGCATCTATCAATTCAATGCAACTCCTATCAAAATTCCAATGGCATTTTTCACAAAGATAGAAAATAATCAATCCTTAAATTCATATGGGACCACAAAAGTCTCTGAATATTCAAAGCGATCTTGAGAATGAACAAACCTGGAGGCATCACACTTCTTGATTTCAAATTACATTACAAAGCTATAGTATCAAACACTATGATACTGATATAAAAACAGACATATAGACCAATTAAACAGAATCAAGAGCCCAGAAATAAATCCATGCATCTATTTTCAAGTAATACTTGACAAGTGAGTCAAAAATATTAAATGGGGAAAGGGTAGTCTCTTCAATAATTAGTTTTTGGAAAATTTTAAATTCACATGCAGAAAAATGAAAATGGACCCTTATCTTATACCACTCACAAAAACTAACTCAAAGTGGATTAAGGACCTAAATCTAAGACCTGAAACTGTAAAATTCTAGAATAAAATAAGGGGGAAACTTTGACATGGGTCTTGGTAATTTTTTTGGACATGATGGCAAAAGCATAAGCAATGAAAGCAAAAATAGGTAAGTGGGAATACATCAAGCTAAAAGGCTTCTGCACAGCAAGAGAAACAATCAACCAAATGAAAAGTCAGCCTATGGAATGGGAGAAAATATTTGCACACCATCTATTTGATAAGGAGTTAATATTCAAAATATTTAAGGAAATTATACAACTAAACGTCAAGAAAACAATCCAATTAAAAATAGCCAGAGGACTTGAATTGACATTTTTCAAAAGAAATTCAAGTGACCAATGAGTACATGAAAAGGTGCTCAACTTTACTTACCGTCAAGGAAATGGATGTAAAAACCACAATGAGATATCACTTCACACCTTTAGAATGGCTGCTACCCAAAAAAGAAGAGATAACATATGCTGGCTGGCTCTGATGTGGGAAAAGGGAAACCTGGCACACTGTTAGTGGAAATGTAAATAGTTACAGCTACAATGGAAAACAATATGAAGGCTCAGAAAGTTAAAAATAGAACTTCCATACGATCCAGCAATCCACACACACTGAAAGACAAATATTATATTTTCACTTATACATACACTCTAAAATGATCAAACTCATAGAAACTGAAAGTAGAATAGCGTTGCCAGGGGCTGAGGGATGGGAGAAATGGGGAGATGTTGGTCAAAGCGTATAAATTTTCAGTTATAGGATGAATAAATTATGGGGGTCTAATATAAATTGTGGTGACTACAGTTCACAATACTGTATTGTATCCTTGAAAGTTGCTGCGAGAGTAGAATTTTAATGTTTCAACATAATACCACCAACAACAAAATGGCAATTATATGAAATGAAGGATGTTTAGCTAGCCTTACTCTGGTAAAGAGTTTGCTATATATATATATATATATATATATATATATATATATATATATATATATATATGTGTGTGTGTGTGTGTGTGTGTGTGTGTGTGTATCAAATCATCACATTGTAAACTTTCAACGTACACAATGTTATATGTCAATTATATCTCAAAGGAGAAAGAAGACAAAGTATTCATGCACATGGCTCAGATTTCATTAATTAATTCATTCATTTATCTAATAAACATGTATTGAGCCCACTATATGCCAGGTACTATTCCAGGTGCTGAAAATGCAGCAGTGAACTATGTAAAAGCTAGTGATAAATGTCATGAAGAAAAATAAAGCCAACATTGGTGGTGGGGACCCAGTGGTGGAAAGAAGGGGTATAATTTTAAATAAGGTGGACAGAAAGAACTTGTTAAAATGGTGATAACTGGGTAAGGACCTGAGAAAAATGTAAGGGAGCCAGCAAGGTAGATATCTTGGAGAATGCCAGGTATATTAAGGAACATGAATGATATGCACCATTTTCACTGTCCACAGACTTTGTGAAGAATTAAGCTGTTTTTACAGATTATAATAGAAATACGCATTTATTGTAGAACAAGAATATTTCCAATATTTACAATTAAACATTTTTTTAAAGTTCAAATTGAATTGCATTTAAGGTCAAGTCATAAATGAATACCACACAGACAAGCCACTTTTCTTAGTGTGAATTAAAGTCAAATGAGGGAGAAGGTAAAAAAAAGAAGGACTTTGGAGCCAGACAGACCCACTCTGTTACTTACAATCTGTGGGTTTGTTTATATTATTTAACTTTTACAGGACCTTAATTTTCTTACCTGCAAATGGAGATAATAAAACCCACTCTTCAGGTAGGGTCCTTGTGTACAATATATGTAAAATGCTTAGTATAGGCACTCTAGAATCCATCTGGCAGAGTGAAAGAAAATGGAAAATACAACTCAGTACCTTAAGGCTGTGGTTCTCAAATTTAACAAATCATAAGAAATACCCTGGGCATATGATAAAAACAACAGCAACAACAGATATTTAAGATTTCCCCACTGGGAATTTTTATTTATCATTTCTCAGCTGAAGTTCCAGGAGCTCTAGTTTTAAAAAGTTCCCCTAATGATTCTTATGATCAATAGGGTTTTGGAAGCACTGCAATAATTATATACAGAGACAAACATGAGAACCAATTAATTAATTGGTTATTGAAGGATTTTGCCAGTTTATTGGCCATGGGGCACCAACTTTAGACTGACTCTTTAGATAGACTCTTGGGTTTTAACTCTAGCATTCCCATCTGTGTTATCTTAGACAATTTACTTAAATTCTCTATGCTTTGGTTTCTCATCTGTAAAATGGAATAAGATAGTACTTCACATTGCTATCAGGGAGATTAAATGTTTAATATATATATATTTATAAATATATATACTTAATATATACTTATAATAATATACTTAATATAATAATATTATAATAACTAATATAGTGAGTATATAATCTAAAATGTATATTTATAAATATTATATATACTCTATATATGTTTATATATTATACATATATCACTATATGCATTATGTATATACTTATATATAAATATATGTATAAAACATGCATGTATATATATTATATATGTATCACTATCTAATTTATTATTATTACTGCTACCACTACTACTACTACTGTTACGTCTCACCTTATGGAACAAAGGTGATTCTGTGAAGTTGGTTGAAAGAAGAATTTATGTAAATCAGATCATATTATTCACTAACTTTCATTAGGAAATTTAGTGTTCCCTGTGAAAAGCACTGAGGGAGTACCATAATATATAATAGATTATCACAAATAGTACTGGAGAAAACCCTGGAACCACATTTTTAGAAATGACAGTATGTTAGACCTGAAAGTACATTTTTGGTTATTTTACTCTGTGCAACACACCATCACAAAATATTGTGACTATAAAACAACAATTTCTCTTTGACAGTTCTGTAAGTTGACTGAGCTCATCTGGCACTTTTCCTTTGGACTTCCATATAGTGACAATCAGATTTCAGCTGAGGCTAGAGTCGAGTGACCACTCCATGTGTTTTGTTTGGTCTTCCTCATAGCATCACTGTTTCAGTGTAGTCGACTTCCATCATTCAACTGACCTACCCAGATCATGTGACCCCAGGGACTCAGGCAAAAACCACAAGACTATTTATGACCTAACCTCTGAAGACTCAAAAAGTCAATTCCATTACACTAAGGTCAGCCCAGATTCAATAATTTTGAAAAACTTGTATCTGCCACCATGAGCCTGACAGCTTCTCAATACTTAATAATTTTTCTGATGAGACCACTGTTGATAATTAACAACAAATGTTGTGTTTTTGATATTTTGTACTTTATATGTCAACATTTGGAAGGTCTGCATAAGTCAATGAGTCAATATTTTTCAAATGACAAAATGCTTTGTGTTACAAAATTATGCAGGTGTAAACAATACTTTCAAAGTACAAAACAGGCAAATGTGTTTTAATGTAACAAGGTACAAAATAGTTAATACAGTTCCAGGATCTGCTTCAGAACTAATCTTTAAGAAACTGCCATTTGTCAAGTTTTGGTGTAATTGCTATCAAAGAAAAGTATCAACAATTATTTGAAAAGTCTATACAATATTACTATCTTTTCTAAATACATGAGTTTGTAAGGCCGAATTTTTGTTATATATTACAGGATAGCATATTGGAATAGATAGAAGTCAAAAGAGGCTGTGAGAACTCAGCTGTCCTCTATTAAGCCAGATGTTGCAGAGATTTGCAAGAACATAAAACAGTGCCACTGTTCTTAATAAGATTTTTGTTTTGGAAAATACAGTCTTCATAAGTATATGTTATTTATGTTAACACTTATGGAGTTTAAAAATATTTCATTTTAATATTTTTATTTTAATATTTTTATTTTCAGATTTGAACTTCCTATTTCTCAGCTCTAATTTTAAATATGGTATATAGAAATAATTGTAACCTAAATAGACAGAAGGTCTTTGAGGTCTTCAATAATTTATTATTACTTTTTAATTGTGATAAAGTACAGATTACATAAAATTTACCATCTAACCATTTTTAAGTGTACAGTTCAGGGGCCTTAAGTACATTCACATCATTGTAAAACCATCATCATTATCTATCTCCATAACACTTTTCATCTTGCAAAACTGAAACTCTCTACCAATTAAACAATAATTCCCCATTCTACCTCCTTCCAGACTCTGGCAACCAACATTCTACTTTCTGTCTCTATAAATTTGACTAATCTAGATATTTTATATTAGCAAAGTCATACTGTATTTGCTAGAAATTTGTACATTTCTAGGAAATTTTCCATTTCTTCCTGTTTGTTCATTTGACTTTCATAATTTGTTCACAGTAATCTTTTATGATTCTTTGTATTTCTGTGTTTCAGTTGTAAATTCTCCTTTTTCATTCTGATGTTATTGATGTGGACACTTTTTTCTTGTTGAGTCTGGCTAAAGGTTTATAGATTTTGTTTATCTTTTTAAAGAACTGGCTCAGTTTCATTGATCTTTTCTTTTTTTTTTTAGTCTCTATGTATTCCATTTCATTGATTTCTGCTCTGATCTTTATGATTTCTTTTCTTCGACTAACTTTGGGTTTTGTTTGTTCTTCTTTTTCTAGTTCCTTTAGGTGTAAAGTTTGTTTTTTTTTTATTTGAGATTTTCATGTTTCCTGAGGTAAGCTTGTACCACTGCAAATTTCTCTCTTAGAACGTCTTTTGCTGCATCCTACAGATTTTGAATTGTTGTGTTTTCATTTTCATTTGTCTCCAGGAATTTTTTATTTCCTCTTTGATTTCTTCAGTGATCCATTGGTTGTTTAGTAGCATATTATTTAGCCTCCAGGTGTTTGTGTTTTTTGCATTTTTTTTCTTGTAGGTGATTTCAAGTCTCATAGCATTGTGGTTTGAAAAGATGCTTGCTATGATTTTAATTTTCTTAAATTTATCAAGTCTTGCTTCATGACCTAGCATGTAACCTATCCTGGAGAATGTTCCATGCACACTTGAAAAGTATGTGCATTCTTCTGCTTTTGAATGGAATGTTCTATATATATATATATCTATTAAGCCCATTTTCTCTCATGTGTTATTTAAGGCCAATGTTTCCTTGTTGATTTTCTATCTGTATGATCTGTCCTATGATGTAAGTGAGGTGTTAAATTCCCCTACTGTTATTGTGTTACTGTAAATTTTTCCCTTTATGTCTCTTAATATTTGCTTTATGTATTTAGGTGCTCCTTTGTTGTGTGCATATATATTCACAATTGTTATATCTTTTTGGATTGATCCCTTGATCATTATGTAATGTCCGTCTTTGTCTTCTGTTCGAGTCTTTGTTTCATAGTTTATTTTGTCTGCCATAGGTATTGTTATCCTGACTTTCTTTTGATTTCCATTTGCATGGAATACTGTTTTCCATCCCCTCACTTTCAGTCTGTGTGTGCATTTAGATCTGAAGTGAGTTGCTTGTAGGCAGCATGTATATAGCTTTTGTTTTTGTGTTCATTCAGCCATTCTTTGTCTTTTAATTGTAACATTAATCCATTTACATTTAATTATTGATATGTATGTCCTTTTACCATTTTGTTAAATGTTTTGGGTTACTTTGGTAGCTATTTTTTATTCATTTCTTCTTCTTTTGTTCTCCTGTCTTGTGATTAGATGTTGATCTTTAGTGTTATATTTGGATTCCTTTCTCTTTTTTGTGTCTCTCATAGATTTTTGGTTTGTGGATACCAAGAAGTTTATATACAGTTATATATATGAGTGTTTTAAATTCCTTATCTCTTTTTTAAAAAAAAATATTTATTTATTTATTTATTTTAGGCTGTGTTGGGTCTTCATTGCAGTGCACGGACTTCTCATTGCAGTGGCTTCTTTCACTGTGGAGCACTGGCTCTAGGCGCGCGGCTTCAGTAGTTGTGGCATGTGGGCTCAATAGTTGTGGCTCACGGACTCTAGAGTGCAGGCTCAGTAGTTGTGGCACACAGACTTATTTGTTCTGTGGCATGTGAGATCTTCCCGGACCAGGGATCTAACCCTTGTCTCCTGCATTGACAGGCAGATTCTCAACCACTGCGCCACCAGGGAAGCCCCCTTATCTCTTAACTTCAAATGCATTTTAACAGCCCTGCATTTGTGCTCTCTCCTCCTCACAATTACTATTTTTGACATCATATTTTACATCTAATTGCTTTGTGTATCCTTTAACTACTTATTGTGAATGTTGATGATTTTACTACTTTTGTCTTTTAACTTTCCTACTAGCTTTGTATGTTGTTGATTTTCTAACTTTACTATATTCTTGCCTTTTTTGATGATTTTTTCCTTACATAATTTTCATGTCTCTAGTTGTGGCCTTTTCTTTTTCACTTAGAGAAGTTCATTTAACATTTCCTATAAAGCTGGTTTGGTGGTGCTGAACTCTATTAAGCTTTTGCCTTTCTGTAAAACTTTTGATCTCTCCGTCAAATCTGAATAAGAGCCTTGCTGGGTAAAGTATTTTGGGTTGTAGGTTTTTCCTTTTCATCACTTTAAATGTATTGTGGCCCTACCTTCTGGCCTGCAGAGTTTCTGCTGAAAAGTCAGTGCATAGCCTTATGGGAGTTCCCTTGTATGTTATTTGTTGCTCTTCCCTTCCTGCTTTTGATATTCTCCATCTTTAATTTTTGCCATTTTAATTACAATGTGTCTTGGTGTGTTCCTCTTTGGGTTAATCCTGTTTGGGACTCTCTGTGCTTCCTGGACTTAGATATCAGTTTCCTTTCCCAAGTTAGGGAAGTTTTCATGTATCATGCCTTCAAATATGTTCTCAGCCCCTTTCTCTCTCTTTTCTTTTTCTGGGACCCATATAATGTGAATGTTAGTATCATTAATGTTGTCACAGAGGTCTCTTAAACTGTCCTCATTTATTTTCATTCTTTTTTCTTTTTTTCTGTTCAGTGTCAGTGATTTCTATTACTCTGTCTTGCATCTCTCTGATCCATTCCTCTGTATCATTTAGCCTACTGTTGACTCCTTCTACTGTATTTTTCATTTCAGTTACTATATTCTTCATCTCTGTCTGGTTGTTCTTGATATTTTCCAACTCTTTGTTAAAAATATCTAACTTCTCTCTCTGTGCATCCATTCTTCTCCTAAGTTCTTTTATTATCTTTACAATCATTACCTTAATCTCTTTCTTTGGTAGATTGCCTATCTCCACTTCACTTAGTTCTGGGGTTTTATCTTGTTCCTTCATTTTGAACATGTTCCCCTATTGCTTCATTTTGCCTATTTTATTTCTATGTATCTGATAGGTAGGTTACATTTCCTGATATTGGAGAAGTGGCCTTTTGTAGGAAACATCCTTTGTCTCCCAGCAGTACACTCCCCTTTTGTCACCAGAGCTATATGTTTTAAGGGTGCCCCCTTTGTGGGCTACCTGTGTACTTCTGTTGTGGTGAGCAGACTACTGTGGGCTGTATGGTAGGCTTAGTTGGATCCCAGTCTTGTTGGTTTCCAGGCCCTTCCTTGTGCAGAAACTGCCAGTCACTGGTTGGCTTGACCGGGTGGGGAGGTGGCTGGCTGCAGAACCCTGGGGTCCCCAGGGCTAGTGCTGGCTCACTGTTGGGTGGAGTCAGGGTCCAGCAGATCCCAGGGTTGGTTTCCACCCACTGGTAGGGGAAACCAGGTCCTGGGGCTAGTGCTGGCCCACTGGCAGAGAGAGCCATGTCCTGGGGTCTGACTACAGGGCCCAGGGGTCTCAGAGCTGTTATCAGACTGCTAATGAATGTGGCCAGTTCCTGACACAGCTGGCTGCAGGGTCCATGGTGTCCCAAAGCTTGTGTTGACCTGCTGGTGACAAGGACATGGCTTATCTTGTCCCAGGGCTGGTGCTGGCCTGCTGATGGGTGGGATGGGTCTTTGGGATATGGCACTGAGGTTTTCCTGTTGCTGATGTCTGCCTGCTGGTGGGTGAGGTTGGTCCCAAAGCTAGAGCAGGCTCACTGGTGAGTGTAGCCAGAGCTCAGCTGGTCCCAGCGCAGGTGCTGGTTTGCTGGTAGGTGGATTGTGTCCACAGTCTGCAGAACTGTCATTGTCCTGAGGCTCTTCTTCTAATTCTTTTGGATATATACCCAGAGTGGAATTACTGGATTACATGACAAGTTTATTTTTAATATTTAAAGAAATGCCATACTGTTTTCAATACTGTCTGCACCATTTTACATTCCCAGTAAAAAGTGTACAGGGTTCCAATTTCTCCACATCCTTGCCAACATGTGTTATTATTATTTTTTAAGTAGCAATCTTAATGAGTGTGAAGTTGTATGTCACTGTGGTTTTGATTTGTATTTCCCTGATGATTAGTGATTTTGAGCATCTTTTGATGGTTTATAAGTGATTTATATATCTTCTTTAGAAAAATGAATTTCCCCCCACAGGGTTGTTTGTTTTTTGTTGTTGATTTGTATTAGTTCTTTATATATCCCAGATATCAACCCCTTATCAGATATATTGTTTTTAAATATTTTCTCCCATTCTGTGGGTTGCCTTTTCACTCTGTTCATTGTGTCCTTTGATACATAGATTTAAAAAGTTGATGTAGTACAGTTTATCATTTTCTTGTTTTGTTGCCTATGCTTTTGGTGTCATATCCAAGAAATCATTGCTAAATCCAATGTCATGAATTTTTTCCTCTGTTTTCTTCTAAGAGTTTTCCACTTTGTAGTCTTATGTTTATGTTTTTGATCCATTTTGATTTAATTTTTGTATATAGTGTAAGGCAGTAGTCCAAATTCATCTTTTCATTTAAATATCTAGTTTTCCCAAAACAATTTGTAAAAAGACAGAACTTTCACCTACTGAATGGCCTTGACACCCTTGTCCAAAATCATTTGATGATATATGTAAAGGTTAATGGGATCTCTATTCTATTCCATTGTCTCTCTTTAAGCCAGTATCCCACTCTTTTGATTACTGCAATTTAAGAGTGAAGATATCCAGAATATACTACTGTTTACTGTGTCAAATATAAAAAAAAATATTTTAAGATGAAGACATTTGAGATTCAACAGGTGCAGAAAGATTTTCTGGAGCTTCCCTTATTTTACTAGAGACAGAATGTTCTGAATGAGAGGCTGCCGTAAAGCCTCTCTCTGGAGAGTTTTATCCCTATCTCTAATTATTGATCAAGGTACTTCTTTTGTGCACTCCCATATGAATATAATAAATTTTGTCTTTTCTTCTGTTAATCTATCTTTTGACAGTTCAATACACAGATCCCAACTGACTGAGCATAAGAAGGTACAAGAAAAGTTTTTCCTTCACAGGAGTAAGTTTGGAAATAGTAAAGTGTGAGACCTCCAACTTTTTTTTTTTCAGTACTGTTTTATCCCTTGGGGTCCTTGAGATTTTATATGAATTTTAGGATGAATTTTTCTATATCTGAAAAAATGTCTTTTGAATTTTGATGGGGATTGCATTGAATCTGTAGATTGCTTTATGTAGTATTTACATTGTAACAGTATTAAGTTTTCCAATTCATGAACAGGACATGTCTTTCCACTTAATGATATTTCCATTTAATAATCTTGTTTTATTTTTTTAAGTAACATTTTATAGTTTTCAGTGTACAAGGCTTTCACCTCTGATTAAGTTTACTCCTAACTATTTTATTATTTTTGATGCTATTGTTTTTTTTTTATTTACACACACACACACTGTATTTTATTTTTACAAGAGATAAATAGACTGACACCAAGCATTTTACATGATGACCACAACAAAAGCAACAATGATTGCAATTACCAAACATGAAACACACTCATACTATGTCATAATATTGACATTCAGTCCAGTAATCCTCCACTGTAACAGCTCCTTTACTTTGCAGTGAAAATTGATTTGTATATTCTTTGCCTCTGAGTCCTTGTGGGATTTTTTTTTTAATTCAGACAGAAAGTCACAAAAATTATACTCATCCTCATCAGTTCACTCAGTCCCATGTAATTAATTTTTTTTTCATCTTGATATTTTGTTAGCACTTTTATGAGTTCATCAGTTTTTCACTAGAGTTCTGAAAATGCTTATTCATTCAGTTCAGCAGTACAGTCAGTTACCAGAAACCTGTACTTGTCAGAGTCTTTTCCAGGAATTTCTTAAAGATGAAACCCTTTTATAGGAACATATTTGCAAGAGCTTCAGAGTACACCCAGAACTGTCTGTAAATGACAAAAGACTTAAAAATGACCACAGTTAAAGATTTGATGAAAGTTCATAATAATGCAGTTGACAAGAAAATTAGTTATTTCTGAGATATACATTTTAAGGTAATAACTAGGATTATGACTTACAACATTATACCAGAATATATAAGATTTTTAGAAATTTCACGTAATATCTGAAACATTTATAGTAACATATTTCCATACAAATAACCCAATGTAAGTTTAGTATTAGTTGTTTTCTTTGTTTGTTTTTTTATACTGCAGGTTCTTATTAGGCATCAATTTTATACACATCAGTGTATACATGTCAATCCCAATACCCCAATTCAGCACACCACCATCCCCACCCCACCGCAGTTTTCCCCCCTTGGTGTCCATATGTCCGTTCTCTACATCTGTGTCTCAACTTCTGCCCTGCAAACTGGCTCATCTGTACCATTTTTCTACGTTCCACATACATACATTAACATACGATATTTGTTTTTCTCTTTCTGACTTACTTCACTCTGTATGACAGTCTCTAGATCCATCCACATCTCAACAAATGACTCAATTTCGTTCCTTTTTATGGCTGAGTAATATTCCACTGTATATATGTACCACAACTTCTTTATCCATTCGTCTGTTGATGGGCATTTAGGTTGCTTCCATGACCTGGCTATTGTAAATAGTGCTGCAATGAACATTGGGGTGCATGTGTCTTTTTGAATTACGGTTTTCTCTGGGTATATGCCCTGTAGTGGGATTGCTGGGTCATATGGTAATTCTATTTTTAGTTTTTTAAGGAACCTCCACATTGTTCTCCATAGTGGCTGTATCAATTTACATTCCCACCAACAGTGCAAGAGGGTTCCCTTTTCTCCACACCCTCTCCAGCATTTGTTGTTTGTAGATTTTCTGATGATGCCCATTCTAACTGGTGTGAGGTGATACCTCATTGTAGTTTTGATTTGCATTTCTCTAATAATTAGTGATGCTGAGCATCTTTTCATGTGCTTCGTGGTGGTCTGTATGTCTTCATTGGAGAAATGTCTATTTAGGTCTTCTGCCCATTTTTGGATTGGGGTGTTTGTTTCTTTAATATTGAGCTGAATGAGCTATTTATATATTTTGGAGATAAATCCTTTGTCCGTTGATTCGTTTGCAAATATTTTCTCCCATTCTGAGGGTTGTCTTTTCGTCTTGTTTATGGTTTCCTTTGCTGTGCAAAAGCTTTGAAGTTTCATTAGGTCCCATTTGTTTATTTTTGTTTTTATTTCCATTACTCTAGGAGGTGGATCAAAAAAGATCTTGCTGTGATTTATGTCAAAGAGTGTTCTTCCTATGTTTTCCTCTAAGAGTTTTATAGTGTCCAGTCTTACATTTAGGTCTCTAATCCATTTTGAGTTTATTTTTGTGTATGGTGTTAGGGAGTATTCTAATTTCATTCTTTTACATGTAGCTGTCCAGTTTTCCCAGCACCATTTATTGAAGAGACTGTCTTTTCTCCATTGTATATCTTTGCCTCCTTTGTCATAGATTAGTTGACCATAGGTGCGTGGGTTTATCTCTGGGCTTTCTATTTTGTTCCATTGATCTATGTTTCTGTTTTTGAGCCAGTACCGTATTGTCTTGATTACTGTAGCTTTGTAGTATAGTCTGAAGTCAGGGAGTCTGATTCCTCCAGCTCCGTTTTTTTCCCTCAAGACTGCTTTGGCTATTCGGGGTCTTTTGTGTCTCCATACAAATTTTAAGATGATTTGTTCTAGTTCTGTAAAAAATGCCATTGGTAATTTGATAGGGATTGCATTGAATCTGTAGATTGCTTTGGGTAGTATAGTCATTTTCACAATGTTGATTCTTCCAATCCAAGAACATGGTATATCTCTCCATCTGTTGGTATCATCTTTAATTTCTTTCATCAGTGTCTTATAGTTTTCTGCATACAGGTCTTTTGTCTCCCTAGGTAGGTTTATTCCTAGGTATTTTATTCTTTATGTTGCAATGGTAAATGGGAGTGTTTCCATAATTTCTCTTTCAGATTTTTCATCATTAGTGTATAGGAATGCAAGAGATTTCTGTGCATTAATTTTGTATCCTGCAACTTTACCATAGTCATTAATTAGCTCTAGCAGTTTTCTGGGGGCATTTTAAGGATTCTCTATTTTTAATATCATGTCATCTGCAAATAGTGACAGCTTTACTTCTTCTTTTCCAATTTGTATTCCTTTTATTTCTTTTTCTTCTCTGATTGCCGTGGCTAGGACTTCCAGAACTATGTTGAATAATAGTGGTGAGAGTGACATCCTTGTCTCGTTCCTGATCTTAGAGGAAATGCTTTCAGTTTTTCACCATTGAGAATGATGTTTGCTGTGGGTTTATCATATATGGCCTTTATTATGTTGAGGTAGGTTCCGTCTATGCCCACTTTCTGGAGAGTTTTTATCATAAATGGGTGTTGAATTTTGTCAAAAGCTTTTTCTGCATCTATTGAGATGATCATATGGTTTTTCTTCTTCAATTTGTTAATATGGTGTATCACATTGATTGATTTGCGTATATTGAAGAATCCTTGCATCCCTGGGATAAATCCCACTTGATCATGGTGTATGATCCTTTTAATGTGTTGTTGGGTTCTGTTTGTTAGTATTTTGTTGAGGATTTTTGCATCTATACTCATCAGTGATATTGGTCTGTAATTTTCTCTTTTTGTAGTATCTTTGTCTGGTTTTGGTATCAGGGTGATGGTGGCCTCATAGAATGAGTTTGGGAGTGTTCCTTCCTCTGCAATTTTTTGGAATAGTTTGAGAAGGATAGGTGTTAGCTCTTCTCTAAATGTTTGATAGAATTCACCTGTGAAGCCATCTGGTCCTGGACTTTTGTTTGTTGGAAGATTTTTAATCACAGTTTCAATTTCATTACTTGTGATTGGTCTGTTCATATTTTCTGTTTCTTCCTGGTTCAGTCTTGGAAGGTTATACCTTTCTAAGAATTTGTCCATTTCTTCCAGGTTGTCCATTTTATTTCCATAAAGTTGCTTGTAGTAGTCTTTTATGATGCTTTGCATTTCTGCAGTGTCTGTTGTAACTTCTCCTTTTTCATTTCTGATTTTATTGATTTGAGTCCTCTCCCTCTTTTTCTTGATGAGTCTGGCTAATGGCTTATCAATTTTGCTTATCTTCTCAAAGAACCAGCTTTTAGTTTTATTGATCTTTGCTATTGTTTTCTTTGTTTCTATTACATTTATTTCCGCTCTGATCTTTATGATTTCTTTCCTTCTGCTAACTTTGGGTTTTGTTTGTTCTTCTTTCTCTAGTTTCTTTAGGTGTAAGGTTAGATTGTTTACTTGAGATTTTTCTTGTTTCTTGAGGTAGGCTTGTATAGCTATAAACTTCCCTCTTAGAACTGCTTTTGCTGCATCCCATAGGTTTTGGGTCGTCGTGTTTTCATTGTCATTTGTCTCTAGGTATTTTTTGATTTCCTCTTTGATTTCTTCAGTCATCTCTTGGTTATTTAGTAACGTATTGTTTAGCCTCCATGTGTTTGTCTTTTTTACGTTTTTTTCCCTGTAATTCATTTCTAATCTCATAGCATTGTGGTCAGAAAAGATGCTTGATATGATTTCAATTTTCTTAAATTTACTGAGGCTTGATTTGTGACCCAAGATGTGATGTATCCTGTAGAATGTTCCGTGCGCACTTGAGAAGAATGTGTAATCTGCTGGTTTTGGATGGAATGTCCTATAAATATCAATTAAATCTATCTGGTCTATTGTGTCATTTAAAGCTTCTGTTTCCTTATTTATTTTCATTTTGGATGATCTGTCCATTGGTGTAAGTGAGGTGTTAAAGTCCCCCACTATTATTGTGTTACTGTCAATTTCCTCTTTCGTTGTTGTTAGCAGTTGCCTTATTTATTGAGGTGCTCCTATGTTGCATATATATTTATAATTGTTATGTCTTCTTCTTGGATCGATCCCTTGATCATTATGTAGTGTCCTTCTTTGTCTCTTGTAACATTCTTTATTTTAAAGTCTATTTTATCTGATATGAGTATAGCTACTCCAGCTTTCTTTTGATTTCCATTTGCATGGAATATCTTTTTCCATCCCCTCACTTTCAGTCTGTATGTGTCCCTAGGTCTAAAGTGGGTCTCTTGTAGGCAGCATATATATGGGTCTTGTTTTTGTATCCATTCAGCAAGCCTGTGTCTTTTGGTTGGAGCATTTAATCCATTCACGTTTAAGGTAATTATCGATATGTATGTTCCTATGACCATTTTCTTAATTGTTTTGGGTTTGTTTTTGTAGGTCCTTTTCTTCTCTTGTGTTTCCCACTTAGAGAAGTTCCTTTAGCGTTTGTTGTAGAGCTGGTTTGGTGGTGCTGAATTCTCTTGGCTTTTGCTTGTCTGTAAAGCTTTTGATTTCTCCATCAAATCTAACTGAGATCCTTGCCGGGTAGAGTAATCTTGGTTGTAGGTTCTTGCCTTTCATCTCTTTAAGTATATCATGCCACTCTCTTCTGGCTTGTAGAGTTTCTGCTGAGAAATCAGCTGTTAACCTTATGGGAGTTCCCTTGTATGTTATTTGTCGTTTTTCACTTGCTGCTTGCAATAATTTTTCTTTGTCTTTAATTTTTGCCACTTTGATTACTATGTGTCTCATTGTGTTTCTCCTTGGGTTTATCCTGTATGGGACTCTCTGTGCTTCCTGGACTTGGGTGGCTATTTCCTTTCCCATGTTAGGGAAGTTTTCGACTATAATCTCTTCAATATTTTCTCTGGTCCTTTCTCTCTCTCTTCTCCTTCTGGGACCCCTATAATGAGAATGTTGTTGTGTTTAATGTTGTCCCAGAGGTCTCTTAGGCTGTCTTCATTTCTTTTCATTCTTTTTTCTTTAGTCTGTTCCGCAGCAGTGAATTCCACCATTCTGTCTCCCAGGTCACTTATCCGTTCTTCTGCCTCAGTTATTCTGCTATTGATTCCTTCTAGTGTAGTTTTCATTTCAGTTATTGTATTGTTCATCTCTGTTTGTTTGTTCTTTAATTCTTCTAGATCTTTGTTAATCATTTCTTGCATCTTCTCAGTCTTTTCCTCCATTCTTTTTTCAAGGTCCTGGATCATCTTCACTATCATTATTCTGAATTCTTTTTCTGGAAGGTTGCCTATCTCCACTTCATTTAGTTGTTTACCTGGGGTTTTTTCTTGTTCCTTCATCTGGTATATAGCCCTCTGCCTTTTCATCTTGTCTATCTTTCTGTAACTGTGGTTTTTGGTCCACATGCTGCAGGAATGTAGTTTTTCTTGCTTCTGCTGTCTGTCCTCTGGTGGATGAGGCTATCTAACAGGCTTGATGGGAGGCTCTGGTGGTGGGTAGAGCTGACTGTTGCTGTGGCGGTCAGAGCTCCGTAAAACTTTATTCCACTTGACTGTTGATGGGTGGGACTGGGTTCCCTCCCTGTTGTTTGTTTTGCCTGAGGCAACCCCACACTGGAGCCTACCTGGGCTCTTTGATGGGGTTAATGGCAGACTCTGGGAGGGCTCACGCCAAGGAGCACTTCCCAGAACCTCCGCTGCCAGTGTCCTTGTCCCCACGGTGAAACAGAGCCACCCCCCGCCTCTGAAGGAGACCCCCCAACACCAGCAGGTAGGTCTGGTTCAGTCTTCCCCAGGGTCACTGCTCCTTCCCCTGGGTCCCGATGCTCACACTACTTTGTGTGTGCCCTCTAAGAGTGGGGTCTCTGTTTCCCCCAGTCCTGTCAAAGTCCTGCAATCAATTCCCACTAGGCTTCAAAGTCTGATTATCTAGGAATTCCTCATCCCGTTGCTGGACCCCCAGGTTGGGAAGCCTGACATGGCTCAGAAGCTTCACTCCAGTGGCTGGACTTCTGTGGTATAAGTGTTCGCCAGTCTGTGAGTCACCCACCCAGCAGCTATGGGATTTGATTTTACTCTGATTGCGCCCCTCCTACCGTCTCACTGTGGCTTCTCCTCTGTCCTTGGATGTGGGGTATCCTCCTTGGTGAGTTACAGTGTCTTCCTGTTGATGATTGTCCAGCAGCCAGTTGTGATTCTGGTGCTTTCGCAAGAGGGAGTCAATGCTATTGTTAATGGAATTTTTTCTTATTTTTTTTGGATTAGTCATTGTTAGTGCATAGATATTTGCATATTGATTTTGTATCCTTCAATTTTTCTGAATATATTAGTTCTACTAGTTTTTGTGGAATCTTTAGAGTTTTATACATATAAGATTTATTTTATTTGTGAACAGATATTTTATGTCTTCTTTCCAAATTTAGATGTCTTTTATTTCTTTTTCTTGCATAATTGCTCTGGCTAGGACTTAAAGTACTATGGTGAATAGAAAGAGTACTCAATAATTCGAAAATAATTTTTAAGACCAAAATTCTTGAGAGTTGAAGAGGAGGAGAACATGATCTTAAAAAGAAAAATAAAAGATTGTCCATCTGCCCCCTCAACCAAAATGATCTTCTCTTTTACAAAGAAAATCTTATTTTCTTAACTTCATGGTTTTAGTTCTTTTCTGTAAAATTTAACCTAAGAGAGTGTGGTTGTGAATAATTAGCAAATGTTAAATGAAAATTTACCTTTCTTTCATCGTGTGTACTAACATTGATTATTTAAAGGTGTATATATTGTACCAAAATATTAAATACAAGATCTTAAACCATACTCCTGAGATACTTTCAGATCTATGAGAAAATCTATGCCTAGTCCTTTAAATTTATTTTTTGGCTTTCTCTTTCTGGAAGTAAAATTTCCCTCTTCAAACTCCATGCTTTTAGCTGTTTCTCCTAAATGGGTTTATCATGTATAATGTCACTTAATGGCTTGTATTTGAAAGCCTCAACTATTTGTTGCTAATGTACTTATTTTGTAAATTCTCTATGGTGAATGTCATAATGTGCCTTATAAAGTAAAATGAAAAGGAAACATTATCATAATAGCATATTTCAATAAGTATAGCTCCCTTTTTGATGTGTTTCTTTAAAGTGGGGAACTTTTATAGAAGCTATTTTATAAGGAGTCATGGCAACTGATGGACACTACCAATACTCACAAATTCACTTGAAAAATATCCATATTAGCAGTTTTATGCCACAGTGTTATAGGAAGGCTATATGTATGCCAGAGTGCAATAGGATGGCCAGTTTGCAGTTAAGCACAAAATCTACCAGTACCCTGACCTTAAACAGAGTGCACCAAAAGGAAAAGCCACGCTAGAGAGAGTACCAGCAATATTGAGTGAAGACAAGACTGTTGTCTGCTTTTTGTTCACCAACTTAACTGTGTATGTGTTAATTTGTTTTCAGTTTATTTCTATATTTGTAGACTATTAATTTCAAAACAGATGAATCCTTTCCTAAAGCATGTTCCCACTCCCTTAGAAAAAAGAAAATATTTACATCCTATGGATATAAATACTAAATAATGATGTTTATATTTTAGGTATTTTTGAGCTGAATTATTTTCTTAGTCAAATGGAGTCACTATAACATATTACCATAGACTGGGTGGCTAAAACAACAAACATTTATTTCTCACAATTCTGGTGTCTGGGAAGTCCAAGAGCAAAGTGCTAGCTGATTTGGTGTCTGATGAGAACCCTCTTCTTGGTTGGCAGACATCCTTCTTCTTGCTGTATACTCGCATAGAGAATGGGTTCTGGTCTGTTCCTCTGCTTATAAGGTGACTAATCTTATCATGTGGGTTCCACCCTCATGACCTCATCTAAACCTAATTACCTCCTAAAGGCCCCACCTCCAAATGTTATTACATTGAGGTTTAGGGCTTCAACATGAATACTGAGGGGACAAAAACATTCAGTCCATAGCAACTATCAATATTATCAGTATGTGAACAGATATAAAATAAGAAGATCCATTTATACTGTATTATTATAATCATATATATATATATAAAAGACTGATTAAATTTGAGCATATGATATGTTGAAAATATTGCCTTACACTTAAAATTGGACAGAAGTTATTCTTGGGTGTCCAAGGCATTGCCTAGCAAATCCTCTGGGGATTATTTAACTTAAGCAGTGTTCTAAGTTTTTGATTGATTTTTGTATTCACTACATTATTTCCTATTTTGTAGGGGTAGAAGTTTTCTTGTAGACAACTAATAGTAATACAGATAATTTTTTATCTAAGCTATGCAAATGGATTTCACTCAGTAAAGATACATTCAATTGTCACTTGGAAGGAAAATACATTTTATTGTCCTATACGATAGAAACCAATTTGCATGTATTAGCAAATTTATTTCAGTATTCCTACAGATTATGTGCCTTTAAGTGTTTCTTTGAACGAGTTTTAATATATTACTGGTTCTCTAATTAACTAAAGTATTAAATAACAAATTTTGACAAATGTTCATTTTACACTTGCATATGAGTTGTCTTCAAATTTCTGAAAATTGTACTTTAGCAGATATATAAAATATATACTGAATGGAATGGTCTCACTCAGGCACTATTCTGTATGGGGTGCTGCTTTCCTGGTCTGTTCATTCTTTCCATCAGAATCATAAGTGTAATTGCCAGTTGAGTCCTTTCAGTCATGATATCTATTTTAAAATGACTAAAGTGATTCTTTTACTTGTTGTTTATATAAGATCCCAAAAGAATTATAAAATAATGTCTAGGTCCATGGTACAGGAACAAAAGTTTTTTTGTATAAAATATATTTAATAATTAACTTATTTATCAAACTATATACATGACAAATTTTAAATAAATATAACTTCTAGTCTTTTAAATATGGTTAAAGGACATGGTTTTATACTGGTTTTCTGTGGATTCTCCTTTTGAGATCCTGGCTTTGTGGTGTTCACTTATCATCTTCTCTGCCCCAATACATTCCAAGTTCCATAATGTTAAAATGAGCATGAAAAAAAAATGAGCATGACTTTGCATCTGGGGTTTTATATTAATCACAGAGTATTTTCAGGATATCTGTCTGCAATTGCTTCAAGTCAAGAATTTGTCACACAATTGTAACTGTATTTTGATATATCTGGGTTATATTGGGGGAGAAGAAAAACAAAACAAATGATAAGGTTATTAGCTGTTAAAGGATTTCTGTATAGGAGGTGCTTAGGTAGGTATGAAGCACTCCGACAGGAAGGGGGCTAAGAAATTTTTTATTGAAACTACACTTGCAGGGCAAGAAGACTGTTTCTATTGATATTGTTTATTTTGAATAAGTATGGAAGGACTATTGTGATTATGGGGAGAACTCCCCAAGCCAGTCCTTAGTACTGCTACTGAATAAGATGTACTGTGATCCAAATGATGCACACCGGTTAGTTATCAAGATAAAAATACTATACTGAAAAGAGCACCTGATTTGTCATTCTGGTTCAGCCATCTATTAGTAACATGATCTAAATTAAATCAGTTAACCTAATTCTTAGTTTCCTGAATCTGTAAAAACTGACTTAATAGTCTTTGCCTACCTCATAGCATTATTGTAAGATCATATATATGTGACAACAAATTTGTAACTAAAATTTTTCTGTATAAATTTAAATACAGTAAATAAATAGGTCAGGTTGAGAAGTTACTTTAAAATAGCTACAGAAACTGAAGATTTCTTTCCCCCTTTATAATTAATAAATTCACTACAACCAAAATAAAATTTTAATTATATTTAGGTTTACTATTTTCTAGATCCTGCATGAATTTTGTCCAGTAATTTGGCCCTAAGATTCTTTCCCGACACTATGCCTGCATCTCTTTTTCCTCAAAGTCTTTGTTGTTAGAAATGAAAAGGAAAATCCCTCAATGGGTTTAAGACATCTTCAAAGATATTATTTTTGTCATTCTCTATGTTTAGTGAAGGTGATTTCAATACAAGCTTTTAGACCAGGCCAGAGCTTTTCACCATTTAACTCCAACTCTCTCCTTTTTTATTCTTAATTGTGATAAAAGTAGTTGCTGTGATGGGGAGGCGATAGTGGGAAGGGTATGATGGCAGGTAAACTCACCTTGAGATAGTGAAGTCCCTCTTGCTGAATATTTTCACAGTAATTATACACACTCATTGTTGGAGTATTAGGAAATTGTAAACCTAAGTACAGATTTTGTACAGAACCTCTGCAAATGGTGTTGCCACATTTAGTGAATAATAATAATATGGGGTGCTCAGTTAAATTTGAATCTCAGATAAACAGTGAATAATATTTTTAGTCTAAGCATATCTAAAATATTTCATGAGATGTACTCATGACTAAAAGATTATACACTATTTATCTGAAGTACAAATTTAATCAGCAGTCTGTATTTCATCTGGTATTTCTACCGGCAATCTATGAAGTAAAGAATTTTCCAGAAGAGGGCACTGTTCAAAACCCAGCATCAACCTTCATTGGGTTTAGTACATGCCAGTCAAATTTTACTGACAAGTGAGAGTATGATTAGGCCAGGAAACATTCTGAAGGGGCTAATCCTAGTAAGCTGTTGACAGTTGAAAGAAGATTCCACCATTTGGTAAGAGGACAGGGAGTGTGAAAACATTATAATCTACCGGTTTAACTAGTATATAATATTTACTATCTTGGCAATAACTGATGATACTAGGTGAACGAACTGATATATAATAAAGAAGTGAGGCTATTATTTACCACCTGTTTAGTGTAAACCTTCATAGACCAAGGAAAGGAAATGGCACAAGCGAGAACAAGTTGCTGAAAAGATTGACGGGCTTGAAGTTTTTAGTGAGGGTTAAAGCAATGCAGACAAAGCCCTTATGTGCCATTTGTAGCCTAGGCAGGAATCTTAGGACCAAATTAAATAAAATATATGTAGGGTGTAGAGACCAGGCAAAGATAGACGGCAATATCTGAGGAGAATTTTTTGGAAACTAAACCTTGAAGATGAACTGGGTTATACATAAAATTTAAACTCAACATTCCCTAAAAAAATTGCTGTTCTTGGTAATGGTATTAAGTCAGAAATGTAAGTACAGTTTAGCTATATTCCTCAGAGAAAAAAAAATCTCCTGAATATGTGACCTGATTTTTACTTTTTTCCCCTATAATTACCTTTTGTTTTTCTATGGTTTCTTAGAAAATTTTCCTCTGAAAAACATTGATTTTAGGAATTTCACAAAATTTCTTCTAAGGTTAGATTTTAAAATGCCTGAAACAGTTCCAGCAAGAAGAGTTGAGAATTCTGGGAAGAATATCACTTTGCCTTACCCTGAATCTATTTCTATACACAATGATATTGCTATACTAAAAAATCCTAGGCCAAGATATAGTGATCTTACAAATATTTTTAAACGTGGCTGTAAGTGGCCTCATTAGATGAGTGAATGCCTTTTAGATTTTCTTACATTGTTCTCCTAAATGTAGAAAATTAAATCTATGTAAAACTCTACTTATATAAGACAAAGCATATTGGTGAGTTCAATTTTAAAGTTCATAATTATTTAGTTTGTATAATGGTTTCCTTAAAATCAATTAAAAGTACTTATAGTTAAGACAATTTCGCAAATGCAGACGTTAAGCCTGTGCTGCTTGATTGTGTCAGTCTTTTGGCAAAGCTTTTTCTTAAGTGTTGTGGTTTGCTTGGTCCTCTCTTTAATGATATATAAAATATATTTAGACCTAAGCTGTTTTTAATGGCTCTCATTTTTTTCCTGAGGCCTTATATGTTATACCATAAGGCCTTATACATTATACCATAAGAAATATGTGTCAACAATTGCTGATTTTTGTTGTGGTTGATAAAGAGAAGTGCTAGAGAGTAGAATTTAAAACAAATGCAGCTGACTTTGCAGACACCACAGTGTGAAGAAAGTTTTAATCACTGTTTTTGACTACACAATGTGTGAAGCTTACCAAAAAAGGTAACATATTTCTCCTGCTATTTTAATAAATTCTGTTAAGCAAGTTTTTCTACTTAGAAAACATATATCTTTTAGTTTCTGTAACAGATATATTTAGAAATTTTAGGAGATTTATGGTATTGAGAGAGATATCTTTGGTTCTGATGTTTCTTAAGGCAGATTTTCAATATTCTTCGGTTGGCATTGGAGCATCATTAGAATGAACTTCAAAATGAACCCATTTAATCCCAAGGCTGGCTGTTTAAGAAGAAGGCGAAGAGAAAGTGCTTCCTTTGTGGTTGAAAAAGAGGTACTATAATCTGTGGACCTAAAATATCTTTCCTCTCCCATGGGCTATGGTACTAGAAATTACAATCATTATAATGTTGTCTTTCATTTGTATTAAAAGAGTAATATTCAACCAGACCCATTGTAGGAGTGAGTGGGCAATACCATATCAGGATCTCAGAAAACAGGTGAAAAAGAGAGTTACATATTTATTTAAAGAGCATATATAAAATTGTGGAGCATTAAAAAATTGTTTGGGGATGAATGAATATCTAATGGCAGAAAATAAAAGTAGAACATAACCTCATTTCTACTTATGCTATAATTGCATTTATCCTATAATTGCAAGTAAATTAAAGAGAATTTTTAAATCATTTAAAATATTACAAGAAAATATAGAATAATATTTTTGTATTCTTTAGGTAGAAGAGGCCTTCTTAAGCAAGACAATAATCCCAAAAGCTATAAATGAAAATAATTGATTTTACAAATATTTCTGTATGGC
Organism: Balaenoptera acutorostrata; assembly: GCF_949987535.1. Taxonomy (NCBI): domain Eukaryota; kingdom Metazoa; phylum Chordata; class Mammalia; order Artiodactyla; family Balaenopteridae; genus Balaenoptera; species Balaenoptera acutorostrata. The sequence goes on from NC_080085.1 coordinate 75,740,099, forward strand.
AAAAGGCAACATCAGTCAAACTGAAAGGCAAATGACAGTCTGAGAGATTGATTGCAGCACAAAACAAGGGTTTTCATTTCAACAAGAAATTCATTGCAGCACAAAACCAAATATTTTTATCAATCAATAAATAAAAAACACCTACAAAATACCATGAATAAAACAACCAGTCCAATGTAAAATGAGGTGGGGGGGGATATAAATAAACAATTCGTAGTAGAGGGAATTAAGAAAATAAACATATTAAAAATGCTAAACAGCTCTAGTAATGAGACAAGAAAATTAAAACAATACAATCTTTTTCATCCATCAGATATGTAAAAATGATAAATGATTGATGAATGACTAAAATGTTAAATGACTTGAGCAAAATTGCATGGGTTTAAATAATACCTCCATCTCTGGCTAGCTGTGTGATCTTAGGCCAGTTAAAAAACATCTCTGATTCATTTTCTTCATCTGTAAAAATGGAGATGATGATGCTTCTTTCATTGCAGAAGTACTTTGGTAAAGAATACACCCTTACATTAGTTTCTGGCACATTATAAGTCAATAATAGCTAATAAATGTTAGCTATTATTATTATTGTATTATTATTGTTGGTAACTATGTTACCAGGGTATATATTACTCAACATTTTTGAAAAGTAATCCAGCAGTGTTTTATATAAATTCACATCCACTTTGAATCCCTTATTGGAGAATTTATCTGAAGAAATAAAAATTATCTCTATGAAGGAAACTTGATCAAAATATTTATTTGCATGTTGTTTGTTTCAATAATAAAACTTTAAGTGACTTTGAGATCTATCAATAGGGAAATAAGGCAGTAATGTACTGTGGCAATGGAATATGATGAAGATACTAAAAATAAGGTAAATCTATATGTAACTACTTGAAAGAATGTCCATGATGTTTTGTTAAGTGAATAAAACCAGTAAATAATAACACGTATAGTAGTATCATCCTACATTTTTACAAAACAGAAACAAGCATCTACATGTATGTATATGTTTGTGTAAGGAAAGAAGAGGTATGAAAGGAGAGTCATCAAGTTTTTGACAATAGTTATTTTGGGGGCTGTGATGACAGGATGAAAGGGAAACTGTTGATTTTACTTTAGACACTTCTGACCTTTTAGGATTTTGAATGTCAGTTCTATGAAGACAAGGCCTTATATATCTTATTCACTGCTATATATGCAGTGTCCATAAATAAATATTTTTAAACAAATAAAAAATCAAAGTTTAAATTGTCATAAGGGTATACAAAACTTTTGTAATACAAGTTGTTTCTTAGTGTTTTATAAGCCATTAAGTACCTTTAAAATATGTCATTGTTATAGTCATAGCTCTGGCAATCACTTTGACCAATTTATGAATTCTGAGCCTGTTTCTGTATATCTCAAATGTCCTGTCTCACCTTCTTCAGATGTATAAAATCGTACCTAATAGGCATAGTAGTATATACCAATCATCTGATGAATGAGTAAAAATTACAGCAAGTGTGATCCTAATTTTAAGTTTATTCTTTTTTTTAACATCTTTATTGGAGTATAATTGTTTTACAATGGTGTGTTAATTTCTGCTGTATAACAAAGTGAATCAGCTATACATATATATACATCCCCATATCTCCTCCCTCTTGCATCCCACCCTCCCTATCCCACCCCTCTAGGTGGACACTAAGCACCGAGCTGATCCCCCTGTGCTATGCTGCTGCTTCCCACTAGCTATCTATTTTACATTTGGTAGTGTACATATGTCCATGCCAATCTCTCACTTCGTCCCAGCTTACCCTTCCCCCTCCCCGTCTCCTCAAGTCCATTCTCTATGTCTGCGTCTTTATTCCTTTCCTGCCCCTAGGTTCCTCAGAACCATCTTTTTCTTTTTTTTTTCTTTTTTAGATTCCATATATATGTGTTAGCATATGGTATTTGTTTTTCTCTTTCTGACTTACTTCACTCTGTATGACAGGCTCTAGGTCCATCCACCTCACTACAAATAACTCAGTTTCGTTTCTTTTTATGGCTGAGTAATATTCCATTGTATATATGTGCCACATCTTCTTTATCCATTCATCTGTCGATGGACATTTAGGTTGCTTCCATGTCCTGGCTATTGTAAATAGAGCTGCAATGAACATTACAATACATGACTTTTTGAATTATAGTTTTCTCAGGTTATATGCCCAGTAGTGGGATTGCTGGGTCGTATGGTAGCTCTATTTTTAGTTTTTTAAGGAACCTCCATACTGTTCTCCATAGTGGCTGTATCAATTTACCTTCCCACCAACAGTGCAAGAGGGTGCCCTTTTCTCCACACCCTCTCCAGGATTTATAGTTTGTAGATTTTTTGATGATGGCCATTCTGACTGGTGTGAGATGATACCTCATTGTAGTTTTGATTTGCATTTCTCTAATGATTAGTGATGTTGAGCATTCTTTCATGTGTCTGTAGGCCATCTGTATGTCTTCTTTGGAGAAATGTCTATTTAGGTCTTCTTCCCATTTTTGGATAGGGTTGTTTGTTTTTTTGTTGTTGAGTTGTGTGTGCCCATACATTGTCAATGCTTTATTTTGGGTGGATCATTTTTGTACTTGTTACCATGGTTTGCTTTTCCTGTTTCAGACAAATGGAAGTATGAAAGAAGCTTATCTTTTCTTTACTTCCTGACAGTTAATAATACCTGAATAGGGTAGGTAGCAATTGGACACCAACTCCAAGTCTTTTAAAAATCCCATTCACACACGAAGCTGCATTCTTTTTCAGGACAATGACACTCCACAACACGGGGAATATTTTCATATTTTTCAATACTTAAAAATTGGCATTTGAAATGGAAACTAATACTTAGGGATGCTTGAAAACACAGACACACACACAGATAAACACACATATGTACACACATGCACATACACAGTGATGTGATGTAGAGAAAAAGAGGAATTGGGGGAAGTATGTTTTACTATAAGGTTAGGGTTTAGAGTTTTTAAAATTAAAAAAAAATAATACTGTAATTGAGTTTAGAATCAAGAAAATGGAAGAAGAGTAAGATGAATTACTAAAACAATTAACAGTAATATTAACAAGGTAGATTGATAGTTGAGGTATATAGGTCATGGTAAGTAATGTTTTTAGACTGTAAAATTTATTTTAGATATTTTTAAATGCTTTCCCTTCATACAAATTACTCAGCAGTTGCATGGAGAACTTAAAGGTGTAGGTATTTCTTACTGACCTTTGAGCACCAAATTATATGAGGCTTATGGAAACTTTATTTTTTGCTTTCCTAGTTTCAATGTCTTTCATTTTGGCATTCATTGCATGTATTTTTGAGTTGAGTTTATCAGAAGCTGACATTTTAGCATGATGAATGAAACAAGGTTAAAAAATGTTCAGATTAATTAAGAAAAGTCTGAAAGGCTTTAAAACTACTGAAAAAACAAGTGTGAAAATGACCATGGAGACTCTTAGAAAGTTTTAAGTGTTTGCTATTTTTTTCAGAGCAGAATTATAGGAGGACTATACCTTTTTGAAGGGTAGGGTATGTGTGTGTGTGCATGTGTGTGTGTGTAAAAGGTACTGGGGTAAACATAGAGATGGTTGTCAGTTGTCTTGGATTCAGGAAGAAATACACCTGCATTCCTTGAAGGAGGGGTAAAGGAGAACTCAGATAACTTTAGGTATGTGAAGGCCTGAAGGCCTCTGTTCCCAACTAGAGGTTTATATCCAAACCTTATTTTCTATTTGCCAACTTGGATCACTCTCCACCCCATTCCATTATCACCTTCATATCTATGTTTCTAGCCCCATTATGGCAACCTGACATTGAGTAGTGTTGTTGCTTTAATAGTTAACTTTGGAGTTGTTGTTCTCAGGCGATTTCACAAAAGCAATTAAGGTGGCCACGTTTTCATCTGTAAGGACATAAGCTTCTTCCATTATATTCTAGGGGTTAGACTATTTAATGTAACCTCTCTTTTACTCTAACAGTTTTTTAAAAATTGTACTTTGCATATATGTGTTACCACTTCCATGAGGAGCATATTAATATGGTGTAATGAGACCAGGGATCATGCATCTTTGAGCGCAGGATCTAGTCATGATTTTGCCTTCTGAGATGTTATGTGACTTTGAGCAAGAGCTATCTACTTCAGGACCTATCAGAGAAAATCATAACAGCCAAAAGGAGGCAGTAGAGCATAACTGTAAATACCATTGACTCCAAAGTCGGACAGCCTTGCTTGAAGTCCTGGCTCTGCCATTAACACATAGTGTTACTTTGGAAAACTCACTTCTTTGCCCTTCTGTTTCCTCATCTGCATAATGAATATGACATTAGTACTTCATAGAGAACCAGGTCTAATGTATCCAAAGCCCTTGTTCTTTACATTTCATCATGCTGAGATAACTGATGTGAAAGATCATTGGGATGGACAAAGTAATATGAGTTAAACACATCTACAGAATGAGAAAAAATGTACTGATCAAAAGAATGAATAAATTAAAATAAAGCAGCATTAAAAAAAGCTCATCTTGCAGCCTCACTGAGGTAAGCCAGCTATTTCAAAAGAGATTTTGCTTCAAAATTTTCTTTAAACAACAAACAAAAGTGAATATCTGTCAAAACATAGCAGGCAGGAAATGCCACAAATGTTGACCTTCCCCTGGAAACACATGACTTCCATGTTGGCAGTGTAAATCTGGGAACTTTTGTAGGAAGGACATGAACATATTTTAGCTATCATGAAGCTCCATAAGTAGCCAGGTTTAAATCATGTGAGACTTCATAGATTACAGTCAGAGTTGCAGAACAAGTAAATTTAAGAGAGAGTAAAAAATACTGAATCACTATGTGGTACAATTGAAACTAATATAATATTGTAAACCAACCATGATTCAATTAAAAAATAGAGATTTAGCTTCCTACTTTATTTTTATAATTTCATTTTATATTTTTATTGGAATATAGTTGATTTAAAACATTATATTAGTTTCAGGTATACAGCATAGTGATTGAGTATTTTTACAGATATTCCATTAAAAGTTGTTACAAGATAATGGTTATAATTCCTTGTGCTATCCAGTATATCCAGTTGCTTATCTATTTTATACATAGTAGTTTGTATCTCTTAAACCCATAGCCCTGTCTTGCCCCTCCCTTCTTCCTTCTCCCCTCTAGTAAACACGTTTGTTTTCCATATCTGTGAGTTTGTTTCTGTTTTGCTATATGCATTTGTTTGTTTTATTTTTTAGATTTTATATCTGAGTGATAATCATACAGTATTTGTCTTTCTCTGGCTTATTTCATTAAGCATAATATTCCCTAGGTCTGTCCACATCGCTGCAAATGGCAGAATTTCATTCTTTGTTATGGCTGAGTAATATTCCATTGTGTGTGTATATATGTGTATATATATATATATATATATATATATATATACACATATATATGTATATATATATGTATATATATATCACATTTCTTTAGCCATTCTTCTGTTGAATGATACTTGAGGTGCTTCCATATCTTGGCTATTGTAACTGCTGCTATGAACATTTGGGTGCATATAGTGTTTTGATTTTCTTCAAGTATATACACAGGACTGGAATTGCTGGATCATATGGTAGTTCTATTTTTAAATTTTTGAGGAACCTCCATACTGTTTTCTATAGTGGCTGTACAAATTAACGTTTCCAGCAACAGTGTAAAAGAGTTCCCTTTTCTTCACATCATTGCCAAAATTACCTGTAGAATTTTTGATGATAGCTATTCTAACAGGTGTGAGGTGATATCTTATTACGGTTTTGATTTGCATTTCTCTAATAATTAGTGCTGTTGAACATCTTTTCATTTGTCTGTTAACCATCTATATGTCATCTTTGGAAAAATGTCTATTCAGGTCTTCTGCCCATTTTTTGATTGGGTTGTTTGTTTTTTTGATGTTGAGTTGTATGAGCTCTTTATATATTTTAGATATTAACATCTTGTCTGTCACATCATTTGCAAATATTTTCTCCCATTCTGTAGGTTCTTGTTTCACTTTGTTGATGGTTTCCTTTGCTGTGCAAAAGCTTTTAAGTCTGATTATATCCCATCTGTTTATTTTTGCTTTTATTTCTTTTGCCTTATGTGACAGATCCAAAAAAATTGCTATGATTTATGTCAAAGAGTATTCTGCCTATGTTCTCATCTATGAGCCTTTTGGTTTCAGTTCTTAAATTTAGGTTTTTAATCCATTTTGAGTTTGTTTTTGTATATTACATGAGGAAATGTTCTGGTCTCATTGTTTCACATGTATCTGTCCAGTTTTTCCAGCACTACTTATTGACGAGGCTGTCTTTTTTCCAATGTAAATTCTTGCTTCCTTTGTCCCAGATTAATTAACCATAGGTGCATGGGCTTATTTCTGAGCTCTCTATTTTGTTCCATTGATCTATGTGTCTATTTCTGGGCCAGTATCATGCTGTTTAGGTGACTGTATCTTTCTAGTATAGCCTGAAGTCTGGGAGGGTGATAGCTCCAGCTTTGTTCTTTTTTCTCAGAATTGCTTTGACAATTTAGGTCTATTTTGGTTCCATATGAATTTTAGTATTATTTGTTCTAGTTCTGTGAAAAATGTCATGTGTATTTTGATAGGGATTGCATTAAATCTGTAGATTGCTTTGGGTAGTATGGCCATTTTAACAATATTAATTCTTCCAATCCAAGAGCACAGGATATCTTTCCCTTCCTCTGTATCATCTTCAATTTCCTTAATCAGTGTTTTATAGTTTTCAGAGTATAGGGCTTTCACCTCCTTGGTTAAGTTTATTCCTAGGTACTTTATTCTTTTTGATGCAATTTTAAATGGGATTTGTTTTTTTAAAATATCTCTTTCTGAAATTTCATTATTGGTGTATAGAAATGGAAAAGATTTCTGTATATTAATCTTATATCCCCCAACATTGCTGAAGTCATTTATTAGTTATAATAGGTTTTTGGTTTAGACTTTATGGTTTTCTATATAAAGTATCATATCATCTGCAAATAGTGACAGTTCTAAACCTTCTCTTCCAATTTGGATGCCTCTCATTTCATTTCCTTCTCTGATTGCTGTGGCTAGACTGCCAATACTATGATATGTAGAAGTGGAGTGGACATCCTTGTCTTGTTCCTGAATTTAGAAGGAAGTCTTTGAGCTTTTCACCATTAAGTATGAAGTTAGCTGCAGGTTTATCACAAATGGCCTTTATTATGTTGAGATATGTTCCCTTTGTACAAACATTGATGAGAGTTTTTGTCATGAATGTATATTGAATTTTGTCAAATGATTTTTTTTGCATCTATTGACTTTCATCTTTCCTTTTGTTAATGTGGTGTATCATGCTGATTGTTTTGTGAATATTGAATTATCATTGTCACTTGATCATGGTGTATGACTTTTTTTATATATTGTTGAATTCAGTTTGCTAATATTTTATTGAATATGTTTCATCTATATCCATCAAGAATATTGGCCTGTAATTTTCTTTTTTTTATTGTAATGTCTTTGTCTGGTTTTGGTATCAGGGTAATGGTGGTTTCATAGAATGAATTTGGGAGTGTTCTGTCCTCTTCACTTTTTTTGAATAGTCTGAGAAGATAGGTATTAGCTCTTCTTTATATGTTTGGTTGAATTCACCTGTGAAGCTGTCTGTCCTGGACTTTTGTTTGCTGGGAGGTTTTTTTTTTTATTACTACTTCAATTTCACTGCTAATGATTGATCTATTCAAATTGTCTCTTTTCTTGATTCAGTCTTGGTAAACTGTATACTTCTAGAAATTTGTCCATTTCTTCTAGGTTGTCCAATTCGTTGGCATATAACCGTTTGTAGTACTGTCTTACAATTTTTTGAATCTCTGTGGTATCAGTTGTTATTTCTTCTCTTTCATTTCTCATTTTGTTTATTTGCATCCTCTCTTCTTGGTGAGCTTGGTTAAAGGTTTGTTAATTTGTTTATCTTTTCAAAAAAAGCTCGATTTCATTGATTTTTTTCTATTGTTTTGTATCTCTATTTTATTAATTTCCTCTTTGAACTTTATTATTTCCTTCATTCTGCTGATATTGGGCTTTGTTCTACTTTTCTAATTCATTTAGGTGCTAGGTTAGGTTACGTGAGATTTTTCTTGTTTTTTGAGGAAGACCTCTTTTGCTATTAACTTCCCTCTTAGATCTGCTTTTGCTGCACCCCATGGATTTTGGAAAGTTGCATTTCCATTTTCACTTGTCTCAAAGTATCTTCCGATTTCCTTTTTGATTTCATTGTTGACCTATTGGTTTTTAAATTTCATGTTGTTTAGTTTCCACATGTTTGTTCTTTTCCCATTTTACTTTCTGTAGTTGATTTCTAGCTCCATACCATTGTGTTCAGAAAATAATGGTTGGTATAATTTCTATCTCCTTAGATTTACTGAGGCTTCTTTTGTGACCTAGTATGCAATCTATCCTGGAAAATGTTCCATGTGAACTTGAAAAAAATGTGTATTCAGCTCTTTTGGGATGTAATGTCCTGTAGATATCAATTAAGCCCAACTTGTCCATTGTGTCATTTAAGACCACTGTTGCCTTATAGATTTTCTCTTTGGATGATCTGTCCATTGATGTCAGCTGGGTGTTAAAGTCTCCTACTATTATTGTGTTATTGTCAATTTCTCCCTTTATATCTGTTAGTATTTATATATTTAGGTGTCCCTGTACTGGGTGTGTATATGTTAATGAGTGTAACATTTTTCCTTCTATTGATCCCTTTATCATTATATAATGTCCTTCTTTGTCTTTTGTTACAGCCTTTGTTTTAAAGTCTATTTTGTCAGACATGACTATTGCTACCCCCACTTTATTGTTGTTTCTGTTTGCATGAAATATATTTTTCCATCCTCTCACTTTTTCTGTGTGTCTTTAGTCCTGAAGTAAGTCTCCTGTAGGCAGCTTATTGAAGAGTCTTGGGTTTTTTTTTTTTGTTTTTTTTTTTAATCCAATCATCCACCCTATGTCTTTTGATCAGGGCATTTAGTTCATTGATTATTGATAGGTATGTACTTATTGCTATTTTACTACCTGTTTCCTGATTGTTTTTGTAGTGCTTTTCTGTTCATTTCTTCATCTTTTTGTTTCTCCCATTGTGGTTTGATGATTTTCTTTTCTAATATGCTTGGGTTCCTGTCTTTTGGTTTTCGTGTATCTACTGTAGGTTTTTGATTTGTGGTTACCATGGGGTTCATATATGTTGATCCGTAATTATATCTACTTTGTTTAAACTAATAGTCATTTAAGTTCCAACACATTCTTAGGTCTACATTTTTTTACTCCTTTCCCCCACTTTTTGTGTTTTTGATGTCATATTTTACATCTTCATGCTTATCCCTTCACTGTTTATTATAGTTATAGTTGCCTTTACAATTTGTTTGTCTCTTAATCTACACACTGGCTTATATAAGGGTTCTTCAATCTTTACTATATATTTGCCTTTCCTCTTGGGGTTTTCCTTTTCCTATATATTCTTACTTCTTTTCCATTTAGAGAAGACCCTTCAACATTTCATTTAGGGTAGGTTTAGTATTGCTGAATTCTTTTAGTTTTTGCTTGTCTGAGAAGTTCTTTATCTCTCCTTCTATTCTAAATTATAACCTTACTGGATAGAGTATCCTAGTTTGCAAGTTTTTTTTTTTCCTTTTAACACTTCAAATATATCATGCCACTCCCTTCTGACCTGCAAAGATTCTGCAGAGAAATCAGCTGATAACCCTATTGGAATTCCCCTTTACAAGACTCATTGTTTCTCTCTTGCTGCAATTTAGAATTTTCTACTTATCTTTAACTTTTGCTATTTTAATTATGATATATCTTGGGGTAGATCTGTTTGGGTTTTCATCTTGTTTGAGAACTTCTGTGCTTCCTGTATCTGGAAATCTGTTTCCTTCTTTAGGTTTGGGAAGTTTTCAGCCATGATTTTCTCAAATATGTTTTTGATCAGCATCTACACTATTCTGCTGCTCATGTTACTATAATAGATCAACTCTGTTGATTACTTTGATCAATCGTTATGGTCAAAATGTTCATAAACAATCAGTCAGGGCTCAAATTTTTAAAAAGTAGGGAGTGACTCTTAACTTGTAGTGCAAGGCCAATAATCATTTTCTTCTTGTTTTTGTGTAGTTTCAGATTTTTTAAAGTAACATTTTCTTTTCATATTTGACTGAGTCAATCAGTGGTTTTGATTGTTAAGAAAGTCAGCCCAAGTTCGTGGCTGGCACCATCTCTGAGGTGATCTCATCTATCCCCTCAATTTTAAATATCTATGTACTGATGAGATCCAAATTTCTAGGTTCAGTACTAAATTACCTGAGCAGTATTTGCATGTCCAACTGCCTTCTTAACTTAGCTAGTTAAATGGCTCATAGACATATCACATTGTCCAAAAAGATACTTGATTTTCCCCTATCCCTGCCTTTCTTTCTCATTACAGTAAATGGGAATACCATCCACTGTGTTGCTCAAGACAGAAACCTGGAAGGCTTCCTTGATTCCTTTGTTTCCTTAACTCTGTTGTCCATAAGTAATTTACCACCAGTTCCTGTGCGTTTTACCTCTGAAACATGTATCTTTACTTTGGCTACTACCTTTCATCTCTACTGCCACCAGCATAATCCAAGCCACTATCAACTATAGCTTGGACTATCCCAATAGTCTCTTATATGCTCTCCCTGCTTGTATGCTTCCACTACTGACTTTCTCTGATCTATTTTCCAAATAGTAGAGAGCTTTTTTGAAATGTAAATCAGATTAAGTTACTCCTTTGTATAAAAGTGATTTTTCCATTGCAATTTGAATAAAATCCAAACTCCTGTCTGTGGCTTGCAAAACCCTGCTTGGTGTGGCTCCTGCTTCTTTTCATACCACGCTACCTTTTGTTCCCTCTGCCCCAGTCTTCTTTCATTTCCTTGAACACATCAGGGTTACTCCTGCTTAGTCCTGCTTTGACATTGCTATTTTCTTTTTTCCCCTTCTGCAGGTGTGTCACATGGCATAGCTGGCTCTTTCTCCTCTTTGGGGTCTCACCTTAAATTTCACCTAAGTGAACCTTTTCTAACCATCCCATGTAAAGTACTCCCTACCCATTATTTTCTATAATAACATCCTGCTTGTTTCCTTCATAATACTTAATACAAACTCTAGTTTTATTTTGAATTATTTAGTTATTTACTATTTGTCTTCTCTATTAAAACTTAAGCTCATGAGGGCAGGGACTATGTCTGTATTATTTACTGATGATTTCCTAGTGCTTAGCACAAAGTTTGGCATAGGTACACAACTAACAGTTATTTGTGGAGTGAATGTATCATTGTGTTTAATACCAGGTCTTTTAGTTTATCCAATCCATCCCCAGAATCCTTGTGGGAGAAGACAGATTGTCCCAGGGTAACAAAATACTTTGATGGCATAAATAACCAAGTATGACTTAGAGTTGTATAAACTACCTAAGGTCTATAATGATTCACCAAAGGTCTAAGGAAAAGTTATTTTCAGGGATTTTGCATCAACAATTATACTAACATCTTTTGGACACTTGTTAGAGTGGATCCTAAGCCTCAAGTTTCTTTCTCTTCTTATTGGGTTATACTAACTTGAGGACAATGCTTCTCCTTTCCACAATCCCTAGTTCAAAACTCTGTGTATCATAGATAACCAATAATAAAAATCAACTGCCAATCCCTGCATGTTGGCATCAACTACAAAAGAAGGAATAGGAAAAAAGACTAAGCAGATTAATATTTTAGTGTGAACATTAATAGCATATGAAACTATTATTCCATTGAAAGAAAACCAAAATGAAAGCCTAAGAGAACAGATCTTTTATGTAGGGTCCTAATTATAACATTGGAAAATGATTTCAGACTTCTTTATGGCCTTTATTAAAGTGAAGGACAATTCAAAACCAAGATAAAAAGAGACTACAAGGCATATACTGTTCTCTGTCTCCTGTCAGTTACCAAAGTCATTCCTGTTTTGGTGAGGAAAATAAGAATCCAGCTAATACAAAAGATACTTTGCTGTCAAAGCAATTTTTGTATGTTCATAGAAAATGGAGTCAGACAGAGGAGGTATTGTTGCAAGAGCCCTATAAAACACAACCAATTCTGGGGGTATGGGCTAGGGCCAGAGCTACTGTCTTCCAGAAATCAAGTTAAAGTGAATAAGTATAGCCCGAACACGTGGGCCTAGTGAAGATGATGGGGAGTAGGGGCAGGTGTGTTATGAACTAATTCTATATTTCAGAGCCTGAGTGCTGATTTAAACCATTTTGGTACAAATGTTTTCTCCAGCATTTTATTTTTTTTTAATACAAAGTATCACTGGTGTTGTCCTACTTTTACTGTGGTCTATCTGTAGAGCTTTTTATAGTTCTCATAACATTTCTATTTTATTTTTTAAAATTTATTTTTATTTTATTTTAATATCAAAACATTTTTATATACATTCATAAACTCACTTAATCTTCAATGAGTCTAAGAAATAACCAGGACAAGTATCATTATGGCCATTGTACAGATGAAGAAACCAAATTCAGAGAGGTTGAGGGATTAGTCCACAGTCACACAGGTAGGTAACCCCAGATATATGATTCAAATTCAAAGTATTTTGAATTATTTCCAGCGTGCACTTGCTCCCTCTCACTGTCTTTCCCTCTCTTTCTCTCTTATACCATGCTTAGCTACTTTTAAATAATAAATTAATTGATTTTTTCTAGGCATTAAGGAATGGTACTAAAATGGAAATCAAATACCTTGTTTAGAAACTCGGTTGATATATGCTGGCCTTTAAGGTATTTTCCAACTCTTACATTCTATCAGTCTATGAACTTACCAAGATCTTAGCTTATACTCTGTTTGTTGTATCCTGGAAGAACATAGTTCACTACTACGTTCTGTGATATGAGTTACAACCAATATTTTCATGAAAGTATTTTGGCAAATTTAGTTTGGATTTCCTTTGTTTAAATGCAATGATGTTGGTATCAAAATTTTGGAAAGGAATGAACTTTATAGTAGCTCAAAGGTAGATTTATATGTTATGCTAAATTAAAAGAAACATCAAATCAGCAGTTAAACTATTACAACATGTAAGATGAAAATTTACTTCAAACTAAAGCTCCCTACCTTAAAGAATTAATGCAGCCAAAAATTTTTTTATCCAAAGCAATAATTGTTAAAAGTTTATATAGTTAGTATCAACTTATTGTTAAAGGATCTTCATGGAAATTAAATCTAAATGCTATATTCCACATCATAAGTAGTGACAAATATGCTAGGAATGTGGTGCAGTGGCTTACTAATTATTGGAAACTTTGTAGTAATTTCAAACAGTTTAAAACCTATCATAATATATTGGCACTATTTCACGTATTAACATAGTTACTTTTCACTTTAAGTGGCAAATAATATCAATAGTTAGCTATTATTTTATCTTTACTACATTATTATTACCTTAGCCTCTTTCTTTTTACCTTAAATCAATAAAAATAAAAAAGAACATCAGAGTTAGAAATATAGAATGTGGGTGTTGGTTGTAAAGAATGCATGGAAACAGATTAATTCATGCTTAACTTTGAACCAGAAAATATTTTCTGTGTGTGTGTGTCTGCGTGTATTGTATGTTTACCAATGTATTAATGTATACATTGGTAAGTATTTTTGACATAATTTCAAAAATAACTAATCTAACAGTATGGATAATCCCTAGCTTCTCTCCAAATACGTCAAACGATTAAATGTGATTATTAAGTTAATATTATATCATCACTCACTCAAAGATAACTTTGTAAGAAAATACAAATTAATGTTGACTAAAGAATTATTGTCTTACTATAAATTGTGATTCTTGAAACTGATGATCTTCTTTAAGATAAAAATAAATATATTATGTTGTAACAAAGTGGAAAAAGATAAATCATTGATAATATGAATGAATATTAAGGTTATATTCATTTTTTTCTGTTTCTTTTGATACGCTTTTTTTTTTTTAGAGAAACAGTTTTTTTATCATGCCAAAAAAAACATTATATGATTGTCATAAGCCAAAGTTCCTAATATATCTTTAAGCTCCTGTTTGCTTGTATGGTACTACCCCACAAAGAGCGTTTTTGGAGAAATCATGTGACCTTTCTTTGCTTATACTCTCAACAGCATGATCTTTATAAAGTAATTAATACTTTTTTAGGCTGAGTTTTATGCTATAGTTTTGGACTCTATAACCTGGAACATATTTGGTGCATGTACTTTTAAAATTAATATACACTGCATATAGTCCGTATCTGTCCTAAGATGGTAAATATAATTTTTCCTATTTAGAAAATTAAGAGACAGACTTAATGTCACACTATGCACAAGGAGTTGCATAGGACAAAAAGAGGAACAAGAGAAAGTCTTTGTTACTAAGGAGATAGTTTCAGTTGTGCCAAATATTTTATTTTCTTATCTCCTCTTCAGGAAATGTTGTCCTTTGGATAACTACTTTTGACAAAAACATACACATACAGACACTGTAAATTTATCAGCTCAATGGATTTATCAATTTTTCATTGGCTACTTGAAAGATAGAAACTAAATGTGGGGCATGAGAGTAGGTCATTGTAACACTTATAGCTTCTATTTTCTCTATTATTTATAGATCTTGTTCACCTGATGAAAGTGAGCAAGAGAGATGGATCGGTGGTTGAAGAATTGAAGGTGGGAGTGTTATCTAATCAGAAAAACATAGTGAGATTGTCAGTGTTCAGGGCTTATTCAAGATGGGTGACCATATCTTTATAATGTATGGTTAGAATGTATGGGTGGAATGGAAATCATTAGAGACTAGCGTTTAGTATGGGCCATTCATGAGGGCATTCAATCCATCCAGGATAACTCATATAAGAAGGGGATGAAGATGTTTTCCTCAAAGTGAATTTCTAGCTACAAAAATGCTTCCTGTAGCTACAAGCATGTCATTGGTCTAGTCAGCACTAAATGAAGGAATGAAGGAAGAAAAAACTAGAGATGTAATGATTTCTGGAAAAGAAAAATGAAATGATTAATGGTAGCTGAGGCAACTGGAAAACATACATGTAAAATATCAGTTCAAGTGTGTAGATTGTGGTTTATGTAGGCTTTTGTTGGTAATTTGGAATCTAGCTACCATGTAATACACGGTTATATGGTCAATACAGTTTAGCATGGAAGCATAAATAGCCAATATATTTATGTACTTTTTGAATGTAACCTTCATTTAATTGGGGGAAACTCTGATTGAATGCTTACTATACTGAGCATTGTGTGACATATTATGTTAGAAGTCAATAAACTTTTTCTGTAAGGACTAGAGAGTAAGTATCTGTGACTTTGTGGGCCATATGGTCTGTCTTGCAATGATTCAATCTCGCTGTTGTAGTGTGAAAACAGCCATAAACTATATGTAAATGAAAGAACGTGACTGTGTTTCAATAAAACTTTATTTATGGACATTGAAATTTGAATTTCCTATGATTTTCATGTATTGCAAAATAGTATCCCTCTTGGTTTTCCCCAAACATTTGAAAATGTAAAAGCCATTCTTAGTCATGACCCTCAATTTTCTTTATATAAAACCTAAATCTGGTTATTCATTTCAACTACAAATTAAATAATGGCTTACTTGAATCTGAAGATTTGATATATAAAGACCATAGGTAGTTCAGCTTTATGAACACAATTCCAAAATAGGATTTATTAACTACTATTTAATTGAAGACATTATCATAGTGAGTGGGAGATGGTGCATCTGATCCTATGCCAGTCTCCAAGATGATCCCTTACCAATGATTATAGCCTCCTGGTATTTATGTCTTTGAGTGGTCCCCTCCCATATTGAACAGGACTGACATGTGTAACCAATAGGATGTTGCAGAAATGACAGTGTGTGACTACTGAGTCTATGCTATAAAAGACATTGTGGCTTCTGCCTTGCTCTTTCTTGGATCACTCACCCTCGTGGAAGCCAGCAACCATGCCATGGGAACACCCAAGCAGCAGTATAGAGAGGTCCTGATGGTAAAGTACTGAGTTGGAAATGTTATTTTCAAAACAAAAGTAAATGAGCTACTGAGTGTGATGTGCTCTCTGATATATCTTTTCTTCTGAAATGTGATAAAAAGATAGGGGAAAACACAACTAAAGGCATAGGCGGCTCTAGAAGTCTCATGATTTCAGGTGTAGACTTCCTGCCTTTCTCAGTCCTTCACTTCAGAATTCAGCACTGATTTGAGTGCCATCTGTTTAAAAACACAAAAATGGAAAAACAAATATTTGAAAAAGAAAAAAATCAGAATATCTTGGTATTTTAAACTAAGTTCCGTGCTTCAAAACTTGCTGAGAGTTTAGCTAAACCTTTTCCCATTTAACAATAACTTTTCACTGCTTGTGAGTGAGTCCTTCCCCTTTCAATTTTCAAAGGTACTACCATGCCATAACTCTTTAGATTAGGTTCAAATTTTCAAGGACAAGGTTTCTGTAGAAGGTGGTATGTGACATGAGATCTCAATGTATTTATTTTAGTCATCATCACTTTTTGTGGTACTGTACAAATGTCACCTATCCGACTTTATTTCATAAGTACTTAATGAAAGTTGACACTGCCCAAACCCTGGGGATGATCTCAACATCCATCGCACATCACAGTGCACATTAATTCTCTTCCCTTAATATATCTATCCTTTCACATATTTTTAAACTAAACAGATTCTAATTAAGAATTCAAGTGTCATGACTGACTCGAGATATTAACACTTAGATACAGGAACAAAGAGAATAATATTCCTGAGTATCAACAATAGTGGCAGCATAGCTGACAGAAGATGTAATATTATGCCAAATTTTGAATCTTCAAAATGTCTAATCACTGAAAACCATTAGATGAGACAGTGGTGGAGATGGTAGGGTATTAACTTAGAACTATTTTAGTAGTTCATCTTTAATTATTTCAGGCAGCCTCACTAGACAATAATGTGTGGAAAATGTATGAATAATACATATGCTTTGACTTAACCAGTATCCATTCCCTATATTTTCCCTATGAGGAATAATTATGACCAGCTCAATCTGCTTAAGCTAAACATATTTAAAATCAATCAATACATATTCCTCTGTTAGCCACATAGCACTTGTCACTGTAGCTATCCTTATCCAAACACCTTGAAGTTACATAGGAGCTATTGCCCCAGGAATCGCCCATGGCATCACATCATCTATATTATTTTGCTGGCAAATTCAAACTATTGATGTATTCACAGCTGAACCACAATTTTAGCCCATGGGTTACAGAAATTTCTTCTACTAATGGCAACATGTTGACTACTAACAAGTCTTACAAATCTAGCCCTGCCCCCCAACAATCAACTTAATCAGAGAATTATTTGCAGTAATATCATCTTTCTCATAGTCCAACGTCACCATTATCCTAATAAGAGTTAATATAGTCATTACTACCCTGTACTCTCTATATATATTAATCACAACACAACTAGGTAAATATACCTGTCATATTAACAATATTAAACCATGTTCTCGTGTTTTACACGAGAAAACACCCTTATAACTCTTCACATATTATCCCTTCTACATCTATCACTCAACCTCTGTATCTGTTTATAGGCATATTTTAACAAACTCATGCTGAAAAATTCCAGTTAATGCATATATTGTTCAAATCATCAGGAGCCAATGGCCATATGTTCTATTCTTGGGGATAACTCACTCAGAGTATTGAGTAACATAGTGAAGAAATTGAGCTGTATCTTAAAGATGCCTGCAGCCTGGTCAGGACATTTTTCTATACTCAGAGGTATTTTAGTTGATCATCATTTTCCTTAATAAAAATGCACATCATTGTCATGGCAATTTGTCAGCTACTTACAGAGAATAACTTTGGAGGCTGTGCCACGTAATATATTCATAGATTTTCCTGACTAAAGGAAAATCACTTCAGGATTTCTTGTAGATTCTATAGAAATTCACTCTTAACACCCTTTGAGAAATTAGTTAAGGTGTTATCCCTGTCTACTTTCTAAGGCAAAATTCTCCACCTTTACCCACCAAAAAGGTATTTAGTGCTTTATTTATTTCAACAACTTTTCACTTTAAGATTTCAACTAAAGCTCAAAAGAAGATGCTCTCTACTAGGAAGTTTAATGATAAACAACCATCCTTGCCATGTTCCTTTCATCTTAGTCAGCTTTTGCAATTTTGGAGATACATACACATTAATTGCTTCCTTTAACACTGAGTTAAGCAAACAATGAGTATTCTTTGTGGTATGAATCCTCAAATCCTTTAATATGCTAATATAAATTTGTATTTTCCTAGAAAAGAATATAAAATAAATCATTTACCTAAAATATCTGACCACAGAGCCCATTTTGAGAAAAACTGGCCCAACTCACATATGGAAACTCAAGACAGAGTAAATCACATTTGGCAACATTCATCATACTTAAATGGTCTGAATCATCCTTGCTGCCTCTAGCTCCACAAGTTTCCAATTTTACTGAAACCTCATTTAAATGATGATCCCAAACCCTTTTATCTGTTTTTGTGAAACAGTGTTATAAACTAGAAATGTTCTACACCACCTGAGCTAGATGCTTCCTAAATGGAAAGTTTCGTTAACAATTTACATACCCTGTTTGAACAATGCACTGCTCCTATGGCCCAAACTATTCTGAGGAATGGTTCAAACAAAGCAGTTAAGCTCTTGAATTCAGCTGAAAATTCAAATTTGGCAGAATTTAATTATTTTCTTCATTTTAGCTAAAGCTAAAAGAACACATTTGGAGTTAATGGGGACTATAATACCATAGTTACAGAGCCCGTCCTCTCCACACAAACTCCCCTAGGCTCATTGCCTCTCAGTTACGAAAGATATTTCTTTATACAGCACTTTTCGTGTGTGCTAGGTTAACAACAAATTAGTTGTCCAAAGAATATCACATTTAGTATATTTTCTAATAGGCAGGTTTCATCCATAAGCACAATATTCGTAAATTATATGAGGTTTAAATTGGAGAGGCTCTTATATTATCTCTTACGTAGAAACCTTTTCCTTAACCACTGCTCCTGACTGTACTAAACCTTTCTAAGAACTGATTTAGAGCCTGACTCTCAAAAAAAACTAAAGAAGTGTTTTGTCTTAGTATCCCAACCTCCTCTTTCTTTCCTCTTTTCCCCGTAAATTGACACTTTATCCACTTTAGTGTCTTTGGATATTATTATCAATGTTAAACCTCTCTCTAGGGAAAAAACACCTCTCATATTGATTTTTATACTAAATTATAAATATATGTCACAGAACCATAGAATTTTAGGAGTTGGAACGTGTGAGCTTTCTTGAGAATAATTGAGGGATCTTATCCTCAGAAGAAGTTCATACATCAGTATCTTACATTAGGGATTCCTGGCCCAAATTTTCTGGGAAAGACATTATTAAAAGTAAATCTAAATGAACCAATGAAGTTCTCTCAATTCATGAAGACACAAAGCAGGTAGGAGTTAGCTACTGAGAAACAAATCTTAATACACCTAACAGGAACTAGAAGCTCTTGTTTAAAATGAGTGATGGGAATTCAGAATCCAAGGCCACCATCTTTTTCTGCTGAAATAAAAACTCATAACACCCTGGAGAGCACCAAGTCATATTTATAGAGAATGTCATTGTTTGAAATATAATTTTAAGTTAGTGATGACGAATAATTACATCACACACACATGCGCTCACACACATCCATATTCATAAAAGGGAAGAGCAAGTATTTGAAGTCAGACAGACCTGAGTTTACGTTCCAGCTCTCCAATTATCAACAATGTAAATTTGGGCAAATTACTTACTCTCTAATCACTCTAGTCCTCAGTTTTTCATCTAAAAAGTGAGAATAATAATAGAACCCAGAACTTTTAGGAATTTTGTGAAAATTTTCAGTACTGCATGTTAAGTGCTTAGCATAGTGTCTGGCATAGTTAAAATTCACTAAGTTCTATTGGTATCTTTCAATTTATGACATTCTCTGAGACTGATTTCTAGGAAAAATGACAAATGATGGCTTCATAATTGCTTAAGTTTGCATGTGGTGGGTATTGGCATTTCTTAATATAAAAATAATACATGCTCTTGATTTTTTTTTAAATGTGGTTACAAGGACACTCCGAGTCACTCTCTCCAAAGGTGTCCATGATTAAATTTTTTATTGTGTCTTTCAAGAAATTCAAACATATATATTTCAAATACCTTACTTCTGAGTGATTTATTGGGATTTCATTCTAATTGTATCCTTGGTCTTTTTTCTTCCTTAATACAAATGTGGTTACCCATTTGCAGGTATTACTTATCTACTCAGATGCTGTCTCTAATATGTATAAAATAGGTAAGCAACAAAGATATACTGTATAGCCTGGGGAATTATAACCATTATCTTGTAACAACGTATAATGGAGTATAATCTGCAAAAATACTGAATCACTATGCTGTACACCTGAAACTAACAAAACATTGTAAATACACTAGACTTCAATTAAGAAAGGCATGAAAAAATTCCAAACATAAAAGCATTTTATTTTGTGTAGCCACTTAAAAATATATATACCACCCAAAAAACAATATTATGAGGAAAGAATATACAAATATAGTCAATGAATTCAAACCACATAAAAGAACAATCAGCTTGATCAATACTGAAAGTGGTTTCCCAAATCATTATTTTTAAAAGGTTCTTACTAGGTCATAATGTACCATATTGGAGAAAACTGTATTTCTTATTACAAATCATTATCAGATAATTTACAGCATCTACTTGCAGGAATTCTATGTACAATAATTTAAAAAATGATAGCTACCCAGAATAATTCATTTTTTGAGAAATAGCTGCTGAAACCCAAGAACTTTTGATGGAATGAGTCAAATAAAAGAAAAGAAACTAAGTAAACTAGTCAGAAGAAAATATTAATATTATAAAATCAGTGATTTATTAGAAGCAAAATGTAAGTATTTTCATTATCTCTATATAAAATCTAGATGCCTATGTGATTCTGGTTACCTTGCCTCAAGAAAGGTATAGTGGAATCAGTTTAGAAAACAGTAACGTAAATATTCAATTTGATTTGGAAGCTATTTATAGAGAGAGAATTTGAAAATTGGGAATTTTAACTCTGCAAAAATAAAATTTGAAAGAGAATACATATCAAGTCAAAATATTAAATTACAGTAAAAAGGTGAATACTTCTTGTTAAAAACGTACTAAGTGATTCAGGACTATTTTATTTTAAGTGGTATTTCACAGAGCATGTAGTTTATGAAAATTATTTCCTCCAACTGGGTTATACAAATTCAAAATGGAAAAGTTTTAAAGAGCATTAGATACAGTTATTAAAATTTTATTATCTATATCTGGCTTTAGTTTTCATCCATACCCTTGAAAGTTAACCTCCTGATGGAAAGCCATGTGGCCACCTCACTTACCACTGCCACAGAAAACCTTAAATGTCCTTTTCAGAATTTATAGTGAATGAGTTGGACCCTGGATCAAAAATTAATTTAACAATTAAAAAAAAAGACATATAAAAGATATATTTAGCAGGCATAAAGTAAAAGGAGATCTGTTCTATGCCATATGATCCTGCTTCACCACTTCCAGCTGCATTTTCAACCAATACTGCAGATTGGCAATACTCTGCCCTACTCATTAAGGATTCTTCACAGTTACCAAAGGGTAGCCACCAGAGTGCCTACATCACCTTATACCTTGGGTTAACTTCATTGCTCATTTCATTCAAACATTGCAGGGGCCAAAAACTGGAAACCAAAACAATGATAACAGTGATTACTCTTGAGGGTTACAACTTAATATTTAAAGAGTTGAATTTAAACATAATCTTCAAGCTTACCTGCTGTTTGTGATCTAATAATTGTTTGGTCTCCTTTACACAGGAAGCAGACTGAGCAGGGGATCAAATTCTTTGAGAATATTTGTAATGAGTTTCATCTTTCAATATTGTTCCTATATCTTAAAGGGAGAACATGCTACAATAAGACATGTGAGCACCTAGGTCTTTTGAGGTGGAGCAAATCAGTTTTACAAGGCTTATGGGCTTTAAGCCAGTACCCACAAGCATGAGCTGGCCTTCATGTCTTCTCTGACTAGACCAACACTAAAGAGTGGCTCAGCTACTTGCTACTCATGTACTTTAACAGTCATGTAGGTAGTCCAAAAATTAATTTCTTACAACATTAATGCTAATATTATGATGTCATCAATGTTACTTTACCCTGTCAGGAAAATATAATTAATTTATGGCCTAACTTAACTGTTCTTTCATCAAAAGTAGCAACATTTAGTTCATTCATAATGAAGAGGGATTTTGTTTTGTTTTTAATCAATAGACTATTTTTAGAACAATTTTAGATTTACAGAAGAACTGAAAGGAGAGTTCCCATTTGCCTCATCATCATCCCTTACATCCCTCCCACACACCAAGTTTTCACTATTATTAACACTTTGCATTAATGTAGTATATTTGTTATATTATATCAGCCAATATTGACACATTATTATTAAATAAAGTCCATAGTTTACATTAAGGTTTACTCTTTATGCCATATATTCTATGGATTTTGACAAATGTATAATGATATGTATCTACCATGGCAGTATCACACAGAATAGTTTCACTGTCTTAAAATTTCCCTGTGCTTCATGTATTCATCCCTCCCTCCCTCCTCCCAAACCCCTGGCAACCACTGCTCTCCTTACTGTCTTTTTTTCCTTTTTCTAGAACATTATATAGTTGGAATCACATGGTATATAACCTTTCACATTGACTTCTTTCACTTAATATTATGCATTTAAGTTTGCTTCATATCTTTTTGTAGCTTGATAGATCATTTCTTTTTATTGCTAAGCAATATTCTATTGTATGAATGTACCTCTGTTGATTTATCCATTCATGAATTAGATTGGCATTTTCATTTCTTTCAAGTTTTGGAAATGTTTTTGTGTGGGCATGAATTTTTAACTCATTTGGGTAAATATCAAGAGTACAATCTTGGGATCATATAGTAAGAGTATACTTAGATTTGTAAGAAACTACCAAACCGTCTTCCAAAGTAGCAGTACCATTTTTCATTTTCACGAGCAATGAATGAAACTAACTGTTGTTCTGTATCCTTGCCAACATTTGTTGTTGTCTGTGTTTTGGATTTTGACTGTTCTAATAGGTGTGTAGTGTAGGTGGAGTGTTTTAATTTGCAATTTCCTGATGAAATGTGATGTTAGCCATCTTTTTATATCCTTATTTGCCATCTGTATATCTTTAAAAAAAATTTTATTGGAGTATAGTTGATTTACAATGGTGTGTTAGTTTCAGGTGTACAGCAAAGTGAATCAGTTATACATATACATATATCCACTCTTTTTTTAGATTCTTTTACCTTATAGGCCATTACAGAGTATTGAGTAGAGTTCCCTATACGGTACAGTAGGTTCTTTTAGTTATCTATTTTATTTATAGTAGTGTGTATATGTCAATCCCAGTCTCTCAATTTATCCCTGCCTCCCTTATCCCCTGGTAACCATAAGGTTGTTTTCTATATCTGCAACTCTATTTCTGTTTTGTAAATAAGTTAATTTGTACTTTTTTTAGATTCCACATATAAGTGACATCATATGATATTTGTCTTTCTGTGTCGGACTTACTTCACTCTGTATGACAATCTCTAGGTCCATCCATATTACTGCAAATGATATTATTTTGTTCTTTTTTATAGCTGAGTAATATTCCATTGTATATATGTATCACATCTTCTTTATCCATCCCTCTGTTGATGGACATTCAGGTTGCTTCCATGTCCTGGTTATTGTAAATAGTGCTACAATGAAAATTGGGATGCATGTATCTTTTTGAATTATGGTTTTCTCAGGTATATGCCCAGGACTGGGATTACTGGGTCATATGGTAGTTCTATTTTTAGTTTTTTAAGGAACTTCCATACTGTTCTCCATAGTGGCTGTACCAATTTACATTCCTACCAACAGTGTAGGAGGGTTCCCTTTTCTAAACACCCTCTCCAGCATTTATTGTTTGTAGTTTTTTTTTTTTTTATGATGGCCATTCTGACTGGTGTGAGGCAAACCCATCTGTATATCTTCTTTGGTAAAGTGTCTGTTCAGTTGTTTTGCCCATTTTTAATTAAGTTGTCTGTATTCTTATCGTTGAGTTTTAGGATTTCTTTGTATATTTTGGATAGCAGTCCTTTATTGGATACATGTTTTGTAAAGATTTTCTCCTACTCTTTTTATTCTCCTAACAGTGCCTTTTGCAGAACAGAAGTTTTAATTTTAATGATGTCCAACTTCCCATTTTTTTCTTTCATAGTTCATCCTTTTGGTGTGATATCTAAAAATCTATCCCCAAACCCAAGTTCATCTAGATTTTCTTCTACGTTATCCTCTAGGAATTTTATAGTTTAGTATTTTACATTTATGTCTATGATCCATCTTTAAACTTCATGTGTAAGATCTAGGTCTGGTTTAATTACGGGGGTGGGAATGTAGGGGCATGAGGCTGTCCAGTACTCTAGTACCAATTGTTGAAAAGACTATCCTCCCATTGAATTGTCTTTGCTCTTTTGTCAAAGATTAGTTGACTATATTTGTATGGGTCTAATTCTGATCTATCTGTTTTGTTCCATTGATCTATTTGTCTATTCTTTCACCAATACAATACTGTCTTGATTACTGAACGTTTATATATAGTAAGAATTAAAGTCAGGTAGCATAAGTCTTCTGAATTTTTCTTTTCCTTCAACATTGTGTTGACTGTTTTGGATCATTTGTATTTCATATAAACCTTAGAATAAGTTTGTCAATAGCCACAAAATAACTTGCTGAGATTTTGATTGGGATTGCATTGAATTTATAGATGAATTTGGGAAGAACTGACATCTTTACTAAATTGAGTCTTCCTATCTGAACAGAGTATGAAATCTCTCTCCATTTATTTAGGTACTCTTTGATGTCTTTCATTTGCATTTTGCAGTTTTCCTCATATAAATCTTATATATACTTTGTTAGATTTATACCTATGTATTTCAGGTTTTTTGATGCTAATGTAAATAGTATTGTATTTTAAATTCAGGTTGTTCATTGCTTGTATATAAGAAAGCAACTGACTTGTGCATATTAACCCTGTAATCCTGCAACCTTACTATAATCACTGTTGGTTCCAGGAGTTTTTCATTGATTCTTTGGAATTTTTCTATATAAACAAACATGTCATCTCTGAACAAATACTGTTTTATTTCTTCCTTCCCAATATTTATACCCTTTATTTCTTTTTCTTATTGCCTTAGCTAGGATTTTCAATATAACATTTGACAGGAGTGGTGAGAGGGGTTCACCCTTGCATTATTCCCAATATAAGGGGAAAGTATCTAGTTTGTCATTGTTAAGAATTATATATGCTGTAGGTTTTTTGTAGATGTTTTTAATCAAGTTGAAGATGCCCCCTCTATTCTTAGTTTGCTGATTTTTTAATCGTGATTGGTGTTGGATTCTGTCAAATGCTTTTTATGAATCTATTGATATGATATGATCATATCATTTTTTTCTTTAGCCTGTTTTGTGATGGACTACATTAATTATTTTCAAATGTTGAACCAGATTCATGTACATGGGATAACTCACACTTGGTATATAATTCTTTTTATACATTGTTGATTGTATGTGCTGATATTTCATTAAGGACTTTAGCATCTATGTTCATGAGAGATATTAGTCTGTAGTTTTCCTTTCTTCTAATGGGATTGTCTGGTTTTAGGATTAGGGCAATGTTAGCCTCATAAAATGAACTGGGAAGTATTCCTTCTGCTTCTATTCTCTGGAAGAGATTGCAGAAAATGGGTATAATTTCCTTTTTAAAAATTATTTGGTAGCATTCACCAATGACCTCATCTGGTCCAGGTCCTTTCTGTTTTGGATGTTTATTCATTATTCATTCCATTTCTTTAACACATATAGACCTATTCAAGTTATCTATTTCTCCTTGAATAAGTTTGTTTTGGTATACTGTGTTTTTCGAGGAAATTACCAATTTCATCTAGGTTATCAAATTGTTGTTTTATGAACAATGAGTTGTTAATAATATCCCTTTATTATCTTTTTAATGTCCATGAGATCATTAGTGATGGCCCCTATGGGTTTCTGTAAAGGTTTCTTTTTAAATAATCTCTGAGACATGTAGATCTTTTAGTGTTATTCTCCTGTTGTTAAACAGGAGCCTTATTGATGTGGTGTTAAGATATTGGAGGAGAGGAAGCATTTTATTACCCTAGAATTAGGTAACAAACTTATAGTGAACTTGTGCCACTGAGCTGTGACCCACACTGGTGTTTCTCAATCACCATCCCACCCCCCTTTTAAGTGAGACAAGAAGGCTAGAAAAGACTCCAGTTAGGTATTTACCTTCCCCCATACTAAAGGCTAGAATAGGTTGGAGTCAGATATATCCCTTCCTTCAGACAGGTTAAGCTCTGGTAAAATCCCAGTAGGTTAGGCTTTTATAAAATTGTTTCCCTTGAGGGCAGGCTTTATTAAAAAGAACATAGTCCTTTGGGTGTATATCAAAATGGGTACAATTTCCCACTTCCTGAAGGAAGCAGGAAAGGATTTTTTCCTGATTTTCACTGTGAGAACCTGCTAGGGCTTCTGGAGGTAAAACTCACAAAAATGTGGGAACCCCCGGATATTTTAACTCTCAGACTTTTCCACAATGAACCACCAGCAATTTTCAATTACAGTTTAGGCTTTCCTACCTTCCTACTGGTTCTTGTGGATGTTTGTGCTCCACAGGTTCTGCTCCAGTTAAATTGTGATTCTCTGTATTAACCCGTCTGTCACTCCAATTTGGGGGCAGTGATTTGCCCTGTGACATCACTTCTCTGATGGATCGAAAAAGTTGTTGATTTTCAGTTTTTTCAGTTGTTTTCTTTTCGTGGGAATGGAAGTGAAAACCTCTAAGCACCTTATATGCTGGACTGGAAACCAGAGTCATTTTGGCTTTTTGTTTCTTTGTTTTGTGGTTTGTTTTGAGCAGTTTCTTTTGTTTCACATAAGTGATCTATGCACCAGTAACATCTAATAATTATTGTCTCCAAAGCAACATAATATCATTTTTCTTTATTATTTTAATAAAATCAGTGTAAGCAATACATGAGTACATGTTCACGGTTTTTTTCCCAGTGCTAAAGAACTACATAGGTTCTATTTCATCCCTTCCAACTCCCATTCCCCTCCCGATAGGTAACTACTGTTATTTTGTTATATACCCTTCCAGACATTTTTACACCATTACTTATGAACCTATGTCTCCATTACTATTCCATATATCTATTTAGCTTTAAATATATTGGTTTAAAAAGGTACATGATATTCTTTAATAATTTAACATTATTTTAAATTTTGGTCACTGTTTTGTTCCTAATGTCACTTCTTTGTTGCTTTATCACTTTTTTGCTCTTGATCAGACTTGATAATAACTAATTTAATTTTTTAATTGAAGTATATAGTTGATTTACAATATTATATTAGTTTCAGGTGTACAACATAGTGATTCATTATTTTTAAAGTTTGTAGTCCATTTAAAATTATTATAAAATATTGGCTATATTCCCTGTGCTTATTTATTTTATACTTAGTAGCTTGTACCTCTTAATCTCCTGCTCCTATCCTGTCCCTTCCCCCTCCTCTCTCCCAACAGGTAACCACTAGTTTGTTCTCTGTATCTGTGAGTCTGTTTCTGTTATTACTTATGTGTGGAATCTAAAAAATAAAACAAATGAATGACTGTAACAAAAGCTAATTTAATTTTTTATCAGAGAACAACCTTTTGGTAAAATCCACTTTTAGTTTGCCCTCTCATTAATTCATGCTTTTTTCTTTATTAATATGTTTCTTCTGCTTTGGAGAGTTTATTTTGTGATTACTTAAAAATTATTTATTTGAATGGTTAGTTCATATATTTTCATTCTTTTGTGTCCTCTGGTACATTAATCTAAGGCTCTAAAAATTCTTCTCAACGCTATTTTTGCTGCATTTGACAAATTGTGATATATAATGTTCTAGCTATCATTTATTTCCAAGTACTTTGCATTTAAAATTTTACTTCTTTTTAAATCCAGAGGTTATATACCAGAGTGTGGTTGTTTGTTTTATTATTTGTTTTTAATTTTCCACTGTACAGCTTATTTACCCTCTTTTTTTGTTGTTGTTTAACTTCTAGTTTCCTCTTTGGCTTTGAACATGATTAATTTTTATAAATGTTCTCTGAATATTTGAAAACAATGTGTGCTTTCGGATGTGTCCATAGTAATATATTTATTTATAAAATCTATCTTATTATCTGTGTTATTCATTTCCTCTGTAACCATATTTAATTTTGTCTGTTCTATCATTTTCTGAAAAAATCTCTCTGACTATAGTCTTGTTAATTTTTTAACATTGCTTTTCTACTTCAGCTTTCTATTAAAGATTTTAAAATATATGGTAGTTTTATAGCTTTGACCCAGGTGAAATTCTATGACAATGCAACAAATAGTCCTCCATGTAATGCAGTTTCTTGCACTAAATATTAAAAGCAGTATGAATGCTTTGGTTTTGCAAAAATAAAATACATATAAAAAATAAGCAGAAACAAGAAGTTAGAAAATAGGCCATCATTAGCCCACAGAGAGAAACTCTCCAGAGCTTTCAAAAGGGTGATGATGATTAATAGATAGTGTATCTTCACCAAGGAGTTATGATAATCTACACAATTCTGTTTGCCCATTGGTGTTTTCCAGGGGTGGAACAACGCTTGCTAAGGAATTATCCCAGCCCTGCTTCTATGTATCAATCAAAGCAGTGGTCTTCAAATTATATAGGCTTAAAGCTAAATTAAAACTAAACAATAAGATTTTGTTTAAAATTTCCAACCACCTAGTTCTGTCCTACTTTTTTGTGTATAGACAGCCTCAGAGAAATGTTGGTGTTGACAGCTGTATGTAGCTTACAAGCTACAGCTCATGGCTCTCTTCTTGAACCCAGCATAAGTCGCAGAGTTTGGAGATAGAAGCAGGGGTGAGAGGAGGGGGAGGGAAGTGTTTCCACTTCACCAAGCACATTTTGTACCATTTGAATACTGAAAATTTTCCTCACCTTCTTTTTTCTAGAAGTAAGACTGATGCCTCTGAATATTAAACTTATTGTTTAGATTCCTTAACCTATGCTCTTTGTCATTTTTTTCTGAGAATTAGGAATAATATTATTTGTTTAATACTCAGATATTATATTAGAATTAAGTGAAAAATATTGAGCATCATGAAAATAAAAGACATCTATTAGGAGAAGCAAAATTAGTATTGTTTGGCATACTTATGAAATGTTTTGTGTTTCTCTGGATACAGCTCCAATATGTGCAACAGGAAAAATGAATTACAAACAAATACAGAACACAAAACAGATATAAGATCTGTCAATGTACATAGAAAATTATCAAAGGCACACAATAAATAGACAATTTAAAAAATTCTCAGTGGATTCTTTTAGGAGGAACTAAATTTATGGAAATTATGACTTTAAGTTATAACAAAGAATGAAATATAATTTGATTTTCCATTGTGTGTGGGACCCAAACTAAAGTTAGTGTTCAAGAGAAATATAAGTTTATAGGTTTAGAAAGATCACACTCTGATGGAATGGTTTCATAGGATATGCGGTGATTAATAGTTATTAATCCTATGTCTAGCACTAAATACCTAAGTGATCCTGGACAAGTCACATAAACTGTTTTATCTAAATATCTACTCCAGTTGTTAAGTTCCATTATTCCTATATATTCTTTGAATTCACATATCACATGTGGTAAAGTCATCATCTAGCATTAGCATTTAGTCATTAGCTAATGTAAATGCAAACACATGAAAACCACTCCACCATTCTACCCTGGATTTTTGAGTAGTTGTATGTACTATGCAGGATACATTTGAGACAAATCATGTACGTGCACCCTTACAGGTGACAAAATATCTCAACCTTCCCTAAACTATACCCTCCAAATAGTCAAGCTTTCTGTCCCTATAAACCATTGAAATGTCCTGTAGCTCCAAGATTGCCTCTCACAGCATTATAGAAGTATTTTTATTCCAAGAGCCCTGGTTTTTATGCACAAAAAGGAAAATATTGTCACTGTAACTATAATTCAACTTGGTGTTTTCTAAGGTTTTAGTTCACTTGGTACATCAGCTGACCATTCTCAAAAATAGCCCATTCTTATAACTATGGGTGTAATATGTATTTAAATTATAGAAGAGATGTATCAAGGTGAAGGAAAACATGCCATGCTACAAGAATGAATATAATTTAAATGCAGAAATGCTTCCCTTGATTGTTACCATAATCAGTGTGAATGAGTTCAAAAGCATGGTTGCAATTTTTGGAACTTACCAAAAAAAAAAAAAAATTATTGGTTTGGAATCTGCTGTAGTCTGGCTTCTTCTGTATATAAATATATAAATTATGGACCAAGTTAGTCACCTTTTATCTCTTTACTCTAGAAAAATGACCCCTATTCAGTAAATATTTAATAAACTTTGTAATACATTGAATGAATGAGAAAACAGATGAGTCATATTCTTTGGTGTCCTAAAAAGGAAATTGAGGGACCCTTTTAGTTCCATGGTTACTTGGTTAAATAAATAATGTTCCTCATGATTAATCTTGGCTAGTTTCATTTGACACTTTCATCACTATTCTGGATACCAAGTAATAAGCATCCTTGAGAATAGGATGAGAATTTAAGTAGCTAATTCCAAAGGACAAAGATGGGTAAATAGCATTTGCAAAATGTATATAAAGCAATATATTGAAATTAGGTAAGTATTAGTATAGTTGAAAGCTATGTTTACAGACACAAATTATTTAAAATCATTTAATGGATAGTGTATATCAAAAATCAAAACACAACACATTGCACTATAATTTATTTTAAAATGCAAACATGCTAACAATATTGGTTATGAGCTATGACTTTGGATCTGGGTATAAATCCTGGATTATCTACATCTTTCTTTTCTGTAACATTGGCGAAGTTATTTAATCTCTATCAGGCTCAGTTTCATGGTCTGTAAAATGGAGATGGTATTGCCTACATTACAGTGACTTTATGAGAACTAAAAGAGAGAATGCGTGTAAAGGACATTTCCCACAATACCTGTCAACTAGTGAACAATCAATACATAGTATATGTTATTATGATTTTACTCACAGTAAATCTTTATATCAACTTTAGTATAGTCTAATGTTAAGCCTGGCTTCTATGAATCATGAAGAATTTGGAAAATTTTGGAGTAACTTCAGACTTGAGAAGAAAGACTCAAATAATTTAAGGGTTGGGAAATAAGAGCTAGGAGGAAAAGTGAAAGAAACTAGATGTTTTTAGCATGGAATGAACTGAATCCATCTTTGCTTTCCTGTAACTACTGCTTTAATTTTCTGTTACCACTAGGTGAGCCAAACTTTTCCAATTTCTGAGCTCCAAAAATCTGTAGTAATTCTATGTTGTTACATTGTCTCCTACTATTGCTCCACCACAAATTCTTGTCAATTATCTCTTCAAAGACATTAGGATCTTGTTCTTCCCATGCTCACTTTAAAAAGATGCATGAAAATATTTTTGAAGTACCTAGTATATGATTAATTTTTGTAAATATTCCATGGGTGCTTAAAAAAAAGTCTATCCACAAATTTTTGTTCACATAACTCTGTATATGTTTGTCCATAAATTCATTACTTGTGTTTCCCAGATCATTTTGTTAACCTATCAATAATCAATAAATATATGTTGAAATTTTTCCCTATGATAGTGAATTTATTATTTTAAGGCTATTTTTCTTAGGTGCATACATGATTGATGAATCTTTTCTCACTATTTAACAACCTTTCGGATCCACAATAATTCTGTTTGTCTTTGTCTATTCTTTCTGTTTTTAATCGATATACACTAGTTTTACTTTGATTAGTGATTGTCTGATATGTCTTTTTACATTATTTTACTTTCGATATATGGGCGTTAACTGCAAACAGCACATATTTAGACTTTTTTCCTTTATCGCTACAATGTACTGTATTGTGTATCGGTAACAAATAAAATCCAAACTTCTTATCCAAGGCCTTCTCTAATCATATGCTAGGTTCCAAATTTACTAATCTTATTTCTTACTTTTCCTAATTTATCTCTCAGCTTACCTTATTTTGCTCATCTTTCTCTGAACTTAATTTGCTCCTATGTCTTTGCATATGTAATTCTCTCTGCCTCATACCTTGTCCTTTATATTCTTCAAAATTTAGGTGAAACGTTCACCTAATTTAGCTCTACAAAACCATACTTAATTTGCCCCATCTCATTCTGATTAGTCTCTTTATACAAATCTCCAAAGATAACTTATGCCAAATGTCTATATTAATTTACAATACTTCTAATTTTCTTTTCTATAGATTTGTTATCTAAAGTAAGTGTTCAAGCACCTAAATCATTTTGTGGTTGTGATCTAATTTTACAGCTTGTATGTGGAATATGTCTGTGGAGTTCTTTAAGAAAGTGTTAGGTAGAAATATTTTGAATGATACCAGTTCCAGAAAATATTCAGAAAAATCAATTATGTGTTAATAATAGGTTTGAGCCATAAAATAGAACTCTCAAAAGAATTCTATTAGTTGGAATGATGATTGCATTACTGAAGCAATACTGATAGCGTTGACGGAGAATGTTTCCAAGTCCAAAATTTGCATGATTTTGGGATTGTCTCACTACTATAAAGTATAACATAGTTCCAATGATCATACTCTTTACAATGGGATACAGTTTACATGTGAATATTTAAGATGACAGATACATAGGTTCAGTGCCACAATTTAATGCAAAGTAACCCAAAGATCAATCAGCTATTACATACTAAGTAGCTACTATAGGTAAGGAACTTTATTTTATGTTGCGGGGAAAACAATGGCATATAGATAAATCACTTATGACCTAGTTGAAATGATGAGAATAAACTTGACAAGGAAACTAGCAGTGAAAGAGACCACAACTGTGCTAAACAGAATCTTTAAGACACTAATTCTTGATCATTTTAGCTCATTCAAATCTTTAAAAATATGATAAGAGCTATGGACTTCTTCCTAATAAGAATGCAGGCAACATTTTAAAGGATTCAAGAACTTCTTGAAACCCATTCATGAATGCTATAAGGAATAAGATTACCAAAATAACCTTCACCTCTACTCATAGAATCTGTTCAAGTCCTTCTCCCACCAATTTTATCAGCACTATCTCTTCCCTCATTGATCAGTGTCACTTCAAAAGTGCAGCTAGTGTCATAAACTTTAGGAACTGGAGAAAAACAATCCCAACCGGGTGCTGTTTCTACTTTTATTACAAAAGAAGTTTCTTGCCATTTTCAATTTAATTTAAGTCTGGTCTTTTAAGAGTAGGGCCTAAGTCATTATGTTTCTTCCCCTAGTGTGCTGCAAAAGGTGCGTGCAATAATAGACCTGGTATTTACAGGAATGACTTTCAGAAGCACAGCAAATTGCCCACAGGTTTTACTCATACCAGAATTTCTCTCTTGATTTACTGTGTTTTGAATTTGTACTGGGGATTCATATTTTAGGGTGTTTGAAAATGTTGTTTGTTCTCTGGGAGAAAATGAGAGCAAAAATAGGCTGAGTCACTATAATATCTGGAAATTATAGTGATACCTATTACACTGCATCAAAAATTTTAGCAGAACTAAATCACAATCTTCTGTATTAATGGAGAGAAGAGGGAGGGGAAAACATACGATAAGTAATCTCTGAAATCACTTTGATTTTGCTTTGGGCTAAAGTTAGACACAGATGCATGTGGGTTCAACATCTTCACCAGTTCTTTCCTCTGCCCCAAATACACAGGATGGAGACGAAAGGATTTGAGATGAGTTAGTCTTTGAGTCATTTCTACTATTCTTGAAGCATGTCCTTCATTCCTTTGATTTCCTCCCTCCCAGCCTCAGGCTTTTCAGAGCTTTTATGCAGCATCAAGACCACATTGCAGTACCTATTGTCCTTAGACCTGTAACTCTGTCACAGACCATAAACTTACATCTGCCTACTGGACATCACTTGTATATTTTACAGACACCCAAAACTCAACTCATTTCATCATCAAACACTCTCTTCTTCACGTGATCCCATCTTGGTTGGTGAAAGCAGCTAAGTTAGTCAGGACAGAATTCTCTACCAGATTTGTCATCTCCTCCTCCCTCAACTCTCATACCAGTTAAAAGTCTTAATGATGCTACCTCAGATATGTGTCACGCATTTGTCCTCACCTTTTTATTTGTATTGCCAATATCTTAGCAATGTCATCTTTTACTATGGCTTATCTTTTTCTGCAATCTTCATCTTGTAAAACCCTTCTCATTTCTTTTTTGTTTTTTCCTTGATAACTGTTTTAAGTGAGGAAAATTTGGGAAGAATGAATCTACCTCTTCAAGATTTATTATGAAATAAAATGTCAAAAGGTCATATTCAGAGGATGTTTATTAACTGCAAAATTCAAACTGTTTCTTTTTTTTTTTTTTTCAAATGCTAAATTTATAATTAAATCCATTTGGCTTAAAGGACTGCCCTTTATTTGTGATTTTTTTCCCTGTGTACCCAATTTTTCTATTTTTTCACACATACACTGTATTTTATTTTTACAAGAGATAAATAAACTGACACCAAGCATTGTAAATGGATGTCCACAACAAAAGCAACAATGATTGCAATTACCAAACACGAACCCACTCATACTACGTCATAATATTGACATTCAGGCCAGTAATCCTCCACTGTAACAGTTCCTTTACTTTGCAGAGAAAATTGATTTGTATATTTTTTGCCTCTGAGTCCTTGTGGAATTTTTTTTTATTCAAACAGAAAGTTACAAAAAT
This sequence comes from Balaenoptera acutorostrata, assembly GCF_949987535.1. Lineage (NCBI taxonomy): Eukaryota > Metazoa > Chordata > Mammalia > Artiodactyla > Balaenopteridae > Balaenoptera > Balaenoptera acutorostrata. Next base: position 75,775,184 of record NC_080085.1, read on the forward strand.
TATAATCATCCTCATCAGTTCACTCAGTCCCATGTAATTAATTTTATTTTTGATCGTTTGTTAGCACTTTTATGAATTCATCAGTTTTCTATTAGAGTTCTGAAAATGCTTATTCATTCAGTTCAGCAGTATACTCAGTTACCAGAAACCTGTACTTGTCAGAGTCTTTTCCATGAATTCCTTGCAGATGAAACCCTTTTATAGGAACATTTTTCCAAAAGCATCAGAGTACACCCAGAACTGTCTGTAAATGACAAAAGACTTAAAAATGACCACGGTTAAAGATTTGATGAAAGTTCATAATAATGCAATTGACAAGGAAATTTAGTTATTTCTGAGAAATACATTTTAAAGTAATAACTAGAATTATGACTTATAACATTATACCAGAACATATAAGATTTTTAGAAATTTCATGTAATGTCTGAAACATTTATATTAACATATTTCCATAAAAATAACCCAAAGAAAGTTTAGTATTAGTTTGTTTGTTTGTTTGTTTGTACTGCAGGTTCTTATCAGTCATTAATTTTATACACATCAGTGTATACATGTCAATCCCAATTGCCCAATTCAGCACAGCACCATGCCCACTCCACTGCGGTTTTCCCCCCTTGGCGTCCATATGTTTGTTCTCTACATCTGTGTCTCAACTTCTGCCCTGCAAACCGGTTCATCTGTACCATGACTCTAGGTTCCACATACATGCATTAATATACGATATTTGTTTTTCTCTTTCTGACTTACTTCACTATGTATGACAGTCTCTAGATCCATCCATATCTCAACAAATGACTCAATTTCATTCATTTTTAGGGCTGAGTAATATTCCATTGTATATAGGTACCACAAATTCTTTATCCATTCGTCTGTTGATGGGCATTTAGGTTGCTTCCATGACCTGGCTATTGTAAATAGTGCTGCAATGAACATTGGGGTGCATGTGTCTTTTTGAATTACGGTTTTCTCTGGGTATATGCCCAGTAGTGGGATTGCTGGGTCATATGGTAATTCTATTTTTAGTTTTTTAAGGAACCTCCATAGTGGCTGTATCAAGTTACATTCCTACCAACAGTGCAAGAGGGTTCCCTTTTCTCCACACCCTCTCCAGCATTTGTTGTTTGTAGATTTTCTGATGATGCCCATTCTAACTGGTGTGAGGTGATACCTCATTGTAGTTTTGATTTGAATTTCTCTAATAATTAGTGATGTTGAGCAGCTTTTCATGTGCTTCTTGGCTATCTGTATGTCTTCTTTGGAGAAATGTCTATTTAGGTCTTCTGCCCATTTTTGGATTGGGTTGTTTGTTTCTTTAATATTGAGTTGCATGAGCTGTTTATACATTTTAGAGATTAATCCTTTGTCCATTGATTCGTTTGCAAATATTTTCTCCCATTCTGAGGGTTGTCTTTTCATCTTGTTTATGGTTTCGTTTGCTGTGCAAAAGCTTTGAAGTTTCATTAGGTCCCATTTGTTTATTTTTGTTTTTATTTCCATTACTCTAGGAGTTGGACCAAAAAAGATCTTGCTGTGATTTATGTCAAAGAGTGTTCTTCCTATGTTTTCCTCTAAGAGTTTTATAGAGTCTGGTCTTACATTTAGGTCTCAAATCCATTTTGAGTTTATTTTTGTGTATGGTGTTAGGGAGTGCTCTAATTTCATTCTTTTACATATAGCTGTCCAGTTTTCCCAGCACCACTTATTGAAGAAACTCCTTTCTCCATTGTATATCTTTGCCTCCTTTGTCATAGATTAGTTGACCATAGGTGCGTGGGTTTATCTCTGGGCTTTCTATCTTGTTCCATGGATCTATGTTTCTGTTTTTGTGCCAGTACCATATTGTCTTGATTACTATAGCTCTGTAGTATAATCTGAAGTCAGGGAGTCTGATTCTTCCAGCTCCGTTTTTTTTCCCTCAAGACTGCTTTGGCTATTTGGGGTCTTTTGTGTCTCCATACAAATTTTAAGATGATTTGTTTTAGTTCCATAAAAAATGTCATTGGTAATTTCATAGTGATTGCATTGAATCTGTAGATTGCTTTGGGTAATATAGTCATTTTCACAATATTGATTCTTCCAATCCATGAACATGGTATATCTCTCCATCTGTTGGTATCATCTTTAATTTCTTTCATCAGTGTCTTATAATTTTCTGCATACAGTGCTTTTGTCCCCCTAGGTAGGTTTATTCCTAGGTATTTTATTCTTTTTGTTGCAATGGTAAAGGGGAGTGTTTCCATAATTTCTCTTTCAGATTTTTCATCATTAGTGTATAGGAATGCAAGAGATTTCTGTATATTAATTTTGTATCCTGCAACTTTACCAAATTCATTAATTAGCTCTAGTAGTCTTCTGGTGGCATTTTTAGGATTCTCTATGTATAGTATCATTTCAGCTGCAAACAGTGACAGTTTTACTTCTTCTTTTCCAACTTGTATTCCTTTTATTTCTTTTTCTTCTCTGATTGCCGTGGCTAGAACTTCCAAAACTATGTTGAATAATAGTGGTGAGACTGGACATCCTTGTCTCATTCCTGACCTTACAGGGAGTGCTTTCAGTTTTTCACCATTGAGAATGATGTTTGCTGTGGGTTTTTCATATATGGCCTTTATTATGTTGAGGTAGGTTCCCTCTATGCCCACTTTCTGGAGAGTTTTTCTCATAAATTGGTGTTGACTTTTGTCAAAGGCTTTTTCTGCATCTATTGAGATGATCATATGGTTTTTCTTCTTCAATTTGTTAATATGGTGTATCACATAGATCGATTTGTGTATATTGAAGAATCCTTGCATCCCTGGGATAAATCCCACTTGATCATGGTGTATGATCCTTTTTATGTGTTGTTGGATTCTGTTTGCTAGTATTTTGGTGAAGATTTTTGCATCTTTATTCATCAGTGATATTGGTCTGTAATTTTCTCTTTTTGTAGTATCTTTGTCTGGTTTTGGTAACAGGGTGATGGTTGCCTCATAGAATGAGTTTGGGAGTGTTCCTTTCTCTGCAATTTTTTGGAAGAGTTTGAGAAGGATGGGTGTTAGCTCTTCTCTAAATGTTTGATAGAATTCACCTGTGAAGCCATCTGGTCCTGCACTTTTGTTTGTTGGAAAATTTTTAATCACAGTTTCAATTTCATTACTTGTGATTGGTCTGTTCATATTTTCTGTTTCTTCCTGGTTCAGTCTTGGAAGGTTATGCCTTTCTAAGAATTTGTCCATTTCTTCCAGGTTGTCCATTTTATTGGCATAGACTTGCTTGTAGTAGTCTCTTAGGATGCTTTGTATTTCTGCATTACCTGTTGTAACTTCTCCTTTTTCATTCTGAATTTTATTGATTTGAATCCTCTCCCACTTTTCCTTGATGAGTCTTGCTAATGGTATCAATTTTGTTTATCTTCTCAAAGAACCAGCTTTTAGTTTTATTAATCTTTGCTATTGTTTTCTTTGTTTCTATTTCATTTATTTCTGCTCTGATCTTTAGGATTTCTTTCCTTCTCCTCACTTTCGGTTTTGTTTGTTCTTCTTTCTCTAGTTCCTTTAGGTGTAAGTTTAGATTGTTTACATGAGATTTTTCTTGTTTCTTGAGGTAGGCTTGTAAAGCTATAAACTTCCCTCTTAGAACTGCTTTTGTTGCATCCCATAAGTTTTGGACCGTCGTGTTTTCATTGTCATTTGTCTCTAGGTATTTTTTGATTTCCTCTTTGATGTCTTCAGTGATCTCTTGGTTATTTAATAACGTATTGTTTAGCCTCCATGTGTTTGTGTTTTTTACATTTATTTTCTCTGTAATTCATTTCTAATCTCATAGCATTGTGGTCAGAAAAGAAGCTTGATATGATTTCAATTTTCTTAAATATACTGAGGCTTGATTTGTGACCCAGGATGTGATCTATCCTGGAGAATGTTCCGTGCGCACTTGAGAAGAAAGTGTCATCTGCTGTTTTTGGATGGAATATCCTATAAATTTCAATTAAGTCCATCTTGTTTAATGTATCATTTAAAGCTTCTATTTCCTTATTTATTTTCATTTTGGATGATCTGTCCATTGGTGATACTGGGGTGTTAAAGTCCCCTACTATCATTGTGTTACTGTCGATTTCCCCTTTTACGGTGTTACTATTTCCCGTATGTATTGAGGTGTTTCTATGTTGGGTGCATAAATATTTACAATTGTTATATCTTCTTCTTGGATTGATCCCTTGATCATTATGTAGTGTCCTTCTTTGTCTCTTGTAATAGTCTTTGTTTTAAAGTCTATTTTGTCTGATATGAGAATTGCTACTCCAGCTTTCTTTTGATTTCCATTTGCATGGAATATCTTTTTCCATCCCCTCACTTTCAGTCTGAATGTGTCCCTAGGTCTGAAGTGGGTCTCTTATAGACAGCATATATATCGGTCTTGTTTTTGTATCCATTCAGCAAGCCTATGTCTTTGGGTTGGAGCGTTTAATCCACTCACGTTTAAGGTAATTATCAATATGTATGTTTCTATGACCATTTTCTTAATTGTTTTGGGTTTGTTTTTGTAGGTTCTTTTCTTCTTTTGTGTTTCCCACTTACAGAAGTTCCTTTAGCATTTGTTGTAGAGCTTGTTTGGTGGTGCTGAATTCTCTTAGCTTTTGCTTGTCTGTAAAGCTTTTGATTCCTCCATCGAATCTGAATGAGATCCTTGCCAGGTAGAGTAATCTTGGTTGTAGTTTCTTCCCTTTCATCACTTTAAGTATATCACACCAATCCCTTCTGGCTTGCAGAGTTTCTGCTGAGAAATCAGCTGTTAACCTTATGGGAGTTCCCTTGTATGTTATTTGTCGTTTTTCCCTTGCTGCTTGCAATAATTTTTCTTTGTCTTTAATTTTTGCCAATTTGATTACTGTGTGTCTTGGTGTGTTTCTCCTTGGATTTATCCTGTATGGGACTCGCTGCGCTTTCTGGACTTGGGTGGCTATTTCCTTTCCCATGTTAGGGAAGTTTTCAACTATAATCTCTTCAAATATTTTCTCTGGTCCTTTCTCTCTTCTCCTTCTGGGACCCCTATAATGTGAATGCTGTTGCGTTTAATGTTGTCCCAGAGGTCTCTTAGGCTGTCTTCATTTCTTTTCATTCCTTTTTCTTTAGTCTGTTCCACAGCAGTGAATTCCACCATTCTGTCTTCCAGGTCACTTATCCGTTCTTCTGCCTCAGTTATTCTGCTATTGATTCCTACTAGTGTAGTTTTCATTTCAGTTATTGTATTGGTCATCTCTGTTTGTTTGTTCTTTAATTCTCCTAGGTCTTTGTTAAATGCTTCTTGCATCTTCTTGATCTTTTCCTCCATTCTTTTTCCAAGGTCCTGGATCATCTTCACTATCATTATTCTGAATTCTTTTTATGGAAGGTTGCCTATCTCCACTTCATTTAGTTGTTTTTCTGGGGTTTTATCTTGTTCCTTCATCTGGTATATAGCCCTCTGCCTTTTCATCTTGTCTATCTTTCTGTGAATGTGGTTTTTGTTCCACAGGCTGCAGGATTGTAATTCTTCTTGCTTCTTCTGTCTGCCCTCTGGTGGATGAGTCTATCTAAGAGGCTTGATGGGAGGGACTGGTGGTGGGTAGAGCTGACTGTTGCTTTGGTGGGCAGAGCTCAGTAAAACTTTAATCCACTTGATTGTTGATGGGTGGGGCTGGGTTCCCTCCCTGTTGGTTGTTTGGTCTGAAACAACCCAACACTGGAGCCTACCTGGGCTCTTTGGTGGGGCTAATGACCGACTCTGGGAGGGCTCATGCCAAAGAGTACTTCCCAGAACTTCTGCTGCTAGTGTCCTTGTCCCCACAGTGAAACAGAGCCACCCCTGCCTCTGCCAGAGACCCTCCAACACTAGCAGGTAGGTCTGGTTCAGTCTCCCCCGGGGTCACTGCTCCTTCCCCTGGGTCCCGACACACACACTACTTTGTGTGTGCCCTCCAAGAGTGGAGTGTCTGTTTCTCCCAGTCCTGTCGAAGTCCTGCAATCAATTCCCACTAGGCGTCAAAGTCTGATTATCTAGGATTTCCACCTCCTGTTGCCGGACCCCCAGGTTGGGAAGCCTGACGTGGGGCTCAGAACCTTCACTCCAGTGGGTGGACTTCTGTGGTATAAGTGTTCACCAATCTGTGAGTCACCCACCCACCAGTTATGGGATTTGATTTTACTGTGATTGCACCCCTCCTACCGTCTCATTGTGGCTTCTCCGTTGTCTTTGGATGTGGGGTATCTTTTTTGGTGAGTTCCAGTGTCTTCCTGTCAATGATTGTCCAACAGCTAGTTGTGATTCTGGTGTTCTCGCAAGGGGGAGTGAGAGCATGTCCTTCTACTCCACCATCTTGGTTCCTCCTCCACCCTTCTCATTTCTTAAGGTCCAGTTCAAATGCTCTATTTTCCAAGATTATTCTTTTTCCTTTTATATTAATATCTGTTTTCTTTGAAAGACTTTATAAAATTTTGTACATATCATATTCTGTATTTTATTCTAGTTTGGTGTTCACCTCTTTGTTTAACCTACAACTAGGTTACAGGATCTTCAAGAGAGATAGATAGGCAGGAACCAGATTCTATATGTCTTTGGGGAAATAAGTTGAATTTTACTTATTGTTACATATCTAAGCTTATAATTTTGTACTATAGTGATTTGTATATGGGACTTGTATTCCCAATAAGACTATAATATTTTTTAAAGTAAATTTATTAAAATGAGGTTGAAAAGTACATCATGAATCTCATGCTAAGAAGAACAGACTGTATGACAAAGGCACTGGACAATCATCACAGGTTTTGGAGGAAAACAATGATATGATTTAATCTGTGTTTTAGGAAGGTAGATCTGATGTTAGGTTGAAGGATGCAAGGAAGAGTGGAAACAGGATATTAGTTAAAAGGCTGTTATAGTAGTCCATGTTAGGGATGCAGTATAGATAAAGAAAAGAGATCAGGATGCCATAGTTTTTCTGATTTGGGGAAGAATGATAACATTATTATGCTAAATAAAATAAAATTATTTAAGTTACTTTCAATTTGTTTGCATGTGTTCATGTTATGAAAACATATGACATATTCTTTATATTAGTTGATTAGAGAATCATTTAATAAGGATCATCAGGTATGTAAGAGATACATCCATGTCATATTTCCAATGAGCAATGAAGAGAATTAATGAAACTAAACTCTAACATGAGAGCTTAAATTAAGTTAAAAATTACTGTCTATAAAATTATTAAATTCTAGATTATGTTAGCCTTTGACTTCTTTTAAAAAATCCTGGAGTATTCTTTAAAGATAAATTTTTTATAAATTACTGTAGATTAGATATGAGCAGCCTTCCTTTTTAGAATATCTATCTGTGTCAAAATCTTAGTGATGCCTGGAAGATCCTTCTCACGTGTGCACATGCACATACATATACCTCCTCCCACATGACCCTCATGTTATCATTAACTTTATTTCATTATTCATCCTCTATCCAAATGCAACAACCATTGGGAGTAATGACAGCCTGAGGACAGGTTAATACAGGCAGTGAAGGAAAAAAAATGTAGGTTTTGAGTACAGTTCATAGGAAGAGAGGGAAGACATAGGTTGAGTGGATCTGTGAAACCTAGGGCAGTGTGAGAGGAGGGTTCTATATATGAAGTTATTACCAAAAGGCAAAGGAAGGGAAGGCACCAAATATATAATTTACCTATGTAAATATTCTCATTCAAACTACTGGTTATAGCTAGCTCTACCTGAAAGAATTCTATGACTACCAAAGACCATATCCATATTTGCTTCTGGTAGAGAACAATACCCATAGATTTCCTCTTCCTTTCCTTTCGTGTCCATACAAATATTATGTCACAAAATAGGGAAGAAAGAAAAACATTTCAAGGGCATATACAAAACTTACCCTTCCTTATTTGTGGTTTAATTTATATTATTTGTTGTAGGTTCAGACCTCATAAATTCTGTAATGTGAAAATGAGACTTCATTGTCTTACTGACAGTGAATTTTATGACCAAGCTTCTTCGGCTGACATGCATAACTGGAATTATGCTGGCTTAGTTTTTCAGTTTGGACGTCAATGAATCTGGAACTGACTTCCACAGAGAAAGTGCACATTGTTTTATAATCTACAATTGAGCTTCATTAGTGGTAATAAAAACTGTTGGCAAATGGGTGGAAGTAAAAAGAGCAAATTTCAGATATGACAATTCTATGCAATACAGAACCTCTATCTAGAATAATTAAAATTATAATGGTCTTTGTCATCTTATAAAACACTTGAATGGAATTAATTTCAATGTGCTCAGACTATGTAAGCAGATCTGTGGGTCCTATATATTAAGAACTATGTGATCAAAGAATAGTCTGGAAAGGTTTTAGAATAATTTAAATTAGTAAAATATTTTAATCATACACCCACAAAACATGTATATTTGTTTTTTTTACACAGTCATAAAATATACATACATAATTGGACATTTAAGAAGAATAAGATAAAGATGAAATAAGAAATATTTTGAATGTATTGACAGTTTTGATGATTCCACACTTTTGTTAGTATATATGTCAAGGTACAATATGCACTTGAGACAAGACTTGTTTATGATTGAGCATAAATTCATACTTCAAATAGTCTTAACAATTTAGAATTTTCTGGCAGACATCCTGTTATATCTGATTAGATATGTGTTAGTATTTTTCCCTTAACCTTCTAATATGGCTGACCAGCAGTATTTTCAACTCTATTTTCTTGTTGTTTGCTTGCATTTGCATTATTGCTATCATTTTCAAAATGCCATTTTTTGCAAGACACACACACACACACACACACACATGCACACACACAGAACCAATTCTCATTATTTACAGTAGTTATGTTCTACAAAGTCATCATGAACACTGTATTAGTAAATACTAAAACATAGCTCCTTGGTGAAATTTAGGGCTAGGTTCCAGTGAAACTCTGGTTACCTTTTCATCAACTTTTCAATAAATAATCTTTTTTTATGTGTGTTTCTGTTTAAAGACACCTTATTTAATATCTATTGTTGGTTTGTAAACATTGAATTCATAGTGAACAGCACTACAACTCATGCTTGAAGTAAACTTATCCAACATACACATATTTTTCTCTAATGTACATCATAGCATTCTTGTGGTTAGTAAAACCAGACAATTCAGAACTATGCTCAAAGACCATTATAGACAGTGAGATATGAATAAATAGCACAAAAATGCAAACAAACAAACAAAAATGTGGTTCTAAACAGATTACAGAAGGGGCACCCATTTGCAGTATGAGAACCAAAACAAAAAGTCAAAACATTGCTTTCTTTGACCTCAGTTGGAATTATGCATGCACATCAAATGACTCAAAATTTTGCTGCTCTGTGCATGTTTGCAAATGACCACAAATTCACTGAGAGTATTGGTTTTGGTGTTACAAATACATTTTAACTAGTAAGTTAATATGGAATTTGTGAAAAGTGAAGATCAACTGTATATATGTTAATATATATATATATATATATATATATACACAGTTGATCTTCATTATATACATACAGATATGTCTTTATGCACATAAATGCTACATATAATGCTATATATACTGTAATTTATATACATACATTATGTATATACACACATATACACACACACAAGCTTTATGTATACTATATATATAATGCTATATATAATATATTTTATATTATTTTATGCATTACTGACCATATTTTCACCACAAAAAATGTTGATATGCTATAATAATGTTACAGAAATACCAGAAATTAAAAGCCACAATGAGATATCCCCTCACACAAGTCAGAATGGCTATTATCAAAAAGATAACAAATAAGTGTTGGTGAGGATATGAAGAAAAGGGACGTGAACTATTAGTGGGAATATAAATGGCTTCAGCAACTGTGGAAAACAGTATGGGGGTTCCTAAAAAATTAAAATCAGAACTACCATATAATCCGGTAGTTCCACTCCTGGATATTTATCCAAAGAAAATGAAAATATTAATTAGAAAAGATATGCACCCCTATGCTCAATGCAGCATTATTTACAAAAGCCAAGATATAGAAGCAACTTAAGTGCTCATCCATAGACAAATGGATAAAGAAAATTTGGTATACATATACCATGGAATATTACTCAGCCATAATAAAGAATGAAATCCTGCCATTTGTGACAACGTGGATGGAGCTAGAAGGTATTATACTAAGTGAAATAAGTCCGACAGATAAAGACAAGCATGGTATTATTTCACTTATATGTGGAACCTAAAAAACAAAACAAATGAACAACATAACAGAAACAGAGTCATAGATACAGAGAACAAACAGGTAGTTGATGAAAGGGTGGGGAATGGGTTGGAGGAAGAGAGAAATGGATGAGGGATATTAAGAGGTAACAACTTCCATTACAAAATAAATGAGTAAAAAGTATGAAATGTAGTGTGGAGAACATAGTCAATAATAATGTAATATTTTTGTATGGTGACCTATGGTAACTAGGCTTATCGTGGTGGTCATTTTATAATGTATAGAAATATCAAATCACTAGGTCATGAACCAGGAACAACATAGTGTGGTAGGTCAATTTTACTTCAAAAACAAACAAGACAAATACACTCTTAGAAAAAGAGTTCAGATTTTTTGTTACCAAAGTTGGAGGGTGGGGGAGGGGGAATTGGATGAAGGTATTCAAGGGGTACAAACTTCCATTCATAAGATAAATAAGTACTAGGGATGTAATGTACAACATGATAGATATAATTTACAATGCTGTATGTTATATATGAATGTCATTAACAGTAAATCTTAAGAGTTTTCATCACAAGGAAAAAAATTTTATCTTTTTTTTTTATTTCGTATTGATATGAGATGATGGATGTTCACAAAACCTGTTGTGGTGATCATTTCATTATGTATGTAAGTCAAATCATTATGCTGTACACCTTAAACTTATATAGTTATGTATGTATATTATAACTTTTTTTTAACATCTTTATTGGAGTATAATTGCTTTACAATGGTGTGTTAGTTTCTGCTTTATAACAAAGTGAATCAGCTATACATATACATATATCGCCATATCTCCTCCCTCTTGCATCTCCCTCCCTCCCACCCTCCCTATCCCACCCCTGTAGGTGGTAACAAAGCACGAAGCTGATCTCCCTGTGCTATGCAGCTGCTTCCCGCTAGCTATCTATTTTACATTTCGTAATGTATATATGTCCATGCCACTCTCTCACTTCGTCCCAGCTTACCCTTCCCCCTCCCCATGTCCTGAAGTCCATTCTCTACTTCTGCGTCTTTATTCCTGTCGTGTCCCTAGGTTCTTCAGAACCATTTTTTTCCCCTTTAAATTCCATATATATGTGTTAGCATACGGTATTTGTTTTTCTCTTTCTGACTTACTTCACTCTGTATGACAGACTCTAGGTCCATCTACCTCATTACAAATAACTAAATTTTGTTTCTTTTTATGGCTGAGTAATATTCCATTGTATATATGTGCCACATCTTCTTTACCCATTCAGCTGTCAATGGACACTTAGATTGCTTCCACGTCCTGGCTATTGTAAATAGAGCTGCAATGAATATTGTGGTACATGACTCTTTTTGAATTATGGTTTTCTCAGGTATATGTCCAGTAATGGGATTGCTGGGTTGTATGGTAGTTCTATTTTTAGTTTTTTAAGGAACCTCCATACTGTTCTCCATAGTGGCTGTATCAATTTACATTCCTATCAACAGTGCAAGAGGGATCCCTTTTCTCCACACTCTCTCCAGCATTTATTGTTTGTAGACTTTTTGATGATGGCCATTCTGACTGGTGTGAGGTAATACCTCATTGTAGTTTTGATTTGCATTTCTCTAATGGTTAGTGTTGTTGAGCATCCTTTCATGTGTTTGTTGGCAATCTGTATATCTTCTTTGGAGAAATGTCTCTTTAGGTCTTCTGCCCATTTTTGGATTGGGCTGTTTGTTTCTTGGTATTGAGCTGCATGAGCTGTTTGCAAATTTTGGAGATTAAGCCTTTGTCAGTTCCTTCCTTTGCAAATATTTTCTCCCATTCTGAGGGTTCTCTTTTCATCTTGTTTATGGTTTCCTTTGCTATGCAAGCAATTTTAAGTTTCACTAGGTCCCATTTGTTTATTTTTGCTTTTATTTCCATTCCTCTAGGAGCTGGGTCAAAAGGGATCTTGCTCTGATTTATGTCATACAGTGTTCTGCCTATGTTTTCCTCTAAGAGTTTTACAGTGTCTGGCCTTACACTTAGGTCTTTAATCCATTTTGAGTTTATTTTTGTGTAAGGTGTTATGGAGTGTTCTAATTTCATTCTTTTACATGTACTTGTCCAGTTTTCCCAGCACCACTTATTGAAGAGGCTCTCTTTTCTCCACTGTATATGCTTGCCTCCTTTATCAAAAATAAGATGACTCTATGTGCGTGGGTTTATCTCTGGGCTTTCTATCCTGTTCCATTGATGTATATTTCTGTTTTTGTGCCAGTACCATACTGTCTTGATTACTGTATCTTTGTAGTATAGCCTGAAGTCCTGGAGCCTGATTCCTCCAGCTCCGTTTTTCTTTCTCAATATTGCTCTGGCTATTCGGGGTCTTTTGTGTTTCCATACAAATTGTAAAACTTTTTGGTCTAATTCTGTGAAGAATGCTATTTGTAGTTTGATAGGGATTGCATTGAATTTGTAATTGCTTTGGGTAGTATAGTAATTTTCACAATGTTGATTCTTCCAGTCTAAAAACATTGTATATCTCTCCACCTGTTTGCATCATCTTCGATTTCTTTCAAGAGTGTCTTTTAGTTTTCTGCATACAGGTCTTTTGCCTCCATAGGTAGGTTTATTCCTATGTATTTTATTCTTCTAGTTTCAATGGTAAATGGGATTGTTTCCATAATTTCTCTTTCTGCCCTTTCATTGTTAGTGTAGAGGAATGAAAGAGATTTCTGTGCATTAATTTTATAACCTGCTACTTTACCAAATTGATTGATTAGCTCTAGTAGTTTTCTGGTGGCATTTTTAGGATTCTCTATGTATAGTATCATGTCATCTGCAAACTGTGACAGCTTTACTTCTTCTTTTCCGATTTGGATTCCTTTTATTTCTTTTTCTTCTCTGATTGCTGTGGCTAAAACTTCCAAAACTATATTGAATAACAGTGGTGAGACTGGGCAACCTTGTATTGTTCCTGATCTTAAAGGGAAAGGTTTCAGTTTTTCACCATTGCAAACGATGTTGCCTGTGGGTTTGTCATAATGGCCTATATTATGTTGAGGTAGGTTCCCTCTATGACTACTTTCTGGAGGGTTTTTATTATTAATGGGTGTTGAATATTGTCAAAATCTTTTTCTGCATCTATTGAGATGATAATATAGTTTTTCCCCTTCAATTTGTTAATGTGGTTTATCACATTGATTGATTTGCGTATACTGAAGTATCCTTGCATTCCTGGGATAAATCCCACTTGATCATGGTGTATGATCCTTTTAATGTGCTGTTGGATTCTGTTTGCTAGTATTTTGTTGAGGATTTTTGCCTCTGTGTTCATCAGTGATATTGGCCTGTAGCTGTCTTTCTTTGTGTGATCTTTGTCTGGTTATGGTATCAGGGTGATGGTGGCCTCATAGAATGAGTTAGGGAGTGTTCCTCCCTCTGCTATATTTTGGAAGAGTTTGAGAAGGATAGGTGCTAGAACTTCCCTAATTTTTGATAGAATTCACCTGTGAAGCCACCTGGCCCTGGGCTTTTGTTTTTTGAAAGATTTTTAATCACAGTCTCAATTTCAGTGCTTGTGATTAGTCTGTTTATATTTTCTATTTCTTCCTGGTTCAGTCTCGGAAGGTGGTGCTTTTCTAAGAATTTGTCCATTTCTTCCAGGTTGCCCATTTTATTGGCTTATAGTTGCTTGTAGTAATCTCTCATGATCTGTTGTATTTCTGCAGTGTCAGTTGTTACTTTGCCTTTTTCATTTCTAATTCTATTAATTGGAGTCTTCTCCCATTTTTTTTTTTTTTTGATGAGTCTGGGTAATGGTTTTTCAATTTTGTTTATCTTCTCAAAGAAACAGCTTTCAGTTTTAATGATTTTTGCTGTTGTTTCCTTCATTTATTTCTCATCTCGTCTTTATGATTTCTTTCCTTCTGCTAACTTTGGGATTATTTGTTCTACTTTCTCAAATTGCTTTAAGTGTAAGGTTACGTTGTTTATTTGAGATGTTTCTTGTTTCTTGAGGTAGAATTGTAATGCTATAATCTTCCTTCTTAGAACTGCTTTTGCTGCATCCCATAGGTTTTGGGTCATCATGTGTTCATTGTCATTTGTTTCTGAGTATTTTTTAATTTCCAGTTTGAGTTGTTCAGTGATCTCTTCGTTATTTAATAATGTATTATTTAGCCCCCATGTGTTTGTATTTTTTAGTTTTTTTTTTCCTGTAACTGATATCTAGTCTCATAGAGTTGTGGTTGGAAAAGATACTTGATAAGGTTTCAATTTTCTTAAATTTACTAAGGCTTGTTTTGTGACCCAAGATATGATCTATCCTGGAGAATGTTCCATAAGCACTTGAGAAAAAAGTGTATTCGGTTGTTTTTGGATGGAATGTCATATAAATATCAATTAAGTCCATCTTGTTTAATGTATCATTTAAAGCTTGTGTTTCCTTACCTATTTTCATTTTGGATGATCTGATCATTGGTGAGAGTGCAGTGTTAAAGTTCCCTACTATGATAATGTTACTGTCTATTTCCCCTTTTTGGCTGTTAAAATTTGCCTTATGTATTGAGGTGTTCCTATGTTGGGTGCATAAATATTTACAATTGTTATATCTTCTTCTTTGATTGATCCCTTGATCATTATGTAGTGTCCTTCTTTGTCTCTTGTAATTGTCTTTATTTTAAAGTCTAGTTTTCTGGTACGAGAATTGCTATTCCAGGTTTCTTTTGATTTCCATTTGCATGGAATATCTTTTTTAATCCCCTCACTTTCAGTCTGTATGTGTCCTGAGGTCTGAATTGTGTCTCTTGAAGACTGCATACCTACGGGTCTTGTTTTTGTATCCATTCAGCCAGTCTCTGTTTTTTGGTTGAAGCATTTAATCTATTTACAGTTAAGGTCGTTATTGATATATATGTTCCTATTACCATTTTCTTAACTGTTTTGGGTTTGTTATTGTAGGTCTTTTCCTTCTGTTGTGTTTCCCACCTAGAAAAGTTCCTTTTGCATTTGCTGTAAAGCTGGTTGGGTGGTGCTGAGTTCTCTAAGCTTTTGCTTCTCTATAAAGGCTTTAATTTCTCCATCAAATCTGAATGAGATCCTTGCTGGGTAGAGTAATCTTGGTAGTAGGATTTTCCCTTTCATTACTGTAAATATGTCTGGCCACTCCCTTCTGGCCTGCAGAGTTTCTGCTGAATGTTCAGCTGTTAACCCTATGAAGATTCCCTTGTGTGTTATTTGTTGTTTTTCCTTGATGCTTTTAATATTTTTTTCTTTGTATTCAATTTTTGTTAGTTTGATTAATATGTGTCTTGGTGTTTTTCTCCTTGGATTTATCCTGTATGGGACTCTCTGTGCTTTTTGGACCTGATTGACTATTTTCTTTCTCATATTAAGGAAGTTTTCAACTATAACCTCTTCAAATATTTTCTCAGTCCCTTGCTTTTTCTCTTTTTCTTTTGGGACCCCTATAATTCGAATGTTGGTGCATTTAATATTGTCCCAGAGGTCTCTCAGATGGTCCTCAGTTCTTTTCATTCTTTTTTCTTTATTCTGCTCCACAGTAGTTATTTCTACTATTTTATCTTCCAGGTCACTTATCCGTTCTTCTGCCTGAGTTATTCTGCTCTTGATTCCTTCTAGAGAATTTTAAATTTCATTTATTGTGTAGTTCATCATTGTTTGCTTGCTCTTTAGTTCTTCTAGGTCCTTGTTAAACATTTATTGTCTTTTCTCCATTCTATTTCCAAGAATTTGGATCATCTTTACTATCATTACTCTGAATTGTTTTTCAGGTAGACTGCCTGTTTCCTCTTCATTTGTTAGGTCTGGTGGGTTTTTACCTTGCTCCTTCATCTGCTGTGTGTTTCTCTGACTTCTCATTTAGCTTAACTTACTATGTTTGGGGTCTCCGTTTTGCAGCCTGCAGGTTCCTGGTTCCTGTTGCTTTTGGTGTCTGTCCCCATTGGCTAAGTTTGGTTTAGTGGGTTGTGTAGGCTTCTTGGTAGAGGGGACTGGTGCCTGTGTTCTGGTGGATGAGGATGGACCTTGTCTTTCTGATGGGCAGGACCATGTCTGCTGGTGTGTTTTGGGGTGTCTGTGACCTTATTATTATTTTAGACAGCCTCTCTGTTAATGGGTGGGGCTGTGTTCCTGTCTTGCTAGTTGTTTGGCATAGGGTGTCAAGCGCTGTAGAGAGCTGGTTCGTGAGTGGAGCTGGGTCTTAGCGTTGAGATGGAGATCTCTGGGAGAGCTTTTTCCGTTTGATATTACGTGGAGCCAGGAGGTCTCTGGTGGACCAATGTCCTGAACTCAGCTCTCCTACCTCAGAGGCACAGGCCTGGCATCCGGCCAGAGCACCAAGACCCTGTCCACCACACAGCTCAGAAGAAAAGGGAGAAAAAAAGAAATAATAAAATAAAATAGTTATTGAAATTTTAAAAAAAAATTTTAATTATTAAAAATAAAAAAATTAAAGTAATAAATAAAAGAAAGAAAGAAAGAAAGAAAGAAAGAATAGAACAACCAAACCAAAAAACAAATCCACCAATGTTACCAAGCACTAAAAACTATACTAAAACAAACAAACAAAAAAAGGACAGAGAGAACCCTAGGACAAATGGTAAAAGCAAAGCTGTACAGACAAAATCACAAAAAGAAGCATACACATGCACACTCACAAAAAGAGAAAAAGGAAAAAAATATATATATCTATATATTAAAAAAAAAGAAAGGAAGAGAGCAACCAAATCAATAAACAAATCTACCAATGATAATGAACTCTAAATACTAAACTGTGATAGACATAAAACGAGAAACAAATTTGATGCAGAAATCAAACCCCAAGTCTACAGTTGCTCTCTAAGTCCACCACCTCAATTTCGGGATGATTCGTTGTCTATTCAAGTATTCCACATTTGCAGGGTACCTCAAGTTGATTGTGGATATTTAATCCGCTGCTCCTGAGGCTGCTGGGAGAAATTTCACTTTCTCCTCTTTGTTCACACATCTCCTGGTTTTCAGCTTTGGATTTGGCCCCGCCTCTGCATGTATGTCACCTGAGGGAGTCTTTTCCTCACCCAGACAGGACAGGGTTAAAGGAGTAGCTGATTAGGGGACTCTGGCTCACTCAGACAGGGGTAAGGGAGGGGTACGGAATGCGGGGCAAGCCTGGGGCAGCAGAGGCCAACATGACATTACAACAGCCTGAGGCACGCCCTGTGTTCTCCCAGGGAAGTTGTTCTTGCATCACGAGCCCCTGGCAGTGGTGCACTGCACAGGCTCTCAGGAGGGGAGGTGTGGATAGTGGTCTGTGCTTTCACACAGGCTTCTTGGTGGCTCTAGCAGCAGCCTTAATGCTTCATGCCCGTCTCTGGTGTCCATGCTGATAGCCGCAGCTTGCACCCATCTCTGGAGCTCATTTAGGCAGTGCTCTGAATCCCCTCTCCTCGCGCACCAGGAAACAAAGAGACAAGAAAAAGTCTCTTGCCTCTTAGGCAGTTACATACTTTTTCCCATACTCCCTCCCTGTTAGCTGTGGTGCACTAGCCCCCTTCAGGCTGTGCTCATGCAGCCAACCCCAGTCCTCTCCCTGGGGTCTGACCTCCGAAGCCAGAGCCTCAGCTCCCAGCCCCCACACACTCCAGCGGGTGAGCAGACAAACCTCTCAGGCTGGTGAGTGCTGGTCAGCACCAATCCTCTGTGCAGGAATCTCTCCGCTTTGCCCTCTGTACCCCTATTGCTGTGCTCTCCTCCACGGCTCTGAAGGTTGCCCCCTGCCACCCCTCATCTCCACCAGTGAAGGGTTTCCTAGTGTGTGGAAACTTTTCCTCCTTCACAGCTCCCTCCCAGTGGTGCAGGTCCTGTCCCTATTCTTTTGTCTCTGTTCTTATTTTTTTTTCTTTTGCCCTACCCAGGTATGTGGGGATTTTCTTGCCTTTTGGGAAGTCTGAGGTCTTCTGACAGGGCTCAGTAGTGTTCTGTAGGAGTTATTCCACATGTAGATGTATTTCTGTTGTATGTGTGGGGAGGAAAGTGATCTCAACATCTTACTCCTCTGTCATCTTGAAGGTCTCTCCTATATATTATATCTTAATAGGAAGTAAAAAAATTAATTGAAGTCCTTAAATATTTTAAATGTTTTCTGGTCTTATTTGTGTGAAAATCAAAAAGTTAAAACAACATTTTCTGATATGAAACAAATGAATTTTCTCAGAAGGATTTGTTTCTGTGTTGAACACATAGTTTAATTTTTATTTATATTTATCATTTCTATTAATATAAAATAAATTATTCTTAGTAATATATAACTTTCCTTTGGTAAATTAGCCTGCTGGAAAGGGACCAGGGTATAAGAGTCTTTTATTTTCTACACATATGTACATTCTTTTTTATATATGTTTTCCATTATGGTTTATCTCTGGATATTGAATATTGTTCCCTCTACTATACATTAGGACCTTGTTGTTTATCCATTCTATATGCAATAGTTTCCATCCACTAACACCAAACTCCCAGTCTATTACTCCCCCACCCATCCTCCCCCTTTGTGACCACAAGTCTTTTCTCTATGTCTGTGAGTCTGTTTCTTTTTCATAGATAGGTTCATTTGTGTCATATTTTAGATTCCACATTTAAGTACTGTCGCATGGTATTTGTCTTTCTCTTTCTGACTTACTTCACGTAATATTATAATCTCTAGTTGCATCCATGTTGTTGCAGATTCCATTATTTCATTCTCTTTTATGGCTGAGTAATGCTCAGCCATAAAAGGGTTATGGAATACAATATTCCACTGTATATATGTACCACATCTTCTTTATCCATTCATCTGTCGATGGACATACAGGTTGTTTCCATGTCTCAGCTATTGTGAATAGTGTTGCTATGAACATAGGGGTGCATGTGTCTTTTTGAATTATAGTTTTGTCCAGATTTATGCCCAGGAGTGGGATTGCTGGATCATATGGTAATTCTATTTTTAGTTTTCTGAGGAGCCTCCATACTGTTTTCCATAGGGGCTGCACCAACTTACATTCCCACCAAAAGTATAAGAGGGTTCCCTTTTCTCTACACTCTATTCAGCATTAGTTATTTGTAGACTTTTTAATGATGGCCATTTTGACTGGTGTGAGGTGGTACCTCGTAGTTTTGATTTGCATTTCTCTGATAATTAGTGATGTTGAACATCTTTTCATGTACTTTTTAGCCATCTGTATGTCTTCTTTGGAGAAATGTCTATTTAGATCTTCTGCCTATTTTTGATTGGGTTGTTGGTTTTTTTTGATATTGAGCTGCATGAGCTGTTTGTATATTTTGGAGATTAATCCCTTGTTGGTTGCTCTGTTTGAAAATATTTTCTCCCATTCTGAGGGTTGTGTTTTTGTTTTGTTTATGGTTCCCTTTGCTGTTCAAAAGCTTTTAAATTTAATTAGATCCTATTTGTTTATTTTTGATTTTATTTTTATTACTCTAGAAGGTAGATCAAAAAAGATCTTGCTGTGATGTATGTCAAAGAGTGTTCTGCCTATGTTTTCCTGTAATAGTTTTATACTATCCGACCTTACATTTAGGTGTTTAATCCATTTTGAGTTTATTTTTGTGTATGGTGTTAGGGAGTGTTCTAATTTCATTCTTTTACATGTAGTTGTCTAGTTTTCCCAACACCACTTACTGAAGAGACTGTCTTTTCTCCATTGTATATTCTTGCCTCTTTTGTCATAGATTAGCTGACTATAGGTGTGTGTGTTTACATGTGGAGTTTCTATCCTGTTCCATTGGTCTCTATTTCTGTTTTTGTGCCAGAACCATACTCTTTTGATTACTGTAGCTTTGTAGTATAGTCTGAAATCAGGGACCCTGATTCCTCCAGTTCCGTTTTTCTTTCTCAAGATTGATTTGGCTATTCTGGATCTTTTGTGTCTCCATACAAATTTTAAGATTTTTGTTCTAGCTCTGTGAAAAATGCTATTGGTAATTTGATATGGGTTTCATTGAATCTGTAGATTGCCTTGGATAGTATAGTCATTGTAACAATATTGATTCTATTAATCAAATTTGATTGTGAAGGATTATGTAGCAGTAGATATATGTAAGAAAGAGCAGTTTGGATTCAGACAGACCTAGTACCTTGTATCTCCGTTCCACCATTTAACTAAGTGAATGTTGGGCAGTTTAAGTGATGGTAATTGAGTTAATCAGCCGTTGAAATGAAAGTAACAATACAACATAGAAAGATTATACTGAACACTAAATAATAAATAAATATTACCTTGTACATGTAATGTAGTCAGAGTAATCTAACTCTCCCTTCTTCTTCACATGTCTTTCCCCTTTCTTCCATCTTTGCTTCGTACGTGGGGAAATATGGCACCATATTCATATACCATTTCTGGATCCTTAAAGAAGTTGCATTGACATTGTATATGTGTCCACCAGTCTAAAATATTAGACCAAGCTTTAAACAACAATTTTAGGAAACCTTGTGCAGCTTTCTCAGTAACATTTCATTTTCATTCTCTGCCAAAATATTGATCTATCTGGGGCTTCCTAATTCTAGATAAAATTTCAGTTAATAGTGTACAATAAATAGATATTTGCATAAATGTTAAGTTTTGGGATTTGGATTTGGAATGAAAGAATAACCTTGAGCATTAAACCTGCTTTTGTCAAGTCTCTAACATCCACTTCATGGAAGATGTCTGTGACTGAAATGATGGAGCTGTCCAAGATGAAATTTATTCTATCCTCTGAGGCTATTGACTGGCATTATTCATTTAGTCAAGTGACCCATATCTTGTAGGCAATTTTTCTTAAGATTGATGGACAGGGCTGTAAAAACGTATGGGATTTTCATGGCATTACATTTTTTGGAGTAGATTCTTGTTACTCTTTTTGTTTTTGTTGCATTTGCATGTGTTTTCTTTTTAAAAATAGCTTTAATGAGATATAATTCAGAGAGCATACAATTTATTTACAGTGTACAATGCTTTTTAGTATATTAATAGATATATATGTGTGTGTATATATATATATACACACACACACATATATATATACCACACCTTCTTTGTTCATTCATCCATAAATGGACGTTTAGATTGTTTCTGTGTCTTGCCAATTGTGAATAATGCTGCAGTGAACATGGGGTTGCAGATATCTCCTTGATTACTGATTTCACTTCCTTTGGATATATCATCAAGAAGTCGGATTGCTGGATCATATGGTAGTTCTATTTTAAGTGTTTTGAGGAAACTCTGTCCTGTTTTCCATAGAGACTGTACCAATTTATACTCCCACCAAAAGTGCACCGGGGTTCCCTTTTTCTCAGTATCTTTGACAATATTTGTTATGTCTTGTCTTTTTGATAATGACAATTCCATAATGTGTGAGGTGGTCTCTCACTGTGATTTTGATTTACATTTCCCTGATGCTTAGTGATGTTGGGCATCTTTTCATGTACCTATTGGCCATTTGTATGTCTTATTTGCAAAAGGTCTACTCAGTTCCTCTGCCCATTTTTAAATTGGATTATTGGGAGTTTTTTGTTATTGAGTTGTATGAGTCCCTTATATATTTTGGATATTAACCCCTTATCAAAAGTATGGTTTGCAAATGTTTTCTTCCATTCCGTAGGTTACCTTTTCATTTTGATTATTCTTTTCCTGTGCAGAAGTTTTTAGTTTGATGTAGTCCCACATATTTGTTTTTCCTTTTGTTGCTTATGCTTTTGAAGTCATTCCAAAAAATCACTGCCAAGGCCAACATCAGGAACTTTCTCATTATGTCTTCTTCTAGGAATTTTATGGTTTCAGGATATAACTTGAGGTCTTTAATTCATTTTGAGTTGATTTTTGTGAATGGTGTAAGATAGGGGTCCAATTTCATTCTTATGCACCTGATTATTCAGTTTGTTCAACATAATTTATTGAAGAGACTATCCTTTCCCCATTGGGTACTGCTGGCTGGACTGTATGGTTTGCTGGGCCTGATAGCTGGGCTCCACGTTCAAGCAGGGCTGCTGGGTGGCCTTCTTGACCAAGCAGGGTGCTGGTTCTTCTCCATGTTCAGGTGGGGACACTAGCTACATGCAAAGCTTTATGTTCTGACAGGACTAAGGCTGTGATGTGCCATCAATCAGGGATACAGACTATGCCCTGTAGCTTGGCAGGGTCTCAGGCTAGGCTTCATGTAGGTAGGTTGCTGGCTGGGCTCTGCTGTTGGGCAAGGTCACTGGCTGGGATTTTTGGTAGGGAGGGCTGTCCAGCTGTAACCTTCCCTGGGTGAGGCTACAGGCCGTGTTCAGCCATTGGGCTGGGTTCTGCTGAGGTCATGTCTGTTGACTGGCTGTCCAAGGGCAATGTTGAGGCTCCCAGGTTATGAATGTCCAGAAGCTCTACTTCAGAACTGAGCAGGACTGCTGGCTTGGTTTCTTGTCCAAGCATCTTCCCAGATTCTCTGGTCAGGCTTCATGGTTGGGGCGACTGGAGGCTATACCCAGTAATAGGTAGGGCTTTGTATATGGTTCCTTGCTGGGGCAGGGTTTTAAATTTAGCTCCATGGCCAGCGTGGCTCACTGGCTGGTGACCTAACCAAGCAGAACAGTCCAGTGTGCTCTCCAGCCAGACAGGGCCACTAGGTTGGCTCTGTAGATAGGCAGTCTTTGGCTGAGCTTTCTGATAGTGTGCTGCTGCAAGTGTGGCTGTAGAATGGGCTATGTAGCTGCCAAGTTTCTCTGGTTATGCTTCCTGGTCAGCAGGTCTAAGAGCTATATTCAGCAGCAAGTGGGGCTTCAAATGGTGTTCCCTGTCCTGGGGGGACCGTAAAACAAGCTCCAGGGCTAGCACAATTCACTGGATGGTGACCCAAGCCAGGAAGCCCAAACCAGCGTGGCTGTGCAGATGGGCAGAGCCACTGGCTGATACTGCCACTCTGGTGCAGCTGTTAGGAAGAATGCAGTCTGCCAAGATCTAAGCACTAATTTCTGTAAGCCCCGCCCCCTTTCTCCCTTTCTATTTGATCTTTAGTGGTCAAACCCCACAGATTTCCCCAGTGATCCCTGTGAGGCAAGACCCAAGTAGACTTCCTGGGAAACTCACTGGAATTCTGGGGGACCTAGATGGCCACCTTGGGCTCTTTATTTTTACCACTGGGGAAAATATAAGCCCAGGGGGACTCTTGTTGAGGCAGTTTGTTGGCTTGGTGGAGGGGCAATGTGGTCAGAGTGTAGTCATTCCATTTACCCTTCTAATGCACTAAGTCTCTGTGGTCCAGGGGGTTGCTTCAGCCTCACCCCTGGGTTCTGGGATTTTTGGACTGATGTCTTACCTATAGATAGTTGCTAAGTTAGTCTTCTTGTGAGGAGGTCTGAAGTCTGGAACAACCTATGTAACCATTTTGATGTCACTTCACCATTTTTAAATTTTTAAATTGGGTATTTTCTTTTTATTATTCAATTGCAGTAGTTCTTTGTATTCTAGTTACAAGTCCCATATCAGATATATTATTTGCGAATATTTTTCCCATTCTGTAGGTTATCTTTTTCTTTCATGGTAGTGTCCTTGGAAGCAAAAAGTTTTAAATGTTGATGAAGTCCAATTTGTCTTTTGTTGCACCTACTTTTGGTGTCATGTATAAGAATCCATTGCCAAATCCGAGGTCTTGAAGATTTATCCATATTTTTTATGAGTTTTGTATTTGTAGCTCTTACATGTAGGTCTCTGTCTTTTTTTTTTTTTTTTTTTTTTTGCATGTGACTATCCAGTGTCATAACACCATTTGTTGAAAAGATTGTTCTTTCTCCCTTGAATTGTCTAGTTATCCTGGTCAAAACTTGGTTGACCATAGGTACATGATTTACTGCTGGATTCTCAATTTTATTCTATTGACCAATATATTTATCTCTATTTCAGTAGCACACTGTCTTGATTACCATTGCTCTGTAGTAAAGTTTTGAAACTGAGAAGTGTGATTCCTCCTAATTTGTTCTTTTTTATGGAGATTGTTTTGGCCATACTGAGTCTCTTGTGATTCCATATTAATTTTAAAATCACCTTGTCAATTTCTATTTAAAAAAGGGAATTCTCATAGGAATTGTGTTGACTATATAGATCAATTTGGGGATTATTGCCATCTTAGCAATATGACATCTTCTGATTCCTGAACATGGGATATTTTTCTATTTATTTAGATATTCTTTAATTTCTTTCAACAATCTTTTGTACTTTTCAAAGTATAAGTAATGTATTTTCTTTGTTGATTGTATTCCTAGGTATTTTACTATTTTAATGCAATTATAAATTGAATTGTTTTCTTAATTGAATTTTCGGATTTCCATTGCATTTGTATAGTTGATATTTGTATACTGATATTCTATCCTGCAATCTTGGTGAACACTATTATGAGTATTAATAGTTTTTAGTGTATTCTTTAGGATTTTAATCTGTGAATAGTGATAGTTTCCCTTCTACCTTTCTATTTTATATGTTTTATGTTTCTTTTTCTTGCCTAATGTTGGCTGGAACCTGGTAGAGTGTTAGATTTTGCCAAAATGCTTTCTCTGTGTCTCTTGAAATGACCAGGTGGTTTTATTTTTTATTTCATTAGTATAGTGTATCACATTTATCTTCAGACATTATAACAATCTTTCATTACTGAAATAAATCCAACTTGTTCATTATGTATGATACTTTTTATATATGCTGGATTAAGTTTGCTAGTATTTTGTTGAGGATTTGTGTCCATATACATAGTAAGTATTTGTCATTAGTTTTCGTTCCTTGAGATGTTTCTGTTGTGCATTGGTATCAGGGTAATACTGGCTTCTTAGAATGAGTTGGAAAGAGTTTTCTTTTAATTGTTGAAAGAGTTTATGAAAAATTAGCATTAATTCTTCCTTGAATATTTTGTAGAATACAGTACTGAATTGTTGAAGCCATCTTGTCTTGGGCTTTTCTTTGTGGGTAGTTTACTATTATTAACATTATTATTGACAATTTAGTCTCCTTACTTGTTGTAAGTCTATTCAGTCTATTTCTTCTGTCAGTTTCAGTAGTTTCTTTCTACGAGTTTGCCCATTTCATCTAAATTAGATAATTAATTGGCATAATTGTTCATAGTAGTGCTTTATACTACATTTCATTTCTATAAGGTCAGTAGTAATCTCCCCTATTTCTGATTCTAGTAATTTGGGTCTTCTCTCTTTTTTCTTTGTCAGTGTAGCTAAAGGTTTGTCAAGTTTATTGATATTTTCAAAGAACAAGCTTGTGATTCCATCAATTTTTCTGTTATTTTTCTATTCTCTTTTCATTGTTATGCTCTAATTTTTATTATTTCCTTCTTTCTGTTGGCTTTAAGCATGTTCTTTCTTCTTTTTCCACTGTCTTAAGGTGGAAAGTTGGGTTATTGATTTGAGATTTGTCTTCATTCTGAATATAAGCATTTACACCTATAAATTCCCATTTAAGCATTGTTTTAGCTGCATCACATATGTTTTGGTATGTTGTGTCTTTTTCATTATTCTCAATATATTTTTCAAATTTCCTTTGCAATTTTCAATGGTTAATTATTCATGATGTATTTGCACATATTTGTGAGTTTCCCAAAGTTCTTTCTGTTGTTGATATCTAATTGCATTTCATGGTCTTTGAAGAACATATTTTGAATTATTTAAATTATTTTAAATTTATTTAGTTTTTATGGCTTAATATATGTTTTATCTAGAGAATGTTCCATTTATACTTGAGAAGAATGTATATTGGTTTTTGAGTAGAGTATATATATATATATATATATATATATATATATATATATATATATATATATATATATTAGGTCTGGTTTGTTTATAGTGTTTTTCAGTTCTTCTAGTTCCTGTTGATCTTCTGTACAGGTGTTCTATCCACTACTGAAAGTGGGTATTTAAATCTCCACCTATTACCACTAAATTGTCCATTCTTCTTTCATTTATGCCAGTTTTTGCTTCCTGTATTTTGGTGCTTTGTTATTAGTTGCACATGTTTACAGTTGTTATATCTTCCTGATGGATTGGCCCTTTATCATTTTCAAATGTCTTTCTTTATCTCTAGTAAAATTTTTATTTTAAAATATCTTTTATTATATGTTGCTATAGGTATACAGGTATCCTTGTAGTTGTTATTTGCATGATATATATTTTTTCATTCTTTTACTTTCCATCTATTTGCATCTTTGAATCAAAGATGTGCAGACAATATATAGTTGATCTTGCTTTCTTACCCTAACAGTCTTTACCTTTGATTGAATTATTTAATCCATTCACATTTAATGTTATTGTTGATATATTTGGATTTATTTTCTGCCATTATGTGTTTTGTTTTCTGTATGGTCATGTTGTTTTCTTCCTATATTCCTCCTTTACTTTTTTGTTAGGTGAATTTTTTTATTGTAGCATTTACATTTATTGATTTTTCACTATATTTATGAGTTATTTCTTTAGTTTTTATTCTAGAGCTTACCATATACTTCTAAACTTATTAGAATCAGTCTCTGATTTACACTAACTTAATTCTAGTGAGCTATAGAAACATTACTCTTATACAGCTCTATTCTTTCACCCTTGTTTTTGGTATTACTGTCATGTATATAACATCTATAAATGCTACAAATCCAATAATACATGCTTATAATTATTATTCTATGTAATTTATGCCTTTTAAATAATCTGATAGGTGAAAGTAGAGCAAGTGTATATTTAAAGTTTTTGTTATATTAACCTTCTTATTTATTTCCAGTTCTCTTCATTGGTTTTTGGGGATTTTTGTTAACATTTAGATTAATTTCCTTAGGCCAATACATCTTTGCCTTGAACAACCTCCTTTGCACTGTTATTGGCAAATGTTTTTACATTTTATAGGCTTAACAATACGTTGCATACATACTGTTTTGTATAATTGCTTTTAAAATCAATTTTAGAGAAGAAATGCAAACATGTGAAATTATATTGTTTTCTATAATTGCATAATTATCTTTGTAATTATAATTTACAAAGGAAATAATGCTCTTTCACCTTCATGTGGATTAGAATTACTGTTTTATGTCATTTCCTTGTATCCTGACAAAACTTCCTCTAATATTTCTTGTGATTTGGGCTTGCTAGCATCATATTCTTTCAGCTTTTGTTTATCTGATCATTTCCTTATTTCACCTTCTGTTTTATAAGATAGATTTACTGGATACTTTATTCTTGATTGACAGATTTTTTCTTAATCATTTGGAATATGTTATTCTACTGCTTTCTGGCTTCCATTATTTCTGATGAGAAAGCAGCTGTTAATCTTATTGAAGTTCACTTTAAGTGACTACTTATTTTTCTCTTGTTGCTTTCAAGATTTTCTTCTTGACTTTGGTGCTCATCTTTTTTAGCATGATATGTCTGTGAATATCATTGTGTTTATTCAGCATGGAACCACTGATTCAAAAGGCACAGCAAGGACAGTTGGGGTGCCAGTATTATTAGTGGACCACACCCATTGGTAGAACCTCTACCTAATGATTAGAATCTCAGCAAAAGAATCCCCCACCTCTCTGCCACACTTGCCCAGAACTTGGCCTCTGCAATACGAGTCTGGGAGCAGGATAATAAATGGATATATCTTGCTCCTCTCAAGAAGATAGCCCTCCTATTGAGAGCTTAGGGGAGAGCGAATCTTATGTTCTTTGCCTCAGAAGTGTAGAGTGGAATTTCCAAATTGCTGAATTGGAAGGCAGTAGGGAGGGAGTCTTTGTTCAAATACCAGACTCTTCCTGTTCTTAGTACAAAGTAATAGATTTTCTTGAGTACATGCTTC
Source organism: Balaenoptera acutorostrata (assembly GCF_949987535.1). Classification (NCBI taxonomy): domain Eukaryota; kingdom Metazoa; phylum Chordata; class Mammalia; order Artiodactyla; family Balaenopteridae; genus Balaenoptera; species Balaenoptera acutorostrata. Next base: position 75,803,245 of record NC_080085.1, read on the forward strand.
TTTATTACTGTATGTCCTTAGCTCCATTCCCAGAGACTTAAAATGGTTGTTTTTGTTTGTTTTAATAATTTTCAATAGTTTTTCATGGAAGTGGATCCATGGAACTCACCTTACTGTCATGCTGGAAGTCCCTCAATTCCTGCTACTCTTAAGTATTTTTTGCTCTAGCATAAAAAGGCCAACATAAACAGCTTTTAAAATACAATTAACTGAACAGTTTGTGAAATCATTCAGGTTCTAGATATTAAGTGCCATAATCACTGTACAACAAATTACTCTGCAGTAATGGGGAAACAGAAGAAAGTTTATATGTCCTTTTATCTAAGAAACATCTTATGGTCTTATTTGAGAAGCAAGAAATATAAAATATACAAAATGGTTAGATAATAATAAACAATGTTTAAAAATTATTTCAACTGAATGGTATAGGCAGGAGTTTTCCAACTGTATTCTGTAAAACTTTATTAGAATTTCAGAGAAAAATAAGTCTGTGCTCAAATAAACTTGAGGAATGCTGCTTGTTATAATACCTCTTAGAGTTTTGCAATGTATGTTTGCATACTTAATATCCCAATAAGTGCTCCAATAAAGAGACCTTTTAAATTTTGTTTCCAATTCAATCAGTGCTTCCTATTCAATCACTGAAAACACCCCAACCAAGAATACTTATTAAATGCTTATGGGTCACAGTATAAGAAATGCTAATGTAGATAAAAAGTGCTTGTCAATTATTACTTTTCCTCTTAAATTATATTGTAACACATGATTCCCTGTAGATAATTGTAGTTCACACATAAAATTTTAATTCCCTATTTTGTTAAAATAGACTGAAAGGTTATAAGATATACTCATTAACTCTGGACAAGAGGCAAGAATGTGATATATGGAACTTGTTTGATAAAATATATTGGGGAAGAAAAGATGATATTTGATCTATTTTGCAGCCTTTGGTAGTATATCAACTAACCAGAAATTAGATAAGGGATTAAGAGCAAAAAGCTCTTAGGGAACTAATAGGGAGACTTGTATCTAAGAAAAGAAAGTCTAAGAAAAATAAACTAATTAAAGAGGTGTTGGATCAGAAACTAAGGGACTAACCTGGTCATAGTTCATGTAGCTATAGAACAAAGAAAATAATTTTATTTTGAGCCCAAGGTTTATACACCTTGATACCTCAAAGAAACCGCAGGGACTAGTGAGCCAGCTGGTCAGGGTGTAAAGTAAAAGAGGCTTGAGCCTGCCCACTTTTCTACAGTTGTGCAACTTGCTTATTTGACATATGAATATACTAGTGTGTTATGTACAAAAATTATAGAAAAGTTACTGAGTGAATCTAAATAAAATTAAAGGGATACCTGTGAGCTCTAAGGAAGAGAAAAGATTTTAGTCACATAACTTTTTATGGATTAGCTTTCAAAACTGATATTTTTGGATATAATAGGTCATTAAATAGCTTGAGATCATATTAATTGGATAATATGCTTTCCCTCTCTGTTGTTCTGTTTCCTTTGGCCAAATTATTTTACCTTGATATACTTCCACTTATGCATCTCACAATAGGGATAATAACCACCTCATAAAATTATCATGAGGGCTCATATATACAAAAGTATATACATATATACAAATGAAATCACTTATACAAGACACTTGGCAAATATTTAGAGTTCAGTAAATGTTAGTTCCCATTCCATCCTACTCCTATATACCTCATTTTTAAATTCAGGTATAAATGGACCTAAATAGTGCCTTAGTAAATAATTAGATGGAAGAATGGGAGAACATTTTTTAAAGTCTGTTTTTGCTACTTTCTTACTTCTATACATTTTCTGTTTTGATGATATAGAAAGCTGTTCTTTCTTACCATAGCCAGTTTTCCTGGGCACATGGTCCAGTTCTTTGCCTTCCTTATCTTAGTCCTGAATATTTTCCTAACACTTCATCCTTTATTCCACCTATAGCATATGGCAGACTGCTAGATAGACAGATTGAACTTCTATTTTGGCATGTTTTGACTTCTTAATCTGCTTCACGCATATTGCCAAATAAGGCCATTAAGTTTTGTTTTGTTTCTAGAGCAACACTGTTGGCCCTTTCCCATTTTATGCTGACTCCTAAGTTTATGTAGTATGAGCTTAACATATATTGACTATCTCCAGGAGGAGATCACCTAGGAACTTTTTAGAAATGAAAATTATTGGGCCTCACCCCGGATCTACTGAATCATAAACTCTGGGAGTTGGGTCCAACAATTTTTATTTAAACTAGGTTAAATAAATAAACCTGGTGTATTTAAACCCAGTGACTCTGATGCATGCTCAAGTTTGAGAGGTACTGACTTAAGATATATCTGTTATATAAATAAAGCTCTTCTTCCCCCTGATTTTTCCATCTAATTCTTTACTAAGGCACTTATTTTACATCAGGGAATCAACAGCTCTCTAATAGTAGAAACTTACTATTGAATACCTAACTCAAACCTAATTTGGTCCAGCGACCTAGAGAAGCAGCAGGCTTAGGAGCCCACCGCCAAGTCTCTGAATCATTTATTTCCCTATATACTTGCAACGGCCAAATAATTATTTGGTTAATGCCATATTCATTTCTGAAGGACCTATCATCCAACATGATTTACTAGTAAATCAGCGATTCCAACATTTTTGGAGTTATCCTATCCTATCTCTAATTCTTCAATGTTCCCTGCCTCCTCCTAAGAAGTGCTGTACTATATATGTGTTAATTTTTAGGTGAAAGGAAATGCAAATTCAGTTTGAGAACGTCAGTACATACCTTGAGAAAAATCAGAAAATAACATAGCGTTATTTCAAATCAAATTGTGTGTCCGAGAGTGGGGGTGGGAAGTTTAAAATAATATCTTGCAAATGGTAGCTCTTCAGTAATGGTTTATAAAAATATAACTTTTGATATAATATTGATTTCAAATATTTTCTTTGCCTCTATAAAATGTACAAATTAGGTTGTGTCATCATTTCCTAGACAGAATGAGAGCACTTAATTTTGGTTTTCTCTTTTATAAAAGTTTTCTCTTGAACTGTGTACCATCATATCTTACTGATATTTGTTCAGGGTTTGGTGATGCCTCAATAATAAGTACATACACACACATACAATAAGCACATCTTCTTTTTATAATGTCAGAAAGAAAACTTAAATTTAAAAATGCTACATCGGGGGAAATTATCATAAATCTTGTGATTAGGAACACAGTGCTGTAAGGGAGAAAGCATAACATAATCACAACAGAGGTGAAAACAATATGTCATATTTAAGTAGCACACTCACTAGTGTAAGGGTAGGAATAAAAAGTTTCACCTTAAGGTTATTTCTAGGTCAAATAAGCAAACAAGAACGCATAGACAATGGTCTGTACTAAAACCTACATGTAGTAGGTATTACCTCAGGAAAGTATTGTAAGAAAGTAGTAATTTCATAGAAAAAGAAAGGGACTGAGAAAATATTTGAAGAGATTATAGTTGAAAACTTCCCTAATATGGGAAAGGAAATAGTTAATCAAGTCCTGGAAGCACAGAGAGTCCAATACATGATAAATCCAAGGAGAAACACGCCAAGACACATATTAATCAAACTATCAAAAATTAAATATAAAGAAAACATATTAAAAGCAGCAAGGGAAAAACAACAAATAACACACAAAGGAATCCCCATAGCGTTAACAGCTGGTCATTCAGCAGAAACTCTGCAAGCCAGAAGGGAGGGGCAGGACATATTTAAAGTGATGAAGGAGAAAAACCTACAACCAAGATTACTCTACCCAGCAAGGATCTCATTCAGATTTGATGGAGAAATTAAAACCTTTACAGACAAGCAAAATCTGAGAGAGTTCAGCACCACCAAACCAGCTTTACAACAAATGCTAAAGGAACTTCTCTAGGCAAGAAACACAAGAGAAGGAAAACACCTACAATAACAAACCCAAAACATTTAAGAAAATGGGAATAGGAACATACATATCAAAAATTACCTTAAATGTAAATGGATTAAATGATATCTAAAATGAATTGTTATGTTTATCCACATGCACATGTACATCTATTTTTTCTAAGATGTCTTACTAAAAGTGTTAGTCTTACTTTTATTTTCACAAGTATTATTACTATTATTAATCTAATATGATAATTTTCTTTAGAAGCTCCAGCTGTAAAATATTTTAAACTTTTAAGATTGGTCTTTAACAAACTTTTAATTTTTTGTCAAGGATGGAGATATTTCAGATTATCAAATGCATTGTCAAGGAACAAATTGTTTCTTGAAAACTGGGAATAAATGCCATTGAAATAAGTTGGAGTATAGAAAAATATGGAAGATACTTTTAAAAGGTACGTAGTGGTGCTGATAGAGGGAGGGTAAGAGTAGAATTGAGACTTACATTGTGGAATATACTACGAAGAAACCCTAGCTCTATTTTTAGTTTTTTGAGAAACCTCCATACTGTTTTCCATAGTGCTGTACCAATTAACATTCCCACCAACAGTGTGTAAGGGTTACCTTTTCTCCACATCTTCACCAACATTTGTTATTTGTGTTATTTTTGATGATAGCCATTATGACAGGTGTGAAGTGATATCTCATTGTGGCTTTGAATTGTGCTTCCCTGATGATTAACAATCTTGAGCATCTTTTAATGTGCCTGTTGACCATCCGCATTTCCTCTTCGGAAAAATGTCTACTCAGTTCTTCTGCCCATTTTTTAATCAGGTATTTGTTTTCTTTTTTTTGATGTTGAGTTCTATGAGCTGTTTATATATGTTGGTTATTAACTCCTTATTGGTCATATCATTTGCAAACATCTTCTCCCATTCAGTAGGTTGTCTTTTTGTTTTGTTGATGGTTTCCTATGCTGTGCAAAAGCTTTTAAGTTTAATTAGGCTCTGTTTGTTTATTTTTGCTTTTATTGCCTTTGCTTTAGGGGACAGATTCAAAAAGATCTTGCTGCGATCTATGTCAAAGAGCGTTCTGCCTATGTTTTCCTCTAGGTATTTTATGGTTTCCAGTCTTACATTTAGGTCTTTAATCCATTTTGAGTTTATTTCTGTATATGGTATTAGAGAATGTTCTAATTTCACTCTTTTACATGTAGCTGTCCAGTTTTTCCAGCACAACTTATTGAAGAGACTTTCTTTTCTCCATTGTATATTCTTGCCTCCTTTGTTGTAGATTAATTGATCATAAGTATGCGGGTTTATCTCTGGGCTCTGTATTCTTTTCTATTTATCTATGTGTCTGTTTTCAGGCCAGTACCATACTGTTTTTTTATTGAAATATATATATATATATATATATATATATATATATATATATATATACCACATCTTCCTTATCCATTCATCTGTCAATGGATATTTAAGTTGCTTCTATGTCTTGGCTATTGTAAATAATGTTTCTATGAACATTGGGGTGCATGTACCTTTTCGAATTAGAGTTTTTGTCTTTTCCAGGTATATGCCCAGAAACTAAAATAGAGTACCATACTGTTTTGATTATTGTAGCTTCATAGTGTAGTATGAAGTCAAGGTGTGTGATTTTTCCTTCTCTGTCCTTTTTTTAAGTTTGTGTTGGTTATCTCGGGTCTTTGTGTTTCCATACAAATTTTAAAATTATTTTTTCTAGTTCCATGAAAAATGTCATTGGTATTTTGACAGAGATTGAATTGAATCTGTAGATTGCTTTGGGTAGTATGGTCATTTTAACAATGTTAATTCTTCCAATTCAAGAACATGGTATATCTTTCCATCTGTTTGTGTGGTTTTCAATTTATTTTATCAGTGTCTTATAGTTTTCTGAGTACAGGTCTTTTATATACTTAGATAGGTTTATTCCCAGGTATTTTATTCTTTTTATGATATGGTAAACAGGGCTTTTTCCTTAATTTCTCTTTCTGATAGCTCATTGTTAGTGTATAGAAATGCAACAGATTACTGCATTTTAAGTTCGTATCCTGCAACTTTACTGAATTCATAGAAGTACCCATATGACCCAGCAATTCTGCTCCTGGGTATATTTCTGAAAAAAACAAAAACACTAATTCAAAAAGATACATGCACCCCAATCTTCATAGCAGCGTTATTTACAATTGCCAAGATATAGAAGCAACCTAAGTTTCCATCAACAGATGCATGGATAAAAATGATGTGGTATATATATATACACAATGGGATACTAGTCAGCCATAAAAAAGAATGAAATTTTGCCATTTGCAGCAACATGGATGGACATGGAGGGTACTATGCTAAGTTAAATAAGTCAGACAGAGAAAGACAAATACTGTATGATATCACTTATATGTGGACTCTTAAAAACACAATAAACTAGTGAATATAACCAAAGAAAAAGCAAATTCACAGATATAGAGAACAAAGTAGTGGTTACCAGTGGGGAGAGGGAAGGATGGAGGGGCAAAATAGAGGTAGGGGATTAAGAAGTACAAACTATTATGTATCAAATAAGCTACAAGGATATGTTGTACACCACAGGGAATATAGCCAATACTTTATAATAACTGTAAATGGAGTATAACCTTTGAAAATCATGAATCACTATATTGTACACCTATAACTTATATAATGTTACACATCAGCTGTAACTCAATAAAAAAATAATAAATAAACTCAGCACTGGGATAAATAACATAACTTAGTGCAAATGTGTTTGGAAACACCTGACTGTCTCTCTCTTCCATCCCCACCTCATCTGTGTCAAATAGAACAAGAAAGAGCTCAATTTAATATTCTTCAATTAATTATAATCCCACTTATGTCAACAAAGTTTCTTAGTATGGAGATAGATTGGAGTAATAAAAATTCCTAAATATTTTTTAATAATACTAAATATAATTTCTGATAGTATCTCAGAAAACACACACTGTCAGGACATGTTCTATTACCTCTCCTTGGAAATATAAATTTAGTACTGATATAAGCTTAGCCCATGCTTTATAAGGAAAAATATTATTAGTGTACGGGATATTATACCTATTATGCTAATTCCTATAAACCATTAGAAAATATTGAAAGTCAAGACCGATTGGGAATTTTACATTGATGAGAAAAAAGAGAATGAGGAGTAGGGAAATAGAAATTTTGATAAATTCAGCCACAGACCTTTTTAATGAAAACTGGGGTTAATTTTGTATGGCTAGCAAGTGTTCTCAATCTATAAAGAAAGAGTCAATTTTCCTAGTTGGATATTTTAAAATATTTTGTTAGACTTCTTACCCAATATTCTCCAATAAATAGACATTACACAATTTTCAGATTTTGCCTATCCAAGTATACCTGAATTTAATTAGGCTTATAATGGTAGGTAGAGCTCATTTCTGACACATATCTTTATAAGGGACTCTGTTCTGCAGAGGAGAAACGTTGAAAACACATCCTCAGCTTTGTCATTATGACAGCCAACCTTGAATAATTACACCAATGGAATATTTTAGTTATACATATATAGATTTGTCCAATAACCAGTTTAATAACTTTTACAAATTGCTTCTCTAAATAAACAGCCTTTTATACCCCAATATTTGCAAGGAACCAAATGAAATAATCATATTGTTTCTTTCATCTAGGCTGAGAATAGATGATTGAAGTAATTTAAAAAAAAATTTAAACTAAACTATTACCCACTGAAGGTAACTTTTGAAAAAATGTATTGCTTTGATATCTTGGATTAAGTCAATGAAAAAGGTATGATTACTTAGTGATTTTTCTTTAGGTAAATTAACCTTCATATTTCTCCTTCCTATGAGCTGTCATAAATTCTTAGAAATAAATTCTCTAAGAATTAAGATACTAGCTATTGTGCTTGTGACCCATGAATTCTGTTTATGAATTTTGAAAGTATATTATATATATATATACATATATATATATACACAATGATAATAGAAATGAAATATTTTTCAAGAAACAAGTGAGTTTAATAATCTTTCAATTAAACTTATTGATATTTGTATCCTATTACCTGAACCTGAACTCAACTGAAAAAAAAAACCAAAAAAACTCTTAATCTCATCCAGGGTTTCTCAACCTTAGCACTATTGATATTTTGGCCTGGGGCTGTTGTGGAGGTTGCCCTGTGCATTGTAAGGTGTTCATCAGCATACCTGACCTCTATCTTGTAGTTGCCAGTAGCAACTCTTCACCATTTGTGACTACTAAATGTGTTTACACTGTCAAATGTCCCCTTGATGGAGGACAATACTTCAATTGAGCACCACTTATTAAAATAACCTTAAGAAAGTAAGAAATTGGGTCAAGATGACTGATGATGGTGTATTAGAACTGGCATTAATATCTTTAATTGCTCATTCGACAAGTATTTATAGGTTTTTTACTATCCACAAGGCATTTTGATGAATGTTAGGGACACAATGATGAACAGAATAAACAGGGTCACTGTTAATTAAAGTGGAGGTCCATTAAGCAAATAATTATAAATTTATGTAATAATTTATGCTAAGTGTTATGAAGGAAAAATACCATGTGTAAGAAGACCAGAAAAGTGAGCCTCCCATTGTCTATGGTGCTATGGATTGCTTCCCTGAAGAAGTGACATTGAAGTAGAAAACTGGAAAATTGGCAGACTTTAGCCAGGAATAGATAGATAAAACTTATTTTTGCTTTTAAAAATACATTTGTATTGATGGGACACTTTTCCTCCATCATTTAACATGTATTACAATGCAATTTCTAAATTTGTAGTAAATTCAATCATTTTTCTTTACATATTTTGCATTATACATTGGGGAAAGGTTAAAACCAAGTCAAATGCAAGCCAATGATGAATTATTTTTTCATTAAGAATAAATTGTATCTCCTGGCCACATATTTGGTTAATAAAATATTAGATATTTGATTAAGTCTAAATAACCCTTTTTGGATATAGTCACATATCTCTTAGAAATTATACATTTAATAAACTTCTATTGTTTAATTAGTTCACTGTTATTTGCAATTAAGTATAGCTTTACCATAGAAGTACACTAAGAGTTGGCAAAAATGATATTACTGCGTTGATCTTTTATCTTACTCAGCATCAATTTTTAATCCATTATTATCATTTTGACAAGGATCCCATTTAGAAAATACTAACTATCTTAGCACATATATGACCACAGATTTAAATTAACTGAAGGGATTGTCAGCTAGTCTGGATATGTTATGAGGTATATAATATTTTTATTATTAGTTATATATGCACATTATAAATTTTTCAAATAGGAAAAAAGTGTATAAAGTCATAATTAAATGTCCCTCCCCTCATATACAGAAATATATTATTTTATACTAAGTAATAAAATTTTGTGACCAAAGGAGCAACTAAACAAATGCTACAACTTCTTCTATGTATATCAGTAACAAAGTACTTTGAAAGTATGAAATAATCATATTATACTTAATGAAGATGAATAAAAAGGAGCTTAATCAACTGGTGACTGGCAGAGCCCAGAGTAGATATAGATAATGTAATTTTCCCAAGTAGTTTTTACGTTTATACACCTGAACTCAGTACAGATTGCTTATATTACTCAATTAATAAAAATGTTAAATTACTGGAAGGAGAAATATGACTTTAGAGAGTAAAGCTTAAGATAAATAATACATTTTAGAAACTTTAAAAATCTTTATAAATCATTTAATTTTGTATAGTCAGCATCAAAGAAGAAATCAAGCTTATTAAATAAGTTTAATTTTTATAGGCTCCTTGGTGATTCACTAAGAATTTTAGTGGTTTATTAACATGATCCTTAGGATTCACTCTTCCTCAAATAATGTGCCACAGTTTTAGTTTCATGTTCTTCGGTTTTCTTGTTTATTCTCAAAAAGCCTATAAAACTTTTTTTTAATATTTTATACTGTAATACACAAGTTGTGAATTGTGGAAACAACTATTTCTCTCTTCTTATGTTTGTTCATTCAAATGAAATAATCTTACAAGCTTCAACTTTATAAAAATGATAGGAAATATGGCAAAACTGGATAATAAGTATGTTATTGGGATTAAAGAAAGTTGTGCTGTTCTATTAACCTTCTGTAAATATTCACAAGTGAGAGTAACTAATGGAACAAAACAGCCAGTTACCTAAAAGATACCCAATCTTTGTGGAGTTACACCTCCCCTTGATATTTAAATGACCTTGCTCTATCCCTCATTCAATATTTAGTGGGAAAAAAAGCCTGTTTCACCTTGTTCCCCAATATTATGGGCTGAATTGTGTCCTCCCAAATTTATATGTTGAAGTCCTAAACCTCAGTACCTCAGAATGTGACTGTGTTTAGATATAAGGTCATTAAAGAGGTAATTAAATTAAAACGAGGCCATTAGGGTGGGCCCTAATCTAATCTGACTGGTGTCTTTATAAGAAGAGAAAATTTGGACACAAGACACCAGGGATACACACATAAAAGGCCATGAGAAGACACAGCAAGAAGGTGTCCATCTGGAAGCCAAGAAGAGAGGCTTCAGAACTTAAACCTGCTGACATCTCGATTTTGGACTTCTTGCCTCTAAAGCTATGAGAAAATACATTTCTGTTGTCTAAGGCACCCAATCCGTGGTATTTTGTTATAGAACCCCTAGCAAACCAATATATCCTGTATTACTAGGGTCATCAATTTGCGGCACAGCAGAAAAATTTAGAGTATTATACATCACTTCTTAAAATCCCTTGGCCATTGCCATCACTGGAAATTTCTAACTGCCCATTTCTTCCACTGTTGAGATGGATCCTATCTCCTACCTCATCTCATTTTTCACATTTCTTCTCTCCACTTTTCTGACACCTCATTCTCACTCTCTCAGGGCATGCCAAAAATTCAGAACCTTCCTCATAAATTTATTATTCAAAGCAATTCACCTCTCCAACACTCTCCTGCCCTTTTCTCTCTCTATGGACTTCTGCTCCAGGATGAAAACTCATTTAAGTTGCTACAATAAACAAAGAACAGAAGGTTTCAGATATAAACTCTCTACCAAAAAATAAAGTTCTTGATCTCATAGAGTATCAAATAAGTATATAATTATAACTCATGATAAACTGATATGGAAGAAGATTAAACAGTATGACAAGAGAGTTATGTTATTCATTAAAGAGATTATAACAGGCTGATCTGATCTGATTTAGCATGGTATATCTTAGACGCTTTCTTTTTTTTTTTTTTTTGATTCAAAACTTTTATTGCTTATCTCCATTTATAGTTATTATAAAGTATTTGTTATATTCCTTGTGATGTACAATATATCCTTGTAGCTTATTTATTTTATACATAGTTGTTTGTACCTCTTAATCCGCATCCCTATCTTGCCCCTCCCCTCTTCCTCTCCCCACTGAAAACCACTAGTTTGTTCTCTATATCTGTGAGTCTAATTCTTTTTTGTTATATTCACTAGTTTGTTTTATTTTTTAGATTCCATATATAAGTGATAACATACAGTATTTACCTTTCTATATCTGGCTTATTTCACTAGGTGTGATACCCTCCAAGTCCAGCAATGTTGTTGCAAATGGCAAAATACCTTATTATTTATTTATTTATTTATTATTGGAGTAGAGTTGCTTCACAATGTTGTGTTAGTTTCTGCTGTAGAGCAAAGTGAATCAGCTATGCACATACAAATATCTCCTCCTTTTTGGATTTCCTTCCCACTTAGGTCAGAGTATTGAGTAGAGTTCCTTGTGCTATACTGTAGGTTCTCATTAGTTATCTATTTCATACATAGTAGTATATATATGTCAATCCCAATCTCCCAATTCATCCCATTCTTCCTTTCCCCCCCTTGGTGTCCATATGTTTATTCTCTATGTCTGTGTCTCTATTTCTGCTTTGCAAATAGGTTCATCTGTACCATTTTTCTAGATTCCACGTACATGTGTTAATATACGATATTTGTTTTTCTCTTTCTGACTTACTTCACTCTGTATGACAGTTTCTAAGTCCATCCACATCTCTGCAAATGGCATTATTTTGTTTCTTCTTATGGCTGAGTAATATTCCACTGTATATATGTACCACACCTTCTTTATCCATTCCTCTGTTGATGGACATTTAAGTTGCTTCCATGTCCTGGCTATTGTAAATAGTGCTGCAATGAATATTGGGGTGCATGTGCCTTTTTGAGTTATGGTGTTCTCTGGGTATGTGGCCAGGAGTGGGATTGCTGGATCATATGGTATTTCTATTTTTAGTTTTTCAAGGAACCTCCATATTGTTCTCCACAGTGGCTGTATCAATTTACATTCCCACCAACAGTATAAGAGGTTTCCCTTTTCTCCACACTCTCTCCAGCATTTATTGTTTGTAGATTTTTTGATGATGGCCATTCTGACTGGTGTGAGGTGATACTTCATTGTAGTTTTGATTTGCATTTCTCTAATAATTAGTGATGTTGAGCCTCTTTTCATGTGCCTCTTAGCCATCTGTATGTCTTCTTTGGAGAAATGTCTATTTTGGTCTTCCACCCATTTTTTGATTGGGTTGTTTGTTTTTTTGATACTGAGCTGCATGTGCTGTTTGTGTATTTTGGAGATTAATCCCTTGTCAGTTGCTTCATTTGCAAATATTTTCTCCCATTCTGAGTGTTGTCTTTTCATCTTGTTTATGGTTTCCTTTACTGTGCAAAAGCTTTTAAGTCTAATTAGGTCCCATTTGTTTATTTTTGTTTTTAATTTTCATTACTCTAGGAGGTGGGTCAAAAAAGATCTTGCTGCGATTTATATCAGAGTGTTCTGCCTATGTTTTCCTCTAAGAGTTTTATAGTGTCTGGCCTTACATTTAGGTCTGTAATCCATTTTGAATTTGTTTTTGTGTATGGTGAAAATTTCTTATTTTAAAATTTTACCTATATCTCTTAGAACATAAAATCTTTTGGTTTGCCATTCTGTTTTTTTCCCCACCTTTACCATTTTCTCTTTTCACTTCTATAGACTTGAACTTTTATTTTGCTTCCTTGACTTTCAAGAAACACATATTTAAGAGTTGATTTCCCTTTTTACTTCTCAGTTATCTTTTTTGTCTGTTTCTATTTCTGCTTAGTCTCATCACATTTCTCCACTCATCTTTATATATACTTTTTTCTCATGTACTCTTCTATCTTCTTTCCCTATCTTTGGCTTAACACTTCCTAATTTGAATTATACAGCCTTTTACTTATGTCCTTACACATTTGTTGTTTGTTTGATTTTTTATTTATAATTTACAAATTTGAGGCAGAAACTAATTGGTAACAAGAGAAGAGTTGGGGCTAGACCTTGCTTACCTGACTTTCGACCTAGAATTACTGAGAACACAGGTGTTGGCTTTAGACAGACCTGGGTCTGGATATGGATGATCTACTCACTAGGTGTTTGACCATGAACTATATAAGCTCTCAGTCTCACTTTTGTCATCCATAAAAATGGGGATAAAATATGTGAATCAAATGTTTGTAGTAAAGTCCTACATGTTAACTGGCACATAGTGGGTGCCCAATAAATTGTAACCATTATAATTTTTTTTTTTGACATTTAAAAGTTGCACTTCAAAATTCAGCATTGAGATAGATATTAACAAGATGAGTTAATTGCTACATTTAGGACCTTGATTCCCTTTATATTCTTAAGGAGTATGTTTAGTTTTTTAAGAAACCACCAAACTGGGGCTTCCCTGGTGGTGCAGTGGTTGAGAATCCGCCTGCCAATGCAGGGGACACGGGTTCGAGCCCTGGTCTGGGAAGATCCCACATGCCGCGGAGCAACTGGGCCTGTGAGCTACAACTACTGAGCCTGCGCGTCTGGAGCCTGTGCTCTGCAACAAGGGAGGCTGCGATAGTGAGAGGCCCTCACACCGCGATGAAGAGTGGCCCCCGCTCGCCACAACTAGAGAAAGCCCTTGCACAGAAACGAAGACCCAACACAGCTAAAAATAAATAAATAAATAAATAAATAAATTTATTAAAAAAAAAAAAAAGAAACCACCAAACTGTCTTCCAAAGTGGTAGTACCATTTTGCATTCCCACCAGCAGTGAATGAGTGTTTCTGTTGTTCCACATCCTCTTCATGTTTGATGTTGTCAGTGTTCCAGATTGTGGCCTTTCTAGTAAGCGTGTAGTGATATCTCATTGTTGTTTTAATTTCCATTTTTTTATGACATCTGATGTGGACCATCTTTTCAAATGCTTATTTGCCATCAGTATATCTTCTCTGGTGAGATATCTTTTAAGATCTTGGCCCTTTTTTAATCAAATTGTTTCTTTTATTATTGTTGAGCTTAGAAAGTTCTTTGTATATTTTGGATAACACTACTGTATTACATGTGACTTTTCCAAGTATTTTTCCCATGTGGCTTGTCTTCTCATTCTCTTGGCATTGTCTTTTGAAGATAATTTTTTTTTTTAATTTTAATGAAGTCCAGCTTTTCAATCATTTCTTTCATGAATCATGCCTTTGGTGTGCTGTATTTAAAATGTCATCATCATATCCATGGTCATTTAGATTTCCTCCTATATTATCTTCTAGGAGTTTTATACTTTAGTGTTCTACATTTAGGTCTGTGACCCATTTTCAGTTAATTTATGTGAAAGGTGTAATGTCTGTGTCTACTTCCATGGTTTTGCATGTGGGTGTCCAGTTATTCCAGCACCATTTGTCAAAGAGACTGTCTTTGCTCCATTGTATTGCCTTTGCTCCTTTGTCAAAGATCAGATGTCTATAGTAATGTGGGTTCATTTCTGGATTCTCTGTTTGCTTCCATTTATCTTTTTATCTATTCTTTCACCAATACCACACCATCCTGATTACTCTAAGTCTGTAGTAATTCTTGAAGTTGGATAACATCAGTCTTCCAACTTGTTATTCTCCTTCAGTATTGCATTGGCTATTTTGGATCATGTCATCTGTGAACAATAACAGTATTATTCTTTCCTTCCTAAACTGTATATTTTCTATTTCCTTTTCTTGTCTTGTTGCATTAGCTAGTACTTCCAATAAGATGTTGAAAAGGAGAGATGAGAAAGGACATCCTTGCTTTGTACCTGATCTTAGGAAGTTTCTTATTTCTCACCATTAATTATGATGTTACCTATAAGTTTTTTGTACAGATTCATTGTCAAGTTGAGGTTTAGTTTCTCTCTATTCCTAGAGAGACGCTTTCTTTTATGAAGTGACTTCTAAACTGAAACCTGAAAGATACTTAGGATTGCCAAGTGAACATTTCCAATAGGGTTGTCCAAGAAGAAGAAACCAAATTTGTGAAAGCTCTGAGACAGGAAAGCATTTGGTTTATTTAAGGGGATGAAGCCATGTGGCTGAAATTCAGTGAGTTAGAGGTAGAGCCAATCAAGATGATGCTACAGAGTAACATACATCAGGCAGGGCAATTGAGGATGCACATTACTTCTCTTTTCTGAGCATGATTAGAGTCAGTTTCAAAATTTCTGTCTTTAGTGATATGCCTATGAAAGATTATCTTGAATGGCCCTTCACTGGTTGAGTTGTTCCATGGATGCATTTCTAGGTTTGGCCTTGATAGGTATGAATCATATCAGGTAGGACTTTGTAGGCCATAGTAAATTTTTATATTTTTAAAATTGTATCCTACATTCAATGGAGAGCCTTTGAAATATGATGATCAATATTCCCAGGTATCTCACTTAGCATAGTTTGTTTTTTTTACCATATAATCCATTCCCTCTGGACAAGCTCCAGTTCATCACGTTCTTAAGAGAAATGTGCTCAAGTGTGGTCTGACCATCACAGAGTAGATTTGGAGTATCATGTTCCTTTTCTGTACTTCAAACTCTTATTAATTCACCTAAGATCACATTGGTTATTTTTGCAGTGATATTCAACTATTGATGTGAAAAATCATAGAAATTTAGAATCTCATGGAAGCACCAAAATATCTTAATCTAATCACCTCAGTTTGCAGATAAAGAAACCAAAACTCAGTGAATGAATTTATAATAAAATCCTGAAGTAATTTTCATACTGTTACAAATATCTCACTGTATTTTGTACTTATTTGATTACAAGTATATATTAAATTTCTTCTTGGTAGATCTGGCCATTTTTTTCCAGCCTGTTAAGAGAGTTTTGCATGTTAAATATGTCAAACAATGTATTTGACCATCCTCTGAGCTTCACTGCATATCTGAAAAACCATCTCTGCCCCCAGTCAAGTCTTTCACAATAGCTATAAAACAGAATAGGGCAGAAGACAGCGTTGCCACAGCATAGAAGATGTTCCTTTAGTAAGACCTTGGTAAATTAATTTTTTTTTCTAGTTATTCAACTAGTTACAGATACTTACCTGTCTCATTAGCTTGCTTATGCATGCTGTTCCATCAAGCAGGCTAATCTCTTCACTGTATTCCACAAGACAGTACCTTCAACTCAGTGTGATTGCACATTCTATTTGCTTAGCTTGGAATAACTTCACTCATCTATTAAGACTTCTTTATCCTTTAATGCCCAGACCTTCTCCATGTAGATTTCCTGGATGACTTCAATCCCCAGTGAGTTCTCTTTTTAAGGGAAGTCCCTCTCCATTTCTGCTTCTAATGCTCACTATACTATGTAATACATGTTTATATTTTATTTTGTATTCTCTAGTCATTTTGTGCGTGAGTATTGTACCACTAACATTTTTCATGACACTGAGTTGACTAGCCTTGAATTCCAAATTATTATCTCACAACTAAAACCTACAGCCAACTTCATACTCAATGATGAAATACTGAAAGAATTTACCCTAAGATCAGGAACAAGACAAGAAGGTCCACTCTCACCACCTTTATTCAATATAGTTTTGGAAGTCCTAGTGACAGCAATCAGACAAGAAAAAGAAATAAAAGGAATACAAACTGGAAAGGAAAAAGTAAAACTGTCACTGTTTGTAAATGGCATGATACTATATATAGAAAATCCTAAAGACACAACCAAAAAACTACTGTAATTCATCAATGACTTTGGTAAAGTTGCAGGATATGAAATTAATGTACAAAAATCTGTTGTGCTTCTATATATTATCAACAAACTATCAGAAAGAGAAAGGAAGAAAAAGAATTCCATATACAGTTGCATCAAAAAGAATAACATACCTAAGAATAAACTGAATCAAGGAGGTAAAAGAAAACTATAAGACACTGATGAAAGAATTTGAAAATGACACAAGCAAATGGAAAGTTACACCATGCTCATCTATTGGAAGAATTAATATTGTTAAAATGACCATATCCCTCAAGTAAATCTACAGATTCAATGTAATCCCTATCAAAATAGTAATGGCATTTTTCACAGAACTAGAACAAATAATTCTAAAATTTGTATGGAAACCACAAATGATTTTACTAATCATTTAAATGTAACTCTTCTGACATAACCTCATGTCCTTGTCAATTCTTGGTATTTTAAGACTTAAATTTGTGCCAATACGATGGACATGAAATTTGATTTCACTTTTATTTTTCATTTGCACTTTTCTGATCACACGTGATTCTGAGCTTTCCTTCACATTTTTGGGGGACATGAAGTTTTTTCCTTCACTTCTGAATTGGCTCTTCACATACATTGCCCTTTTTATATTTTTTGGCTAAATTTAACATATTTTTGCAAAATAGTTGTGGATAGTACCAATTTACTACACAGGAAACTGTGTGTGTGTGTGTGTGTGTGTACAGACAGCAGTTTTATGAGAACAGAGTTTACATACTAAAGCAAAATTCAGTAAAATGTTTTGGCAGAATATAGCTTTTTTGTAATGTAAACTAACACAGTTTTAAAAATCAAGACTAAAATGTTAGCTTTCATATATTTTGTACTGAAAGAGGCTAGCATTTTTTTCTCTCTCTCCCTCTCCTTGGACAGCACAAATAGTGCACTTCTCCACATTTCCTTATTACTTTGCTTTGATCATTCTAAACTGACAGCCATGTTTATAAGCTTACTTAGAAGAGATAAATGACATCATTAAAGTGAACTGTTAACTCTAAGAAGAACACTTCATTTACCTTCTTTATGAGATAACAGTAACTCCTTTTAACTCTTAACCACACTTCCAATCATCCCAATATGTTCTGCCCATCCATTAGCTAGCAATTTACTCAGTATTGAGGGCTACGAATTTTCTTTATTTTTTATGATATTCCATAAAACATAGGGATGTGCTGAAATAAATTTTTTCCAACAGTAAAATCCTCTGAAATAATGGTTTTATAATGAGAAATTGTATTTTTACTTTGTTTCTAGACGACTATAAACACCTTATAGATTAAATTGCTCTTCTTACCCTCATAATATCTCACAAGTTAGGGAAAGGGCATGTTGTTCTTTACTTTCTTTTACAAAAAAGACCTGGGTCACAAGGCAGTTTTTATGATTTTGTTCACAGAACACGTAAGTAAGGGAACTGAAAATAGGATCAGTTCAAAGATTTATCTGTAAAATCTTTAGTCATATCTCTCTAGTTATCTCTTGATGACTAGGCTACATCCATTTTATGTCTCTATTTAATCCAGAGATGTCTTTGAAGCCACATGCCCTGATAATCCTAGGCCATTCTTTTCAAATGGCATTTTGTTCAAAACCTTTTAACTGTAAGCTAAGTATACCTTTTCATGGAACTCATCATTTCTGCATGACCAAGGAGACATTAATCAGATTTTAAAGAAATAAAACTGTTAAACGGAGCCCTTAAATTATTATTAACTTCAATATATAATGCTCACTCAGGCTTGATATTAATTGAGATTTCCAATTGCCTATGGAAAGCTTCAGGTAAGATTTTACATTTGTGTACACAGTTTCATCTGTTCTCACGATTCATATCTCCAAGACAGCTAGAAATATGGTTTACATAATGTATATTATGTGAATTTCTTCAGCCTGCACCTCAGTATTCTAATAGGTAGTTAATATAAAAAATGACTCATGAAATTTGTTCTCCTATTACTGTTTAGGTGAAACATTGTAATATCTAAGCAGATACCAAGCACAGAGTTATCCTTAAAATTTCTGACCTTGTGAACATGAGCTCTGTCTTCTGTGCTATATTATATAACAGCATAACTTAAACTCTATTGAAATTACTTTGAGTCTTGTTTATTATGCCTAATTCATTTAGGTTTTGGTGTAACAATTTTAATCTCTTTTCTTTCTAATTCTGTATTTCTTTAGAATATGGAGAACCTTGGGCTCTCACTAAAAACATTTCCTAAATTGTTTCCTCTGTCTTTTCCTTTTTCTCTGCCCTCCACCCTCACAGACATCTCTGTGTGAACTTATCCAATCATAAGCTTTTAATAATCAACTCTTAGGTGGAAAATTCTTAAATCTTCATCTCCACCCTTGAGCTCTGTATTGAGCTCCAGATCTAAATTTCCAAATACCAACTGAACAGATCCATGCCAGTGGGATATCAAACTCAACCTACATCATTCTGCATCTTGTACTTTCACATTCCACCTGTGAAGCTGTTCTTATTTACTTTTTATTTCCTGTTGCATCATCCACCTTTAAGTTACCAAGGGAAGAAACTAAATAGTTATTTGTGATTCATGTCTTCATATCAACATCCATATATAATCAGTCATCAGATGCTGTTCATGCTACTTCATGATTTCATTCATGATTTTCCCCAACTTCCCATTTCCATCATTATGATTCAGGCTCTTTTAACCTGTTATCTATGCTGTTGCAGCAGCCTCCTGATTTTCAGTTTCCCTCTCTTTTTGCTGTAATCCATCCTTCACAATATTGCTCTATTTATCTTCCTAAAATTCTTATTTTTTACTGGACTGTAAATATCTCCCATTACCTAGCAATGCTTTGTTCATAATAAGTAGTTAGTAAATAGTGCCTGAATTGAATTATCGGTACAACCCTCGATATATGAATTTACTTCTCATAATCCATTGAATGCAAATATCTATAGTGAATATATTTATACCACAAATATATACTCAATAATTTTCTGAAACTACAGCTAATTTTTATACTTCAACTGTCAATTCTAAATGAGGTATTGATAATCAACATATAGAGGAATTACTTGTGAAAGACAGGTTACCAAGATGAAGTGACATTATATTAATGTAAATTTCTTCTCTATGTAATGACTATGAGAATGTACATAATACATATGCATGTATGTTTATTATTTTGAATGAATTTCTTAAAGCCAAAGTGTGTTGCTAACCAGGTAACTGTGATTTTGTAGGTCTGACTTGTATGTTCATACAATTGAGTTAGAATTTAGTAGAGATTAAAGTTCTTTACTCTCTTAAATTTCTAACTACCTGAATTCAATGTGTGTTTGTATATATGTGTGCTTATCAGCATATAACTATACCTGTGTGCCTTTGACAGGGACTGTTTGCCTATCTGTGTACTTGTGTAGTGATCAGAGAAGAAAAATTGTATTATTGACATTTTGGCATAGAATGTACTGCTTGAAGTTTGGGGGTTTTTTTGTTTTTTTTTTTTAGTCTACAGGACATGATTTGGTTCATGTTATATTTTTTTTTTTTCTGTGTTTTTACAAACACACATACACATCACATGAAGGCTGCATTGCAGGATTTGTATTTATGAAATATTATACTGTTCTGTACACAGAAATTTGGGGGAGGTTGTTATGTTGTAATTTCTAAATTCTCTTTCAAGTTTCTCCCAGAAGCTCTTTTCTCATTTTACAAAATGTTTGGAAAACAAATATAATTAAAATTCTTGTAGAATTTAGATTTTGACTTCATCTATAACTGTGGACTTACTAATACAAGCTATTATAGATAATTCAGATTCATCCTTTGCCTGCTTCAGTTGTATCATATGCAGTTTCTTCATTATATATGAGATATCTGGCATGAGGCTTCTAAAAAGGCCAAAAACAGCCTCAAAAATAAAAGGATCTATTAAATGCACACATACATACACATGTACATAGTCGCAGAAAACAAAAAAAACTCTGTTCTGCCATTGTATATTACTTTACTCTTTTCAAGTTTCCATTCTGAAATGAGGAAAAGGGCTTCAGTTTAAAATAGTAAAATTGGTCTTATTTTTATTACTCATGATTAAATATAATGTATACAATTAGTCTTTTAATGGATTCCATCATAATGGTAAGCAATTTGGGGTAATTTAGATATTCTTTCCTCCCTAGTATGTTTGGTAGTGTAATATTTCTGGATTATGTTCTCAATTTCCCACTTCACATGGTCTTGGAAATGAATCTAAATAGTTGTAATGTGAAAATTTATGATTTTAATTTGTCTCAACAAATCATATTTTCATTTCATTTCTTCATGACTGAAGGTAAATAATGAATAAGAATAACTTTTTATCTATTCAATAAAATTGAAAATAAAGGATTGTATTTTACTAAATATTAAAATAGGTTATGACTACATCTGAACATATTTGTGATATTGAACATGTATTTATTTATGGTAGCTAACATTAAAATATATCATAATTTCATATAATTAAAGACCAATGTCCATGTTTATATTTACAGTCAGGTTCACACTGCTTAGGGCCAAGATAATTTTAAAAAATATTTAGAGTAAATTTTTTTTTCTAAAACCACTTCTGTTTAATCCAAAGTCAGTAAAATTTTAATCCAAGGTAATCACCCTATGGAATAACTGATATTCATTTTCTGTTATACACTGTTATCTCAGCATACAGATTCTTGAGGGTTCAATAGTCATGAAATAGAGGTAAACACTTTTTATATACTAGGTTCTTGTAGGCAGCTAGAGAACTAGCTATATTTGGATCCAAAATATAGATCATAGAGTGTCTTAAAAGAAAGATTTAGGAATCACTGACATAGAGATCATAGCTCAAATCTGAAGGTGAATACACTTTACAAGACAGTTAGTGTAAATTAGTAAAAGCAGTGATACAAACCTGAAACTTAGGACTTGCTCACTGGTAGATGTCAGGGGAAGAGGAAAGAATAATGCAAACCAGGCCACAGAGGGTAGGGAAAGACAGTATTTTAAGAAAGATAAGGAGGAGGAGGCTTCAAAAAAGATGGGATGGTCAGTAGTGCAAAAGGTAAGTTCTTGTGAGCAAGAACAATGCAATCATATTTGCATCCTCAAAGCCTTGCTTATAGTACGCACTCAATAAGTTTCTGTTGGATGAATGAATGAATGAAGTCATAAATGAAAAAAAAAACATTAAGTAAATAAGCAATGAGAATAGTTGTATTCAACTAGGGACATATCATTGGTTACTTTTTTTTTTTTTGGCCACCATTTTATGGGTAGCATAAAAAGGAGACAGGGACTGAGATAGCAGGTGGCATACCTAGCAATCCAAGATGAAGATAATGCAAGTCTTCCCAGAACAGGGATGCCCTCCCAAAGGGTTTAATGAGGCATTAATTCAATATTTGGTGGGGTTCTCAATGGCTTTATCCATATATATTATCTCCCATGTGCTCTGGCTGCTCTCTTTTGATCTCAACCAGGTTTATCCCTAGACTTCATCTGTCAACCTCCTCCAACTTGAATGTTCCTTCTCGATTTCTTGTTTCTCCATCACTTGTCTGTTGAATGAATGAATGAGAGTTAATCAGTTAGCTCATCATCACAGTACTACCAAATGATAGAACTCACTTGTTTCTCTGTTCAGCACTCTGCTACCCACTGTAGGTAATAAAGAAGAAACACAAAACATCTCTCTCCCTTTTACCCTATTACCTACCTGGGTCCAAGTCAATTATAGTTATGTGGCTGGAAAATTGTCATGTTTATATTCCTATAGATGTGTATATATTGATTTTTATAGGTGACTTAATTACTGTTGATTTGGTAACTCAGCAATGAGTGATTTTAGCTTCCAGTACAAAATATTAAAAAGAAAATATTTGTACACAGCTTGAAGTTTATCTTCAGACAGTAAACTGAGGCTCCAAATGAATAAAAAATGTTTAAAGTGTATGAGTTGTTATGTTGAACAAAGGTGACACGTGGGTTGTGACTAAAGCACAAGTTTATTTTTAACTCCCACTGTTCTTTGAACATTATTTAATGAAGATAATCATCCCTGTCTTACAATTCCTATTGATTACTTTAAAACACTATTTCTTAAATTGTGATCTGTGGGCCATCTACAAAGGGAATCATCTAGAGTGATTGTTGAAAAGGCAGATTTCTGTACCCTACCTCAAAACTAATCAGAATCTATAGTTTTAATAAGCAACATATGTAAAGTCTTGATTCACTAAAGTCTGAGAACAGCTGCATTGGAATGAACAGTTTCAATATAGAGAAAGGGGCAGCAGTCAAATTTCAAGGGAACTAAGTGAGGGATAAATGTGGAGCATTTGTAGAAAGCTACTGTAGAACATCCCTAATTAACTTACCTATGAAATGGAACAGAAAGGGGATTAAAATCAAGTTATGTTCTTTCAAATTTGAGTTAGCCTTGAGCAAATGTTAGCGTTTAGCAAAATGTTGTCTTCAAACATTTTTGCTCCACATAACCCCTACAAAAAGTTTGAAAAACATTGTACAACCTGATACATTACAAAGCTCACATTTAAAATATTGTATCATACATTTAAATAGCTGCAAGGAGTGTAATTTCCAGCATATTTGAAAATATTGGTATTTCAAAATAAATCTTTTAAATCACTCTTTCAAATATATCCAATGGAATATAATAAATACTGTGGTGATTTGATACCTCTATCATTAATTTAATAATACATGGGAAAACTTTCTTTAGAAGCAGAAATTTTAAATAGTTCACTTTCTCCTTGAACCTATATTTTCATTCAACTTTTCTAAAATAATCATTTCCTAACATAATATATTTTGTCAAAAAGTATTTTATTGATTATCTTATAATTCCTGCAACAAAAATATATACATAAATTGATTTATTTTAATTTCCTTTGACTCTAAGTATAATTTTTTTCCTTGAAGGAGCATTATAACTATTAGTCTAATAATTAAACAAAACAACATAGGTGCATTTTATATTTATAAAAGATATTAAACACATTAAAATTTTACTGAGAATGTACTGTTAGTAAGGACAAATGAGCTTGCTTTTGTGCTAAGTTCAAGTAACAACAATGGATATTACTTTTTGCTGGAATGAGACAGGTGTGAGCAAAATTTATTTTTGTTTATTTGTTTGTTTTTACAGATATGAGCACTGAAAAAAGTTAGTTCACCTAAATAAGTGGATATAAATTGAGGAAGTTTTGTTATAGCAGTATCATTCAATTCTTTGATCTCCTTTTGCAGGGTCAGGAAACTGACAGGGACTATGAGTCAATATTAATGTTTTTTAGCCTCCTTCAACATTTTGTAGTGATTTTGGGTGCAGTAACTTAAGACAGGATTGGTTAAGAGCCATGTGTTTAGCATCCAAGCTTTCTAAATCTGATATTGCTTTTCTTTTCACCATAGCACTACCTGCTGTGGTTTGTGCCAAGTGAATAGTTCCACATCAGGACCGTGATAAGTTGTTATGTACAGCCTTTACTACACAGAAATCTATAACCATGTTATTTTTCTTTAAGTTGTATAATCATATAATTCTGGGAAAGAAATAAAACTAAGTATTCCTAAGTACATTTGAATAATGTTAACTTCTGAAGTGTCCCAGCAGCTGACTAATTTAATTTACTGGCCAGGATTTTACTCAGAATGCAACATCAAGAGACTGTATGGCTGCTAAGTTACTGGGAGATTTCAATTGGTTTGCAGGCTTGTCCCCCTACTTGTATAATCGTTAATTATTTAGAAGGGTATTTTAGCCCATAACCATTTTGGCATTTTCATTTTAAAATTCCAGCACTTACTGAGACAGTAAGTTCTGTGATAATAAAATCATTTAGAAATTGTCACTCATTAATTCTACCTATATTAAATAGTTACTAGATACCAAGTAGATAGTAAGGCAATGGGTAGGAGATGATTAATAAAATATGGTTCCTATCCTCACAGACGTCTTTATTTTTGTTTCAATATGCTTAAATCTTTCCTTTATAATGAGAAACTTAAAAGGAACCCTCATGCTTCATAAAATATTATTCTCTTTATTTTCTAGACAATACTTTCTTAGTCATTCTACAAGATCTAAGAAAATGGCCATCATCTGCATACTTTAATAAAGCGCATTCTAGGTAGAATCATATAGAGTACTGTACTATCAGTGTTTAGATTTTGACAGGTATTAGTTACTATTCACCTTATAAAAGGTACACAGGGAAATACACAATTATATCTGAATCATTAACAAGCTCAGGGAACATATTAGGAAAATAAAGTTGTAGATTCTTAGTATCCAAGAAGGTATTATTTAGAGCTGCTTAGATGGCCAAATCAGTAATTCTTCTTGTGCCTACCACATACTATTTACACTTCTATTATAATGTTTTATTCATTCTGCCTGGTGTTTACAGTTCGCTTACTCTATGTCCAACATTGTGTTTTAGGAACAGTGGGGAATACAAAGGCCTAAAATACAAATCTTGACTAGACATTTACTTGGAATGTTATCTACCCAGATAACAGAAAGGTAATTCATGTTTAGTTGCCAGGACTCACTGTGTCTGGGGCTCATCAAAAGAACTATTTGAGATTCTCTTCAATTATTTATATGCTAAGTAACAGCAGCAGACAACACATTCACCAAGGAGAAAGGATGATACATGCGAACACTGAGGCTTAAGGATCCTATTGGAAAATAGTTTGGAAAATTGAAGATGGGAGTAACCTGCTTGTAATTGGTATAAAAATCAACTATATATCTATCAGTGTGTATTTATTAATTGCTTAGTATTAGAAAAATATAGATAGATAGAGAGATAGAGATGTAGATAGGTAGATCGATAGATAGATGATAGATAGATAGATAGATAGATAGATAGAAATTGATTTATTATAAGGAATTGGCTCACATAATTATGGAGCCTGACAAGTCCCAAGATCTGTAGTCAGCAAGTTGGAGACCCAGGAGGGCTGATGATATAGTTTTAATCCAAAGGCCAGCAGGCTTGAGACCCAAGAAGAGTCAATACTTCAGTTTGAGCCTGAAGTCAGGAAAACAAAAGAAGAAAAATGAGGTCCCAGCTTGATGGCTGTCAGGCAGGAGAAATTTCCTCTTATTTGGGGAAGTGTCAGTATTCTGCTTATTCAGGCTTTCAACTGATTAGAAGAGGCCCACCCACACTAGGGAAGACAATCTATTAGTCTGTTGATTTAAATGTTAAACTCATCCAAAAACACCTTCACAGAAACAACCAAAACAATGTTTGACCAAATATCTGGGTACCCTGTAGCCCATTTAAGTTGACACATAAATTTCCCATTACACCTACC
The DNA here is from genome assembly GCF_949987535.1 of Balaenoptera acutorostrata. NCBI lineage: Eukaryota > Metazoa > Chordata > Mammalia > Artiodactyla > Balaenopteridae > Balaenoptera > Balaenoptera acutorostrata. Next base: position 75,829,610 of record NC_080085.1, read on the forward strand.
ACAGCAAGAGGGGAAAGGAAAAGGTATAATTAGATTTATAGAAAATTGCAGGTTAAATATCTACCAAAACTTACAAAAAGATATTCATTTTATTCTCTATTTCCAAATTTTTAAAAATCCATTGCAAGTATAAACTTGGAAATTTGTTCAGCCTCCATATCAGTTCTTCATAACTGATGTAAAGAAGTAAAATGACTTTTCCAAGATCATACAGCTCATTAACTGTAAAGCCAGAACCAAAATCAAAGCCTTACAATTACAATATTCTTTCTAAGGATCCAGTGGTACAATTCCCCCTTATCACATGTATGCATGACATGGAAGTTATAAAATTCAAACTAAATTTCAAAATGGCATTGGTGAATACATTCCTGATTCAATACTGTTATAGAAACATTTATCCCTGTACACAGTAGTGATCCTGATTCATACCTCAAAGTACTTTGTGCACAGTTATTACTGAGTTATGTGACAATTTGGAGTTACTTCAAAACATGCTTTTGCATCCTCTCATACGGACTTTTGGACAAAGAAAATAGACCTTTAACACTGCCTGTGAAAGTAAAGAGCATGATAAGGAAGTGTTTATACTGGCATGGAGCCAGGATGAACTATTGGTTTTCAAGTTTTGGTTCCTGAGAGAAGACATGTCTTCTAACCTAATGAGCTTAGAAAAACACTGCTCTCTTCCTTCAGCTGTAGACTTAAAATACTGTTACTACATTCCCTAGTGGAGTGTGTGTTTTTAGTCATGGGTAAACAACAGTTTCTTATGTTTCTGGAATTGTTCAGGTTTTCAAGCAAATATTTCTATAAAGACACTCACATTTTCAGATATTTTGTAAAAATAACTACAAACGTGCATGAGGGGACTGATGACAAGATGTTTTCCCTTAATGAACCACCATAAAATTTTCCATAAGAACCCCAAAATAGATCATAATGAATTCCTTGTTACAAATTCTCCTAGGACAAAGTGGCACATTTTTAAAAGTGGGTTGCCAGGAAATGAAATCTGGCAGGGGATGGGGTGAGTGGGATCTAGAAGGAAGTTAGTTTAAACACTTTGCTTTTGCTCACTTGCTTGGATTTAAAGGCTGAAGCTACTGTACTTCAGTTAGGAAGGAGCTGGGTTAGATATTTGCAAGTCCAGGCAGGAGGGCTGGGAGCGTGCAAATCTAGCAGCTGGAGTGTGTTGTGGTAGCTGCTTTCCTGTGCTAAGCTGATTTACTTGTTTAAGGTCTGACCTCATCATCCTGCCAGTATGGGTTCCCACCTACACTGTTAGCTGCAGCTTTCTGCTTCAGCTGGAAAGCTAGAAGTATTCACAGTATACCACAGACAGCGGGGGAGGGGGGAGCAAGAAAGACTGCTCTCGGCACTGTGCTTTTGTTAGTCCTACAGAAGAGGCAGAGAAACAAGAGATAACAAAGGCTGTTTCCTTTCTGTGAGAGAAGGCTTTTGTCTTTCCTCCTGCAACGATGTCAGTGTCTGGCAAGAAAGAGTTTGATGTGAAACAGATCCTAAGGCTACGCTGGAGGTGGTTTAGTCATCCTTCTCAAGGTTCGCCCAACACTGGAAACTGCCTTCAGCAGGAAGGATATGAGCATAGAGGGACCCCGGTTCAGGGCAGGTTGAAGAACCACTCTCGGGACAGAAATGGACTGAAGAAAAGCAATAGTCCTGTCCACCACAACATACTGGCACCAGTGCCAGGATCGGCCCCTGCCCATCAAAGAGCCCTTCAGAATTGGCACTCACAAAACCTGATAGAACATCTTCGATCAAATGAAGATACTCCTAAAGCAGTTCCAGAGGAGAATTTGTTTAAAGAAGCTTGTGAGAAACAGTCACAAGATTTGGAGATGATGGCTGATGACAATACAGAAGATTCTACAGCAAGGTAGGAGTTTTCGAAAATATAACAACAAAGTCATAGCTTAGGTTAACTTATCCTCTAAAACTCTTATTTAATGTTTAAATAAAAGTGTTATAATAATCTCTGAATCTGTATGCAGCCAATCAGGGTCTCCAAGTAACCCCCTCCTTTAAATCTATAAAGGAAAATAGTAATAATACATTCATTTTGATAATTAGTGGGATATATGCTTTAGAGTTGTGAGTTTACTTTTCCTATTCCATTCCTATTCCATTAAGAATACTGTTTCAGTTCTAAGAGATGTTTATTATAATTGCTAATTTTCTGTATATATCCTCTATGGCTTGAATGTTCAAATAGTTATGATTTTTTGTACAAGTGTGATGAATTATATAGAACTCTTTCTGACTTTGTCAGGCCAACTCTGACAAAATACAAGCTCCGACTGCTCAGCACATCCTTATCTGCTCCTTAGTACGTGGTTGCTATATTGACGCTTGATAAATGTTATCTTTATGTGAGAGTACAGAACAGTTTCCTTTGGCATTTGAGATTTATTTCAAGTTGTGTTAGTTTCATAGCTAGTTTTCAATTATGAAAATATTTTGCATAAAGCAAGTAATGAAATGTTGCTTACAGCAGTGAGATCTTAAAGTAGGAAATGGAACATGTCGGGTGTTTCAGAATATTAAAATTGAATAAGAAGTGATAATAAAGTATAGTTTAAGTATAGCTCATAAAATATTTGACTTTATTTTTCTGTCCACCAGAATTATTTGACTCGAAGGAAATTATGTTCCCTCCTCTAATATTGTCTAACATAACTTAATCTAGTAGATCTTTACTTTTTTTTTTCTTTTTTCATTATCAGATTTTATTTCCCCAACATGTTGTAGACACAATTAACGATTTTGGTAATGTAATTAAAGTGTAAAAGAGCTACAGAAAAAGGTATTTTTGAAATGTCTTAAATTTTATAGCAGTTCAATGTGAAGGTATGCTAACTTATTTAGAAATCTGGATATTGTGTATACTGTGTATCTGTATACTGTGTCTCTACATAAGTTTAGAGGAGAAGGACTGGCAAATTTGCTTCTAGATATGTTTTTGCAATATATCTACCTGACAGTTCCTTGCTTCCATAATTTCAAAACATAATCAATAGAAAAAACAGCATAACAACATTATGGCAAAAGACAAAGCAACTGTGCAAAATGATACTTTTATACGAACTCAGTCTTTCTGTATGAAATGTAAATAATGAAATGATTTTTTGAAATGAATTTAAGTATAATAATAGATTGTGATACAGATGTCTTAAGAAATAAAATGTGTATGTAAGAATTTTCCTAAATATTTTTGTGATTACTCCAGAAAATGCTATATAACTTTTGGGATTGCAGGTTGTACTTAGTACAAATACTTGGATTTCAAAGTAATATATAATCTATACTTTAGATTCAGCAGGTTTTCAAATTATTTCCCCTCACCATGAACAACAATTTTAAAAACTGCTGAATTTGGAAGTTAATATTAAGCGCATTTGACTCTGTTGTAGAGTAATTTAAATTATCCACTGTGACTTCCTGACAAAATTCTTTGAGGATCCCTAAACTGATTTTCCAGCATGAGAATATATTTACAATAAATTAGCTGCTAAATAAAAATGCCAGATAAAATGTCAAATATAAAGTGTCACCAAGTAATATTTTTTAAATATATTTCTCTTTTTATTTTATTCTTGATAGTGTTCATGTTCTAAAAAATTTTCTGTTAAATATCATATGGTTACAGTGGAAAGTTAATATTTTCTTAAAATAAATACAAGAAGTGGTTTTATAGATGTGCCAAGGATATTTTAAGCAGAACAGAAGGGGTAAATTGAGGACCTTATTAATTGAAATATGATGGTTTATTAATCTATCATTACCCATTCTGAATTGTTTCATCTTGGGTAAAGAGAGTTTGATAAGGAACTCTCTTATTCCCTGTTTTTCTAATGCCTCTCTTTTTCAACAAAATTGAGAAGCAGGAGGAAAAAATTCTGCGAAGTTGGCAGCAACCTGTTATCCCCTCAATAGAACTCTTGTGGTTAAAAAAACAAACAAACAAAGAAAAACGGCAGTCAGTGTGGAGAACACAAGATGGGCTCTAACACTTGGGGCAAAATAAAGGTCTTTAAGCCATCCTGCTTCCTACAAATATTGCAGGGGATTAATAGAGAGAATGGACTAAATTACTAGCATGTAATATAGTTGAATAAACTACCTTTATTACTAAAACAGATAGTAAAGCCAAGGTATTAAAGTTATATTAATATGTTTTTATGGGATTTAAAAACCCCAATACATTCCTATGTAATTGAAGTATAGTATGTACTTCATTTATGAGCAACTCTGTATCATGATCCCACACCGTGAGTATGCATCTATCAGTATGCCTGTCATCAGAGGTCTGGGCTCAATTATCATTTTCTTTATGTCCTAGTTATCTACTAATTCTGCATCTTGGCTTCCCCATAATGACCTTGCTCAACGTCCTTTCTTTTCTTTATTTCATCCCTAGAATTCCAAAAATCAGAATATTTTAAGTGTATTATGATTATGCCTGTATATTACAGAATATTTAGTTATAATATTATATATATATATATAATATATAATATATATTTTAACTGCTCATAAAGAGATGATTGCCTAAGTACCCAGGTGTATAAAGTGGTAAACTGCATTTGCCAAGACAAATGCGGTTATCTCCTCATTGCGCTTGAGAACATTGAATAAAATGCTGATGATCTGCGTATGGGCCCAGAACAACATGCCCCAGTGAAAAGCTGGAGATTCACAGGGGTGTTTAGTTTTAAAGAATTAGCAGGAATGGGGATCATACCCTCATACTACCTGTTGCGGCTTTTGGTCTTTGCATAAATTACTAACTGTATGATATATGATTTTGTATATCTTTGCCAGTATTGCACTGTTAGACAAGACTCCAAATTCCCTCCTTTTGAGACCTTTTCAATTTTCAAGTGAGCTTGCCTAGAAAAAAAAAAAAAAAGAGCAGCTGGCACTATATACTTTGATATCCCAAAGAAGGGGGGATTGGATGAATAAGACTTAGAATTAATTAATAATTCATTCCACAAATATTGAGCACCATTGGGTGTCAGGCACACTTCTAGGCACTGGGGATAAAACAGGATCAAAACAGAGAACGTGTTTTCATAGAGTATACATTCTAATGGGGAGAGAGAGATAATAAAAATAAACCAAAATGTGGTACTTAAGTGGTTGTAAGTAGTATGAAGAAAAAATAATTAGAGAGAATAGAGTGAAGAAGGGATACTCCTTCAGATAGGGAAGGCCTTTCTGATGAGGTAATATTTGAGCAGATCTAAATGAAGTGAGGTCATCTAAATGAAGAGGCAGCCATGAGGATGTCTGACTCAAAAATTCAAACAAATGAGAGGTTACTGCTGCTGTGCTACAGGGGAGCCCCTAACCTCCATCCATATTTTTTTTCTATTCACATCAATGCCACATGTCCCCACACAGTCCATTGATTAATGTTCCGAACACCCTTAACTGGTGAATTCAAAAATGTGTCCTGACTTGTTGTTCATTATAGTGACTTTAAGATCACATGCATATCCCATGGTCACAGAGGCGGCTTTCCAGCCATCCTGTTAACCATGGTGCCATTTTGTCCTCTGAGGTTCTAGCTATTCAGCCAGCAGACCATATGCCTCATGTACAGTGGCCCCTGTGTCCTTTGTGAAAATGGACACACGATGGTGTATTTGCTTTCTTAACAAAACAATTCAGATAGGGCCAAAGTGTATTGTGCGTCTTTATCCTCAACACAGATACATCTGTGATATGGAATATGCTTGGGAAATATTTATGCATAAGAGAAATCTTAAATAATGAAGCCTATTGTAATATCTTTTCTCATAAAGTAAGAAGTAAGGTACCTGGGTATTTACAAGGAGTGCTTTCCAGGAAGACAGAACAGCAATTTCAAGAGCCCTGAGATGGGAGTGTGCTTGATATGTTTAAACACAAGGAGGCTAGTGCAGCTGGAGTAGGGTTTTCAAAGGGGAGAGTGGTAGCAGATGATTTTGGAAAGTGGTAACAGATGATTTTGGAAAAGTAACAATAATAATACAATATTAAAAATAATAAGAAGTACCTTTTGTAGACCTTTACTATGTTCCAGGCACTAAATATTTTACATATATTTTCTCATGTTCCTAAGGAAAATTTTGGAATGTAAATGTAACATTCACATCTTTCTCTGGGTATTATTTTGTTGGATATCTGTTGTTGCTGTTGCTTATCTTCTTACAAGACAAAAATAATGTGGCCTTCTAAAGTTCAGAACTAGGCCTGCGTTACTTAATTTCACACTGCATTATTCAGTAGAAACTGTTACTCCAAAGGAAAGAATAAGGAGCTAACTACAGTTTTATTGTTGTTGTTAGAAAATTTAAGGTTAAATCCTTTTGTCGATGGGTTAAAATGTACCATATAAAACTACATAAGTTATTCAACTGCTTTACTAAATTTAGAATATTTTAACATATAATTTAAACTTAGTGCAATGATTCCTAACATTCCTAATTCCTAATGGAACTTATGTTGGTTGATTTTAAATCCTTGCTACTCACAGCCTCTTTCCTGAGAGTGAGGTACCATGGTCCACACGACTCATTCTTAACGTTGTGGTATTGCATATATATTCAAGTTAACATTAGTTAAAATATATTTAATATTTGAGAAAATCGGGACTCCTTTCCATCTAGGCATCTGGCAATATGTTAGGGCCATGTTTCTTTAAGTATTATGATTAAGCACCTCTAGTTATTTCTGATATTTGAAAGATAAGAATCATTTTTCTTCTGCATTTGGAAATATAAATAAAGAACTTAAAGTATGTGGTACTACTTAATATGTGACTTCAGGAGCAGCATATTAATTGCATTGACCTGTTACACATTGCTTAAATATTCAACCACTTAGTACTTTAAAGTTTACTTTTTAAACTTGTATATCTCCTTTCTGATTTTTGTAAGACATCTACCCCTTAATACTAATCTTTTTGATTTCTTTCCTATGACCTTATAAGTAAAAATAGTTTCAATGCTATATATATGCACATATACACACATGCACATACATACACACATATGTATACATGTTTATGTGTATATGTATATCAGTGTGAAATTCTTATATTTGAAGGAGATGAAAAACTAAAATTGAAGTGGAGGACTGGGGAACACTGGATCCTTAATAAAGAAACATAAGTCAATATTCTGCAAGATGAATCTGGAATATCTTGTGCCATAAAGTAGAAAGTCCTCAAAAAAGTAATCATGGGGGTATGTCAAAGGGACACAGGAGCCAACTGAAAAAGCTCCTAATGGCCAAAGCTGGAACAATATTAGCAAACAAACAAAAAAAAAAGTATTATAAACCTAAGTAAAAAATAAACATTTAAGTCTGTATTGATATAAATCAATGATTAAATAAATAAGACAGAAAAAGCAAATCTCTGGTGCAGAAGAATTTGAAATAATTTATGTACATACTCTGTCCTCAAGGAGGTGGAGCTGAATTAAGTGTGGGCTGCACATAGTGACTTCTTTTCAAAGAGTGAGTATAGCATGGAAGCGTGGTGGGGGAAGAGTACATTTACAGTGGAGAAAGCTGAAGAATACTCTCTCAGCCAGGTAATCAAGGTTAACATCAAAACTGCTCAGTAGTGTTGACAGTATATATACTTGGTATGATGTGATGAGAATGGCACTTTACTTCTGTCTTCTGCCTCCATAAAACCCATCGCCCCCATCCCAATCTAATCATGAGAAAAACATCAGACAAATCCAAATAGGAGAACATTTTTCAAAATGCCTGGTGTTTAATCTTCAAGCTGTAAATGTCATCAAAAACAATAAAAATCTGAGAAACAGTCACAACCAAGAAGTGCCTAAGAAGACATGATGAATAAATGCAATATGGAAAAGGAAAAGGACTTTAGGTAAAAACTGAGGACATCTGAATAAAGAATGGACTTTAATTAATAATGATGTATCAAAATTGGTCAATTAATGGTAACAAATGTGCCAGACTAGTGTAAGATATTGATAATAGGGGAAATTGGATGTGGGGTTTATAGGAACTCCCTATACTATCATTATACTATCCCAATTTTTCTTTAAAAATGTACAGTATTTTAGCAAAGACTATCTTAGTAAATAGATTTAGTAAATAAATACTAGAAGACCACCCAATTTTAAGAATTGAGTACGTTATTTGTTTGTTATTTGTTAGTTTTGTTTATTTTTGTTCTTTGGCAACTGAATAGAAGGATACCGAATCAAAATCAGTGGGCTGTTACCTCCTCCATGCAAAAATCTTATACATTAGCAACAAGATTTTATCCTAAGGGCAATCCTAGGGAAATCAGCTAAAGTTCTGTTAACAACTAAAAACTACATGCAATTTCAGTTCCTAACCCCATGATCTTGATTCTATCATTTGGTTTGGACCAACTTTTAAGGGCATAGCAATTAATAAAGTCATAGTTGGGTATAAATAAACTCATTTTTATTTAATCACTCCAGAACACCGTGGTTGCTAATGAAGTGGTATATATTTACTGGAGCTTTCAAATGAAAATATGGCCTGCCACTTTTTTTCTATTTCTTCATATTACTGTCTGTGGTTTATCTCTTAGGAGGAAAACAATGGCACATATAAAACAAACTTCTTTATATAAAAATCTTTATTACTCCATGCTAAAATGAAAAATACAGCCATTGAGTATATTTTATTCATGGTGATTCCATTCCATTAAGATTACAATTTCACTAAAGAGAATGGAAAATGTGTATCCCAGTGGTTGAGAAATAAGATTTTGTAAATAGACTTAAAAAGAACTATCTAAGAAAATGTAACTAAAAGTGAGAAAATCAAAATCAAATAGTTTTCATTATCTGATGTTTTAGGATGGAAAAAGTATTACTGAAATTTTATTCAACATAAGGTTTTACTCTGAAAAAATTGTAAAATAATTATTTCCCAAATAGATATATAGATATAATACTGGCATTTGCACTGGAGGAGAGCAATACCAGCGATCATGTTTATTGAAACTATCAGAAGTGAATGCTTTTTTACTCCTGGTTAACTTTTCTTAGCCCGTTACTGTTAGTCAAAGTGGCTTATCCTTTTCATGCTTTCAAATGCTATTGTACAGAATGTAGATCTGTTGCCCTCCTTACACACTGTGTATTGCTATTGCTTCTTCAGGAGCCATACTATACACCTTGCAAGTGTTTTTGGCAGGTCTTTAACATGTGATTGGTTCTTGGTCATTCCACTTTTAGCTCATTCAATAGAAACTAACTGTTAAGTCTTTTGTCCACAATTTCCCTGTATAACTAGATTGCTTCAACACAGTGGCATTTAGATGTCCTTTTTTGGCTAATGTTGATTACATTGGCTATAACAATACTAATAAACAATTGCATGTGTAACAGACTGTCACATAACACTTTAGGCAACTCTTTAGTCTGAATTCTGTTGTAACATTCAACAAGCCAATTGCTTAAATAAGATGTTGATATTCATTTGTTTCCGCCATTCAACAAGTGTCTATTGAATCCCAATTGTATGCATTATGTTTTCTTAGGCACTTTAAAGATGAAAGATAAATAATAGATGTTGATTCCCACTTGATACTTAAAATACTATTGGGGAGATAAAGTGCATCCACTTGGAAGGTTTATGGCAATAAAAAAAAAAGAGTGTATTGCAAAAACAGTTTAAGTTGCTTGGTCATTGAAACCGCTAGGCATTCAAAGACAAGAAATAATTCTTCTGACCAGAGCAATCTTAGAATGCTTCATGGAGGAGCATGATTTGAGATCAGTCTTAAGGATGGATAGCGTTTTGATACAGATATGGGGAAGAATGAATTCTAGGTAGGAGGACAAACACAGTACCTTGAAAAAGGCACTGAAACATAGAAATTTAAGGTGTGCTCAAATGGCAGATTTCAGTTTGGCTGAAGTGAATGATATACATTGGAGAATAGTACAAAGTTAAGCAAGAAAGGAAGGTCAGACATAGATTATGGGAAGATCTTAAAAGATAGAATAAGGAGTATCTGGACTTTATCTTAGAGGTCTGGGTTTTTTAACCTCCAAGAATTTATTGAAATATTTTGTGTCTGTGAATAATTTTAGGGAGAAATTCCACTTGCTTTCCTCAGATTCTCCAAAATTCCATTACACAGGAAAAACAAAACAATGAATGGTAGCAAAGAAAGCATGTTAATAGATATAATGCTTTAAGGGAAAAAATGTGGTGAGAAAAAATAGAAAATATAGGACTTGACATGTGGAATATCCATTTAGGATGTTTAGATTTTAAAAAGTATGATGCTTTTTTTTTTTTTTATCAAGGTCTAGTTGAATGGGATTCCAGGACTCTGAACAGTTCACTATACATTTGAATAAGTGATTTTTAATTTTCAAAAATATCTTTTTAGCTTTATTTTATTTTTATTGTGGCAAGAACACTTAAATTGAGTTCTATCCTCTCAACAAAATTTTAAGTACACAATAGAGTATAGACACAAAGTTGTAGAGCAGATCTCTAGAACCTATTCAAGTTTCATAATTGGAACTCCATCCATTCAACAACAACTCTCCATTTTCCACTCCCCCCCAGTCCCCGGAAACCACCATTCTACTCTCTGTTTTTATGAGTTGGATTATTTTATGTACTTTATATAAATGAAATAATACAGCTTTTGTCCTTCTGTGGCTGGCTTATTTCACTTAGCATGATGTCCTCCAGGTTCACCGATATTGTTGTATAAGGCAGGATATCTCTAAGGCGAATAATACTCTATTGTATGTATATACCACATTGTCTTTATGCATCCATCTGTTAATGGAAACTTAGGCTGTTTCCATGTCTTGGATATTGTAACTAATGATGCAATGAACATGGCAGTGAAAATATCTCCTCAAGAAACTGATTTCAATTTTTTTAAAGATATATACCCAGAAATGTGATTGCTGAACCCTGTGGTAGTTCTATTTTTAATTTTTGGGGGATGTTCCAAACTGATTTCCTTCCCAGCGGCACCATTTTACATTCCCATCAACATTGTACAAAGGTTCTGATTTCTCCACATCCTCGCCAACACTTGTTATCGTTTGTTTTGTTGTTGTTGTTCTTTTTATAATAGTGTTTTTAACAGATTTGAGATATCTCACTGTGGGTTTGATTTGTGTTTCCCTGATGATTAATGATGTTGAGCACCTTTTTATATACCTGTTGTCCATTTGTATGTCTTCTTTGAAGAAATGTCTATTTCTTTGCCCATTTTTAAATCAGATTATTTGTTTCTTTGCTATTGACTTGTGTGAGTCCCTTGCATATTTTAGATATTAACCCTTATCAGACAGATGGTTTATAAATATTTTCTTCCATTCCATAGGTTGCCTTTTGAATATTGATTGTTTCCTTTGTTATGTAGACACTTTTTAGTTTGATGTATTCCCACTAGTCTATTTTCATTTTTGTTGCTTGTGCTTTGGTATTATATCCAAGAAATTATTGCCAAGACCAATGTCTTGAAGCTTTTTCCCCGTGTTTTCTGCTAGGAGTTTTATAGTTTCAGGTTTTCATTAAAATCTTTAATCCATTGTGAGTTGATTTTTGTGTATGCCATAAGGTCCAATTTCATTATTCCTAAGTGTTTTATTCTTCTTGACACTTTTGCAAATGGAATAGTTTTCTTAATTTCCTTTTTAGGTAGGTCGTTGTTGGTGTAGAAACAGAAAGGATTTTAAATGTTGATTTTGTATCCTGCAACTTTACTGAATTTGTTGATTAGTTCTACCAGCTTTTTTGAGGAGTCTTTAGGGTTATCTACATATAAGAGCATGTCGTCTGCAAACATAGATAATTTTTCTTCTTCTCTTCTGATTGGGATAACTTTTATTTCTTTTTCTTCATAAATGCTCTGGCTAGGACTTCCAGTATTATGTTGGTTGTAATGGAGTGTGGGAGGCAGATCATTTTCAGAGACGCTAGTTTAATGAGCTATACCTGGGGCAATTCTCTTTCCTGTTAGTGCAGATAGAATCTTGGACTTCACTGTGCCCAAGAATCATCTGGGGAGCTTGTTAAAAATGTAGTTACTCAGTATCCACTACCAGAGAATTTAACTTATTAGTTTTGAGGTGAGATTTAGGAATCTGAATTTTTAACAAACTTCTGAACCAAACTTTAAAAAACACTTCGTCAGCTCCTGCAAGCCTAATTTGTCAGGATTCCTATAGGATCCTAATACTTGATATATTTGTAAACATGCAATAAATAAAACAGCAAGGCCTTATATAAAGTATAATAGATTATAAAGCATAATAATTGATTGTACTTTATATACAGAATTGTAGATACACTTGAATCTATGATTTACATTAAGTTCTCAAATGTTGACCAAGAAAATGTTTTAAAAATAGACAGCAGCATTAATTTAGCCTTTCATTCTTCCGTGTGTAATGAACTTTATTAAGTTCTGTGAAAGGATGGCAAAGGAATAAAAACATATATCCTACCCTTATGGAGTTTCCAGTTGGAATGGAAAAACACAGCCTCCCAATAAAAGTTTTAAAAGCAGTTACAAGGCAGCAACTCAGTTCAGATCTCCTAGTGTTTAATATAGAAGCTACCCAGGATAATTAAGATGGAAGTAGGGTTAATGACTCAAGACTGTTGAAATGCAAACATAGAAAATTTAATCCAAGAATAGCAACAAATTTCAACCACATGGAAAATTTTTATTATTGTTAATGTTTCAACTCAGAAACAGACACTTTACCATCATTGTGGTCCCTCAACTCTCAGGTGAGGTATTTTGAAGGTTGGACAATGATTACTAATATAATGCTATATATACTATAGATACTTATTGAAAATACTGATTATATTTTGGCAAACTGCCTGCAGACCTGCTTTCCCCCCTCAGTTCTCATAATTAATTCACTGTTCTTCTCTTACTTTCTCCTTACTTTTTTTTTTTAGTAATTGAGAGTTGCTCTCTTCACCTTCTATGTTTTCTTTGCTCTCCATATGAGGTAATACATTCAAAGTACGTAAGTATAAAATTGTAACCCAAAACAAAAACAGTAAAAAGGAGAAATTGTTTTTTGTCATTCTAAGTGAGCTAGAAAATGAGATGAAAAATTAAGCCTTTCTCTACAAATTATGAATCTGATTAAGATAATTAATATGTTAAGTAATCTCCTTTCAGAAGCATTTGGCTGATCTAAATAACTTGTCTTGCTTAAGGATAAAGCAAGTTTGATAGCAATTAGTGTACATCTTACTAATGTATCAATATCAAGATGATTTTTATTTCTATATTAAAGAAGTAAAAGTACATACATTTGAATTTGCCACATGTGATCAAAGCAAGTATATATGCTATAATTATTTTCATAACTACTATATAGATGAAGAAAAAGGAAATTTATGCTCTGAATTTTTTATCCCTTTTCATTTGACTGAAGTTTATAAAAACTGCACATTTACAAATATCTTAGGATTTTGGTTAGAAAGGACTTTTAAAGAAATGGACAGGTGTGGTAAAAGCCTAAAACATAGAATGACTATAGCTAATTAGTGGCAAAACTGTAACTATAAGCCAAATTTCCTAACTCCTGGACTTTAACCATGCTCTTCTCTTTTATTTTTTAAATAAATTTATTTATTTATTTATTTTTTGGCTGTGTTGGGTCTTCGTTTCTGTGCGAGGGCTTTCTCTAGTTGCGGCGAGTGGGGGCCACTCTTCATCGTGGTGCACGGGCCTCTCACTATCGCGGCCTCTCTTGTTGCAGAGCACAGGCTCCAGACGCGCAGGCTCAGTAGTTGTGGCTCACGGGTCCAGTTGCTCCGCAGCATGTGGGATCTTCCCAGACCAGGGCTCGAACCCGTGTCTCCTGCATTAGCAGGCAGATTCTCAACCACTGCGCCACCAGGGAAGCCCCACGCTCTTCTCTTAATAGCATATTCAACTACTTCCTTTTGATAAGTTTATGAGTGTGCAATCATCATTATAGCTGATGTCTAAAAGTGCCTATGTTAGCCTGTTTACAGAATTTCTTACAAGTAAATACATGAAATAATTTTTACACTTCACATCAGATAACTGCCACATCAAAGACATAAATTAGGACATTTTACATACCTTTTTACCATAAAAAATAGTTAAATCATCTTGTTCATTCTACTGTTTGCAGAAAATATCTAAAATATTCAGTCATTTTGAGAATAGATGTTTTGCTTTGTAAATTGTCTGTCACCACACAGGGGCTTCTCCATACACTCAGGAGTTCAAGAACAACACAAAGAGTGTCTCTGGTCAAGGAATCATCTACTCTTTTGGCTTCTGCCCATTAGTAGTATGGGTAATCAAGAAATGAATGAGATCATATTTATGCTGTTATTCTTAAGTAGATCAATGTTGCAACTTTATTCAAAGATGAGGAGGTAATTCAAATAACACTGACAGTTTCTCTGTAAGCTAACCAACAAATATACTAAAACAATTAGGCCCTATTCTCTTATTTTCCTCTCAGCAATATAAAACTGGTGATAAATATATCTATGTAAAACATTTAAGATAACTTTTAAAGTTATCCTGCAACTTTTTCTTCTTCAAACCCAAAAAGTCTTAAAATCCCCTTTCTTGCCCTCTAGATAATTTAGTTAGTCTTCTGTTGACAGCTATACAACTAGTAAGGGTCTGGCTATCACAGAATTTTTTACTTTTGTGTTGAAAGAGGCTTGTAAAAATAAATGGATAAAAATTGCTGGTGGTACTAAAAGTTCTTTGCCATTAAAATGGGAAGAAAATACTGGCAAAAACATGAAAATTCATGAAACATCTGGTATTGCTTCCAGTCAAGCTTAAATAATAGTTATTTCCCCTTGCATAAAATTATTTCCTTTTATCCTTCCAGCATAGCATAGATTTTTACAGGTGCATGAGAATTCTAGTCATTATTTAGCTAAAACATCAATCTGCCAAAAAGTGTGGAAAAGGTTTATGTGGGGGACATATTTGGCAAAATTAATAAGTAGTGTTTCATTGTCTTTTATTTTGAATGAATAAACTGATAGTGTTTCTAAGGTTCTATTAAAGTAAAACTATAGAGGATAGCTGATTAAGTCATTCTTAAATAGCTTGATCATCACATACTGCTAAAATATAATTTAAAGTTGTTTGCAAAAGTTAGGATTTAAACATGTATATGTATTTTTTAAAATTTTACACTAAATCACATATATTAATTTATAGGTAAATAGAAACAGAATTTCTTTTGTTTGTTGAATGATGATTGCTTAATTCTGAAAATGTATCTAAGAAGCACTTATAAGCTAATGGACTATTAAGCATTTTTAATCATTAAACCATTTGCATCTTTAGTATTTTTAAGGTTTTTCTTATTTTTTACTAATGTATGCAGTACCATTAGTGAAGTACACTGAAGGCTTTAAATCACAGTATACATGAAATGGTTTATTAATAGTAGTGAGAACGGTATACACTGTGACATCAGAACACACTCTATTTATTGAATTCAAGCCTGTTATTTAATTTTTTTGACTTGTAAATTATCTTTATGTTGAGAAACATCTTAATCACTCATCTATGCTACCACTGTTACAGTGCTATTTCCCAGAAGGCTTGTTTTGACCTATGTGTGCAATCAAAAGAAATAAAACACATTATATCTAATACAATAATATCTCTTCTCCTCCCTACCTCCATCACCCTAGAAAGAAGAATGGCTCTTGAATTTAAAATAAGTGTTCAGATCACTAAGAGAGCCATTGAGGTCAAGGTCATACCTACACTGCTGAAAAATAATCAAGTGAATATGTGTGTAAAAGAGTAAACTAAAGATTTCTAGACATTTTCCAAGCTTTTTTGTTTTAGTTGATATGTTGGAACCAAGAGATCATTGACTTGGTGCAAGTTGTCCTTTAAAAGCACATCTCTTTGACTACATCAAGAAGATGTAATAAAAGATAAGATAATTTTTGTTTATAATATTAATTTGAATTCTAAAGAATATGTTCTCCAATGATTTTATTTTTTATATTTTACATAGTTTTCTAGTTTTTCAACTTTAAATGGAAATTCTGGAATGACTCTGTGACTTTCATATCAGAGGTCCCAAAATAGTATTCAACCTACACACACACACACACACACACACACACACACACACACACAAAATCTCTCTCTCTCTTTCTCACACACACACACACAGACACACACACACTTCCTAGAAAAGGTCAAGCTTTCAAAAGCCATGCCCTCATCTGAAGGTACAATTAAATAAATATGATTTGTTTTACTCATGAAACTCTTAAATAAATCTTAACTAGCTTAAATATCATGCATGACCTTCAGATTTTACTCAAGTATTTAAAAAAAAATTGTTCAATATCTATTTAATTATTTTTGTCAATAGCTATAACTTCATTATTCTCATTTAACGGAAACTAAGAGTACATGGCCAGAAAAGGGGGGACATGGGGAACTTTTATAATTATTTGGTTTTTATAATTAATTCAGGTATTCTAAGAAGGGACTACAGAGTGCTACAGAAGTCAACATGAATTAGGAGATTCTAATTTGAGCCTCAAACATGTTCTGGCTTATTAAGTCAGGGTTGCATCAGGAACCAACCATGTCAAAAGATCATGCCTACATAACTGGGTATGAACCATGAGTATTATTGATATTTATTTCTGGAATCTACTATATCCCACTAAAGTTTGCTAGGTATGGTAATTTGATTAGCAGAGCAAAAACATAAGTCAAAGTGACAGAATTGGCATTGAAAAAAAGTGGCAATTAAACTTTTGGAGGACTATTACTATAGTTAGAACATCTAACTAAAAGAGAGAATGATTTTTAGAAATTTTTACTTAGTAAATTCTACTCATACTGATCTCCTTGGGAATTAATAATCTGAACTCATTTTATTTTATTTCTTTAGATGTTTATTTTGTGGATACTCTCTAGAGTCTCAGGGTGAAATAGAAGGGAAAGCCTTAAATTCTGCCACAGTATATCACTCATGCGGTTTTGAGTATGAGCTTCACCTAGCTCTACATCCTTCATCCTCATTCGTTTGCCTTTCTCTTCTTAAATTACAAAGAGTTATG
The DNA here is from genome assembly GCF_949987535.1 of Balaenoptera acutorostrata. Taxonomy (NCBI): domain Eukaryota; kingdom Metazoa; phylum Chordata; class Mammalia; order Artiodactyla; family Balaenopteridae; genus Balaenoptera; species Balaenoptera acutorostrata. The sequence goes on from NC_080085.1 coordinate 75,846,761, forward strand.
TGAGAAAACTTGGAAAGAAGAGAGATAACACTACGGATCCCAAAGCTGCACCTAATCTTGTATTTGAGTTGCTTCTCTTGCTGGACATTGTTGCCCAAACCTTTGACTTTCTCAGGTTTCATTAAAGAGCATAGACTCTTTAAGTACTAAAATTAAACAAATCACATGAGATGTTCATTTTACTTCCCTATTTTATAAATAATTATGGTTAAAATATGCATTAACATTTGAGAAGAGAGTACTGCAGAGTAGATACAAGAATTTGTCATTTTAATGAGATTAGACAATTCAAAAATGACCAAGAATATATAGGTTATAATCTGCATATCATATATGCAGTATAATATACAGTATATATATATATGTATATATGTTCATATATTCTTAGAAGTGTTAAAACTTTGAGTCATTTTTGGTTTAGACTGTTTTCATGCTGGTTTCTCTGGAATCTTCTATTGAAGACTTATCATTATCCAGTATCTGCTGCATTTAATAGAAGGTAGTAAGGAGGACATAAAACTATTTTTTCTCAATTAAAACTTTTTGTCATCATTTTTATTTAAATATAAATTTTTCCCCAGTATTTCCAGTTCCCTTTATGTCTCCTGCCTATCTGGAAAGTAGTTTGATCCCTTCTGCTAAAACATCATATTCATGGCAATTTATGTTTTGCTTGAAGTGTCTGATTTTTACACTCAATGATTTTTTTCTGGGATTCAGCAGTACTAAATGCCCTGTGTTTATGATTTTTTTTCATAATTTTCCATTTCTCTACAAAACATCTAAAATAATATGCAATTATAAAAATATACCTAGTTGATTTTCAAAGTGAACTGTGACTGAAAAGCACCAATGTAAATTTGCAAATATTAGTTTCTTGAATCAATATCTATGAATTTTAAGCAGGCATCATTGAAAGGTCAGACCTGAGCTTGTACATAATAATACTCTCTCGCTGCTGTGCCAAATGCAAACCAGTTTTCCTCCTGTCTCTTGATATTCTCTATGCTGCTGGCTGCAAACATAGAGAATAATTGTTAATTGTTATGGACAGCAGACAAAGTGTGACTTTGTAGTTTATTGTTTGTTCTCCTTAGAAGAATCATTATTTTCGTAGTCTACCACAGTTTGTATTTGATTTGCTTAAAATATCAGGCATCACTTATTTTGTAAAACCAATGGAAATGAAAAAGCACGCTAATGAAATGGCTAATACGGCGAAGAAAAAGTTAATTGTTATGAGCAATGGAATTTATCTTCAACTCATGCTAACAAACCTACAATGCTCATTGTTTTATGCAAAAATATATATATATATATATGGCTCCATAACCAACCCAAGTGTGCTTGTGTCCAGGGACATTTTCCTTCCACATCCTATATAAAAAAGCATGATCAGATTCACCCTGGAGTTAAAGTATCAAAATTCAAAGGCTAGTTCTGCAATTTTTTGTGTTATGACCTCAAGTGAATTATTTAACCTCTCAGTTTCTCTTTGTTTTTAAAATGAGGAAAGTATATGCACCTATTTCATATAGTTGTGTGGAAGATTAATTGAGGCAATAAGTATAAAGTCGTTAAACAGTGTCTTACATATAAGTATTCAATTAATGTTAACATTATCATTTTACATTTTGAACAATTTTCATCTTGCCTTATTCATCTTATGTGATAATGCTGATTGTTAAGCATACTATAGTTTCTTATAGGTGATAGAAACTGCCTCCTAATTATTTAGCCATTGCTTAATCATTCACTTAATTATTTTATAATAGGTATAAAAAGTCATTGCTATTTTACCAATTCTTTCATTTAATTTCTCATTTGAGGAGATTTCCACATATAATCTAGTCAATTACAAACATCCTTCTCGCATTCACTAAAGTGGATATCTGGAATGGTAATGTTTAGGAGGTAACATTATCTAGTAATCCAAGCAGTGGATGGAATTAAAGAAATTTAAAGATACACTTTAATGCATAATTGTGTTATTTGGATTGTGGTAAAAATCAAACTAAAAATACAGCATATAAGATAATAAAAACTTTTACGTCTGTTGATATTCTAGAAACACATTGTGGGACATGAAAGCAATGAATGTTTTACAAGAGTAGGTAAACTCTCCGTAAAGGAACAGAGGGTAAATATTTTGGGTTTTGCAGGCCATCCAGTCTCTGTTGCTACAACTTAACTCTGACTTTAGCTCAAAAGCAGCCTTAGATAATATGTAAATGAATGAGTGCGACAGTGTTCCAATAAGAACATATTTATGAACATTGAATTTGGAACTGTACACAATTTTCTTGCGTCCTTTTGATTCTGGTAACCAGTAAGAAAATGTAAAATCCATTTTTAGCTCACAGACCATACAAAACAGATGGCTGGTTGGATTTGGTACCACCGGCTATAGTTTGTCAACCCTTGATCTAGAAGCACTTTGTGAGTCATGAAGGGAATGTTTTCCACAACAGATAACCATGAAAATTCTGTCATGTTGACAGCCTTATCTGAGACACTTTAAGCCTTGGACCTTCCCACTAACTAAGTCTTGCTCTTTTTTCAGAAGTGTTTTGATTTGACACTCTATTTAGATTCCATTTTGTATGTCAAAATGCTCTCACTACTATTAAAGAAGCTAAAATGATCCAGACTGCACATTTTTTACACTGACACAAAATGGTAAATGAAACTCAAGAAGGTGTATTTACTGTAAATTCCTCTCCTGTCTGGAAAACAAAAATCACATGAAAATAAATCTTCTCTTTAAACTACTACTTCATTCATATGTCAATAAACATTTAGAATGCATAATATATCCAAGTACCTTGACAGGGAAAATGAGGTATAAAACAACTGCTTTCCAGTTGCTTACATTCTAGTAGAGAACATAAATATGTATACCAATAACTGTAATGCAAGATGAAATGTAATAAGTGCTATAATAGTAGCATATCCAATAAGCCATAGGTAATGTTAGTATTTTGTGAAGTAAATAAGAAAAAAAAAATCCTTACAAAACTGTACCCTTAGTATTAAAAAACAACAACAACAGCTATATCCTTAGTCCCGGTATGTTAACTACTCATGCATTGTGTGTGGTGTGTGTGTGTGACATATTTATCCCTTTGGACAATAATTAGGTGCCTAGTAGTTTCATAAAAAGCAGGCTATTTCTCTATATTGGGAAAATGTTTGTGTTAAGGTAAAGCCAGATACCTAAAGGGAGTGTTGCTGACCAGCGTTTGCTTTTACAGCCCAGTGACGATAATGCTTCAGTCTTGCTTCTGGGCTCCTAATGGCAGTCCCGTAAGTAGGCACCGTGTAATTTGAGGAGTGCTAGAAAAATACCTCAAGCTTGAAATATTCTGCCCTTATCCATCTTGCTAATTTCCACATTTTGGGGGAGATTACTTCCTCTTTTTCAAGGCAGTCATTGTAAATAGCCCTGGCTTTTCTGCTACTGGTTTTATAAGGATCATATATATTTGCAGGCTTTTGATCCTGTTTTCCATATGTTGTTAGGTTAATTTTATCATAATCCAAATAAGTCAATCATGTATCAAAATGAATCCTTAAATTTATCATATTCCATCCACTGCTTAAATTACTAGAACATGTTACTTGTAAAAAATATCATCCCAGAAATCCACTTTAGCAAATAAGAGAATATTTTAAATTAATTTAAACCTGATATAGGGATGTATTTGGAAATACAATCCAAAAGACAGAAAAGAAACTTAATTAAGAAGAACAAATTCTAGAAATGACCACTACATTTTGAAAATTAGAAGCCTGTCTTAAGAAACACTTAACATGGTGCTGGTATTGAAATGCGGATATTGTGTCTAGGTATCTTGAAAAAGTTATTTAGCTGTAATGCACTGACAACCAAATTACAGAGACATGAATATGCATTTTTGTAGGATTTTTCTAACAGAATTTTTTATAATCACATCATCAGAGTAAGATCAATTGGGCTTTTAAACAAGATCCATGTAAATCTTATGAAATACTACTGTTAATGTAGTGTTCACTTGTTTAAAAGAAAGTCTTTATTTACATTTAAAAAGGTACAGGAAACAGCAAAAAGAAAAACGATCAACAAAATGAAAAATCAACCTACGGAAAATGGCAGAAGAGTAAGACGCGGAGATCACCTTTCTCTCCACAAATACATCTACATGTGGAACAGCCCCTACAGAACACCTACTGAACACTGGCAGAACACCTCAGACCTCCCAAAAGGCAAGAAACTCCCCACATACCTGGGTAGGGCAAAAGAAAAAAGAAAAAACAGAGACAAAAGAATAGGGACGGGACTTGCACGAGTGGGAGGGAGCTGTGAAGGAGGAAAGGTTTCCACACACTAGGAAGACGCTTCGTGGGCTGAGACTGCGGGTGGAGGAGGCCAGGAGCTTCGGAGCCACGGAGGAGAGCACAGCCACATGGGTGCAGAGGGCAAAGCAGAGAGATTCCCGCACAGAGGATCTGTGCCGACCAGCACTCGCCAGCCCGAGAGGCTTGTCTGCTCACCCGCTGGGATGGGTGGGGGCTGGGAGATGAGGCTTGGGCTTCGGTCAGATCCCAGGGAGAGGACTGGGGTTGGCTGCGTGAACACAGCCTGAAGGGGCTAGTGCACCACAGCGAGCCAGGAGGGAGTCTGGGAAAAAGTCTGCAGCTGCCTGAGAGGCAAGGGACTTTTTCTTGCCTCTTTGTTTCCTGGTGCGGTAGGAGAGAGGATTAAGAGCACCACTTAAAGGAACTCCAGAGATGAACAGACCAATTACAAGCACTGAAATTGAAACTGTGATTTAAAATTTTCCAACAAACAAGAGCCCAGGACCAGATGGCTTCACAGGCGAATTCTATCAAACATTTAGAGAAGAGCTAACACCTACCTTTCTCAAACTCTTCCAAAATATAACAGAGGGAGGAATACTGCCAAATTCATTCTACAAGGCCACCATCACCCTGATACCAAAACCAGGCAAAGATGTCACAAAGAAAGAAAACTACAGGTCAATGTCACTGATGAACATAGATGCAAAAATCCTCAACAAAATATTAGCAAACAGAATCAAACAGCACATGAAAAGGATCACACACCATGATCAAGTGGGGTTTATCTCAGGTATGCAAGGATTCTTCAGTATATGCAATTCAATCAATGTGATACACCATATTAACAAATTGAAGCAGAAAATCCATATGATCATCTCAATAGATGCAGATAAACCTTTTGACAAAACTCTACACCCATTTATGATAAAAACCCTGCAGAAAGTAGGCATAGAGGGAACTTTCCTCAGCATAATAAAGGCCATATATGACAAACCCACAGCCAACATGGTCCTCAATGGTGAAAAACGGAAACCATTTCCAATAAGATCAGGAACAAGACAAGGTTGCCCACTCTCACCACTATTATTCAACATAGTTTTGGAAGTGTTAGCCACAGCAATCAGAGAAGACAAAGAAATAAAAGGAATCCAAATCAGAAAAGAAGAAATAAAGGTGTCACTGTTTGCAGATGACATGATACTATACATAGAGAATCCTAAAGATGCTACCAAAAAACTACTAGAGCTAATCAATGAATTTGGTAAAGTAGCAGGATACAAAATTAATGCACAGAAATCTCTTGCATTTCTATACACTAATGACGAAAAATCTGAAAGTGAAATTAAGAAAACACTCCCATTTACCATTGCAACAAAAAGAATAAAATATCTAGGAATAAACCTACCTAAGGAGACAAAAGAACTGTATGCAGAAAATTATAAGACACTGATGAAAGAAATTAAAGATGATACATATAGATGGAGAGATATACCATGTTCTTGGATTGGAAGAATCAACATTGTGAAAGTGACTCTACGACCCAAAGCAATCTACAGATTCAATGCAATCCCTATCAAACTACCACTGGCATTTTTCACAGAACTAGAACAAAAAATTTCAAAATTTGTATGGAAACACAGAAGATCCCTAATAGCTAAAGTAATCTTGAGAAAGAAAAACGGAGCTGGAGCAATCAGCCTCCCTGTCTTCAGACTATACCACAAAGCGACAGTAATCAAGACAGTACGGTACTGGCACAAAAACAGAAATATAGATCAATGGAACAGGATAGAAAGCCCAGAGATAAACCCACGCACATATGGTCACCTTATCTTTGATAAAGGAGGCAAGAATACACAGTGGAAAAAAGACAGCCTCTTCAATAAGTGTTGCTGGGAAAACTGGACAGGTACATGTATAAGTATGAAATTAGAACACTCCCTAACACCATACACAAAAATAAACTCAAAATGGGTTAAGGACCTAAAAGTAAGGCCTGACACTATCAAACTCTAACAGGAAAACATAGGCAGAACACTCTATGACATAAATCACAGCAAGATCCTTTTTGACTCGCCTCTTAGAGAAATGGAAATAAGAACAAAAATAAACAAACGGGACCTAATGAAGCTTAAAAGCTTTTGCACAGCAATGGAAACCATAAACAAGACGAAAAGACAACCCTCAGAATGGGAGAAAACATTTGCAAATGAAGCAAGTGACAAAGGATTAATCTCTGAAATTTACAAGCAGCTCATGCAGCTCAACATCAAAAAAACAAACAACCCAATCCAAAAATGGGCTAAAGACCTAAATAGACATTTCTCCAAAGAAGATATACAGATTGCCAACAAACACATGAAAGAATACTCAACATCATTAATCATTAGAGAAATGCACATCAAAACTTCAATGAGATATCATCTCACACCATTCAGAATGGCCATCATCAAGAAATCTAGAAACAATAAATGCTGGAGAGGGTGTGGAGAAAAGGGAACCCTCTTGCACTGTTGGTTGGAATGTAAATTGATACAGCCACTATGGAGAACAGTATGGAGGTTCCTTAAAAAACTAAACATAGAACTACCATATGACCCAGCAATCCCACTACTGGGCATATACCCTGAGAAAACCATAATTCAAAAAGAGTCATGTACCAAAATGTTCATTGCAGCTCTATTTACAATAGCCAGGACATGGAAGCAATGTAAGTGTCCATCAACAGATGAATGGATAAAGATGTGGCACATATATACAATGGAATATTACTCAGCCATAAAAAGAAACGAAATTGAGTTATTTGTAGTGAGGTGGATGGACCTAGAGTCTGTCATACAGAGTGAAGTAAGTCGGAAAAAGAAAAACAAATACCGTATGCTAACACATATATATGGAATCTAAAAAAAAAAAAAAAAAAAAAAAAAAGGTTATGAAGAACCTAGTGGCAAGACAGGAATAAAGACACAGACCTACTAGAGAATGGACTTGAGGATATGGGGAGGGGGAAGGGTAAGCTGTGACAAAGTGAGAGAGTGGCATGGACATATATACACTACCAAACGTAAAATAGATAGCTAGTGGGAAGCAGCTGCATAGCACAGGGAGATCAGCTCGGTGTTTTGTGGCCACCTAGAGGGGAGGGATAGGGAGGGTGGGAGGGAGGGAGACGCAAGAGGGAAGAGATATGGGAACATATGTTTATGTATAACTGATTCACTTTGTTATAAAGCTGAAACTAACACACCATTGTAAAACAATTATACTCCAATAAAGATGTTAAAAATAAAAAATAAAAAAAATAATAAAAAATAACTTTAAAAAAATAAAAGAAAAATATGGAAAGCAATGAAATCTAGAAAAACACAATAATAAATTCTATTGTATGTTTAAAAGAGTTAAAACTGAAAAGCAAAATTTAAAAAAAATCAACCTACGGAATGGCCGAAAATATTTGTAAACCATTTATCTTATAAGAGATTTATATCCAAAATATATAAAGAACTCAATAGTAAAATATTGTTATTATTAGGTTAAAAAATGGGCAGAGGACTTGAATAGACCTTTTTCCAAGAACACATACAAATGGCCAACGTGTTCATGAAAACATGCTCAACATCTCTAATCATCAGGGAAATGCAAATCAAAATCACAAGGAGATATCACCTCACACCTGTTGGAATGGTTTTTATTAAAAAATACAAGAAATATCAAGTGTTGATGAAGATGTTGAGAAAAGGGTACCCTTGTACACTCTTGGTAGGAATGTAAAATGGTGCATCTGCTATAGAACTCAGTTTGGAGCTTCCTCAAAAAATTAAAAAAGAACTACCATGTGATCTATCAATTCCACTTCTAGATATATATACTAAGGAAATGAAATCTGTATCTTGAAGACATATCTGCACTCCCATGTTCATAGCAGTGTTAATCACCTAAGCCAAGGCATAGAAATAACCTAAGTGTCCATTGAGGGATGAATGAATAAAGAAAATGTGATATGTATGCATGTATATATGTTTGTGTGCATGTGTATACATATACATAGTTTTATACACTGTCTAAATCTATATATGTATATATATAAATGTACACAATGGAATATTATTCAACCATGAAAAAGAAAGAAATCTGCCATTTGAAACAGCAATGAACCTTGAGGGTATTGTGCTAAGTGAAATAAGTCAGGCAGGGAAAGAAAAATACTGTATGATCTCACTTATATGCAGAATCTAAAAAAGCTAAATTCATAGAAACAGAGAGTGGATTAGTGGTTGCCAGGGGCTGAGGAGTGGGGGAAATAGGGAGATGTTGGTCAAAGGGTACAAATTTCCAGTTATAAGATGAATAAGTTCCTGGGAATCTAATGTACAGCATGGTGACTATAGTTAACAATACTGTATTATATACCTAAAAGTTGCTAAGAGAGTAGAACGTAAATGGTCTCATCACAAAAAATAAGTGATAATTACGTGAGGTGATAGAGGTGGTAACTAACCTTACTGTGGTAATCATTTTGCAATATATATGATATATGAATATCACGCCATCATGTTGTACACCTTAAACTCTCACAATGTTACATATCAATTATATCTCAATATAGCTGGGGGAAAAGTTGCAAAAAAGAATAAAATATAAAGATATGAGCTAGAATGACGAAGGAAGTTGTACAATGAAGCAAGGTATAACTCTATTATTTAAAAATAGCTAGAGTTGTTGAGTGTACGTTTTTAAAAAAAGGAATAGAGACAGAATAGAAAAGTGGTTGACAGAGGCTGGGGCATGGAAGAAATAGGGAGAGGTTGGTAAAAGCGTACAAACTTTCAACTATAAGATGAATACGGTCTAAGGATCTAATTTAACGTGGTGACTATAGTTGATAACACCATATTGTATAATTGAAATTTGCCAAGATAGTAGAACTTAAATGTTCTCATCAAAAGTTAATTAATCAATTAAATTTGAAGTGATGGTTGTGCTAATCAAATAGATGGGGTGAATCCATTCACAATGTATAAGTATTTCAAATCATCATATGTGTACTTTAATATCTTACAATTTTATTTATCCATTATACTTCAATAAAGCTGAAAAATGGAATGGTAAATTTATTTAATGTTTTAGCGTACCCTGTACATTTTAGCATTTTAGCATACACCCACCTGTAGTAATCTAATGCAGTATAGCTGAAAGTCCCTAGTGTATAACTTTATAACACTATTTAAAGGGTGCACTAATTAAGAAGATGACATTTAAAAAGCTTTTTTTTTCACATGAGGATTCAATCAATATCATACTTAAAGGCCAGTTATTGTTTTCTCATGAACTACATTTATTGTTTTGTTATTTTAATGAAAATGCATTGTTAAATATATGAGCTTTCATTTCAAACTGTAGTGTTGAACTAATTGGTATCTACATATTTGGTGAACATTTTACATATATATATATATATATATATATATATATATATATATATATATATACATACACATATATATGGAGAGAGTGAGAGAGAGAGAGAAAGACTACATAGGAAATATTTACTTATTTACTTCTTAAGAGGTCCTGAATGTTACTGCCATGCAGTTGATCAATGTTATATATTAACTAGTAGAGGACTATATAAGATTATCACAACTCTAATGATTTCATGACAGATGATAACCATTTCACAAGAACCATGGTTTAGGTTACTTTAGAAATACATCTAAGAAAGTAATTTTATAATGGAATAGATTTTCCATAAATAATCAATTATAGTTTTATTTTAAATAATATTTTATTAAGTAAACTGTTTAAGGTTGTTTATTTTGTTTTTAAAACTCTCTTACCTGGCATGAATGTTTTTTTTTTCTTCTCCTTTATTATCATTGATTTAAAATACAGATACACAAACATTTTATTTCAGTTTCCACTTTTTACCTCAAATACCCAAAACTCCAGCAAGTAACACTATACAATCTCTCCTTTATGCCATCAGGGGTAAAGTGTGAGAGTGATCACCAACTTCATCATAAAGGTTAGCTCTCAGCTGTCATTGTTTCTATGAAAACAAAAGACTCCAGTTACTTTGTAATATCACAGAATTGTAGAAATCTCACTTAAAGGGCAGACTCTGATGATTATCATTACGGCATATATCACCTTCTGCCTTTATTAATGAATGTTTCTGCGTTGAGACATTTTTTCTAAATTTTCGTACAAACATTTTAACCCATGAACTTGTCTAGGAAGAAATTTCTCCTTTTCCCTATTGCTGGAGCAAGTGTTTTCAATAGCTTATATTGACTCAGCATTGTATTGCTTTTCAGTCCTTCAAATTCAGTTTAATAGAAGTGAAATGCAAGATTTGCTGACTATATAATTAGCTCTCACCAGTAGACACTTCTTTTTCAAATTCCATTTTCATACCAAAGTAGATTCTACCTGTCACCTAAAGCTTTCCCTGACCACTCCAGCCACGACGATCTCTTCCTTTTCTGCAACTATAGAACATACTATATGTATATTACTTTCTTCAACTGTTCCTCCTCATATCACCTATTTTTCCAGGGTCCTGACTATCTTAGATATTCTCTTCTGGATATACTTCGATTTCAAAATATGTCATTTAGAGGATGGTAACTATAATTAGACCTAAAACTGCACATATAATCTGACCAATGAGTCCGATAAGTCTGCTATCACCTGTACCCTGCCCCCACCCCTGTATCAGGAAACTTCTGTAGTAAAGTATCCAAAGACTGTATTGGCCTATTTTGTCAGCCATATTACACTCTATTGGTTCATAATGTGATGTGGTCAACTAATCTAGTAGGGCTTTTTAACTTTGAACTGCTAATGGCAAGCCAATTCTCTTGTTTATATATTTTGGACCTAAACCTAGGGCTTTATATTAATTCCTTTTATATCACATTTTGTTGGCCCTGACATAACATTCTAGATTATAAATAATTTCAAATGATAATTGTTTCTCCATGCATGGGAGTGCTTTACAGTTTACAGAACAGTGACACACATTTATTTCATTTGGTCTCAACACTGTGAAGTAGGTTGTGATTGTTACCCCTTTTAAGCTAATGAGTTAATAACAAATGACAGGTCTGATATTCTCACTGAATTCTTCTGACTTTAAATCCAATATTCTCTGCCTGAGCCATGCAACCTCTTCAGCTGATGCCAACCACTTTACAAACACACACACACAGATTAATTACCCAGTCTTATTTTTGTGCTTGCCACAAATGTACATTTATTTATTTATGAATTTATTTAGTTATATCATGTCTTACTCCAAAAAAGGGTTGAAGTAAGTTTAAATGTGCACACTGAACTGCATGCACACTTTAAATAGGTGACTTTTATGGTATGTGAATTATAATTCAATACAGATTTTTAGGAAAACCTTATTGCCCACTTTCTTCTTAAGAAATTGGATCTCAATATAATATGTATTTGGAAAACAACTATTAGTTTAGCTATCACTGCTGTTTTATTTTACATGGAAAAATTATTAATAACAGCATTTGATTTTTTAAAGCATGATTTGAACTCTTGTTGGCCTTGGATTCTATAGTCCAGATTTATTCATGGACCAATTGTACACTTTCCGTATACATGAGTATTACTAGTTCTTAAAAGTCTATACAATAAAATAAGACTTCTAGAATCATTATGGCTTACGTTATTAGTTGGACCAAAAAGATTTCTCTTTTAAGGAGTTGTTTTAATATATCGTAAAAATTCTAATTGTATTCAATGAACTGGATATATACACACCTAATAGTAAGAGTTAAGTATTAACCTCCATGATCATAATGAGTTTTTTAAATTGTGAATTAGGCTTGACTTTAAGAATCAGATTAATCTGTTAGTTATCTGTTGTCACAAAGAGCAGCTTACATTAACTATTTTTTAATGATATTGTTGCATTTAGAATACATTCTTCAGTACTTTAATAGATAATATTAAATGACCCCCATCTAATTGCTCAAATCATTCAGTCCCTTGAGGTTGTTAGCTTACCATGTTATTTACATGAATACAGAGATATACTGAGATTCTTTTAGGACTTTAAAATATTTAGAGCCAAAATATTTTTATGACTTAGTACTCTGGGGTCTCAGCCAAGGATGTATTAAAATTATCAGGTATATTGAAGGCTTTTTATTGAGCCCAAATTTTTACAAAACCTGCAGGTGTTTATGCAGTCCATTTCTATACAGATTATGATTGGTCTCACACTAAACAAAAATAAAATATCAGTCTTTCAGTCTTCACTACAGAAATTAAATCCAATACTGGTCTTTATAATTTAATCAACAGTAAACACTATTAGTACTTTAGGTACTTATCTTCCCTCCATCAACTAATCAATTCCCATCTTTTCATTAATTGTCTATCTTACATTGCCTTGTTCTATTTTCTTCATAACACTACTCACTGTTGAAATTATCTTATTCATTGATAACCTCCCTCACTCCAGAATACCAGTTCTACGAGAGCTGAAATTCTATCTTGCTCACCTAGGTATCCGAGTGCTTGGTACATAGAAGGTGCTCAATGAATATTTGTTGAATTGTACTTTATCAGGGAATTCAATTATTAATTAATTATCTTCCAGTACTTTGCATGTTCAATTGAAACCAGTGATATTTGAGAGAGACAATATAAAGTATCAAAATCACCTAAGTACCATTTTGAAAAGGAGGATACCTGGGCTTTGCACCCGGCATACTGAATCAGAATCTGTAGGGGGCATGCCTCAAGGACCTAAAAATCACCAAGTGATACTGATGTAACAGCTCTACTGAATACAACTGATTGGTGTTTGAGAACCGTTGGACTAGGCCACATGCTAACTTTCCATTCATCAGATTTTGTAAATGCTCTGTATTATGTTAGCTCATCCAAAAGCAACAATCATGAATGTTACGATATGGTAAAACAAACCCAAAGTTTGGGTAAACCCAAACTTTTCTGAATTTATAATTTAATTTAATGACTTCAGTTTTTACAGAAAGGCATTAAGAGGAAACTTGGCTTGTGAAATCTTTCTGTGTCTTTGAGTAACAAAATGTTCATTATTTAATGTCAACAAAAAGGTTTCTTTTTAGCTTTATGCCAAGAAAAAGAAGCCTGTTTCTCCCAATTAACTTGAATGCTTCTGTTTCTCAAAGAATTATATGACAGAACATGGCTTCCTTTTGATTTGGCTTACAGCAAACACAGAAAAAAAATTTACTGCTCAACTATAATAACTAATTTACACTAGACGCTTGGTAATTTGCTGTTAGTTTCAGTTGTTTGCTTGTTTTGAAAGCTATCTTCTATAATTTACGTCTGATTGCAATGGTTCTTTAGTATATATTTTAATGTTTCTAGGCACCACAATCATTTCTGTAAAAAGTAGAATATAAATGATAAGTACAGAACTTTTGATGTAGAAATATTAAACTTATATTTTCTCATGTCTCTTTGTAAGTATACATGTGCCTGTGTATTAGCTCAATGAAAAGCAACAATTTCTTTGTAGAGAGAGAGAGATAGCCACCAAACACTTTGCATAGAGCCTTCAATATAGGTACTTATTTTGTTAAATGAGTGACTACATGTGTAAACTAATGATCAAATTGCAATTTATACCTGAGGAGGCAAAGAACAAGTAGACAATTTGTGAATTTTACCTCTGTATGTGCTTTAGTTTCCAATAGCTCTTTGCATAATATTTTATGCCTTATTTAGAAATGTGTGTCTGTGAAAGCTTTTGCAGAACCTGGGTCTCAGGTGTGAAATGCAAAAAGGGTTAATTCAAATACACTTTTGTTTACCAAGAACCAGAGATCTTCACTTTAAAACTGTTATCCTTGGAAATAGAAACACAAATAGAAATTCAACTTACTCCTTAGCTAACTGTTATTTTCTGCTGCAGTTACAGCAAGTGTTTCTTCCTTAGTTCGTACATTTACCTGACCCTTCTCCAAGCAAAGTGTTAGATTTTCTACAGTATCTTTCATGGTGTTATTTTGGCATATCTGTTTTTGAATTCTAGGAAACGTACAGGAGTCAGTGTGGAAAGATAGCTTCATTAAAGTAATCAACACATCACACAGACATAAACAAACATAAATCAACAACTCTAATGGGGATAAAGACACTCTTAAGAAAATACTTCTATAAAGGTTGATTTATTTGAGAAAATAAATAACAGCCACCAATGTTTTGCAAAGAATGGCTAAGATGTAGTAAAAAAGTAAAATTAAAGGATGAAGATAAAAAATATATGTGCTGTAAAAAAAACTAAAGAAAACCATATTTCTGAAGCAGTTAAGCATTGTTAAAATTAGAAATATGGGCTTCCCTGGTGGCGCAGTGGTTGAGAATCTGCCTGCCAATGCAGGGGACACGGGTTCGAGCCCTGGTCTGGGAAGATCCCACATGCCACGGAGCAACTAGGCCCGTGAGCCACAACTACTGAGCCTGCGCGTCTGGAGCCTGTGCTCCGCAACAAGAGAGGCCGCGATAGTGAGAGGCCCGCGCACCGCGATGAAGAGTGGCCCCTGCTTGCTGCAACTAGAGAAAGCCCTCGCACAGAAACGAAGACCCAACACAGCCAAAAATAAATAAATTAAAAAAAAAATTAGAAATATTTTTTTTATTACTTTCATGATCTTATTTCATGCAGTGATTTCTTGTCTAAATCAAATCAGTGAACCACCACATTTTTCACAAGACTGAGACCAAATATTTCTCCATACTGTTAAATTATTTGGCCAGTACCAGAATTTATGAAACTATGAAATAGCTCAGATTGTCTATTTACTGAATACATAAATTGGAGAATATTTATGACCTTGTCATCATGAGTTTTTTGTTTAATATCTTTATAGGAGTATAATTGCTTTACAGTGTTGTGTTAGTTTCTGCTGTACAACACAGTGAATCAGCTATATGTATACATATATCCCCATATCCCCTCCCTCTTCAGCCTCCCTCCCAACCTCCTTATCTCACCCCTCTAGGTCATCACAAAGCCTCCAGCTGATCTCCCTGTGCTATGCAGCTGCTTCCCACTAGCTATCTATTTTACATTTGGTAGTGTATACATGTCAATGCTACTCTCTACTTCATCCCACCTTCCCCTCCCCCCCCCGCGTGTCCCCAAGTCCATTCTCTATGTCTATGTCTTTATTCCTGCCCTGCAACTAGTTTCATCAGTACCGGTTTTTTTTAGATTCCATATATGTGCATTAGCATACGGTATTTGCTTTTCTCTTTCTGATTTACTTCACTCTGTATGACAGATTCTAGGTCCATCAACCTCATTACAAATAACTCAATTTCATTTCTTTTTATGGCTGAGTAATATTCCATTGTATATATGAGTCACATCTTCTTTATCGATTCATCTGTCGATGGACATTCAGGTTGCTTCCATGTACTGGCTTTTGTAAATATTGTTGCAATGAACATTTTGGTACATGTATACTTTTGAATTATGGTTTTCTCAGGGTATATGCCCAGTAGTGGCATTGCTGGGTCATATGGTAGTTCTGTTTTTAGTTTTTTAAGGAATCTCCATACTGTTCTCCATAGTGGTTGTATCGATTTACATTCCCACCAACAGTACAGGAGGGTTCCCTTTTCTCCAAGCCCCCTCCAGCATTTATTTTTTCTAGATGTTTTTGATGATGGCCATTCTGACCAGTGTGAGGTGATATCTCATTGTGGTTTTGATTTGTGATGTTGAGCATCTTTTCATGTGTTTGTTGTCCATCTGTATGACTTCTTTGGAGAAGTGTCTATTTAGGTCTTCCACCCATTTTTAGATTGAGTTGTTAGTTTTTTTTGATATTGAGCTGCATGAGCTGCTTGTATATTTTGGAGATTAATCCTTTGTCTGTTGCTTCATTTACAAATATTTTCTCCCATTCTGAGGGTTGTCTTTTCATCTTTATGGTTTCCTTTGCTGTGCAAAAGTCTTAAGTTAAGCTTCATTAGGTCCCATTTGTTTATTTTTGTTTTTATTTCCATTTCTCTAGGAGGTTGGTCCAAAAGGATCTTGCTGTGATTTATATCATAGAGTGTTCTGCCTATGTTTTCCTCTAAGAGTTTTATAGTGTCTGGCCTTACATTGAGGTCTTTAATCCTTTCTGGGTTTATTTTTGTGTATAGTGTTAGGAAGTGTTCTAATTTCTTTCTTTTACATGTAGCTGTCCAGTTTTCCCAGCACCACTTATTGAAGAGGCTGTCTTTCCTCCATTGTATATTCTTGCCTCCTTTGTCAAAGATAAGGTGACCATATGTGTGTGGGTTTATCTCTGGGTTTTCTATCTTCTTCCCTTGATCTATATTTCTGTCTTTGTGCCAGTACCATACTGCCTTGATGATTGTAGCTTTGTAGTATAGTCCAAAGTCAGGGAGGCTGATTCCTCCAGCTCCATTTTTCTTTCTCAAGATTGCTTTGGCTATTCAGGGTCTTTTGTGTTTCCATACAAATTGTAAAATTGTTTTGTTCAAGTTCTGTGAAAAATGCCCTTGGTAATTTGATAGGGATTGCACTGAATCTGTAGATTGCTTTGGGTAGTATTGTCATTTTCACAACATTGATTCTTCCAGTCCAAGAACATGGTATATCTCTCAATCTGTTTGTATTGTCTTTAGTTTCTTTCATCAGTGTCTTATATTTTTCTGCATACAGGCTTTTTGTCTCCTTAGGTAGGTTTACTCCTAGGTATTTTATTATTTTTGTTGCAATGGTAAATGGGAGTGTTTCCTTAATTTCTCTTTCTGATCTTTCATTGTTAGTGCAAGAGATTTCTGTGCATTAATTTTGTATCCTGCAACTTTACCAAATGCATTGATTAGCTCTGGTCGTTTTCTTGTGGCATCTTTAGGATTTTCTATGTTTAGTATCATGTCATCTGCAAACAGGGACAGTTTTACTACTTCTTTTCCAGTTTGGTTTCCTTTTATTTCTTTTTCTTCTCTGATTGCTGTGGCTAAAAATTCCAAAATTATATTGAATAATAGTGGTGAGATTGGACACCCTTGTCTTTTTCCTGATCTTAGAGGAAATGCTTTCAGTTTTTCACCATTGAGAATGATGTTGGCTGTGGGTTTGTCATATGGCCTTTATAATGTTGAGGTAGTTTCCCTCTGTGCCCACTTTCTGGAGAGTTTTTATCATAAGTGTGTATTGAATTTTGTCAACAGCTTTTTCTGCATCTACTGAGATGATCATATGGTTTTTCTCCTTCAGTTTGTTAATATGGTGTAGCACATTGACTGATTCGTGTATATTGAAGAATCCTTGAATTCCAGGGATAAACCCCACTTGATCACGGTGTATGATCTTTTTAATGTGCTGTTGAATTCTGTTTGCTAGTATTTGGTTGAGGATTTTTGCATCTATGTTCATTAGTGATATTGGCCTGTAATTTTATTTTTTGTGACACCTTTGGTTTTGGTATCAGGGTTATTGTGGCCTTGTAGAATGAGTTTAGGAGTGTTCCTCCCTCTGCTATATTTTGGAAGAGTTTGAGGAAGATAGGTGTTAGCTCTTCTCTAAATGTTTGATAGATTTCACCTTTGAAGCCTTCTGGTCCTGGGCTTTTGTTTGTTGGAAGATTTTTTTTTTATTGGAATTATGAGCAAATGTTTTCATTAAAATATTTTTATTTATTTAGCAAACACATACAGCAGTTATTGTATGCAAAAACCAATTATGAGTACTTTATAATATTAATTATTTAATATTTGTAAAAGTCTTGTGCATTTGTTAGTTATTATACCCACTAAAAGCAAATGTAAAGATAGAGAGCTACATAACAAGACCAGTTTAACATGGCTATTAAAAAACAGCAAAGATTCTAACCTCTGGTGCACAGCAGACATGTTGCTCTTAAACTCTATATTATGCTGCCTCATACTCAAGAATTTGGCTTCACTGTATTGAAATATTTATCTTAGACAATATTTTTGAGATATTATTGTTTTAGTTTTATTAAGATATTATTGACATACATGTAAGTCTAAGATTTACAACATGATGTAACACACATATATATTGTGAAGTGATTACCACAATAAAGTTAGTTAGCACTTACAGCCTCTCACATATTGTCAATTTATTTTTGTGGAGAAAACTTATAGATTTACTCTCTAAAGAACTTTCAAGTATATAATACAGTATTGTTAATTATAGCCATCATGCTGTACATTAGACCTCCAGGACTTACATGTTATAGCTAGACGTTTGTAAACTTTGAGCATCATAACCTATTTCCCCCACACTACAGCCCCTGGCAATCACCATTCTACTCTATATTTCTTTGAATTTGGCTGTTTTAGCTTCCACATGTAAGTGAGAACATATAGTATTTGTCTTTCCCTGTCTGAATCATTTCACTCAGAATAATGCTTTTAAGCTATATATTTCTATATATTGGCTATTATGAATAATGTTACAATAAACATGAGTGTAGAGATTTCTTTAAGAGAGTGACTGCAGTTCTTTTGGATATATAAGCAGAAGTGGGATTGCTGGATCATACGGTAGTTCTATATTTAATTTTTTTAAAAATTCATTTATTTTATTCATTTATTTTTGGCTGCGTTGGGTCTTTGTTGCTGCACACAGGCTTTCCCTAGTTGCGGCAAGCAGGGGCTACTCTTCGTTGTGGTGAGCAGGCTTCTCATTGCTGTGGCTTCTCTCGTTGTGGAGACGGGCTCTAGGTGAGTGGGCTTCAGTAGTTGCAGCACGCGGGCTCAGTAGTTGTGGCACACGGGCTTAGTTGCTCCATGGCATGTGGGATCTTCCCTGACCAAGGCTCAAACCCGTGTCCCCTGCATTGACAGGCAGATTCTTAGCCACTGTGCCACCAGGGAAGCCTATATATTTATTTTTTTTAAACATCTTTATTGGAGTATAACTGCTTTACAATGGTGTGTTAGTTTCTGCTTTATAACAAAGTAAATCAGTTATACATATACATATGTTCCCATATCTCTTTTAATCAAAGTTTATCCTTTGAGTTTTGACTAGTGGTAGGAGAATGTTAATCATTGTGCTTAAATCACCTAAAGAGGGGTTTGAAAGGGCATTTTTTATTGTGCAGCAAGGTAAAAATAGTTTAAAAAGGGATACTTTACAAATTTAATAAAATTGATGGAGAATAATTTCAGTATTATAAAACTATTAAATGCACAAATAGTTGATTACAAATTTATTCATAAACTGCATTTTAACCCCTGAAACTCACAGAAGTATAATGAATGAAAAATAGAATACATTTCCAAGAGAGATTAGTTCTAAAGTTATAAAGTATGTGCCATGAGATTTGATACAAATTAAAATTAATTACTTTGTAAGGGTTTACATGAATTACTAGATAACTTGTCCCTAATAATAAGGTTATTGAATTCTGATTATGGTACTGCCCTTTTAGAAAACTGTCAATGAATCCCAATTTTCTACTAACCTAAACACAAAATTGGAACACACATATTATCATTATAGACAGTATGCCACACTCTGCCTTCCCACACCTGGTTTCCAAAATCCAAAAGTGTATGAAATGGTATCTAGTGGTGTTGGTTAGCATTTCCCTAATTGCTAATTATGTTTAGCATATTTTCATGTTTTTCTTGGCCATTTGTATATCTCCATTGGAGAACTCTCTATTCAAATCCTTTGCCCATGTATTAGCTGGGTTGTTTGTCTTTTGGTGTTTAGTTGTGTATGTTATAGATACACGTTCTGTATCAGGTACATGGTTTGAAAATGTTTTTTTTCTTATTTTGTGGGTTGTCATTTTACTTTCTTGATCATATCCTCTGGAACAGAATATTTTAACTTTGGTGAAGTCCAATGTATTAATTTCTTTTTTTTGCCTCTACTTTTGGTGTCATATCTAAGAAACCATTGTGAAATCTGAGGTAATGAAGATATGCCACATTTTTTTCAATACTTTTATAGTTTTAGCTCTTACATTTATGATCTTTGATTCATTTTGAGGTTTTTTTTTTTTTAATGTGGTTTGAAGTAAGGGTCCAAATTCATTCTTTTGCATGTGGATATCCAGTTTTGCCTGTACCATTTGTTGAAGAGAATATTCTCCCCCCTTTAAATGGTCTTGACACTTTTGTGCAGAATCAATTGACCAAAGATATATGGGTTTATTTTTGAACTCTCAGTTCTATTCTATTGGTCTGTAAGTCTCTCCTTATGGGAGTACCACACTCTCATGATTACTGTAGCTTTGTACTAAGATTTGAAATCAGGATGTATGAGTACTTGAACTTCATTCTTTTACAGGATTGTCTTGGCTATGCAGTGCCCCTTGTTATTATATACTCATTTGAATATCAATTTTGATAAGGATTGCATTGAATCTGTAGATTGCTTTGAGAAGTATTGCCATCATAAAAACGTTGTTTTCTAATCCCTGAACACAGGATATATTTCCATTTATTTATATCTGTTTTAACTTCTTTCAACAATACTTATTTTTTTATCATTGTGATAAAATATACATAACAAAATTTACCGTTTTAACAATTTTCAACTGTATGGTTCAGCAGCATTTAGAACACTTATGTCATCACTTCTGTCAATCTCAAGAACATTTTCTTCATCCCAAAATGAAAGTCTGTACCCACTGAAAATAACTCCCTCAGCCCCTGATAACCACTATTCTATATTCCATGTCTATGAATTTAACTATTCTAGGCACATAGTATAA
The DNA here is from genome assembly GCF_949987535.1 of Balaenoptera acutorostrata. Taxonomy (NCBI): domain Eukaryota; kingdom Metazoa; phylum Chordata; class Mammalia; order Artiodactyla; family Balaenopteridae; genus Balaenoptera; species Balaenoptera acutorostrata. The sequence goes on from NC_080085.1 coordinate 75,867,853, forward strand.
GTGGATCCACACAATATTCGTCCTTTTTTCTGGCTTATTTCATTAGCATAATATCTTCAAGATTCATCCATGTTGCAGCATATATCAGAATTTCAATCTTTCTAAGGCTGAATAATATTCTACTGTGCGTATATATCACATTTTGTTTATGCATTCATCAGTTGATGGATATTTGGGTTCTTCCCACCCTTTGACTGTGGAATAATTCTGCTGTGATCATTGTTGAACAAATATTTGCTTAAGTTTCTGCTTTCAATTCTTTGGGTATATACCCAGAATTGGAGTTGCTGAAATATACAGTATTTCTTTGTTTTACTTTTTGAGGAAATGGCATACAGTTATCCCCAGTGGTATCATTTTACATACTATGTATGGGTGTTCCAATTCTCCACATCCTCACCAGTATTTGTTATTTTCTGATTGTGTTTGTTCATTTGTTTTTTTAATAGTCATTCTAATGGCTATGAGGTGGTAACCCACTGTGGTTTATTTCAGCTTTAAGTATTATGTTAGCCGTCAGGTTTTCATAAATGCCCTTTGTCAGGTTGACGAAGGTCCCTTCAACTCTTAGTGTCTTATTTTAATCATGAAAAAATGTTGGCTTTTGTTCAGTGTTTTTTTCTGTATCAATTGAGATTGTCATGTATCTTTTCCCTTCATTCTACTAATATGCTTTATTATATTGATTGACATTTGATTGTTGTCTCAGTCTTCCTGGGATAAATCCCACTTGATCATTGGATATAATCCTTTTAAAAATGCTGTGGGGTTTAGTTTGCTAGTACTTTGTTGATGATGTTTATATCTGTATTCATGACAGATGTTTTTCTGTTTTCTTGTGATAACTTTTCCTTATTAATACGGCAATGCTGGCCTCATAAAATAGTTGTAAATTGTCCCCCCCCCTTTTATAATTTTTGGAAGAGTTTGAGAAAGATTAATGTTAATTCTTCTTAAAATGTGTGGTACAATTTACAAATGAAGCCATTGGTCCTAGCCTTTTCTTTGTGGGTGTTTTTTTTTATTTTTTTATCGAAGTAGGTTGATTTAAAGTATTATATTACATCCTCACCAACAATTGTTATTTCTTGTCTTTTGATAATAGCCATTCTTACAAGTGTGAGGTGGTATCTCCTTGTGATTTTGATTTGCATTTCCCTGATGATTAGTGATGTCAATCATCTTTTCATGTGTCTGTTTGCCATCTGTATGTGTTCTTTGGAAAAAGGTCTATTCAGGTTCTCTGCCCATTTTTTAATTGTGTTGATTTTTTTTAGTGCTGAGTTGTATGAAATCTTTGTATATTTTGGATAGTAACCTCTTATGGATATACTGTTTACAAATATCTTCTCCCATTCAGTAGGCTGCCTTTTTATCTTCTTGGGAGTTTCTTCCACTATGCAAAAACTTTAGTTTGATGTAGTCTCATTTGTTTATTTTTGCTTTTATTTCAACTGTTTGAGGAGATATATGTAAAAAAAAAAATAATGCAAAGACCAATGTCAAAGAACATACTGGCTCTTTTCTTCTAGGAGTTTTATGGTTTCAGGTGTTACATTTAAGCCTTTAATACATTTTTAGTTTACTTTTGTGTATGGTGTGAAAAAGTATTCCAGTTTGATTCTTTCACATGGCACTGTCCAGTTTTCTCAGCACCATTTATTGAAAATGCTGTCTTTTTCACATTGTATATTCATGCCTCCTTTGTCATAGATTAATTGACCATATAAGTGTTGTTTCATTTCTGGCTCTCTATCCTGTTCCAGTGATCTATGTATCTGTTTTTTTGCCAGTACCATACTGTTTTGATTACTGTGGCATTGTATTGGGTTGGCCAAAAAGTTCATTTGTTTTTTTCCATAAGATGTTACAGAAAAACCTGAATGAATTTTTGGCAACCCCAAGAGTATAGTCTGAAGTCTGGGAGGGTCATAATTCCAGCCTCTTTTTTCTCAAGATTTCTTTGGCAATTTTGGTTATTTTGTGGTACCATATGAATTTTAGGAATACTTTTTAGTTCTGTGAAAAATATCACGGGTATTTTTATAGGGATTACATTAAATCTGTAGATTGCTTTGAGTATTATTGCCACTTTAACAATATTAATTCTTCTAATTCAAGATCATGTGATATCTTCCAATTTATGTGTATCCTTATCAAATTCCATCATCATTGTTTTATAGTTTTCACAGTATATGTCTTTCACCACCTTGGTTAAGGTTATTCTTTTCATGGCAATCATTTCATAAGGTATGCAAATGTCATATCATTATGTAGTACATCTGAAATTAACATAATATTATACATCAACTATATTTCAATAAATATATAAGAAATTAGAAATATGATGCAGATTAGTGTCCAATTAGATTGTTGTAGCATAATAGTAATGAAAATATAACAATGCAAACTAATTATATTAAATATAGATATAAAATACAATGTTATACTATGTTTTTTAAAAATATTTTTACAGAAACTATAATGTTGTGAATCTAAAATTACTGGTTACTCATGATAATATGGATTTTGGTCCTTTTTCCCAGTTTAGTTACACAGTACGTAATAATTCCTCTCATGAAGCCGTGAATGGGGAAGACCCTCCATGTATTCCTTCCTTTTTGAGTAGGCATTCAATAAATGTTTAAGTGGATGAATAAATTCTTGTACTCTTTTTAGAAAATATTTCAGTTAGCTAGAGACTAAATAGCCTTCAATAACAAAATTACCTAAATGTGTCTCAAAGGTGTTTAGAAAAATCAATTATATAAGAGTGGAAGGGGTAATTTACCTCCAAATATAGTATAGATACAATATATAGTACGGATACTACCAATTTCTTCACAACTATGAGTTAAAATATGGTTGTGAGGATGTTACCTGAAAGGTGGTTTCGCCTCTTGGTGGGTGTCGAGCCAATAGACACGACCAAGCCAAAGATCTGGAGAAGGAAGTATTTATTATTACCTGCAGCAAGTAAGAACAACAGGGGTCTTTCCCAAAACAGTGTCTCCCTGAATAGCAAAAATTGGGGAAGTTTTAAGCTAAGGGTACATGCATATTCATGAAGGGGCTTAAGCAGAGGAGAATTCAGCATAGAATTGGGGCAAAGGTCTACAGAGTCCAAGCTTTAGTTGATTGAAGTCAGGAGAGTCAACATCATCATTCCATCCTCCGCCTGGTTGGGGGCCTTAGCTCCTGCAGAACTCCAAGATATATTATGTATATCCCTTGAGGAGGAACTAGGACACTGCTTTATCACTACACTATTGTCTGACTGCCTTTTCTCTTTTCCTGCATTCCTTTGTTCCCTTAAGATCATAAGTTACTGGAACTTCCCTGGCGGTCCACTGCAGGAGGCACGGGTTCAATCCTTGATCAGGGAACTAAGATCCCGCATGCCGTACGCACACCCCTCCCCTCCAAAAAATGATCATTAAGACCTGTTCAAGGGCAAGCATTGTGGTTGTGGCTAGGCTTAGATCACAAAATGGCTTAGGCAAAAATGGCTTCTCTTATGTCAAGAAAGCCATTCCTACTTCTCATTCTCTGGGGACCCCCCTAACATATCTGCTTACAGGGAGGAAAAGCAAAACCCAGTGGGGCTTTTGAAGTTTTACCTCTCTCTTAAGTTTCTGCAACTATTATTTCAAATATATATATATGAACATTGGACCCACAAACTGTCTCTTTTGGGCAACCTTCCAACTTCTGAGATGCCTGAAAAAATCTGACGTATTACAGCTGTTATAATTAACCAGATCCTGATAAGATTTAATATATGGTTAGACATTATTAGTCTGCATTTAATCTCCAAAATTAATCACGAAAGAGACAAATGAAACAAGATGCTTTAGAAAGAGAGGTGGTGTTATTTAGTAGTTAATATTCTGGCTCTTTAAGGACAGACTGCCTGGATTCAAATTCTGATTGTGTTGTTTAGCAGCTTTATGACCAGCAGTTTACTTTACCAATCTGCACAGCCTATTTCCTTATCAATGTAATTAGTATAAGAATAGAGTTGTTAAGAGGATGAAATGAGTTACTTTACATGAGCTATGAGAAGTACCTGTCATATAGAAAGTGATTATTCAGTGTTAGCTATGATTGTTATTGATATTGACACTGTAGCTTGAATTCATTCCAGAACATAAAGATTGCTTTAACATAAGGAATTGAAATTCTCATACCTTCTCCTCACATTTCTATAAATAGGAAGAATAATAAAATCAAGATTTGTCTAAGTCTGCTTATATTTCTACGTGTTACAGATATTAGCACAGACCTTCTGGTATAAAACCTGTTCAAAGATGCCGTGACAATTCCAAGCTTAGGTTTTATCTAACCTTATTCCGCTTGAATGTATTCTCAATATTCAAAGTTAGTTTAACTGAAATTCAGTGAAGAAAATGAATTATGGTAAGTTTTAGGCATACAGAATACATGTGGAGAGGGGATAAGATAATGGTTACTTCAAGGCAACAGTATTCCCTTTTGGTTCATATTTCATATTTGTTTTAATGTATGTAGAAACATAAGACAACACTAGGCTATAACTATTGTTTCTTGAGAATCGGTCCAAAAGACCTTCTAAAGAAAGTGGTAGGCTATTCGGACGTATTACGCAGCATGATTAATCACCACTTGTAAATAGTAGGATCTCAATAAAACTTGCTGAATTGAATGAATCAGCATTATACATATTATTTTCCACAAGAATTGAGAAAGTGCCATCTTCTCATCATTTGACTTTAGGTAAAGAGGAATCATTCTGAATACGTCTGTGTAGAAAAGTCTGTTCATTCAAATTTGATTTATTTTCACTAATCACTCTTAGCTGGTAGGGTATTATATAAATGGGATTCATATTCTATTTGGAAAAGGAATAAAATTGTTTTAAATGCATATGCCCTCTTAGGACTATTAATTCTATATCTATTCAAAAATTATCTATAATGAGTACATCAAAAAACAAACGGTTCTTCTCTGTTTATATGAGGGTTATATTTTTGGATTGTATTAATAAATGATTGTTTCTCATATATCGTAAGAGTGTGTCTTCTCTTTAAATGATATATATTTGCCTTTGGCTTGGTAAACTCTTTTCAACAGTGTCAGTCTACCATTTGTTTTTGTTTTTTTTTTAACATCTTTATTGGAGTAAAATTGCTTTACAACGTTGTGTTAGTTTCTGCTGTATAACAAAGTGAATCAGCTATATGTATACATATATCCCCATATCCCCTTCTTCTTGCGTCTCCCTCCCACCCTCCATATCCCACCCATATAATTGGTCACAAAGCACCGAGCTGATCTCCCTGTGCTATGCAGCTGCTTCCCACTAACTATCTATTTTACATTTGGTAGTGAATATATGTCAATGCTACTCTCTCACTTCATCCCAGCTTACACTTACCCCTCCCCATGTCCTCAAGCAGATTCTCTACATCTGCATCTTTATTCCTGTCCTGCCCCTAGGATAAATAGAACCATTTTTTTTCTCTTTTAGATTACATATGTATGTGTTAGCATACTGTATTTGTTTTTCTCTTTCTGACTTACTTCACTCTGTATGGTAGGCTCTAGGTCCACCCACCTCACTACAAATAACTCAATTTCGTTTCTTTTTACCGTTGAGTAAACACCTTTTAGTTTTATTGATCTTTGCTACTGTTTCCTTTGTTTCTTTTTCATTTATTTCTGATCTGATATTTATGATTTCTTTCCTTCTGCTAACTTTGGGGTTTTCTTTGTTCTTCTTTCTCTAATTGCATTAGGTGTAAGGTTAGGTTGTTTATTTGAGATTTTTCTGGTTTCATGAGGTAGGATTGTATGGCCATAAACTTCCTTTTTAGAACTGCTTTTGCTGCATCCCATAGATTTTGGGCCATCGTGTTTTCACTGTCATTTGTTTCTAGGTATTTTTAATTTCCTCTTTGACTTCTTCAGTGATCTCTTGGTTATGTAGTAGTGTATTGTATAGCCTCCATGTGTTTGTATTTTTTACAGATTTTTTTCCTGTAATTGATATCTAGTCTCATAGCATTGTGGTTGGAAAAGATACTTGATGTGGTTTCAATTTTCTTAAATTTACCAAGGCTTGATTTGTGACCCAAGATATGATCTATCTTGGAGAATGTTCCATGAGCACTTGGGAAGAAAGTGTATTCTGCTGTTTTTGGATGGAATATTCTATAAATATCAATTAAGTCTATCTTGCTTAATGTGTCATTTAAAGCTTGGGTTTCCTTATTTATTTTCATTTTGGATGATCTACCCATTGGTGAAAACGGGGTGTTAAAAAAAGCCCTGCACTATAATTGTGTTGCTGTCGATTTCCCCTTTTATGGCTGTTAACATTTGCCTTATGTATGGAGGTGCTCCTATGTTGGGTGCATAAATATTTACAATTGTTGTATCTTCTTCTTGGATTGATCCCTTGATCATTATGTAGTGTCCTTCTTTGTCTCTTGTAATACTCTTTATTTTAAAGTCTATTTTGTCTGATATGAGAATTGCTATTCCAGCTTTCTTTTGCTTTCCATTTGCATGGAATATCTTTTTCCATGCCCTCACTTTCAGTCTGTATGTGTCCCTAGGTCTGAAGTGGGTCTCTTGTAGACAGCATATATATGGGTCTTGTTTTGTATCCATTCAGCCAGTCTAAGTCTTTTGATTGGAGTATTTAATCCATTTACATTAAAGGTAATTATTGATATGTATGTTCCTATTACCATTTTCTTAATTGTTTTGGGTTTGATTTTGTAGGTCTTTTCCTTCTTTTGTGTTTCCCACTTACAGAAGTTCCTTTAGCATTTGTTGTAGAGCTGGTTTGGTGGTGCTGAATTCTCTTAGCTTTTGCTTGTCTGTGAAGGTTTTAACTTTCTGTCGAATCTGAATGAGATCCTTGCTGGGTATAGTAATCTTGGTTGTAGGTTTTTCCCTTTCATCACTTTAAATATGTTGTGTCACTCCTTTCTGGCTTGCAGAGTTTCTGCTGAAAGATCAGCTGTTAACCTTATGGGGAATCCCTTGTATGTTATTTGTTGCTTTTCCCTTGCTGCTTTTAATGTTTTTTCTTTGTATTTAATTTTTGTTAGTTTGATTAATATGTGTCTTGGTGTGTTTCTCCTTGGATTTATCCTGTATGGGACTCTCTGCACTTCCTGGACTTGATTGACTATTTCCTTTCCCATGTTAGGGAAGTTTTCAAGTATAATATCTTCTAATATTTTCTCAGACCATTTCTTTTTCTCTTCTTCTTCTGGGACCCCTATAATTTGAATGTTGGTGTGTTTAATATTTTCCCAGAGGTCTCTGAGACTGTCCTCAATTCTTTTCATTCTTTTTTCCTTATTCTTCTCTGCGATAGTTATTTCCACTCTTTTATATTCCAGCTCAGTTATCTGGTCTTCTGTCTCAGTTATTCTGCTATTGATTCCCTCTAGAGAATTTTTAATTTCATTTATTGTGTTGTTCATCATTGTTTGTTTGCTCTTTAGTTCTTCTAGGTCCTTGTTAAAGGTTTCTTGTATTTTCTGCATTCGATTTACAAGATTTAAATCACCTTTACTATCATTACTCTGAATTCTTTTTCAGGTAGACTGCCAATTTCCTCTTCATTTGTTTGGTGTGGTAGGTTTTTACCTTGATCCTTCGTCTGCTGCATATTTTTCTATCTTTTCATTTTGCATAACTTCCTGTGTTTGGGGTCTCATTTTCGCAGGCTGCAGGTTCGTAGTTCCCATTGTTTTTGGTGTCTGTCGCCAGTGGTTAAGGTTGGTTCAGCGGCTTGTGTAGGCTTCCTGGTGGAGGGGACTGGTGCCTGTGTTCTGGTGGGTGGGGCTGGATATTGTCTTTCTAGTGGGCAGGACTGCTTCTGGTGGTGTGTTTTGTGGTGTCTCTGAAATTAGTATGATTTTAGGCAGCCTCTCTGCTAATGTGTGGTGTTGTGATCCTTTCTTGCTAGTTGTTTAGGATGGGGCATCCAGCACTGGAGCTTGCTGGCCATTGGGTGGAGCTGGGTGTTAATGTTGAGACAGAAATCTCTGGGGGAGCTTTTGCTGTTTGATATTGCTTGGGACCAGGAGGCCTCTGGTGGTCCAATGTCCTGGACTCGGCTCTCCTGCCTCAGAGGCTCAGGCCTGACACCATGCCAGAGCACCAAGACCCTGAGGTGCCCAGAAAAATCGTGGGAAAACACCTTTGCCTCCTCAACTCCACGATGAGTGAGGATTTGCCACAGGCTTTGCCACTACGTCTTACCATTTGTTTGAATTATTACAAATTTTGAATTAGTGAAGTCCAAATTAAGAAGTTCTAAAGGGCCATTATAATAGTTAATGTGAGTATAGAATATATTGATACTTTAGAATTCCATTTAGTAAAAACAAATGGTGATATCTCCATGAATTAACCATTAATAGGTTAATTATGTAAAGCAATCCTATAATTTAATGCAAATAATAGAATAGTTTATTTTCTACTTCCTTAAAATTCAGGTCATTTAATTTCTACAAATAATTAGAAAGGGGATAATTTACTGATCTAGGGAAAAGACAGAAGTACATAAAATCACTAATCATATTAGAAAAATTAGATGCCATTTTGAGGATTAACTAAACTCTGAGCTTAGTTTTTAACCCAATCAAATGAGGGATGACAAAATTTAAATTCCCATTCTTATGGAAATATTAAAACATGTATGATCCCTACAGATGTAAAAAACAAACTTATGGTTACCAGAGGGTAAGGGAGGGAGATATTAATTGGGAGATTGGTATTGACATATACACACTACTATATATAAAATAACTAATAACTAATAAGGACTTACTGTATAGCACAGGGAACTCTACTCAGTACTCTGTAATGGCCTATATGGGAAAAGAATCTAAAAAAGAATTGATATATACATATGTATGACTGATTCACTTTGCTGTACAACTGAAACTAAGACAACATTATAAAGCAACTATACTGCAATAATTTTTTTTTTAAATATACGATCCTAACATAATAGATTCTGATACTTTAATTTTGATATTTTTTTCCATCCAAAGACTAGTAAAATGCTAGATCATTCTATACTTCCCTGGTGACCACTAAGGGGCCTTGAGATATTTTATGCATAGTAAAAATGGAAAACTAAAACCTCCAAAAAATGTATATGTAGAGTAGAATATTTTATAACCTGCATGGGAACTAGAAATAATAACCATGTTATGGCTAAACCATGGGAAATAAGACTCCCATATTTTGAATAAGACAGCCATATTTCATCATTATGTTTTTAGGTGGCTTCATTTGCTCTAATGATTATTGCAATTAAGATAATTTATAATATGATATGGTATATAATGTTTTTATTGTGACTTTTTTCTTTTCCATTGGTTCTTCCTGAATATAGTTCATACTTTTAATCCTGTGCCTTATCTTTCCATAATTCTCAGCCCAATTCATCCTCATTTGTCTGCCTGTATTGCTGGCTTTTCACTTTCTGAGACTTGCATTTCATTTGTCCTCCAGTAGTTCCTAATGACTGACTAGGTCCTGACAAATTGCCTTACCTAGACATCTAGGTGCCAAATTCACAAGTACTATGAAAGACAAAACAAAAAACAAAATAAAAATGTTTCCCAGAAACATTGAACTCAGTCTAAAAAATATATTTTGCTTTTTACATTCAAATTTAATCAAGCTTTGAGAACTGAACAACCTATTATAATGTTTTATCAAGAACTTATGTACCATGTGTGAATTACATTTATCTTTTAATTCTGTTCTTACAACAAATACCACTGTGTTCTTTTTCTATTAATACAATCACAGGCCTTGAATACTTTAAAAACATCTGATGTAAACATATGATCAGATTCATTTGATCCTATGAATGGTTTAGAAATAAGAAAAATATAAGTAGCAAACAAAACAGTGATGTGATTCTCAGAGAATGCCAAACATGGGTTTAGAGGATTGTACTGTGCTGCTTTTAATAGAGTATTCTTAAATCACTGAGAGGGAGTGATTATTTCAGTTCATCATTTCTACTTCTGTCACTATGTCATCAGAAGCTCTACTTTGGGTTTGGGAATAGCATCACTCTGAAAAAAGAACCAAGAACACTGTGTGTGGCCTAAGTATTCAGATAGAACATATATGTGAATTGCAATAAAACCATCCAACTCTATTAGATTAAGATGCAACCCATTATTCTGCTTTTGTTTCTTCTTATATTTCCTGTTTTCCAAGTAAGCTACAAATCAATGATTTGGTACAAGAATCTCAAAAATATAAATCAAAATCAAAACACTTCATTTTCAACCTGGAAATATTTTTTTCAAAGAGAAATACCATTCCCTTTTCAAGTGTCTCCTCTAAAATCTGGTAGTGAAGAACATAGTTTTTTTCTTTTAAAATATCCATAGGTAAGATTTTTTTTTTAGAGGACAATAAATGACATAGCTTCAAGAGCCCTGTCTTTCTGAAACAAGTTCTAAAAGTAAAGACTGTAAAATGCTGAAGTTAGTAGGTCAGCCCAGGTAATTAACACAATTCTCAAATGACTTCTAAGCCAAGCAATCCCTAGATCCCTTATCTTCCTACCTTAAAATATCTTGAGTTAAAAACGTGATTTCCAGGTCACTAATTTGTAATCCTTACATTTTATCAGTATCATAAATGATTTAAGAAGCTTTCAGAAGTTATTATAATTTCTGAATTTTTAGTTCATAAATTATAAAACTGCTATCAACAAATTTATCTTTTCTGAGATTTTCTTTAGAATAAATGTGGACTTTATCTGTACCAACTATTTAGAATACAATACAAAGATTCCAACCTTCTGTAACTTAAATGTGCAATGTAATGTAAGTAGTTAAATGGTATTGTGGAGTACTAGAAAGAAATCAGCCTTAGGATCAGACAGATCTTGGTTTGGCTTGAAACCTAACTCTTCATTTACTAGATTACATAATATTAGGCAATTTTTAAATCTTTCCGAGCCTGAGTTTCCATATCTGAAAAATAGATATAAATTTTTAACTTACAGACAGTGAATATTAAAAGACTTAATATATAAGAAAATATATAGCATATTGTCTGGCTCGTAACTGACACTCATTAGTCTGTAATTATTATTATGATTACTATTATACTGTTAATGTATGAGGATATGTAAGTCTTCCTTTTCTGATAGTGAAGACCAACATAAAAGACTGTTTTATATTTATGTGGGAATTTGCACCATAGTTAAAATTATAAAGTACATAGTTCATTTAAAAATTAATTTAGGTATATTGTTGTTCAAATTGTGTCTCCTACTATATAGCAACTCTGAAGGGAAATAGGTCATAACAGGTATCCCATAAGGCAAGTGTCAGTTTTGTCAGCTCCCACTTCAGCCTCATGAAGAAGTTTTGTTGTTATTTTCACAAAAGCTCTTTTGGATCTAAAAGAGCTAAAGTTATTTTTATAAATAGATATTTTCACTTAGTTAGCATGTTAATATTTATTTTACTCTGCTTGAAGAATGCATATTTGGAAGACATTTGAACGTTACCCACAGTAAATATATTAGTATGATAGTCAGCCTCTCCCTATTACTAATTTAATTATAGTTCATTTAGGCATGTAAAATGGATAGAAATTCTTTAACTGTATTTTAGAATGAAGAGAAGAAGGTCACAAGTACAACAAGTAAAACAATTATTTAAGAGCTAACATTTTTCTATAATGATTATCATTAAAATGCACTATCATTAGTTTTATTTACTTTGTCCTTTGGATTATTTCTCTCTTTCATTAAATTTTATTTCAAAACTAAGAAAGACAACAGCAAAATCAAATAGCATTTGGAGTATAGGGCGCTCTAAGTAGTAACACTTCAGTTTACAGCATTCTCCTGAGAATATCTTTTAAAATATATTCTTTTGTCTTTATATGATGATATGCAAAGCCTTAGTTTTATATTCTACATAATTATCTTTATTACAGTCTCTATCTAATTTTTGTTTGGTGTATAGATGAGAATATACATTTTTCTTTTTAATCTAGATCTAGGACTTGATCTTGATATTGACTTATACTAGGTAGCACATTTTCACTAAGGTTACTAGAACTGTGATGTGTGTATCTGCACAGACATAAATTCGGACAATTTTTGTAAAACAACATTAAGGTCTTACCAAGAAAACTTGGAAAAGGAGGGTGTTAATGAGTCTTTTTATATATAACAAATAGCCTTCCATGATGATTCCAAAAAGGAAAAAGCTACATGCACTCCTGGAAGACTTACAAACATATTGGAAACAAGTATAGCTCTTCACTTTGAAAACACTGTGATATGTTTTATTTTCAAATCTAACAGCTTTTTGCTTATGTTAAAGGAAACACTTGATAGACATCACAGATTCAATATATTATGGAAAATGTGTCTTAATTAAAATAACTTATCCAAAAGGAATCTTGAATCAACATGTACCAATACTTAGTGAGTGATTTGGCTGCTTTACTTGCAAATGATTATACCAGATTTCATAACTTATTATTCAGCATTCTATAATTGTTAATTTTCCATTAGTAGATTGAAATTGTTATTTTGAATAGAAATATATTCATATACAATACAAAAAACTTAGGTAGAATTACAAATGTAATTCCTATAAGAAAATTAATATATTTTCTAAGATAGGATCATTCATGATAAAATATTTTTAAATTTTAAAAAATACACCTTATTAAAAGAATTCTATCATTGATGCAGAAATCTGACCTCTGTATTTAACATAAATCACTCACAAATTTCATGAATCTTATAAAGCAAATGGAGGATAGTAATGTTACTAAGTCCAAGCTCGTACTGCTCCCTCACAACAGGCCGATAAATCGAGAGACGAAGTTTTGGGGCAAGGAATAGCGACTTTATTCAGAAAGCCAGCAGACTAAAAAGATAGTGGACTAGTGTCCCAAAGAACCATCTTCCCCAAGTTAGAACTCAGACTTCTTTATTAATACTAAAAGGGGTGGGGCGGGGGTGGCTGGTTGTTGCAAACTTCTTGGTGCCAGAATCCTTTGTTCTTGCACCTGTCCGTGTAGGTCAGGTCACAATGTTCCTGTAAACCTCCAACAAGACAAATGTTATTCTCTGTTCCACAACTTTTTACCTCTATATGAATGAAATGTGTTATAGATTTAAAGGTCAAGCCTGGAAGGCACAGCCTTGAGAATGGGCTATTATGTATATTTCAGGTTTTTTCTTCTTTGTTACAGGAACATTGTAACAAAATACTATCAACAGTCTTTAGAAAACCATATTAAAACAATAAATAAGCAAACATTTTAATACCATATTAAAAACTGGTTGGGAGACTGTCTACTTTCCCTTGCCTCACCCACTGTTCCCATTGGAAACCCCAAAGCATTAGCAATTGCTACATAAAAGTCTTTCACCAGCCTCAAACAAACTTCACACATCAATCTTCACATCTAAGGGACTATCATGTATGCATAGATTGTGTGACTGTCTCATCATTCTGGCTTGTAAGCCTCTTTTCAGATACTTTTTGTCCAGCATGGTGTAACCAAAAAAATATAAATAAAAAAAGCATTAGGTTCCCTTCAGTTAAATAACTTTTCCCCAAATAACACACAACAAAGAAGCAAAAAGACCACCAATTTCTCTTGACCCTACTGCTGTTTAAATCACAATTCTATATTATTCTCTTTCTTGTCCTTGCTGTAGTTCATTAAATCTGTGAATGTTACTTGTTGCTTTCACTTTTGTTCCACATGTAATCTGTATACCCCAATGAAGATAGTCAAATGCAGGTGCTGAACATGTTGTGTACTTTTCTGCTGCCAGGCATCTGGCTCAGAATTGCCATTATTTCACTCAGGGAAGACCTTCAAATGGAGTCTCACTGCAACCAAATGCTAAACAGTTTCACTCTCCTTGTTTCTTTGTCAAGTCACTATCAGCTGTAATCTAGAACTGCCCTTCAGACTAACTCATTCGGAGCAACTCCTTCCTATTGACTCAGTTCCTGACTGCAGATTTCCCTTTTCTCAGTTTTCACTGCCCACATCAGGTTTCATAAAAGATCTACGATTTTCCTGGTGTTTAACCTCTGTTCCTAGTCTAAATTTTACTTTGCTATTTCTACATTCCTTCTAACATGTTATGAGAAATCTAGCTGGGGAAAAATAACAGCAGTTACAACAATTACAAACTTTTGTTCACCTTGTTCTCCATTCCTCAAATACCTTTTTCACTCTTTTCTGCTCATCCAGGCCATGTCCATCCTTCAAAGCTAAGCTCACCTGTATTCTTTTTGTACACTTCTAAGGCTACCCTGTATTTTTTTTCTGCCGCTTTCACTGATTGTGGCAACCCTAAATGGTGATTATGATGATGAGATTACCATGATGACAGTGGTGTTGGTGCTGGTGCTTTTAGTGACTAGGATAGCTAATATTTAATGAGTATTTCCTGTTGTGTTCAGAAAAACCTCTTTGGAATTGGCACTAGTTTACTGATGAGAAGAGTTAAGCATTAGGGAAGATAAGCAAATTTTTTAAAGTCACTTAATTAAGTGTCAGAATGGAAATTAAGCATTTGAGTAAAAAGCCTAAGTTCTTGATAACTACACCACACTGTGTCCTCTCAAATTTTATTAATTTTTAAAATGCAATTAATGCAATATTTAATAAGTTTTTGACATCTCGAGATTTTGTCATTTATTATTGTTAAACACATATAGTTGCTTTCAGTAAATGTTTATAAGCTAATGGAAAAAATTACCTGAGCTTATCATATTTAATTTTATATATAGCTTACATTAGTTTTCTAGGACTGCCATAATGAAATAGCACAGACTTGATTACTTAAACAATATAAACGTACTTTCTAACAATTCTGGAGGCTAAAATTCCAAGACCAGATAAATTTAGAGTCCTAGATGAAAGTGATTTCAACTTTGATGCCATCATCATTTATCATAATTAAGTAACAACAAAATTTTAAAATATATTATCCCCAATATTAATAACTGATAAGCCTTCATAAATGGCAATATGTTTTGGTTTTAATGGAAACATTGCAGGCATTTGCTTTATATTATCCATATATAATATTTCCTTTCAAATAACAATTTCAGTCATTTACAACAGATGATATCTTAAAATATAATCACATATGATATATTAAAATATTTATTTCACACAGAAGGATACATCTTTTCTTCAGAGAAAAATCTTTACCTACTATAGGTTTAGAATGTTGGCTTAATTTATGCCACTCAGATCATTATATTATCTGCATGATTGCAAGTTTATATTACCTGCATAGCTATCTTAGCAAGAAGAAGCTTTAAGTTTGTGATTTGCTTTTGAGATTTAATTCATACACTTCCAAGACTCCAAATGTAGTAAAGTTCAAGCTACAGTAGCATTAAAAATGTGCATAAATTAATACCTTCATCAGACATTTACTGAGTGCCTTCTATTTGCCAGGAAAAGCACATGGATGAAGCTTTAACAGCTCTCCAAAAGAGAGTCAGCACAAAAATTTTATTTAAGCAATAACCTTGTCCCTTGGATTTAAGAGAGCAATTTTTCATATGGTCCAGCATCACCATATACAAAAAAATAGAAATTAATTTTCTGCATAGTTTTACATTCCCTCAGTAAGAAAATGATCTTTTCTTTTTTTTTTTTTAAATGAACCTGGGAGGGAGACATTTTATTTATTTATTTATTTTTAAATTTTATTTATTTATTTATTTATTTATTTATTTATTTATAGCTGTGTTGGGTCTTCGTTTCTGTGCGAGGGCTTTCTCTAGTTGTGGCGAGCAAGAGCCACTCTTCATCACGGTGCATGGGCCTCTCACTATCACAGCCTCTCTTGTTGCGGAGCACAGGCTCCAGATGCGCAGGCTCAGTAATTGTGGCACACGGGCCTAGTCGCTCCACGGCATGTGGGATCTTCCCAGATCAGGGCTCGAACCCCTGTGCCCTGCATTGGCAGGCAGATTCTCAACCACTGCACCACCAGGGAAGCCCCAAGAAAATTATCTTTTCTATAATGAGTTTTGGGAACTAAGTTAACACCATTAGAAGAAGGCTAAGTTTCCATTTAATCTCCATGGCTCACTTGAGAAATGGAATTTACAAAAGAAAAACAGAAAAAATATGAAGCTATTTGAGAAATGCCTAAATATGAAGTTATGCTCTCTATGTTAGCAGCATGTGGTTCTGTGTCTTTACAACATTTGAACTATGGTAAAAGGCACATTCTCTAAAATAACTGCATTCAGATTTTCAACTTCAAACTCAGAGGATTGCCAAGAATGTCTTTACAAAGTATCTATATTTTAATTTTTTTAAATTTATATTTCCAAATTGCCTTCCAAAGTGACCTGCAAAATTAACGACACCTTCACCAATTTTTTAAGATAATGCCTTCCATTTTTTTCTCAAAGTAAATTTTTTACAAAAGAGTTTTGCAGCAAAAGCAATCTCAAAGGTTTATTGTTCTGATATCTGTTTCACTGCTACTCAGAAAAACATAAGAAACTCAAGTATTATCCTTAAAATTAAATAAAACCAGACTGCAGTAACTTCTGTGATTTCAGAACAATGGTGGATTAAGAAGCTCCAGACCCTTGTCCTCTATGGAAATATCAAGTAAGCAACTACAGATTGATTTAAAAAGCTTCATGAGAGCTCTGGAAGCAAATCAAGGATATACAGCAGCCAAGTAAATGTCTGATCAAGAAAAAGTCACATTCAAATCAATAGAAATTTCATGGCATTTATGCTTGCTCTTGTACCAGGGTAGCACAGCATAATTGGAAGAAGGCAACTTATTTCTTGATTTCCCCCTTAAGATACAAGAAATGAGTGGAATTTTTGGCCACATTCTGGTCTATCTGTAGGGTATGCAACAAACTAATTTCAGTATTGCCTAACTCAATGCTCAGATGAGAATAGCAGTATGGTTTGGATGCCAAGTTGGAAGCCACAAAAAGTAGTGGCAGGTACAATAGCACATGAAAATTGCAGGACTACAGACCATGGATACCTGGGGGCAAGCGATTATAGGCAAAGGTATACAAAAGAATATCTAAGGTCTGACAAAGAAGCAGAGGTGAGACTTAGAGAAATTAAGATATGTATAAGCAACTGTGTATATGTGAGATTGGAATAAAAAAGCCCACATGCAAGTCCACAGATATGCATGCTCAGAAAAGGCCTGAGAACTCAACTTTCATGCTGGGCTGATTAGTGAAATACTTCCCCCACACAGAGCCATTAGGCAAAGGTTAGGGAAAGTGGCTGTTTTTCCAAATACCCAATTTTAACAAACGATCACAAGGAAACATGGAAACATGGCTCATTCAAAAGGGACAAAATAAATATCAGGAAACTGACCCTAAAGAACAACAGATTTTAAAGTTTCTAGACAAATAACTTAAACAACTTTCTTAAATATTTTCAAAGAGCTAAAGGAAAACACAGAAAAAGAACTAAAAGAAATCAGGAAAGCAACATATGAACAAAATAAGAATATCAAGAAAGCGATAGAAATTACAAAAAAGAAGCAAACAGAAATTCTGGACCTGAAAAATACAATACTGAATTGAAGAATTTACTAGAGGGCTTCAATAGCAGACTTGAACCAGCAGGAAAAAACCCATGAATTTGAAGACAACTTGTATGAAATTTTCAAACCTAGAACACAAAGAAAAAAGAATGAAAAACAGTGAGTGGAGCCTTAGAGACTTAAGAGCCATCATCAAACAGACCAATATATGCATAACTGAAATCCCAGAAAGAGAAGAGAGAGAAAAGGAGCAGAGACCTTCTTTGAAGAAATCATGATAAAGAATTCCCAAAATTTGAGGAGGGATATAGATTTAAAATACGGGTAGCTAAATGAACTTCAAATAGGATAAACCCAAAGAGACCCAAACACATTGTAATGAAACTGTTGAAAGTAAAAGACAGATCAGTTTTGAAAGCAGCAGACGTGACTCAACACATACAAGGAATCATCAATAAAATTATTAATAATTTTCTGATCAGGAACCTTGCAAGACAGAAGGCAGTGGGATGATATACATTTGTCCTTCAGTATCCATGGGGAATTCATTCCAGGACCCACCGCAGATACAAAAATCTGTGGATGGGTTCAACATGTGGAACCCAGGGATATGGAGGGCTGACTCTATTTAAAGTACTGAAAGAAAAAATATATATATCAAATGAGAATTCTATATCTGTGAAAACGGTCCTTCAAAAATGAGGGATAAATTAAGATATTCCCAGATAAGCAAATATTGAGAAAGTTTATTATGACTAGACCTTCACAACAAGATATGTTAAAGGGAGTCCTTCAAGTTGAAATGAAAGGATCCTATACAGTAACTCAAAGCCAAAAAATACATAAATTTCTCAGATAAAGGAAGATGCATGACTAATATAAAAACCATTATTATTAATATTGATTCATAACACCACTTTTTATTGTTCTACAAGATTTAAAAGTCAAAACCACAAAAAAATGATTATAAATCTATGGTAATAAGTACACAATACACCATAATGTAATCTGTGATGTCTATAGCATAAAAGGAGGGGCATAGCTGTAAAGGAGTAGAGTTTTTCTATGTGATTGAAATTAAGTTGAAATCACATTAAAATAGATTGTTATAACTTTAGGACATTATATGTAATCTCCATGGTAATTACAAAGAAAATATATAATACTCACAAATGGAAATGAGGAGAAAATCAAAATGTTTCACTACAAAAAAATATCAACTAAACAGAAAGAAAAGCAGTGATATGGAGTAAGGTACAGAAAAGCTATTATAAGACATACAGAAAACAAAGAACATAATGACAATTTTGTCCTTCCTTATCAGTAATTACTTTAAGTATAAATGAATTAAACTCCTCAATCAAAAGTCATGGATTAACAGATTTTTTTAAAGGATCAGACTATATGCTGTCTAAAAGAAACTCACTTCAGAGTAAGTACATTCCAGAATGGAAAAAGATATTTCATGCAAATAGCAACCAAAAGAGAGCAGGGCTAGCTATATTATATCAAACAAAATAGACTTTAAGTAAAAAACTTTTACAAAAGACAAAGGAGGTTTTACTTATAAAAGGGTCAATTCACCCATAAGATATAATAATTATAAAAATAGAAGAAACAAATATCAGCACTCCTAAATATATGAAGCAAACGTTGACAGAGTTGAAGGGAAAATTATGTGGATCTACAATAATACTAGGAGACTTCAATATACCAATATCAATAACCCATAGAACAACTGGACATAAGTTCAATATGGAAATAGAGGATTTCAGCAACTCTGTAGAATAATTGGACTTAACAGACCTTTATAGAACAAACCACCAAACAATGGAAAAATAAGATTTTTTCTCAAATGCATGTGGAATATTACCAAGGTCAGACCATATCTTAGACTGCAAAATGTCTTAATAAATTTTAAAGATTGAAATCATATGAAGTACTCTTCTGATCACAGTGGCATGAAAATAGCTATCAACAGTGGAAGGAAAATTAGAAAACCCACAAATGTGTGGAAATTACAATACATTTTTTTTCACTTAAATTTTTTATTGTGATTTGGGTTGGGGTTCTAAGATAAACACATTTTTTATTAAAGTATAACTGATTTACAATACTATATTAGTTTCAGGTGTACAGCATAGTGATTCAAAATTTTTATAGATTATGCTCTGTTTATAGTTGTTATAAAATATTGACTATATTCCCTTTGCTGTACAATATATCCTTGTAGCTTATTTATACAATACACTCTTAAACAACGAATAGGGAAAAATGAAATCACAATGGTAATTAGAAAATATCTTGAGCCAGTGAAAAGATGTATCAAAATACCAAAACTTATCATAAGCAGCAAAAGCAGTGTTAAGCAGGTAATTTTTAGCTATAGATGCTTACATTAAAAAAGAGAAAGGATGTCAAATCAAAAAGCTAACGTCATTCCTCAGCCACTATGGAGAACAGTATGGAGGTTCTTTAAAAAGCTAAAAATAGAGTTACCATATGATCCAGCAATCCCACTCCTGGGCATATATCTGGAGAAAACCATAATTCGAAAATATACATGCACCCCAGTGTTCATTGCTGAACTATTTACAATAGCCAGGACATAGAAGCAACCTAAATGTCCATCAACAGAGGAATGGATAAAGAAGATGTGGTACATATATACAATGGAATATTACTCAGCCATAAAAATGAACAAAATAATGCCATTTGCAGCAATATGGATGGACTTAGAGATTGTCATACTTAGTGAAGTAAGTCAGACAGAGAAAGACAAATATCATATGATATCACTTATATGTGGAACCTAAAAACAAAACAACGTACAAATGAATTTATCTACAAAACAGAAATAGTCACAGATGTAGAAAACAAACTTATGGTTACCAAGTGAGAAAGGCAGGGGAAGGGATAAATTGGGAGATTGGGATTAACATATTCACACTAATGTACATAAAATAGATAATAAGAATCTACTGTATAGCAAAAATTAAAAAGAAAAATAAAACTAAATTGAAACAGAAGGAAGGGAATAAGAAATATTGACACAGAAATAAACAAAATCAAGAATTAAAAAATAGAGAAAATCGATGAAACCAATAGTTGGTTCTTTGAAGGCATCAACAAAATTGGCAAACCTTAAGTTGCATTAAGAGGAAAAGAGAGAAGACTCAAGTAGCTAAAATCAGAAATTTAAAAAAAACACATTGTAATTACTATGAGCAACTGTATGCCAGTTTTGGGATAACTAAATGAAGTGGACAAATTCCTAGAAATACACAACCTCACAAGAATGAATCATGAAAGAAAAGAAAATATAAACCAACTTGTAACTAGTAAAAAGTGATTGAATCAGTAATCAAAAAACCTCCAAACAAAGAAGAGGCCTGAACCAACATGGCTTCACTGGTGAATTCTACAAAATATTTGAAGGGGAATTAATAACAATCCTCTTCAAACTCTTTCAAAACATTGAAGCGGTGGGAGCACTTCCTAACTCATTCCATGAGGTCACCATTACCCTGATTCCAAAGCTAGACAGACACTACAAGAAAAGAAATCTGCAGACCAATATTTCTTATGAATATAGATGCAAAAATCTTCAACAGAACACTAGCAAACAGAATTCAGTAGCACATTAAATGGACTATAAGCCATGATAAAGTGGGATTTATTCCTGCAATGTGAGGTTGTTTCAACATATAAAAATAAATCTATGCAATACCCTATAATTAATATAACAGAAAAAAATCATCTCAACTGATGCAGGAAAAGCATTTTACAAAATTAAATACCCTTTCATTATTAAAAAAAAAATTCAACAAACTAGAAAAAAGAGGGAAGCTACCACAACATAATAAAGGCCATTATAAAAGTCACCATATCAATGGTACTGAAAGGTTTTCCTATAAGATGAGGAACAAGACAAGCATGCCCACTTTTGCCACTTCTACTCAATATAGTACTGGAGGTCCTTGCCGGGGAAATCTCTCTCTCTCTCTCCCTCACACACACACACACACACACACACACACACAGGCATCCACATAGGAAATGAAAAAGAAATATTTCCCAGCAAGAACTTCCCAAAGCATATTGCTCCTTTAGAATATGCCCATCTCCGATACATGCTGGAGTATATACAAGGACAGCTAAGACAATTAGATAATTAGATATTGAATGTTTGATTGACTCAATGTGAATCAAACCATTTCTTGAACAAAGGAAAGATTAGGATAAGTGAGTTAAGTGAAACCTGAATGCCTTCCATTCTATGGTGCCAAGGGATTGTTCCTTTCTAAAAAAAAAAAAAAAAAAAAAAGTAATTTTTAAGGATATTCATATCCTATTACCCTGATTGTCCATACAATATTGTGACAGAATGTCCAAAAGAATCTTTAAAGATTAAGAAGATTTGCAGATGAATCATTTATTTGAATTACACAGACAAAAAGAGAGTAATGCCACCCTGGGCCAATTGTCTTCAAAGAAACACAGCCTAAATGGTGCGGGGGACCCAAAACTAACCTTAACTGGTGGTTGGAAAATGATGCCTGGAAGCTAGAATAGTAACAAGAAAAGTATGTTCATCTTACCATCAAATTTTTAAGCTTCTACTCATTGTAAACCTCTATGTGCTTGTGTTAGTACTTAAATTCCACCATTGTATGAGGTTGAAAAGACATGTAAACAGCTTTCATTATTGCAAATTCAACAGTCATCATCTTTGCCTAAACAGTCAAAGGGTACAAACTTCCAGTTAGAAGATGAATGAGTTCTGAGGATCTAATATACAGCATGGTGACTATAGTTAACAATACTGTGTTGTATACTTGAAAATTGCTAAGAGGGTAGATCTTAAATATTCTCACCACACACACACAAAATGGTAACTATGTAAGATGATGGATATTTTAACTAACCTTATTGTGGTAATCATTTCACAATATATATGTATATCAAATCATCACATTGTATATCTAAAACTTAATGTAGTATGTCAATTATATCTCAGTAAAGCTGGAAAAAAGATAAAAGATGGAAATATGTTTATTTTCTTGATGGGAATGACATATTGTAAACAACGTTGTGGAAGTCTCGGCCTTGAGATTCTTCAAGAAATATCTCTGATGAGTAATGAGTACTCCATGGAGAAGCTTCAGAACATAATCAAATTTGAAAAGTATTTTGAATCATGTCTACAATTTCATGCCAAATGACATAATTGTGATGCCAATAAAAATCAAAG
Organism: Balaenoptera acutorostrata; assembly: GCF_949987535.1. Classification (NCBI taxonomy): domain Eukaryota; kingdom Metazoa; phylum Chordata; class Mammalia; order Artiodactyla; family Balaenopteridae; genus Balaenoptera; species Balaenoptera acutorostrata. The sequence continues at coordinate 75,890,712 of NC_080085.1, forward strand.
AAAGAGGCTTGTATCTTGAAGTTTATGTTTGTGCATATAACAATTAACACTAGCCCTGCTGTTGAACCATGCATAGTCACATCTATGGTTACATTCCAGACATAAATAATAATCATGACACCTCACTTTAATGGAGGTTAGGGAGCAATAATAGTGAAATATTTAGGATTGGTGGGCAAATTTTAAGTTTACTTTAATTCGATTTATTTCTTTTAGAAGTAGATGTGCCTAAATTTCTACTGGAATTTTGCACACCCACTAGGAGAAAAAAAGATATTCTCACACTTATCCCCTTTTTAGATTAGATACACAGCATCCTGAAGAAATGAATGTTAGCAGATCTGAGGAGCAGTTCCATGCTGTAAACCATGCGGAACAAACTCTTCATAAAATGGAGAACTACCTGAAAGAGAAACAATTGTGTGATGTGCTACTCATTGCTGGACACCTCCGAATCCCAGCCCATCGGTAAATATCCTTATGCAGACAGATCATTTAATGACTATAGCTAGCATGAATGAGAAAGAATCAGTCCATTGATTACGAATTGGAGCATTGAGGAAAATAGATCTTTATGTTTTTGTATTGAAAAAGCACTAGCCTATATGATCTGTTTCCCTGTGTGATATTTAGAAGAGCCAAACTTTAGAGAAATTGATGAAGAGAAACAGCACAAATTGTCTAAACAAAATCAACTTACTTAATTTACCTTTCTAATTTCACTACACTTTACTGAACTATGAAAGATTTATGCAGAAAACGTACTCATCAGTGTTAAAAACTTACTGACTATATTTCATGTTTTTCAGTGAGATTATGGACTGATTTAATTTCCTATGAAACATTCCTATTTCCAGGTTGGTTCTCAGTGCAGTGTCGGATTATTTTGCTGCAATGTTTACTAATGATGTGCTTGAAGCCAAACAAGAAGAGGTCAGGATGGAAGGAGTCGATCCTAATGCACTTAATTCCTTGGTGCAGTATGCTTACACAGGTAAGTGCTTGGCATGTATTAACTCATTCAATCCTCACAATAATTCTATATTATATAACCCACATTATTATTATTCTAACTCTGTAAGTGAGAAAATTGAAGGATAGACCAGTTAAGTAAATTTCCTAAAGTAGTAAGTGGCAGAATCAGTATTTAGATACAGTAGTATAAAAGAGCAAGAGGTAAATAATATGCTATAAAATGTTTGACCATGAGAAAATAGAGCTATTTTAACACAAAGCTACAGGAGCATGTCTCTCTTTCTCTTTTGAAAGGTGTGGGTACATTCTTGTTTGTAAAAGTGAGAGTGGAAGTGGGATAGTCTAACTCTATAGACTTAGTCTCTTCTTTTGAAATAATAAAGTCATATTTAATCAAACTATGTAACAAAAGTAACAGGATGAGTTTGGGGGCCAAGAAAATTTATTTATTTATTCATTCCAACTTTATTAAGGAATAATTGACAAATATAATTGTAGATACTTAAAGTATACAACTTGATTGTATATATATATATCATGTATATACACATATATGTGTGTGTGTATATATATACATATACACACAGATATATACATATATATATATAGTGGAATGATTACAAAGATCAAGGTAATTAATTCACACATCATCTCATATAGATAACTCTTTTTTTTGGTGAGACTGCTTAAGATACACTCTCAGAAACTTTCAAGTATGCAGTACCCAATACCGTATTATTAACTAGAGTCACCATGCTGTACTTCTTATCCTGAGAACTTCTTATAACTGAAAGTTTTTACCCTTCGATCTACATTTCTCCATCTTCCCTTTCCCACCCCTATTTCACATACAAGTGATCCCATACAGTATTTGTCTTTCTCTGTCTACCTTAGTTCAGTTAGCATAATGCCCTCCAGGTTCACCCATGTTGTCACAAATGGCAGGATTTCCATCTTTCTCATGGTTGAATAGTATTCCATTGTGTGTGTGTATATCACATTTTATTTTTCCATTCATGTGCCAAAGAACATTTAAGTTGTTTCCATATCATGTGAATAATGCTGCAATAAACAAGGGAGAGGAGCTATCTCTTTAAGATCTTGTTTTCGTTTCCTTTGGAGTGGGATTGCTGGATCACATGGTAGTTCTATTTTTTTTTATTTTTTAGGAGCCTTCATACTGTTTTTCTTAATGGCTGAACCAATTTACATTTTCACCAAAAGTGCACAAAAGTTCCCTTTTCTCCAAAGCCTCATTAACATTGACTATCTCTTCTCTTTTTTATAATAGCCATCCTAATAAGTATGAGATAATATCTCATTGTGGTTTTGATATGCATTTCCCTGATGAGTAGTGCTGTTGAGCACCTTTTAACATACCTATTGCTCATTTGTATGTCTTCTTTGGAAAAAAATTTCTATCCACGTTCTTTGCCCATTTTTAATTGGATTATCTGCTTCTGTGCTATTGAGTTGTATGAGTTCTTTATATATTTTGGATATTAAACCCTTAACATATATATGGTTTGCAGATATTTTCTCTCATTCTGTAGGTTTCCGTCTCTATTTTTTGCTTCCTTTGCTGTGGCGAAGATCTTTAGTTTGATGTAGTCCCACTTGTTTATTTTAGCTTTTGTTCACTGTGCTTTTGGTGTCTTACCCATGAACTTATTGCCAAGACCCAAGGAACTTTTATACTATGTTTTCTTCTGTGAGTTTTATTGTTTCATTCATTGAGAAATAAATATTATTCTTAATAAACAGGCCAAGTTTCAATGTCTACAGCAGGTGAATCTGAGAATAGTTCATACTGCTCTGAGTTTCATAAAATATAGGCAGGGCTCTCCCTTCAAAATCCAGGATAAGAAACAACACAAGAAACTTTGCCAATGGGCTGGATCCCTTTACAACACATTTTAGAGGTTGAACCAAATACATAGCAGCTTACAGTTTTTATTATTCTTTTTTATGGTTATGCAATCAGATAGAATTCATATTAAGGTATTTTACAAAGCAAAATTATAAAAAAATACTTTATAGTTTATATAATCCATATGAAATATCATTCTTTATAACTTCCCTACAGCTTGGCTAAAACAGAAATATAGGAATATATCTTATCAAAATAATTACAACATTTGCAATAATTCATCAATAACTCTTGCTTCAAAAATAATACAGATATATCAATATAAAGGAAACAGCTTAAATTGCTCTGATCTTGGCTTTTAAAAATCTTTACACTGGGGCTTCCCTGGTGGCGCAGCGGTTGAGAATCTGCCTGCTAATGCAGGGGACACGGGTTCGCGCCCTGGTATGGGAAGATCCCACATGCCGCGGAGCAACTAGGCCCGTGAGCCACAACTACTGAGCCTGCGCGTCTGGAGCCTGGGCTCCGCAACAAGAGAGGCCGCAATAGTGAGAGGCCCGCGCACCGCGATGAAGAGTAGCCCCCGCTTGCCACAACTACAGGAAACCCTAGCACAGAAACGAAGACCCAACATAGTAATGAATCAATCAATAAATAAATCTTTAAAAAAAATCTTTACAGATATTTTTAAACAGAGTCTGTTTTTTATACCTAAGAAAATAATCGTATAAGCAATTCTTTATCTGAGGACTCTTGGCAATATTTTATTTCTTTTAAACCAGTGCTGGGCATTAATTCCAGGTGTAGTATTTGGGCAAAGTCATCCTTATCAGCTAATAAATACAGATGCAAAAAATGGACATATAAGCCTAGTGTTACTTACCCAGACATTTTCCCACACAAATGACAGGTACCTGTATTGCCCATTGTATGATCCTTATACAATATGGCATAATGCTTCTTGAGTCATAATGTAGACAGTTTTTAATATTAGATTTAGATGCAGGTCTAAGATGATAAAGAAACAAGAAATTACTTTTTGTTGCAATGGTGGTACTCACTGTTCATTTGCTCCAGTTGTTTTTGATAATCTGGTATGGCTCCCTTCAGCCATCTCATTAGTGCTTGTACATACTCACTTGCATATATTCACCTCAAAAGGTATTCCCTGAATAGTTACTGTACACTAGAAAAAATAGCCCTGTTGATGAAAGAAACTGAAAATTTTAACTATCTAGCATATTTGTGTCTTACTTTACGGAATATATAATCATTCTTTACTTTTTCAAACCATTTAGGTGTCCTGCAATTGAAAGAAGATACTATTGAAAATTTGCTGGCTGCAGCTTGTCTCCTGCAGCTGACTCAAGTCATTGAAGTCTGCTCCAATTTTCTTATAAAACAGCTCCACCCTTCAAACTGCTTAGGGATTCGATCGTTTGGAGATGCCCAGGGCTGTACAGAGCTCCTGAGTGTGGCACATAAATACACAATGGTAAAATCAATTGCTTCATGTTAACTTGTAGTGATAATATATTAACACAATGTCTAAACTAATTATATGTTTACTGATATGTGTTTGTGTGTGTGTGTATGTTTGTGTGTGTAGAACCATTCCAAGGTAAAGATTATAATGTTGGGATAAAATTAAAAAGCAATATATATTTACATAATTTTCAAATGAATTGCACAAAATAGATATTAGATAAAAATATTTGTCTGGTTGAGCTGTACACAAGCAAGTTTCACATTTTTCAAACTAAAAACATTTAATTAAATCTCAGAGCTTGGAGAAATGAAAATATTGCCAACAATTAAACTGGACAAATACATATTTCAAGTAGAATCCACAGTAACAAGGAAACATAATTTCCCTGATGTTTTTGTACTATTAGAACTTTACTTCATAAAGTTGTACAAATTATTATTTCTAATGGAATTTATTGGGTTGGCCAAAAGGTTCTTTCGGGTTTTTCATACGATGTTATGGAAAAACCCGAATGAACTTTTTGGCTAACCCAATAGGTATCATTCAATAAGTAAAAAAGTAATATTATTGGATCACTATTAACTGGAAGAGCTTAAGAACTATCAAAATTAGTAAATCAGACCATTCTATTGAATGGACTTTTTATTTCTTAATGAAAACATGTTATTTTGGTTAAAACAACTTGCAGTTCAATTCTTTAATTAACTTAAAATCCCTCTCAATTCTATTAGTAATTATAATAAATTAAATGAACATGTTTGATGTGTTAATTCTTTAAAAGTTGCATGGGATAAGACTATCTTTATTCAGTCAAGTGACAGTGACATGAAATATAGATTGTAGGGAGGCAAGTAAAAGTAGCTAGAGGATATTAAATAAATCCTTGCCATTCATGCTAATAATTCCCTTATGCAAAGAAGAAAATGAACTTTTTAACCTCTGAAGCAGGGAACAACACAAGAGATGGATCTTTCTGTGAAACCAAATTAAAAGATAAAATTTCAAGCTAAGAAGATAGCTACATTTATTTAAGATTCAAAGATAAAGGCAAGTACATAAAAATGAACAATAGAGAATCACAACTAAAAACAATAAAATTAACAGTACAATTTTAGAATTGAGATGCATATAATTAAAAAGTATTTCTAGAGTTTCATACAGACCTTAAAATTTTCAAGCTTGTAATATTTGAATTCTCTAAAAAATTCTTGTAAAACTTCCACTCTCTTCTTCCCACCCTTGGTCATTGTTCAAAATTTGAAGTTTTAAACATATTTCTGAAACAATACCATTATATGGAGAATCATATTATAATAGATTGACATTTTAACATGTCATTTAATCATGCTATTTATATTCCTATGTCCTAAATATAGATGCTATATAATCTATAGGAACAGCAGTTCAAAGGTTAATCCTACCACAAATGCCAAACATGAAAACTTCCTGTTAAATTATTTAAATTCTTGAACTAACTATTAACAGTTTCCTGTCTGGTATCTCACTCTTGCAGACAAAACACATTCTGATAAACAGCTTGAGTTATTTTTGTTGCTCAAAATGAACTTGTCTTCCCTTTCCTATTATGTGACTGAAACTGAGTGTTAAAGCAGGATGTGCAAAAAAATGCAATACTGTTACCTCCTTTAATCCCTCTTTAGTTATTTTAGTATCTATTATAAATGCAGCAAAAGATGTCAAGATCTTGCTAAAATACTGCTTTTATAATACTGTACTGATAGTACAAAAATGCAAATAATTTTAATCTCTAAGAATAATGTTAAACTCTAAGGATTCAGTTTCAGTCATTTGAATCATAGACTGAGTAAAACAGATTGCCCTTTCTAATGTGAGTGGGCCTCATCCAGAAATACCCTCACAGACACACTCAGAATAATGTTTGGCCAAAAGTCTGGACATTCCATGGCTCAGTCAAGTTGACATAAAATTAACCATCACAATCATATAAATAGTAGTCTGCATCGATGAAACATTCAACAGATATGCTATATTCATTGAATACATTTTGCAACAATGTAAGTGTGGATTTTAAAAATGAACACCAAACCAAGGGCACTCTCTCTCACTTTCTTTTTTTTCTTTTCTTTCCTTCGAGAGTGGATAGCAAGAAGAATGAGAGATGGGGTCTTCCATAATATTTACACAGTTTCAAAGTTTACATACACTACCAGTAATAGGTAACTGTAAGTTTTAGAGTGTTTTATCTTTTTTTTAATCCTTTCATAAAAATTATGTCATTTATGAAAGGCAGTTGCAGTATCGAACAAAATGAAGTAGACCTAAAGGCATAGGTGTGAGTGCATACTTAGCCATTTACTGCACAAGAGATCAAACAATTCACATAGCCTGTTGTCTCATCAGAATAATTCCACCTCCCACAAGATTGCATTGGTGATGACTTAATGTTTGTGAAATAAATCTGTAAAGTGTGAAGTGCTGTACAAGTGTAATGTATTTTTAGTTTTAGTACTAGCTCCACCATTTTGCTATAGATGAGAGGGTTTTCAACCAGGAACATCTGCTATAGTAAAATCAGCAGTTCTCTCTCAATTACTTGCATTAGTCACAAGAGGGCTCTTTGTCTAAATAGGCAAGTTAACTTGGAATTTATTGTATCAGAGCTTCCTGATGGGTCTATCAAACTTGATGATTCTTGTATGGATAATTTTGCTATTAGGTTAACTCAGTCCCACAATGACTAAACTCAAGGGCACTGGTGGTTCACTGGCAGAAGTCTTGCCTCCTACAATGACTAAACTCAGAATGGAGCTGAAGGAGTGATTTGATTTATCCAGATCCCCCAGTTATTCAGAGGCTGTCTTAAGCTGCTTCCAGAATATCTATTTATTGGGCAACATAAATTACCAACTAGACTTGCTTATATCAATTTCAGAAGTATATTTTATTGCATTTAAAACTTAAGATCTTTACTATGAAAAATGTTGGAAATGATAATTGTGTTGTCAAAGAAAAATATATAACATTATAAACAGGAAAAATATATTGGTGTTTTGATGAAAAAAATTGAAACACAGCTGCCTGAAATTTGATACTTGACAAAAATACAACACAAATGACAGAAGAGAGAATCAAGTTATAAAACATAAAAATTGAGAGATAGCCCCTCTCCTCCTCAAAAAATAACTCAATAGGAGTCACTTTTAGATTAACCTGAATCTGTAGATGTTTATCCATTGCAAAATAACTTTACCTTGGTTAATAGAAGATCGTGATTTTTCACAAGAGAAAGGAGTTTTTAATCAGTCTCTTTTTCTCATCTCAAATGAATTCAGTATGTTGCCCCATCAAATGCACAGCCAAAGCTGCCTCTACCAGGCCTTCAAGATAGCCTCTACCTTGAAAATTTTCAGCCTTTCTCTTAAGGTTTTTGGCTAAAGGCCAACTTGACATCAGTCAGTCATGGAGTCATAAACTGTTGTCACCTACAAAATCAGAGAGTAAAGCACTGGCATCAACTCAGACACTACCCATGTGGCCTGTGAAGTAGTTAAGGCCTTTCCTTGTGTTTAATAAATAATTCCCAGTGGAAGCATTTTGTTCCTCAGCTTCAGAGGCTCCTCCAATCCCTTGTCACGGGCAGCAATAACATCTATTTTCTATGAATGCATATATCTGTCTCTCTGGCTTTTTCTGAAGTTTAACAAAAATAAATGCTTTGGTAAGCTTATTTTGTTAAGAAGTTTCTAAAGTACAAAGTTTCAGTAGAAGACTTCTCTTTTCTAGGAACACTTCATCGAGGTAGTAAAGAACCAAGAATTCCTCCTGCTTCCAGCTAATGAGATTTCAAAACTTTTATGCAGTGATGACATTAATGTTCCTGATGAAGAAACTATTTTCCATGCTCTAATGCAGTGGGTAAGGCATGATGTGCAGGCTAGGCAACGAGACCTAGCAATGCTGCTTTCTTACATCAGACTGCCATTACTTCCACCACAGGTATGGAAACTTACCCAGGTAATGTAAATTATAGTTCTAAACAACAACTAGGCATTAAGCCATTCCTTTTTTTTTTTTTTTAATTTTATACAGAGAATTTCTGGTACAGGATTTGTTTCACAGAAGGACATGTACAGCCTTCAATTAACAATATTAATAATGAAGAAGAGCGAGGGAAAAAGGTTTAAGGAAAAAACCTACAAATAATCCCCAAACTTCAGAATACTCATTAGTTTCAGTTTCCTCTCTCACCAAACAGCACTTGTAACAAGCAGAGAAAATGACTAACCTAACTCTTTTTCTTTTCCTGCCACCTTCTAGGCAAGGTGATAATAATCATTACAGTAGCATCTCAGAGGAGACCCTAGGAAGGAGTTAGATTCTGGAAAATACCTACTAACTAACATGAGTAATTAGCTACTATGATTGAAACCATACTATAATTGCTTCAGATGCACTGGAGCATCATTATAATGGCATCCTCACCATGCATGTAGAAGGATTGTACAAAAAATGATCCTAAAAACAAACGCCCTTGGATAAAACTCAGGATTGACCCACCTCATACTGAATTTTAGTATGTGAAGTTTAGTGAGGTTGGAGTGCAGTCTCACTATATAATTCTAACATTGGTGATAACCACAATTATTTCTCTGTAGCCAACTGATCAGTAGTATATATCATTTATATTATATATATATATACATATACATATATATATATATGAATATAAGGCACATATGCACACTTCATATGCTATATAACTTGTGGCTAAAGTCCTCAAACATCATTCACATTGGAAAGAAGGACGTTTCTGGACTTAATGGATCAGTAGCTTCATAAACGTTAAAATTAATCAATTTGCAAAAAATTTCTAATTAAATGTTAACATTGAAAAATAGATTTTAATTTGCTGATGACTTCTCTACTTTTTTTTTTTACTTTTAGCTGTTAATTAAATCCCATGGAAGTACATATTTACTCTTATTTTTAGTTGAGTTACAGTTGATTTACAATATTATATTAGTTTCAGGTGTACAACATAGTAATTCAAAATTTTTATAGATTATATGCCATTTATATTTATTATAAAAACATAGGCTATATTCCCTGTGCTGTACAATATATCCTTATAGCTTATTTATTTCGTACATAGTGGTTTGCATCTCTTAATCTCCTACCCCTAACTTGCCTCTCCCCCCTTCCCTCTCCCCACTGGTAACCACTAGTTCTCTATATCTGTTAGTCTGTTTCTTTTTTTTTAATTGAAGTATAGTTGATTTACAGTGTTATGTTAGTTTCAGGTGTATAGCAGAGTGTTCCAGTTATATATACAGATATATATATATATTCTATTTCAGGTTCTTTTCCATTATAGATTATTACAAGATATTGCATATAGTTCCCTGTGCTATACAGTAGGTCCTTGTTGTTTATCTATTTTATATTTAGTAGTGTGTATCTGTTAATCCCAAACTCCTATATTATCCCTCCCCCCCTTCCCCTTTGATAACCATAAGTTTGTTTTCTACATCTCCAAGTCTGTTTCTGTTTAGTAAATTAGTTCATTTGTATCATTTTTTTTAGATTCTGCATATAAGTGATATCATATGATATTTGTTTTTCTCTGATTAACTTCACTTAGTATGATAATCTCTAGGTCCATCCATGTTGCTGCAAATGGCATTATTTCATTCTTTTTAGTGGCTGAGTAATATTCCATTGTATACATATACCACATCTTCTTTATCCATTCATCTGTCCATGGACACTTAGATCGCTTCCATGTCTTGGCTATTGTAAATAGTGCTACTATGAACATTGGGGTGCATGTAACTTTACAAATTAAAGTTTTCCTCTTTTCCAGATATATGCCCAGGAGTAGTATCGCTGGATCATATAACTCTATTTTTAGTTTTTTAAGGAACCTCCATACTGTTCTCCATAGTGACTGCACCAATTTACATTCCCACCAACAGTGTAGGAGGGTTCTCTTTGCTCCACATCCTCTCCTGTATTTATTTTTTGTAGAGTCTGTTTCTTTTTTGTTGTGTTCACTAGTTTGTATCACTGTTTTTATATTCCACATATAAGTGATAACATACAGTCTTTGTCATTGTCTGACTTATTTTGCTGAGGATAATACCCTCCAGGACCTTCCTTGTGGATGCAAATGGCAAATTTTCATTCTTTTTTATGGCTGAGTAGTATTCCATTGTATAGAGTGTGTGTGTGTGTGTGTGTGTGTGTGTGTGTGTGTGTGTGTGTGTGTGTATACCACATCTTCTGGTGAGTGGGGCTATGTCCCTGCTCAGTTAGCTACTTCACCTGAGGCATGCCAGTACTGGTGCCTATAGGCTGTTGGGTGGGGGCAGGTCTGGGTCCTAAGGCTAGTAAGCTAGAGGGAAGATTCCAAAATGGCCCTTACCAGGACCAGTGTCCACACGACAGAATGAGCTCCCACAAATGGCTGCTGCCAGTGTCTGACTCCAGGGTGAGCTCTGGTTGCCTATTGCCTTTCCTGGTGACCCTCTAAGATCAGCAGGTAGATCTGACACAGTCTCCTTTCAAGTTACTGCTTCTGCCCTGGATCCCAGAGCATGTGAGATTTTGTGTGCGACCTTTAAATATGGAGTCGCTATTTTCCACAGCCCTCTCAGTCTCCTGAATGTAAGCCCCGCTGGCCTTTGAAGCCAAATAGTCTGGTTGCTTGTCTTCCTGGAGCAGGGCTCCTGGGCTAGGGAGCCCAATGTGGGGCTTAGACCCCTCGCTTTTTGGGGAGAACCTCTGCAGTTGTAATTATTCTCCTGTTTGTGGGTCACCCACACCGGGATTATGGGTCTTGACTATATTGTGACTCTACCCCTCCTACCCAACTTGTGGTTTCTTCTTTACATCTTTAGTTGTAGATGATCTTTTCTGGTATGTTCTGGTCTTTTTCATCAATAGTTATCCTATAAATAGTTGTAATTTTTGTGTGCCTGGGAGAGGAGATGAGCTCAGAGTCTTTATACTCTTCCATCTTTTGAACTCCCAGTACATATTTACTCTTAAGCCAGGGGCTTCTTTGAAACTCAGTTTCTCAGGCCCCCACCACAGACCAACTGAAACGAGTTATTGGGTTGAGGCCAAGGAATCTGTATTTTAGCAAGTTCTCCAGATGATTCTTAGATATGCAAAAATTTGAAATACACTGGTGTAAAGGATCAGAAGCCCTTAACTTTATACTGCTATTAAGTCTACATGACATTCTTTCAGCAAAGTGCTTAGTTGGACTTTTCTTAATTTATTGGAATAACAGGAAATATCCAGCTGAAACACACAACCAGTGGTACCTTGGCCTCCCACTCCTGAGTATGCCTAGAATGTGGGATTGTGTGAACTTTTCCTGATGATGGTAGTAGTGGGTAATCTTATACAAATATTCTAGAAATGAAATATATGAAGAGACTGGTGATAAATGTCTGAAGAATATTTTCAAAAGAAAAAAAAAATTACATAGCCTAGTTTTCAAACCTATTTGCTACAGAGTATGCATTAAGGAAATACGTGGGGTCTCACCAGCCAAGTCAAAAGAGTGATCCATCAGGGATAAAAAGTGGGGTGAGAACAGGGTTGAGGTTAACCAGTGAAGAACAGGAAACTTCAGGGAAGTTTTATGGGGTAAGATTAGCACCTCCATTCCAACAACCTGCTTGCTCTTCCTGTCAATTCCTATGATACTGTGGACTCCAGACTCCAAGGAACCAATCTAAATGACCCTTGGAAAATTCTGAACAAAACTCTTAACTTCTCCTCAACTCATCTCAGGAAGAATACTTTACCTAGCTTTTATCCCATTCAATTAGGGTCATATTAGCTGCCGGGCAATAATGGTTAGAAAGGATTGATCTCACGTACTATTGATGATGAATTACCTAGTTACTAATACATGTACTTTACTGGTGTACACATGTACATGTACAGATAAAAAACACCTGCTTCGTGCTTTGATTTGATGATAAAGATGCAGCCCCCATGGTGATATTATTTTTTTAATATATTTATTTATTTAGGGTTTCATTGGGTCTTCATTGCTGTGCATGGGCTTTCTATAGTTGCGGCGAACGGGGGCTATTCTTCGCTGTGGTGCACGGGCTTCTCATTGCGGTGGCTTCCCCTTGTTGAGGAGCGCAGGCTCAGTAGTTGTGGCAAACAGGCTTAGTTGCTCCACGGCATGTGGGATCTTTCTGGACCAGGACTCGAACCCGTGTCCCCTGCATTGGCAGACAGATTCTTAACCACTGCGCCACCAGTGAAGTCCTGATATTATTTTAATTGCGCATGTTTGTGCCATTTCCCCTAAATCAACCAAAAAGGTGGCTGCTTCTCTAGCGGGGCAGGAGATGCTTGCTCTGTGCAGACACAGCCATTCACTTTGCTTTCAGTAACACATTTTATGAGTGCTTTTTCACTTTCACTCCTGGAGATTACACGTACATATTCAAAAGAGGAAAAGTATGTCAAATAAATGTGCATTAATAAATTCGCTACTACCATGAGGCTTTTAATCATAAAATATGTTACTAAGTAACTTAAAATATTAAATAATAACACATACATTAGAATTAGCTTGAGTTTTCTCCAAAGTTATATAAATGAAAATGCTATTTCTAATGTTTGCTCTTTACTTCATATACATGCATCATTACTTTTCAGTTACTGGCAGATCTTGAAAACAGTTCCATGTTTACTGGTGATCTTGAGTGTCAGAAGCTCCTGATGGAAGCTATGAAGTATCATCTCTTACCTGAGAGAAGACCCATGATGCAAAGCCCTCGGACAAAGCCTAGAAAATCAACTGTGGGAGCACTTTATGCTGTGGGAGGCATGGATGCCATGAAAGGTAACAGGAACAAATTAATTACTTTAGAAAGTATCATTCAAAAAAGATGTATTCTCAACACCCTCCAAACTATGAGGGCGGTATTAAAGCTATATATAAATGTGTGCATCTAAAGCTATTTCTTATAAATAAGGTAATATAAATATTGTGACCTCCTTTTTTATTCTTACCTTGTGGTATATAACCCTTTCATTAGTGTTTCCTCAACTCTTAATAGGTACTTTTCTCTTATGACGGCAATATTTATTTATTTATTACTCTCAGGATACATTTAATTTATTTTTATTGAAGTATAGACTTACAGTATTATATTAGTTTCAGGTGAACTGCATAGTGATTCAGTATTTTTGCAGATGATACTCCATTATAGGTTATTACAAGAAAATGGCTATAATATCCTGTACTATACAGTATATCTTCGCTGTTTATCTATTTTATACATAGTAGTTTGTATCTGTTAATCCCATACCCTTAATTTGTCCCTCCCTCCTTCTCTCTAACCTTTGGTAACCACTAGTTCGTTTTCTATATTTGTGCGTCTATTTCTGTTTTGGATATACATTCATTTGTATTATTTTAGATTTCACATATAAGTGATATCATACAGTATTTGTCACTCTGACATTTCACTAAGCATAATATTGTCTAGGTCCTTCAATGTTACTACAAATGGCAGAATTTCACTCTTTTTGTGGCTGAATCCTATTCCATTGTATATATACCACATCTTTTTTATCCATTTATCTGTTGATGACACTCAGGTTGCTTCTATGTCTTGGCTATTGTATATTATTTTGCTGTGAACATTGGAGTGCATATATCTTTTTGAATTAGTGTTTTCGTTTTTTCTGGATATATGCCCAGGAGTGTAATTTCTGGATCATATGGTAGTTCTATTTTTAGTTTTTTGAGGAAACTTCATACTGTTTTCTGTAGTGGTTATACCACTTTACATTCCCAACAACAGTGTACAAGGGTTCCCTTTTATCCACATCCTCTCCAACATTTGTTATTTGGAGACTTTTTGATGATAGTCATCTTGCATGTGTAAGGTGATATTTCATTGTGGTTTTGATTGCCTTTCTCTAATAATTAGCAATGCTAAGCATCTTTTCATGTGCCAGTTAGCCATCTGTATGTCTTCTTTGGATAAATGTCTATTCTTCTGCCATTTTTTGATTGGTTTTTTTTTTTTTGATATTGAGTTGTATGGGCTATTTATATATTTTAGATATTAACCTCTTGTAGGCCACATCATTTGCAAATATTTTCTCCCATTCCATAGGTTGTCTTTTCATTTTGTTGGTGGTTTCCTTTGCTGTGCAAAAGCTTTTAAGTTTAATTAGGACCCACTTGTTTATTTTTGCTTTTATTTCTTTTGCCTTAGGAGATAGAACCAAAAAAATATTGCTATGATTTATGTCAAATAGTGTTCTGCCTGTTTTTTTCTAGGAGTTTTATGGTTTCAGGTTTTACAGTTAGGTACTTAAACCATTTTGATTTTATTTTTGTATATGGTGTGAGGGAATATTCTAATCTCATTTTCCAGTTTTCCCAGAACCACTTGTTGAAGAGTGTCTTTTCTCCATTGTATATTCTTGCCTCCTTTGTCATAGATTAATTGCCCATAGGTGTGTGGGCTTATTTCTGGGCTTTCTATTCTGTACCATTGATCTATGTGTCTGCTTTGGTGCAAGTACAATGCTGTTTTGATGACTTTAGCTTTGTAGTATAGTCTGAAGTCTGGGAGGGTGATATCTTCAGCTTTGTTCTTTTTTCTCAAGGTTGTGTTGGCAATTTGGGGTCTTTTGTGGTTCTTATGGCAACAATTTTTAAATTTGAGTATTTGTTTGCAATGTAAGATCTTTTCAGGGAAAACTTAAAGATTTATTGTAAATGGAAGAGATGGGGTCCTCCAAATTTGTTTTTTGACAGAAATAGGAGAGTGGTCTCTAACTTCTTGCTGTCAATTTCCAGATAGATGCTCAAAGACCAGTTACAAATAAACTTGAAGTGTTGATAACAAGATCAGCAATTCCATCCTGGAATAAAATAATGATTTTACAGAAGAATTTCAACAAATAGGAATAGGGAAAAATTTCTGAAGCCATCATGTCTACCTTGAATACTTCTTAGAACTTGTTTTACTATAGTTCTGTCTTTTTACACTTGATTTCTCAGTCTATAGACCCATGTTGCCAAAACAATGAGACAAGGTCTTTGTAATTAAGAATTGGCTGTGTAGGAAATAAGACCAACCACTTAAAATTTGCCAAGTCATACATAGAAATGTTTTGACACCTTGTAGAAAATGTTGCAAAAGTCAAAGTTCTGTGCTTCTGGAAACCAATTCTTTCTTTTGGTATGTGTAACTGGAAATTGGAAGACCATATAGGAGACATGTCAATTAATAATAAACCTATAAAACAAGAGCTTGCAAATGCAGTTATTTCCAAAGTAGTAGAGAAACTTCACAGAACTAGTGTTCTTCAGAAAATAACAAATACAATGAAATCTTATAATTAATTTCAAGTCTAGTAATGATATTTTATTGCATTTTGTTGAATAGAATGAACATTAACAGAACTTAAAAGGTGTCTTATTTGATATTTATATCAAAAGGGTACTAAGTACAAAATGCAAGCACAGCTATGCTTAGTTTCTGATTAAAAAAAAAAAAAAAAAAAAGCCTAACCTGCAGAGTGAGAAATGGAAAACTTTATGTTTATTTGTTTGTTTTTTCTGTTTGCTACTATTTTTGTTATTTTTTCAAGTTCCTGTTTTTTTAAGTTAACATTACACAAATGAATGTGTTACACAAGATGGTAATAAGTATCTACAACTCCTTATTAGCTTACAGAAATGAGTGAAATGTGAGCCTATGATCCCTTGACTCTACTACCACAGTTTTATATGGAAGGAAGTAAAACCATCATTTTGAGACTCTTGGAATACCTAGTGTATGGAAATATAAAAATCTCTAAGGGAAGTTGCAGACAACTACAATAATAGTAAAAACTATTATTTTTGAGTACCTGATCCTTGGTTGGCATTTTGCAAGCATCATTTCTAATCCTCACAATAATGCTACAAGATAGATTTTATTACCCCAATTTTGCAGATGAGGAAACTAAGGTCCTTAAGGTTAGATAGTCAAGTCAAGGGCAAACATCTATAACTAAGGGAAAGGGAATTATTACTCAAATTTTGTGTTCCTTTTTGCTATACTGCCACTATTTTAGATGAAAGAACAACAACAACAACAAAACTGACCCCTCTCTTTGAAGGTTTTAGAATCTATTTAAAAATCAGGGTGAACACTTAAGAGCAAAAAAAGAAAGAAAGAAAAGAAAGAAAGAAAGAAAAACTAAGTAAAGCAAAAACATTAAAGTGTTAGCATTTATCTATATAAATCAGTATTACATTTAAGAACATCAATTTACATTCTTAAAAAAATTTCTATATGCATGCCTTTTCTTACAGTGTGTTGTTTCATTTATCTTTTTTAAGATACTTTTTGAACTTTCACCTTTTGATGTTTAGGAAATACAGTACTTCCTCAGTCTTTAATTACCTTTCTGACTCATACAGTTAACTTGGAATTAGTTGCTAAATATAGATATCAGACAAGTGGCTTGAGTTAACTATAACTCCTACCATTATATTAAAAGAGTCATCAAAAAGTTGTAAGTATGATCACAGAGTCAAAAATTTTAAATGGCCAAATGGTAAACTGTGGGCTTTTGTGAATACAAGGTATTCAGTAACCTTTCATTTATTAAAAACAATGAATTCTGAGAGACAATATGGCAGGGGACAAATTAAAAGCTAATATAGTGATTTTTTATTTCATTTTAAAAATAGATGGAGGAAATCACTACATCAGATATATTCACAACTGCAGGAACTATCATGTTCCAAACAATACTACAAAGTTTGGCTGGTTTTGTTCCCTCTTGAATAGATCATAAGTGAGGGTTGAATAGGAGCTTTGAAATGAAATAAGAAACAATATTTGCAACGTTTAAGTGCAGAAGGCCAATATACACAGAAAAATTATGAAGTGAGTCCTAAAGAGAGAGATTAGTAAAAAAAAAAAAAAAAATCTAAGTTTTCCCATCAAATATAGAGCTGCCATAATAAGCTAGCTAGAGGATTTACATTTTGATTAGTTGGAGCAATTGTGGAAGTAGGCAAATGGGATAAAGAAATTTTCAGAATTCAAGATACAGAACTACAAGTCATATATGTTCATAGATGCAAATAGTAGATATGGGGTCAATTTGTCTTTTATATTTTATCTAATGTCTGGAAAAAATTAACTTGGCATGAAGCAGACTTCATCATTTCAATGTAAATCTTCAACATACAGCTGATTTATGTAGCCTTCTACAATTTCCTAATTACTTCACCATTAAAAACTCCATAATCTTAATAATGAGTGCACCCTAGCCTTTATTTCCTAATCTAAATTGGCTTTTTGGTAAATTCCACTAATGAAAAGAGTTCAAAATGAAAAGTTAAAATAGAAAAGAGTGGATAGGAAGACAGATGTGGGAAGATTGGAATGAAGAAGTGGAAAGGTATGAAAACAGACAGAGAAAATTGACTGCTTGACGAGTGAAAGTAGATGTGGGTTTGTTTGTAGGTATTCCAGTTGTAACAGTATCATCCAGAGACATTTATTATATAAAAGCTAGGTGGTGTTATTTGACCTTTCAGCAATAAATATAGTCAATAGAGCGATTGCTATCTGTAAATCAGCATTCAGCCAAATCCACATTGTCAATGAAAGATGCAGGGATTAAAGAGAAAGAGTAAATGAGTGCCTGAACATTCGCATGTTTTTATTGTGAAAATCCAAACTCTTGAGACAAAAATATTTATAGTGCACTATTCACCAGAAAAGACCTAAAAAGATATAAACACTGTTTCCATTAGTCCAATATAAAAAGAAAAACTTTCAGAAGCAGCCATAGACATAATATACACTCTGCCTAAATCCCTATACTGTAGCCTTATAATTCGCCAGTGAAAAGGCTTCAGATATTAACTATGCTTTCATCTTAACTAATGGATTATATTTTCTCCACAAATCTCCCAGTAGACAACCGAAAAGTGTTTTTGCTTATTCCTATGGTTGGCATTGTGAAATTGGGTTGAAATTCCCTAAATCTGTCACAAGCTCTCTTAGGTGCGCTATGCATGTGAATCGTCTAATTCTTTCATTTCTCACTTTGGTTATTAGAAACTTTCCTGTTGTGCAGAATCAATTTTTATTAAAAAATAACAACAGCTATTGTTGATGACTGGTAAAAAGCATTGCCTACAGGGGTAATAATTTATTATGAAGTAGTGACAATTTACTATGGCAGTAGTGACAGTATACTATGGTAGTAAATTTGGTATTTCAGTAATTGAGTAGAAAATTGAACTTTCATTAACACATAAAGAAGGTAATACATCAGAATTTCATTATTAATTATAATACATAAATAATATAAATATAAATAATTATATTATTAATTATAATCCTTTGTGTTACCATGATGGAATATTATGTGAATCAACACTGAAGTTCCATTTAAAAGGAATTTTCATTTCTGTTCTTTTAGTCGTTTGTATTTTAAGTCAACCCACACACACACCAAACTGAATAAAATAAAAGGGCATAAATTAATATATTGAACGGTCATAGGTAATTAAAACCATAATGGATATGTAGACAGTCAGTACTAGATTCCGAAGTAATTTTTGGTTGTAAAATATGGTGTTTGACACCTGTGTTAGTACTACCAACAGCTTATTATAGCCAAAGAAGCCATTATAAGCATATAAACTATATATATTAAATAAACTATTTTATGCTGACTCCTCTATTTGGATTCAGAAGTGGCGAAATATTATCCTTATCTTGCCTCCCAGGTTGGAGAATCATCTGGGCTACTTATTTTAATTTGAGTTGCAATCACTGATTCTATGCTATAAATGATAGATACATAAATATAATATGAATGATGCCAATTAAAATTTTTATACAAGCAGTTTTTACCATTGTTCAATATTTCTTTAACAGGTACCACTACAATCGAAAAATATGACCTCAGGACCAACAGCTGGCTACATATTGGCACCATGAGTGGCCGTAGGCTTCAGTTTGGAGTTGCTGTTATTGATAATAAGCTCTACATCGTGGGAGGAAGAGATGGTTTAAAAACTTTGAATACTGTGGAATGTTTTAATCCAGTTGGCAAAATCTGGACGGTGATGCCTCCCATGTCAACACATAGGCATGGCTTAGGTAAGAGCTTAACATTACATACTTTCTAAAGAATGTACAGTTAGTAGAGCTTTTTAAAAATTAAATTAAGCTGGAATACACTAACTAATATGTATAAAATAGATAACTAATGAGAACCTGCTGTATAGCACAGGGAACTCCGCTGTAGAGTAGAAACTAACACAACGTTGTGAAACAACTATACCCCAATTAAAAATAAATAATAAAGGTCATCCATCTGAAAAAAAAATAAAATTACAATTAAATTAAGCTGCACATCACTGCGATGTAGCCAAACGCTTAGTGAAAATGTTTCCAAAATGCTGAAAAGCTTAAGCAAATGATAAAAGACTGTGAAAGTTTTTTCTTGTTTCAGATGTCATACTTGTTGTAATCCTATCTCCATTCTACCGGTATTTTAAAGGGGTCCCACTTCAGGAAGGATAAAATCTTTTAGAAGGAATATATTGTTGAAGAGCACGAGACTACAACAGCGAGTTTTTTTGTAAACTCAATTTAGAGAAAAGAACACTTGATAATGGAGAGACATTGTTTCTTTGTTTCATTGTTTCAAGGGACTAGTTTCTAGTGTCCCTTCAAATAAGAAGCAAATCTATATTTAGGCAAAAGCCTTAGGATACAGTTTGAAGGCAGAAATATTTAGAAAAAAACACTTTGGTTGAGAGCAGCTCTAAATTATACTTAATCCAGAGGTTCCAAAAAAGTTTAAGAAGGAATGGAGACTTCTGAAACAGTGGGGAACTTTGATTCTCCTGTGTATTTGTCAAGGTATATCTTTCTTCATGCTAGACTCCATACGATTCAATAACATAGAGTTTCTTAAGAAAAAAAAAAAAGCCGAATAATTGCATTGTTCTTTAAGAACTGACTTTTACACAGATAAAGCATGCCATATCCAGGACTGGTATCGTTTGCCCCAAAATATCTGATAAATTATCTATATCAAATGATAGACTATGTAATTATTCACCTCAGTTCTGTCAGTGTGATTTTTAGAAAACATATCTTACAGAGAAATCAGAGCAAATTGTTAAATTCTAATTGATATTACTAAAGAGACAGGAGAGGTGATGAGGGTATACCTCTGAGAGGCGGATTGAGATGGTGAAGAAGGTGAGGTGGGGAGGAACCAGTTACATGAATTCCCAGAGCAGATGAGAAGCAGAAAGGGGCTATTTATAGTATCTACTAGAACAAATTTCTAACTAAACCTCAAAAATCCCTGTCTACTTACTTATCTCATGGGAATCTTTTTTTATCCCTATAATAAAAATCAGGAAGTAGAAAGACCTATCACAGTTAGCCTACAATTCTAAGATTTATCTAAGATTCAATATCATATCTCATCTATCACTTACATTCGAAAAATAACTTTGAAATTATGCCAGAAAAAAAAAATCATCTTCACTTTTCTATTAATTCTGAGAAAAGGTGTGTCCCACTACTTCCTTTGACTTCAGCATTACAATCATGATACCCTAACTATGCCTGAAAATTTCCTAGGGTTAAAAGACCATATTCACTTTTAAATCAAGATCAGTAAATTATTCATTAAATGATTATTTACAAAACCATTTAAGAGATAAAAACACATTTTTAAGCAGTCAGTTCCTCGCAAAATGAAACAACATCCATTGTGTGTGGCCTACCTAGGTGAGCCCTCATGCTATTTTTACCCTTTAGGCGTAGCCACACTTGAAGGACCAATGTATGCTGTTGGTGGTCATGATGGATGGAGTTATCTAAACACTGTAGAAAGATGGGACCCTGAGGGACGTCAGTGGAATTATGTGGCCAGTATGTCAACTCCTAGAAGCACCGTTGGTGTTGTCGCATTAAACAACAAGTGAGTAAACCCAAGCATGCATGCTTTTTCTCCCATTTCATGTGGTACAGCACTTCAGTGATGTGATCCACCAATCAATAAGCATTCCCAGTGACCAGGACATCCTAGTTATCGATAGTAAAAGGCTTTGTTGGAACTCTCCCTTCATTATGATGGAAAATACTTATCTAAAATGAACATTTAATTAAATATCCTGTAGTCCTTTGCTACTCCAGTGTGGTCCTGAGACCAGTAGCATCAGCATTACCTGAGATCTATTTAGAAATGCTGAATCTTAGCCCCAGCCTAGACCCCCTGAATCAGAATAGACATTTTAACAAGATCCTCAAGTGACTTGTGTGTATATTAAATTTGAGAAGCAAACCAGTTCCAATCTTACCCTCAAGAAGCTACCATTTTTTACATTATAACTTATTCTTGACTTATCAAAACTTTGGTAAGTCTTTGTAAAAGGCCAAGTCTTTTTGTTCTTTACTACTCACCCTCCTGAGTGTTTTAGAATTACAACTAGTACCATCTTTCTGAATCTTTCCCTCTTCCTGATCGCTTGCCTATAAGAGAAGCTAATATATTGAAACCCAATGATGTTAGAGGTTTCTACGAGCTTGAATTGTTCTTCTTGCAGGTAATTATGTGCTTTCTGACAAGGAATCTTTGGAGATAATGACCAGCATATAGGAGAGACTTGAATGATGAAAAATTCAGACACCAGGATGGGTCAGTGGCAGGACACAGCCTTGTGTGTCTGTACTGACTATGCATATGCATAAAGCCAATATCTCACCACATAATTGGGTTCAGTAGAAATTTCAATACAATTTCAATTAAAATTCAACTTCAATTTTAGCACCTTGTGCAAGGAGTAAGAAATGTCTATAGTTAAGAGGAGACCCAGACTTACAGTGTCTTAGAGCTTAAAATTCTCCTAAATCTGATTATCTCTTGTCTAACCTGAATGATATCAGGTGACTCAGTAGCAATCTCCTACCTATTACAGAAGAAGCTGAAGTCATAGAATCTGACTAATTTAATTTTATCTTTCTGACTTGCTATTGTTCACAATTGAGCATGAAGGGCAATTATAGACATATAGTTTAATAAATGTTTATCTTCTTTATTGATGCAGGATTAAATTGAAATCAGATTAAAAATACTGCTCATCAAAAGAATTGGCATTTAAAATTTATGAGAGAAATGTCATAGCCAATATATCTTTCTAGGAAAAAAATCTGGTTTCTAGGTTTTTTTCTATTCCCTTAGTTACTTATTAAATTAATATCTTCTTAGTTACATATTTTTTTTACACTAAATAAAATAGTTCATAGAAAACAACAGGGATTCTAATGCTAGGCAATTAAACCTAGCTAAAATTGTAAGGTTGCCATAGTTGGGTTTTGGAAACATCTTACCTTTCTTTAAAAATGTTTAGCTTTATTAAGGTTTAACTGACAAATACTACCAACAATTCTGATATCTCCCTTCTTCCTCTGTACTTCATTTCCAATGGGATCCTTTAATCTATTATATTATGTCAAAGTAACTTTCACAAAAATGATGAAACAGAGAGGTTTAGGGTAAGGTAGACCTTAACAAATGCCTTTAGGTAACTATCCATTCACAAATTCAGGCCATTCACTGTAAAATACTAAGGAAGTAGAATACACAGTTCAATGCTTTGCACAAGGTTCTGTCACTTTCATTCTATGCACAAATTTACACACACACACACACACACACACTTCTGTCTTTTTTCTAGGCTATATGCTATTGGTGGACGTGATGGAAGTTCCTGCCTCAAATCTATGGAATACTTTGACCCACATACTAACAAATGGAGTCTGTGTGCTCCAATGTCCAAAAGACGTGGAGGTGTGGGAGTTGCAACATACAATGGATTCTTATATGTTGTTGGGGGTCATGATGCCCCTGCTTCTAACCATTGCTCCAGACTTTCTGACTGTGTGGAACGGTAAAATATTCCTTTTTATTCATGTATTTATTTGGTTATTTGTTTTTTTTCAGAAATAAGAAGGATTTTTAAGCTACCAGAAAGTAGTCTTCCAAATAAGTATTAATTCTTACAGAGGTATAATCCTTTGTAAAGTTGTACACTTACTCCTAGGCTCGAAATGTTGTGAAGAAATCCTCCTTATGTGTTCCAGATTCATCATAAGAAATGTATAAAAAGAATATGTTGTTTTATCATTTGATAGTCACCCTATAAAATGAGACAAAAGAAATGTAAGAATAAATAAATTTTATTACAAGCTATATCATTCAACTATTCACCAGCTCAAATCAAAATAACTTTACTCTTTTGAAAACAAAATCAATCCTCAAAGGATGAAGGCTTATCACTACAAAATAAACTGAAAGAATTCCCAAAGAGAGGTGTTAATAATGTTCTGAACAATGACTCTATTTCATTAAGTATTTAATTTCCCAAAGGTAACTTCTTTGAATGGGAGACATTCATCTGGACAAACAAAGTGCACTGTGTTTTTTAAAATGTCAGTCATATTACTTTGTTGTTTTACCATTCATGTTCCCTTTCAAGATAGAAAAATATGTATCTATATGCACAAACATAACAGTTGATAATATTAACCACATCCAAGTGACAAATTTACAGTCAGTAAGGTTATCAGAATTCAGAAGACAGAGATCAATACAAATGGAGTCCTCAAGGGAAATTCATGAACTAGTTAGAATTTGTACTTTGTAGGCATAAAAAAGAATGGAGGGAATTTCAGGTCTAGGAAAAAGCACAGCCAAAACCCTGAATATAAAGGAGAAAACTTCATAGATATGAGCAGAGACTTAAGGTTGAAACAATTTGGAAGAGCAATTCAAAAACACAATTAAGCACCAGATTTTTTGATAGCCTGAAATGTCAAGGTGGAAAATTTTGGATTTCATCTTGTAGGCAAAAGGATAATTAAATTTGGAGAAATGGAATATCACAAAGAAAATAATTTGGGGGAAATTGATTTAACAGTGATATGTAGGATATAATGTAGGGAAAAAAGACTAAAGGAAAGAATACGAATATTATTTTTCTTCTGAAAAGCATAATTGATGATGCTAATACTTCGTTTCTTATAGGGAATAATTGATTTATGATAGACTTTTTCTTTTTTTTTCTGTTTTTTTTAAAGTTTAATCCTAAGTGACCAGCTCCCTGCTACTCAGTGTATATCTGGAATGTTTTTCCTGAGATTGGATCTTAAGAGATGCAAACAAATTTTATTTTAACATTATGCAAAACATAAAAGAGTTCAATTACTGTCTCAATATATAATATATTATAGTCAAATATATGTCACACTGAGATTATCCATATCAGTTTTCCCCAAAGTTAGCAAAGTAGTATTTGATCATCTCTTCATTATGCTAGATATTTTTAGTGTGGCAAAATATACATCACATAAAACTTACACTTTTAACCATTTTTAACTGCACAATTCAGTGGCATGAAATACATTTACATTGTTGTGAAAACATTACCATCATCCATCTCCAGAAATATTTTTCATTTCCTCAAGCAGAAACTCCATCCTTATTAAAAAATAAATGCCCATTCTTCCCAAACCACAGTCACTGGCAGCCACCATTTTACTTTCCCTTTCTATGAATTTCATAATTCTAGGTACCTCATAAAAGTGGAATAATAAATAATCCTTTTGTGTCTGGCTTATTTTACTTAGCCTAGCAATAATTATTCAAGGCTCATCCATATTATAGCATTTATCCAAATTTCCTTTCCTTTTAAATCTGAAAAAATACTATATTATATGCACATACCACATCATTTTCTTTACCCATTCATTTGTCAATGCACAATTGTGTTGCTTCACCTTTTGGCTACTGTGAATAATGCTGCTAGGATATAGGTGTACAAATATCTGTTTAAGCCTTTGCTTTCAATTCTTTTGGGTATATACACAGAAGTAGAGTTGCTTTATCATATGGCAATTCTATTTTTAAATGTTTTTTTTAACATCTTCATTGGAGTATAACCACTTACAACGATGTGTTAGTTTCTGCTGTATAACAAAGTCAATCAGCTATACGTATACATATATCCCCATATCCCTTCCCTCTTGCATCTCCCTCCCACGCTCCCTAGACAATCCCTCTAGGGGGTCACAAAGCACCAAGCTGATCTCCCTGTGCTATGCAGCTTCTTCCCACTAGCTATCTATTTTACATTTGGTAGTGTATATATGTCCATGCCACTCTCTCACTGTGTCCCAGCTTACCTTCCCCTCCCCGTGTCCTCAAGTCCATTCTCTACATCTGCATCTTTATTCCTGTCCTGCCCTTAGGTTCTTCAGAACCTTTTTTTTTTTTTTTTTTTTAGTTTCCATATATATGTGTTAGCATACGGTATTTGTTTTTCTCTTTCTGACTTACTTCACTCTGTATGACAGACTCTAGGTTCATCCACCTCACTACAAATAACTCAATTTCATTTCATTTTATGGCTGAGTAATATTCCATTGTATATATGTACCACATCTTCTTTATCTATTCATCTGTCCATGGACACTTAGGTTGCTTCCATGTACTGGCTATTGTAAATAGTGCTGCAATTAACAGTGTGATACATGACCCTTTTAATTATGGATTTCTTAGGGTATATGCCCAGTAGTGGGATTGCTTGGTTATATGGTAGTTTATTTTTAGTTTTATAAGGAACCTCCATATTGTTCTCCATAGTGGCTTTATCAATTTACATTCCCACCAACAGTGCAAGAGGGTACCCTTTTCTCCACACCCTCTCCAGCATTTATTGCTTGTAGATTTTTTGATGATGGCCATTCTGACTTGTGTGAGGTGGTAACTCATTATAGTTTTGATTTGCATTTCTCTAATTATCAGTGATGTTGAGTATCCTTTCATGTGTTTGTCGGCAATCTGTATAACTTCTTTGGAGAAATGTCTATTTAGGTCTTCTGCCCATTTTTGGATTGGGTTGTTTGTTTTTTTGACATTGAATTGCATGAGCTTCTTGTATATTTTGGAAATTAATCTTTTGTCAGTTGCTTCATTTCCAAATATTTTCTCCCATTCAGAGGGTTGTCTTTTCATCTGGTTTATGGTTTCCTTTGCTGTGCAAAAGCTTTTAAATTTCATTAGGTCCCATTTGCTTCTTTTTCTTTTTATTTCCATTTCTCTAGGAGATGGGGCAAAAAGGATCTTGCTGTGATTTATGTCATAGGGTGTTCGGCCTAAGTTTTCCTCTAAGAGTTTTATAGTGTCTAACCTATAAACATTTAGGTCTTTGACCATTTTGGGTTTATTTTTGTGTATGGTGTTAGGGAGTGTTCTAATTTCATTCTTTTACATGTAGCTGTCCAATTTTCCCAGCAAAACTTATTGAAGAGGCTGTCTTTTCTCCATTGTATAATCTTGCCTCCTTTACCAAAGATATGGTGTCCATACGTGCATAGATTTATCTCTGGGCTTTCTATCCTGTTCTATTGACCTATATTTCTGTTTTTGTGCCAGTACCATGCTGTCTTGATTACTGTAACTTTGTAGTGTAGTCTGAAGTCAGGGAGCCTGATTCCTCCAGCTCCATTTTTCTTTCTCAAGATTGCTTTGGCTATTCGGGATCTCTTGTGTTTCCATACAGATTTTGAAATTTTTTGTTCTAGTTCTGTGAAAAATGCCATTAGTAGCTTGATAGGGATTGCATTGAATCTGTAGATTGCTTTGGGTAGTAAAATCATTTTCACAGTGTTGATTCTTCCAATCCAAGAACAAGGTATATCTCTCTATCTGTCTGTATCATCTTTAATTTCTTTCAGCAATGTCTTATAGTTTTCTTCATGCAGGTCTTTTGTCTCCTTAGGCAGGTTTATTCCTAGGTATTTTATTCTTTTTGTTACACTGGTAAATGGGAGTGTTTCCTTAAATTCTCTTTCAGATTTTTCATCATTAGTGTATAGGATTGCAAGAGATTTCTGTGCATAAATTTTGTATCCTGATACTTTACCAAATTCATTGATGAGCTCTATTAGTTTTGTGGTAACATGCTTAGGATTATCTATGTATAGTGTCATGTCATCTGCAAACAGTGACAGTTTTACTTCTTCTTTTCACATTTGGATTCTTTTTATTTCTTTTTCTTCTCTGATTGCTGTGGCTAAAACTTCCAAAACTATGTTGAATAATAGTCGTGAGAGTGTGCAACCTTGTCTTGTTTCGGATCTTAGTGGAAATGTTTTCTGTTTTTCACCACTGAGAATGATGTTGGCTGTGGGTTTGTCATATATAGCCTTTATTATGTTGGGGTAAGTTCCCTCTATGCCTACTTTCTCGAGGGTTTTTAACATGAACGGGTGTTGAATTTTGTCAAAAACTTTTTTCTGCATATATTGAGATGATCATATGGTTTTTATCCTTCAATTTGTTAATATGAGTATCACATTGATTGATTTGCATATATTGAAGAATCCTTGCATTCCTGGGATAAACCCCACTTAATCATGGTGTATGATCTTTTTAATGTGCTGTTGGATTCTGTTTGCTAATATTTTGTTGAGGATTTTTGCATCTATGTTCATCAGTGATATTGGCCTGTAAATTCCTTTTTTAGTGAAATATTTTTCTGGTTTTGGTATCAAGATGATGGTGGTTTTGTAGAATGTGTTTGGGAGTGTTCTTCCCACTGCTATATTTTGGAAGAGTTTGAGAAAGATAGGTGTTAGCTCTTCGCTAAATGCTTGATAGAATTTGTCTGTGAAGCCATCTGGTGCTGAGCTTTTGTTTGTTGGAAGATTTTTAATCAGAGTTTCCATTTCAGTGCTTGTAATTGATCTGATTATATTTTCTATTTCTTCCTGGTTCAGTCTCGGAAAGTTGTGCTTTTCAAAAATTTGTCCATTTCTTCCAGGTTGTCCATTTTATTGGCATATAGTTGCTTGTAGTGACCTCTCTTGATCCTTTGTATGTCTACAGTGTCATTTGTTACTTCTCCTTTTTCATTTCTAATTCTGTTGATTTGAGTCTTCTCCCTTATTTTCTTGATGAGCCTGGCTAATGGTTTATCAATTTTATTTATCTTCTCAAAGAATCAGCTTTTAGTCTTATTAAACTTTGCTATTGTTTCTTTCATTTCTTCTTCATTTATTTCTGTTCTGATTATTATGATTTCTTTCCTTCTGTTAACTTTGGATTTTCTTTGTTCTTCTTTCTCTAATTGCTTTAGGTGTAAGGTTAGGGTTTTTTTTTTGAGATTTTTTTGTTTCTTAAGGTAGGATTTTATTGCAATAAACTTCCCTCTTAGAACTGCTTTTGCTGCGTCCCGTAGGTTTGGGGTCATCGTGTTTTCATTGTCATTTGTTTCTAGGTAGTTTTTGATTTCCTCTTTGATTTCTTCACTGATCTCTTGGTTATTTAGCAGTGTATTGTTTAGTCTCCATGTGTTTGCATTTTTTACAGTATTTTTCCTGTAATTGATATCTAGTCTCATAGCGTTGTGGTCAGAAAAGATACCTGATATGATTTAAATTTTCTTAAATTTACCAAGGCTTAATTTGTGACCCAAGATATGATCTATCCTGGGGAATGTTTCATGAGCACTTGAGAAGAAAGTGTATTCTGTTGTTTTTGTATGGAATGTCCTATAAATATCAATTAAGTCCATCTTGTTTAATGTGTCATTTAAAGTGTTTCCTTATTTATTTCCATTTTGTATGATCTGTCCATTGGTGCAAGTGGGGTGTTAAAATCCTGTACTATAATTGTGTTACTGTTTTTTTTTTTTAATTAATTATTTATTTATTTACTTTTGGCTGTGTTGGGTCTTTGTTTCTGTGCGAGGGCTTTCTCCAGTTGCGGCAAGCGGGGCCACTCCTCATCGCGGTGCACGGGCCTCTCACTATCGCGGCCTCTCTTGTTGCGGAGCACAGGCTCCAGACGCGCAGGCTCAGTAGTTGTGGCTCACGGGCCCAGTTGCTCTGCGGCATGTGGGATCTTCCCAGACCAGGGCTCGAACCCGTGTACCCTGCATTGGCAGGCAGATTCTCAACCACTGCGCCACCAGGGAAGCCCCTGTGTTACTGTTGATTTCACCTTTTATGGCTATTAACTTTGGCCTTATGTATTGAGGTGTTCCTATGTTTGGGGCATAAATATATACAATTGTTATACCTTCTTCTTGGATTGATCCCTTGATCATTATGTAGTGTCCTTCTTTGTCTCTTGTAATACTCTTTATTTTAAAGTCTATTTTGTCTGATATAAGAATTGCTACTCCAGCTTTTTTTGCTTTCCATTTGCATGGAATAACTTTTTCCATCCCCTCAGTTTCAGTCTGTATGTGTCCCTAGGTCTGAAGTGGGTCCCTTTTAGACAGCATATATACAGGTCTGGTTTTTGTATCTATTTAGCCAGTCTGTCTTTTAGTGTGAGTATTTAATCCATTTATATTTAAGGTAATTATTGATATGTATGTTCCTATTACCATTTTCTTAATTGTTTTGGGTTTGTTATTGTAGGTCTTTTCCTTCTTTTGTGTTTCCCACTTACAGAAGTTCCTTTAGCATTTGTTGTAAAGCTGGTTTGGTGGTGCTGAATTCTCTTAACTTTTGCTTGTCTGTAAAGGTTTTAACTTTTGGTCGAATCTGAATGAGATCCTTGCTGGGTAGAGAAATCTTGGTTGTAGGTTTTTCCCTTTCATCACTTTGAATATATCCTGCCCCTGCTTTCTGGCTTGCAGTGTTTCTGGTGAATGTTCAGCTGTTAACCTTATGGGGATTCCCTTGTATGTTATTTGTTGCTTTTCCCTTGCTGCTTTTAATATTTTTTCTTTGTATTTAATTTTTGATAGTTTGATTAATATGTGTCTTGGTGTGTTTCTCCTTGGATTTATCCTGTATGGGTCTCTCTACCCTTCCTGGACTTTATTGACTATTTCCTTTCCCATATTAGGGAAGTTTCCAACTATAATCTCTTCAAATATTTTTTCATTCCCTTTCTTTGTCTCTTCTTCTTCTGGGACCCCTATAATTTGAATATTGGTGTGTTTAATATTGTCCCAGCAGTCTCTGAGACTGTCCTCAATTCTTTTCATTCTTTTTTCTTTATTCTGCTCTATGATAGTTATTTTCACTCTCTTAACTTCCAGTCACTTATCCGTTCTTCTGCCTCAGTTATTCTCCTTCTAGAGAATTTTTAATTTCATTTATTGTGTGGTTCATCATTGTTTGTTTGCTCTTTAGTTCTTCTAGTTCCTTGTTAAATGTTTCTTGTGTTTTCTCCATTCTATTTCCAAGATTTTGCATCATCTTTACTATCATTACTCTGAATTCTTTTTCAGGTAGACTGCCTATATCTTCTTCATTTGTTTGGTCTGGTGGGTGTTTACCTTGCTCATTCATCTGCTGCGTATTTCTCTGTCTTCCTATTTTGCTTAACTTACTGTGTTTGGGGTCTCCTTTTTTCTGGCTGCAGGTTCATAGTTCCCATTGTTTTTGGTGTCTGCCCCCTATGGGTAAGGTTGGTTCTGTGGCTTGTGTTGGCTTCCTGGTGGTAGGGACCGGTGCTTGTGTTCTGGTGGTGGGCCTGGATCTTGGCTTTCTGGTGGGCAGGGCTGCGTCTGGTGGTGTGTTTTGTGGTATCTGTGAACTTAGTATGATTTTAGGCAGACTTTCTGCAAATGGGTTGTGTTGTGTTCCTGTCTTGCTAGTTGTTTGGCATGGTGTGTCTAGCACTGGAGCTTGCTGGTCGTTGACTGGAGCTGGATCTTAGCGTTGAGATGGAGATCTCTGGGAGAGCTTTCGCCATTTGATATTACATGCGGTCAAGAGGTTTCTGGTGGACCAATGTCCTGAACTCGGCTCTCTCACCTCAGACTCTCAGGCCTGACACCTGGCCAGAGCACCAAGACCCTGTCAGCCACACGGCTCAGAAGAAAATGTAGAAAAAAAAGAAAGAAAGAAAAAAATAAAATAAAGTTATTAAAATAAAAAATTTTAAAAAATATTAAAATAAAAATAGTAAAAACAGTTTAATAAAAAAATATAAGAGAGCAACCAAAGCAATCAAGAAATCCACCAATGATTACAAGCACTAAAATCTATACCAATGTTAACATGAAATCAGAAACTATTCAGTCGCATACAGCAAACCCAAAGTCAACAGTTACTCCCAAAGTCCACTGCCTCAATTTTGGGATGATTCATTGTCTAGTCAGGTATTCCACAGATGCAGGGTACATCAATTTGATTGTGGAGATATAATCCGCTACTCCTGAGGCTGCACAGAGAAATTTCCCTTTCACTTCTTTGTTTGCACAGCTGCTGGTGTTCAGCTTTGGATTTGGCCCCGCCTCTGCATGTAAGTCACCCTCGGGCATCTGTTTTTCATGCAGACAGGAGCGAGTTAAAGGGAGCAGCTGATTAGGGGACTCTGACTCACTCAGGCAGGGGGAGTGAGGGGTATGGAATGCAGTGTGAGCCTGCAGTGGCAGAGGCCAGTGTGATATTGCAACAGACTGGGGCATGCCGTGTGTTCTCCCAGGGAAGTTGTCCCTGGATCACGGGATTTTGGCAGTGGTGGGCTGCACAGGCTCCTGGGAGGGGAAGTGTGGATAGTGACCTATGCTTGCACACTGGCTTCTTGTTGGCTGCAGCAGCAGCCT
This sequence comes from Balaenoptera acutorostrata, assembly GCF_949987535.1. Classification (NCBI taxonomy): domain Eukaryota; kingdom Metazoa; phylum Chordata; class Mammalia; order Artiodactyla; family Balaenopteridae; genus Balaenoptera; species Balaenoptera acutorostrata. The sequence continues at coordinate 75,922,710 of NC_080085.1, forward strand.
TAGAGTTTCATGCCTGTCTCTGCTGTCCACGCTGATAGCCGTGGCTCGCGCCTGTCTCTGAAACTTGTTTAGGCAGTGTTCTGAATCTCCTCTCTTCGTGCACCCCAGAAAAATAGTCTCCTGAATCTTAGGCATTTCCAGACTTTTTCCCGGACTCCTTCCCAGCTAGCTGTGGCGCACTAGCCCCCTTCAGGCTGTGTTCACGCAGCAAACCCCAGTCGTCTTCCTGGGATCTGACCTCCGAATCCCGAGTCTCAGCTCCCAGCCCCCACCCGCCCAGCAGGTGAGCAGACAAGCCTCTCAGGCTGGTGAGTGCTGGTCAGCATTGATCCTCTGTGCGGGAATCTCTCTGCTTTGCCCTCTGCACCCCTTTTGCTGTGCTCTCCTCTGTGGCTCCGATGCTTCCCCCACCCCGCCCACCCCCCATTTCCACCAGTGAAGGGGCTTCCTAGTGTGTGGAAACATTTCCTCCCTCCCTGCTCCCTCTCATAGGTGCATGTCCTGTCCCTATTCTTTTGTCTCTGTTTTTTTTCTTTTTTTCTTTTGCCCTACCCATGTATGTGGGGAGTTTCTTGCCTTTTGTGAAGTCTGTGGCCTTCTGCCAGTGTTCAGTAGGTGTTCTGTAGGAGTTGTTCCACATGTAGGTGTATTTTTGATGTATTTGTGGAGAGGAAGGTGATCTTTACGTCTTACTCCTCTGCCATCTTGAAGGTCCTCCCTATTTTTAAATGTTTGCAGGACCACCATACCGTTTTCCATTGCAGCTGCACCATTTTCTATTCCCACCAACAAAGCAGAAGGATTCCGATTTCTGTACATCTTCACCAACATTGTTTTCTTTTGTTTTTCATGGTTATCCCAATGGATTTGAAGTGGTACCTTTTTGTGGTTGTGATTTGAGTTTCTCTAATGATTAGGTATGTTGCACATCTTAACAGGTGCTATTGGCCATTTGTATATCTTCTTTATAGAAAGGTATATTCCAGTCCTTTGCCCATCTTTTAATCAGGTTGTTTTTCTTTTTGCTGTTGAATTATAGGAATTCTTCATATATTCTCTATATTAACCCCTTGTCGGATATGTGATTTGCAAATATTTTCTTTCATTCCATCGGTTGCTTTTTCATTCTGATGATAACACCCTCTGATGTGCAAATTTTTTATATTAAATCCTATTTATCTATTTTTTTTCATACTTTGTACTTTTAGAGTCATATCCAAAAGATCATTGCCAATCCAATGTTATAAATAATTTCCCCTATGTATTTGTATAAGAGTTTTACTGTTTTAGGACTTATGCTCAGGCCTTTGATCTGTTTGAGTAAATTTTTTATATATGGAGTAGGGTAACGATCCAACTTCATTATTTTATATGTGGATATCCTGTTTTCCCATCAGCATTTGAAGCAGTTGAAACAACAGTCCTTTCCCCATTGAATCATCTTGGCCCCAATGTCAAAAATTATTTGACCATGTATGTGAGGGTTTATTTCTGGGCTCTGTACTCTATTTCATTGGTAATTACATCTGTTGTCATGCCAGTACCACACTCTTTATTACTGTAGCTTTCTAGTAAGTTTTGAAATCAAGAAGTGTGAGATTTCAATCTTTGTTCATCTTTTCTCAAAATGATTTTGGCTACTCTGGGTACCTGAGATTCCATATGGGTTTATAATGGATATTTCTATTCCTGCAAAAAATGTTGTTGGGGTTTTGATAGATGTTGCATTGAATCTGTAGATCTCTTGGGTGATATTGACATCTTAACAACATTGAGTCTTCTAATCCAGGAACACGAGGTATCTTTCCACTTATTGGTGTCTTCTTTAATTTCTTCCTTTCCAGTGTGGATGCATTTTATTTCTCTTCCAACTCTAACTAGTAGTTCAGTATTATGTTGAATAGAAGTAATGAAAATTCTCATTATTGTCTTGTTTTTGATCTTAGAGAGAAAGCCTTCAGTCTTTCCCCGTTGAATATGATAGATCTGGGTTTTCCACATATGGCCATTATTATGTTGAGTTGGTTTTATTCTATTCCTTCTATGGGTAGGGTTTTTATCATTAAAGGGTGATGAATTTTGTCACATACTTTTTCTGCATCGGTTGAGATAATCATGTGTTTTTTCCGCCTTCATTCTGTCAGTGTGGTGTGTTGCATGGATTGATTTTCGTATGATAACCCATTGTTGCATTCCATATGAATAATCATATTAATAATGCCAGTGAATTCAATTTGCTAGTCTTATGTTGAAAATTTTTTGCATCAGTATTTATTAGGAATATTGGTATGTAGTTTTCTTATAGTGTCTGGCTTTGGTATCAGTGCAATGCTGACCTTATAGAATGAGTAAGTGTTACTTCTCCAATTTTTTGGAAGATTTTGAGAAGAATTGGTGTTAATTCTTTCCTAAATCTAAAGTAAAATTCACCAGTAAAGCCATCTGACCCTAGGCTTTTATTTTTTGGGAGATTTTTGAATACAGTTGACCCTTGAACATCAGGGGTTTGAACTGCACAGGTCTACTTAGATGTGGAGTTTTTTTCAATAAATACATACTACAGTACTATACAATCCTTAGTTAGTTAAATCCAAAAATGTGGAACCTTGGATATGGAGGAATGACTGTAAAGCTATACACGAATTTTTGACTGTACAGGGAGTTGGTGCCCCTAACACTCACGTTGTTTGAGGATGAACTGTACTTTGTTGGGAGACTTTTGATCTCCTTACCATTAGAGGTCTATTCAGATTTTCTATTTCATCTTGAAAATAGAAATTTTCTATTGGTTCAATCTTGATAGGTTGTGTGTTTCTAGAAATGTGTCCATTTCATGACAGTTAATCAAATTGTTAGTGAACAATTCTTGATAGTACTTTTATAATCCTTTCTTTCTGTAAAATCAGTACTAATTGCTGCCTCTTTCGTTTGATTTTATATGAGTTTTGTCTTTTTCTCATACTCAATCTAGCTAAAGGTTTATCAATTTTGATGTTTTGCAGAACCAACTCTTAATTTCATTGATTTTCTCTATTGTTTTGTTATTCTCTATATTATTTATCTATGATCTAATCTCTATTATTTCCTACCTTATGCTAACTTTGGGTTTAGTTACTCTTCTTTTTCTAGTTTCTTAAGGTGTAAAGTTAGGTTTTTGACTTGCAATTTTTCTTCCTTTTAAATGTAAGCCTTTACAGTTATTGATTCCCCATATCACATCATTGCTTTCTTTGCATTCCAGAAGACACTGTATGAGCCATGTTTTCATTTTCACTTGTCTCAAGATGTTTTTTAATTTCCCTTACAATATATTCTTTGACTCATTGGTTAAGTGTAGGTACTTTCATTTCCATATATGTGTGGACATATCACTTTTCCTTCTGTTGTTGATTTTTAGTTTCATCCCACTGTGAAAATACCTTGCATGTTTTCAGCCTTTTAAATTTGTTAAGACTTGTTTTATGTCCTAACATATGGTCTATCCTAGATAATGTTCCATGCTTACTTGTGAAAAACATGTCTTCTGAGTTTTGGGGGAGTAGAAATTTTTATATATGTTTGTTAGGTCCAATTGGTCTATAATGTTGTTCATCTTTCATGTACTTACTGATAGTTTGTCTGGTTTATTTTATCCATTATTGAAAGTGGGAAGTCAAATTCTCCTACTATTACTGTAGAACTATTTCTTATTACTCTTCCCCCACCTCCTCCTCCTCCCTTTCTTCTTCTTCTTCTCCTTCTCCTTCTCCTCCTCCTCCTCCTCCTTCTTCTTCTCCTTCTCCTTCTCCTTCCTCTTCCTCTTCCTCTTCCTCTTCCTCTTCCTCTTCTTCTTCTTCTTCTTCTTCTTCTGCTTCTGCTTCTGCTTCTGCTTCTGCTTCTGCTTCTTTTTCCCCTAAAATGCATATATTGACCCACTTGATGTTGTCTCAGAGGTCCCTTAGACTCTGTTGACTTTTCTTCATTCTTTTCACTCAGACTTGATAATTTCAAAAAACTTGTCTTCAAGTTCACTTATTCTTTCTTCTGCCTGCTTCAGTCTCCAGTGGAAAATTCTAGTGAGTTTTTTAATTCAGTCATTTCATTTTTCAGCACCAGAATTTCTATTTTTTCTTCTTTATAATTTATTTCCTTTGTTGATCTTCTAATTTTGTTCATTTATCATTTTCCTGATTTCTTTTAGTTCTTTGCCTGTTCTTCTTTTTACTCTTTGAGAATATATAAGACAGTTGCTTAAATGTATTTTTCTTGTTACACAGATGCCTGTGTTTCTACAGGGATGGTTTTGGAGGTTTACTTTGTTCTTTTGAGTGAAATTCATTTTCTTGTTTATTTGTATGCTTTGTGGTCTTTTGTTGAAAACTGGCCATTTGAAATAACAGATACCTTTCCCAGTCCCTGCAGATTGACTCCATGCATAGGAAGACTATCGTTATTTAATCACTAATTATGTCCTATGCTTGGGATAAGCCCAGCTTGAAGGCTTGAGGTCTTCTCAGACCTTTACTGGGTTTGTTTCCTGGGCCTGTGTGTGTGTGTGTTTGTGTGTGTGTGTTGATTCTCTGTATACATGGCTGCTTTTAAATGCCTTAACTTCCTTAAGATTCTCAGCCCTGCTGCCTTTCAGAGCCTTAGCTATTCTACTGGAGTAATCAGTAATGTCTCGTAGTATCAATAATCTCTTGTCCCAGTTGTCTATGCATCTGTAATCTCCCGACAGCTTTCATGAACCATGTACAGCACTTCCCATGGCTTTTCCTAGCCTGAAATCTGAGCTGTCCCACTTTTGACTGTCTGAGCTCTGAGTTAGGTAACACAGAAGATAATCCCTTTGGCAACAACTGAGACAGGTTGTGTTGCTGCATATTAGCTCTGCTCTTTTCTCTCTGGTTCAAGGAAAGGAACTGGGGCTGGGCCACTACTTTCTCCAATCCATGCCATGCCTTTCTAGGAGGGGGTGGGGCCAGAGAAAGTAAAAAATTTCACAAAATTGCCTACATCTTTTTCTTGACTGAGCTGGCATTTGGTTGCTGTGGGTCTTTGACTGATTTCCAGAACTCCTACAAAGTTATTTTTGCCAGTCTCTACTTGTTTATTTAATATTTTTGTGACAGAATAAGATCCTAGAGCTTCCTAGTCTACCATCTTGCTGACATCACTCCCTACTGATGCAGCATTAACAAGATAAAAAACTACATGAAAATCACCTTGACTTACCTGTATATTTAAAAGATAAAGCTGAATTTGCTCTGCCCTTTATTTATATCCAGAAGCACAATAATGAAATTATATGTAATTATAAATGGAAAAGATCTTGAAAATCTAGTATATCCCTATCACCCTACAGAAGTGGCAGTTGAACCCCTCTATTGTTAAATGACAAATAGTGGCTAAAGGATTTTTTTCATATAACTGGAGTTTTTAAAAGTTTGGAAACCAGTCATATTTGACTTTCCATTTCATTATAAAACTAAAAGTTCACTATTCTACACTCAGTATTATTGATAGAATTAAACATCAAGCCACTATTTTCTACTTTTATAGATACAGAATTTCATCATGTGTACAAACTTTTAAGCATTTACTCTGTGCTTGTGTGTGTATAACTGATGGGAATTATGTTTCCCTTTTAGAAAGGCCAAAGGAATACAATAGACTCAATACTTGTTAAAGTTCACTGTAAGAAGTCGAAAAAGGATAGATTCTATTGAAATTTCAAATTGCTTAGATAATTTATTGATGCCCTCCATAGACCACAAAAAATTACAGACAACACACAATTCACAAAAGTTTAGGCCCACCTGTCTAATGAATGTATACATACTCTCAAAAAACTGATACTTGTATTCAAAAAAGGTAAGTGTAGCTTTCATTTTAAAAAAGGGTATGTAGGCATTGAATTCTATTCTTACGCTTGTAAAAATATGCATATTTCTATACCTAAGAATAACTGTAGCCACCTCTTTATATGAGTTGAGAGTGGAGAAGACTATATCACCTCCTATAAGCTAAACAGACAGCATCAGGAATTATTATATTTGGGAAAACTTGATCAAATGTACAAACAAATCCATGTAAAAATAATTATGCTTTCTCAAATTTCCATTAATGCCTAAACTATATTGGAGTGATAAATTCATGAGAAGCAGTGGTCAAAGAGTGATACTGATATGGAGAATTCATGTCATTCTTTGCAGAAATATTAAAAGTTGTCTAGAAGGATTTTATACAAACTAATGCAATACTATAAAAATTATATCTAGTAAATAAAAAGTCATGAAGGTTTGTTACTATGAAAATCAAACCTGACTTCACAAAAATTTCATCTGAATTAAAAGTTAAATCATATAAATATATAGACAGAGAGACAGGTAATACTCTCAGCTCTTATAATAGTAACTTTCTTATAATAAATTCAAATTAGTAAGAGATTTTCTTTCTAGAATACTGAAGTCTATGCTTTTTTTCTATTTCAGTTTTGGAGACTTTTTATTGTATCTTAGTGGCATAAATTGTGTTGCATTTACTTGGTTCCTTGTATCTAAATGTATGGGATTAAGAAACTAGGTTTGGTCCAAAAAGAATACATTTCATAAGAAAAAAATCTAGAATACATAAAATATTTTAATTAAATCACCTTCTTCTCTCCCATTATTATGCCAACATTTTCCTGGCTTTACCAAGAACCCCTGAAACTGGGAAATTCTATCTTAAGACCTGAAAGAGAAATGAATTGGGCTGCGTTTTAGCACTGTAGAGTGATCACCATGAAATTAGCCTTACAATAGCTTGACGTGTCTATACCAATTTAAATAGGCATTTACACACACAACTAGGAAAGTATAAACTCAGTTCATATTTTTTTGATATAGAAAATTTCATAATACAGACTACAAAATTAAATGCTTACAAACGTATCCTAATAATTAAATGTTTAACTTTATTTAATGATATAATTATATTTCCAAATATACTATTTTTAATTTTTAATGGGAAAAAGCACTTTATACATAACAAAAAATGTATAGTATACTAGTTAAAACCACTAGATTTGGAGTCAGACAGCTCTGAGTTCAAATCCCAGATCTGTTATTTACAAGTTATGTGACCTTGACCCAGTTACTTTACATCTCTAATCATCTGTTTCCTCATGAGAAAAATGGGAATAATTTTAGTATCAACCTCATAGGGTATAAAATAATAAATGTTAATGCACTTAGTGCCTTGCCTGGAACATATTATTATTTTGTTTGTATTATTTTTGTAATTAGTATTATTGTTATTACTAACATTATCCCCTTATTGGCATTTTCCTTGTAAAGATCTTGAGAAAATAACTAGTGCTAAAGTATAGTTTTTGAAAATTATGACTTTCATACAAATATAATAGTAACGTGTCAAAGAATTTTGTGTGATTCATTAATAAATGAGGTAACCCGTAAGATGTTAAAATTGCTTCAAAGAATCTTTGAAGAAAAGACATAAAAACAATTAGGAATGCTGCAAAAAATTGTTAATAGATGCAAAAGCAGTTAATAACCTATAGGGAATAAAATGTAATATTTGGGGGGGGTCATCATTCGGGGTTAGAAGTTAATTCTATCTCTATCAGGCAAAATTTGTTTTATTGTTATGTATAGGAATCACAAGAAAACTCAGTTTTCTACAGCTTAACTTCTACACCTATAGAGTTGTAAAATAGCCTTGTCAGTTAGAAAGTCAATCAAAGATGCACACTCTGTGGAATCAGATAATCCTCATTTCCATGTCTTAGACAATATTCCTGACACTATTTTCTGGTAAAACATTGATGGCCTACTCAGTACCTTAGAAGTCTCATCCAATTAATTAAGATAATCATTTAATTTAAAGGTTTCTAAAATACATAAACTTGTGTTAGCTGGGTCAGGGATTATTATTTCTATAATGTTGACGAGAAAATTGAGGCAAAGAAGTCAAGCAAATTGTCTGTAATTACTCTAAGTGGAGGAATAAGTCCATGACTAATTCTCTTTACTTCAGTCTCCTTTTTATTTCCACTACAATATATTTACTTATATCCAAAGTAAGGAGAAATAGAAAAGCAAAAGAGAAACAAAAGGGGAGAAATTGGGTGCTGTTTTAATTTGAAGGTGAGGTAGTGGCTAACTTTTTCTTTAATAACTGATCCTCTGTGTCTTTACAGATAACAACCAAGGTGCCATTTTTTTTTCTTCAGAAGATTCTACATTCCCCAAACTTCTCTTGTTAATAAAGCAGTGTCCAGATAATATTAACATTAGCCAGATTTTTGAGCATTCATTATCATGCACATGCAGAAAAATCTTGGGTTTTGGATGCAAATCTATACGGGAATCCTTCTGCAAGTCCTGGTTCACCATTCATATATGTGTGTACTGTGTTAGCTGAGTGCAGCATCAATTAACAATAGCAATTGTGTTAAAGATTCAGATTAGCTAAAGCATACAGCTGTGGATTTTCTGGTTCTGCTTTTTAATATAACATCGGAATTTAAGGTGACACCCAACAATATATGGTGGATATTGAGGATATCTTAATTATTGCTGATTTCAGATATTATTAAAAATATTACTGGATGTGAGACCAAGTTCAAATGGAAGCTGGGATCAGATAATTTAGATTATGATTAAAGAGAGAAAAACAGAAATAAGATGAGTAATACAAATGTAAGGAAATTAGTAGATGGTAATAAATGAAATTTTGTAAAATAAATATTTTTCATTGGGCTTTACAAATAGGCCAATATAAAATCAGAAATAATTTCCACATATAATTATATAAGTTTTTTCTTATTGTTCACCCCTTTTAGATCTTAGTATTCTATATTGGTTTCAAATTTTAGGAAAGAATTCCTGGAGAAGATTTTAATTAATATTGCTTACTGAATTCTCTTTCATTTTGCTTACAGAATAGGTTTGGGGATAAGGAGTTAACTTCAAATCAAAATGGAAAAAAATCCCAGGGTCCTGTGAATATAAATAAGAACTCTCATAGAGGAAAAAGAATACAACTGTGGTTATCGTAACTACAAAGAGTATTAAAACCAGGGTACTATAGTTTATAAAACAAAAAGGCAATTATATTCAGAATTACTTAACATGTGAGCTTTCATATAAACAAGATCAGGCATCTCAGATATAACGTGGATAAACAAAGAATAAGAAAAACCCATTCCAGCTAGCATACTAAATGACAGAGGGGGCATTTTCCACATAATGTTAAGATGCCAATATGTGAAATTTCCTCATAGAGAATCTGAGTACTGATCAAAGAAATGTGTGGTATTTTAAAAAGGAAATTCATTTTCACTATGCTTTGAGTGACATCTGGTGGCTGAAGAGAATTCTGTCATTTAGTTATCCTTAACGTTTATTAGTCAGATTACACTTGGTATGTATAAGGTATTTTAAATTTCTTATATTAGATAAGAGTACATTTTATTAATGTCTATTATTTTTAATTTTAACACTGTTGAACTTTCTTCTCAATTGTCTTCCTAAACCTCTTAAGGTATGATCCAAAAAATGATTCATGGTCAACTGTGGCACCTCTGAGTGTTCCTCGAGATGCTGTTGCTGTATGTCCCCTTGGAGACAAACTCTATGTGGTTGGAGGATATGATGGACATACTTATTTGAACACTGTTGAGTCATATGATGCACAGAAAGATGAATGGAAAGAGGTACTCTCATTTAAAGTATTCAAATTGATATATTTCAGGTTTTAATTTAAAAATTAAAATATGTGTTTGGAATTAATCCCATTCTCTTCCTCTCTAGGGCTGACTCAAATTCTTTTAATGAAATTTATAGCATGTGCTTTATTTACCTATAGAGAATTATTAACTGAACTGTTTGATCATTAGCAGGATCCATCAGTACTTATATAAAGTGATGACAAGACATTCTCTTAACTTGATGGACTCATTCCTTTTATAGAAAAGTGAGTCAGATTCAATAATCCAAGAGCTTTACTCTCTGACCAACTTTCTGTGTATGTATTATGACTTGAGGAGCAAAGAATAATGTCCTCACCCACAAATGTCTGCCCCTTCTTATTGGCTGGTGCCCAGGAGGAAAATCCTTCAGTCCCCTCCTTATAGAGGTTCTACAAATTACAACACTCCTAACTACTGATCAGTCATTCAAGGGACTTGGTGCACAGTAAGAGACTGGAATTTAACTCCCTCAAGAGTGCTGGTCATCTAACAGAAGAAATTTTAAGGAAAGTACAAGAAGGGGCACTGAAAGGACATCTTGGGGGTGCTAAAGGAAACTTGATGCTTCTGACAGCTTTGGCAGTGATAGCTCTATACTTATTCCAAAATATCTAATGGTGTTTTGTTGATTAAATGACGGATTAATAAAATATGAAGTATGATTAACTCTTCACCATTTCCACAAACAAGCAAACCTTGTATTTGGTATCAAATGTCACCTTCCCTTATACTAACTTCATGGTGCTCAGTTTTCTACTTAGTAAGCTGGTTATTGTTCTAAATAAGTTATGTGTTAATATACTGACACCTGATAATGGGTTTCTAGCTCTTTCCTCCAACAATATGATTCATGAAGACCCTCAGAAATATTCAAGTTCTGCCATGTAGGTAGCTCTTTACAATGGTTAGGACCAGCTAGAAATGGAGGAAAACATTTAGCAAACAAGGATGTAGGTCAAATACAATAATCAAAATGTTTGTAATTTACTTTTCAGAAAATTATAGACCAGTAGCTAAGAGACCTAGATTCTATTCCAGGCATTTCACTGTTTCATTGTGTGACCTTGAAAATGGTGAAAGAGAACCAATAGACAATGAGATTATAACTACTATATGCCTAATTATTTTCATTCATTATCTTCCTTAACCCTAACAAAAACCTTGAAGAATGAGTATTATTAGCTGTAATTTTTTTTTTTTTATAAATTTATTTATTTTTATTTATTTATTTTTGGGTGTGTTGGGTCTTCGTTTCTGTGCGAGGGCTTTCTCCAGTTGCGGCGAGCGGGGGCCACTCCTCATCGCGGTGCGCGGGCCTCTCACTATCGCGGCCTCTCTTGTTGCGGAGCACAGGCTCCAGACGCGCAGGCTCAGTAATTGTGGCTCACGGGCCCAGTTGCTCCGCGGCATGTGGGATCTTCCCAGACCAGGGCTCGAACCCGTGTCCCCTGCATTGGCAGGCGGATTCTCAACCACTGCGCCACCAGGGAAGCCCTAGCTGTAATTTTTAAAGTGAGAAAATTATCAGAGAGGTGAAATTTACCCAAGATCACCTGTTCTTCAAACTCTGGCCTACTTCATTTTAAAGACTATGCTCGTTCCACATTGGACTATTATCTGGGCTGCATTTTCCCATATCTTTATACAAGATGAAGGTTGGGCCAGAATAGCTAAGGACTTTTTCAACTCCAATATATTATGCTAAAGGCAGAGTTCATTCAAACAGCATTTCTTTCCTTGTTTTTGTTTTCTGTGTTAGGAAGTTCCTGTTAACATTGGAAGAGCTGGTGCATGTGTTGTGGTGGTGAAGCTACCATAAAGCTATCTTTATCAAAAGGAAGGAAACTGGATAATTTCAAGAAGTGGAGTAGGAAGAAGAGAGGAAGAAGAAATATGTTCTTTCCTTCAATTAGTAATCAAACATGAAAATTATTGTGTCATTTTAATATGTAGTTATAAATGCTCTCATTTGTGAAGCCAAAGCAAGTTTTCAAACATTAATTACATATAGGTGTTTAGTGTATATGTTGTTGCAGCTAATAATATAAATGAAAATCCAATAGTCTAGGTTTAGCCTCGTTACTTTAAAATGTTAAAATGTTTAAGGGAAATTGATAGTGACCAAAGTATAAAAGGTTATAAAAGCATTGGTAATTTTGAGTCTAATAAGTTAAAAACATTTTCTATTTCAAAAAAAAAAAAAAATAAGTACCCTATCATTTGGAACGTAACTAATATAAAAGAGAACATCTAAAGCTTAAATTATAAGGTTTGATTTTCAGTAAGACATCATTCTTTTATCTGAACAATATCCCAAATAGCTAAGTAATACTTCGCATTTACCAAGAAGAAAGCTTTTACTGTGGTGAGATTTTTTTTTAAAAAAAAGCTCATTGACATAATTTGTTATGCTGATCACAGTAGGTTAAAATTTTCACAGACTTACTCTTTTACAGTACCATTTTCCAAAGCACACATATAGATTTGGTATTCCTTAACATGTTGTCTTGTTAGATAACATTTATTTTACCAGTAAAATATTATTGTAATTCCATATACACAATCTATACAATAAAATGGTGAATATTTATCATATTGATACAAATTGTGACCTCAGCTTTCGAGTGTCAGGGCCTCACTTGTATAGACAGTAACATTCTCCTCAAACATTTCTGTGAACTCTTAAAACACCTGCCATTAAGTTAAACCAGTTTTCAAAAACAAAGCAATTTTTCAACAGCAGTAAAATCGCGATGTTCTACAATATTAACACATGGAAACACCAAAATGTTCAACATCCGTGGTTAATTCTATAATTATCTTTTATGTACCAGTACATGCTTTTCTGTCAATTTTATATTCATCCAGTAGAGAATGTTAAGGATATATGCACTACAAATGTTTTTAAATTAAAAAACAACAAAAAAGACTAGCTGGGTAGTATTTTACCTTTAAATTCTCACTTCCGTGTCCAATTATTTTAAAAAAGGGGGGGGGGGGGGGTAGGGGGTTGGCCAAAAAGTTCGTTCGGGTTTTTCCATAAGATGTTATGGAAAAACCCAAATGAACTTTTTGGCCAACCCAATATTTAAGATAAAATGTTGAAAAACCTTCTTTATGAAAGTAACTTTTCAATTAAATTACGATTTTAGAATTTCTGCAATATGTCCTTTTAAATGGGCTTTGTATTGTAGTATGTGAAACCAACAAATAAAATCCAGAGATGCTTATAAAATGTACTACTACCTTTTAAGTTTTAAAAAAAGAGCAACATAGGTTGTACAAAGATATTTGTACTTTGACAAACTGAATTTAAATAAAATCTATTTCCTCTGCTTATAAAGTGTGGCTTTACATTATGTCAAGTGCAGCTTGAATTGACCTTTTGATATTTATTTTTCCAGTAGCTAATGTATTTAAATACAAAAATAAAATCCCCCTGCTTTGTTTCTTATTCCTGCCATTGTCTTTAATTCTAAATAAAGGGTTATAGACATCTTCAGTTCTAGGGGTAGAGATGGAAACATAGAGATGCTGTAAAAAATAATAAACACACACGCAGAGAGTTCTGTTGGATCTTTAAATTCATACCTTATCTAAGTCAATGCAGAAGTAGAGTTACTTAAACTTTTATCTCCAGAGCAAAGCTTGGCCTGTCAAGTTAAATTGGAGTGTGAGCCAGTGGGAAAAAGAAAGGTCAAAGGACCTACCACAGCTCAGCTTGCCAATGCTCCAGTCACAGCTAGATGGCACCAATAGGGAAATCATGTCCAGAGTCATGCTTGGTCAGGCAAACAGAGAAAGAATACCATCTTCTTGATGGTCCAGTTAGGCTTGCTTCATTTTGATCAGATATTGACTAGTAGGGGAGGTATGTATATGTTGCCCAGGGCTGCATTTGAAAATCATGCTCAGCAAGCAAAAAAATAAAAAAAAAAATAAACATGTGGGACTACATCAAACTTAAAAGTTTCTGTACAGTGAAAGAAACCGTCAACAAAATGAAAAAAAACCTATGGAAGGGGAAAAAATATTTGCAAACCATACATATATCTAATAAGGGGGTAATATCCAAAATATATAAAGAACTCATACAACTCAGTAGCAAAAAACAAGCAACTCAATTAAAAAATGGGCAAAGAACCTGAATAGACATATTTCCAAAGAAGATATATAAAAGGCCAACAGGTACATGAAAAGATGCTCAACATCACTAGTCATTGGGGGAATGTAAATTAAAACCACCATGAGATATCACCTCATGCCTATTAGAATGGCCATCATCAAAAATACAAATGCTGGATGTGGAGAAAAAGGAGCCCTTGTGCACTGTTGGTGGGAATGCAAATTGGTACAGCCACTATGGAAAACAGTTTAGCAGTTCCTCAAAAAATTAAAGGCAGAACTACCATATGATCCAGCAATACCACTTTTGGGACTATATTCAAAGGAAATGAAAACACTAACTTGAAAAGATATCTGCTGCCCAATTTTTAACTGGGTTGTTTGTTTTTTGATATTGAGCTCCATGAGCTGTTTGCATATTTTGGAGACCTAAATAGACATTTCACCAAAGAAGACATACAGATGGCCAAGAGGCACATGGAAAGATGCTCAACATCACTAATTATTAGAGAAATGCAAATCAAAACTACAGTGAGGTATCACCTCACACCGGTGAGAATGGCCATTATAAAAAAATCTAGAAACAATACATGCTGGAGAGGGTGTGGTGAAAAGGGAATCCTCCTGTACTGTTGGTGGGAATGTAAATTGATACAACCGCTATGGAGAACAGTATGGAGGTTCCTTAAAAACCTAAAAATATGGCCCAGCAATCCCACTACTAGGCATATACCCAGAGAAAACCATAATTTAAGAAGAGACATGTACCACAATGTTCATTGCAGCACTATTTACAATAGCCAGGACACGGAAGCAATCTAAGTGTCCATCGACAGATGAATGGATAAAGAAGATGTGGCACATATATACAATGGAATATTACTCAGCCATAAAAAGAAATGAAATTGAGTTATTTGTAGTGAGGTGGATGGACCTAGAATCTGTCATACATATTGAAGTAAGTCAGAAAGAGAAAAACAAATACCATATGCTAGCACATATATATGGAATTTTTTTTTTAAAAATGGTACTGATGAACCTAGAGGCAGGGTGGGAATAAAGGCGAAGACATAGAGAATGGACTTGAGGACACGGGGAGGAAGGGGGAAACTGGGATGAAGTGAGAGTAACATCGACATATATACACTACCAAATGTAAAACAGATAGCTAGTGAGAAGCAGCAGCATAGCACAAGGAGATCAGCTCGGTGCTTTGCGACAACATAGAGGGGTGGGATAAGGTAGGTAGGAGGGAGGCTCAAGAGGGAGAGGATATGGAGATATATGTATATATATATATATAGCTGATTCACTTTGTTATACAGCAGAAACTAACACAACATTGTCAAACAAATATACTCCAATAAAGATGTATAAAAATAAAAGAAAGAAAAGATATCTGCCTCCCCATGTCCATAGCAGCATTATTTACAATAGTCAAGACATGGAAACAGAGTGAGTGTCCATTGATAGATGAATGGTTAAAGACCTTGTGGTTTATCTATCTATCTATCTATCTATCTATCTATCTATCTATCATCTATCTATCTATACAATGGAATATTATTTTGCCATAAAAAATGAGGAAATCCTACCATTTCAATAGCATGGATGGATCTAGAGGGCATTATGCTAAGTGAAATAAGTCAGAAAAAGACAAATACTTTATGATCTCACTTATATGTGGAATCTAAAAGAGAGAGAGAGAGAGAGAGGGAGGGAGAGAGAGAGAGAGAAAGAGAAACCAAACTCATAGAAAAAGAGATCAGACCTGCTTACTAAAGGCAGAGTGTGGGGGAAAGGGAAATTGGAGGAAGGTAGTCAAAAGGTACAACTTTCCAGTTATAAGATAAAGAAGTACTAAGAATATAATGTACAACAATGATAATAGTTAACACTTTTTTATATGATACATAAGAAAGTTTTTAAGAGAATAAATCCTAAGAGTTCTCATCATAAGGAGAATTTTTTTTTTCTTTTTCCTTTCTTCTTTCTTTTCCCTTTATTGTATCTATATGAAATGATGGATGTTAGCTGAGCCTATTGTGA
Organism: Balaenoptera acutorostrata; assembly: GCF_949987535.1. Classification (NCBI taxonomy): domain Eukaryota; kingdom Metazoa; phylum Chordata; class Mammalia; order Artiodactyla; family Balaenopteridae; genus Balaenoptera; species Balaenoptera acutorostrata. The sequence continues at coordinate 75,938,620 of NC_080085.1, forward strand.
TAATCGTTTCACAATATGTGTAAATCAAGCCATCATGCTGTAGGCCTTAAACTTATACAGTGATGTATTTGCTATGTGTCCAAAAAAACTAGAAAAAAATTGTGCTTGGGCTACTATGGCTTAGCTGGGCTGCCAAAATCTGAGCAGAGTTGAGCAGTCAGAATGGAGAGCTGCAGAGGCTCAGAGTACTGAAACATAACTGTGCTTGCTTCAGTCAAATCTAGTTTGGAAAAGGAGTTATAGGGGCAGGACCTTTGCTACCATAGCATAGTGGAGATGACCTATCAGTTTGGTTTAAGCTAAAAAAGATAAGAAAGGGAGTTATTAATTTATATACTCTTTCAACAAGTGTAAGGGCTGATACATTTAGACATTATACTCAGATTGGAAAGAAAATATTGGTTCTTGATTTTTCTGTAATCACTATGACCTTGCTCTCAGGGTCCCCCTGCTCTGCAGCCCTCAACCTATATTATGATGACTCTCCAGACAACATCATCAGCTACTTTCCCAGTATTTCCATAGGGCATGAAGGAACTTATAGATACTTACTATACTACACAGGACCTTAGAGGAGACTCTGGGGCACTAAACTCAGTTTCTCTCTCTGTCTAACTCTACCATACATCAACTTGACTCAGATGTGGTTGCGGCCACGTTTTGATATGGAGGGAACACTGAAAGGAAGTCTCCTCCTATAGTCCCAAATGGAAAAGAGAACAAAAACTCCTCTGATTTCAGATTTTCTCTTAAGCTCTCCAACAAGATTCCCACCTCAAGATCTTATTCCAGGAAAAGAAAAAACACCATAAAACATACATTTTTTCAGATGTCATTTTTCTCTTATCACAGTCACCTGAGGAAGAGCACAGGTTTTTCAGTTACTTTTCCTCTTTGTAATGGACTTCTTTTACATCATATACCACTTGCTAGAGACACTAAGCCCCAACTGAATAATGGAAGGAGTATCTCCTCTCTAGTCTGTGGAAGATACCACATAAACTTCATATTTCATCAACCTGCCTCTCCATATGTAAAGGAAACGCTTTTAAAAATCTATAGAATATTTTTCCTCTCTTGACAATACTTGTTTTTCAAGATTATTGCCTACTACAGACTAGGGAAAAAATCCTATTTGACATGCTTAAAGTTTAATATTGATATCCACTTTTTTTGCCTTCCTGTTGTAATCCTAATCCCCTCCCTTACACAGACACAGACACACACACACGCTCAGATTATACACAAACAATGGGTGAAATGAGCATATCTAGCAAAATACTGGAATCTCATACATGAGTAAACATTAAAAGGAGAAAAACACATTAATAGTCTTCGAAAATAATATCTCTGCATCACAAATATTTATTAAGGATCTACTGTGTCTTAGGCCCTAGTGATATATACATAAATTAGGGCTAAGTTTATGAAATCTCTACCAAATCCAGGTCTGTGTAATTTAGATTATATTCCAAGTAATGGAGAATCAGTATTTGGTGGCCTCTTTTCTACAAAGGCCAGCTGAATTTTCCCAATTCACATTTCATCTAAGGTCATGGAGACCCTCATACAAACAACCTGATTCCATAAGCTTTAGTATCTATATGAGTGGTTAAATAATCCTATATCTGGATCATAATTAACTAGACCTTGATAGAATTGGAACACATAGAGGTTCTGGCCATCAGAGAACAACTAGTCTTATTTAAAAATAGGTCTGAAAACACGAAAATACCTTCACAAGAGCAAATACTTTAGGTGAGGCAATCACAGCACCTGGGTGAACCACAGAAATAAGAAATAAGAAATAAGAAAGGACACATTGAGGAGTGTAAGAAAGACAGATTCACACTACCTCATTACCCCTCTCCTAAGCTAAGGCAGCTCAGTGTGGAGAAAGACACCTTCCCCATGAGAGGGGAGTAAAATGAGTACCCAACTTTACCACAAACCCCAGAAAGAACCCACCCAGGCACCAAGCCAATTCCCACAGCTGTAGGTCGCTCCCTGCAGACTCCTGAAAACCCAGACCCCCACTCACCCAGGTACCTTTTGGCTCCAGTGACCACAGGCAGCTCTGGCAGCCCCAAATGCCATCCTTGGCGCCAAGCTCCTAGCAGGCTCCCATGAACCCAGACCCCAGCTGACCCCAGTGCCTGCCTACTCCAGCAGTCTCAGGCAGCTTCCATGACAGGACTCCTGGAGGACTCCCAAGAACCAAGGTCCCCGCTCACTTCCTCACTTGTCAACTCTAACAGCTCCACGTAGATCCCTTGGCACCAGGCTCCCCAAAGGCTCCCAGGAACCCAGGCCACCATCTCACCCTGGTGCCTACTGGCTCCAGTGGCCCCAAGTGACACTTTTGGTATAAAGTTCCTGATGGGCTCCTGTGAAGCCAGACCCAAGTTCACTCTGGCACCTGCCTACTCCAGCATCTCAAGCAGCTTCCATTCCAGAGCTCCCAGCAGGTTACCACACATTTAGGCTTCCAGTTCACCCTAGCACTTGCCTACTGCAGTGGTTCCAGACACCTCTCCAATTCCAGGTGGTTTCTATAGGATGGCTCCCAGCAGGCTCCTGGGAACACAGGCCCCCATCACACCCATGCACCTGACAGCTCTGGGGGCTCCAAGCTGCTCCTGTGACCCCTGGTGGCTCCTGTGATTCCAGGCTCCCAGTGAGCTCTGAGGAAGCCAGGCCCCAGCTCACCCTGGCACCCGCCAGCTCTAGTGGCACCAGGTAGCATTTATGGTACCAGGCGCAAAATGGGCTCCTGTGAATCCATGTCCCTCCGTCTAACCCTGGCATCTGGCAGCTCCTGTGACCCCAGGTGGGTCTCAAAGCACTGGGTAGCATCTGTGGTACCAGGCTTCCAGTAGGCTCCCAGCTCATCTGACATCTGCTGACTCTAGTGGCCCCAGGCAGCTCCTAAGGACCCAGGTGGCTTCCACAGCACCAGGCTTCTAGCAGATTTCCAGGAAGTCAAGTTCCCATCTTGCATTGGTGCCTGCTACTCCAGCATTCACAGACAACATCCGTAACTTCAGGCAGCTTCCTGGCTCCAGGTTATTAGAGGGCCCCTGCAAACTCAGTTCCCCACCAAGGAACTGGCCAGCTTCAGCAGTCCCAGGTGGCCGGTGGCCACAGGTGATTCTTCCTCTCCAGGCAGCTTCCTTGTCTCCAGGCTCCTAGAATGCTTCCATGAACCAAGGCCCTCAATCTACTCTGGTGCCTACTGGCTCCCACAGTCTTAGGCATCTCCAGTGGTCCCAGGATCACAGCCCAGCAAGGTGCCAGCTGACTCAGCTGGAACCAGGTTCCTGACAAACTCCCATGAATGCAGACTCCCAGCTTGTGCCAGCATCAGCTGGCTCCTATGGCATCAGGTAGCCCTTGTGACAACAGACTTCCATCAAGCTCCAGCAGTTTCCCAGTACATTCCAGCACTGGCTGGCTCCTACTGCCCTGGATGGCTTTTGTGGCCTCAGGCTCCCAATCAATGCCTGTGACACAGGCTCCAGGGGGAATCCAGCAGGGCCCATTGCCAAGCTGACTACCGTGTCCCAGGCTTTCACAATCCACTTCAGCACCATGGCACTCAAGGACTCCAGCAAGGAGGAGGGAGTACTCCCAAACTCATTTTACAAGGCCAGCATTACCCTGATACCAAAGCTAGATAAGAACACGACAAGAAAAGAAAAATACTGGCCGATATCCCTGATGAATATAAATACAAAAAACAAGTCAGCCTTAAAGAAGAAGTAAATTCTGACATGCTACAACATGGATGAAACTTGAGTTATGCTAAGTGAAATAAACCACTCACAAAAACACAAATACTGTATGATTCCATTTATATGAGGTATTTAAAATAATAGAATTCATAAAGACAGAAAATAGAGTAGTGGTTACCAGGGGTTTGGGGCAGGGTATTATAGGAAGTTAATGTTTAATGGGCACAGAGTTTCAGTTTGGGATGATGAAAAAGTTCCGGAAATGGATAGTGGTGATGGTTACACAACAATGTAAATATACTTAATGCCATTACATTTTACACTTAAAAATGTTTAAATGTTAAGTTTTATGTCATGTATACTTTACTACAATAAAAAAAGTAAAATAAATGGATCATAGACCTAAATGTAAGACATGACACTATAGCCCTCTTAGATCAAAATATAGGAGTTAATTTGCATGAACTCTGATAGATAATGTTTTCTTAGAAATGACATCAAAAGCACAGTGAAAAAAGAAAAAAATAAATTACATTTCATCAAAATTTAAAACATTGGTGTTATAAAAGACACTATCAAAAAAGTGAAAATACAACCCACAGACTGGGATAAATCTGATATCTGGTAAGTGGCTTGTATCCAGAATTTTATAAACAAATATAACTCATTAATAAAATGATACATAATGCAATTTTAAAATGAGCAAAGGATTTGAATAGACATTTCTTCAAAGAAGATATACAAATGTCCAATAAGCACATGAAAACAAGCTCAAAATCATTAGCTATCAGGAAAATGCAAGTTAAAACCATAAGGTAATAGTTTACACCCACTAGGATGGCTAAAATTTTAAAAGACAGGGTATAACAGGTATGGCGAGTACTGAAACCTTCATACATTGCAGGCAAAAATGTAAAATTATGCAGTCTTTTTGGAAAATAATTTGATGATTCTTAAAATGTTAAACATAGAGTTATCTACCATATAGATATCTATAATAACCAATAACAATACCACTCCTAGGCACATTCTAAGAGAAATTAAAACATCTGTTCACACAAAAATCTGTTCTTGGATATCCATAGTAGATTTATTCATAATAGTCAAGCATGGGGGGAAAAAACAATATATCCATCACCTGGTGAATAATTATATAAATGTGGTATACCCATACAATGGAATACTATTCAGCCACAAAAAGGAAAAACTATTGATATGTGTTAAAATATGGATGAGCCTTGAAAGCATTATGATATGTGAAAGAAGTCAGACACAAAATGTCACGTATTGTATGATTCTGCTTGTGTAACAGAGTAATGATTTACATATTATCTGAGATGTTCTTTGCTTCTTGGAATTCACTCTCATTCTGTAACCATCTGCACTTTGGAATACTATAGTCCCAATCAGGAGTAAAGAATAAAATCTTACTTTATAAATTCAAAAGACCATTGATCTAGGTATAAGAAAGAAAGATTTACCAAAAAGTTATGCTAAATTAGAAGCAGGATTTTTCCTGGTTCCCCACTAAGAGTAGATAAAGATACCATGAGTTTGGAGGGAAAGATTCTTGAGGAGAGGATTGGTGATGAAACAAGACAGACATGAGTAATATTTGGGGGAGGAGGGAACTGGCCATGTCCTTACCTTCTTTGTCTGAGACCTAGGGGCAATAGACCCCTCAGATAGGATATATACCTTATTTTCTAGGATAAATCCTAGGGAGATAGCAATCTCCAGCATTATGCTGAAGCAGTTGTAAATCAGAAATCATTGTGTAGTATGTAGGTATAGGGATAAAGTGGATAAAAATAAACTCTTAGTTTCCTGTGACCATAAATATGGTAGGAGACTGTCCAGGAGTTCCCATGGCCCCCTAAATGAGGATATAAGTTACCTGTGTACCTGGAGGGTGGTCTTGTTGCTGGAACAATTGATACACCTGATACAGAAGATTTGTAGGGAACCATAGCGCTAAACACTCAGATGTTCTTCTGATTTCTGTATGTCAGACTGGAGAGGAATGTACTCAAGAACCAGAGAGGATAGGTTGTTTCTCAAAAGGGCTAAGATAATATAATTCCACTTCCACAAACCTTTTTAAAAAATCATTATATGTGTATGTAAAAGTACAAAACAATTGACTGAAAGGATATACACTAAATTTATGTTAGTGGTTGGCACTTTTGGAGAAAAAAAGACAGAAAACAAGTATAGCAAAATGTTAACAGATATATACTGGTGCCAGTTTTAAATGTCTAGTAGTCATTTTTTAAGAAGATAAGTGGAAGGACTATATAGGAAGAAAACTTATAACATTGCTATGTAGGATGAATTTAGGAAGATAACCTATAACTTTTACCAGCACAAAATAACTAGGTTTCTTTTGTTACAATTTGGAAAATCACACAGAGTAATAGTATGTGTTTCGTAAATATGATTCTTATTCCATAAAGTCAAATGTCATGTTTCTTTATTTTAAAAGAACTAAATCATATTCTACACTGACCTAGAAGTTCCTAGCCTCCCTCTGTTCAACCCTCAGCCGTCCCCTCTGAGGTCTTTCCACTTTTCTCCTTCTCCCACCATGGAGCATGTTCAGGTAGCAACACCTCTGCAGCCTTTCTAGCTTGAGAAAATTTCTTTCAGCCTCTCTGCCACTTTCCTCCTATGCAACCTTCTCTAGAAACTCAGGTTTTGGGTAAGCAAATAGATTTGCTCTTTATTCTCTGGTTGCTCCTCTAGATCTACTTGTGCCCTTTTCCACTCTGCTCTGTGCCCTGGGAGGCTGACTTCTAAGGATTCTATCAACACAGCACCTTTGCTCTGACTTTCATTTGGGGAACTATTCAACCAGAGGCACTGGAAAGAGATTGTAGGAGAGAGTAAGAGGAGAGAAAGATTATTTATTATCCCGGCTCTCTTTCTGCCAGGGCACTGTGGCAGTATATGTGTTTTACAGAAAACCACAGCTTCTGTTGGGCATCTCTCTCTTATAGCTACATATTTTTTCTGGATTTCACTAACTACATCCTCCCCTTGTCCTTCAGGTTTAGAGCTGGCTAAGGTTACTCATCATTGCTAATCCTGAGATACTTAACCATCCATTGTTCCCAGATATAATACTTTTCCTTGGTTTGGACTGCCTTCCATGAAAGTAGACATGGGATGGAGTCATCTGCACTAATTGACTCTTGGAATAATAATGCTCCTATCACTATGTTAGGGTGGGCCAGATTTGGGCCAACATGAAAAGCATTTTAAGTTCTTCAAATGCCTCTGCTACAGACATCAGTGCTGAAAATCCCTTTGTATAATGAGCTAACAGTTAAATTATAGTATGCATATTTACTAGGTACCATGTTAAATGATTTTCATGTATTACCTCATTTTATCCTCACAGCATCCCTAGATAGATTTGTTTTAGTTACATTTGACAAATGAGACAACTGAACCTCAGAGAGGTTAAGTGACTTGCCCTAACCCACACAGCTACTAAGTAGCGGGGCCGGATTTATTTGAATCCAAAGCACATAAATGTGATATATGAATGTCATAATTATCTCTCTGGAAGAGATTTATTATCTAAAAGTGACTGTGAAGAAGTACAGAATGAGGCTCATGAATTACTTAGCAAATCCCAGGGTTGCTCACATATTACTGCTGACTATGGAAGCTTTAAATTTAAATTTACTATATGGCACCATAAAGATGCTCTGTACAAAAAGGATACTATGTCCAAGGAATTCATAGAATCGGGTTCATCAGCCATTGGAAAACAAAATTGTAACAATATTTACAGTCATCAGAATAGGTCAAACAAGGCTGTCCTAACAAAGAAACCTCAAAATCTTCCTGGATTAGCATATCACAAGTTTATTTGTCATTCATGCAAATCCTGATGCACGTTTTGTGTGTGTGTATGTGTGTGCACGTGCACGTGCACAGTTGGGGGATGGTAGCATGGGTTGAATATGGGAATGGACTTTCTTTCGTCTTGTGACTTGGATACTTGGGTTCTCTACATCTTGTGACACTAACATCCCAACACGTGACCTCAAGACCACTAATACAGAAGACAGTGTGGAGTAGCATAGTGACTTTTAAATTCCTCAGCCCAGAAGAGACACACACTAACATTTCATTAAATAGAACCAGTCACATGGCACCCATTAACTGGAGAGGCGTAAGGGAGAGTGGTCTTCATGTTTATTCAGTAAGGAGGTGGGGACTGAACATGGGTGTGTACTACTATTTTCCACACTTCTCCAGTGGTCTGTAGATCAACATATTTGAAATAATTGTTATTTATCTACATTGAGGCCTTAATGATCCAGGCATAGCCAGAATCACATTAGAAAAACACAGGAAAGTTGTACAAGGAAAATCGATACCCCTACATTATCCTTGACCTCCTTGATCTAGGTTGTTTCTGTATCTTGGCTATTATGAATAATGCTGCAATGAAAATGGGAGTCCAGATATCTCCTTGAGATCCAGATTTCAATTACTTTGGATATATACCAAGAGTAGGATCACTGGATCAAATGGAAATTCTATATTTTTTTTGAGGAAACCCATATTGTTTTCCATAGTGGCTGCACCAATTTACATTCCTACCAGTAGCATACAAAAGGGGTTCCATTTCTTTCACATTGTTGCCAACATTTGTCTTTTGTTTTGTTTTGTGTTTTCATATAATATCTATTCTAACAGATGTGAATTGATATCTCATTGTGGTTTTGATTTGCATTTCCCTGATGATTAGTGATATTGAATACCTTTTCATATACCTGTTGGCTGTTTGTTTGCCTTCTTTGGAGAAATGTCTATTCAGGTTTTGGCCCATTTCTTCATCAATTTTTTTGTTTGGTTTTCTTTTTGTTTTTTTTTGCTATTTAGTTGGAGTTCCTTATATATTTTAGATATTAACCCTTTCTCAGATAGATGGTTTGCAAATGTTTCTCCCATTCTCTAGGTTGCCTTTTCATTTTTGATCATGTCTTTTGCTGTGCAGAAGCTTTGTAGTTTTATGTAGTACCACTTGTTGATTTTTGCTTTTGTTCCTTGTGCTTAGGTGTCATATCCCAAAAATCATTGCCAAGACTAATGTCAAAGAGTTTTTTCCCTGTGTTTTCTTCTAGGACTTTTATGGTTTCAGGTCTTAAATTTAAGTCTTTAATCCATTTTGAGTTAACTTTTGTGAGTGGTATAAGGTAGGGTACTATTTTCATTCTTTTACATGTGAATATCCAATTTTCCCAGCACTATTTACTGAAGAGAATGTCTTCTCTCTATTGAGTATTCTTGGCTCCCTTTTCAAGTATTAGTTGACCATATATGCATGTGTTTATTTCTGGGCTGTTGATTCTATTCCATTGGTCTATGTGTTTGTTTTTAAGAAATCCACTGATAGTCTTATGGAGGCTCCCTTATACATGAAGTGTCGCTTCTTTCTTGCTGCTTTCAAAATCCTCTCCTTGGGCTTCCCTGGTGGCGCAGTGGTTGAGAGTCTGCCTGCTAATGCAGGGGACACGGGTTCGAGCCCTGGTCTGGGAAGATCCCACGTGCTGTGGAGCAACTGGGCCCGTGAGCCACAGCTGCTGAGCCTGCGCGTCTGGAGCCTGTGCTCCACAGCAAGAGAGGCCATGATAGTGAGAGGGCTGCGCACAGCCATGAAGAGTGGTCCCCGCTTGCCACCAACTGGAGAAAGCCCTCGCACAGAAACGAGGACCCAGCACAGCCAAAAATAAATAAATAAATACATAAAATTCAAAATCCTCTCTTTGTCTTTGACTTTTGACAGTTTAATTATAATGTACCCAGTGTGGATTTCTCTTGATTCATCTTACTTGAGATCCTCTGGGCTTCATGAATCTGGATGTCCATTTCAGATCCTATATTTGTGGAGTTTGCAGCCATTATTTATTCAAATAAGTTTTTCGCCCATTTCTCTCTCTTCTCCTTTTGAAATCCTGTAATATATATACTAATATTTGAAGATGTCCATAAGAACTGTGGGCATTCTCCATTTCTTCTTTTTTCCTCTAATGGTTATTTTCAGATCACCTTTCTTTGAGTTTGTTGATTCTTTCTTTTGTTTGACTGATTCTGCTGTTGAAGTTCTCTATTAAATTTTTCAGATCAGTTGTTGCATTCTTCAGCTTGAAGACTTCTATTTGATTCTTTTTTATGGTTTCTATTTCTTCATTGAACTTTTTTTGTTCATATGTTGTTTTCCTGATTTTGTTTAGTTGTCTATCTGTGTTCTCTTGTAGCTCATTGAGCTTCTTTAAGACAATTATTTTGAATTGTTTGTGAAGCAGTTTATGGATCTCTATTTCTTTAGAGTCAATTACTGGAGCTTTATTAGTTTCTTTTGGTGGTTGCCTGATTCTTTGTGATACTTATAGCCTTGGGTTTGTGTCTGTGCATTTGGAGGAGCAGTTTTCGAGTCATTTACATTTTACAGACTGGCTTCAGAAGGTAAAGACCTTCACCATTCAGCCTAGTCAGAGAGTATGGTATTGTTAGCAGACAGGATCTGTGAATGATCCTGTTGGTGGTTTCCAAAGGTGGGCTTACTGCCAGGATCCTTAAGTGGGAGCATCAGGTCATAAGTGGGCAGGGCTAGAGGCATGTTTTCCAGCAGGTCTGGAACCAGGTCAATGAGTGGACAGGTCTGCCTCCAAGACTACAGGCAAGCAGGGATAGAGACAGGTCTGTAGACAGTAGGGATGCTTCTGGGTCCAGTTAGCAGGCCTGCTATCAGAGTCATAGGTAGGTTTGGCTCTTGCAAGGTCCCCAGCAGACAGAACTGCCGTGGGTTCATGTCTGAGTGGGGATGGAGTCAGATCATGGAGTTGATTCCAGTTCCACAGACAAGTATGCAGCCAGCTGGCCTGTTACCTGGGTTATAGGTAGGCATGGCTCCTGCCAGGTCCCCAGGCAGGCAGGACTGCCTCTGGGACTGCAGTCAAGTGGGGTTGGATCTGGGTCATGGGGCTTCATCTATGTCTGCAGTCAGGTCTGTAATCAGCAGGCCTATTACAGGGATATAGGTGGACATGGTTTCTGCTGGGTACCCCGGGAAGATAGGACTGCCTCTGTGACCATGGACAAGTAGGGCTGGAGCTGAGTCCACATGGGATGGGGCTGATTCTGTGTCTGCAGTTGGGTCTGTGGTTGGTGGACCACCTCCCTGGGGCACAGGCCCACCTTCTCAAAGCACTCTCCTTGGCCGTGGGCTCCACTGAGCTGTCGCAAACTCCTACTCAGATCTTGAAGCTCCTACAAGGGTTGTTTTGTCTGTGGATAGTTGCCAAATGGTGTTTCTGTGGGGAAACAAATGCTCAGGACCTCCTATTCTGACACCTTGCTGACTTCATTCCTCTACTTTATCCTTTCTGTACTTTCCTAAAAGGGATGGTATAATTCATAAGTTTATTGCATGTCTTATTCTTTAGATAAGTTAGACATATTGGCAATACTTTCTGTTTTTAACACTTGTCCCAAGTCACGTAGTTGAATATTTACTTAGTGGGTATAAATCTTAAAATGCAAACTCAGGTTGAAATGATAGCTTTCTTTTTTTCTTATAACTCAACAAACTTCTGAATCCAAACTTCCATTCTACCAGGCTGTCAAGAAACCAATACAAAAAATGGAAAGCAAAAAGTTAATTCAGTATTCTCCCCTCTGGCTGAAGGAGTAAGGGTATCCACTTGCATGGTCTCCTCATGACTGGGCTTTTTGCTACTTCTATGCCCTACATGACACCCTTGAATCCACTAAGGCTGTGAGTTGTTCAGTTCTCTGTGATGCACTACTCAGTCATTCCTCTCTTAATTTTTGTCACTAAGGTGGTGTCATTTGGAAGTACACAGACCATCTATGCTTTTGGATCTCACAAACTTCTCTTGAATATCTGCTTTTTTTCCCCACCATGGAGTGTAATTTTCCTATCTGGTAGAAAGTTCTCTCTTTTCTTATTTCTTAAAGATATTCTGTATCTGACTGTACATCCCTTTCCTCTAAGGATTTAAGATATGACAATCCCAAGGTCAGAAAGAATTTTAAGCTGTATCTGTTTTCCTACCTGCCACCTACTTCCCCTAAGGCAATGAAAACCAAGTTGCTTTCGTGTATTAGGGGAAGGGAAAGAGGGACACAGAATGAGAAAAAGTAATAAGTTAATATCTCAAAATATTACCAGGTCACACTAATATCTGTCCTCTTTTGGGAACAATAGAGCCTTTTCTGATTGCATCAGGGCATTTTTGGATGATTCATATGGGCCTAGGCAAAATTAGTATAGTATATATAACTTACCTAAATTACATGAAAATCTATAGTACTCCACTGATAAAATAATTCTTATAGCTGGGAGTTGAAGGAGATTTTTCACTTGTAGAGCATGGGCTGGGCTGTAAGGAAAAGAGTGAATGCATTGAAAAGATGGGTATTCCAAACTCAGTATTTTGGATGGTTCTATGTTTTTGTTCCCTCAAAATTCATTTCTTGAAACTGTAATGCCCAATATGATGGTATTGGTATGTGAGGCCTTTGGAGGTTATTAGGTCAAGAGGGCAGAATCCTCATAAATGAGATTAATGACCTTATAAAAAAGAAGCCAGAGAGCCCCCTTGCCTCCTTCCTCCACATGAGGATACAGGAAGTCTGTGACCTAGAAGAGGTCTGGTGGCATGCTGGCACCCTGATCTCAGACTTCCCAGCCTTCAAAACTGTAAGAAATAAAATTCTGTTCCTTAAAAGCTACCCAATTTGTGGTATTCAGGTAGCACCCTGAATGGAGCACCTCCATAAGACAGATGGGGTTTGACTCACTGTGGTTAAAGAGATCAGGGTCAAAAGCTAATAGAAGAAAATCAAAGGAGACTTTGGGATATGTTGGGCATAAACAGAGCTGCTTGCCAACCCAGATATAAGGGCCAGCTCAGAGCTGCAGGCAGGGGCTAGGGATGGAGACATCATTTAGTCTGACATTGCCATAGCAGGAGCAAATTTAGGAATATTGAGATACCCATCCTTTGCACAGAATGTTAGGCATTCTCAGCAGTGGCAACAGTGAGTTTCAAAAACAAGTGGCAACTAGAGAAGAAGAGGAATCAGTGTGGAGAGAAATGCCATATGGTGTCTGTAACTAAGATGTCGGTTTGGGGGGCACATGTGAGGTCATCTTTGAGGATTCAGAAATAAACTGATACAAGGAAATAAGGGAGTTTGTACTGTTATCACATGGATGGGAGCCCAAGCCACTGTAGTTTGAGAATTAAAAGTTAATTTGAGGAGATTGACACCAGCAAGATGGCAGACTAGGAAGCTTCAGTCCCTATTTTCCCATGAAAATGCCAAATAAACAACAATATATAGACAAAAGTAGCTATGTGGTATCTCTAGAAATAGTTTAATAAGCTGCAGTAACCAAAGCCTAACCAAGAAAAAGACACACTCAAAATAGTAGGAAATTTCATGAAGTGTTTGATCTCCTTTGCCCCAACCATCTCCAGAGCTACACAGGATGGCACAGTCCCAATTCCTGGTTCTTCACTCAGGACATAGAGTATAACTTGCTATATTCTGGCTTGTCTGGGAGCTGTGCAAAGGAATGGTTTCTGTCTTGCCTTACTCAGGGCACTGACAGGAATGGTGGCATAGTTTGGATATTAAGTTGAAGGCGAATAAAAGCAATTGATGGGGGCCTCAATGTAAGAGAGCTTCAAGGGGATTTCAGATGTGTGGGTGCCTGGGAGGATGAAATTAACAGACAGATGAAAACAACAGAACATCTATGGCCCTGAGAAGAAGCAAGGGTGAGACTCCTCAGTAAATTAAGACATTTAAAAATAGGCATGTATTTGGGAGCATTATAAAAAAAGAAAAAAAAAGGACACATATACTTACAGGAGATGCATCTTCAGAAAAGGCCTGAGAAAACCTTCAGCTTTCATGATAGGTGGATTAGAGGAGGTGTTCCCCTGCACAGAGCCAGTCTGTGAAGACTGGGAGAGGTGAATATTTTTTTCAAACCCTCAGTTTTCAACAAAACATGGATACTTGTTTCACCATTTCTATTCAACCCAGTACTACCAGTCCTAGTTGGAGTAATTTTATAAGAAATAAAAAGCATCCAGATTGGAAAGGAAGAAATAAAATTATTTCTGTTCACATGCAATATGATCTTATATGTAGACAACTTAAAGATTACCCAAAAAACTGTTAGAATTAATAAACACTCAGCAAAGTTGCAGGATACAAAATCAACACACACAAATCAGTTGCATTTCTATACACTAATAATTTACAATCAAAAAAATTTAAGAACATTTTTAAGCCTACACCAACTGCTTTCATTGGCCTCCAATCTGACACTCAAACTATGTCACCATTACTGTCAATGCCCTGAGTTAGGCAAGAAGGAAACCATTCCCTTGGGGAAGAAGTAAATCTGTCACTCTTTACACATGACATGATACTGTATATAGAAAACCCTGAAGTCTCCAACAAAAAACTATTAGAACTAATAAATGAATTCAGTACAGTTGCAGGACACAAGATTAATATACAGAAATCTGTTGCATTTTTATACACTAATAATGAACTATAAGAAAGAGAAAACAAGAAAACAATCCTGTCTAAAATTGCATCAAAAGGAATAAAATACCTAGGAATTAACTTAACAAAGGAAGTGGAAGAACTATACTGTGAAAACTATTAAACATTGATGAAGGAATTTGAAAATGGTACAAAGAAATGGAAAGATATTCCATGTATTGGATTAGAAGAATTAATATTGTTAAAATGTCCATATTATCCAAAGCAATCTACAGATTTAATGCAATCGCTACCAAATTCCCATGACATTTTTTCCAGAACTAGAACAAATAATCCTAAAATTTAAATGTGTCAACTGAAAAGAATGTACAGCCTAAAAGTTGAGAATTATGTTTTATTCAAGGATATTACTGAGGACTATAGCCTGGGAAGACAGCCTCTAGGATAGCTCTGAGAGACTGTTCCAAAGAAGTAAGGGAAGAGCCAAGATATATAGGAGTTGTTTCTGAAAACAAACAAACAAAACAACAACAACAACAAACACATGTAGTCGAACATCAAAAGATTACTGGTAATCAAAAAAAACAAACAAACAGACATCTCAAGTTAATGATGTTAGTGCCTTTCTCTGGGAAGATGCAAGAGTTTGGGCTCATTTAAATTATTTGTTTGATATGCCTCTTAATTATCTAGGGCCAGTAAGTATCTTGTTTTTGTCCACCCTGAATTCCCCTCAGGGAGCACCACTGGGGGCTGCTGTAGTGGCTGGTGGCTTGATGGCTGCAACATTCCTTGTTTACTGAAATGACAGGCAACATTTTTTTGTCCACATATGGAACCACGAAAGACCCTGAATTGCCAAACAATCTTGAGAAAAAAGAACAAAGTTGGTGTGGTGCTGGGAAAACTGGACAGCTACATGCAAAAGAATGAAATTAGAACATTCTCTAATACCGTATACAAAAATAAACTCAAAATGGAATAAAGACCTAAATGTAAGACCTGGGGGCTTGAATCTGAGTTGCAAAAAAAAAAAAAAAAGACTTTATTAAATTTGAATTTCAGATAAACAACGAATACATTTTTAGCATAATTATATCTCAAGCACTACATGGAACATACTTATACTAAAACATTATTCATTGTTTATCTGAAATACAAATTTAACTGGTATCCCATATCTTTATTTACTAAAACTTCTAACTCTAGGTAGAGTGTAAATATCCCCAGTGGCATTTATACAGTAGCACATGGCCTACAGATCATGGAGAATAATCTATGCTCATAGTTGTTGACTATGTCAGCGTAAACAACTTAAAGGCTTTGTCAGGCATTATTTTGTTTGTAGACTTATGGCCAGCTCTATGTGATCTAATATCTTGTGCCTCTTCCACAATGTTCAATAAAGTTCTGTGAAGTACATCCCAGCTTGGCAGGTGGTTTCATGAAACATATAGAGGCAATGCTTAAAACAACACATTTAAGTGGAGCTAAATCCTATCCTTGCAGGCCAGCATGGTGGTGGTGGCATTTATCCATAAGTGAGAGAATGAGAAGAGAAATGCTAAACTTGCAAAATGTGTGACAGACTGGAGATTGTTTGGTCAAGTATCTTCTCTAAACCTGGACATTCTCCTTCCAGATGTAATCCGGAGACACCTTTTGTATTGCTAGAGTGAAGGAGGCTTGTGTTTTCTCACAAGGCTGTAAGGACTGTCTGGCTGGCCACAGTGACTCATGCTGAGGAGGTAACTAGGGACAGTCAAAGCAGGAAAACCACAGAACATCATAGAGGGATTCCAGGAAGTTATTCAGCTACTTAACTTGAGGAAATTTCTCTTCCAAGGTCTATAGTACCAAGAAGCAAAGGCATGGAAATAAGGTCCGTTGATGAGTCACATCTCAGATTTCAGGAGAGAAGGAACAAAAGAGGATTGAAATCAGAATTGATTTTCTGGGATCAGCTACCAGGGAAGGGGGCCAGGAAAGGAAAATCACATAGTGTTAATGACCCCAGAATCTATAATCCCCAGAAACCTAGGCTTCTGTGCTCTCCTGATTAGGAGAATTAACAACTGGTACTCAACAATTTCTCTTTTTAACAGACAAACAGAAATCAATGTTGAAGATATACACTAGATGTCTCCACTTCTACATATTTATTTAGAGAAGTGAAGATTTTCAAGCTTTGAAAAATTTCCATTATTTTATTGTTGTCATTTCTGGGTCAGATGAGTCACTTCTGTGTGAGTCTCATTAAATTTTATTGGTCATCATCCCCAGTGATGGATGAAACATAACATTTCATGTTACACAGTTGTGTAGTTATAGGGGTCAAAAAGAACTCTCAGAACAAGAAGCTACTCTTCTTAATCAGGAGATTTTGAGAGATGCTTCAGTGATGAAATGAAACAAATTTAAAAAAAGAAACCACTGATTTAGCACATAATTAGGAGTTAAGAATTTAAATATCAGGGTTAACAGTATAAGTCTGTCATTTGTGCATATAGGAACCTCTCGAGTATTGGGTAAAAATTTCACTTAAATGAGCCCCTTTCAAACTTGTATGAATGAGACAGTCGGAGGTTATTCAGTGTTAGAAAAGTAGCACTGCTTTGGTCATACCAGCTTTTCTTCACTGTGTTTTTGTTTGTTTCATTGGAACTCAGCCGTGCTCATTCATATACATTCATGGCATAGTTAAGTAGGTGCAACAGAGACTGTATATGGTCCACAAAATCCAAAATATTTACTGTTTTGCCTTTACAGAAAAAGTTTATTGACATCTGGGCTATGTCTTAAGAGAGGTTTTTCTAGATTCCTCTACCATCCTTTAACATATGACAGGATATTCCTAGATGAATCCACACTTAAGAGTTCTCCTGTCGCTGAACACAAGTTTCTGTGCTATATGCACAGTGAGGCCAAACAAACTTAAACATCGGAGTTTGGAGCAGAGAAATGTTTACTGCAGAGCCATGCAAGGAGACGCATGGCTAGTGTCCAAAAAACCCTGAAATCCTCGAAGGGTTTCAGAAAAGCATTTTTAAAGGCCAAGTGAGGGAGGGGAGTCACAGGGTATGTGACCAGCTCGTGCACAATTCTCTGATTGGTTGATGTTGAGGTAACAGGGAGGTTGACTTTATCAATCCTTAGCTGCCAGTAGGTCTGGGGGTACGTGCTCATGATCATCAAGTAGTTATTTCTTCCATTTGGTGGGGGTTTTCAGCATCTGAACAACTCAAGAAATATGCATGAGATACTATTATCTGGGTACATCAGAGAGGAGCTACAGCAGAGGATATGGTGGAGGGGGGTCTGTCCTGGGAAGGCCCCATAGGGTCCTGCCCAGTTAAACTGTACTATAAAAAATACCATTTCTGGGTTTCTGGTTCTGCATGTAAGGATCTTGGAAGTCACCATTCCATCCTAACAAGAAGTACAAAGAAGAAAAGACTGAAAAATGAGCAACTCTTCTAGGATCCATAAGAGACGAGAGGACACAGGGAAAAGAGCAGCCATCAATCTTGGAGAGACAGACAGGTGAATATAGGGAGTCACAGCTTAACAGAACAGAGAATGTAAACCCTGTATAGTAATAAAGGAGAGAAAATTGAATTATATAAAATGTTCAATTAAAACCACGAAAGGCAGAAAAATAGTGAAAGGCAAAAATAGGAACAAAGAACAAGGGCAACAAATAGAGAACAGTAACAAATATGGTAGATATTAATCCAACTATATTAATAATCATTTTGAATGTCAATGGTCTAAATGTAAAAATTAAAAGACAGATATTGTCAGAGTGGATCAGAAAACAAGACTCAACTATATGTTGTCTAGAAGAAACCCATTTTAAATATATCAACACATATACATTAAAAGTAAATGGATGGAGAGAAATAGATTATGCTAAAACTAATCAAAAGAAAGCAAGAGTAGCTATACTAATTTCAGATACAGCATTCTTCAAAGTAAGAAAAGTTATCAGGAATAATTAAGGGCATTACATAATGATAATGATTACAAATAATAAAAGGGTCAATTCTCCAAGACATAAAAATCCTTAATGTGTATACAGATAACGGTGATGACTTTTTATATACCACAACTAAGGCACAATCCATGGAAGAAATAATTGATAAGCTGGAATTTATTAAAATTTAAAACTTCTGCTCTGTGAAAGACAATGTCAAGAGTGTTATCCAAAATATGAAAAGAACGCTTAAAACTCAACAATAAAAAAATAATACTTCACTTTTAAAAATGAGCCAAAGACCTTAACAGACACCTCACCCAAGAAGAAGATATACAAGGCAAATAAGCATATGAAAAGATGTTACACATCATATGTCATCTAGGAAATGCAAGTGAAAACAATCATGAGGTACAATTACACACCTATTAGAACGGCCAAAATCTGGAACCCTGACGACACCAAACACTGGTGACGACTTGGAGCAACAGGAACTTTCATTCATTGTTGGTGGGAATGCAAAATGGTACAGCCACTTTGGAAGACAGCTTGGTTTTTCTTATAAAACTAAACATACTCTTACCAAATGATCCAGCAGTCTCATTCCTCAGTATTTACCCAAAAGAATTGAAAACTTATGTCCAAAGAAACATGCACCATGCACTAGTATGTTTATAGCAGCTTTACTCATAATTGCCAAAACTTAGAGGCAAACAACACGTCCTTCAATAGGTGAAGGGATAAATAACGTTATTCAGCACTAAAAAGAAATGTGTTATTGTGTCATGAAAAGATATGGAGAAACTTTAAGTGCATATTACTAAGTGAACGAAGCCAATCTGTTAGGGCTCATACTGTATGATTCCAACTACATGATATTCTGGAAAAGGCAAAACTACAGGGATAGTAAAATCATAAGTGGTTGCCAGGAGTCAGTGATGGAGGGAGGGATGAATAGGAAGAGCACAGGGAGGTTTTAGGGCAGTGAAAGTACTTTGTATGATACTATAATGCTGGATACATGTCATTATACATTTGTATAAGCCTACTGAATGTACAACGCCAAGAGTAAAGCCCAAGGTAAACTATGAACTTTGAGTGACTATGATATGTCAGTGTAAGTTCATCTATTGTAACAAATGTACCACTCTGGTGGATGATATTGATAATGGGGAGGCTATGCATTTGTGGGGGAAAGGGCGTATAGGGAAATTTCGTAACTTTCTCTCAATGTTACTGTGAATCTAAAACTACCCTAAAAATGAAGTCTTAAATAATACTATGTCTTTTTAGGACAATGTAACCTTAAAGCTTAATGCAAAGGAGGACGTGATTTAGGAAAATAGAAAAAACAATAAAACAGAAAAATCAACCCATCCTTTTTCTAATCACCTGGAACACTATAAAGGAAAAGGAAGAAAAAGAGTAAATTTATGAGTTTGTGCAATTCCACTCCTGGGTACATATCTCAAAAAAAAAAACAACAACAAAAATAAAACTAATTCAAAAAGATACATACACTCCAATTTTCATAGCAGCATTATTTACATTAGCCAATATATGGAAGCAATTTAAGGGTCCATCACAGATGAATGAATAAAGAAGATGTGTGTGTGTGTGTATATATATATATATATATATATATATATATATATATATATATTCACACCGGTATACTACTCAGCCATAAAAAAAGAATGAAATTTTGCCATTGGCAGCAATGTGGATGGACTTGACATTATGCTAAGTGAAATAAATCAGACAGAGAAAGACAGAAACTCTATGATATTACTTATATGTGAAGTATTAAAAATACAACAAACTAGTAAATATAACAAAAACAGACTCACAAATATAGAGAACAAACTAGTGGTTACAAGTGGGGAGAGGGAAGGGAGGAGGGACAATATAAGGGTAGGGGATTAAGAGGTACAGACTATTAGGTATAAAATAAGCTACAAGGATATATTGTACAACACAGGGAATATAGCAAATATTTTATAGTAACTATAAATGGAATATAACCTTTAAAAATTGTGAATCACTATATTGTATACCTATAATTTATATAATATTATACATCAACTAAATACAATTTTAAACTCAATAAATTTAAATTTTAAATAAATAATTTTTTTTAAAACATCTTTATTGGAGTATAATTGCTTTACAATGGTGTGTTAGTTTCTGACTTATAGTGAATCAGTTATACATATACATATGTTCCCATATCTCTTCCCTCTTGCATCTCCCTCCCTCCCACCCTCCCTATGCCACCCCTCTAGGTGGTCACAAAGCGCAGAGCTGATCTCCCTGTGCTATGCGGTTGCTTCCCACTAGCTATCTATTTTACGTTTGGAAATGTATATATGTCCATGCCACTGTCTCACTTTGTCACATCTTACACTTCCCCCTCCCCATATCCTCAAGTCCATTCTCTAGTAGGTCTGTGTCTTTATTCCCGTCTTGCCACTAGGTTCTTCATGACCTTTTTTTTTTTCCCTTAGATTCCATACATATGTGTTTGCATACTGTATTTGCCTTTCTCTTTCTGACTTACTTCACTCTGTATGACAGACTCTAACTCCATCCACCTCACTACAAGTAATTCCATTTTGTTTCATTTTATGGCTGAGTAATATTCCATTGTATATATGTGCCACATCTTCTTTATCCATTCATCCGATGATGGACACTTAGGTTGCTTCCATGTCCTCGCTATTGTAAATAGAGCTGCAATGAACATTTTAGTACATGACTCTTTTTGAATTATCGTTTTCTCAGGGCATATGCCCAGTAGTGGGATTGCTGGGTCGTATGGTAGTTCTATTTTTAGTTTTTTAAGGAATCTCCATACTGTTCTCCATAGTGGCTGTATCAACTAACATTCCCAGCAACAGTGCAGGAGTGTTCCCTTTTCTCCACACCCTCTCCAGCATTTATTGTTTCTAGATTTTTTGATGATGGCAATTCGGACCGGTGTGAGGTGATATCTCATTGTAGTTTTGATTTGCATTTCTCTAATGATTAATGATGTTGTACATTCTTTCAAGTGTTTGTGGGAAATCTGTATATCTTTTTGGAGAAATGTCTATTTAGGTCTTCTGCACATTTTTGGATTGGGTTGTTTGTTTTTCTGTTACTGAGCTGCATGAGCTGCTTGTAAATCTTGGAGATTAATCCTTTGTCAGTTGCTTCATTTGCAAATATTTTCTCCCATTCTGAGGGTTGTCTTTTTGTCTTGTTTATGGTTTCCTTTGTTGTGCAAAAGCTTTTAAGTTTCATTAGGTCCCATTTGTTTATTTTTGTTTTTATCTCCATTTTTCTAGGAGCTGGGTGAAAAAGGATCTTGCTGTGATTTATGTCATAGAGTGTTCTGCCTATGTTTTCCTCTAAGAGTTTGATAGTGTCTGCCCTTACACTTAGGTCTTTAATCCATTTTGAGTTTATTTTTGTGCATGGTGTCAGGGAGTGTTCTAATTTCATACTTTTACATGTTCCTGTCCAATTTTCCCAGCACCACTTATTGAAGAGGCTGTCTTTTCTCCACTGTATATGCTTGCCTCCTTTATCAAAGATAAGTTGACCATATGTGTGTGGGTTTATCTCTGGGCTTTCTATCCTGTTCCATTGATCTATATTTCTGTTTTTGTGCCAATACCAAACTGTCTTGATTACTGAAGCTTTGTAATATAGTCTGAAGTCAGGGAGCCTGATTCCTCCAGCTCCATTTTTCGTTCTCAAGATTGCTTTGGCTATTCGGGGTCTGTTGTGTTTCCATACAAATTGTGAAATTTTTGGTTCTAATTCTGTGAAGAATGCCAGTGGTAGTTTGATAGGGATTGCATTGAATCTGTAGATTGCTTTGGCTAGTAGAATCATTTTCACAATGTTGAATCTTCCAATCCAAGAACATGGTATATCTCTCCATCTATATCTATCATCTTTAATTTCTTTCATCAGTTTCTTATAATTTTCTGCATACAGGTCTTTTGTCTCCTTAGGTAGGTTTATTCCTAGATACTTTATTCTTTTTGTTGCAATGGTAAATGGGAATGTTTTCTTAATTTCACTTTCAGATTTTTCGTCATTAGTATATAGGAATGCAAGAGATTTCTGTGCATTAATTCTGTATCCTGCTACTTTACCAAATTCATTGATTAGCTGTAGTAGTTTTCTGGTAACATCTTTAGTATTCTCTATGTATAGTATCATATCATCTGCAAACAGTGACAGCTTTATTCTTCTTTTCCGATATGGATTCCTTTTATTTCTTTTGCTTCTCTGATTGCTGTGGCTAACACTTCCAAAGCTATGTTGAATAATAGTGGTGAGAGTGGGCAACCTTGTCTTGTTCCTGATCTTAGTGGAAATGGTTTCAATTTTTCACCATTGAGGACGATGTTGGCTGTGGGTTTGTCATATATGGCCTTTGTTATGTTCAGGAAAGTTCCCTCTATGCCTACTTTTGCAGCGCTTTTATCATAAATGGGTGTTGAATTTTGTCTAAAGCTTTCTCTGCATCTATTGAGATGATCATATGGTTTTTATCCTTCAATTTGTTAATATGGTGTATCACGTTGATTGATTTGCGTATATTGAAGAACCCTCACATTCCTGGAATAAACCCCACTTGATCATGGTGTATGATCCTTTTAATGTGCTGTTGGATTCTGTTTGCTAGTATTTTCTTGAGGATTTTTACATCTATGTTCATCAGTGATATTGGCCTGTAGTTTTCTTTCTTTGTGACATCTTTGTCTGGTTTTGGTATCAGGGTGATGGTGGCCTCGTAGAATGAGTTGGGGAGTGTTCCTCCCTCTGCAATATTTTGGAAGAGCTTGAGAAGGACAGGTGTTAGCTCTTCTCTAAATGTTTGATAGAATTCGCCTGTGAAGCCGTATGGTCCTGTGCTTTTGTTTGTTGGAAGGTTTTTAATCACAGTTTCAATTTCAGTGCTTGTGATTGGTCTGTTCATATTTTCTATTTCTTCCTGGTTCAGTCTTGGCAGTTTGTGCATTTCTAAGAATCTGTCCATTTCTTCCAGGTTGTCCATTTTATTGGCATACAGTTGCTTGTAGTAATCTCTCATGATCTTTTGTATTTCTGCAGTGTCAGTTGTTACTTCTTTTTCTTTTCTAATTCTATTGATTTGTGTCTTCTCCCTTTTTTTCTTGATGAGTCTGGCTAATGGATTATCAATTGTGTTTATCTTCTCAAAGAACCAGCTTTTAGTTTTATTGATCTTTGTTATTGTTTCCTTCATTTCTTTTTCATTTCTTTCTGATGTGATCTTTATAATTTCTTTCCTTCTGCTAACTTTGGGTTTTTTTGTTCTTCTTTCTCTAATGGCTTTAGGTGCAAGGTTAGGTTTTTTATTCGAGATGTTTCCTGTTTCTTTAGGTAGGCTTGCATTACTATAAACTTCCCTCTTAGAACTGCTTTTGCTGCATCCCATAGGTTTTGGGTCGTTGTGTCTCCATTGTCATTTGTTTCTGGGTGTTTTTTGATTTCCCCTTTGATTTCTTCAGTGATCACTTCGTTATTAAGTAGTGTATTGTGTAGCCTCCATGTGTTTGTATTTTTTTACAAATCTTTTCGTGTAATTGATATCTAGTCCCATAGCCTTGTGGTCAGAAAAGATACTTGATACAATTTCAATTTTCTTAAATTTACCAAGGCTTGAGTTGTGACCCAAGATATGATCTATCCTGGAGAATGTTTAATGAGCACTTGAGAAAAATGTGTATTCTGTTGTTTTTTGGTGGAATGTCCTATAAATATCAACTAAGTCCATCTTGTTTAATGTATCATTTAAAGCTTGTGTTTCCTTACTTATTTTCATTTTGGATGATCTGTCCATTGGTGAAAGTGGAGTGTTAAAGTCCCCCACTATGATTGTGTTACTGTCGATTTCCCCTTTTATGGCTGTTAGTATTTGCCTTATGTATTGAGGTGCTCCTATGTTCGGTGCATAAATATTTACAATTTTTATATCTTCTTCTTGAATCGATCCCTTGATCATTATGCCGTGTCCTTCTTTGTCTCTTCTAATAGTCTTTATTTTAAAGTCTATTTTGTCTGATATGAGGACTAGGTCTGAAGTTGGTCTCCTGTAGACAGCATATATACGGGTCTTGTTTTTGTATCCATTCAGCCAGCCTGTGTCTTTTGGTGGGAGCATTTTATCCATTTACGTTTAAGGTAATTATCAATATGTATGTTCCTATTCCCATTTTCTCAAATTTTTTGGCTTTGTTATTGTAGGTGTTTTCCTTCTCTTGTGTTTCTTGCCTAGAGAAGTTCCTTTAGCGTTTGTTGTAAAGCTGGTTTGGTGGTGCTGAACTCTCTCAGCTTTTGCTTGTCTGTAAAGTTTTTAATTTCTCCATCAAATCTGAATGAGATCCTTGTTCGGTAGAGTAATCTTGGTTGTAGGTTTTTCTCCTTCATCACTTTAAGTATGTTCTGCCACTCCCTTTTGGCATGCAGAGTTTCTGCTGAAAGATCAGCTGTTAACCTTATGGGGATTCCCTTGTGTGTTATTTGTTGTTTTTCCCTTGCTGATTTTAATATGTTTTCTTTATATTTAATTTTTGAAAGTTTGATTAATATTTGTCTTGGTGTGTTTCTCCTTGGATTTATCCTGTATGGGACTCTCTGTGCTTCTAGGACTTGATTAACTATTTCCTTTCCCCTATTAGGGAAGTTTTCAACTATAATCTCTTCAAATATTTTCTCAGTCCCTTTCTTTTTCTCTTCTTCTTCTGGGACCCCTATAATTCGAAAGTTGTTGTGTTTAATGTTGTCCCAGAGGTCTCTGAGACTGTCCTCAGTTCTTTTCATTCTTTTTTTTTTTTTTTATTCTGCTCTGCAGTAGTTATTTCCACTATTTTATCTTCCAGGTCACTTACCCGTTCTTCTGCCTCAGTTATTCTGCTATTGATCCCTTCTAGAGTATTTTTAATTTCATTTATTGTGCTTTTCATCATTGCTTCGTTCCCCTTTAGTTCTTCTAGGTCCTTGTTAAATGTTTCTTGCATTTTGTCTATTCTATTTCCAAGATTTTGTATCATCTTTACTATCATTATTCTGAATTCTTTTTCAGGTAGAGTGCCTATTTCCTCTTCATTTGTTAGGTCTGGTGTGTTTTTACCTTGCTCCTTCATCTGCTGTGTGTTTTTCTGTCTTCTCATTTTGCTTATCTTACTGTGTTTGGGGTCTCCTTTTTGCAGTCTGCAGGTTCGTAGTTCCTGTTGTTTTTGGTATCTGTCCCCAGTGGCTAAGTTTGGTTCAGTGGGTTGTGTAGGCTTCCTGGTGGAGGGGACTAGTGCCTGTGTTCTGGTGGATGAGGCTGGATCTTGTCTTTCTGGTGGGCAGGTCCACGTCTCGTGGTGTGTTTTGGGGTGTCTGTGTCCTTATTATGATTTTAGACAGCCTCTCTGCTAATGGATGGGGCTGTGTTCCTGTCTTGCTAGTTGTTTGGCATAGGGTGTCCAGCACTGTAGCTTGCTGGTCGTTGAGTGAAGCTGGGTCTTGGTGTTGAGATGGAGATCTCTGGGACATTTACGTCATTTGGTATTGCATGGAGCTGGGAGGTCTCTTGTGGACCAGTGTCCTGAAGTTGGCTCTCCCACGTCAGAGGCACAGCCCTGATGCCTGGCTGGAGCACCAAGCGCCTTTCATCCACACAGCTCAGAATAAAAGGGAGAAAAAATTTAAAGAAAAAAGGAAAGGGGATAAAATAAAGTAAGATAAAATAAAATAAAGTTATTAACATAAAAAATAATTATTATGAAAAAAAGAAAAAAAATTTAAAGTAAAAAAAAACAAAAACAAAAAACGGATGGAGAGAACCCTAGGACAAATGGTGAAAGCAAAGCTATACTGACAAAATCTCACACAGAAGTATACACATACACACTCACAAAAAGAGGAAAAGGGGAAAAAATAATATATCTTGCTCCCAATGTCCACCTCCTCAATTTGGGATGATTCGTTGTCTATTCAGGTATTCCACAGATGCAGGTACATCAAGTTGTTTGTGGAGCTTTAATCCGCTGCTTCTGAGGCTGCTGGGAGAAATTTCCCTTTCTCTTCTTTGTTCGCACAGCTCCCGGGGTTCACCTTTGGATTTGGACCCGCCTCTGCGTGTAGGTCTCCTGTGGGTGTCTGTTCTTCGCTCACACAGGACGGGGTTAAAGGAGCAGCTGTTTCTGGGGCTCTGGCTCACTCAGGCCGGCGGGAGGCAGGGGTATGGATGCGGGGCGAGCCTGCAGCAGCAGAGGCCTGTGTGACGTTACAGCAGGCTCAGGAGTGCCCTGCATTCTTATGGGGGAGTTGTCCTTGGATCACGGGACCCTGGCAGTGGCGGGCTGCACAGGCTCCCGGGAAGGGAGGTGTGGAGAGTGACCTGTGCTTGCACACAGGCTTCTTGGTGGCGGCAGCAGCAGCCTTAGTGTCTCATACCCGTCTCTGTGTTCCACGTTGATAGGCGCGGCTCGCGCCTGTCTCTGGAACTCCTTTAAGCGGCGCTCTGAATCCCCTCTCCTCGCGCTCCAGGAAACAAAGGGGCAAGAAAAAGTCTCTTGCCTGTTAGGCAGTTCCAGACCTTTTCCCAGACTCCCTCTCGGCTAGCTGTGGTGCGCTAACCCCTTCAGGCTGTGTTCAAGCCGCCAACCCCAGTCCTCTCCCTGCAATACAACCGAAACCCAAGCCTCGCCTCCCAGCCCCCACCCGCCCCGGCGGGTGAGTAGAAAATCGTCTAGGGCTGGTGAGTGCTGGTCGGCACTGATCCTCTGTGAGGGAATCTCTCCGCTTTGCCCTCTGCACCCCTGTTGCTGCGCTCTCCTCCGTGGCTCCAAAGCTTCCCCCCTCTGCCACTTGCAGTCTCCGCCCACGAAGGGGCTTCCTAGTGTGTGGAAACCAATAAATAAAATTTTAAAAAGTAAGCTGCTGGGGCTTCCCTGGTGGCGCAGTGGTTGAGAATCTGCCTGCTAATGCAGGGGACACGGGTTCGAGCCCTGGTCTGGGAGGATCCCACATGCCACGGAGCGGCTGGGCCCGTGAGCCACAACTACTGAGCCTGCGCGTCTGGAGCCTGTGCCCCGCAACGGGAGGGGCCGCGATAGTGAAAGGCCCGCGCACCGCGATGAAGAGCGGTCCCCGCACCGCGATGAGGGGTGGCCCCCACTTACCGCAACTGGAGAAAGCCCTCGCGCGAACCGAAGACCCAACACAGCCAAAAATAAATAAATAAATAAATAAAGTAGCTATACAATTAAAAAGAAAAAAAAAATTAAGCTGCAAATATTTTCTGCTGCTCTTTACAAAACATACTTTTTCAGATCTACATTTCTAAGGGGAAAGGATAACTGATAATATAGTTAAATAGTAAATACACTTTCACTGAAGTCATTTAAGCTGTGACTAAAGTATTTTTTAAAATATCCACTTGTTTTACCTTTTAAAAATCAGTATTTCTTGATGACAAAGGTGACACTGTTGACCCACTATCATAGGGTTGTGATTTGAGTTATTTCCAGTTGATCAGTGGCACAACTGTCCAATGAATAAAAAACCTGGGCTAGTTAAGTGACTGTGAAGGGGTGCATTTATTATGTACAACCTGTGGTTTCATTGTTGCTTGTTCAGGATTAGCAAAAGAACAGCAGACCAGGCTTGAGATGTATTAGGGGAGATCAAACGTACCCACTTTAAGCAATTAGAAAACAAAGTATTATGTAGGTCAGGGCAAATCACGAAGTTTTTAGGGGCCAGGTAGTTAACATAAATGTGTGAATGAGACCATATATAAATAAAATTATATCATGAAGACTTTGGGATTTAGAATATAAGCTCCTCTTAAGGTATTCAAATTCAATTTAAAATAAAATGTTTGCAAGCCAAACAAAATAATTTTGCAGCCAGATTTGACCTTCATTGGCTATTTGTTGTCAAAGTTTGAATGGAAATATAAAAAGCTCTTCTGGCTACTCAGGGCTTCAAAATATACCGATTTCTTAGAGTCATCACAACCCATGATTTGGACCTTGGTTTTGCAGACCTGGGGTCTTGATTCCCTCTGATTACCATGTTGATCAATTTATATGACTGAATCAAATACATCATTCTCATAATATTGGGTTGGCCAAAAAGTTTGTTCCGGTTTTTGTAACATCTTATGGAATAACCCAAACTAACTTTTTGGCCAACCCAATATAATAAATCAGGATGTCATTGTATTTGGTGTCAACAACAGAATCCATATTTGCAGTGGCCAAAATTATGCAAGACATCAACTCCTTAACCAATGTATTTGGGAAGCTCAATTAATCATAATAGCAAAAGAATTGTTGCTAGTGAGGGGTATGTCACCCAAGCTGTGGACCAGCCTGATTAATAATTATTGCCTATAAATAAGGATAGCTTTTAATAGCTGCAGTACTTTTGCCTACCAGCTACAGCATCTCCTCCATGGACTTTACGTTTATGACTAATGACTAATTCTCATTATTTAGCTCCCTTTTTTATTAGCTTCATACATTTCATTGAGTTTTTGCTATCTTTCCTATCTTTCCTAGAACATCAACTACAAATGAAGAATTTAATTATATATTTATTTATTATATATAGTATATATGTGTACATAAGTATTCACTTTATATATAATTGTGTATGCATATATATGCTTTTAGTTTAAATAAATTTCATTATTAGCTATATTAAGGTCTTGAAGATAACCTTCTAATCACTTCTATTAGACTTATACTATCTCAACTCTCCTCAGTAATACGTTAGATTTCAATTATAGATAACAATTGATAACAATTATAGATGAAAAACTCCACAGCATGCATCAGACTGGCTGGAGAGAAAAATGCCTACAGAGAATAGAAAACATGCTCTTACCTGAGTATAAAAGGGGGAGGGCTCAGGACATTAAAGAGGGTCTAGATAGGAAATATGATGGTTGTCAAACTGCAGCTGATGATTCTTAAGAACTTCATGGTGCATCTGCGGTGCTTTCAGACTACAATACTATACTCCTGAGCCAATAAAATCTGACAAAATCAGCAATAGATGGCCATTAGGGGAATTCATTAGATTTCCTTCTCCCACCCACATCACCCTTCCCACTGTTTTCATCTAAATTATCTAACTCTGACCTTTGGTTCCGGGTTTAGCACAGGTACAAGGTTTCAGGCTCCTAACTCCCAATTTGGGTGGTAGCAACCACCTTTTCCCATGCAAAACACTGTTACATAATATGCCCTCTTTCACTGGGACTTAATATGCCTGGATTGAAGCTTGAGGCTTCCCTGATTCCAACCAGCACATCATAGCACTATTTCTCCACCAAGTCCATTGTTCAGGACACAACAATATTGACCCGTGTGAACTAAATACATAAAAGATGAGGAAATGTAAATGGGCATGTGTCTTTTTTCCCCCTCAGGTATGAGCTTTGTTTTAGATTGATATTTTTCAAAGAAGGTTCAAGGATCACCTGCATCAGAATCACTTGGGCTGTTTGCTTAAAATCCATATTTCTGGGCTGTACTCCAGACCTATTATATCAAAATATGTAAGTAGTGGGGTCCAGAAATCTGTATTTCACACCAGGAATCCAGGTGATGCTGATGTGTACAAAAGTGTAGAAAAGATGATTTTGTGACATCTTCTGTAATTTCAAATTTTCTCAGTAGATGGTGTTATCTAACCATTTTCCTCTGTATTTGCATCATCATATTAACAGTTTGCTATCTGTATCAAGAGGTGGCAAATTCTGTCTCTCCATCTTCTGTTTGATAAATTTACATTTTCTTAGTCATACACATACTATTCTCTCAAGAGACACAACACACAAAATGTAAAATGGAGATGCTGTCCAAAGTTAGGAGAATGGGTAACTAGATTAGGGGTTGGCAAATGTTTTCTATAATGGGCAAGATAGCAAATAGCTTAGGTTTAACTGGCCATTCTATTTCTGTAGCAACTACAAACTCTGTAGCATGAAAATAACCATAGCCAATATATAAATGAATGTGTGTGGCTTTGTTCCAATAATACTTTATTTATGGACACTGAAATTGCAATTTCAAGTAATTTTTACTTATTACACAACAGTACAGTAAGTCCCCTACATACGAACAAGTTCCATTCCAAGAGCACGTTTGTAAGTCCAATTTGTTTGTTAAGTCCGACAAAGTTAGCCTAGGTACCCAACTAACATAATCGGCTATATAGTACTGTACTGTAATAGGTTTATAATACTTTTCACACAAATAATACATAAAATACAAACACAAAAAATAATGAAAACATTTTTAATCTTACAGTACAGTACCTTGAAAAGTAGAGTAGTACAGTACAACAGCTGGCATACAGGGGCTGGCATCGAGTGAACAGGTAAGAAGAGTTACTGACTGGAGGAGGGAGAAGAGGTTGGAGATGGTAGAGCTGAAGGATCAGCAGCAATAGGAGATGGAGGGCAAGCTGCAATTTCACTCACACCCGATGTTGATGGAACACACGTTCACATCTTTGAAAATTCACAACTTAAAGGTTTGTATGTAGGGGATTTACTGTATTCTTCTGATTATCCTTCAAATTCTTAAAAATGTAAAAAACATTCTTAGCTCATGGGCTATACAAAAACAGAGAGTGGGCTGTCTTTGGCCTGTTGCCAGTGGGCTGAAGTTTATGGATCCCAGATCTAGATACTTGTATATGTTCAAACTGAAGGCATAGTAGTTAAGAGCTTGGTCTTCAAAGTCAGGTAGTCTGGGTGCAAATGCTGGCCTAGGAAAGTTTCTTAATATTTCCAAACCTTAATTTCTTTTTTTTTCAAACCTTAATTTCTTTATTTATAAAAGGGGAATAATAACAGTAAAGACCACTTAAGATTATTGTCAGGATAATAGGAATTGATTTGTGAAAAGAGCTTAGAAGAGTGCTGAACATATGGAAAGCAGCCAGTAAGTGATAACTATTGTTGTACGCTAAGTCCTATCCTAGATGTTTTCAATACATCTCATTTCAACCTCAGAACAACCCTTGAATGCATGTATTATTTTGCCTCTTTAAAGGATAGGAAACTGATGCCCTGAGAAATAAATGATTTACACAATATTACATAGCTGGTAAGCAGTAGGGTCTGTATTTGGAGTCAGATTCAAGTTTGCCTCACTTCAGAGTTCATGCTTTGCCACTATGCTGATTTCCTTGGGTACATTTGTGTTAGGCTGTGGATAAAGGCTAGAACTCCATCAATTTATTCATTTAGTAGTGTTAAAATTTCTATTTTAAAGAATTACTGAGATTCACAATCAACATACTATTACGGAGGGGAGAGGAGAAGATGGCGGAAGAGTAAGACGTGGAGATCACCTTCCTCCCCACAGATACATCAGAAATACATCTACACGTGGAACTGCTCCTATAGAACACCCACTGAACGCTGACAGAAGACGTCAGACCTCCCAAAAGGCAAGAAACTTCCCCACGTACCTGGGTAGGGCAAAAGAAAAAAGAAAAAAACAGAGACAAAAGAATAGGGATGGGACCTGCACCAGTGGGAGGGAGCTGTGAAGGAGGAAAAGTTTCCACACACTAGGAAGCCCCTTTGCAGGCGGAGACTGCGTGTGGCGGAGGGGGGAGCTTCGAAGCCGTGGAGGAGAGTGCAGCCACAGGGGTACGGAGGGCAAAGCGGAGAGATTACCGCACAGAGGACCAGTGCCGACCAGCACTCACCAGCCCGAGAGGCTTGTCTGCTCACTCGCCGGGATGGGCAGGGGCTGGGAGCCGAGGCTTGGGCTTCGGTCGGATCCCAGGGAGAGAACTGGGGTTGGCTTCATGAACACAGACTGAAGGGGCTAGTGCACCACAGCTAGCCAGGAGGGAGTCCAGGAAAAGGTCTGGAGCTGCCGAAGAGGCAAGAGACTTTTTCTTGCCTCTTTGTTTCCTGGTGCGCGAGGAGAGGGGATTGAGCACGGCTTAAAGGAGCTCCGGAAACGGCCGCTAGCTGCGGCTATCAGCACGGACCCTAGAGACGGGAATGAGACGCTAAGGCTGCTGCTGCCACCACCAAGAAGCCTGTGTGCGAGCACAGGTCACTATCCACACCGCCCCTCCCAGGAGCCTGTGCAGCCCGCCACTGCCAGGGTCCCATGATCCAGGGACAACTTCCCTGGGAGAACGCATGGCGTGCCTCAGGCTGGTGCAACGTCACACTGGCCTCTGCTACTGCAGACTCACCCCACATCCATACCCCTCCCTCCCCCCAGCCTGAGTGAGCCAGATCCCCCGAAGCAGCTGCTCCTTTAACCCCGTCCTGTGTGAGCAAAGAACAGACGCCCTCAGGCGACCTACATGCAGAGGTGGGTCCAAATCCAAAGCTGAACCCCGGGAGCTGTGCAAATAAAGAAGAGAAAGGGAAATTTCTCCCAGCAGCCTCAGAAGCAGCAGGTTAAAACTCCACAAACAACTTGATGTACCCTGCATCTGTGGAATACCTGAATAGACAACAAATCATCCCAAATTGAGGAGATGGACTTTGGGAGCAAGATATATTATTTTTTCCCCTTTTCCTCTTTTTGTGAGTGTGTATGTGTATGCTTCTGTGTGAGATTTTTGTCTATATAGCTTTGTTTTCACCATTTGTCCTAGGGTTCTGTCCATCCGGTTTTTTTTCTTTTTTTCTTTTTTTACTTAAAAAAATTTTTTTCTTAATAATTATTTTTTATTTTAATAACTTTATTTTATTTTATTTTATTTTATCCTCTTTCTTTCTTTCTTTCTATTTTTTCTCCCTTTTATTCTGAGCTGCGTGGATGAAAGGCTCTTGGTGCTCCAGCCAGGCATCAGGGCTGTGCCTCTGACGTGGGAGAGCCAACTTCAGGACACTGGTTCACAAGAGACCTCCCAGCTCCATGCAATACCAAATGACGTAAATGTCCCAGAGATCTCCATCTCAACACCAAGACCCAGCTTCACTCAACGACCAGCAAGCTACAGTGCTGGACACCCTATGCCAAACAACTAGCAAGACAGGAGCACAGCCCCATCCATTAGCAGCGAGGCTGCCTAAAATCATATTAAGGCCACAGACACCCCAAAACACACCACGAGACGTAGACCTGCCCACCAGAAAGACAAGATCCAGCCTCATCCACCAGAACACAGGCACTAGTCCCCTCCACCAGGAAGCCTACACAACCCACTGAACCAAACTTAGCCACTGGGGACAGATACCAAAAACAACAGGAACTACGAACCTGCAGACTGCAAAAAGGAGACCCCAAACACAGTAAGATAAGCAAAATGAGAAGACAGAAAAACACACAGCAGATGAAGAAGCAAGGTAAAAACACACCAGACCTAACAAATGAAGAGGAAATAGGCACTCTACCTGAAAAAGAATTCAGAATAATGATAGTAAACGTGATCCAAAATCTTGGAAATAGAATAGACATAATGTAAGAAACATTTAACAAGGACCTAGAAGAACTAAAGAGGAACCAAGCAATGATGAACAACACAATAAATGAAATTACAACTTCTATAGAAGGGATCAATAGCAGGATAACTGAGGCAGAAGAACGGGTAAGTGACCTGGAAGATAAAATAGTGGAAATAACTACTGCAGAGCAGAATAAAGAAAAAGGAATGAAAAGAATTGAGGACAGTCTCAAAGACATCTGGGACAACATTAAATGCACCAACATTCGAATTATAGGGGCCCCAGAAGAAGAAGAGGAAAAGAAAGGGACTGAGAAATTATTTGAAGAGTTTATAATTGAAAACTTCCCTAATATGGGAAAGGAAATAGTTAATCAAGTCCAGGAAGCACAGAGAGTCCCATACAGGATAAAGCCAAGGAGAAACACGTCAAGACACATATTAATCGAACTTTCAAAAATTAAATATAAAGAAAACATATTAAAAGCAGCAAGGGAAAAACAACAAATAACACACAAGGGAATCCCCATAAGGTTAACAGCTGATCTTTCAGCAGAAACTCTGCATGCCAAAAGGGAGTGGCAGAACACATTGACAGTAATTAAAGGGAAAAATCTATAACCAAAATTACTCTACCCAGCAAGGATCTCATTCAGATTTGATGGAGAACGTAAAACATTTACAGATAAGCAGAAGCTAAATGAAATCAGCACCACCAATTCAGCTTTACAACAAATGATAAAGGAAATTTTCTAGGCAGGAAGCACAAGAGAAAGAAAAGACCTACAGTAAGAAACCCAAAACAGTTAAGAAAATGGTAATAGGGACTCTACTTGATGGTAATAGGAACATACATAACGATAACTACCTTAAATGTACATGGATTTTACCCAACCAAGAGACATGGCCTGGTTGAATGGATTCAAAAAAAAAAGACCTGCATATATGCTGTCTACAAGAGACCCACTTCAGCCCTAGGGACACAAACAGACTGAAAGTAAGGGAAGGAAAAGATATTCCATGCAAATAGAAATCAAAAGAAAGCTGGAGCAGCAATTCTCATATCAGACAAAATAGACTTTAAAATAAAGACTATTACAAGAGACAAAGAAGGACACAGCATAATGATCAAGGGATCAATCCAAAAAGAAGATATAAAAATTGTAAATATTTTCCCCCCAATTTAGGAGCACCCCAGTACATAAAGCAAAGCTAACAGCCATAAAAGGGGAAATCGACAGTAACACAATAATAGTAGCGAACATTAACACCCCACTTTCACCAATGCACAGATCATCCAAAATGAAAATAAATATGGAAACACAAGCTTTAAATGATACATTAAGCCAGATGGACTTAATTGATATTTATAGGACATTCCATCCCAAAACAGCAGAATACACTTTCTTCTCAAGTGCTCATGGAACATTCTCCAGGATAGATCATATCTTTGGTCACAAATCAAGCCTTGGTAAGTTTAAGAAAATTGAAATCATACCAGGTATCTTTTCTGACCACAATGCTATGAGAATAGATATCAATTTCAGGAAAAAATCTGAAAAAAATACAAACACATGGAGGCAAAAAAATATACTACTAAATAACCAAGAGATCACTGAAGAAATCAAAGGGGAAATGAAAATATGCCTAGAAAAAAAAATAACAATGAAAACAGGATGACCCAAAAGCTATGGGAAGTAGCAAAAGCAGTTCTAAGAAGGAAGTTTATAGCAATACAATCCTACCTCAAGAAACAAGAAACATCTCAAATAAACAACCTACTCTTACACCTAAAGCAATTAGAGAAAGAAGAACAAAAAAACCCAAAAGTTAGCAGAAGAAAATAAATCATAAACATTACATGAGAAATAAATGAAGGAAACAATTTCAAAGATCAATAAAACTAAAAGCTGGTTCTTTGAGAAGATAAAAAAAATTCATAAACCATTACCCAGACTCATCAAGGAAAAAAGAGAGAAGACTCAAAACAGTAGAATTAGAAATGAAAAAGGAGAAGTAACAACTGACACTGAAGAAAAAAAACGGCTCATGAGAGATTACTACGAGTAAATATATGCCAATAAAATGGACAACCTGGAAGAAATTTTTAGAAAAGCACAATGTTCCGAGACTGAACCAGGAAGAAACAGAAAATATAAACAGATAAATCACAAGCACTGAAATTGGAACTGTATTTAAAAATTTCCAACAAACAAAAGCCCAGGACCAGATGGCTTCACAGGTGAATTCTAACAAACATTTAGAGAAGAGCTAACACCTAACCTTCTCAAACTCTTCCAAAATATAGCAGACAGAGCAGGACTCCTAAGCTCATTCCATGAGCCCACCATCACCCTGATAGTGAAACCAGACAAAGATGCCACAAAAATAGAAAACTACAGGCCAATATCATTGATGAACATAGATGCAAAAAAACTCAACAAAATGCTAGCAAACAGAATCCAGCAGCATATTAATAGGATCATACACCATGATCAAGTTGGATTGATCCCAGGAATGCAAGGATTCTTCAATGTATGCAAATCAATCAATGTGATACACCATATCAACAAATTGAAAGATAACAACCATATCATAGTCTCAATATATGCAGAAAAGGCTTTGGACAAAATTCAATACAAGTTTATGATAAACACCCGTCAGAAAGTAGGCATAGAGGGAACTTACTTCAACATAATAAAAGCCATATATGACAAACCCACAGCCAACATAGTTCTCAATGGTGAAAAATTGAAACCATTTCTAGTAAGATCACGAAAAAGATAAGGTTGCCCACTCTCACCACTATTATTCAACATAGTTTTGGAAGTTGTATCCACAGCAATCAGAGACGAAAAAGAAATAAAAGGAATCCAAATCAGAAAAGAAGTAAAGCTGTCACTGTGGGCAAATGACATGATACTATACATAGAGAATCCTAAAGATGTTACCAGAAAAATACTAGAGCTAATCAATGATTTTGGTAAAGTAGCAGGATGCAAAATTAATGCACAGAAATCTCTTGCATTCCTATACACTGATGATGAAAAATCTGAAAGAGAAATTAAGGAAACACTTCCACTTACCATTGCAACAAAAATAATATAATACCTAGAAATAAACCTACCTAAGGAGAAAATAGACCTGTATGCAGAAAACAATAAGACTCTGCTGAACGAAATTAAAGATGATCAAACAGATGGAGAGATATACCATGTTCTTGGATTCGAAGAATCAAAATTGTGAAAATGACTATTCTACCCAAAGCAGTCTACAGATTCAATGCAATCCCTATCAAACTACCAATGGCATTTTTCACAGATCTACAACAAAAAATTTCACAATTTGTATGGAAACACAAAAGATCAGAATAGCCAAACCACCTTGAGAAAGAAAAATGGAGCTGGTGGGATCTGGATCCCTGACTTCAGACTATAGAACAAAGCTAGAGTAGTCAAGAGAGTATGGTACTGGCACAAAAAAGAAGTATAGATCAATGGAACAGGATAGAAACCCAGAGATAAACCCATGCACATATGGGCACTTTATCTTTGACAGAGGAGGCAAAAATGTACAATGGAGAAAAGATAGCTTCTTTAATAAGTGGTACTGGGAAAACCGGAAAGCTACATATAAAATAATGAAATTAGAACACTCCCTAACACCATACACAAAAATAAACTCAAAATGCATTAAAGACCTAAATGTAAGGCCAGCCACTATCAAACTCTTAGTGGAAAACATAGGCAGAACACTCTATGACATAAATTATAGCAAGATCCTTTTGGACCCACCTCCTAGAGAAATGGAAATAAAAACAAAAATTAACAAATGGGACCTAATGAAACTTAAAAGCTTTTGCACAGCAAAGGAAACCATAAACAAGATGAAGAGACAACCCTAAGAATGGGAGAAAATATTTGCAAAAGAAGCAACTAACAAAGGATTAATCTCTAAAATATACAAGCAGCTCATGCAGCTCAATATCAAAAAAACAAACAACCCAATCCAAAAATGGGCAGAAGACCTAAATAGACATCTCTCCAAAGAAGATATAGAGATTGCCAAGAAACACATGAAAGGATACTCAACATCACTAATCATTAGAGAAATGCAAATCAAAATTACAATGAGATATCATCTCACACCAGTCAGAATGGCCATCATCAAAAAATCTAGAAACACTAAATGCTGGAGAGGGTGTGGAGAAAAGGGAACCCTCTTGCACTGTTGGTGGGAATGTAAATTGATACAGCCACTATGGAGAGCAGTATGGAGATTCCTTAAAAAACTAAAAATAGAACTACCATATGACCCAGCAATCCCACTACTGGGCATATACCCTGAGAAATCCTTAATTCAAAGAGTCATGTACCACAATGTTCATTGCAGCAGTATTTACAATAGCCAGTACATGGAAGCAGCCTAAGTGTCCATCGACAGATGAATGGATAAAGAACATGTGGCACATATATACAATGGAATATTACTCAGCCCTAAAAGGAAATGAAATTGAGTTTTTTTTGTAGTGAGGTGCATGGAGCTAGAGACTGTCATACAGAGTGAAGTAAGTTAGAAAGAGAAAAATAAATACCTTATGCTACACATATATATGGAACCTAAAAAAAAAAAAGGTTCTGAAGAACCTAAGGACAGGACAGGAATAAAGACTCAGATGTAGAGAATGAACCTGAGGACACAGGGTGGGGGTTAAGGATAATCTGGGATGATGTGAGAGATTGGCATGGACATATATACACTACCAAATGTAAAATAGATAGCTAGTGAGAAGCAGTCACATGGCACAGGGAGATCAGCTCGGTGTTTAGTGTCCACCTAGAAGGGTGGGATAGGGAGTGTGGTAGGGAGATGCAAGAGGGAGGAGAAATGGGGATATATGTATATGTATAGCTGATTCACTCTTTTATACAGCAGAAACTAACACACCATTGTCAAGCAATGATACTCCAGTAAAAATGTTTAAAAAAGAATAGTGATGGGACCTGCCCCTCTGGGTGGGAGCTGTGAAGGAGGAAAATTTTGAGAGATTAACCAAGATGGCGGAGTAGAAGGACGTGCTCTCACTCCCTCTTGCGAGAGCACCAGAATCACAACTGGCTGCTGGACAATCATTGACAGGAAGACCCTGGACTTCACCAAGGAGGACACCCCACGTCCAAGGACAGAGGAGAAGCCACAGTGAGACGGTAGGAGGGGCGCAATCAGAGTAAAATCAAATCCCATAACTGCTGGGTGGGTGACTCACAGACTGGCGAACACTTATACCACAGAAGTCCACCCACTGGAGTGAAGGTTCTGAGCCCCACCTCAGGCTTCCCAACCTGGGGGTCCGGCAAAGGGAGGAGGAATTCCTAGAGAATCAGACTTTGAAGTCTAGTGGGAATTGATTGCAGGACTGTGACAGGACTGGGGGAAACAGAGACTCCACTCTTGGAGGGCACACACAAAGTAATGTGTGCATCGGGACCCAGGGGAAGGAGCAGTGACCCTGGGGGAGACTGAACCAGACGTACCTGCTGGTGTTGGGGGGTCTCCTGCAGAGGCGAGTGGTGGCTCTGTTTCACCGTGGGGATAAGGACACTGGCAGCAGAGGCCCTGGGAAGTTCTCCTTGGCGTGAGCCCTCCCAGAGTCTGACATTAACCCCACCAAAGAGCACGGGTAGGCTCCAGTGTTGGGTTGCCTCAGGCAAAA
This sequence comes from Balaenoptera acutorostrata, assembly GCF_949987535.1. Classification (NCBI taxonomy): domain Eukaryota; kingdom Metazoa; phylum Chordata; class Mammalia; order Artiodactyla; family Balaenopteridae; genus Balaenoptera; species Balaenoptera acutorostrata. The sequence goes on from NC_080085.1 coordinate 75,978,077, forward strand.
CAACCAACAGGGAGGGAACCCAGCCCCACCCATCAACAGTCAAGTGGATTAAGGTTTTACTGGGCTCTGATCGCCACAGCAACAGGGAGGGAACCCAGCCCCACCCATCAACAGTCAAGTGGATTAAGGTTTTACTGAGCTCTGACCGCCACAGCAACAGTCAGCTCTACCCACCACCAGAGCCTCCCATCAAGCCTCTTAGATAGCCTCAACCACCAGAGGGCAGACAACAGAAGCAAGAAAAACTACAATCCTGCAGCCTGTGGACCAAAAACCACAGTTACAGAAAGACAGAGAAGATGAAAAGGCAGAGGGCTATGTACCAGATGAAGGAACAAGAAAAAACCCCAGAAAAACAACTAAATGAAGTGGAGATAGGCAACCTTCCAGAAAAAGAATTCAGAATAATGATAGTGAAGATGATCCAGGACCTCGGAATAAGAATGGAGGCAAAGATTGAGAAGATGCAAGAAATGATTAACAAAGACCTAGAAGAATTAAAGAACAAACAAACAGAGATGACCAATACAATAACTGAAATGAAAACTACACTAGAAGGAATCAATAGCAGAATAACTGAGGCAGAAGAACGGATAAGTGACCTGGAAGACAGAATGGTGGAATTCACTGCTGCGGAACAGACTAAAGAAAAAAGAATAAAAAGAAATGAAGACAGCCTAAGAGACCTCTGGGACAACATTAAACGCAACAACATTCGCATTATAGGGGTCCCAGAAGGAGAAGAGAGAGAGAAAGGACCAGAGAAAATATTTGAAGAGATTATAATCGAAAACTTCCCTAACATGGGAAAGGAAATAGCCACCCAAGTCCAGGAAGCACAGAGAGTCCCATACAGAATAAACCCAAGGAGAAACACGCCGAGACACATAGTAATCAAAGTGGCAAAAATTAAAGACAAAGAAAAATTATTGAAAGCAGCAAGGGAAAAACGACAAATAACATACAAGGGAACCCCCATAAGGTTAACAGCTGATTTCTCAGCAGAAACTCTGCAAGCCAGAAGGGAGTGGCATGAAATACTTAAAGTGATGAAAGGGAAGAACCTACAACCAAGATTACTCTACCCAGCAAGGATCTCATTTAGATTTGATGGAGAAATCAAAAGCTTTACAGACAAGCAAAAGCTAAGAGAATTCAGCACCACCAAACCAGCTCTACAACAAATGCTAAAGGAACTTCTCTAAGTGGGAAACACAAGAGAAGAAAAGGACCTACAAAAACAAACCCAAAACAATTAAGAAAATGGTCATAGGAACATACATATCGATAATTACCTTAAACGTGAATGGATTAAATGCCCCAACCAAAAGACACAGGCTTGCTGAATGGATACAAAAACAAGACCCATATATATGCTGTCTACAAGAGACCCACTTCAGACCTAGGGACACATACAGACTGAAAGTGAGGGGATGGAAAAAGATATTCCATGCAAATGGAAATCAAAAGAAAGCTGGAGTAGCTATACTCATATCAGATAAAATAGACTTTAAAATAAAGAATGTTACAAGAGACAAGGAAGGACACTACATAATGATCCAGGGATCAATCCAAGAAGAAGATATAACAATTATAAATATATATGCACCCAACATAGGAGCACCTCAATACATAAGGCAACTGCTAACAGCTATAAAAGAGGAAATCGACAGTAACACAATAATAGTGGGGGACTTTAACACCTCACTTACACCAATGGACAGATCATCCAAAATGAAAATAAATAAGGAAACAGAAGCTTTAAATGACACAATAGACCAGATAGATTTAATTGATATATATAGGACATTCCATCCAAAAACGGCAGATTACACGTTCTTCTCAAGTGCGCACGGAACATTCTCCAGGATAGATCACATCTTGGGTCACAAATCAAGCCTCAGTAAATTTAAGAAAATTGAAATCATATCAAGCATCTTTTCTGACCACAACGCTATGAGATTAGAAATGAATTACAGGGAAAAAAACGTAAAAAAGACAAACACATGGAGGCTAAACAATACGTTACTAAATAACCAAGAGATCACTGAAGAAATCAAACAGGAAATAAAAAAATACCTAGAGACAAATGACAATGAAAACACGACGACCCAAAACCTATGGGATGCAGCAAAAGCGGTTCTAAGAGGGAAGTTTATAGCTATACAAGCCTACCTAAAGAAACAAGAAAAATCTCAAGTAAACAATCTAACTTTACACCTAAAGAAACTAGAGAAAGAAGAACAAACAAAACCCAAAGTTAGCAGACGGAAAGAAATCATAAAGATCAGAGCAGAAATAAATGAAATAGAAACAAAGAAAACAATAGCAAAGATCAATAAAACTAAAAGTTGGTTCTTTGAGAAGATAAACAAAATTGATAAGCCATTAGCCAGACTCATCAAGAAAAAGAGGGAGAGGACTCAAATCAATAAAATCAGAAATGAAAAAGGAGAAGTTACAACAGACACCGCAGAAATACAAAACATCCTAAGAGACTACTACAAGCAACTCTATGCCAATAAAATGGACAACCTGGAAGAAATGGACAAATTCTTAGAAAGGTATAACCTTCCAAGACTGAATCAGGAAGAAACAGAAAATATCAACAGACCAATCACAAGTAATGAAATTGAAACTGTGATTAAAAATCTTCCAACAAACAAAAGTCCAGGACCAGATGGCTTCACAGGTGAATTCTATCAAACATTTAGAGAAGAGCTAACACCCATCCTTCTCAAACTCTTCCAAAAAATTGCAGAGGAAGGAACTCTCCCAAACTCATTCTATGAGGCCACCATCACCCTGATACCAAAACCAGACAAAGACACTACAAAAAAAGAAAATTACAGACCAATATCACTGATGAATATAGATGCAAAAATCCTCAACAAAATACTAGCAAACAGAATCCAACAACACATTAAAAGGATCATACACCACGATCAAGTGGGATTTATCCCAGGGATGCAAGGATTCTTCAATATACGCAAATCAATCAATGTGATACACCATATTAACAAATTGAAGAATAAAAACCATATGATCATCTCAATAGATGCAGAAAAAGCTTTTGACAAAATTCAACACCCATTTATGATAAAAACTCTCCAGAAAGTGGGCATAGAGGGAACCTACCTCAACATAATAAAGGCCATATATGACAAACCCACAGCAAACATCATTCTCAATGGTGAAAAACTGAAAGCATTTCCTCTAAGATCAGGAACGAGACAAGGATGTCCACTCTCACCACTATTATTCAACATAGTTCTGGAAGTCCTAGCCACGGCAATCAGAGAAGAAAAAGAAATAAAAGGAATACAAATTGGAAAAGAAGAAGTAAAACTGTCACTGTTTGCGGATGACATGATACTATACATAGAGAATCCTAAAACTGCCACCAGAAAACTGCTAGAGCTAATTAATGAATATGGTAAAGTTGCAGGTTACAAAATTAATGCACAGAAATCTCTTGCATTCCTATACACTAATGATGAAAAATCTGAAAGAGAAATTATGGAAACACTCCCATTTACCATTGCAACAAAAAGAATAAAATACCTAGGAATAAACCTACCTAAGGAGACAAAAGACCTGTATGCAGAAAACTATAAGACACTGATGAAAGAAATTAAAGATGATACCAACAGATGGAGAGATATACCATGTTCTTGGATTGGAAGAATCAACATTTTGAAAATGAGTATACTACCCAAAGCAATCTACAGATTCAATGCAATCCCTATCAAATTACCAATGGCATTTTTTACGGAGCTAGAACAAATCATCTTAAAATTTGTATGGAGACACAAAAGACCCCGAATAGCCAAAGCAGTCTTGAGGCAAAAAAATGGAGCTGGAGGAATCAGACTCCCTGACTTCAGACTATACTACAAAGCTACAGTAATCAAGACAATATGGTACTGGCACAAAAACAGAAACATAGATCAATGGAACAAGATAGAAAGCCCAGAGATTAACCCACGCACCTATGGTCAACTAATCTATGACAAAGGAGGCAAAGATATACAATGGAGAAAAGACAGTCTCTTCAATAAGTGGTGCTGGGAAAACTGGACAGCCACATGTAAAAGAATGAAATTAGAATACTCCCTAACACCATACACAAAAATAAACTCAAAATGGATTAGAGACCTAAATATAAGACTGGACACTATAAAACTCTTAGAGGAAAACATAGGAAGAACACTCTTTGACATAAATCACAGCAAGATCTTTTTCGATCCACCTCCTAGAGTAATGGAAATAAAAACAAAAATAAACAAGTGGGACCTAATGAAACTTCAAAGCTTTTGCACAGCAAAGGAAACCATAAACAAGACGAAAAGACAACCCTCAGAATGGGAGAAAATATTTGCAAATGAATCAACGGACAAAGGATTAATCTCCAAAATATATAAACAGCTCATTCAGCTCAATATCAAAGAAACAAACACCCCAATCCAAAAATGGGCAGAAGACCTAAATAGACATTTCTCCAAAGAAGACATACAGACGGCCACGAAGCACATGAAAAGATGCTCAACATCACTAATTATTAGAGAAATGCAAATCAAAACTACAATGAGGTATCACCTCACTCCTGTTAGAATGGGCATCATCAGAAAATCTACAAACAACAAATGCTGGAGAGGGTGTGGAGAAAAGGGAACCCTCTTGCACTGTTGGTGGGAATGTAAATTGATACAGCCACTATGGAGAACAATATGGAGGTTCCTTAAAAAACTAAAAATAGAATTACCATATGACCCAGCAATCCCACTACTGGGCATATACCCAGAGAAAACCGTAATTCAAAAAGACACGTGCACCCGAATGTTCATTGCAGCACTATTTACAATAGCCAGGTCATGGAAGCAACCTAAATGCCCATCAACAGACGAATGGATAAAGAAGTTGTGGTACATATATACGATGGAATATTATTCAGCCATAAAAAGGAACGAAATTGAGTCATTTGTTGAGACGTGGATGGATCTAGAGACTGTCATACAGAGTGAAGTAAGTCAGAAAGAGAAAAACAAATATCGTATGTTAATGCATGTATGTGGAACGTAGAAAAATGGTACAGATGAGCCAGTTTGCAGGGCAGAAGTTGAGACACAGATGTAGAGAATGGACATATGGACACCAAGGGGGGAAAACTGCGATGAGGTGGGGATGGTGATGTGCTGAATTGGGCGATTGGGATTGACATGTATACACTGATGTGTATAAAACTGATGCCTAATAAGAACCTGCAGTATAAAAAAACAAACAAAACAACTAATACTAAACTTTCATTGGGTTATTTGTATGGAAATATGTTAATATAAATGTTTCAGACATTACATGAAATTTCTAAAAATCTTATATTTGTATTTGTATGGAAATATGTATGGAAATATGTTAATATAAATGTTTCAGACATTACATGAAATTTCTAAAAATCTTATATTTGTATTTGTATGGAAATATGTATGGAAATATGTTAATATAAATGTTTCAGACATTACATGAAATTTCTAAAAATCTTATATTTGTATTTGTATGGAAATATGTATGGAAATATGTTAATATAAATGTTTCAGACATTACATGAAATTTCTAAAAATCTTATATTTGTATTTGTATGGAAATATGTATGGAAATATGTTAATATAAATGTTTCAGACATTACATGAAATTTCTAAAAATCTTATATTTGTATTTGTATGGAAATATGTATGGAAATATGTTAATATAAATGTTTCAGACATTACAGGAAACGTCTAAAAATCTTATATGTTCTGGTATAATGTTATAAGTAATAATCCTATTTATTACTTTAAAATGTATATCTCAGAAATAACTAATTTTCTTGTCAACTGCATTATTATGAACTTTCATCAAATCTTTAACCATGGTCATTTTTAAGTCTTTTGTCATTTACAGACAGTTCTGGGTGTACTCTGATGATTTTGCAAATATGTTCCTATAAAAGAGTTTCATCTTCAAGAAATTCATGGAAAAGACTCTGACAAGTACAGGTTTCTGGTAACTGACTGTACTGCTGAACTGAATGAATAAGCATTTTCAGAACTCTAATGAAAAACTGATGAACTCATAAAAGTGCTAACAAAAGATCAAGATGAAAAAAAAGAAATTAATTACATGGGACTGAGTGAACTGATGAGGATGAGTATAATTTTTGTGACTTTCTGTCTGAATTAAAAAAAAAAAATCCCACAAGGACTCAGAGGAAAAGAATATACAAATCAATTTTCACTGCAAAGTAAAGGAGCTGTTACAGTGGAGGATTACTGGACTGAATGTCAATATTATGACATAGTATAAGTGTGTTTCATGTTTGGTAATTGCAATCATTGTTGCTTTTGTTGTGGTCATCCATGTACAATGCTTGGTGTCAGTCTATCTATCTCTTGTAAAAATAAAATACAGTGTGTGTGTGTGGAAAAAAAAAAAAAGAAAGGCCCTCCTTCCCCTGGCCCTCTGGGTACCAAGTTGCCCGGGGCTGTGGGAGGAGCATCCGAGAAGAAAGCCAGCATCAAAAAAGCAGGCGGAGATGCAAGAGGGAAGAGATACGGGAACATATGTGTATGTGTAACTGATTCACTTTGTTATAAAGCAGAAACTAACACACCATTGTAAAGCAATTATACTCCAATAAAGATGTTAAAAAAAAAAAAAAAAGGGGAAATCGACAGTAACACAATCATAGTGGGCGACTTTAACACCGCACTTTCACCAATGGACAGATCATCCAAAATGAAAATAAATAAGGAAACACAAGCTTTAAATGATACATCAAACAAGATGGACTTAATTGATATTTATAGGACATTCCACCCAAAAACAACAGAATACACATTTTTCTCAACTGCTCATGGAACATTCTCCAGGATAGGTCATATCTTGTGTCACAAATCAAGTCTTGGTAAATTTAAGAAAATTGAAATCATATCAAGTATCTTTTCTGACCACAACACTATGAGACTAGATATCAATTACAGGAAAAGATCAGTAAAAAATACAAACACATGGAGTCTACAAAATACACTACTTAATAACGAAGTGATCACTGAAGAAATCAAAGGGGAAATCAAAAAATACTTAGAAACTAATGACAATGGAGACACGACGATCCAAAACCTATGGGATGCAGCAAAAGCAGTTCGAAGAGGGAAGTTTATAGTAATGCAAGCCTACCTCAAGAAACAGGAAACATCTCGAATAAACAACCTAACCTTGCAAATAAAGTAATTAGTGAAAGAAGAACAAAAAAACCCAAAGTTGGCAGAAGTAAAGAAATCATAAAGATCAGATCAGAAATAAATGAAAAAGAAATGAAGGAAACAATAGCAAAGATCAATAAAACTAAAAGCTGTTTCTTTGAGAAGATAAACAAAATTGATAAACCATTAGCCAGACTCATCAGGAAAAAAAGGGAGAAGACTCAAATTAATAGAATTAGAAATGAAAAAGGAGAAGTCACAACTCACACTGCAGAAATACAAACGATCATGAGAGATTACTACAAGCAACACTATGCCAATAAAATGGGCAACCTGGAAGAAATGGACAAATTCTTAGAAATGCACAACCTGCCCAGACTGAACCAGGAAGAAATAGAAAATATGAACAGACCAATCACAAGCACTGAAATTGAAACTGATTAAAAATCTTCCAACAAACAAAAGCCCAGGATCAGACAGCTTCACAGGCGAATTCTATCAAACATTTAGAGAAGAGCTAACACCTGTTCTTCTCAAACTCTTCCAAAATATTGCAGAGGGAGGAACACTCCCCAACTCATTCTACGAGGCCACCATCACCCTGATACCAAAACCAGACAAAGATGTCACAAAGAAAGAAAACTACAGACCAATATCACTGGTGAACATAGATGCAAAAATCCTCAACAAAATACTAGCAAACAGAATCCAACAGCACATTAAAAGGATCATACACCATGATCAAGTGGGGTTTATTCCAGGAATGCAAGGATTCTTCAGTATATGCAAATCAATCAACGTGATACACAATATTAACAAATTGAAGGAGAAAAACCATATGATCATCTCAATAGAGGCAGAGAAAGCCTTTGACAAAATTCAACACCCATTTATGATAAAAGCCCTGCAGAAAGTAGGCAAGGAGGGAACTTTCCTCAGCATAATAAAGGCCGTATATGACAAACCCACAGACAACATCGTCCTCAATGGTGAAAAACTGAAACCATTTCTACTAAGAACAGGAACAAGACAAGGGTGCCCACTCTCACCACTATTATTCAACATAGTTTTGGAAGTTTAAGCCACAGCAATCAGAGAAGAAAAAGAAATAAAAGGAATCCAAATAGGAAAAGAAGAAGTAAAGCTGTCACTGTTTGCAGATTATGTGATACTATACATAGAGAATCCTAAAGCTGCTACCAGAAAACTCCTAGAGTTAATCAATGAATTTGGTAATGTAGCAGGATACAAAATGAATGCACAGACGTCTCTTGCATTCCTATATACTAATGATGAAAAATCTGAAAGTGAAATTAAGAAAACACTCCCATTTACCATTGCAACAAAAACAATAAAATATCTAGGAATAAACCTACCTAAGGAGACAAAAGTCCTGTATGCAGAAAATTATAAGACACTGAAGAAAGAAATTAGGATGATACAAATAGATGGAGAGATATACCATGTTCTTGGATTGGAAGAATCAACATTGTGAAAATGACTCTACTAGCCAAAGCAATCTACAGATTCAATGCAATCCCTATCAAACTACAACTGGCATTTTTCACAGAACTAGAACAAAAAATTTCACAATTTGTATGGAAACAGAAAAGACCCCGAATAGCCAAAGCAATCATGAGAAAGAAAAATGGAGTTGGAGGAATCAGGCTCCCTGACTTCAGACTATACTTCAAAGCTATAGTAATCACGACAGTATGGTACTGGCACAAAAACAGAAACATAGATCAATGGAACAGGATAGAAAGCCCAGAGATAAACCCACACACATATGGTCACCTTATCTTTGATAAAGGAGGCAAGCATATACAGTGGAGAAAAGAGAGCCTCTTCAACAAGTGGTGCTGGGAAAACTGGACAGGTACATGTAAAAGTATGAAATTAGAACACACCCTAGCTCCATACACAAAAATAAACTCAAAATGGATTTAAGAGCTAAATGTAAGGCCAGATACTATCAAACGCTTAGAGGAAAACATAGGCAGAACACTCTATGACATAAATTGCAGCAAGATCCTTTTTGACCCAGCTCCTAGAAAAATGGAGATAAAAACAAAAGTAAACAAATGGGACCTAATGAAACTTAAAAGCTTTTGCACAGCAAAGGAAACCATAAACAAGAGCAAAAGACAGCCCTCAGAATGGGAGAAAGTATTTGCAAATGAAGCAACTGACAAAGGATTAATCTCCAAGATTTACAAGCAGCTCATGCAGCTCAATAACAAGAAAACAAACAACCCAATCCAAAAATGGGCAGAAGACCTAAATAGACATTTCTCCAAAGAAGATATACAGATTGCCAACAAACACATGAAAGAATGCTCAACATCATTAACTATTAGAGAAATGCAAATCAAAACTACAATGAGATATCACCTCACACTGGTCAGAATGGCCATCATCAAAAAATCTACAAACAATAAATGCTGGAGAGGGTGTGGAGAAAAGGGAACCCTTTTGCACTTTTGGTGGGAATGTAAATGGATACAGCCAGTATGGAGAACAGTATGGAGGTTCCTGAAAAAACTAAAAATAGAACTACCATACGACCCAGCAATCCCACTACTGGGCATATATCCTGAGAAAACCATAATTTAAAAAGGGTCATGTACCAAAATGTTCATTACAGCTCTATTTACAACAGCCAGGACATGGAGGCAACATAAATGTCCATCATTGGATGAATGGATAAAGAAGATGTGGCACATATATACAATGGAATATTACTCAGCCATAAAAAGAAACGAAATGGAGTTACTTGTAGTGAGGTGGATGGAGTTAGAGTCTGTCATACAGAGTGAAGTAAGTCAGAAAGAGAAAAACATATACAGTATGCTAACACATATATATGGAATCTAAGGGAAAAAAAAAAAAGGTCATGAAGAACCTAGTGTCAAGACGGTAATAAAGACACAGAACTACTACAGAATGGACTTGAGGATATGGGGAAGGGGAAGGGTAAGATGTGACAAAGTGAGAGAGTGGCATGGACATATATACACTACCAAACTAAAATAGATAGCTAGTGGGAAGCAACCGCATAGCACAGGGAGATCTGCTCTGTGCTTTGTGACCACATAGAGGGGTGGGATATGGAGGGTGGGAGGGAGGGAGATGCAAGAGGGAAGAGAAACGGGAACATATGTATATGTATAACTGATTCACTTTGTTATAAAGCAGAAACTAACACACCATTGTAAAGCAATTATACTCCAATAAAGATGTTCAAAAAAAAGGAGACAGTCAACAACAGCCTTACCCTGGTAATTGTGCCCTTGAAGGTTAGCAAACAATGATAATCCCTAAAGTCAGCAAATCAGTGACAATGTGGCTCTTTTATACAATAGCCAATTAGCAAATGCCTCACTCCAGTGACCATGCTTCTGAAAGTTAACTGGTCCACAGCAACCTTATTCCAGTGACCATAGAAACAGAGCTGAAAGTTCTACAATCCCTAAACACTTCTGCTTCTGGAAGTCTACCAAGCCCTGAACCCCCAGGCTAAATAAAACTTTATACAGACATAGCTCATTTTATTGTGCTGTGCTTTATCACACTTCACAGGTAAAGCAGTTTTTACAAATTGCAGGTTTGTGCCAACCTGGTAATGAGCAAGGCTGTAAGTGCCATTTTTCCAACAGCATTTGCTTACTTCATGTCTCTGTGTTACATTTTGGTAATTCTCACAGTATTTCAAACTTTGTCATTATTATATTTGTTATGGTGGTCTGTAATCAGTGACTTTGATGTTACTACTATGAATCACTGAAAGATCAGATGATGGTTAGCTTTTTTTGACAATAAAGTATTGTTTAATCAAGGTATACACATTTTTTAAACAGTGTTATTGCACACTTAATAGACTACAGTATAGTGTAAACAACTTTCATATGCACGGGGAAACCAAAATATTCTTGTGATTTGCCTTATTGCAATGTGTGCTTTATTGCAGTGTTCTGGAACCAAACCTGCAATATCTCAGAGGTATGGCTATATAAAATAAACTTTGGCTTTTTTCGAGAAACCTAGCCTATACAAGTACAGATCTCCCTCAGGCCAACAGAAAGTTCACCATTTTTACATCAGATATCTAGTTTATTTTTTCATTAGTTCATGACCCTGTCAGTGTTCAACCTTATCTTATGATTAGTTATGGGTTTGGGTATGTAAGTGACAGATACACTGATGTGGACATGAGATGATATTATGAAGTTCAGTCTTTCAACTCTTGCAGTGGTTGCTATCATCCACTTTTTATTTGTGTATATTTAATCCCCAAATGTGAAAACACAAATGTAAATTTTGTGATGAGTTTTCTGAACAGTAAAGATTTATTAAACAAGAAAAAGTCCTTTTGAAGCTCTTTGTGTAGTATGTAATTGTTCATTCAATATAAAAATGGTGGAAAGTCAGATATAAACCAGCATATACTAATTGCTAAGTATAAGATATATATGGTTTCTTCAACTAGTGTCAAAGAAAGTGACAAAATAACATTTTTTTTTTATTAAAGAGAAATTCAGATGATGAAGATAAAATAATCACAGCAGAAGTTGTAATGGCCTTCTGCACCATACATCATCAATCTATCAGCAAAAATAATTGAACATGCTACTACCAGAAGTATTTTCTGATTTCAAAATTGCAAGCAAATTTTCAACTTCCAGGACAAAATGTACTGGAATAACAACAAAAAAAGTAAATTAAAGAGATTACTAAAGCTCTAAATAACTCACTTTTTTTTTAAACAAAATAGCCACAGATGCAAGTAATTACAGTGCAAGAAGAAATTTCCTTTTGCTTGTGCCATACTTTCTCACAAAAAAAACGGGTTACTTGAAAGTCTATTGGCAAGTAGAACATCAGAAACTGCAAATTTTTGCTTTTCGTGGAGATAATACAAATACAGATTTTAGTGGATGTCTGTGTAAAGATACAATGCATATTCGAAGTTGAAAAAAAGTATGAATGATTCTATGGAAGTTGTTGGCTAACCTACCCATATCCTGCATAATGCTGCTCAAATAGTATCTGATGTTCTTTCTACTGACTTTGAAGCAATCGTTATAAAATTGTTCTACTTCAGCATTTATAGTCTTCAAACTGAGTGAGTAAAGGATTTTTTTTTTCACTTTTGGTATTGGCATTTGGTATTCTTCAATTTTCTCACATTTAAAAATCCATGGTGGTCCAGTGACTAAGACTCCACGTTCCAAATGCAGGGGGCCCTAGCGTGCCGCAACTAAGACCCAACAAATCCATTGGCTTTATTTAACAAATGCAGTTGAGAGAATCCTGTTTTTGTGAAGCACTGAAATCATACTTTAATTCTTAAGAAAGGTCTCAAAAATTCTTCTTGACTTTTTAAGTAATCCACTGAATGAAGCCTACTTATTCATCGTTTATAGTTTTTAGTATTTTTTAGAAACAGAATTATGCAGACTGAAGGAAGGATAAACAGTGCTATTGATGTTTAAGGAAATTATTGAATTTCTTAAAGAATGAATTGACAAAAAATGTATTTTTTTAGGTATCAAGGCTATTCTTAAAAGGAACATTACTTATTAACAGAAAATGAAATTTCAACTTGAACTAAATAGTATTATGGTACTTACTATGCCAATCTTTTGAAATAGATAACCTTTAAATAATTTGGTTCTTTATGTGGATGCTGTTTAATACTATTCCCAAATGGGAACAAGCAGAATCATAATGTATAGTGTTGAAGAAGAGTGGGAAGAAATTGATAGCAATGCTGTTTTTGTCAGTGAACAACATTTTAAAAAGCTGATCAAAAGATGCAAAATAATCCTGAAGAATGGAAAAGAAAGTTATACTACAGAAGATGGTATTATGCTCATCTTAAAATATTCAAAATAAAATGTGAAGAACAATTCTCAGCATTATTAACTTTATGCCAGTACATCAGTATACTGGTTCATAATACTAATGTTGACCGTATTTACTCACTAATGAATAATCAATTGACCAAAGTAGAAATAAGTTGGATGTGACCACTGTTAAAGCTATATTACAATACAAATATAAAAAATACTATAATTTTGAGAAATTTTATAGGCAAGTTCTGAAAACTACAGAACTCTTAAGGAGAGCCAAATTATGAGAGAAATATAATTTTAAAAATAAGTATTTAATTTAGATGCCTATAGTTTACTTCAGGTAAATATCAAATAATTTTTAGTAAAAAAATGTCTCATGCAATATTTTAATTTTATCTCAATGTTCATATGCATAGGAAAATATAAATCATTCAAATTAACCTGGGTATCCTGTATTTTTATATACTACATGTGGCAACTCTAAAAGTATTTATTTTTTGAAATAAGACAGAGAAAGACAAATGCCATGTGATCTCCCTTATATATGGAATTTAAAACAAACAAACAAACAAAACCTAGCTCAAAGATAAAGAGAACAGATTGATGGTCGCCAGAGGCAGGAGGTGAGTAAAATGAGTGAAGGCAGTCAAAAGGTACAAGCTTACAGTTATAAAATAAGTCATAGAGATGTAATATACAGCATGCTGATTGTAGCTAATAACAATGTATTGCATATTTAAAAGGTGCTAAGAGAGTAGATCTTAAAAGTTCTCATCACAAAGAAAAATAATTTTTTGGTGACTATGTCTGGTGATAGATGTCAAGTAGACATTGTGGTGATCATTTCACAATATATACAAATATCAAATCATTTTGTTGTACACGTGAAACTAAATAATGTTATATGTCAATTATACCTCAGTTTCCAAAAAAATGAAAGAAAAAGAATCAACTTTCTCAAAGTTTCACCAGAACTTTATAGAATTACACTTAATTTTTCCATTCTGAAATAAAAGTTTATATCTCATGATTTTAGTTTACTAACACTGGTAAGGTTGAGCATATTTTCACATATTTTTGGCTATTATATTTCTTTTTCTGTGAATTGAATATCCATAAATTTAGCACATATTTCTATTTTGTTGCTTTTTAAAAATTTGTAGGTAGCCCTTATTTATTCTGGATATTTTTTGTGTACACATATTTGACACTACTTGGAAATAAAAAGTTAGATAATTCATAACAATGCCAAGATCATTAACAGAAGAACTTAAGAGATAAACGTAGAAAAGTGAACTATAAAATAACTAAGAGGTGAACATCTATCTGATCTAAAAGTAAGGAAGGCATTTTAGGTGTATATGTGAGAAGGCAAGAATCATAAAGAAGAGCAGCTGGTTATATTACATTAAAATAAAAAAGTCTTCGTATTAAAAAACACAAATGCAATTAAAAAGCAAATTATATAGATATAAAATATATATACACACATACATACATAATAATCAAATTTACTAATATCTAAAGAGGCAAACTGCACAGGCAAGTTATGTAAAATAAGGCCAAATATATTTTTAAAATTCAAAAGGAATAATAATCAAAGAAAATTGAAGTGAAATAACAACATAACACTTTTTGCTTATCATATTACATTACTAAATTTAAAAAATTATTACACTCAAACTCTTCCAAAATATTGCAGAGGGAGGAACACTCCCAAACTCATTCTATGAGGCCACCATCACCCTGATACCAAAACCAGACAAAGATGTCACAAAGAAAGAAAACTACAGGCCAATATCACTGATGAACATAGATGCAAAAATCCTCAACAAAATACTAGCAAACAGAATCCAACAGCACATTAAAAGGATCATACACCATGATCAAGTGGGGTTTATCCCAGGAATGCAAGGATTCTTCAATATACGCAAATCAATCAATGTGATACACCATATTAACAAATTGAAGGAGAAAAACCATATGATCATCTCAATAGATGCAGAGAAAGCTTTTGACAAAATTCAACACCCATTTATGATAAAAGCCCTGCAGAAAGTAGGCATAGAGGGAACTTTCCTCACCATAATAAAGGCCATATATGACAAACCCACAGCCAACATTGTCCTCAATGGTGAAAAACTGAAACCATTTCCACTAAGATCAGGAACAAGACAAGGTTGCCCACTCTCACCACTATTATTCAACATAGTTCTGGAAGTCCTAGCCACAGCAATCAGAGAAGACAAAGAAATAAAAGGAATCCAAATTGGAAAAGAAGAAGTAAAGCTGTCACTATTTGCAGATGACATGATACTATACATAGAGAATCCTAAAGATGCTACCAGAAAACTCCTAGAGCTAATCAATGAATTTGGTAAAGTAGCAGGATACAAAATTAATGCACAGAAATCTCTTGCATTTCTATACACTAATGATGAAAAATCTGAAAGTGAAATTAAGAAAACACTCCCATTTACCATTGCAACAAAAAGAATAAAATATCTAGGAATAAACCTACCTAAGGAGACAAAAGACCTGTATGCAGAAAATTATAAGACACTGATGAAAGAAATTAAAGATGATACAAATAGATGGAGAGATATACCATGTTCCTGGATTGGAAGAATCAACATTGTGAAAATGACTCTACTAGCCAAAGCAATCTACAGATTCAATGCAATCCCTATCAAACTACCACTGGCATTTTTCACAGAACTAGAACAAAAAATTTCACAATTTGTATGGAAACACAAAAGACCCCGAATAGCCAAAGCAATCTTGAGAACGAAAAATGGAGCTGGGGGAATCAGGCTCCCTGACTTCAGACTATATTACAAAGCTTCAGTAATCAAGACAGTTTGGTATTGGCACAAAAACAGAAATATAGATCAATGGAACAGGATAGAAAGCCCAGAGATAAACCCACACACATATGGTCAACTTATCTTTGATAAAGGAGGCAAGCATATACAGTGGAGAAAAGACAGCCTCTTCAATAAGTGGTGCTGGGAAAATTGGACAGGAACATGTAAAAGTATGAAATTAGAACACTCCCTGACACCATGCACAAAAATAAACTCAAAATGGATTAAAGACCTAAGTGTAAGGGCAGACACTATCAAACTCTTAGAGGAAAACATAGGCAGAACACTCTATGACATACATCACAGCAAGATTCTTTTTGACCCAGCTCCCAGAGAAATGGAAATAAGAACACAAATAAACAAATGGGACCTAATGAAACTGAAAAGCTTTTGCACAGCAAAGGAAACCATAAACAAGACGAAAAGACAACCCTCAGAATGGGAGAAAATATTTGCAAATGAAGCAACTGACAAAGGATTAATCTCCAAGATTTACAAGCAGCTCATGCAGCTCAATAACAAAAAAACGAACAACCCAATCCAAAAATGGGCAGAAGATCTAAATAGACATTTCTCCAAAGAAGATATACAGATGGCCTACAGACACATGAAAGAATGCTCAACATCATTAATCATTAGAGAAATGCAAATCAAAACCACAATGAGATATCATCTCACACCGGTCAGAATGGCCATCATCAAAAAATCTAGAAACAGTAAATGCTAGAGAGGGTGTGGAGGAAAGGGAACACTCTTGCACTGTTGGTGGGAATGTAAATTGATACAGCCACTATGGAGAACAGTATGGAGGTTCCTTAAAAAACTAAAAATAGAACTACCATACGACCCAGCAATCCCACTACTGGGCATATACCCTGAGAAAACCATAGGTCAAAAAGAGTCATGTACCAAAATGTTCATTGCAGCTCTATTTACAATAGCCAGGACATGGAAGCAACCTAAGTGTCCATCGACAGATGAATGGATAAAGAAGATGTGGCACATATATACAATGGAATATTACTCAGCCATAAAAAGAAATGAAATGGAGGTATTTGTAATGAGGTGGATGGAGTTAGAGTCTGTCATACAGAGTGAAGTAAGTCAGAAAGAGAAAAACAAATACAGTATGCTAACACATATATATGGAATCTAAGGGAAAAAAAAAAAAAAAGGCCATGAAGAACCTAGTGGCAAGACGGGAATAAAGACACGGACCTACTAGAGAATGGACTTGAGGATATGGGGAGGGGGTGGGGTGAGATGTGACAGGGTAAGAGAGTGTCATGGACATATATACACTACCAAATGTAAAATAGATAGCTAGTGGGAAGCAGCCGCATAGCACAGGGAGATCAGCTCGGTGCTCTGTGACCACCTAGAGGGGTGGGATGGGGAGGGTGGGAGGGAGGGAGATGCAAGAGGGAAGAGAAATGGGAACATATTGTATATGTATAACTGATTCACTTTGTTATAAAGCAGATGCTAACACACTATTGTAAGGCAATTATAAAAAAAAAAAATTATTACATTCAGTGCTAACTTGGTAAACTTCTCTGAAGATAGTTCTGCCAACCCATCCTTTCTCCCCTGCCTTTTAACATCTGCCTTCTTAATTCTATACACTCTTTTTGTTCAGTATCACATATTATACCTAAATCTGTTTCCTGACAAATCTGCTCAACAAATTTAATGCACTTACATTCTTTACTAAGGAACCAATCATTTTTATCATATTGGCAGTCAACCCCAAACGTGGGCTCAAGGCTAGTTTTCACTTTCAAGTAGATGACCGTTTCCCTTACCAGGTATTGTGTTCAAGTTGAACTATAGCTGTTCTATTATTTGCTCTGCATCAGTACTCAACGTTTTCTTGCATATGTATTTGATTAAGGGCTTTCATCCTGTCATTTGTGATAGGTGTTTATCTCTGCTGCAAGCTGAACCCCTCAGTTACAAATGACCTCAAATGCCCTTCCATTTCTACCATGACTCAAATATTCGGTTTGAGGGATCTTTCCATCTACAAATCTTACTTGCTTCTTAAATTGGCATGTTTCAGGGATCAGATGAATATCTTTGACTTTCTTCAGTTTTTTCTTTGTGTGTGATGTTCAACAAATGCTCAATTTTGCCACTTTCTCCACTCTCAAAAACTCTGAAAGGTCTGAGATTTCACCCTACTTAAAAGTTAACAAGGGCTTCCCTGGTGGCTCAGTGGTTGAGAATCTGCCTGCTAATGCAGGGGACACGGGTTCGAGCCCTGGTCTGGGAAGATCCCACATGCCGCGGAGCAGCTAGGCCCGTGAGCCACAATTGCTGAGCCTGCGCGTCTGGAGCCTGTGCCCCGCAACGGGAGGGGCCGCGATGGAGAAAGGCCCGCGCACCGCGATGAAGAGCGGTCCCCGCACCGCGATGAAGAGTGGCCCCCGCTTGCCGCAACTGGAGAAAGCCCTCGCACGAACCGAAGACCCAACACAGCCAAAAATTAAATAAATAAATAAATAAATAAATAAATAAATAAATAAATAAATAAATAAAAGTTAACAAGTTAGCGTGCAACAATTTCATAGATAATGGCAGAAAACCCAAGACTCCTGCATCAGAGAAGAAGGACTTTATTATTCATGGCATAACAGGCAACATGAACTTCACGTTCACAACAATATCCCTTGTTGCCCAAGTCACATGGGGGGAAAACAGTGTTGGGTCCAAGTGGATGCAAAGAACACAGTGAGTTTGTGCCACAGCTGAGAAACTCTGAGCTTAAGAAACACACAAAGTTACAGAAGGACTGATAGGAAACTTGCCCATCCTTTGCCCTAAAGGGAGATGTTATCTTTCCCATACTGGACAGCAAACAAATTTGCCTTTTGCTACAGAGAAACATACTATATCTATCTTCCAAAGCTGTTTGCTATAAAAATATCGTTGAAAAGCTGTCAGTGCCTCTGTTCACAAGACATGCAGAAATATATGAGAGACCCTTGGAGAACTGTCTCCCAACACCCATGACACTAGCAAAAACAGAACACCTGAATTACTATAGTTCTTCCAGAAGATGGCTGGGAGGGTGTCTTCTTCCCTAGATGTGAGTGCTTTCCAGTTTGAACTCAAAGAAGTATGTGTGTTACTATCTCTAGAAAATTGACAATATGTGCTCTAGAAGAAAAAGAAGAAGGTTTAGGATCAGGGAACCTGGTTCTGAGTTTTGGGTACAGTGTCTTGGGGCAAATTAGTAATTTTTTGTTTGGAGCTTAATTTACTCACCTGTAAAATAGAGGAAAAACTACTTATCTTAAGAGGATTGCTATATTCAATGACAAAATAAATATGGAAGAGACTTGTCAACTTTTAAACGTTTTATAAATGCTATTTGTGTGCGTGAATGTACTCATTCAGTTTTTCATTAATGTCTTTTAACAGACAAGTACCTAAGCTCATACTTCCAAAATTTAAATATGTAGCACCATTAGCTTCAAATGCTAACATAAATAAGCTTATTCAGTACAAGTTACAGTGACATGGCTGTCTTTCTATGATTGTCAGTTAACACTGAGAGTTTTGACAAAATTAAGCTGAGTCCCCTGGATTTTTATGTCACTTTTTTTCCAGTGTCTAACCATTTGGTCCTTTATTAATTTTCTTTTTTTAATTGAAATATATTTGACATACAACATTGTATAAATTTAAGGTGTAAACATGTTAATGTGATACAATTATATATTGTAATAATTGCCATTGTAGTGATAACTTGCTAGCATCTCTATTATGTTACATAACCGTCGTTTCTTTTTAGCGATTGGAATGATTAATTTCTAGTCTCTTAGCAGTGTGATCATAAAAATACACTATTGTTGTCTATATTTACTATACTGTGCATTAGATCTCTACGGCTTATTTACGACTTTGCAGGTTTGTACCCTTTAAACACCATCTGTCCTATTCCCCCACCCCCTATCCCCTGGTAACAACAATTTTACTGTTTTTGTAAGTTTGGCTTATTTTAGATTCCACATATAAGTGACATCATACAGTATTTGTTTTTCTCTGTCTGACTTATCTCACTTAGCATAATGTTTTCAAAGTCCATTTATGTTGTCTCAAATCCCAGCATATCCTTCTTTCTCAGGTACATTGAGTACAAGGACAATCAAAATACCAGCAAGTTATTTTGTGGATATCATCACACTGACTCTAAAGTTTTTATGGAGAGGCCAAAAAGAACAGAATAGACAACACAATATTGAAGGAGAAGAACAAAGTTAGAGGACTGAACCTATCCAACTTCGACTTACTATAAAGCCATCACTGTGTGGTGTTGGTAAAAGAATAAACAAATAGATCAATGGAACAGAATAGAGAGACCAGAAATAGACCCACATAAATACAGTCACAACTGATTTTTCCCAAAGGAGTGAAGGCAATGCAATGGAGAAAGGATAGTCTTTTCAAGAAATGGTGCAAGAACACCTGCACATTTCCATGCACATAAATGAATCTAGACACAGACCTTACACCTTTCACAAAAAGCAACTCAAAATAGATTATAGACCTAAATGTAAAATGAAAATCTATAAACCTCCTAGAAGACAGCACAGGAGAAAACCTAGATAACCTTGGGTATGGTGATGCCTTCTTAGATACAACAACAAAGGCACAATTGGTGAAAGAAATCATTGATAAGTAGATCTTCATAAAATTAAAAACTCATGCTCTGAAAAAGACACTGTCAAGAAAGTGATAAGACAAGCCACAAACTGGTAGAAAATATTTGGAAGAGATACATTTGATAAAGAACTGTTATCCAAAATATACAAAGAATTCTTAAAATGTAACATGAAAACAAACAGTGCAATTAAAAATGGAAAAAAATAAGAACAGATACTTCACAAAAGAAGGCATATAGATAAATAAGCAGTCAAATAAGTAAATGAAAAGTTATTCAACACCATATGTCATTAAAGGATTGCACATTAAAACAATGAGATACCACTACACACCTATTAGAATGGCTAAAATCCAAAGCACTGACAATACCAAATGCTGGTGAGGGTGTGGAGCTATAGTAATGCTCATTCTTTGCTGGTGGGATTGTGAAATGGTACATCTGCTTTGGAAGCCAGTTTGGCAGTTCCTTACAAAACTAAACATATGCATACCATATGATCCAGCAATCATGCTCCTTGATATTTACCCAAATGATTTGAAAACTTATATGTCCATAAAAAATTTGCCCAGGAATGTTCATGGCCATTTTATTTATAATTGCCAACATTTGGAAGCAACCAAGATATCCTTCAACGTGTGAATGTATAAACAAACTTTAGTGCATCCATAGAATGGAGTATTATCCTGCAATAAAAACAAATGAGCTGTAAAGCCATGAAAATACATGGAAGAATATTAAATGCATATTGTTAAGTGAAACTTATTTCTAAACTAAAAAGGCTACATATTGTATGATTCTAACTATATACATTTTGGAAAAGGCAAAATTAGTGTGATAGTAAGAATATCAGTGGTTTCCGGGGATTCAGCAGAAGATAGTGTGGGATGAACAGGTGACGCACAAGGGATTCTTTTGATACAGTGATACTATTCTGTATGATACTGTAATGGTGGATTCACATCATTATACATTTGCCAAAACCCACAGAATGCAGAACACAAAGAGTGAACCATAATGCAAACTATGCACTTTAGTTAAAAATAATGTATCAATATTGGCACATCAATTGTAACACATGTACCACACTAGTGCAAGATGTTGTTAAGGATAGAGGAAAATAAGGGAGAATGGGTTTAGGGGTTATATGGAAACACTGTATTTTCTACTCAATTTTTCTATAAACCTATAGCTATTCAAAAAATAAATTATATTAATTAAAAAAAGAAATTAATTACAGGTATATGCTATAATAATATCGAAAATATTATTCTAAGTAAAAGAAGCCAGACACAAAAAGTCATGTATTGTATGAGTCCATCTATATTAAATGCCCAGAACAGGAAATTCCATTTAGATGGTAAACAGATTAGTGTTTGCCAGAGTATAGGGAGATGAGGGAATTGGGAGTACCTGCTAAGAGGTATGGGGTTTCTTTTGGAGGTTATGAAAATATTCTGTAATTAAACAGTGGTTATGTTTTCATAACCTTGTGAATACACTAAAAACCAATGAATTTTATGCTTTTTAATGGTGAATTTTATGGCAAATGAATTATATCTCAATAATAACTTTTTGGAAGATACCACCAGATTATCTCTACCACCATAGATAAGGATAAATTAAGAATTATATTAAGGTCCCCATAATAAAAATAAAATAAAATGATATTGAGTTATTTGTAGTGAGGTGGATGGACCTAGAGTCTGTCATACAGAGTGAAATAAGTCAGAAAGAGAAAAACAAATACCATATGGTAACACATATATATGAAATCTAAAACAAACAAACAAACAAAGGTTATCATGAACCTAGGGGCAGGACAGGAATAAAGTTGCAGACATAGAGAATGCACTTGAGGACACAGGGAGGGGAAAGTGTAAGCTGGGGCAAATTGAGAGAATAGCATTGACATATATACACTACCACATGTAAAATAGATAGCTAGTGGGAAGCAGCTTCATAGCACAGGAAGATCAGCTCGGTGCTTTGTGACCACCAGAGGGGTGGGATAGGGAGGGTGGGAGAGAGACGCAAGAGAGAGGGGATATGGTGATATATGTGTACATATAGCTGATTCACTTTGTTATACAGCAGAAACTAACACAACATTTTCAAGCAATTATACTCCAATAAAGACGTTACAAAAAAAAAAAAAAAACAGGTCTAATAGGGCATCAGATTTGTTCTTCCCTATTACAATTACCAACTGTCAATATCCATTTCACAATCTTGTGGGGAAAGGGCTGATGACCGCACTTTGCTACTTTCTGCTGTATGGGGGCGATGAAGGGTGATTATGAACTGGAACTGATCAGCTTTGGGCAGGGAATATTAAATCCCTTAGTGAAAACACAGATTAAAAGCCAGTAATTCAGGCAAGACCAAAAAATTGAAATCATATTCATCAGTTTACTCAGTCCTATATAATTAATCTTTTTTACTAACAGTTTTATGAAATCAGAGTTTCCATTACATTTAACATATCTTACCAAGTCCAGCATTATGATTTAAAAGTTATCAGAAACCTGTTTTTGTCAAAGCATCCTTTCTCTGACTCTTCTTGTAGATGTGGCAGTTGTGCAAAGCATTAGCTTAGCTGCTTATGAATGATAAAAGTAACATTTATTCATACTGTATAATCTGAGGATGCTTATCTTTCATTTGACAGTGTTTTCCATGTGATTTAGCATACCAATCAATTCTAGTCAGTTTAATATATATATAAAGATATTTTTCTGAGGTACCTCAGGGGCCCTCTGAAGGATCCCAAAGCTAACTGAAGTCAATACAACTTGAATTAGAATCTGATAGGAAGTTCGTCAAAAATGCCAAAAAGTTCTTTTCTTTTATAAAACATTTGGTCAGACAGAATATTTAAGAATAAATACAGATCGGTTAAGGCAAGATAGTTCCCTCAATCTGTTATCAAATCAGCATTCTAAGTAAACTTGTTCTTTTAGCAAAGAGGAACCAAGTCAGGTCCTGTACCAGTGTGAACTTAAAAAAAATGCACAACATGAGAGTTATGAGTCAAGTTTTATTTGGGACAAAACGAAGACTATAGCCCAGGAGATAGCATTTCAGATAGTTCTAAGAAACTGCTCCAAAGATGCAGGGGGGAAGGTCGGTATATATGTGATTTTGGTGAAGGGGAGCACATACAATCAAGCACATATTTTTCTGCAGAAGGTTTCTGTTAATCACGAGGAACAGTTGTCACCATGAAGGATTTTAGTGCTTTTCTAGATATGAGAAGATACAAGAACTGGGCTCATAAAATCGGCTCCTGAAAATATCTAACTATCTGAAGACCTGTTCTGCCAGTTTTCCCAGAGCACAGAGTGCCCTCATTTCTGCTCTCCACCCTGAACTCCTTTCAGGGGGTGTTGAAAATCAGCAGCTGCAGCAGCACATGATTTAATCCTTGTAGAGGTTGTTGGCCAGTGCCAATTTGTTGTTGACAGGGCCCCCTCATGGTCGTAAATTCGACCTTGCTTTGGGAGGCATTTCATGACCATTTCGGCCCATGAAATGGGATGAAAGGAAGGACGAATGGTGCTAGGAAGGCTCATTCCTAGTTCTGGCGAAGATTTCACTGATAGGCTTCTTAATGTTCTATTACTGGACTAGGTCTTTTAACAGTAACTAAGGACTCTGGCCCACCTGTCTTACCAATCTGTTATGGTCCAGGAAAATTCCCCTTTGTTGTATTTTCCCAAGTGTAGAGTTACAATTTTACAATCATTGATCTCATATAAAACTATATATTTTTGTCGGAGGCTCAGTCACACATTTGGTAATGCAAGAAATAAGAATCTTGTAAAACAGACAAAATTCAAATAAAGTAGCTAGCAGTATTATTAAAGTCATAAATAAGAATTAAGCCAAGAACTTCCATTAGGTGCAACCCAGTATATCCTCAGGTCATCTGACTTAGTCTGTTCTGTACCAATCCTTATCTTTCAGGGAAATTGACAAAGAAACTTGGTTACTTTTGTGACATACAACACTTTAAGATAACAACTAGAATTATGACTGAGAACATTTTACCAGGACATATCAGAATTTTAGGAATTCCATATAATTTCTAGGATCTCTATATTAGTAACATTTACCATACAATATAACCTAAGAAGATTTATTACTCATTTGACAATACTTTTCATGTAATTTAACATACCATATGAACCTAATTAGTTTAATATCTCTCTTTGGGATGTTTCGGGACCCTCTGAAGTATCCGAAAGTTAGCTAGAGGTCAAAAGGACTTCATTAGAATTTGATTTAGGAAGTCTTGTCAAAAAAAAAATCAAAAAGGGTTTAGAACACTCAGTCTGATAGGATCACAGGTCACTGTGAAAAAATAGTTATTCACTTAGCCAAAGTAACAATAAAAGATTTCAAAGGCAAATACAGAACAGATCACTTAAAAGGTAAAGAAACTTGAAATGTATTATCAAAGGTGGTTAAATATCTTAAGAAATCTTGTCCTCTTAAGAGAGAGAAAAACTAAATTCAAGTTTGTACCTGCTTACTTTTAAAATTCATTTACTCAATTAAATTTATTTTAACCTTAGTCAATCCTGACCATGCACAAAACTCTTTTCTCAGGGTCCACTTTCCACAAGCCTTTCCTCACTTTCTGTATCCATCACTTTACCTTCCCATTCAGAAACAGCCACCTGTAAGTCAGACCTACTTCCTTTTCCCTTAAAAAAATGTAATTCCATTCCTCATACCTTCTTTATTGAAAACACACATCCTAGTTTCCTACTGTATACTGAAATGTTTCCTTTATTATTTCTATTAGCTTTAATTACATGTTTAAATTAGAATCCTCAGATCTTAAAACCTTAATTTCTTGTGAAAACTAAGAAGTAAGCAATTATGAACTGTCTTTTACATTAGCATTTTGTAGATTGGTGAACATAAATACCAGTAATATTTTCTAAAAACATTTGCTTTCTTTAGAGAATGTGGCACCAAACATATTCATTAATAGTCCTAAATACCATTTGTTTCTCTGTAAAAGGAAGCCAATGTTCACTAATTAATGTTTCAGTATCTTATTATATTCGGGAATGACCTAGCTTTTCTATAAGCTTCCATCACTTAATTTAGCACAACTTTAGAATTTCAAGTTAACAGAATCTGGACAGACTATTTTAGATAGACATTCCTAAAGCATAATTATTCTTAATAGAGTTTATCTAAAAGCTCTTATCTCATTTATAGTTTCTTTCCTTAAAATTTTCTTTGGGGGCTACCCTGATGGTGCAGTGGTTAAGAATCCGCCTGCCAATGCAGGGGACACAGGTTCAAGCCCTGGTCTGGTAAGATCCCACATGCTGCGGAGCAACTAAGCCCATGCACCACAACTACTGAGCCTGTGCTCTAGAGCCCGTGAGCCACAGCTACTGAGCCCGCATGTCACAACTACTGAAGCCTGCACACCTAGAGCCTGTGCTCTGCAGCAAGAGAAGCTACCACAATGAGAAGCCCACACACCACAACGAAGAGTAGCCCCTGCTCGTCGCAACTAGAGAAAGCCCACGTGCAGCAAAGACTGAACACAGCCAAAAATAAATATAAATAAAATAAATAAATTTATTAAAAAAATGTTCTTCGCATCAAATTACTTTCCTTGCTGACAAATTTGTAACAGATATAACAAGATTTTATTTAGCTTATGTTACACCTAGGCACAATAAAAGTATTATACTTAATGTTGATAATTCTAAAGACATGTCTATATTAATTAGATCAACAAACAAACATTAGTACCAGACATTAATTTAATACTATTTCCCAGTTTGTGTGAACCTGAAACTAATTCTGGCCAGTTACCTTCTGTATTTTTTTTTTGAGAATTTATATAAGTGAAATAAAGGAAACAAATATTAATTTCCTTTAATCCAATTAAGTAGAGCTCACTTACAAATTAATCTTTGATAATACCATCCAAAGGTAAAAACAAAGATAATGCACACATAAACATACAGACAGACACGAGAGATCTCATAGCTTCATTTTCTAAACTTAGTCATGAATCAGATATCATAATATAAAACTCACTAGTTGTAAATAACAGTTGGAGTAAGTTAAATTTTAAAAAGAATCCCCCCCCTCCTTTTTTTTTTTTTTTTGTCAGTCTCAGGAATTTAGAGATGATCCAAATACGATAAGTGATCCTGAGAACTCTGGTCTCAAGTCACAGGGAGAGAAAATCACGTTCTCCTAGTAGGTCTTACTCCCTCAGGGTCAAAACAGTGAAGTGATTTTCTTTTTTCCTTCAAGCTAGCTTTCTCTACTGGTTGGGAATTAAACAGTGGTCAGTTAACCTTCGACAGGCATTGTATACTTAATTGGCACAATTGAAGGTTCATAATTTTCGTAGATAACCCCTTTTCTTTCTTCTTTCCTTTTTTTTTTTAAATGGTCTTGAAAAGTTGGTCAGCCAGTGTAACAAGGGCGTTTGTATTTAACGTAGACCAACCTAGATTGTGTCTTTTGACTAGAGTACATAAATCTTCATCTAAGCCTTCTAAAAAAGCGGAGTTAAGCAAAGGATCATTTTGGGGGTTAGAGAATGATTCAGGTGTCGTCAGAATATTGCTTAATTTTTTTTTCTTTCAAACCTTTCATAATAGTCCAGAATTTATTCATCCGATCTTTACTTACACTGTTGAATCTCTGTCCACTCTACGGATTTTTGGGAAAAAGTTCTGGGATAAGTTCGAGTAATTTCTGAGCTAATTCCTTGCATTCAGTGTGAGCCTCTGGACTATTTGATTCAAATTCCATTAAGGGGCGTTTCCATCCTGTCTTCTCTTTCCATTCCCCTGCTTTGCTTTCAGAAACTAATAGCTGTATTAATTGATATAGGTCTGAAAACCTGGGCTTGTAGGTCTGGATGGTTAATTCAAATTCCTGAGCAAATCCCAAAAGATCATGACTTGGATCATGAAATTCCGTACCTAAGGCTCTAAGTTCTGTTCGGCTCCAGGGTGTGTACGTAAACACCGAAGATGGTTCACCTCTCCCTGTAATAGGTTTCTCCTTAAAGGGAGCTATAATCACTTCTGATTTTTTATCCTCCTTTGCTGGAGAAAGGGGAGCAGCAGGAGGCCAGAGTTGGAAGAGAAAAAGAGCATCTGGGCCAGGCAATTAAAATAGAAGAGGATACATGGGAGAAGCAGAGGGAGAGACAGAATCAGAGACAGTGCTAGTAGCCTTTTTGAGTTCTGATATAGTTTCAAGAAGTTACTCTATCATTTTCTCTTTTAGAAGCTTCCAGATATCAATCAAAGTAAGCATTCAATTAAGTCTGATCTTACTGCTGGCTTTTTCTATCTTTGCATGCAAAAATATCAATTTTGAAATATCAAAAGAACCCCAATTTGGCCATCTTAGGTTGAGATCTCCTTTAGTATAATTTCCCCAATTAAGTAGGTACTTGCAAGTATGAGTTTTGTACATACATAAAGCTGGCTGGAGTGTTAGTCAGAAGCTGGCTTTCTGATGTCCCTTGTTTCTGTGTTTGAGAGGCTCTGTTTCCCATTATAACGTTGAATTTGTCAGAGATAAAATTCACTAGTGAAATTGTGTTGTGGGCCAATGTGCTGTTTGTGAGCTTAACTCCTCTAGGCATCACCCTAGAGTCGTTTCATCCCTCTTACGTGTCTCAGTTTCTCCCTTTGGTGTTCTAAGACCACCACGGTTGCTGGGATCACTGAATGACCAATTCTTATCCATGACCCCTGGAGGAGCAAGTGTTTTAATTAATGAGTAGGTTTCCCTATGGGACCACTGCACGGTATGAGGACTCTGCCTCCACCACTCCCGTAAAGTTCTCAGTCACCTGAGAAAGCCGTAACTGGCTGGGAGGAGTCTTGTCCCTTTTCTTCGGAGCAAAGCTCTCATGAAATATCTTCACTTTTATCCCGACAAATTCTATTAAGGCAGCTGAATTGAGGCAAAGCATCAGATCAGCCTCTTATCTAACCACTCAGCACAGATCACTCAGTCTCCTACAATTAAGCAAACCCCAGTGTCTTTCAACAAGGCTCCTCCCAGTATCTTCCAACTAGGTGGGTATTTCCCTGGTATCTTTCAGCTGGAAGGGGGCAGGTACCTGCTATACACCACCAAATAAAACTCAGGATCATCAACCAATACGAGAGATCCGAGAACCAAGAGAGACTTACCCAAATTCGTCTGGACTCTCCAAGGAGCTGGATGGGTGCAAGGGGTCTCTGCTGGTACCGAGGCTCTGGTCCCTCATACAGTTCAGTCAAAGGAGAGAACTCCACTCTGAGTCCCTTCTTCATGGTCGCCATGAAACTTTTGACTTAAAAAAAAATGCACATGAGAATTATGAGTCAAGTTTTATTTGGGGCAAACAGGACTATAGCCCAGGAGACAGCAATTCAGATAGTTCTAAGAAATTGTTCCAAAGAGGTAGGGGGGAAGGTCAGTATATATGTGCTTTTGGTGAAGGGGGAGCACATACAATCTAGTGTGTATATATATATATATATATATATATATATATATATATATATATATATTTTGCAGAAGGTTTCTGCTAAACCATGAAGGATTTTAGTGCTTTTTTAGATATGAGGAGATACAAGAACTGGACTCATAAAATCGTCTCCTGAAAATATATAACTATCTGAAGACCTGTTCTGTCAGTTTTCCCAGAGCACAGAGTGACTCATTTCTGCTCTCCATGCTGAACTCCTTTCAGGGGGAGTTGAAAGTCAGCAGCTGCAGCAGCACATGGTTTAATCCTTGTAGAGGTAGTTTGCAAGCACCAAAGGCAAGTGCCAATTTGTTGTTGACACCAATCTACTTTTAATAACAAAATCCATTTACCCAATTAAGTGTAATCTAATCTAAGCCTGACCATGCATAAAACTCCTTTTTTACTCAAAATATATGTCCCACTTTCCTACTGCACAGTGAAATGTTTTATTATTTTTAGTAGCTTTACTTAGATATCCAAATTAGAATCCCCAACTCATAAAACCCTTAATTTCCAGTGAAAACCAAGAGGCAAGCAATAGTTACCAAAATCTGGAGGGACTATTTTAGATAATTTTCAAAACATAATTATTCCTATAGAATTTACTTAAAAGCTCTTACCTCATTTACATTTACTTTAAAGTTTCATCATACCAAGTTATTCTTCTTGCTGACAAATTTGCGACAGGTATAACAAGATTTCATTTAACTTCTATTAAACCTAGGTGCAGTGAAAGTATTATGCTTACTGTTGATGACTCTAAAGACACATCTATATTAATTAGATCCACAAACTTAAACATTTTTTTAATACCAGGTATTATTTTAACACTAAATATGTCCCAGTTCACGAGAACCTGAAACTCATTTGCCTTAATTTCTCTTGTACTTAGAATTGTTTGATTTGTAAGTGCTTACTTTTCTTTAAGCCAATTAAATAGAGCTCACTTACAAATTAACCTCAGCAAAGTTATCCAAAGACAGACACAAACACACAAACAAACAGAGAGACCTCATAGTCCTCATTTCAAAAGTTCAGCCCTAAGTCAGGTACAGCAATGTAAAACCCATCAGTTTACAAAAGAGGTTGGATTAAAATTAGGTTTCTGGCAGATGGAACAAATCAAGCTCACTTGTCTAGATGTTTAAATATTTGCAGAAAAAAGCACTTAGGATTTCTATTTACCCTTGACAAGTCAATTTCTAAATTACTTTACCCTCTTTTCAAAATATGCATTTTTAAAAGGATGGCAGAGGTGAGGGTTCCTGAGAAGACCAGATAGGACATTTGCATCTCAAAGATACAGGCAAGCTTCTCCTTGTATGACATTTTTCCCCTTTGGTGGTCCCTGAGGGGTCAAAGCCATTGCTATCGTCTGGGTATTTTGCATATTTCTCTGGGTGCATTCAGCCTTTTCAACCATATCCCTACTATTAAAAAACAAATAAGCCAATTGGAACAAATCATTTATTGGAGCCTGAGGACCAGCAGTTGCTTTCTGAATTGTGCGCCTAATGTCTGGGGCAGACTGGGCTATGCAATGCATAGCCAAAAGGGCCTGTCCCTTGTGGGAGGAGGGATCCACGTTCGCATGCTTCCTAAAAGCCTCCACTAGTCTACCTTGGAAGACTGAAAGATTTTTTTCCCGTCCCTGTTGGACCTCTTTCATCTTTTTATAATTAATAGGTTTTACTGTAAGTTTCTTCAGACCCTAATGAAGCTTATGAATTCAAGTTTGGCTGAGGGAACATTCCCAGCAGTTTCAAATTTTATTCATGCACCCCCTTTTTTCTTCAGTTCCAAGCAACACAGATTGATTAGATCAGCTCCAGGGAGCCCAGGTAGATCATTTATATCCCAAAGGCACAGGAAGAGAAATGCAAATTCCTCTTCTAACTACTTATACAAAACCCAGCCATCTCAGGCTATTTTCAGGGAACTTTCCTTTTTCTCAGTTCCCAAATATCCACCTCAGTTTAAACAAACAAATACATACATATCCTCCACTCACATTCGCATGCCCCTTTTCCAGCAAAACCAGGAAGAGAAAAAGGGATTCGGACCCAGGTACCAAGACACCCATTCACATACACACACATACCCCCAAGATAAAAGCAATTGCAAAAGACCCACTTTGACATAGTAGCCAAGCCATTAGGGGCCTTTGCCTTCCAGATCTCAGGGAATATTGAAGCATTTTCTTTCATTTAGGGAACATAGCTAAAGATCTCTTAGTTTTGTAAAAGCACCCAAAGGGACGATAAGATGGAACAGAGCTCTGATCATCCATACTTAATTATTCATGGCCGGTGTTATCAAATATCAAGCAAACAGCAATTCAAATCGGTCTCTCAGGGTCACAGTTCCCTAGCCCCTAAAAGGAAGAAAGTTCTAACCAACGCTCTGCCACAGGCAAAACCAACGCAATAGGGAAGGATATCCTGGTGTCGTCACACACAAGCCCCGTTATTCACCAAAGACATCTCAACTAGCCAATGCAAGTACTAACACACATACAAACAACAAACACATGGTCCCACAAACAAAGAATCAGATGAGGCATAGCCCAGAAATTCCACCTCCATTCCCAGACAGAGGCTCCAGAGTGGCCTGGCTCCCGAAAAAGAATGGACCACGAGTGGCTCACCCCAAAATGATATACATGAAAACACAAACAACAACTAAGCTATGGTCACACAGACAGAAAATCAGAAGAGGTGTAGTCTAGAATTCCCTTTTCACTCCCCAATGAAGGTCTCCACCATGCCCAGTTCTCCCAAATGAACAGGTTCCCAAATCAGGTAGAGTCCAAAAACAATTCCCCTCTCCAACAGGGTACCCCAACCAAACAAATTGGCTTGTTCCATAAAGGAAAAGCCAGTCTGAGGGGGGAATATGTTCCTGATGTGCACACTGGAGTGACTTACCCTCAAGTGGCTCACTTCCCACAAGGGAAGCACCCCAAATGGAGTGGAGAGAATTCCCAACCTGCACAAGCTGAAGTGACTCACCCAATGACACCAAATGTGGACCGCAGCTCCAGACATTTCTCATCTCAACAGCTTCATGCTATGGGTGGCCAACGCCTGTCAGGGACAGCCCTTCCAGATCCCTGGAGCAAAATGGGCTCCAGCAGCTGCTGGGGGCTCAGGGAAGGGCCAGGCCGGGGTCAACCTGTCATGGGCATGGACTCCTAGGCTGGCTTCACCAAAATTGTTAACGCAGTTAACAATTGTGTTCATGTGCCCAACGCATGGTGAGGCCAAACAAACTGAAAAGTTGGAGTTTGGAGTAGAGAAAGGTTTATTGCAAGGCCATACAAGGAGACGAGGTGACTCATGCCCTGAAAAACCTTGAGCCCCCCTAAGGGTTTGGCAAAGCATTTTAAAGGCCAGGAGGGCGATGGGTCACAGGGTATGTGATCAACTTGTGTACATTTCTCTGATTGACTGATGGTGAGATAGCAGGGTGGTGTCACAGTGATTAACCTTATCAGTCCTTAGGCTCCAGGAGTCCTGGGGCTATGTGCTCATGGTCATCAAGTAGTTCTTCCATTTGGTTCGGAGGGGTTCACATCTGCAAAATATCTCAGGAAATTTGCATCAAATGCTATTATCTAGGTACTTCAGAGAGGAGCTAAAGCAGAGGATATAGGGAAGGCTTCATAGTGTCCTGCTCGGTTCCATATCTAAACGTGGCTCTGCTCCAGTTGGACTGAGGCAAAACACTTGTGCCAGGATTAAGAAGAGGACCATGATGTTGAAGGAAAATAAACAACTAAGAATGTGAGTGGACAGACAATGTGCCAAGGGTAGATAGAGACTAGAATGCCTATGGTTCAATGTGTTGCCACTGGGCTGTCTCTACAATGCTACTTAACGGAGGGTGGCAGGGATAATATTCTTTTATAATACCCTGGTACTAGTATATGTTTTTTATAGCAGGGGTCCCCAACCCCTGGACCATGGACTGGTACCGATCTGCAGCCTGTTAGGAACTGGGCTGCACAGCAGGATGTGAGTGGCAGGTGAGCGAGCAAAGCTTCATCTGCCACTCTCCATTGTTCCCCATCACTCGTATTACCACCTGAGCCATCCTCTCCCTGGTCCATGTAAAAACTGTTTTCTATGAAACCAGTCCCTGGTGCCAAAAAGTTTGGGGACCACTTGTTTATATCATTTGTTCCAAGTAGTCTGTACTCAGGTTGTACTGATAGTTAATTACTTTGAATATGAACCATGAGTTGTGGCAAATAATGACTCATTTAAGGAAAGTCCAACCAAAGACTTCACTACAGTTCAGTATTGAAAGAAAACCCCAAATCAAAAAAGCGATTATACTTGCTATTACTTACTTTATTGCCAGTTCCTCATGATTTGGAGAAAACAATGCTTCTGCTTTTGTGAAGCAAGAGTAACCTACAATAGAGATAGATCAAGATGGTGAAGTAAGGGGAGGTGGAGCTCACCCTCACAAGCAAACACATCAAAAATTCATCTACACGCAGAACAATTCTCACTGAAAACTAGCTGGAAACTGGTAGAAAGACAGCTAAGGCTGTAAGAAAGATAGACATGTAATGAGGTAGGAAGGGAAGAAGAGTGATCAGGTCGGGACCTGTGCCCCTGGGAGGATACTTGGAGGAAAAGGGAGATTACACAGACACCCACCCTGGGGAGCGAGCAGTGAGAGTCAAAGATTAGATGTCCCAGCCCTGATCTTACACAGGGGAGACGAGTCCCCTTAGCTAGTTGGAGGATCGCTGGAACTAACACAAGAGTAGTGGGAAGCCTGGACTCCACATATGGTTGCTGACTTGCCCCCAAGGCAGGGGGAAGAAAGGTCTGATCTAGAAGTTGCAGGGTTTCCCATGACCACCTCAGTGAGCACCCCAGCTCAGACCAACCAAATGCTCCAGCCCCACTCACTCTATGTCACAGTGCTGCACTGGATCTGGGGCAGCCATTACTACAGAGGAGACTCAACCCTGAGATGCAGAGGCCATGAGGTCCTTTGGTGTAATCTGGGTGGAGCTGGAGGTAGCCATTGTTGGCACTTACTAAAGGAGCTCCACCACAGATCACCACCCTATACATGTCAAGAGTTGACATGGGTTATGCCAGCAATTAACTGTGACTTCACAACAGGGTGCAGGCAACTGAAGCTGGGGGAAGTTATCTGCTGTGGAGGACAAATGGAACATGCACCCAATGTTGCATCTGAGTGGAGGGAGGGAAACAAATATGTGCACCTGCACAGGCAGGGCACTGGAGATAGCTCAGACCTGTCTGTGACCAATACGGGCCAAGAGCCAGCAAGGACTCCACATTCTTCAGTATTCCCCTCTCTGGGGCAAGGATCCTGGTGCAGGGAGAAGGGAAAACACACACTTAAAGGGAACAGAGACAATTCGGGCCAACCCTCAGGGCTTCTGCTCCAGCAACTTGGGATTAGACCCCACCCCCAATAGGGTGGTATGACCACTGAGCAGAGGGAAAAATCCCACCTCATAAGCAGCTCCAGCTGTAGCCCCTCCATTTACAGCCCCACCACCTATCAAGGAGATAGCTTCCAGCATACCATGAGGGAAGACATGACTTGTGTACACGTCAAATCCAGCTCTCCCACCAAAGGCATTGGGCACATGCAATCTTTATAAGGATGCTCACACAGAAGAGCACCCCTTCAAGAATGCAATAGGTAATTGTTTCACCTAAATTCATAGAGGCAGAGAAAAGCAAAATGAAAAGGCAGAGAAACTGCTCTCAATGGAAAGAGCAAGAGAAAATCCCTGAAAAAATAATGAAACAGAAATAAACAATTTATCAGATAAAGATTTCAAAGCATTGGTTATAAAAATATTAATAGAATTAGGGAAAATAATAGATTGACACAGTGATAATTTTAAAAAAGAACTAGAAACCATAAAATGACCCAACCAGAAATAAACAACTCAACAACTAAAATAAAAAACACACTAGAAGGAATGAAGTGATACAAAGGAACACACAAATAATCTGAAGGATAGAATAATGGAAATCACCCAATCAGAACAGCAAAAAGGAAAGCAAATTTTTAAAAAATAAAAACATTTTAAGAGATCTCTGGAATAACATTATGTGTACCAACATTTGCATTATAGGGATCCTAGAAGAGCAAGAGAGAGAGAAGGGGATGGAAAATGTATTTGAGGAAATTATGTCTGAAGACTTCCCAAACATGAAGAAGGAAACAGATATCCAGGTATAGGAAGCACAGAGGGTCCCAAACAAGATGCACCCAAACAGACACACACCAAGACTTATAACCAAAATAGTAAAAGTTAAATATAAAGAGAGAATTCTAAAGGCAGAAAGAGAAAAACAAAGAGTCACATACAAGATAATCCCCTTAAGGCTATAAACTTATAGCCTTATGGGGCTATAAACTGATTTCTCTGCAGAAAACTTGCAGGTCAGAAGAGAGTGGCATGATATATAGAAAGTGCTGAAAGGGAAAACCTTACAACCTAGGATACTCTACCCAGCAAGATTATCATTCAAGATTGGAGGAGAGATGAAGAATTTCTCAGACAAGCAAAACTAAAAGAATTCAGCAATACTAAACTGACCCTAAAAGAAATGTTGAAGGGTCTTTTCTAAATGGAAAAGAAATAAGAATCTATAGGAAAGGGAAAGTACCACTATGAAAAGCAAATGTATAGTAAGGATCAACTGCTTAAATGAGCTAGTACATAGGTTAAAAGAAAAAAACTGTAAAAACAACTATAAATACAATAAACAGTTAAGGGATAAACATGAAGATGCAAACATGACATCCAAAACTCAAAATGTAGGAGAAGGGAGTAAAAAATGTAGATCTCTTAGAATGTGTTTGAACTTAAATGACTACTAGTTTAAAACAAGTAGATATAATTATAGGCCAACATATATGAACTCCATGTTACCAAAAAATCAAAAACCTACAACAGACACACAAAAACCAAAAAGAAAGGAGCACAAGCATATTACTAAAGAAAACTATCAAACCACAAGGGAAAAAAAGAAAAAGAATAAATGAACAGAGAACTACAAAAACATCTGGAAAACAAGTAATAAAATGGCAATAAGTACATACCTATTAATAATTACTTTAAATGTCAATGAACTAAATGCTCCAATCAAAAGATATAGGGTGGCTGAATGGATTAAAAAAAAAGAAAACAAGACCCTTCAATACACTGTCTACAAGAGTCTCACTTCAGGGCTAAAGACATACACAGATTGAATGTGAGGGGATGGAAAAAGATATTTTATGTACATGGAAACAACAAGAAAGCAAGAGTAGCAATAGTCATATCAAACAAAACAGACTTCAGAACAAAAGCTATACCAAAAGACAAAGAAAGGCATTATAGAATGATAAAGGGATCAATACAAGTAAAAGATATTACACACATTAATATATATGTGCCCAATACAGGAACATGTAAATATATAAAGCAAATACTAACAGGCATAAAGGAGATATTGACAAGAATACAATAATAGTAGGGGACCTTAACATCCTACTTCCATCAATGGACAGATCACTCAGAAAGAAAAAAAAATAATAAGGCAACAATGGTCTTAAATGACACAACAGACCACTTAGACTTAAGAGATATCTACAGGACATTCCTTCCAAAAACAGCAGAACACATTCTTTTCAAGTGCATAGGGAATGTTCTTCAGGATACATTACATACTAGGTCACAAAACAAGTCTCAAAAAATTTAAGAGGATAGAAATTATATCACACATTTTTTTGACCACAATGGAATGAAACTAGAAATCAACTACAGAAAGAAAAATGGGAAAAGAACAAATATGTGGAGACTAAACAACAAGCAAGTAAAAAACCAATGGGTCAATGAAGAAATCAAAAAGGAAATCAGGAAATACCTCAAGACTAATAAAAATGGAAACACAACACTCCAAAATCTGTGGGATGCAGTGAAAGAGGTTCAAAAAAGGAAGTTTATAGTGATAACGGCCTTCCTCAAGAAACAAAAAAAATCAAATAAATAATCTAACCTACAAGCTAAATGAATCAGCAAAAGAAGAAACAAAGGCCAAAGTCAGCAGAAGGAAGGAAATAATATAGATCAGAGAGAAAATAAATAAAATAGAGATAAAAAATAGAAAAGATCAATAACGCCAATAACTGTTTTTTTGAAAAGGTAAACTAAATGTATAAACCTCTAGCCAGGCTCACCAAGAAGAAAAGAAAGAGAAACCAAATAAACAAAATAAGAAATGAAAGAGGAGAAATGACAAATGATACAAGATAGATAAAAAAAAATCATAAGAGAATAATACAAAGATTTATATACCAAACAATTGGACAACGTAGAAGAAATGAACCAATTTCTAGAAACAAACAACCTGCACCTGAATCAAGAAGAAACACAGTTTGAACAGACTGATCACTAGCAGTGAAATTGAGTTTGTAATTAAAAAAATAAGAGCCCAGCAAACAAAAGTCCAGGACTGGACCACTTCACAGGGGAATTCTACCAGACATATAAAGAAGAGCTAATACCTATTCTTCCCAAGCTATTCCAAAAAATTGAATAGGATGGAACACTCCCAAATTCATTCTAAGATGCCACCAGTACTGTAATATGAAAACCAGAGAAAGACACTGCAAAAAGAGAAAATTACAGGTCAATATCTCTGAATGAATATAGATCCAAGAATATTCCTCAATAAAATATTAGCAAGCCAAATCCAACAATATATAAAAAGGATCATACACCATGACCAAGTTGGATTTATTCCAAGGCCACAAGGATGGTTCAACATTCACAAATCAATCAACATCATACAACAAATTAACAAAAGGGAGGGTAATTACATGATAATCTCAATAGATGTAAAAAACACATTTGACAAAGTTCAGCATCCATTCATAATAAAAACTCACATCAAAGTGGATATAGAGGGAACATATCTCAGCATAATAAAGGCCATTCATGACAAACCCACAGCCAACATCATACTTAATGGTGAAAAGTTAAAAGACTTTTTGCTAAATGCAGGAACAAGACAGATGCCCGCTCTCACCACTTCTATTTAACACAGCATTAGAAGTCCTAGCCACAGCAATCAAACAAGAAAAATAAATAAAAGTTATCCAAATTGGAAAGAAAGAATTAAAACTGTCACTATTTGCAGATGACATGATACTTATACAGAATACCCTAAAGTCTCCATCCCCAAACTATTAGAACAAATATGTGAATTCAGCAAAGTTGTAGGATACAAGATTAACATACAGAAATCTGTTGCTTTACTATACACTAATAATGAACTATCAGAAAGAGAGAAAAAAAAATCCTGTTTACAATCACATCAAAAAGAATAAAATACCTAGGAATACATTTAATCAAGGAGGTGGAAGACCTATACTCTGAAACCTATAAAACACTGATAAAGGAAATTGAAGATGTTACAAAGAAATGGAAAGATAACACATACTCTTGGATTGGAAGTATTAACATTGTTAAAATGGTCATACTACCCAAAGCAATCTACAGATTTAATGCAATCCAAATCAAAATACCCATGACATTTTTCAGAGAACTAGAACAAATAAACCTAAAATTCATGTGGTACCATGAAAGACCACAAAATCACAAAGCAATCTTGAGAAATAGAACAGTGCTGGAGGTATCACCCTCCCACACTTCAGACTATGCTACAAAGCTAGAGTAATCAAAACACATGGTACTGGAACAAAAAAAAAAAAAAACAGACCCATAGATCAGTTGCATAGAATAGAGAGCCCAGAAATAAATCCATGCACCTATGGTTAATTAATCTATGACAAAGGAGGCAAGAATATACAATAGAGAAAAGACAGTCTCTTCAATAAACAGTGCTGGGAAAACTGGAGAGTTACATGTAAAACAATGAGATTAGAACATTTTCACACCATATACAAAAATAAACTCAAAATGGATTAAAGACCTAAATGTAAGGCCTGAAACAATAAAATTCATAGGAAGGAATATAGGCAGAACAATCTCTGACATATATAATAGAAATATTTTTTGGATCTATCTCCTAAGGTAAAAGAAATAAAAACAAAAATAAGCAAATGAGACCTAATTAAACTTAAAAGCTTTTGCACAGCAAAGGACACCATCAACAAAATGAAAAGACAACCTAGGGAATGGGAGAAAATATTTGCATATGATGTGACTACAAGGGGTTAATATCCAAAATATATAAACATCTCATACAACTCAATATCAAAAAACAAACAACCAAAACAAACAAACAAACAAACGACCCTATCAAAAAAATGGGCAGAAGACCTAAACAATCATTTTTGCAAAGAAGACATACAGATGACTAACAGGCACATGAAAATGTGCTCAACATCACTAATTATTAGAGAAATGCAAGTCAAAACAACAATAAGATATCACCTCACACCTTTAAGAGTGGCTATCATCAAAAAGTCTACAAATAACAAATGTTGGCAAGGATATGGATGGAGAAAGAACTCTTACACACTGTGGGCAGAAATGTAAATTGGTGCAGCCACTATGGAAAACATTATGGAGATTTGTCAAAGAAACTGAAAATAAAACTATCATATGATCCAGCAATTTCACTCCTTTGTATAATACCAAAGAAAATGAAAACACTAATTCAAAAAGATATATACACCCCAATGTTCATAGCAGCACTATTTACAGTAGCCAAGATATGAAGCAACACATGTCCATCAACAGATGAATGAATAAAGAAAACGTGGTATGTGTACACACACACACATGTGTGCTCACAATGGAATAATACTCAGCCATAAAAAGGAAAGAAATTCTGCAATTTGCAGCAATGTGGCTGGACCTAGAGATTATTATGTTTAGTGAAATACGTCAAAGAAAGACAAATACTGTATGATATCACTTATGTGGAATCTAAAAAATAAAACAAGTGAATGTATATAGCAAAACAGAAACAGACACACAGACATAGAAAACAAACAAGTGGTTACCAGTGGGAAGAGGGAAGAAGGGAATGGAAAGATAGGTGTATTAGATTAAGAGATAACAAACTACTATGTATAAAATAGATATACAAGAAGGATATATCTATAGCATAGGGAGTTATAACCAGTATCTTGTAATAATTTTAATAAAGTGTAAGCTATAAAAATATTGAATCACTATGCTGTACACCTGAAACTAATATAATATTGTAAATCAAGTATACTTCAATTTTTTAAAAAGCAATCTACAATAAATTACTCTCAAAAATAAAGTTTAAAAGGATAAAGTAAATGAAGAAATCTCAAACAAGTTTATAACATGCTGTTCCTTTCCCCCTCTTTCAAGTTTGCATTAGTAAACATAGCAATGGCAAACTAACTTTACAAATTATTCCTAGCCCATCTCAGCAACTGCTGCCTTCAACAAACCATTAAGTATATGGTGTTCTTCAGGACCACACTGGTGTGTATTCCTTTTTTTGTATTAAACAAATACCAAATATATATACTTTTGTAGCAGTTACTTTGAATTAAAACACAGTAGCTCATAATTAGCATTAATAGGGTCAACTAAAACAGCAACTGAAACTGTCATTAAATACAGAAGAGTGATAATCATCTCAATATCTTATTCCAATTACTCTGTCAAAGTTCTCACACATCTACTGTATAAAACCATGACTTCACGGGATTGTAAAATAGTCAATACAATTTGACATTTTAAGTGGAAAATTATGATAACGATAAATGTTAATGCAATTGGTAATATACTTATGATTTTTTTTCAGAAATTGGATTTCAAATAAACTTAATGTACTTTAGCACTTAATGGAGTTCTACTCTATCAAAAAGTATACCAAAGGAGTAAAGTCAGTATAAAATAATACTCATAATTCAATCATTTTAATATTGTTTTTTGAACACTCCTTTGTCTTTTAGAATACATATATACACACAGAGTTATTAATTGCCACATACATAGTAAAGAAAATGCAACAATGCTTGTTAGGTGAACTCACTTGAGTTACTTTCTTAAAATCACTCCTAAATTGGATTATATAATAGAAAGAATGTTTTTATTAACTCTAATGAAGCTGTTAAAATCCTGGGTTACTTGTAAAGTATAAAATGAGCAATAACTCAAGTATGTGGATAATTTCCAATGATACCATAGTACACCAGAACACATATTTAAATTACTTCATACATATTTAAATTTACTTCATAGATCCCTAGTTAATACCTCCATACCATACATATGTAAATATGACTTCAAGATATTATTTTTTGTTTGGTGACTTTTCCCTATGTGTAGCTAAAGTATGAGTCGACTGAAAGAAATAAATTCCATTTTTTCCCTAAAAAGAGATGTCTTGACTTATAACTAACCTATCATCATTTCACTTTGCACAGGAAAGATTAAATCAAACAGAAATGTGTACTTGGGTCTTGACGACAAATCAGAATGTTAAGAAATCATACAATCCACTCTATATCAGTGCCTCATTCCAACTGGGCATACTCAAAAACACTCAAATGTTGGCCATCTGATCTTGTGCCCTCACAAACAAGCTGGACATATCCTAAATTGTATTCAGTTGTGAATGGAACTTCCTTATTTCCTCTAGCTCTCCTAGGTGATAAGAAATACTTTCTACTCTATCCTCAACATTAGGCTTGCTTCAGAGGTTCCTGGACATCAGCTGAATAATACACATCTGGCCTTATTTTCTACATCAGTCAATTAACTGCATTAATCCCCAAGGACCTCTGGGCCAGAAAAACTTGTTCAGTTTGTTTTGGAGTGTATTTTCTGCTCATTAAAGAGAACATTAAAATTTAGTAGTCTCATTACCAAGATATAATTGGATTTATTCAAATTAAATTCTACAGAATGTAACACTAATGGACCCTCTCATGTCATTGAAATTCTATTCAGGGTTATGCTGTCACAAGAGGAGTGACATAAACTAGTACTAGATAGATACAGGACAGTGCCAGGGGAGGCACAGACTGTTGCTATAAATGGATGTAGGGAGACAATTTTCAAAATTCATTTACCAGTTGCTGAACACTGAAGTACTCACTTTTACAATAATAGAGTGAGCATGTAGTCATGCCTCTGCTGGTGAGCTGACAATGCTCTGCTAGTTACCACCTTCTAGGTTTCTGAAGCACATCTCAGAACATAGCTAGAATAAAGTGAGGTCCTTTTCAGATATGTTTTGATAGCTGGTAATGCTTTGATGTACATGATAGAAATAAAAAGGATTAGAGTAGTAGAGCATACAAAAATCTAGAGCAGCAAAATAATCACTTGGGATGCAAGTAATTAAGATATTCAGTATTTAGATCATTTTGTCTCTAATTTGAGAAAAATGTGGGAATTTTTTTTAACATCTTTATTGGAGTATAATTGCTTTACAATGGTGTGTTAGTTTCTGCTTTATAACAAAGTGAATCAGTTATGCATATACATATGTTCCCATATCTCTTCTCTCTTGCATCTCCCTCCCTCCCACCCTCCCTATCCCCCCCATCTAGGTGGTCACAAACCACCAAGCTGATCTCCCTGTGCTATGCGGCTGCTTCCCACTAGCTAGCTATTTTATGTTCGGTAGTGTATATATGTCCATGCCACTCTCTCACTTTGTCACAGCTTACCCTTCCCCCTCCCCATATCCTCAAGTCCATTCTCTAGTAGGTCTGTGTCCTTATTCCCGTCTTACCCCTAGGTTCTTCATGACCTTTTTTTTTTCTTCTTATATTCCATATATATGTGTTAGCATACGGTATTTGTTTTTCTCTCTCTGACTTATTTCACTCTGTATGGCAGACTCTAGGTCCATCCACCTCACTACAAATACCTCAATTTCATTTCTTTTTGTGGCTGAGTAATATTTCATTGTATATATGTGCCACATCTTCTTTATCCATTCATCTGTTGATGGACACTTAGGTTGCTTCCATGTCCTGGCTATTGTAAATAGAGCTGCAATGAACATTTTGGTACATGACTCTTTTTGAATTATGGTTTTCTCAAGGTATATGCACAGGAATGGGATTGCTGGGTCGTATGGTTGTTCTATCTGTAGTTTTTTAAGGAACCTCCAATGGGAAATTTTAAAAAAGAGGAAATAAAATAAAAATCTCACATTAGTGTTCTTGAATAACAGGCATAAATAACAGGCATAAAAGTCATGAAAATAATGCTTTGGGAAGAACCACTTGGCAGGAGAAAGTGCAAGATAGATGGTGAGTGACATGTGGCAGGAAGACAATTATAAGGACATTACAGTAATCCAAGTATGAGTTTATAAACAGCTGTAACAGGGTAGATAGCAGAAATAATGGAGAAAAAAATGAGAGAGATTTAAAAGAAAAAATAGAGAACTCAGTGATAAATTGTA
Organism: Balaenoptera acutorostrata; assembly: GCF_949987535.1. Classification (NCBI taxonomy): domain Eukaryota; kingdom Metazoa; phylum Chordata; class Mammalia; order Artiodactyla; family Balaenopteridae; genus Balaenoptera; species Balaenoptera acutorostrata. The sequence goes on from NC_080085.1 coordinate 76,021,677, forward strand.
CGTAGACTAAAAGGAGATGAATGAGTTAAAATACCTTCAAATTGTCTAGTCTGGAAGATCAAAAGAGTGACAGAAAGTCTAAATGAAGTGGGTAGATGTTTAGGGGAAGTTATTTCAGTTTCAGATATTTTCAGTATGAGATGTCAGTGTGATATTCAGTTGGATATGTCCTATAGAGTACTGCAATGCATGTAAGAGTTCATGCATACGTTGATTTGGGAGTCATTTGCAAGGTGCAATAGCAAAGACATAAAAAAGCATGAACAATAGTGAGTTAGGTATGGAGTTTAGGGCATACCCAATTAACTGGTACAGTGAGAAGAAGATATAAACAAAGGATATAAAAATGGAGTGATAAGAGAAATAGGAGTATCAGAAAAGTAAAATGTCATCAAAATCAAGAAATGTGCATGTTCTTTGGAAAAGTGGGAGTGGTTAAAAGTATTGAGAAATACAGAAACTTTTACTGGATTTAGTGAAACCACTAGTAATTTTTGAATGAATTGGGGGTAGAAATCAGTCAGCAGGGAAAAGAGGAGACAGAAAGTATTTGGCAATGAAATGAATTACAGTTTGGATAAAAGGTAGAAGAGGCAAGGATCATTTAGTCATTATGACTATCACCAAGTCCTTAGAAAAATAAGCACGTATATTCCTTTGTTAGACCACCACATTTCATTAGAAGACAAAAAGTCAGTGATTGGGCTTCTGAAAGGTTCTGTTGGAGAAATTAAAATTACTTATCTCAGGTGCAATGCTAAAAATAAAACTCCATGTTTTCTTGGAAGTAATATCTGTAAGGAAGATTATTTCATATGTTAAGAGGACAAGGTAGAAATAATCGAATGAGTGAACAAAGAGAAGAAAAATGCACTGCATAGAAGATATATAGAGAAATAATAAAAGGGATGTTAACACACACACACACACACACACACACACACACACACACACACACACACACACACAAATGAATAGAACCTGGTAAGTTGATTCCTCATAGATCAGAACACTGAATATCAACCAGTATGTGTTTTTCTTTTTCTTTGGTTGAACTAATTTTACACTAATAAATATTTTTTTTCAAAAAATCTAATTTTATTAAAAGGTTGACCCTCAATTTTACAGCTAAAGATGCTTCATCTATCATTTTTAAGTATCTGAGAGTTTGACTTTGACATCTCATTTATTAGTGAGAAAACTGAGAGCCTGAGAAATTTAGTAGCTTCTTCAGAGTGCCACAGTGAGTCAGGGAGCAAATCATAACTCAAAACCAAGTTATATTGATGCAAGCTCATGCAGTCCCTTCAAAAATTCTCAGTACAATCTTATTTCAATTTGACTAATAGCACTAATCAGCAAACACTGTGCAGAATTTGGTATCAGGGGTCATAAATGTGGATCACTGCTCCTTTTAACATTCAGAAATGTGATTAATCTGCCTGATTTAAGGTAATGTTTCCTTCAAATAAAATTAATTAAAACATTCTAAAATAGAGGACTTCTCTCCTTCTCTATCTAATATAACATCCAACAGATGGTGAACTTAAGTCTATTTCATATTGCCTTGGGTAAACCCTAAGGTGTTGTCCTAAACAAAATTTTCAAAGAATCATTTGTTTCTATATGGAAATATACATTATTTAAAGTAAAATTACCTAGCATAGTTACATAAGTTCAAGTTAAAATTAATAAACAAGTAGTTTTCATTCCACTGTAATTTTTTCTCTGTTGCTTGTGTTGTTAGGAGTGGGTGTAATACAAAGTCAATCAGCATGGAAATAAAGGCCCTGCTAGCCGGGGACATATTCATATTTGAAGTGGTTGGTAATTAGTTCTACCTCTGCTAATGTAAAAGAAGCAATGTGCTCATAGGACCATCAATACCTTTCCCAAGTATCACCCACAAGATGCCCTTTACCCTGACTTTTTGTACCTCCATTCCCATTCCAATAACTAATATCCTGCCTCCTATGTTCTGTTTATAAAAGTGTGCCCATCATGTGGTTTTCCACATCCTTTCTATTCCCCATTAATGACATCTGAATTTCTGCTTCTATGCCCTTATTTAGTCTGTCTATTCATCTGGAATGCTATTGTTACCTTCCCAATCATAATTATTCTCCAAGGTTCATGTAAAAGTTCCACCTGTCTTAAGAAATCTTTAAACACTCCTGAATTCAGAGATGTCTTCCTCCTCTAAATCTGTATTATTTCATTCCACTCTTCATTTAACGATGTACAGCTGACCCTTGAACAACACAGGTATGAACTGCATTGGTCTACTGATATGTGGATTTTTTTCAATAAATATATTGGAAAAAATTTTGGAGATTTGCGACAATATGAAAAAACTTGAAGATGAACGACATAGCCTAGAGATACTGAAAAAATTAAGAAAAAGTTAGTATGTCATGAACTCATAAAATATATGTAGGTACTAGTCTATTTTATCATTTACTACCCAAAAAGCACACAAATCTATTTAAAAAGTTAAAATTTACCAAAACGTTAGCACACACTTACAGACCTTATATGGCGCCATTGATTACACTAGACAACCATAAAGCAATCATACTGCAGCTTCTTTGTTATCAATGCATGAATCGTTATACCTGTAAATACGTATGAATTTCTCTTTACATTATCTTTTCATTTTAGATGTCTAGTGATAGTAATACAGATAACATGTACAGTATATTGTATCATATAAGACAATAATGATGAAGGTACTGACAGACAACATGATTCATCTTGCAAACAGATGATGTAAACTTATGGTACCAATAAATACAATACAGTATTGCAAATGTATTTTCTCTTCCTTATGACTTTCTTCGTAACATTTTCTTGTCTCTAGTTTACTTTATTGTAAGAATATAGTATATAATACATATAATATACAAAATATGTGTTAATCGACTATGTTATCAGTAAGGTTTCTGGTCAACAGTAAGTTTTTGAGGAATCAAGTTATATGTGGATTTTTGACTGCACGGGGGGGTCACTGCCCCTAAGCCCCACATTGCTCAGAGGTGAGCTGTATTTTAACAATCATAAAACCCCCAAACAAAAATAACTCTCGGAGTTCTCAGGGGTTCAGTTAAGAAGAGTCAGTAACACAGTGAAGCAAAAATCTTGAGAATAACTGCACAGAAAGGGTAGAAAGAACGGTTTCATTTTGTCTGCATCATCCCATGTCCCAGGTCAGCACTGCTCAGTCCCAAGGGAACACGCCAGCCCAACAGAATTCCCCACACTAGGAACAGGAGAGTTGGGTGAGTGATCAGTTCCCCTAGCCTTTTGTGGCACTGAACAAAGGACCCTCTTTTGTTTTACCCAACCAGAGACCAGCAAAGCTGAGACATCTAGAGATGTCTAGGAACAAGGAAGAAGGGCAGGGTCTACCAGTATCAGCTATGTAGTGTGAGCAACCACAGTTCCTAGTGGCCCACTATGCAGAGAACCCTAGGAGCCTTTGCCACAGAGGACCAACAACAACCCCTGCAGATACTACAGATGCCTCCAGCTTTAATTACTGAAGACCTCATTGCAGACCCCAACAGACTGCTCTGCAGAGGATGCCAGAAGCTTTTGCTACTAAGGAAACCAACAACCAGCACAGCCACCATAGACACTCCACAAATTTTGCCACTGAAGTTGTCACACACACACACACCCCTGACAGATTTTTGCACTTGCAGACATCAGCTTCCTGAGTCCCTCACAACTCCTGCCTCCCTGCCCCTACCAGAGCTCAGGACATGCACCTGCAGCCAGCCCTGGCTTCTGCACTGAGCATGTGAAAGACGCTAGCCTAGAGCTCCACCTCCAACCCCCACTACATTGTGCATGCCTGTGGCTAGCCCCTATAGCTGTATGAATGCATGTTGACAACAAGGCCACCACAGCTGCTAGTGGGCCTCTCTCCTGTCACTGGCCTGCACTGATATACTTGGCTATAGTTATCACCTGCAGTTGTGTACCTGCATGCTGCCAGCCCAGCTCCTGCCACTGAAATCAACTGAGATTTATCCCTGGAATGGAAGGATGGTTCAACATACACAAATCAATCAATGCAATACACCACATTAATAGAATGAAAGGTAAAAATCATATGACCATCTCAATAATAGCAGAAAATGCATTTGACAAAATTCAACATCTTTTCATGATAAAAACTCTCAATAGAATGGGTGTAGAAGGAACATACTTTAACATAATAAAAGCCATATATGACAAGCCTACAATTAACATGATATTCTAAGGTGAAAGGTTGAAAGATTTTCCTCTAAGATCAGGAACAGGACAAGGGTGCCCTCCTCACCATTTCTATTCAGCATATTACTAGAAGTCCTAGACAGAGAATGCAGGTAAGAAAAAGAAATAAAAGACACCCCATCAGAAAGGAAGAAATAAAAGTCATTTCTGTTTGCATAATCCTGAATACAGAAAATTCTAAAGACTGCACAAAAAACTGTTAGAACTAATAAATGAACTCAGTAAAGTTTCAGGATACAAATTCAACATAAAAAAATCAGGTGTGTTTGTATACACTAATGATAACATATCTGAAAAGAAATAAAGAAAATGATACCATGCACAATAGTGTCAAAAATGATGAAATACTTAGGAATATATTTAACTGAAGAGGTGAAAATTCTGTACACTGAAACTATAAGACATGGATGAAAGAAGTTGAAGAAGACACACATAAATGGAGAGAAACCCATGTTCATGGACCAGAAAGTTAATGTTGTTAAAAAGTCCATACTACAAAACCCATATAAAGATTCAGTGCAATCCCTATCAAAATTCCAAGGCATTTTTCATAGAAATAGAAAAAAATCCTAAAATTCATACAAAAGCACAAACAACATCAAATAGCCAAAGCAATCCTGAGAAAGAAGAACAAAGCTGGAGGCATCATACTTCCTGATTTCATACTACATTATAAATGGCATGTATTTATATAGTATATAGTTATCAAAACAACTTAGTACTGGCACAAAAACGGACATATAGGTCAATGGAAGAGAATACGAATCCCAGAAATAAGCACATGTATATGGTCAACTAATATTTGATAATGGAGCCAAGAATAGTCAATGGGGAAAGGATAGTCTCGTCAATAAATAATGTTGAGGAAACTGGATATTCACATACAAGGGAATGAGACTGGACCCCTATCTTATAACATTCACAAAAATTAACTCAAAATGTATAATAACTTAAAAGTAACACGTGAAACCACAAAACTCCTACAGAAACATAGGGGGAAAGCTTCTTGACATTGGTCTTGGCAATGATTTTGGAGGTATGACACTAAGAGCACAAGCAACAAAAGCAAAAATAAAAAAGTGGGACTACATCAAACTAAAACTGCATCTGCACAGCAAAAGAAACAGTCAACAAAATGAAAAGGTAACTTATGGAATGGGAAAATGTATTTCCAAACTATCTATCTGATAAGGGGTTAATATCAAAAATACATAAGGAACTCATACAACTCAGCAACAAAATAATAATAATAATAATAATCATCATCAGTTTAAAAATGAGGAAAGGTCCTGAATAGACATTTTCCCAAAGATATACACAAATGGCCAACACATACATGAAAAGATGGTCAACATCACTAATCATCAGGGGAATGCAAAACAAAACCACAATGAAATATGGCCTCATACCTATCAGAATGGCTATTACCAAGAGACAAAATATAAGAAGTGTTTGTTGAGGGTGTGGAGAAAAGGGAAACCTTGTGCACTGTGCGTGGAATTGTAAATTGGTACACCCACTATGGAAAAACTGTCACTATGAAGTTTCCTCAAAAAATTAAAAATAGAACTACTATCCCAAGGTACTCTACAAATTCAATGCAATCCTTATCAAATTTCCAATGGCATTTCTCACAGAACTAGAATATAAAATTTTAAAATTTGTAGGGAAACACAAAAGACCATGAATAGCCAAAGCAACATTGAGAAAGAAAAACGGGGCTGGAGGAATCAGGCTTCCTGACTTCAGACTATACTACAAAGCTACAGTCATCAAAACAGTATGGTACTGGCACAAAACCAGACATATAGACCAATGGAACAGGATAGGAAGCCCAGAAATAAACCCATGCATCTATGGTCAATTAATCTATGACAAAGGAGGTAAGAAAATACAATGGAGGAAAGACAGTCTCTTCCATAAGTGGTGCTGGGAAAACTGGACAGCTACATGTAAAAACATGAAATTAGAACATTCTCTAACACCACACATAAAAATAAACTCAAAATGGATTAAAGACCTAAATGTAAGACCATATACTATAAAACTCCTAGAGGAAAACATAGGCAGAACACTCTTTGACATAAATCACAGCAATATCTTTTTGAATCCATCACCTAGAGTAATGGAAATAAAAACAAAAATAAACAATTGGGACCTAATGAAACTCAAAAGCTTTTGCACAGCAAAGGAAACCATAACCAAAACAAAAAGACAACTTATGGAATGAGAGAAAATATTTACAAATGATGTGACCAACAAGGGATTAATCTCCAAAATATACAAATATACAAACAGCTCATGCAGCTCAATATCAAAAAAACAAATGACCAAATCAAAAAATGGGCAGAAGATCTAAACAGACATTTCTCCAAAGAAGACATACAGGTGGCCAACAAACAACATAAAAAGATGCTCAACATCGCTAATTATTAGAGAAATGTAAATCAAAACTACAATGAGGTGTCACCTCACATGGGTCAGAACGGCCATCATCAAAAAGTCTACAAATAATAAATGCCAAAGAGGGTGTGGAGGATAAAGAGCCCTCCTATACTATTGGTGGGAACACTAAGTAAATTAAGTAAATTGGTGTAGCCACCATGGAGAATAGTATGGATGTTCCTTAGAAAACTAAAAATAGAGTTACTATATGATCTGGCGATCCCACTCCTGCACATATATATGGAGAAAACTATAATTCGGAAAGATACATGCACTCCAATGTTCATAGCAGCACTATTTACAATAACCAAAACATGGGAACAACCGAAATGTCCATCAACAGGATAAATGGATAAAGAAGATGTGGTACATATACACAATGGTGTATTACTCAGTCATAAAAAAAGAATGAAATAATATCATTTTCAGCAACATGGATGGATCTAGAGATTATCATACTAAGTGAAGTAAACCAGACAAAGACAAATATCATATAATATTTGATATTTGTGGAATCTAAAAAAATGATACAAATGAACTTGTGTGCAGGACAGAGATAGATCTACAGACATAAAGAACAACCTTGTGGTTCCTGGTGGTGGGGGGAGGAACGGATTAGGAGTTTGTGATTAAGAAATACAAATAAATAAATAAAAATAAAAATAGAACTACCATCTGATCTAGCAATCCACTGCTTGGGTATGTACACAAAAGAAATAAAATTATTATCTCAAAGCAATATCTGCACCCCCATGTTCACTGCAGCATTATTCACAATAACCAAGGCATATGAATGGATTAAAAACTGTGGAATATATACAGATATATATATACATACATACATATACACACACACCAAACACACGTATACACAATGAAATATTATTCAGCCATAAAATACAAAGAAATCCTGCCATTTGTAATAACATGTATGGACCTTGTAGGCATTATGCTAAATGAAATAAGCCAGATAGAAAAAAGTAAAATACTGTATAATCTCACTTATATGTGGAATCTAAAAAAGCCAAAGTCATAGAAACAGAGAGTGGAATGGTCATCGCAAGGGGCTGGGGAGTGGGGGAAATGGGGATATTGGTCCAAGGGTACAAATTTCCATACGTAAAATAAAAAGTTCTGGAAAGCTACTGTACAGCATATTGACTATAGATAAACATATTGTATTATATAATTGAAAGTTGCCAGGAGAGTAAATCTTAAATGTTCTCACCATAAAAAGTCATTATATGAGGTGATTGATGTGTTAATTAATCTTGTGGTAATCATTTCATACTATATACATGTATGAAATCATCACATTGTATACCTTAAACATGCACAATGTTATATATCAATTATATCTCATTAAAGTTCAAAAATTACAGAGTAGATAATCACCATCAAGTAGCACAAAATTTTAAGCATAATCAGGACAGATTTGGATAGTGCAACAAGACCCTGGACTACCTTCTAGGGTAGCTATTGGTGGTCATTTATTAAGATCATAATAACAAAACCTCCATTGTTAGTGACTGAATTTTGTATATGTCCTATCATAGTATGGTAAAGTTTTACTGTAATTGCAAAAGAGTAACATCATCAAAAACAAACAAAATGTTTTTTTAAAAAATGTGGTTCAATCTATGGGCTCACAAGAAAATCACCCTTGGGTGGCACTGCATTTTGAGGTTCTTCTGTATGTCCCAGGATTTACCTTTCTACTTTGAAGCTCTCTTCCTTAGATTCTCAATCACTGATTTTTCTGAAAGGAAAAAAAAAAAAAGTGATATGAAGAGAATTGGTGGTGTGGAGGGGGGCTGTGCTTGTTTACCCATTTGGGTACAGGAACCAGAATCTAAAGGGAGAAGATATAAAGCAAGTCAAAGCTGCTATTACATCTCCTGTTTCTACTTTAGGATATAAAAACAAAGTAAAATTCACTAGTGAATCCTTGTCATGCCATACAATAATAGTTAATATTTATAAAGTCTTAATATGAACCAGGCACTGTACTAACACTTTTCATAGGTTAATTCATTTAATGCTCTCAATAACCCTATGAGACAGATACTGTTATTATTCCCCATATTTCAGATGAAGAAATTGAGCCACATAACTTAAAATGATTTGCCCAAGTTCACAAGGTAATAAGTACTGGAACCAGATTTAATCCCAGACAGTCTGTCTCTAAACTATATGTGCTTATGCACTTTATCTATGATACACAGCTTTGGATTGTAGTTTCTTACTTAAATTTTGAAGTGAGTGTGATTTCTGTTCTAGGAGTTTCTCAAACAATGCAATGAGGCTCCATCTTGAGAACATGACTCAGAAGAATGTGAACCTAAACGTTTCCCCATAATGGAAATATACAATGCACAGGTTAAGAGTGGGTTAATAGTGGGTTTTTAAACAGTTTCCATCTTGGAGTGTCACACTGTTTTAATATTCAGCTTAATAATAAAGAGCTATGGTATTTTTTAAAGTAACATATTAAGTCATAAGAAACTTGAAAATAGGCTTTACTTTGGTCATTTTTCCTTGAATAGTTGAACATGTATTCATCAAATGTAGAAAAAATTAACTTTTCAATATAAAAGCTATGATCACTATTTATTATGAGTGTGCCAAATATCATTCAAAAGTCAAAAGGATGATGGTCACCAATTGTCTATAAAATTGGTACTATAGCCCTAGTAGTTAAATGCATAGATTCTGAATTCAAACTGACTGCATTGGAATCCCAGCTTTGCTAGTTACTAGCTGTTTAATCTCAGTCAAATAGCCTCTTTGTATATCAGTTTCCATTTCCATTAAATGGGGGTAATAGTAGTGCCAGATTTTGAATTTGTTTTGAGGACTACATGAATTAATATGTGCAAATGATTAAAATAGTTCTGGGCAAATATTAATAATTCAAATGATTTTAGCTATTATTACTGTTGTTATTATTATTACACTGAATGATGAAAAAGACCTGAAAATGCCACCTAATCAAAAAGAATACAGAGATTTGATGGAATCTGGAAATGTGTGCTCTGAAGGGGACCTCATCCAGAGCCCCACTGCCCCTATGCTTTAGAGAGTTAAAGGGTGTGAAATTCTGGCACTGAAGAAACATTTTTGTACCCTAAGACAATTGCCTCCATTAGTATATATTTTCACTTTAAAATCTCACACAAGTTATGTAATCTAGACATGTCGATGAAACATTCTTTGCAGAGAAAACATTTATCAACATACCTGGAACAACATTTTGGAAACTGGCATATACTATGCATACATTCCTACTTTTCTTACATTGAACCTAAGTCTTTAGCCTGCTTGAGATTGAACTTAACTAATATTTCAAGTTGTCTTTTTGCATTCTGCACAACATAAAAGATATAAATATGCTCCCTGCTCTGCAGTGATTTCTAATCTTGATGGGAGATGTATACATAAAAGCAACAAACAGGGCTTCCCTGGTGGCGCAGTGGTTGGGAATCTGCCTGCTAATGCAGGGGACACGGGTTCGAGCCCTGGTCTGGGAAGATCCCACATGCCGCGGAGCGGCTGGGCCCGTGAGCCACAATTGCTGAGCCTGCGTGTCTGGAGCCTGTGCTCCGCAGCAGGAGAGGCCACGATGGTGAGAGGCCCGCGCACCGTGATGAAGAGTGGCCCCCGCTTGCCACAACTAGAGAAAGCCCTAGCACAGAAACGAAGACCCAACATAGCAATCAATCAATCAATCAATTAATCAATAAAAAAATAAAAAAATAAAAAAATAAAAAAAAAAAAAAAGCAACAAACATACTAAATTACTATAATTAAATGCTGTGACCAGGCTATAAAAGGTCAAATATTAGTAAAGAAAGACTAGATTAAAAAGGCAAAATGTGAGCTACACATTAAAGAATGGGGATAAACAGCTAGTAACTGGCAAATGAGGTCAGACTTTGATAGTAAGCAAAAACATGAAATGCACCCAAGAGAGATTACTCTCCTTCACAGTCCCACAGGTTTATAGTGTTTTCTTCTGAAAGCTAAAGCAGGAATATTAATCTGCTCAGGTGTAATGTAAGAAGGGCATTTCATATAATTCTTCAAAACTAGCATTAATATTGCCCTGAAAAGTATTTAATTCAACCCAATGGCATGAACTAAATTACTTTCTTCAAAAAGATAATGGAAGCCTCAATTTTGCTGAAGAGGGTGTAAATCGGTACTTCTTTTCTAGAAAGTAATCTAGTAAAATATCAAGAGCCTTAAAAAAAAAAAAAAAGGTTTACCTAGCAATCTCGTTTTAAGAATCCATTTCTAAGTAAACATGCACATGTGTACAAAGAATTATGTTCATTGCTGTTCAGTGCAATGTTATTTTTAATAGCACAAGAAAGAAAACTGTATAAATAGGTGACTGGTAAAACAAATTTGAATGCATTCATACAACAGAATATTTTGCAGCAATTAAAACGAACTTGTTAAAATTATGAGATGGAAAATGTTTATGACGTGATATGAAACCATAGGACTTGAAACTATATACACAGTATGATCTCAACTTTGTAAATATATGTTTATCAAAAATGACTAGAGGAAAACATTTTAAAAAATTAACAATGGTTACCTCTCTTTGAAGTTCGATGACATGTAATAACTTTCTTCTTTTTACCTTTGGCTACAAAATGAATATAATCAGAAATCAAATTTTTTAACTTTATAAAAAGTGATGGTAATAGTGGACTGATTCAGCAGGCAGGTAACTGAAGGGAGAGAAGAGGGATAAAGCAAAGAGAGGTGAGCACGCCTGTGGCTTCAGGAGTAGGGTGAGTGAAAAGAAGAAAGGCGGGGCAACAATAAAGTGAAATTAAATGGACTAAAACAGACGCACTTAGAGTAATAAATTATGAATAAAGTAACATCTCATTTCATGCATGCCAAATTTTACTCTCTTTACAGTGAATGCTGGTAAGGATTCAATTTTCCAATTATTGTCCCAGCACTTTTTATATCGACTATCAGATTCATTTTCATAACTTTTATTCAATTTTTTTCCTCCAGTGAGCTATAAAAATGCATTCTTCAACAAACATATCATCCTAGAGCCTGCAATTTTGAGCCCCTCTGTCTGACATTTTAGATAGGAATTAGGTTCCATAATACAGATTTTTATAAAAGACAATATTTCTCCTCTCATTTTTCTAGTTAGATTAAACAAATTTTGGCTCAATTGACACCATAAAGAGAATGTCCACAGCTTCACTGAAGCTTGAAAATATGCATAAATTCATCAGACATTAAAATTCACTCCTATATTTATAAGCCTATGGTGTTATTGACCATAGTAAACTACTAAACACCCTGTAGATGAACAATAAAAAAGCAGATCGAGTAAAATGTAAGAGAATCATTTTAAAATCAAAGAAAGGACATTTTGTGTTTAAACAAATCACTATTTTTCTTTTGTAAATATTAAACAACCCCTATTACTTCTTCAGATACTTTAATATGACATAACTAGCGATATTAAGATATTCATCAACATAGTAAGCATTTTTCTACTAGCAGGTATCAAGATAGATTTAAAAAGAAGGACTAAATGATTCAATTTATATCTATGCAAAACCCTGAAACATTTAGACATGAAATTCTAGTTACCTGGGAAAAGATGATTCAAATAAATATTTGTTATCAACCTATTTTCAGAAGTTTTGAAAAAAACATTTTCCAATTTTGAACTTTTCCTCTGAATTCATAGTGTACTTCTGATTATAGATGCTTTATGTGCACATATATTTTTTCTTCAGAGACTATACCCTTTGAGAGACATGCATTTATTTATTTATTTTAATTTTTATCAGAGTATAGTTGATTTACAATGTTGTGTTAGTTTCAGGTGTACAGCAAAGTGAATCAGTTATACATATAAATATATCCACCCGGTTTTTTTTGATTATTTTATAAGCCATTACAGAGTATTGGAGAGACGTTTATTTATAATAAATAATTACACCAATAAAGACTGTCATCTTGTAGACCTCAACAACATTGTTAGGGCTGTGAAAAAAATTTCACAGTGTATATGACTTTGACCAAGGTACAAAACATTACATGCCCATATCTCTAACAACTGAAATATATGGAAATTGACTTAAAATAGTGAAAATAATAACCAAATGACAAGACTCTCATGCTAAGGGTCTGAAGTTACTAAACTTGTAATAAAATAGAGGACCACAGTTCAAAACAGATTTTTCAAAGATGAAATTTGTTCAGATTTATTTTAACCTAAAATCACTATTTGATTTTACCAACATTATTTCATGTTACTCTTTTACAGAGGACCTAGTATCTGCAATGATCCTTCATTCTACTTTTCTAAAGGGTATGAGAAATTTATTTCCAACTCAGCTTTTCATGGGAAATGAGATAATTCCTCACATCTTTTGTTGGAACAGAATTAATGATAATTTCACGAAAGCAAGTAGAACCACACTTCTTACTCATCAAGTGAGCATACCAGATAATGACTGAATGTCCTGGTTGGAAACACTGCACTGCGTAAACACAATTTCCTATCTGCTTAGCATAACAAACATCTGTTTGTATGGTTTGTATTTATTTTCATTTATGGATCTCTACTTCATAAAAAAAAGTTTCCATTTTTGCTCTCTTAAAGGTAAAGAAAATGTTTTCATTTCCATTTTAATTCTCTGTATTTGAAATAAGGGGAGCAAGTAAAGTTGTAACAATTCTACTGTTTGTTAGACCAAAATTAAATTTATCTTCTCTTTAGTATACCATATTGGAAATTAAATTTGATTATAATTCTTCTTAAATTCCATTAAAGTGCCACTCTTGTCTTTATTTTTACTTAGGAGACAGCAGGCATAGCACTTCAACAATAACATATGATTAGATTAGTGACAAGGCAATTCATTTAAGTAATACAAGTCAAAATCTTATTGGAAAATGCTCAGGTATCATTCTACTTCCTTATGCCATCTACAGATATGAGTACAATTAGAAAACATGACATGACTATTATTCAAATAGCCTTTCCATTAGATACCTATTTGCCATCCCATTATCAATTAAAGTCAGTACAATGTTAATTTTATAATTCATACAAAATTCTTTATATGATCAATGCAATGGTGGGGTAAACAAAGAATAGATGAAAAGAGAAACAAGCCATAGCACATGCCTTGTATTAAGTATTTGAAATACTATATTGTAGTGGTTGTTCTGGCCTGGCTCAGGGCAAGTAAACTCCAGGCCTAAAAATGAATAATGTAGTGTCTGATTAGTTTAGGTCAATCTGGATGATTTTGATTCTAAATAACCCATGCCTGCAGTTCCACTTTGATGGCTACATAAATCCCCAAATAATTCCAGAACTTCACAATAGGAAATTATCTACTAGCTAGAATAGATAGCCTAAGTTCAAGGTTCCACAGATAAGCCAGGATGATCTTCTAATGATCATCAAGGAATAGAGGGAGTTAATAAAGCAACTTATTCATTAGGCTACTCTAGTCAGTGTTGGACTTCCTCAAAATGGTATACTGACATAGAATAACATCAAGAAGATGCTAGTGACAGTTTCTTAATTGAATATTTCATTTTTTCTTTCTATGCATGAATCAGAGGATATCATATGTTTTCTGACAAACAAAAAACTTTAGAATTTAAAGGCAAGTGTTGAATCAAAAACATCAAAGCATTATATATCTAGGTAGTTTTTTCTCTACTAACTATATAGGCAGGGAGAATTATGGTAAAGATATTTTCTCCAACATAGTGAAATAAATTAATGTTAAAGAGAATAAAAGCACACGCTCATTAGCTCAATATATGTTATTTGAAAATATCATATGTCAAGGTCCTTCAACTTCCCTTTTATTGCTTGATAAGCAATACTGAACTTGCATTAAAAAGAACAGCACTGATAAGTACATATACTCATTTTAACATAAGTTTCAACATCGGCTAATCAGAACTTTGAGAGGTGAGATGCCATTTGTAAAATATACTATATAGAAGACTTTTGCTGATGCTAGCAATTACATGGATGATCTCTAATCAAGAGTCTATAGCAAATTTAGGAAAAAAAGTAATAAAGCAGAAGAGTAGAAGCTTCTTTGACCCATACACTAGGTGTTACTCTTCTATTTCCTTAGAATTACATTTTCAACCTACCCTGAAAAGCTTCTCTTTAAAAGAAATCACAAAGGAACAATTAGCATTTCTACCCTTTTCAAATATATCTTCTGTAGTTACTTATACCTGGTCTTGAGAAACTTCCCAAGGCAATGTTCCAGTTTAACTCTTTCAAGAGTAAGAAAGATTTTCTATGCAATAAAACAGGTATATGTTAATAGGGACAGGCAGCTAATTTACACTCAATTTATACATTTTTCACCCAATTTTATTCCACTGATTCAAGTTTCTTCACAGCCTTGGTGAATACTTCTTCACTAAAATGAATATTTTTACTCAATGATATTGTCCTAAGCATTTACACTTCCAGAATGGGAGGAGGAAATAAGGAAAATGGATATTTTTTTTTAAAGAAGAGGTAAAAGATAAACATAAAAACATGAACCCCGTTTGTAATCTAAGATGGTTTAGACTAGTGCTTATCAAAGTTTAATATGCATATGAAACATTTAGCATAAAATTCAGCCTCTGATTCAGTAGTTCTGATGTGGGACCAGAGATACTGCCTTACAAACAAGTCCCCAGGTGGATGCTGCTGCTCTGTGGATCATACTTTGAGTAGCAAGTGTTTATATAGAGATAAATGGCAAAGAAAACATCTGTTGAGCTATGATAACAATAATATTTGCCATTTATCTAGTGCCTACTATATGTGAAGCACCATACTATTTTGCATGCATTTTGCATACATTAGCTCAATGTACTCCTCAAAATCCTTTTTAGTTATTATGATTCGCATTTTACAAGTAAGAGAATTGAGGCCAAGAGGAGAAGTAATTGCCCAAGCTCTGACAAATAGTAGTAGTTATTAGAGCTGGGATTTGAGTAAGATTTGTGTCACTTCAAAGGCCAGATTTTTTCCTAGAATTACAGCTTCAACCTCCCTTGCAACGTAAGGAGACACAAATAAATGGAAAGACATCCTGTGTTCATGGATTGAAAGACTTCATATTGTTAAAATGTCCATAATCCCCGAAGTGATTCAATACTATCTCCATCAAAATACCACTGACATTATTTACAGAAATTTAAAAAACAATGCTAAAATTCATATGAGACCACAAAAGACCCACAATAGACAATGCGATCTTCAGAAGGAAAAATAAAGCAGGAAGCATCACATTTCTTGATTTCAAAACATATTACAAAAATAAAGTAAGTTAAAAGTATGGTACTTTTTAATATGATTATAAATGGGATTGCTTTCTTAATTTCTCTTTCTGATAGTTCATTGTTAGAGGACAGAAATGCAGGCCAGACAGTGAAAGACAAATACTGTATGATTGCACTTATATGGGGAATCTAAAAAAGAAACAAATGAACAAACATGACAAAATAGAAACAGAGTTATAGATACATAGAACAAACAGGGGTTGCCAAAGGGAGAGGGGAAGAAATAGTTGAGGGAGATTGACAGGTACAAACTTCCAGTGGCAAAAAAAATAAGTCATGCGTATGAAATATACAGTATGGGGGATATAGTCAATAACTATGTAATATCTTTGTATGGTGACATATTGTAACTAGACCTATCATGGTGATCATTTTGAAATGTATAGAAATAGCAAATCACTATGTTGTGTAATAGGAACTAACATATAACTATTATTTATATTATACTATACATTAAACAATGTTATATGTAGTATAACATTACCCTATAATGTATACATAGTTATACATTATACAATGAAGTATAATGAAAGTCAATTATACCTCAAAAACAAAACAAACAGGGGGCTTCCCTGGTGGCGCAGTGGTTGAGAATCTGCCTGCTAATGCAGGGGACACGGGTTCGAGCCCTGGTCTGGGAGGATCCCACATGTCATGGAGCAACTGGGCCCATGAGCCACAACTACTGAGCCTGCGCATCTGGAGCCTGTGCTCCACAACAAGAGAGGCCGCGATAGTGAGAGGCCCATGCACCTCGATGAAGAGTGGCCCCCGCTTGCCACAACTAGAGAAAGCCCTCACACAGAAACGAAGACCCAACACAGCCAAAAATAAATAAATAAATTTATTTAAAAACCCCCAAAAACAAACAAACTCATAGAAAAAGAGATCAGATTTGTGGTTGCCAGAGGTGGGGGGTCGGGGTAAGGGGAATAGGTTGAAGAAAAGTCAAAAGGTACAAACTTCCAGTTATAAGTACTACGGATGTAAAGTACAACATGATAAAATAATTAACACTGCTGCATGACACATATAAAAGTTGTTAAGAGAGTAAATCTTAAGAGTTCTCATCACAAGGAAACAAAAATTTCTATTTCTTTAATTTTGTATCTATATGAGATGATGGATATTCATTAAAATTGTTGTGATAATCATTTAATGATGTAAGTCAAGTCATTATGCTATACACCTTAAATTTACACAGTGTTGTATGTTAATTATATCTCAATAAAACTGGAACGAAAAAATATACATTTGGAGGGAATACATATGGTGGGAAAATATAACATGCATCCTCATAATATATTCAAATAAATAAATAAATAAATAAAATAAAAAGTATGGTACTGTCATAAAGACAGACTTATAGACCAAAGGAACAGAATTAGGGAGCCCAGAAGTAAACCCTCCCATATATGGTCAACTGAATTTGGTAAGAATTCCAAGAACACACAATGGGAAAAAGATAGTCTCTTCAGGGCTTCCCTGGTGGTGCAGTGGTTAAGAATCTGCCTGCCAATGAAGGGGAAATGGGCTCAAGCCCTGGTCCGGGAAGATCCCACATGCTACGGAGCAACTAAGCCCATGAGCCACAACTACTGAGCCTGCGCTCTAGAGCCCACAAGCCACAACTATTGAAGCCTGTGTGCCTAGAGCCTGTGCTCTGCCACAAGAGAAGCCACTGCAAAGAGAAGCCCGTGCACCACAATGAAGAGTAGTTCCCACTTGCTGCAACTAGAGAGAGCCCGTGCACAGCAACGAAGACCTAACGCAGCCAAAAATAAAATAAGTAAATAAATTTATTAAAAAAATAAAAAGATAGTCTCTTCAACAAATGGTGCTAGAAAACTGGATATCTACATGCAAAGAAAATGATATAGGACCCCTACCTTACACCATATATAAAAATCAACTCAAAATGGATTAAAGACTGAAAAACAGAACTGAAACTATAAAACTGCTAGAAGAAAATGTAGGGGAAAAGAAAGCACAATCAATCAATTAGCACTCCTACCCTTATCAAAGAAATTATCTGTAGCTATTTATATCTGGTCTTGAGATGCTTCCCAAGAGTATTTCAATTTTTACCACTGTGATAATGTGTGGGGAAATATCTAATTCTACACCAAAAAGTGAAGTCAAGTTGAAATAAAAACAAACAAAATAGAAAATAAAAAATCACAAGGGGATACTTTAGCTTAGCACAGTACCTGGCATATAGTAGGAACTCAATGCTATAAATGAAGACAACTGCATTTGCTCTTTTCAAATATAATTGTTCAGTATCACACAGTTAAAGGAAGGATATTTTTCTTAAAATGAAAGATACAAACTATAGCATCTTTGTACGCTGAAGGTAATGGTCCAATTAAATGGTCCAATTAATTAATTAATTAAAGATGCAGGAGAAAAGGAGAACATCAGGAGTGAAGACCTTGAAAAAAAAAGAGGGAATGGAATCTAGAACACAAATGTAGGAGTCTTTGATGGGAGCAAGGAAACCTTTCCTAGTACACAAGAGAAGGCAGAGAGTAAGAACACAGTTGAGTTGACATTTTGAGTGATGGGAAATTAAGGAAGCTTTGTATGATTTTTCTTTCTATTTTCTCAGTAAAATATGATACATCATCTTTTTACATTACAAATGTATTAGAAGTTTGTTATTGAAAATATTGCTCAATTTATGTCCTGCCAACTTACAAAACTTTTCCTTGTTACTGTAAGTATTGACAAATATTTACTTAATGTTATCTGTAACAAAAGTTTTGAGCTCCTTAGGGCTAGTTAAGAACTATATTTTATGTGGAATCTAAAATATGACACAAATGAACCTATCTATGAAACACAAACAGAATCACAGACATAGAGAAGAGACTGGTGGTTGCCAAGGAGGAGGGGTTTGGGGGAGGGATGGAGCGGGAGGTTGGGGTTAGCAGATGTAAGTTTTTATATATAGAATGGATAAACAACATGGTCCTACTGTATAGCACAGAGAACTATATTCAATATCCTATGATAAGGAGGGGGGATCATGATGGCAGAGGAATAGGACGTGGAGCTCACCTCCTCCCACAAAAACATTAAAAATACATCTTCAAGTGGAACGACTCACACAGAACAGCTACTGAATGCTGACAGAAGACCTCAAACTTCCAAAAAGACAAGAAAACCTCCACATAAATGGGTACATCAATAGGAAAAAGAAAAAGAAGGAATCAGGACAGGGCCTGTGCCCTGGGGCGGGAGCTGTGAAGGAAGAAATGTTCCCCTACCTGGGGAAGTTTCCTCACGGTTGGGGGGATCAGAGTGGACAGAGGAGGAGCTTTGGAACCTAGGAGGAGAGCACAGCAACAGGTTTGTGGAAGGCAAATGGAGAGTAACCTGCACAGAAGGTTGGCACTGCTGCGCTGTGCTCCCCAGCCTGAGACACTCATCTGTCGGCATGGGTCAGGGCTGAGTGCTGAAGCTAGGCTTCAGAGGTCAGACGTAGGGAGAGGACCAGGGTTGGCTGCGTGGAAAGAGCCTGAAAAGGCTGGGCTGTGGCAGCTGAGGGTGTACTCAGAATAAGTCTGGGTCTGCCAAAGAGGCAAGGCACCATTATTTGAGAGTGAATGAGGAGAGGAGCAGGACCACCATAATAGCTTCTTTCCCTTTGAGTGTTCCCAGGCAACAGGACACCACCTAAAGGAGCTCCGGGGGTGGGCATGAGTAGCCACTGCCATCGTGGACTCCAGAGGTGGGCACTGGCCACCACCACGAGATCCACAAGCAGGTAGTGGGCCCTGTCCCTGCTGTCCTGGGAGGGCACAGAGAGGAGCTGCCCATAGAAGACCCTAAAGCAGGTGGCAGACATTGCCCCCACTGTCCTGGGAGCGCACAAGGGCCGCTGTACCTGCACACCCCATATCAAGGGGATAAAGGCCAGCATACACTGAGGAAAGAGGCAGCAAGCATCCAAACTAAAAGCAGCCCATCGATTCCAGAAATAGGCAGAGTAGGACTTGAGCTCAACTCCTCTCATGAAAACACCAAAATTACAACTAACTGCTGAACAACCATTGACAAAGAATGACTGGAACCTACCAATAAATATATTTTACATTCAAAGACAAAGAAGAAGACATAATGAGACAGCAGGAGGGGTGCTTTCATGACATAATCAAATCCCATACCCACTGGGTGAGCGACTTGAAAACTGGAAAATAATTATATCACAGAGGTTCTCCCACAAGAGTGAAAGTTCTGAGCCTCCCCAGCCTGAGGGTCCGGCATCAGGAAGAGAAATCCCCAAAGCATTTGGCTTTGAAGGTCAACAGGACTTGAGAGCAGGAGCTCCACAAGACTGGGGAAAACAGAGACTCTATTCCTGGAGGGTGCACACAAGTTTTCATGTACACTGGGACCCAGCACAAAGCAGTAACTCCATAGAAGCTGGGGCTGGACCTAACTACAAGTCTTGGAGGGTCTCTTAGGGAGATGAGTGTCAGCTGTGGCTTACTGCGGGGGTCAAGCACACTGGTGTCAGAGGCCCTAGAGAAGATTGCTCAGTGTGAGCTCTCCCAGAGATTGCCACTTTGGCATCAAGACTTGGCCTTACCCAACAGCCTACAAGGCTCCAGTGCTGGAACGCCTCAGGCCAAACAACCAACAGGATAGGAACACAGACCCACCTATCAACAGACTGGGTGCCTAAAGCCTTACTAAGCTCACAGCCACCTATAAACACACTCCTAAACATGGCCCTGCCCACCAGAGGGACATGACCCAGCTCCATCCACCAGTGGGCAGGCACCTGTCCCTCATATCAGGAAGCCCCCACAAGCCTCAGGACCAACTTCACCCACCAGAGGGCAGACACCAGAAGCAAGAGGAGCTACAATCCTCCAGCCAGCAGAAAGGAGTCTACAAACACAGAAAGTTAGGCAAAATGAGATGGCAGAGAAATATGTTTCAGATGAAGGAACAAGATAAAAACCCACAAGAACAACTAAATGAAGAGGAGATAGGCAACCTATCTGAAAAATAATTTAGAATAATGATAGTAAAGATGATCCAAGATCTCAGGAAAAGAATGGAGGCACAGATGGAGAAGTTACAAGAGATTTTTAACAAAGAGCTAGAATATTTAAAGAACAAACAAACAGAGATGAACAATACAATAACTGAAATGAAAAATACACTAGAAGGAATCAATAGCTGAATAACTGAGGCAAAAGAACGAATAAGTGAGCCGGAAGACAGAATGGTGGAAATCACAGCCACAGAACAGGATAAGGAAAAAATAATAAAAAGAAATGAGGACAGTCTCAGAGACCTCTGGGACAACATTAAATGCACCAACATATAGGGGTACCAGAAGGAGAAGAGAGAAAGGGCCTGAGAAAATATTTGAAGAGATTATAGCTGAAAACCTCCCTAACATGAGAAAGGAAATGCTCATTCAAGTCCAGGAAGTGCAGAGAGTCCCCTACAACATAAACCCAAGGAGGAACATACCAAGACACATATTAATCAAACTGACAAAAATTAAAGACAAAGAGAAAATATTAAAAGCAACAAGGGAAAAGCAACAAATAACAAACAAGGAAACCCCCATAAGGTTATCAGCTGATTTTTCAGCAGAGACTCTGCAGGCCAGAAGGGAGTGGCATGATATATTTAAAGTGATGAAAGTGAAAAACCTACAACCAATAATACTCTACCCAGCAAGGCTCTCGTTCAGATTTGATGGAGAAATCAAAAGTTTTACAAACTAGCAAAAGCTAAGAGAATTCAGCACCACCAAACCAGTGTTATAACAGATCCTAAAGGAACTTATCTAGGTGGAAAAGAAGAGGCCACAACTAGAATCAAGAAAATTATGAATGGGGAAGCTCACTGGTAAAGGCAAATATACAGTAAATGTAGGAAATTATCCACACACAATATGATATCAAACCCAGCAATCGTGAGAAGAGGAGAGTACAAATGCAGGATATTGGAAATACATTTGAAATTAAGAGATCAGCAACTTAAAACAATCTTGTACATATATAGACTGCTATATCAAAACTTCATGGGAACCACAAACCAAAATCTGCAATATATGTATAACTGAATCACTTTGCTGTACAGCAGTAATTAACACCACATTGTAAATCAACTATACTTCAATTTTTTAAAAAAAGAACTGTATTTTATTAATTTTTGAATATCCCATTGTGCTTACTATAGTGCTTACCAATTGACAATAATTGATTAATGTGATATAGAACAAAAAATGAGCTTTGGAATCAGAGAGATTTTGTTTCTAATCATGGGTTTGCCATTTATTAGCTATGTGTGACACTGGGTAACTTACTTAATATCTCCAAGCTTCAGTTTCCACATTTGTAAAATGGAAATAATAATATTCTCTTCATAGAGTTATTGTGAAGATGAAATAACATAATGAAACTCTCTAGCATAGTGCCTGATGGTGTGCTGGTAAATGTTTAACAACCTGTTTTCAGGGGAACAAAAAGCCCTGATTTCTAGAGCGTCCCAATTTCCATGATGTAAATATTTCTACCATGGCCAATTTCAAGTTGTCAATGTTATGTCACTGAATGCTGAGTTGGGAAGAGATGTGCATAATCAGCATGGCACTGGAGGGGCACAATAAATAGCATCTAACATTATAATGGTTAAAGATGTCCAATCACTGTTGAAAATGTGATTAAGAACAATACACTGTCATTTGTCTGCATTTAGCACTGTGTGTGCATTTTATCAGAAGCTTTATAATAGTTATGGCAATGGTGTAATCTGGAATTTGAAGAGAAGTATGTATATCTAACTCAAAGTTCCTTCTTCTGTTACAAGAAACAATTGACTAATGATCCAGCAAGGCTTTGGTGGAGCAACAAAGTAGAACTAACTATAAAATACAGTCTTCATAATAGACAATTTGGAAAATACAGGCTATATATTTGAGGAGGTCTTTTTTGGAAATGAGCAACAGAAACTCATAGGAGAACCAACTTTGCTTTGACTTGTGAAAGATGTGACATACAGTACAATAGCCAGGAACCAAATTTGTATACCTTATGCAAAATTTATGAAAATGCAAATGAGAAATAATAAGTTGAAAACTTTGTTAAGATAAATGTTACTTTTCCTGTTTCCTCCATATAATTTACAAACTTAATATAAATTTATACAATATATGTAGAGAAACTTGCAGAAATCTTCCCCAAAATGTAAATAGTTAATATCTGATTATTTACGTCTCATAATCATTGAACTGGCATTTAACTGAAATCTTCATTTTTTTCTTATAGTATACATGATCCTCTCCCATTTTCAATACAATTTATAAGAAAAGACTTTCAACATGCAGAATTTCCTTTATATGATGTACAAGTTATATCTAACCATGACCACAGTCGTCAATTGCTTTTATGACAGAGCTCAATATTTGCTATCAGAATATTTCTCTTGCTGTGTCACCTTTTCAAATAAACTATTTTCAGAAATAGTAGTATGACCTTTCCTTCATCCCAAACCTTTCATCATTGGTTTTCAAATGTTACAAATGTTTTACTGATGCTTAGAGATGAATTCCTGACTGATGAAATATTCTTTCAACTCAAAACCTTGATGGACTTTAAAATGCCAAGTCTATGAATAAAAGTGATGTTTCCTTTATTGCTAGAATTGCTCTAACTTGTTTTTCAGAGTATGTCATCTTATAGAGGATTTTCAGGTATATCCTAGGGCAGAAGTGCTGGGTTTGGAATCAAGAAATCTATATGCATAAGAGTGTATGCAATTGTTTCTCTCAAGGTTATAAGGTAGGAATCTATGTTTGAGTATGTTCACTACCCTTATGTAACCATGCTTTATCACCCTGCAGGGAGGTAGAAGCTATGAGCAAACAGACCCTGGATATACACTATGAGTTTGGTTATTATGCTAAAATTCTTTCATTCTCATTGTTTTCATTTTTGACTAATATATGTTGAGCCATGTTGCACAAAAATAAGTATGCACATTATTAACATACACTCTTAATATTAAAAATCATATACCATGCAACATTTTCTTTACTCATAGAAACCACAAAATAACTCGATTTGTTTACTCTTAGTCGTGACTTTAAATATGCTTAAGTGATTCTTAACAGCATATATACAAAATATCCGGGGGTGCTTCTTAAAAAATAGATATGATTTACGCTTAGAAATTCTGATTCAAGGTCTGAATTTTTGCCCAAGCACCTGTATTTTTAAAAAGCTCCACAAGTAATTCTAATGTGTAGCTGGGACTGTGAACCACTGTCTCAAGCAGTAACGCATAACCATAAGGCAGAAAGTACAGTGTTTGCTTTCCAAGAGGCCTGCTACTCAAAGTGAGGTCCTCATACCAGCAGCATCAGCATGGCCTGGGAGCTTGTTAGAAATGCAGAACCCTGGCCCCACGCTACACATGCTGATTCAGAGTCTGTATTTAACAAGACCCAAGGTCTCCTCATAAGCACCTTAAAATTTAAGAAACACTGAGCAGGCAAACAGATTTAGCTATTTAAAAGTGAGAAAGAATGTCCATCTTTCTTTTCAGGAAACAATAATAAAGCTAAAAATACTTCATTGTAGAAGCATAATTTAACTTTCCTGAATACAAACTCTAGATCTCCAAGTGGTTGCTGAATACAGTCTCTTTATTCATCACATGGATGAACTTGAATGGCTTCCTATTTTTCAGCTAAAAATGTTCTAGATTTCATTTTGGAAAGAGAATTTCAGAGGTCTTTTATCACAGCACCTTTTGGATCATAGCTGAACAACTCTGGACTTTATAAAGTTAGAAGTGAATTCATGTGTGATTTTGTTGTAGTTAGTAGAGAGATCGTTCTCTCTGCTCTATGACTTCACAGGACATGTCAATGGGTTTTGGAGAACAGAGCCAAAATCAGGCAATTCTGCCTTTCTCAGATGATGTGATATGACAGAACTCTCCCCTTCACCCTTTGTTAAATTTGTCTCTGTTTGTAAGGCTGAAATAAGTGGTTCCGCTCCCTAAATCATAGACGTTGAAAGTGAAATAATTGGTCTTATATTTCCAAAATCAATAAATGATCTGTTCACAGTAAGGAGATTTGTTGCCAGTATCAAATAACATTCTTTATAATATATGATTCCTGGGCTTTACCTCACTGCCTCTATTTCAAAAATTGGCCTTTTGTATGCTCTTCCTCCCTTTATTGTAGGATCATATATAAAAATACATGATTACATATAAGCAAAAAAAGATAACAGATTCATCAAATAAGCTATTTGCTATAAATTATAATATTTTAATTGCAACCTAATAGAATTTTGTATGAATGCAGATGTACAGTTTTTTAAGTTGGATTGACATTATTTGAAAAGAGTAAATTAAACATTTAAGTTTTAGGAGTGTAAGCAAATTAAGATGTAATTCAAGTCTAAAGAAGAGTTATGCTTCTCAAAGGAAACTGAAGAGCACTAATTTGCATTTTAGTAATCAGTAATAGGGGTTATGAGGTGTTGATTATGTTCCACATATGACCTTTTTAAGTTTCTAGGTAATGTACCTCAATTAATTGTCTGTGGCATCATAAAGAACCCTTTCACTGCAGTATGATTATGAAATACAATAAAATTCTTTCAATGCAGCTGAAGTATGAAATGCACAACTGACCTTAGCACTTAGCAGTAGCTCACTGTATTAATTCAGATTTTCTGTTCGCATTAATTACAACGTGGTCAAAAATCTGACTAGCTCAACTAATGTTTTTCTATAAGACATACTGAGTATTGTAAAGTCATGGAAATTACCACACTTTAAAATTTATATTTCATTACCAGCTGTCTAAATATACACTGAAAACTAATTAAGAATTTTAGTACTACAGTAATGAGGCAAGTTAGAAGTGACTATTGGTGAAACAACTTCAACTCCTATTGAAGACTTTTCTATTTGTCTCTAGGCTTGCCACAAACCATGAAGAAAACCTAGGAATCCTTTGCTCACCATTCATTTATTGACTATCTACTAAACGCAAATCAGCGAGTATGCATGCTTATTGACAAAAAGTAATAATAACCAGGGGTAGATAAGACATAGTTCTTGTCCTTAAGGAGTTTATACAATAAAAGGAGGAATTTACAATTACCACAGGAATCTAACCATCTCTCCTCCAGAAATAAACGATAATTCTGAAAACAGAGATATTATGAGTAGATTGCAGACTTATAGTATGTTAGTATTGGGGGTGGGAAGGAGTGGTGGGGAAGTAGAATGTCTTAAGATTTATTTCTTGAGCAGAATGTCTTAAGATCTATTTCTTGAAGGGAGAACGACAATACAGAACTCAAATGAAAACACTGGCAATCTGGGAGGCTCCTGACCTGTCATATCTTGCTTCAGGAACTCTGCTGCATTCCAAACTCAAATGTATTAACACCATTTCTGTGGCAGCAATTTACAAAATCCATTCTTCCATTTATCTTTAATTTCAATTAAAATTACACAAGAATTTATCATGTAACAACAGACAAAACATTATTTCCATTCCTTGGCACTGTATTTATATTTCATGTAATACAATTGGACAAAAGGATTATGTTTGACTTGACCTATTCACTGTGGTGAAACTGAGTTACTGCCTATTAAAACTCTGAAATAAATGGTCACCCCATTAAGACAGCCTCTGTGCTCTAGGACCACACTTTCTATCTTGTTCATAATTCAGGATTCTATTTTGAGATTCCCATGAATATACATGTGCATGTGTGTACGTGGAGGAAAAACTTTCTCTAAATTCTCATACATTTATACTTAAGATTACTTGTATTCATTTCTTTGTTGCAATACAATTGACATAGAAAAAAATTACTTTTAAGGAAGTCTCCAGTTTCTTGAGTTAACAGAAACAATATGATAAGTGTGTTATCAAGAAGTATCTTTAATAATATTTTATTATAAAATACCAAAAGGCATAAGTAAGAAAATAAAATCACCTTAGTTATACTTAAGGTAATGACTGCTAATATTTTATTTACTTATGAATTTTTTCTTTGAGAATATATATTATGGTTACACTTTAAATTTTTATATCCTACTTTTCATGTCACTTTATATTCTTAAAGCCATTTTAAATGAAATTTACTAACATTTTTGAGGTTCACATATTAAACTTGTATGTCATTACCTAAGCTATTACATTATGAGACCTAAAAATATTCCCTTAAAATATGATCCTAGATAAGTTGTTAATTTTAAATTATGACATTACCAAATATATTATGTATGCAAATAGTGAACTATTTCATTCTTACCCATTAGCCTATGGACAGAAAACAAAAGTATTTGAGATACTCTATGTAAACTTTGAAAATAGAGAAGGGGAATATAATTTTGGAATCATGCATTTACTCATTAAAAAGTAACTAAATTCATTTATTCATTTTTTTTCCTATTCAAGGGGTTTTTCAAAGTCTACAACAGAAATTTTAGTTGTTCATTCACCTAAGAAAAGTCATTGTTTATGTAATGCTCAAAGGTACAAGAAAATTCATATGTAGGAATTTAAAATAAAACAGGATGCATGAAAATAACTTCTAAAGCATCACACATTTAAAGATTAAGAGTAACATCACTGAAAAACAGAGGGTCATTTACTAAAAATCTCTGGCATTTGGGGTCAGAACATTGTAAAGATGCTAGAAATTTCAGTTTGCGGTTTCCTGGTAGATAGTGGAAAATAGGGAGGGAGTCAAGTTGTAATACTGGCCCACCTCTGGAAAAGGAGGTGGAGTGTAGAGAAAAGAAGCTAATAGTAAATGGGTGAACCAAGAAGCAGAAATAACTTGGGAGAATGGATGAGTCTGCAACAACAAAAAGAGGACAGAAGAATGGGGCTGACCAGATAAATGTCTAGACTAGCTGGAAATTGGATTAAGAGGTAGATGGAAAGGCCTTGCACACATATGTATTCTCAAACATATACACACACAAACACTCACACAGAGGCAGTACTAAAGGCTATAATTTATGACTCCTTTGCAAATGGTTTCAAAGGAAAATGAATATGCTACAAAGCTACAGTAATCAAGACAGTATGGTACTGACACAAAAAGAGAAATATAGATCAATGGAACAGGATAGAAAGCCCAGAGATAAACCCATGAACATATGGTCACCTTATCTTTGATAAAGGAGGCAAGAATATACAATGGAGAAAAGACAGCCACTTCAATAAGTGATGCTGGGAAAACTGGACAGCTACATGTAAAAGAATGAAATTAGAACACTCCCTAACACCATATACAAAAATAAACTCAAAATGGATTAAAGAGCTAAATGTAAGGCCAGACACTATCAAACTCTTAGAGGAAAACATAGGCAGAACACTGTATGACATAAATCACAGCAAGATCCTTTTTGACCCACCTCCTAGAGAAATGGAAATAAAGACAAAAATAAGCAAATGGGACCTAATGAAACTTAAAAGCTTTTGCACAGCAAAGGAAACCATAAACAAGATGAAAAGACAATCCTCAGAATGGGAGAAATATTTGCAAATGAAGCAACTGACAAAGGATTAATCTCTAAACTACATAAACAGCTCATGCAGCTCAATATAAAAAAAAAAAAAACCCAATCCAAAAATGGGCAGAAGACCTAAATAGACATTTCTCCAAAGAATATATACAGATTGCCAACAAACACATGAAAGAATGCTCAACATCATTAATCATTAGAGAAATGAAAATCAAAACTACAATGAGATATCATCTCACACTGGTCAGAATGGCCATCATCAAAAAATCTACAAACAATAAATGCTGGAGAGGGTGTGGAGAAAAGGGAACCCTCTTGCACTGTTGGTGGGAACGTAAATTGATACAGCCACTATGGAGAACAGTATGGACGTTCCTTAAAAAACTACAAATAGAATTACCATACGACCCAGCAATCCTACTACTGGGCATGTACCCTGAGAAAACCATAATTCAAAAAGAGTCATGTACCAAAATACTCATTTCAGCTCTATTTACAATAGCCAGGACATGGAAGCAACCTAAGTGTCCATCAACAGATGAATGGATAAAGAAGATGTGGCACACATATACAATGGAATATTACTCAGCCATAAAAAGAAACGAAATTGAGTTATTTGTAGTGAGGTGGATGGACCTAGAGTCTGTCATACAGAGTGAGGTAAGTCAGAAAGAGAAAAACAAATACCGTATGCTAACACATATGTATGGAATCTAAAAAACAACAACAAAATGGTCATGAAGAACCTAGGGACAAGATGGGATTAAAGACACAGACCTACTAGAGAATGGACTTGAGGATACGGGGAGGGGGAAGTGTAAGCTGGGACAAAGTGAGAGAGTGGCATGGACATATATACACTACCGAATGTAAAATAGATAGCTAGTGGGAAGCAGCCGCATAGCACAGGGAGGTCAGCTCAGTGCTTTGTCACCACCTAGAGGGGTGGGATAGGGAGGGTGAGAGCGAGGGAGATGCAAGAGGGAAGAGATATGGGGACATATGTATCTGTATAACTGATTCACTTTGTTATAAAGCAGAAACTAACACACCATTGTAAAGCAATTATACTCCAATAAAGATGTTAAAAAATAAAAAAAATTAAAAAAAATAAAGTGAACCTAAATTTAAAAAAAAAGGAAAATAAAACCTTAGGGTGGTTATAAATTCAGTACTTTTATATCAATTCTATTTACCAGAGAGATTATAAATATGCTTAGAATGAAAGGCAAATATCATAGCATACTTTGTTAGACATTTAATTCTGTTGATTTTCCCCTGAATGTAATACGAAAAAGAGAAAAGAGGTATACCTTTTTTTAGAAAGGAAATGCAGGCTTACAAATTAATATATCATCTCTGCTTGTCAAAATCTTTTTCACCCTTCAATATACCTCTCACTATACCTATGAGGCCTATTCTGATGAGATTTATTTCCTCTGAATTCACCTATATCTTAACAATGTATACTTGCATAATGTTAAATTTTTGGTATGCTTGTTTTGTCCCCCTCTCCCACATGAGCTTCACAAGGACAAAAACCTTTAACTTTGTATCCTTTTTTTTTCTTTTTTGTATACATTGTATCTCTAATGTTCTGTTATTGAAACCCTTACTCTCCTCCCTCAATATTCTTCTCATTGTTTAAATATTGAATCTCTGTCATTAATAGTGACGGAACCCAAAACTACAAATTATCTTAAACTGTGGTTCTCAATCATTTGGGTCCATCAGAATCATCTGGAGAACTTGTTAAAACACAGATAGGTGGTCCCCACACTCAGAGATTCTGACTGGAGTGGGCCTGAGATTCCGCATTTCGAATATGTTCTCATTTGCTGCCTTTGGTGAGGAGCTCTATTTTGAGCAACACTATTCTCCAGGGGTTGGCAATAGCCTTTGGCCAGATCCCATCCTCAGCTTTCTTTTTCTTCACTTCTTAGGATTATCTATTTTTGTAACTATTTTATTGATATATAATTCACATACCATACAATTCACAGACTTAAAGTGTATAGTTCAGTGGGCTTTGTTAAATTCACAGATTAGTACAACCATAACCACAAGTTTAGAACATTTTCATCATTCCCAGAAGAAACCCATATCCATTAGCAGTCACCCCCCCCCACTTCCCCCTACTCCGCAACCCTCCTCATCCTGTTTTTGTAGGTCTGAGAGCTGAGCATGTTATTTTACATTTTTAAAAGCATATAAATAAAACACAAAGATGAACATGTGACAGGGATCTTATATGGCCTACAAAGCACAATATATTTACTATATAACTGTTTACAGAAAAAGTTTACTGACCCTTTTAAGACATAGACTCTACCGCCATTGAATATAAAAATCCAGCATCTCAGAGTCAGGCACTAATAAAGAAGCAAAAGCAAATTATTTTTTACAATATCCTAAGAACTGCCTCCTGACTCAGTTCCATGGTTGGTCTATTAGAGACAATAATAAATGAATTATGACAAAACCTAATAAGCTACCAAGATGACAGTAATCCCAATTAAAGAACCTTAGTGTTGAAGAAGCTTGGAGAGACAATGTGATGAGTACTGGAGTCTGGATCTAATTTCTCTGCTAAACTGTCTGATTTTGGGTCCTCAGTTCCTAATCTCTCTGAGCCTTTTTTTTCCCCCAAAGGGACGTGGGTGAGTATTATTTACATATCTTCAATGTTAACCTCAAAAGTTTGTTGTGAGAATCTAATGAAATGGTGGATGTGAAAATTCCTTATAAAGTATAAAATACGAAAGTATAAAGTTGGGCTACCTTCCTAACTAGGTGAAGAAAAACTAGGGCTGCCAAATAAAGTATTTGCAGTACATACTTATATTAAAACATTAGTAGTTGTTTATTTGAAGTTTATATTTAACTGTGCATTCCTTATTTTTATTTGCTACTCAATAGCAACGCTAATAGTAACATAATCTTATTTGTACATTATATTATATATTTTAGAAAGTAATTTAACATGCATCATTTAAATAAATAAATAAATATTCATTTGTAATAATGGTTATATCATTCTCTCTATTGTGCATATAAAGAAAATGAGGCCTAGTGAGGTTAAATTACTTGTCAAAAGTAGTGCAAAAAGTAGGTGTGTGTCAAGTATTAGGGTCAGGTTTGAATCCAATTACTGGGAACTCTTTAAATCTATGTTTCTTAACCCTTTTGGACTCAAGAATCTCTTTCAAAGTAATGTATAATTTTGAGAAGCTCTTAGGAATTAAGTAATTACTTAATTAGTTTTTAAAAGTAAAAAAAGTAAAAAGTAAAGGCCACTGTTTAAAAGTTTTGCTTGGCATATGATAAAGAAATGATGTTAAAGCTTAATTTAGGCCAAACATTTTATTATGTTTCCTTTAAATATACTTTTAAAATATGATACATTTAAAAATAGTTTTACCTATTCCCATTTAACAAGTGACTCGTTGTGACAGCAGTCTCCTAATAGCTATTCTTTTCTTCTGAAAGAGAAACTCATTTTTAGCTGGGCACATGACTTCTCAGATTAAATACTACATTTCCCAGCTTCCCTTGTGGCTAAGTGTGGCCTTGTAACTAAAACAGTGTTTTTTAAAGGAAAGGACCATGCCTTTTCTTTGCCTTTGATTCATTCCTGCTGGCTGAATGCAGATGTGATGGGTAAACCTTTTGGATCATGAGGTTGAAACTATCTGATAAGAATGGGAGAGTAGCAAGGTAGAAGAAGCCTATGTCCTTGATGATTTTGTGAAGCAACCTCACCCTTGAACTGCCTACCCACAGACTTCTTTCACATGAGAGAGACACAAACTTCTCTCTCATTTAGGCTGCCATTGCTGCTGATTAAGAAAGTTGATGACCAAGGGCCCATGCTGCCTATTCTACAACTTTCAGCCAAATGGATGCCTTAAAACTTGCATTTGGGAACCCTTGTGCACTGTTGCTGGGACTGTAATTGGTACAGCTACTATGGAAAACAGTATGGAGGTTCCTCAAAAAATTAAAAATAGAACTACCATACAATCCAGCAATTCCACTTCTGGGTATTTATCTGAAGAAAACAAAAACACTAACTCGAAAAGATATATGCACCCTTATGCTCACTGCAGCACTAATTACAATAACCAAGATATGGAAACAACTTAGGTGTCCATCAATAGAT
The DNA here is from genome assembly GCF_949987535.1 of Balaenoptera acutorostrata. Classification (NCBI taxonomy): domain Eukaryota; kingdom Metazoa; phylum Chordata; class Mammalia; order Artiodactyla; family Balaenopteridae; genus Balaenoptera; species Balaenoptera acutorostrata. The sequence goes on from NC_080085.1 coordinate 76,054,489, forward strand.
GAATGGATGAAGAAGAAGATGGGATACACACACACACACAAACACACACAAACACACACACATGGAATATTTTTCAGCCATAACAAAGAATGAAATCTTGTCATTTGCAAAAACATGGATGGACCTAGAGGGTATTATGCTAAGTATAATAAGTAAGACAGAGAAAGACAATTACCATATTATTTCCCTTATATGTGAGATCTAAAAAAAAAAAAAATGAACAAAACAAAAGAGAAACAGACTCACAGATACAAAAACCAAACATGTGGTTACCAGAGGAGAAAGAGATTGGGAGGTAGGAGAAATAAGTGAAGTGGATTAAGATGTACAAACTTCCTGTTATAAAAAAAGTAAATCATGGGGATGTAATGTACAACATAGAGAATATAGTCAATAATATTGTAATAACTTTGTATGGTGCACTACACTTATTGTGGTGAACATTTCAAAATGTATATAAATTTCAAATCACTATGATGCACAGCTAAAACTAATGTGATATTGTATGTCAATTATACTTACAAAAAAACTTGTATCTTTTTCTCTACTAAATTCACTTTCAAATTAAACCTCATGCATGAAAGTGCATCTGATTAGAGGAATAAAATCACATCTGTGCTATAAGAACTATGGAAAATGTCATTTTTAGCTTTACAGTCTCTGCAATACAGCAAGGCACATTAGAAGGAGGTTGAGATGGATGATGAGCAAGACAATTCAAACTATCCACCTTATGCACTGTTTTAATTTTCATTAATTATGTTAGTATAAATATGATTTCTTGAAATATAAACTCATGTTTGATTTTGGGACTGAACAAAGAGACAGAAAATTAACTCTGTTATGCACCAAAAATAGATAAACTTGTTTTATGATTTGATGTTTAATACCTATGTATTGGCATTTTAAATAAATCAGTGTATTTTTATATAATCATGTTTTATTTCCAAATTATAAGATTATATTACAAGAGTAAGTTTCAAGCTTTGCAACTATCATGTTATGGGTGGGAGTCATTTTTATTTCAAATTAATAAAAAATGACATGGGATATAATTTTGTTTTTCAATATATTTTCACTTTTTTGTGTTGATTTTGAATTGCCCGAGATATCTTCACACTTCATGGATGATTTTGTCATACTAATGAATTTTTGGATCTGATGCAGATCATGCTACATGGAGTATCATTTTTTGTTCTGATTACCTTGTATTTCAAAATCAATGTTCTTTATGCATATAAGTTAAATATTATATGAATAATAGGCAAAATACTTTAAAATTATATAATGGTCAAAATCATCATGAAAGCTAGCAAAGACCAGCTGAGCGATTAAAAAAAAAAAGTGAGTATAGACTCATGAAAATTGTTACTGAGTTTCACTAGCTACTGTACATATTTACTCAGCAATAGATTCAGAGGCTCTCAAAGATTTAAAGAAATGAGTTCAAATAAATTTATCAATTTGCTCTTTAAAATTAAGATAGACACCTTTATCCTCTTTAGAAATTAAAATGGATACCTTTATCTCCTTTTATTATATGAATGTCTGGATTGCATTTTAGAAATGTGGCATTTAAAAAAGTAGATTATATTTCAAAGTCTATTGTTAAATCCTAAGCAACTTTTGGTTACAGTAATAGTTTTCTACTCAGAACAACAAATATGTATTCCAAGCAATCTTGCCTGCAGATAGCTACTTTTTTTCACTGTGCCTTAGTTTACTTAGTTATAATGAATGTAAAACCAGAAAATTAGGTAATTCACTCATAAATCCCTTTTATGCCTAAAAAAAATTTTTAAATACTTTATTGCTAAAAAATTCTAACCATCATCTGCGCCTTCAGTGAGTCATAATCTTTTTGCAGTAGTAACATCAAAGATCACTGATCACAGATCAGCATAACAAATATAATAATAATGAAAATGTTTGAAATATTGCAAGAATTACCAAAATGTGACAGTAAGAAAATGCTGTTGGAAAAATGGAGCCAATTGACTTTCTTGATGCAAAGTTGCCACAAACCTTCAAATTTTTTAAACAATAAACAATAAACAGAAAACAGAAAACAATAACTGCAAAATTCAATGAAGCAAAGTGCAGTAAAATGAAGTATGTCTGTACATAATGTTTCATAGAATTGGTAACTAATTTATTGCAACAACAGGTTCAGCAAAATTGCTAGGTACGATAATTTTAAAGACAACCTAAAAGCTTTCTGTGAGTACTGCTTTTGATGTTTCTAATTAATTTCTTGAATGCAGCCAACCTGATTTCTCTATAAATTCTTATGACATCCGGCGAAATAAAGTAATATGGTTCTCTATCATTTTGTGGAAAAATGTCTACATGTAATGCTAACCACATTATATAACAACTAAACTTTGGATAGAATCAAATACATTAATCACTAGGCCTCTCCTCAGGTAAACAAAAGGATGTAAGAAATTGCAGCATTAAAACATTTTTTATGGGTCAAATCTTTACAAAGTGTCACTGAGAAACACATATGTAAAGATATGTTGTTTCAGAAAATTTTCCCAGTGTTTAGAGTGTTGATATTTTGTGAATATTTTCATAATTAAAATATGCTCCATATATACTGGTAAAATATGATAAAATATAATATTTTTTCTAAAAAGTATTATTTGCCAATTAAGCACTTTTTTTGAAATTAAGCATTTTGAGGAAAAAATCATATTGCTTTATTGTATGAAATACTGTAACTCACAGCCCATATTTAAATTTTTCTTCTCATTTTAATATCTTAATATTTATTTTAATACACTTTGACATTTAATTTGTAATCTAAATTGTTCTTTGGAAGCATTTCTCCCAGGGGTGGGGAGAGAGAAATTAGGAGGTTGGGATTAACATATACACATATACACACTACTATATATAAAGTAAATAACCAACAAGGACCTACTGTATAGCACAGGGAAGTATACTCAATATTTTGTAATAACCTAAAAGGGAAAAGAATCTGAAAAATTATATATATATATATATATATATATATATATATATATATATATATATAAAACTGAATCACTGTGCTATACACCTGAAACTACCACAACATTGTAAATCAACTATACTTCAATAAAATTTCTTAAAAATTTAAAAAAATCTTTTATTTTTACCAACATTAAGGTAAATTGTATAGAAAAATACATTTTATTTTTATAAATTTATTTATTGTATTTATTTATTTTTGGCTGCGTTGGGTCTTCATTGCTGCACGTGGGCTTTCTCTAGTTGCGGTGAGTGGGGGCTACTCTTTGTTGTGGTGTGCGGGCTTCTCATTGCAGTGGCTTCTCTTGTTGTGGAGCATGGGCTCTAGGTGCGCGGGCTTCAGTAGTAGTGGCACGTGGGCTCTAGAGTTCAGGCTCAGTAGTTGTGGTGCACAGGCTTAGTTGCTCTGCAGCATGTGGGATCTTCCCGGACCAGGGCTCGAACCCATGTCCCCTGCATTGGCAGGCAGATTCTTAACCACTGAGCCACCAGGGAAGCCCCAGAAAAATACATTTTAATGAGTGTTTATAACAATATATAGAAAAGGCTATTTAAATTCACAATCAGCATAAAGAAGATTAAGCTATTAAGAACATAAAACAATTATCAGTATGCCTACTCTTGACTCAAGTCTAGAATTCTGTGAGTGCGTGTCTCTTAATATCTCCATTTATAAAGTGCCTCTATCATCCACCTCTGAGACTTTACCTTTCCTGAGTTAAGGCTGCACATTTTTCTGTTTTTCTGTTTAAAAACATACTTTTAAATTTCTTTAACAACCTGAAAATGAAAGATCCAAGTGTTAAAAACATAATAATTAGAACAGATTAACAGCACCAATTTATACCCTAAAGTTCACCTATGGCTTAATTTGAAAAACTCAGTTGACTTATAAAAAAATAACTGTGATTCCTAACTACTCTCTAGTGACATTGGAAACTGTCCATTTAATGGAGGAATACAGCAAGTACAGCAAATGGTGTGTAAAATTGAGTAGAGAGGTCTTTACTTTTTTCCCTATAATTATTGTCACCACCTTTTCCTAGAATGGCATGAGGGTGGTGAAGCATTCAACAGTCACTTCCATCCACCTGTGGCTTGTTGTCATTAAACAGTATAATTTTATGTCAAACAGTTTATGCTCAAGTCTGATATGAATTATGCCCTAGGTCTGGGATTTAATAAAATGCTTTTGATCATTGAAATTTGAGAGTTTTTCATTCATTCTTCCTACTTAACTTAGCCTGGGACTGCCCTTCAACTGTTTTATAATGACGGAACTATTCTTCCATCAAATACAAGTTGTATAATTCTTCTTATCAAAAGCATGGTTGATTTTCCTACATAAAAGTTTGAATCTTGTTAGTAGATAAATATAGCTTAAAATTTAATTAGGGCAACCTTTATTAGTATAAAATGTTTAATAACAACAACCTTATTATATGACTTATGTTTACATAGTTGTTTTAAGTGAGACTGGAAAGGCCAAAGGAACTGTTTTTCCCTATTACTTGGAATATAGAAAGGCGTATACATGTTTTAACATCAAAGCATTCACTATACTGTGTTACTAACAATATTTAGAAATTAGCAAGCAAATTAATAAAATTCAATTTTCATTTAGACTGTTATATAATACATAAATAACAATCTGAATTGTTCCTTGTATCACACACCCTTTTCACGAGCATTTGCAAGACATTTTTGTTTATATAGTATCTACAGGAAATTCATCTATAAGTGATTGTTCCTACTGAACTTATCAATAGCTTCATTACTGGACACAGTGATAAAATCTACTAATTGAATGATTGCATTGTTATGTTATTCTACTTAATAAATGTTATAGTTATTTAATTTTAATAGTATTTAATACTATTCATTATTAATACCATATGCATGATTAATATAACTATATTTCACTTCAGATTTCCAATTATGCTGTTTTCTACCAATTCATAAATGTCATTCTTGGTTTATTGCAAGTTACTCCATCCCACCAATTCATTTAGTTCCTATTTTCCTCAGGAAACACTTAACACTATTATTAACTGGTCAAAATACCTCAGCTACTTATACTTAGTTACTCGACTTTTATAAACCATGTATAATTTTATAAGCTTGTTAGAGTGATTGGCTGCAAATATTTACAGTGACAATAGAAATGACAAAATTAACTACAGTCGATCCTCGGTATCTGCAGGAGATTGGTTCTAGGACACCCTGTGGATACCAAAATCCATGGATGCTCAAGTCCTTTATATAAAATGTCATAGTACAGTCAGCCCTCCGTGTCCACAGTACCTCTTTTCTCAAACTAGCACTAGTTCTCAGAGATTTCCCTTTCTTTGAGGTCTAAAAGACTTGGGCCTGCAGTTTCCTCTGGGCCAGAAATGGTCATACAGACATTAGTCCAGGGTTTATGTGTAAATGTGGCTTTCTTAACAATTTAAATATTACTTGATTCTATGTATAGCATAACATTTTTTTGTGAATTCATCTTTCAGTGAATACACTTTAGCCACCATCATTAGCCAGCAGTCTTGGCCAAGCCATATACATGTAAGCATGGCCTTTATTTTCTGTGCTGTTAATGTCTGTTTTGGTGTTTTACATAGATGGCAGAAAACTGGAGAACAAGACTAGTTATTTCAAAGTAATTTTCAAAAGTTGAGAATACAAAGTTTTCCAGGGTTAGAATTATATTAACCCATATATTAATGTTCTAGTTTGTTCAATTTCATTAAGACTCTCTGTCCATTTTTACTTTTCATGTCTCAACAGAGCTCATGTCTCAACCGTGATTGAAAAAGAAAATATCAACACCTATAAGAATGTTCTAAGACTAATTCAAGGGGCCAGAATTCAAATAAGTTGCAGCCTCCATTAGATATAAATAAAAGCAAAAGGTGAAATCAGAATAGCCCATTATGTAACTGCCCATCTCAATTTATAACATTTAAATAGAATGAGTTCTACTTCCCTCTTGACTTGCCAATGTGTACCTCAATGTTTTGAACATTTTGTTCATGATTGAACACAGGTAATTACAGGGAAGAAAGTTCCACACTGATATCTCATATCATAGTAACATTTTCATTTGCAGAGTGGTAGTACACTCTACTGTGATTAATATCAATAATGATCACCAAAAGCAATACTAGGAGAAGCTGAATACTTTAATATTTTTAATGGCTACTGCAAATGCAATCTAATCAACAGCTAGTACATAGGTTGTGACTAAAATTTGCAAAATGGAAAAATGGATTGATTTTAATTTCTGTTAATATTAGTTACTAGCCTTGGGCCCTAAAGGTCAATATAAGAATTTATTAGATTCAAAAAGATACATGCACCCCAATGTTCATAGCATCACTATTCACAATAGCCAAGACTTGGTAGCAACCTAAGTGTACATCGACAAATGAATGGATAAAGAAAATGTGTTATACATATATGATGGAATATTACTCAGCCATAAAAAAGAATAAAATAATGCCATTTGCAGCGACATGGACCTAGAGGTTATCATACTAAGTGAAGTAAGTCAGACAGAGAAGGACAAATATCATATGATATAACTTATATGTGGAATCTAAAAAAATTATACAAATGAATTTATTTACAGAACAGACTCACAGAGAAAGAAAGCAAACTTATGTTTACCAAAGGGGAAAAGGGGGGAGGGATATATTAGGAGTTTGGGATGAACATATACACATTCTCTAAATAAAATAGATAAGCAACAAGGACCTAGCACAGGGAACTATATTCAGTGTCTTGTAATAACCTATAATGGAAAAGAATCTGAAAAAAATATATATATATATATATTATTGAAACACTTTGCTGTACACCTGAAACTAACACAGCATTGTAAATCAACTATACTTCAGTTAAAAAAAATTTTTTTAGAAAAATTTAGTTATACTAAAACTTCATTGAATAATTATGAACAATGTAAATGCATGTGGCCAGTAAACCCAGAGGTCTGACTTGTTCTTCCTAACAAATAACATGGTTTGTGGACAAAGTTTACTGAATTTCTTATTCTCAAATTTGATCAGCATAAACTTTGACTGTGCACAATTATATGACCTAAAAATGTCATGAAAATGCATAAGTTTACACTGTTTATCACACCTTTGCTCATCAAAACTTCAATTTAAAATGACTAAAATTGACTTTTGTTTCCAGTCCAGCATGTTAAGGACTTAGAAGTTGCCACTCCATCCCAGTAACAAGTAAAAAACTGAACAGAGTGAAAAATCAACAACTTTTCTTGGATCCGTAAGTAAGGTGTGGACACAGGGCATATCACTGCCCCCATGATTGGATAGACAGACAGAAAAATACAGGGAGTCATGGCTTACCAGTACAGAGACTCATGAGTAGAAACAACCAATGGAACAAGTGCCAGGGAAATCTGAACTATAATTAAGGAGTCATTGGAAGCTCAGTGTGGACAAGTCTCAGAGTTAAAAAGAAATCCAGAAGGAACCAATTATAGGGGCACTCCCACACTTTGTGAGTTTTATCTCCAAGAGTTCTACCAGGTCTTCACAGTGAATACAGGGAAAAAATTCTCTCCTGCTTCTGGCAGGGGAAGGGGAAAAGGAACCACTTTTTAATATACCAGAGCATTCTCTTCTTCTTTACAAGGCCTTCCCTCAAGGGGAAACTAGATAACCAGAGACTAATCTGCTAGGGTTTTGTCAGAGCCTAACCTACCTGGGGGAAAGGAAATATTCAATCCCAGCTGGCTCTAGCTTTCCACACGTGGGAGGGGAAATACCCACCTCTAACTCCGTCTAGCCATCCTTCTTGACCAATTTTGAATAAAGCAATATTTGTATCATAATCTATTGATACCCAAATTACCCAAAATGTAGCAGTTTAAAACAACAAGCATTTATTATCTCACACAGTTGTTGAGCGTCAAGAACCTGAGAGCAGCTTAGCTAGTCGTTCGGGTTCAGAGTCCCTCGTGAAGTTACAATCAAGCTCTCAGTCAGGGCTGCAGTCATCTTAAGGCTTGACTGGGGCTGGAGGGTCTACTTCCAAGATGGCTCACTCACTCACATAGCTATTATCAAGATACCTCAGTTCCTTGGGGATCACTGGCAGGAGGTATCAGTTCCTCTCTGCTATGGACTGCATGTTTGTATCCCCCAAATTCATACGTTGAAGCCCAAATCCTCAATGTGATGGTATTTGAAGATGGGGATTTGGGATGGTAATTAGGTCATGAGGGTGCAGTCCCCATGACGGGATTAGTGCTCTTATAAGAAGAGACAGGAAAGAGTGTGAGCACTCATCACCCCCCCCACCACCACCAGCCTCTCTTTCTCTGCCATATGAAGACATAACCATGAAAAGGGCTCTCACCAGGAACCAAATCAGACAGCACCTTGCTCTTGGAATTCCCAGCCTCCAAAACTATGAGAAATAAATTTATGTTGTTTCAGCTGCCCAGTATATAGCATTTTTTGTTATAGCATACCAAATTGACTAAGATACTCTCCATGTGAACATCTTCTCAAAACATGGCAGCTAATTTCCTAGTAATCTAAGAGAGAGGGAGCAAGTAGGAAATTGCAGTTTCTTTTATTACTTAGTCTCTGAAGCCATCTACTATCAGTTCTTTTTTATTCTATTCATTAGAAGTGACCCACTAAGTCCAGAACACACTCAAGGGGAGGGGAATTAGGTTGCATATCTTGAAAGGAGGTGCATCAAAGAATTCATTGACATATTTTAAACTATAAGAGGCAAATTTCTTCTGGAAAAAATTTATATGTCCATCTTGCATATAAAATGTACTCATCTCTTCCTAAGGTACCTAAAATTCTCATCCTATTACAGAATCCTATTACAGTTCAAAGTCCACAATGTCATCATCCAAATTATGTGTTGTTAAAGATCAACCTCCTCAGGTATATTTTCATAAGTAGAGAACCTCAAGTACATTTCTTCTTCATCAGAAGACTTGGGAATGAAAGGAACAAGTTATCTGTCCCAAACACACCTACCATACAATAGTGGGACAGACATAGTATAAGTGCAATAGACAGTCTTGTTCACAAAGGGGGAAATTGGAAGCACAATAACCATAGCAATTCTAAAATCCAGCCAGTCAGATGTTTGAAGTTCCCTTATTAGGACTCAGTCCTATGGCTCAGTAATAATTTCCTGTGATTCTCTGGTCTCCTGGTTCTGCTTTCTGAATCACCCCCCTTCTCCATGAAACATAGTATATGTTTGTAGTTGACTGATTTTCTCATTCTGTTTCCTGCCAGTAGAATTTTGGAGTCAAAAGGCCTTTTTACATTTTCTACTGCTTCTGACAATTTCAATTCAAATTGGCAGCATTTCTGTGAATATACTTCTCTTTAATACTTTGTGAGTCTCCCATAAACCTTATTGGAGTTCACTTTATTAGACTAAAGACATGCCCACAAATCTCTTCAAGATAAGCACTCTCTACTTTGTACTTCTATTGGAATGGCTAAGGGATGTACCCTGAAACTTATTGGAAGCCCTATTGTTTGAGAAGATCTAAGAGACATACCCTTAAATTCTTTAGAGGGCTTTCTATCAGACTGAACTATATACTGAAGCCCTACCTTAAATCTTTTTGAGGTCTTGAAACCAAGCAGGACCCTGTGGGGCTCCTGGGCACGGAAGACTTTCTGTGCCCCATTTCTTGACTCCAGCCTCCATGACCTTCCCTGAGTTCCAAAGGGCAGATTCCAACAGTTGTTAATCCAGGAAGGAAAGGGATGCAAAGACAAGGGAGGGGCAGTCAACAAACAATAGTGCAGCCTTGGAGCAGGGTCCTGGTTCTACCTCAAGGAATACACATAACGATGTCCTTAGGCTCTTTAAGATGTCAGTATTCTTCACACCACAGAAAGACCACCTGAGGCTACATTAAAGGAACAAGAGAAGCTTATGGAGAAGATCACCTGAGACCAGATTAGAGAAGTGCAGGCCCTGCACACACATTAATCTTATCAGTAACCCCACCCTTGAACCGTTGCTATAAAACTCCTCATCAAAGCCTCCCAGCTTGGGACACATAGTTTTTCAGGGCAGGAGCCCGCTGTGCCCCCCTTGGCCTGGCAAAGCAATAAAGCTATGTTTTTCTACTTCACCCAAAACTCTGTCTCTGAGATTCGATTCAGCACCAGTGTACAGAGGCCGAGCTTTCAGCATTAGTCTTAACAATATTTTACAGCCATAACTTTGGCTTCATCTTTAGATCACAATTACCTTGTATGAGGTCTGGAAAGTATCCTTTAGATTTGGTGACACAAGGATCATTGGTGACCCTAGAAAAATATATTTTGATGGAGTAGTCAGAGGAGAAGGCAAGTTAAATTGAATTAAAGAGTGCATATGGGAGGTGAGGGAAGTGGAGAAAAAAGTATGTATATTTTTAAAATCTTAGCTATAATGGCAAACAGAAATAGGGCAGTAATTGAAGGAGAATGTGTGATTAAGAAAGTTAAGCAAAACTACAAAGACATGAAAAAGTAAAGTATTTTCAAGGGACTTCAAGGAGAATTTTCTGGTTAGAGCACCCAGATAAACAGGGAGATTCTATAGTCAGAAAGCTTTCTGCCAAGTAGCACAATAACAGTGCCACTATTAAGAAGCTGCCATTATCAGGAAACCACTAGAACAAGGAAGCCTGCACAGTCATGAAGCTACTGTAAATGCTCTGAGCTCTGAAACCACTACATGCTTACTATAATACACACCAAGACAATGAAAGCCCCAAACCCCACCTGTCTCTGGATAACCAGGAAGCTGTTAAGCTGACACTGGGAACTCTGCTAACTCTACTGTAGAGAAACAAAATGCTTTTGCTTTCTAATCTCATGCAAATGAATTTGATGAGCCAAACATAATCACTTTTTAAACTCCAGTTGCAAGGTAGTTTGAAAAATGTAGTCTTCGATTTCCCAAACTTTGTTGTTATAAAAAGATGCAGGATTCAATGTTAAGTGCCAATTTACCATAGTCACGCCTCCAAAATATAGCATCTTGATTCTGAGACTGAGAACAACATACAAAACTAATGAAACAATAAAATGACAGAAGGATATCCAAGTGGAAGCAGTGTTGCACTAGAGTTCGTTTGTAGTGACTCACAAGGGCCAATTGTTAAATGTTCTCGAATTTTGTGAGCCAGTTGACATAATGTTGGTATCCTGAAATCATCAAGGTGGTATTTCAGCACAAAAATCCTGAAATGTTACAAATCAAAGATTTTCCCCCCAAAAAAATGACTGTTAAAAGTTTATCAGCACTCAGCTGCAATGACTTGTAATTTTAAAGCAGTTGTGTTTTTAAAACTGCTCTAATGTTTTAGGCTTTATTAAATGGAAAGTTAAATTTCTTTCCACCTAACAGTGGGGAAAGAGTACATTTACTGTGTACTTACCTTAAGTTGCATACACTCTGTGAGCTATAGTAAATACAGATAAGCAGTATTCGCCTGGAGCGTTGAACCTATTTTTTTAATAAACTTAATAAACCAAGGAGAAATATTGGTATGTTTGCAAGGGCGCTCTGGTTCAATTCTTTTGGGGCCTTTTGATGTTCCATAGTTTCACATACAGTGAATTTAAGGTGTAGTTAGCTGAGATAAATTTTGTAACTAATGGATCCAGGATTAAAACCCATAAATGCCTGCTTATAATTTGCTTATGATTTCTCTACTATAATGCAATGTCTTTACTAGAAATATGTTACCCAATGAGAAGTCCTAAGTAAAAATAAGATGATACTAGTAACAACATTTCTTGTTTTTCTTAACATCTTTATTGGAGTATAATTGCTTTACAATGGTGTGTTAGTTTCTGCTTTATAACAAAGTGAATCAGTTATACATATACATATGTTCCCAAATCTCTTCCCTCTTGCATCTCCCTCCCTCCCACCCTCCCTGACCCACCTTTAGGTGGTCACAAAGCACCGAGCTGATCACCCTGTGCTATGCGGCTGCTTCCCACTCCACTAGCTATCTATTTTACATTTGGTAGTGTATATATGTCCATACCACTCTCTCACTTCATCCCAGCTTACCCTTCCCCTCCCCGTGTCCTCAAATACATTCTCTACGTCTGCATCTTTATTCCTGTACTTCTCCTAGGTTTTTCAGAACCTTTTTTTTTTTAGATTCCATATATATGTGTTAGCACATAGTATTTATTTTTCTCTTTCTGACTTACTTCACTCTGTATGACAAAGTCCATCCTGTAGTAAGTCCATCCACCTCACTACAAATAACTCAATTTTGTTCCTTTTTATGGCTGAGTAATATTCCATTGTATATATGTGCCACATCTTCTTTATCCATTCATTTATTGATGGACACTTAGGTTGCTTCCATGTCCTGGCTATTGTAAATAGAGCTGCAATGAACATTGTGGTACATGACTCTTTTGGAATTATGGTTTTCTCAGAGTATATGCCCAGTAGTGGGGTTGCTGGGTCATATGGTAGTTCTATTTTTAGTTTTTTAAGGAACCTCCATACTGTTCTCCACAGTGGCTGTATCAATTTACATTCCTACCAACAGTGCAAGAGGGTTCCCTTTTCTCCACACCCTCTCCAGCATTTATTGTTTGTAGATTTTTTGATGATGGCCATTCTGACTGATGTGAGGTGATACCTCATTGTAGTTTTGATTTGCATTTCTCTAATGATTAGTGATGTTGAGCATCCTTTCATGTGTTTGAACAACCATGTTTTTTGGCTGCACGCTACAGTGAATTACAATTACTGTTGAACCATGTGTTATATATGTAATTAACTAAAGCAAATATAGCCAATTGCTTTGCCCATATAAAATTGAGTAAGTGCAAGAATTATATAAAAAGCAGTTAACTACAAATATTAACAAGTGCAGTATGCTTTTTATAGCTTACAATAAGAATTAGTTAAGTCTATAATTAAGTCAAACATACCTCTAAAATGTATGCTTATATTTCACATATGGCCTGATTGAATTATTATTAATAGAGGAATATACAAAAGTATTTACATATTTATTACAGCACCAAACTCAACCTCCCTTTATGAAGTAAAAGCCATAGCTGTATTTAACAAAAGTAAAAGATGTTGACTGATATTGAATTCAAGAAAAATAAAACAGCTAGACTAAAAAATAATACCTTATAAAAGTTAATTTCCCCAAACTGAAGCCATTTATGTTGTTTACCTTTTAGACTCAGAATTCTTCCTTTGCCTTTATTCTTCAAGATAAAATACATACAAGAATCTTTTTAAGATATCTTTCAGTATAAAATCTTGTTTAATAGGCACTGCAATGCCAAGATGAAACTATATTCTCAAAGTTTCAGATGTTTACTAGATGGCAGCTTTAGATAAACAATACATAACCGTAAAGTTTCCAATCACACTGAGTGAGGTAAAATAGCGATAGTAATTCACATTCTTACCAGGCACATTTCAAAACTATTTTCTATAGCACATATATGAGATTGTTTGATGTTTTTTATTCATCCAATTGCTCTCACTTCTTTTGCCAAAATATTGCATTAACACTTTGTCTTATTTAACTTAGTATTCCCTTAATACTTATTAAGTGTTAAAAGAAAAAACAAAGTGTTAATGGAAGAACTATTTCAACATTTCATTTAAGAATTTTTCTTGAAATTTATTTAGCAAAGTGCCTATAAATTAAAAGGAAGCATACTTGCACTGTTGGTGGGAATGTAATTTGATACAGCCACTATGGAGAACAGTATGGAGGTTCCTTAAAAAACTAAAAATAGAATTACCATACGATCCAGCAATCCCACTACTGGGCATATACCAGAGAAAACCATAATTCCAAAAGACACATGCACCCCAATGTTCATTGCAGCACTATTTACAATAGCCAAGTCATGGAAGGAACCTAAATGCCCATCGACAGATGAATGGATAAAGAAGTTGTGGTACATATATACAATGGAATATTACTCAGCCATAAAAAGCAACGAAATTGAGTCATTTGCTGAGACGTGGATAGATCTAGAGACTGTCATACAGAGTGAAGTAAGTCAGAAAGAGAAAAACAAATATCGTATATTAACGCATGTATGTGGAACCTAGAAAAATGGTACAGATGAGCCGGTTTGCAGGGCAGAAGTTGAGACACAGATGTAGAGAACAAACAAATGGACATCAAGGGGGAAAGCCGTGGGGGGTGGGGATGGTGGTGTGATGAATTGGGCGATTGCGATTGACGTATACACTGATGTGTATAAAATTGATGACTAATAAGAACTTGCTGTATAAAAAAAATAAATACAATAAAATTCAAAAATTCCAAAAAAAAGAACCATGAGTTCTAAAAAGAAAGTAAATGCTTACTTTCTACCATGATATGCAATAATATTTTTTAAAGCTATCAAACTGAAAGATAACAACCATCAACTTTGTATTCAAGTGTGCCACTTAAATAATACTATTTCCATAAACTTATCAAATAGATTAAATAGTCCTAACAATTCTGTTTTCTATTTAAAAAATACTTCTCTAACAAAAACACTAACAGCATTACACATAAATACTAAAATTTACCACTTCATCTTGTGTAGATAATTGAGCAAATCTTTGCTGTTAACCTTTGCTACTTCTTGAGCTTAAATTCCAGTGATTATAATCACTATCTTGAATATATTCTCCACTACATTGCTCCTACTCACTTACCAGAACTACAACACTGGTTTAGTACGACACTTAGTGTACACAATGCCTTCGTGTAGGAAACTGAATGTGGCTGGAGAAAAACAATAATGCTTAGTGCTCTCACATTAAATTCCTGACCATGAACCTCAAGTGGGCATTAAATGATGGCCAGCAATCATAACTGAATTTCTATGGTACTTTAATTCTCCCACTCTCGTAAATAATTATCTCATACTTTCTCTTCTCTCTACAAACCTCCAACACCTCCTCCTATGCATCCTAATTCCCATCTATTAACCTTGCTTCCTACTTCACAGAGAAAACTGAAGCAGTCAGAAGAGAACTTCCGCAGGCTCTCACTACCCCTTCTACCTAACTACCTGCATCTGTGCCCATATATTCTGCCTTTTTTTGTGTTACTGAGTACAAGGTCCATGTTCCTAGCTAAGGCCAGCCCCTCCACTAGTGTATGAGATCCCAACCCCTGTCAGCTACTAAAGGATATTTTTCCAGAAATCTTTCTCCTTCCACCCGCCCCCCAATCAGCATGGAAAACATGTTGCTATTTCTCTTATTTTACCAAAACAAAAGAAAATTTCTTAACTCCACTTCCCCCTTCAGCTACTGTTGAACTCCTGTCCTTCCCTTTGCAGGAAAATTCTCTGAAAAAGTTATGTACAATCCTTTTTCCTAATTCCTCTACTCAAATTCTTTTTTTTTCTTGTTTACTTTTTTAAGTTTTATATTGAAATAAAATGTATACCAAAGTTGAAGGAATTACACAAAGAACACCCACACACCTTTCAGCCAAATTCACCTTTTCCAATTCTCTCTTGGATCCACACCAATCAGAATTTTGCTATCACCTCACCATTGAACTTCTCTTTTTAAGGTTATTAGTGGAACTGCACCCTGCTAAAAGGACCTAAAGGTCCTTTTTAGGGCCTCATCATACCTGATCCATCAGCAGCATTTAACATAGTCGATCATTTCTTTCTCCATTAAACACTTTCTTCATTTGGCTTCCAAGACACTCAATTCACCTATTTCCTAATTAGTATCTTTCCCTCAGACTGCCTTGTTTTTACACCCTCATCTTCTTGACCTCTTACTACTGGAGTACCCCAGCAATCAGTCCTTGGACCTCTTCTCATTTCAATCCACACACTTTTTCTAGGTAATCTCATCTAGTGTCATGACCTTAAATACCATCTACTATATAATAATTTGTCTGGTATCTGTGCCTCACTACTGGGAGGGAACCTCTAAACCCTTGGATTTTCCCACATGAAAGAACTGTCCTTGTTATTCATGGTGGGCCAAGATAATTTATGTTAACGAAGTCACTCAAATTGGGCTCCTAGATAAGTTATACTAATGAGATGATTCAGAATGGGGACAGGCACACCAGAAAAAACAACATTAGAATTAGTGGGTTGGAGGTTTAAACCACATGATATCAGCCTTACCTACCAGGAGGAAGGTTAGAGGTTGAGTTCAATCACATAGTCATTGAATCAATCAATCATGCCTAATTTTATCTTTATTGACATCCCAATAAAACCCTGGACAGTGAACCTCTGGAGGTTCCTTGTTGGTGAACACATTGATGTGCTGGGAGACGACATACCCTGATTTCATGGGGAGAGGGCATGGAAACACTATGTTCAGGACTCTCCCAGACCTTGCCATATGGGTCTCTTCATCTGGCTGGTCCTGATTTTTATCTTTTACAATAAACTGAAATTGTAAGTATAGCACTCTCTTGTGTTCTGTGAGTTGTTCTAGCAAATTATCAAACCTGAGGGCAGCATGGGAAGCCCCAAATTTGTAGCCAGTTGGTCAGAGTGTGAGTGGCCTGGGGACCTGAAATTATGGCTGGCACCTGACAGGAGAGTAATTTTGTTGGGAACTGTGTCTTGAACTTGTGTGGTATGTGATAACTCCAGGTGGTTAGTGACAGAATTGAATTGCAATATTACCACATCAATATGCTGACAAGTCTCAGATTTATAGCTTCAGCCTGGACCTCTTCTTTAACACCATACTCATATATCTAATAACTTATTAGAAGTCTCACTTGGATGTCTAAACAACTAAAGTTTAACGTGTTCAAATCTAAATCTCTTATCTTCCCTCTCCCCCAAATTTGATTCACTGAAATTCTTCCCTATTTCCATTAATAGCCATTCCATTTTTCTAGTTGTTCAGAGCAAAACTTTTCATTAACTATTAGAGAATATTAATAATTTAATGCAAATTATTTTGCTCAAAACCATGTAAAGCCTTACTTATCTCAGAGTAAAAGCCCTAATTCTTGGAATAGCCTACTAGGCTTTGCATTATTTGGCCCACCAACTTCTTCTGACCTCAAGTCCTGCTAATCTTGCACTTTTGCTCACACCATTCCAGCCACGTGGGCCTCCTTTCTATATTTTGAAAACTACAGTCTTGGTACTACTTCAGGGATGTTTGTTCTCTCTGCCTGGAATGTTATTCTAAATCCACATGATTAGTTTCCTTATCTCCTTCAAGACTTTACTTAAATGCATCCTTATAGGCAGATCGTCTCTAAACAGGCAGTTAAAAATTGCACAATCAACTCTCTGTCTCTCTGCTCTATTTTTATTTCTTTATAACATATTTAACCATCTAATATTCTACACATTTATTTTATTTCCTGTATTCCCCCGGTAGAATGTAAACTTCATTATGGCAGAGATTTTTGTCTAAAACAGTACTTAGCACATTGTAGGTACACAGTAAATATCTGTTGAATGAGTGATTGAATCTATAAAGTGTTTCTTTTCCAAACAAATGTATGAGATATCATTTGTCAAATATGATGGAAAGAAATAGCTTAAGTTGAATCTTAACATTTTAAGTGATACCTGCAAGGTTGAAAATGTTGAAAAGTAGATCAGTGGTGAACTATTTTTAATTATATTTACCTTATAAGATGTGTGGCATTGACTTATTTCTACTTTAAGAAATAATGTTGCACTGACACAGAACATGATAATCAAGGGAATCAAGCCCATATCTATATCTGGCTAGATTCAGGTAGTCTTTTTTTTTCAGTGTAACAGCAAACTGCCAAACAATCATCCACACTGCTAAATGGATAGTGCTATTTGGTTTTAAGAAGTCCTATATAACCTGATGCTTAATAACTAAGTGTCCTAATCCAGTTTATCTGTTAACAGTAAATGGATGTTTTGGTGAAGACATAGCCAAAGTGTCAATAATATACTCAATAAAATATTTCTATCATTTTGCTACATTGTCAATTGAAGTTCTCTCATGTGATAATGTGATAATTTTTGAAGCAAATATTTTATCTTTCTACATAAAATGTATATTAAAATTTATATATGTATATATAATAAAGTTGTTATAATAGTCTAAATAATAATATAGTTTTAAAATATAGCCTAAAAGTTTGAGATGTAGTTTTCAAGCTTAATAATCACTTTGCTCACTCTAAAATCCAATATCCCTTCCTAAATTTAGAAGGAATACAAACATTGATTTTTTTTTTAATTTGTTTCCTTCTCTTTCAAGCATATTCAACTACAGTGTAGCATTTTCATATTAAGTCAATTGTGACTGGCATTAGTTGGCAAGAGTTGGGAAAAAAATATAAAGCAGACTAGGTAGACAAGTTGTATTCCACAATGTTCCTATGCCAAATACTGAGCAAATGAACATTTACTTTAGCCAGCTAAAACTGGCCTATGCATTTAACTTATATTTTGCGGCTAAGATACAGCAATTCAAAAGCCAAAATTTCAGGGGGAGGAGAGGAGAAGATGGCGGAAGAGTAAGACGCGGAGATCACCTTCCCCCCGACAGATACATCAGAAATACATCTACACGTGGAACTGCTCTTCTAGAACACCCACTGAACGCTGGCAGAAGACCTCAGACCTCTCAAAAGGCAAGAAATTCCCCACGTACCTGGGTAGGGCAAAAGAAAAAAGAAAAAACAGAGACAAAAGAATACGGACAGGACCTGCACCACTGGGAGGGAGCTGTGAAGGAGGAAAGGTTTCCACATACTAGAAGCCCCTTCGCAGGCGGAGACTGCGGGTGGCGGAGGGGGGAAGCTTTGGAGCCACGGAGGAGAGCGCAGCAACAAGGGTGCGGCGGGCAGAGTGGAGACGTCCCTGCACAGAGGATGGGTGCCGACCAGCACTCACCAGCCGGAGAGGCTTGTCTGCTCACCCGCCGGGATGGACGGGGGCTGGGAGCTGAGGCTCGGCTTCCATCGGATTGCAGGGAGAGGACTGGGGTTGGAGGCGTGAACACAGCCTGAAGGGGTTAGTGCACCACAACTAGCCGGGAGGGAGTCCGGGAAAAAGTCTGGAGCTGCCGAAGAGGCAAGAGACTTTTTCTTCCCTCTTTGTTTCTTGGTGCGCGAGGAGAGGGGCTTTAGAGCGCTACTTAAAGGAGCTACAGAGACAGGCGCGAGCCGTGGCTATCAGCGTGGACCCCAGAGACGGGCATGAGACGCTAAGGCTGCTGCTGCCGCCACCAAGAAACCTGTGTGCGAGCACAGGTCACTCTCCACACTGCCCCTCCCGGGAGCCTGTGCAGCCCACCACTGCCAGGGTCCCACGATCCACGGACAACTTCCCTGGGAGAACACACGGCGCGCATCAGGCTGGTGCAAAGTCACGCTGGCCTCTGCCGCCGCAGGCTCACCCCGCATCCGTACCCCTCCCTCCTCCCAGCGTGAGTGAGCCAGAGCCACCGAAGCAGCTGCTCTTTTAACCCCGTCCTGTCTGAGCGAAGAACAGACGCCCTCAGGTGACCTACACACAGAGGCGGGGCCAAATCCAAAGCTGAACCCCAGGAGCTGTGTGAACAAAGAAGAGAAAGGGAAATTTCTCCCAGCAGCCTCAGGAGCAGAGGATTAAATCTCCACAATCATCTTGATGTACTTGCATCTGTTGAATACCTGAATACACAATGAATCATCCCAAATTGAGGAGGTGGACTTTGAGACCAAAGACATATATATATATTTTTTCCGTTTTTCTCTTTCTGTGAGTGTGTATGTGTATGCTTCTGTGTGAGATTTTGTTTGTATAGCTTTGCTTTCACCATTTGTCCTAGGGTTCTGTCCGTCCATTTTTTGTTTTTTTTTTTACTTAAAAATTTTTTTTTCTTAATAATTAGTTTTTATTTTAATAACTTTATTTTATTTTATCTTACTTTATTTTATTTCATTTTATATTCTTTCTTTCTATTTTCTCTCCCTTTTATTCTGAGCTGCATGGATGAAAGACTCTTGGTGCTCCAGCCAGGCACCAGGGCTGTGCCTCTGAGGTGGGAGAGCCAACTTTAAGACACTGGTCCACAAGAGACCTCCCAGCTCCACGTAATACCAAATGGTGAATATCTCTTAGAGATCTCCATCTCAACACCAAGACCCAGCTTAAGTCAACGACCAGCAAGATACAGTGCTGGACACCCTATGCCAAACAACTAGCAAGACAGGAACACAGCCACATGCATTAGCAGAGAGGTTGCCTAAAATCATAATAAGGACACAGACACCCCAAAACACACCACCAGACGTGGACCTGCCCACAAGAAAGACAAGATCCAGCCTCATCCACCAGAACACAGGCACTAGTCCCCTCTACGAGGAAGCCTATACAACCCACTGAACCAACTTAGCCACTGGGGACAGACACCAAAAACAAGGAGAACTGCGAACCTGCAGCCTGCAAAAAGGAGACCCCAAACACAGTAAGATAAGCAAAATGAGAAGACAGAAAAACACACAGCAGACGTAGGAGCAAGGTAAAAACACACCAGACCTAACAAATGAAGAGGAAATAGGCAGTCTACCTGAAAAAGAATTCAGAATAATGATAGTAAAGATGATCCAAAATCTTGGAAATAGAATAGACAAAATGCAAGAAACATTTAACAAGGACCTAGAAGAACTAAAGAGGAAACAAGCAATGATGAACAACACAATAAATGAAATTAAAAATACTCTAGAAGGGATCAATAGCAGAATAACTGAGGCAGAAGAACCGATAAGTGACCGGGAAGATAAAATAGCAGAAATAACTACTGCAGAGCAGAATAAAGAAAAAACAATGAAAAGAACTGAGGACAGTCTCAGAGACCTCTGGGACAACATTAAACACAGCGACATTCGAATTATAGGGGTCCCAGAAGAAGAAGAGAAAAAGAAAGGGACTGAGAAAATATTTGAAGAGATTATAGTTGAAAACTTCACTAATATGAGAAAGGAAATAGTTAATCAAGTCCTGGAAGCACAGAGAGTCCAATACAGGATAAATCCAAGGAGAAACATGCCAAGACACATATTAATCAAACTATCAAAGATTAAACATAAAGAAAATATATTAAAAGCAGCAAGGGAAAAAAACAAATAACACACAAGGGAATCCCCATAACGTTAACAGCTGATCTTTCAGCAGAAACTCTGCAAGCCAGAAAGGAGTGGCAGGACATATTTAAAGTGATCAAGGAGAAAAACCTACAACCAAGATTACTCTACCCAGCAAGGATCTCATTCAGATTTGTTAGAGAAATTAAAACCTTTACAGACAAGCAAAATCTGAGCGAGTTCAGCACCTCCAAACCAGCTTTACAACAAATGCTAAAGGAACTTCTCTAGGCAAGAAACACAAGAGAAGGAAAACACCTACAATAACAAACCCTAAACAATTAGGAAAATGGTAATAGGAACACACATATTGACGACTACCTTAAATGTAAATAGATTAAATGCTACCACCAAAAGACACAGACTGGCTGAATGGATACAAAAACAAGACCCATTTATATGCTGTCTACAAGAGACCCACTTCGGACCTAGGGACACATACAGACTGAAAGTGAGGGAATGGAAAAAGATATTCCATGCAAATGGAAATAGAAGAAAGCTGGAGTAGCAATTCTCATATCAGACAAAATATACTTTAAAATAAAGACTATTACAAGAGGCAAAGAAGGACATTACATAATGATCAAGGGATCAATCCAAAAAGAAGATATAACAATTGTAAATATTTATGCACCAAACATAGGAGCACCTCAATACATAAGGCAAATTCTAACAGCCATAAAAGGGGAAATCGACAGTAACACAATCATAGTGGGGGACTTTAACACCCCACTTTCACCAATGGACATATCATCCAAAATAAAAATACATAAGGTAACACAAGCTTTAAATGATACTTTAAACAAGATGGACTTAATTGATATTTACAGGACATTCCACCTAAAAACAAGAGAATACACATTTTTCTCAAGAGCTCATGGAACATTCTCCAGGATAGATCATATCTTGGGTCAAAAATCAAGCCTTGGTAAATTTAAGAAAATTGAAATCGTATCAAGTATCTTTTCCAACCCCAACGCTCTGAGACTAGATATCAATTACAGGAAAAGATCTGTAAAAAATACAAACACATGGAGGCTAAACAATACACTACTTAATAACGAAGTGATCACTGAAGAAATCAAAGGGGAAATCAAAAAATACCTAGAAACTAGTGACAATGGAGACACAACAACCCAAAACCTATGAGATGCAGCAAAAGCAGTTCTAAGAGGGAAGTTTATAGCAATACAATCCTACCTTAAGAAACAGGAATCATCTCAAACAAACAACCTAACCTTGCACCTAAAGGAATTAGAGAAAGAAGAACAAAAAAACCCCAAAGCTAGCAGAAGGAAAGAAATCATAAAGATCAGATCAGAAATAAATGAAAAAGAAATGAAGGAAGCTATAGCAAAGATCAATAATACTAAAAGCTGGTTCTTTGATAAGATAAACAAAATTGATAAACCTTAGCCAGACTCATCAAGAAAAAAAGGGAGAAGACGCAAATCAATAGAATTAGGAATGAAAAAGGAGAAGTCACAACTGACACTGCAGAAATACAAACGATCATGAGAGATTACTACAAGCAACTCTATGCCAATAAAATGGACAACCTGGAAGAAATGGACAAATTCTTAGAAATGCACAACTTGCCGAGACTGAACCAGGAAGAAACAGAAAATATGAACAGACCAATCACAAGCACTGAAATTGAAACTGTGATTAAAAATCTTCCTACAAACAAAAGCCCAGGACCAGATTGCTTTACAGGTGAATTCTATCAAACATTTAGAGAAGAGCTAACACCTATCCTTCTCAAACTCTTCCAGAATATTGCAGAGGGAGGAACACTCCCCAACTCATTCTACGAGGCCACCATCACCCTAATAGC
The DNA here is from genome assembly GCF_949987535.1 of Balaenoptera acutorostrata. Taxonomy (NCBI): domain Eukaryota; kingdom Metazoa; phylum Chordata; class Mammalia; order Artiodactyla; family Balaenopteridae; genus Balaenoptera; species Balaenoptera acutorostrata. The sequence goes on from NC_080085.1 coordinate 76,077,492, forward strand.
AAAACCAGACAAAGATGTCACAAGGAAAGAAAACTACAGGCCAATATCACTGATGAACATACATGCAAAAATCCTCAACAAAATACTAGCAGACAGAATCCAACAGCACATTGAAAGGATCATACACCATGATCAAGTGGGGTTTATTCCAGGAATGCAAGGATTCTTCAATATACACAAGTCAATCAACGTGATACACCATATTAAAAAATTGAAGGAGAAAAAACATACGATCATCTCAATAGAGGCAGAGAAAGCCTTTGACAAAATTCAACACCCATTTATGATAAAAGCCCTGCAGAAAGTAGGCAAGGAGGGAACTTTCCTCAACATAATAAAGGCCATATATGACAAACCCACAGCCAACATCGTCCTCAATGGTGAAAAACTGAAACCATTTCCACTAAGATCAGGAACAAGACAAGGTTGCCTACTCTCACCACTATTATTCAACATAGTTTTGGAAGTTTTAGCCACAGCAATCAGAGAAGAAAAAGAAATAAAAGGAATCCAAATCAGAAAAGAAGAAGTAAAGCTGTCACTGTTTGCAGATGACATGATACTATACATAGAGAATTCTAAAGATGCTACCAGAAAACTCCTAGAGCAAATCAATGAATTTGGTAAAGTAGCAGGATACAAAATTAATGCACAGAAATCTCTTGCATTCGTTTACACTAATGATGAAAAATCTGAAAGGGAAATTAAGAAAACACTCCCATTTACCATTGCAACAAAAAGAATAAAATATCTAGGAATAAACCTACCTAAGGAGACAAAAGACCTGTATGCAGAAAATTATAAGACACTGATGAAAGAAATTAAAGATGATACAAATAGATGGAGAGATATACCATGTTCTTGGAGTGGAAGAATCAATACTGTGAAAATGACTCTACTACCCAAGGCAACCTACAGATTCAATGCAATCCCTATCAAACTACCACTGGCATTTTTCACAGAACTAGAACAAAAAATTTCACAATTTGTATGGAAACACAAAAGACCCCGAATAGCCAAAGCAATCTTGAGAATGAAAAATGGAGCTGGAGGGATCAGGCTCCCTGACTTCAGACTATACTACAAATCTACAGTAATCAAGACAGTATGGTACTGGCACAAACACAGAAATATAGATCAATGGAACAGGATAGAAAGCCCAGAGATAAACCCACGCACATATGGTCACCTTATGTTTGATAAAGGAGGCAAGCATTACAGTGAAGAAAAGACAGCCTCTTCAATAAGTGGTGCTGGGAAAACTGGACAGGTACATGTAAAAGTATGAAATTAGAACATTCCCTAACACCATACACAAAAATAAACTCAAAATGGATTAAAGACCTAAATGTAAGGCCAGACACTCTCAAACTCTTAGAGGAAAACATAGGCAGAACACTCTATGACATAAATCACAGCAAGATCCTTTTTGACCCAGATCCTAGAGAAATGGAAATAAAGACAAAAATAAACAAATGGGACCTAATGAAACTTAAAAGCTTTTGCACAGCAAAGGAAACCATAAACAAGACCAAAAGACAACCCTCAGAATGGGAGAAAGTATTTGCAAATGAAGCAACTGACAAAGGATTAATCTCCAAAATTTACAAGCAGCTCATGCAGCTCAATAACAAAAAAACAACAACCCAATCCAAAAATGGGCAGAAAGCCTAAATAGACATTTCTTCAAAGAAGATATACAGATTTCCAGCAAACACATGAAAGAATGCTCAACATCATTAATCATTAGAGAAATGCAAATCAAAACTACAATGAGATATCATCTCACACCGGTCAGAATGGCCATCATCAAAATATCTACAAACAATAAATGCTGGAGAGGGTGTGGAGAAAAGGGAACACTCTTGCACTGTTGGTTGGAATGTAGACTGATACAGCCACTACAGAGAACAGTATGGAGGTTCCTTAAAAAACTAAAAATAGAACTACCATACAACCCAGCAATCCCACTACTGGGCATATACCCTGAGAAAAGCATTATTCAAAAAGAGTCATGTACCACAATGTTCATTGCAGCTCTTTTTACAATAGCCAGGACATGGAAGCAACCTAAGTGTCCATCATCGTATGAATGGATAAAGAAGATGTGGCACATATATACAATGGAATATTACTCAGCCATAAAGGGAAACAAAATGGAATTATTTGTAGTGAGGTGGATGGAGTTAGAATCTGTCATACTGAGTGAAGTAAGTCAGAAAGAAAAAAACAAATACAGTATGCTAACACATATATATGGAATATAAGGGGAAAAAAAATGGTCCTGAAGAACCTAGTGGTAAGACGGGAATAAAGACACAGACCTACTTGTGAATGGACTTGTGGATATGGGGAGCGGGAAGGGTAATCTGTGACAAAGTGAGAGAGTGGCATGGACATATATACGCTACCAAACGTAAAATAGATAGCTACTGAGAAGCAGCCGCATAGCACAGGGAGATCAGCTCAGTGCTTTGTGATCACCTAGAGGGGTGGTATAGGGAGGGTGGAAGGGAGGGAGATGCAAGAGGGAAGAGATATGGGAACATATGTATATGTATAACTGATTCACTTTATTATAAAGCAGAAACTAACACACCATTGTAAAGCAATTATACTCCAGTAAAGATGTTTGTTAAAAAAAGCCAAAATTTCTTGAAATATTCAAGAAATATGAACTAAGTCACATCCTACAAGAACTGAGAAGTGGGCCTAAAATAACTACCTCTTTTAGATTTCCAGTCTATCACCCATGAGCTGAAAATGAATCTTCTGTTCCTTCTTTATGTAAATTTAAAGTATCTATTTGAATATGATTTACACACTAGAATGGAACTTTTTAGCTTATCCCATGATAGCTATAGTCCTTTGTTTCCAGATTTTCTTTTTCATCATTTTATTGACAGGCCTAGTTTCTCCTTAATACACACATATAACATTCATTACTCTTCCAAGGAATTATGGGCATGCCTCTATCTTCTAATATGTGAGAAGTAGTAAAAAAGTGGTTATCTGAATTATTGCCTTGTGGTACATTTCACCTTGTGTGCATGTTCTTTTTCTTTTTCAGTTGTCTCCAGGTCAGGTGATCTATTTTGTTCTTCTAATTGGCGAATTGAAAATTTCAAAATTTTCAGGTACTATAAAAAATTGAACTTATGTATTAATTAATTAAAACATCTTTGTTTAACAATTTTTCATCTGTACCAAGGCTAAATAAATGCTGATTAAATTGCATCTAATCTAAATAATGGTTTCAGATGTCACTGAGGATCTTTAACATGAGCACATTGGACAAAGATGTATAAGAAATCATTTCTATTCATTTGGAATTGCATAAGAGATAAGTATAACACCTTAGAACAAAATTCAATACAGACATCTGATTATGGAATAAAGGAAGAGAGAGAGATGCTTTATAGTAAACAGAGTTCTATGCTTGAGTACTTGAGCTTGAGCTGCATATTTTTGACATTTATGAGATGAATCACTTTTCACAGATAACTTATCATCTCAAATCTTTGTATCTTTGCCAGTAAAACTGGAATTACAACACCTCACCAGAATTATATACCTCACAGGATTATACTGAGGATTAATGTAGTTTATGTACATCAAAGTGATGTGAAAATTTGTAAATACTATACAAATGAGAGCTTTTCCAACTGAGTTTCCCAGTAAACTCGAATGGATTTCACAAATAACTTTTGTAGTGAAGTAAAAAATAGTTGATTTTCCTAAATGAATATTGTCATATCTGTTATTTGTTGGGAAGATTGATATTCCTAGTTTACTCATTCACCAATGTTTATATAACAAGGCTTGAAGATGAGCAGCTTCTGTGGAAATTTTCATCATTCCTTAATACAGACAGCACAAGTAGAATGGCCATGTTATCTGTTAAACATTTGTTGAGTATCTATCATGTGCACAGCACTTCTCAGGTTTTAGAGAAGACATAAAAAGGTCTGAGATCTGATTGAATAACCATAACTATATTGATATGATTCTTACACAGGTTATCTATTATTATCTAATTTTCAAATCCAGTTCACACATTTCAGTTCCTGTTTTCTTTGATCTCCCCATCGTATTTGTCACTATTGAGTTTCCCCTCCTTCATGAAACTATCCCTTCCCTTGGTTTCTAGAAAATAACTCTCTTGGTTATTCATCTCAGTGACCTTTGCTTGCCTCTTTGAATGTATTGTAGGTTATGGCACTGACCTTCTCCAATTTTACATACCACCATGATGATCTCATTAATTTCCATACCTCTGCTAACTATACATTGATAACTCCCCCATTATATATCTCTAGCTAGAATCTTCTAAATTCAGTTCTTAATTTCTAATTACCTAATAGACCTATCTTCCTCATTTTGTTCCATGAGAACCTCAAGATCCCATTTAAAATTCCCCCTCTCTTAAACAATCTACTTTTAATACTCCATTCCTTATGTCACTCGAGGGCACCACCCTCAGCCCAATAATCCTTGCTACAAATTTCTAGCTCCATGCAGGCAGGGACTATTTCTTGGTTTCTCAACCCCATATTCTGAGCACCAAGCACTGTGCCTGACATAGCAGGTGCTCAATAAAAATTAAAGAATGAATGAATATTTGAATGAATGAAATAAAGAATCATCAACACTTTGCTTTCCTCACTCTCCATATGTAACCAGGTATTAAGTCCTACCGATCCTATCTATGAAACATCTCTTATATCCATCCTTTCTTCTCTATTTTCCCTTACTTTAGTTTATACCCTCAGACAGTCATAGTTAAAATTCAAACTTGAATACTTATTACTTATATACTGGGCTAATTACTCAGTGTCTCTTAACCTAAGTTAATCCATCTAAAAAATAGCAATCTCATACAATAGTTGTGATGATGAAATAAAAAGTAACCATCATAATGATGTCAGCAGGATGGCAGATTAGGAAACCCTGGACCCTCCTTTCCCAACAAATACACCAATTTAGCAACAATTCACTGACAAATTCCCTTTGTAAGAAATCCAGAAATTAACTGAAAGGCTCATGCACTTCAGGTGAACATGAAACCAGATTCACTGAAGTTGGTAGGGAGGCTGAGGATATCCTCTCACCAGGGGCCCTGTACCTTGTGCAGTAACACAGGATCAGAAAGAGACCCCTGAGCTCCAAGCTTCTCCCAGGGTATGGAGGTGATTGGTCCTAATATAGAGTAACCCAACTTTTCCAAGAGGGCTACACAGAAGACTGGTTTCTGTATTGCCAGTCTTGGAGCTCTGACTGATATGGTATAGTCTAGACATCTGAGGAATAATAGAGGTAGCAGCTTGGACTAGTAATACCATAGAGCCTTCACCCTGCTCAGCATTGAGTGAATGTATGAAAAATCCCAGCTCTCAGCTATTCTCTGAGGAAAGAGCTGATCCATGTGTCTAGCATCCTAACTTCTCCAAGGCTGTCCAAAGAATTAGCATCCATTTTGCCAGTCTTAGAATTCTGATGGGTCAGGCAGTCTACATACCTGGGAAAGAACAGACAAGGCAGAATGGACTGGTAGTTGCTGTATGTCTTCCCCCTGTTCAGGACAGAGAGAGCCAATAAAAAATCCAAGCCCTCAGCTTCCCTGCTGAGGAGGGCAAGAGTTGCTCCATGTGTCCAATACCCCAACTTCTCCAGGCCTATGCAAAGAAGAGGGATCTGACTTGCCAGTCTTGGAGGTTTGACAGGTCTTGCATAGTCTAGATGCCTGGTGGAGAATAGAGATAGAGGTATAAATTCCTAGACACCATAGAGCCTCCCACCTGCTCAACAAAGAGCAAGCAAAAAAATAAAATAAAATAAAAAACTCATAGCTGCCTGGTTGAGAATAGAGATAGAGGTATAAATTCCTAGACACCATAGAGCCTCCCACCTGCTCAACAAAGAGCAAGCAAAAAAATAAAATAAAATAAAAAACCCATAGCTGCCTGCTTCTCCCTGAGGAGAAAAAGAGTTGACAAAGGTCCCCAAAATCACTGGTTAGGCTGATTGGGTGGGGTCTTCTCCACTACAAGGTCAGTACATAAAGAATGAGAGAAGAGCCTACTTTGTCTAATGTACAGACACCAATACAGATACAAGGAAAATGAAGTATCAGGCAAAGAGGTTTCAAACAAAGAAGCAAGGTAAATCTCCAGAAATAAAAACCTATTGAAATGGAGTTATGTGATTTATGTGATAGATAATTCAAAATAACTATCATAAAGAGGCACACAAAGTTCAATAAAACAATGCATGAACAAAATAAGAATTTCAACAAAAAGATATAAAATATTTTAAAAACAAAACAAAAATCATGGAGTTGAAGAATACAATTACTATACTGAAAAACTGACTAGAGGGGTTTGACATCAGACTGAATCAAGCAGAAGTAAAGATCACTGAACTCAAAGAGAAGTCATCACACTCAAGGACCAAAAAGAAAAAAGAATGAAACAGAGTGAATAAAGCTTAAAGGGCTTATGGTACATCAACAAGATGACCAATTACACATTATGGGAGTCACAGAAGGAGGAGAGAGAGAGGACCAAAAAGTGTTTCAAGGAATAACGACAGAAAACTTCTGAAATCATGGGAAGAAAATTGACATCCAGATCCAAGATGTCCAAATTACACTAAAAAAGATGAATCTAAAGAAATCCGCATCAAGACACATTATAATCAAATTTCCAAAAGTCAAAGACAAAAACAGAATTTTGAGAGAAGCAAGAGAAATACAAGTCTTTATAGGAGCCCCATAAATATATCAGTGGATTTTTAAGCAGAAACCTTGCAGGTCAGAAGTACTGGGAAAAAACTGCCAACCAAGAATACTATACTCAGCAAAGCTCTACCTCAAAAATGAAGGAATGATAAAGAATTTCCCAGACCAAAAAAAAAAAAAAAAAAAGCTGAGAGTTCATCACCACTCAATCTACCTTACAAGAAATGCTAAAAGGCATTCTTCAAATTGAAACAAAAGGATGCTAAAAAGGAGCACAATAACATAAGAAAGTATGAAACTCGTTGGTGAAGGAGAATATATACACAAACAGAATTCTGAATTACTATAATGGTGGTCAGTTAAGCAATTTTAATTCTACAATAAAAGTGAAAAGGCAAATTAATTTAAAATGCATATAAATAAAATATGTTAAAAGATACATAATATAAAAAATGTAAATTGTGACAACAATAACAAAGAGTGTGTGGACAGGAGAATTTAAAGTGTAGAGCTTTTGTATGTGCTTGGACTTGAGTTTTCAGTTTAAAACGGACTGTTATAAAGATATATTCCATAAGCACAGTGAAACAACAGCAACAAAAATACCTATACAAGTTACACAAAGAAAAGGAGAAAGGAATCAAAGCACATAAATACCAAAAAAAAATGCAAAACAAAAATACAAACTCACCCACAAAGGAAGATGGCAAGAGTGGAAGAGAGGAACAAAAGAAATACAAGACCAACAGAAAAATATTAACAAAATGGCCATACTAAATGCTTTCATATCAATAATTACTTTAATGGAAATTGGTTCACCTCTCCAATAGAAATACATAGTATGGAAGAATAAATTTAAGAGGAAAAAAAAAAGACCCAATTACATGCTGTATAAAGAATTACACTGTATATTTAAGGACACACATAGGTTGAATGTGAAAGAAGGGAAAATGTATTCCGTGAAACTGGCTATGAAAAGAGCAGTGGTGGGGGCTTCCCTGGTGGCGCAGTGGTTGAGAATCTGCCTGCCAATGCAGGGGACATGGGTTCGAGCCCTGGTCTGGGAAGATCCCACATGCCACGGAGCAACTGGGCCCGTGAGCCACAATTACTGAGCCTTCGCGTCTGGAGCCTGTGCTCTGCAACAAGAGAGGCCGCGATGGTGAGAGGCCCGCGCACTGCGATGAAGAGTGGTCCCCACTTGACACAACTAGAGAAAGCCCTCGCACAGAAACGAAGACCCAACACAGTCATAAATAAATAAATAAATAAATAAAAGAACGTGAATTTCTTAAAAAAAAAAAAAAGAGCAGTGGTGGCTAGACGTATATCAAACAAAATAGACTTTAAGTCAAAGAAATACCACAAGAGATAAAGAAGGATATTATATAATGATAAAAGAGTCAATTCACCAGGAGGATATAATAATTATAAATATATTTGTAAATCCAACATAAGAACACCTAAATACATAAAGCAAACATTGACCAAAATGAAAAGAAGGATATAAAGCATAACAAAAAATACTAGGAGACATCAATACCCAACTTTTAATAATGGATAGGACATCCAGACAGAAAATCAATAAGAAAACAGATGACTTGAACAACACAATAGATCAAATGTATCTAAGAGATATGTGCCAAACATTCCATCCCACAGCAACAAAACATATTTCTCCAGGATATTCACATAATAGGTCACAAAACAAGCCTTAAAAAATTAACAATATTAAAGTCAGATCAACTATCTCTTCTAACCACAGTGGAATGAAACTAGAAATCCATAAGAGATGAAAAATGGAAATTCACAGATATGTGTTAATTAAAGAACACACACTAGAAAAACCATTGGGTCAAAGAAGAAATCAAAAAGAAATTTAGAAAATACATTGAGACAAATGAAGATAAAACTCTACATTGCAAAATGGATGTAGTAACATAAGTACTACATTAAAAAAAAGAAGAAAGGTCTCACACAACCTAACTTTATACCTCCAGGAATAAGATAAAGAAGAAAAAACTAAGCTAAAAGTTAACAGAAGGAAATAATTAACAAAGAATAGAGCAGAAATAAGTGAAATAAAAATCAGAAAAACAATAGAAAAAATCAACAAAACTAAGAGTCAGTTTTTGACAAGATAAAGAAAATTGGAAAATGCTTATATGTGAAGAAAAAAAAAGAAAGACAAATGAGTAAAATCAGAAATGAAAAAGAGACATAACAATTGATGACATAGAAATAAAAAAGATCTTAAGAGATTACTGTGAACAACTATATATCAACAAACTGAATAATGTAGAAGATATGGATACTTTCTTAGAAATATGCAACCTATCAAAATTAAACCATGAATAAATAATAAGTCTGAACGTACCTAATACCTGGTAGGGAGATTAAAACAGTAATCAAAACCCTCTCAACAATAAAAATTTCAGAACCAGAATATTTCATTAGTGAATTCTACAAATTTTTAAAAGAGAACTAACACTGATATTTGTCAAACTCTTCCAGAAAACTGAAGAGGAGAAAACACTTCCAATGTCACTTTACAAGGCCAGTATTACTCTGATACCAAAGACAGACAAACACAACACAGGACAATAAAACTATCAGCCAATATCCCTGATGAACACAGTTACAAAAATCTTCAACAAAATAATAGCCCACCCATTCCAACAGCACACTGAAGGGATCATACACCATGACCAAGTGGGACTTACCCCTGAGATGACAGAATGGTTCACATATGAAAATCAAGTAATATGATAGAAGATGTTAACATAATAAAGAATTAGTGAGCTCACCCCATCTTACATAAACACCATAATCACAACCAACTGCTGAACAGCCATTGACAAAAAAATGCTGGAACCTACCAAAAAAAGATACCCTACATCCAAAGGCAAAGAAGAAGCCACACAAGACAGTAGAAGGGGTGCAATCTCAATAAAATCAAATTCCATACCCACTGAGTGGGTGACACACAAACTGGAAGACAATTATACCACAGAAGTTCTGCCACAGGAGTGAAATTCCTGAGCCCCATGTTAGGCTTCCCAGCCTGAGTATCCGGCAATGGGAGGAGGAAACCCCAGAGAATCTGGTTTTGAAGGCCAGTGGAGTTTGATCTCAGGAATTCCACAGGGCTGGAGGAAGGAGAAACTCCACTCTTGGAGGGTGCACACAAGGTTGTGTGTGCACCAGGACCCAGGGAAAAAAGCAGTGACCTCATAAGAGACTGGGCCAGACCTACCTGCTAGTATTGTAAGGTCTCCTGCAGAGGTGGGGGGCAGCTGTAGCTCAAAGGGGGGACAAAGACACTGGAAGTGGCAGATCTGGAAGTACTCATTGGCATGAGCCCTCCCGGAGGCTGCCATTAGCCCCACCCTACAACCTATAGGCTCCAGTGTTGGGATGCCTCAGACCAAAAAGCCACCAGGGCAGGAACACAGCCCTACCCATCAGCAGACAATCTTCTAAAAGTCTTCCTGAGCACAGCCCTGCCCACCAGAGAGAAAAGACCCACTTCTGCACACCAGCACACAGGAACCAACCCCTCCCATCAGGAAGCCTCCACAAGACTCTTTGACAGCCTCATCCACCAGAGGGCAGACAACAGAAGCAAGAAGAACTACAACCCTGCAGACCACAGAATGGAAACTGTAACCACAGAAAGTTAGAAAAAATGAGATGGCAGAGGAATATGTCTGAGATGAAGGAAAAAGATAAAACCTCACAGGAACAATTAAGTGAAGAGGTTGATAGGCAACCAACTAGAAAAAAAATTCAGGATAATGATAGTGAAGATGATCCAAGATCTCAACAAAGAATGGAGGCAAGGATTGAGAAGATGCAAGGAATATTTAATACAACCACGAAGAACTAAAGAACAAACTAACAGAGATGAACAATACAATAAATGAAATGAAAAATATACTAGAAGGAATCAATAGCAGAATAACTGAGGCAGAATAATGGATAAGTGACCTGGAAGACAGACAGAATAGTGGAAATCACTGCCACAGAACAGAATAAAGAAAAAAGACTGAAAAGGAATGAAGACAGTCTAAGAGACTTCTGGGGCAACATTGAACACACCAACATACACATCATAGGGGTTCCAGAAGGAGAAGAGAGAGAACAAGGATCTAAAAAAATGTTTGAAGAGATAACACCAGAAATTTCCCTAACATGAGAAAGGAAATAGCCATCCAAGTCCAGGAAGCACAGAGAGTCCCGGGCAGGATAAACCCAAGGAGGAACCCACTGAGACATATAATAATCAAATTGACAAAAATTAAAGACAAAGAAAAAATATTAAAAGCAGCAAGGGAAAAGCAACAAATACCATACAAGGGAACTCCAATAAGGTTATCAGCTGATTTCTCTGCAGAAACTCTGCAGGCCAGAAGAGAGTGGCACAATATATTTAAAGAGATGAAAGGGAAGAACCTACAACCAAGAATACTCTCTCAGCAAGGCTCTCATTCAGATTTGATGGAGAAGTCAAAAGCTTCACAGACAAGCAAAAGCTAAGAGATTCAGCACCACCAGACCAGCTTTGCAACAAATGCTAAAGGAACTTCTCTAAGCGGAAAAAGAAAAGGCCACAACTAGAAACAGGAAAATTACAAATGGGGAAGCTCACCAGTAAAGCAAACATAAACATAAACATAAAAGGTAAGAAATTATCCACACACAAATATGATATCAAAACCAGCAATTGTGAGAAGAGGTGAGCCCAAATGCAGGATATTGGAAATGCATTTGAAATTAAAAGACAAGCAATTTAAAACAATCTTGTTTACATACAGAATGCTACATCAAAATCTCATGGTAACTTCAAAGTGAAATTTTACAGTAGATACACACACAAAAAAAGAAAAAGGAATCCAAACACAGCACTAAACTTAATCATCAATTTACAAGATAACAAAAGAGGAAGGGAAGAAAAGAGATCTACAAAAACAAATCCAAAACAATTAACAAAGTGGCAATAAGAAAAAACATATTGATAATTACCTTAAATGTAAACAGATGAAATACACTAACCAAAAGACATAGACTGGCTGAATGGATACAAAAACAAGACATGTGTATATGCTGTCTACAAGAGACCCACTTCAGTTCTAGGGACACATACAGACTGAAAATGAGGGGATGGAAAAAGATATTCTATGCAAAAGGAAATCAAAAGAAAGCTGGATTAGCAATACTCATATCAGACAATATAGACTTTAAAATAAAGACTGTTACAAGACACAAAGAAAGACACTACATAATGATTAAGGGATCAATCAAAGAAGAAGATATAACAATTATAAATATATATGCACCCAACATAGAAGTACCTCAATATATAAGGCAAATACTAACAGCCATGAAGGGAGAAATCAACAGTAACACGATAATAGTGGGAGATCTTAACACTGCACTTTCATCAATGGACAGATCATCCAGACAGAAAATCAAAAAGGAAACACAGGCCTTAAATGACACATTAGACCAAATGAACTTAATTGATATTTATACAATATTTATACAATTATAATTTATACAATTATTCCATACAAATGCAGCAGAATACACATTCTTCTCAAGAGCACATAGAACATTCTCCAGGATTGATCACATGCTGGGGCACAAAGCAGCCTAGGTAAAATTAAGAAAACTGAAATCATATCAAGCATCTTTTCCAACCACAACACTATAAGATTAGAAATAAACTACAAGGAAAAAAAAACCCGTAAAAAACACAAACACGTGGAGGCTAAACAATATGCTAACAAACAACCGATGTATCACTGAGGAAATCAAAGAGGAAATCAAAAAATACCAAGAGACAAATGAAAATGAAAGCAAACCCTCCAAACCCTATGGGACCCAGCAAAAGCAGTTCTAAGAGGGAAGTTTACAGCAATACAATCTTACCTCAGGAAAGAAGAAAAATCAAAAATAAACAACCTAACTTTACACCTAAAGCAACTAGAGAAAGAAGAACAAACAAAACCCAAAGTTAGCAGTTGGAAAGAAATCATAAAAATCAGAGAAGAAATAAATGAAACAGAAAAAAAAAAGAAAACAAAAGATCAATTGAACTAAAAGCTGATTCAAAGGAAAAAATAATCAAAATTGACAAATCTTTAGCCAGACTCATGAAAAAAAAAAGAGGGAGAGGGCTCAAATCAATAAAGTTAGAAATGAAAAAGGAGGTTACAACTGATGCCGCAGAAATACAAAGGATCATAAGACACTACTACAAGCAACTGTATGCCAATAAAATGGACAACCTGGAAGAAATGGACAAATTTGTAGAAAGGTACAATCTCCCAAGACTGAAACAGGAAGAAATAGAAAAATATGAACAGACCACTCACAAGTACTGAAATTGAAACAGTGATTAAAAAACTCCCAACAAAAAAAGTCCACAACAGATGGCTTCACAGGTGATTTCTATCAAACATTTAAAGAAGGCTAACACCTATCCTTCTCAAACTCTTGCAAAAAATTGCAGAGGAATGAATACTCCCAAAGTCATTCTATGCAGCCAACATCACCCTGATACCAAAACCAAAGATACCACCCACAGGAAAAGAAAATTATAGACCAATGTCACTGATGAACATAAATGCAAAAATCCTCAATAAAATACTAACAATTTGAATCCAACAATACATTAAGAGGATCAGACACCCTGATCAATTGGGATTAATCCCAGGGATGCAAGGATTTTTCAATATCCACAAATCAATCAGTGTGATACACCACATAAACAAATTGAAGAAGTAAAAATATTATTTCATATTTTCATTTCAATAGATGCAGAAAAACCTTTTGACAAAGTTCAACACCCATTTATAATAAAAACTCTCCAGAAAGTGGGCACAGAGGGAACATACCACAACATAATAAAGGCCATATATGGCAAACCTACAGCTAACATCATACTCAACTGTGAAAAGCATTACCACTAAGATCAGGAAGAAGACAAGGATGTCCACTTTTGTCACGTTTATTCAGCATAGTTTTGGAAGTCCTAGCCAAGGCAATCAGAGAAGAAAAAGGAATACAAATTGGAAAAGAAGAAGTAAAACTGTCACTGTTTGCAGATGACATGATACTACACATCGAAAATCCTAAATATACTATCAGAAAACTACCAGAGCTCATCAATGAATTTGGTAAAGTTGCAGGATACAAAATTAATACACAGAAATCTCTTGCATTTCTATACACTAACAATGAAAGATCAGAAAGATAAATTAAGGAAACAATCCCACTTACCATCACATTAAAAAGAACAAAACACCTAGGAATATACCTACCTAAGGAGACAAAAGACCTGTACTCAGAAAACTGTAAGACACTGATGGAAGAAATCAAAGATGACACAAACAGATGGAAACATATACCATATTCTTGGATTGGAAGAATCAATATTGTCAAAATGACAATACTACCCAAGGCAATCTACAGATTTAATGCAATCCTTATCAAATTACCAGTGGCATTTTTCACAGAACTAGAACAAAAAAATATTAAAATTTGTATGGAGACACAAAAGACCCTGAATATCCAAAGCAATCTTGAGAAAGAAAAATGGAGCTGGAGGAATCAGGCGCCCTGACTTCAGACTATATTACAAAGCTACAGTAATCAAGACAGTATGTTATTGACACAAAAACAGAATTATAGATCAATGCAGCAGGATAGAAAGCCCAGAAATAAGCCCACACAGCTATGGCCAATTAATCTATCACAAAAGAGGCAAGAATATAAAATAGAGGAAAGAAAGTCTCTTCAATAAATGGTGCTGGGAAAACTGGACAGCTACATGTAAAAAAATGAAATTAGAACACTCTTTAACACCATACACAAAAATAAACTCAAAATGCATTAAAGACCAAAATGTAAGACTGGATACTATAAAAGTCTTAGAGGAAAACAAGCAGAACACTCTTTGACATAAATCACAGCAAGATCTTTTTTGATCCACCTCCTAGAGTAATGGAAATAAAAGCAAAAATATACAAATAGGAACTAATTAAACTCGAAAGCTTTTGCACAGCAAAGGAAAACATAATCAAAACGAAAAGACAACCCACAGAATGTGAGAAAACATTTGCAAACAATGCGACCAACAAGGGATTAGTCTCCAAAGTTTACAAAGAGCTCATGCAGCTCAATATCAAAAACAAACAAACAAACAACAAAATCAAAAAATGGGTGGAAGATCTAAATAGACATTTCTCCAAAGAAGATATATAGATGGCCAAGAGGCACATGAAAAGATGCTCAAAATCACTAATTATTAGAGAAATGCAAATCAATACTACAATGAGGTATCACCTCACACTGGTCAGATGGCCATCATCAAAAAATCTGCAAACAATAAATGCTGGAGAGGGTGTGGAGAAAAGGGAAACCTCCTACACTGTTGGGGGGAATGTAAATTGCTACAGCCACTATGGAGAACAGTATGGAGGTTCCTTAAAAAACTAAAAATAGAGCTAACCATGTAATCCAGCAATCCCACTCCTGGGCATATATCTGGAGAAATACATGGTTCGAAAGGATACATGTACCCCAATGTTCATGGCAGCACTGTATACAATTGCCAAGACATGGAAGCCACCTAAATGTCCATCAACAGATGAATGGATCAAGAAGATGTGGTACAGGGCTTCCCTGGTGGCGCAGTGGTTGAGAATCTGCCTGCCAATGCAGGGGACACGGGTTCAAGCCCTGGTCTGGGAAGATCCCACATGCCATGGAGCAACTAGGCCCGTGAGCCACAATTACTGAGCCTGCACGTCTGGAGCCTGTGCTCCACAACAAGAGAGGCCGCAATAGTGAGAGGCCCATGCACCACGACGAAGAGTGGCCCCCACTTGCCACAACTAGAGAAAGCCCATGCACAGACACGAAGACCCAACACAGCCATAAATAAATAAATAAATAAATAAATAAATAAATAAATAAATAAAATTTAAAAAAAAGAAAAAGGAAAAACCTGTATCATACAAGATTTGGAAAGCAGAAACCTTAAAAAAAAAAAAAAGAAGATTTGGTACATATATACACTGGAATATCACTCAGCTATTAAAAAGAATGAAATAATGCCATTTGCAGCAACATGGATGGACCTGGAGATTATCATACTAAGTGAAGTAAGTCAGACAGAGAAAGACAAATATCATATGATATCACTTATATGCTGAATCATAAAAAAATGATACAAATGAACTCATTTACAAAACAGAAACAGACTCAAAGACTTAGAGAATGAACTTATGGTTACCAGGGTTGAAGGGTGGAGGAGAGGGATAGATTGGAAGTTTGGGATTGACATGTACACACTACTATATTTAAAATAAAATGCCTTTCCATGAAAAAAAAACATAATAAAGAATTGAAATCACATAATCATCTCAATAGATGCATAAATGTTGCTTAACCAAATTCAACAACATTTCACACTAAAGAATCTCAAAACCTAGAATAGAAGAAGTGCATTTCAACATAACAAAGGTTATATATGAAAAGTCCATTGCTGTACTCATACACAATTATGAAAAACTGTCCTTCCCTTAAGATCAGGAAAAAAACAAGATGTTTAGTCTCACCACTTATATTGAAAACAATACTGGATATCCTAATCAGAACAATTAGGCAAGAAAAAGAAATAAAAAGCATCAAAACCATAAAGGAAGAAGCAAAATTGTACCTGTTTGCATATGACATGATCTTATATGCAAAAAAACTTTTAAATCTGTTTTTTTTTAACTGTTAGACTTAATAAATAAATTCAGTAAAGTTGCAGGATAAAAAAATCAACATACAAAAATAAGTTCCATTATAATACTCTAACCGTGAACTATCTAAAGGAAAATTAGGATAACAATCCCATTCACAATAGCACAAAAAATAATAAAACACTTAGTAATAAAGTTAATTAAGAAGGTAAAAAAAACTGTGTCTCTATACACTAATAATGAGCTATCAGAAAGAGAAATTAAAAATCAATCCCATTTACAATTGCATAAAAAAGAATAAAATACGTAGTAATAAACATAACCAAGAAGGTGAAATATCTGTACAGTGAGAACTATAAGACATTAAAAAAGGAAATGAAGAAGATGCAAATAAATGGAAAAATATCCCATGCTCATGGATTGGAAGAATTAATATTGTTAAAATGTCCATGCTACCCAAGGCAATCTACAGATTCAATATGGTCCCTATCAAAATTTCAATGGTATTTTTCACAGAAATAGAACAAACAATTCTAAAATTCGTATGGAGTCACAAAAGATGCTGAATATCCAAAGAAATCTTGAGAAAGAACAATGCTGGTTATATCACATTCCCTGATTTCAAACTATATTATAAAGCTATAATAATCAAAAGAGTGTGGTATTGGCATAAAAAGACACATACATCAATTAATTTGTAAGAAAGGAGCCAAGAATATAAAATGGGGAAAGAACAGTATTTTCATTAAATGTTGGGAAAACTGGATAGCCTCCTGCAATGAATGAAACTGGACCACTATCTTACACTGTACACAAAAATTTACTCAAAATGGATTAAAGACTTGAATGTAAGACATGAAACTATAAATTTCTAAAAAAAAAAAAAAAAAGAAAAGGTGGTAACCTGACTTCCATTTATCTTAGTCATATATTTGTGGATCTGACTCCAAAGGCAAGGGAAACAAAAATGAACAAGTAGGATTATATCAAACTAAAAAGCTTTGGCACAGAAAAGAAAACCATCATCAAAATAAAAGGCACCATAATGAATGGGAGTAGGTATTTGCAAATTATGCATCTGATAAGGCGTTAATATCTAAAATATATAAAGAAACTGTAGAACTCAATATCAAAAAAACCACCCAATTAAAAAATAGGGAGAAGATCCGAATAGACATTTTTCCAAAGAAGACATACAAGGGCCAACAGGCACATGAAAAGATGTTCAACATCACTAATTATTAAAGAAATTAAACCTACAATGAGATATTGCTTCACACCTGTTAGAATGGTTATTATCACAAAGACAAAAAATAACAAATGTTGGACATGATGTGGAGAAAAGTAAACTGTCATACACTGTTGGTGGAAATATAAATTTGTGCAGCCACTATGGAAAACAGTATGAAGGTTTCTTAAAAAATTAAAAATAGAACTACCATATCATCCATCAATTTTGCCTCTAAGTATTTATCTAAAGAAAATGAAAACACTAATTCAAAAAGATATATGCACCCCCGTGTTCATTGTAGCATTATTTACAACAGTTAAGACATGGAAACAACCCAAATGTCCATCAATGGATGAATGGATAAAGAAAATGTTTTATCTATATATCGATAGATAGATAGATAGATAGATAGATGATAGATAGATAGATAGATAGATAGATATAGATATATATAGATATATAGATATATAGATATGCAACAGAATATTATTCAGCCATAAAGAATGAAACTTGCCATATGGATGGACCTCAGGGCATTATGCAAAATGAAATATGTTAGACAGAAAAAAATAAATACCATATGATCGTACTTATATATGGAATTTGAAAACAAACAAAAAAAAACAAAAAAATGAGCTCATGGATATAGTGAACATATTGGTGGCTGCCTGGGGGTGGGGGCAAAATAGGTGAAGGGGGTCAAAAGGTACAAATTTACAGTTACAAAATGTATGTAATGGGGTTGTAGTGTACAGCATGGTGACTATAGCTAATAATATAATACTGTATTGAAGATTTGAAAGTTGCTAAAAGTAAATCTTAAAAGTACCTAACACAAGAAAAAAGAATTTGTAACTATGTATGGTGATAGATGTTAACTAGGTTTATTGTGGTGACCATTTTGCAATATATACAAATATCAAATCATTATGTTCTATACCTGAAATTAATGCTATATGTCAATTATACCTCAATAAAACAAACAGGAAATCCTATAGCAAACTTCATCACTAATGGTATAAAATTATAAGCAGTACCACTAAAATTAATATCAAAATAATGTCACTGCCCACTTCCACTGCAACTATTACACACTGTGCTAGAATTTGTAGGTAATATAATAAGAAAAGAAAAATAGTTGCATATGGATTTGAAAGATGCATTTTATTGTATGTAAATTTTACAGCAAAAGAAAACAAACTGTTTTCTGAGTTCTAGTTAATGATATTCACACTGAAGTATTTTGGAAAAGTACTAATGCCTGCAATTTACTTTGAAACTGCACCAAAAACAACAAAAAAAGATATATTTATAGAAAGACAGAAGGGTTGATAGATGGATAGATATGAGATAAAACAACTATAGTGAAATGTTAATTAATATTGATGGGTGTAAGGTGGATATATAGTGATTCACTGTAAAACCCATTCAAATGTGCTGTATGTTTGGAAATGGTTCATAATGAAATATTGTAAAAATTAATATAGAAACCTAAAGTTTTTTAAGTGTATGTAAGACAATTTTGATAAAACCAAAAAGCACTGGGAGCAGAAAGGGAGTAATATGCTAAAAATGCTTCTTATAAAATTTTGTAATTGAAAAAGTGTGCTATTTGTACAGGACAGACACAGATTAATGAAACAGAATAGAGAACAGATATAAATATAAGTATATATGGGAGCTTGAAAGCAGCATTTCCAATCAGTGGAGAAAGATGTACAGTTCAATAATTAGTGTTGCTACGATTGTCTTTTTTACCCGCTGGGGAAAAGTAGAAATATATTCCTATTTCAGATCATACATATGATATAAATTCCAGCTGCATGTTTTAAAAATTAAATTAAAAGCAATTAACAAGTATTAAAAAGCAAAAACACACAACTATTGGGGGAAAAATATAGGAGACTGGTCATTAGGCTCTCAGGAAATAACAAGATTTCTTTGACAAGGCACGAACAAATTTAAAAAAAAAACTCTGACCACGCCAAAAAATAAATTATATATGAAAAGAGACACTGAAAACTTTATTAAAGGACTCAAAACATACTTGGAAAGGATATTTACTACATATACAAAAGACAAATTAGAAGTACTCAGAATTTTAAATGGACTTAAGCAAAAAAAAAAACAAACAAACAATAGAAAAACAAAGGGTGCAATAAATGAGAAATGCTCAGGAGAAAATTTTACTGAATGGCCAGTAAAAGTAAAACAAAATACTAATCTCTAGAAATCAGAGAAATGAAAATTAAAATAGTAGTAAAATACCACTTCTCAGCTACCAAATAGGTAAAAAGAAAATTGGTTATGAAAAAAAAGTGTTGAGGATGTAAAAAAAAAATGAACTCTCCATGCTATTGACCAGAATATAAATTGGTATAACTGCTTTAGACAGCAACTTTAAAATATCTAATAGAAATGAATACTATCATCCCCTAAACCCATAAATTCTTCCAGCAGTTAAATACTCTACAGAAACTTTTGCATTTGTGCAACAAAAAATATGTACATAGGGCCACTGCCCTTAATAGTAACAAGTAGAATTAACCTATGTGTTCTTCAACAGGGGAATGAGTAAGTAAACTGTATTTGTTCAAGGAATTACTACATAGCAGTTGAAAAAGGGAAGGAAACAAGAACAAAGAGGCCTTCAATCTTATTTGTAATGAACTATTGGTTTATATAAATATCGGAGGCACAAAGAAGAAAATGTTAACATTTGTTAACTCTGGGACTCATCATGTACATGGATGCTTATTACACTATTCAGTTATTTCCTATAATTTTAAACATTTTTTAATTGGCCACAAGATAAAGAAAACAAAGAGGAAAAGAGAATATCATAAATCCTTGTAAGAAACACTTTATCTCTTCTCCTGGGCCATTTTTCCATCTACTCTGTTACTTACCCTCCCTGCTCAATCAATCCATTTCTCACTCAAACACTCTTAATCCATTTGTCAAATGACCTGAATGCAAAGTACGGCAGGGAGCTTTCTAAAGAAACTGAGCAAGACAAAGAATAGGCACTGTTTGATATCTTTGCCTTCTTCTGTGAACATTTACCCTTAAAACATAGAACACAATAAGATGTATACCAAACATTTAAATGCAGCATTTTTTTTTTAATTTTTTATTTATTTATTTATTTATGGCTGTGTTGGGTCTTCATTTCTGTGCAAGGGCTTTCTCTAGTTGCGGCAAGTGGGGGCCACTCTTCATCGCGGTGCGCGGGCCTCTCACCATCACGGCCTCTCTTGTTGCGGAGCACAGGTTCCAGATGCGCAGGCTCAGTAATTGTGGCTCACGGGCTTAGTTGCTCCGCAGCATGTGGGATCTTCCCAGACTAGGGCTCGAACCCGTGTCCCCTGCATTGGCAGGCAGATTCTCAACCACTGCGCCACCAGGGAAGCCCCTAAATGCAGCATTTTTAATAATCTAAAACTAGAGGCAAACAAGTCATATAAAAATAATACTGTTGTCTAGATTCAGTAAATATATATATATAGGAAAAATTTTTAATGAAAATTGACCCAATTATGCAAATTATTATTTTAATAATGTAGTACTACAATATAATGTTATTATGCAAAACAATATAGTTTGGAAGATTAAAGAAATGACTGTAATAAAGTGCTTGAATGTATTTGGCAAGAGAAGTGTTTTAAATTTTGTCTAAAAAATATTTCCCTAGATATGCCTATATTTCATTGTACTACTCTGAAGACGTCAGCAAGTTAAAGATGATTAAGTACCAGAACATTCAAAATCATTTCTCAGATGCAATCATGTTTTCAAATATCCTCTGAGTATTATTTTCATTATTGAAGAAAAACCTTGAAATGTAAGGGAGGATAAGCAGTGCCATAGCCTATGTGTGGATATACCATTTTCAGTAATCTCTTATCTCCATGCCTCAAAAATGGCACGAAAACTAAACTTGACTCCAAAAGACTGAACAGAGAAGAAAATATTCCTCCACAAAAATGCACCACAAAATTTCAGTAAAACAAAATTTTAACCTAGCACATAAAAGATGTAGAATACCCTGCCTCTAACAAGCTAGCCAAAATTTCTGCATCTGACAAGCTGGTTAAATTTCTAAATAAAAGAGCAACCAGAAAGCTTCTTTCTCTTGATCTGCAATACTTTTCCAAATCTAATCTGAGTAGTTTGAATAAATGGAAGAATATTTACTCACTTCTTTAAATGAACTTGCATAATTTACATGAGAGAAAAATGTTAGATAGCAACTGAGGGAGTGTGACATTCTTGTGTTTCTTCCAAACTAAGCCATTTTCTAGGACATCTCAGGGATACAGGCCAGACACTACAAGGTCAAAAATGTGTTTTCTTCCAAAGGTGTGAGTGCTCAAAAGAATGATTCATGCCTTTGATGGGCCTTACAACCCCCTACCCCTAGTGTGTGTATATATATATTCTTCCTCTAAAATGAGAGAGGGTAATGCGTAGAAGTCAAGTGTATGAATACAAGAGAAGCTGAACCTCTCCTTCTCCTTCCTCATCCTGAAAAGTAATCATGACAGGGACAGAGCCTTTAAGGAATATTGGCCTAGAGGTTCTCTCAACACAATTGATTCCTATGACCTCTATCTATGCTCATCTAGAGCATGCTTTCCCACTGCTCTTTCAGGTACTCTCTACCTCATGGCTTATTTCCATCAAAGCATATATGTGCTCACATCTTTGTTTTAGTAAAACAAAATAAAACAAAAATTAACTTCTCCTTTAATCCTGCATCTGCCTCTAGATTATTCCTGCTCTTACTCTCTCATTCTCCTTTCCTTGACAGCCAAGCTCTTTTCAATAGCATACATTAGTTATCTTAAATTCATGGATTCTGCCTCCATAGTTGCACTAAAACAACTTTGGCAAAAGTTACCAATAACTTCCTTGCTGCTAAATTCATGGTTGTATTTCATTTCTTACCCTTTATGAGCTCTCTGATATGTAAGTCCCTTCTAGTCAAGTCCTTTGGCTTCTATCACATTATTCTCTCCAGTTATTCCTCCTACCTCTCTGGTCACTCCTTGATCTCATTCACTAGTAACTCTTCTACCTCCCATTGTCCCTAACCAATTACAGCCTGCTGATTGAAACAATGGTTTCAGGTGGAATATGGTAGAATGAAAAATAGGACTGAGACAGGATACAAGAGTGAGGAGGATGAAAGAAAAATGTGTAAGGTCTAACATGTATATCTTACAAAGCTTCTAAAAATAAGGTGGGTTCTTTGATATGCTGAGTTCCTTTTAAGTCTGGGTCTAGTTTGTGAATAAATGTCTCAGAAACTAAGACCAAATTTTCCCAACTGCTTTTTTATGCATTCATTCATCTAACAAGCATTTACTGATTTTCCTATAATGTCCCAGATTTTGTACTAGGCACTTGGGGATAGAGAGATGAATAAGAAACAATTTCTGCTTTTCAAGGGGCATCATAAGAGAAACACTTTTAAAAGTTCAATAACGAATATATGTCAGTCACGTGATAGTCTTAAAATACAGCAGAGCCCCGGGAATTAAAAAGGTGGCAAGCCCTACTTTGGATGGGAAGTGGAATATCTAGGCTTCTCAAAAGAGGTAACTCTTGTACTGAGTCTAAGAGACAAGACGGTATTTGCCATTGAGGGAGTGATGGGGCAGAAGGGCAAGGTCAGGCAGAGTGAACACATGATCAAAGATACACAAGCATAGTGCATTAAGGGAGTCACCTACATTAATACATGAAAAAGGAATAAGGAGAATGGAAAACCACCATTAGAACAATACAATAATTGCTGAAGGCAGAATCCATGGACGTATGTTAAATTAGTTGGTGAAACAATAAGGAGAATGAGG
This sequence comes from Balaenoptera acutorostrata, assembly GCF_949987535.1. Taxonomy (NCBI): domain Eukaryota; kingdom Metazoa; phylum Chordata; class Mammalia; order Artiodactyla; family Balaenopteridae; genus Balaenoptera; species Balaenoptera acutorostrata. The sequence goes on from NC_080085.1 coordinate 76,101,081, forward strand.
ATATTTGTAGAGCTTCCAAGTACCTCCTCCAAAATATTTATTAATTACTGTGTTGGTTTTAGCATATGTGGACAAATTTTTTGATATCTCCCCTTCCAAGAGGTGGATCTTAATTCTCCTCCCTTTGAGTGTGGGCTGAACCTTGCCTCTAATGACAGAGTATGGAAAGGAGGAACTTGGCTGGTATCATCTTAACCAAGTTACCAGAGTTAACATTATCAGTGATAAATTATGCTGACATCTAACCTATGTCATGAGCACAATAATAATATCAACTGATAGTACCAGGTGTTCATGAAGTTCCAAGCACCATGCTAGTTGTTTTATTCATGCTAACTCATTTAATTCTTATACCATCCTATGAAGTAGACACTATCATTTGTCCTGTTTTACAGATGGCAGAATTGAGGCAAAGAGGGTTTAAGTAACTTCTTCAGGTTACACAGATATTTTGTGGTAATTAAAGGTTTGAAGCTAGGTAATGTTAACCATTATACTACCCTTCCTCCCCTATAGAGAATATGGCAGGGGTGGGGTGCAAATAGCCCTGCAATTCTGGAAATGTTGTTAATGGAATGTGTAGGCTGAAAGGTGGCCCAACTAGTTTTCTTCACCCATGATTTTGATCTTGTGTCACAAAAGAATCTTAGCTCTGCCCTCTCATCTTTATGGAGCTCAAGGTTTTGCTATAAGGTGTAATCAATTGGAAAGGATTCCCTAATAGTTTTCTATTTCTAAGTGACTAACATGTATTTAACTACCACAAAACATTTTCTACAGAGAACCAATTAGGTTCAATATTTCATGTGCCATATTAAGGATTTCTTGTCTAATTCTTTTTTCAAAGGGAGTCTTCTACTTATTTACATTTGCATCATGTGATATACATCATCTCAGAGAAGGTTGTTTTTATATCTATGATTTCACCTGTCACAGTGATTGAAGTAAAGAAATTCACATTGTCTAGAACTACTATTCTTTACAGTCTGAGGAAACAATAATGTCCTTTTTTATTAAAACATAATTGAAAACATAAAGCATTCTTTAGCAGCCAACTTACATATAACAGCTAATGAGAATACCAGTAATAATACTGGGCCATAAGCTAACAGCAATACAGGTAAATGTGATGTTATCTTAGCCAGGGGCTAATTACTCAATTTTTAAACTAATTTAAGGGTATTTTAGTAAATGGTTGTTTTAATAGTCCTAATGTGCTTCATTTTAATGTATTAGTCTGATATAAAAAACTATTTGCAACAGAAGAACTAGTAATGAGAAATGTACTTAATACTTTTGAAATAATCTATTAGAACATATTTTCTTGAATAACTGATTACATTTTTTGTTATACAACAAGAATAAGAAATTTTATGCAGTTAGGAAACTACTTTCCTTATTTATTTAAATTCCTTTACCACAAAACAGTTTCAATTAACTACAATGTTACAATTTCTGAAAACTTCTTCCCCCAAAAATATTGTATTAGGAGAATTCTCACTATCATTTATAATCAGCCACTACATTGTTTAAACAAACCAAATATTTTGTCAATACTTTTTTCTAAGAATATATCCCTAACCTTACTACTCAACCACTGCATATGCAAATACTGCTGCATACGTGGGGGTAGAAAGAATAGGGCAGAGAAAGAAGAGAACATTCCTTCTCCAAAATTTTAATTCTTTTTAGTGTAATCATCCAAAAAAAAAAAATCTACAAGTTCTTTTCCTCTATCTTTAAGGTAAACTACTACAGACAATGTAGTCATAGAAATTCTATAGAAAACTATCTTTTTGATGTTACTTTCATATATTTTAACAATAGATTTTGCTGAATTCAGCTTCAGATGTGACAAAAATGCTGAACTATATATCAAACCAATAAGGTGTTCGACTGTACTGACCCACTCTCTAGCACAATGATACCCTAATAGAAAAATCAAACATGTAAAAGTCCTTCACATATGGGTGACTGACATTCTGGCTCTCCCCTACTATGATAGTGGTAGCAGCTGAATTCCAGTTTTGTCTTTTTTTTTTTAATTTTTAAACATCTTTATTGAAGTATAATTGCTTCACAATGGTGTGTTAGTTTCTGCTTTATAACAAAGTGAATCAGCTACACATATACACACGTTCCCATATCTCCTCCCTCCTGCATCTCCCTCCCTCCCACCCTCCCCATCCCACCCCCCAAGGCGGTCACAAAGCACTGAGCTGATCTCCCTGTGCTATGCGGCTGCTTCCCACTAGCTATCTATTTTACATTTGGTAGTGTATATATGTCCATGACACTCTCTCACCCTGTCACATCTCATCTGAATTCCAGTTTTGACATGAAGCTTTTTCAGCTTTTGGCTTTCAACCAAGAGAATGAAGTTAGAGTTCTTCCTGCATAGCTAATATGAACCTATAGAGGGCTCTGGAACCCTAAAATGAGAAATGAGCTTCAAGTATCCTCCTAAACCTAGTTGCAGTTCAACACTTTTAAATCTATTGATCACTGTAGTAGGCGGAATAATGCCTCTTTTCCCAAAGATGTCCACACCCTAATCCCTGGAACCTGTGCAACCTGTTGCATTACACGTCAGAAGGGATTTTGCAGGAGCGTCCCTGGAGGTGCAGCAGTGAAGGATCCGCCTGCCAATGCAGGGGACACGGGTTCGAGCCCTGGTCCACGAAGATCCCACATGCCATGGAGCAACTAAGCCCGTGCATCACAGTTACTGAGCCTGCGCTCTAGAGCTCGCGTGCCACAACTACTGAAGCCCGTGCACTTAGAGCCCGTGCTCCGCAACAAGAGAAGCCACCACAATGAGAAGCCTGTGCACCGCAACGAAGAGTAGCCCCCACTCACCGCAACTAGAGAAAGCCCCCGCACAGCAACAAAGACCCAACGCAGCCAAAAATAAATAAATAAATAAACAAAATAAATCTATAAAGAAAAAAAATGGGTGGTTTTGCAGGTATGATTAAGGTATGGACCTTAAAATAGGAAGATCATACTAGATTATCTGGGCAGGCCCAATGCAATCACATGAGCCTTTAAATATGGAAAAGAAAGGCAGAAGAGTCAGAGAGAGATGTGGTGGAAGAAGAGACAGGAGACATTTGTAATGCTGGCTTTAAAGATGGAGGATAGAAGCCAAGGAATGCTAATGGCCTCTAGAAGCTGGGAATGGCCCTGGGCTGACAGCCTCTAGGAAAGGAAGACCTCAGTTCTAAAACTACAAGGAACTAAATTCTATCAGCAACCTGAATGAGCAAGGAAACCAATTCTACTCTAAAACCTCCAGAAAGGAAAACAGCCCTCCCAATACCTTGATTTTATCCTGTAAGATCCATGTCAGAATTCTGACCTACAGAACTGGAAGATAATAAATGAGTGCAACATGAGCCACCAAATTTGTGATAACTTGTAATGACAGCAATAGAAAACCAATATAATTCGCTATTGCTCTAATGGCTAGTCATTAGTCCAAATCTCTTTGCTTATGGCACAGGAATACTCGCTATATGATAGTGTTCAATAGAACTTTCCTAGGCTCCCTCTTTTTTCTCCAATAGTTATAAAAAATCTCCATTATGTCAAATTAACCAAGGCTGTTATATTTCTTCTCAAATATTAGCAAAGATTCCAATGATAAGGAGAAAATCATACATAATAAATGGTTTAAAAGGGAAGAGATGGATTCTACACTACTGTAGTTACACAGAAGCTTCACGACCAGTTGTATTTCACTATATATCAATCTTAAAATGAAAGCCTTAAAATTCTATCACATGAAATTCCTCTGGGAGGAAAAATAATTTAAAGTCAAGGAATGAAAGGAAAAGAAGCTTTTAACAGGCACTAAAATAGAGCTCAGTTTGACAGTTCAATAGTCATGTCATAGCCACTTCACTTTAATAGATAAAGTTTTTGTTCAAACCACTAAAATATCTCCAAATATATACCACACAACATTAAAGTTCACAAGTAACTTGGCTTCACATTGCAGTCAATTTTAAACAAGTGAAAAACTTGTCTGAGAGTTTGGTTAAAATCATTAAAGTACATGAAGTTGACATCTGTCGAAAAAAGTAAGTGCATTTATATTAAGGAATTGACATTCAGTCACAGTAAATGGTAACTTTCAAGCAAGCAAATGTAAGAAATTGGTTAAGGCACAAATATAGATATTGTTTAGTTGTATGCCAACAGTTTTAATCTTTCCAACTCACAGGGAAAGAGATTAAAGTCAATGACAAGAGCTGTGAAAACCATTTCAGGGTAAAAAATATATTTTCATAGTCTTAATGCAAAGTTCAAGTTTTCATCCTAGATTTTTTTCTAGCTTCAACCTTTCACTTATTTGGTAAATAGATATTTTCATGAAAATATGAAGTGATAACGTTTCTCACAGGCAATATTTGTATCCATTCTTCATTTTGAACAGGGGTTATTTTAATATAACCTATGTTCCTAAAGCCACATCATGCCAGAGGTAAAAATAACAGAATTTATACAATACGACAACAGCAATGTCAACAAAATATAAATACTTCTCTGATCCCCTTATTGTCCTGTCCTTCCCCGGCCTCCATGGGCACTCTAGCCCATTAACCATATAAAGCTGGGGCACTGTAGAGTGTCTCATGTGTGACTTGTCCTCTTGGTTTGCTTGTGGCCCTCAATATTTTTCTTCTTTCCTGGTCAGGCTCCCTCTGAAGATATCTCTGTCACTGATGGTAAAAATAAAGGGGAAGTTCTGCCACTGATGCCCAATGAAGACATGTTTGCTGCTGTTCTCTATTATGGGGTAGAGCTAAGTAGGACCAGAACGGGAGCATAGGAAAGGGATCACAGAGACCGTTAAGGAGCTGACTCTAATCTAAGCCTTACCCTAATGCTTCTTCAACTTTTCAATCAAAATGCCTCTAAAGACACATAAAGGGAAAAAAAAAAAACACTCTAAGGCAGTCTGCCACAGTACACATTCTTTGAAGTCTTAGAGTTTTTTAACAATTTATGATAATTTTACAATTTACCCCATTAAAAATCTTTGTTTCTTTTAATATAAGCTAATGTTTTCAACCACTCACAATCAAGTAAATGCAATGGCCTGGGAAAATAGGAGAAATATGAGAATATAAAGGAATAAAATCATTTTGTTTTTTAGGTTTCTAAATTGTCCAACTAAGTTCCAAGGTTGTAGGGGAAGAGGTTAACTAGAAGAGTTCTATTTGTCATATATTTATCCTTTTAGGTACCATAATGATACTGGAAAGGTCTAATGGAGATAAAACTCCAGTCTCTGGTTACTACCTGCAATAAGTTTAGCCAAGTATGAAGTTAAAGGGGACAAAGTCCTCCACAAGACCACTCTCACTTTCTGCAAGTTCGGGGGTTCCCCAAACCATGCTCAGGTTCACTAATAAGCTGGAAAAATACACAGAATTCACTAAAAATTGTTATACTTGTAAATTATTACAGGGAAAGGCTACAGGTTAAAATTAGCCAAATGAATAGACACACAGGGCAGAGTCCAGGAGGGGTCCAAATGAGAAGCTCCCAGGTGTCCTTTCCCAATCAAGTTATGGATGGCATTACCACCTCCTAATCAATGATATGTGACAATACACACAGCGTATACACAAAGGGAAGCTCACCCAAGCCTTTGATGTCCAGTTTTCATCGGAGCTCAATTGCATACTGGCCAAGAAACTGATCTTTATTCTCCAGTCCCTCTGGAGGTTGGGCTAATATCTTTAGTCATCAAACTCTGGATGTCCAAACTGAGACTGTCCAAACTGAGACTGTGTGGCCCAAAGCCTCTATCATAAATCACAGTGATAAATTCTCTGGTAGTCATAGGCCACAGACAAACAAAGACCCTCCTATCCTTCAGGACAATTCAGGAGCCTAGAGATCACCTCCTAGTGGCCGAGGGCGAAAGTCAGACCACTTTTGGGGTAAGGTTCATTCTTTACACACCCTAACACATTTTTACTACTTAGATAAACTACTGGTACAAAACACATTTCTCAAACATTATCATATTGGGCTAGCCGAAAGGTTCCCTCGTTTTTTTCCTTAAGATGGCTCTAGTAGCACTTAGTTGTCTTTAACTTCATTCAAAACAATTTTGTTAGATTGTATGTGACAGCTCTCATATCAACGTGCATTTAAAAAAAGACTTATCAAAATTGGTGAATTTTTGTGTAGCCATTTCAATATTGAAGACGGAAGAAAAAAAGCAACATTTTCAGCATATTATGCTTTATTATTTAAAGAAAGGTAAAAAAGAAACTGAAATGCACAAAAAGATTTGTGCACTGTATGGAGAAGGTGCTGTGACTGATCAAATGTGTCAAAAGTGGTTTGCAAAGTTTTGTGTTGGAGATTTCTCACTGGACAATGCTCCATGTTTGGGTAGACCAGTTGAAGTCGACAGTGATCAAATCGAGACATTGAGAACAATCAACATTATACCACTTGAGAGATAGCCGACATACTCAAGATATCCAAATCAAGTGTTGAAAATCACTTGCACCAGCTTGGTTATTCTAATTGCTTTGATGTTTGGGTTCCACATAAGTTAAGCGAAAAAAAACCTTCTTGACCGTATTTCTGCATGCGATCTCTACTGAACCATAATGAAAACATTCCATTTTTAAAACAAATTGTGGGGCTTCCCCAGAGGCTCAGTGGTTAAGAATCTGCCTACCAATGCAGGGGTACACGGGTTTGAGCCCTGGTCCAGGAAGATCCCACATGCCACGGAGAAACTAAGCCCATATGTCACAACTACTGAACCTGCGCTCTAGAGCCCACGAGCCACAACTACTGAGCCCACATGCCATGACTACTGAAGCCTGCGTGCCTAGAGCCCGTGCTGCACAACAAGAGAAGCCACTGCAATGAGAAGCCCGTGCACTGCAACAAAGAGTAAACCCCGCTCACCACAACTAGAGAAAGCCTGCGCACAGCAACGAAGACCCAACGCAGCCATAAATAAATAAACAAACAAACAAATAAATAAATAAATAAAACAAACTGTGACGGGCGTTGAAAAGAGGATACTGTACAATAATGTGGAATGGAAGAGAACATGGGGCAAGCGAAATGAACTGCCACCAACCACACCAAAGGCTGGTCTGCATCCAAAGAAGGTGATGTTGTGTATATGTTGGGATTGGAAGGGAGTCCTCTATTATGAGCTCCTTCTGGAAAACCAAATGCTTAATTCCAAGAGGTACTGCTCTCAACCAGACCAACTGAAAGTGGTACTTGACAAAAAGTTTCCGGAATTAGTCAACAGAAAACGCATAATCTTCCATCAGGATAATGCAAAACTGCATGTTTCTTTGATGACCAGGCAAAAACTGTTACAGCTTGGCTGGAAAGTTCTTTTTTTTTTAATTTATTTATTTTATTTATTTATTTTTGGCTGCGTTGGGTCTTCATTGCTGTGCACAGGCTTTCTGTAGTTGTGGCGAGTGGGGGGCTAATCTTAGTTGCGGTACGTAAGCTTCTCATTGTGGTGGCTTCTCTGGTTGTGGAGCACAGGCTCTAGGTGTGCAGGCTTCAGCAGTTGTAGCTCACAGGCTCTAGAGCACACACTCAGTAGTTGTGGCGCTCGGGCTTAGTTGTTCCGTGGCATGTGGGATCTTCCCGGACCAGGACTTGAACCTGTGTCCCCTGCATTGGCAGGCAGATTCTTAACCACTGTGCCACCATGGAAGCCCTTGGCTGGGAAGTTCTGATTCATCTGCTGTATTCACCAGACATTGCACCTTCCTATTTCCATTTATTTCAGTCTTTGCAAAATTCTCTTAATGGAAAAAATTTCAATTCCCTGGAAGACGGTAAAAGGCACCTGGAACAGTTCTTTGCTCAAAAAGATAAAAAGTTTTGGGAAGATGGAATTATGAAGTTGCCTGAAAAATGGCAGAAGGTAGTAGAACAAAAGGATGAATACGTTGTTCAATAAAGTTCATGGTGAAAATGAAAAATGTGTATTTTATTTTTACTTAAAAACCAAAGGCACTTTTTCCCAACCCAATACAATAAAAGCCCTGTAAGTAATAAATGTTCAGTCCTCCATTATCAATGATGAAAAGGGCTTCAATTTCCTTTTTATAGAAGAATCTCTAAAGAGTGCTTAAAGAAAACCCTAGAACCCAAAGGAATGCATAAAATAAAACATTACACTAGAGACTTTCAAAACGCTATTCAATACAAGCCATAAAATCAGATTTTCATTATTTGCTGAAAATCCTTATATGCATGGTGGTACTGTAATTTTGATTAGTTTCTCAGGTAGTGTCCTCACCGTGTTCCTTTCCAGTACTTGAAAAATATAAATTATTCATGATAGGACAGATCCAAAGCAAATGAGGAAAGAAATAGGGAAACAATAATAAGCCACCGTGTTTACAGAAGCTTCAGACAACAGTGTAGCAGAAGGAGATATTGGCCTTGGGGATCATCACTTGATTCTGTCTGCATCACTGTTCTGTAAAGGTCTGTGTGAGTGTGAAGCTGAGATAATGCCCCTGTGATTAGGTCTTTTCCTCCTTAACTGTATTTTTTTCCCCTATGAATAAGCCTTGAATTATATATAAAAATGCCAGAATTTAAAATGATATTCATGCTTTCTTATACTCCTCCCTGCTCAACAGTCCTTAAATATTATTTACATACTGAGAAAAAATAGGGAAGAGCTAAGTGATCTGATCCATAGAAAACTGTTGGGCTATCCTTATTTATTATGCTAATTTTGTAGTCTCATTTTGGGTAGACTGGTGGCAGTTATCCAACCTAGACCTGAAAAGAAGTAGTTAACAGAATCCAAAGAGCCATGTGGAAAGGGCCTCCTGACAGGAGCTGTGACCTTTTGCCTAGGGCCACAACCAACCCACAAGTACCTGCCAGAAGCAGCTAGAGGAATAAATATTTTTCCCATTCTCTGGATAACCTACTGTGCCTCCTAATGACAGAACCCAGCTAGAAAGAAGACTGCAAGGAAGTTGGGTTTTGCTGTCCAAATAGATAGCCTCGTGGGACATAGAACAATGTAGAGAAAAGTAGAGAGTGGAGCCAGAAGGGCAAATACATAGGTCTGAGAACTAAGCCCTGGGACAGTCCAACGCTTAGAAGTCTAATAAAACTGGGATGGACAAGCAAAGGAGACTGAGAAGGAATAGCCAATGGGTAGCAAGAAAACCAAGAGAGTGTGACATCCTTGAGCTAAATAAAGGTGTTTTAAATTGTATGGGAGTAAAATTTTCAACTGTATCACGTACTGATGGGTCAAAAATATGAGGACTGAAAATTGGCTGCTGGATTTGGCAAGGTAGATGACACAAACAACTTTGAAAAGAGGAGTGTGGAAATAAATAAAGACCATGCAAATGAGAACAAACAGAGGCTATTTATTCAGAGCTTTCAATAGCAAGGCAATCAGCCACCATCACCTGTACTTGGCAGATATTAAAAAGCTTGCAGAAGAGTTGGAAAGCTTTACAGTGAAAAAAAAAAAAAAGAGAGAGGCTTCAGTATTGCTTTGATTGGACATTGTGAGCATGGGGAAGCTAGAGATGGGTTAGCTAGAAGGCAGACATCCTATGTGATTGGTTGAGGATCGTATTTGGCTTTCTCTGGTTGGTCTGAGTTGGAAAGGGGGACAGAAGTTAAGGAAGCTGGTAATCATTGACCAAGTCCTAACTCATTTGAGCCAATTGCCACAAAAGTTCTGGTTTGGCTTTCTGGACTGGCCACAGAGGTTGTAGGTCAGAGTTCCATTGTCATATATGACCTGACCGTTGTCCATTTGTATAATGTCACTTGGGAGTTTCAGTGGAGTAGTGTGGGCAAAAGAGTATTTTCAGTGATGTACCAGTAAGGGTAAAGTCGGGAACCAGAAATTATTCTAATTATTTCAAACAGAGAATTTAATATAGGTGATCGGTGACAGATGAGCTGAGAAAACTAGTGGGGGACAGTAAAGCAACCCAGAGATTAGCAACCAGAGGCAGGTATTCCCACCCTTAGAACTGAAGGAGTAATAGAAGGCAGTGATGTTACCAGAGCCCAGAAGCCAGTCGGGTCCAGCAGGGGCTAAAACCACTACAGGAGCCGCCTAGGGGCCAAAGAAGGAAGTGTTGTGTGGTGGGACCTAGAGCCATGGGGGAGACACATAGCTAGAGGACACTGATACTGGAGAAGCTGCCTAAGAAAATGAAAAGTGGAGGGAAATATATAGCTTCTCCTATCCTCTCACCCTCCCACTAGTGTCCCTCACTGGCTAATCGCAGTGAGAAGCAAGCTGACAGGGAGCCTGGGTAATGCAGCTTAGGTGTCAGTCCCCTTGCAGTTTATATCAGAGTGGGGAAAAAGTGAAAAATGAGAGTACAAAAAGGCATATTACTGACCAAAATGGGTTCAAGAGAAAATGGGGCACTTCTGAAAATGAAGAGTTGGTTTACTAGGACTAATCTTCCTGCTGTGAGCAACTAAAACTGGTAGATGAATTTTTTTTAATATTTAAATAATTAAAATACTATCAACAGGGAAGGAAACTGCCAGATGTGGAGGAGAGCTGGAGTTTAGCGATAAAAGCAGAGTACAAGCAAAACAAAGGTGTTTTTGCTCAGGGAATTTATCAAAACAGGAAAATGTACAAGGCCTTGAGGGCAAGGTGGACAAGAGTCAAGGCTCAAAGTCACCCAGAGCCTGTTGAAGGACATCTGGTCTGATTCCAGTTTTTCATTATAAACAAATGGTTATACAACTTTATAAATATACTTAAAAAACATTGACTTCTACATTTTAACGGGTGAACTTAATAGTAGGTAAATTATATCCCATAAAGCTGTTAGAAAAATAATGAGAGTGAGAAAAAAGATATTTTCTGATGAAAAGCTGAGAAAATATGCCACTAGTAGATGTTCAGGAAAGGATATTCTAAAGCATGCATTCCAAAGCAGAAGGAGAGTGATCCCAGATGGAAAGTCTAGGCAAATAAAATGGTAAATATGTTGGTAAATCTTAACAGATATTGACTCTATAAAACAGTGGCATCAATAATCATGATGCCTTTTGAAGAAATAAATAAGTAAATAAATAAATGAATGAATGAATAAATCAGATAGAATTAAAATTCATGGCAAAAAAAGGGAATGAACAAAAGATGGTGAAGAATCCAGAGATCAGCAACAGTTGGCATCTGTTACTATCAATAGATCTGTAAGTACAGAGAAGGAAATAGTGTTGCCAGGGCCCAAGGAGAGTTAAACTTGGAAGAAGCTTCCCAGTGAGAGTTGTGGTCACTGGGAGATACAGCTTCTGCCAAAAACTTAGCACTAAAACAGGAAAGGTACAGGACAGAAGGAACAATAAATCTTTCTCTGTTTGAATTGCAAGCTCTTGCTTATGCCTCCCACTAGACAAACCCAAAGGAATATGAAAATCAAAAGACACAGAAAAAATAATGAAAAGGCAAGCCAGAGTAGAAAAAGAAATTTCCAACAGGTTTAACCAACAAAAAACTAATATCCTGAATATATAAAAAAACTTTGAAATATCAGTAGGAAAAAGGTAGACAATCCAATAGAAAAAAGTTGACACACAAGTTGATTAAACACTTCACAGAAAAGAAAATCCCAAATAGAAATTATTTACACATGAAAGTGTGCTCAATTTTATAAGTAATCTCTGAACCATGAAATATCAATAATATTATATCCCTACAAGATTGGCAAAAATGAAAATAAAAATCCTAGGAATATCAAAGGTAGCAAAAATATAGAGACATAGGAATTTTCATGCACTGCTAGTGAAAATGTAAGTTGAGAAAATAACTGAAAAATTTTCGGCAATGTCTAGCGAACTTGACCATATACATACTCTAATCCAGCAATTTCACTACCAGGTATTTATCCTCAAACTTATGTACATATGCATCTAGATAAATGCACAAGAATGTGCACTGCAGCACTGTCCCTAATATCTCCCAAATGGAAATAATACAAATATCTATCAACAGTAGCACAGGTAAATAAACTGTTGAATATCCAATTAATGGAATATTCTACAGCTTTATAACATTGTAAACGAATAAACTACATCTACACATAATAGCACAAATGAAACTTATAGATACTGACTTGACAGAAGCAAGTCACAAAGAAATATAGGATATAATTCCATTCAAATTTCTAAAAGTACTGGTCAAACTAAATAATGGTATATTGTTTAGCAATACATAAATAAGTGATAATGTGTTAAAAAGAAACATGGAAATGATTATCAGACAGGGTTGTGGATAGTTCATCCAGAGTAACAGGAGGGAAGGTAGAGAGTACACTGGAATAGTTGCGGAGAAGTCCACAGTAGTGACTATGGCAGTGAGAAAACATAAACTCTAGAGACAAAATGCATGGTATAAACCCCAGCTGTTTGACCTTCGGAAAATTTTGTGATTTCTCTGTGTCTCTCAAGCTCCTCAGCTGTAAAATAGAGCAAATAACAGTAGAAATCTAACAGAAAGCACCCAGAAAATGCTGAGCACATAGGAAACACTCAATAAATGGTAGTTATTATAAGTATTACTGATTTTCAGGTTCTCCATTTATTCAATATTTATTAAACACCTACTATATGCAAGAAATTCTGTAAGGTATAATATTTACCCTCAAGGGGATTACAATACAGAGGAGATGGCCATCTAGACAATAAATTTATTGAGAACTTATTATGTGACACCACATTCTAAATGCTTTACAAAAATGAAATGGACTGCAACTGACTGTAGAGTTTGGTATAATGACCAAGACATTAATTTCTCATCAAATGTTCAATTTAATCCAGTTAATGCAGGTGAACAAATGTACTTTCATTATTTTTATTTGTTTTAAGATCTATCATGCACTGTGTCATCAATTATTAATAAATCTCTAGACATGGCCAGAATCCAAGATCTTACAATATTCAGTCTTTCCAATTAAGCATCAATTTCTCATGTATTCATTCAATATTCATTGACATACATTATATGTAAAGTCCTGGGGTTGACACAAAGATGTAAGTTATTCCTTCTCAAAAATGACCTCAGTCCAATGGGAAAACAAACATTTAAAAAGTAGACAATACAATCTAACGTGGTAAATATGTGAAGAGAGATTAGAAGAGGTTACTATAGGAGCATTTAGGAGGAGTGATTATTCAGTACCCTGAGAGGTCAGGCAAGGGTTTTCTGGAAAATGTGATATGTGAACTAAATTTTAGGAGACGTATAGAATGTAAACAGATGAAAGTAATGAGGTGGGGCACAAGGATTCTAAGGGCAGTAGGGCAGTATAAGAATCATGTGGAAAGATTATGTGGAGCAGCATGGCATGTTCTAGAATTTAAAGTGATATGGAAAGACTAGACATTACGATGCAGTGAGTTCAGTGGTGAGTAGTGAAGTAGTTGGGGAGGCAAGATGGGGACAGATCATGAAAATCCTTGTATGCTAAACTGTTTGGCTTTTATTTCAAAGGTGATGAGGAACCACTGAACTGAAAGATTTTGTGCACAAAAGGAAACTCTTCCTTGACAACCTCTAACCATTTGTATCTGAAATCCCCTTTATACCCAATCTAAGCCCCTGCTTTTACAAAAGGACAGAGCCTGGATCTGGCTTATTTAAGAAGAAATTGGCCCCAATGTATATGCTATACTGTGCCTCAAGTGCTTAGCTCTTCTACAAACTCACACCCATTGCTGCTAGAATGACAAGTTGTGAGCAGTCAGCAAGCAGGGTGGATCAGCAGCCATTTGGAGCCTTGTGGAGTGTCAATGTGCCTAAAAGTGTGTGGGGGTGGGGTTGGGGAGGGGGTTTGAAGACGGAGGATCCAGTCTGCTTTTACTGTGGTGTCCAGGGAAGAGAAATCTCACTTCTCCTCCAGGTATATCTCACAAGTTTGGTTTGCCCCAATGTCTCTTCTTGCCTCTGTGACAAAATGTGGATAAGACCAAAGGACTTATGAAAAAGGAAGTGCCTGAACTGATTTCCCCAGATCTAGAACAAGTGAAACTGCCCTGTACTTAGAAACATTCTTACTTACCTTCCAGATCCTTAAGGCCATGGGAGGTATCTGTGACAATAGGATATTTTTAACTCTTTTGAAACACTCTTCCCCACCTTGTGCCTACCAATAAAAAGTAAGCCTGGATGTTCAACTCTCAAACATATTTCAAAAACTGCATAGGAAAGAAGGGACTGCCTTTTAAAGTAGAAGACACACTGAACTGGAAGGAGCCAGGATATCTTCCTATGACAATGAACCAAGAATTATAAAGAGTAACTACAACAGATGAGAAGTCCACTAGCCTGAACCAAAGGAGTGTAGATGCCAAAGGGCTATGTCTGTAACTTGCACTGAAGGTATTATATTTGTCTTTCTATTTGAAGTGAGCAAATATGTATGTGCTACGGGAGTCATGCTGAGGAGTAAGTGAAGGAGGCTGAGGAACACCTCTCTCTAGACTCCATCTTAAGCAGAGAGAATAAAGATATTGTTAGATCAGCTCTATAAATACTGTGAAAGGAATCCAAAAATGTAGTTCTTCAACAATGAGGAAGGGAATCAGAACCTAATTCAAACAGCTAGATACAGAAGAATGACATATTAAGGAGAAAAGGGAAACAAAATCTGTGCTCTTAGAGACACATAGTTAAGTGTAAAGTTGCTTACAGACGGGCTATTTCCAAACGGTCTAGGGAAGAGCAGCATCCTTTGATATATAGACAGTTGTGAGGAGATTAAAAGGGATTCAAAAATAAAAGTAAGGTAGACAGTCTAGGAACTTGACACAAGAAGATGGAGAGAAATAAAAATGAAGAAGGAAACTGCTACTCTGGACATAATTCTGACAACAAAAATTGAGCAGTGATTTGAAAGTGAGATTTCATAAGTCTGAATTTGTTTAGATTATTTTTCATGATTTATTTCCCTCCTCATCCATTACCTCACCAACATTTAAGCATTTTTTTGTCAAACTAATGAAAAAATATGCACCAGTAGCAGTAATAATCATTAAAAATTATAAACGAATTTGTTTAAGGTTTTTCTTATGCAAAGTATTTTCAGACTCATAATTATCTGCCAGTTTTTCTCTGCCTCCTGCTTTGGTTACAGAACAAAATCATTGCTTTCTGTGCACTACTGCAGAGCAAATAAATTTGAATAAGACCTCTGCACTCTGCCCATTGGAAAAATATTTAAATAACATTATTTCAATAAGGCAGCATCAAGGACGCTTTGTGTAGCAGAGGACATATACTCATTACGGTGTCTTCAAAACTAGCAATCGTCCCTCTAAGAATATTTCAATGAAGAGGTAAATTCCAGAGATTAGAATACTGTTATACTGTTTGCATCTTCTTCAACTCTCAACCGTTAGCTCTGATTCCTTTTAGTGAAGAATCAAACTTTGTGAATCATACTCCCTGAATACATATACAGTAAGTCCCCTGCATATGAATGAGTTCTGTTCCAGGAGCGCATTGGTAAGTCCAGTCGGCTATATAGCACTGTACTAAGTTTAAAATACTTTTCACACAAATAATACATAAAAAACAAACAAAAACAAAAAATAAAATATTTTTAATCTTACAGTACAGTACCTTGAAAAGTACAGTAGTACAGTACAAAAGCTAGCATACAGGGGCTGGCATCGAGTGAACAGGCAAGAAGACTTACTGACTGGAGGAGGGAGAG
Organism: Balaenoptera acutorostrata; assembly: GCF_949987535.1. Taxonomy (NCBI): domain Eukaryota; kingdom Metazoa; phylum Chordata; class Mammalia; order Artiodactyla; family Balaenopteridae; genus Balaenoptera; species Balaenoptera acutorostrata. Next base: position 76,116,836 of record NC_080085.1, read on the forward strand.
GAGGTGGGAGATGGTAGAGCTGAAGGATTGTCAGCAATAGGAGACGGAAGGCAAGGTACAATTTCACTCACGCCTGACATTGATGACACAGGTTCTGGTTCCTTGCTGGATTCAATTCTATCTACCCTCTTGAAAAAATGATCCAGTGATGTCTGGGTAGTAGCTTTTTTTTTTTTTTCTTGTCATAGATGATATGGTAGGATTGGATTACATTCTGAACGGCTGCTGCAACCTTCGTGTACCGTTCTACATTAGGGTCCTGTGCCTCAAAAACTAACAGTGCCTTCTCAAATAAAGAAAATTCCCTTGCCATTTCCTGCATCATGATCTCTTCAGTTCTTCAATTATTTCTTCTTCCTCTTGTCTCTCTTCATCCTTTCTCTGGGCCTCCAATTCCATCAGGTCTTCATTAGTAAGCTGCTCGTGTTGCACAACAAGGAGTTCGTGAAGACATCCTCTTGCAGATCTAGCTCCAGCTTCTCACTGAGGGTCACTAAGTTGCTGAAGACCTCTTTGGATTCCTAATTCACCTTTCAAATCCATGAAAATTGTGAACAAACTGTGGGCAAAGGTTCTTCCAAACCCCATTCATGGTGATAGCTGTAACCTCACGCCAAGCAAAGTCAATGTTCTTTATGGCATTGTAGATGTTATAGTCTTTCCAAAATTCTCGCAAAGTTGTTCCTGATTCATCACTTGCCTTTACTGCCTGACAAAAAGTGTGACATAAATGATATTTCTTGAAAGTTGCTATAACTCCCTGGTCCATAGGTTGGATGAGCAACGTAGTAACCAGTGGCAGATGCACTACTTTGACATTGGGATGAAAGTCGTCCATGAATGGGGGGTGGCCTGGAGCATTGATGAGCAGGAAAAGAATGTTGAATGGGATGTTCTTCTCCAAGCAATATTTCTCTACCTCTGGGATAAAGTGGTGGAAAAACCAGTCCTAGAAAATGGTCTGTGTAACCCAGGCTTTGGGGTTACTCTTCCACACAACAGGAAGAAAGCCCTTGGCTACATTTTTAAGGGCTCTTGGGTTCTCTGAATGATAAACTAAGAGAGGCTTCAGCTTCATATTGCCAGAAGCATTGCCACTAAACAACAGAGTAGGCCTATCCTTTGCTGCTTTATAGCCTGGCATCAACTTTTCCTCCTTACTGATGTAACTTTGGTCTGGTATCCTCTTCCAGTACAGTCCTGTCTCATCCACATTAAAAACCTGCTCGAGTAAATATGTGCCTTCATCAATAATTTCTCGAAGGGTTTCAGGAAATTTCAGGGCAGCTACTGTATCTGCACTCGCTGCCTTGCCACTTTTACATTGCGAATGTTGGCTCTAGCCTTGAACCTATGAAACCAGCCATGGCTGGCATTAAAAGATGCGCCCTCTAATTCTTTGCCATGTTTCTTCTTCAAATCTTCATAAAAGATTTTAGCTTTCTCTTGAATCAGCATTAAGCGGGACTCAACCCTGATGCTGGTCCTGCATCCACACACTAAGTTTCTCCATCTCTTCCATCACTGTTCCATGCTTCTTTGATATTACTGTTGGCATCATCGGCACAGCAGACTTTACATGTTCCACGATCTTGTCCTTGTTCTTTAGAATCGTGCCGATGGCTGAACAATTCATGTTATAAGGACAAGTAACGTCTACCATCTTTTCGCCTCTCTCCACTCTCTTGATTATTTTCAGTTTTGTTTCCATCGTTAACATTTGGCGCTTCTTAGCAGTACCGGCTACATCACCACTGATTTTATGCTTGCTTCCGGACATCTTGGACTTGAAATAAAGATACTGTACTACTGTACTCTATAAAGTGCTGCACAGTAAAGTATAGAAAAGCACAACCAACTGTAGAGGATGCATGCACATGACAGTGTACGCCAGACACGTGAACTAACTTTAGTGATTGGACATGCAAACGCACGTTCACATCTTTGAAAGTTTGCAACTTGAAGGTTCGTATGTTGGGGACTTACTGTAACAGGCTAGGGAACTCTCATTGCCTCTATATCCCCCTTCCCCTGAGAGTTCCTTACAAACTTCTTCTGGTGGCCTCTAGGTTTACACTCATTAAAGTTGTGATGATTTGCCTGAAGGTTCTGAAACTGAAGTTACAGGGTGAGGATCAAAGAGGATTGACAGAGTACACCAGTCACTATCATATATTTGCTAAAATAACATCAGTAATTGCAACACTAGCTGAGCAGCAGTGATGGAATCTATCTCCCCACTGTGGCGGTGGAGTTTTGAGGATGCCACCCCTATGGTAACAAATTTGGATATCTTACTAACAAAATGTAACCAAGACAAGAAGCAGTGGTCATGAGGGAGCCAGGGAATTTGGAGTAACTTTCTTACTGTTATTATTTACTACTCTTTTCTGTTAGGTGTAAATCAGGGTGTGTGTTGGAAGAGTGTGGGCAGCAAGAGACTACTATTTTCGAGCTTTGTACCAGCTAAACTAAGATTCTTTCTATGCATTTTCTCATTCATTGAATCCCATGTATATTCTCTATCTTCAGTTGGAGGTAATTATAAGAGTCACCAATAGCTCTGGATCACCTCTGATTAACAATATTAAGATGCACAGAATATTAAGATGCACATACCATCATTGTATTTTATTAACGTTGGTGCTTGTATATCATACCTCTACATACACAGAAATATAGTATCAATATTATCTCAACATCATGCTTATCTTACCTATATATTATAAATAAAGTCAGCTTGGCTTTTGGGTGCCTGAATACCTTGCTTTTAGTTCTTGTCAGCCCTCTGGCTCAGAGGCTAGATTGTTTAATGTACCAAGTATTGGCTGGAGAAGTGGTTTTAAATATTCCACAAGCTCTTTGATATCCTTCCCTTTAAGAGACGGAGCCTAATTCCCCTCCCATCAGTGTGTGAAGACTTAGAAACTTGCTGCAAATGAATAGAATAAGATAGAAAAGAAGTGTGTAACTTCAGAGACTAGGTCAAAAAAAAAAATGCTGTGACTTCCTCCTCTCTCTTGTGTCACTTGATCTGGGCTAAGCCAGCTGCTTTGTCATGAGAAGAGGCCCATGTGGGAAAGAACTGAGTCCTTTAACAACCACTTGAGTGAGCCATTTAGAAGCTGATCCTCCTGCTCCAGTCAAGTCTTCAAATGATTGCAGCCCAGGTTGAATTGTGAATGAAACCTCATAAGAGACTCTTAGCAAGAACCACCCAGTTCAGCCACTCCTGGACTCCTAACCCATAGGAACTGTATGACATAATAAACCTTTGATGTTTTAAGCTGCTAGGTACTGGGGCCAATTGCTATACAGCAGTATATAACAAACACAACTGGGATCTGTTCTTTTTTTCTTTTTGTTTTTTTTTTTTTTTTTGGCTGCACCGCACAGCTTGCAGGATCTTATTTCCCCAACCAGGGATTGAACCCACGCCCTTGGCAGTGAAAGCATGGAGTCCTAATGACTGGACCACCAGGGAATTCCCTGGGATTCTGTCCTAAACAAGATGGACAACTCAGAACGAAAACATTAACACAGATCTAACTACAGGGATCCCTATTTCTGGTTATTCCACCTTATTTACCAGATTGGATTTCTTTCAATATCAATTCTGGTTTGATCAAGTTCAAATTCTCCAGATTTTTGGCACTGATTAGGAACATTGGTCACTTTCAGGTGGCCAGACTAATTAATCTGTCTAATCCTAGCCCATTTATGCTTAGGCTTATTCCTCCTCCTCCCCCATGCCTTGAATTCAAGTCAATATGGGTCACGACACTACCTATTTTGCTTATATTTTCATTCTGCAACAAATATTAATGGCAACTTGTTATAGTTCAACCACTCTGCTAATCACTAAGAATATAAAAGTAAGAGCCAATACCTACATTCATAGAGTTCATAGTCTGTGACACAGATTGTTACATCCTTCTGTTCCAATTTCCCTTTCTTCCTTCAGTAATAGAACCCCATGTTTTTTCTGGGCTCTTTCTAATGAGATGCAAGAGGAAGTAATTTTGCCACTTTTGGATCATGTCCCTCCAGAGACAACGTGTGCCCTTCACTCCCTTACCCTCTTCTTGCTGGCTGTAATGCATTAATGACAGAAAGATTGGATTAGACATTTTAGAATGTAAGGTGGAAGCCTTGGGTGGAGAATGATGACAAAGATTCTTTCCCTGACCAAGGCTCCTCTGAGCTCTATTTCAACTAGGTCTCAACTTTTAGGCTTTTGGGTTCATCTCTGCATTGTCTAATTTTAGCAAGAATACTAAGTTAAGTTTAGCTAGAATCCCCTATCTTCAATATCTGATCACTCTTGATATCTAATTGGGATTCCCAACCTCACAATCCTCCTGATAATGTCTGATCCCCCTTGCCTGCCTTCAGCAAGAATTCTGTTAGGTCAGTTTAGCTAGACTCTCCCTTACCCCCAATGTTTCCTCTTACTAATTTTCCATCCACTGACCCCCACCCTGCTCCTTGGCTGTAAATTTTTACTTGCCCATGTTATATTCAGAATTGAGCCCAATCTTTCTCCCTCACTGCAAGACCTCATTGCAGTAGTCCCTTTATCTATTCTGATAGCCACTGCTTGAATAAAGTTTTCTTTAATATCTTTAACAAGTTTCAAGAATATTTTTTTCTTTAAAAATGGCAAAGCAAAAAGTTAGAATGAAGACACTATATCAGTTCTGGACTGCTTATGTTTGCAATGGTACAGGATAAATAAATCAACTTCTGTCTTGTTTAAGGTATCTAATAAATGCATAGTCTGATGAGACTGACATGCAGACAAGTAATTTTAACACAATATTCTATACAGAGGTAAGTGTAAACTCTTATGAGAGCACAGCAGAGGGAGCAAATGACTCTGCTTGCTGGAGTAGGGATAAAACACCAAGGAGTCTCCTGGAATGTTAAGGCTGACATCTCAGTTTGTCCTGAGCTTGATGAACTTGATTACTCCAGCATTCGAATAGCCCAGACTACCACTTCCAAAGTTTTCATCCTCTCAATCCATGCTCACCTACTCCTTGACTTATTTTTATAATGCAACTGATGATTTTTTTTAGAAGTTTATTTATTTATTTATTTATATTTGGCTGTGTTGGGTCTTCGTTTCTGTGCGAGGGCTTTCTCCAGTTGCGGCGAGAGGGGGCCACTCTTCATCGCGGTGCGTGGGCCTCTCACTGTCGCGGCCTCTCTTGTTGCGGAGCACAAGCTCCAGACGCGCAGGCTCAGTAATTGTGGCTCATGGGCCTAGTTGCTCCGCGGCATGTGGGATCTTCCCAGACCAGGGATCAAACCCGTGTCCCCTGCATTGGCAGGCAGACTCTCAACCGCTGCGCCACCAGGGAAGCCCACAACTGATGATTTTTGAAGACTTATATCATTCTCTTCAAACCATTCTTACGTAAGAATTATGGGAAAATGTCAACAATAGACACAATCAAATTTCTGTCACTCATGCAATACCAATACACAGCAAATTCATGTGATTAACTTCTTTAATATAGAATCAAAATCCTTATGGTATTTCTGGAGGGTTGGGGTGGACAAAATGGATGAAGGTATTTCTAATTGGTTAGGGTAAAAAGTTGGCTTACATTGTTAATATTATTACCCTGAGTTTATGAGGGAATTATTAGAGTCAACATGTTGACATTTTCTCCGAGTGGCATTACTATATAATGGAGTAAAATTCACATAAAATAATCATGTTTAGCTTTAAACACAGTAACATTTTTGTGTGTATGGAAAATATCTAATTGTCAAACCAAGCACAAAAATCTTACTGAAAAAGAAATATTTTAGAGGTTTAAGTCCTCATGTTCTCTCCTATTAGTTTTTTTAATTTTTTTTACAGATTAGATAGGATTGACAGATATATGCTAAGGTGTCAGTGGGGAATGAGCCTTCATATGTTATTTCTTCCAAAGATTTTTAACAGATAAGTACGTCTCTATTTGACCAACTGGATAAATTGTACAAATCCATTATTATGCTACTTGTAACTTTTCACAAAACTAAATCAACTAGAATTTACTGAAAATCTATTATATATGTGATGTTGTGCAGGGACAAACGTTCAAAACTGTGTTGGGGAAAAATTGTTATACATAAGACACACAGAGGATAACATAAAACAAATGTAATCAAGTGCTATATATTGTGGAACTGGTAACAAATGCATTAGGAATTTAGAAAAGGAAAGGTTACTATATTTGGAATGATTAAGGAAGGCTCCATGGAGGAGTATGAACTTAATGATGGGTAAATTAGAAGAGGCAGGGAAAGATTTCATTAGGTCTTCAAATTATGGCAATGGCATATTCCTGTGTAATCTGTTTTATATATATATATATATATATATATATGTGTGTGTGTGTGTTTATTATATATATATATGTTAAATTGAAGACCCTATTGTGAGTTTTTCACAGTATACATGGGTAAAACATCTACTTATACAACTGAAATGTTGTTTTTGCAGAGATAAATTATATATTATTAATCTGTTTTATATATAATATATAAAATATAGCAAATATTATAATATATTTATACAATAATATAATAATATATATTTATAAGAAGTATATATTTATATGCATATCATATATAAAAACAATTGTATATTATATATATAATTTATCTCAATAAAAACAGAACATTTCAGTTGCATAGCTATTTTACCCACATACACTAGAAAATTGTAATAGGTTCTACAATTATTTCTTCCCCCTTTCCTATGATTGTACATCCTCATTCTATGTCATGTGATTTGCAGCACCCTCTGTGGGAGGAATATACCGCCTCACCCTAATGCACAGAACTTGTTTTGGCCAAAAGAATGTAAGCAAATATGAGGTGTACTACATCTGAAAAGAAGCTTTAAGAGCTACCAAGAATTCATTTTCTTCGCCTTGAGAACAATATGTCATAGATATGGACTACTTCTTCAGCCTTAGCCCTGAATGGAAAATCATGAGTAGAGTCACAGCAAACCCACAGACAACGTATAAAGTAAGTCTGAAATAAACATTTGGTTTTGTGAGTCACTGATTATTGGATCCAAAGATTTGAGATCAATCACTGGAGATTACTACAACAAAATGAACACCTATACTAAAATTTGTTGTTTCCAAATGAATACAAATGAGATTTTAAAAATTAAGAAAACAGAAAAACAAAAACAGAAGGCATGTAGAAAAGAGCAGAAGACTTATTCCCAAGAAGGTGCAATTAAAGAAGGTGTAATTAAAAAACAGGGAAATTAAATAAGTACTGAGATGCTGACAGTGTTGTCATTGTTATTCCAGGCAATCAGGAGCAATACCTGTATATAAGCAATACCTCATCTGCTAGTTGAAGTACTCTGGGCACTTAAAGAATTCTGTCCAAACCCCTGCACTAAAAGACTTGGTCAAAATGTAAAGTAGCTTCTAGCAACCTCAGGCTATATCCCTGGGATGGCCCAAACACCTTTTGAGTCCCTCTCTGGAAAAGCTAAAGGCTGTCACAAGAATTTGTTCTAGTCAACATCTGATGATATGTCTCTGACCTCCCCTTTCTTAGAGCATTTACTACAAAGGGTTTACAATTGTGAGTCCTTCCTTTGTCCCTTGAGATGTACACATATCTCCTACAACTCTAGAGTGCCTTTCTAAAGGATCTGAAAGCCATTCCTTTGAAATGTAATCATCAGAAAGGATAGGGCCTCTGTCTCCTAGTCTCAGTGGGAGGATATAACCCTAATTTAGATAATTGTCAGCTAGCAAGCACAGCTGGCCTAAATCCATTTACTTTGCCAATCCTTTATAATTTTTCACTATCCTGACTCTACTTGAACCCTGCTCCTCTGGTCCTCATTCTCCCTTTAAAGCACTCAGACACCTCTGCACAAATAAGAATGAAATGCAGCTCTTTACTCTTAGTAGTTACTGAATAAAATCTGTTTCCACCACTTTAGCTAATGGCTGGCTTTGTTAATCTTTCACAGAGTACACTGGCATGTAGTTTAAAGAGTAAGTTATGACTATCTTATATCAAAGCATGCATCACAACATGTGTGTTTTTATAGGATTCTACTAACCACATAATAATAACAACAACAGTAATTAGCATTTACTATACTTACATTTACTGTAAAATTTTGAAACTTTACATTTATTCATTTTTTCCAGGATTTATTTCTGTGCTAATGGTGTAGGGGCCCTAAGTCAGCATGTGTGAGATTCTCTTGGCCTTCTCAAGGTTGCAAGATTGCCACTACCAACTACAAGCATGAAATCCTTACATGTCAGACTTCACAGCAGGGAAGGGAGGAGGGAGGTGCACAAAGGGAGGTCTCCTCACATATTTGTCTTTTTTAACTATGAATCAAGCAAAATATTTTCCATAAAATATAATCACATTGGTTAGAACTAGGTCACATCCCTAGGCCAAGGACTAGATACACTTTCCTTGAAATAGGGATCTCTGCCAATACCTGAGCAAAACCACAGTTCGTACTAAAAGAATGCAGGAGGGTGGACACACTTCTGGATAAAAATCAAACAGTATGTTCCATAACTACTAAACTGTACATTTTGCTCAAATTGTTCTCCTTCCCATCTTCTAGAACTCACGTCTAATTCCTAGGGAAGGGTATATGCTACATAAATAAGTAAATTAAAAAAAAAAATGAACTGATGTAGTAAGAAGCTGAAAATTGTGTGCAGTATTTTTGCCAGCAGTCTTAATAGTAAAATCAATGCACCAGTGCCTTCAATATCGGGCAGTGTCAGACACTGCATGAATGTCAGCATGCATCGAGAGCAGTGATGTATGCCTTCAGTGGTCATCAGCAGTGTAGTTACAACTTTTGGTGTTGGCATCAACAGAAGATATACTCATGGCACTCCAAAACAAGAAAGAAGGAAAATGACCAATATCAGGTCTGGTTCAAAGAATACATGTAAGATACCCTCTGAAGATACCCAGACAATTGAACAGACATTTGAAGGAGCCTGGACTTCTACAGAGCCAGATGGGGGCAGCACCAACAATGTCTATATTGAGACTGTTCCTGTGAACTATATTTACCTCCAGACTAGTATAACCTGGGCTACAGAAGTTGGGTTTTTTTTTCCCAAGACAATAATGTATGTCATTTTAAAAATGCATTCTGTGCTTCAATACATTCTCTCTAGGAGTCCAGCTAAGGCTAAGATTTATAATAATCCTTTAGATTGTTTTCCTCCCTGGGGCTCACTCTGGTGTGTACCCCTTCACATTTAGATGACTTTTTGTACATGAGTTGCACCGTAAGTAACTAATAAATACAGGTCACTAAAGGAATAAAAAAAAAACAACATTGAAATAAGTGTGATTTAATTCAAGTTTTCTAAAGAAAGATAAATAGCTGATTAAAAGTATAGGCGAGAAAGAAGCAATCTCCAGTACAAAAAGCTGAGAGGCAGTCCTGAAATTCTGAATATAAGCAGCTGGAAAGAACACATTTAAAATTGTCAAAAATCAAGAAAATGAGATTAGGTCTTATTTCAACATACCCTATCTCCATTTTTTTAAACGATAGCTTTCAAAACTTTAAAAACATGTTTGAGAGGATTAGTATGGGTAAAAAATATATATATATATATATATATATACATATATATATATGTATATATATATATATATGATTTTAGCCCTCTTTTCTTCAGATAATATAATTCTGAACTCTGAACCTCAAATAATATAGAGCTGTAACACAACCAAAATGAAAGATGCAAGGATTTATCTTTTGTGCTAATATAGCCTGCATCTCCCTCTCCAACAAAATGTTCCTGACCACAAATCCAGACCCTAATTCAGCTTCTCTCTTCTATCAGGTTGAAAAAGACAAAAACCGAACAAGTAAGAAAACTGATTTCATGAAAACTCTTGCAATAGGGAGAGTACTCCAGATCCAAAGATCAGAGTATCTGAGCACAGTGGGTTTTGCCCTAAACTTTTATAGGGACAAGATTATAAGAGGCAAATTATAAGAGGGGTGATTTATGGTTGTAACTTCTTAGCAATCAAGCAAAGTTTTGTTCAGTTAGCCAAACAGAAAACCTTTCTCTCTCTGTCTAGCTAATTTTAGGGAACAGTTCTAACCTCAGCTAATCATGTATAAGACAAAGAATGGGGAGTTGGAGGGCAGAATTAGGCAAAAGCAGAAAGATGTATTTAGCCTTGTCACAGGTAAACAAAGGATCATCCATGTGTCTTATGAGAGTCATGAGAAAGAGTGGACAGCAAGTCTTCTCTAAGTCTTAAGGGGAAGGGTGGTTATCTATCTGCAGTAAACAGTTTCCCATAAAACAAAAGTCGGGGGCAGGGATTACTTGACCTTCACTGTTTTCCAGAAACATAGGGCTCAGTTAAACTTCAAAATTGTCAGTTCCCCCTTTTGATTAAGGTGAGTAAATATCATTTGTTGCTGAGCAACTCAGATGTGATCATAAATCTGAGTGGGGTGAAGCAGGGTCTAAAAAAGTGTCTTGAGGACTCTTGTTGATGTTGTTCCTTCAAAATCAGTTAACAAATCTGTTGAGAGTTAGTAACAAAGATCAGTTGTTTTAGAGTCCTGGGAGATCAGGCATCTTAAAAGAAGGGTGTCTGAAACTGTAAAAGAGATATTGTACAGAAAAGAGTTAATATAGCCGGCCTGAGACTCTCATCCTCAGAAAGCCATGCTTGCAAGGTTGATCCTTGGTTGGTATCTGTAACCTGAATGAATGGTAACAGTTCCCTACACTGAAATAAAACTTTCCCTAAATAAAAAGAGTGACTCACTATGCCTAGACTTTTTAAATATATATATATATATATAAAATCAAAGTGGTTTATGCTATGCCTGCTTTTTTTCTGGGAATCTGGAATTTTGGTACTTACTAGGCAAAAGGTCCCGATCTGGCCAGCCACCAATAAGTTCCTTGAATACTGAGTCGCTAATAAAATTTCTTGGTAGACAATAATTCACGTGTGCTGTAACACTTTGATACTAGAAGAATTAGATACATCCTGCGTGACTCCACTGGGAGAGGACTTTTGGAAACTTGACCTAGTTTTCTCTGGAACTTTTCCCATGCACATTTTTCCTATGCCTTTCTTTGTATCCTTTCACTGAAAGCTTAACTGTAACTACCCCATGCTGAGTCTTGGGAGTCATATAGCAAATCATCAAAACTAGGGGTGGACTTGGGGACACCCAACAGAAATAGTAATAAAAATGATTCATTGTATTAAAATAAAAACCCACTAATCTAATCCTGAGGGTATCTAGTCCAGCGAATTCTAAGAGGTGAGTAGATGGACATCTTTCAACTATATATCACTGCTTGCTGAATTCCCTGAAGCTAAGATTTCTAATGCTCTTGGTGATGTCCACTGTCATGGTTACCTCTTATATAAAAGGGCATGCATGACCTAAGCATTTCACCAGATTTCATAAGTGGTCCAGAGAGCAGCTCATTCAAGGAGAAATCTGGCCCATTCATGATATCTTATGGTGGTGAGTCTTTAGAGGTCTGTATCAAGTTATCAGACTGTATCTCACAGAGCTCATTCAGATCCTGAAAAGGACAGCTACAAGAAAACCTAAGCAGAATCCTGACAGGGATCTGAGTAGTCAAGATTTAGTTCTCAGCTATGAGTCAGGCAAGAGTGAAAAAGACTGGAAATGTCAGTTTAGAGTGTTGTATCCAGATACTGAAAATATTATGAACTGAACCGTGTCTCTCCCTAAATTCACAGGTTGAAAATCTAACCCTCAGTATGACTATATTTGGAGAAAGGGCCTTTAGGGAGGTAATTAAGGTTAAATGAGACCATAAGGGTGGTGCCCTAATTCAACAGGACTAGTATCCTTATAAGAAGTGGAAGAGATACCAGGAGCATATGCACACAGAGGAAAAGGCAATGTGAGGATACAGAGAGAACACAGCCATCTGTAAGCCAAGGAGAGAGGCCTAACCAGAAACCAAACCTGACAGCACCTTGATCTTAAGAGCTCCAGCCTCCAGAAGTGTGAGAAGATTATTTTTTGTTAAGTCAACTAGTCTGTAAGTACTCTGTTATAGCAGTACTAGCTGACTGATACAGAAGAAAAATAAAAGAATTAAAAGTTTGGGTAACAGTTATCAATTTGTGCTGGAACTAGTCCAATTTATAGGTAGGTATCAAAACTGATCTTTCCACAATGGGAGAGGAAATCAACTTAATTTCAGTCAGAGTTCCACTTCCAGAATGGCAATATGAAAAGCTCTGTGGTCCCATTCCCCAGTGAAAAAATTAAGTGGTGAAAATTACTTAAAAAAATAACAATTTAAAGCCTCTGGAAATTGATCTAAGATCTTACAGCAAATTAAATAACATTTCTTAAAGAATATATGCTAAAACTCGGTGAAAAGAGTGGAGTCTGTGGAATTTGAATCATGGTCCACTCTTGTCCTACCCTCTCCCATTTCTCTGTGCTAGAAATTCCACTCCAGGTGGGTACTGCTAAAAACACAGGATTCCCTCTATTACCAGCTCTCAGTTAGAAAATTACAATACCTTCAAAGAGGGGTGAAATGCCAATGTTTCTCACTCCCCTACTGTTGCTAATGCTAAAGTCCAGATGAATGCAGCCAAAAGGTTGGGAGCTTCATTTTTTCATCTAATCCCCACTCATAGAATGGAGGCTCTACCTCAAGTATGACATACTGATAATACTGGGGCCCCGGTGGCCCTCACTTCATGTAAGGGAGGTCCATGCCAGGAGAGGCAAGCTGAGAAGTCCAGAGTTACCTCCCACACTCGGATCCATGCTCCTAAAGCAGAGGTATCACTATGAGGGAAGTTGGTTACTGGTCACATCCCTAAATCCACAGCCATGACGCAGAGGTTTTTCAAACAGAGGGAGAAAAATCTTAAGAATGGAGAGCTCAGAAGCTATCCTAAAAGAAAATGACTTTTAGGGAAGGGGGTACTCAAGCCTAAGGTCACTCTCAGAATGGAAATTTTGGCAGTAAGCAATTAAGAGGAGGACAGTAATTTCATGATACCAACAAGCTAAACCACAGGCAAGCTATTTTATCAGAGAGAACAAAGAAGAAAAAAAAAAGAATAAGAACAATGAACAGAGCCTCAGAGAAATGTGGAAAACCATTAAGCAAATCAACATAAACACAATGTGAGTACTAGAAGGAGAGGAGGGTGAGAAAGGAGCAGAAAAAAAATATTCAAAGAAACAATGGCTGAAGCCTTCACAAATCTGATGAAAAACAATCTATATATCCAAAAAGCTTAACCAAGGCCAAGCAGGATAAATACAAAAAGACCCACACCCATGTGCATCATAGTCAAAATGTTGAAAGACAAAGAAAATTAAATTCCGAAACAGGAAGACAAAAAGGACTCATTATTTACAAGGGAGCCCCGCTACCATTAACAGATGACTTCTCATCAGGAGTAATTAGGCCAGAAGGCAGAAAAAATGATATATCCAATATACTGAAAGAAATAAATTGTCAACCAGTAATTTTACATGCATCAAAACTAACTTTTAAAAATGAAGGCAAATTAAGACATTATTTGTTCAAGATAAATGAAAACTGAGAATTCATTCCCAGCAAAACTGCCTTAAAACAAATACTAAACAAATTTCTTCAGGTTGAAAGCAACCTAGTTATTTGAAATTACAGCTGGTAATTTGAAATTACATGAAAAAAAATAAAGGGCACTGATAAAGGTAATTATGAAAGTCAGAATAAATGCATAGATCTTCTTTCTTATGTTAACTGATTTAAAAAGCAGTTGTAGAGACCACCTTTTCTCCATTGTATATTCTTGCCTCCTTTGTTGTAGATTAGGTGACCATAGGTGCGTGGGTTTATCTCTGAACTTCCTATCCTGTTCCACTGATCTATATTTCTGTTTTTGTGCCAGGACCATACTGTTTTGATTACTGTAGCTTTGCAGTATAGTCTGAAATCAGGGAGCTGGGAAAACTGGACAGCTACATGTAAAAAAATAAGATTAGAATGCTCCCTAACACCATACAAAAAATAAATAAACTCAATATTGTCACAATGTTAGTTCTTCCAAACTGGATCTGTAGATTCAATGCAATCCAAAGCAAAATCCCAGCAACTTATTTTGTGGATATTAACAAATTGAAGTTTACATGGAAATGCATAAAGCCCAGAAGAGCCAACATGATACTGAAGGAGAACAAAGTTGGAGACTGACACTACCTAACTGTATAACTTAGTTTATAGCTACAGTATTCAAAACATTGTGGTATAGGTGAAAGAAGACACAAATTGTTCAAGGGAACAGAATAAATAGTGCAATAATAGACCCACATAAATATAGTCAACTACCCTTTTTGATAAAGGAGCAAAAGCAATAAAATGCAACAAAGACAGTATACTCAACAAGTGGTGCTGTAACAACTGGACACTCACATTAAAAAAAAAAGAATCTAGACACAGACCTTACACCCTTCACAAAAATTAAATCAAAACCGATCATAAGCCTAAATGTAAAATGTGAATCTATGTAACTCTCAGAAGGTAACGTAAGAGAAAATCTAGATGACCTTAGGTATAGTGATGTCTTCTTATATACAACACCAAAGGCAGGATTCATGAAAGAAATAATTGATAAGCTGGATTTCATGAAAATTACAAAATTCTGCTCTGCAAAAGACAATGTCAACAGAATGAGAAGACAAGCCACAGACTGAGAGAAAATACTGGCAAAACACATAGTTGAAAAAGGACTACTATCCAAATATATAAGGAAGTCTTAAAACTCAACAATAAGAAAATAAACAACCAAATTAAACATTTTAAATGGGCAAAGATCTGAATAGACACTTCACCAAAGAAGATATACAAATGGCAAATAAACATGAAAAGATGCTCCACATCATATGCCAGGGAAATGCAAATTAAAACAAGATACCACTTCACACCCATTAGAATGGCAAAAATCCAGAACAATGACAACAGCAAATGCTGGTGAGGATGTGGAGCAAGAGGAACTCTCATTCATTGCTGGTGGAAATGCACATGGTACAATAACTTTGTAAGACAGTTTGGCAGTTTCTTATAAAACCAAACATACTCTTACCACGAAATCTAGAAATTGCACTCCTTGGTATTTATCCAAAAGAGCTGAAAACTTATGTCCACACAAAAACCTGCACACAGATATCTATAGCAGTTTTATTCATAATTGCCAAAACTTGGAAACAACCAAGATGTCCTTCAGTAGGTGAATAAACTGTGATACATCCAGATGATGGAATATTATTAAGTGCTAAAAAGAAGTGAGCTGTCAAGCCATGAAAAGCTATGGAGGAAACTTAAATGAATGTCACTAAGTGAAAGAACCCAATATGGGAAGGTTACATACTGTAAGATTTCAACTATAAAACATTCTAGGAAAGGCAAAACTATGGAGACAGTAAAAATGTAACTTGTTACCAGGGGTTGCAGAGGGGGTAGATGTGGTGGGATAAATAGGCAGAGCACAGAGGATTTTTAGGGCAGTGAAAACACTGTATGATACCATAATGATGGATACATGTCATCGTACACTTGTCCAAACCCATAGATTGCACAACACCAAGAGTGAACCATAATGTAAACTATGAACTTTGGGTGATTATGATGAGTTGATGTAGGTTCATCTTTTGCAATAAATGTACCACTCTGGTGGGGGCTGTAGATAATGGGGGCGGCTGTGTACATGTGGGGCAGGGGACATTTGGGAAGTTACTGTACTTTCCCCTTAATTTTGCTGTGAACCCAAACTGCTCTAAATATATAAAGTCTTTTAAAAAAAAGCATAAAAACATATTCATAGCATATTTATTCATAATAGCCCAAAATAGAAACAACCCAAATGTCCATCAACTGGTGAACTGATAAATATATTGTGGTTTATTCATATAATGGAATATTATTGGCCATAAAACTAATGAAGTACTGATTGATCCATGCTACAATGTGGATGAACCTTGAGAACATTATGCTAAGTGCAGGGAGGCAGCCACAAAAGACTACATATTATGATTCCATTTATATGAAAAGTCCAGAATGGGCAAATCTATAGTATAGAAATTAGATTAGTGGTTTCCAGGTGCTGAGGATAAGAGAGAAATGGAGAATGACTCCTAATGTGTATAGAGTTAGATTAATGAAATATCCTAAAATTAACTGTGGTACTGGTTTCACATTTCTGTGAAAATACTAAAACACAATGAATTGTATATTTCAAATGGGTACATTTTCCAATAGGTGAATTGTTATCGCAATAAATCTGTTACCAAAAAAATCTCTATCAGCTAACACAGAGTTTGCATACCTATCCATTACCTGCAATTAACAAAGTGCTGCAAAATAACTTGTAGATAATAAACAGAGTCAGAATCTGATAACCCAGATGAATGTGCAACTGATTTTCATCAAAACACAATATTTTCATCTACAGTTAGCCTCTTTGATCAAAAAAAAAATGTCAAAGAAGGTTTTTCATGGTCACAGAATAAGGTTGGTTTCATTAAATTTGACCTGATTATTTACATAGTTGCAGCAAGAATGTTAATTTACCATATAGGCATCCTTAAAATTGTTTTGCTGGAAGTTTTCATAAGGAATCTCAGATTGAGCTCTTGAGGCTAGAAAGCCAAGCCAAGATCAGATGTCACTGACAGTATCTACAAATTTGGGTGAATACCTCTTTTCTCAGGATCCCCCAATTATCCTAAAATTCCTGGAAGCTAGGTGCCAGGTCAGTTTCCTCATAAGAGCTTGCAAATACTGGCTCTAAATAGTCAATATTATTTCCTTAAATGTATCTGGTCATATCTGATTAAGTGAGCATCATTCATTCTCAAATATGACATTTCAGAAAAGTCCTTGGTTGCAGAACCAAGGTTTCAAATTATGTCCTATTAACAAGAAGGATATAGTCTTAACTCAACTTATTCCAACAACAACATTGCTATGGGAAAAAAATTTCAATAAGAGTTTCCAGATACTAGAGGCGCCATGCAAGGAGGAAAAGACTGTTTCATTTACAAAAGTATAGTCTATTAATTGTTATGAATTATAGATGGTTTAAGAGGAAAGAGAAATGACTTCCTTTAGAAATGGGTTCTACTCCAGAGAGAAGACCATTAAAACATCAGGAATTCCAAAATCAAACGTACAGTTTTTGCTCCATTTCATTTATTTCTATGTAATTGGTTCTTGTTCAGCTCAATTTTGGCTTAGCAGTCTCATGAACCCACTGGTTTCTCAACAAGAGTTCTGTTAATCCTGACTCAGTCAACTGGATAAGGTCTCAAAGCTGTTTTAGCAATACCATCAGAAGTCTGTGCACAAATATTATTCTTTTCCCTGAGTATCTGAGACAGTCCTTCTTTGAGACAAAGCCCTCTGGCTTATGGCTGATTTCTACTGCTTTCAAGCATCAGAGTTGCTATGGACTGAATGTTTATATGCCCTCCAAATTCATATATTGAAGCTCTAACTCCCCCCCCCCCACCAGTGCTGTATTTGGAGATGGGGCCTCTAAGGAAGTAATTAGGGTTAAATGAGGTTTAAGGGTGGGATCCTGATCCTATATGCTCAGTGTTCTTATAAGAAGAAACACCAGGGAGCCCTCTCCCACTCTCCCCTCCCCAGTTGAAAACAACAACCTAGAATATACTAGATTCAAATTAAAGAAGTAAAGTTGTGACCAAGATAACATTTTTTAAAATAACTGCAATTATGACCAAGAGTACTATACTGTTTTGGTCTAATATCAGGGAATACAGTATCAGGTTTCTCTTAAATAGAATCATCTCATGGGTCATGAGGGAACTGATAAATATCTAGGAACTTCATACAATTTATGAAATATTTATGTTAATAAAATTTTACCCGTATATATTTAACCTAGTATATCTTCTGCTTTGGCAATGCTTTTCATGCAACCATAATGTATCAAAAAAAATCTACTGATTTCTAGTTCCCCTTGTTTTACAACATGAAAGAGTAAGTCCTTTGTGATTTTCAAGGGACCCTCTGAGATAGTTCAAAGAAAGTCTTACATATAAAATATATCATTTTGGATTTGAATTTAGGAAGGCAAAATATCAAAAGCTGTCAGGAAATTTGAACATTTGATTCAATAGGATCATGGGTTATTGAAAAAGAGCATCATGCTATCAATTTAATCAAAGTGACAAAAAATTTTAAAAGTAAACATGAGAAGTAACATAACTGTAAGGAATCTTAGCTCTTTTAAAAGTGAGAAGAGGGCTTCCCTGGTGGCGCAGTGGTTGAGGATCTGCCTGCTAATGCAGGGGACACGGGTTCGAGCCCTGGTCTGGGAGGATCCCACATGCTGTTGAGCAACTAGGCCCGGGAGCCACAACTACTGAGCCTGCGCATCTGGAGCCTGTGCTCCGCAACAAGAGAGGCCGCGATAGTGAGAGGCCCGCGCACCGCGATGAAGAGTGGCCCCCACTTGCCGCAACTAGAGAAAGCCCTCGCACAGAGACTAAGACCCAACACAGCCATAAATAAATAAATAAATAAAATTAAAATCTCAAGCTAAAAAAAAAAAAAAGTGAGAAGAATTTATTCTCTTAATTAAGGACATTATAAGTCAACATAAATCACAGAAAACTATTCTGAAAAAACACAGAATCTTATCCTTCTAGGCAGATTATTCAAAGGTAAAGAAAAACATTTTATAACTTCTTATTAAAAGGAGACCAACAATCAATTCTACAAGAAGATAAAACAATGTTTAATGTACCTCCACTTAACAACAGAATATCAAAATACTTGAGGCAAAGCGCAGCTCCCACCATGGCTGAAGAGGAAGTTGTTGCCCCGATGGAGAAAGTTATCTGGATCCAGAGGGTGTTTATAAACCTGCTGGACTCATACAGCAGCAGAAACATCGGGAAATTTCTTTCTAACTGTGTTGTCAGTGGCCTCACTTGAAGAAATTACCAAAGAGGAAGAGGAAGATGAAAATATCTGTGATGCCAGAAGCCTCCTCAGCCAAACTGAAGGAAGGCATGTTCCAGATCATGGGCATGCTTTCCAAGCTTGAAATCCCCCGGCCCAATTTTGCCACGGAGACATTGTGCCATCTCTTGAGAAGACCTTCTCATGTGCCTGCTGGAGTATGATGTTATCATTTATAACATCACTGAGAACCCCCAGCAAATGGAGGAAGCCATCTGGGCAGTCTCTGGCCAGTGAGATGCTCCCTTGATCTCCAGGGACAGGACTTTTTTACTTTACCTAAGAGTCATCTAAGGAGCACTAGGCAAATTAGGACCATGGAAGAACTGATCTTAGACTCACTTAAAACACAAAATGAAATCAGACTAGTGGATATGCCTAGCAGTTACAAGATAAACTGAGGCATATGAAAATCTGTAAGAGTTTATGTGAGCAAAAATTGATGCGTATTGGGCAGCACCAAGCTGGAAGTGGTTAGGAGCTCCACCAACAGGAGCTAGCGACAAGACTTTCACAGAGAAGAGCCAAATGCAAAGCAATTATTTGATTGGCTATAGCTGAAGCATTTCCCTTATTTGGGAGAGCCTAGTTGGCTGTTTGTGATTAGTTGTTCTTAGGTTTGGGTTTGCTTATCTAGGCTGCTAAGCTATTAGGACCACCTCAGTCTACAGGCTTCCTTGTTTAATTAATTTAGCAATAGGCCCTTCCAAAGAAGAGAATTTTTTTAATTGAAGTATAGTTGATATACAGTATTATATAACCTACAGGTGTATGATATAGTGATTCACATTTTTTAAAGATTATACTCCAGTTATTATAAAATACTCCCTGTATTCCAAGTGTTGTACAATATATCCTTGTAGCTTATTTTATGCCTAATAGTTTCTACTTCTTATTCCCCTACTTCTATATTAACCACCCCCACTTCCCTCTCCCCACTGGTAACCACTAGTTTGTTCTCTATATCTGTGAGTCTGCTTCTTTTTTGTTATATTCACTAGTTTGTTGCATTTTTTAGATTTCATATATGAGAAACATCATACAGTATTTGTCTTTCTCTGACTTATTTCACTTAGTGTAATGCCCTTCAAGTCCATCCATGTTGTTGCAAATGGCAAAATTTCATTTTTTATATAGCTGAGTAATATTTCATTGGAATATATATATACTACTTCTTCTTTATCCATTCATCTGTTGATGGACACTTAGGATGCTTCCGTATCTTGGCAATTGTAAATAATGCTGCTATGAATATTGGGGTGCATGTATCTTTTCAAATTAGCGTTTTTGGTTCTTTTCAGATATATACCCAGGAGTGGAAATGTTGGGTCATGTGGTAATTCTATGTTTAGTTATTTGAGAAACTGCCATACTGTTTTCCACAGTGGCTGCACCAATGTACATTCCCACCAACAGTGTACAAGGGTTCCCTTTTCTCTACATCCTCGCCAACATTTGTTATTTGTGTTCTTTTTGATGATAGCCATTCTGACAGATATGAGGTGATATCTCATTGTGGTTTTGATTTGCATATCCCTGGTGATTATCAATGTTGAACATCTTTTCATGTGCCTGTTGGCTATCTGCATTTCCTCTTTGGAAAAATGTTTATTCAGTTCTTCTGCCTGGTTTTTAATCGGGTTGTTTGTTTTTTGATGTTGAGTTGTATGAGCTATTTATATATGTTGGATATTAACCCCTTATCATTCATATCATTTGCAAATATTTTCTCCCTTTAGTAGGTTGTCTTTTCATTTTGTTGATGGTTTCCTTTGCTGTGCAAAACCTTAGTTTAATTTGGTCCCATTTGCTTATTTTTTGCTTTTATTTCCTTTACTTTAAGAGAGAGATGCAACAAAATATTGCTATGATTTATGTCAAATAGGGTTCTGCCTATGTTTCCCCCTAAGAGTTTTATGGTTTCCAGTCTTACCATTTATGTCTTTAATCCATTTTGAGTTTATTTTTGTATATCATGTTAGCGAATCTTCTAATTTCATTCTTTTACATGTAGCTGTCCAATTTCCCCAGCACCAGCTATTGAAGAGACTGTCTTTTCTCCATTGTATATTCTTGCCTCCTTTGTCATAGATTAACTGACCATAAGTTCATGGGTTTATTTCTGGGCTCTCTATTCTGTTCCATTGATCTATGTGTCTGAAGAATAGAATATTTTTAATCATTGAAAGAAATGAAACATTAAAGAAAATACTTGAGGCAAAAACTGATACAATTGCAAGGAGAAATAGAAAATGCCAGTATTTATAGTTGGAAGGTTCAACATCACAACTGATCTCATAGGCATTAAAAGCATTTTTAAAAAAGAAGACTATGAACAACTCTATGCCCACAAAATTTATAATTTATGAAATAAGCTGGGACCTAAGACCCTCTATCAGAGTTCATGCACCTGGACAAATGTCTCCTTGAGCAACAGGTTACAAAGAAACTATGAGTGACTAAAAATAACTGTGCACATGTGCAGTTGGGGTAATTATGAACAATAGAATGCAAAAAGGCCACAAACCAACTACCATTTCTGAGGTACTGGGAGCAAAAGCAGGGTACTGTACATGATCTCTGCACACAGCACCACCAAGGGGGATGGACAGACCACTTAAACTATGCCTCCTGCCCAACCCGCCAATCCAACCCTACCCTCATCCCATTTAAGTAATCAGCTCAACACCCCACCCCACTCCCACCTGCAGAGTGAGCAAGGGCACCTGTTTCTAGTTTTTGCTCCCTGATGCTATGGCACAAGCCCCAAAAAAGCCTTGTCTGAAATTCTCGTCTGGCCTCTTATCAATTTCCATTGATTGAAGAGTCCAAGGGCTGGGGTCAGTAACACTTAGATGAAACAGACTGATTTTCTGAAAGACACAAATTACCAAAATGCACACAAGGAGAAATAGATCATCTGAATAGTCCTATATTTACTAGAAAAATTGAAACAATAATATCCTTCAAAAAGGAAAGCACCAGGTCCAGCTGCTTTCACAGTTAAATTCTACCAAACATTTAAGGAAGAAATGGTATCAGTTCTCTATAAGTTTAACCAGAAAATAGAAGCAGAGAGAACACCATCTAATTCATTCTATTAGGCCAGCATTACCCTAAAAACAAACCAGAAAAATACATTATAAGGAAGGAAGACTGCATACCAATGTCTCTCATGAATATAGATACAAAAATCCTCATGAAATATTAACAAATCAAATCCAACAGTGTTTTAAAACAATTGTGCACCACAACCAAGTGTGATTCATTACAGGTATGCAAGGCTGGTACAACATTTGAAAATCAATTTAGGTAATCCAACACATCAACAAGATAAGAAGAAAAATCATATTATTACATTGATAGATGTAAAAAGCATTTCACAAAATCCAACACTCATTCAAGATAAAAACTCTCAGCAAACTAAGAATAGAGGAAATGTTCTCAATTTGATAAAGTTCACCTACTAAAAACCTGTAACTAATGTCATATCTAATGGTGAAAACCTGCACTTTCTAAGATTGGGAACAAGTAATGGATGCCATTTCTTACCATGCTTATTCAGCATCATTCTGGAATTTCTATCTAGTGTAATAAACAAGAAGAGAAATGTATACATATTGGAAAGGGAAAAGTAAAAGTGCTTTATTCACAGATAACCTGACTGTCTATGTAGAAAATCCCAATGAATTGGTCAAAAAGAAAAAAACCTTCTGAATCCAATACGCAAGTATAGCAAGGTCTCAGTATACAAGGCTTATAGACAAAAGTCAACTGCTTACCTACATATCAGCAGCAAACAATTAAATTTGAAATTTTGCAATACTACCATATATAATAAGACCAAAAATATTTAAACACTTCATCAAAAATCTGACCAAATATGTACAAGATCTACATGTGAAAAAAACACAAAAATCTGTTGGAAAAAAATTCAAAGAAAATCTAAATCAGTGTATAGGTATTCCATGTTCATGGATTGGAAGACTCAATACTGTTAAGATGTTAATTCTTCCCAACATGATGTACAGATGATTAAACACAATCCCAGTCAAACTCCCAGCAAGTTATTTTGTAGCTAGAACAAATCCTATGTAGAAAAGCAAAACACCTAGAATAGCTAGCACAATACTGAATAAAAACAAAGCTGAAAGACTCAAGACTTACTATAAAGCTACAATAATCAAGAAGTGTATGGGATTAGTAAATAAATATACATATAGATCAATGGAACAGAATGGAGAGCCCTGAAATTGTTGGACACAAATATAGTCGTCTGATCTTTGACAAAGGAGCAATGGAAATTCAATGGAGAAGAGACAGTATTTTCAACAAATGGTGCTAAAACAACTGGTTGTCCATATGCAAAAGAAAATAATGAACCCAGGGCTTCCCTGGTGGCGCAGTGGTTGAGAATCTGCCTGCTAATGCAGGGGACACGGGTTCGAGCCCTGGTCTGGGAAGATCCCACATGCCGCGGAGCGGCTGGGCCCGTGAGCCACAATTGCTGAGCCTGCGCGTCTGGAGCCTGTGCCCCGCGACGGGAGGGGCCGCGATAGAGAAAGGCCCGCGCACCGCGATGAAGAGCGGTCCCCGCACCGCGATGAAGAGTGGCCCCCGCTTGCCGCAACTGGAGAAAGCCCTCGCACGAACCGAAGACCCAACACAGCCAAAAATAAATAAATAAATAAATAAATAAGAAAATCCTTTAAAAAAAAAAAAAAAAAGAAAAAAGAAAATAATGAACCCAGACATAGAGTATATGCAAAATTAAACTCAAAATGGATGATAGGCATAAGTGTAAATACTTAAAACTATAAAACTCCTTGAAAAAACATAGAAAATCAATGTGACTTTGAGTTGACTGATGAATTTTTAGATACAATACAAAAAGCATGATGAATGAAAGAAAACATTAATAAATTAGACTTCATTAAATTTAAAAACTTGCAATCTGTAAAAGTCACTGTTAAGTGAATGAAAAGATAAGCTACAGACCAGGAGGAAATATTTGCAAAACACATAAATGACAAAAGAATGTATAAAAAATATACAAAGCCCTCCCATAATGATTTCATTTTAACTTAATTATTTCTCTAAAGACCATACTTCCAAATAAAGTCACATTCTGAGCTACTGGGGTCTAGGACTCTAACAACAACTACTACCTTTTTTTGGGGGGGTGTGGGCAGAGAAGGAGGGGCACAATTCAATCCATAAGCTTCTATAATCTATTAATCATAATCCTAGATATTTACCCAACTGATCTGAAAACTTATATCCATGCAAAGACCTGCATGCATATATCTATACCACCTTCTCCCTTGGGAGGAAAGAAAAGAATGAAACTTATGTCCAATTTTCTGTTTCCTTGAGTCTGCCTGAGAGACTGGTTTCAGAGCGTTAACAGGGAACCATATACTTTGTATGCATGGTAGCCACTGAGAACAAGGAGAGCTGCTGGGCTTGTTGCAGCACCAGAGAACCTGCAGTACCACAGAGAGACACCAGAGGTAACAAGAGATTACAAACTGCTCAAAATGAAACCCACAAATTTCTCTAATTGGGAGATTACATGCACAAACCCAGAGAAGACAAATTCCCAGAAAATGTTTACAAGGCCCACAGAATCTCTAGCTGGGAGCACTGGTGAAGGTCTTCCCCTGTATATAGCCAGTCAGTAAAGACTGGGACAGGTGAACATTTTTTCAAATGCCCAAATTCAACAAAAGATCACGAGGCATACAAAAACAAAAACACACACACAAAAAGCTGGGAAACATGGCCCAATCAAAGGAAAACAGTATCCAAAAACCAACCCTAAAGAAACAGAGATCTATAAATTACCTGACAAAGAATTCAAAATAACTGTCTTAATAAGCTAAAACAGAACACAGACAACTAAACAACATTAAGAAAATGACACATGAATAAAATGACATTATCAACAGCAAGTAAGGAAAAGAGGGACAAAAGAACTACAACACAGACAGAAAACAATTAAGAAAATGACAGTAGTAAGTTCTTCCTCATCAAGAACTACTTCAAATATGAAAAAATTAAACTCACCAATCAAAAGACAGAGAATGGCTAAATGGATTAAATAAAACAATATCCCACTACATGCTGTATACAGGAGACTCACTATAGATGTTAGGACACACATGTCAATGTAAGGCTGAAAGTAAAAGTATGAAAAGAAGATACTCCATTCAAATAGTAACCAAAAGAGAGCAGGTGTGGCCATACTTATGTCAGATGAAAGAGATTTTAAGTGCATAACTGTCAAAAGAGACAAAAAGAACATAAAATGATGAAAGGGTCAATTCACCAGGAAGACACAATAATTATTAATATATATGCAATTAAGATAATAGCACACAAATATATAAAGCGATTATTTAAAGAGCTGAAG
This sequence comes from Balaenoptera acutorostrata, assembly GCF_949987535.1. Taxonomy (NCBI): domain Eukaryota; kingdom Metazoa; phylum Chordata; class Mammalia; order Artiodactyla; family Balaenopteridae; genus Balaenoptera; species Balaenoptera acutorostrata. The sequence continues at coordinate 76,142,315 of NC_080085.1, forward strand.
GGAGAAATATATAGTAACAATAATAATAGAAGATTACAATACCCCTACTTTCAATAACGGATAAAACAACCAGACAGAAAAGCAGTAAGGAAACAGAGAATTTGTACTATAATATAAACCAATACTACAGACCAACAGACATATACAGAAAACTCCAACAACAGCATACACATTCTACTCAAGCTCACATGGAACATTCTCCAGGATAGATCTCATGTTAGATCACAAAATCAGTCTTAACAAACTTAAAAAGACTGAAATTATACCAAGTGTCTTTTCCAACTACAGTGGAATGAAACTAAATATCAAAAGCAATCTAAAGTAGTAAAACTCACAGAATAATGGCTGCCATGGGCTAGGGGGAGGGTAAAATAGGGAGTTGCTTTTCCATGCACCTATAGTTTGAGTAATACAACATGAATAAGTCTTAGAGATCTGTTGCACAACATTGTGTCTACATTTAACATATTGTATTATGCACTTAAAAAGCCATCAAGAGGGTGTATCTAATGTTAAGTATTCTTACCACAATATAATAAAAATTAAAATTTTGAAAAAGGGAAATGGGAAAATTTACAAATATACAGAAATTAAACAACACACTCTTGACAACCAAGGAGGGAAAGAAGAAATTAAAAGGGAAATTAGAAAATATCTTGAGATAAATGAGAACAATAACATAACAAAAATCATGGGATGCAGCAAAAGCTAAGAGGGAATTTTATAGTGGTAAATACCTACATTAAACAAGAGTAAAGATCAAATAAATAACCTAACTTTACAGCTCAAAGAAATAGAACAAGAAAACTAAATATAAATTTAGTAGAAGGAAGAAAATAATAAATATTAGAGCATAAATAAATGTAATAGAGGGGAATGGCCAAGATGGGAAGACCCTGAGCTCACCTCCTCTAATGGGCACAGCAAAACTAGAAATATTTACATAACAACTATTGATAAGACAGGAAGACTAGAAGAAGAGATCTTCTACAACTAAAGACATAAAGAAGGAACCACAATGTGACGGGTAGGAGTAGGGGAGACATGGTATAGTCAAGACCCATACTCCTGGGTGGATGAGCCACAAACAGGAGGATAATTACAATTGCAGAGACTCACCTCAAGGAGTGAGGGGTCCAAGCCCCACATTGGGCTCCCCAGCCCAGGGGTCCTGTACCAGGAAGGCGAGCCTCCAGAATGTTTGGCTTTGAAGGCCAGTGGAAACCCAGAGGGATGTAAGAAACAGAGACTCCACTCTTAAAGGTACACAAAATCTCACACATTCCAGAATCCAGGGCAGAAGCAGTTATATGAAAGGAGCTACCTGCTGATCTTGGAGAGACTCCTGGAAAGGCAGGAGGAAACCAGAGCTCACCCTAGAGACACAGACACTGGCAGCATCCATTTGGGGGAGCTCATTCTTCCATGAGGACACTGGTGCTGGCAAGAGCCATTTTGGAATCCTCTTTCTAGCTTATTAATGCCAGGACCCAGCCCCACCCATCATCCTGTTGGCCCCAACACTGGGACACATTAGGTCAAGCAAAAAGCCAGGTGAGGACACAGCCCCATCCACTAGTAGGCCTGCTAATTTAAGACCCCCTGAGCCCACAGCCACCCTGGGATACAGCCCTGTTTAACAGAAGGCCCAGGACCCAGCCCCATACACCAATGAGTTGGCACTAGCTGCAGGAACGCATGGACCACAGCCTCGCCCACCAGCATGCCAAAACACCAACTCCGGGACCCTGAGGGCCCTGCAGCCAGAGACCCTGGTACCTGGCTCAACTCACCAGCAAGCCAGCACTAACTAGCTCAGGGAGCCCCCTAGGCCTCAACCTCACCAACAAGCAGGAGGACACCAGCTCCAGGGACCATTGGGCCCTGCAGCCAGAGACCCCAGGACCCAGCTCTGCCCATCAGTTGGCTGGCACTAGCCCCAGGACCCAGTCTCACCCACCAGTGGATGGGCACCAGGCCCTGGATACCCTGGGCCTCAACCCCGCCCACCAGTGGGTGGATACTAACTCAGGAACATCTTGGAGCCCTCAGCCAACAACCCCAGGATCTGGCTCCACTCACCAGGCAGCCAACACCAGCTTTGGGACATCTCAGGCCCAGCAGTCAGCCTTGTCAGGAATTGGCCCCAGCCACCAGCAGGCCCACCAGCTCCAGGACCCTCAGGGCCCTACAACCAGAGAACCCAGGACCTGGCTCCACCTACTGGCAGGCTGACACCAGCTCTGAGACACCTTGAACTCCTCAGCCAGCCATCCAAGGATCCAGCCCCAATCACTAGCACTCCAACAATAACTTTGGGACACCCTGGACCTGACAGCAGAGCCATGTCAGGAACCAACCTGCCCACCAACAGATTGATGCTAGATCTGGGACCAACAGGCAAGCAACCACTCAGGCAGAACACAGCTCTGCTGACCATTGGGCCACCTGTACCCCAGAATGTCCCAGGGCTGCACAGCCAAGTGCCTCATAACTTGGCCCCACCCACCAGTAGCAAGCATCCTCCACACGAGGCTACATAAAACAAAAAGATGTAAAATATGATGTTAAAAACAATAAACATGGGGGAAGACAGAAAATTGCAGGGCTGTTAAAATGCTTCTGAACTTAAGTGATCAGCAACTTAATCATGTGTATATACAGATTACTATATATAAACCTCATAGTAACCACAAACCAAAAATCTGTAATAGGTAAACACACACAAAAGAGAAAGGAATCCAAACATGACACTAAAGATAGTCATCTAATCACAAGGGAAGAAAGCAAAAGAAGAAGAAAGGAGCAAAAAAGAACTATAAAAACGACCCAAAAACAATTAACAAAATGGCAATAAGTACATAGTTAACAATAATTACTTTAGGAAGAAAGAAGAACTACAATCCTGCAGCCTGTGGAAAAAAACACATTCACAGAAAGATAGACAAGATGAAAAGGCAGAGGGCTATGTACCAGATGAAGGAAAAAGATAAAACCCCAGAAAAAGAACTAAATGAAGTGGAGATACGCAACCTTCCAGAAAAAGAATTCAGAATAATGATAGTGAAGATGATCCAAGACCTCGGAAAAAGAATGGAGGCAAAGATCGAGAAGATGCAAGAAATGTTTAACAAAGACCGAGAAGAATTGAAGAACAAACAAACAGAGATGATCAATACAATAACTGAAATGAAAACTACACTAGAAGGAATCAATAGCAGAATGACTGAGGCAGAAGAACGGATAACTGACCTGGAAGACAGAATGGTAGAATTCACTGCTGTGGAACAGAATAAAGAAAAAAGAACGAAAAGAAATGAAGACAGCCTAAGAGACATCTGGGACAACATTAAACGCAAAAACATTCGCATTATAGCGGTCCCAGAAGGAGAAGAGAGAGAGGAAGGACCAGAGAAAATATTTGAAGAGATTATAGTCGAAAACTTCCCTAACATGGGAAAGGAAATAGCCACCCAAGCCCAGGAAGCGCAGAGAGTCCCATACAGGATAAACCCAAGGAGAAACACACCAAGACACATACTAATCAAATTGGCAAAAATTAAAGACAAAGAAAAATTATTGAAAGCAGCAAGGGAAAAATGACAAATAACATACAAGGGAACTCCCATAAGGTTAACAGCTGATTTCTCAGCAGAAACACTAGAAGCCAGAAGGGAGTGGCATGATATACTTAAAGTGCTGAAAGAGAAGAACTTACAACCAAGATTGCTCTACCCGGCAAGGATCTCATTCAGATTCAATGGAGAAATCAAAAGATTTACAGACAAGCAAAAGCTAAGAGAATTCAGCACCACCAAACCAGCTCTACAACAAATGCTAAAGGAGCTTCTCTAAGTGGGAAATACAAGAGAAGAAAAGGACATACAAAAACAAACAATTAGGAAAATGGTCACAGGAACATACATATCAATAATTATCCTAAATGTGAATGGATTAAATGCTCCAACCAAAAGACACAGGCTTGCTGAATGGATACAAAAACAAGACCCATATATATGCTGTCTACAAGAGACCCACTTCAGACCTAGGGACACATACAGACTGAAAGTGAGGGGATGGAAAAAGATATTCCATGCAAATGGAAATCAAAAGAAAGCTGGAGTAGCTATACTCATATCAGATAAAATAGATTTTAAAATAAGGAATGTTACAAGAGACAAGGAAGGACACTACATAATGATCAAGGGATCAATCCAAGAAGAAGATATAACAATTATAAATATATATGCACCCAACATAGGAGCACCTCAATGCATAAGGCAACTGCTAACAGCTATAAAAGAGGAAATCGACAGTAACACAATAATAGTAGGGAACTTTAACACCTCACTTACAGCAATGGACAGATCATCCAAAATGAAAACAAAAAAGGAAACAGAAGCTTTAAATGACACAATAGACCAGATAGATTGACTTGATATTTATAGGACATTCCATGAAAAAGCAGCAGATTACACTTTCTTCTCAAGTGCACACGGAACATTCCCCAGGATAGATCACATCTTGGGTCACAAATCAAGCCTCAGTAAATGTAAGAAAATTGAAATCATAGCAAGCTTCTTTTCTGACCACAATGTTATGAGCTTATAAATGAATTACAGGGAAAAAAACATAAAAAACACAAACAAATGAAGGCTAAACAGTACGTTACTAAATAACCAATAGATCACTGAAGAAATCAAAGAGGAAATCAAAAAATACCTAGAGACAAATGACAATGAAAACACAATGATCCAAAACCTATGGGATGCAGCAAAAGCAGTTCTAAGAGGGAAGTTTATAGCTATACAAGCCTACCTCAAGAAACAAGAAAAATCTCAAGTAAACAATCTAACCTTACACCTAAAGGAACTAGAGAAAGAAGAACAAACAAAACCCAAAGTTAGCAGAAGGAAAGAAATCATAAAGATCAGAGCGGAAATAAATGAAATAGAAACAAAGAAAACAATAGCAAAGATCAATAAAACTAAAAGCTGGTTCTTTGAGAAGATAAACAAAATTGATAAACCATTATCCAGACTCATCAAGAAAAAGAGGGAGAGGACTCAAATCAGTAAGATTAGAAATGAAAAAGGAGAAGTTACAACAGACACCACAGAAATACAAAGCATCCTAAGAGACTACTACAAGCAACTCTATGCCAATAAAATGGACAACCTGGAAGAAATGGACAAATTTTTAGAAAGGTATAACCTTCCAAGACTGAACAAGGAAGAAACAGAAAATATGAACAGACCAATCACAAGTACTGAAATTGAAACTGTGATTAAAAATCTTCCAACAAACAAAAGTCCAGGACCAGCTGGCTTCACAGGTGAATTCTATCAAATATTTAGAGAAGAGCTAACACCCATCCTTCTCAAACTCTTCTAAAAAATTGCAGAGGAAGGAACACTCCCAAACTCATTCTATGAGGCCACCATCACCCTGATACCAAAACCAGACAAAGAAACTACAAAAAAAGAAAATTACAGACCAATATCACTGATGATTATAGATGCAAAAATCCTCAACAAAACACTAGCAAACAGAAACCAACAACACATTAAAAGGATCATACACCATGATCAAGTGGGTTTTATCCCTGGGATGCAAGGATCCTTCAATATATGCAAATCAATCAACGGGATACACCATATTAACAAATTGAAGAATAAAAACCATATGATCATCTCAATAGATGCAGAAAAAGCTTTTGACAAAATTCAACACCCATTTATGATAAAAACTCTCCAGAATGTGGGCATAGAGGGAACCTACCTCAACATAATAAAGGCCATATATGACAACCCACAGCAAACATCATTCTCAACGGTGAAAAACAGAAAGTATTTCCGCTAAGATCAGGAATGAGACAAGAATGTCCACTCTCACCACTATTATTCAACACAGTTTTGGAAGTCCTATCCATGGCAATCAGAGAAGAAAAAGAAATAAAAGGAATACAAATTGGAAAAGAAGAAGTAAAACTGTCACTGTTTGCAGATGACATGATACTATACATAGAGAATCCTAAAAATGCCACCAGAAAACTACTAGAGCTAGTCAATGAATTTGGTAAAGTTGCAGGATACAAAATTAATGCACAGAAATCTCTTGCATTCCTATACACTAATGATGAAAAATCTGAAAGAGAAATTATGGAAACACCCCCATTTACCACTGCAACAAAAAGAAAAAAATACCTAGGAATAAACCTACCTAGGGAGACAAAAGACCTGTATGCAGAAAACTATAAGACACTTATGAAATAAATTAAAGATGATACCAACAGATGGAGAGATATACCATGTTCTTGGATTGGAAGAATCAACATTGTGAAAATGACTATACTACCCAAAGCAATCTACAGATTCAATGCAATCCCTATCAAATTACCAATGGCATTTTTTACTGAACTAGAGCAAATCATCTTAAAATTTATATGGAGACACAAAAGACCCCGAATAGCAAAAGCAGTCTTGAAGGAAAAAAAAACTGGAACTGGAGGAATCAGACTCCCTGACTTCAGGTTATACTACAAAGCTACAGTAATCAAGACAATATGGTACTGGCACAAAAACAGAAACATAGATCAATGGAACAAGATAGAAAACCCAGAGATAAACCCATGCACCTATGGTCAACTAATCTATGATAAAGGAGGTAAAGATATACAATGGAGAAAAGACAGTCTCTTCAATAAGTGGTGCTGGGAAACCTGGACAGCTGCACGTAAAAGAATGAAATTAGAACACTCCTTAACACCATACACAAAAATAAACTCAAAATGGATTCGAGACCTAAATGTAAGACCAGACACTATAAAGCTCTTAGAGGAAAACATTGGAAGAACACTCTTTGACATAAATCACAGCAAGATCTTTTTTGATCCACCTCCTAGAGTAATGGAAATAAAAACAAAAATAAACAAATGGGACCTAATGAAATTTCAAAGCTTTTGCACAGCAAACGAAACCATAAACAAGACAAAAAGACAACCCTCAGAATGGGAGAAAATATTTGCAAACAAATCAACGGACAAAGGATTAATCTCCAAAATATATAAACAGCTCATGCAGCTCAATATTAAAGAAACAAACAACCCAATCCAAAAAAGGGCAGAAGACATAAATAGACATTTCCCCAAAGAAGACATACAGATGGCCAAGAAGCACATGAAAAGCTGCTCAACATCGCTAATTATTAGAGAAATGCAAATCAAAACTACAATGAGGTATCACCTCACACCAGTTAGAATGGGCATCATCAGAAAATCTACAAACAACAAATGCTGGAGAGGGTGTGGAGAGAAGGGTACCCTCTTGCACTGTTGGTGGGAATGTAAATTGATACAGCCACTATGGAGAACAGTATGGAGGTTCCTTAAAAAACTAAAAATAGAATTACCATACGATCCAGCAATCCCACTCCTGGGCATAGACCCAGAGGAAATCATAACTCAAAAAGGCACATGCACCCCAATGTTCATTGCAGCACTATTTACAATAGCCAGGTCATGGAAGCAACCTAAATGCCCATCAGCAGACGAATGGATAAAGAAGATGTGGTACATATATACAATGGAATATTACTGAGCCATAAAAACGAACGAAATTGAGTCATTTGTTGAGATGTGGACGGATCTAGAGACTGTCATACAGAGTGAAGTAAGTCAGAAAAAGAAAAACAAATATCGTATATTAACGCATGTATGTGGAACCTAGAAAAATGGTACAGATGAACTGTTTTTCAGGGCAGAAGTTGAGACACAGATGTAGAGAACAAACGTATGGACACCAAGGTGGTGAAAACCGCTGTGGGGTGGGGATGGTGGTGTGCTGAATTGGGGGATTGGGATTGACATGTATACACTGATGTGTATAAAATTGATGACTAATAAGGACCTGCAGTATAAAAAAACAAACAAACAAAAAAATAACTAATACTAAACTTTCTTTGGGTTATTTGTATGGAAATATGTTAATATAAATGTTTCAGACATTACATGAAATTTCTAAAAATCTTATATGTTCTTGTATAATGTTATAAGTCATAATTCTAGTTATTACTTTAAAATGTATATCTCAGATGTAACTAAATTTCCTTGTCAATTGCATTATTATGAACTTTCATCAAATCTTTAACTGTGGTCCTTTTTAAGTCTTTTGTCATTACAGACAGTTCTGGTTGTACTCTGATGCTTTTGCAAAAATGTTCCTATAAAAGGGTTGCATATTCAAGGAATTCATGGAAAAGACTCTGACAAGTACAGGTTTCTGGTAACTGACTATACTGCTGAACTGAATGAATAAGCATTTTCAGAACTCTAATGGAAAACTGATGAATTTGTAAAAGTGCTAACAAAAGATCAAGATGAAAAAAAAAATTAATTACATGGGACTGAGTGAACTGATGAGGATGATTATAATTTTTGTGACTTTCTGTTTGAATAAAAAAAAAAATCCCACAAGGACTCAGAGGCAAAAAATATACAAATCAATTTTCACTGCAAAGTAAAGGAGCTGTTACAGTGGAGGATTACTGGACTGAATGTCAATATTATGACATAGTATGAGTGGGTTTCGTGTTTGGTAATTGCAATCATTGTTGCTTTTGTTGTGGTCATCCATTTACAATGCTTTGTGTCAGTTTATAAAACAAAAAGAATGGAAATATGAAACATTGGCTTATATATGTATTTGTATATAAATATAATGTGAAACTGTTTCAAATTTCCAAACTATTATATGTTCTCCTTGTGACATTCTCTAAACAACACAATCTACAAAAAATGTGAGCATCTGATAATAGATATCAAAATGTATTATGAAAAATTGTGTAAAATCATCACATAAGGAGTCTTTTACTGATATCTCTAGAACAAAATATTGTGGAAAATATTCTGTGGTTCTGAAAAATGACTCTTTAATTCACAGATCGTTGTCAGTAAACACATTTAATTATTTTAACTAAGATGTGTGTCATTGTAATAAAAAATTAGCACCTTCAGAACATACATTAAAACAAAGCATTTCTCAAAGTGTGTTCTAAGGAACAATAATTCCATGGGATATTAATAGATATCATGCCATGAAACAAGAGGAGGCTTATGATCAAAATATCAAGTAAGTTTTGGAAATGACATGTTAAAAGAAGTTAAATAGATTACTTTATTTCATGACTTCTCAAAGTTTTAATATTCTAATCAATATCCACTGTGAATCTCTAAAAAGAAAAAATATATATCTTTTTTTCCCCAAATTTAATTGTCCATGGAACAAACCCTCTTATCTTGGAGCATCTTAAGAAGATGAAGGTTCTATGGAGGATTCTTTGATACATGTTGCTATAATATATAAAAACCTGTGTGGTGACATATATTACTAATAGCATAGTCTGGGATAGAGCAGTAAATTAGTTTAGTAGAGATGATCATGTACTGACAAGGCAAATCAGAAAAAGGCAAATCCACAAAATATCTTTTTTCTGTATCTGACCTTCGCAAGGAGGATTCCTCATCTTAATCAAGGACAAAGAAAATAATTTGATTGACTATCTTCTCAATTCTTTCAAGGATAGTACATGACTACAGATCTTCCTCAACTTACAATGAGGTTAAGTCTCAATAAAGCAATATTGAGGGAGGGTGTTTCCAATGACAGATCGAACTCACAGTGAAAATAGCCCCCCAAAATAGTATTAATACATTTTCTTCTTTTTAAAAATGCTTTAGATATTGTACAGCATAGGGAAATATAGCCATTATTTTGAAATAACTTTAAATGGAGTATAATCTATAAAAATATTGAAACACTGTGTTGTACACCTGAAACTAATATAATATTGTAAGTCGACTATACTTCAATTTTTTTAAAAAGTAAAATGCTTCTAAAACTAAAACAGAACTACCAGATGACCCAGCAATCCCACTACTGGGCATATACCCAGAGAAAAACATAATTCAAAGAGACACATGCACCCCAATGTTCATAGCAGCACTATTTACAATAGCCAGGAGATGGAAAAAAACCTAAATGTCCATCAACAGAAGGATGGATAAAGAAGATGTGGTACATACATACAGTGGGCTATTACTCATCCATAAAAAGGAATGAAATTGGGTCATTTGTAGAGACATGGATGGACCTACAGACTGTCATACAGAGTGAAGTAAGTCAGAAAAGGAAAAAACAAATATCGTATATTAACACATATATGTGAAATCTGAAAAAAACTGGTATAGATGATCTTATTTACAAAGCAGAAATAGAGACACATACATAGAGAACGAACATATGGATACCAAGGGAGAAGCAGGGGTGGGATGAATTGGGAAACTGGGATCAACATATATACACTATTGCTACTATGTATAAAATAGATAACTAATGAGAACCTACTGCATAGTGCAGGGAACTCTACTTAATACACTGTGATGACCTAAATGGGAAGGAAATCCAAAAAGAGGGGATACATATATATATATATGGCTGGTTTATTTTGCTGTACAATAGAAACTAACACATTGTAAAGCAACTATACTCCAATAAAAATTAACTTAAAAAAAAGTAAAATGCTTGACAGGAATGTCTCATATAAAACTCTTATGAATTGGTGTTAATTAGCCATATGACCACTCTGCCATATATTTAGCATTTAAGATACTAGGGGTCAGGCATGATAAGGCTATTTGAAGTTTAAGATTTACAGTCTCCTTAGGATCCAGCCTCAGTAGCACTACACAGAGGATGATAAAATGGCTGCAGTGAAGTCACACTGCCTGCACTAGGCTAGATTTAATTATTTAACAAAGGAAAATATCTATTTTATTCACCCAGGTGTAGTTCATTCTTTATTCTTGCAATTCCTCAACTTGTCATCCAAGAGAATTTCTAACCTTCAAGATCCAATTAAGTGGTTCTTTCCCTGGGAAGTATCTTTGGTCAGGCTTCATTGATCACTATCCTTCATGTTACCATTATTCCTTGCACTTACTTCTTTCATAACACTGGTCACACTAAACTACATTTTTTTTAAATTTAAGTGTCTCTTTTTTTCCCATTACAATGTAAGCTAGAACTTCGTTTGGCCTTAACTTTGTGAAGGCAGGGGCCAAGTTTATTTCATCATTGCTTGATGTGTCTCCCCCAAATAAATTATAAAGTACAAGAGTGTAGGGTCCACATCATTTCTTTTAATCACCACTGTATTCCATTTCACAGGCATTTATAAAGTGTTTTCTTCTATGCCAGGCCATATTCTAAGTACTTTACAGATATTAACTAAGGTAATCTCTACCACTTAGCATAATTACTACCTCCTAGTAGGTGCTCAATAAATATCTGTCAAAATAATGAGTGAAAAGAAACAAAGGGAAATTAGTAAATGAAGCTGCGAATTTGCTGTTATTCATCTCTCATTTCAATTCAATTCAAAGATCATCCATTGGGATCCTAAATGTGCCAAGCATTATGCTAGACTTTTAGCATACAAGGATAACTATCACAATAGTCATGCCTTCAAAAGGCTCACCGAATGGTTTTCAAGAGTTTTGGTACTGATTAAACTGCAGACATGAAGCTACTTTTTTCATCTATCCATCCATCTATTAATTAATTCCACAAATAAATATGCATTGTGTACTTACTCTATGCTAACCACTCTGGGAAGCAGTAGGAAATCAATGGTGAGCAAAAGAAAATAGCATGGTCACTTCTGTTTTATGCCTTGTAGTGAAAAGGAAGAACAGGCACTGATCAAAAATTCACAGACATAACATTACAACTAAAATCGGTGTTATTACTAAGAACAGGTAAGGTAGATGGACAATGACAGCATAAAATGAGAAGAAACCAATCTAATCATGTAGATTAGGGATAGCTGAGACCTGGGGTTAACAATAAAGAGAAAAGAACAATAAAGAGAAGAGAACTGTTTTATATTTGTTCTATTTGGAAGAAGGTGAAACATTCAAATCCTAGAGAGCTGATTCCAAGGTAAAGCAGAAGGCAAATTCTCACCTGGTCCTCACCTCCATGGTTCACTGACTTACTGACTTTTTGCTGTCAATTCTAGCTAGCATGCTGGATGCCACCTCTCTGGTCCTTCCTTGTGGGACAGGAGTTTATCCCTTTGAAAGATGGGAGGCTAGAGAGTAGAAGGGACTCAAGGTAGGCACTAATACAGTGAAAAGTTATACCCCTGAAGGGACATCTCTAGCCTTGTAGTGATGTAAGGACATGTTCTGTAATACCTCTCTGGATTATCAAATCAAATCACTGAGAACACTTTTCAAGTATCAATTTAAAATAAGGACACTGTTCTGTATTCTAAGTATACAAAGGTTGTATAGTATCCCCTTCTTCAAGGAGCTCACAAACAGTGCTCATGAGGATAAAGGGAGTTCACATTCTACAAGAATATTAGTTCTTGGCCACAACTGAACTGATTATCCAAGCTTATATTACATGGGAAAAAGTAGACAATCCTAATAGATTTATTTACACTACAATATTTTTTAGGGGATGGATCGAGATGGCAGAGTAGGAGGACATGAAACTCACCTTCCCCCCAAACAAATCAAAAATACATATACATGTGGAACAATTCTCACTGAAAACTAACTGGAAACTGGCAGAAAGGCTCCTGTACAACCAAAGCTGTAAGAAAGATCCACGTACAATCATGTAGGAAGGAAAAAGAAGCGATCAAGTTGGGACCTGTGCCCCTGGGAGGGGATTCAGAGGGAAAGGGAGATTAAATGGGCAGAGATCTTCTCTGAGGAGTGAGTGGTTCAAGTCACATATTGGGCGCCCAAGTCCTGGGGTCTGACACCTGGAAGATGACCCCCCCGTGGCCAGCTGAAGGGCTGGTAGGATGAACAAGAGGGCTGTGGGAAGACTGGATTTCAGTCATGAGGAGCTCAAGCACACTGACTAGCTCCTAAATCAGGGTAGAGAAGGCAGGTTGAGGACTGATCCAATGGCTGTTCAGTTTCCTCGATTGCCCTGGTGTGTGCACCAGCCTGAGCCAAGCAAACTCTCCAGACCTGTTTACTTCATGTCACAGTTCCACATGGGGTGAGGGTTGCCACAACAAATATAGCAGATCAGAATGAGTAAAGATCTATGTGACTTGAAATAATTAGTGAAGACTTCAAGGAGGAAGTGAGACCTGAGCTGGGCTTTTAGGGGTGGTCAGGATTTTAAACTGGTGAGCAGAGGTAAGGGCATTCTTAGGAAAATTGACACAAAGAAGGGTGTGAAAAAACATAGTATGCTTGAAGGATTATTGAGAGCGTGACTGACGTAAAAGTTCATATTAGGAAAAAGAAGTGAGTTTTCACACGGCTAGTAATAGATGATAGAGGCTATCAAAAAATAAAAGCCCATGTTTACAAAATTGTGAACATTGAAAAAATATGATCTCAATATGGGTCAAATACCTCCCTTTTAAATGTCACTTTATCTATAGGACATTTGGTCTCCTCCTTTTCTCTTTCTGTGCCATGCTGAATGAATCCTTACAAAACTCATAGATACTCAGAACTTGCCTCTCAATAGTGGGAATAATAGAGCTTTTGAGTCAAATAGACATGGATTTGATTCCTAGCTAGACTATCTATTAGCCATGGTCATTCATTTGGAAGTAACATTTCCAGGCCTCAGTATCATAAATTTTAAAAATGAAACTAATAAACCCTAATCCACATGGCTGTTGTGAAGATTAGCTGTAGTTTCTTGAAATCCCTTTGCACCATATCTGGCATATAGTTGACACTTAATAAATGTTAAGATCTCTTCTCTTTCCCTCATCATCATCTTCTTTAGTAGCTATGCCTTTCCATAGATACATTTGTTTTATTTCTTCAACTGAAATAAACTTTTCATAACACCTCCCTCCAATTACAATTACAATCACTAACTTATTTCATTTATTTTTCTCAGGATTTTTGAGTATATGCTGTCTTAAAAATGCCAAATTGTGTTTATAATGTTAATGTTCCCTTAACTTTCTCTAGATCAATTTATGTCACAGCCACAGCATTATACAACCCAAAGACTAAAACAGAAAGACCAATTTTATATTCTATTACCTAGTACGGGGAGTCATCAAACTACGCCCATGGACCAAATCTGAACCACCTCCCATTTTTGTAAATAAAATTTTATTGGAACATAGCCACACTCATTCATTTGCATATTGTCAAGGGCTGCTTTTGTACTACAAAGGCAGAATTTGAGACTTGCAACAGAAACTGTATGGCCCACAAAGCCTAAAATATTTAGTATCTGGCACTTTTTAGAAAGTCTATTGACACCTGACCAAGAATGTACAGAAAGCACCTCATTCAGGTGATAAAGTACTGTTATCAATAATAACCTATAACCAATTATTTTCTGACAAAACTTTTGTTTTAATATAGTGAGAAAGTATTATTTCAAGTCAACAGCTACTTAGATTTTTCTATAGACTGTCAGATACAGGTAGAAATGGTATCAGTAATATTTCTATCATCTTGCTACAACAATTTCCATAGTACCTCGCTCACCAGAAAATGTACATGATTATTCAACTTAAGACTGAGAGTGTCAGAGTTCTTACCAGGTCTCTTTCTATGAATTGAAAATATAATCAAAGAAAAAGAATAATTTTTCCTATCTTATCTTTTAAAAGCCAATGCATCTGTTAAATATTTTAAATGAGATTTATGAGAAGTCAGGCTATTATATTGATTATACAGGGGACAGCAATGAAAGACATTTGTATATCCACTTGGAATTCACAGAGAAGTCTAGAAATATGTAAACTTATACTGTAACCTATATGTAAACCAGTACCAAACATGTGCTTCTTTAAGTATAAAAAGTTTAAGTTTAAAAGCAAGAATGATTCAATATCTAGAAATATAGCCAAGATATGGATCAATAAAAAGAATATAATTAAGTGCTAATTGTAGGTAAGTAGGAGAAATCTTGACTGGCCTTCCATGTTCTCGTACTGACCCAAAACATTTTCTGAAAGAGACAAAATAATCTTCTCCATAACCGGAACCTTAGGATTTTTTATATTCCTTTGTACATATTTAGTTCTCTGCATGTTAACAACTTCCTGGTGAATGTAAAATAAAACTTTTAAACTGTTTCTTCAAGTCAGAAGAAAATTACAATGAAAAATATTTCCTTTGATAAGCAGAGAAACATCTTATAGGAAGGTACCAGATTAAATGTTTAGAGAGGAACAAAGACAAGGTCTATATTCTGTGTCCCCCCTTCATGCTCACCACATTAATGGGAATACCATAATTCAACATCAGTGAATATTGGTTTGGTGGTTGTTGAATAAAAATCTTCTAACAAAAATGTTACAAAGCAATTATTAGAAATCGAAGATATTCTTTGGAATTAGGAATCTTATTCCCCCCACCCCACAAGACAGCTAAAAAACATATCTAGGAACTATGCCTCTCATCATAAAGCAATAGCCTAACATAAAAATAATTCTGTATGAATATATCACCTCCTGTTTTTTTTTTTTTGCTATTTATAAGCCCTTTTTCTAAAACTCAGAACCATGAAGTTTTATATGATATCTGAATTTCATAAACAGACTTCTTAGAAGCAAACTTCTATGATCTAGAATCAGAAAGCAGACTCACTTAACGCACAGCAGAAACATCCTCTGTGGGTTTGTAAAGGAGAAAAGTTTCCTATACAAAGAGTAATTATTTGGAGGCTGTAACTTATCCCTATCATTCAAGGATTAGATTAGGAATTTAAAATGTAGTAAAATAACATAACATGAAAAAATAAAATAAGTAAAAATTTTTAAATAAAATAAGATTAAAAAACGTAACATGAAATCAATTAAATTTGAAAAGAAATAAACTAAATTAATACAAAATAAAATTAATTAATTTAAATAAAATAAAACACAAAATTAATTTAATTATAAATAAAATAAATAACATAACATAAAATGAAAAAGTTGACATAAAATAAAGCAAAATGTTGTGCTCAAAGAGTTCTACTCCACTTTAGAGTACACAAGAATAATAATCAAAGTAGCATTACTATAACTATATACTTCCAAAGTTCTGTTGCTCAGTTTGTTCTGATTTTTTTGAGAAATCAGTGTAATTCTTTAGTGAAAATTTTGTCTCATGGGCAAGTAGATCACAATTTAAGAATTAACTTTTAAAACATCAGAGAATTTCAAACCATTTCCATAAAATTAAAAACCAACACCCTAACCCACAGTTTCTCAACAGCAATAATATTGACATTTAGGGCAGACTAATTCTGTATTGAAGGAGACAGGGACTGTCTTGTGCATTATAGGATGTTTAGCAGCATCCAGTCTCTATTCACTAGATGCCAGTAGCACCCTTCCATCCCAGTTCAGACAACCAAAGCTATCTCCAAACATTGCCAGCTGTCCCCTGAGCAGAAAATCATTCCAATTGAGAGCCACTGCTAAGCTAATTTTCTCAAATTCTATTAAAAAATTTCATATTTTATATTCAAATGTGCTCTATCTGTAGTTAAAACAGGCCCTTGTTCCTTTTGTTTACAGTATTCTACTGTTCTTTCTTTTCTCCATTTAGTTGTTGTATAGAATTAGATTTGTTTTCTGGAAGATGAAATATTGGGGGGTGAATTATAAACTGGACTGACTACCTGGCACTACTATTCTACCTTTGTTTAAAACATGGCATAAAAACATAAAATATAAAAACAAGATATAAAAATTGGGGGAATATATGCACTAATAGTAGAAGTAGAATTTCTGTAGCACCCTAATTCCTAGTAGACTCTTTAAAATAGGAATCACTTCCTAAGATAAACAGGATTCTACATGTCAAATTTAGAATCACTGTAAATGTTTTACCCCCCACAAAGTTAAACTATTTATTCTGCCCATAAAAGTTAAAGTTAAAACTTAGTAATTTCTTTTCATAGCATAACCTCTTGAAAATGTCAAATTGTATTTATAATATCGCATAACAGAGTACATTTTATTATTCCCAGACCAACCTTGTGCTAAGTAACAAAGAGGTCATTATATTAGCTTGTACTCCTTAAATTTCACAGTTATACATATCTAAGAAGTAGCCTTATTTATAGGGTCAGGTTTTCTATGGTACTCAAGCCAAAGAAAAATTTTCCTTAAAACACCCCAATGAACTGAAATGTTTAATGACATTTCATAAACAACCTAAACAGTAAGCATAACATTACTAATTTAATGTAAGTCCAGCTGATGTATAAAGGAACTCCATATTTGAGAGAAAGTAATATTCTTTCATATAAACCACAGAAACATAATTTTAAGATTGTTCAGAAACTCTGGTCCTAGCATATTCAGGAGATAAGTATTAAATTTAATTTGAAACAATGAAAATAATATTTGCTAGTAATATAGTATCATTAAGCTCTTTTCTATTTATTATTTATTTCATTATCACAATGTTAAAAGACTTACCAGGGAATAAATTTCCAGATGGTCTCTTCCATTTACCTGTTAAAATGAGAGTAAGACTATGACTGACCAATGCCACTTTGTTACTTTCATTATCTAAATTGTTGAATATTACTGACCTTTCAGTATTCCATTTAACTCTTGGTGATCTCTCTTCTACTAACCAAACCTCTAGTTAATCTGAATAATAGACTAAAATTTGATTTTATGACATTCCATTGACAGTTAAGGGAGAGAGGACCCTGAGAGAGTGAATAAAATACTGATCTGGTGAATTCTGCTTAGAGTGGGGAGAACAACTAGAGATGGGGAGGGGGCCAGTGTGCACCTGAAAGAAAAAGACTTTAATGCTGACAAAAGGCAACTAATCTCCTGAATTTAACTGCTCCCTTAATTAGCTTATGCACCACAAGTTCCACTATACCCACTTTTTGTGTATTTAAAAACCAGAGAAAATAAGTTCTGTAATTTCTGTAATGAAAACTCTGACAGATATTTAACTGTGGAAACATGAATTCTGACACAATAATTATAGATAAGGATGTATTAAACACTTTATGAAGTGTCAAGCAACAAGTTGCATGAATCAGATTACTGCTTATGCACTTTAGTGGCAATCAGTTTTGCTGACAACAAAGCTGAATGACAGTAAGCTTCTTAGTTTAGGAGACCAAAGATGACAAGTGACTTTTCTTTAGGAAATGTGGCATGCTCTCTCTCTCTTTCATCCCTTGTATCTACTATCTGGGACATTTAAAAAGACACATTGAGCTATATAGAGTTCTTTCATAAATATAGTATTTTTATTTTTGTGGCATTGCTTATAGCATGTATTAAAACAGTAATAAAATGAAACAAGTATTTCTCCACAAGAGTAAGCCCGCATCTGTCTTGTTCATCACTATTCTTGAGTCAGAAAAACCTAGGTTCCTCATACACTGTTGGTGGGAATGTAAGTTGGTGCAGCCACTATGAAAACCAGTATGGAGGTTCCTCAAAAAGCTAAAAATAGAGTTTCCATGTGATCCAGCAATCCCACTCCTGGGCATATATCGAGACAAAACTATAATTCAAAAAGATACATGCACCCCTATGTTCATAGCAGCACTATTCACAATAGCCAAGACATGGAAGAGGAATGGATAAAGAAGATATGGTACATATATACAATGGAATATTACTCAGCCATAAAAAGGAGCAAAATAATGACATTTGCAGCAACATGGATGGACCTAGAGATTGTCATATGGAGTGACATAAGTCAGACAGAGAAAGACAAATATGATATGATATCATTTATACATGGAATCTAAAAATATAGTACAAAAGAACTCATTTACAAAACAGAAACAGACTCACAGACTTCGAAAACAAATTTATGATTACCAAAGGGGAAAGGTTGGGGGGGGATAAATTAGGAGGATTGGGATTAACAGATACACATGACTATATGTAAAATAAATAAGCAACAAGGACCTACTGTACAGCACAGGGAACTATATTCAATATCCTGTGATAAACCATAATGGAAAATAATATTTTAAAAAAAGAATGTTTATATATGTATAACTGAATCACTTTGCTGTACAGCAGAAATTAACACAACATTGTAAATCAACTATACTTTAATTAAAAAAAGAAAAACCTGGGTTCAAATAGAGGCTCTTCCATTTAAGAGCTGTGTAAAAATGGATACATTATCAACCTCTGCTCCTCGGTTTGTAAAATGGGTATATTATCCACCTCATAGAGATCCTGTGACAATATCGGTAAAACATGGTAACAGGCATACAGCAGTGACCCAATGTTGATTCTGTTGTTCTGTTCTGCTAGATAACTTTTGTACTTTACATCCTGCCTCAAGGTCAATCTAACGTCAACTGAACTATGAGATATTTGTGGCTCAACTTTCAAGATCCCTGCTTCAAACTGAATATGCCAATGCCTGGGGACCAGAGCCCCAGACATTCCCAGTTAGAGAAGCACTGGTAGGGTAGTTATAGTGCTTCCAGCATAGCCTACACTTCATGGGAAATCTGAATGGATTGAACGCCACAGCAGCCTTGGTAAAGAATGGACAGAAAAAATGGGCATAAGGGTGACAGTGGGAGTACAATACACTGCAGATGTAATGCTTTGATGAGGGGGCCAACTGCCTTGGCCATCCATTATTTTCCTTGCACAAAACACTAGATTTTCTGAAGAATTCTTAGTACCTAAAACATTGATAGCATCATATATTCCTGCATATTTGTGATTTATCCACAATTTTAAGTTAAAAACTGTTCTTATTAACTTTGTCTATCACCAACCAGGTGCTGTATGTGTACCAGAGCACAAAATCTTGCCTGTGTAAGTTCAACTCTCTCCAAATATTCTTGTTTGTACCTATGTATTTCTGTTGTTAATTGTTATTTTTGAAGTTCATTTAAGTTTGACTAATTATATTCTAGGATAGCCTGGCATTGATGAGACATAAGATAAGGGGGTCAAATTGTTGTAACTCTGAACCAAGAGTTTAAATAAATGAATATTTTTTATGTTTAAGTAAAAATCTCAGTATGGAAGACCTCACTCTGGAAAATTTTCATGATACAGTTTGAAATTTACCTTAGTACTACCTATGTGAAAATGAAAAAATGTCTAATGTTACCTTCATTTCAATGGTAAGGTTTATATGCTTGAAAAAAGTGTTTTCCACCACTTCAGAAGTAGCCATATGCATAAGATAATCATAACACAGACAATTCCATTCAAAATGTAACTGGCCCCTGGGCCTCAGAGCCTAGTTATACTTTAAACCCTAACCTTTATACTACATAAACAATTAGTTCTGCTAAATTCCAGGACCCTTAGGCTTCTGCATACTTTCCAAGATCTGTGTTCTGCCTTGCTTAACATGTTGATTCTTTCTTAGATCAGAAAAAGGAAAATGGCAAGTATGTTATTAAAGAATAACCAGACCTTTCCTCCAGCACTTTTCCTCCAGCAGCCTTGTGA
Source organism: Balaenoptera acutorostrata (assembly GCF_949987535.1). Classification (NCBI taxonomy): domain Eukaryota; kingdom Metazoa; phylum Chordata; class Mammalia; order Artiodactyla; family Balaenopteridae; genus Balaenoptera; species Balaenoptera acutorostrata. Next base: position 76,162,799 of record NC_080085.1, read on the forward strand.
CTAGGCTATGTTACCAAGATAGCATCAAAAAAGGAGAACAATGGAGCCGGCCAGTCTCCACACAGTAGAAAATGACAAAGACTCCTTCCCCAAACGATTAACTGTTGTTAATGTCCCCCTTTTCTCTTTAAAAACTATCATGATCAAGCAGAATCTTCAGAGTTGGTTCTTGGACATGAGTCTACCTTCTCCCCAGGTTGCTAGCTCCTGAATAAAGCAGCCTTTCTTTTCCAACCAACACTTGTCTCTCGAGTATTGGCTTTCAAGTTGCGAGCAGCCAAACCTGAGTTTGGTGATAAAAAAATCATGAATTAAATCATGTTAGTCCTTTGCTTTAAACTTTCCAGTGGTTTCTTATCCCACTCAGAGTAAAAGCCAAAGCCCTTAAAAGGCCTAGAAAGCCCCACAATCTCTCCCACTACCACCTTTACCTCTTTGCTATCATCTCTTAATACACTCCATATACTCCCCCTTGATCCTCTGCTGCAGCTACCAGTGTAAGCCTCCTTGCTATTCTTTGACTAGGTCTGAGGGGTTCCTGCCTCAGGGTCATTGCATCTGCTCTTCCCTCTGCTGGAACACTCTTGTCACTGATAACCACATGACTCAGATCTCTTCACCTTCCTCAGATCTAAATCCAATGTCCAGTTCTCAGTGAAAAGCCTTCCCTAGACACTCTATCTATCAATAAAAGACAAACCCTCATATTCACCACCCTTCTTGTCTGCTTTACTTACTCTTCAGGGTTTATCACCCACTAACAGCGTATACATTGCTTATCAGTATATTTACGGTCTGTTTCCCTCCATTAGAAAAGTAAGTTCCAGGAGAGAAAGGATCTTTTTTTTCTCACTGTTTTATCCCTAGCACCTAAAATAAAGAGTGTTTTGGCACAGAGTGGTGGATCACTAAATCTCTTGATTTAATTACTTAAATCAGTAAGTACTGGTTAGTTGCTATGTTGGACACACAGTAGAAACAGAACCCATTATTTGAAAATGATCATTATATGATATTGTAAGGGGAAAAAACTTGCCACCCCAAGTACCTCTTCAGTATACAGATTATTTTCAACTGCAAACATCAAGGCCCAAAAGACTTAGGAAGGAACTCTGACCTTCCCCCTAATTACCTAAAAAAAAATTAGAGGGCTAGTTCCTGGAATAGAGCTATCACCATAGATATCTACAAGGAATATGGGCTAGGTGTGGTGGGGGGAACAGGACCTAGAGGTCAGAGTCCACTCTGTGTCCCATTGTCTCTGCAGGGCCCAGGAAACATTTATTTACCAAACATTTGCTTTTCCATCTCCATGTGAATTGCCTCCCTCCCCTCTGAAGTCCCAAATCACTACCCACAACATCTTCTTTTGTCTTTAGCTGAAGATGGTATTTAAGGTGAGGGTTTCAGTCATTTTGGTGAGTTAATTAGTTTTCTGGGTCTCTCCCATGTATACATATTCTAAAACCTTGATTGATTTTCTCCTGCTAATCTGTCTCATGTCAATTTTAATTCTTAGACCAGCCAGAAGAACCTAGAAGGGTAGAGAAAATTTCTTCCTCCCTAATTATATTTTTACATAAATTAAAGCCTCTACTAGACAATCCTGGTTAGTCTACTTCATGTACAACATTTAAAGTAAAAGTGCTTTTCTTCTAACATATCTTAAAATTCAAATAATTTACAAAATCCTACATTGCTTCGCTACTTTCTAAATTACACAGATTATCGAGTTTTAAGTTGTATTCCAGAGCTCTTTTTAAGGCTCTTGTCTAGAACCTTAAGCTCTTGTTATCCCTCATATGAACAGTCTCCTGAAGTTTCCCAGTAACCAGTTTCTCAGTATCTAGTCTAACTATGCAACATACTTCTGTCATCCTCTTACCCAATAAATGCACTCAAGCTGCCCCAGTGATCTTTATCACTAAGCTGTTCAAAACCTTTTAATGATTCTCCACTACCATCATGAGAAAATATAAAGCCCTTAGTATAAATCCCCAAATTTTCCATGGCTTGTTTGGTCCAGCATGCCAGAGATCTTTAGATAACCCATTGGGGATAGGCTGCAAGCTTTCTTGTTATTATTATACCACTTGTGTATTACTGTGTAATTATTATACCACACATGTGGTGTAATTATACTTCATCTGTGAACATGGGGAATTACTAAACTTTCACTAGGTGGGCATGGTACAGCAAGGCTTAAGCATTCCATTCTTATGAGATAATTTATGGAGGTTTTAACAAGTTAATAAATAAGATTATGCTATGTTCCCTTGTTTTATTTCATATTGATTAATATTATATTATCTTTATAATTTCTGTTTGTTACTTCATACTACCTCTGGAGAGAATGGAAGTTCCTTTTTGGTGATACAATTAAGAAAAAGAAAACTTTAGATGTGTGAAATAAAATTCATATTTTACAGCAAGACAAGAAAAATTCAGACATAAAAATTATTTTCTGCCCTTTGGCCTCCTCTCTCCCCTCACTGTGCATTGTGTGTCTGCGTTATGGATCGACCAAACCGTCCCCACCAGCAGGAATTACTGCTCAACCATAAAGAGCAACATTCTCCTAGCATCAACAAGACAACTCCTTAAAGATGACATTCCTTCTTGATCTTGTAAGAGTTCTCATGACCTGCCAGAATGACGCTTAGATCTGGATTATGTAAACTGTCAATAATACATCATTTGATGTACAGCTCTCTGTCTTAAAAAAACTTATATAACTGTGCCTTAATTTCTAACCAGTGGAACAGTTCTCAGAGGTTTCTGAGAGGCCCTTCCTGGGTTATAATCCTCAAATTTGTCTCAAATACAATTTTCCAATTCTTTCTTAGATCGACTGATTAATTTTTTGTTGACAGCTGTATGTTGTTACTGTCAATCATTTTGTTATAAGATTGTTCACTTCAGTAAGAGAAGGCTTTGTCCCTTGTGCTTGACTGTGGGAAACCCTCTTATTCGTTATTCCTCCTGCAGGTGGCAGTGTGGTCTAGAATCTCTGCTTAAAACTCTGAAATAGAGTTGTCTCTTGGTATCCACAGGATACTGGTTCCAGGAGCTCCCACAAACGCCCAAATTCGCAGATGCTCCAGTCCCTTTTATAAAAATGGCATAGTACAGTGAATACAGTTGGCCCTCCATATCTGTGGGTTTCACATCTGCAGATTCAACCAACTATGGATGGAGATTTCTATCTTGGTTGGCTGAATCCGTGGATGCAAAACCCAAGAATATGGAGGGCCTACAGAGGGACGACTATATATTTATTTTTAAAAATTCATGTGTAAATGGATCTGCACAGTTCAAATCCATGTTGTTCAAGGGTCAACTGAAGTTTGTGATGGTTATTTTTATGTGTTAACTTGGCTAGGCCAGAGTACCCAGATATTTGGTCAAATACTAGTCTAGATATTGGGGTGAAGATATTTTTTAGATAAAAGTAACATTTAAATCAGCAGACTTTGAATGAAGCAGATTATTCTACATAATGGGAGTGGACCTCATCCAATCAGTTCAAAGTCTTAAGAGAAAAAGACTGAGGTCCCTGAAGAAGCAAGAAATTCTGCCTCCAGACTGCCTTCAACTCTTGCAACATCAGCACTTCCCTGCGTCGCCAGCCTGCATGCCTGCCCTGCAAAATTTGGACTTGAGAGCCCCACAGTCACACACTAGCCAATTCCTTAAAATAAATCACTCTCACTGTCTAACCAACCACCCTTTCTATACATAGCATTCACATCATATTGGTTCTGTTTCTCTGTAAAACTCTGACTAATATGAAGTTCAACAGTAAGAGAAACTTTACTATTGAAGGGCCAAGAAACCCATTCAGGTAATATCTGTTCATTTCTTCATCTTGCCTTTGGTAGAAAGTAGAGAGAATCTACTGAAAAAATTTTCTGACTAATATCTGCCTTGGTTGTGAACATTTCACCCACTGACTCCTGAAGGAGAGGAGTCCCCTAATTTTGTCCTGAAATTTAGAATAAAAAGTTAATATTTTAATAAATGTTTATTGAATCAAAAATATCAACTTGCTGACAATTTTGAAAAAATATCTGAGAAACTTGCAATTCATAGTAATATGAATATAAAAATCTTAAGTGAAGATTTCATGTCATATGAGGATATTAATTTTAATAACCCTTGCTTTGTCAAATTGCCTTTGGGGAAGAAAGAGAGCTGCAGTACCACCTGTAAAGTAACAAAGTTGTGCCACCATTCGTCTCCATTTAGCCTTAAGAAACTTGACAATACCTCAGTATCCTCATTCATTCTAATAACTTCCTTACCACAGGCACAAAGAGGATAAAAGACTGCCTCTAAAAGTTAGAGGAGAACCAGGAAATTGTATTTCTGGCTTCCAGCCCAGCAGACCTGACTACTTCTCCAGAACAATCTTATCTAATTCAGTGGTGCTCATTCACATTCTGAACTTGAAAGAATCTTTATATCCCTAAAAAAAAAAAAAAAAAAAAAGGTACATTAAATTGTATAGCTTTAGCTTAAATTGTGAACTAAAAATGTATAAATGTATTTTAACAATTAGTCTTTTCTAATTAAAACTATTAACTAGTCCTTCTCAGTATAAAGATTTGAGAGCTTGTTATTCAATTACTTTCCTCATTTTGGAACTTATCACACATAAGGCCTGGAACTTCATTAATTTCAATCCTTTTATAGAAATTTGTTTGCAACATATAAAAATTGATAGCCACAGCACAGAGCAGTCCAGAAGAAAATTATAAAAAACAAAACAAAACAAAAATCCAAAGAGGTTTCTCCTCATTAGGCCATGATATTACAAAAACGCATAGGTAAAAAACCCGATACCTTTTCCAGATTTTTTTTTTTAAAGAAATTCACGTTCTTTTATTTATTTATTTATTTATTTATGACTGTGTTGCGTCTTCATTTCTGTGCGAGGGCTTTCTCTAGTTGTGGCAAGTGGGGACCACTCTTCATCGCGGTGCGCGGGCATCTCACCATCGCGGCCTCTCTTGTTGCAGAGCACAGGCTCCAGACGCGCAGGCTCAGTAATTGTGGCTCACGGGCCCAGTCACTCCGCGGCATGTGGGATCTTCCCAGACCAGGGTTCGAACCCGTGCCCCCTGCATTGGCAGGCAGATTCTCAACCACTGCGCCACCAGGGAAGCCCTCCAGATTTGTTTTTAAGGAACCTATTTAGAGGAGAGGAGGAGGGACCAACCCAAATGTATATAAATCTCAACCATTATAAAAACAATTTTATTAATCTGAAACTATTGTCTTGTACTTTTGACTTTAAAGGTTCACTGCCATTTTCCAATAAGAATGGCCTGAAAACATTCCATCTTTCTAAGCCATGATGAATGAACATCGATTAAAAGCAGCTCAAAGAAGAAAAGCCACTAATGTATTTTATACAGTCACTGATCAGTTACTGACATGTAATATTTCATTTTATTTAGGACATTAAGAGATGTTGTGTACCTAAAAATAACAGCTTTCCTGATAATACATCTATCATTACATGCATCATAAAAGCAAGAACATAAATTAGTTTCTGCCTGTTAAAGTCTAATTATTTGTAAAATCATTACTTGGCACTTTAACAAATTGACACAATGAAGTTAATGATCCTTAACATATTAAAATCTGCAGTGTGTTTTTGCTAACCGCATTCCTAAACCTTAGTCAAAGTTTAGTGGTGTGGGTGACATTATATGGAGCATACTAGCTTAAATTTCTCTGCTAAGTGATAGTAGTGCCACTACTATTATTCATGAATGTGTTTCTATAACTCTTAATGAAAACTGAAACAATACCGTTAGGTCACAGTTCATTTTTCATTACACTGCTAAACCTTATTGATAATATAGCTACATGGATAATCACAGTATAAACAACTATAAACAAGGGTATTACCTTGGCATAGAAAATGACCAAGAATGAGAGCTTACTGTGAAATATTATAAAGTAGATTTTTTTAAACTTTAAGTTCATTTTGAGACAATATTAATTTTAAGAAGACAATAGAGCTAAATCTAATATTAAAATATACAAAGTACCCGTACATATTTAGCTTAAATACAGAAGGTATAGCATCTTGCCACAAGTATTCAATGTGTTTGGAAGTTTGAAAAGCTCAAAGTTCAGCAGCTGTACAATTGATGAGAAAACATCTGATCTTAACAAATGTCCTAGAATTGAAGTGTGAATAATCTGCTCAACCATATATAATAGATATATTTGAAAACGATTTCAAAGTTTTAGACAGTGCCAAGTACATTAGTAGTTGTTAATGAACTCTAGATTATCTTAGAACCTTAGATTTCTTTCAGTATCTGTGGTACTATCTTTTCAAGTCCCACAGAGGTTTAAATAATTTGAAATGTATAGTGATAGGTCACATAAAGAGAAAAGAAAAACCATTTCCCTATTATAGGAAGGCATTGTGGGGTAGAAACAAAATATGAATGCCAGACTGGGTTCAAAGCCTAGTTTCAACACTTACTAGCTGCACAATCTGGTCAAGTTACTTAACATTCCTGTACTCAGTTTCTCTATGTATAAAATGGCAATGAAAATATCAACTTCATAAGGTTATTGTGTAGACGAAAAGAATTAATAAACTCAAGTCACTCAATGTTTGTCTTAGTTTACTGCTCTGACCTACAGATAATCTGCAAATACTCTTTTACACGAACCTTTTAGAATATGACAAAACACAGGAAGAGCTATATAGTGAGACAAAAATCTCTACTTTGTCACATGGAGGTTATATTCAGAAGCAACCAGAAGAAAACATAATTCCTTTTTAGAGTTTGGGGAATTACTAGGGAATTAGGGAGTTATTGCTAATTTCCTAAACTTGGGTCCAAGGTCCATTCACCTTTGACACAAATGGTATGGAGATTCCCCAAACAGGATGGTCAGTGAGTAGTTTGGAGAATTCACCTCAATTCTCCTTAGAGCCCCCTAATTCTCTCTTACTAATTTTTATATGTGAAAAAGTAATAGTACATCAGCAAATTTCCATCAGTCAATTCAAGAGAGACCAATAATAAGGTGTTCTTTCACTTTGCTTTAAACATTATATTTTCCTACTGATATTTCAATTCTTGAAGATTTTATTAGCCCTGAAGATCTTCCTACCTCAGACATGCAAGAAAACCTAAGGTTTAAGCGGCTGGCATTTATTTTAAAATAAAAATTTAATACCAAAGATAAGCAGTAACATGCCTAAAGAAATGTGATGCTATCACAGGAAACAGTGAACTCTGAATTTTCTTCAATTACAGTTAAACACACAGATTTTAAAATATTTTTAAAAAACCTTTAAACCCAAGCTGTTAGAGCAGTGAGTCCACATTGAGAATTTTAATATCGCCCCTCCCTTCCCGACACGCCCCCAAAAGCCTTAAAGAGAAAACACAAATACACAGTGTCTCACACACACACACACACACACACACACACACACATATGCGCGAAGAGGGGGAGGGGGAGGAGGGGAGGAGCAGAGGGGAGGAGAGAAGCGGAGAAGGCAAGGGAGAAGTTAGGGATAAGAAAAAGTAAGGGAAGTCAGAAAAAAAAACAGGACCATTGAAGCGCCTACTTTTCCCTGCCTGGAGACTTACTTTCTTGCCTCCAAGCAGCCCGCGGAGCAGTCAGGGCTGCTGCCCTGGGCGCCTAAGTGGCGAAGCCAAGTAACTTCTAGTTTTGGTGACCTCCCCTCCGCGAGTGGCGCCTACGCACATGACGTCAAACAAGCACAAGCTGCATCACAATCGGACACTCAGGGTATTTAGAGGTGTTTCTCGTGGCTCGCCGGAATCCCACAGTTCAGTTTCAGCTGGCCGCGCGCTGGCGGCCCTCTGGCTGCAGCCCCTCTGCGACAGCGGCAGCGGCCCAGCAGAGCACTCATGACCTATTTTTTTTTTAATAAATTTATTTATATTATTTGTTTATGTTCTATTTTTGGCTGCATTTGGTCTTCGTTGCTGCACGCGGGCTATCTCTAGTTGTGGCGAGCAGGGGCTACTCTGTTGCGGTGCACAGGCTTCTCATTGCAGTGGCTTCTCTTGTTGCGGAGCATGGGATCTGGGCACGCGGGCTTCAGTAGTTGTGACACCCGGGCTCAGTAGTTGTGGCTCGCAGGCTCTAGAGTGCAGGTTCTGTAGTTGTGGCGCACGGGGTTAGTTGCTCCGGGGCATGTGGGCTCTTACCGGACCAGGTTTCGAACCCGTATCCCCTGCATTGGCAGGCGGATTCTTAACTGTTGCACCACCAGGGAAGCCCCCGACCTCTTTTGATTGAATGCTTCCCACTGAGAGAGGCCGAGTCCTAGCACCTAGCTGAGATCTCACTCAAGATCTAACTTAAGATGAGTGCTTTGGTTCCACACTTTGAAACGTCCTCACTGTACCTTGGAGACCTGCATCCCGAAGTGAACGAGGCAATGATGTATGAGAAATTCAGCACCGCCGGGCCGATCCTGTCCCTTAGGGCCTGCCGTGACCTGGTTACTGGCCGCTCCCTGGGCTAGGCGCATGTGAACTTCTTGCTGCGGACTGATACCGAGTGGACTCTGGACACTATGAACTTTGGTATTACCAATGGCAAGCCGCTGCGTATTACGTGGTCCCAGCATGACCCATCACTTTGTAAGAGTGGAGTGGGCAATATATTCATCAAAAATCTTGCCAAGTCTGTTGATGACAAGTCCCTTTATGACACATTTTCTGTCTTTGGAAACATTATTTTTTGTAAAGTAGTAACCAATGAAAATGGATCAAGGGGTTTTGGATTTGTGCATTTTGAGAAGTCAGAAGCCGCTAGAAGAACCATTGCAAAAATGAATAGGATTCTGCTGAAAGGTAGCCGAGTTTTTGCTGGGCAGTTTAAACCTCGCAAAGAAAGGGAAGCAGAACTCAGAGCTCAAGCAAACATACTTACCAATGTCTACCTTAAGAATTTTGAGATGCTATAGATGATGAATGTCTTAAAGAGGTTTTAGGTGAGTTTGGTTCTGTATTAAGTGTGAGAGTTATGACTGATGAAAATGGAAAATCCAAAAGCTTTGGATTTGTGAGTTTTGAGAATTTTGAAAAATCCCAGAAAACCATTGAAGGAATGAATGGAAAAGTCCTTAATGTAAATCAAGTTTATGTTGGTAGAGCACAGAACAAAGCTGAGAGACAGTCTGAATTAAAACACAAATTTGAGCAAATAAAACAGGGTGAGCTCACCAGGTGCAAGGGTGCTAATTTTTATGTGAAAAATCTTGAAGATGATATTGATAATAAATGACTGAGAAGAGAATTCTCCCTCTTTGGCACAATCACTAGTACCAGGGTCATGATGGAGGCAGGCTGCAGCAAAGGCTTTGGCTTTGTTAGCAATACATCTCCTGAGGAAGCTAATAAAGCCGTCATGGCAATGAATGGAAAAATTGTGATCACCAAACCACTGTATGTGGCTGGCACAAAGCAAGGAGGAGCACCAGGCTCTCCTCACCAAGAACTATATGGAGAGAGCGGTGGCTCTGAAAGATGGAGGTTATTCTATACTCAACACTCCCAAGGCAGCAGCAACATCATCATGTAACTGTGTGCCTGCTCTTCCTCAGCTTCAATGTGGAAGTGCATATCTTTGTAAGACTGTGCTCAGGGCCAAACATCATCCATCCAGAGTATATTGGATATTCTATCCACTCAGCAGCAGCAGCACCTAAGATATCATTCAGCACCTCCAGACCACTGCAAGTGCAGGGAGCCAAGTCAGCCTGTCAGATCACCAACAGAACAACCCAGACCATGGCTGTTCACCCTCAAACTTCTGCCTCGGGACCAAGTGCAAATCGGAGATTCAAAAAAGTTTCAGGTGTTGCAGGTGTTTGCAGTCCTCTAAAAATTAAAGTAGGAAGGCCAGCATCCATCCAAAAGCCTGTTCCTATTTGTATACAAGGCCATGATATGTTGAATGTGTCTATATTGGCATCAACTAGTACTCAGAAGATGACCTTGGCTGAAAAGCTAGTTCCTCTGGTTCAGTCCATTCACCCAACTCTGGAGAAATCTCTGGAATACTTTTGGAGATGGATAATGCTGAAATTCTTTATATGCTCAAATATCCTGAGTTTCTACATGCCAAAATTGATGAACTCATCTTTACTCTGCAATCCAACCAAGCTCAAGATACTGTCCTGAGAGCCACTAACAGCACTCCCAGTATTTGACTTGTGTAAGATGAAATTCCTGCTTGCAGAAAGTTCCAAACAATGAAAAACATAAACATTGGAGAAAATGAGAGTAAAAAAGGTCTAAAAGAAAAATAAATTTATACTTTACCAAGCAAATTATTGGTATTTTATTATTTACCATTTTAAATACAGAATATAAGAACAGGAAAATAGGAAAAAAAAGAAAAAGAGACAGAAAAAGAATTAAAACAGTATTTTCAAAGGATGTAGTAAGAGTAAGGCAAAATTACACAGAAAATAATTTGTCAGTTTTTACTTTAATATTTTTTCTTCACTGTAAACAGTACAAATGACACCAGTGTGTTACATTTCAGAATTTTGGTGCCTGGATTTTACTCATCAATTGCTCATTAATTTCAGAAGGAAATGTAACTTGGATTTTAAAATTCTTATTTAGTAAAAAATGAACAGAAGATAAAAATATGAAAGATCCCAATAGCTACAAATACCAGATTATTTCATGAATAGCTTCACAAATACTAAAGTATAAAATGGAAAATACCAAAGGGAAATACAAAAAATCTATTTTGCATTGACCTAAAATGAGGCAGATTTTTTAGGAAAGGAGTTGAAGAGAAAGGGAATAAGAATAGAGACTTAAATGTTTACATAACATTTACATCATATGTAAATGTTTTTAAAAAGAGCAAAATCTCCCTTTTTACTGTTACTGTCTTATACTAAATCCATGCTGTTGACCAAAGACAAGAAAAGTAGATCAGAAAAAAATAATTCCATCTGTAAAGGTTTATTTTTTTTTCCTTTTAAAGTGTTAAATACATCATTTTTGCTGATGGAGAACAGTTTCAGATTTCATATTAGCAACTTGTAAAAATTGCTGTTCAGTATAAAAGATAGTTTTACACTTTTCATAGGGAAGTTGTTTACCTAAAAAGATTTTTAAAGAAATGAGATATTTGATAACTCAGATTTATCATCTAATGAAACAAGGCTAATGAATGGCACTCAACAAGTGGTACTCTTAACAAATTATTTTAAAACTAAGGAAGTTGTGCTTTGAACTATATTTCCTTGGTATGCCGCATTCAAAAATCTCTATTACTAGGATTTCACACATGGTAGTAAACAATACAGCTTAGACCGGAAGAATTGACAGGTAAACTTATCTAAATGGTAGGAAGGAAATGTTTACCTCACAAATGAAGGAGAAAATAGTAAATACAATTTTAAAAATATATAGTTTCATGTTTTAACCTTGGATTATTCCAGTGTCTCAACTGTTCTCTGGGTATGTGTATATAATTCATATTTCTTAATTGGGTATTTTGTCAAACTTCTTCAGTAGTTAATAGGGCTGCTCCTTCAGAAATAGCTCCAGCATAAAACCCATCCCAAGCAGTGACAAGTCTATCTGGATTGATTCCAAGTCTTTTAGTTTGTTCGAGTAGATCTCTCTAGCACCTGGTAAGAATGGGTGTTTTACAGAGGAGTGTGTTTACCCCCAAACACAGATTGGGTGAGATGACAACCTGCCCACCTGGCTGGAAAAAAAAAATATATATATATATATAGGCATTGGACCCACAAATAAAATATGAATCACTCTGGGGGTGGGGTGAAAAACTCATAGGTTTTTGTTGTTGCTTGCCAGAGTGAAGCTAGTATTGGGACTGACTCAACGATATCCACTCCTTTCAGCTGGGTCAGTAACCTGGCAGATATCATTGCAGCAGTTTAGGCCCATGGATTGAAGATTTTTTTAATGTTTTCTTTCAAGAAAAACATGTTTTCCCTCTTCAAGGGTATACTGGGAAGAATGTGCTAACTTCAGAGATTTACTGGAGACTCAGTTTGGATGGGACCCTGTGTCAAATGGCAGTGGTAACGACAGAAAGACTTTCTTGGGTAGGGAACTGGTATTTGTAAAGGAGCGATGAAGCTGATGAGAAAAAGTAAGCAGGAGCAACAATCATAGGTGATATTAGCTTCATAAGCATGCCAGCCAAAAAAAGCCAAAGATTTTGAAGCTGAGGAATGGAGAAAGGAGAAGGGGCAGGACATAGCAGATATACAGTAAGAATAGGAAGCATTTCTATGATCAGCACTTGGAGATAATTTTAGAGATGTACAAATTCAACGTTAGGATGAAAAGGGAAATACTAAATTTGAGTCAAGTTTTTGTTCCATTATTTTGTGCAGAAGCTGCTCACTATCTGATGTCATTTGCTTCTTCCAATTTTTATGGAATATCTGTCCCCTTTGTGCTATCATGTGCTTCAGAAAAGTTTTGAGAACCCTCAGTTTAGGGACTCTGGTTAAAGTAAAAGTTGAGTTAATCGGAGGTGTATGTCTCTTCAGCTGGGATACAAAGAACAAAAGGTCTAGTTTTTTGTAGCTTGTCTGCCTTGTTAGTGATAAGCAGGACCTGGTAGAGGTGCTTCTGGTGGGACTCCAGGGCAGCTTTTTGGTGACATTTATTCCAGTAAACTAAGTCTCCTGGTTTTAAGTCCAGAAGGTGGCTTCTTTAGAAAGGCGGCTTGACCCTGTTGATAAGTCTGAGTATATTGCACTAGTCCTTTACATTATTGGGCCACGTTTGCTTGCAACAAAATGGAGTTTAAAATTGGGGTGTAGTGCCCAATCTCCCTGGTCTGCCTGTGACAAGTTCATAAGGTCAAAATCTGTGTTTGTCGTTAGGGTCTATGGGAGTAGATTAGGCCAAGGTAATTTTATGTCTTCAGAGAGTTTAGCAAGTTTTAATTTCAAAGTATCATTAGCTCTTTCAATTTTTCCTGAGGATTAAAGATGGTAAGGAGAGCCAACACTTTTCAAAATTCCTTAATTATAGTCACAGTAAAATGAGTAGCTCTTCACTGGAAAATTAAGTAAGGATTCCATAAATGGGAAAAATAAAATCTAATCAGTTTTAGCCACAATAACAACAGTTTCCTTTCAGCAAGTTTGGAAAGCCTTTTACCATCTAGAAAAGAGGCAGACAATAATAAGTACATTTCCAAGTTTTGTGATGTTAGGGTGTTATTTAAAGTCCATCTGAACATGTGCAAAAGCTCCCTTGTGGTTCCTACCTATGTACCACTTTTACCATTTTTTCCAGAGTTACAAGTTTGGTAGGTGTGACATACACTGGAGGCCTTTCTCCACTATTTAATTTTCCCCATTAATGTTGTTTCAGAATAGTTTTAAAGTTTTCTTTATGGTGAGGGGTCTTTATTGTGTGCACATTTTCACCAAGCTCCATTTCAGAGGGTTTGGAGAGGCCAAGTGGTCATTTGCTATCTCTATAACCATCGAATTGGAGGGCACACCCAGATTTCTCCAAACATCTTTTTTGAGAATCTGATAGTTGTGATTTCAGTTTGCTCAAAACTTCATAAAATGACCTGGATTAACCAAATCATCTTTAATTTGTAGACATAGTTGAACTTGGGTAAGAGTAACTTGGTTAACATACTGGTCAGCTGAAACATTTCCTTTTCCTTTATGGATTTGTTCTCTAGTATGAGCTTCAACATTAGGTACAGTCAGTATTTTAGGGAGAAGCAAGGCACTATTAAAACTCAAATTTGCTCACTGTACTTTATGAGAACACCAGCAGCAGTTAAGAAATCATGTTGCTTCCATAACATCGTGAAACACACCAAAAGCACATGTGCTGTCTATATATGTTAGCCCTTTGATCCTTTGCTGGCTGACAGGCTCTATCTAGTCAAGCTAGTTTAGCTAGTTGTGCTGATTTGACTTCAGGAAAGGAATTAGATTCAATAAACTCTTGGAAAATGATAAAAGCATATCCAGCTTGAAAATAGTCTAGTTCACTCTTAAGATGTGACCCATTTACAAAGAATTCTAAGTTTGGGTCTTATAGAAGAGATCAGAGTAAGTCAGGGAATGTTCTTGGGTTAATGTTAAAAAAATTCGCTCCTCTGGAAGAGAGAATAAGGTAGGTAGGCAGCTGGATTAAGGTTGTGACAACTATGGATGTTTTACAGTTCACCTTTGCCTCTTGCTCTTCTCTTTCATTAAATGATATCAGATGGAAAAACACACCACACAGGAGCCACTGACTGCAAGTAATTCAAAGGTTTATTCCTCTTTCAGGAATTTTCAAAGTAAGGGAAGTCTCAGGGTGAGAGGGCCAATCAATGAGAGAGTCCACTGGAAAGAGGGCCCTCTGATGTCTAGAAAAGGAAAGAGGGAATGAGCCTTGTCCTTAGTGTTTTAGCTATGTAAGATCACTTTAAGGTAATACAGTGTCTTCTTTATTCTGATACAAGAAAGTCACTCCCTGCTTTTGTGCTGCTCCAGAAATCTTGCTTCATTTGATTCCTTCTCCTGTTCCTCAGCAACTGTATCAATTTTATAGACACATTCTTCCTCTGAACATCTCTTATATGATGGGTACTACAGACTGAAAAAATAATGCACTACCTAAAAATTGAGAATTCTGTTTTATTCAGCAGCCTTATTGAGGACTATAGCCTGGGATGGAAGCCTCTGAGGGACTGTTCCAAAGAAGTAAGGGAGGAGCCAGGAGGTATATATATATATATATATATATATATATATATATATATATATATATATATATATATAAGTTTTTGCTAAAAAAAAGCATGTGGTGGAACATCGAAAGATTACTGCTAATCACAAAACACAAACATCTCAAGTTGATAATTTTAGTGATTTTCTATGTATGGGAAGATGCAAGAGTCTGGGCTGATTGAAATAATTTCTTTGTTAATGCATCTTAACTATCTAGGGCCAGTATCTTGTTTTTCCTCCATCCTGAATTTCCCTCAGTGTATGACATCTGGGGCAACTGCAGTAGTTGATGGCATTATGGCCACAACTTCCTTTGTTTACTGAAATGGCAGGTGACATTCTTTGTCCACAGTGCCTCCTATTGGTCACAACCAACGTTTGCAAGGCATTTTGTGACCAATTTTGTCCACAGTGCTAGGAAGGCTCATTCTTAGATCAGGCAAGAATTCTGTTTATAGGCCACTCAATGTGCTAATTTTTGGATTAAGCCCAGTTTATAATCTAAAACTCTCTAGATCACCTGTTTTACTAGTCTATTATGAACTAGGAAATGTTTTCCCTTGTTGCTTCTTCCTGTATCTACAGTTGCACTATTACAATTATTCTATGTAGATATATATGATCAATTGCTTTAAGATGTTTAGCCATCATTAATTTTATCAGAGGCCTGGTTACACATTAGGGAATGCAAGAGACAACAATCTTAAAAAATAGACAGGGTTATAGGTAATACAGCTGTAACATTAATAAAGTCACAGTACAGCAGAGAGATGAACAAGGCATAAATAATGTGAAAACAACAAGATAGAACAAATTAAAACAATGATTAGTAGAGCTAGTTGTAATCTGGTTGCAATAAGACATCAAGTCCACAGGGGAGCCAGCTGGAGTAGTCAAATTCTGGAGCAATCAGGTAGAGAGAACAAGATAAATATTTCATCTTCATTTACAAAGGCATGCTTTATCAACTTGTTGTAGGTCATAGTTAGTGTAGGAGGAAAGGTTTTCTGGAAAACAAAGAGTAAAAGCCAGTATATTTCAGAAAAAAGTCATAAAATTATAAATCATATTTATTACTTCATTTGGTCCCATGTAATTAATTCCTGCTGATCAGGATGAAGTCATAAGGCTTTACATTAGAGTTTTGTAATTTCTTACCCAGTTCTGTGGTGTAATCTAAAAGTCATCAGGAACTTACATTGGTCAAAGTTCTCTTCTTGAATATCTTCATTTTATAAAAGCTTCAGAATAAAACGACTGTCTGTAAGTGACAAAAACTTAAAACGGGATGGTTAAAGATCTGATTACAATGCAATTGATAAGAAAGTTGATTATTTCTTTGACGTAAAATATTTTATAGCTAGAATTAACATTATATGAGGACATACCAGGTTTTTAGGAATTCCGTATAAATTTTGGAATAGCTATATTAATGATATTTCCCCATACAATATAACTGAAGAAAGATTTATCAAGACTTATTTGACAATGTTTCCCATGTGATTTAACATACCAAACAAACCTAATTAGTTTACCATCTCCCTTTGGGATATTTCCTGGGCCTGTTGAAGCATCCCAAAGTTAGTTGGAGGTCAAAAGAATCTTAATTAGATTTTGATATTGGGGAAATTTGTCCAAAAATATTAAAAGTTTTAAAACACCTGGTCAAATAGGATCATAGGTCACTGTGAACCAGCACTTATTCATTCAACCAAAGTGACAATAAAATAGTTTTAAGGCGAATTCAGATCATTTAGAAAACAAAGAAACTCACAATCTGTTATCAAATGTAGCTCATCACTGCAAGAAAACTTTGTTCTCTTGACAGAAGGAACTAAACTCCAGTCCTGCATCAGCCCACCCTCAGTAACAAAATTCATTTACCTAATTAAATTCAATCCAATCGCAGCTTGATCTTGTACAAAACTCTTGTCTCAGGGCTCCCTGTTTAAATTCTTCCACAACCTTTTATATCTATATTAGTTTATCTCTTATTTTTCTTTTCCATTTAGAAATAACCAGCTTTAGGACAAAGAAAAATCATTTTATTTCACCTTAACATAATGCATTTCCATTCCCTGTACCTTCTTTCGTTGAAAACACACATGCTACTTTCCTTGCATATGGAAATGTTTCCCTTATTATCCCAGTAGCTTTAATTACATATTACAATTTTAACCCTTAAAAACCTTAATCTCTAGCAAAAACCGACAAGCAAGTAATTGTGAACTGTTTGCCATATTAGCATTTCCTGACTGGAAAATTTAGGACTATTCCATAATGTCTAGAAATATACATCTTCTCATAGCATAATTACTTTCCTCAGTATGGTACAAGACATGTGTCTAGTACACCCAGTATCTTTAGTTTTCTTCTTGTAAGAAGACAAAAATAGGTAAACTTACACCCGTTTAGCAGTCAATGTTCCAGTATTTTATCTTATTTGAAATGGTTTGGATATTCAATGAATTCCATAATTTAACTTAGAAAACTCTAAATTTTTACCAGACAGCCTGGAGAACTTCTTTTAGATAGACATATGCAGAACATAATTATTCCTAAAGAGTTCACCTGAAAACTTTTATCTCATTTACCTTTGTTTTTTAACTTATGAAAATATCATCATGCCAAGTTAATTTTTTTTCCTTGCTGGCAAACTCTGCAACAGAAAGATTTAATATAAGCTTATTGACCTTCAGTAAACCTAGGTACAATAAAAGTAAGACATGTCTGTATTGATTAAACCAAGAAGCTTAAGCTAGCTTTAATACCAGATATTAATTTAATACTGAATATTCCTAGACCATGTGAACCTGAAATTCATTCTGGGAAGTTTCCTTTATATTTAGAAATACTTAACTTGTAATTGCTTACTTTTAAGTCAATTACATAGAGCTCTTTCATGAATTTAATTTTGATAATATTATCCAGAGGTAGAGATATCATATGTATAATGTATGCACAGACATATAAACAGACAAAACTAGAGATCTCAGGGCTTCACTTTAAAAACTTAGTTATGAATCACATATTACAATATAAACTTACTAGTTTATGAATAAGAGTTGGAATAAGTTAAATTTGTTTGCTCAGATGACAAAGGCTTTATTTTTTGTGGGAAAGATTTTTAAGATTTGAATTTGTCCTCAATAAATCCTTAAAGAAGCTGTGAATTAGATTTTGGGTGAGGGAACCTTTCCAGTGGTCTGTGTTTAAAAAGGCCCTTTTTTTCCTATTTTTTCCCCTTTGATTTCAGGTACTACCAGATTGACCTCAGTTAGGCTCAGTCTGAGGTAACTGTGAGTTGTATTTACATTTCTGATTTGTAGAGATACGCAAGACAGAGACACTTGCTTTTAATTCCTCAAAGAACCGGTCTGCTGCCTAAATGATTTTCGAAGATTGATTTGCCCAACTACATATTTTTTTAAATTTGCTTTTTTATATCAATGAGAATATTTCCAACTCAACTCAAAATCAAGAGTTCTGTGTTCTAGAACTTTAGGGCTCAATTTATCATACCATCAAAAATTTGCACAAGGTATTCAACAAAGGCCCTGTGTGTGAGTGCACAAATTAAACCCAGAGCAAGAGACAAAAAACAAAACAAACAAACAAAAAAAACCTCTGTTATTGCTTTATTATTCCCTCAATGTTAGCTCCCAGTTTTATTTTATATTGTGTGGGCTCAGGAAACCCTGTTGGTTTCCTTTAGTATGTTAAATTAATATCAATATTTCCTGAAGGGCAGATTTTTATGCCCTGTCATAATACCAAGCAGGGGAAGCATTCCCTAGTGAGACATAATGTCTATCCCACAATATAATCAGGCAAAAGAGATGTAACCATCTTATTTAAAGCCCATGCCAACAGTCGGGTATATCAGTATAAACATGGGAGCCATCTCATTCTTGATAGAGTCCTAAACAAAGGCCCTGGCAGTTTTATGGATTCTGGTGTTGGGGAGAGGGTGCAATATTGTAATTTATAAGAATTTATAATTTATAAGAAATATATATTTGGTCCTTTAGATCAGGGGTCCCCAACCCCTGGGCCATGGACTGGTACTGGTCTGTGGCCTGTTAGGAACCATGTCGCACAGCAAGAGGTGAGCAGTGAGCGAGCCAGTGAAGCTTCATCTGCCATTCCCCATTGCTCCCCAATGCTCGCTCTGTACCTCTCTCCCCCGGTCCATGGAAAAATTGTCTCCGACGAAACTGGTCCCTGGTGCCAAAACGGTTGGGGGCCACTGCTTTAGATGACCAAAATATATTTCTCATATGTATTTGGTCTTTATGCACAGTTCCTGGCTCACAGATCCCCAAATCCTTGGAATTTCCTAAGTGTTGAGAGGAGTGAATAAAAGTGTCCTGTGTTATATGAATGAGGTGACTTTTAGAAGCATCTAAAAATGGTGGCTCATTGCCAGGAGAACCAACCAAGTGATTAGAAGGTTGGAACTTTCAGTCTCTTTGCTGATTTCTGAGGGAAGAGAGGCTGGAGGTTGAATCAATCACTACTGGCCAATGATTAGTCAATTGTGACTATGTAATGAAACCTGTATAAAACCCCAGAAGGACAGCTTTTTTTTCCTTATCAGAGAGCTTCCATGTGGGAGAACCAAGATGCTTCTTTGTGCCACTGTGCCAGGGCCCCAAGCTCCACAAGGACAGAATCTCCTTTGTTCAGGACCTCACCCTATGTATCTCTTTATCTGGTCATTGATTCATATCCTTTAAAATCCTTTTATAATAAATTAGTAATCTAGTGAGTAAACAGTTTTCCTGAGTTCTATGAGCTGTTCTGGCCAATTAATTTAACCTGAGGAGGGGGTTAGGAGAACCTCTGACTTATAGCCAGTTGGTCAGAAGTACAGGTAACAACCTAGACTTGTGATTAGCATTCTGTGTTGGAAGGGGTCACTGGAACCTCCAATTTACATCCAGTCAGTCAGAAACACAATAACAACTTGGGCTTGAGACTGGCGCATGAAGTGGAGAGTGGTCTTGTAGGACTGAGTCCACACATGTTGGAATTGGGCCCAGGGTCAGGGGAGAGGCCTGGGTACTGGGTGAGAGTACGGAAGTGTCCTCAAGGTTTCTTCCTCTTTCCCCCATAAGAAGGTCTCCGCAGAGATGTGTAAAGAGGAACTATGCCCATGGCCTCAGATAAAGAGACCTAAGAATGAAAGTGCTGGGACTAGGAATGTAAATATGTGAGGAGCATGACCTGCCAGAGAAGCTTGAGTCCTTGACTGCAACTTCCTTCACAGGCTGCTATGCATTGGCTGTGTCCCTTTTCTGGCATGGGGAGGGCATCTTCCCCCATGAGGCTTGCCAAGGAAGGCCTTTGTAATTTCTTGTGGTCAGGCATAAAAAATCACACATAGATTTTTAATCAGGAGCTGGACTCCTTAACTCTACTGTTGTATTTTTCATGACATGAGCAAGAAACTTAGGCTACTCCATCATGAACCTGAATAAGTTAGACTTTCAGGTGCTGTGACAATAACCAGGTGATTAGTCAGAGACAACAGCAGACTAAGGCTATGATCAAGACCACTCCAAGCAGGATGATCAGGCCTGCCTGGAGGATTGAACATAACCATGAATTTCAGTTGCTTAGCCAGGAAAAAAATATCTCATAACTTATCATTAGGGTCTAATTTAGAGAGACAGGAGGAGGTTTTTACCTTTCTTTTTCAAAATTGAAGTATATTTGATTTACAATGTTGTATTAGTCTCAGGTGTACAACATAGTGATTTGATATTTTTATAGTTTGTACTCCACTTAAAGTTATTACAAAATATTACCTATATTCCTTGTGCTGTACATTTTGTATCTCATTTATTTTATACCTAGTAGTTTGTACCTCTTAATCCCCTTCTCTTATCTCTCCCCCACTCCACTTTCCTCTCCCCACTGGTAAGCATTAGTTTGTTCTCTATATCTAGGAGTCTTCTTCTTTTATATGCACTATTTAGTTTTATTTTTTAGATTCCACATATAAGTGAAAACGTAGAATATCTGTTGTTCTCTGTCTGACTTATTTTCCTAAGTGTAATACACTCCAGGTCCATCCATGTTGCTGCAAATGACAAAATTTCATTATTTTTTTTTATGGCTGAGTAGTATTCCACTGTGTATGTGTATATATGTATATATATACCACATCTTCTTTATCCATTCACCTGTTGATGGACAGTTGGGTTGCTTCCTTATCTTGGCAATTGTAAATAATGTTGCTATGCTGCTATGAACATTGGGGTACATATATCTTTTCAAAGTGTTTTCATTTTCTTAAGATATATACCCAGGAGTGGAGTTGCTGGATCATATTGTAGTTCTATTTTTAATTTTTTAAAGAACCTCCATACTGTTTCTTCAGGAGGCTTTTTCTTTAAGTTTTTATATAAATCTTTTTTTTATTTTTACCTGGCCTGAGGTATCAATTTAGGCACAGCACAGCTGACCCGAATGACTTCCAGGGGTGAAGCAATGGCATGATAATCAGGGTACATACATAAGAAGCATAATCCCAGAGGACACATTTGGTATCCCTGGAAACAAAGAGTTTACATTGTTAGGTCATTCTAAACTAGACATATATTCATCAGACAGTCACGTTAACAAGGCCTTCAATGTGACTTTCCAGTATGGGGGTCTCTTGCTGTGGTATTCCCTGTCTAGTCCATATAATTTAGTTTAGTATTTGGTTTAAGAAGGACTGCCCGAAGCAGTCAGTTTTAAACAGTTTTATTTGTCTGTGACATCAGTGTATCTGCCACACAAGTGTGGATGACATATAGAGCTATTTCATGTGGAAAGCGCAGGAGCTGAGGCCATCCTCTGCTGTCTCATTGTTAACATTTTCAGGTGTGATCATAGGCTCAGCAGTCAGTCTGAAGAAGCAGTCAGTCTGCAGCTTGGAAAGATAGCACAGAGAGTTGTTTTTAGAAGGAGGGGAACTCTTTCAAGAGTAGTTCTGAAATATAAAGATTATTAATGCCCTCTACCACCCCTGTGTTTTCCTAGGTGTTAAGGATTTAGTTTGTGGTTTTCATTATCAGTGTGTCCCATATTACATTTTTAATCATTCCTCAGTTTTATCTAGACATTTTGTTCTGCAGGATTGCATGCAAGAGGAACAAAAGTATTTTTACAGAAAAAGATTTTTATAATGTAATCATAAAACACATCATGTTTAAGAATTGGTTGGAACAAAATCCTGAATTTTCAAAAGATTTCAAAAATGTGTTTATATAATTCCCCAACCCTTGTTGTTTAATAGCTATTTCAATCTCCCATTTACTTGAGTCTTTGAAAAGGAGTCAAAGGGAATAGAAGGCTCTTGCAGCATCTTCCACGGTGACCAAGGTGTGAATAACTCTAAAAGAAGGGTGTACAATTGAAGGAAGAGAGCAGACAATCTGGTCAAACATAAGGAGCAAATGAGAAGTAATCTTTTGGGAAACTGCTGCATTAAAAGCCCAGACTGCTTGCCTGAGATGTTTAGTCTAGACTGGGGTTGTCTTGTCCCCTCCCATCAGTTGCTTAAGCCTGTCTTTTAATTGTCCATTAGAACACTTAACCACACTTGCAGCTTGGGGCTGATATAGAGCATGGATATTCCACAGTATGCCTCATGATTGGGTCCACCAATATGTAGCTTGGGCCACGAATTCAGGCTGTTATCTGATGCAATATGCTCAGGAAATCTGAACAGGAGACCAATGTGGTCACATAGGGCCTGGATAGTGTGGTCTGAGTCAATGGAACACTTGGGATAGAAAGGCCAAACCTGGTGAAATTATCAACTGAAGAAAAACCATCTGGATGGGATGAGAGGCCCAATATGATCTACCTACCAAGAAAGTCCTGGTCTGTTGGGCTGGGAATCTATCCTGGGGTGGTATTTCGAGCTTTGGCCAGGCTCTGGCAGACAGGATAGCTATTCATGCTGCTTTGGCAACTTCTGATGATAGTGGCAGTCTATATGTGCAGGTCTAGTAAAATGGTGTCTGACTTTTTATGGACTGTCGTCTTATGGGTCTAGGAAGTAGCTGTACATCCGATTGCTCTGGGACAGAGGATAGGCCAATCTCTACATTTAACTATCAAACGCAGTCTGCTTGTTGGTTATGGTCTCCCTTGTCAGCATAATGGTCTCTCTGGTAAAAAGCTTATTTGGAATCAGAACGAATTTTTATCCAAATGCCTTATCCCCATAGGGGGGCTTATTTTTATCAGTCTAAGGCTTTCCTATGGCCCAATCAAATGGTGAGGTTATTAGTTATAGCCTATGAATCAGGTAGGCTTATGGTCTTCTATATGCCCCTTTATAATGGCCCTAAATACAGCAATTCCTATCAGAGCTTGGAGGCAAAGGCTAGCAGAGGTGCACAGAAACATCAACATCAATAATACATTCAGTAATGGAGACTATAATTGTGGAGGTTCGTAGGGACCCAAAGGGACATACCTATAGTCAGACTTGGGTTACAGTGGCATCATATCCCAAACTAGAGAACATTATTTTGTTTTTTCCTCTTCTTGGTGCCAGGCATTGCCGGGATAACAGTCATCTAAGCACCAGTACCTACAAGCTCAAGAAGTATATTTTCTTTTTTATATTGAACTCAAATCTTGACATAGGTCCTCCAGTTCTTCCTGGGTGCAGAGAGACATCAGCCTAACTCGTAGCCTTGTTTATTTTTAAAAGCTGAAAGGTCTGGATAAATGATAGTGGGACACTCCAAGCTATCCCTAGGCCCACAGGGAGGGGCAGAGGGAACCAAATCTTTTTCAGTCACAGGGGCTGCTCATCAGAGTTTGGTCTCACATTTTATGGGGCTGGAGAGGGAGTGAAGAGCCTGGTGGAGCAGCCAGCAGGGATGGACATCAATTTTTTGTTTGGAACTCCCAGGGGTTGCCTGAGCTGGGACATGCATCTTCTGTTGCCTTGAACATCAGTGCTCCTGGGTCTTAGGCCTTCAGATTCAGACTGAATTACACCACCAGTTTTCCTAGTCCTCCAATTTGCAGATTCTCTCTCTCTCTCTTTCATACACACACACACACACACACACACACATACACACACACACACTCAGGTCCAAGTTCATCCTGTGGTTATTACCCCTGTTCTGGAAAGCATAATTGGAAGAGACATCCTAAGCAACTGGCAGAAGCCTTATATTGGTTCCATAATTGTAGAGTGAGGATTATTATGGTGGGAAAGGCCAAGTGGAAACCACTAGAACGGCTTCTACCTATGAAAATAGTAAATCAAAAGCAATACCTCATTCTTTGAGGCATTGCAGAGATTAGTGCCACCATCAAGGACTTGAAAAATGCAGGGGTGGTGATTCCCACCATATCCTCATTCAACTCCCATATTTGGCTTTTGCAGAAAACAGTTGGCTCTTGGAGAATGAAGGTGGATTATCATAAGCTTAACCAGGTGGTGACTCCAATTTTAGCTGCTATACTATACGTAGATTCATTTCTTGGGAAAATTCACACATCCACTGGTACCTGGTATGTAGCTATTGAGTTGATAGTTTTTTTTCCCCTTATTTGTTGGTAAAGACTACCAGAAGAAGTATGATTTCAATTAGCAAGACAAGCAATATAACTTGACTGTCCTACCCTAGGTGTATATCAATTCTCCAGGCCTAAGTCATAATTTAGTACATAGAGATCATTTTTTGCCTTTCCTGTCCACAAGACATCACACTAGTCCATTTAATTGATGAAATTATGCTGATTGGAGCTAGTGAGCAGGAAGTAGCAACTACTTTAGACTTATTGCCAACATATTTGCATGTCAGAGGGTAGGAAATATATCCTATGAAGATTCAGAAGTCTTCTATCTCAGTCAGATTTCTAGGAGTCCAGTGTTGTGAAGCATGTCAAGATATCCCTTCTAAGGTGAAAAGCAATTTGTTGCATCTGACCCTTGCTACAACCTAAGAGGTGGCACGGTGCCTAGTGGGCCTCTTTGGATTTTGAAGGGAACATATTTTCTGTTTGGATGTAATACTTCAACCCCTTTACCATGTGACCCCCAAAGCTGCTAGTTTTGAGTGAGACCTAGAACAAGAGAAGGCTCTAATGTCCAGGCTGCCATGCAAGCTGCTCTGCCGCATGGGCTATATGATCCAGCAGATTCAATGGTGCTTGAAATGGCAGTGGCAGAAAGTGATGCTTTTTGGACCTTTTGCAGTCCCCTATAGGTAAATCACAGTGCAGGCTCTTAAGATTTTGAAGCAAAGTCCTGTCATTTTCTGTGGATAATTACTTTCAAAAGCCATTGAGAAATAGCTTTGGGCTTGCTACTGGGCCTTAATACAGACTGAATGCTTAAGCACAGGCCATCAAGTTACCATGTACCTCAGCTGTCTATCATGAACTGGGTGTGTCTGACGCACCAAGCCATAAAGTTGGGCATGCACAGCAGTCCTCCACTATCAAATAGAAGTGGTGTATATGAGATTGGACTCGAGCAGGCCCTGAAGGAAAATTCAAGTCACTTGAGGAATTGTTCCACATGCTCATGGTCCTTACCCCTGCTACACTACCTTCTCTTTCTCATCCTGTACCTACTGCCTCATGGGGCTTTCCTTACAATCAGTTAACAGAGAAAGAGAAAATGCAGTTCTGTTTTACAGATAATTCTGTGTTATATGCAGGCAATACCTGTAAATGGATGGCTGCAACACTACAGCCTCTTTCTGGGACATTCCTGAAGGAATGTGGTAAAAGAAATTCTTCCAGTGGGCAGAAATTTTATATGTACCTAGCTATTCATTTTCCGTGGAAGGAGAAATGGACAGATGAGCAACTATATACCTATTCAAGGGCTGTGGCCCATGGGTTGCCTGGATGGTCAGGGCCATGGAAAGATAATCATTGAGTAATTGGTGACAAGGAGGTCTGGGTGAGAGGTATGTGGATTGACCTCTCTGAATGGATGAAAAACATGAAGATATTTCTGTTGCATGTGAATGCTCACCAAGGGGAGCCCTCATCAGAGGAATATTTAAATAATCAAGTGGATGGGATGACCTTTTCTGTAGAGTCCAGTCAACTTTTTCCCGCATCCACCCATGGCATTGCCCAATGAGCTCATGAACAAAGTGGCCATAGCGGCAGTTATGTACGTTATGTATGGGCTCTACAACACGGCTTCCACTCACCAAGCCAACCTGGCTATAGTCACTGCTGAGTGCCAAATCTGCCGACGGTGGAGACCAGCACTGAATCCCCAACATGGCACCATAACCTATGGTAATCAGCTAGCTACCTAGTGGCAGTTTAATTATATTGGGGTGCTTCCAAAGTGGTGTTGTTTCATTTTTACTGGAATAGATACTTACTCTAGATACAGATTTGCCTTTCTGGCATGCAGTGCTTTTGCCAAAACTACCATCTTTGGACTTACAGAATTTTTTTTTTTTTGGCTGCATCAGGTCTTCGTTGCTGCATGTGGGCTTTCTCTAGTTGCGGTGAGCGGGGGCTACTCTTCGCTGTGGTGTGCGGGCTTCTCAGTGCAATGGCATCTCTTGTTGAGGAGCATGGGCTCTAGGTGAGTGGGCTTCAGTAGTTGTGGCACGTGGGCTCTAGAGCACAGGCTCAGTAGTTGTGGTACATGGGCTTAGTTCCTCCGTGGCATGTGGGATCTTCCTGGACCAGGGCTTGAACCCTTGTCCCCTGCATTAGCAGGCGGATTCTTAACCACTCTGCCACCAGGGAAGCCCTTACACAATGTTTTATCCACAGTCATGGTGTTCCACATAGCATTGCTTCTGATCAAAGACCTTACTTTACAGCAAATATAGGTGGCAATGAGGACATGCTCATGGAATTTACTGATCTTGCCATGTTCTCCATCGTCTTGAAGCAACTGTCTTGATTGGATGATGAATGACCCTTTGAGGACTCAGTTATAAGGCCTGCTAGGTGGTAAGACCTTGTAGGGTTGGGACAAATTTCTTCAGGGGGTCTGTATATGCTCTGAATCATTGTTCAATATGTGATGTTATTTCTCCCATAGCTATGATTCAAGCCAGGAATCAAGGAGTGGAAATGGATGTCTTACCACTCACTATTACCCATATTTATGAACTGGCATTTTTTTTCTTTCTGTTCCTGTGAACTTACACTCTGCTGGTCTAGAGGTCTTAGTTCCAAAAGGAGAAATGATTCCACCAGGAAACACAACAATGATTTCATTGAACCGGAAGTTAAGATTGTTTCACAGCCACTTTGGGCTCCTCATGTGTCTGAAGCAACAAGCAAAGAAATGAGTTACTTTGGTGACTGTATTGACTGATGCTGATTACCAGGGGAAAATTGGACTACTACTCCACAAGTAGATGTATAGAAGAGTATGTCTGGAATACAGAGGAACCTTTAGGGCATATTATCATGCCCTGTGATTAAAGTCAATGGAAATCTACAATAACCCAATTTAGGCAGGACTACTAATGGCCCAGACCCTTCAGGGATGAAAATTTGGGTCACCTGTTCGGATAAGAAAACCACCTGTAGTGTTTACTAAGCACAAAGGGAATACATAATAGATAGTGGAGGAAGGTAGTTTTATTTTATTTTTTGGAAGAAGATAGTTTTAAATACTAGATACAACCATGTGACCAGTTACAGAATCAAGGACTATAATTGTCATGAGCATTACTTCTTAATATGTATGAATATGTATATATATCACAAATATCATTTTCTTCCTTGTCTTATTCCCTCATCATAGAACATAAACTGTATTGACTTTTAATCACACAGCATATAAGTACTGTTGACTTTATCCTAGTGTTCTAGTTAACAGGATATCAGGATATCAAAGAGAAGAGAGGATATCACTAAAGAAATTTGTCATTTTCTGGGGAAGGAGTAGTGTAATGTATTTTTGATTATACTCAGGATTTTTTTTTATCACATTAGGCAGCTGTACCACCTTGTTATTGTTTCTATTTGGGAATTAAGCATCATTTTAAGAGATGTGTATGGATGCTAAGTTGACAACAGTATTACTTGTGATGGTTAATTTTATGTGTCAACTTGGCTAGGTCATGGTACCCAGATATTTGGTTAAACACTAATCTAGATATCGCTGTGAAAGTGTTTTTTATTTTCTTTCTTTCTTTCTTTCTTTCTTTCTTTCTTTCTTTCTTTCTTTCTTTCTTTCTTTCTTTCTTACTTTCGGCTGTGCTGTGTGGCTTGTGGGATCTTACTTCCCTTACCAGGGATCAAACCTGAGCCCCCTGCAGTGGAAGCATGGAGTCCTAACCACTGGACTGCCAGGGAATTCCTGAAAGCATTTTTCAAATGAGGTTACTACTTAAATCAGTTGACTTTGAGTAAGTCAGATTGCCCTCCATAATGTGGGTAGACCTCATCCAGTCATTGAAGGCCTTAAGAAATAAGAGACCGACATTACCCAAAGAAGTGAGAAATCTGCCTTTAAATTGTCTTTGGACTGAAGCTGCAAAATTAACTCTTTCTTGGGCCTACACTCTGCTAGCCTCCCCTGCATATTTTTAACCTGCCATCATCCACAACTGTGTGAACCAAGTCCTTAAAAATCTCTCTCTCCCTCTCTCTCTCTCTATATATATATAAATAAAATAGAATATATATATTCTATAATATATAGTATATATTCTATAGTAAATAGCATACATATAAAATATATGTTATATATTTTCTAATATATATATATATATATATATTTCTTTTTTTTTCTCCCCTAGGGAACCCTGACCAATACACAGTCACACTGGTAAAAAGTCATAAGTACTATTGGGGAAGGTTGGGAGAAAGATTACCAACATTAAGTTTTTGGCACTGTATCAGAATCCTTCCTCTACGGAAGCCAGCTTCCTCTTCATCCAAGGAGTTTTGGAGCTGTAAGCTGTCTCAAGTCTGGGAATTTGTTTAGGGGTTCCCTCACAAATTTATTTCTCATAGTCATGGTGAGAAGATGTGTCCTCTACATCCTTCCAGGTTGTGTCAGCTGATCCTAAATGACAAATGTACACTAACATTCCTTTTTCTCAAAGCCTTTGAATCCCTTCTTCTATAATATACCAAAGCAAGTCTTTTTTCAACTGCATTTAGTGTAGTTTACCTTTTTGTCCATATTGCAGCTAACCAACCAAACTGTTAGAGCCCTCTCTAACTCCAGAGCTGTAATATTAAATCCAGACTCTCTGCTTAGTGGGCTCATATTGGTAAATGTGACCTTATCCAATTTTATGTTCCTTCCACTGTTATCCTACATCCATAATATTCATTCCCACACAGATTCCCTAAATTTTTATTCATCAATGTTGGAAAAAATCATGTAGTTCTTTTGGTTGTGTGCCTCATGTGTCACATTTTGTACCTCATACTTCCTCATATTTAGGGGCCTGCTGTGACTTGAGTCTAGTTATATGTCTAAAAGCAAAGAAGTATGGTAGGTGAGGGTCCTGAGGAGAATCAGCTCTCTCTTGCAAGGTAACTAACTCTGTGTTGGCCATTATAGTTTGGCAGGCAAAGTAGGTTTAATCTCATCAGATGTGGCAGGAACAGCTGCTTCTACTGGCAAAGAAGACTCATTAGAATTTAGGGGTCCATTATCCCCAGCTTTATTAGAATTTTCCATTTTGTCCCTATTCCAATTTTCTGTGTCTCCTTCCTTCCCATTCTATGCCCTTGCTTTGACAGTAGACACCCTGTGAGGTTGTAAATTCAACTTGTATTGTAATTCAGCAATTCATAGGGTGAGACTCTGAGTCTGATCTTTAGCAATCTCAGCTCTGAAGCTACAGGAGATAAAGCTTTCTTTCAAGGAAAACCTAAAAACTTTCAAGTCATTTATGTGTCACTTGATCTGGGAAATTGAATCCTTGAGCTCATCCTCTTCTTTCTCCACTTTGTCCAGAGCAATTAGGAGAAACCAGCCAATCTCATTCTTCATCATTTAGATCCTTGCTTCTTATGTGTGTTTGATTAAGAATATCTGATGGTGATATATATTTATTTTGAAGAATTGACACAGGCAATTGTGGGAGCTCTAATGTCTGAAATCTGCAGGGAAGGCCAGCAGCCTGGAGACCCAGGGAAGTGTTGATTTTGCAGCTCTATTCTGAAGTCAGTCTGGAGACAGAATTCCCTCTTCCTCAGGGAACCTCAGTCTTTTTCTCTTTAGTTCTTCAACTGATTGGATGAGGCTCAATCACTTTGTGTAGGGTAAACTGCTTTACTCAAAGTATACTGATTTAAATATTAATCTCATCTTAAAAATATCTTCACAGAGACATCTAGACTGATGTTTGACCAAATATCTGGGTACAGTGGCCTATCACAGTTGACACATAAAATTAACCATCACACACAGTGTCTCACCTGCCCATATTTTGTCTTAGGAAAGTTGTCAAATATTCTAGCTGAACTCTTCTTACCAGTGTCTGCTTTCATCTCCTTCAGGTGAGCACATGATAACCTCTCTCCACTTCTCTCTAGGTTTTGTCTCTCCTTTAATTTTGGTGCGGGTAGCTCCTCTGCAACTTCAGCTTCTTGGTAGGTTTGAAAAAATTCATGAATTTAAGTTAATACAGCTCGTGTTGGGAGCAATGCTTGTTCTAACTGTCTATATCCTGAGAGGAACCAAGATGTCAGCACTATATGTAAAAATCCATCTATGTTTCTATGTATACTTGCCTGTTGCTTCCACTTGCAGCATAAGACTCTGAGACAGGAAGACAAGTGTACAGTCATTTTGGGAAAGGACTGGGGAACAGCCTTGGGAAAAACAGGCCTTGCAAGCTAAAGAACAAAGGTCCTGGGGATCTGAGTCCTAGAGACAAAAACCAGGCTGGCAGGAATAAAAGATTAACTTTATCTTTGTTACACTGAGTATACCTAGTTGCCACAAGGCAAGAAACTCAACCATAAATTTTAACCCTATCTGTTACTGTGCTTTCTTGCAGAAAATTCTCATGCATTTCTTTCCCCTCACAGAAGCACTCCCTATTCCTGATAGCCACCATGGAGCCAATTGCTACTGATCAAAGATGTATGACAATTTCTGGAAATTATCAATGATCATGAGACAAGCCCCCCTTTTGTTATAAAAGAAACTTGCCCCTTCTACTCCGGGAGCTGGCTTTTTTTTTCTGCCTTCTCCCTTGTGCACAAGCTATCTCTTTTAATAAAAAGCTTTGCTTGCCTGGACTTCCCTGGTGGTCCAGTGGGTAAGACTCCGTGCCCCCACTGCAGGGAGCCCTGGTTCAATACCCGGTTGGGGAGCTAGATCCCACATGCATGCCGCAACTAAGAGTTTGCATGCTGTAGCTAAGAAGTCCTCATGATGCAAAGAAGTCTGAATGCTGCAACTAAAAGATCCCACATACTGCAATTGAGACTTGGCGCAGCCAAAATAAATTTTAAAAACTAAAGAAAAGAAACAAAGAACTCTTTTAAAAAATAATAATAATTTTTTTTAATAAAAAATTCAAAAACTAAAAAGTTAAAACATTTTTTAAACTAAAAAAAAAAATTTTTAATTAAAAATTTTTTAAAATAAAAATTATAAAATTAAAAAAAAACTTTGCTTCCCTAAGAGTCTTGTGGAAGTGATATTCATTTCTATGGTATCGCTGTCCAAGAATCTGGAAAGGGCCCAGTAACAACTCCATGATGTACATTCACTAAATTTTGTTTAACTATCGTGAAAAACACTGCTTGTATGCACGAACTTATAGACATGTTTGAGAATTTCTTTGCGTATAAATCCAGAAGTTTTTCCAAACTGTGAAAAGGACCTATATAGAGACATAATTTAAAATGGACAAGATAAAAGGATAATAAAAATGAAAGCTTTTTGTTGTTGTTCTTTTTTTTTTCCAACCCTTCCTTTGCCATTACTACAATTATTATTAGGCTGGTGGGTAGAAACTAATAGCAATATCTATATATGTATTTGTATATGAAAGAATTATAACCCACCAAACAGTTGGGGAAATCCTAGAGAAAAGTCTTTCAAAATATGGGCTCTGATGCAGGTCACGTGAAGGATCAGAGATTTTACCCTATTTGTAAGCTAACAGTTTAGCCTGCCACAGTTCTGTAGATGTTGCCAGAATGGCACAAGTTTTCTGGGTCAGAGACAAAGAACTTTATTACTCATAGCACAATAGGCAGCATGAGCTTCATGTTTTTATCAGTTCCTCTTGCCACCAAATCCCACAGGAAAGATGCAGAGAAGTGCAGGTCAATGCTACACACACAGTGGGTTTGTGTCACAGCTGAGAAACCAGGAACTTAGGAAACCCCTTGATTTTATAAGGGGGCTGCTAGAAAACTTGTCCAGTGTTAGCCCCAGAAGAAGACATTATCTTTGTTATACTGGTCAAGAAATAAACCAGCTCTCCACCCAGGAAGGAGATTCTACATCTTACAAGACTTCTTTCTATACAATCATACTTGAAATGATAGTTTAAAACAAACTATGGTCTGAATGCTGTTGCCTCTCCCCATTCATATGTTGAAGTATTTCCCCTCAAGGTGATGGTATTAGGAGGCGGAGACTTTGGGAGGTGATTATATCATGAAGATGGAGTCCTCGTGAATGGGATTAATGCCCTTATAAAAGAGGCCAAAGAAAGCTCCCTTGTTCCTTCCACCATGTGAAGTTACAGTGAGAAGACCATCTATAAGGAAGCAGTATCTCACCAGACACCAAATCTACTGGCACCTTAATCTTGGACTTCCCAGCCTCCAGAACCATGAGAAATAAGTTTCTGTTGTGTATAAGCCACCCAATTTATGGTATTTTGTTATAGCAATCAAATGGACTGACAATGCCTACACTCATGGAAACATGAGATAACATGGTGAATTGTTTCTCCATTATCCATTAGCAGGTCAGGAAATCTTTTTAGTGGGTCACAACTAGCACATTAATACATATACACACATATATGTAATTGGTCATGATGAACAATGTGTTTCTTATTGTGGGTTATTGTCACAGAAGTTTGAAAGCCACTGCCCTAGAACAGTTTAAATTGCAAAAGTTTTATTGAGCTAAGAATTCATGAAAGAATTAGGGGTCTGAAGTGAATCTTACCCTGGAACTTTAATGAGATATCTGGAAAATCTTTATTAATATTTGTAACAGGAAAGATCCAATTCTGACTCCATGTTGGATCTGTTCCTTTTACTTTAACCTTTGCTTTTCATTGCTTTTGTTATTATATTCACTGTCTATAGCTGTAAGCACACATAATGGCCTGCTACTGGGAACTCTGCCTCTCTGTCTGACTGTTAAACTAAAGTGCTTTTGTTCAGCTCACAGAGAGACATTCTGACCCTGCCCACCTGTGAATGGCTGCAGAAAAGAAGAAATTAACACATCCCCTCCCCGATGCAGGCCATGGGAGGAGATGTTTTGCAAGATAAATGGCCTTTTTATTTTACTTCCTTACCTCCACCCCCTCTCTGTTCTATAAAAGGAACTGGCATCTAGACCCCATAAGATGATTTTCTGGGGACTCTAGTCTGCCATCTTCTCCATCTGCTGGTTTTCCAAATAAAGTCTCTATCTCTTGCCTCAACACCTCATCTCCCGATTTTTTGGCCTGTCGTGCAGTGAGCAGAGCGATCTTGGACTTGGTAAAAAATTTGGCTTAACCAGTCAGGAGCCTTGCTTCTCGTGGCTAGCCAGCACCAGTCAGGGAATATTGGGGCAAGGCCCTAGCAGCTGCCAGAATTATTTGCCTGAGGATCTTCCCTTCAAGATTCCCTGAAGCAGCACCCGCTACCCCAGCACTTGGCAGTTGAAGCAAGGAACCGACAAACTTCTTCAAGTTGATGGACTTGATTTTAGAGGGTAAGTCGCTCCAGTGTGCACACTGAGAACATATCCCCCCCTCAATTTGGGCTTTTCCTTTACGGGACAAGCCAGTTTGGTTGGGGTACCATGTTGGAGAGGGGAATTATTGTTGGACTTCATCTGATTTGGGAACTGGTTCGTTGGTTTTGGTTTTGGTTTTGTGTGCGTCAATGTTGGAATTTGTTTGTGCTTTTTGCGTTGGAATTTGTTTGCGTGTTTTGTGTTTTGGTGTTATCAAACTTATAAAAATGGGAAATAACTCCATCTATCTAAAAGGAGAGTCCTTTGGGGCGTATATTAGAGAAATGGGCAAAACATAGCCGTGAGCCTATGACTAAGAAAGACATGATATACTATTTTAATGGGTGTGGACCCAATATATGTTAAGTTCAGAAGAGTGATGGCTCCTGAATGGCTCACTCAATTATTATACGATCTTGCAATTAGAAGTGTTTTGCGAAAGAGCAGGGAAAAGAGATGAGATTCCGTATGTAGAAGCATTTGCACTATTGCATCAAGAGGAAAAAGAGTCAGAGGACTGTCACCTTATGGTGTAGCGGTCTGAAAGGAAACCCAAGGGGGAACCTGTTCTACAAGGGGAAGAGGGAGAAAAATGAGAGTGGGCACATGTTACATCAAAATCTGAACCCCCCTCCGGCCTATCCAGCTCCCCCACTGGCCAAGCAGGCTGCACCGGTGGTTGTTCCAACTGCCCCCTGCCCCATATTCGTTACTTTCACTATCTCCTGTTTCCCCTACCCACGGGGATCGAATAGAAGTTTCTATGTTAACTCCTGGAACACAGAGACCTGGTTTAGTATTACCATCTAAGATCTAACAGGGAACCTAATTTGGACTGGGAACCACTTCTGCATCAGGGCAATTTCCCTTGAGCCGATATCCTGTAAGAGGCCAGGGGACTCCCTTAGACTTGAGGCATCCGATTCTAATTTCCCCACAGGAGCCCCAGGTAACTTTGACAGTGGGGAACAAGTTGATTGACTTCTAATACATATGGGTGCCACATATTCTGTGGTAAACACCAAGGTGGCACAGAAAACATCTCAGTCTATCACGGTCACAGGAGTTTCTGGAGAAATACAAAACCATCCATTCTGACAGCCTCTAGAATGCCAACTAGGGGACCTCACCCTGAAACATAGCTTCTTATATATGCCAGTGTCCAATCCCCCTTTTTTGGAATGACATCTCCTTTGTAAATTAAATGCTCAAGTAACTTTTTTGCTAGAGTATCTTGACATCAGGGTCCCACCAGAGCACACTTTAAGCCTACAAATGGTGCTCATGGAAACCCCAGAGAAGGAAAAAAGTCATCCAAGGAGAAACTTGCCTGTATCTTTGAGATGCAAATGTCCTATCTGGTCTTCTCAGGAACACTCATCTCTGTCATCCCTTTTTTTTTTTTTTTTTGCATTGAATGTCTCTATTGTTTTCTCTATGTCATTAATTTTCATTCTGATTTTTATTATGTCTTTTCTTCTGCTTGTTTTAGGTTCAGCTTGCTTTTCTTTTTCCAGTGTTTAATAGTGGAAGGTTAAGATATTAATTTTAGATTTCTCTTTTTTTTTTTTTTTTTTTTTTTTTTTAAAGTTTTACTAGATTTTATTTTTTTTATTTATTTATTTATTTATTTTTGGCTGTGTTGGGTCTTCGGTTCGTGCGAGGGCTTTCTCCAGTTGCGGCAAGCGGGGGCCACTCTTCATCGCGGTGCGGGGACCGCTCTTCATCGCGGTGCGCGGGCCTCTCTCCATCGCGGCCCCTCCCGTCGCGGGGCACAGGCTCCAGACGCGCAGGCTCAGCAATTGTGGCTCACGGGCCCAGCCGCTCCGCGGCATGTGGGATCCTCCCAGACCAGGGCTCGAACCCGTGTCCCCTGCATTAGCAGGCAGATTCTCAACCACTGCGCCACCAGGGAAGCCCAGATTTCTCTTTTTTAATACAAGCATTCACAGCCATAAATTACTTTCTCAAAACTACTTTACCTGAATTCTATAAGTTTTACTCTTCTGTGTGTTTTTTCATTCAGTTGGAAATAGCACATAAGCTTTTTTATTTAAATTATTTTTTATCAGAGTATAATTGCTTTACAATGTTGTGTTAGTTTCTACTGCACAGCAAAATGAATCAGCCATACATATACATGTAACCCCTCCCATTTGGACTTCCTTCCCATTCAGGTCACCACAATGCATTAAGTAGAGTTCCCTGTGCTATACAGTATGTTCTCATTAGTTATCTATTTTATACATAGTATCAATAGTGTATATGTGTCAATCCCAATCTCCCAATTCCTCCCACCCTCCTTTCCCTCTTGGTATCCATCCATTTGTTCTCTACACCTGTGTCTCTATTTCTGCTTTTCTGCCATCCTTTTAAAATGTAAATTTTGAAAAGAGGGTAAAGTAATATAGAAATTGACTTGTCAAGGGTAAATAGAAATCTTAAGTGTCTTTTTTGTAAATATTGAGCCAACTCGACAAGTGAGCTTGATTGTTCCATCTGCCAGAAACCTATTTTAATCCAACCTCTTTTGTAAACTGATGGGTTTTACATTGCTGTACCTGATTCAGGGCTGAAATTTTGAAATGAGAACTATGAGGTCTCTGTCTGTTTGTGTGTTTGTATGTGTCTTTGTCTTTGGATAACATTGCTGAGGTTAATCTGTAAATGAGCTCTATTTAATTGGCATGAAGAAAAGTAAGCACTTACGAATCAAACAATTCTAAATACAGGAGAAATTAAACTAAATGAGTTTTAGGTTCACGTGAACTGGGAAATATTTAGTATTAAATAATACCTGGTATTAATGTTTAAGTTTGTTGATATAATTAATATAGATGTGTCTTTAGAGTCATCAACATTAAGTATAATACTTTCACTGCACCTAGGTTTAATAGAAGTTAAATGAAATCTTGTTATACCTGTTGCAAATTTGTCAGCAAGAAAAATAACTTGATATGATGAAACTTTAAAGTAAATGTAAACGAGATAAGAGCCTTTAGGTTAACTCTATAGGAATAATTATGTTCTGAAAAATTATCTAAAATAGTCTCTCCAGATTTTGGTAACTATTACTTACCTCTTGGTTTTCACTAGAAATTAAGGTTTGTTTTTTTTTTAATTTATTTATTTAATTATTTTTATTTTTGGCTGTTTTGGGTCTTCGTTTCTGTGCGAGGGCTTTCT
Organism: Balaenoptera acutorostrata; assembly: GCF_949987535.1. Lineage (NCBI taxonomy): Eukaryota > Metazoa > Chordata > Mammalia > Artiodactyla > Balaenopteridae > Balaenoptera > Balaenoptera acutorostrata. The sequence continues at coordinate 76,199,689 of NC_080085.1, forward strand.
CTAGTTGTGGCGAGCGGGGGCCACTCTTCATCGTGGTGCGTGGCCTCTCTTGTTGCGGAGCACAGGTTCCAGATGCGCAGGCTCAGTAGTTGTGGCTCACGGGCTCAGTTCCTCCGCGGCATGTGGGATCTTCCCAGACCAGGGCTCAAACCTGTGTCCCCTACATTGGCAGGCAGATTCTCAACCACTGCACCACCAGGGAAGCCCCAAAATTAAGGTTTTTAAGAGTTGGGGATTCTAATTTAAATATATAATTAAAGCTACTGAAAATAATTTAAAAAAACATTTCAATATGGTAGAATGTGTGTTTTCAGTTAAGAAGGTATGAGGAATGGAATTACATTTTACAGATAAAGTTTTATAAATGGTCAGGATTAACTAAATTTAGATTGAAGTTAGCTAAGTAAATGGATTTTGTTAAGTAAGCTAATGCAAGACTGGAATTTGATCTCTCTCTCTGTTAGAAGTGCTCCTTTTTGATAACAGATAGTATGAATTTCTGTGCCCTTAGTTGATCCATATTTGTTTTCTTTTAATCGGTTTGTGACTTTGGTTAAATGAATAAGTATTGTTTCACAGTGACCTATGATCCTGTTGTGTTTTAAAACCTTTTTGATATTTTTAACAAACTTTCCAAATATCAAAATCTGACTAAAGTTTTTTAGCTTCCAGCTGATTCTGGGATACTTCGAAAGAACATCTCTGAGACATCTCAGAGAGGAATGTCAAACTATGTTTATTTGGTATGTTAAATTACTTCAAAAACATTGTCAAGTGATTGGAGATGAACCTTTGGTTATAGAGTAAGGATAAATGTCATTAATATAGATATTCCAAAATTTATATGGAATCCCTAACATCTGATATGTCCTAATATGTTATCAATCATAATTCTAGTTATTCTAAAATGTTATATGTAACAGAAATATCCACATTTCCTGCTAATTGCATTGTACTCAAATCTTTAACCAGACTATTTTGTTTTGTCCTGATGCTTTTACAAAATGAAGATTTTCAAGAAGACTCATAGAAAGGATAAATATGAGTTTCTTATGGCCTTTAGATAATATCATGGGACTGGGTAACAAATGACAAAACTAGTGGAAAACCTGATTACTTCAGCCAGATCAACAGGAATTAATTACATAGGACTGAATGAACTGGTAAATATGATTTATAACTTTATGTCTTTGGGAAATATACTGGTTTTAATCTTTGTTTTTCTGAAACAAAACAAAACAAAACCTTTTCTCTTATGCTATGACATACGACAAGTTGATAAAGTACTTCTTTGTAAAAAAAGAGGAAACATTTATCTTTTTCTCTCTACCTGGTTGATCCTGCCAGGAGCATATGCTTGTCTCAAAGATTAAGGCCATGCATGTCTAAGTATGCATGACCAGTACAGTGAAACTGTGGATACCTCATTAAATCAGTTATGGTTCCTTTGGCTGCACATTATTGCAACTGGATTACAACTAGTTATACTAATCATTGTTTAATTTGTTCTTTGTTTCCAAATTGTTTGTGTTTTGTGTTTCCCTGCTGCACGGTGACTTTGTCAATGTTACTAGCTGCATTAATTTTATCCTGTCTATTTTATAAGATTGTTGTGTCTTACAGTACCTAGTGTGTAACCAGGACTCCAACAAAATATATGATGGCTAACATCTTGAGGAAATAGATCACATTTATAACATAATATAACTGTAATAGTGTGATTCTAGGTATAGGAAGAGGCAACAAGGGAAAATATCTCCTGGATCATATTAGATTAGTAAGAGGATCCAGAGAATCTTTAATTATCAATAGGACCTAATCAGAAAATTAGCACCTGGAGTGGCATATTAAGAATTTTCGCCTGATCTGGGATGAGCCTCCAAGCGCTGTGGGACAAAATTTGATCATGAAATGTCTCCCAAATATTGGTGAAATTCCTTAACAAGAGGAGAGGATCTGAGAAATGGAATATTTCCTGCCATATCAGTCATCAGCAATTGCAGCCCCCCAAAGTGAGCCGGTGACCCCTGAGGAAACTCAGGAAGGAGAAGAATACCTGCCATTTAGCAGCCATCAGACTGCAGTCACTCCCTATGGTGAGCCCTGAGGAAACTCAGGATATGAGAATACAGGATACAGGCCACCAGATAGCTGAGGTGCATATCAGAGGAATGATTTCAGTGAGCCCAGATTCTTGGGAAGATCCCATACACAGAAAAACATTAAATTCCTTAACTTGAGAAGTGGCTCTCAGGCTTGAAGTCCTCAAAATTCCCAGTAACTCTCAAATTTAGGTTGTGAATATTTTTAAAGTCTACAGGTGTAAAGTAAACACTTTTCAAAGAGGAACAAAAGAGGACAAATCTCAAAATTTGGAACACTGGCACTGATGGCAGACAGTCCCAGAAAGATCCATTTAATGAAGCAGTTAGAATGGTTGTCACCCCTTTTTCCACAAGATTGCCAAATGGACATTGACAGGGGGGAATTGTAACAGGAAAGAGCCAATTCTGACTCCATGTTGGATCTGTTTCTTTTCCTTTAACCTTTGCTTTTCGTTGCTTTTGTTATTATAATCACTGTCTATAGCTGTAAGCATACATAATGGCCTGCTATAGGGAACTCTGCCCCTCTGACTGTTAAACTAAAGTGCTTTTGTCCAGCTCACAGAGAGACATTGTGACCCCGCCCACCTGTGAATGGCTACAGAAAAGAAGAAATTAACACATTCCCTCCCCGAGGCAGGCCGTGGGAGGAGATGTTTTGCAAGATAAACGGCCTTTTTACTTTACTTCCTCACCTCCTCCCCCCTCTGTTCTATAAAAGGAACTGGCATCCATACCCTGATAAGGTGATATTTTGTAAGATGGTATTTTGGGGACCCTAGGCTGTTAACCCAAGTTCGTGTGCTTGACTCACAGTGAGGCCAAACAAACTGAAACATCAGACTTTGGGGCAGAGAAAGGTTTATTTCAAGGAGACGAGGTGGCTCATACCCTGAAAAGCCTCGAGCTCCACAAAAGGTTTCAGCAAAGCATGTTTAAAGCCCAGGGGTGTGGGGCGCGTCACAGGGTACGAGATCAGCTTGTGCACAGTTCTCTGATTGGCTGATGGTGAGGCAGCAGGGTGGTGTCACTGTGGTTAACTTTGTCAGTCCTTAGGCTCCAGGAAGCCAGGGGCTATGTGCTCATAGTCATCAAGTAGGTCTTCCTTTTGGTGTGTGCGTCTGTGTGTGGGGGGGAGGGGGGGTTCACATCTGCAAAACAACGCAGGAAATTTGCATCAAACATTATCTAGGTACTTTAGAGAGGAGCTAAAGCAGAGGATATGGAGGAAGGCCTGTCCTGGGAAGGCCGCATAGGGTCCTGTTCGGTTACAATTCCCCCCTTTTCTTTGTCACTGCTCAATCATGAGGAGAACAATTTTTTTTTAATATCTTTATTGGGGTATAATTGCTTAACAATGTTCTGTTAGTTTCTGCTGTATAACAAAGTGAAACAGCTATATGTACACATATATCCCCATATCTCCTCCCTCTTGGGTCTCCCTCCCACCCTCCCTATCCCACCCCTCTAGGTGGTCACAAAGCATGAGCTGATTTCCCTGTTCTATGCAGCTGCATCCCACTAGCTATATATTTTACAGTTGGTAGTGTGTATATGTCCATGCCACTCTCTCATTTCATCCCAGCTTACCCTACCTCCTCCCCGTGTCCTCAAGTCCATTCTCTATGTCTTCGTCTTTACTCCTGTCCTGCCCCTAGGTTCTTCAGAACCATTTTTGTTTGTTTGTTTTTTTAGATTCCATATGTATGTGTTAACATACGGTATTAGTTTTTCTCTTTCTGACTTACTTCACTCTGTATGACAGACTCTGGGTCATCCACCTCATTGCAAATGACTCAGTTTCGTTTCTTTTTCTGGCTGAGTAACATTTAATTGTATATATGTGCCACACCTTCTTTATCCATTCATCTGTCTACGGACACTTAGGTTGCTTGCATGTCCTGGCTATTGTAAATAGAGCTGCAATGAACATTGTGGTACATGACTCTTTGAATTATGCTTTTCTCAGGGTATATGCCCAGTAGTGGGATTGCTGGGTCGTATGGTAGTTCTATTTTTAGTTTTTTAAGGAACCTCCATACTGTTCTCCATAGTGGCTGTATCAATTTACATTCCCACTGACAGTGCAAGAGTGTTCCCTTTTCTCCACACCCTCTCCAGCATTTATTGCTTGTAGGTTTTTTTGATGATGGCCATTCTGACTGGTGTGAGGCGATACCTCATTGTCATTCTGATTTGCATTTCTCTAATGATTAGTGATTTTGAGCATGCTTTCACGTGTTTGTTGGCAATCTGTATATCTTCTTTGGAGAAATGTCCATTTAGGTCTTCTGCCCATTTTTGGATTGGGTTGTTTGTTTTTTTGATATTGAGCTGCATGAGCAGCTTGTATATTTTAGAGATTAATCCTTTGTCAGTTACTTCATTTGCAAATATTTTCTCCCATTCTGAGGGTTGTCTTTTCATCTTGTTTATGGTTTCCTCTGCTGTGCAAAAGCTTTTAAGTTTCATTAGGTCCCATTTGTTTATTTTTCTTTTAATTTCCTTTACTCTAAGAAGTGGGTCAAAAACGATCTTGCTGTGATTTATGTCATAGAGTGTTCTGCCTATGTTTTTGTCTAACAGTTTTATAGTGTCTGGCCTTACATTTAGGTCTTTAATACATTTTGAGTTTACTTTTGTGTATGGGGTTAGGAAGTGTTCTAATTTCCTTCTTTTACATGTAGCTGTCCATTTTTCCCAGCACCACTTATTGAAGAGGCTGTCTTTTCTCCATTGTATATTCTTGCCTACTTTATCAAAGATAAGGCGACCATAGGTGCGTGGGTTTGTCTCAGGGCTTTCTATCCTGTTCCACTGATCTATAGTTCTGTTTTTGTTCCAGTACCATACTGTCTTGATTACTGTAGCTTTGTAGTATAGTTTGAAGTCCAGGAGCCTGATTCTTCCAGCTCCATTTTTCTTTCTCAAGATTGCTTTGGCTATTCGGGGTCTTTTGTGTTTCCATACAAATTGTAAAATATTTTGTTCTGCCTAGAGAATTTCCTTTAGCGTTTGTTGTAAAGCTGGTTTGGTCCTGCTGAATTCTCTTAGCTTTTGCTTGTCTGTAAAGGTTTTAATTTCTCCGTCGAATCTGAATGAGATCCTTGCTGGGTAGGGTAATCTTGGTTGTAGGTTTTTCTCTTTCATCACTTTAAATATGTCCTGCCACTCCCTTCTGGCTTGCAGTGTTTTTGCTGAAAGATCAGCTGTTAACCTTATGGGGATTCCTTTGTATGCTATTTGTTGCTTTTCCCTTGCTGCTTTTAATATTTTTTCTTTGTATTTAATTTTTGATAGTTTGATTCATATGTGTCTTGGCATGTTTCTCCTTTGATTTATCTTGTATGGGACTCTCTGCACTTCCTGGACTTGATTGACTATTTCCTTTCCCATATTAGGGAAGTTTTCAACTGTAATCTCTTCAAATATTTTCTCAGTCCCTTTTTTCTTCCTCTTCTTCTTCTGGGACCCCTATAGTTTGAATGTTCTTGTGTTTAATGTTGTCCCAGAGGTCTCTGAGGCTGTCCTCAATTCTTTTCATCCTTTTTTCTTCTGCTCTGCGATAGTTATTTCCACTCTTTTATCTTCCAGGTCACTTATCCATTCTTCCGCCTCAGTGATTCTTCTGTTGATTCCTTCTAGAGAATTTTTAATTTCATTTATTGTGTTGTTCATCATTGTTTGTTTGCTCTTTAGTTCTTCAAGTTCCTTGTTAAACGTTTCTTGTATTTTCCCCATTTTATTTCCAAGATTTTGGATCATCTTTACTATCATTACTCTGAATTCCTTTTCAGGTAGACTGCCTATTTCCTCTTCATTTGTTTGGTCTGGTGGGTTTTTACCTTGCTCCTTCATGTGCTGTGTATTTCTCTGTCTTCTCATTTTGCTTAACTTTCTGTGTTTGGGGTCTCCTTTTTGCAGGCTGCAGGTTCATAGTTCCTGTTGTTTTTGTTTTCTACCCCCAGTAGGTAAGGTTGGTTCAGTGGCTTGTGTAAGCTTCCTGGTGGAGGGGACTGGTTCCTGTGTTCTGGTGGATGAGGCTGGATCTTGTGTTTCTGGTGGGCAGCACCTCGTCTGGTGGTGTGTTTTGGCGTGTCTGTGGCCTTATTATGATTTTAGCCAGCCTCTCTGCTAATGGATGGGGTTATGTTCCTGTCTTGCCAGTTGTTTGGCATAGGCTGTCCAGCACTGTAACTTGCCAGTCATTGAGTGGAGCTGGGTCTTAGCGTTGAGATGGAGATCTCTGGGAGAGCGTTGGCCAGTTGATATTTTGAGGAGCTGGGAGTTCTCTGGTGGACCAATGTCCTGAAATTGGCTCTCCCACCACAGAGGCTCAGGCCTGACACCTGGCTGGAGCACCAAGACCCAGTCAGCCACACGGCTTAGAAGAAAAGGGAGAAAAAAAAAGAAAGAAAGAAAAGAAAAGTAAAATAACATAAAGTTTTTTTGGGGGTTTTTTTTTTTAACATCTTTATTGAAGTATAATTGCTTTACAATGGTGTGTTAGTTTCTGCTTTAAAACAAAGTGAATCAGTTATGCATATACATATGTTCCCAGGTAAAGTTTTTAAAATAAAAAATAAATATTAAAAAAATAAATAAAAAAGTAATAAAAAAAAGAAAAGAAAGAAAAGAGCTACCAAACCAAAAAACAAATCCACCAATGATAACAAGTGCTAAAAAGTATACTAAAAAAAAAAAAAAAAAGGACAGACAGAACCCTAGGACAAATTGTAAAAGCAAATCTGTACAGAACAAAATCACACAAAGAAGCAAGCATACACATACACACTCACAAAAAAGAAAAAGGAAAAAGAAAATATATATATATTAAAAAAAAGGAAGAGAGCAGCCAAATCAATAAATAAGTTGACCAATAATAATAACCTCCAAATGCTAAACTAAAATAAGCAGAAAACCAGAAACAAATTAGATGCAGAAAGCAAACCCCAAGTTTACAGTTGCTCCCAAAGTCCACCACCTCAATTTTGGGATGATTCATTGTCTATTCCGGTGTTCTAGAGATGCAGGGTACATCAAGCTGATTGTGGAGATTTAAACCTCTGTTCCTGAGGCTGCTGGGAGAAATTTCCTTTTCTCTTCTTTGTTTGCACAGCTCCTGGGGTTCAGCTTTGGATTTAGCCCCACCACTGCATGTAGGTCACTTGAGGACATCTGTTCCCCACCCAGACAGGATAGGGTTAATGTAGCAGGTGATTAGGGGGCTCTGGCTCACTCAGGCTGGGGGAAGGGAGGGGTATAGAATGTGGAGCGAGCCTGTGCTGGCAGAGGCCAGCATGACACTGCAACAGCCTGAGGCCTGCCATGTGTTCTCCTGGGGAAGTTGTCCCTGGATCACGGGACCCTGGCAGTGGTGGGATGCACAGGCTCCTGGGAGTGGAGGTGTGGATAGTGACCTGTGCTTGCACACAGGCTTCTTGGTTGCTGCAGCAGCAGCCTTAGCGTTTCACGCCTGTCTCTGGTGTCTGCGCTGATAGCTGTGGCTCACACCCATCTCTGGAGCTTGTTTAGGTGCTGCTCTGAATCCCCTCTTCTCATGCACCCCAAAACAATGGTCTCTTGCCTCTTAGGCAGTTCCAGACTTTTTCCTGGACTCCCTCCCTGCTAGCTGTGGTGCACTAGCCCCCATAGGCTGTCTTCATGCAGCCAACCCCAGTCCTCTCTCTGGGATCTGAACTCTGAAGCCCGAGCCACAGCTCCTAGCCCCCGTCCACCCCAACGGGTGAGCAGACAAGCCTCTCATGCTGGTGAGTGCTGGCCGGCACTGATCCTCTGTGCAGGAATCTCTCCACTTTGCCCTCTGCACTCCTGTTGCTGCACTCTCCTCTGCTGCACTCTCCTCCATGGCTCTGAAGCTTCCCCACCCCCCCCACCCCCCCCACCCCCGTCTCCACCAGTGAAGGGCCTTCCTAGTGTGTGGAAACTTTTCCTCCTTCACAGCTCCTTCCCAGATGTGCAGGTCTTATCACTATTCTTTTGTCTCTGTTTTTCCTTTTTTCTTTTGCCCTACCCAGATACCTCGGGAGTTTCTTGCCTTTTGGGAAGTCTGAGGTCTTCTGCCAGCGTTCAGTAGGTGTTCTGTAGGAGTTGTTCCACATGTAGATGTATTTTTGATGTATTTGAGAGGAGGGAGGTGATCTCAATGTCTTACTCCTCTGCCATCTTGAAGGTCATCACCCCCTGCTGCAGGAGAACAAACTTTGATCAAGAAAAGGAATAAAGGTTCAGATAGAGAGGTTAATCATAAACTTGACAGAGGGACCCATAGTGTCCCTCTTGGTTACAATTATTCCAGCAGACACTGCTTTGAGAATGGCTGGTGGCTTCTGAGTCTGACACAACTACTCCATTCTTACTTCCAAATGCATTTCTCTCCTCAATGGCCAAAGCAGATGTCACCATTAGTGATTTTAATGCTTTTCTAAATATGAGAAGGTGCAAGAATTTGGGCTCAAAATCTGAAAATATCTAAGGCCTGATCTGCCAGCTTTTTCCAGAGCACAGAGTGCCTCATTCCTGATCTCCACCCTGACGTCCTTTTAGGGGGTGTTGAAGGTCAGCAGCTGCAGTGGAGAGGTAGATGGCAAGTGTCAATTTCCAGCTGGTCCCTTCCTGGTCATAAATTTGATCATCGTTTTGGGGGCTCTTCATGACCATTTTGTCCCACAGTGCTAGGAGTGCTCATTCTCAGGTCTGGTGAAGATTTCACTGGTTGACCACTAAATGTGCTATCACTGGACTAGGCCTTAGTGCCAAAAGTCTCAGTACCTCCTGTCTTACTAGTCTCTTATGTTCCAGGAAAATACTCCCTCTTGTTGCTTCTTCTCATACCTAGAGTTTCACTATTAAAATCATTGATCATATATGGAACTATATATTATTTTATCAGAGGCTCAATCACACATTTGTTAATGAAAGAAACAACAAAATAGGCAATATAGGTTATAAGTTGTTGCAAATATCTCCTGGTTTCAGCCAGACTCAGGAAGAGATATGTTAATTTCTTCTTTCCTGCAGCCATTCCCAGGTGGGCTGGGTCAAGATGTTCCCAGTGAGCTGAACAAAGTATTCTAGTTTAACATTCAAGCGTGGGGACAGGGTTCCGTGAGATGGGCCATTTATGTATACTTTAAGCTATAACCAAATCATTTAGTGATGAACTTGTAGCAAAAGCAATAGAATACAAAGATTAAAGTAAAAGAAACAGGTCTAATAGGGGTCAGATTTGTTCTTCCCTATTACAATTCCTGACTGTCAATGTCCATTCCACAGTCTTTTGGGGAAAGGCGCAACAACTGCTCTTAGCTACTTCCTGCTGTACGGGGGCAATGAAGGGTGATTGTGGAATGGAATTGATCAGCCTTGGGCAGGGAATATTAAACCTTTTAGCCTTGTTATCTAATTTGTAATTGGACCTACCTATTAATTTTAACTTTCTCACTGTGTCATAACTATACTTAGGGGGAGAGATTTCCTTACATCTGGATAAACACAGATTAAAAGCCAGTAATATTTCAGGCAGTATCAAAAATTACAACCATATTCATCAGTTTACTCAGTCCTATATAATTAATCCTTTTTACTAACAGTTTTATGAAATCAGAGTTTCCATTACACTTTTAAAATACCTTACCTAGTTCACCAGTATGATTTAAAAGTTATCAGAAACCTGTTTTTGTCAAAACACCCTTTTATGGCTTTTCTTGAAGATGTGGCAGTTTTGTAAAGCATCAGCTTAGCTGCCTATGAATGATAAAAGTCTTAAAAAGGCAAGGTTAAAGATCTGATTACCATTCTTCCTGTCAAAGATGCTTCTGCAAGCTGTTGTGACATGCAATATTTTAAGATAATTAAAATTATAACATTATACCAGGACATATACAAATTTCAGAAACTTTATATGATTTCTACAATGTCTGTATTAATAACACTTATTCATACTGTATAATCTGAGGAGGCTTATCACTCATTTGACAATGTTTTCTGTGTAATTTAGCATACCAGCCAATTCTAGTCAGTTTAATATATATATATATATTTTTTTTTTTTTTTTTTTTCTTGAGGTGCCTCAGGGACCCTCTGAAGTATCCCAATGCTAGCTGAAGTCAAAGGAACTTTACTTAGGATTTGATAGGAAGGTCGTCAAAATATCAGAAAGTTTAGTTTTTTAAAAAAATTTGGTCAGATAGAATATTTAAGAACAAATTCAGATCAGTTAAATGCAAGATAGTTCACACAATCTGTTGTCAAAAGCAGTATTCTAAGTAAACTTGTTCTCCTAACAAAGAGGAACCAAGTCTGGTCCTGCACCAGTCTACTTTTAATAACAAAATTCATTTTCCCAATTAAGTGTAATCTAATGTCAGCCTGACCAAGCATAAAACTCCTTTTTTACTCAAGATATATATCCCACTTTCCTACTGGATCGTGAAATGTTTTATTATTTTTAGTAGCTTTAATTACATATCTAAATTAGAATCCCCAACTCTTAAAACCTTAATTTCTAGTAAAAACCAAGAGGCAAGTAATAGTTACCAAAATCTGGAGAGACTATTTTAGATAATTTTTCAGAACATAATTATTCCTATAGAGTTAACCTAAAGGCTCTTATCTCGTTTACATTTACTTTAAAGTTTCATCATATCAAGTTATTTTTCTTGCTGAAAATTTGCAACAGATGTAATAAGATTTCATTTAACTTCTATTAAACCTAGGTGCAGTGGAAGTATTATGCTTACTGTTGATGACTCTAAAGACACATCTATATTAATTATAATCAACAAACTTAAACATTAATACCAGGTATTAATTTAATACTAAATATTTCCCAGTTCACGTGAACCTAAAACTCATTTAGCTTAATTTTTCTTGTATTTAGAATTGTTTGATTTGTAAGTGCTAACTTTTCTTTAAGCCAATTAAATAGAGCTCATTTACAGATTTACCTCAGCAATGTTATCCAAGGACAAAGACGCAGACAAACACACAAACAAACAGAGAGACCTCATAGTTTTCATTTCAAAATTTCAGCCCTGAGTCAGGTACAGCAATGTAAAACCCCTTAGTTTACAAAAGAGGTTGGATTAAAATTAAGTTTCTGGCAGATGGAACAAATCAAGCTCACTTGTCTAGATGGCTAAATATTTGCAGAAAAAACACTTAACGATTTCTATTTACCCTTGACAAGTCAATTTCTAAATTACTTTACCCTCCCTTCAAAATTTGCATTTTAAAAGGATGGCAGAGATGAGGGTTCCTGAGAAGACCAAATAGGACATTTGCATCTCAAAGATACAGGTAAGTTTCTCCTTGGATGACTTTGTTTCCCCTTTGTTGGTCTCTGAGGTGTCAAAGCCATTGCCATCATGGGCCTTTTGCATATTTCTCTGGGTGCATTCAGCCTTTTCAACCATATCCCTATTACTGAAAACCAAATAAGCCAATTGAAACAAATCTTTCATTGGAGCCTGAGGACCAGCAGTTGCTTTCTGAATTGTGCCCCTGAAGTCTGGGGCAGACTGGGCTATGAAATGCATAGCCAAAAGGGCCTGTCCCTTGGGGGAGGAGGGATCCACGTTTGTATACTTCTTAAAGTGTCCACTAGTCTCCCTTGGATGACTGAAGGATTTTTGTGCTGTCCCTGTTGCACCTCTTTCACCTTTTTATAATTAATAGATTTTACTGTAAGTTTCTTCAGACCCTAATGAAACTTATGAATAAAAGTTTGGCTGAGGGAACATTCCCAGCAGTTTTGAATGTTATTCTTGCACCCCCTTTTTTCTTCAGTTCCAAGCAACACAGATTGATTAGATCAGCTCCAGAGAGCCCAGGTAGATCATTTATATCTCAAGGCACAGGAAGAGAAATGCAAATTCCTCTTCTAACTACTTATACAAAACCCAGCCATCTCAGGCTATTTTCAGGGAACTTTCCTTTTTCTCAGTTCCCAAATATCCACCTCAGTTTAAACAAACAAATACATACATGTCCTCCACTCACATTCACATGCCCCTTTTCCAGCAAAACCAGGAAGAGAAAAAGGGATTCGTACACACACATACCCCCAAGATAAAAGCAATTGCAAAAGACCCACTTTGACATAGTAGCCAAGCCATTAGGGGGCTTTGCCGTCCAGATCTCAGGGAATATTGAAGCATTTTCTTTCATTTAGGGAACATAGCTAAAGGTCTCTTAGTTTTGCAAAAGCACCCAAAGGGACGATAAGATGGAACAGAGATCTGATCATCCATACTTAATTATTCATGGCCGGTGTTGTCTAATATCAAGCAAACAGCAATTCAAATCGGTCTCTCAGGTTCACGGTTAGTTCCCTAGCCCCTAAAAGGAAGAAAGTCCTAACCAATGTTCTGCCACAGGCAAAACCAAGGCAATAGGGAAGGATACCCTGGTGTCGTCACTCAGGAGCCCCGTTACTGACCAAAATGTCTCAACTGGCCAATGCAAGTACTAACACACATACAAACAACAAACACATGGTCCCACAAACAAAGAATCAGACGAGGCGTAGCCCAGAAATTCCACCTTCATTCCCAGACAGAGGCTCCAGAGAGGCCTGCCTCCTGAAAAAGAATGGACCATGAGTGGCTCACCCCAAAATGATACACACAAAAACACAAACAACAACTAAGTTTCAGTCACACAGACAGAAAATCAGAAGAGGTGTAGTGTAGAATTCCCCTTTCACTCCCCAATGGAGGCCAAGCCCGGCTCTCGCAAATGAACCGGTTTCCAAATCGGGTAGAGTCCAACAACAATTCCCATCTCCAACAAGGCACCCAACCAAACAAATTGGCTTGTCCCGTAAAGGAAAAGCCAGTCTGAGGGGGGAATATGTTCCTGGTGTGCACACTGGAGCGACTTACCCCTCAGTTGGCTCACTTCCCACAAGGGAAGCAGCCCAAATGGAGTGGAGAGAATTACAAGCCTGCACAAGCTGAAGTGACTCACCCAATGACACCAAATGTGGACCACAGCTCCAGACATTTCTCGGCTCCAAACAGCCTCATGCCATGGGTGACCAGCGCCTGTCGGGGACAGTCCCTCCAAGATCCCAGGAGCGAAATGGACTACAACAGTTGCTGGGGGCTCAGGGAAGGTGATGCCCCAGGCTGGGGTTGACCGGCCATGGACACGAACTCCTGGCTGACTGGCCAAAATTTTTAATGCACATTCATGTGCCCAACGCACAGTGAGGCCAAACAAACTGAAACAGAGTTTGGAGCAGAGAAAGGTTTATTGCAAGGCCATGCAAGGAGACGAGATGGCTCACGCCCTGAAAAGCCTTGAGCTCCCCAAAAGCTTTAGGCAAAGCATTTTTAAAGGCCAGGAGAAGGGGGGGGGGGGGCGTCGCAGGGTACGTGATCAGCTTGTTCACGATTCTCTGATTGGCTGTTGGTGAGGCAGCAGCGTGGTGTCACAGGGGTTAACCTTGTCAGTCCTTAGGCACCAGGAGGCCTGGGGCTATGTGCTCATAATCATCAAGTAGTTCTTCCATTTGGTATGTGTGTGTGGAGGTGGGGGGGGGGTTCATATCTGCCAAACACCTCAGGAAATTTGCATCAAATACTATTATCTAGGTACTTCAGAGAGGAGCTAAAGCAGAGGATATGGGGGAAGTCCTGTCTCCGGAAGGCCCCATAGGGTCCTGCTCAGTTATAGTCCGCCATCTTCTTGGTCTGCCGGCTTTCAGAATAAAGTTGCTATTCCTTGCCTCAGCACCTCATCTCCCTAGTTTGGACTCGGTAACATATTGTTGACTTAAAAAATATTCACAACCTAAAAGTTGAGAGTTATGTTTTATTCGGTGGGAATTTTTAGGACTTCAAGCCTGGGAGGCAGCATCTCAAGTAACCCTGAGAAAACTGCTCTGAGTAGGCAAGAGGGGGAGCCAGGATGTATAGGAGTTCTGCAACAAAAGGCAGGTAGTAGGAACATCAAAAGATTACTGTTAATTAAAGAAAACCATACACCTTTCTGTGTATGGGAAGGTGCAAGAGTCTGGGCTCACTGAAATTATTCCTTTGATATGCACCTCAGCTATCTGGGGCCCTGTGCTTTATATCCTGAGTTCCCTCAGGGCTCACATTGGAGGGCTGCAATTGCTGATGACTGTGACATCCTTTGTTTACTGATATGGCAGGAAATATCCCATTTCTCAATATCTTCCTGTATCATGAATGCCATGAGTTGGAAAATAATTTATTTACTTTATTTGCTTGTGCATAGATTTTATAGTTGCTCTGTTGGAACTGTTCATCTTCAATATATAATTTTAGAAAGCAAACCTCATGTACGATCTAGACGAAAGTAATCCAGCTATTGAAAGATTCAACTATTACTTAATCCAACTTAAAATAGTACTGATGCTCATGGTCCCTTTTCTTGTTTATCTTGAGGACAAAACTGATAGCTCAAGTAATTGAACTTAGAAATCGTTCAGAATGCTCAAAGAGCAGAGTTGGAGAATTGTAGCTCTGGTATTTTTGTTTGTTTTGTTCTCATGGTGAATAACTCCATTTTGCATTGTTAAAAGGAGTCTTTCATTTCTTAATGTTACTTGTTATTCTTTCATCCAAATAATATACCTTAGCGGACCAATGCTTTCTTGATTTTTATTTTTTTAGGCTTCACAGCATGTGGGATCTTAGTTCCCCAACCAGGGATCTAACCCCCACCCCTTGCAGTGGAAGCTCAGAGTCTTAACCACTGGACCACCAGGGAAGTCCTGACCAATGTGTTCTTTAATTGCTAATTGAAAACAAAGAAAACCAGTCATTGACATGACTTCTGGCAGTCACTTATTAGTATTCTAGTATTATGAGGAAACTAATGCTAATTCTTTTTTAAAAGACAGCACATTTCCCCCTTCATTTTTCTTGTTAGAGAAATCTCTAAGAGATGAGAGAGACTTAGCTTCCCTAGTGTCATCAGGACCATTGTATAAATGCTAATAACTGCAATTTTAGCCTGTATGCCAATGACTTTCAAAACTATATGCCCAGCTCAAGCTTTTTTCCTAGACCCCATACCCAATAATCTGATTGATAGAGGAGTCATCTAAATGTCTCACATAAAAATCAACTCATTCAACATATCCAACTCAACTGAACTCCTGATCTAACCGCTACAAACCTGCTACTGTTCTGTGTCACTTTTTTAGGAAAAGGCAGCATTCTCCTGGTTGACCAGTTCAGAAACTTGGAATTAATTCAAGATCACTGCATTTCAAACTTTTGGTCTCAGGATTCTTTTACACTCTTAAAGATTATTAATGACCCTGTGGGCAGTGGGGAATAATTTTTCCTCTATCCTTCTGGATTCTTGGTTGATACCACCCTGTAATAAAAAGACAGATTAACAGCAGAAAAATAAATTTAAAAGCATACTCATGGGAGTCCCACAAAGATATGAGACCAAAGGCAGTCAGGCAATTGAGGCTTATATACCATCCTGAGTAAGGAGAAGTGGGTAGTGGTCTGGGGCTTCAAAGGAGAGGAAGGCAATTCACAGGAAGTTGAGAAGAGCGAATGTTTGGTAAACAAATATTTGCCCTGCCATGTAGATAACTTTCTCAGATATAAAAAGTTATCTCTTGTAATAGCTCTTTTCCTGGTACAAGCTCCCTTTTCTGATTTCTTTTAGGCAGTTAAGGGGGAGGTAAAAACTTTTCTTGACTCTGATGGGTCTTGATGCCTTCAGCTCCACATGGTAAAGTGGCATATTTGGAGTGTTACATTCTGCTAAAATTCAATCCCAAACAGATTTTATTTAAGTGGTTCATATGTGTTGATATTTACATATTAAAAATTAAAGCAGAAATTTCAAAACTATTTTTCCAAAAATAACAATAAACATGTTAAATAACCTATTTTTAAAGGTTTTATCATAATTTTATTATTTTTCTTTTTTCTTATTTTAATTGAAACATAATTGATTTACAATATTATATTAGTTTCAGGTGTACAACATAGTGATTCAATATGTTTATAGATTGTACTCCATTTAGAGTTATTACAAAATAATGACTATTTTCCCTGTGCTGTACAATATATCCTTGTTGCTTATTTATTTTATACCTGGTAGTTTGTATCTCTTAATCCCATACTTCTCTCTAGCCCCTTCCCCCTTCCCTCTCCATACTAGTAACCACTAATTTGTTCTCATATAAGTGATAACATAGAGTATTTGTGTTTCTCTGTCTGACCTACTTTACCCTAGACCCTGCCATGAAACCAATATCCTAATCTTCTATATTTGAAAAATCTTTCCTGTCTGTCCTGTCTTCTGCATCCTTATTAACACTGCTTTCATTTAGACCCTAATCATCTCTCATCTGGATTCTCAAAATACCTTCCGATCTGGTCTCTGTATTTAACCCATCTCTTGCAATTTGTTTTCTATTCTGTCCTTAGAATGATTTTTCTAACATGCAAATCTGAACTTACCATTCTCCAGTTCAAATTATTGAATTGTTCTTTATCACTCATAAGATCAAGTGTAATTGTCTTTAGGTAGGCTATAAGACCACCCACATTCAGGCCTCTTCCTGCCTCTCCAATAATTTGTGGTGTAGTCATATTGAATATGAACAAAAAGTTATTTCTTGTTTACCATATACCTTGTAATGCTTTTGTACCTTTGTGTTATGTTCCTTCTATCCACAATACCCTTTTTGTCCCTTATCTACCTGTGAAACCCTACTCATCTGTCAAGGTTCAAAGGAGGTATAATTACCTAACAACGTACTCCCTTCCCATCTCCATGCCAGAATTGGGTAGTTTTTGATATCTCCAGCTGAATACGACCAAAGGAGCCATGTATTAACACCTCACAAAATGCTCATCAAATAAGGCACACTCAATGAACATTTAATTTTCTTTCTGTAGTGTGGAAATCCCTGCTTCTTTTTGTTCCCTTACTAGAAACACTAAATGCTTCATTCACACAGTTATCTAAGGTAAATTTTAGGGGGAGGAGGGAAAAGGTTAATGTAATATAGTATTTTGTAAATGTTGTCTTAATACAGTTTTGAAGTCATGCCTAAAATCTCTCAGTTGCCTTTTGCAGGCAGTTTACTAAGCTCCCACACCAACAGGGACAGCACTTAGGCCCATGAACCTGTAAAATTTTTCAGGTAACCCAATCCACAGGGAACTTGGGAAACCTAGCTCACCCCATCCCCCCTTGCCATACATATGTTGCCCCTTGTTCCCTGTCCCCTGTCTCTGGGTGCAACTCCCTGTGTGGCAGCCTTGTCTAGTTTGCAACTGTAAGTAACAAAGAGTTCTGCCTTTCAACTATCTAAGGTTAATTTGTTCTATCCCACCATCAAGAACCTTTAAATTTTATAAAATAGTAATGTAATCTGTAGTCTAAATTCTTAGAATAATCTTGTTGAAGAACTTCCAAACATAACTTGAGTTACATGTTCACAGATTTAGCAAAGAAATGCTACTTCCTTTAGCAAATGGTGATAAAGAGAACTCAGAATGATATTTTAAGTGGAAAGCAATATTTCTTTAAGAGCTCACTCAGAAATTTTCAAAATGATTTAAACATTTATTGCATTCATTATTTGATGAATCCAATGGTACACTTAATTCCTACCTTTTATGCAATCTGTAATGAGGCTGAATAGCTCAAATTCTCTTATTTGCAAAGCTATGAAGTATTTAAGCTATGTCTATAACCATAAATGGGTTTGAATATTGCCAGTAAAGTTAATCAAAACATTTTTATGTAAAAAATAAAATCACTTGGGGAAGAGGTATGCTGGTAACTAAGTCAAAATACTTTAAACCTTGGCAATCTGCATTAGTACAGAATCTCACCCTCTTTTGTTAACAAATAATAATTCAAGTAGTGCAATGAAATACATGGTCTATTAAAGAGTGCTCATTTCCCACCTGCTTAAAAATCATTTTTGATGATTGCAAATGCAGATTACTGGGCCCTCCTATAGGTGAGATTCAGGAATTTGCATTTTTAACAAGGCTTCAAATTGATTTTTTTTGTACTCTAAAGTTTGTGTGTATTTCTAAAAAAAAGCTGGAGGGGGATACTTCGTGTGACAGACATCCTTGTGAATGCACCCTTTCATGAATTCCCAAATTCCCAATTAAACTTACAGATTCTCTTAGTCCCTGCCTTCTCCCTCAGCCATCCTAAGAATATCAGAAGTACAGATTTGACCTGTGAAATCATCTTGCTGGCAGCCCAGCACAAGGTTATCTTAAAAGGATAAATATAATGAAGCGAAATAATAAATACAACTCCAATTATTGAATGTGTACTCAACGGTACAGGTTAAGTGTTTTTCATATATCATCTTATTCTGAAAACTAGGAAGTGTTATAGACAAAATTCCGATTTAGTATTTGAGGAAACTAAGGTTCATAGGTGTTAGGTAACATATTGAGAGTCACACAATTAGATATTGGTGGAGCCTGGATTAGAACACAGATTTTTGCTCCGAACTCCCATTCTTTCTCCACGCTATCTCTGATCATAAAAAAATTAAATCAATAATTAGGGGAAAAAAAGATAAAAGAAAAAATGTCCCCATGTCACCAAATCCTCAATTTCTTTCATGATACAGTAGTGACTGGTTGTACATGACTATTCCAATGTAATTAATTTAATATTTTAATTTAAAATTAATTAAAATTGAATAAAAATCCAGTTGCCTGATCACACTAAACTTCAAGTGGTCAATAGCTACAGTGGCTAGTGGCTACTATATTGGATAGTGCAGATATAGAACATTCCTATTTTGCATCACTGCCTGAATGTATAGGTAAAAGGAAATTTTATATTTGAGGTGTTTGTTAGTACTTTTGATAAATATTTTTGACTTATTTTGATAAATGTGTTTTTAATGTTAAGTCATTAATATTTTCATATTTTTACTTAAAATTATAATCCCTCTCTGCCATTAAAAAGAGTAGATTATAGTGTTTTTTAAAGGTTTTAAGTAATCTGCTTATTTCACTGGTTAGACATCCCTGAATGTACAAGTTCTAAAGGGAAGATTGGATCTTTTTCAGCACACACAAGTATTTTCATAAAATTAATTTTTACCTTTACAATCAGATAGATCCAAGCAGTTAAGACTGTTGGGGTGCAATTCTCCATGGTGTTTCTACACATCTTGTGACAGTATTTGTCCTAGACTATCCTTTCAAGGACATTTGTATAGCAAACAGCCTTGGAAGACAGAGGGCCCTCCGAGGTGAAGGATGGATTTGTTTCCTCAGCAGGTTAATAAAGATTGCATTTCCTTCTGAGGCAAAAGTTGGTCAGGTTTGGTAGAATTTCCCTTTCTAAGACTGGGGGTTTCCTGAGCTTGGGGTAACTTGGCTGTTACAGAAACCCACTGTATGTGCAGCACCCTCCTGGTTGAGTTGAGTGTTGGGGGGCAAGGGGAACTGATGTCAGTGACGCTCATGCTGCCTGCTGGGCCCTGACTAAGTCCTGTCTCTAACCCAAGAGTCTGTGTCATTCTGCCAGCCTCCATTGGCTCACGTGTAGGCTTGCAAGCTGGGTAAAATCTTAGACCATACACAGTTCTTGAGAAAGCATAAGACAAATGAGTGCTAATAGGTATGTCCTGAGAAGCAGCCTACAATCCAGAGTGGGAGAGAGGCAGAGTGACAACAAAGATAGAGATTGAAGGAGTGGGAGGTGGAGAAGGCTGGGAATAAAACTCATCATTTTATTTTGTAACAACTCCAAATCCATTTAACTTTGCTGATTAAATATGGACCTCAAGATAGAGGATGTTACTGAACCAAACTTGGGGCTGTTCTACTGCTTGCAGTAAAGCCAGTCTACTGACACCAGGTTGCAGAGAAGGAAAGTGCAGCCTTTATTTTAAGGCTCCAGACAAGGAGTCTAGGGTAGCTAATGCTCAAAAAACCTGATCTCCCCAGTAGGTTTCAGGAAAGCATTTTTAAAAGCAAGATGAAGGAGGGGAGTCGCAGGATGTATGATCAGCGCACAATTAACAAAATTACACAGGCCATTTTTTTTTCAAAGCTGGATATATTTTATTTATAAATAACATTTAGATACAGAGGTTAATCAGATATTCTCCAAGATCCCCAACGTACTAGCACAGACACACCAGAGAGGAAAGAGAACGTGTTTATGTGTTTCTGACATACGGCAGCAAAATCCAAGGCTGGTTATATCCAGACATCTCAGTAAACAGAGTGCCAGATCACTTGCAAACTACAGGTATTGGGTTTATTTTGTTATTTGTTAATTAGGATGTATGATCAGTGCACAATTGGATGTATGATCAGTGCACAATTTTTTTTTTTTTAGGTCCTTGTTGTTAAAATTTTATTAAATTTAAATCTGGATCTTCTGGATGGATACCATGATAAATGCACACTCTTTTAGAGGTGTAATTCCTAAGTATGTTAGAGGGAAACTATATTTTAACATTGTTAAATCTGAGGGAAGTACATTTATTTTGGAAGACATATCAAACAAACTTCTAGGACTTTTCATATCAGCTACACATGTAAAGTTTATAAGTCATCACTCAGGTCCCTAGAAGAAGAAAATGAACAAAATGAAAAAGATCATCTTTTCTTGGACGCACTAGAGAACTGAGGTCTAAGCGCAAACAGATTCATCAAATTCTGGAGGGACAGATGTGTACAGAGTCACAGATGAGACTTGCCAACCTGAAGCACAAGCTTCTGGAGCCATCACAGGGTAGCTCAGATTAAATGGTAATTTTGCCAAATTCTTGGAGGTGGAGTGTGGACTTTGAGAAGGAAAACATCCTGGTAACTAAAGTCAGGTGTCCACACATCTCCATAGGTTGTGTCTCCAGGAACCCTACCAGGTTTTCACAGTGAAAACCAAGAAACTTCCCACTGTGGCTCTGTCAAGAGTGAGGAAGAGATTTGTTGATGGTGAGGTAACAGGGTGGTGTCACAGAGGTTAACATCAATCCTCAGGCTCCATTAGGTCTGCGTCTACATGCTCATGGTCAGCAAGTAGTTAACTTCCATTTGGTGGGGGTTTAGCACCTGTAAAACAACTCAGTGTCTGCCTCAGATACTGTTATCTATGTATTCCAGGGAGGAACTAAGGATTCCATGACTGTCATGGCTGATTTGCTGTTTAAATTGTTACCAGTTCACCTGGCCCAACTGCTACTTTTGTCACTACATGGTCACATCCTTTCAATCATTAATTCTTGAGTCAGGCTTTTGTGACTCAGGGGAGTCCTGAGAAACTATGGCTTTTCTGTGGACAAGAGGCAGGCAGAGGACCTGGGGGGAGGGTCTTGCCCAGTTACAAGGATATTGGTTAATACTAATCTTGGTCAAAATCAACACCCAAAGTTTCTTCAGAATAAAGTGGATACCTGACTAGCTTTGTAATCTTCATTGTTTTTCCTCACCATTGTCAGTTCTAAGAGACTCACATTAAAAATTATCTCTCTGGTTGGTGGAACTGCTCTCCTTATCCTAAAGCCACCACGCCCTTGTTCTTGCTTTCCTAATGCTAAATCAATAAAGAAATCTTTCAGTTAAAACTGGATTAAAACTGGTCTCACACTCACCCAAACCCCCAACCTTACCCCCATTCACTAATCCCTCCTCCACCCTTGCCTCCACCTGCAGACTTGCTCCACCGCCTCCACACACCCTGATATACAGGAGGTGTTACCACATATGCCCAGAGGATGGGGAGCCCTCCTTTCATAGAAAGCCAACAAAAGGTAACCAATTAAACTGCCAGCTTTAATAAGGCAATGGGATTATCATTGATTTTTAAATTGCACGTCGTATTTCTTAGTCCATTCCCGAGCAATTCTGTCATACCTCCTCCTGTCCTTTGTGTAGATCTTAGCAATTTCCGGAACCAAAGGATCATCTGCGTTGGGGGCGCACAACAGGGAGTAAATGGATAACAATACTTTGGAAATTGTCAGTGCTGGCGACCACTCAGATCTAAGGATGTCCAGGCAGATGTTTCCGTTTCTGTTAATGTTTGGATGGTAAATTCGGGTGGTGAATGCGATTTTGGGTGGTTTGAATGGGTAATCGGAGGGAAATTGGACCTTTAGGAAGAAGACTCCTCCCTGGTAGGTGTTGTCATTGGGCCCCATTATGGTCGCTTGCCAGTGGAACATATCATCCCCCACTACCCCTGCTGAGCTCTGGGCGGGGGGTGGGGGTGGTGGGGGTGGGGTCGCGGGACAGGTCGAGGAGCTCCTTGTGGATGCGCTTTAAGGCCATCATCTGTGACATGTGGCCAATCCTTGGCGCTGGGCCTGGCGACAGGTAGAAGGCGACGGCGGTGATCACGGGGTGGGAGGAACGGTGACAGACGCGCAGGTAGATGGGTGGACTGAAGGCCGGCTGCGGGGTCGAGGGGGGCGTCGTGGGAGGTGGATGGTGGCAGAGAGTGGGAGAGTGGGACTGAGGAGGGAGTCGGGCGCTCGACCACACTTGATGAGCTACTGGACGCTAGCAGCTCGTGGCCACCGCTTCCTCCTCGGCGCTGTCCTGAGCTGGAGGGCACGCAGCCCGGAGGCCACGCAGCCCGGAGGCCACGCAGCCCGGAGGCCGTGCCGCCCTAAGACACGGCCGCCCGGAGACACCGCCGCTCCTGCCCTGGGCCGCCAGGCGGGGACCCGCTTAGTGAGGTCACAGGGGCCACGTTGATGAGGCGGCGCGGCATCTCGCAGGGGCGACAGGGGGTGGGGTGGGCAGGGTTTACGTTAGAGGGGGGAGGGGCAGGGAAGTGAAGGAGGAAGGGACGGGGTAGGGGGGCGTGGAAGGGGGCGGAGGCATGGAGGGGGGTAGTGGGTACAGGGGTCTGGGGAGGGATTGGGGGGTGGAGGGGCCGGGGCTCACCCAGCGCCAGCGCTCTGGGCTGGCATGTTGAGCCACACCCACTGTCCACCAATGAGAGTTACCTGAATAAATAAGAGCGGTTCAAGGAATTCCTCTCCAGCCCTCAATAACACAGATTCAGCATCCCTTAACATTTTACCCCGTCAGCTTTATATTAATTAATTCTCTGTCTCTCTCTCATATATGTATGTATGCACACACACACACATACACATATACACATACACTTCTGAGTGAGTTACATACATCCTGGCCTTTACTTCCAGATACTTCTTTGTGTATTTCCTAAGACATTCTTTTATATGCTCAACTTTTTAGCAAATTTAACATCATTACAATACTTTTATAAATTTTTTTTAATTGAAGTATAGTTGATTTACAACATCATGTTAGTTTCAGGTGTACAACATAGCTACTCAACATTTTTACAGATTATACTCCATTAACTTTTTAAAGTAATGTTTCATAACGTTTTGGTAAATTCATTTTTTATGAAGAAATAAAGCCTTCAAAAATTAATTGTGGGGCTAAAATCTCTTTAATTTTTGAAAAACTTCTGACAGGAAAAGGAGGAAGGAAGGAAACCAGTACTCTATCTGGTATATATAATCATTAAATTTCACATCTACAAAATACTTTAATATAGATATTCCAGTTATGTCAATTGACATGTAGTGTCTTTAAAACTTATTTTTAAACCCCTCCAGTACAGAATCCAACCTAGGATCAAGTATATTGCGTTTAGTTGTTGTCTCTATTTAGTCTCCTTGAGTCTGGAACATTGCTGCAGCCTTTCTGTCTTTTATGACACTGACACATCTGAAGAATTGCTGAGGGGGCGGGGAACACACCTTTCCCTAGTCACACTTCCCAGTCTTAAAACTGTAACTTCAGTAAACCTAGATAATATGCAGGAGGAAAAAGGGAAAAGAATGACTGCTCAGATTTGTATTTTGAATGCTGTAGTAAAGTTGTTTAAATACTTTACGATGTGTGTTATATTAGGATGCATTCTCTATTGCTTTTTGTAAGATGAATGAACTTATCTCACCCACAGGAAGTTTGTATTCTCTAATCCTCTTTGAAAAGATGAGAAACTGACAAGTCTTTTGTTGACAATGATTACATTTCCAAGAAACTAAGAAAGAAATAGAAGCCCATGTTGTATGGATTAGTTGATTCTGATTTTAGATTAAGATGTATCTATATATTTATCTGTAAATGTATATATATATATATCTTAATCTGAAATTAGAATCAATTTATGTGTGTATGTATTCTCACCATTGAAAGAAATGTTATTTGAGTAAAATTGTTAATGTGAAGTACTTTACAGACTTACACCTTCTTTTTTAGTTTCCTATGCTGTTATAAAAAAATTACACAGACTGGCTTAAAACAACAGGAATTTATTTTCTTATGGATCTGGAGGCAAGAAGTCTGAAATCCTGGTGTCAGCAGAGCTCTTTCTCTCTTGAAACCTCTAGGGAAAAACCCATCCTCGCCTCCTCCTTGCTTCAGTGGTCCCAGCAATCCTTGCTGCCCCTTGGTTTGTGGCTGCATCACTCCAATCTCTGCCTCAGTCTTCATGTGGACTTCTTCCCTGTGTGTGTTTTTGTGTTTGTCCAAATCTTTCTCTCCTTATAAGGACACCAATGTTTGGATTTAGTGCGCACCCAAATCCATTATAATCTCATTTAACTTGATTACACCTACAAATACTCTATTTCCAAGCAAGATCATATTCTGAGGTTCCAGGTAGACATGGATTTTGGTAGGATACTGTTCAACCTAGTACAGTATGCGCTCTACCTCCCAAAATTCACATCTGTCTCATACAAAAATACAAAATACAAAATATACTCATCCCATCCCAACATCTCCAACAGTCTTAAACCATTCTGGCATTAACTCTAAAATCTCATCTAAATATCAAGTCAAAAAGTTCCAAATCTCATTTAAGGACACTAATTCAGGTATGGGTGAGACTCTGGGTATGATTCACCTTGGGACAAAGTTCCTCATCATCTGTGGACCTGTGAAACAGAAAACAAGTTATTTGTTTGCAAATACAATGATAGTACAAGCATAGGATAGACATTCCCATTATGAAAGGGAGAAATTGGAAGGAATAAATAAGTCAGTAGTCTCAAGCAAATCTGAAACCCAGAAAGGAAGAGTCCACTAGTTTTTGTGGCCTGAAAATAAACTTTTTTTACCCAATCTACCCTTTGGGCCCAAGGAGGCCCTGCCAGGACCTGCCTCTGTTCCTGTCTCTAGCTTCTCTGCCTCTGCACCCATGACTCTGCCCTTATAGTCATTCTTTTTCAGCTCTTCTTCAAGAGCTCATGTTTGAGTATTTCTATCAGTCTGTTTCTACCAGTAGAATCTCTGAAATCTGATAGCCTTTCTGCATTTCATCCTGTCTCTGGCTCCTTCAGTCACAGCTTTCAGTGTTCCTTCTGATATAACATTCTCAAAAACCTTGTCAGTTCCTCCGTGTATGTCAAGGGGATCCATGCCATTACAGAACTGGATAACCCACCTCTATTCCTGGCTTCTACTGAGATGGTTGACTGGATCCATGAGTCACAGGCATAATCTCTTCAGGAAAAGTTTGTGCAGTCACACACTTAGCCCAGAAAATGCTATCTGGACATGCTAAGAATTTTCCAAATAATCAAGTCTGGCTCCTTTTTTCTTAACAGTTCTGTTCTCAGTTTATCTCATTCTTCTCACACTTTATTGTAAGCAAGGAACAAGGAGAAACCAGGCTGTACATTCCACACTTTGCTTGGAAATCTCAGCTATATGTCTCAGAACTTACTTAGAAGTTCTACTTTCCCACTAACAGCAGAGCACAATTAAGCCAAGTTTTTTGCCACATTAAAATGAGGATTGCCTTTTCTCCAGTGTCCAATAACACGCTCCTCACTTCCTTCTGAAATCTCACCAGAAACTCCTTTAACACCATATTTCAATCAAAATTCTGTTCATGGTGATATATGTATTCTCTAAGATAATAGAAATTCTCTACCATACTCTTCATTTCCTTCTGAACTCTCACCAGAATCACCTTTAACATCCATATTTCTACCAATGTTCTCTTCTACACAATTTAGGCATTTTTTTATTATGTGCCTCAAAATTCTTCCAGCTTCTACTTATTACCCAATTCCAAAGTCACTTCCACAATTTCATTATTGTTACAGTAGCACCTCACTTCCCAGTACCAAAAGCTCTATCAGTCAGAATAATATATATATTATAGAATTGTGTGTGTGTATATATATATATAATTGTATGTATACAATTAGTTCTGTTTCTCAGGAGAACCCTGACTAGTACAGATTTTGGTACCCAGAGTGGTTCTAGAGAGACAGAATTTTAAAGATGAGGTTTTTTGAATTGGGTTCTGGGGTTTCTGGAAATGGCTCTCTAATCTGATTATATTTAAATGTGCTAATGACTCTATTTCTAGTAGTAAAGAGAACACTCATAGACCATGGCATAATCTGACAATATAGATACACAAAATATCACCGTTAGATACTCCTAATCAACCACTTACAAGAAGTAAGGATCTGAGTGACTGTGTATATGATACTTTGGAACATTTTTGACAAGCTAACTAGTGAAATGATATTGGCTAGTTGCTCCTCATGTTGCTGGACAAAGAAGAGAAAGAAAAAGATGAGTGCAGGGATTTGAATTCCCAACTCAAGCACTGCATAAATGACCTGAAAATTTCTATGTGTACCATGAAGGAGACCCTTATTTCCTATAGCTGCTGGAACAAGATTGCTGAAAATCAAACCCAGAATCTCATCCTCCTACTATCTGAATTACAATGCAAATTGAATTCTCAGCCTTGTAGGATGTTTAGAGTCAATGTGAAGACATTTATTGGGAAGAAATGGGATACTAAATGTTGGATTTGGGACTTGTGGGAGACCCTGTTGAACTTGGAGACATTGAGCTCCTACATTCTGATGAGTCTTCTTTTCCTGTGGAAAAGGCTTCTCTTATGCATTGACTCAGCAACATGGACTTCACCAAGGCTGACTTGGTTACAGCAACCACTGAGTATCCAATGCCAGCATCCATAACCAACAATGAGTCTCCAGTATGGCACTATTCCCCAGCGTGATTAATTAACTACTGGTGGCAGGTTGGTTACATTGGACCCCTTTCATCATGGAAAGGGCATCATTTTGTTCTTACTGGAACAGACACTTACCCTGAATATGGATTTTCCTTCCCTACTCATAATGCTTCTTCCAAAACTGCCATCCATGGACTTACAGAATGTCTTCCACTGTCATGGTATTACACACAACATTGTTTCTTTTTTCTTTTTTCTTTTTTTTAAATTTACTTTTGGCTGCATTGGGTCTTGGTTGCTGTGCACGGGCTTTCTCTAGTTGTGGAGAGCAGGTGCTACTCTGCGTTGTGGTGCACGGGCTTCTCATTGTGGTGGCTTCTCTTGTTGCCTAGAGCAACAAGAGAAGCCTAGAGCATGGACTCTAGGCACGTGGGCTTCTGTAGTTGTGGCTCATGGGCTCTAGAGCGCAGGCTCAGTAGTTGTGGCGCACGGGCTTAGTTGCTCCGCGGCATGTGGGATATTCCCGGACCAGGGCTCAAACCCGTGTCCCCTACATTGGCAGGCAGATTCTTAACCACTGTGCCACCAGGGAAGCCCCACAGCATTGTTTCTGATCAAGAAAGTCACTTCACAACAAATGAAGTGTAGTACTAGGCCCGTGGAATTCACTGGTGTTACCATATCCTTTACCGTCCTGAAGCTGCTGGCTTGATACAATGGTGGAATGGCCTTTTAAAGACTCAGTTACAGTGCCAACTAGGTGCCAATACCTTGAAGTACTGGGCAATATTCTCCAGGAGGCTGTGTATGCTCTGAATCAGCATCAAATATATGGTGTTGTTTCTCCAATAGGTCCAGGAATCAGGGAGTGGAAGTAGGAATGGCACCACTCACTGTGATCCCTTAGTGACACACTAGCAAAATGTTGCTTCCTTTTTTCCAGGACCTTATGTTCTGCTGTCCTAGAGGTTTTTGTTCTGAAGGGAAGAATGCTTCTACTAGTAGAGACAACAATGATTCCATTGAACTGGAATTTAAGACAGTTGCCTGACCACTTTAGGCTCCTCATGCCACTGAATCAACAGCAAAGAAGGGAATTACTGTGCTGCTGGGGGTGATGGATCCCAACTACCAAGAAGAAATTGAACTACTCCATAATAGAGGCAAGGAAGAGTGTGTCTGAAATACAGGAGATCTCTTAGGGTGTCTATTATTATTACCATGCCCTGTGATTAAGGTCAATGGAAAACCACAACAACCTAGTCCAGACAGGACTATTAATGGCCCCAATCTTTAGGATGAAGGTTTGGGTCACTCTACCAAGTAAAGAACCAGGACCAGTTAAGGTGCTTGGAGAAGGCCATGGGAATACAGAATGGCTAGTAGATGAAGGTAGTTATACTTACCATGTGGCCAGTTATATAATCTGGAAGAGTAACTGTTGTATTTCTCCTTATTTTGTCATGAATGTGTGTGTGTGTGTGTGTGTGTGTACACGCCCCACATCCATGACTATATATATATATATAAAATAAAATATACATACATATTTATAATTATATATATATATATATAACTTACATTATTGATGGTGAATTTTCTTTACTTAAAGGCAACTGATTTTGGATGCCATACAAAACAGCCATCACAGCAATACCTAGATTAGTGTCTGATTATATAACTCAGTGTTATAGCCAAGCCATATTAACACATAAAACTAGCCATCACAACTTCCAATGCAATATTTTCCACTTTTAACTAGTTAAATTTGTAGAGATAGATGTTTTACCCTTTACAAACTCAAAAATTTATTTTCCGGTTTCATAAATGCTAAACATAAATCATAATGGAAACTTATGGAAGTGACTCATGCATTTTACACAGTGGCATTGAGACTAATCTCCTGATGTGTGTGTGTGTGTGTGTGTGTGTGTGTGTATGTGTGTGTGTGAGAGAGAGAGAGACAGTGATGAATGATGTTAATACTTACAATGTAATCAAACCAAAGTTACATGTATTTCTTCCTTTTGTACCATTTACAATTCATTTTTAGAATTTTCTATTTCACTCCCACTTAGGTGAGAAGAAAGATTAATTTCATAAAGAAAACAACAAGCAAACAAATAAAAACCAAGCTGAGTTGAGATATTATTGGGTCTTACCCAATAAGGTCTGATACTAAAGAAAGTAAAATAACTTAAGTTTCTCTTTATTAACTTTAAGATGAAATATTATACATTGTGAGTTGTGCTCATATTGAAAGAATATACTGTATAGGGCAATTTTACCATACTCATGCTTCTAGTAGAAATAAAGTTAGGCATACTTACCTGAAGGCAGAATTGATCTATGTAATACTCATTGGTCATAACACATTTCTATTTTAGAATTTACAGGGAAGTCATATCCATATTAAATTGATTGGCTCTGAACTTTTAAAATGACTGTAAGCTCATTTCATACAATTACAGAGTTTAATTATTCCAAGCTTCTCATTTCAATCATGCACCAAAGGTGTTGTACATATCAGTATATAGTAGTAGGCTTAAAACCTATGAAATATAAGCCCAACACTAAAGAAAACAGGTCTTAGATAAGCATGGCTTTACTATTTTAAAATTTCATTCTTTCAAGTTATTCTTGGTCATTTTCATTAGGTGTGTTGCCCTGTGATCTTGTGAAGTACAAAATGACTAATGGCTACTAATAGCTCATATTTTCCAGCTTGTTGGACTTTCCTTGTGGTATTGAAATTGAGAATAGATGTATGTATCTAGCAGAATCTAAGAATGTAGCATGCTGTGGAATTAACAAAGAGAATAAAGGTAGAACTAGTAGTGAATCTCTAGTTTAATCATTCAAGCTTGCACTCATATAGTGCCAACAATGTATGTTTAGCCTTTTCCCCTCTTCTCTATTGGGTACTATGTTAGTTAAATATTGAAAGAAAGTTTTAGAACATCCTTCCTTGAAATCTAGCTTACAGTGAGTATATCACATACTTTAGTTCCTCATTTCCTTCAGATGTTTGCTCAAACCTGTATAGGTCAGCCACTGTGCTCCATACTAGGGTTACAAAGAAGAGTAAATGCCAGGTGATCACCGAGGGGCAATTAAGCCATTTTCTGTGAATATTTCTCAAGTGAATAAATGAATGAGTGAGTGAATAAGTGAATAAATGAATGAATGAAAGGAATTAATCCTTAATCACTAATCCTAAGGGATATCAAAATACATTTTGTAGAACTACTACTTGCCACAAAATAATTTCTTTCTGACAGTTCCTTACCTGCCTCTCTATACCATATTCCTGGAGAATTTTCCTCTGTAGGGTTTAACAGTTTTCCCTCTCTTACTTCAATGCTAAGAGTCAGCCCTATTCTTTTTATGTTGGATAATTCAATGTCAGATATCATACCCTAGAGCAGATATTTGTTGCCTTATCTTTTCCTCTGAGCTATTCAAATAAAGATACTAAGTCAAAATTAATCCAATCATTTTGGGGGTGTCATTTGCATTATCTACTCCGTCAGATCATGTTTAGATAGCTTGGTGTCTTACCTTAGGTTTACTAATCATTTAGCTTAGTGGAGCTAATATTAGTTTTCCTTTGAGTTTCAGATGAAACAAGAGATGATATTGTCAGAAATTTGTTGCCTTTCTTGTTGTCTTTCATTTCTGAGGTTTGCTATCAGTGTGCTCTTAGCATACATTTCAACGAGAAAATCAAATCTTCTCTGTGTCACATAGTTTAATAGTGTTTACATATTTGTCTTTCTTCACTTGGATGCTTTATATGATGGCAAAGATAGATATGGTGGAATAAATATCATGGGTTGTAGTTGTTATTATGGGGAAGAATAGAGACATTGTAGAAATCCAGTTATAAAAATCTAATATATAAGTGAAAAAAATCATAAGCAAATTGAGGAAGATTCTGGAATATAGTACATATGTTATCACAGCTCACTCACTTAGCCTTGGTCCTTCTGAAAAAGTAAGTGTAGGATTTCTGGTTTCTGGTCCACATGAAAGGAGCTTGGAAGTCACCATTCTGTCCTAACAACAAGTAAAAAACTGAACAGACCGAAAAATCAACAACTCTTCTTGGATTTGTAAGAGAGGGGAGGACACAGGACAAACTGCTCTGCCTAAGATTGTAGAGAGAGAAAGGCAAATAAAGAGACTGACTTTGTACTGGAGCAGAGACTCACCAGCAGAAACTGGCTCAAGAAACAGTGACAGGGTAGAAAAACCTAAACTCTAATTTACGAATTGCCAGAAGCTCAGTATGGACAGCCCTGAGAGTGAAAAACTCCAAGGGGACCCAGTCATACAGTGTCCTTCAAAATATTGTGAGATTTACCTCTAGGAGCTTGACTTGGCTCAACAGTAAATATTGGAAAATATCTCCTTCTGCTTCTGCAGGGTGTCAAGAAAAGGAACCATTTTCAAAACTGCCAGAACACACTGTTTTTCTTTTAATTTTTATTTTTTTAATTTAATTTTTTTTAATACAGCAGGTTCTTATTAGTTATCTGTTTTATATATATTAGTGTATATATATGTCAATCCCAAGCTCCCAATTCATCCAACCATCACTACCACCCCCCCACCCTGCTTTCCCCCCTTGGTGTCCATACCTTTGTTCTCTACAACTGTGTCTCTATTTCCGCCTTGCATATTGGTTCATCTGTACCATTTATCTAGATTCCACATATGTGGATTAATATACGATATTTGTTTTTCTTTTTCTGACTTACTTCACTCTGCTTGACAGTCTCTAGGTCCATCCACGTCTCTACAAATGACCCAATTTCATTCCACTTTATGGCTGAGTAATATTCCATTGTATATATATATACCACATCTTCTTTATTGATTCATCTGTCGATGGACACTTAGGTTACTTCCATGACCTGGCTATTGTAAATAGTGCTACAATGAATATTGGGGTGCATGTGTCTTTTTGCATTATGGTTTTCTCTGGGTATATGCCCAGTAGTGGGATTGCTGGGTCATATGGTAACTCTATTTTTAGTTTTTTAAGGAACCTCCATACTGTTCTCCATAGTGGCTGCATCAATTTACATTCCCACCAACAGTGCAAGAGGGTTCCTTTTTCTCCACACCCTCTCCAGCATTTGTTGTTTGTAGATTTCCTGATGATGGTCATTCTGACCAGTGTGATACCTCATTGTAGTTTTGATTTGCATTTCTGTAATAATTAGTGATGTTGAGCATCTTTTCATGTGCCTCTTGGCCATCTGTATGGCTTCTTTGGAGAAATGTCTACTTAGGTCTTCCACCATTTTTTGATTGGGTTGTTTGTTTTTTTTAATATGGGGCTACATGAGCTGTTTATATATTTTGGAGATTAATCCTTTGTCCATTGACTTGTTTGCAAATATTTTCTCCCATTCTGAGGGTTGTCTTTTCATCTTGTTTATAGTTTCCTTTGCTGGGCAAAAGCTTTTAAATTTCATTAGCTCCCATTTGTTTATTTTTGTTTTTATTTCCATTACTTTAGGAGGTGGGTCAAAAAAGATCTTGCTGTGATTTAAGTCAAAGAGTGTTCTTCTTATGTTTTCCTCTAAGAGTTTTATACTGTCCAGTCTTTTTTTTTTTTTAAACATTGTCCTTATGATCACTGCAATTTACTTATTTATTTATTTATTTATTTATATTTATTTTTGGCTGTGCTGGGTCTTCATTTCTGTGTGAGGGCTTTCTACAGTTGCGGCAAGCGGAGGCCACTCTTCATCGCGGTGCGCGGGCCTCTCACTATTGCGGCCCCTCCCGCTGAGGAGCACAGGCTCCAGACGCGCAGGCTCAGTAGCTGTGGCGCACAGGCCCAGCTGCTACACGGCATGTGGGATCTTCCCAGACCAGGGCCCGGACCCGTGTCCCCTGCACTGGCAGGCAGACCCTCAACCACCGCGCCACCAGGGAAGCCCTGTCCAGTCTTATATTTAGGTCTTTAATCCATTTTGAGTTTATTTTTGTACAGGGTGTCAGGGAGTCTTTTAATTTCCTTTTACATGTAGCTGTCCAATTTTCCCAGCATCACTTTTTGAATAGACTGTCTTTTCTCCATTGTATATCCTTGTCTCCTTTGTCATAGATTAGTTGATCATAGGTGCATGGGTTTATCTCTGGGCTTTCTATCCTGGTCCATTTATCTATATTTCTATTTTTGTGCCAGAACCAAATTGTCTTGATTACTGTAGCTTTGTAGTATAGTCTGAAGTCAGGGAATCTGATTCTTCCAGCTCCATTTTTTTCCCTCAAGATTGCATTGGCTATTCAGGGTCTTTTGTGTCTCCATACAAATTTTAGGATTTTTTGTTCTAGCTCTGTAAAAACTGCCATTGGTAATTTGACAGGGATTGCATTCAATCTGTAGATTGATTTGGGTAGTAGTCATTTTCACAATATTGATTCTTCCAATCCAAGAACATGGTATATCTCTCCATCTGTTTGTGTCATCTTTGATTTCTTTCATCAGTGTTTTATAGTTTTCTGAGTACAGGTTTTTTATCTCCTTGGGTAGGTTTATTCCTATGTATTTTATTCTTTTTGTTGCAATGGTGAATGGGATTGATTCCTTAATTTCTCTTTCTGATCTTTCTTTGTTAGTGTATAGGAATGCAAGAGATTTCTGTGTATTATTTTTGTATCCTGCAACTTTACCAAATTCATTGATTAGCTCTAGTAGTTTTCTGGTGGCATCTTTAGGATTATCTGTGTATAGTACCATGTCATCTGCAAACAGTGACAGTTTTACTTCTTTTCCAATTTGAATCCCTTTTATTTATTTTTCTTCTCTGATTGCTGTGACTTCCAATACTATGTTGAATAGAAGTGGTGAGAGGGGACATCCTTGTCTTGTTCCTGATCTTAGCGGAAATGCTTTCAGTTTTTCACCATTGAGAATGATGTTTGCTGTGAGTTTGTCATATATGGCCTTTATTATGTTGAGGTAGTTCCTTCTATGCCCACTTTCTGGAGAGTTTTTATCATAAATAGGTGTAGAATTTGAAAGATTTTTCTGCATCTATTGAGATGATCATATGGTTTTTATTCCTTAATTTGTTAATATGGCGTATCACATTGATTTTCATATATTGAAGAATCCTTGCATCCCTGTGATAAATCCCACTTGATCGTGGTGTATGATCCTTTTAATGTGTTGTTGGAATTTGTTTGCTAGTATCTTGCTGAGGATTTTTGCATCTATATTCATCAGTGATATTGGTCTGTAATTTTCTTTTTTTGTAGTATTTTTGTTTGCTTTTGGTATCAGGGTGATGGTGGCCTCATAGAATGAGTTTGGGAGTGTTCTTTCTCTGCACTTTTTTGGAAGAGTTTGAGAAGTATGGGTGTAAGCTCTTCTCTAAAAGTTTGAACAGAATTCACCTGTGAAGCCATCTGGTCCTGGGCTTTTGTTTGTTGGAAGATTTTTAATCACAGTTTCAATTTTAGTGCTTGTGATTGGTCTGTTCATATTTTCTATTTCTTCCTGGTTCAGTCTTGGAAGGTTATACCTTTCTAAGAATTTGTCCATTTCTTACAGGTTGTCCATTTTATTGGTATAGAGTTGCTTGTAGTTGTCTTTTGTGATGTTTTGTGTTTCTGTGGTGTCCATTGTAATTTCTCCTGTTTCATTTCTAATTTTATTGATTTGAGTCTTCTCCCTCTTTTTCTTGATGAATCTGGCTAAAGGTTTACCAATTTGGTTTATCTTCTCAAAGAAGCAGCTTTTAGTTTTATTGATCTTTACTATTGTTTTCTTTGTTTCTATTTCATTTGTTTCTGCTCTGACCTTTATGATGTCTTTCCTCCTACTAACTTTGGGTTTTGTTTGTTCTTCTTTCTCTAGTTCCTTTAGGTGTGAGGTTAGATTGTTTATTTGAGATGTTTTCTTGTTTCTTGAGGTAGGATTGTATTGCTATAAACTTCCTTCTTAGAACTGCTTTTGCTGAATCCCATAGGTTTTGGTTCGTCATGTTTTCATTGTCATTTGTCTCTACATATTTTTTTATTTCCTCTTTGATTACTTCAGTGATCTCTTGGTTATTTAGTAATGTATTGTTTAGCCTCCATGTGTTTGTTTTTTACTTTTTTCCCCCTGTAATTTACTTCTAATCTCATAGCATGTGGTCAGAAAAGATGCTTGACAAAATTTAAATTTTCTTAAATTTACTGATGCTTCATTTGTGACCCAAGATGTGACCTATCCTGGAGAATAGTCCATGTGCACTTGAGAAGAACGTGTAATCTGCTGTTTTCTGATGGATTGTCCTATAAATGTCAATTATATCTATCTGGTTTAACATGTCATTTAAAGCTTGTGATTCATTATTAATATTCTGTCTGGATGATCTCTCCATTATTAATATTCTGTCTGGATGATCTCTCTGGTGTAAGTGAGGTGTTAAAGTCCCCCACTATTATTGTGTTACTGTTGATTTCCTCTTTTATAGCTGTTAGCAGTTGCCTTATGTATTGAGGTGCTCCTATGTTGGTTGCATATATATTTATAATTGTTATATCATCCTCTTGGATTGATCCCTTGATCATTATTTAGTGTCCTTCCTTGTCTCTTGTAACATTCTTTATTTTAAAGTCTATTTTATCTGATATGAATATTGCTACTCCAGCTTTCTTTTGATTTCCATTTGCATGGAGTATCTTTTTCCATCCCCTCACTTTCTGTCTGTATGTGTCCCTAGGTCTGAAATGCGTCTCTTGTAGACAGCATATATATGGGTCTTGTTTTTGTCTCCATTCAGCAAGCCTGTGTCTTTTGGTTGGAATATTTAATCCATTCACATTTAAGGTAATTATCAATATGTATGTTTTGATTATCATTTTCTTAATTGTTTTGGGTTTGTTTTTGTAGGTCTTTTCCTTCTCTTGTGTCTCCTGCCTAGAGAAGTTCCTTTAACATTTGTTGTAGAGCTGGTTTTGTGGTGCTGAATTCTCTTAGCTTTTCTTGTCTGTAAAGCTTTTGATTTCTCCGTCAATTCTGAATGAGATCCTTGCCAGGTAGAGTAATCTTGGTTGTAGGTTTTTCCCTTTCATCACTTTAAATATATCATGCCACTTCCTTCTGGCTTGTAGAGTTTCTGCTGAGAAATCAGCTGTTAACCTTATGGGAGTTTCCTTGTATGTTTGTTGCTTTTCCCTTGTTGCTTTTAATAATTTTTCTTTTTCTTTAATTTTTGTCAATTTGATTACTATGTTTCTTGGCGTGTTTCTCCTTGGGTTTATTCTGCCTGGGACTCTCTGCACTTCCTGGACTTGGGTGGCTATTTCCTTTCCCATGTTAGGGAAGTTTTCGACTATAATCTCTTCAAATATTTTCTCAGGTCCTTCCTTTCTCTCTCTCTTCTCCTTCTGGGACCCCTATAATGCGAATGTTGTTGCATTTAATGTTGTCCCAGAGGTCTCTTAGGCTGTCTTCATTTCTTTTCGTTCTTTTTTCTTTATTCTGTTCTGCAGCAGTGAGTTCCACCATTCTGTCTTCCAGGTCACTTATCCGTTCTTCTGCTTGTGTTATTCTGTTATGGATTCCTTCTAGTGTATTTTTCATTTCAGTGTTTGTATTGTTCATCTCTGTTTGTTCTTTAATTCTTCTAGGTGTTTGTTCTTTAATTCTTCTAGGTCTTTGTTAAACATTTTTTGCAATTTCTTGGTCTTTGCCTCCATTCTTTTTCCAAAGTCCTGGATCATCTTCACTATCATTATTCTAAAATCTTTCTCTGTAAGGTTGCCTATCACCACTTCATTTAGCTGCTTTTCTGGGGTTTTGTCTTGTCCCTTCATCTGGTACATCATCCTCTGCCTTTTCATTTTGTCTATCTTTCTGTGAATGATGTTTTTGTTCCACAGGCTGCAGGATTGTAGTTCTTATTGCTTCTGCTGTCTGCCCTCTGGTGTATGAGCCTATGTAAGAGGATTGTGCAATCTTCCTGATAGGAGGGACTGGTGGTGGGTATAGCTGGTTGTTGCTCTGGTGGGCAGGGCTCAGTAAAACTTTCATCTGCCTGTCTGCTGCTGGGTGGGTCTGAGTTCCCTCCTGGTTGGTTGTTTGGCCTGAGACGACCCAGCACTGGAGGTTACAGGCTCTTTTGTGGGGCTAATGGCAGACTGCAGGAGGGCTCACACCAAGGAGCACTTCCCAGAACTTCTGCTGCCAGTGTCCTTATCCCCACAGTGAGCCACAGCCACCTCCCACCTCTGCAGGAGACCCTCCAACACTAGCGGGTAGGTCTGGTTCTTTCTCCTATGGGGTCACTGCTCCTTCCCCTGGGTCCTGATGCTCACACTACTTTGTGTGTGCCCTCCAAGAGTGGAGTCTCTGTTTCCCTCAGTCCTGTCGAACTCCTGCAATCAAATCCCACTAGTCTTCAAGGTCTGATTCTTTAGGAATCCTCCCATTCCCAACCCCCAGGTTGGGAAACCTAACGGGCTCAGAACCTTCACTACAGTGGGTGGACTTCTGTTGGTACCATTGTTCTCCAGTTTGTGTATCACCCACCCAGTGGTTATGGGACTTGATTTTGTTGTGATTGTGCCCCTCCTACCATCTGATTGTGGCTTCTCCTTTGTCTTTGGATATGGAGTATCTTTTTTGTTGAGTTCCATGTCTTCCTGTCAATGATTGTTCAGCAGTTATTTGTGATTCTGGTGCTCTTGCAACAGGGAGTGAGTGCACATCCTTCTATTTCACCATCTTGAACTGATCCTCCAAAACACTCTGTTCTTAACAAGGCTTCCTCTTAAGAGGAAACTAGTTAACCAGAGCCTAGCCTGCCAGTGTGTTATCTGAGCCTAACTGACCTGAGGGAAAGGAAATATCCAACTCCAGCTGGATCTAGTCTACCAACAAGGATAGGGGAAATACCCAATTCCAGCCACTCTAGCCACCCTGTCCCACCTAATAAGGGAGAAAAAAGGTAAGAAAAAAAATCTTGTAAATTTCACAGTCCAGAGGCATAGGTGCACTAAAAGACTGAGACCAACTCATAGGATTGTAGAACACCTCACCCCACACCTTATCATCACATTGCTAAAGGCTTATTTACATTAGTTTCTTTTACCTGGTACATCATGTCTAGCTATCAAGAAAAAATTACAAGGCATACCAAAAGGCAAAAACCACAATATGTAGTGAAAGAAGAAGCATCAGAACCAGACATGACAGAGATATTGGAATTATCATACCAGGATTTTTAAACAACCATGATTAATATGCTAAACAGTCTAATGGATAAATTACACTGCACACAAAAAGAGATGGATGATGCAAACAGAGAAATGGAAATCTTAAGAACCAAAAAGACATGCAAA
The DNA here is from genome assembly GCF_949987535.1 of Balaenoptera acutorostrata. Classification (NCBI taxonomy): domain Eukaryota; kingdom Metazoa; phylum Chordata; class Mammalia; order Artiodactyla; family Balaenopteridae; genus Balaenoptera; species Balaenoptera acutorostrata. Next base: position 76,238,187 of record NC_080085.1, read on the forward strand.
AAATTATAAAACACTGTAACAGAAATGAAGGTTGCCTTTGATGGGCGCATTAGTTGACAGAACAAGCCTGAGAAAAGACTCTCTGAGCTGCAAGACATATTAATACAATTCTAAAAACAAAGATTACAAAATTTGAAAGCAGCACAACAGAATATCCAAAAATTGTGGGACAAATACAAAATATGTAACATACGTGTAATGAGAATACTAAAAGGAGAAGAGAAAAAGGAACAGAAGAAATATTTAAAACAATAACTGAGAATTTCCCCAAATTAATGTCAGACACCAAACCACAGATCCAGGAAACTCAGAGAACATCAAGCTGGATAAATGACAAAAAAACCTACTTATTGGCATATCATTTACAAACTACAGGATATAAAGGATGAATAAATATTTAAAGTGTTGAGAGGAAAAGAAAATCACCAACCTAAAATTTTGTACCCTACCAAATTATCCATCAAAAGTGAAAATAAATATTTTCTCAGACAAACAAAAATTGAGGGAATTTATTGTTATTAGACTTGCCTTGCAAGAAAACTAAAACTTCTAACTGATAACAGTTAATAGATAGCAGATAACACTTTGTTCAAAATAATAATAACAACAATGTATTTGATTATGTATGTATATGTGTATTATGTATAAATGAATTTTATATATACATATATATATATATATATATACCCCTTTATTGTGATATTTGCTTTATTGAAGTGGTCTGGAACCAAACCCACAATATCTCCAAGGTATATTATAATATATTATATTATATTATAATATATAATAATTATATACATTATATTATACTTTGGAGATATTGTCAGTTTGGTTCCAGACCACTTCAATAAAGCAAATATCAAAATAAAGTGAGTCACATGAATTCTTTGGTTTCCCAGTACATGTAAAAGTTATGTATGCACTATACTATAATCTATTAAGTGTTTAATAGCATTATGTCTAAAAAGCAAGTGTACAGACCTTAATAAAGAATACTTTTTTGCTAAAAAATGTTCACCAACATCTGAGCCTTCAGTGAGTCATAATTTTTTTTGCTGAAGGAGGGTCTTGCCTCCATGTTGATAGCTGCTGACTGATAAAAGTGGTGATTACTGAATGTTGGGGTGGCTGTGTCAATTTCTCAAAATAAAATGACAATAAAGTTCGCTGCCATGACTGACTCTTCCTTTCATGAACAATTTCTGTATAGCATACAATGCTGTTTAATAGTGTTTTACCATAGTAGAACTTCTTTAAAAATTGGAGTTAGTCATCTCAAAACCTGCCACTGCTTTATCAACTAAGTTTATATAATATTCTAATTTTTTGTTGTCATTTCAACAATTTTCACAGCATTTTTACCAGGAGTAAAAGGAGAGATGTTCCATGTTGATGGATGGGAAGACTCTATATTGTCAAGATGTCCGTTCTTCCCAAAATGATCAATAGATTCAAAGCAATATCAATAAAAACTTCAGCAAGTTATTTTGTGGCTGTCATTACAGTGCTTTGAAAGTTTATATTGAGATGAAAAAATCAAAAAACAAAACTAAACAAAACAAAACAGAATAACCAACACAATATTGAAGGAAAAGAACAAAGTTGGAGGACTAACACTACTCACCTTCAAGACTTATTTTATAGCTACAGTAATAAAGACAGCATGGTATTGGTGAAAGAATAGACAAATATTTTAAGGGGCCAGAAAAGGAGTGCAATAATAGACCCACATAAATATAGTGGATTATCTTTGAAGAGGAGCAAAGGCAGTACAATGCAGCAAAGATAGTGTTTTCAACCAAAGGTGTTGGAATAACTAGACATCCACATGCAAAACAGTGAATATAGACATATCTTATGTCCTTCACAAAGATTAACTCAAAATGGATCACAGACCTAAGTGTAAAACACAAAACTATAAAACTCTTAGAAGATAACATGGGAAAAAATCTAGATGATTGTGCATATGGTGATGCCATTTTAGATACAATACCAAAGACATGATCTGTGGAAGAAATAATTAATAAGCTAGACTTCATTAAAAGTAAAGACTTCTTCTCTGAAAAAAACAATGTCAAGATAATGAGAAGACAAGCTGCAGACTGGGATAAATATTTGCAAAAGACACATCTGATAAAGGACTGTTACACAAAATATACAAAGAACTCTTACAACTCAACAATAGGAAAATAAACAACTCAATTATAAAGTAGGCCAAAGAATTTAATAGTCACCTCACAAAAGAAGCTATACATACTGCAAATAAGCATATGAAAAGATGCTCCATACCATATTTCATCAGGAAATTGCAAATTAAAGCAATGAGATACAGCTATGTATCTATTAGAATGGCCAACATCCAGAACACCAGAATGCCAAATACTGGTGAGGGCTTGCAGCAGCAGGAACTTTAATTCATTGCTGGTAGGACTGCAAAATATTATGGCTACTCTGGAAAATACTTTGGCTGTTTCTTACACAACTAAACATAATTTTGCCATGTGATCCTGCAATCACACTCCTTGGTATTTACCCAAAATTATGTCCACATTAAAACCTACATGCAAATGTTTATAACAGTTTTGTCCATAATTGCCAAAACTTGGAAGTAACCAAGATGTCCTTCAGTAGGTGAATGTATAAACTATGGTACATCCAGAAAATGGAATATTATTCAGCACTTTAAGAAAATGAGCCATCAAGCCATGAAAAGATATGGAAGAACCTTAAATACTTATTACTAAATGAAAGAAATCAATATTACAAGGTTATATACTATATGACTCCAACTCTATGACATGGAAAAGGCAAAACTGTAGTGACGCTAAAAACATCAGTAGTTTCTACAAGTTTACAGGGGAAGAAAAGAATGGTCGAGCACAGAATATTTTTAGGGAAGTGAAAATGCTCTGTATAACATAATGCTGTATAAGGTGTCATTATACATTTGTCCAAAATCATAAAATTTACAACACCAAGAATGAACCATAATGTAAATTATGAACTTTGGGTGATCATGATATACCAGTGTAGGTTCATCAATTTTAAAAATGCATCAGTCTGGTGGGGTCTGTTAATAATGAGGGGGGCTATACATGTGTGGAGGCAAAGAGGCACACGGTAAATCTCTGTAACATCTCTTCAATATTGCTGTGAACCTAAAACTACTCTAAAAAGGTAAAGTCTTAATAAAAGAAGAACCTTGTTGCTTAATTATCTTAGAACTCAGTGCTATCAAAGGTACTAATAAAAAAAATAACTGTAGGTTTAATAATCAGGTAATTAAAATGGAAATTTCAAAATAGTATCCAGATTATGTACTATATATAGTTTATTCAGCTTCTTTTATTCTGAGTAATGTGAACCATGAAACAAATATTTCTTCTGTTACTGTATCAGGTTGTTGTCTATTTGTTTCTTTGCTTAGTATGGAAATCTGACCACATTTCTTTGAGGTAGATTTCATTAGAGATACCAGGTTAGGCTATTGCTGCTTGAAAACAGTATTAAGAATATGATACTAGTTTAATGTATTCTTACTGAATAATTGGAACTACCGGCATTTACATGACCAGCACAGAAGAAATATTGTTAGATTAGTCAGAACTTTAGTAAGATATAGTTATACCAGTCATTTAGGTAAATGCAGAATATGTTCAAATAGCTCTCTGGTAGAAAAATGAATTAATTATTCAAAGACCCAGCCTTTCATATTACGGTCATTGAGTTCAATCTCTCCAGCATAAATTTTGACTAAAAGGCATTGCATGTTTGTCCTGTATCATTGAATGCTTAATATGTGTCAGGCATTGTTTCAGGCCTTAAGGCCCCATGATGAACAAGACAGATGCAGTCACTGTCCTCACTGAGATTCTATTATTGTGGGGGGACAGACCTAAAATCAAGTAAGTATCCAAACAACCTAATTATGGCAATTTGGAATGAATACTATAAAGAAAACAAACAAGAAACTGAGATGGAAGAAAATAAAAGGGAACCTATTTTAGATTGATTAGAACAGATCTCTCTGAGGAAGTGATATTTAAGTTGAGAATTAAAGAGAAGGAACTGGATTTGGGAAGTGAGGGGAAAAAATTTACTTTAGGCAGAGAGCAGAGTGTATGCAAAACAGAGATATAAAAAAGGTTTGTTGTATTAAGAGCTAAGAGATCTGTGAATGGAGTGTAGAGATCAACAGAGTACCCAGGATTAAAATGTACCTGGGATTTGTTGAATCAGGCATGCTAAGGACAGCAGATCAGGAGACTTGACTGCAATTGAGAAGATATGTTATGCATAGTTGCCAAGGTGTGTGTGTGAGGGCATGCCATACCCCACCAGGGCTGGTCAGGAAGCATAAGGAGTTGAGGGGAAGTTATGAGCCAAAGCCTTTATTGGGTTTATTGTGGGAAGGAATGGGTGAGGCAAGGTATCTACTGAATACACTGAATACATTTAGGATTGGAGAGAATTTGAATAATTTCAGCAGGCTCTGGGCTATAGAGGTTATCTCTAGTTGTCCAGTACTTGACCCTTGGGTGTATTAGATTAAGGGGAATATTCACTTGTAGTATGAATGTTTGATATAGGAGGTGGTTGCTGGTATGGGCTTTCTAGGAATTAGCTAACTCTGGGAGTGCCAGTATCTGTTAAAAATTGAGCTTCCTGAACCATGCTACAGGCCTAGTAAATCAGGCTCTGGAATTTTATTTTTAACTAACTCCTGGATGATTCTTATCCATTCAGCAAGGCAAAGGATTAAGGACCAGTATCTGGGAACTACTGTACTGGATTTATATTGCAATGGATTTATATTCTATCACTCACCTGACACTTTTGTGAGATGTGTAATCTAATGGTCAGTCTCATCACCTTGTATATTCTAGTGAAAAGTGCAAGTGTCATTGGGGACATTGAATATTATAACCTATAATAATTAATTCATTATTATATGGTGGATTTAATTTAACCCTTCCTCACATACCCACCCAAATACTCCAGGTGCCAGTGCCAGGACAACTCCAATTCATATAAAAAAGAATGACTCACAATTAATTATTGAGTAAGTCAAGTACTCAAAATACAGCAAGCATTTTCTTTTCTTGTAACAGTGGTTAAAATTAGAATTTCCAAATATTGTGATACTTTGAATGATATTTATGTTGTTGAACTTTATAGGCTTCATTATCACTTATTTTTAAGGACTGATTGTACAGTTCTTTTTTCTTTTGGTGTAGGCAAGTACCTCATGAATATTTATGAAAATCGGATTTAATTACACTATTTATGAATGGATTGAACGTGGCTAGAGATGTACTAAAATAAATCTTTTGTTGTTTTAATTTCATGGGGGAGCTGATTCCCAAATGTTCCAGCATTCAGAAATAACTTACTGCACAAAAAAGGAATTTCTATATTTACATCTGTCTGGATATTTCAGCTTCACCTGATAGAAACACTAAATTATTTGTACAAGAAAATCAGTTGTATATAGTTCTCTCTCTTTACTCTTTAGTCTAAAAGAAAAGTTCGCTAAGTGATTCTCAAGTTCCAATTTAAAAAGGACTACAGATGTTAATGATAGAATGTAAAAATTTTGTTTCAGAGTATTTGGCAAATAATGTGAAATTTCAGAAACTAAATTAATCATAGAAATACTGACTTTTCTATTCGCTTTAATCATGCTGCATATATTTTGGGGTGAAAATGCTCTAAAATAACTTAGAATGGAAATAGACTTTTAAAACCCTAGAAATACTTACTGTTTTCTGTGTTCCTGTATTGTCCATCTCAAGGTTGCTTTCTTTGCTTATAATAACACTCTTATAATAACACCCTTCACAACTATTGATTCATGCAACATCTATTGATTCAGAAATCATTCTGTACATTTCTGCAATATACTTCTGCTGCTAAGCAACCCAGAATAAAAGTCATTTTTCATTTCTAAGGGGTATAAAGATTTTTTTATTAATATACAGATATGTACAACGAATTTAGGACTAAAGAAGAGGATTATTTCTAAATGAAATGAATAACCACAATTTAAGGATCAGATGGAATCAAAGAGTTGTCTCCTCTCTTCCCTGATTAGACTTAGAAATATATTTTCTATGACCTTCAAACAATCAATGAATCTCCAGTATATTTATTCAGTGTTTTGAGTGAGGAGCTAAGTGTATTTGCCTCAGAACAAGGTAAAATGGTACTAACCCTATCAGTTTTTCTTTTTATGAACAAGTAAACCCCATCAACTTTATTATTCTAAATAACTCATCTCTTAGCCACTGTTGTAATAACCTGATAAATCCATTTTCTTTTTTGGGGTGACAGCACTGTTTACACAGAATGGAGAGATCAGGATTTGTAGGCAGAGTGGAAAAAGAGACAATTCTGTCACTAACTAGCTGTGTGAGTGTTGGGAGAGAATCTGACCTCTGTGATTTGATTTCCTCATCTGTTATAGTGTTTCATGAGCCTGGACTTTGGAGCCAGACTGTTTGGGTTCCAAGCCCAGCTCTACGACTGACTAGCTGTGAGACCATGAGCAAACTCCTTAAACTTCCTGTGCTTTGTAACTTTGTGTTGGGATCCACACATTTGAAAAGACAGTCGCTCCTCCCAGTCTTTATGAGCTTACTTTATACAGGTAAAGACCTTCACCTTCGGGGGGCTTCTCAAACCCTTTTTGTGGATACATTTCCTCTGGACTTGTGCCTATAAATTTCCAATTTGAGGAAGTTGCTGGCTTCTTTTTTAGGTCTTGTAATCTTGTGCTGTCTCTGGTGGCCATCTGTGTTGCTGCAAGTTCCCTGAAGATTCTGCAAGCCACCCAACTTTCTATTTTCTTAGCAGAGAATGGGCTTCTACAGTAGGCCTGGTTCTGTTAGCGCTCCAAATCGGTTGAGACAGAACTCAGTTCCTCAAGCAAGCATCACCCCCACCCCCGCCAAAAAAACAAAACCAAATCCAAAACTGTAACACTGGAGCATGCTCTATTCTTTTATTCCTTCCAAATGGGAGGCCATCAAGCTATATTGTTCTTTGTCTTCTATACTGCAGGTCTTCTAGAGAAGCAGCAAGCTTCCCAGTACTCTATTGCTTTCAGTGGCACCTAGTAACTCATAGTATGCTGCCCTATCAGTGCTCTAAGACACTGAAAGCAGTGCCTTAGGCAGCTCCCTGAAAAACCAGCATGTTTTACACATGTTCCAACTCCTTCCATATCCAGGTAGAAGCTGGGAGTTGGGTTTTTTCCCTGCTCCTTCCATGCTGAACCAGGGGAAGAGACACACTCTCCAGAGAGTATGCTAGTCCAGATCATTGCCTTTGTTCCTAGCAGACCCCAGCTGGGTATCCTTTCCTGTCAGGATTTAGATACAGGCAAGACAGAAGCCAGCCCCTCAGACGAAGTCAGGATGTTGGAAGTATGGTCCAGTCTTCTCTTTTCCTCCGCAGGGAGAAGGCAAGAGTTTGGAGTTTTCTCCCAATTTCACTATGCTGTGCCACAGAGAGGGACTATGGTGAATGAATGCCATGAATTTTCCTATCGGATTCAATGTGTCTGATTTTACTCACCTGGAGTGCAGGAGCCTCTTAGCCTGTTTCCAGATTTCTAACAGAGAATTGGTTCAAGTATTTTCATTGAGTTGGTGTCTTTGTCAGAAGAAGGAGGCTCTGGGACTTCCTATTCCACCATCTTTCTGATGTCATCATTCTCAGTAATCTATGTTTTAGCAAGATGATTCCAGTGCACATGGAAGCTTGAGAAACACTGATCTAAGTTTTCTTCTAGCTTAAGCATTCATCAGTACTCCTCGTCTTCAAATTCTAGATATGCCACCTATAAGCTGTATTACTTTGTGCAAGTTCTTTTACCTCTCTGAGACTACTTTGCCCCATATACAAAGTGGGTATGAGAGTTGTAGTTTATTCATAAGGTGATTATAACATTAAATGAGTTAATATATACATTAGCTTTTTTTTTACTGTTATCAATGTATTCATCATAAGTCTCAACTCTCTGTGTTTTAAGGCAATGTTGCAGTCCTCAGGGAAAGCAGGAGTTTACTTTATACCCCTGGAAATTATAGAAAGAAGATATACTTAAGTATAAAATAATAGGAAGCAAGAATCATAAAACATAAAAAGTGAACTGTGAATAAAAAGACTAATGAAGGTGCCATAAGAGACCTTAGAGTTCTTCATCAAAGAAGAAGTAATAACAGAGGGAGTTAGAGATTCTTAAGTCTGTATTAAAAAATTGCTTCATATTTCTAAGTTGGCCTGTAGTTGGGCATGTTTGATTATTGAACTTGGAATATTGTATTTTGGAGAAGGTTTTGCAGTGTATTTTTGATAACAGTAAAGCTATTTTAAGACAAGCTCTTTTTTTTTTAAGTAGAGGGAAGGATTATTTACTTATTTATTTATGTATTTATTTTTGGCTGTGTTGGGTCTTCATTTCGTGAGAAGGCTTTCTCTAGTTGCGGCAAGCGGGGGCCACTCCTCATCGCGGTGCACGGGCCTTTCACTATCGCGGCCTCTCTTGTTTGGGGGCACAGGCTCCAGACGCGCAGGCTCAGTACTTGTGGCTCACGGGCCTAGTTGCTCTGCGGCATGTGGGATCTTCCCAGATCAGGGCTCGAACCTGTGTCCCCTGCATTGGCAGGCAGATTCTCAACCACTGTGCCACCAGGGAAGCCCAAGACCAACTCTTTAACGGTAAGTTTACCGTGTCCTTACTTGCACATTCAGTAAATAGTCCTTTTTTTTACTCCCTGTCCTCACCCTCTTCAAATGCAAATAACAGTTGGGCTTGAGAGAATGAGAAAGTGACAAAGTGCAAAGTTGATATTATCTTTAAAGGACATAGAAGCTTTGGCTTGTGGTTGGGAAATGTAAAATGATAATTTATTAACTGAGAAGATCTACTTATCAGGAAATTTTGGAGTGGGGTGAAAGTAGAAAACCAATGGTACTACTTGAGTGGCAATGATAGGTCAAGGAAATCTAGAAGACGTATTTAAGTCCAGAAAACTGGCATCTGAAAAAATTTTACAGCAATCTGAACCCTGACTTTAATATTTCATTGCAAAAGTATGATTTAAACATACTATCAATTTTTGGCTGATTTATACTTGAAGAGACATCTGAAAATAGTAAAAAAAAAAGTAAAATATTTTTAAAGAGCTTAAGCTATATTTTCTGTTTAGTCAAACATAATGTTAATATATTACAAACTCCTAATTAAAACATGTCTGCTTCTTGATTGATGATTAATAATAGTCAGATATGTCAATATAAGATCTTATATGATTGGAGTTGTGACCTAAGTCTATAATTCGTCCAACACTAAAATGATGGTAATATATTCTGTAATTATAGAAGAATATGTTAATATCACCATTTTTGTCTCAATTTAAAGTATGTGTTTCCGTAAATGCCCTAAGATAATATAGGTCCATATTTATTTATGGTCTGTGGACTTCATCTTTTATAAAAAGAAATTCTTCTTAAATTTGTATGCTGTTTTGTCCTCACAACAATTTTGTGATGCTGGTGGTGCAGAATTATTCAAGCAAGTGATAGAGCCAGAACAGAAATACTAGCAAGTCTTCATTCTTGTCATCTAGTTACCAGGACAGTTAGGAAATTCAAATGAAATATTACATGTTAAGTGCTTATCACAGTGCCCGAGACATAGTAAGCACTTAATAAATGCTATTACTACTACCACCACCACAACTACTACTGCTGCTGCTGCTGTTACTACTACTATTACTGCTGCTGCTGTTGCTGCTACTACTACTACTGCTACTGCACAAAACAAGCTCAAAACTAGAAAGAATAGAATAAATGGTAAACTGTGGAATTAAAAATTTTTGGTAACAACTTGTAGTTTGGTCGCTAATAGAAGGCTTTTCTAAAGCACAGGCAGTATATTATTTATTTTCTGATGATATCAGAAATTATTTCAAAAAAACTTTAGGGGAATGGGTGAGGGTCTCTTCTATAAAAGCCATCAATCCTCAGCACACTTCTCTATGATAGAGACCTCTACAGTGATAAGAAAATATATGCATGTGAAGATACCAAGGGTAGAAAAAGAACCAAAAAGCACTCTGGAGGATTTAGAGCTAGAACTAGTGAGTAATTTAGTGTCTATCTGATACTCTAACCAAAGTGAATATCTTGAATTTTAAATAGGATTAAGTTGAAAAGGTAACCAATTTACTTAAAAATATTTTGATAAAAATGGACAGTTTAATGGTTCAAAGATGAACTATATGTGAAGCAATATAGTTGCTAGAAAGTTTAATGAATATGTAAATTCAAATTAAAAGAATATATGATGGATTTATTAGAAAAAGTAATGTTTATATAGAGAAAAAAGAGTGGTTGTGTTTTCTTGTCTTCTGACAATTCCAAGGAAACCTTTTTTTTTTTTTTTTTGGGTAGCAGCGTGATGACTTATAATTCGTTATGTAAATTTACTGTCAAAAATATGTATGCTCTTTAATAATGTAATATTTTCAGTATTAAAATCTAACAACTCTGTTATTAATTCTGGCATACACATAATCTATAATAAGGAAAACAGTGAAATTTACAGTGTTGGGATGTATAATATTAGTAGTCATTGCCTTTGACTGTAGCTTCTGACTGTCTCTTGTTTTTATGCGCTAAGCTTCTGTTCACTAATTGGATGCAATAATATGATAATTCTGGCTGTAGACAGTCATCATTCCCTTTGAGTGCCATAGATGAACTTAATTTGGATGGATCCAATCAGGAAGACCCTTAGGAAGCCAAGTGTTTCTGGGTCTGAGCTGGTATTTCAGGTCTGTGCTATGATTTGGATCTAAGGATTCATGATGGACTTCCTTTTATAATAGGCCTAATATTCTCCTAAGCAGGCAACCACTTAAACAAATAACAGAATTAAATAAGACTGAGGACGCTGAGATGCAAACAGAATGAGTATGGCATCTCACAGCTCCATAATACTGTTAGAGAGCTGTTTCTTGCTTTCCTGAGCACATAGAAAAAGACTGGAGGTTGCTCCTCACTGGGTCAATAATCTTATCGAATTTAATATTTGCTCAGAAACCTTTTCTATATAACAGGGAGGACAGTGTAGGAAGCATTTGCTGGCAATGCCATCTAGTAATATAACAAGAGTACTACTGAACACATTTCTAAAAACATGCAATGTAAATTGGTTTTTTCCTCATACAAGGATAGGTTATACTAGGTTAAATATAATCTTATTTAGACTCTCTTGCAAGCAAGAAATCCATTGTTAAATATCTAGCCAGGGGTTAAGATGTAGCTGTGTCTCCAAACCTGGTTTTTCATCAGAATTAGTTGAGGAGATTTGCAATAATACTTATTCCAAGGCCCTTTCTCCACCCAACATCTGATTCACAAAGTCTAAGCTAGGGGCTCGACATCACTCTCTATTTTTAAACTCCTCAACAATTCAGAAACAGAGATAGAGTTTCAAACCACAGATGAGTCTCTGGCCATGGTATTATTAGTACTTTCCTGGGATGTGGAAAGTACTAATGTGAACTGAAGGACTCATCTTTCTTCATTATGTATGTCAATAACTTGCTTGGGTGGGGGTCTGGGGCATTTAACTCGTTGGGTTAGAATTTTTGGTAGAAGAAATAAAGACTTTACAGTTCTCTATATAAGTAGTTTTCTGCAAATTCTCCCTCCTCCTTATCCTAAAAATAATGTGGTAAAGTTGGCTTTGGGTTCTCCTCTCTCCCAGCTAAACCTAGTATGCTCAAGTTAGGACTCAGGTGAAAACCAAGGTGAGAGGGACAGAACTTTCCTAACTGCAGAATGAGAATCTCTCTTAATCCACTCCTCTATAAATAAAAGCAATAAAAAAACAGGAAAATTTTGTAAAAATAAATGCATTAAGAACTCTAGAAATTAACCAAAATCTTGCAAAAAAAAAAAAAAATCTAAGGCGAGGAGAGAGGAGAAGATGGTGGAAAAGTAAGACGCGGAGATCACCTTCCTCCCCACAGATACATCAGAAATACATCTACACCTGGAACTGCTCCTATAGAACACCCACTGAACGCTGGCAGAAGAACTCAGACCTCCCAAAAGGCAAGAAACTCCCCACGTACTTGGGTAGGGCAAAAGAAAAAAGAAAAAACAGAGACAAAAGAATAGGGGTGGGACCTACACCAGTGGGAGGGAGCTGTGAAGGAGGAAAGGTTTCCACACACTAGGAAGCCCCTTTGCGGGCGGAAACTGGGTGGCGGAGGGGGGAAGCTTCGGAGCCAGGGAGGAGAGCGCAGCCACAGGGGTGCGGAGGGCAAAGCAGAGAGATTCCCTCACATAGTAATGGTGCCGACCAGCACTCACCAGCCCTAGAGGATTTTCTGCTCACCCGCCGGGGCGGGCGGGGGCTGGGAGCTGAGGCTCGGGCTTCGGTCGAATCCCAGGGAGAGGACTGGGATTGGCAGCGTGAACACAGCCTGAAAGGTTTAATGCACCACAGCTAGCTGGGAGGGAGTCTGGGAAAAGGTCTGGACCTGCCGAAGAGGCAAGAGACTTTTTTCTCCCTCTTTGTTTCCTGGTGCGCAAGGAGAGGGGATTAAGAGTGCTGCTTAAAGGAGCTCCAGAGACGGGCACGAGCCGCGGCTATCAGCGCGGACCCCAGAGACAGGCATGAGACGCTAAGGATGCTGCTGCCTCCACCAAGAAGCCTGTGTGTGAGCACAGGTCACTCTCCACACCACCCGTGCTGGGAGCCTGTGCAGCCCGCCACTGCCAGGGTCCCGTGATCCAGGGACAACCTCCCCAGGAGAATGCACGGTGTGCATCAGGCTGGTGCAAAGTCACGCTGGCCTCTGCCTCCGCAGGCTCACGCTGCATCCGGACCCCTCCCTCCCCCCGGCCTGAGTGAGCCAGAGCCCCCAAAGCAGCTGCTCCTTTAACCCCGTCCTGTCTGAACGAAGAACAGATGACCTCAGGCGACCTACATGCAGAGGCGGGGCCAAATCCAAAGCTGAACCCCGGGAGCTGTGTGAACAAAGAAGAGAAAGGAAAATTTCTCCCAGCAGCCTCAGAAGCAGCGGATTAAAGCTCCACAATCAACCTGATGTACCTGCATCTGTGGAATACCTGAATAGACAACGAATCATCCCAAATTGAGGAGGTGGACTTTGGGAGCAAGATATATTATTTTTTCCCATTTTCCTATTTTTGTGATTGTGTATGTGTATGCTTCTGTGTGAGATTCTGTCTGTATAGCTTTGCTTTCACCATTTGTCCTAGGGTTCTGTCCGTCTTTTTTTTTTTTTAACTTAAAATTTTTTTTTCTTAATACTTATTTTTTATTTTAATAACTTTATTTTATTTTATCTTTATTTTATTTTATCCTCTTTCTTTCTTTCTTTTTTTTTCCTCCCTTTTATTCTGAGCTGTGTGGATGAAAGGCTCTTGGTGCTCCAGCCAGGCATCAGGGCTGTGCCTCTGAGGTGGGAGAGCCAGCTTCAGGACACTGGTCCACAAGAGACCTCCCAGCTCCACGTAATACCAAACGGTGAAAATCTCCAAGAGATCTCCATCTCAACACCAAGACCCAGCATCACTCAACGACCAGCAAGCTACAGTGCTGGACACACTGCCAAACAACTAGCAAGACAGGAACACAGCCACATCCATTAGCAGAGAGGCTGCCTAAAATCATGATAAGGCCACAGACACGCCAAAACACACCACCAGATGCAGACCTGCCCACCAGAAAGACAAGATCCAGCCTCATCCACCAGAACACAAGGCACTAGTCCACTCCACCAGGAAGCCTACACAACCCACTGAACCAGCCTTAGCCACTGGGAACAGACACCCAAAACAACAGGAACTACGAACCTGCAGCCTGCGAAAAGGAGACCCCAAACACAGTAAGATAAGCAAAATGAGAAGACAGAAAAACACGCAGCAGATGAAGGAGCAAGGTAAAAACACACCAGACCTAACAAATGAAGAGGAAATAGGCACTCTACCTGAAAAAGAATTCAGAATAATGATAGTAAAGATGATACAAAATCTTGGAAGGGCTTCCCTGGTGGCGCAGTGGTTGAGAATCTCCCTGCTAATGCAGGGGACACGGGTTTGAGCCCTGGTCTGGGAAGATCCCACATGCCACGGAGCAACTGGGCCCGTTAGTCACAACTGCTGAGCCTGCGCGTCTGGAGCCTGTGCCCCGCAATGGGAGGGGCCGCGATAGTGAGAGGCCCACGCACCGCGATGAAGAGTGGTCCCTGCACCTAGATGAAGAGTGGCCCCTGCTTGCCGCAACTAGAGAAAGCCCTCGCACGAAATGAAGACCCAACACAGCTAAAAATAAATAAATAAATAAATAAATAAATAAATAAATAAATAAATAAATAAATAAAGTAGCTATTAAAAAATTATTAAAAAAATCTTGGAAATAAAATAGACAAAATGCAAGAAACATTTAACAAGGACGTAGAAGAACTAAAGAGGAAACAAACAACGATGAACAACACAATAAATGAAATTAAAAATACTCTAGAAGGGATCAATAGCAGAATAACTGAGGCAGAAGAACGGGTAAGTGACCTGGAAGATAAAATAGTGGAAATAACTACTGCAGAGCAGAATAAAGAAAAAAGAATGAAAAGAACTGAGGACAGTCTCAGAGACCTCTGGGACAACATTAAACACACCAACATTCGAATTATAGGGGTCCCAGAAGAAGAAGAGAAAAAGAAAGGGACTGAGAAAATATTTGAAGAGATTATAGTTGAAAACCTCCCTAATATGGGAATGGACATAGTTAATCAAGCCCTGGAAGCACAGCGAGTCCCATACAGGATAAATCGAAGGAGAAACACGGCAAGACACATATTACTCGAACTATCAAAAATTAAATACAAAGAAAACATATTAAAAGCAGAAGGGAAAAACAACAAATAGCACACAAGGGAATCCCCATAAGGTTAACAGCTGATCTCTCAGCAGAAACTCTGCAAGCCAGAAGGGAGTGGCAGGACATATTTAAAGTGATGAAGGAGAAAAAACTACAACTAAGATTAATCTACCCAGCAAGGATCTCATTCAGATTTGATGGAGAAATTAAAACCTTTACACACAATCAAAAGCTGAGCGAGTTCAGCACCACCAAACCAGCTTTACAACAAATGCTAAAGGAACTTCTCTAGGCAAGAAACACAAGAGAAGGAAAACACCTACAATAACAAACCCAAAACATTTAAGAAAATGGGAATAGGAACATACATATCGATAATTACCTTAAATGTAAATGGATTAAATGCTCCCACCAAATGACACAGATTGGCTGAATGAATGCAAAAACAAGACCCATATATATGCTGTCTACAAGAGACCTACTTCAGACCTAGGGACACATACAGACTGAAAGTGAGGGGATGGAAAAAGATATTCTATGCAAATGGAAATCAAAAGAAAGCTGGAGTAGCAATTCTTCTTTCAGGCAAAAT
Source organism: Balaenoptera acutorostrata (assembly GCF_949987535.1). Lineage (NCBI taxonomy): Eukaryota > Metazoa > Chordata > Mammalia > Artiodactyla > Balaenopteridae > Balaenoptera > Balaenoptera acutorostrata. Next base: position 76,253,708 of record NC_080085.1, read on the forward strand.
AGACTTTAATATAAAGACTATTACAAGATACAAAGAGGACACTACATAATGATCAAGGGATTGATCCAAGAAGAATATATAACAATTGTAAATATTTATGCACCCAACATAGGATCACCACAATACATAAGGAAAATACTAACAGCCATAAAAGGGGAAATCAACCGTAACACAATCATAGTAGGGGACTATAACACCCCACTTTCACCAATGGACAGATCATCCAAAATAAAAATAAAAAAAGGAAACAAAAGATTTAAATGATACATCAAAAAAGATCGACTTAATTGATATTTATAGGACATTCCACCCAAAAACAACAGAATACACATTTTTCTCAAGTGCTCATGGAACATTCTCCAGGAAAGATCATATCCTGGGTCACAAATCAAGCCTTGTTAAATTTAAGAAAATTGAAATCATATCAAATATCTTTTCCGACCACAGTGCTATGAGACTAGATATCAATTACAGGAAAAGATCTGTAAAAAATACAAACACATGGAGGCTAAACAATACACTACTTAATAACGAAGTGATCACTGAAGAAATCAAAGGGAAAATCAAAAAAACCGAGAAACAAATGACAATGGAGACATGACGACCCAAAACCTATGGGATGCAGCAAAAGCAGTTCTAAGAGGGAAGTTTATAGCAATACAAGCCTAACTCAAGAAACAGGACATCTCAAATAAACAACCTAACCTTGCACCTAAAGCAATTTAGAGAAAGAAGAACAAAAAACCCCCAAAGTTAGCAGAAGGAAATAAATCATAAACATCAGATCAGAAATAAATGAAAAAGAAATGAAGGAAACGATAGCAAAGATCAAAAAAACTAAAAGGTGGTTCTTTGAGAAGATAAACAAAATTGATAAATTGTTAGCCAGACTCATCAAGAAAAAAGGGAGAAGACTCAAATCAATAGAATTAGAAATGAAAAAGGAGAAGTAACCACTGACACTGCAGAAATACAAACGATCATGAGAGATTACTACAAGCAGCTCTATGCCAATAAAATGGACAACCTGGAAGAAATGGACAGATTCTTAGAAATGCACAACCTGCCGAGACTGAACCAGGAAGAAATAGAAAATATGAACAGACCAATCACAAGCACTGAAATTGAAACTGTGATTAAAAACCTTCCAACAAACAAAAGCCCAGGACAAGATGGCTTCACAGGTGAACTCTATCAAACATTTAGAGAAGAGCTAACACCTATCCTTCTCAAACTCTTCCAAAATATTGCAGAGGGAGGAACACTCCCCAACTCATTCTATGAGGCCACCATCACCCTGATACCAAAACCAGACAAAGATGTCACAAAGAAAGAAAACTACAGGCCAATATCACTGATGAACATAGATGCAAAAATCCTCAACAGAATACTAGCAAACAGAATCCAGCAGCACATTAAAAGGATCATGCACCATGATCAAGTGGGGTTTATCCCAGGAATGCAAGGATTCTTCAATATACACAAATCAATCAACGTGATACACCATATTAACAAATTGAAGGAGAAAAACCATATGATCATCTCAATAGAGGCAGAGAAAGCTTTAGACAAAATTCAACACCCATTTATGATAAAAAGCCCTGCAGAAAGTAGGCATAGAGGGAACTTTCCTCAACATAATAAAGGCCATATATGACAAACCCACAGCCAACATTGTCCTCAATGGTGAAAAACTGAAACCATTTCCACTAAGAGCAGGAACAAGACAAGGTTGCCCACTCTCACCACTATTATTCAACATAGTTTTGGAAGTGTTAGCCATAGCAATCAGAGAAGAAAAAGAAATAAAAGGAATCCAAATCAGAAAAGAAGAAGTAAAGCTGTCACTGTTTGCAGATGACATGATACTATACATAGAGAATCCTAAAGATGCTACCAGAAAACTGCTAGAGCTAATCAATGAATTTGGTAAAGTAGCAGGATACAAAATTAATGCACAGAAATCTCTTTCATTCCTATACACGAATGAAGAAAAATCTGAAAGTGAAATTAAAAAAAACACTCCCATTTACCATTGCAAGAAAAAGAGTAAAATATCTAGGAATAAACCTACCTAAGGAGACAAAATACCTGTATGCAGAAAATTATAAGACACTAATGAAAGAAAGTAAAGATGATACAAATAGATGGAGTGATATACCATGTTCTTAGATTGGAAGAATCAACATTGTGAAAATGACTCTACTACCCAAAGCAATCTACAGATTCAATGCAATCCCTATCAAACTACCACTGGCATTTTTCACAAAACCAGAACAAAAAATTTCACAATTTGTATGGAAACACAAAAGATCCCGAATAGCCAAAGCAATCTTGAGAACAAAGAACGGAGTTGGATGAATCAGGCTCCTTGACTTCTGACTATACTACAAAGCGACAGTAATCAAGACAGTTTGGTACTGGCACAAAAACAGAAATATAGATTAATGGAACAGTGTAGAAAGCCCAGAGATAAACCCACGCACCTATGGTCACCTTATCTTTGATAAAGGAGGCAAGCATATACAGTGGAGAAAAGACAGCCTCTTCAATAAGTGGTGCTGGGAAAACTGGACAGGTACATGTAAAAGTATGAAATTAGAACACTCCCTAACACCATACACAAAAATAAACTCAACATGTATTAAAGAGCTAAATGTAAGGCCATTCACTATCAAACTCTTAGAGGAAAACATAGGCAGAACACTCTATGACATAAATCACAGCAAGATCCTTTTTGACCCAGCTCCTAGAGAAATGGAAATAAAAACAAAAATAAACAAATGGGACCTAATGAAACTTAAAAGCTTTTGCACAGCAAAGGAAACCATAAACAAGACCAAAAGACAACCCTCAGAATGGGAGAAAATATTTGCAAATGAAGCAACTGACAAAGGATTTATCGCCAAAATTTACAAGCAGCTCATGCAGCTCAATAACAAAAGAACAAACAACCCAATCCAAAAATGGGCAGAAGACCTAAATAGACATTTCTCCAAAGAAGATATACAGATTGCCAACAAACACATGAAAGAATGCTCAACATCATTAATCATTAGAGAAATGCAAATCAAAACCACAATGAGGTATCACCTCACACCAGTCAGAATGGCCATCATCAAAAAATCTAGAAACAATAAATCCTGGAAAGGGTGTGGAGAAAAGGGAACACCTTTTTAGTTCCTTAAAAAACTAAAAATAGAACTATCATACGACCCAGCAATCTCACTACTGTGCATATATCCTGAAAAAACCATAATTCAAAAAGAGTCATGTACCAAAATGTTCATTGCAGCTCTATTTACAATAGCCAGGACATGGAAGCAACCTAAGTGTCCAACATCGGATGAATGGATAAAGAAGATGTGGCACATATATACAATGGAATGCTACTGAGACATAAAAAGAAACGAAATTGAGTTATTTGTAGTGAGTTGGATGGAGTTAGAGTCTGTCATACAGAGTGAAGTAAGTCAGAAAGAGAAAAACATACAGTATGCTAACACATATATATGGAATCTAAGGGGGGGGAAAATGGTCATGAAGAACCTAATGGCAAGACGAGAATAAAGACACAGACCTACTAGAGAATGGACTTAAAAATACGGGGAGAGGGAAGGGTAAGCTGGGACAAAGTGAGAGAGTGGCATGGACATATATACACTACCAAACTTAAAATAGATAGCTAGTGGGAGGCAACCACATAGCACAGGGAGATCAGCTCGGTGCTTTGTGACCACCTAGAGGGGTGGGATAGGGAGGGTGGGAGGGAGGGAGATGCAAGAAGGAAGAGATATGGGTACATATGTATATGTATAACTGATTCACTTTGTTTTAAAGCAGAAAGTAAGTCACCATTGTAAAACAATTATACTCCAATAAAGATGTTAAAAAAAATCTAAGGAGAGTTTATCCAATAAATACTTCTGAACATTGGTAAGAATAGTAGGGTTTGTGATATTTTAACTTGGCCTACTCCAATTGTTCTCTTCCCAGCTCTGTGGTATCCTTGAAGTTGAGAAACCTCACAATCCCATTCGTTGTGAAAATCATCAGCCCACCTTTGGAGCTAATAAAGAGTCCCATCCTCAGATAGTCATCAGTATTTGACCTGTGTTGCAGCCCCTGGGAGAAGACCCATTCACAGGGCTTGTTGTTTGAGTTGACTCAGAGCTAACTCAGTGGAAAGCTCTATCTCTAGTGCATTTGTCCAAACATTTTAGCAGGAATTGTGTAATATCTCAGCTGTCTGAGTCTACAAGTAACAGTTGGGGCCAACAAGATGCTGGCCAAAACCTTAAGAGGAAAAATGGGAAATGAAATGTATACAGGAAGCTTTGAAAACCTCCCAGAGATTCTGAAAGTCTAAGATGCACATTTGTAGGGCTATGCCAAGCCCCAGAAATACATAAACAATTATCTGTGCTGACTTTGAGACATTGTACAAGCAGCAAGTGAAGGCTAAGGCTGAGTTGTAAGCCTCCAGAGTGCTGAATGCATGTGAACAAACACACGTAGAGACTGTTGGCAAAGGGTGGGAGACATGTTGATTCCAGGCATGTAAGGAAATCTCTGTCTAGTATTCAGCTGTGCATTTGAGAATAAGGTGCATTATACACTTGCCGAGTGGAGTGTTATATGTAGATCCCGGCTGTTATGGACTGAATTATGTCTCTCTAAAATTCATATGTTGAAGTGCTATCCCCCAATGTGAGTATATTTGGAGACAGGGCCTTTTATTTGGAGAGTTAATTAAGGTTAAATAAAGTCATAAGGGTGAGGCCCTAATCTGATAGGACTGGTGTCCGTATAAAAAAAGGAAGAGACAGCAGAGATTGCTTTCTTTTTCCATGGTCACAGAGTAAAGGCCATGTGAAGATACATCAAGAAGGCAGCCATCTGTAAACTTGGAAGAGAGGCCTCACCATACACCAATCCTGTTGGCACTTTGTAAATTTATTTATTTATTTATTTTTGGCTGTGTTAGGTCTTCGTTTCTGTGCGAGGGCTTTCTCTAGTTGTGGCAAGCGGGGACCACTCTTCATCGCAGTGCGCGGGCCTTTCACTGTCGTGGCCTCTCTCGTTGCGGAGCACAGGCTCCAGACGCGCAGGCTCAGTAGTTGTGGCTCACGGGCCTAGTTGCTCCGCGGCATGTGGAATCTTCCCAGACCAGGGCTCGAACCCTTGTCCCCTGCATTGGCAGGCAGATTCTCAACCACTGCGCCACCAGGGAAGCCCCTGTTGGCACTTTGATCTTGGACTTTTAGCCTCCAAAACTGTAAGAAAATAAATTTCTGTTATTTAAGCCACCTAGCCTCTGTTGTTTTGTTATGGTTGCTCAAACTGACCAATACACATCTGAAAACCACAAAATTCTTATAAGAAAACATAGGGGTAAAACATTCATGAGTCTTGGATTTGGCAATGGAATCTTAGATATAACACTGCATTAGTTTCATAGGACTACAATAACAGACTACCATAGACTGGGTGGCTTAAGTGACAGAAATTGATTCTCTTACAATTCTGGACACTACAAGCCTGAGACAAATGTGTCATCAGGATTGGTTTCTTCCGTGGTTTCTCTCCTTGGCTTGTTGATAGCTGTCTTCTCCTTGTATTTTCACATGGTTTTCCTCTGTATGTCTGCATCTTTGTATTTTCACATGGTTTCCTTCTGTATGTCTGCATCTGAATCTCTTCTTGAAAAGACATCACTCATGCTGGATTAAAGCCCATCCTAATGACATTATTTTAATTTAATAACCTCTTTAAAGACTCTATCTCCAAACTTAGTCACATTCTGAGGTACTGGGGTTGGAACATCAACATAGGAATTTTAGAGGGAAACGATTCAGCCTATAGCAGGCACCAAGATTGCGCAACAAAAGAAAAAAATAGATAAATTGGACATCATCAAAATTAAAAAGTGTTTTTCAAGATTGCTTTGACCTTTTGGGGTCTTTTATGTTTCCATACAAATTAAAAAATGTTTTGTTCTAATTCTGTGAAAAATGCCATTGGTAGTTTGATAGGTATTGCGTTGAATCTGTAGATTGCTTTGGGTAGTATAGTCATTTTGAAAATATTGATTCTTCCAATCCAAGAACATGGTATATCTCTCCATCTGTTTGTGTCATCTTTCATTTCTTTCATCAGCACCTTATAGTTTTCTGAGTACAAGAATCAGGCTCCCTGACTTCAGACTATACTACAAAGCTACAGTAATCAAAACAGTATGACACTGGCACAAAAACAGAAATATAGATCAATGGAACAGGATAGAAAGTCCAGAGATAAACCCATGCACTTATGGTTAACTAATCTATGACAAAGGAGGCAAAAATATACAATGGAGGAAAGACAGTGTTTTCAATAAGTAGTGTTGGGAAAACTGGACACCTACAGATAAAAGAATGAAATGAGAACATTCCCTAACACCATACACAAAAATAAACTCAAAGTGGATTAGAGACCTAAATGTAAGGCCGAATACTATAAATCTCTTAGAGGAAAACACAGGCAGAACACTCTATGACATAAATCACAGCAAGATCCTTTTTGATCCACCTCTTAGAGTAATGAAAATAAAAACAAAAATAAACAAATGGAACCTATTTAAACTTAAAAGCTTTTGCACAGCAAAGGAAGCCATAAACAAAATGAAAAGACAACCTACAGAATGGGAGGAAATATTTGCAAATGAAGAGACTGACAAGGGATTAAACTCCAAAATATACAAATAGCTCATGCAGCTCAATATCAAAAAAACAACCTAGTCAAAAAATGGGTGGAAGATCTAAATAGACATTTCTCCAAAGAAGACATACAGATGGCCAAAAGCACATGAAAAGATGGTCAACACTGCTAATTATTAGAGAACTGCAAATCAAAACTACAGTGAGGTATCACCTCACACCAGTTAGAATGGCCATCATCCAAAAATCTGCAAGCAATAAATGCTGGAGAGGGTGTGGAGAAAAGGGAACCCTCCTATGTTGTTGGTGGGAATGTAAAATGGTACAACCATTATGGAGAACAGTATGGAGGATCCCTAAAAAACTAAATATTGAATTATCATTTGATCCAACAATCCCACTCCTAGGCATATATCTGGAGAAAACCATAATTCAAAAAGATACATGCACCCCAATGTTCATTGCAGCACTATTAACAATAGCCAAGACATGAAGCAACCTAAATGTCCAAAAACAGAGGAATGGATAAAGAAGATGTGGCACATACGCACAATGGAATATTACTCAGCCATAAAAAGAATTTAATAATGCCTTTTGGAGCAACATGGATATACCTAGTGATTGTCACACTGAGTGAAGTAAGTCAGACAGAGAAAGAGAAATATCATATGATATCACTTATATGTGGAATATAAAAAAAATGGTACAAATGAACTTATTTACAAAACAGAAATAGAATCACAGATGTAGAAAACAAACTTATGGTTACGGTGGGGGGGAATTGCAATATTGGGACTGACACATACACACTACTATATATAAAATAGATAACTAATAAGGACCTACTGTATAGCACAGGGAGCTCTACTCAATGTTCCGTGGTGACCAAAATGGGAAGAGAATCTAAAAAAGTGTGGATATATGTATATGTATAACTGATTCACTTTGCTGTACACCTGAAACTAACACAACATTGTAAATCAAATATAGTCTGATAAAAATTAAATTTAAAAGAAGGAAAAAAAAATAAAAACTTTTGTATGTCAAAGAACATTATTCAAAAAGTAAAAAGACTACTTACATAATGAGAGAAAATATTTGCAAATCATATATCTCATAATGGCTTAATATCCAGAATATATAAAGTACTCTTACAATTCAACAAGAAAAAGATGAAGAACCGAATTTAAACATGGGTGAAGGCTCAGAATAGACAGTTCTTTAAAGAAGATAATAATACAAATGGCCAATAAGCACATGAATAAATCCTGAACATCATTAGTCATTAAAAAAATGCAAATTAAAACCATAATGTGATGCCACTTCACACCCACTAAAATACCTATAATTTTTATTTTATTTTTTTTACAAAACACACAAAATATGTGCTGGCAAGAATATGGGGAAATTTGAACCCGCTTATATTGTTGGTGGGAATATAAAATGGTTTAGCTGCTGTGGAAAACCCTTTGGTGATTCCTCAAAAATAAAATATGGAGTTACCTCATGACTCAGCCATTCCAATGCTAGGTATATACCTTCCAAAATAAAAACATATCTATAAAAATCTTATACATGGATATTCATAGCAGCATTATTCATAATAGCCAAAAAGTGGAAACAAACCAAATATCTATAAATTGACAACTGGATAAGTAAATTGTGGTAGTCATACAATGGAGTATTATTCAGCCATAAACAATAATGAAGTCCTGTTACATGTGAAAACATGGATGTACCTTGAAAACATGCCAAATGAAAGAAGACAGAAACAAAGGATCACATACTGTAGGATTTCCTTTATATGAAAGCTCCAAAGTAAGCAAATCTTATTTTTTTATTTTTAAAAATTTTTAATGTTATTTTAAAGGTTACTTTCCATTTACAATTATTACAAAATATTGGCTATATTCCCCATGTTGTACAATACTTCCTTCAGCCTATCTTACACCCAATAGTTTGTACCTCCCAGTCTCCCACCCCTACATTGCCCCCCCCCCCCGCACCAAATAAGCAAATCTTTAGAGGCAGAGAGAAGATTAATAGTTGTCTAGGTCTGAGGTTGGGGTTGGGGAAAGTTTGAGACTGACTGCTAATGGAGATGGGGTTTCTATATATATAGCATAATTTAAATGTTCTAGGGACTTCCCTCATGGTCCAGTGTTTAGGAATCTGCCTTCCAACGCAGGGGACATGGGTTCAATCCATGGTCGGGGAACTAAGATCCCACATGCCATGGGGCAAGTAAGCCCATGTGCTCTAGATCTGTGTGCCACAACTAGAGAAGCTGTGTGCCACAACTACTGAGCCTGCACACTCTGGAGCCTGCACACCACAACAAAAGAGAAGCCCATGTGCCACAACGAAGAGCCAGCATGCCACAATGAAAGATCCCACATGCTGCAACAAAGATCCCGTGTGCCGCAACTAAGACCAGATGCAACTAACTAACTAAATAAATAAATAAAATGTTCTAAATTGTGGGAATGGTTGCAGAACTCTGTGACTATACTAAAACTACTGAAGTGCAAATTTTAAAATGGTTGATTTTATGATATGTGAATTATATCTCTAAAAATTTTAGAAGTTCATGTTATAAAAGACTCCCTCTGTTGGCTACCTGATTCATAGCATGAGACTACTCTGGTAGGAAAGGCCAAGTGAAAGCCCTTGGAACTACATGCTCACAAAATAAATAAGGAACCAAAACAATACTATATTGCTGAGTTGTAGAGATTAGTATCATCATGGGAAACTTGCAAAATGCAAGGGATGGTGATTCCCATTCTACTCAATTATTTCAAATGTGTGGAAGATATATTGGCCTATTGCTACTGGACTCGTATAGAAACTAAATGCCTGACCATGGATGTCATATGACCTCAAGAATTGAGCTTTCGCTAATAAAATGGATGTCATTTTGATACACCAAACCATAAAATTGGGTGTGTTTAGTGGCACTCCATTATCATCAAAATAAGGCATAAGTAAGGCTCAAGTAAGCTACGTGAGCAGGTGGCTCAAACTCCCAGTGTACCTACTCTTGTTGCGTTGTCATATTTTCCTCCACACCTACAGCCTCATGGGGAGTTCCTTATGGACAATTAACAAAGGATGAAAGCATGAGTTGATATAAAGATGATTCTGCAGGATACATCAACAACTGCTGTAAGTTTATTGCTATAATATCATATTCAAATAGTATATCCAATATAGTATCAGCCTCCAAAGAGGATGAGAAATTTTCATGGTAAGAAGGACTTTGAGTACTACATCTGATTGTTTACTTTTATGAGAAAGAGACATGGAGAGAATGAAAAATCTATGCCACTTCATCAGCATCATTCAGTAGTTTGACTGGATGGCAGGGAGGCTTAGAAGACACAAGATAGGAGAACTGGTGAGAAGGAGTTTTGAGAAAAATGTATGATGTATGTGGATGGACCTCTTGGATTGATCCCAAGGGTGAGAGTATTTGTGTTCCATTTGAATACTTCCCAAAGGGAAGCCACTGCAGAGGGGGGTGTCATTGATAAAGTGAACAATTTGTCTTGGTCTTCAGAGGTCTTTGACTGTCTTTCTCCATCTATCCTTATGCTTGTTCAGTGGGCTTGTGTGGAATGTGAAAATAGCACAAAGGATTGAGGCTTTACTTGTGCTAAAATACATGGTTTAACCTTCATTAAGGCTGATGTAGATTCTGCCACTGATGAGTACTTTGTCAGCAGCAGGGGCCAATGTTGAGCCCTATTATGCACTATGGCCTGAGGTGATCATCCGTCCACATTGTGGTGAGTTTATTACTTTGAGGCTCTTCCACAACAGAGAAGGCAGCAATTTTTTTCTCAGCGGAGCAGACAGTTATGTTGTATGAAAGTTTGCCTGCCCTGGCCATCAGGCTTCTGCTAACATTACTATCTACAGATTAATTAATACCTTATTCACCATCAGAGGATTCCATGAAAGTTTGCTTCTGACCAAGGAATTCATTTCCAGAGAAACAATGATGCAATTCACTGATATTCTTGGGAATGAATGTTCTCACCATATAGCCCATAATCCAGAAGCAGCATCTTGGACCTAGCCAGCTCCAGGCCTTAGACTGAATCAACATGTTTCTCTGTGTCTATTTCTGTGCCCATCTTTCTTTGTCTTCCTATCTGTTTCCTTAACTCTTACCTCTTACCTCTTTCCTTATGTCTTACTTCCTTACCCCCACCTTTATCCCCTGTTTTCTGTCTGCCTTTTCTCTACACCTATCCCTTCTCTCATGCTCTTTTTGAGATGCATATTCCTCTGTCTTCTCACTAGAATTTGGAGTGGTAGGAATCTGAAGGAAAGGACTGGGATATAGACCCAGAAGAATGAAAATGGCCAGGAAGCTGGTAGGGCTTAGCCAGATCTTAAGTTTGAAGGGAAAAAGTAGTTTATTTTTGGACAAAATAAAAATAAACACGCAGTGATACCAACATCTAGCTACCTGGAGATTTGGAATCCCTATTCCTACCTAATTAGTACCTCAATCTATCTGAGCTTATGAAGGCTACTGCTGCCAATTAGCACTGAAATTCAGATGACTTTTACTTCAACAATTTTATAACTGCATATGGATGACAATTACCCAAACAGTGCTTAAACCAGAATGGTAGAATTTCAGATTTAGAAAGCATCTTATTCACCACTTGAATTTTTTTTCTATTTTTTAAATTAATTTTTATTGGATTATAGTTGCTACCACTTGCATTTTAACAAAAAGGAAACTAAAGTTCACAGAGGTTAAATGATTTGCCCAAGTGTACGTAGTTTGTTAGTGGCAGATCTCAGAATGGAATTCAGTTCTTCTGGCCATAAGTGCACCTCCCTTTTTGTTGTACTGCACAGCTTTGGGCCTAAACATTAATTATCTTATACCATTTCCAATTTCTGTCTTGTGCACTACCTTCAGATGCCTAAACTGCTGGTAACTATCTTCCTGACAAGTGCTATTGGAATAGAAAAACTATATGCAAACTAGTAGGAAATACGAGTAAGGTAACATGGACAACTCTAGTTAATTGTTTCTAGTTAAGTATGATAGTTTTAAGACCAAAGTTGAACCAAAGTTTATTAAGTTCAGTCTTTTATTTCCAATTTTAAAATATCAGAGACTCAAGAGTTTGCAAAGCAGGTAGTAAATCCAACAATGCACGGCAGATTGCAGAAAGCCTGCACATCACAGAACAATTCTGACTGAGCATCTACACAGGATCCAAAAGCCAATTTGCACTCTTTTGTTTTCCCTGCCAAAATTGGACTTTGGACTCAAGTCATAGATCTGTGCATGATCTTACATGCAATAGAATACTGAACCACAAAGGCTAGATCAGACATCAAAGAAACATGGAATGATTTATCTTTGCTACTTATTCTTCCAGCTTTTCTTTTGCTTTCTGTTCAGAAGCTGTAGTATGGATAAATGACTTTTGTAGCTAGGGTGACAAAATTAATTAACTAATTAATATAACTCCCACTACTGAAAGCCAACGTGCTCTGGCTTCCCTCCAGGAAGGGAATGGTAGCAGTCCCTAGTAGAAGCAATTTATCCTCACAGAAAGCTTTGGGTAGCAGTGACGAGGCCCTAGTGTGATCTCTGCCTTTGGAATTGTCATGGAAAGGCAACTTGGCCCTCTGACCCTCAGTATCATCATGTGGAAAGTAGGAAGTGTGACTCCATAGGGGATGGAAACTCAAATGGCTACAAGGCCAGGCAGATAAAACGACATAATTGAAGCAGGCCTGGTGAGGATTGTGGCAGGCAGAGTGCTAGCCTGACTTAAATGGGCAGTTGCTCTTGAATTCCAGCTCATTACTGCCTTAGGGAATGCAGGCTCATTATTTCTAGATACTTGGATTTTTTTTTTAACCTGTAAATCCCAAGTTTAAAATATAATTGCTGATTGTTAATGTTAAGCCATGAGCTCAAATAAATTAACACTGGGCAAGTTAAACAACACATACATGGCTCATATTTGTCTGTGAGTTTACACTCACACCAGATTACATATTCAGTCATTTAGACCTTCAGATTCTGACATTCTAAAAATGTTTGATTACCCAAAGCCACGTAAGTTACTTTGTGTGTGTGTGTGCGTGTGTGTGTGTGTGTGTGTGCATACATGCACATTGTGCTATAGTTCTTCAAAATGAAATAACCTTTAGCAGTGAGTCTGAATTAGAAGTAATTTTGTGTCAGTAATGCATCACTGTAGATCACTCACCAAGCACAAAGCACAAAGTCATGTAGTCTTTTTTGAAAGAAATTACCAGACTTTTTACATGAAGACAATTCAAGGCAGATGGTATATATGATATTTTTAAAAATTTTTTTAAATTTGGCTGCATTGGGTCTTAGTTGTGGCACATGTGATCTTCGTTGCAGCATGTGGGATATTTCACTGTGGCACACAGGCTCTTCATTGTGGCGCGTGAGCTTCTCTTTAGTTGTGGCACGTGGGCTCAGTAGTTGCTGTGCATGGGCTTAGTTGCCCCGTGGCATGTGGGATCTTAGTTCCCCGACCAGGGATCAAACCTGCATACCCTGCATTGGAAGGTGGATTCTTAACCACAGGACCACCAGGGAAGTCCCATATGAATTATTAAATAATAAACTTTTAGAATCAATTTCCTGATGAGCATGTACAGAACTATAAAATAGTCTGTGAATTCATACTAGCCCCCTTGCTCCCTGGCACAGAGATTAACAAACTCCATGTAAATTCCTTATTTGAGTTAAGAATTCTGAGAAAAAGATATTAACAGATGGAGACAAGCCAAATATCAAAGAAAAACAACTTCTTACTAAAAGATTGCAGTAACTACTTTACACAAGCCCACCAAACCAAACATACTGCTGGTACTTTGACAATTTTGTCTCTTTTTTCTATAAAATTCCTCTAAATTTTCCATGTTTGGAGACAAAATCCCTCAAGGTGTTCTCCCTGTTGCAACAACATGAATAAATTATTTATTCTCTTGCATTTGAATCTCAGAAAATTTTTGAAAGTTTGAGAAGCAGAATTAAGAACTGCAACAGATTTGGTAAAGTTGCAGGACACAAAATCAACATAGAAAAAATATTTGCCTTTTGATATACTAAAAATGAATCATTTGAAAAGGAAATAAAGAAAGCCATTCTATTTACCATGACATCAAAAAGAATAAAATACTTAGGAATAAACCAAGGAGAGGAGAGACTTGTACAATAAAAACTACAGAATGTTGCTGAAGAAAGTTAAGAGACAAAAGTAAAGATATCCTGTGTTTATGAATTGAAAGACTATTGTGCAGATGTTATTACTACCCAAAGTGATCTACAGGTTCAATGCAATCCCAACAGTATTTTTTCAAATGTAGAAAAATCTATCCAGAACTCCATATATAATCTCAAGTTACCACAAATAACCAAAGAAATGTTGAAAATGAAGAACAAACTTGGAGGTCTCACACTTCTTAATTTCAAGCTTACTATAAAGCTAGAGTAATCAATACAGTGTGGTAGTGGCACAAAGATAAATGTATAGGCCAATGGAGCAGAATAGAGAGCTCAGAAGTAGACCATTGCATATATGGTCAAATGATTTTTGACTAGAGTACCAAGACCATTCAATGGGGTAAGGATAGTCTTTTCAATAGTTTTTGAAACACTGGATATCCACAAGCAAAACTGAAGTTGAACCCATACTTTACACTATATCCCAAAATTAACTCAAAATGGATCAAAGATTTAAGGGTAAAGCTAACACTATAAAACTTTCATATGAAAACATTGGGGAAAATCTTCATAGCATTGCATTTGGTGATTATTTCTTGGTTATGACTCCAAAAGCCCAGGCAACAGCAACCGAAAATGTAGATAAATTGGACTAAATTAAAACTAAAACTTCTGTGCGTCAAAGGACACTATCAACAGAATGAAAAGGTAACCCATGGAATGGGAGAAAATATTAGTAGATCAAATATCTAATAAGGGCTTAATATCCAGAATATATGAAGTCCTATAACTCAACAATAAAACCCAAAGAACCCAATTAAAATATGAGTAAAGATCTTGAATAGACATTTCTCCAAAGAAGATTTATAAATGGCCAATCAGCACATGAAAATATGTGCCACATCACTAATAATTATGGAAATGCCAATCAAAACCACAATGAGATACAACTTCACATTCATGAGGATGGCTACTATCAAAAAAAATAAAAAAATAAAAAAAACAGAAAATAACAAGTATTGGCCAAGATGTGGAAAAATTGGAACTCTTTTGCTCTATTGCTAGAAATGTAAAATGGTGTATTTTCTATGGAAAATAGTATGGGGATTCTTCAAAAAATGAAAAATAGAAATACCATATGATCCTGCAATTCTACTACAGGTTATATATCAAAAAGAATTGAAATCCAGGTCTCAAAGAGATATTTGTATGTCTATGTTCATAGTAGCATTATTCACAATAGCCAAAAGGTGGAAGCAACCCAAGTATTCATCAATAGATGAATAGACAAAGGAAGGAAATCCTACAGTATGCAACAACATATATTAGCCTTAAGAATATTATGCTAAGTGAAATAAGCCAGTCACAAAAACACATATATGATTCCACAAATATAGAAGCTTCTTATATGAGGTACCTTAGAATAGTCAAATTCATAGAGACAGAGTAGAATGGTAGTTACCAGATACTGCGGGAAGAGGAAATGGGGAGTTTTTGTTTAATGATAGAGTTTCAGTTTTGCAAGACAAAAAATCTTCTGGAGGTGGTTGGTGGTTATGATTGCATAACAATGTGAATGTACTTAATACCACTGAACTATACATTTCAAAATGGTTAAGTTGGTAAATTCTATTTTATGTATATTTTAGTACAATTAAAAAAGGAAGACATAGGGGATACTTCACTGGTGTCTGTGTGATGTATCCATTTAGACTTTTGTCAATATTATACTGTACTTGAAGCCTTCTCTGAGTGAAGTTTTGTGGGAGGTTCATGGAGGGTATTGACAATGCAGATTTTCTTTGTGCCAGAAAAAAGAAAACTGGGATTTGATTGAATATACAAATTGTCACTGCTACACAACTTCGTGTCAGTGCTTTCTGTTGACTGGCATGTTTTTGGAATGCTATGAAGGTTATCCAGATAGACTTTCAGAGCTGACAGGCTCTAAGACCTTCTCAAACAGGTATTTGATATGTAAGTAAAGCACAAAGTAAAGATCATATAAAAAATCTGGGAGACATTTCTGAAAAGCTTCTTAAATATGCTTTTCCTAATCAATAACATGACAAGAGCTGTTATTATATTAGGGAAAGTTATTATAGAAGTGGAGCGAAATGGAAATCTGGCTGTTTTGAACTTTGTTGAATGGCTTTCAAAGTGAAGTGAGGGCATTTATTCCTCAAAGCCTTTACTTATTTTCCAAAGTTAAAAAAAACTTACCTCAAACGGTTGTTTTGTCTTTTTTAAAATTTCAGTAAGTAACTTTCACTTCAGTTACTTCAATTTCATTACTTCAAAGCTTCTAACAGGAAGGGGCCATTTGGCCAGTGGAGGGGGATGTGGGAAGATGTGACGTCTACTCAGCATGGTGGAGGGGATAAAACCACGCCCCCAGAGACAATGAAATCTATTATCAATCAAAATGAGAATGTATTAATTTGTTATTATCAACAGACCAAACAAGTTGTACCCGAAGAATGCCAACATGAATTAAAATGTCTTGGAATGAAAATTAAAGTTCAATTAACGCACATAATCTGATAATTGAAAAAGTAACCATGTGGTACAAAGAGTTAATTACTTATACAAGTTATAACATAGCATTTGAATAGTAAGGTATATCTATAAGCTTATGTAAACCATACTTCTTTTGTCTTTGGATCATTTTACTTCACCTTTGAAACACATTCTGGACCAGTTTCTTCAATAAGTGGTGCTGGGAAAACTGGACAGCTACATGTGAAAAATGAAATTAGAATATTCTCTAACATCATATACAAAAATAAACTCAAAATGGATTAAAGACCTAAATGTAAGACTGGGAACCCATAAAAGTCCTAGCCAAAAAGCAGGCAGAACACTATTTGACATATTTTGTAGCAATATTTTTCTGGCTCTGTCTCCTAAAGCAAAGGAAATAAAAGCAAAAATAAACAAATGGGGCATAATTAAACTTAAAAGCTTTTGCATAACAAAGGAAACCACTGACAATACAAAAAGACAACTTACAGAATGGGAGAAAATATTTACAAATGATATGCCCCATAAGGGGTTAGTATCCAAATTATATGAACAGTGCATACAACTCAAAATCAAAAAACCAAACAACCCAACTAAAAAATGTGCAGAAGACCTGAACAGGCATTTTTCCAAAGAAGACATACAGATGGCATAAAGGCACATGAAAAGATGCTCATCGGAGAAATGAAAATCAGCACCACAATGAGATATCACCTCACACCTATCAGAATAACTCTCATCAAAAAGACAACAAATAGGGGCTTCCCTGGTGGCGCAGTGGTTGAGAATCTGCCTGCTAATGCAGGGGACACGGGTTCGAGCCCTGGTCTGGGAGGATCCCACATGCCGCGGAGCGGCTGGGCCCGTGAGCCACAATTGCTGAGCCTGCGCGTCTGGAGCCTGTGCCCCGCGACGGGAGGGGCCGCGATAGAGAGAGGCCCGCGCACCGCGATGAAGAGCGGTCCCCGCACCGCGATGAAGAGTGGCCCCCGCTTGCCGCAACTGGAGAAAGCCCTCGCACGAACCGAAGACCCAACACAGCCAAAAATAAAAATAAATAAATAAATAAATAAATAAATAAATAAGAAAATCCTTTAAAAAAAAAAAAAAAAAAAAAAAAAAAAAAAAAAAAAAAAAAGACAACAAATAACGAATGTTGAGCATGTGGAGACAAGGGAACCTTCGTACACTCTTGATGGGAATATAAGTTAGTGCATCCACTATGAAAAATAATGTGGAGGTTCCTTAAAACAATGAAAAATAGAGCTACCACATGATCCTGCAATACCACTCCTGAGCATATATCTGGAGAAAACTATAATTGGAAAAGATACATGCACCCCAATGTTCATTGCAGCACTATTTACAATGGCCAATACATGGAAGCAACCTAAATGTCCAGCGACAGATAAATGGATAAAGAAGACGTGGTGTGTGTGTGTGTGTATGTGTGTGTGTGTGTGTATACACACACACACACACATACATACACACACACACACTATGGAGTATTACTCAGCCATAAAAAAGAATGAAATAATGCCATCTAGGTGGATGGACCTAGAGATTATCATATTAAGGTAAGTAAGCCAGAGAAAGACAAATATATGATGATCGCTTATATGTGGAATCTAAAAAAATGATACAAATGAACTTGTATACAAAGCAGAAATAGACATAGAAAACAAACTTATGCTTACCAAAGGTGTTAGGTGGGGGAGAGATGAATGAGGAGTTTGGTATTAACATATACACACTACTATATATAGAATAGATAACTAACAAGGACCTACTGTATAGCACAGGGAACTATATTCAATATTTTGTAATAACCTATAAGGGAAAAGAATCTAAATATATATATACATACATATATATGGATGTATAAATGAACCACTTTGCTGTACACCTGAAACTAATGCAACATTGTAAATCAACTATACTCAATAAAAAATAAATAAAGATAATCTCACTCAGAATCAATCAATAGTCATTTAACTAGTCCCAGGAGGATATTAGGGTCTGAATTATACTTACTCTCTGAATACTTTTCTTAGTAAATAATGGATTCTGCTTTACAATCATTTTCAATTTTCCTATTATTTCAAAGCCAGGAGTGTTCTCTGAATGTCTTCCTAAAAGAAAATGCTAAATGTGCTGTTGCCTCAATAGATACATATTTAGAATTCCAAAAGCTTTGATTTTATATAAAGTTTTACAACTTGAATTCCTCACCTTTACATTTGGGGAAACTGTCTTTCTATGAAAGAGTATCTAAAAGCTACATTTTAAAGTTATAAAACAGAGCCAGAGCTTTGTTATTCATACAAAAATATTTATACAATTTTTTAACATGTTTTTTGGAGTATAATTGCTTTACAATGTTGTGTAAGTTTCTGCTGTATAACAAAGTGAATCAGCTATACATATACATATATCCCCATATCCCCTCCCTCTTGTGTCTCCCTCCCACCCTCCCTATCCCACCTCTCTAGGTGGTCACAAAGCACCAAGCTGATCTCCCCGTGTTGATACAGCTGCTTCCCACTACCTATCTATTTTACATCTGGTAGTGTATATATGTCAATGCTACTCTCTCACTTTGTCCCACCTTTCCCTTCCCCCTCCCCGTGTCCTCAAGTCCATTCTCTACATCTGCATCTTTAATTTCCATTTACAGTTATTACAAAATATTGGCTATAGTCCCTGTTTTGTACAATACATCCTTGAGCCTATCTCACACCCAATATTTTGTACCTCCCGCTCCCCCACTCCTATATTGCCCCTCCCACCCCCACTGGTAACCACTAATTTGTTCTCCATATCTGAGTCTTCTTCTTTTTTGTTATATTCACTAGTTTGTTGTATTTTTAAGATTCTACATATAAGTGATAACATACAGTATTTGTCTCTCGCTGTCTGGTTATGTCACTTAGCATAATGCCCTCCAGAGCCTTGCATGTTGCTGCAAATGGCAACATTTCATTCTTTTTAATGGCCAAGTAGTATTCCATTAAATATCTATACCACATCTTCTTTTTTTTTTTTAATTTGTGTCATGCTTTATTTATTTATTTTATTTCTTTATTTATGGCTGTGTTGGGTCTTCGTTTCTGTGTGAGGGCTTTCTCTAGCTGTGGCAAGCGGGGGCCACTCTTCATCGCGGTGCTCAGGCCTCTCGCTATCGCGGCCTCTCTTGTCGCGGAGCACAGGCTCCAGATGTGCATGCTCAGTAATTGTGGCTCATGGGCCCAGCTGCTCCGCGGCATGTGGCATCTTCCCAGACCAGGGCTCAAACCCATGTTCCCTGCATTGGCAGGCAGATTCTCAACCACTGCGCCACCAGGGAAGCCCCTATACCACATCTTCTTTATCCATTCATCTGTTGATGGATACTTAAGTTGTCTCCATATCTTGGCAATTGTAAATAATGGTTTGATGAACATTGGGGTGCATATATCTTTTTGAATTAGTGTTTTTGTTTTTGATGTAGACCCAGCAGTGGAATTTCTGGGTCATATGGTAGTTCCTTTTGTAGTTTTTTGAGAAACCTCCATACTGTTTTCCACACTGGCTGGACCAATTTACATTCCCACCAACAGTGTACAAGTGTTCCCTTTTCTCCACATCCTGGTCAACATTTATTCTTTGTTTGTTTGTTTGTTTGTTTTGACTATAATCATTCTGACAAGTGTGAGGTGATATCTCATTGTGGTTTTGATTTGCTTTTCCCTGATGATTAGTGATGTTGAGCATCTTTTTATGTGCTTCTTGGCCATCTTCATTTTCTCTTTGGAAAAATGTCTATTCAGTGTTTCTAATCATTTGTTATCTTATTGGGTTGTTTGTTTTTTTGATGTTGAGTTGTATATTGGAGAATAATCCATTATTGGTCACATAATTTGCAAATGTTTTCTCCCATTCAGTAGGTTGTCTTTTTGTTTTGTTGATGGTTTCCTTTGCCTTGCAAAAGCTTTTAAGTTTAATTAGGTCTCATTTGTTTATTTTTGCTTTTATTTCATTTATTTTAGGAGACAGATCTAAAATATATTGTTGTGACTATGTCAAAGAGTGTTCTATGTTTTCATCTAAGAGTTTTATAGTATTCAGTCTTACATTTAGGTCTTTAATCCATTTTGAGTTTATTTTTGTGTATGGTGTTAGGGAATGTTCTAATTTCATTCTTTTACATGTAGCTGTCCAGTTTTCCCAGCACTACTTATTGAAGAGACTCTCTTTTCTCTATTGTATATTCTTGCCTCCTTTATCATAGATTAATTGACCATAAGTGTGTGGGTTTATTTCTGGGCTCTCTCTCCTGTTCCATTGATCTATATTTCTGTTTTTGTGCCAGCACCATACTGTTTTGATTACTGTAGCTTTGTAGTATAGTTTAAAGCCAGGGAGCATGACTCCTCCAGCTCTGTCCTTCTTTCTCAAGATCAATTTGCTCTTATAGTTTGCCTTCTTATTTAGAAATCTCACAAGAAATTAAAATGGAATATTTAAAATATTCTACTGACACTTGTTACAGATCTCCAGTCATTTGTCTGCATATCAGAAAAAACTGTTCTGGAATATCTATTGTTTCAATCATATTTCTACATCTTTAAGAAGCTTGTGTTAATTTAACATATATAACTCTTATTTGGCTACATGAAATCAAACATTTCTATTATCCTTGTAGTCATTCTGACAGTCGCTAAAATTTATATGGATATTAGCTAAAATTTGAAGAAATATTGTAGGAGTGTGTTTTAACATATAATATTTGTTTTGTTTTCACCTTTCCTTCTGGTTTTTCCCTGGTCTTGAATATATGCTAAAAATGCTAGGGTTATAGTGTAGCTGAGTAAGCTTTACCAGGGCCAATTCATACAGCATTCCACTGTTAGATGGAGCTTCCCAAGACAGCATATTCATTGTCATATCAATATTTTGTTCAGTAACATTCATTGGTCCTCATTACATGTGGCAAATTCAAAACTCATAAATTTAATGTACAAATCCAATAATAATCTTGTTCAAACTGACCTTAGCAACCTTATAAACTAATATAATTTTCTCCTCTCTACCTACCATCCTAATTTCAGGTTAAAGCTTTCTATTTTGAGGAGAAGGGAAGCAGTGCTGTGATTTTTGCTGTGTATAATTATAAGTAAAACTAAATAAAAACCACAAATCAGAAAAATTTAAGGCAAAGAATAAGCAGTTTCTATAAAATTACAACTAATAATGAGGTTGAGTTTTTACTATGTTCCAGTTACTGATCTGAGCAAGTTACATGTGTTATCTCATTTAATAATAGGTACAATTATTATCTCCATTTTATTTTTTTATTGTTTTAAATTTATTTACTTATTTATTTATTTATTTATTTATGGCTGTGTTGGGTCTTCGTTGCTGCGCGTAAGCTTTCTCTAGTTGCGGGGAGCGGGGACTATTTTTCATGGCAGTGCACAGGCTTCTCCTTGCTGTGGCTTCTTTTGTTGTGGAGCACAAGCTCTAGGCATGCGGGCTTCAGTAGTTGTGGCATGTGGGCTCAGCAGTTGTGGCTTGAGGGCTCTAGAGCACAGGCTTAGTAGTTGTGGCACACGGGCTTAGTTGCTCCACGGCATGAGGGATCTTCCCAGACCAGGGATCAAACCCATGTACGCTGCGTTGGCCGGCGGATTCTTAACCACTGTGCCACCTGGGAAGTCCCATATCTGCATTTTAAATTGAGATAACCAAGACACAGATATATAAAATGATTTGCCCAAGGTTAATACAATTATGTAAGGACTATTACTGGGTTCATCTGAACTGAAAAAATTACTGTATACTGCCATAAAATAACTCTAAAATGATCAACATATTAGCATTTATGAGTACCATTCTTTATCGTATATAATACCTACCCCTTCCTCTAAAGCTGATAAAATATTATAAACAACAAACGCAGATGTACAAAGTCTCTGAGTTATATTAGTGAATTTATATATATAGGATATTCCACTGGTGGCTGTGACCTAAGAAAATGTTGAGTATTTTCATTATATGGAGGTAGGTAGAAAAATGATGGGCTTAGGGGAAATCAGAAAATCCTAGGTTCAAATCCTGACTAGACCATTTATTAACTGTTTTACTTTGAGCAAATAACATACTGTTTTTGAGCCTCATCCTCCTAAGTTTGTCAAATAACAATAAAACTTTCATTGCATTATTTTTGTGAGAATTAAATGATATAACATATGTGAAGTGCTAGGCACAATTAATGTAACATAGTATATAATCAAT
This sequence comes from Balaenoptera acutorostrata, assembly GCF_949987535.1. Lineage (NCBI taxonomy): Eukaryota > Metazoa > Chordata > Mammalia > Artiodactyla > Balaenopteridae > Balaenoptera > Balaenoptera acutorostrata. The sequence goes on from NC_080085.1 coordinate 76,276,457, forward strand.
AAATTGTAACAAAATAACTTACACTAACAATGCCTTGGTGTATTCTATGAACATGGAAAGTCAGTCAAATAGCAATAGAAGTTCTAAATGATTTTGCTCTCATCACTGACCAGCATGGTATTTATATATACTGCATTTTCTATGACACATATTTCCATGGCCTTAATTATAGTCTCTTACTTTATTAATCCAAAATTCATAGTTTCTAACACAAGCTTTCTTATTTAAAAAAAATTGAAGAGACACACATGGCTGCAATCAGAAAGTTTCATGATTAATTTGTCATGTATTTATGGACACAGGCAAGGTGAATGGTGTTCCACTCAGCTCTAAAATTTTATGAAGTCTAAATCTTGAATTGTGTTTCCTTTCACAAGCCAACAGAATTCACTCCTGTAATTGGAATTGAGATAACACCTTGGGCAATGAGAAGCTTGGCAAGTCTTATTAGCTGATCTCCTTCAATAGTCAACTTCAGAATATCTTTAACAGTGTGCGTCATTCCTTTAGCCTAGCCATTTGCTTGAGGGTTCTGGGAAATAATTATGACAGCTCGGGAAAATATCTGTCAACAAATTGCTTAAGTGCAACTGAAATAAATGTAGATCTGTCAAAAAAATGATAGCACCATTAGAGTGGCATCATCAATATGGTGATGTAGGTCGTTCACAACTTCAGTCTCCCCATAGAAAAAGCACCACTGTGAAAATCCCAGAACCTAGGGGTGAGGCTGAGGAAGCCTCCTGGATCACAGGGACTGAGAAATACTGCATTAGAAGGAAAGAGGGGAGGCTACATTGTATTGGCCTTCTACAGGCCTGCACATCACTCCCCCAAGAGGGGCCCCTGGAGCTACAATTCCCCCAGTAGAAAAAAAAAAAAGAGGGTCAAAAGTGGACATAAAGCTCCCTCAGTATTGTAGAATGCTTCCCAGGAAACCCACTCAGGTCTTACCTCATGGTCAATATCGGGGGAATCTGCAGGGCTTGGCCACTCAAGATCAGACAGAGAAGGGGGTGGGCTTACATAAAATGGTGCTAAGCACTTGGCAGACCACATTCCTTCTTGCACTACCAGAGAGATCCAATCCAGTGGATCTGCCCATCAACAGAGATGAACCAGTAACCCAGCCTTTCCAGAGAGATTGGTTGGCATTTCTGCCTGATATGGATCACCAACCAATGAGCTGTAACACCTGTGTAGCCCATATTATAGCCCTGCCCATGCAGGGAAGCAGATTCAAAGCCCCATCCAACTATTTAATACAGGCTTTAGTCCTGTCTGACTAGGAAGCCTGGCTAGAAAACTCAGGCAGTTGTGGAGCCCATCCTACAGCCATATTTGGGCAAGAAACCAAGCCAGCATCCGTACCCAACTATTAAATATAGCCTCTGGCCCTGAAAACCAGGGAGCCTGAAGAGTGAACCTGGGTTGCCTTGTAACCCAACCTTCAGTAGAATCCAGTTGTAAAGCTCATCCTATAGCCTCACCCTATAACAGAACTCAGTCTATGGCCTTGCCTATTGCTGAAAACAGCCTGTGTCCTCACCCAGGCTGGGGATTGGGCAGGGTTCACCCAATGATCCTGCCCAATCATGGAGTACAGTCCCTAGCCCCACCCAACTGCAGGATTCAGCTGGAGGTCCCTCCCAACTGGAGAGCCTGGCTAGTGATCTTGCAGAGCAGAGCCAGCAGCTTACCTTATCACAAAGCCCAGCCTGCAGCCCTGCCCCGCATTGTGACATAGTCTGTAAGCCCACCTGACTTCAGAGCATAGCCTGAGAACTTTCCAACTGTGAAGCCCTACCTGTAGCTCCACCTCAAAAGGGATTGCAGCCAGCAGAACCATCCAGTCAGGGGGCACAGCCTGAAACTCCACCTGATGAGTAGTGATTGCAGAGTCCAGCCTGTAGCCCTGTCCAATTGTGGAGTCCAGCCTGTGGCCCACCTGGCAAGGGAAGATAGCCAGCAAGGTTGCCTGACCAAAGGTGATTGCAGAGTTCAACTACTGGCCCCACCTGACCATGGAGCACAGCTAGCAGCTCTGCACAATCAGGGAGCCTGGTAAGCAGTCCCACTTGAATGCAGAGCCCAGCCAACAAGCCCATCCAACCACAAAGCCCAACCAAGAGCACAGCCTCTGAGCTCAGAATATGGGCAGAATTCTCACACAACTAGAGACCTCGATAACAAACTCCGCCTATCAATGCTACCAGCTGACCTATCCAGTATCCAAGCTGAGCTGACTGATGAAGGTCTTTCCTCACAAAAGTGAACCTGTAAGTCTGGAAGAGGAAATCATTTACTCAAATATGCAGATACTGACTGCAAGTTTGGGGGTACTGGAGCAGCTCGCTTTGCGGCCTGAGATATCTTACGGCTGGTGCTGGCCTGCTGCTGGGTGGGATCAGGTCCTGGCACAGCTGGCTGTGGGGTCTTCATGGTTCCGGGGCTGGCGCTAGTCTGCTGTTGGAGGGGCCCATATCCTGCATCAGCTGGCTCTGTGTCTCAGTGGTTCATGGGGCTGGTCCTGATCTGCCAATGTGTGGTATCTGATTCTGAAGCAGCTGGCTGTGGGACCTGTGGGAATCCAGGGCTAGTTCCTGCCTACTGGTGGGCAGAGCAGGGGCCCCACATGAATGGCTGCTTGACCTGAGGGAACCTGGTACTGTACCTTCCAGTGGTGGGGAGGGTCTATTAAGTCTAGAGGGAGGACTCTGAAATGGCACTTGCCAGCACCAGTGTCCTCATGGCAGAACAAGCTCCTCAAAATGGCTTCCTCCAGTGTCTATGTCCCTATGGGGGGTCCCAGTGGCCTCCTGCCTTTCCAAGAGGCTTCTCCAAGATCAGCAAGTGGATCTGACCCAGGTTCCTCAAATTATTGCCTCTGTGCTGTGTCTTGGTGCTCTTGAGAGTTTGCGTGTGCCCTTTAAGAGTGGAGTCTGTGTCTCTATGGTCCTCCACCTCTCTCATACACAAGTCCCTTTGGGCTTTGAAGCCTGACGTTCTGGAGGCTCACCTTCTCGGTACAGGACCCTCAGGCTGAGGAGCCCAATGTGGAGCTCAGACCCCTCACACATTCGGGAGAACCTCTAATATTGTTATTATCTTCCCATTTGTGGGTCACCTACCTGGGGGTGTGGGTCTTGACTATACCCTGTCTCTGCCCCTCCTACCTATCTCATTTTGGTTCCTTCTTTATATCTTTAGTTGTGGAAAATATTTTCTGCTAGTCTTCAGGTCACGCTCATTGATAATTGCTCTGTAAATATTTGTAATTTTGATGTGTCAATGGGAGGAGATGAGATTCCTACTCTGCCATTTTGGCCCCTCTTTCAGTGTTTCTTTTTGGAATAACAAAAATGTTTAAACTGATACTGTGGTGATGGAAGTTAAAGTTTGAATATACTAAAAACCAGTTAATTGTACACTGAATGCGTGAGTTGAATGGGGAATGAATTATATTTCAGTAAAGTTATTAAAATATATACCATTTACAAAAGACATTCTAACGTACCTATGAATAAAGCTAACAAAAACTGGCAATCCATGTGTTGTAATCACTGACTTAGAACTTTGCTTACTGCAAAGAGAGTTGAAATACAACTTAGAGCATTTTGAGGAGTTTTGAAAAGGGACAGAGCACAGTATGTAAGTTTTTCTCCTAGAATAATCCTGCAAAGTCAATACAAGACACGAGTTCTTGGTCACTTTACATAAATAAGAAAGTGTCTTTTGCATATATTCCAAGAGTCTTGGTGGATTACACATTCTTTTATATTGCTATAAATATTGGACTTCACTCTGAGCTACTAGATCAGAGAGATTTAAGCTGAGCCCACAGAGAAGATTCAAGAGTTTTATGAACCTCCCAAAATAATATGCAAAAAATTGGATATGCATGCACATGTGTATTTTTCTAGAGAGATTTTTTACCTCTCCTGTTTCTTTTTTTTAATTTTTTTAAATTAAAGTAGAGTTGATGTACAATATTATATGTACATGCATGTAATATAATGACTCATAGTTTTAAAAGGTTATACTCCATTTATAGTTATTATAAAGTAGTGGCCATATTTCTCCTCTGATTTTTAATAAAGTATACAACTTGGATATTTAAAAAACACTTCTCTAATTAATACTCTCAGTTGGATCTAATACTGTGGTTCTCAAACCTAATGGCTCACCAAAATTATCTGGGTAGTTAAGAAAAAAATTATACAATCCCAGTATCTACCACCTATAAATAGTGACAGAGGTAGATCTGAAGTGGACTCCAGGAATCTCTATATTTTGGGATAACTTCACTCTAGAATCACTGCAGCATGCATCTATTGAGTTTCTAATATGTGCCAGGGACTATTTTAAGGGCTATAGATATATAATAAAACTTATCTTCTTACTTGATGTTCATATTCAAATGGGAATAAGAACATTTATTATATAATAGTACAATAATAGAGCCATATGCAGGGTTTCACAGGATCAGAGAGAAGAGATGACCTTAAATTATCTTTCTTTTTATTGAGTTAACATTGGTTTATAACATTATGTATGTTTCATGTGTACAACATTATATTTTGAATTCTGTATATACTACAGTATGCTCACTACTAAAAGTTTAGTTTCCATTCATCACTATACTTACAGTTGACTCCCTTTACTCATTTCACCTCCTCCCTCCTTCAATTCCCATCCCCTCTGGTAACCACTATACTGTTTTCTGTATCTATGAGTTCTGTTTGTTCACTTTTTAAAAATTCCACATATGAGTGAAATCATATGGTATTTGTCTTTCTTTGTCTGACTTAGTTCACGTAGCATAATACCTTCAAGATCCATCCATGTTGTCTTGACTGGGGACAGGAGTGGGGAAATTGGGTGAGTGGGAATGGGGAGGAGAATTGGGGGTTATAGGAACTGGTGTCCATTAATTGCATACATACTCTTTTTGCCAGAACCTGAATTCATTGCCCCATTGAATTTCATGGGAGGCTGGAAAATGTAGTCTATGTGCCTAGGAGGAATGGGATATGTGTTTCCTGAATAGGTAGCTAGTCTCTGCTATGGCATACTGTCTAGTATACAGCTGGCTATTCATATCTTCATTCAATAGAACAATTTCATTGCTTATTATATGCAGACATTGTTCTGGGTACTAATGGTACAGTTGGGAGCAAGACAGATATAAATCCCTGCCTCTATGTGTCTAAAGTTCACGAAAGTAATCTGGGCTGATTATTTCTATTTAGGAGGGGTCAATAAACGACAGAACTTACTGTGTTAAGCATGTAAAGGATTAAAATCTATTAAAGAATACATTTTAAAAGGATGTAATTATGACTCCTATACAAATATAAAATGTTGAAGATTTTATTTAAATTAGTAATTAATGAGAGAACCAATAAGCCAGGTAGGGAATGGTAGCAGTCCTTAGTAGAAGCAATTTATCCTCACAGAAAGCTTTGGGTAGCAGTGACGAGGTCCTAGTGTGATCTCTGCCTTTGGAATTGTCATGGAAAGGCAACTTGGCCCTCTGACCCTCAGTATCATCATGTGGAAAGTAGGAAGTGTGACTCCATAGAGGATGCAAACTCAAATGGCTACAGGGCCAGGCAGATAAAATGACATAATTGAAGCAGGCTGGGTGAGGATTGTGGCAGGCAGAGTGCTAGCCTGACCTAAACGGGCAGTTGCTCTTGAATTCCAGCTCATTACTGCTTTAGGGAATGTAGACTCATTATTGCTAGATACTTGGATATTTTTTAAAACCTGGAAATCCCGAGTTTAAAATATTAGTAATTAGTAATTAATGAGAGAACCAGTAAGCCAGGTACCAGGCCAGCTTTCCTAGAGAGCTCTGTAGGCTTTGATTCCATAATTGAAGTCAATCTTAGTTCCTTAAAAGTAGACTGTCATACCTGATAAAATGAGCATCATCCTCAAATAGGGCATTCTCAGCAAGTTCTTGGTTGCATACTTTATTTCTCTGAATATATCCTAGTAAAAAGGAATATAGTATCCGACTGAATCTATACAAGTAAGTATATTGCCATGAAAAGTTTAGAGACTTAATAAGAGTATCTGAATTCTGGGCAGTCAGTAAAAATCAGATATCATTGAAAAATGTTTCTTTTCAGTTTGAAAGAGCAGAGTCTACTAAATTGTTAGGCACTCTAGATAGTTCAACAAAAAAGAAGGAACTTCTTACATACCATGGGTATAGAAGAGAGGATAGTAAACTGTATCCCATGGGTCAAATCCAGCATGTAGCCTGGTTTTGTAAGGCCCCTGAGATAAGAATGGTTTTTGCATATTTAAATAGTTGATAAAAAAGAAAGAAAATAAACATATGTCACAGAGAGTGTATATAGCCAAAAAGTCTAAAGAATTTATTTAATACCTGGCCCTTTAGAAAGAAAGTTTTTGAACCCTGATATAGAACATTAAAATAACATTAACTATATTCCAAATAAATAATCATAGTAAGACTTTTTTATTAGTTCATTCAATCCCATGTAACTATAAAAAGTGCCAAACTGTTTTCCAGTATGGCTGTACTATTTTACATCCCCACCAACAAAGCTTTTTTGTATTCTCACCATCAAGGTGGGTTCTGCCATGATGAGTGATCTAGCCCCAGAAGTCTCTTTGTTCCTCCAGGACAGAGAATCCCATAAAACTTTTAGAAAAAAATGTAAACAAAAACCTCAGGATCTAGAGGTAAGCAAAAAGTTTGTAGATTTGACACAGCACAATCCATAACCGGAAAATAAATTATAAACTGCTCACTATCGAAATGTAAAAAAAAACAACAAAAAGTTTCCTTTGTGAAAAGACCATGTGAAGAAGGTGAAAAGACAAATTATAGACTAGGAGGAAATATTTGCAAATCACATATTTGACAAAGGACTAGTATCTAGGGTACATAAAGAGTACAAAATTCAACAGTAAAAGCAACAAACAAGCAATCCAATTAGAAAATGAGCAATAACTATATCACCAGTATGCAGATGGCAAATATGCACATTAAAAGATGTTCAACATCATTAGCCATTATGGGAATGTAAATTAATACCACCTGAACTATCTCTAAACACTATCATAATGGTTAAAATAAAAATAGTGACAACACCAAATGCTGGAAACAACCTAAAGTCTTTCAAAGGTAAATGGTGGGGCTTTCCTGGTCGTCCAGTGGGTAAGACTCCATGCTCCCAATGCAGGGGGCCCGGATTTGATCTCTGGTCAGGGAAATAGATTGCACATGAATGCCACAGCTAAGAGTTCACATGCCGCAACTAAGAGTCTGCATGTCACAACTAGGAAGTCCACAAGCCGCAATTAGGAAGCCTGCATGCCACAACCAAGAAGTCCATATGCAGCAACTAAGATCCTGCATGCCGCAACTGGCACCTGGCACAGCCAAAATAAATAAATAAATAAGTAAATATTTTTTTTAAAAAGGTAAGTGGTTAAACAAACTGTGGTACATCAATACCATGGAATACTACTAAACAATAAAATGGAACAAACTATTGATACACACAAAACCCCAGATGAATCTCCAGGTAATTATGCTGAGTACAAAAAGCCAATCCCCAAAGATTGCATACTGTATAATCCAATGTATATAACATACTTTAAATGACAAATTATAGAAATGGAGAAATTAGTAGTTGTCAGGGCTTAGAAGTGGGCCTTGAGGGATGGAAAAGAGGTGAGTGTGGTTATAAGTCAACAGAAGGGATCCTAGTGGTTATAGAACTTTTCCATATCTTGATCATGGTTGTGGGTACATAAAAATACATATATGATAAAATTGTATAGAACTGAATGTATTCACACACACACACGTACAGTAAAACTGGTGAAATCTGAATAAGGCCAAAGGATTTAGTCAATATCAGTTTCTTGGTTGTGGTACCGGCCTATAGTTTTGGAAGATTTTACCATTGATTGGAACTGCATAAAGTGGGACGAACACAGGGTCTCTGTATTGTTGTGTACAACTGCATGTGAATCTACAATTGTCTCAATATAAAATGTTTAATAAAAAAGTAAATATAGAGGTAATGTAATTGAAAAGAATCTTAGCTCTTTTACCAATTACAGAAAATTATTCTGGTAGGACACAGAATCTTTGCTAACTTTGCAGATTATACAGATAGTAAAGGATAACCTTTCATACAGTAGGCAAAGTCATTAATGAGTAGTCAAGGAAACATTCATCAAAATTGAGCAAAATTTGTTAACATTTTAATTCATTCCACAGTTTATTTTCAGACTCAGCTATGATGAACTAAGGCAAATAACATTCATTTACAAATTTTGTTCTTTCTTATGATCTTTATATCCAGAACAAAGTGACAATTTACTATAGGATAGAGTTGCTTCTCTCAGGGTGTCCATGAGGTCAAAACAATTTTCAAATTAATGCTAAGATGTTATTTATCTTAACATGCAGTGTGCTCATCATAACTATCTTCAAATGAAGCAATACAAAAAATTTTAATTTTTACTTTTTGAATACAGGAAATATCAATAGTTATAATCCACAATAAAAAAAATCTTTGGGTTTTCTGTATATTTGCAGAGTCTAGACCTTCACATGCTGTGTTCTCCCCAGACTGACTTCTTCTTCCAGCCAAGATGGAATAACAGGGTTGAAATTTACTCTCTCATCTAAATAACAACAATTTAAAAAATAGACGAAATAAATGAAACATTTTTTAAGACAGCAATCTTTGAGAGACAGGAAACAAATGAGGTGAGCCTTAAAATGTCCCCAGCTTATTGCCTTGAGAGTGTTTCTAGGCTGCAGCACAGTGAAAAGAAACCCAGGTGAAGCCCAGCAGACTCGCAGTTAAGGAGATGGACCTGAGAGTGCAGGGAGACCAATGTAGCTAGGGTTTGTATGACAGTACAAGAAGAGAGAGAATTTGACAGTGAGAACTCTAAACATGCAGAAGATCTCCACAGTTACACAGCAGAGTACTGATCAGTACATGTGTGTGAGTAAGCTACTTGAGGCTAACAGAAAAGCATCAAATTGGTTGAGAGGGAAAGGTAGCCTGTGCTCCAACAAAAAAAAGAATAATACCTGTTCCCATCAGCCAGACTGGAAAGTCTCACAGGGTATTAAAAAGAGTTTTCAGAAGTGTCTTGCCTGGATTCAGAGCTCAAGATGGTAGAGTAGAAGGATGTGAGCTCACTCCCTTCTTACAAAAACACCAAAATCAAAAAAAAAAACAAAACACCAAAATCACAACTAACTGCTGAACAACCATTGACAAAAAAACGCTGGAACCTACCAAAAAAGATACCCTACATCTAAAGACAAAGAAGAAGCCACAATGAGACGGTAGGAAGGGTGCAATTACCACAAAATCAAATCCCATACCTGCCAGTTGGGTGACCCACAAGCTGGAAAACAATTATACCACAGAAATCCCACAGGAGTGAAAGTTCTGAGTCCCATGTCAGGCTTCCCAGACTCGGGGTCTGGCAATAGGAGGAGGAGTCCCCAGAGAATCTGGCTTTAAAGGCCAGCAGGGTTTCATTGCAGGGCTTCCAAAGGACTGGGAGAAACAGAAACTCCACTCTTGGAAGGTGCACACAAAGTCTCACTCACACCAGGACACTGGGGAAAAAAAGCAGTGACCCTATAAGAGATCAAGCCAGACTTACCTGCTAGTATTGGTGGGTCTCCTGAAGAGGCAAGGGGGCAGCTGTGGCTCACTGTGGGGACAAAGACTCTGGCAGCAGCAGTTCTGGGAAGTACTCATTGGCGGGAGCCCTCCTGAGGACACAAACTGCCCCGCCAAACAGTCTGTAAGCTCCAGTGCTGGGTTGTCTCAGGCCAAACAACCAACAGGGTGGGAACACAGCCCCACCTATCAGCAGACAAGTGGATTAAAGATTTACTGAGCACAGCCCTGCCCACCAGCGGGATAAGATCCAGCTCCACCAGTCCCTCTCATCAGGAAGCTTGCACAAGCCTCTTAGATAGCCTCATCCACCAGAGGGCAGACAGCAGAAGCAAGAAGAACTACAGTCCTGCAGCCTGTGGAATGACAAACACAATCACAGAAAGTTAGACAAAATGAAATGGCAGAGGAATATGTCCAGATGAAGGAACAAAATAAAACCCCAGAAAAACAACTAAGTGAAGTGGAGATAGGAAACCTTCCAGAAAAAGAATTCAGAATAATGATAGTAAAGATGATCAAGGATCTTGGAAAAAGAATGGAGGCAAGGATCAAGAAGATGCAGGAAATGTTTAACAAAGACCTAGAAGAACTAAAGAACAAACAAACAGAGATGAACAATACAATAACTGAAATGAAAACTACACTAGAAGGAATCAATAGCAGAATTACTGAGGCAGAAGAACGGATAAGTGACCTGGAAGACAGAATGGTGGAATATAATGCCATGGACACAATAAAGAAAAAAGAATGAAAAAAATGAAGATGGTATAAGAGACCTCTGGGACAACATTAAATGCACCAACATTCACATTATAGGGGTCCCAGAAGGAGAAGGTAGAGAGAAAGGACCTGAGAAAATATTTGAAGACATAATAGCTGAAAACTTCCCTAACACAGGAAAGGAAACAGTCACCCAAGTCCAGGAAGTGCAGATAGTCCCAGGCAGGATAAACCGAAGGAGGAACATGCCAAGACACATAGGAATAAAACTGACAAAAATTAAAGACAAAGAAAAAAATATTAAAAGCAACAAGGGAAAAATGACAAATAACATACAAGGGAACTCCCGTAAGTTTATCTGCTGATTTCTCAGCAGAAACGTTGCAGGCCCGAATGGAGTGGCAGGATATATTTAAAGTGATGAAAGGGAAGAACCTAAAACCAAGAATACTCTACCCAGCAAGGCTCTCATTCAGATTTGATGGAGAAATCAAAAGCTTTACAGACAAGCAAAAGCTAAGGGAATTCACTCACCACCAGACCAGCTTTGCAACAAATGCTAAAGAAACTTCTCTAGGCAGGAAAGAGACCAGCAACTTAAAACAACCTTGTACATATATAGACTGCTATATCAAAATCCCATGGGAACTGCAAACTCAAAAACTACAATAGATACACACACAAAAAAGAAAAAGCTACCCAAACACAACACTAAAAATGGTCATCAAAGCACAAGTCAAGAGAACAAAAGAGGAAGGGAAGAAAAAGACCTACAAAAACAAACCCAAAACAATTAATAAAATGGCAAAAGAAACATACATATTGATAATTACCTTAAATATAAATATATTAAATGCTCCAACCAAAAGACACAGACTGGCTGAATGGATACAAAAACAGGAGCTGTAAAAAAGCTGTCTACAAGAGACCCACTTCAGTTCTAGGGACACATACAGACTGAAAATGAGAGAATGGAAAAAGATATTCCACACAGATGGAAATCAAAAGAAAGCTGGAGTAGCAACACTCATATCAGACAAAATAGACTTTAAAATAAAGACTGTTATAAGAGACAAAGAAGGACACTACATATTGATCAAGAGATCCATCCAAGAAGAAGATATAACAATATTAAATATATATGCACCCAAAATAGGAGCACCTCAATACATAAGGAAAATACTAACAGCCATAAAAGGACAAATCGACCATAACACAATAACAGTGGGGACTTTAACACCTCACTTTCATCAATGGACAGATCATCCAGACGGAAAATCAATAAGAAAGCACAGGCCTTAAATGACACATTATACCAGATGCACTTAATTGATATTTATAGAACATTCCATCCAAAAGCAGCAGAATACACATTCTCCTCATGTGCACATGTAACATTCTCCAGGACTGACCACATGCTGGGCCACATAGAGAGCCTCCATAAATTTAAGAAAACTGAAATCATATAAAGCATCTTTTCTAATAAGAACGCTATGAGATTAGAAATAAGTTATAAGAAAAGAACCCTAAAAAACACAAAAACTTGGAGGCTAAACAGCATGCTACTAAACAACCAATGGATCACTGAAGAACTCAAAGAGGAAATTAAACAAAAACCTAGAGACAAATGAAAAGGAAAGCACAATGATCCAAAACCTATGGGATGCAGCAAAAGCAGTTCTAAGAGGGAAGTTTATAGCAAAACAGTCTTACCTCTGGAAACAAGAAAAATCTCAATTACACAACCTAAACCTACACCTAAAGCAACTAGAGTAAGAAGAACAAACAAAACCTAAAGTTAGTGTAAGGAAAGAAATCATAAAGATCAGAGCATAAATATATGAAATAGAGAAAAAGAAAACAATAGCAAAGATCAATGAAACTAAAAGTTTGTTCTTTGAGAAGATAAAGAAAATTGATAAGCCTTTAGCCAGACACATCAAGAAAAAAAGGGAGAGAACTCAAATCAATAAGATTAGAATGGAAAAAGGGGAAGTTACAACTGACACCACAGAAACACAAAGGATCATAAGAGACTATGACAAGCAACTGTGTGCCAATAAAATGGACAATCTGGAAGAAATGGACAAATTCTTAGAAAGGTAAAATCTCCCAAGACTGAACCAGGAAGAAATAGAAAATATGAACAGACCAATCACAAGTACTGAAATTGAAACTGTGATTAAAAAAACTCACAACAAACAAAAGTTGAGGGCCAGATGGCCTCACAGGCAATTTCTATTGAACATTTAGAGAAGAGCTAACACCTATCCTTCTGAAACTGTTCCAAAAAATTGTAAAGGAAAGAAAACTCCAAAACTCATTCTATTAGGCCACCATCACCCTGATACCAAAACCAGGCAAAGATACCACATAAAAGAAAATTACAGATCAATATCACTGATGAACATAGACCCCAAAATCCTCAACAAAATACTAGCAATCCGAATCCACCAATACAGTAAAAGGATCATAGAGCCTGATCAAGTGGGATTTATTTCAGGGATGCAAGGATTCTTCAATATCTGAAAATCAATCAGTGTGATACATCACATCAACAAATTGAAGAATGAAACCATATGTTCATCTCACTAGATGCAGAAAAAGCCTTTGATAAAATTCAACATGCATTTATGATAAAAACTCTCCAGAAAGTGGGCATAGAGAGAACATACCTCAACATAATACAGGCCATATATAACAAACCTAGAGCTAATATCATACTCAAGAATGAAAAGCTGAAAACATTTCCTCTAAGATCAGGAACAAGACAAGGATGTCAACTCTCACCACTTTTATTCAACATAGTTTTGGAATTGCTAGCTATGGCAATCAGAGACGAAAAAGAAATAAAAGGAATCCAAATTGAAAAAGAAGAATTTAAATGATCACTGCTGATGACATGATACTATACATAGAAAATCCTAAAGACACTTCCACTAAACTACTAGAACACATCAATGCATCTGGTGAAGTTGCAGGATACAAAATTAATACAGAGAAATCTCTTGCATTTCTATACACTAATAACACAAGATCAGGAAGAGAAATTAAAAAACAATCCCATTCACCATCACATCAAAAAGAATAAAATAACTAGAAATAAACCTCCCTAAGGAGGCAAGAGACCTGTACTCTGAAAACAATAAGATGCTGATGAAAGAAATTGAAGATGACACAAACAGATGGAAAGATATGCCATGTTCTTGGATTGGAAGAATCAGTATTGTCAAAATGACTATACTCCCCAAGGCAATCTACAGATTCAATTCAATCCCTATCACATTACCAATGGTATTTTTCATAGAACTAGAACAAAAAATCTTAATATTTGTATGGAGACACAAAAGAGTCCAGATAGCAAAAGCAATCTTGAGAAAGAAAAACGGACTCCTTGACTTCAGACTATACTACAAAGCTACAGTCATCAAAACAGTATGGTACTGGCACAAAAATAGAAATATAGATTGATGGAACGGGATAGAAAGCTCAGAAATAAACCCTACACCTTTAGTCAATTAATCTATGACAAAGGAGGCAAGACTATACAATATTGGAAAGATATTCTCTTCAATAAATGGTGCTGGGAGAACTGGACAGCTACATGTAAAAAATTAAATTAGAAAATTCTTCAACATCATACACAAAAATAAACTCAAAATGGATTAAAGGCCTATCTGTGAGACTGAACACTGGAGGAAAACATAGGCAGAACACTCTCGGACATAAATCGCAGCATGTCTTTTTTATCTGTCTCTGAGAGTAATAGAGATAAAAACAAAAATAAACAAATGGGACCTAATTAAACTCAAAAGCTTTTACACAGCAAAGGAAACCATACACAAAAAGACAACCCACAGAATGGGAGAAAATATTTGCAAATGATGTGACCGACAAGGGATTAGTATCCAAAATTTACAAACAGCTCATGTGACTTTATCATCAAATAAACAACCCAATGAAAAAATGGGCAGAAGACCTAAATAGACATTTCTCCAAAGAAGACATACAGATGACCAAGAGGCAGATGAAAAGATGTTCAACATTACTAATTATTAGATAAATGCAAATCAATACTATAATGAGATATTACCTCACAGCCGTCGGAATGGCTATCATCAAAAAATCCACAAACAATAAATGCTGGCGAGGGTGTGGAGAGAAGGGAACCCTTCTACACTCTTTGTGGGAATGTAAATTGGTATAGCCACTGTGGAAAATAGTATGGAGGTTCCTTAAAAAACTAAAAATAAAGCTCCCATATGATCCTGCAATCCCACACCTGGGCATATACCTAGAGAAAAACATGGTCGAAAAGGATACATGCAGTCCAGTGTTCATTGCAGAGTTGTTTCCAATAGCCATGACATGGAAGCCACTTAAATGTCCATCGACAGAGGAATGGATAAAGAAGATGTGATACATATATATAATGGAATATTACTCAGCCATTAAAAAGAATGAAATAATGCCATTTGCAACAACATGGATGGACCTAGAGACTGTCATACTGAATGAAGTAAGTCAGAGAGAGAAAGACAAATATCGTATGATATTGCTTATATGTGGAATCTTTAAAACATGATACAAATGAACTTATTTACAAAAGAGAAACAGACTCACAGACTTAGAGAACGAACTTATGGTCCCCAAGGGGGAAGGATGGGTAGGAGGGATAGTTAGGGAGTTTGGGATTGACATGTACACACTGCTATATTTAAAATGGATAACCAACAAGGACCTACTCTATAGCACAGGGAGCTCTGCTCAGTGTTATGTAACAACCTAAACCCACCAAGGGGGGAAGGGACAGCTGAGTTCCTGCCCCAGGCTCATAGGACTTGCTCCCTTTCCTGACCTCAAGGCACTCTTCTGAATCTGAGAAGGAAGCAGTTGGGGGTACATTGCCCGTGAGCTGGGGTGCATGCTACAGACATCTTCCGCCCCCTGGTCCCTCCCTGAGGTTGCATTCAGAACAGAGCTGAGAGACTACAGAAAGGAAACTCACCCTCAGGTTAATGCCCATGCTGGGAAAGCTCTGGCTGACTCTTCGCGGGGCAGGCATCTCCATCTTCATTTTGCAGCCAGCTCTTCAAGGCTCAAGGACAGCTCCCCGTTCTGCCTGACTGCTGTGGCCCCCACCTGTTGCCCTTTCTCTGACTCTGCACACCCGCAAGCAGCCTGCACTTTCAGAGACCTGCAGTCACCTCTTTTAAAGAGCCTATCTTGTTTGACACTACAGCTTCCAAAACACTTTTAATAATAATAATATCCACCTTGTATTGCTAAAAAAAGAAAGAAAAAGAATAGATACACGTGTATGTGTATCACTTTTCTGTACACCTGAAACTAATACAACATTGTTAATCAACTATATTCCAATATAAAATAAAAAGTTAAAGGAAATAAAAAAAGATCTCTTGCCATTTGCGACAACATGGATGGACCTAGAGGGTATTATGCTAAGTGAAATAAGTCAGACAGAGAAAAACAAATACCATATGATTTCACTTATATGTGGAATCTAAAAATTAAAACAAATGAACAAACAGAACAAAACAGAACAGATTCATAATACAGAAAACAAACAGGTCTTTGCCAGAGGGGAAGTGGTTAGGGGGATGAGTGAAATGCAAGAGAGAGATTAAAGGGATACAAACTTCCAGTTACAAAATAAATGAGTCATTGGGGATGAAATGTACAGCATGGTGAATATAGTCAATAATATTGTATAACTTTGTATGGTGACAGATGGTAACTAGACATATCATGATGATCATTTTGTAATGTATAAAAGCATTGAATCACTATGTGTGCATTTGAACTAACATAGTCTTGTAGGTCACTTATACTTCAATTTAAAAAATATGTAGGGACTTCCCTGGTGGTCCAGGGGTAAAGCATCTGCCTTCCAATACAGGGGACACAGGTTTGATCCCTGGTCAGGGAACTAAGATCCCACATGCCGTGGGACAACTAAGCCCACGTGCGTCTCAACAAGAGAACCCACGTGCTGCAAACTACAGAGCCCACGCACTCTGTACCCCATGTACCACAACTACAGAGCCTACACGCCCTGGAGACCACACGCCACAACTAGAGAGAGAAAACCCACATGCAACAACTAGAGAGAAGCCCACGTGCCTCAACGAAGACCCCACGTGCTGCAACTAAGACCCAATGTAGCCAAAAAAAAAAAATCCTAGAAAAAAATTAAAAAATAAAAACAAATTGAAAATATGTAGACACTGGGAGGAAATGTATCAAAATGATAATGGGTGACATGTTTTACTTTATACTTTTATGTATTTCTAGTTTTCTGCAATGAATATGTATTGCTTGTAAAATTCAAAAGAAAACAATAAATGTCATTAAAAAGGCGAAAAAAGTGTCTTGCCTTAGTAGTGTGAAATAATGAGCCTTAGACTAACACTGTTGTGGTTCAGCCTAATAAATCTTAAAAGCAGGGACTAAGCCTTCCATGAGGTACAATCTAGCAGCAATGCAATATACCTGGCTTGGTCAGGTGAATCCATTAAATATTTCTGTGGAACCTCCAAAACTATAAAAGGAAAAATTATTAAAGATTATGATCACGAACCTCATAGAAATATAAAATGGATGCAGGTTGAAGGTTTTATTTTAATCATTAATTAATAATGAAACCAGTAGAGAATACACACATACACAGTGTGCATGCACACACACATAATTAGCCATGGGGCAATAAACAACTGCATTAAACAGGATAGAATTTGCATTTTCAAGGAAAAGAAATACTTGTATTATTGTGGGTGTTCTATAACTTGAGTTATAATACAGCTCAAAGAGAAGAAAAAGCATAGAATCTCCATAAAACCAGACAAGCCAGAAGGGTGTGCTGGAAAACAGATTATTTTCTACTGAAAACACCCAATAATGTTTTATTTTTTAATAAAAATTTTATATATTTAAGGTGTACAGCATGATGATTATATATATATATACACACATAGTGAAATGATTAATACAGTAAAATTAACATATCATCTCTTCACTTAGTTACCATTTTTTAAATATGATGAAATCACTTAACATCTATTCTGTTAACAAATTTCCAGAACTCAGTACAGTATTATTAACTATAGTCATCATGCTGTAAATTAGATCTGTAGACTTTTTCATCCTATATAACTGCAACTTTGTATGCTTTGACCACATCTCTCCATTTACCTCTCTTCCCTGCTCCAGTAGCATAACTACTGTTATGCTCTCTGTTTCTATGTATTCAGCTTTTTTAGATTCCACATATAAGTGAGATTATGCAGATTTTTTCTTTCTGTGTCTGGTTTATTTCACTTAGCATAATGACCTCTGTGTTCATCCTTGTTATTAAAAATGACAGAATTTCTTTCTTTTTATGGCTGAATAATATTCCATTGCATGTATAAATCACAATGTCTTTAGCCATTCATCCAAAGACTGTCACTTAGATTGTTTCCATTTTGAATATTGGGAATAATGCTGCCACAAACACAGGAGCCCAGATATCTCTTCAAGGTACTGATTTAATTTTCTTTGGGTATGTACCCAGAAGAGGAATTTTTGGATCATATGGTAGCTATATTTTTAATTTTTTGAGGAACATCCGTGTTTTCCATAATGGCTATACCAGTTTACATTGCCACCAACTGTTTACAAGGGTTCCATATTCTCCACATCTTTATCAATACTTATCTTTTGTCTTTTGGTAATAGCCACCCTAATAGGTGTGAGGTGATAATTCATCATGGTTTTGATTTTTTTTTTCCTGATGTTAGTGACCTAGAGCATTTTTTCATATACCTTTATGTCTTCTTTTGAAAAATAAAAATGTTTTTTCAGATTCTTTGCCAATTTTTAAATTGTTTTTTTGTTTTTGCTATTGAGTTGTATGAGTTCCTTATATATTTTTGATATTAATCCCTTATTAGATAGATGGTTTGCATATATTTTCTCCCAATCTCTATGTTACTTTTTTTGTTTTGTTGATTTCTTTCTTTGCTGTGCAGAAGCTTTTTAGTTTAATGTAGTCTGATTTATTTATTTTTGCTTTTGTTGCCTGAGCTTTTGGAGACACCCAATAATCTTTTAGTCCATTTCAAAGTATTTTACAATTTTCCCCTATAGTTCTTTTTTGCAATCTCTGCACCAGAATTTGCACAGCCCCAACCAGTGATTTCTTGTCAAACCTAGAATTGCAAATATAGTTGTTTATCCATAAACAATTTATATCTGGGACCTGATAGGGAACATTTACTTTGTCCTCTATGTCACATGCTTGTTTCTTTTTCTTTTGTTTATTCTCCTGACCAATCTGAGTGTCTGTAACATATGGAAACTTGCTAACTTTCAGAAGGCAGAAAAGTTTCACTTCAGAGCTCTACCCAAAGAATGAATTCAAAATAAAAATATCAAATATGTTTTTTTTCTGTAGGGCATTCTTGTAATATGAGGACTTGGAAAGAGTTTTTGTGAGATCCCACTAGAAAAGTAATGATCCTTGAGGCTCACTTTTATGAAAGAATGAAAAATATATGGAATTTAGATATTTAATATTTTTAAATGTCCAAAGCATTGGGATTATTTATTGAATTTTCCTAATTGTAACAACCATACATTTTAGTAAAAAAAATCCAGTTATTTTGATAAACATAAATTTAATCATGTTTGGTATTTTGGAGACTATACACTTAATAAACGCTTATTGCATTAATTCAACATATATTTACGTAATAGTCACTATTTAACAGGTATTGTACTTTGTGCTGGAGTGAACAAGATAATCTTAACTGAATAAAAACATTTTGTTTACCTCATGAACATTATGTAAGAATAAAACAAATCTCTATTTTCTTTAAGGCACTATATTTTCAGCCTGTATTAAATCAGTTTACCCTAATGCATCCAGGGATAGTGACCAATTTGATAAGCTGAATCAATGAAGGCAGACATTAGTCATCACAAGCCTAGACTGGATATCTGTTGTGTTCACTGAATACAGATGAAATAAGATGCCTTATCTGCTAACAAGAAATTAAGGTCTTGTCTTAGTCCTGCCAATGAAAACCCATAGGAAGCTATTTATTTGTCAATTGAAAGAAAAACACACAACATAAGAGTTGTGAGTTTAAGTTTTATTCAGGGACCTTACTGAGAAGTATAGCCTGGGAAACAGCTGCTCCATAGCTCTGAGGAAACTATTCTGAAGAGGTTGGGGGAGAGGCCAGTTTAATATTTATTTATTTATTTTTGGCTGTGTTAGGTCTTCGCTTGTGCGCGAGGGCTCTCTGTAGTTGCGGCGAGCGGGGGCCACTCCTCATCACGGTGTGTGGGCCTCTCACCATCACGGCCTCTCTTGTTGCGGAGCACAGGCTCCAGACGCGCAGGCTCAGTAATTGTGGCTCACGGGCCCAGTTGCTCCGCGGCATGTGGGATCTTCCCAGACCAGGGCTCGAACCCGTGTCCCCTGCATTGGCAGGCAGATTCTCAACCACTGCACCACCAGGGAAGCCCCGAGGCCAGTTTATATGTGATTTTTGGCTAGGGAATATGTGTAGTCAAGTATATACCTTGGTAAAAGATTACCACTAGTCACACAAAAAAACATACCTCAAGTTAATGATTTTAGTGCTTTTCTATATATAAGATGAAAGAATCTGGTTTTATTAAAATTCTTCCTGAGATATACATCTGACTATCTAAGGGGCTTGCTTGTCCAAAGCACAGACTATCCTATTATCAGATTAATTTCCTCTGAAGCACAGAGTCCTTCATCCTGTTATGGTTTTAATTTCTCTCAGAGTGTACTGTCTGTCAGTGACTACAGCAGGTTACCACTTAATCCTTGCAAAATTGGGTGGTGAGCAAAAAGCTCTTTGTTCTTTGTTTACATATTTACAGAACCATCTATTTCCCCTTCAATATTCATTTAGGATTCTTGGGAGATCTGGAGCAGCCCTGCTTGAGAAAGAGAAAGAATGGAAGTTAGTGGAAAAATTGGAGTTTTGGCAAGATATAAGGAGTCGATAAAAGCAGAGAGTGTTTCTTGCTTATTTAAAAATTGACTGAAAGGTTAGCTTTCTAGCAAATTAAGGAGATAATATAGGTTTGAATTATTTTATTGATTCACCACCTTTGAAAAGTATTCATTGTCCCATTTGTTTACATATTTTCTCATCTAATGCAAAATGACTTATGTTTTCCTTTGTGGAAAACTGATTTTTTTTCTTTTTTTGTTGGAGAAATTCATAGTAACTAATGTATTAATTGCTGTAAGGTTTGGTCTCATTAAGGATTATCTATCTACTATCTCTCTCTCTCTCTCTCTCTCTCTCTCTCTCTCTCTCTACCTATCTATCTACTTACCTACCTATCTATATATCTATCCATTCTCATCTTCAAATAGTGAAGTGAAATAGCAGAGCAGATGGGTATATGCCAGTCATAGGCAAGGTGTTCAATTGAATTCAGGTAGAATTCACTCTGAGCCAACAGTCTTTCCCCTAGACTATACATCTAAGTTCTTGGAACAAGAGGAAGGAAACTTTATTTTTTTTTTCTATTTTCTGTACTATCAAATTACTGTTCCCATTATTAGAGAATGATTAGCAGTTTACTTCAGTTTCTCCATTTAATTAAATGAGAAACAGCAGACATAATATGACCCACAATATTACAGGGAAACTAAACAGCTGCCACTATAATACTCTTTTGTATGCTGAAATGGAACTTCCCTACCCCCTTAAACATTTCCGGAAATAAGGACTCTCTTAAATTAGCAGATAATAGCAGATGCCATCTAATAAAGGCTTGGGTTATCCGGATGAGCCAAACAGATGAGAAAAAAAATGGTTTTAAAACTCTTCCATTTATTATATGCTTCAAATTCTTTAAAAATGGCTCCATATTTCTAAGATGTTTTTCTTGTAATTTATAACCTTGAAATTTATGATAATGTCTTGGAATAGGATGGTTTGAAACCCACTTTGTTAGGACATTTCTTGGCCCGGAGAGAAACAAGCATCTTGTTTCTTCCCTGCTGCTTGAGTAATTGAAGGTCTGAACCCAGCGGGGTCAGTTAGCCGCAAATGAGGCAATTATGACGCATGACTTATCTCAATGTACTTATCTTCCCTGAAATGTCAAAATATCTCAAGAGCATGCAAGCTTTCCAACTTTAAGGTGAAACATGCCTATCATCACAACTTTTCTTTTCCCTCGAGTGAAAAGTATATGTGCAAGTACCAATGATTTTTTTACTACCTTGCAGCAGGATGATAAAATGGGAAAGACATTATCATCCATTCCAAAGCTTAAATTTGATTTTACAATGTTATCTCCTGTTTAGTTCTGAATACTTATTTATAAATGCTTTTTAAAAAGAAAGTATAATTTGAAAATTCTTATTCATATAAGAAAAATATATAATTTTTGGTCATGACTCATTACTTTCCCCAGTGTTCCTTTTTGATATTACTGATCCTATTATCTGAAAGGCTGGGACAAAACTCTAAGGACTTCAGAAATTACCATGCTGAGTTCTATACAGCTATTATTTATTTACTAGAATGAATTTCTCAAACTGCATGTCACAAGAAGCATTCTTTACTTTTCACATTTAAACCTATGGCATTTAATACACAGATTGGGACTGTTAGGGCCAAACTTGACATCTTCATCTAGTAGGAAATGAGAATTACATACTAGAGCCTAATCACATCTCTATGGGATTGAGTTTCTGAAGTGAATGAAGAACTGGGTTATAACAGGTCTTATCTATCAAGCATTATGGAGATATACACTCTGGGAAAAGGGTTACATGGAAAATGCTAGTGCTATAAATAAAATTCTCTTTAAAATTCATTTCACTATACTTTTTCTCTATTGAAATTTTTCCTACTAGTCATGGTGCAGTTTTTAGCAGATGCAGCCAATTAGATTTGAAAATTTTTTGTTGCCGTAAATTTTCTTTTTCATATTTAAAAAATATAACATATATAAATTTAAGGTGCACATTGTGATGATTAAGTACATGTATATATTATAAAATGATTACCACAATAATGTTAGTTAACTCCATCCTTTCACATAATTATGATTTGTGTGTTTGTATGGTGGGTGATAAAATGTAAAATTTACTGTCTTAACAACTTTCAAATATATAATACAGTATTGTTAATTATAGCTAGGAGTTTGTACCCTTTGACCAACATCTCCCCATTTCTCCCCCACCATCCTCTAGCAACCATCATTCCACTCTATTTCAGAGTTGAGATTTTTCATTGATAGATTCCACATATATGTGAGAACACACAGCATTTGGTATTGTCTGTCTGACTTACTTCACTTAGCATAATACACTCAAAGTCCATCCATGCTGTTGCAAATGGCAAAATTTCACTCTTTTTTGTGGGTGAATAATATTCCATTATATATGTAAATATACCACATTTTATTTACTCATTCATCCACTGATGGACATTTAGGTTACTTCCATAGCTTGGCTATTTTAAATAATGCTGCAGTGAACGTAGGGGTACAGATATCTATTTGCGATAGTATTTTCATTTCCTTTGGATATATACCCAAAAGTAGAGTTGCTGGATCATACATTAGTTATCTTTTTAATTTTTTGAGAAATCTCCATACTGTTTTTCATAAATGCTTTACCAACTTAAATTCACCAACAGTGTACAAGGGTTCCCTTTTGTCCACATGCTCACCAACACTTGTGATTACTTGTCTTTTTTTAAAATTTTTCTTTCTTTCTTTCTTTCTTTATTTTTGGGTGTGTTGGGTCTTCGTTTCTGTGTGAAGGCTTTCTCTAGTTGCGGCAAGCGGGGACCACTCCTCATCTCAGTGCGCGGGCCTCTCACTGTCACGGCCTCTTGTTGCAGAGCACAGGCTCCAGACGCGCAGGCTCAGTAGTTGTGGCTCATGGGCCCATTTGCTCCGCAGCATGTGGGATCCTCCCAGACCAGGGCTCGAACCCATGTCCCCTGCATTGGCAGGCAGACTGTCAACCACCATGCCACCAGGGAAGCCCACTTGTCTTTTTGATAATAAACATTCTTACAGGTGTGAGGTTATATCTCATTGAGGTTTTGGTTTGCATTTTCCTGATGATTAGTGATGTCAAGCATCTTTTCATGTACCTGTTGGTCAATTGTATGTCCTCTTTGGAAAAATGATTATTAAAGTCGTTTGCCTATTTTTAAATTGGATTGTTTGTTTTTTGTTATTGAGTTGTATAAATTCCTTATAAGTTTGGATATTAACCCTTTATCAGATAGATGGTTTCCAAATATTTTCTCCCATTATGTAAGTTTCCCTTTCATTTTGCTGATTACTTTTCTTGCTGTGCAGAAAACTTTTAGTTTTGTGTAGTCTCACTTGCTCATTTTCGCTTTTGTTGCTTGTGCTTTTTGTGTCATCCAAAACATCATTGCCAAATCAGTGTCAAGGAGCTTTCCCCCTAGGTTTTCTTCTAGTTTTACAGTATTGGGTCTTTCATTTAAGCCTTTAATCTGTTTTGAGTTAATTTTTGTGAGTGATATAAGATAGGGGTCTAATTCCATCCTTCTGCATATGGTTATCCAGTTTTCCCAACACTATTTACTGAAGAGATTGTCACTTCCCCATTTCATCTTCTTTACTCCCTTGTCAAATATTAGTTGACTGTATATGAGTTGGTTTATTTCTGAGTTCTGCATTCTATTTCATTGATCTGTTTGTCTATTTTTATGTCAGTACCATGCTGTTTTAATTACTATAGTTTTGTAATGACGTTTTAAATCAGTAAGTGTGATGCCTCAGGCTTTGTTCTTCTTTTTCAAATTGCTTTGGCTATTTGGGGTCTTTTGTGGTTCCATACAAATGTTAGGATTTTTTTTTCTTTCTGTGAAATATGTCTTTGGAAATTTGATAGGGAATTCATTGAATCTATAGAAGTATTGAAAGAGAGTATGGCTATTTTTAAAATGTTAATCCTTCTGATCCATGAACATAGGATATCTTTTCATTTATTTGTGTCTTCAATTTCTTAAAATTTTCTGTACAGATCTTTCACTTTCTTGGTTTCACTTTCTTGGACGCTCGAACCCGCGTCCCCTGCATTAGCAGGCAGATTCTCAACCACTGCGCCACCAGGGAAGCCCCTCAAGATATTTTTATTTTCCCTTTTGGTTTCTTATTTGACCCATTGATTGTTCAGGTGTGTGTTTCATTTCTACACATTTTGTGAAATTTTCAGTTTTCTTCCTGTTTTTGATTTCTAGCTTCATGCCATTTCTGTTGGAAAAGATACATTCAATTTTCTTTAATTTTCTAAGGCTTGTTTTGTGACTTAACATATGCTGTATCCTGGGAATGTTCCATTTGCACTTGAGAAGAATATGTATGCTGCTGCTGTTAGGTGGAATATTCTGTATATGTCTGATACAATCATTTGGCCTAAAGTATAGCTCAAGTCTAGTGTTTCCTGATTGATTTTCTTTCTAGATGACCTTTCAATTGTTGAACATGGGGTATTGATTGAAGTCTTCTACTACTATTTTATTATTATCTACTTCTCCATTCAGGTCTTTATTCACTCTTTGTTATATCCTCCTGATACATTGACCCCTTCATCATTATATAATGACTTTGTCTTTTGTTACAGTTTTTGACTTAAAATCTATTTTGCCTAATATTAGTATAGCTACCCATGCTCTCTTTTTTCCATTTTCATGGAATATCTTTTTCCATCCCTTCACTTTGAGCTCATGTGTGTTCTTGAAGATGAATTGGTCTCTTGTTGGCAGCATATAGCTGGGTCTTATTTTTAAACCATTCAGCCACTCTATACTTTTTGATTATAGAATTTAGTTCATTTACATTTCAAGTAATTATTGATAAGTAAGAAATTTACCATCTTATTAATTTTTTTCTGGCTGTTGTGCAGTTGCCTGTTCCTTTCTTAGTCTTTTGTTGTCTTTCTTTATGGACTGATGATTTTCTGTAGTGGCATTCTTTGATTCCCTTCTCTTTTTCTTTCGTGTAAACCTATCTACTGTAGGTTTTTACTTTGTGATTACCATAAGGTTTACATGAACCATCTTATAGATATAACAATCTATTTTATGCTTTCTATAATTTAACTTCAGTCACATACAACTCTATCTTTTACTTCCCTCTCAATAATTTCTTTTCAATGTCATAATTTACCTCTTTTTATACTGTGTATCCATTAACAAATTATTGTAGTTATACTAACTTTTAAACTTATGTCCTTTAAATATTCATACTAGAGTTACATTATTAACACACCAACATATTACAGTGTTAGTATATTCTGAATTTAACTGTATACTTACGTTTACCATTAAGTGTTATATTTTCACATGTTTCGTTGTTACTAATTTCATTTCATTTCATTTCATCTTGGAGAACTCTTTTCAGCCCTTATTGAAAAGCAGGGTTTGTGGTGGTGAACTCCCTCTGCTTTTGTTTGTTTGGGAATATCTTTATCTTTCCTTCATTCCTGAAAGACAACTTTGTAAAGTATTCTTGGTTGGCAGTTTTTTCTTTCAGCACTTTGAATATATCATCCCACTCTCTCCTGGCCTGCAAGGTTTCTGCTGGCTCCTCCACTGATAGCTTTATGGGAGTTCCCTTATATGTGAGAAAAAAAAATTGCTTATTTTAAAATTATCTCTTTATCTTTGATTTTAGACAGTTTTATTAAGATGTGTTTTTGAGAAGATTGTTTTTTAGGTTAAAACTTTGGGGTGACCTCTTAGCTTCATGGTCTTGGGTATCTAAATTTCTCCATAGATTAAGGTAGTTCTCAGACATTATTTCTTTAGATAAGCTTTCTTTTCCTTTTTCCCTATCTTATTCTCCTGGGACTCTAATAATGTGTAGATTACTTATTTTAATAGTTTTCCACAGCTCACATAGCTTTCTTCTCACTTTTTTCATTCTTTTTTTTTTTTTTTTGCTTCTCTGACTGTATGACTTTATATGACCTGTCTCCTACTTTGCTAATTCTTTTTTCCGCTTGGCCAAGACTTTCTATTGAATTTTCAGTGCAGTCATTGTAGTGTTCGACTCTAGAATTTCTGCTTAATTTTTTTAATGGTTTCTATTTCTTTGTTGAACTTATTTTGTTCATGCATTGTTTTTCTAATTTCATTTTGTTGTCTATCTTTGCATTCTTATAGTTTACTGAATTTCTTTAAGAGGATTATTCTGACTTCTTTGACAGTTTAGAGATCTTCATTTATTTAGAGTCAGCCGTTGGAATTTTATTAATTTCCTTTGGCGCTGTCATGTTTCTATGATTTTTCATAATCTTTGTGACCTTGCATTAATGTCCACACATTTGAGGATATAGGCACCTCTTCCAGTATTTACTGGCTTCAGAAGGCAAAGCCCTTCACCAGTCAGTCCATCCAGAGATTCTAGGTGGGCAGTCTGGTGGTGTCTCCAGGCATGTTTGATGTTGGAGTCCTTGGGCAACCTGGTGCTAAGGAGGATTAAAAGCCTTGGACAGCAATATTCAGCTGGGTGCTGAGCCCTGTTACAGGTGCCTTCATGGAGCCTAGAATTGTGGGTGTTGAAAGAGAACCTGAGGACTCAGGAGTGTCCAGGACTGTGGGGACCAGCCAGTCTTGTGATGTGTTAGGAACCTGGGTTTGATGGAGCACTCTGGGAGCCTCTCAGGGACACAGGATCCAGCTGGTGCTGGAGGGAACTGGTAATATGGGTTCACGAGAGCCCACTAGGAGCCTGGTGCCATTGGCAGGCAGAGGGTGACCTGGGGCCTGTGTTTGCAGAACCCCATTGAGAATTTGGAGCCAAGGATGCTGTTTAGAACTGTTTGGTTTCCTTTAGCAAAGGAAACCATAAACAAGACGAAAAGACAACCCTCAGAATGGGAGACAATATTTGCAAATGAATCAATGGACAAAGGATTAATCTCCAAAATATATAAACAGCTCATGCAGCCCAATATTAAAGAAACAAACAACCCAATCCAAAAATGGGCAAAAGACCTAAATAGACATTTCTTCAAAGAAGACATACAGATGTCCAAGAAGCATATGAAAAGCTGCGCAACATCACTAATTATTAGAGAAATGCAAATCAAAACTACAATGAGTTATCACCTCACACCAGTTAGAATGAGCATCATCAGAAAATCTACAAACAACAAATGCTGGAGAGGGTGTGGAGAAAAGGGAACCCTCTTGCCCTGTTGGTGGGAATGTAAATTGATACAGCCACTATGGAGAACAGTATGGAGGTTCCTTAAAAAAACTAAAAATAGAATTACCATATGACCCAGCAATACCACTACTGGTCATATACCCACAGAAAACCATAATTCAAAAAGACGCATGCACCCCAATGTTCATTGCAGCACTATTTACAATAGCCAGGTCATGGAAGCAACATAAATGCCCATCGACAGACAAATGGATAAAGAAGATGTGGTACATATATACAATGGAATATTACTCAGCCATAAAAAGGAACGAAATTGAGTCATTTGTTGAGATGTGGACAGATCTAGAGACTGTCCTACAGAGTGAAGTAAGTCAGAAAGAGAAAAAGAAATATTGTATATTAACACATGTATGTGGAACCTAGAAAAATGGTACAGATGAACTGGTTTACAGGGCAGATGTTGAGACACAGATGTAGAGAACAAACGTATGGACACCAAGGGAGGAAAACACCGGTGGGGTGGGGATGGTGGTGTGCTGAATTGGGCGATTGGGATTGACATGTATACACTGATGTGTATAAAATTGATGACTAATAAGAACCTGCAGTATAAACAAACAAACAAACAAACAAACAATAAAAACAACTAATACTAAACTCTCTTTGGGTTATTTGTATGGAAATATGTTAATATAAATGTTTCAGACATTACATGAAATTTCTAAAAATCTTATATATTCTGGTATAATGTTATAAGTCATAATTCTAGTTATTACTTTAAAATGTGTATCTCAGAAATAACTAAATTTCCTTGTCAATTGCATTATTATGAACTTTCATCAAATCTTTAACCATGGTCATTTTTAAGTCCTTTGTCATTTGCAGACAGTTCTGGGTGTACTCTGATGCTTTTGCAAATATATTCCTATAAAAGGGTATCATCTTCAAGGAATTCATGGAAAAGACTGACAAGTACAGGTTTCTGGTAACTGACTATACTGTTGACCTGAATGAATATGCGTTTTCAGAACTCTAATGGAAAATTGATGAATTCATAAAAGTGCTAATAAAAGATCAAGATAAAAAAAATTAATTACATGGGACTGAGTGAACTGATGAGGATGATTATAATTTTTGTGACTTTCTGTTTGAATAAAAAAATAAAATTAAATTAAAAAAAATTAAAAAGAACTGTTTGAGCTGCCTGGAGTCACTGGAGCTAGCAGGCACTGGGTTGAGAAGTCAGAGGTGGCCTGTATTTGTAGGATCCAGCAGGGAGCCACTTAAAGTTGTGTGAGTCAGCCTGGTGCTGGGCAGGCTGACTCTGGGGTCTGTGGTGAAGTAGGACACTCACTCTACTCTCTTTCTGCCACAGGAATGTTTCTCTCTCCACACTGGGTTGCCTGGGTTTGGAGGAGTAATTGTGGTAGTTTGAATCTATCTTTTCTACTCTCCCCAATGAGTCCTTTCTTATTTCTGTGCTTTACCCAAGTGCTGTACTCTTTCACCTGAAATACTTGGCTTATGTTAAGGCATTTTCAAGCACAGATAGTAGTTCAGATTGATGTTTTTGGGGGGATGAGTGGTAGAAGTTCCTATGCTGTCATTTTTCTCTTATTCATTTTTGAAGAATTGTTTTGATGGATATAGAATACTTGGTTGACAGTTATTTTCTTTCAGCACTGTTAATATGCTATCCCAGTTCCTTCTGGCCTCCATGGTTTCTGATGATAAATCAGCCTTTTAATCTTATAGAAGATCTTATGGATGTGATGAGTCACCTGTCTCTTGCTGTTTTCAGGATTTTCTTTGTCTTTCAACAGTTTGATTATGGATTATGGTATATCTGAGTTTGGATTTCTTTGAATTTATTCTACTGGAGTTCACTGAGCACCCTGGATGTGTACATTAATGTATTTCATCCAAATGAAGAAGTTTTTTTGCCATTATTTTTTCAAATATTTTTTCCTCCTTTTTCTCTCTCCTCTTTCTGAACTCTCATTATGTGCATTTTGGTATGCTTGATGGTGTCCCACAGGTTTCTTAGGTTCTGTTTATTTTTCTTTAATTTTATTTCTTTTCTTCAGATAAGATATCTCAATTAACCTACCTTTGAGTTTCCTGATTCTTTCTTCCCCTTGCTCAAATATGCTATTAAGCCTCTTAATAAAATTTTAATTTCAATAATTCTATGTTTTAACTCCAGAATTTCTATTTGGTTCCTTTTTAAAATTTTCTTTCTTTATTAATATTCTCTGTTTTTTGACACATTGTTCTCCTACTAACTTTTATTTCTTCAGACATGACTTCTTTTTCGTTTTTTGAACATGTTTAAAATAGCTGATTAAAGTCTTTTTTTAGTAAGCCCAATGTTTATGCTTCCTCAGGGACATTTTCTATTGATTGCTTTTTTTCTTGTGTATGGGCTATACTTTTTAATTTGTTTGCATGTCTAGTATTGTTTTTATTGAAAACCAGACATTTATTTTTTTAATTTTTTAAAAAGAGTTTTATTGAGATGTAATTAATATGCCACACAATTCTCCCATTTAAAGCATACAACTCACTGGCTTTTGGTGTATTCACAGAGCTGTGCCTCCATCACCATAATCAACTTTAGAACATGTCCATCATCCCAGAAAGAAACCCTGTACTTCTTAGCTGCCATCCCCCACCTCCTCCATCCCTCCCAACCTTAGACAACCACTAGTCTACGTTCTGTTTCTATACATTTGCCTAACAATGGGGGTTTTGCTCACCGAAATTCTTGGGTCCTCCATCACTTGGGTCACTCCTGGGTGCTGATTCCCTGGCACATCCGGCCTGCCCAGAGTGCAGGCTCACAGGCTGAGCCCACCCAGAGAACACAAAACACCCTGAGGCAGAGAGGCCTGGAAGCTGAATACATCAGTGTGTGTGTGTGTGTGTGTGTGTGTGTGTTGGGGGGTGTTTCAGGGCTGTGGGCCAGATTCTGACAATATCTGCTTATCATGCTGCTTCTCTATGCTGCCCATGGTCCTCTTCCCATCCAAGTATCTTCTTTGCTTCCCTCCATTAAATGGCACCTCTTTCTTCCAAGATCCAGGACCACTATTGTGAAAAGTCTCTCCTCCTCATCCTCACCTCATTTACTGCATCCTCTTCCTGGATGGGAGGGACTGTGGCTTTAGAAATGATGGTCAGGGCATGTGTTTCTGCTCTGAGACCTAAAGATGGAGATTGGACAGCTGAACAGAGTTCTGGTGGAGAGCATCCACAGGCAAATGGGGGAAGCAGAAATAGGCTTGGAGTTTGCATGGATAAGTTAGCAAGCCTGAGGGCCTGGAGTGGGACTCCTGAGGGTAAAGGCCATGATGAAGTGGGGAGAGAGGGTGAGAGCAAAATCCTGCATGCAGGCTCTTGGTGACCTTGATAAGGAAAACCAGACATTTTAAATAATATAGTATGACACTTCTGGAAATCACATTCTCCTCTCACCCTAGTGTTGGTTGTTTTTGTTGACTTTGCTTTGGTTGTTTGCTTGTTTGGTGAATTTTCTGAACTAATTTTGTAAAGTCCATATTCTTTGTCATGTGTGGTCACTTATGTCTCTCTCCAATTAATTTGCTGGTCACCTAATGATTTAACAGAGATTTTCTTAAATATCTGTAACCAATATGTCTCCCAATCTTTGCTAAGAGACCTATGTTCATGTTGGGACACACTTTGAACACTCAGCTAGGCATTTTACCACTTTGCTTTAGCCTTCACTTCCTGCTAGCTCAAAGCCTCAAGGTTAGCCACTAATGAGGCTTAGTGCCTGCTTAGGTCTTTGCTGAACATCCTGCATAGCAATAGGTGAGTACATGACCATTTAGATTTCCAAGAATATGTTTGAGCTTTTCAAAACCCCATATATATCTCTAATTTCTCAGCTTTTCATTCTAAGGAGTTTGATTAGCTAAATGTTTGCCTCAAGTTTTAATCATCATCCTAGTTACTCACAATGCTCAACAATTGCTTCTGATTGTTTTTGATGTGCTCCCAGAGAAAAGACAATTCACACTGAGTGAGCTCTGAGGCCAAGTAAAGACAATCTTGCAAGTGAGGTCTTCCAGGGTAATCCAGCCGTTTCAAATAAAAATAATTCTCTTGGAATGGGGCTCTGCAAGAGTTACAACCTCATTCTGCTCCCTTCAATGCCAGGCTGCTTGCTGGTTTTCGCTGTGACTATGGGCTTTTGGTATTCAAGCGTATCTTGTTGCTGTCAAAGGAGTGATGGGATTAGGACAAGTTAACCTGCCACAGATCCCATTGTTCTTATCAGGATTCAGCTATATTTCTTGAACATAGGCTTCCCAGATTGGTGTAAGCCTTTGCTTAATTACTAGAGTTGTGAGTAAATTTATTCTGACAATTTTTGCCAGTATTCTCATTGTTTTTATAGAGGAGTGGGTTTTCAGAGGTCTTCACCCTGCCATTTTTGCTGATGTTTTTTGTTACCTGAAATTTGTACTTTTAATTTTTCTATTTTAAATTGAAACATTAAGGACTCACAATTGTGAGGCCAAAAAAGGTAATTTTTAAAAGTGACTTTTATTAAAAAACTTACTGTAAAAATGAGTCTTTTCTTTGACAATGTAACTTTCTTCAAGGAGTAACAACAATACAGTGTAGTAAAAATAGCCTGGTCAAATGGAAATGTATGCATATTTTCATAGACATCAGGAGAGCCCCATTAATTTTTATTTCTTTTAATCTTATATTTATATACTACCATGATGTAAAATTAGACCTAACAAAATTAGACTTTTCATCAACAAAAAATTGTTTTGCATGACTTGACTACTCCTTGCCTGTATTAAGTTACATTACACAAAATACCCTTATTTATTAGATTCAAAAATAAAGAAGAAATATGACACCTAAATAAAATTTCGCATAACAAGCATTGGTTATTTATTGTTTCATCAACATTTAAATAACTGGAATCACACACAAAAAAGAGAAAGATGATTTGGTGAACGTGACAGGTACAAAGTATTATCTCTCTTGTAAATGGGACTAAAAGGAACTGAAATGCAAGGCGCAATATTAAAAGTGTGAATTATGATAGTTTTATATTTTTTGAAAAGCAATGTCTATCAAGATACTGCTAGTTTCCTGGCACTAGTGACTTCTACTATTTCAAATTCTCAGAATACTTATCAGAGCAATTAGCTACTATGTGCCAACAATGAAGGCTCTGTGTTTAGATGACTCATCTCCTGTTTTAATTGTTCTAGTTAATTTCCTATTTATCATCCTGCTTTCTTTACTGAGTATTCTCAGTGTGATTTATTTCTTCTCATCACATATGCCCTAGGTCCTAAGGCCCAGTTAGTAACTTAACTTTGAGCTTATCTCCACATAAATTTTTTTAACATCTTTATTGGAGTATAATTTCTTTACAACGGTGTGTTAGTTTCTGCTTTATAACAAACTGAATCAGCTATACATATACATGTATTCCCATATCTCCTCCCTCTTGCATCTCCCTCCAACCCTCCTTATCCCACCCCTCTAGGTGGTCACAAAACACCGAGCTGATCTCCTTGTGCTATGCAGCTGCTTCCCACTAGCTAGCTATTTTTCATTTGGTAGTGTATATATGTCCATGCCACTCTCTCACTTCATCACAGCTTACCGTTCCCACTCCCCGTGTCCTCAAGTCCATTCTCTACATCTGTGTCTTTATTCCTGTACTGCTCCTATGTTCTTCAGAACCATTTTTTTTTTTAGATTCCATATATATGTGTTAGCATACTGTATTTGTTTTTCTCTTTCTGACTTACTTCACTCTGTATGACAGACTCTAGGTCCATCCACCTCACTACAAATAACTCAATTTTGTTTCTTTTTATGGCTGAGTAATATTCCATTGTCTATGTGTGCCACACCTTCTTTATCCATTCATCTCTTGACAGACACTTAGGTTGCTACCATGTCCTGGCTATTGTAAATAGAGCACCAATGAACATTGTGATCCACATAAAATTAATATGATGATATTATTTACTATCCAGAGCAGGCAGCTCCAGGTATTTTCCATTTGTCCTTATAACACTTGAGTGAGAAGGAGTTTATATGAAGTGTTCTTGTCTAACAGGGGTTCTGTGTATGACAGGAATGTGGCAGTGTGTATTAAAAAATAAGTGGTAGGTGAAGAATCTATGGTAACTGCTTCATCCAAATAGGTTCTCAGCTCTCAGTAGATAGGTTTATTTTCACCTTTCTCTCGATACCCCTGTATCTACTACAATTTTACCAAGGCAAAGAGAAATTAAATTGTATTTTTTAAGGATACATTGTGGAGAATGTTTTTGCAGTTCTGATAGAAATATTACTTAATCCATTCTTAACCCAGGAAAAAATATTAAAAATACAATGAATACAGAATATTTCTCTAATTTGAACCAGCATGGAAGTATAAAATAAATTGTTTCTTTTAAGTAATGATCTTATTAGTTTCAACTGCATATTATTCCTAGAACTGGGCTAACAGTGTTACAAATTTCAGATTCTCAAGATATTTGCCTTAATGAAGTGTTTATTATAATTGTTGTATCAGGTATTTGTATGTATATTAGTACTTGTAAAATGGTATACATTTAAAATAGTTAATGCTCATCTTAAACACATTCAGAAAACTACATCTGACTCTTATTAATCATGTAGAGTGTTCCACTTACCATGTTATTACTGGAAATGGAGTTAAGTAAAAATGATCCTTACTCTCTAAGCACTCTCAATCTACTGTGAAAGACTAAAAAAATGAAAAGTAAGGGGTGCTACTAAAGCTCAGAAGAGAGGCATGTAACCCAGGCATAGAGGACATTTAACCCAGAGAAATACCTGGAGTTGCCTGCTCTGGATACTAAATAAGATTATTATACGAACTCTTATAAAGAGATAAGCTCAAAATTCGTTATATTCTAGTCAAAAGGAACAATATGTGCAAACGCCCAGAGATCTAAGAGAACATGGCCCATTCAGGAAGTACAAATAGTTCAGTATGGTCGGAGCATAGATGGAGGGAAGGTTGATGCCTAAAGGCAGACATATGTGTGGGGTATATGTAGGGCAGTGGTAGAGGATGTGTCTGACCAGGTAGGCAGTACCTAGGAGATAATGAAGGGTTTTGTATATCATATTAAGGAATAACGATTCATACTGAAATTGATGTAGAGGTATTGAAATGTCTTAAGCAAGGGAGTATTCTAATCAGACCTGAGTTTTAGAATGAGTGTAATACAGTTATTCCAGAGTAATTTGTTATAGAAACCCAAGCTAAGACAGAAATTGGTACCAAGAAGTAGAGTGCTGCAGTAACAAATACCTAAAAATTTGAAAGTGGCTTTGGAGCTACGGAACAGGTAGAGGCTGGAGGAATTTTAAGGTGCATGTTAGAAAAAACTGATATTGCAATGAAGCGACTGCTAAAGGTGATAGTGGTGAGGACTCAGAAAGAGGCAAGCTGGAAAGAAAGCTTACATTTTCTTAGAAAATGCATAAATCATCAGGAAAAGAATACTGCTAAAAATATGGATGGTAGAGGCCATTCTGATGAAGTCTCAGAAAGAAATGAAGAACCTGATGGAAACTGGAGTAAAGGTGGCCCTTGTTATAAAGTAGCAAAGAATTTGGTTGAATTGCATTTGTGTTCTAACGTTTTGTGGAAGGTAGAACTTGTGAGTGATGAAATTGGATGTTTAACTGAAGAGGTTTCTAAGCATAATGTTGA
Source organism: Balaenoptera acutorostrata (assembly GCF_949987535.1). NCBI lineage: Eukaryota > Metazoa > Chordata > Mammalia > Artiodactyla > Balaenopteridae > Balaenoptera > Balaenoptera acutorostrata. Next base: position 76,311,884 of record NC_080085.1, read on the forward strand.
AGAAGTGGCTTGGTTCCTCTTGGCTGCTACAGTAAAATGCAAAAAGACGAACAAGTTGAAGGCAGAATTGTTAAGCAGAAAGGAAGCGGAACTTAAAGATTAGGAAAATCTGAGCCTGTCCATATTAAAAAAAATGATAAAAACATGTTTGGAAGAGAACACTAATGATGTGTGATCAACTGATAAGAATTTTAGCGCAAGTGTGAACCACAGAACTAATTAGCTCTCCCAGTAGGAACATGTCAGTTTCAGCTAAAGGGGACAGAGAAAGCAGGATGAAATGAAGGAAAGCTGTGAAATTTCTTGGATTTTACAGGATGAGATCATAGAGCCATTTAAGTGTTTAAGTGGGCTGTTGAGACAGGGAAAGAATGATCCTGAAGGCAATTCAGAGATTATCAAGGCTGCCGTCCTAGTTTTTAAAAGAGGGCGTTGGTAACATTTTGGTTTCAACAGGCCGAATAGCCTCTGCCCAAAGCCTTGGGAAGAGGACCACACAGAGCTATGGTAATGGGGTTGCTCCAAGTCTGGGAGGCATAAACCCTACCTGGCAGAGCTGCAGGGGAAGAACTGCCACCTCAGTGGGTCCAGAAAGTGAGACCTCCACCCCAGTGGGTCTGAAAGACAGAGCATAGAGCCAAAGCCAATCCTCTTCGATCTCATAAAGTTTGCCTTGCTAGGTTTTGGACTTGCTTGGGACCTATCACCCCTTTTATCTTTCCAAATTATCCCATTTGGAATGGGAAAATCTAGCCTATGCTTGTCCCACCATATATTTTGGAAGCACATAACTTGTTTGGTTTCACAGGTTCATAGCTGGTGAGGAATTTTGCCTCAGTATTAATTGTACCTCTCAAGTCTCACCCATACCTGATTTAGATGATATTTAGGTGAGACTTTGGGCTTTAGACTTGAGAGTTGATAATGGATGAGTTAATACTTTGCGGGCTGTTGGGATAAAGTGAATATATTTTGTATGTGAAAAGCACGTAAATTTTTAGAGACTATGGATGGAATGCTGTGGACTGAATATTTGTACCCCCCCCCCAGTTCATACGTTGAAGCCTTAATCCTCAATGTGATGGCATTTGGAGGTGTAGCCTTTGGGAGGTAATTAGTTATGAAGGTAGAGCCCTCATGAATGGGATTAGTACCTTTATAAGAAGAGACATGAGAGAAATGATCTATCTCTCCACTATGTGAGGATACAGCAAGAAGCTGGCTGTTTGCAGACCAGGAACACAAAATCTGTTGGAACCTTAATCTTGGACTTTACAGACTCAAGAACTGTGAGAAATAAATGTTTGTTGATTAAGCCACCAAGTCTATGGTAATTTGTTATAGCAGCCCAGACCGACTAAGACAAATAGTGAACCCACCCATGTGTAGCTCATTTTGCTCATCTTTCTAAAAATTTCCTGCTTAGATCCTTCATGGTTTCACATTTTCTTCAGCACAAAACACAATTCCTAACCCAGACTGTGGGTGGTAGGGTAATCAAGGAAGGCTTCTGAGAGGAGATATTGCCTGAGCTGAGTCATGTAAGAAACAGAGGAGCTATTTGTGCTAAGAAGGATGTTTTGACATAGAAGAAGCAGCACGGGCAAAGGTCCAGAAATATAAGGAAGCAAAACACAGAGAAATGTATGATGGGAGTATAGACTGGTGAAGAACATGGCAAAAAGTGAACATGGGGTGCATGTGGGAGAGTTGTGGGGTCTGGAGAAATTGGTACATGTTTCAGAGATTTTTAGAAGATAATATTGACAAGACTTTGTGTCTGACTTGATGAGTAGGACTCACAGGGATGAAGAGGAAGAGATTGAGATGATTTTGATTCTTCTGTTTTGGGCCACTGGATGGATGGTGGTGGCATTCACAGAGACCACAAGAAGGCAAATGAGCAGATTTTAGGTAGAAGATACTGAGTTCAGTTAGGGGTATATTGAGTTTGAGGTGTTCAAGTAGAGATTTCCAGTGAGCCTAGGGCTCAAGGAACTATCCTAGGGCAAAATTTCTTAGACTATTAAAACACTTCAAACCGTATTTTGATACTACAAACATAAGTTTACATAAATTTTAGCTTAGAGCTTACCTAGTCTATTAAATGTTTTAGCAGTAGCAGCCCATTTGGTAATCATTCACTCTATTCTATACAGTATACATTAACTAGAAACTACTTTTTAATCTGTGACTTCAGAGGTTTAGATTTTATAAACTAGCTTTTGACATTTATATTTATACTTACTTATGCATACTCCATTAGACTGTAGAGGAGAAGAGAGTAGTTGACAAAGAGAAAGTAAAGATATTTGTTTTTATTAATTCAATTTGCTTGAAACTGCATTTTTAATAAGCATAGTAGAGTAGTAGTAGAGTCTGGAAGCTGAATTTTTTTTTTAAGATTTATTATTTATTTATTTATTTAATTTATTTTTGGCTGGGTTGGGTCTTCAGTTGAGGCACATGGGATCTTCGTTGAGGCATGCAGGATCTTTCATTGCAGCGCACAAGATTCTCTCTAGTAGTGGTGTGCGGATTTTCTCTCTCTAGTTGAGGCACGTGAGCTCAGTAGTTGTGGTACACAGGCTTAGTTGCCCAGTGGCATGTGGTATCTTAGTTCCCTGACCAGGGCTCGAACCCACGTCCCCTGCATTGTAAGGTGGATTCCTTACCATTGGACCATGAGGGAAGTCCCTGGAAGCTGAAATTTATTAGAATAATTTCAAGAATAGACTAGAAGTTTGAAGATGCATGTACTCTATTTTACTTGCATTTTATTTATCATTTCCTTTAAGGAGAAAGAAACTAAAATAAAAATTTATAGAGTTGTTGTACTAATGAGGTGGCACTATCATGATTAGGATCATAACAGTAATGATGTCTTTCTTTTCATCACATTTATATCTGCTTCTTACCAAATAATTCTGTTAATATTGTAATTGTTAGAAATAGCTCATTCTAAAACTTTATTTAGCCTCATAAATATTTGACATTAGGGAATCTTCCATTACAGAGACTTTTACAAATAATGCAGGTGGCTAAATATCAGGGTTTACTTAACTAGCCATTGCAAGAGAGGGGAGAGTTGACACAAGATCATCCCAGTGACAGCTTTGGAGGTTGATGAATACCAATGGATATCATTAAAATTTTCTCCCTAACTTGCTTTTCATCATAATAAATGCACTATGGAAAAAATGCTGCAATTGTATAGGCCTTATTTCCTCTAAATCATATCTTGTAAAATGCTTTAAAATATATCCATCTTTTATGGAATGGATGGCTGCTCTTCAAAATAAAATATGCATTATAGAGGCAGACAGGAAAGGGAAGAATTTTCTCAGAAATTTAAACTTATGAAAGCCTGGATTTGTGATAACTATGCATTCTGTGCTCCTGAAACAATAGCATCCATCTGTAATTGTCAATATCAAAGGCAACAAAGCAAGAGGTAATCTGAAAAAAAAAAAAAAGGCTTGAGAAAAGGAAGAGAAAGTCTGCTAGTACCCACTTAACAGATATTTGTAGCTAAGGGAAACTCATGTGAGGCACTTTGAAATGAAAGAAATCCCATTTTGTGGGTTTTAATGTCCTCTGCTGGTTTCTTGTGTGTAGTAAATGAATGTGCCCACTGGTATGGAACCTAATGCGCTTGTTAGCAGGCTCATATTGCTTATTTGTGCCCAGGGCCACAAAGAATTCAAATTGAAATGAGTGAGAAAGTCATGTAGATCAGACTTTCCTTTTTACTTTCATTTTGTTTAGTTTATTCATTCATAAAGTCCCTTATTTATTGATTGCCTACTATTGACTTCTGTGTTAGGTAAAGGTAGCCAGCAGGTACTGAGACAGTTAGTTACATAAATGAACTGGACAGTTCCTGCCCTGGGAGGAACTCAGTCTAATACTGGAGTAGCTCATTTAAATAAATAAATGCACAGTGTAAAGAGTTCTCTAACAGATGTCTAAACAAAAATAAAAAGAAGCACAGAAGACAGAGCAATTAGCTTCAAGGGAAAGTGGAAGAAGAGTGGCATAGGAAGAATAAATAATCTCCAGATCAATGTAATGTGTTTGCATCCTCTCTCCCTATGCTTTGCTTGCCATCATACTAGAATTTTCAAAAATTAGCATTTCTATTGCTCTTAGGGACTAGCAACTGGAGTTCATGTTCCTATCTGCACTCCCTTTACATCACCCCTATGAAGTATGCATAGTGGGTTTGACAAGATATATTTGCCAGGAGAAAAAGATATTTAATTTATTATGTCTATGAGAAAAGTATATTTTCTTCCTGTAACTCATATTATGAAAGATCTGCCTCATTTCTGAGTGTGGTATTATGTCTTTAGGCCATATTTTCTGCCAGAAGTATCTATTTCCCCTTTTGTGAACATAAAAGTTGATTATAAATGTATTCAATTTAGAAATTTGTAGTTGGGTTATTTTTTCAGGATCAGAAATTTTCAGTTAAGTGAATTCAGCTATGCAAGGAGCCACAGGCAGACAGGAATGATTCTTGTTCAGGTACTGTTGTGTTTACCTGGCCTGCCAAATCTGGACTACAGATGTTGCTTGAGTTTATCTGTTTTCAATTTTTAACTTAACAACTTATGAAGAGGTCCTATGAAATCACCAATTAGTTGAAAGAAACCAAATGCTTGCACAAAAATATTTAAAAGATGAATAGTTCCATGATTGAATCTATAATTACAAAAAACACTGAAAAGTTAAAGTGTTTTTCTTTTTAAATTGGTGCCAAAATTCATTTAGTGGTGGACATGATCTGAACTGATTTATGATTGTTTATTATCTTTATTATACACCTAATGTAAATATTTATATACTTCATGACAGAAATATTTATCGATTTGATTATGGGATGCTGTTCCAGATAGTGATGGGAGTGTTAATATATGGAATATATGTCCCATTACATTTTTAAAATATGAAGTGTACTGATTTCTGAAGAACATCTAAACCTAAGGAATTGAAAAAATATAATAACATTTGTATACCTAAGGTGATTCCTAATCTTTAGCTCAAAAGTATACTTCTGTACGAGATCATTAAACAGTACTTCTCTTATGCAACTGGTAAGATTCTACTCGTCCTTAGGAATTCACCTTAGATGTGACCTCCTCTGTGAAGCCTTTTCTTACTCTCATAGTTAATAATTACTTCCTCAATACTTGATTTATATGTCTAAAATACTTATTATATTGTATAGATGTTATTTCTTTGCAAGATGTCTCTACAATTAGACTATGAGTTCTCAAAGGGCACTACTTTTTTCTGTCACTGTGTTTAGTAGAGTATTTGTCACTGACTAGATTTTCAGTAAATTTTGAATAACCTTCTCGTAGATGGCATACAATTTAAAAATAATTTAAAAACTTGATATTTGCCTAGGGATTTCTTGATAGCAACCAATCATCTTATTCATTCATTTATTATTGTGGAGCATGTGCTATGTGTATAGAAAGCTGATATTTGCTATGAAAGAAATAAAATGAAGTTTAAATTTATTTCTTATTGTTCAAGATCTCACAATGTCATTAGCTATCAATAAATCCACATGCAAATGTAATAGGTTATCTGTTCTGTTTAAGGGCTAAAAGAATGCACAGACATTAAATGCTAAAGGAGATCAGAAAAGATATAGAATTATAGGGTAGAGCTTGCATAATCCACATGGGCCAGATATATGCATAGACCTTAGTAGAAGATGAAATCTACTGGAAATGGGCAAGGCTAAAGTAACTAACTGGATATAGGACCAAGCCTCATAAAAGAAAAATGGCAACATCAGTCAAAATGCCTAAAAGGTCATAGTAGAATCATAATCCTGCTTGGTGGGCACTCAAGAATTCAATATGGTGGGTCAGCCATGGTCAAAGGAATCTCTAGCTCATAATTTTTTCACAAGGTATGGCCAATTGACCTACATGTATCAAAATCACTAGTTGAGTTTATTTAAACTGCAGAGGCTTAGGCCCAATTTCAGACCTTTGAATTAGAATCCTTAGGAAATTAGAATTTGCTTGTAGTTTTATTTGCTTGTGTATTAGTTTTCTATTGTTACATAACAAGTTACCTCAAAAATAGCACCTTAAAACATCATTCATTTATTATCTCACATTTTCCATAGGTCAGAAGTCTGGGCATGGCCTGGCTGGAAAATGTTAAATGAGGCTGCTCTCTCATCTGTGGCTCAAGGTCCTCTTCTAAATTCATTCAAGTTGTGGACAGAACTCAGTTTCTTATGGTTGTAAGACTGAGATTCTCATTCTCTTGCTGGCTGTTGACCAGGGGCAACTCTCAGCTCCCAGAGGTTGCTCCAAGTCCTTGCTGTTGGGGTCCTTTCATCTTCAAGTCAGCAACAGCACATTAAATTCTTCTGGTGCTTTGAATCTCTGGTTTCCTCTTCTACAACCAGCCAGCTACAAATTTCAGCTTTTTTTTTTTTAATGAAAAATATAAAAGCAATTTATTCACGAAAAGAGAAATAAGCCTCACAGGGTCTTCTAGTTTATCTACTTGTATGCCTTTAAAAAAATACATATACAGATTTCTAACAGAATATTAATAGAGTATAATTAATAGTAGATATTAACAGAGTTAATTAACAGCATCGTAATATAGACTTTGATTTATGATATATCAACATTGGTTTAAAAAATCACCTATGTCAACAAAGTGAAGAAACCAGAACAAGTTGTATCAACATTAAAAATCATAACAGAAAAATATAACATTTTTTTGTTTATTGACTTACTCCATTTCACAGAACTACCAAAATATCAATGATCTCAAAATATGTAAATGCAATTAAAATATCTAGTAAAATATCCAGCATTTTATCCAGTAAAGGTCAGAGTAGGGAAGTAACTGAGGTCAGGATATTTATTTTCCCATTTCTCTGCTCACTGATTTGCAGTGGGTTGACTGTCTCCCTATACAGAAGTCATAGTTCCATTAACAGAACCCTCATACGATCTATACCATCTTTATGTTTTGGAAACTGATCTTTTAAAACTTTCTGCTTTTAAAGCGTTTATATGATTAAGACAGGCCCCCCAGATGTTCTCTGTATTTTAAGGTCAACTGATTTACGACTTTATTCACAACTTCAAAATCCCTTCACTGTAGTACCTATATTAGTCTTTATTTGAATACCACGGACCAGGAGTCTTGTGGAGAGCATCTCAGAATTTTGCTTCCCACAGTTTGTTTTTAAAGTAATACATACATATGACAAAGACATTCAAAAAGTATAGAAGGGAATGTACTGTGAAAAGTAAATCTCCCTCCCATACCTGATCCTGAGTTTCCCAGCTCTCTTCTCCATAGTCATCTGTTGAGATCAGTTTCTTCTGAGTCATTCCAGATCTAGTCTTGTCAAAAATCCTGTGTTTTTTTTCTCTACACTCATTAAAGTGTACTATACATATTATTATGCACTTAGATTTTTTTCCACTTGACAATGTATCTTGAAGGTCTTTAAACATCAGTACATCTAGACCCACTTTATTCTTTATACTGGTCATGTATGCACATTTTGTGAAATGTTCTTCTAACCAGACTCCTCCCCCACTCACCCATGGCTCACTTTCTCACTTCATTCAGCTCACTGTTTAATTTCAACTTTTTGAGAGTCTTTTTCTGATCACCCAATATCAAGTAGTTACACTCTCATCATAGCACACTGTTTAATTGTCCTCAACCTTTATTATTTGAAATAATCTTGTTCATTTATCTGTTTACTTGTTTTTGTCTATTTTCCCACCATACAAATAGAAGGTAACCTTAATGAGAACAGAGATGTCATCTATCACTGCTTTATCGTTAGCTCCTGAAATAGTGTTTGGCACATGGCAGATGTGTTATAATTCTTTGCTAAGTATGTAATTCCATTATATTAATTCCATATTTCATTCAGCTAATAATTCGTTTAGTTTGTTCGCTACTATAATGCTGAAATGAAAATCAGTGTTCATTGTTCCTGTATTTGTGAATGTAGCTGTAAGATATATTTGTAGAAGTGTAATTATTAGGTAAAATTATATATGCACTTATTATTTTGATAAGTATTCCCAAATTACCCAGCATAAAGTGTTTTTTTTTGTTTTATTTTTAAACTTTGGGTTTATTTATTTATTTATTTATGGCTGTGTTGGGTCTTCATTTCTGTGCAAGGGCTTTCTCTAGTTGTGGAAAGTGGGGGCCACTCTTCATCGCGGTGCGTGGGCCTCTCATTATCGCGGCCTCTCTTGTTGCAGAGCACAGGCTCCAGACGCGCAGGCTCAGTAATTGTGGCTCACAGTCCTAGTTGCTCCGCAGCATGTGGGATCTTCGCAGACCAGGGCTCGAACCCGTGTCCCCTGCATTGGCAGGCAGATTCTCAACCACTGCACCACCAGGGAAGCCCAAGTTTTTTTTTAATTAATGTGGACTCCCAATAAAAATGTAAGAGAAATATGTATTTCCTTCAAATCTTGCACAACAAAATTTATTGTCAAACTTTCAAAAGTTTATTTTCATGTTTATTGTTAAAATTAGGAGTGATACTGAATACTTTTTATGTTTATAGCAATTTTTTAGTTTATTGTTACTGTTATTTATCCATGTCATTTTCTATTTTCCTATTGAGATTTTTGGGTTTTTCCCCTATTTTATTGATTTCTAAGGGCTATTGGTGCATAAAGGAAATGAACTTTTTGCCTGTCATATGTGTTGTTAATATTTCCCCCAGTTTGACTTTTATATTTTGACTTGCTTTATGATATAATTTGCTATATATTATTTTTTATAAAATTCATGTAGCAAACTACATGAATCATTTTATGTCTTCTGGACTTCTGTTTTGTATTTTGCTCAGGCAGTCTTTTCTCATCCCCAGAGTTTCTAAGAAAAACAATCTTATGCTTCTTACTCCTTGAATTTAACTATTTATTTTTGAAAATATATCTTTGATTTAAGGAATTATTTTTCAAATAATTTATCTTTTTTTACTCTGATTTGAAGTTTCATCTCATCAGACACTTAATTTCTATATGTATTTGTATCCATAGCTGATCTCTCCTTTCTATTCCATGTATCTTTCTATCTATTCATGTGTCTGTACCAATATATTTAAAATACTGTAGCTTTATAATATGTTTTAATATCTGGTAGTTCCAATTGACCTCCACCTCTAATACTTTCCTTTTCCAGAATATTTCTACCTATTCTTGTATATTTATTTTCTCCACATGAATGATCACATTTAATTTATGCAGAGAACTAACTTCTTTACATTATTGAATCTTCCTCCCAAGAGCAAGGTACAGCATATGTTTTCTATTTTATTAGGCCCTCTTTTATTTACTTTTTTTTTTTAATATTTGGTAAAAAATAAAATTTATGTCTTGAATTTTTCATGAAATTGAAGAATGGCTATCAAATGCTTCCTGATATTCCTGAAGCAATAATTTTATATATATATATATATGTACACATACATATATATATATATATACACACACATATATGTGTGTATATATATGTATACATATATATATACATACTTCCTTCTATGCTTCTATTCTTGCAAAATTAATAATTATCTCTTAGCAACCTGTGCTTTGAGCTCTTAAGCTCACTGGCTATTTGAGAAAGCATGTGACAGAGCTGAATCAAGCTGGCAGTCATTCACTAAATATCTGTGAATATAGTCAGCCAGTAAATCATCCATAAATATTTTCCTTTATTACAAAATCCCATGCTATTCTACAGAATTGTCTTATTGACAGTAAAAGTTCATACTTACCATGCTAATATCTTTATAAATTTGGTGATTAACCTTGCTATACTCAACAGAAGCTCTCTCAAACAGAATAATGCACTTAAGGGGACCTTTAAATGCTGGCTGTACATATTCTTATGATTTTCCTCCTTGAATATCAATAGTAGAAAACTGTAGGTTCTTTGATTAGCAAATGGATGTGTATCAACTTCTACCACTTTTCCCATGAGGCACTGGTTGCACATATGTCAATTGATTCTCTGATGACAATAAACGTTGCTGTTGCTATTGTTGTTGGTGGTGGTGTGTTTGTTTCATTCCTCTATGGCCAGTTTTATACTGTTTTGTAGCCTCTTTCAACTATGCCTGGGTCATTGGCTTGACCCAGAATTGATGGCTTCAGTTCTTGTACAGCTAGATTGAAAATCCCTTGCAAATTCAAACCAGTTATCTTAATGAGTATGCTTTCAACTTCTCCATCCATATATGTTTTTGAACTCAGTGATTCCTGATTCAGCCGCAGAGTTTAACTGACAACCTTGGTAAAATCCTGTAGGAGTCCAAGTCTGGGTCTCGTTCAGCAGACTTTCCCTTAAGCAGATCTCTTCCATTCCTGAAGAGCCTGTCTGGTATTTCCAGTTAATAGTGTTTTAAAATTTGCTTTCATGTGCAGGTTCTTTGAATTTTTAATATAGTTTATTGTAGGCATTTGAAATTGCTATTTTAAATAGTAGTTTCATTTTATTTATGTTAGAATTATTATTTTCAGAAGAGTGTTTTAAGTGTGCACTAAAGATTGAGAGCCAAGGCTTAGGAGTAGGGGTTGGCTTTAGGAACAGAGTGCAGGTCCTGAATCTAAGAAGAACTCAAGATCGAAATCAGTAAGTTGTGGTTCAGGGCCAGGCTTGAATCTAGCAGGAATATTGGAGTACATATAAGAAAACTCAGGTCTTAGCTCATAGATGGCCTCATAGGAATTCATATATAATTGTATCTAAACCATCTGTCACATCGTGATTACTTGTATACCTATTTTTCTCTCTTACTAATTGTGAACTCCTTTAGGTTAAGGGTCACATCTAGTTTATCTCTGAGCCTCTAATGCAAAAATCCAGACATAGCCTGGCCATTGAATGAATTGTTTTCACTACTTATTTCTGCTGTGCTATCTTGTGACAACTACCCAATATTTCTTCCATGTGCTCTTCAATGTCAAGTGATACTGACTAGGTAATTCAGCTACTTCCAAAATATCTAAAACTTCACTGGAAAGGAAGTTGATGAACCATGATTTAGATGTATTGAGTTTGAGGTAATTGTAAGAGATTTAAGTATAAATGCCTTGGAGAAGTAGAGAGGAGAAGATCAAAACTGAAATCTTTTTCTATATAATTGTGATTGTCCCTGCAAAAGGTTCCATAACATTGCTATGCCAAAAAGGATGGTTTAAAAAAATTTTGTACTGTGGAGTGTTACAGCAAGTGGCAATACTGACTTTCCTCCTCAGTTGAATCAAACATATGTAAATGTCATCAGACAGTACATTTGCAATGCTATTACCATAGGGTTTTTTTTTCATATTTAAGCAACTTTATTATTATTTTTTAAAAGTTATTTATTGGAGTATAGTTGATTTACAATGTTGTGTTAGTTTCAACTGTACAACAAAGTGAATCAGCTATGCGTATACATATATCCCTTCTTTTTTGTATTTCCTTCCCATTTAAGTCACCACAGAGCAATGAGTAGAGTTCCCTGTGCTATACAGTATGTTCTCATTAGTTATCTATTGCATACATAGTATCAATAATGTATATATTTCAATCCCAATCTCCCAATTCATCCCACCCCCTTTCCACCTTGGTATCCATACATTTGTTCTCTACATCTGTATCTCTATTTCTACTTTCTAAATAAGATCTTCTATACCAATTTTTTCAGATTCCACATATATGTGTTAATATACGACATTTGTTTTCCTCTTTTTGACTTACTTCATTCCGTATGACAGTCTCTAGGTCCATCCATGTCTCTACAAATGACCCAAATTTGTTCCTTTTAATGGCTGAGTAATGTTCCATTGTATATATGGACCACATCTTCTTTATCCATTGCATTGTTGATAGACATTTAGGTTGTTTCCATGTCCTGGCTATTGTAAATAGAGCTGCAATGAACACTGGGGTGCATGAGACTTTTTGAATTATGGTTTTCTCTGGGTATATGCCCAGTAGTGGGATTGCTGGGTCACATGGTAGTTAAATTTTAATTTTTTTTAAGGAACCTCCATACTGTTCTCCATAGTGGCTGTATCAATTTACATTCCCACCAACAGTTTAAGAGGGTTCCCTGTTCTCCACACCCTCTCCAACATTTATTGTTTGTAGATTTTTTGATGATGGCCATTCTGACCAGTGTGAGGTGATACCTCATTGCAGTATTGATTTGCATTTCTCTAATGATTAGAGATGTTGAGCATCTTTTCATGTGTTTGTTGGCCATCTCTCTATCTTTGCAGAAATGTCTATTTAGGTCGTCCACCCATTTTTTGATTGGGTTGTTTGTTTTTTGAAATTGAACTGCATGAACTGTGTGTATATTTTGGTGATTAATCCTTTGTCAATTGCTTCATTTGCAAATATTTTCTCCCATTCTGAGGGTTGTTTTTTCATCTTGTTTATGGTTTCCTTTGTTGGGCAAAAACTTTTAAATTTCTTTAGGTCCCATTTGTTTATTTTTGTTATTATTCTCATTACTCTAGGAGGTGGGTCAAAAAAATCTTGATGCAATTTATGTCAGTCTTCTGCCTATATTTTCCTCTAGGAGTTTTATAGTGTCTGGTCTTACGTTTGGGTATTTAATCTATTTTGAGTTTATTTTTTGTGTATGATGTTAGGGAGTGTTCTAATTTCATTCTTTTACATGTAGCTGTCTAATTTTCTCAGCGTCAGTTATTGAACAGGCTGTCTTTGCTCCATTGTAAACTCTGGCCTCCTTTGTCACAGATTAGGTGACCATAGGTGCGGGGGTTTATCTCTGGACTTTCTGTCCTGTTCCATTGCTCTATATTTCTGTTTTTGCACCAGTACCATACTGTCTTGATTACTGTAGCTTTGTAGAATAGTCTAAGTCAGGGAACTTGATTCCTCCAGCTCCATTTTTTTTCCTCTCAAGATTGCTTTTGCTATTCGAGGTCTTTTGTGTTTCCATACAAATTGCAAAATTTTTTGTTCTGCTTCTTTGAAAGCTGCCATTGGTAATATGATAGTGATTACACTGAATCTGTGGATTGCTTTGGGTACTATAGTCATTTTCACATTATTGATTCTTCCAATCCAAGAACATGGTATATCTCTCCATCTGTTTGTGTCATCCTTGTTTTCTTTTATCAGTATCTTATAGTTTTCTGAGTACAGTTCTTTTGTCTCCTTTGGTAGGTTTATTCCTAGGTATTTCATTCATTTTGTTGCAAGGGTAAATGGGATTGTTTCCTTAATTTCTCTTTCTGATCTTTCTTTGTTAGTGTACAGAAATGCAAGAGATTCTTGTGTATTAATTTTGTATCCTGCGACTTCACTAAATTCATTGATTAGCTCTAGTAGTATTCTGGTGGCATCTTTAGGATTTTCTGTATATAATATCATGTCAACTGCAAACAGTGACAGTTTTACTTCTTTACCAATTTGGATTCTTTTATTTCTTTTTCTTCTCTGATTGCCATGGCTAAGACTTCCAAAACTATGTTGAATAATAGTGGTGATGGGGGAAACCTTGTCTTCTTCCTGATTTTAGAGGAAATGCTTTCAGTTTTTCACCATTGAGAATAATGATTGCTGAGGGTTTGCCATATATGGCGTTTATTATGTTGAGGTATGTTCCCTCTGTGCCCCCATTTTGAGAGTTTTTATTATAAATGGGTGTTGAATTTTATTGAAAGCTTTTTTCTGCATCTATTGAGATGACAATATGGTTTTTATTCTTCAGTTTTTTAATATGGTGTACCACATTGATTGATTTTGCATATATTGAAGAATCCTTGCATCTCTGGGAGAAATCCCACTTGATCATGGTGTATGATCCTTTTAATGTATTGTTGGATTGGGTTTGTTAGTATTTTGCTGAGGATTTTTGTGTCTATGCTTATCAGTGATATTGGTCCGTAATTTTCATTTTTGATGATATCTTTGTCCGGTTTTGGTATCAGGGTGATGGTGGTCTTGTAGAACAAGTTTGGGAGTGTTCTTCCCTCTGAAATTTTTTGAAAGAATTTGACAAGGATGGATGTTAGCTTTTCTATAAATGTTTGATAGAATTCACCTGTGAAGCCAGCTGGTCTTAGACTTTTGTGTGTTGGAAGATTTTTAATCACAGTTTCAACTTCATTACTTGTGATTGGTCTGTTCATATTTTCTATTTCTTCCTGGTTCAGTCTTGAAAGCTAGTACTTTTCTAAGAATTTGTCCATTTCTTCCAAGTTTTCCATTTTATTGGTCTATAGTTGTTTGTAGTAGTCTCTTATGATCCTTTGTATTTCTGCAGTGTCACTTGTAACTTCTCCTTTTTCATTTCTAATTTTATCGATTTGATTCCTCTCCCTTTTTTCTTGATGAGTCTGTCTAAAGGTTATCAATTTTGTTTACATTCTCAAAGAACCACCTTTTAGTTTTATTGATCCTTGCTACTTTTTTTTTCATTTCTATTTCATTAATTTCTGCTCTGATATTTATGATTTCTTCTAGTAACTTTGGGTTTTGTTTGTTCTTCTTTCTCTAGTTGGTTTAGGTGTAAGTTTAGCTTGTTTATTTGAGATTTTTCTTGTTTCTTGAGGTAGAATTTTATTGCTATAAACTTCCCTCTTAGAACTGCTTGGCTGCATCCCACAGGTTTCAGGCTATTGTGTTTTTGTTCTGATTTGTTTCTAGGTATTTTTTGATTTCCTCTGACTTCTTCAGTGATCTCTTGGTTATTTAGTAGCAGATTGTTCAGCCTCCATGTGTTTTTATTTTTTACAGGTTTTTTTTTTGCCTGTAATTGCTTTCTTATATCATAGCTTTGTGACCGGAAAAGATGTTTGATATGATTTCAATTTTCTTAAGTTTATGGAGGAGTTATTCGTGATCAAAAATGTGAGCTTTCCTGGAGAATGATCCCTGTGCCCTTGAGAAAAAAGTGTATTCTGCTGCTTTCGGATTGAATGTCCTATAAATATCAGTTAAGTCTATCTGATCTAATGTGTCATTTAAGGCTTGTTTTTTCCTTATAATTTCCTACCTGGATGATCTATCCTTTGGTACAATTGGAGTGTTAAAGTCCCTCGCTATTATTGTGTAACTGTCAATTTCCCCCTTTTTTTTTTTTAAGGATTTTCTTATTTATTTATTTTATTTATTTATTTATTTTTGGCTGTGTTGGGTCTTCGGTTCGTGCGAGGGCTTTCTCCAGTTGCGGCAAGCGGGGGCCACTCTTCATCGCGGTGCGGGGACCGCTCTTCATCGCGGTGCGCGGGCCTTTCTCTATCGCGGCCCCTCCCGTCACGGGGCACAGGCTCCAGACGCGCAGGCTCAGCAATTGTGGCTCACGGGCCCAGCCGCTCCGCGGCATGTGGGATCCTCCCAGACCAGGGCTCGAACCCGTGTCCCCTGCATTAGCAGGCAGATTCTCAACCACTGCGCCACCAGGGAAGCCCTCAATTTCCCCTTTTATGGCTGTTAGCATTTGCCTTATTTATTGAGGTGCTTCTATGTTGGGTACATAAATATTTATAATTGTTATATTTTCTTCTTGGATTGATCCCTTGATCATTATGTAGTGTCCTTTTCTGTCTCTTGTAATAGTTTTTATTTTAAAGTCTATTTTGTCTGATATGAGAATTGCTACTCCAGCTTTCTTTTGATTGCCATTTGCATGGAATATCATTTTCCATCCCCTCACTTTCAGTCAGTATGTGTCCCTAGGTCTGAAGTGGGTCTCTTGTAGACAACATATATGTGGTTCTTGTTTTTGTAGCTATTCAGCCAGTCTGTGTCTTTTGGTTGGAGCATTTAATCCATTTACATTTAAGGCATTATCGATATGTATGTTCCTATTACCATTTTCTTAATTGTTTTGGGTTTGTTTTTGTAGATCTTTTTCTTCTCTGTGTTTCCGGCCTACAGAAGTTCTTTTAGCATGTGTTGCAAAGCTGGTCTTGTGGTGCTGAATTATCTTAGCTTTTCGTTGTCTGTAAAGCTTTTGATTTCTCTTTCAAATCTGAATGAGATCCTTGCTGGGTAAAGAAATCTAGGTTGTAGGTTTTTCCCTTTCACCACTTTAAATATATCCTGCCACTCCCTTCTGGCCTGCAGAGTTTCTGCTGAAAGATCGGGTGATATCCTTATGGGGACTCGCTTGTATGTTATTTTTTGCTTTTCCCTCATTGCTTTTAATATTTTTTCTTTGTATTTAATTTTGTTAGTTTGATTAATATGTTTCTTGGCATGTTTTTCCTTGGGTTTATCTTGTATGGGACTCTGTGCTTCCTGGGCTTGACTGATTATTTCCGTTCCCATGTTAGGGAAGTTTTCTACTATCATCTCTTCAAATATTTTTTCAGACCCTTTCTCTTTCTCTTCTTCTTCTGGGAACCCTATAATTCGAATGTTGGTGCATTTAATGTTGTCCCAGATATCTCTGAGACTGTCCTCAATTCTTTTCTTTCTTTTTTATTTTTCTTCTCCATAGCAGTTATTTCCACCATTTTATCTTCCAGCTCACTTATCCCTTCTTCTGCCTGTTATTCTGCTATTGATTCCTTCTAGTGTTTTTTAAAAATTTCATTTATTGTGTTGTTCATTGCTGTTTGTTCTTTAGTTCTTCTAGGTCCTAGTTAAATGTTTCTTATTTTTTCCATTGTATTTCTGAGATTTTGGATCATCTTTACTATCATTACTCTGAATTATTTTTCTGGTAGATTGTCTATTTCCTCTTAATTTATTTGGTCTTGTGGGTTTTTACCTTACTCCTTTGTCTGCAACGTATTTCTCTGTGATCTAATTTTGTCTGTCTTACTGTGTTTGAGGTCTCCTTTTGGCAGGCTGCAGGGTTGTAGTTCCTCTTGCTTCTGTTTTCTGCCCCCATGGGGTGTGTTTGGTCCATTGATTTGTGTAGCCTTCCTGGTGGGAGGGACTGGTTCCTGCGTTCTGGTGGGTGGAGCTAGATATTTTCCCTCTGATGGGAGGGCCACGTTAGGTGGTGTGTTTTGGGGTGTCTGTGGTGTTAGTATGACTTTAGGCAGCCTATCTCCTGATGGGTTGGTTTGTGTTCCTGTCTTCCTTGTTGTTTGGAACAACAACAGGAGACTGGAGACTGCAGGCATTTGGGTGGAACCAAGTCTTGGAGTTGAGATGGAGACCTCTGGGTGAGCTCTTGATGAATAATATTCCTTAGGGTCGGGAATTCTCTGGTGTTCCAGTGTCCTGGACTTGGCGCTCCCACCCCAGAGGCTCAAGACTGTTGCCTGTCCTGGGATCCAAGACCCCACAAGCCACACGGCTCAGTAAAAAAGTTAAAAAAAAAAGAAAAGAAAAAAGGAAAAGAAAGAAAAAGGGCGGGAAGAAAACAAAAAGACAAACAAGACCCAAGACAAATAGCAAAGACAAAAACAAGCAAACAGCAATATCAACAATTAAAAAGAAACGAACAGACAAACAAAACCCCAGACAAATGGTAAAAGCAAAACGAAAAAAAAAAAAATCCAAAGAAACAGACACACACAAAGAAACAAAAACAAAATCAGAAACAACAAAAAACAAGAGAACAACCAGACATACAAAGAATCCCAAAACGAAATCAAACAATTAAAATCAAAACTAACAAGAACAGAAAAACGAAATGAAAGCAGAATGCAAACTGAAGGAAAAAGCAAAGAAAACAAAACAAACATATGCAAATAATAGGAAAAAATGATTAAAAAAGAAGAGCAAATAGAACAAAGAAAAAAGGTAAAAACAAAATAGAACAAAGGAAAGAAAAAAACAAGGAAAAAACACAGAAGAAGAAGAAAGTAACACAGAAATAGAAATATAAAAAAATTAAAAAATATATTAAAAAATTAAAATAAATAAATAAAAATAAAAGTAAAAACAGATTAAAAAAAACAACAGAACAAAACAAAACATTAAAAAAATAGTAATAATTATATTTTCCTGGGATCTCATCTGTCAGTGTCCTTGCCCCCACTGTGAGTTACAGACAACCTCTGCCTCCCTAGGAGGCCCTCCAAAACCTCGAGGTAAGTCTCTGGTCCCTCTATGGGCACTGTGGGGGCAGCTCAGACTCTGATCTGGTCCAACTCCCACGTGTACTTGTCCCCAAAGTCCACGGCTGCTAGAGCTAGATTGTTTTCAGTTGTGGGAATGTTTGCTGTCCATTCAGATATTCCGTAGATGCAGGGTTTGCCAAGCTGATTAAGGGGATTTAATCTGCAGTTTGTGCAGCTTCACAGAAAGATTTTTGTTCCTCTTCCTTAGTCGCCCTGCCCCTGGGGCTCAGCTGTGGTTTTATCCCCACCTCTGTGTGTGGGCCACTCACAGGAATCTGCTCCCAAGGCTGCCCTGGAGCAATTGAGTCTGCCTTGGTGAAGACAGGGCATGGAGGTGGCACGACTGCCTGGGTCGCAGGTCCCTGGCAGTGACAAGTGCACAGGAAAGCTGGGAGCCACAAGTGGGATAGATTCGGCCTTAGGAGGAGCCTTTCCTAGTTTCTGGCAGCTGGCACAAGATAGTCAGCCCTGGTGAGGGCTTTTTCTAGTGCCTGGTGGGGCAGAGGGCCAGCACGTGAGGAGAGAGAGGCTACAGTGGCGGCTCCACCTCCTGTGCATCACTCAACTGTGGCACGTTGCTTCTATGGCAGTCTCGGTTTCCTCCACAAGCATTCCTGGTTGTGGATTACCTCCCTCCCTTCCCCTCAGACTGTCTCCTTGCAGCCAACAGCAGTCCCCCCCCTGAGTTTGCTCTCCAATCCCCATGTTCCAGCTCTCAGTCCCTGTGTGCACTGCAGACACACATCCAGGCTGGGGCATGCAAGGCTGTGGCATGCACCGTTTGTGTAGGTCCCACTCTGTCCTGTCTGCCACAGACCATCCATTTCACCCTCCTCTGACAGCCTCAGATGCTCCCCTTCTGTTCCAACTGATTTCCCTGTTGGTGAGGGGGCTTCCTTGGATGCAGGAACCTCTCCTCTGCTTTGGCTCCCTATCAGGGGCACAGATCCTGTCCCATTTCCTCTCCTCTTCTTTTTCCTTTCTTTCTTTCATCCTACCTGGTTACGTGGAGACCTTTCTTGTCCTTTCTGGTGTCCAAGGGCTTCTGCTAGTGTTCTATGAGAACTGTTCCATCTGTAGATGTATTCTTGATGCATTTGTGGAGAGAGATGGACTCCAAGTCCTCCTACTCCTCCGCCATCTTTGGTTTTTCTACCATAGGTATTAAAATTTTCAAATACACTGCAGGTCACGGCCAAACAAAATTTTATTTTTCATTTTATCTGAGAGTCTGTTTCAGGTTGACTAAAATTATAATAAACTTCATTAGGCACTGATAGTTACCATTAAATATTGTTACCTGATATGCCTGAAAAGATTTCTTCCTTAATAAACTAACAAAAATGTCTTTCCTAATTCAAACTTTATTAAGCTTGTATCCCAGATATGTTCTTTAATGGTATAGACTAGTTTTTTTTTCTGTGACCATTCTGTAACATGCCTTTGGTGAGTCTACAGAGATGCACTTCACCTAAGTGTTCAACCAGTTCTTAAATGAAGATTTTTTGAATATAGTAATTATAAACTTAGAAAGTGGTAAGCCTGCATGATGGATATATGAGCTATAAGTAAAAATACTGTGAAGGTATTTCCTAATCTTTAATTCCAATAAAAAATTTGGATCATATATAACTAATGCCATAAATAATTAATGACAGAAAGTTTTAGTAAAGGGGATGTTAATACTGGTATAGAGTTTGGTGCTTTTTGACCACCTAGAGGGGTAGGACAGGAAGGGTGGGAGGGAGATGCAAGAGGGAGGGGATATGGGGATATATGTATATGTATAGCTGATTCACTTTGTTATACAGCAGAAACTAATACACCATTGTAAAGCAATTATACTCCAAAAAAATGTTAAAAAAAAATAGTCCCCACCATATTAGGTCGTTAAATTAGGCATTACAGTCTTGAATTTTTCTTACTTTACTTTAGTTGTACACCCATATCATTCAAAAATTTGTTTAAAAGTAGCATGACTTTATTTATGACACTTCATCTTTTTCCAAAATGTGTTGTCTTTGTTATGCTTAGATTTCAGTAACTAATTAAAAAGTAAAGTAAATAATCTGATTATAAGTAAGTATTTGCAAAGATTATTTTAAAAAAAAGTACTGGTATAGAACAATGGAAAGTCCATTCTATCCCTGTGGAAGGTCTTTCTTGGCAATTAAAATATGTTTTGAATAATTTTCACTATAGCCTGCTTTACTGAAGATCAACCCTGACTTCAACAGTTATCTAATCTAAAACTGGACATTTGAGTCAGCATTGCATAATGGTTAAATGGTATATGAGTTCTGAAGGAAGATGAATCTGGGTTTTGAATTGAGGCATCATTGTTTACTAGTTATGTGGCCTTCTGCAAGTCATTTAATCCTTCTGAGTTTCTATTTCTGGTATTGTAAAATGAGGACAATTATTGGACCTTTTGTTATGGAGAGAAATGAAATAATGCAAGTAAGGTCTTTGGAATGGTTCTGGCATATAGTAAACAATAAATTGTAATATTATACAATTATTACAATGAAATCCCCACAGATGTTTTCAACTCTGTTTTTATTGTTTTGATACTCTATAATTTGATCACATCAAAAACTTAAAAACTTTTGAAAATATCCTATATTAAAATGAATCCCATTGGCATTGTAGAGCACCAGTAACACATAAATAAGGCTGGCTACAGTGGAAGACAATACACATTTTAAACTGTTTTAAAAAGCCAGGAATTACTTACATATGACAAATATGTAATTTGAACTTGCTGGAAAAATTCTAGCTTTAATTAGCTTTTCAGCAGCTTCTAAACGGATATACATTTTACTTTTTATTAAAAATGAAAATGATTCATTCAACTTTTAATTGAAAGTGAGAGTTGACACAGACATGGTAACAGTGAAAGTGGTAATTAAATGGCAGCTACTTTAATATTCAATGCTCTACAGATTGGAAGGCAGGAGAAAAGAGCACCAAGGCACAGATCTCATTGAAAACATGCTAGTATCCAAGGCCAGTCTCTGCTATTTCACTTACGATAACTTGTCAATAGCTGTAAGAGAAAGGAGAATGACTTGCAACATATTGGTAATGATAACCAGTTGTTCCTGGTGCATTCAAGAAGTGATTATCACATTTTACAAATGTGTAAAAATTAAAAAAAGATACATGGATATATATTTTTTCAAAGAACAGCATGGCTTAATTAGAGAAAATAGTATAGCATGTTCATGTAAGAATTACCAGCAGCTGAATTTTTTCAGCTCAGTTAAATATGTAATTTTGTATTTTGAAAATTCAATTAGGAAAAAACAAAATGAAATCATGCACAGAGAGATTATTTCTACTCTATCATCATGAAATCTAGAGTTGTGAACACTCTAGATTCAGTTGAACATATGGCTATTCAATGACAAACTCACTGTATGATATGCTAATCTCAGGAGAAGTTAAGACACTCAATTTACTACAGTCTTTCTTAGAATATATTCATGTGGAGAATACCCAAAATATTTTCATACAAGTACTCCTGCTTGATTTTGGAATGTATGTTTTCTAGTTATCCTATTATCTATGTCCCACAATAGTCTGCTCCCAGGGCAGGAAATTTACATGGAACTTGTCACTGTCATATGTGCTTATCAATTTTCTTTACCCTTCCTTCCTTTCTGTGATCACTAGTCTTATTCTACTCTTTTCCCTCTTCTATTATCATAGAAACACATAAAATTAGAGCTGGAAAGTTGTTTGACATCATTAGATACAACTACATCATTTTACAGATTAAAAAGAATGGTAAAAACACTTAACTCAACGTTACAAGATAAGTTGAAGGCAAAGTCAGGCTTTGGACCCATATCTCCAAACATCAATGTTTTTTGACATACAGATTTCAACTATAGCTTGAGCCTTCTAGAATCACTTGATGATAATATACAGGCTTCAGATACTGTTGTTAGTTCTTCATTCATTTGGGCACTCAGCAAATATTCATTGAGTACTATGTATTAATGTGGGGAGGGAGGATACATAGTGAACAAAAGCAGATATTAAACATGGTCCCTGCCTCCAGGAAGGCTACAGTCTAGTGAGGGTGGCAAACATTTACTAAGTTATATATACACTCATATAAAATTAAGCCTGCAAAGATCCTAAGAGAGTCATCGTGCTATGAAAGTGTGTAAAAAATAGAACCTAACCTATGGGACATGTATAAGGGAAAATGTCAGGTATGGATTCCTTGAGGATGAACTGAGATTGAGCTGAGAGCAAATAACTGAAAGCATTCAAAAGGTAGAAAGGGAGGAGAAGGGGAAGGAAAGAACATTCAAGGTAGCAAGCAGCATATGTGATAGCCCTGTGCAGGAGAGAGCACAGGGTACTGAGAGATGTCTACTGTGATCATGAGAGAGAGAGAGAGAGAGAAGAAATATTGTGCACCCCTAGCTGCAGGATTGGGAAGGTCGGACCATTTAGGGCCAGCTTTCTGATATTGATACTATGTATAAAATAGATAACTAATGAGAACCTACTGTATGGCACAGGGAACTCTACTCAATGCTCTCTGGTGACCTAAATGGGAAGGAAATCCAAAAAAGAGAGGATATATATATACGTACAGCTGATTCACTTTGTTGTATAGTAGAAACTAACACAACATTATCCAGCAACTATACTCCAATAAAAATTAAAACAAAAAAAGAAACCAAAAGATAAATGCTAGTCCTCACTGATCTGTGGTAGACAATCCTTTTCAAATAAGTACCATCCATTTAAATGGTGTGACAAAAATATGGGGAGTAAGGAAAAGAAGAAATATCAATAATGGAAAGGGGAATTAAAGGAGTGCAAAACAAATTAAATAGCTTATGAGTAATTTACCTAATGAAAAATACAGTTAGTTGCCAATTTAACTAATTTTCACCTCTTTTCCACCAGACTACATACACAGGCATATGAAAAAGGAGTTTTTTTGAGGGGGAGGCTGTAACATGCTAAATTTTGTGTGCCTGAAAGCTTAGTTTATTCAGTGGCAAAATGCCTGGACCAGTATAGTCAATTCAGAAATATTTTAATACTTTAATAACTAGGGGGCTTCCCTGGTGGTTCAGTGGTTAAGAATCTGCCTACCAATGCACAGGATACGGGTTCGAGCCTTGGTCTGGGAAGGTCCCACATGCCGAGGAGCAACTAAGCCCATGCACCACAACTACTGAGCCCACTTGCCACAACTATTGAAACGCACACGCCTAGAGCCCGTGCTCCACAACAAGAGAAGCCACCACAATGAGAAGCCCGCGCACTGCAACAAAGAGTAGTCCCCGCTCGCCGCAACTAAAGAAAGCCTGCATGCAGCAATGAAGACCCAATGCAGCCAAAAATAAATAAACAAAATAAATACTTTAAAAAAATAAAATAACTAGGGACTATTATCATATATTCGTAATAAGCACTGTTCTGTATAGTGAGGAAAGCAAGGTCACTGCCTAAGTATCATGTATTAGGTAGAATGGAGTAGGAAGTGTAATGTGCAATTTGGGGAAGGGAATATCATAGAATAAAATCTGTCTTCTGCTTACAGAATTAGTATAGGTAGTTCTCTATTTTTGTGAGCATAAATGTACTTTATTAAATCCTAGCTTAATCTAAACCATTGATAAATTTGGACTAGCTGTATTACAGAATACATCTCAGAAAACTTCAAAAGAGATTTAAACTAGAGTATGATCTCAATAGGAAAAATCTGTGCATAGAGAAAAGAATAACTGGCTGGAACTGCACCAAAATGTTATAGAGTGATTATTTCTAAGTGATGATATTTTAGGAATTTTTTTCTTTTCTGTACTTATTCATATTTCCAAATTTTTACATAAGCATATTTTTCACATAACCTTCATTTCCTTTTACAAAGTTATTCACATTTAAAGAAAATATAGAGTAGCAAAATGAAAAAAACAAAAATAACCCAGAGATAACTAATTTTAACATGTACTGTATTTCTTTGTGGTTAAATTAAAAAAAAAACATTTATATGAGTATGTTTTAGCAAAAATGGAACTGTGATATACATACTATTTTGTAACTCCCTTTCACTTAATATGTTGTGAATATCCTTCTGTGCCCTTACTTTTCTACTCATTCTCCTTAATGGTTGTAAATATTCTGTTGTATGAGTATGGCTTTTCCCCAAAATTATTTTTTTAAATAAGACAAAGATTTCAAACAGTATAGGAAAACTACATATTAATGCTTGTACAAATCAAGATTTTTTGACATCATTTAGGAAGGACATCATATATTTTGTCTCTTTCCTATGCCTTTCTCTACACATACGATATTCACTCACACTTTAACAACTCATCAAATATATAGATTGACTGTGTCTCAAGTTCAGCTCCAATGGTACAGATTCCAAACCTGATTTACATGTGGTAGTATTTAAGATCTATCATTGAGAGAAGAGGGTATTGTGCAATTTCTTTACAATAGGGGCATGTTTCATGTATTTAAAATATATGGCAATATTTGAAGAAACAAAGCACACAGTCCTAAGGAGACCTCTTTTAGAAATCTCATTTTGTTCTGAGGTAAAGTAAACCTGACTAACAGATGTTTGGGGGTTTCAAACCCTCAAATAAAGGTCTTTTACCTATTCTTAAAATTGGCCAGGTCTAAACCTTGCAGATAAGTGCTAAATTAACTGGTAATGAAGTTGGTAGTGGAGGTTGGGGTGATGTAGGAGCTGAGTTTCTGAGAAATACATGAGAGAACCCCACATTTCTGTTATATACCAACAAATAGTATGTGGAGTATAAAAGAAGGGGAAGAGACAATGGGCAGTTGTGGTTTTCTTACTGCAATTTGAGGTTGGAAGTTGGAGAGACCAAATGTGATTTTGATGCTAAAAGTCGTTCCAACTGGCTTGGTATATATACAAATGACAGTACACTTCAGATTTCTTCATTAAAAAAGTACTGCTGGGCTTCCCTGGTGGCGCAGTGGTTGGGAGTCCGCCTGCTGGTGCAGGGGACAAGGGTTCGAGCCCTGGTCCAGGAGGATCCCACATGCCACAGGGCAACTGGGCCCGTGCGCCACGACTGCTGAGCCTGCGCTCTAGAGCCCCCTAGCCACGACAGCTGAGCCCGTGTGCCACGGCTACTGAAGCCCGCACATGTAGAGCCCAAGCTGTGCAGCGGGAGAGGCCACCTCGGTGAGAGGCCCGTGCACCTCGGTGAGGAGTGGCCCCCGCTCGCCGCGGCTGGAGAAAGCCCGCGCGCAGCAAAAAAGACCCAAAGCAGCCACAAATAAATAATAAATAAATAATTAAATTTAAAAGAAAAAGTACTATTGTAGCCTGTCTGTTGAATCTAGGAAATTTTTTTATTTTTCTTTGATATAAAGCAAAGTGTTTACTGGTACATAATCCAAAAATATTAACCTAGATTAGATGACTATAAAATCTATTAAATATCAAATATTATGTATATCAGCTGAACAGTTGTTTCATTTTACATTGATTATTTGCTATTTTTATTTTCCTAAATTTGGTGATTAAATAAAAATACACAGCCAGAGCTGATTAAATAAGAGTTAACACTTTTATTTATGAACTTAGATTAATTTCAAAGTCTTAGTTATAATTTTGAATGCATTTCCCTTTAACAACACAATTGCATTCCATTCAAAAGGGAAAAGTACTCTCTGAAAGGCAATTGATCTATTTGAAGAATTATGGTTCCTTTGAATCTGTGGGTGCATCATGGTGTTTCTTTGATTCTTTTGATTGTACTCTTTCCAAAAACAGCTAAGCCAAATTGATGAAGGAAAAAGATGCTTTTTGTTCCTCTACAACTCCATCATAAGAGAAACAGTCAGAAATTAGACTTAATAGCTCATAATGGAGGCTAAAAATATAATTAGCACTTACATGAATGACTGCTTTGGAAGTACTGGTCAAACTCTGTAGAGTGGCCAGATATGTGGTTACCATGTTGGTTTGGTTTTCAAACATAGATTAGACAATAGTCCAGATTAAAAAGGTGATTCATATGAGAATTTACTGAGGGATAGAACTTCTGGGGCTGGAAAGAATCAGAGGCAGTGTTTTACAAAGTGTGGTGTTTAGGCCACCTGCATGAGGGAAATTGAATGAGGTTTTATTTATTTACTTACTTTTTGTTTCTTTTATTTTCATCGTGGTAAGAACACTTAACATGAGATTTACCTTCACAAATATTTAAGTGCACAATAGAGTATTGTTAACTATAGACACCATGTTGTACACCAGATGTAGTAGAAACTTTATACCTATTGAACAGCAACATCCTATTTCCACCCAACTTCTAGCCCCTTGCACCTACCGTTCTGCTCTCTGTTTCTGGGAGTTAAACTACATTAGATACCTCACAAAAGTGGAATATTTGTCCTTCCATGACTGACTTATTTCACTTAGCATAAAATCCTCCAGGTTCATCCTTATTGTTGCATATGGTAGGATTTCTTTCTTTGTTTTCAAGGTTGAATAGTATTCCACTGTATGAATACCATTTTGTTTCAGGAGTCCGTGAGGTGAGACAGAACCTGTGGTTTGGGCAGTGTACCAAAAGGCTGGGGACTTAGACATTTTACTCTCTTTTCTCCCCACGCCTATCCCCCAAGGGAGAAGTCACTAAGAGATGTCTCTCAGTCTGAGCAATGCTAGCTTGAGGGAAGGGTTGACATGGGTAAGGCAAAATTGCTCTTACCTGTTTCATTGTGGTTGTTCTTGGTTTATGTGTTTATCTGGGAAAATGCAACTTCTTAACTCTATTCAGGCCTTCTTTTTTTTTTCTTTTTTTAAAAAAATTATTTATTTATTTTTGGCTGTGTTGGGTCTTTGTTTCTGTGCGAGGGCTTTCTCTAGTTGCGGCGAGCGGGGGCCACTCTTCATCGCGGTGCGCGGGCCTTTCACTGTCGCGGCCTCTCTTGTTGCGGAGCACAGGCTCCGGACACGCAGGCTCAGTAGTTGTGGCTCACAGGCCCAGTTGCTCCGTGGCATATGGGATCTTCCCAGACCAGGGCTCGAACCCGTGTCCCCTGCATTGGCAGGCAGATTCTCAACCACTGCGCCACCAGGGAAGCCCTCAGGCCTTCTTATAAAGGTATTTTGGTCTTTTTAGTCTACATGTTATTGTTTAATTAGTGTTTCTGTGGGGAAACAGGGCTGGGACTTGCTAATCATGACAAGATTCTGCTATCTTGCTGATGTCATCCTTGGGATGCTTTTAAAAATGCAGAATAATAGGTCTCTCCCCAGACCTAGTGACCAGGGGACCACTGTGGACTTGGCCGGGAAAATGCATTTTAATAAAGAGGTACAAAGTACTTCATAGTCTGACACTGGCTGGATGGGGGCAAACAGTGTAGGTATGATTTTTAGATGGACCTGGACAAAATCCCAGCTCCCTCACATCCTAGCTGTACCATGCTGCACATCCCTTCTGTGTACTATGCTCCTCCTTGCTCTGATATACCCTCTCTTGTTCCTCTTCTATGTAACTGTCCTCTACCTGTTCAAGCTCAGCTAGTTTCCTGTTATCCTCTTTCCCTTAGCAACAGGAGACCCCTCAGTGTGTATTATTACCCCCCAGCCCCCCAACTTCCCCTGTCTTCTGAACCTGTGCAGGGTAGTTATCCAATTGGCATTCATCTTGTCACTTCTTCCCCCACCTATCTTCCAACCTCAGCTTCCTAACCAACATGACCTCTGGTCTTTCTCCCTGGTTATGGTTGTCATCAGGTAGGCACTCACTGCTCTGACCTTTCAGAGGCATCATATTGGGTATTTTGTAAATTCCCCAGCTTCCAGTCCTTGTTGTAACTGGAACTAAATAGGAACAGAAGGTCAATGCAAGACTTGAGTGCTAACCTGATAACCCTCCCTGCAGCAGCATACATGACTGTCCCATTCCATCTTCCCATGTGCCCTGGATTCCCAGTACCAATGCCTGTCCACCTCCTGTCCCATAGCAGCAGGAGAGATCACATCTTGTAGGAGTGGATGACATGGGTCACAGATGCCTTCACTGGAGGCTGATGTAAGCCTAGCCTTAGAGGGAAGGCAGGATTTCCATAGGCAGAGATGGAGGGACCAGACATTGCCAAAAGAGGCAACAACAGGATTGAAGGCATGTCCTGGGGACCAGTATAGTGCTAGAAATGCTAATAACATTATCTCATTATTTCTCCAAGTGTTGCCCTTGCAGCAGTTGATTGGAATTACCAGTAGTGCTTATTAAAAATTCATATTACTGCACCTTACTTCAAATCTACTGCCCCAGAATCCCGAAGGTTGGGTTCAGAGAATCTACCTTTTCACAAGCTTTCTATATAATTAAATGGAACTATAAATTTTGGGATCACAGGATTTGAGGAGAACTTCTAAACAATGCAGGTTTACACTCCTTTGGATGTAAGACAGAAATCGTACAATCTATTAAAACAGAAACAATTTATTAAAATAAAATTTTTTTTAACTAGGTATAAAGTTAACTTAGTAAAAAAAAAGGCCTAAGAGGGAGCTCAAATGAAGCAACTGCATAAAGTAGTTACTACCCTTGGGGCTGTAGGAACAAAGGGATGATATTAGAATTATTAAAACTTGGGCTTCCCCGGTGGCGCAGTGGTTGAGAATCTGCCTGCTAATGCAGGGGACACGGGTACGAGCCCTGGTCTGGGAGGATCCCACATGCCACGGAGCAGCTGGGCCCGTGAGCCACAATTGCTGAGCCTGCGCGTCTGGAGCCTGTGCCCCGCAACGGGAGGGGCCGCGATAGAGAAAGGCCCGCGCACCGCGATGAAGAGCGGCCCCCGCACCGCGATGAAGAGTGGCCCCCGCTTGCCGCAACTGGAGAAAGCCCTCGCACGAACCGAAGACCCAACACAGCCAAAAAAATAAATAAATAAATTAATTAATTAATTAATTAATAAAAAAAAAAGTACAAGGAGTTATTCTTTAAAAAAAAAAAAAAAAAAAAGAATTATTAAAACTTAGAGAAGGAGCACTGTGCAGCTGAAAGTCAGACTGCTGAGGAGAGAACAGTCCTTGGCTGGTGCTGGTTTCTCTGAACTCTAAGGAGAACCTTATGCAATTGGGACATCTGGGGAAAAGATACCTGTTGGCTGTTGCTAATGTCTTCAAGAGGGGATGATGAATCTGGCTTTGCAAATAATAAAATTTTGCACACAGGATTCAGCAGCTACTACAGGTAATAATGTTGTTTCTAAGGTGACGTGTGGCTGTGGCACCGTGCTACAGGAACCTCAAACCAACTGGAAACTGAATGGAATAAACCTTGCAATTTCCCTCTAATGCAGCCTACCAGAAGACTTTAATAAGGAGTCAACTGGTAAAGTAAAATTCAACACACAGAGTACCAGTTCCAGCAACACAAAATGGAGAGAAGGCTGTGGGGCTAACAGACAATAGCTTGATAACTGGTTCAAAGTCAAACCAAGAAATAATAATTTTCCCATCTGTATTTGTGGAAAACTCATGAAGCAATTTTCTCTTTCTCTCTCTTCTCTCCCTTCTTCACTTCCTCCTTCCCTTCCTTCCTCCCTCCCCCCCCCCACCCTTCTCTTTTTGTCAGGCTCACACTTTACCTCGGTTCTGGATTACCTTATAATTCTTATGGTTTTACATCAAGTTGAACAAGGAAATTGGCTGGATGTTCTATTCATAGTTGCAGAAATGTCATTGTGAGAACATGAATAAGGAGTCAGGAGGAGGTGGTGTCCAGTCAAAGCAGAGCCATTAGTCAGAGGACAAGACTTAAATTCAAGGGTTGGAAAAAGAATCAGACGAGTCCCACTCTTCATTGTTGAAAGTGAGAGAGAGAAAAGACACTCAGATTGTGAAAAATGGTTAGCAGATGCCCGTTACCTCTTTTACAGGCAGTATGAATTAGTATTTCAAGAAACACCTGGCTGTGAATAAATATCCAACTAGCCATCCTGAGTAGGAGCTTTCGATACCTAGCATTTCAATACCTTTGAGTTTTAATGAAAAGTATAAAACTAACTTTTTGTTTGTTAAAATTTGTTACCTATCCTTGTCCATGCTAGCTTCTTGCTCTAAAGGTAACCATATTTGATTTGCTGAAAAGTTTAAAGCAAGATCTTGGAGTTGTATACTTCTGGGTGAGAATCTCCACTTTTACTAGCTGTGTAACATTGGATTAGTGATGTAATCTTCCTGAGCATTAGTTTCTTTTCTCATTTGTAAAAATATGATAATAATCCCTACGTCTTATGGTTATCATAAAGGTTAAAAGAAGTGATGATGCCAAGCATATTATTGAACACAACACTAAATAAATGGTAGCTATCAATTCTTATTTATATTCATAAAGTTCTAATTGTTTTAAGGCATCTTGATCCTCATACCATCATGGAATTTTAGACAAAACAAAGCATATGGTTTCCAGGTTAAATAGGTAAAAAATAAGTGATTATTGTGGCCTCACAACTGGATAAAAAAGAAAAAAATATAGTCAATTTTCGAAGTTTCCACATGAAAAGATGTATATTGAAAAAATCCAGAGATTTGAAAAATAGTTTTAGCTTTCATGAAGAAGGCAGATGGTACAGAAGCCATTTGTTAATGAATTCATCTTGTGATGCACATATTTCACCAAGACACTGGGAGATATCCTGGTTTGGGCTAAGGTGTAGCTTTTAAGAAAAGTGAAAAACGTTAAGAACACATTAAATCCATGGGTGACTTTTAATCAATGAGGGCATCAAAATTAAGGCTATACATTTACCTTCAATTTTAGTTCAAACACAGTATGCACTGTAAAATGGTCCCATATAGAATTAGAACCAAAGTATGTTAAGAGAAGTGTTAATAACAAGCTTAATATACATCACCTGAAAACAGCAATGAACGACTCACTCTACCATATGAAAAGGTGTAAGGGGAGTAATTAACATAGACTGTATATTAGTAACAAATTGCAAACCTGAGGGATTTTTGTAGCAAATCTTATTGCATTGTGAACAAGGTGGCAAGTAAAAATAACCATTTGTGCATCATTAGCTTTTGGAAATACAGTTTATAATCCAGTAGAAATATGCAAATGATTTAACAATAGATTAAGATAAGTAAAGCTTCATAGCTGAAGCTTCACACTACCTGTTTGCCCCAACTTTGCTAATAGTATTGTGTGGATGAAGCTATGTCCAACTGCTACAAGAAACCATGGTAGAATTTGATGAAGGATTTGCTACAGAGGTTCAATATAGTTATTGTTACTAAAGTACACAACAAATACATAATTAAACTCTAGTTATGGATAGGACCAAATTATAAATGGCAAATAGCCACATATTTAAATATATAATCAGAAGATGAATCATGTTTAAGTGACATGGATTAGAATTTCTCAAAATGGAATACTCAAACCATCTGTCCTAATCATCTGAAGTGCTTGCTTAAAACACAAAGTCTGGAAATGCCATTTCAAGCTTATTGAATTAGAATATTTTGGTGAGAATCTATGAATCTGCATCTTAAACAGCATCCCAAGTGATTTTTATGATTACTAAAATTTGAGAGCTAAAATTACGCAAAACTCCATTGTTACAGCTCTTCAAGTACATTCCCAAGATTATTTTAGAATATATTTGCTAAAATATATGTAGGGAAAAAAAAACATAAAAATGAGTAAATAAATATTGGAGAATAAAACAAATAATCTTTTTGATAAAAATTAACAGCAGTGGAAACATGTCAATGTTTGTCCCAATTGGTAAAACTACTAAAATCTATATAGTAAAGATAAAGAAAGCACATAAGCCTAACAAGAAGTACTTTTGTGTAGTGGGTTAAAATCTCTGCTCTCCAACTCAACACCTGTATGACTTTGGGCAAATTACTGAACTGCTCTATACTTCAGTTTTCATATCATGAAGATAAAAATGGACCTATCTCATAGGATTGTTTTAAGCTTAAAACATATTAATGTACATAAAGTCCTTAGAACAGCACTTGAACATATTATTGGGTGGGCCAAAAAGTGCCTTCAGTTTTTTAAGTAAAAATAAAAGACACATTTTTCATTTTCACCAAGAACTTTATTGAACAATGTATTCACCTTTTCGTTCTACTACCTTCTGCCATTTTTCAAGCAACTTCATAATTCCATTTCCCCAAAACTTTTTATCTTTTTGAGCAAAGAACTGTTCCAGGTGCCTTTTACAGTCTTCCAGGGAACTGAAATTTTTTCCATTACAAAAATTGCACAGGGAGATCAGCTCGGTGCTTTGTGACCACGTAGAGTGGTAGGATAGGGAGAGTGGGAGGGAGATGCAAGAGGGAGGGGATATGGTGATACATGTATACATATAGCTGATTCACTTTTTTATACAGCAGAAACTAACACAACATTATAAAGCAATTATACTCCAATAAAGATGTTAAAAAACAAAATTTGTAAAGACCAAAATAAATGGAAATCCGAAGGTGAAATGTCTGGTGAATACGCAGATGAATCAGAACTTCCCAGCCAAGCTGTAACAGTTTTTGCCTGGTCATCAAAGAAACAAGTGGTCTTGCATTATCCTGATGGAAGATTATGCACTTTCTGTTGACTAATTCTGGAAACTTTTTGTCGAGTGGCGCTTTCAGTTGGTCTAATTGGGAGCAGTACCTGTTGGAATTAATCGTTTGGTTTTCTGGAATGAGCTCATAATAGAGGACTCCCTTCCAGTCCCACCATGTACACATGGTGTATATGGATAGATGAAGACTGGCCTTTGGTGTGGCTGGTGGTGGTTCATTTTGCTTGCCTCATGACCTCTTCCATTCCACATTGTTGTACAGTATCCACTTTTCCTTGCTCATCATAATTTGTTTTAAAAAAGGAACGTTTTCATTAGGCCCCATTTGTTTATTTTTGATTTATTTCTTTGGCCTTAGGAAACAGATACAAAAAATATTGCTATGATTTATGTCAAAGAGTGTTCTGCCTATGTTTTCTTCTAGGAGTTTTATGGTTTCAGGTCTTACATTTAGGTCTTTAATCCATTTTTGAGTTTATTTTCACATATGGTGTGAGGAAATGCTATAATTTCATTCTTTTACATGTAGCTGTCCAATTTTCCCAGCACCACTTTTCAGAGAACAGCTTTTATCCATTGCATATTCTAGATTATTTGACCATAGGTATGTGGGTTTATTTCTGGGCTCACTATTCTGCTTCATTGATCTATTTGTCTGTTTTTGTGCTGGTATCATGTTGTTTTGATTACTGTAGCTTTGTAGTATAATCTGAAGTTTGGAAGGGTGATACCTCTAGCTTTGTTGTTTTTTCTCAAGATTGCTTTGGCAATTTGGGGACTTTTGTGGTTCCACATGAATATTAGGATTATTCATTCTAGTTCTGTGAGAATATCATGAGCATCTTAATAAGTATTGCATTAAACCTGTAGAATGCTTTGGGTAATTTGGTAATTTTAACAATATTAATTCTTCCAACCCAAGAGCATGGGATATCTTCCCATTTTTTGAATCATCTCAAGTTTCCTTCATCAGTGTTTTATAGTTTTCAGAATATAGGTCTTTCACCTCCTTTGTTAAGTTTGCTCATATATATTTTATTCTTTTTGATGCAGTTTTAAATGCGATTTTTTTTTTACTTTTCTTTCTGATAGTTCATTATTAGTGTATAGAAAGACAACAGATTTCTGTATATTAATCATATCTTGCAAACTTTGCTAAATTCATATACTAGTTCTAATAGCTTTTGCATGGAGACTTTAGTGTTTTCTATATAATGTATCATGTCCTCTGCAAATAGTGACAGTTTTACCTCTTCCCTTCCAGTTTGGACACCTTTTTTTCTTTTTTCTTTTGGACACTTTTTTTTTTTTTTTGGTCTGATTGCCGTGGCTAGGACTTCCAAAACTATGTTAAACAGAAGTGGTGAGAGTGGGCATCCTTGCCTTGTCCCTGAATTCAAAGGAAAGGCTTTCAGCTTTTTACCATTGAGTATGATGTTGGCTGTGGGTTACTCATAAAAGGCTTTTTTTATGTTGAGATATGTTCCCTCGATAACCACTTTGATGATGGTTTTTATTGTGAATGAATGTTGAATTTTGTCAAATGCTTTCTCTGCATCTATTGAAATTATCATGTGATTTTTATTCCTCCTTTTGCTAATGTGGTTTATCACATTTATTGATTTACAAATGTTGAACCAACCTTGTGACCCTGGAATAAATACAACTGGTCATGGTGTATGATCCTTTTTATATATTGTTGGATTTGGTTTGCTAATTTTTGTTTATCATTTTTGCATCTATATTCATCAAAGACATTATTTGTTGTGTCTTATTCTGGTTTTGGTATCAGGGTTATGGTGGCCTCAGAGAATGAATTTGGGGGTGTTCCATCCCCTTTAATATTTTAGAGTAGTTTGAGAAGGATAAGTATTAGTTCTTCTTTATATGTTTAGTAAAATTCCCTTGTGAAGCCATCTGGTCCTTGACTACTGTTTACTGAGAGTTTTTAATTACTAATTCAACTTCACTATTAGTAATCAGTCTGTTCAAATTGTCTTTTTCTTCTTGATCCAGTCTTGGCAGTTTCTATGTTTCTAGAAATTTGTCCATTTCTTCTACATTGCCCAATTTGTTGGCATATAACTGTTTGTACTATTCTCTTATGGTTTTTTGTATTTCTGTGTTATTGGTTATTATTTCTCCTCTTCATTTCTTATTTTGTTTATCTGGGTCCATTCTCTCTTCTTGGTGAGCTGGCTAAAGGTTTATCAATTTTGTTTCTCCTTTAAAAAAACCAGCTTTTCGTTTCATGGATCTTTTCTTGTGTTTTTTAATCTCTATTTTATTTCCTCTCTGATCTATATTATTTCCTTCCTTCTGCTGACTTTGGGCTTTATTGGTTCTTCCTTTTTTACTTCCTTGAGGTGGTAGGTTAGGTTGTTTACTTGAGATTTTTCTTGTTTCATGAGGAAGGCCCCTATCATTATAAACATCACTCTTAGAACTGCTTTTGCTGCATCCTATCAGTTTTTGAGTGTTGTGTTTCCATTTTCATTTGTCTCAAGGTATTTTCTGACTTCCTCTTTTGTTTCTTCATTGACCCATTGGTTTTTTAGTAGCATGTTGTTTAGTCTCCATGTGTTTGTTCTTTTCCCATTTTTCTTTCTATAGTTGATTTCTAGTTTCATACCATTGGAGTTAGAAAAAATGTGTGATATAATTTTTGTCCTCTTAAATTTGTTGAGACTTTTTCTGTGGCCTAGCATGTGATCTGTCCTGGAGAATATTCCATGTGCACTTGAAAAGATTGTGTAGTCTCCTGTTTTTCGATGGAATGTCCTGTAGATATATATTAAGTCCAAATGGTCCATTGTGCTGTTTAATACCACTGTTGCCTTATTGAACTTCTATATGTATGATCTGTCCACTGATGTAAGTGTGTGTTAAAGTCTCCTACTATTATTTTATAATTGTCAAATTCTCCTTTTATGTCTGTTAGTATTTGGCTTATGTATTGAAGTGCTCCTGTATTGGGTGCATATTTGTTAATGAGTGCAATGTCCTCTTTTTATATTGATCCCTTTCTCATGATATAATGCCCTTCTTTGTTTTTTGTTATAGCCTTTGTTTTGAAGTCTATTTTGTCTGATGAGTATTGCTACTCCTTTTTCTTATTTCCATTTGTGTGAAATATCTTTTTCTATCCCCTCACTTTCAGTCTCTGTGTGTCTTTAGTTCAGAAATAAGTCTCTTGTAGGGAGCAAATGGAAAGGTCTTTATTTATCCAATCAGCCACCCTATGTCTTTTGATTAGAGCATTTAGTCCATTGACATTGAAAATAATTATTTACAGGTATGTACTTATTGCCATTTTATTACTTGATTTCTGGTTGCTTTTCTAATTCTTCTCTGTTCATTTCCTCTTCTTTTTGTTTTTCCCTTGTAGTTTGATGATTTTATTTAGTAATATTTTTGTGTTCCTTTCTTTTGGTTTTTGTGTATCAATTGTGCATTTTTTATTTTTGATTACCATGGGGTTCATACGCATTGATGTATAATTTTATCTACTTGTTTTAAACTAATAGCCATTTAAGTTCAAGCACATTCTAAGATATCTACATTTTTAACTCCACTCCCCTACTTTTTGTATTTTTGATGTCATATTTTACATCTTCATGTTTATCCCTTAATTATTCATTGTAGTTATTGTTTCTTTTACATTTTTCTTTTAATCTACGTACTGTATTATTTAAGTGGTTAATCCTTAATTCTTACTACTATATATTTGCCTTTCCTAGAAGTATTTCCCCTTTCCTATGAATTCTTACTCCTTTTGCATTTGGAGAAGACTCTTCAACATTATTTTTTTAGGGTAGTTTTAGTATTGATGAATTCTTTTAGTTTTTGCTTATCTGGGAAGTTCTTTATCTCTCCTTCCGTTGTCAATGATAATCCTGCTCAGTAGAGTGTCCTAGGTTGAACGTTTTTCCCTTTCAGCACATTGAATGTATTATGTCCCTCCCTTCTGGCCTGCAGAATTTTTGCAGAGAAATCAGCTGATAGCCTTATGGGAATTCCCTTGTATATGACTGTTTGTTTTCTCTTGTTGCCCTTAGAATTCCTTATCTTTGACCTTTGCCATTTTAATTATGATATGTCTTGGTGTTTGCCTGTTTGGGTACATCTTGTTTGGAACCCTCTGTCCTTCCTGTGTCTGGATATCTGTTACTTTTTCATGTTTGGGATGTTTCCAGCCATAATTTCCTGAAATACATTTTCATTCCACTTTTCTCTCTCTTCTCCTTCTGGAACCCCTATAATGTGAATGTTGGGATGCTTAATTGTATCCCAGAGATCTCTTAGATTGCTTACAATATATTTTTTTTTCTGCTGTTCTTATTGGATGATTTTCATTGTTCTATCTTCCAGATGACTTATGTGTTCTGTATCACGTAGTCTGATATTCATTCCTTCTCATGTGTTTTTTTTTTTATTTTAGCTATTGAATTATTTATTTTTGATTGGGTTTTTTTTATACTTTTTAATTTTTGTTAAATTGTTCAGTATTTAGATCAATTCTTTTTCCTAATTCATTAACACTTTTATTACCAATGTTTGGAATTCTTTATCTGGTAAATTGGTAGTTCTGTTTCATTATTTATTCAGGGATTTTCTCTTGCTCTTTCAATTAAAAGTAGTTCCTCTGCCTTTTCATTTTACTTAGCTTTCTCTGCCTCTATGAATATAGGTGAAACAGTTAACTGTTGTGGTCTTGAAGGAGTGTTCTTATGTGTGAGCTTCTCTAATCAGACTGCATGTGCCCAATGCCTTTAGTGGGAGAGCTGGATTTGATGTGGATGCAAGTCATGTCTTTCCTTATGATTTGCTGGCCACTATCACCTTGGTATGGGATGGGGCTAGAGATTGAGAAGCTAGAGCTGGTGCTGGATATAAAACTGGATTTCCTTTCTGTTTAGTGGTCATCACTGCCCTGTCAGTTGCATGGTTTATTCCCAAGTGCTGGAGTAGAAGCAGTGAGGGTTGGGCTTGAGCTGGCTCTGTCCTCTTAAAATGTGTGTTTTCCCCTTTCCCTGAACCAGGACCTTTGTCCCAGAGGAGGGGAATGCTGAAGCAACTGGGGCCCTTACACATTCAGAGGTCTCATGCCCTGAATGTGTAGGCATCTGCAGCTCTGCTCAGATGCAGCCCATTGTCATGTCTTTTCCCAGGCCATGACTGCCCCAGATCCAATGCCACACTGTGGCTTGTTCTGAGCAGGGATGGAGTGATCATTTGGCTTGGGCTGGGTCACACTGTGCTGGGGCATAAGACAAGGTGGTGTTGGGTAATCTGACAACTGCTAGAGCAGAGCTTTCTCTGCCCTACCTCAGGGGCAAGACCCCTTTGCCCCTACAACTGATCACCGTCCCAAGCCTCTACCACTCCCACCACTCCCCTGTTGGGCCTGTGTGTTTTCTCTGCATGTATTGGGGGGAGGGGTTGAGCTATGCTGGAACAGCTGCCATCAGAAGTCTGGGATTCATCTGGAGCACCACTTGAGTAAGCACAAACAATGGCCATGGGAGTCCCACCCAGGTTCTGCCCTGGGACCACGTCACCTCTTTGTCCCAAGGTCAAGCCTTTTCCCTGGTCCTGGCTGCCCCAGATCCAGTGCTGTGCTGTGGCATGGAGTGAGTGGGGCTGGAGAGTTTGCTCTGCTCAGTGTGAGGCCTGAGGCAGAACAGTCACAGCAAACCTACAACTTCTAAGGAAGACCTCCCTCTGCTCTACCTGGGGGCTAGCCAGCATGTGCACACTCCTCATGAGTGGAGTCCAGGCTTCTCCAGCCTTTTTATCTCTCCCAGTAGTCAGTCCTCCAACCAGCCAAGGGGGCTTGTCTCCTCTGCATAGGACCCCAGGACTAGGATGCTCAGTCTGTGGTTTGACACATTCACTCCCCATGGTGGGTGTCTGCTGGTGTCATCTTCCTTTTCCTCTGAGTCCTCTCCCAGGTCCCAACACAACTGCTTTTCTTTCCTTCCTACCCAATTACTTGTGTATCTTTTTTACAGCCTTGGTTATACAGGAGTCCTTCTGCCACTTTCCAGTTGATTTTCATTGAGAATTGTTCCACATGCAGATGTATTTTTGAAGTGTTAGTGGGGGGAGGTGAGCTCCATGTCCTCTTTCTCTGCCATCTTATCTCCACCAATATGATTATAATTAATAGTAGTAGTATAGAGTGGTTAAAGCTCACTATGAATCAAAGTAAAGTTAAATCATTTCAGCAACCATAATAGACCCCACTTATAGAATTTTTATATTTTGACAACCAAACATAAATACTTTAGATATTTAAATTATCACCAGAATTTTAACTCAAAGAGACTTGTGTTTAATATGTTTGGCTAATATAATTCAGACAATTGTACTGAATTTAAATCACATTCATCTATGTAAAAACTGAAATTTTATTCTCTATCTGGATAGCACTTTGAAATATTCTTAATGCCTTACCCCATGTTTACCATCTTATTTTAAACTCTTAGCTAGTGTAAAAGTTAAGTCAGAAATGTTTATACCTGTTATAAAGGTGAATAAAAACACAGTGGTATGATATAGTGAAAAAGATGGAATCAGACTGGTGTCAGGCTCCCAGTTACATTGCTTATGTGATGTGTGAGCTTTGGCAAGAGACATAACCCATCTGAACCTTGGTTTTTCTCACTTATCAGTTGTGGACTATACTTCAAGAAGGTGTTGTAAGATAAAGTATTTGAAGTACCTAGTACAGGGCCAAATTTGTAAGTGATATATAGGTGATATACCCAAACTCACCGTGTTTTCTAATAGGTTGACCATATAATTTATCATTCAAATGGAAACATGTTTTTTTCTATGCCAAATGTTAAACTATACAGGTCTCAAAGACAAGTATAAAATAAGACTGTACCAAACAAACTGGGACATATGTCCAGTTTACTTCATGGTAGAGCTGGAAATCTAACCTAAGGGTCTTGAACTCTCCGAATAGTGTTCTTCTATCTAATTCTCTCAATTTGCCCTACTGTTAACTGAATGGACATTTCTGCATTGATTCTATTTTCCTTTTCCATTTCTCTCTTCTACTGCCACAGCAACCTTGGAGGTCCAAAGACCATAGTCACAAGGTAGAACAGGGCCACTCAACTCACATGTGACTCTATATGAGCAACAAATAAGCCTTTATTATATGAAACTTTATTATATGAAACTACTGAGATTCCAGGATTTATTTGGTACAGCAGTAAGGCCTATCCTGTCCTGATTAATAATTAAATCACATAGCTTTCTTTATTATTTATTTATTTATTTTTTAATTAATCAATTTAGTTATTTTTGGCTGTGTTCGTTCGTTTTGGGTCTTTGTTTCTGTGCGAAGGCTTTCTCTAGTTGCGGCAAGCGGGGGCCACTCTTCATCGCGGTGCACGGGCCTCTCACTATCGCGGCCTCTCTTGTTGCGGAGCACAGGCTCCAGACGCACAGGCTCAGTAGTTGTGGCTCACGGGCCTAGTTGCTCCACGGCATGTGGGATCTTCCCAGACCAGGGCTCGAACCTGTGTCCCCTGCATTGGCAGGCAGATTCTCAACCACTGCGCCACCAGGGAAGCCCTCTCTTTATTATTCTAAATGAAATTTGAAGATACTATAATGTATTCCCAACTCTGAATTTAAAAAATTCAATTAAATTCCCTATTTCTAATATAAAATTTAAAAAAGAATAATTCTTAACAAAATAGTAAGTATCTCAATATATAAATGATTAGTGACAACACTAGAAGTAACGAAGTGATAAAGTAAACTTGTATGTATAAATACAATAACTGTGAATTTGAGAGTTAGAAATGCAGACTGATATAGCTGTGTTGCATTGACAACTTAAATATCACATATGGCATTGCATTTAGTGATGTGATTTTCTATAATAGTGAACAGCTCTTGGTAAAGCTCTGAAAAAAACAGAAAAACACACTCTTTTATTTATAAGGCATTTGCATCTCTGGAAAATTCAGTGTATATTGAAATCTTGCAAAAATATTTTGTGTTTATATGTAAGGAGTTAGTTTTTAGGTTCTGATAATTATAAGGTTTTACACTTATATCGAAGCCATGTGACATATGGGAAAGTGATGCAAGGTATGGGACAGTTGTCTATTGAGTGGAACTGCCTCATATATTTTGGGAAGTCTAGTATCCCCTGTACCCCACCTAAATGCCCAGAGAACCACCTCCATCATACTTTGAACAAAAAACACCCTCATGAATTTCTCAAATAGCAGTGTTGAGAACCATTGCCAATCATAGTTGGGAAAATGAACTTGAATTTGCCAAGGACACAAAGTTTTAGTGAAATAAAATTAAAAAGAAATAAATATAAAGAAAATATACACTATATTTATTTCATGCTTACCACCTAAGTTTTTTCCAGGTCTTCTCCCACCTGGTTTTATCATTATTAATATTTACAGATACCTTCTCTTTAACATTTTATATTTTTTAACAATCCTGTGAGGTAGGTAGGCCTAGTGTTATGCTCTCTATTCTAAGGAACCCAGCTTCAAAATTATAATAGAGGTCAGAGTAAAAGTTATAGTTTGGTGAACAAGTGCTCACTTTACTACTATTTTTTTTAAATTACAAATGTGTTCAATGCATAAAATGAGCTAATTTTATAATACATTCTAAATAGATGAACTTTTTAGATGATTTACTCTCTGGGAAGTCTGCAGAATTTGACCAACTCCATTCATGGATTATTAAATTGGAACTAACCAATGAATTTGGTAAGGTTGCTGGTTACAAAATTAATGTACAGAAATCTCTGGCATTCCTATACACCAACAATGAAAAATCAGAAAGAGAAATTAAGGAAACAATCCCATTTACCATCACAACAACAACAAAAAAATACCTAGGAATAAACCTGCTTAAGGAGGTGAAAGACTTGTACTCAGAAAACTATAAAACACTGATGAAAGAAATCAAAGATGATATAAACAGATGGAGAAATATACCATGTTCTTGGATTGGAAGAATCAATATTGTGAAAATGACTATAGTACCCAAAGCAATCTACAGATTCAATGCAATCCCTATCAAATTACCAATGGCATTCTTCACAGAATTAGAACAAAAAGTTTTACAATTCGTATGGAAACATTAAAGTCCCCGAAGAGCTAAAGCAATCTTGAGAAAGAAAAACAGAGTTGGAGGAATCAGGCTTTCCGACTTCAAACTATACCATAAAGCTACAGTAATCAAGACAGTATGGTACTGGCACCAAAACAGAAATATAGATCAATGGTACAGGATAGAATGCCCAGAGATAAACCCATTCACATATGGTCACCTAATTTATGGCAAGGGAGGCAAGAATATG
Source organism: Balaenoptera acutorostrata (assembly GCF_949987535.1). NCBI lineage: Eukaryota > Metazoa > Chordata > Mammalia > Artiodactyla > Balaenopteridae > Balaenoptera > Balaenoptera acutorostrata. Next base: position 76,353,935 of record NC_080085.1, read on the forward strand.
CAATGGAGAAAGGACAGCCTCTTCAATAAGTGGTGCTGGGAAAACTAGACAGGTACATGTAAAAGAATGAAATTAGCACACCGCCTAACACCATACACAAAAATAAACTCCAAATGGATTAAAGACTTAAATGTAGGACCGGACACTATAACACTCTTACAGGAAAACATAGGAAAAACACTCTTTGACATAAACCACAGCAAGATCTTTTTTCACCCAACTCCTAGAGTAGTGGAAATGAAAACAAAAATGAACAAATGGGACTTAATTAAACTTAAAAGCTTTTGCACAACAAAGGAAACCATAAACAAGACAAAAGACAACCCTCAGAATGGGAGAAAATAATTGCAAATGACACAACAGACAAAGGATTAATCTCCAAAATATAAAAGCAGCTCATGCAGCTCAATATCAAAGAAACAAAAAATCCAATTAAAAAATGGGTGGAAGACCTAAATAGACATTTCATGAAGGAAGACATACAGATGGCCAAGAGGCACATGGAAAGATACTCAACATCACTAATTATTAGAGAAATGCAAATCAAAGCTACAGTGAGGTATCACCTCACACCAGTCAGAATGGCTATTATCAAGAAATCTAGAAATAGTAAATGCTGGAAAAGGTGTGGTGAAAAGGGAACCCTCCTGCACTGTTGGTGGGAATGTAAATTGATACAACCACTATGGAAAGCAGAATGGAGGTTCCTTAAAAAACTGAAAATAGAACTACCATATGACCCAGCCATCCCACTACTGGGCATATACCCTGAGAAAACCATAATTCAAAGAGAGACATGCACCACAATGTTCATTGCAGCACTATTTACGATAACCAGGACATGGAACCAACCTAAATGTCCATTGAAAGATGAATGGATAAAGAAGCTATGGCATATATATACAATGGAATATTACTCAGCCATAAAAAGAAACAAAATTGAGTTATTTGTAGTGCGGTGGATGGACCTAGAATCTGTCATACAGAGTGAAGTAAGTCAGAAAGAGAAAAACAAATACGGTATTCTAACACATATATATGGAATCTAAATAAAAAAAAAATGGTACTGGTGAACCTAGTTGCAGGGCAGGAATAAAGATGTAGACATAGAGAGTGGACTTGAGGACACGGGATGGGAGGGGGAAGCTGTGGCAAAATGAAAGTAGAATCGATCTATATACATTACGGAATGTAAAAGAGTTAGCTAGTGGGAAGCGGCAGCAAAGCACAGGGAGATCAGCTCTGTGCTTTGTGATGACCTAGAGTGGTGGTGGGATAGGGAGGATGGGAGGGAGGCTCAAGAGGGAAGGGATATGGAGACATATGTATGCATATGGCTGATTCACTTTGGTGTGCAAGAGAAACAAACACAGTATTGTGAAGTAATTATACTCCAATAAAGATCTATTAAAAAATAAATAAGTTGGAACTGCACTTGAGTAAATTATAAATCATTGAATTCTGGCAAGCAGTGTACTAAATAGTTTCACAGAAAATTGGGACTTTTGGAATATCTTGAGAAATTTTTGACTTATGAATGGTTCTTATTTACTTTTATTTGTCCTACAGTAAAAACATACTAGAATAGTGATAATAATAGCACTAAGAATGGACTGTTAAGAGATTTCTGGTGATCTTTGATTGAAAACTTGAAACATTTTAATTTACCGCTTCTCATGAACTCCATGAATATTTTAAGTAATAATTTGAATTTGTTAAGTAATATTTCCATTCTCATGGTAGTTCATCAAAGATCTATGAAATCTCAGTTTTTAACTTTAGATTACTATGACATAATGTGTGGGACTTGTAACTTGATATAAGGTGATAAAATTTGAACCAATAGCAAATAAATTCAATATATTAGTTTAAAATATGTCTTGAAACTGATGGTAATTTTTGTCAGACTTTTAAAATGAGTAATGTATTTGGAAAAGGTTGTATAAATACTAGAGGGGTAGATTAGTATGTAAGGTTCAGTGGATGTTTAAGTTTAGTAAATCATATTATAATTTTTATAGGGCCTTATAATAATAGATACTTTTCAAAGACATATGTATTTGATTACTTTCAAGATACATAGTCACAGTTGTACACACACACATGCACACATACACACAGTTATCCACTTTCTCAATTGTTAGAATGAGAAAGGCAATCTTTAAAGTTTTTTGAACTCACCAGGCACGTGTATCAGAACAGCAGCCAGTCTGGCAGCTATAGAAATACAATTATGCAAATTAGATATGTGTTCCCTGAAGAGGCCTAATAGGAAGATTGACCTATATACAGCTTAATTTGTTCTCATGCTTCCTCTTTATTGTCTTCCAGCTGCACAAGAAATTAAAACTTGTTAAATTGTATTGCTCCCCAATTATATATCAAAGGTGCTCTGCCCTTCCATGACAAAACCAATCAATAGGGTTTTTAAATACTATTTCTCTCTGTTAATTTATCCATGGTGCTGGAAGATTTTAAACAATGTGTATGAAGCACCTTTTAAAATCAGCATATCACTTATGAACTGATGACAGTGAGTTTTAAGTTGTGTGATTGAGAGATTGCAGAATATCTGGGTTATGCATGGAAACAATTTATTCTCTATTGTTTTTGATGATCTGTGTAAAATGACTCTTATTTGGAAATATGTTCTTTTCCAGGTAGGTAAGTATATGTGCAAATCGCCATTTGGGCCTTGCACTAGTTTAGATTTTATTACCACTAAAAACCTTCATAATAAATTAGGTTTCAGTTTGTTAAGCAGACCAAAGCTTAGTGAAAATGGAGAATACCTTGGCTTCATGGCAATCATGAAAACAGCTTTCTGACTTCTCCAATAGAGAAGACATATGTCTTCTTTAAATTTTTCATTAACTTTTTTTTATTATGCTGCTTAGCTAATATTTCCGTGTACATGGTATTTATGTTTCTAATGCAGTTGTTTCAAAAAGAATTTTGGAAATAGACACACGTTGAGTACTTTTAGATACTCTTCCTCTTCACCTCACTACAATTTTGGAAACTTTAATATTTGTTGAGGAATGGGTCTCGTATTCTGGGATTTGATTGACCTATGACAGGATTTCTTATAAGGTCTCTTCCCCATGCACACTGATAAAAACAAACAAACAAACAAAACTGGGTTGAAAGATGTCCTTGATCTACTGTTTGCTGACTTAATTGTTATGATGCAGAGTGAATATAATTAGAAAATATGTAGCTTGTATCATGACCTACTGATGATGGTAGGTCAGTGCTTCCCAATGATAATATCTTACTGAACACTGTGGCAAATGGCTAATCCTCTGTGTTCAGAGGCTGCTGGTCCAGGGCTCCATACTCTACTCAACGATTATAAGAGCTAAGACAATCAATGTCCCAGCATACTCAGGGTTCTTATGGGGAATAGGAAGATTTGTGCTAGATTTTAGGCAGATCAGTATCCTGTTGCCAACCTTAAAGTTGGAACACTAATAGGTCTAGTGAGGGAAATCTTTTTAGGAATAATCATCATCTCTTACAACCAGTCAAGTTGTTTTGGCACTTGGGAGAATAACCAAGTTATTTAGGCACAAATGGTGCTCTTCCACAAAATTACCATCACCTCACCCACTAAGAGGCTCCACAATTCTCAGTTTTTTAAAAACTGATTTCCAAACAACCAAAATCTATATATTACAACAAATAGTCTTATTTTGTTGATTTGCTTTATATGAGTAACATAATAAGTGGGTTGTCTCCAGGCTGCATTCAAAGGGCTGAAATAACCATCCTAATGAGATCAACCCATTTGGCCATAAGTAAATTGCTCAGCATTTGACAACTAGGTGGCCTAAAACACTGAAATGAAGGTCAAATGACACATTCATTGGAATCATGCTTTAATAATCACAGAGTATTCCTTTAACGTGTGCCATCTGAAGCATCAATTCAATTTTTTTCTAGTCATACTCTTAACAAATCAGAGTTTAATAATAAACACACTGTTTGCATAAATATATTCTTTGGATACTAATTCCAGAGTAAGCCTTTTCCCTCATGAAACATTTGATCTATTAATTACTGTCCTTGCTAAACAGTGATTGTTTCTGAAAGTGATATTATTTCTAACATGTATTATTTTCCTATTGGGTCAATGTTATACACCTTCTGCCAAAAATATAACTGAAGAACAAGATTAAAAATTAATTCAACAGATCTTTCATAGACTTGTTGACTTTTTGTTAGTTTCTGTGGCTATCTGGTATAAGTTCAAAAACTCCAATAATAACTCCTGGTTAAAAACAACAACAACAACAGCAGCAACAAGAATAACACATCTTCCTGAGTGGTTCACTGGTGTTTGGAATTCTAGTTATGGATTCACTTTTTTGTTTCAATTATATTTAATTAGGTATGTCCAATTTTATGTAAATGCATAGGTAATATGAATGTCAAATAACAAGTCTTATTTGGTTTATTACACCTATTTGAATCTGTTTCTTAGATGAAGTACAGATAAGCATTTTGATAAAATGCTTTGCGTGTAGACTATTGGTTAAGAGTACACTCTTTGGAGTCAGACATAAGTCTGAAATGACCCATTACAACTTATTATTTGTGTATTGACTCACTGACTGTCTCTGAGTTGTGTGGATTAAATGTGATCTCACTCAAGACAGATACAAAAACCAAGCATTCTTTAGCGGACTCTGGCCACTTTCCAGTAGATTCAACTTATAGTAAATTCAATAACAACTGTGTATTTGTGAGCATGGGACAAATTTCATTTCTTGTCAGAATAAACTGAATAAGGGCTTTTGCAGTTCTCCTTAGAGGCAATAGTTTAATTGAAATGGTGCACGTTTTCTTTTTTTCTTGAAAAAAAGTGTGTGTATGTGTGCGTGTGTGTGTGTACATATATGCGTAATGATCTAGGGAATGTTGGAAATATTTTAACATAAGAGAAATGTGTTAATGTAGAGAGGTAAAAAGTATAAAAGAAGATTTTTACATAACAGTGTAACTGTGTAACTCTGTACACTGAAAATTTTCTTTGTATTTTAGACAAACTGTACTGGAAAAACTTTCCATAGTGGCTGTAATGGTGAAATAGACTCCTGACATTTGGCAGAACATTTGAAATATCACAGTTATTTTTCAGTATGAAATAACAGGTAAACATTTATATCTATTAAGCTATTCATATCTGAGATTGTCACCACCTCATGCCATGCCTCAGTCCTGTCAAAGTTCCATCAGCAGCAAAGACATGGATTTCAAGAAGCAGCACCTAGGAGGATCAAAACTTTTGTTATGGTTAGACATATGCCCAACAATCATCATTGCAGTAATTTAGGAACAGAGTAAATGATTTTCATTGGAATTTTGCCATTAGGTGATGTAGGGAAAGCAAAGAACTAGTGGATCCATTATTATTGTGCTATGAATAATATGTCTTTCACTAGGCACTGAAACACAGTAGTTAGACATACTTCTAAAACTGGCCAGAAATATCTCCTTCAACTCAACAATGATTAATGAGGCCTTATTAGAAAGCAAAAGTTCTCAAGATTCATGAAATCCTCTACATAGGTGCATGTGATCACCACTTCTATGTAAATATTGCCTTCTTTTAAATATTTTATGACATATTTAATATATTAAGACTTCTTTAATTGTCATTAAAGTGTGATATGACAAATACCATCAAACACTAATATAGTGTTATTCTTTGAAAGAATTTCTAAAATATTTTAATTTCTTGACTAAGAAAAATAATGAGATTATGCAGGGAAGAGAATATATTATAGTCTAGTGCTAAAGCTTGTAAAAAGGAATGGATCAAGTTAAATGAAACAGCAGAGAAATTTCAAATAAAAATATTGAACATTATGCCAGGTTCATTAGAACATGGGACAAATGAGGCCAAGTTTGCACGTTTTAATTCCTCTTCATGGCAATTTAGCTTTGCAAAAGTCAGAGGCTATACCCCAGACCCTTGAGTAGTTGCTTTGAAAACATGCACCTTTGGTCATAACTAGAACTAGTTTAGCACTTCAGAAAAATTACAACAGTGAATGACCCAACATAATAGCACTCTACACTGCCTTACACAAAAGGAGTTTATCCTTTTAAAGTAGCAAAATACCACCATCATCTCAAGTTTTATTTTATAGTACATCTAAAAATGAGTTTTGTTTAGAAGCATTACAACAGAGTATTCTCACTAAAACAATACCTTATCCCCTGAAACCATGACAACATCCCTGAAATCACAATGAGAGGTCAAGGAAGTGACTGCCATCTTAAGAGGGCCCTGTGGTGAGAATAGAATACACAGAAAGAGCTGTGTCTAACAGGACTATATTGGACATTTGATTTTACTAGGTAAAGTCAACAGGAGCTTATTCTCAAGCTTAGCAATGAGTTCATGGTTTTGAGAATACACTAGCTAGCTGAATTTCACTCAGCTAAAAATAATATGAAGGTTAAACTTCTATCATTCAGCTTATATTTACCCTTCCCAAGTATTACTTTAATCTTTATTTAAAATTTCCTGTAAATGATTGTTTTCTACACAGAAAATATTTATTTTTTCACAGTATCTAAATTGTTAAAGTAAATGTACATTTCTTTCCAGAATTTTATGTAAATTCTCCTCAGTATAAGAAGACTTGGACATTTCTACTTGAGATTGGGAAAAGAGTTAAAATATAATTATGCAGAGGGATTTTTCTCAAACAATTCTTATTTTGGTACTATATATCTTAGTGGATATAGACTATGTCTTATTTAAGTTTGAACTCTCAACACCTACCATATAGTACACATTAGTTCACATTTAAATTAAGGTAAGATAAAATATCTTTGATATATAAAATGTAATTTATATATAGTACCATATATAGTATATACTTATAGAGTATATACTATATATATAGTCTATAGTATATAATTTATATAGTATAGTAAAACAGCAAGTGTACAGAAGTAGACCTTACTACAAAATATGTTTAAGCCTTTACAATGTACTATCAACAAGATATATTGCTTTTCTTCACATACTTGTTGGGAAAAGTTATAGATAGAAGTAGTTAGATTTAAGAACACTAGTTCTCTTGTTAAGTAATATGGTTTATCTAATTGGCATTACTGCTATTCCATAATTGTTAGACATAAAATGGACCAAGAAAATCTAATTAGCTCTTTAAACTCATTATGTGCCACATTTAATCTTGTGCTTGTCACATTCAAATTTGTTTAAGTTTAGTAATATTCAAGTTCCTGTATTTGTATTAAAGGCCACATGTGCTTAAGTATAATGAATATTTTAGTCTCAGTAATTCATTATTTTTCTAACCATTTTTAAATTTGTCTAGGTGAATCGTTTATCTTTCCCATAAGATTTGTGAGACATTAATTCAAAGTAGCAGAAAATTGAGCCTTATCATTTATTTTTACATTTATTCATCAGTCATTAATTCAGTAATGTCTCTGACCACTTAGTCTCTCTCATTTTAATGAAGAAAATGAATCCAACTGAAAACCAGTACTTTACTCAATATACAGGCAAATATTTAATTTATTTCAATTTTTGATTATTTAATTTGAAACAACACATTGTTTACCAGTGAAATTAAATTCTTAAAATCTAGAAAAGTTTGATGATAACACTTAAAGTCCAAGTGCAGGGAAATATTGATTGTGTACTTGATTGAACAATTGTGTAATTGATTGACGTTCCATTAAAATTTGGCTAATACGCCTTTCTTCCCTTTTGTCCTTATTTGATGTTTGTTCATACTCACATAAGGCTTTCTATAGAGGGTTAGATCAATTATCTACAGTTCTAATTTTGCCAACTCTCTTTTTTATCACTCCTCAATTCTAAAGGAGAGGGGTGCCAAAAAATGAATGTGCGTGGGTCAGTACAAATGTATTATCACTATGATAGCAAGTATTTAGAGACTATGTTCTTTTTGATGTGAACTGGTAGAAACTTTTTGTATATAATCGGCTGCAATGTTTCTTAAATGTTTTCCCCTCCTGTTTCAGTTTTTTTGTTTTCTTTGTCTTTTAATTTTAGAGTATGCCAAAATCACCTAGGGAGTTTGATGAAAATGTTAATTCCAGACCACAAATAATTTACTCTTTTGTAATTTAGAGTTTGAAGACTGCTCATGTGCATTGAGCATAATATAGTGTGTAAGAGCCTGAGTTCTGGCATTAGAGTATTTGTCTGGCTTCAAAGATTGCCTTGCTACTTACAGGCTGTGTGATCTTGCTGAAGTTACTTAAACTTTCTAAGTCTTAATTTACTCATTGATAAAATGGGAATTGTAAGAGTATCCACTTCACAGGGTTGAAATGAGAGAGTGTGTATGAAATACTAAGCATATAGCCTATCATATAATAAGCAATAAATACTAGTCATTATTAAGCACTAGACTATAAACACCACAAGGAGCATAACTGTCTGTTTAATCACAAATGAATCTGCTCAGTGACAGAGTGTCTGGCATAGAGTGCACAGTTAATAATTGTTGAATGAATATACAAATGATGGCGTATCCTCTTAATTTTAGACATTATCTCTCTTGTATCATGGCTGCATAATACAATATTAAAAACTCACTTCTGTAACTTCTCTAAACACTGCAGTAAAAAAAGTTTGTATCTATTTCTGTGATATATTGATCAGAATAAACAAGGTTTTGCTATATTAACAACAACCACAAAACCTCAGTGGCTCAACAACAAAGCTTAATTCTCCCTCATGCCATATGTCCCATGTGGATTAGCAGGAACCTCTCCTTTCTAACCACTTAGGAAACCAGGGTGACAGAGGCTTCACTGTTTTGTAGATACAATACCAAGAACAGATGGTCCTAACCATCAACACAGAGGAAAGAAAATGTATGGAATGGGAGAAAGTATTTGCAAAAGATGCAATTGACAAGGGGTTGATATCCAAAATATACAAATGACTTATATAACTGAATATCAAAAAAAAAACCAACAACCCAATCAAAAAATGGGCAGAAGACCTAAATAAACATTTTCCAAAGAAGATATACAGGTGGCTAACAGGTACATGAAAAGGTGCTCAGTATCGTTAATTATTAAAGAAATGCAAATCAAAACCACAATGAGGTATCACCTCACACCTGTCAGAATGGCTATCATAAAAAAGTCTACAAATAATAAATGCTGCAGAGGATGTGGAGAAAATGAAACCCTCCTACACTGTTGGTGAGAATGTAAATTGTTGCAACCACTGTGGAAAAGAGTATGGAGGTTCCTTAAAGAACTAAAAGTAGAACTACTATAATATTCAGCAATTCCACTCCTGGGTATATATCCAAAAAAAACAAAAACTCTAATTTGAAAAGATACATGCATCCCAGTGTTCATATCAGCACTACTTACAATAGCCAAGACGTGGAAGCAACCCAAGTGCCCATCAACAGATGACTGGCTGAGGAAGATGTGGTATATATATACAATGGAATATTACTCAGCCATAAAAAGAATGAAATAATGCCATTTGCAGCAACATGGATGGACCTAGAGAATATTATGCTGAGTGAAGTAAGTCAGACAGAGAAAGACAAATACTGTATGCTATCACTCATATGTGGAATATAAAAAAATAATGCAAATGAATGTATATACAAAACAGAAACAGACTCGCAGACGTAGCAAACAAACTTATGGTTACCAAAAGGTAGAGGGAGAAAGGGAGGAACAAATTGTGGTATGGGATTAACAGATACAAACTACTATACATAAAATAGATAAGTGACAAAGATTTACTGTATAGCACAGGGAATTATACCCAATATCTTGTACTAACCTATAATGGAATATAAAAAAAATGAATCACTATGTTGTACACCTGAAACTAACACAGAATTATAAATCAACTATACTTCAATATACAAAAAAAGAAAAAGAACACATGGCCCTCCCATTTTCTCAGCTGCTGTGGTAGGGGCAGAAAAAACTGGAGTTCTGTATGGGGAAATACATACTTTGGTAAGTAAGTAACACACATCTCTGTGATTACATGTGACTTCCCCTCAGAAACTATTGGCTGAAAATAGACACCTGATGAATAATTGCAGAGGAGAGGGAAATGTAATTCCTCAGAGAGCTTGGAGGGAAAGGAAAACTAGTGATGCATGAGAATTTAGAAATGTCTACCACAGAGGAGAATTTTTGTGCACATTTTCAAAGATAATTTGTCTTTTCATATCAAAATCACACTTGTAGTCGATGGAGACTGTATCTTTATTCATTTTTTCTGTGATATTTGTTAGGTGGCTCTACTCATTGTAAAACACTCACTGAATATACCAACACTTTGAATATCCATTTTTTTGATATTTAAAAAATGTTGGAAAATATACATACAATAAAATTTACAATTTTAACCATTTTTATATACAGTTCAGTGGAATTAAGTATATTCACATTATTGCACAACTATCACCACTATCCATCTCTTGAACTTTTTTCATCTTCCCAAATTGAAACTCCATGCCCATTAAACAATAACTCCCAATCTCTCCAACCTGTCCCTGGGAATCATGATTCTACATTCAGTCTCTATGAATTTATCTACCCTAGATACCTCATATTAGTGAAATCATCCAATATTTGTCCTTTTGTGACTAGCTTATTTCACTTAACAAAATGTTTTCAAAGTTTATTGATGTTGCATCATGTGGCAGAATTTCTTTCCTTTCTAAGTTTGAATAATATTCCACTGTATACATATATGTATGTATATACCACGTTTTGTTTATCCATTCATCTATCAATGCACCGTTGGGTTGCTTCCACCTTTTGGCTATTGTGATTAATGCAACTATGAACATGGGTGTACAAATATCTGTCGGAGTTCCTGCTTTCAATTATTTCAGCTATATCCTCTGAGCTTTGGCAACAGCTTGGAGTGAAGGCTTAAAGTCTTAAGTCGTTTCTGGGCATCTGTCCTCCCCGGGCCTATATATGTGCTTCCCCCATCCCACTCCACCCCCAATTTCTTCCATATTCAAGGCTGCTTCTAAATGTTTAAGTTTCCCAAAGAATCTAATCACATTTTCTTTGAAGGGCCTTAGATGTTCTATTGCATTCCTCTACTGTAATCTCTTGCCCCTAGACATCCTCAGGCCTGCCGTTCCCTTGCAGCTTTTACATGCCATGGTGGGTTCCATCAGCCTGAGAGCTAAACTATACCACCATTCCCCATGTAAGCTCTGAGTTAGCCCAGACAGAGACAAATCATTCAGTTAGCTCAAAAGCATGTTAGAATGTTGTAAATATGTTCTACTTTGCTCCTTATGGCCTAAGGGAAAAAATCAGGAATTGGGCTACATCTTCCTGGCTGCACTGTGCCAGGAAAGGCATGGGGCAAGAGTGAGTAAAAATGCCACAAAAGCAGTTTTGAGTATGACTTTTTCTTGATTTGGTATTTCCCTGGTTGCTGTAGATCTTTGAGTAGTTCCCAGAGCTCCTGCAAAGTTATTTCAATCAGTCTATAGTTTTGTTTGTTTGTTTCTTTTAACATTTCTACGGAGGAATGAGGGCCTGGAGCTTCCAAATCTGCCATCTTGCTGATGTCTGAATATCCATTTTCAAATTTATCACTCAAGTGATATCTTGTAAAACAGTCACTGAGGCTTGACAATAGCAATCCTAAATTATTCTGCATAAGTTGATAGAAAAACATTGTTCATAAAACCTATTATACAAGAAATTAAAGATCAATCTTTAACACATTGGCAATTATTAAATTCTGCACACAGCCTGTGATTGTTAGTACATGCCCAGAATTTCATTTCTTTTCACTTGGTAATTACAGCTGAGTGACATGGTAGCTTTCTCTCAAGTCTTTTCCCTTTACATCATGGCTGCTTTTGCGGGCCTTCTTACTCTTTAAGATAATCTCCTGATCTTTACCAGCCAACTGAAATGAACTTGCAGTCTGGCAACAAAAGAAAAAGTTAAGAGGTTCTAGTATACTTGCTGTGTCAAAACCTTCTCTTCCTTTACTAATTTTTAATGTTTCTATTTTTTCACTGTAACAAATTTATTGCATGAGAACCTCTCAGCAATATAAATTTCATGGACCTTGGATTTTATCACTTCTCTTGTTAGCTTTTCTTAAGATAAGATAGAGACTAATTTCTGCAGTTTTGGGGGGTTCTATGTTGCTCTTCTTACTGCTGTGTTCCTCATCTAATGATATCTTCCTCTTATGTTGGAACTATGGTAAAAACTATTTGTTCTCAGCAACTACCACTTTATTGTTGTTTGTCTTGTTTTCATTGACTTACCCATGTCTCATGTTGTCACATACACTGTATGTGAAGACTTCTTTTTTAAAATTTTCTATAATATCCAGCACGCTATTATGACTATCGCAATGAACCATTTATATTTATTTTTTCTTTTATTTATTCATTTTTTATTTTGGTCCTTTGCACACTCTTTCCAAATGTTTTTATTTATTTAATCAATTAATTTATTTTATTTTTTTACTTTATTTTCTATTGAAGTTACTTGATTTACAATATTATATTAATTTCAGGTGTACCACATAGTGATTCATAATTTTTACAGATTATACTCCATTAAAAGTTATTACAGGATAATGGCTAATTCCTTGTGCTATATAATATATCCTTGTTGATTATCTATTTTATACATAATAGTCTATATCTCTTAATACCATAAGTCTTTTGTCACTTCTCCCTTTTGGCTAAACATTGGTAACCACTAGTTTGTTTTCTATATCTGTGAGTCTGTTTCTGTTTTGCATATACATTCATTTGTATTATTTTTTTTTAGATTCCACATATAAGTGATATCATACAGTATTTGTTTTTCACTGTCTGACCTATTTCACTAAATATAATATCCTCTAGGTCCATCCACATTACTGCAATTGGCATTATTTCATTTCTTTTTATGGTTGAGTAATATTCTATTTTTTTAATATATATATATAATAACTATTGGCTATTATAAATAGTGCTGCTATGAACATTGAGGGAAGATGTATCTTTTTGAATTAGTGTTTTCATTTTTTTCTGGATATATGCCCAAGAGTGGAATTGGTGGATCATATGGTAGTTCTATTTTTAATTTTTTAAGGAACCTCCATACTGTTTTCCACAGTGTGTACACTGATTTACATTCTCCCAAACAGTGTACAAGGCTTCCATTTTCCCTACAACCTCTGCAGAATTTATTATTTGCAGACTTTTTGATGATAGCCATTAATAGGTGTGAGGTGACACTTCATTTTTGATTTGCATTTCTTTAATAATTAGCGATGTTGAGCATCTTTTCATGTACCTGTTAGCCATCTGTATATCTTCTTTGGAAAAATTTCTATTCAGGTCCTCTGCCTATTTTTTTGTTTGGATTGTTTGCTTTTTATGACATTGAGCTGTATGAGCTGTTTATATATTTTGGATATTAACTACTTGTTGGTCATGTCATTTGCAAATAATTTCTCCCATACCGTAGGTTTTCCTTTTGCTTTGTCAAGGGTTTCCTTTGCTTTGCAAAAGTTTTAAAGTTTAATTAGGTCCCATTTGTTTATTTTTGCATTTATATTTTTTGTCTTAGGAGACAGATCCAAAATAAATTGGTGTAATTTATGTCAAAGTTTGTTCTGCCTATGTTCACTTCTAGGAGTTTCATGGTGTCATGTCTTACATTTAGGTCTTTAATCCATTTTGAGTTTATTTTTGTATATGGTGTCAGGAAATGTTCTAATCTCATTGTTTCACATGTAGCTGTCCAGTTTTCCCAGGACCACTTATTGAAGAGACTGTCTTTTCTCCATGTACATTCTTGCCTTGTTTGTCATAGAATAATTGACCATATAAGTGTGGCTTCATTTCTGGGCTCTCCATTATGCTTCATTGATCTATGTGTCTGTGTTGGTGCCAGTACCATGCTGTTTTGAAGACTGTAGCTTTGTAGAATAGTCTGAAGTCTAGAAGGGAGATAACTCCAGCTTTTTTTTTTTTTTTTTCTCAAGCTTGCTTTGACAATTCAGGGTCCTTTGTGGTTCCATATAAATTTTAGAATTATCTGTTCTAGTTCTGTGAAAAAATGTCATGTGTATTTCAATAGGTATTGCATTAAATCTGTAAATTGCTTTGGGTAGTATGGCCATTTTAACATTAATTCTTCTAATCCAAAAGCATGAAGTATCTTTCCATGTATTTGTACCATCTTCAATTTCCATCATCAGTGCTTTATAGTTTACAGAATATAGGTCTTTATCCTACTTGGGTAAGTTCATTTCTAGTTATTTTATTGTTACTAATGCAATTTTAAATAATTTTTTAAAATTTCCTTTGTGATAGTTTATTATTATTGTATAGAAGCACAACAGATTTCTGTATATTAGTGCCTAACAGGAAGCACATCACACCTCTGTCTACACAATAGCCCCATGAGAGGGTGGTGAGAGCCACTGGGCAGAGGGGAAGTTCCAGTTCACAACTGTATCCAACTGTAGCCCTTCCATTCACAGCTCCACTCCCTATCAAGGAAATAGTTGCCAGCAAAACCTGAGGAAAGACTCAAGTTGCATGTAAGTTAAATCTAGCTCTCCCATCAAAGGCATTGGGCACACACAGCCTATATAGGATGCTCCCACATAAGAACAGCCCTTCAAGGCCACAATAGGTAACTGTTTTACTTGAAATAATATATGCAGAGAAAGTTAAGCAATATAAAAAGGCAGAGAAACTGCTCTCAATTCGAAGAACAAGAGAAAAACCCTGAAAAAAAATAATGAAACAGAAATAAACAATTCACCAGATAAACAATTCAAAGTATAGGTTATAAAAATGTTAACAGAAGTAGGGAAAATAATAAATCTGCACAGTATTAATTTTAACAAAGAACTAGAAAACATTAAAAAAGAAACCCAAACAGAAATAAAGATTTCAAAAGCTGAAATATAAAAACACACTAGGAGGAATGAAAAGCAGACTAAAAGGGATACAGAAGAATGCATACATGATCTGGAAGATGGAATATTGGAAATAACCCAATCAGAACAGCAGAAAGAAAAACAAAATAAAAAAAAAAATGTAAGCAATCTAAGAGGCCTCTGGGATAACATTAAATATCCCAACATTCACATTATAGGGGTACTAGAAGGAGAAGAGAGAGAAAAGGAAATCAAAAATATATTTGAGGAAATTATGGTTGTAAATGTTCCAAACATGAAGAAGGAAACAGATATCCAGACACAGGAAGCACATAGTCTCTCAAACAAGATGAACCCAAACAGACATACACCAAGACATATCATAATTAAAATGGCAGAAGTCAAAGATAAAGAGAGAATTCCAAGGCCAACAAGAGAAAAACAAAGAGTCATATATGAGGGAATCGTCACCAGGCTATCAGCTGATTTTTCTGCAGAAATACTTTGCAGGCCAGAAGGGAGTGGCATAATATATTCAGTTTGCTGAAAGGGAAAAACCTGCAACCTAGGATACTCTACCCAGCAAGATTATCCTTGAGAATGGAAGGAGAGATAAAGATCTTCCCAGATAAGCAAAAACTAAAAGAATTCATCAATACTGAAACTACCCTAAAAGAAATGATGAAGAGTATTCTCTAAATGGAAAAGAAGTAAGAACACATAAGAAAGGGGAAATCCCTCTAAGAAAGACAAATATATAGTAAGAATTGAGGATCAACCACTTAAATATAACAGTACATAGACTAAAAGAAAAAAAATGTTAAAGAAACTATAACTACAATGAACAATTAAGGGATAAGAATGAAGATGCAAATATGAGTCTTATTTTTATAGACTCCATCCCATGATGGAGTCCTTTCCCCTGTCCTGGCTACCCTAGATCCAGTGCTGTGCTGTGTCATGTAGTGAACTAGTTCTGCATGTTCCCTTGGGTCAGGCTGGGGCACAGTGATGTGGTGGTGGGAAACTTGGCAGCCACTAGGGCATACCTCTATCTGCCCTTCCTTGGGGCTAGTCAGTGTGCATGCACGCCTCACAAGCTGATTCCAGGTTTCTCCAGCCTTTCTATCAGTAGTTTTCCAACAATCCAAGGGGGTTTGTCTCCTCTGTGTATGACACCAGGACTGGGATGACCACTAGGTGGCTCAACTTGCTCACTGCCCAGAGCAGGTGTCCACTCATGTAACTTCCCTTTTCCTCTGAGTCCTCTCCCAGGGAAAGATGTCATGACTTGATCACTTTTCTTCCCTTTCTACCCTATTACATGTGTATTTTTCTTACAGCCTTGTTTGTACAGGTGTCCTTCTGCCAGTTTCTGGTTAGTTTTCAGTGAGAATTGTTCCACAGGTAGGTGTAATTTTCATGTGTTCATCGGGAGAGATGAGCTCCACATTCTCTTATTCGGCCATCTTCATCTCCAACCTCTTAACCATTGTTTATTGAAGTCATACAATGGGTGAGGCATTCTGCTTTGCACATTTTTCATTTATTATGTAGGCAAAACAAGTCAGGAGAGGCTAAGTGACTTGTCAAAAGGCAGTACCTGGATGGAAATCTAAGTCTAGCTGACCACACAGCTAGTGTTTTTAATTGCTTTGCTGTGCTAGGTTTACTATAGGTACACAAAGGTTTATTCTGTAAGTTATCTTATATAACCAACAAAAGAAACAACAAGCAGAAATCTCCACATTGAACTCAAGTTCCCTCAAATAACAAAATAAACATAAGTGTAAAAGTCTAAATTTATTATGAGCATTTTTTTTTCCTTTTTAAATTGATTTTCATTGTAAAATTGAGATACAGAATGAAGAATATTGCTTAGTAAGATCATCTGCTTTGGTCATTTTACTGGCTTGTCCCTTTCTTTACATTTCGGGGTGTGCGTATGTACCTGTTCAGTTGATATCCACTATATCCAATCCTTCATGGGAAGTGTTTCATGGAAATAAATTAATATTTTCATAACATAAAATATAACTTTTTCTTCATTTAGTCCAGAGTTTTGGGACATAGGCTAATCTCTCCATCTCCTACAACTCATTTATAACCCTATGGTGCTACTGACTTGAAAATTGATGAAGAGAATTTATAAGGATATTTTATCACTTATTAAATATCTCATTATAATAGGGAAATACATGAAAAAAACTATTATACTATTAATTTACAGGGAACTTAGAAGACAGAGAAGTAGTTAAACCATACCATGGGAATGCAATAAGCAAAATCCATGCTGTAGGACATTACAGAAAAAAATAATCCAGTATCTTCAACTGCAATGAGGAAAAAGAGGAGATAGAAGTCTATAGATTAAAAGAGAGTTAAAAGAAGTATTAAAAATAGGTAAAACTGAGCTATAGTGTTTATGGATGAAAACTTGTTAGATAAGTGTATAAAGATAAATAACAAAGTGATTAATTGTTCAGGTTAGCAGTTACCCTTAGGGGACAAAGCACTGGGGAGTGCTTTTGGGGGTGTATGCTAGTTTTATAGTACTACTGCAACAAATTTCCACAAATTTGAGGCTTGGAATAAGATAAATTTATTATCTAAATTTCTGAAGGTTAGGTCTCCAAAATGGGTCTTATGAGGCTAAAATCAAAGGATCAACAGTGTCATGCTCCCTCCAGAGGTTCTAAGGGAGAATCTGTTTCCTTCCCATTTCAGCTTCTAGAGGCTGCTGGCATTCCTTGGCTTGTGGCCCCTTTCTCTGTCTTCAAAGCCAGCGGTGCAGCATCTTCTCTTCTTCCTGAACTTCTGCCTCCCTCTTGTAAGGATCCTTGTGATTACATTGAGGTTATCTAGGCTAAACCCTGGATTATTTAGGATAATATCCCTTCCCATCTCAAGATCCTTAATGTCATCACATCTGAAAATCCCTTTTGCCATGTAACTTAACATATTTATAGGCTCTGAGGATTAGAATATGAACCTTTTTAGGGAGATGAGGAGCATTATTCAGCCAACCACAGTGGCTAATAAAATTCTGTATCTTAACCTGGTTGGTGTTTATGAGTACGTCAGAATTGGAAGATATATCAACACACACACACACACACACACACACACACACAGAGCACACCCAATTAAATTTGAATTTCAAATTTCAAATAATATATCATTTTTTGTATGAATATGTCTGATGCTATATTTGGTATATACTTTTCATAAAAACGTGTGACTCATTGTTCATCTGGAATTCAAATTTAAATGGGTGTCCCGACCTGAATGGGAAGGAAGTCCAAAAGGGAGGGTATATATGTATATATATGGCTGATTCATTTTGCTGTACAGTAGAAGCTAATACAAAATTGTAAAGCAACTCTATTCCAATAAAAATTAATTTAAAAAAAATTAAATGGGAGTCTCATATCTTTATGTCAATACTGCTTAAAATAATTAAGGTGGACATTTGTTTTATGTGTGTTTGTTATTTTTATTATACCTAACAATAAAGAGTTAAAATATTTATACAAATATATGTATTGTGTATGTAACCAGAATATACACCCACACGCTCTCTATATATACCACTCCAGCTCTGTTTCATCCTTTTGTCAAGAATGATTTTCTCCATATAACTGCCTGAATGCCTCCTTGTAATTCTGTAATTATTTGCCTTTATGGCACCCCGTCAGGTACACCATACTCACAAAGCAAAATTCATCTCTCATCTCTATTTATCAAATTGTTTTCTTTTTCTTCAGGGAACTTATCACTTTTGGAAAATATTTTTTAAATTATTTGGCCACTGATATACAGATGTAGCTTAGCCAAATTCTCCCTCGTTGTTTCCTGTTGGTACAGCAGACATCTTGCTGTGATGTGAACGAAAGCCATATGACAATGTTTGCTGAGCAAGATGAAGGAATAAACCTAGGCCCTGATGATTTCCTTGAACAGCTGTAAACAGACCTGTTCTGCCTGATTTCGAAGTTTCTATTTATTGTGAAAAAGAAATCTTTAAGTTTTAACAAAATATGAAAACCTGTAATTAAAAAGTTCATTCCTTAAAAGGTGAAACTTAATTCTCTAAGACAACATCCTAAATGTATTATCACGTGGGATTTTAAAGGAAAGGAGAGCTCACGTTTGCCATGTTTTCTCAGTTGAAAGAACTATGTTGTGCATTCTAGAAGGTCAGACAGAGATAAAAGCAGATAGTGCCATAGGAAAAAGGAAACAAAGCATATGATATGCATGCTTGAGGTAACGGTAGTCTATATCCTTTGATTTACAAATTACTTGAAAGTTTGTTAATTAGTTATACTTCAATACATCTATCTATAATTAAGTCTTGACTATGTGGTTTAAGGAAGTTTGACATTTATGATATATTTTCTTAGTTTCTCATATTGCTTCTAAGTTATTTTTCATAATGCTTTATATTTCATGTGGCTGTACTTTGAAAATAAATGTGCATCAATCTGAATATCTCATCATTTGACAGTTGCCATTTTGATAAGTCGACAGTTTGTCTTCTATACCCAGTTAATAACATAACCACAGACTCACTGTAATATTCTTACAGTGTAATATTCTTACAGTGCATCTTTTATGACGGAATAATTTTTACCAAATTACTGTCAACAAGTATGACTGATAAGTTTCACTTTTACATTACTTAAAAGTAATAGTAACACTTCTTAGATTAAATTTAATAGTGAATTTTGTCATGTATTCTTTCCCTTGCTCAGTCTATGATGGTAGGACAAGAAAAAAAAACTTTTTAATGAAATATAGTTTTAATAATAGAAAGATAGGCACCCAATGTCATGTTCTAAGGTTTCAATTCTTATGAATTTACATATAGATTTTTAAAGGCTTGTCAGTTTCACTGTCATTTTTTTCCTAAGTAAAAAATTATTTGTAGAATATCACCAGGCATTGTAATTTGCACATGATAATTCTAAGTATATCTTACGTATACTTCCCTTCATAATAAGATGCATATTTAGTGTTAAAATAAGCTCTTGAAAATTTACAGGACTCTAAGAAAGGAAACATGCATTAATGTCTCCTTCAAGTTGGGTACCAAATAATTACCTTTTAGGTCGTTGTCTTGGTATCTGCTTGTGAAACTACCACTAACATGAGTATTTTCCTTTTATAAAACATGTTGTATTTATTTTATAAAATGTTTGCTGGTTCAGAATGGAAGTAGGCCCAACAGCTTCAGAAAGTGATATACTATAGAAGCCCATCTGTTTGGTAAGTATATATAATAAAATCTTGATCCAGGTACACAGCATGAATATCCCTAGTAAGATTAGTGTTGTGGTTAATATTTAAGTTCCTAAGACCAAATACTTCTGTTTTGCTGTGAACAATGTAGGTAGATTAATAATACTAGTTATAATGGTATGCCTTTCTATAAGACCTTTGTAGCATTATGGAAAAACTAGAGTAACAATAAACTTACAAGTAAAGATCACTTAAAAATTCTTCAGTGATGTAGGTACTAGATCATAAAAGTTTTAAAGAGCAATTTTGAAAATAAGAACTGAGAAAGGACAGCTTACCTAGACAAGACATAAAAATATACTGGAAAGAGAAGCATGAACTAGACTTCAGTGAATTGAATAAATTACTATGTTGTTTCCAACTTTACTTGCTATTATTAATTATACTTAGGATTGACCTATACAAGGAATAACTCCATGAATCTATGTTACAATTTGGCATAGTAATGAAATGTGAAAAGTAAATCAATATTCCTGTCTTGAATTATCTCTACGACTCCAAATTGGTTATAGGGAATATGTCTACTCACTTAACTTAGTTTAAAAGAGTTCACTTACTATTATTCTCATGGCAATTGCAATAAAACTGAAAACAAGGAGACACTACAAACTCAAGGTGAAGCATATTACATAATAAATATAAAAATAAGACTTTACCAGCAAATATTTGATAAAGCTGATGAAATTTTAGTGATCATCTTTTGAATACACCTCTTGAGTTATCTAAAAAAGGTAGATTAAAGTATATTTCAATGAAATTATATCTTGACTTAGTTAGTTACTCACCATATGGATCTTCACAGTACCTCACTATACCCAGTAAGACTAAGAATGTTTGATGCTTCTAAAAAGAATGAGTTCAATCCATGAAATGCAAAGTTTCATTAAATAAGTCATGCTGGGTCCAAATTAGGTGGTAAACACTGATAGCAATAATTTGTGCGTAAAGGTAGAAAATAATGATTTGAACTTCTAATCATGAGCTTAAGGTTACTGGAGATGTGAAAAAAGAATGCTATTAGAAAGTCACATATGTTTTGGCGATTTCTGTCTCCTTTTGCACCCAAGATATTAAGCTTGTGTAACTGTGCTGTCCTTTCTCCAAAATTACGCTCTTTGTTGTATTGAAATCAGATGCCAAATGGGGTTTGTGTCTACAAGATCCATAACACTAGCAAACAAAGAAGCATTTCTTTATGGGTACACTAGCACTTGCCACAGCCACTCCCCCAGGGTTCAGTGCAGAGGAAGCAGGCAAAGACACCCATCTCCCAGTCTCCCTGAAAGAGGTTTAACTGCATATTTTATAAGCTGCTGCCTGAGGGTCCAGCTTCTAATTTAGCGTGCATCTAGGGATTGGTTGCAATCATCCCTGGAGACTGAGGACACCAGCAGACATTGTTCATCACCAAGTGACCAGTATCTACCTGGAAGGAGCATGTGCACATGTTTGGTGTCCCAGCTTCTGTGGCTTTTACCTGAGGAATGAGTCCCAGATATCCTGTCTCTGATAGCCAACAAGGCTTGCATTCATGAGTCACACAGGACTGTAGCATACAAATAAGTAGTTCTTAACAGGCACACATGTAGACCAAAATATGCATCATAGATATCCCAGAAGGAGAAGAGAAAGGGATAGAAAATTTAATCAAATAAATAATGACTAAAAACTTCCCTAACCTAAGGAAAGAAACAGACACCTATGTCAGAAGCAAAAAAAAAAAACACAAATAAAATGAAATCAAAGAGTTCCATACTGAGACACATTATAATTACATTGTTTAAAGTTAAAAACAAGGAGAGAATCTTAAAAGCACCAAGAGAAAAGCAATAGTGTCACACACAAGGGAACTCCCATAAAACTACAAGCAGATTTTTCAGCAGAAAATTTGTAAACCAGAAAGGAGTGGGATAATATTTTCAAAATGATGAAGGAAATTAACCAAAAAACTCCTGCCAAACATGAAAACTCTACCTGGCAAAGCTGTCCTTCAGAATTTAAGGACAGGTAAAGAGTTTTCCAGACAAAAGCTGAAGGAATGCATCACCACTAGACCAGCTTTACGAGAAATGTTAAAGGGGGTTCTTCAAGCTGAAGTGAAAGGATGCTAAATAGCAACATGAAAACATATGAAAGTATAAAACTCATTGGTAAAGTAAATATATAGCTAAATTCAGAATACTTTCATATTTTAATGGTGCAGGGTAAATCACTTATAACTAGTATAAAGGCTAAAAGAATATTAAAATAACTATAAATATAATAAATTGTTAGTGGATACACAATATTAAAAAGCATAAATTGTGACTTCAAAGATGTAAAATTTGTGAGAGAGTGTACAAATATAGATTTTTAGTATGTGTTCAAAGTTAAGTTGTTATCAGCTTAAAATAGACTGCTATACCTATAAGATGTTTTAGGTAAGCCTTATGGTAACCACAAAGAGAAAACCTATGGTACATACACAAAAGATAAGAAGAAAGGAAACCAAGTATACCACTATGGAAAGTCATGAAATCACAAAGGAAGAGAGCAGAGAGGAAGAGAGGAACAAAGGAATCACAAACAACCAGAGAGCAATGAACAAAATGGCAATATTAAGTACATACCTATCAGTAATTACTTTACATTTAAATGGACTAAATTCTCCGATCAAAAGAAGTAGACTGGCTGGATGGATAAAAAAAAAAACAAGATCCTACTCTATGCTGCCACAAAAGACTCACTTCAGCTTTAAGGACACAAATAAATTGAAAGCAAAGAGGTGGAAAAAGATATTCCATGCAAATGGAAACCAAAAGAAAACAGGAGTAGCTTTATTTATATCGTTCAAAATAGACTTTAATCCAAAGACTGTAACAAGAGACAGAGAAAGTTATTATATAATAATAAAGGTGTCAGTTCATCAAGATGATATAACAACTGTAAATATTTATACACTCATAGGAGTAAAATATATCATATCACCCTGATACCAAAGCCAGACAAGAACACTACAAGAAAAGAAAACTACAGGACAGTATCCCTGATGAGCATAGATGCAAAGCTCCTCAGCAATATATTAGCAAAACAAATTCAACAATACATTAAAAGTATCACACCACATGATCAAGTGGGATTTATTCCAGAGATGTAAATATAGTTTGACATCAGTAAATCAATCAATGTGACATACCACATTAACAAAATGAAAGATAAGAATCAGAGGATCATCCCAATAGATGCAGAAAAAGCATTTGACAAAATTCAACATCCTTTCACGATAAAAACTCAAAAAATTAGTCATAGAAGGAATATACCTCAACATAATAAAGGTTGTATATGAGAATCCCACAGCTATCATCTTACTCAATGATGGATAGCTGAAAGCTTTTCCTTTAAGATAAAGAGCAAGACAAGGATGCCCACTCTTGACAGTTTTATTAAACATAATACTGGAACTCCTAGCCAGAGCAATTAGACCATAAAAAGAAATAAAAGGCATCCAAATGTTAACTGAAGAAGTAAATTGTCATTATTTGTGTTTCACTGGCATTTTTCACAGAAATAGAACAAACATAAAACATAAAATTTGTATGAAAATACAAAAGATTCCTAATAGCCAAAACAATCTTGAGAAAGAACAAAGCAAGGAGTATCATTCTTCCTGATTTCAAACTACTTTACAAAGCTATAATAATCAAAGCAGTATGGTATTGGCATAAAAACAGATGCATACATTAATGAAACAGAATAGAGAGCCTAGAAGTAAACACATGCATATGTGGTCAGTTAATTTTCAACAAAGTAGCCAAGACCATACAATGGGGAAAAGATTGTCTCTTCAATAAATGGTGCTGAGAAAACTGGAAATCCATATGCAAAAGAGTAAAAGTGGACCACTATCTTTTACTATACACACAAATCAACTAAAAATGGATTAAGGATTTGAATGTAAGTTTCAAAACTATAAAACTCCTAGAAGAAAGGGGGTAAACTCTTTGACATTGTCCTTGGCCATGATGTTGTGGATTTGACACAAAAACAAAGGCAACAAAAGCAAAATAATCAAGTGGGACTGTACCAAACTAATAAGCACAGCAAAGGAAACCATTAACAAAATGAAAAGGCAACCTACAGAATCAGAGAAAATATTTGCAAATCTCAAATCTGATAAGAGGTTAATATCCAAAATATACAAGGAACCCATACAACTCAACAAATAATAAAAACAAATAACAAAATTAAAATATGAGCAAAGGATCTGAATAGACACTTTACCAAAGAAGACAGACATACAAATGGTCAATAGGTACATGAAAAGGTTTTTAATATCACTAATCATCAGGGAAATACAAATCACGACCACAATGAGATATCACCTCATACCTATTAGGATGGCTACTATCAAAGGACAAGAGATAACAAATGCTGTGGAGGATGTGGAGAAAAAGGAACCCTTTGCACACTGTTGGTGAGAATGTAAACTGCTACAGCCACTACAGAAAACAGCATGGATGTTTCTCAAGAAATTAAAAATAGACCTGCCATATGATCCAGCAATCCCATGTCTGTGTATATATACAAAGGAAATTAAATAATTATCTCAAAGAGATATCTGTAATCCCATGTTCCACTGCAGCATTATCCACAATAGCCAATGCATGAAAACAACCTACAACCTAAGTGTTTGCTGACAGATAAATGGATAAATGAATTATATATATGTGTGTATATATATATATATATATATATATATATATATATATATATATATATATAATTCAGCCTTAAAAAAGAAGGAATTCCTGTGATTTGCAACAACATGGATGAACCTGGAGGGCATTATGATAAGGTTAATAAGCCAGAAAGACAGCATGGCAAAGACAAATACTACATGGTATCACTTACATGTTGAACCTAAAAGAAACACACAAAAAAATGAACTCTTGGAAACAGAGAGTAGAAAGGAGTTGAAAGAAATAAGGAGAGGTTGGTAAAAGGAAGGAAAGTTTTTAGTTATGAGATGAATAAAGTCTGAGAATCTAATGTATATCATGGTGACTATAGTTTGATAACACTTTATTGTATAATAGAAATTTGCTAATAGAATAAAGCCTAAATGTTTTCACCAAAAAAGTTTAAAAAAAAGGTAAAAAATAGTTCAGAAGTCAAATGAGAAAATTAATTTTACTACTTTTTTCTAGTCACATGTATTATCAAATAGAAATAGATTCTCATGAAATGATAAAACAAAGTCACATTTATTTAATAGTAATTATAAAATTCCAATATGAAACACATTTCTTTCTTTAGGGGAAGGTTTATATTTCTAATTTTATAAGGCTCAGTGGATTCAAAATGTTTTCAATCATCTCCATATGAGAATATATTCAGTAATAACTTGAATTAACTCAAATTGTATTTTCTGCTTTTTTAGCCACAGTATACAATCCTCATCTGCTGTAACAAAATGATTGTTCATTTCTTTCCACTTTTGCTGCAAATAGACTCTTCCTGAAGCTTATGCAGAAAGTGTCTACTGTGGTATTTGGGGCTGGGGTGGGTACTGATGATGATCCTTTAATAACTTCATTACTACGTTCTAATTCTCAAATGAATTCAAAAGTGAAACTTTTAATAGATTATTGTCCAAAAGATCTGAAATTCCTGTAAATCCTGCTTTGAGATATGGGCAAATTTGGATATTAAGTCAATTGTTGTAAAGCTCATTTTATTTTCCTAAATTTCTCTGTTATTATACCATACGACATGGCTTCTCCTGTTCTAGTTTACCCTTAAGTTGACAATACCACCTCAGAAAAAAATCAACACTTGTAAGTTATTCTTTACTAGAACACGGGAAACATTCAGAAACTAGGAACTGCTATTTCCCAGAATTTTTCAGCTCCGCTTGTTTGTTATATTCTGTTTTACCCCAGGCATTCAACATTTTAGAGTCCCATTGTAAGCTTCTTCAGAACACTGATGAAAATACTGACAGTTAAGAAGAGCTGGGAAGAATAAAAGAAAAATAAAACCAAACTCACTGTATGACATTGGGCTTAATGAAACCTCTACCTGAAAACCAATATTCTTTTAGAGAATTAAAAATATATTTCTGAAGAGAAACCAATTTATAGTTCATATCGTTTCCTTTTAGAAAACGCCTAGTAACATTTTATTTCCATTTCTTCTTTTCAGGATTGACTACCTTAGACTTTTGCATATGTAGTCTTCTTGGGAAGCCTGAAATTCCCAGGAATCTTTAATGAAGGGGAAATTATGCTTCTGTCTAAATAAGATTTGGTAGGTTGTATCACCATAATATTAAAGTGACCACAGACACATACTACAAACTCCGTCATTAAACTTGACACTAGTTAGTATAATCAACTGAACATGTTCTGAACGTTGAAAGTAAAAAAAAAAAAAAAAAGACCATTTATTGAAAAATTTCTATGTAGTAGTTACTACAAACCATATACTAGGTGCTTTATATATGCTAACTCATTGAATTCTCCCATCAACTCTATATGGAAGATATAATTGTTCTATTTAACCCAGGATTGTAGGAGCAATTGGGTTCAGAATGTCAAAAATAGATCTAGCTACAATTTTAATTAACTTAGTCTTCAGGGGTTTTGATGGGAATTAGTGGGAAGATATTTTTGAATGCTTAAGCAGTAGAGCGCTAGAGCCAAAGCTGCTTTGGGCTTTGGCTATATATTCTCCTATGTTCTCTAAGATTAGGCACAGTTACAATCCTGTGTCACTCTGAATTTCTGTATATTTTAAATGTGTTCTCTCAGTCTTGTCTCCAAGTCAGAATAATCTAGATAGTTTTGTGTAAAAAAGGGTGGGGGGGGGGTTACTCAAGAGACTAATAATTCTCAGGCTCTGGAGCTCTGGAGATGCCATGACATATGTATTTGGAAAAAAGCTGTTGTGATAAATAGCCAGTATAGAGAACCACAGTGTTACCATAGTCAGCTGGTGATAATCTACACACCATTTTCTCATACTATTTTGCATAGTCCTCTGGTCCAGAGTTAATTAAGGTATTGTTCACAGGCTTCTGACAACAAAAACTCCTGGAGTGCTATTTTAAAATACTGATTAGGGCCTCAACTCAGACATGCAAAATCAGACATTATGGGGAAAAAGGAACCTAAAAATTTGCGTGTCAAATAAGCCCCACAGTGGTTCTTATGCTCACTTAAGCTTGATAAAAATGAATGTAGTTAAGGTATGGATTTTAAAGTCATATGACTCTGAGTTTGAATTTCAGTTTTATTGCTGATCTGTTCCCAAGGCCATTATGCCCCTCATGTATTATTGCCAACTATTTGCTCATAGTGGTCTTTTAAAATACCCCCCTCCTGGTTATATAACCTTCTACTTACTAAAAAGCTCAAGTAGGTAGTTGTCCATTACCCACTGGATGAGGAAAATAAAAGTCCCCTTAATGGGTATTTCCATACCCTAACATCATTCACACTGCAGGGATGAAGTTGTTGAAATGACAGACATTTCGCCTAGTTTTCCCACACGTGTCCTGCCAGGACATATTCCTCAATCTTTTTCCATAAACATAGTTGAGATTTCTACACTGCCTAAACAGACCTCTGATGTCAGCATTTCTTTGATTCTTTTGCTTATACTATCTTTTAAAAAGCAATAGAGAAAAATCAATTAAAATGTGCTTTTTATTCCTATGCTAGTCCAGTCATAAGAGAGACCATCAGGTATGAGATTTAATAGCTTTTCATGGAGGCTAAAAATATAATTAAAATTTATATAAATGTCTGCTTTGAAAACACTGGTCAAACTTTGTAGAGAGGCCAGATTTTCAGTTAGCACATTGATTTGGTTTTCAAACTCAAATTACCCAATGCTCCAGCATATTAGGAGTTATTGGGGGATACATATACCTAGCCTGACAAGAATTAGAGGCAGTGTTTTTCAAAGTCTGACTATTAGGCTACTTGCACAAGGGAAAATTAATTGAGGTGTTTTTAAAAATTCAAAATAATGGGCCCCTCCCCAAACCTAGTGAATCCAGGGAACCACTGTGGACTTGGCCTGGAAACATGCATTTTAATAAACAAGTACAAAGTATACTATAGTCTGAGCATGGTTGGATAGAGGCAAAGAACATGGGTATGTCTGTTAGATGGACCTGGACAAAATCCCAGCTCTCTCACTTCCTAGCTGTACCCATGCTGCACATCCCTTCTGTGTACTATGCTCCTCCTTGCTCTGATTTTCTCTCTTGCTCCTCTCTATGTAACTGTCTATCTACTCAAGCTCAGCTAGATAGTTTCTTGTTATCCTCTTTTCCTTAACAAGGAAAAGCCCCTCAGTGTGTATTATTACCCCCATCTCCCCAACTCCCCCTGTCTTCTGAACGTGTGCAGGGCAGTTATCCAACTGGCATTCATCTTGTCACTTCTTGTTACTTCTTACCCAACCTACCTTCCATCCTCAGTTTCCTAAACCAACATGACCTCTTGTCTTTTTCCCTAGTTATGGTTGCCATCAGGTAGGCACTCACTGCTCTGGATTTTCAGAGACATCATACTGGATATTTTGTAAATTCCCCAGTTTCTAGTCCTTGTTATTACTTGAACTAAATGGGAACAGAAAGTCAATGCAAGACTTTAGTACTAACCTTATAGCCCTCCCTCTAGCAGCATATATGGCTGTCCCATTCCATCTCCCTTACCATGTGCCCCTGATCCCCAGTACCAATGCCTCTCAACCTCTTGTCCCATAGCAGCAGGAGAGATCACATCTTGTAGGAGTGAATGACATGGGTCACGATACCTTCACTCGAGGTTGATGTAAGCCTAGCCTTAGTGGACAGGCAGAGATGCATGGAGGCAACAGCAGGAGTGAGGGCATGAAGATTGTCCTGGGGACCAGTATAGTGATAAAAATACTGTCAACATTGTCTCATTGTTTCCCCAAGTATGGCCCTTGCACCAGCTGCTTGGAATTACCAGTGGTGCTTAGTTAAAATGTATATTCCTACACCTCACCTTAAGTCTACTACCCCAGAAACCCTAAGGGTGGATCCAGAGAATCTGCCATTTCATAAGCTTTCTAGTTGATTGTGCTGAACAGTAGTGATTGATAACACTCTTCTAGTTTATAAATAGTTTGAGAGGTAACTACAGGACCCTAGAGAACTGATATCACAAAGTGTTGAGAGCTGATAAAGTAGATAGTATTTAAGTCTATCAAAACAACTAAAATCATGCCTTGGTCTTAAATAAATCATAAGCCTTTTATACATTACACAAATATGTATATATGTGTATATGTATATATGTATATAAATAGATATACATATATATATATATATCTAAATATATCTATCTATCATTCATCTAGATAGATAGATAGGTAGATAGATAAATATAATTACAGTGCACTTGGAGGAGTATGCATACATCTACTTCAAGTAACCACAAATACACCCATTGTTCAGATTTTAGTTTCTAAATACCATTCTCCAATAAAAGGAACCAGAGATCCTAAGAGAAATTAATGGTTCCAGGAGTAGAGGAGGAAAAATACAAGATGAACTTGGAGCATTGTGTTGTGCCAGAAAGTAATGAAGGGCTAGGAAATTAAAAGACTGGAGTGTGTCCAAAGGACACAGGAACAAACCTGAAAGAACTCCCAATGGGCAAGGCTGGAACAATTGGAAAAAGAAAATAATGAATGATATTATTAGATTATAATTAAAATAATAAATATCCATGAATCCATTCTGAAATAAGTAAATGTTTGAATAACATAAATATGGGTGAGAATGGACAGATATTCCTTATATGATGGTTCTGATTAATAAATGTAGAAGGTCAGTACCATACTGTTTTGATTACTGTAGCTTTGCAGTATGATCTGAGGTCAGGGAGCCTGATTCTTCAAGCTCCATTTTTCTTTCTCAAGATTACTTTCACTATTTGGGGTCTTTTGTGGTTCCATACAATTTATTAAAAAATTTGTTCTGGTTCTGTGAAAAATGCCATTGGTAATTTGATAGGGATTGTATTGAATCTGTGGATTGCTTTGGGTAATGAAGTCATTTGGATAATATTGATTCTTATAATCCAAGAACATGGTGATTCTTTCTGTCTGGTTGTGTCATCTTTGATTTCTTTCATCAACATCTTATAGTTTTCAGTGTACAGGTCTTTTGCCTCTTTAGGTAGCTTTATTCCTGGTATTCTATTCTTTTTGATGTGATGGTAAATGGGATTGTTTCTTTAATTTCTCTTTTTGATCTTTGGTTGTTAGTGTATAGAAAGGCAAGCGATTTCTGGGTATTAATTTTGTATCCTGCAACTTTACTGAATTAATTGATGAGCTCTAGTATTTTTCTGGTAGTGTCTTTAGGATTTTCTGTGTATAGTACCATGTCATCTGCAAACAGTGACAGTTTTACTTCTTCTTTTCCAGTTTGGATTCCTTTTACTTCTTTTTCTTCTATGATGGCTGTGGCTAGGACATTCAAAATTATGTTGAATAAAAGTGGCAAGAGTGGACAGAAATACAGATCAATGGAACAAGATAGAAAGCCCAGAAATAAACCCACGCATCTATGGTCAATTAATCTATGACAAAGGAGGCAAGAATATACAATGGAGAAAAGAGAGTCTCTTCAATAAGTGGTGCTGGGAAAACTGGACAGCTACATGTAAAAGGATGAAATTAGAACATTCTCTAACAGCACACACAACAATAAACTCAAAATGGATTAAAGAGCTATATGTAGGACTGGATACTATAAATCTCCTAGAGTAAAACATAGGCAGAACATTCTTAGATATAAATCATATCAATATGTTTTCGGTTCCATCTCCTAGAGTAATGGAAATAAAAACAAGCAAATGGGACCTAACTAAACTTAAAGGCTTTTGCACAGCAAAAGAAACCATAAACAAAACAAAAAGACAACCTACAGAATGGGAGAAAATATTTCCAAATGATGTGACTGACAAGGGATTAATCTCCAAAATATACAAACAGCTCATACAGCTCAATACAAAAAAAAAAAACACACACAAAAAATAACCCAATCAAAAATGGGCAGAAGACCTAAATAAACATTTCTCCAAAGAAGACCTGCAGATGGCCAAGAGGCACATGAAAAGATGCTCAACGTCGCTAATTATTAGAGAAATGCAAATCAAAATTACAATGAGGTATCACCTTACACCAGTCAGAATGACCATCATCAAAAAATCTACAAATAGTAAATGCTGGAGAGGGTGTGGAGAAAAAGGTACCCTCCTACATTGTTGGTGAGAATGTAAATTGGTACAGCCACTATGGAGAACAGTATGGAGGTTCCTTAAAAAACTAAAAATAGAGCTACCATATGATCCTGCAATCACACTCCTGGCCATATATCTGGAGAGAACCATAATTTGAAAAGATTCATGCACCCCAATGTTCATTGCAGCACTATTTACAATAGCCAATACATGGAAGCAACCCAAATGACCATCAACAGAGGAATGGATAAAGAAGATGTGGTACATATATACAATGGAATATTACTCGGCCATAAAAAAAGAATGAAATAATGTCATTTGCAGCAACATGGAGGAACCTAGAGATTATCACATTAAATAAGCCAGACAAAGACAAACATCATATGATATTGCTTATATGTGGAATCTAAAGAAATGATACAAATGAACTTATATACAAAATAGAAAGAGACCCATAGATACAGAAAACAAACTTATGGTTAACAAAAGGGAAATGGGTGAGGGAGGGATAAATTAGGAAGTTGGGATTAACATATACACACTACTATATATAAAATAGATAACAAACAAGGACCTACTGTATAGCACAGAGAACTATACTCAGTATTTTTTAATGATGGAAAAGAATCTGAGAATGTTTATATATATAAACTGAATCACTTTGGTGTGCACCTGAAACTAACACAACATTGTAAATCAACTATACTTCAACACAAAATAAAATAAATAAATAAATATAAATAAATAAATAAAATAAACATGAAAAAAATAAATGTAGAAGGAATGAGAGAAAAGGAAAGCATTATTAGAATAGCCTAGTAATAATTGCTGCAGGCAAGAGCCACAGGTGAATGCTAAAATTAGAGGGTGAAACTTTAAAGGGGAACATTCTGTTTCTGTAGCCTTATGATATCCCGCTCCTACACATATTTGCTAACTACTATTGTGCTTTTAACATATGTCCACAAAATCTTTGATACTCCTCCTTAAAGGAGGTGGAACCTAATTCAAAACCCCTTGAGTGCTGACTAGATTTAGTGAGCTGCTTCTAATAAATAAAGAATGGAAGAGGAAAATAGTAATTTTACACTGGGAAAACTACTAAACAAGGATCAATTTTAACATCATAAGTGATAAGTAATGTTGATATCATGTAGCCCAGAAATAATGCAATGAGAAGGGAATATTACATATATGTTCTTCTTCCTAATAATCTATAATGTAAGTCCAAACATGACAAAATGTTAGCCTAATCAGACAAATCCAAATTGAGCAACATTGTATAAAATACCTAACTACTACTCTTCCAAAGGTCAAGGTCATGAAAGACATGGAAATCCTGAAGCACTATTGCAGATTGGAGGAGACTAAGGAGACATGAAAACTAAATGCAATGTGGGTTCCAGGATTGGATCTTGGAACAGAGAAAGGGCATTAGTAGAAAGACTGGTGAAATCTGAATAGAGTCTGAGGTTGAATTAATAGTAATGTAACAAGGCTAAATTCTTAGTTTTGATAAATGAGCCATGGTTATGTAAGCTGTTAACATTAGAAGAATTTGGGCACAGAGCATACAGTAACTTTGTGTACTGTCTTTGTAACTTATGTAAGCCTAAAATTATTTCAAAATAAAACGTTAAAAAAGCATCATAGGAGAAGCATGCAACTCAGTAATAAAAAAGTGAACTACTGATACATGCAACAACATGGATGGATTTTAAGGACTTTTCCTGAATGAAAGAAGCCAGATTCAAAAGAAAATTATATTAACATGAAATTTTAGAACAGACTAAACTAATATGCAGTTATGAAGATCAGAATAATGATTGCCACTGCAGATGGGAATTGGCTGAATGAGGGTATAAGAGAACTTTCTGGGCTGTTGGGAATGTCTTATATCTTAAGGCATTGGATACATGTGTGCATATATCTGTCAAGAAGCATCATCTGTACTCTTAGTATACGTGAATTTCACTCTGTGTAAATTATACATCCATTAAAAAAATGCTCTGCTTTTTGAAAAAATATGAACTTTCCAAAGTGTTGGAATGGTTGAAATCCAGATTTATTGCTATATCTTGCCTCTGTGTATATTTGTCCTTTTCTATTAGGAAACATAATCTATTCTTCACATCTATTTTGTTGATCAGGAGAAAATATATTCTTACAGCAGTATATATCACTCCAGTTCCTCAGACTACTAAACTTCTTTTAACTGAATGACTTCTACTGTGTTTTTACCCTCAGATTTATTTATGGATTTCTATTCAGACAAATGCCTTCTGAACGTGCACCTTACTTCTGTTCATTTGATTTCCCCTGACCACAGCAAACCTTTCCATTGCCCTATTCCAATCACCAAGTGCTTTATCTCATCAAATTAGTATGATATAATGTCAGATTCACTTGGCTAACAGTAAGTTATAATAAGTCACTATCATTCGCAATTGCATTTGTCAACAAATATGTTAGGAGACTATCTAGTTATATATATAAAAAAGAGATTCAGGTCACAACATCCCTGTAAATTTTGGCTTTTCAGTTAAATATTTGTATATGTTAATATACCATGCTTCTCTTTATATGTTACAATAAAACCACACCAAAAAATATGGTAAATCAGCATTATTATTGTTCATTTCCTCCATTTGTACACTTGAAAATATCTCAATAGAGAGATGCAATGGGGCAGCAATAATAGGAATCATGTTTCTCAGACAATACCATCATAATTCTTCATTCATTTTGAGACATTCATTTATCTAAAAGCAATTAATGTTTAATTGCTGCATAACCTAATTTAGAAATGCAAATTAGTACAGAAAGCAAACAAGTATGTGTTCATTAATATCTTTGTTATCACCATCTGTTTAATTTAAAAACAGTTTTACTGAATGACAGCTCGCTAAATTTATAAATGGTTTTCTTAGTGGAAAATGTCTATTGCAAGTGAGGTCAGCATCTGATAAAATTTCAGTTTGTACATAAACATGTTATCTAAACAAATTCTAGTATTTTCTAATTCATGAAAAACTCATTGCCAATATATGTAATGCTATTTAGTGGAAAATAGATAATTTTATATAAGTCCCTTTAAGTAAAATACTGTGTATTTTACAAAAAAATATTGCAAATACAATATATTACTGCAAATTTAGTCTTTAATATTTTCAGTTACTTTATTCTTATTTGTTTTCGTTTTTATTTGCCTTTTTGCATAATTTTTTTTTTGGTTTATATAACTGAAAATTCACTATTTAAATTTTGCAACTAGAGAAAGAAAAAACAATAAGTATTTTATAGTCCTGTGATTTTAAAAATATAGATTATATTATCTAAGCTATTTTAAACCTTGTAGAAATGATTTACACTTGGTATTTCTAATAGTTAATCTTTCAGGAACCAAAGTAGAAAGAAAATGTCTTCCAGGTTTATGATGTATTAAGTAGGGGATTTAAAAAAGAAGAATCCAGAAGCATTAAATTGAAGCAGAGGTTCATATGTGTTAGATGATTTGTAATTGATCTTGTTAATGTTATAAAACAATCAGGTTATTTTTCTTATTATCATGAAACCAAACAATGTACATTATGAAAATTGATGTAGCAAATAGGTATAAAATTAGGTCAAGTCCATATAAATATCAACATACCTACCTGTAGTGTATGTGTGTGTGTATGTTTGTGCAGAGCTCTTCTTTATCTATTTTATTCACTTGATGAAATGTAGAGAGAGATTTTAGTATCAACCCATATATTTGTATCTACGTCATGTCTACATAGTATTCTGTTGTGTGGAAGTGTCAAAAGTTATCAGTCTGTACTTTATTGATGAGAATTTCACTTATTTCCATTTTTTGGCTATTACAAAGGTTAATATCATTCATGTATAAATATGTGTGCACATGTGATTGTGTTCCTATAGAATAATTCTCCAGAAAAATGAAATTACTTGGTCAAATGGTAGGATGGATTTAAAATTTTGATAGATATTTAGGAGTTTTCCTATAGAAAGCTATCACCAATTTAACATTTTCCCCCAACCTTGCATTTCAAGCATTTCAAGCATTTTCAATGCATTTTCAAGCATTTTATTTTTTGCCAGTGTGAGAGGTGGAAAATGCATTTCATTGTGGCTTTATTTTTCTTTAATTATGAATGAGGCTAATCATCATCTATTGACCACTTATATTTCTTTTTGTGAAAACTGTTCTTCTCCTTTTCCCTATTGAACTATTCACTTATTCTTAACAGTTTTGTTGGAGTGTTTAGTCGTTTTTTTTAAATGATATAATTTTCTATAAAACTTTGCCTCTTTATTCTTATAATAAATAAAGCCAAAATCTGTGCTTCATGTCAGTTGTCGAAATTGATGCACCCTGATTGGACACAGGCATGTTTAATAAATCTTTGCTGTATATATTGTAGTCTTAGTATTACTTTCTTGATTTGTATGGAGAGGGGAGATAAAGTGATTTGAACCTAATTATGTTTCAATATGCAATGTGAAGAATGATAGTGTGTATGCTATTTTATGTTATATAAGTATACATGCATATATGTATTTTGTATGCATACATGTGTGTATTAATATAAGTGTTTCATGCAGGAGTGAATTCTGCATCTTATAATTCCTGTATCTGCAGTCTTTGGTGGTCTTAATCTGAAGTTTGTTATTTCTGTTGATTTTTCTTCAGTGTCTTATTTCATTGTGTGTTCTGCAATTTTTTTTATTGTGTCTCATTTTTTATTTGTTAGTGGGGACACTTTGAGGTCTGAGCTTAAAGAGTGTTCTGCTAGAGAGAAGCTGCATTTACTTCATTTGCACATCTGGGGACACAATCATCTCAAGACCTTTTTCAAAATAAATTTGTGGTGTGGATTTTGTTTGGCAGGATAAACAACTACGTGAACTCTGATTCCAAATCCACATGAGCATTAGCTTATAGTTAGGAATTTTTATGGGGTGATTTCCATTTCTCTCTTTCACCTAGAACCATGGCTAAGACAAGAAATTATCTTTACTATCTAGTTTTGTGGGAAGGGTTTGGAAAAAAATCACATTGACTTCTAGGTCAGGCAATATATCACAGTTTTTCCGGGTAACTGGTGTGAGACATGCCAGAAACAGAAATCCAGGTGCTATTTCTGAACTGGTGATTCTCTACTCTGGGTTTGTACCAGAATCCCCTGGAGAGCATTTTCAAACTAGTAATGTTCAGGCCTCAATTTAGGCTTACTGAATTAGAACTTCTGGTGGACAAAGAGTTTAAATTTTTTGGTTTTAAGGCAGGATAATGAGCAAAATTGGGTGTTCAGTAGATTAAGGACCTTGCTCAAGAACACATGGCTACTAAGGGGCAGTTTGGGGACTAGTTCTGGATCTTTGTCCAGTATCCTTTTGTTCTTTCTCTTATGCATTTTAGTGCACTATTGGTATTTCTCAATATATACTGAATAAAGACAGACAAAATTTGGATTTTTTTTTTGGTATTCTGCATATTTTCTTTTTAATTAATAGTTGTAAAAGCGTTTCAGGTAAAACACAAATATATATTCATTCTATTTTTAATAAAACTCAGGATATACCCTCATGTTAAATATCTAATCTATATAAGTAAAATAGCCTGAACTCTTGGTTTACTGCTAATATACTTTACAATGCTGTAAACTATTATAATGTTCATGTGATTGGACATTCAGAACTCCAGGATACCTATTTACAAGAATACCAATCCTTTGCTATAATATTTTATTTTATAATATTAATATTTTATGTATAGCTACATTAAATTTGTATTAGTTTTTAGGTTCTCATTCAAGCAAAACAATTTTTTACTTAAATAGACAGAAGACTGAAGAATTGAGGCAGCACACATGAAGATATGATACAGAGTATTACATATCTTCTACTGGGAAAGAAAATTATAATTTTTTCATCTCTAAATATTATTTATTGGTCATAGTTGCTGACTTTTCACTAGATGGCAATATTGCATTGCATTTACATTAAAATAAACACTTCTATATGATCATAATTGCCCTTTTCCAAGAAAATAATCCTCACAGAGAACATTAAATGCAATACGTTCTGTAAGCATGTATTGCTCTTTTTAAAAAAAATCTCATTTGAATCTGTCAAAATTTTCTGTTTTTCCCTGTTAAGAGAGCCAATATACCTAAAATTTTTGTCTTTTGTTTTCATTCTCAATGTTCAAATTCCTTGAACTATATTTTATTTTTATATGAAAGTCAAACTGGTATTTTATTAGTGGCATGATATTATTATGCTATTCAAGAAAAAATCTTTTCTCTTTAAAACCTGATTTACACTAACTAGTCTGAGCCACTTAATGGCTTTCCTCATCTTCATTGACTCTGTCAGTAGCATTTAAAACCAATGACCCTTCTTATAAAGATTCTCTCTTCCCTTGGCTTCCAAAACAGTACAAGCTCTTGACTTTTTCTTCCTACTCCTACCCAATACTCAATTACTTTTGCTTGTTCTTCCTCCTCTACCTTATAGCTTTAAAGTTCCAAACTTTCCTCAGGTGATTGTATCTACTTTCATGACTTTAAATAGCATCAGTTACAACTCCCAAAATATAACCCCAGCTCATGATGTTTCTATGAATTTCAAACCTATTGCTACCTTATTGTCACCTTCAATTCAATATATTACTGAAATTTCAGACTATATGTTCAAAACTGGACTCTTGACCCCTACTCCCACCCCATCCCGCTCCTTCCCAATCCTAGTAAAAGACATCTCCATTCATCCATTTACATCAGAAGCCTGGAAGCCATTCTTATCGTCTGGTCTTCGCTTATAAACTTACATACAATCCATCATTAGGTACTTTCTATTTTACTACAGTAACATATCCTAAATATGTCCACTTCTTTTCATCTCCACTACTACCACCCTAGTCCAAGAAATCAGCCTTCCCCACCCAAACTTTTCCAATAGCTTCCTAACATTTCTCCCTCTTTCTCTATTAGCTTCACAGTAGTCCATTTCCCCACACATTAGAATGATCTTTTAAGGAATATAAATCTGGATAATCATCCCTTGCTTAAATTTTTTCATTGATTTTTCAATACTTAATAAAACCCTCAAGTCCTTTTATGATCTGGTCATTGGCCTTTCCAATCCTATCCTCTTCTTTTTTTCCTCACTATGTTCCAGTGACACTGTTCTTAGAATTCCTTTATCCCCAAGACTTTGCAGCATGATAAATACTCTGTCTCTAATAAGACTCTTGTCATAACTCTGCCTTGCTCAATCCCTATTCTTCAGATTTCATCTTAAGCCTCACTTGGGGAGGCCTCCCCTTACATTCCTGTCTGGATGAAGTCTACCTGCTATTTACTATAATAGAGACTAGTTTCATAACAATTACTCCCACATTAATTATATATTTTGAGTGATTACTTATTTGAATTCTATATATGTCAGTAGACTATTTGTTCCAAGGGAGCAGGTACTGTTTATTTTGTTTATCAGTATTTATCACTTAGCACCTAGCATAGTACCTGACACTTGGTAGGAGTTCAATAAATATTATTCAAATGAATGAATGACCCCTGATGAGATACTTTTCCTTTCCCTAATCTTTCCATACTTCATGGAAGTTTTCTGAAGAATGAATAATATGTGGCATGTAAAATGTTTAGTAAGCACACAATAAATATCATTTATTATCATTTTCTTACAACCCAAGCTGATATAATCACTTATGCATAGCATAACTTGACATAATATTTTGCCTTTTAAATATTTCATTTTGTCCAGTTTCTAACCAGTGTTAGTGTTTTCCCATTTCTTTTGTTCTTACTTTTTTTAAAAATTTCACACAAAGTACACAGAAGCTAAAATTCTATGTGATGTGTCACAACATTTTAATTCAAAAAGATGAATCTTTTCTACTACTATGAATACTTACTTTTCCCCTTTCTTTTAGAAGGTTTGGTGCTACCTTTAAGGAAGTGTGCTATGCTTATAATTTTTTGTTATAAAACATGCAATATTTTAAATGTTTTACAATGTCAAGAACAAAAAAACAAACCAGCAAACAAAACTCCTAAGCTTCCATTAACTGTAATGTTGCCTCCTAAGAGAGTAAATAACTCCTGGATTGGCATAATTATTGTAGACTTGGAGAAGTTGTACTAAAATAAAAGTGGGCTTTAATGAACCAATGTGTAATTTTCTTAAACGAGTGACATTATTATCACTCAAATAACACCCCTTGAATTAGATCTGCATCACTGTCTCTGGGACAATCAACACTTTAATTATTTAGGAAGTATTAATGAATCATCAAAAGCCATTTGATTACCATCCTTATCAGGTCATTAAAGTGGTCAGAATCCTTTTCATAAAAGAAATTTCATAAAATTAGTGTACTGTAAAATCAAGTCCTCAATTGTCTAGAACCAGCAAATAGTTCACTTCAGAAAATATTATATGCAAATGCATGAAAAATTTTTGGACATAAAAATGTCTCTGAAATCTAAGATGTCTTTTAATCATGTTAAGTGAACATGAGGACACATTTTTGAACAATAGTAACTAGCAGACTGATGGGGAGTCAGAAAATACTAACTTTGGAACACACTTTTTGGATCATTTTAAAAATCTTATTTTATAGTTAAGGACATTGAGGCTCAGAACACATAAATGACTTGCCCTTATTCACACAGATCATCCTCCTCCTGTTTCTCAAGTCAGTGAACTTTCCATTTCACTGTCTTGCTTTTTTTGTCTCTAAGGAGTTTATAAACAAGTTCACTGCATACAGTTGTTTAGGTTGTTCATTGAACAAAGATGCCCGTCTTAGGGGTTAAAATCCAGCCTTCACACCACTTGCCGAGTCATGTGCCCATGGGCTACATCCATCTTTTTTTTAGGTCACTAGAAGTTTCTATAAGGGCTAGCAAGGGCCTTGTTTCCAAGTTCTAAGAGAATTCCTTTTTTTTTTTTTTTTTTGACACATAAGAAGCAGTGGGCCTAGGTTGTCCTTATTCTCCCATAGAAAAGCAGTAGTCCTTAAGGAGTATCTACTATGTGTATAGTGGAAAGATAAAGATCCACGGTTTCACTTCGCTAATGAGGATTATGAGAGCTAAGGATTATGCTCAGGTTCTTATGTCTTGCATAGGCAATATATAGCAGCGACTAAAGAGTAGATATGTTTTCCCTGAACTTGTGAGGAGGTATTACTCTCTGGTGAGGAAATAATTGAGACTTCAACAAGCATATCAAAATAAAATCATGATCAATCTAATGTAGATTCAGTAGAAAAATTGTCAATTTGCATGAAGTTTCTGTCTCAA
The DNA here is from genome assembly GCF_949987535.1 of Balaenoptera acutorostrata. Lineage (NCBI taxonomy): Eukaryota > Metazoa > Chordata > Mammalia > Artiodactyla > Balaenopteridae > Balaenoptera > Balaenoptera acutorostrata. The sequence continues at coordinate 76,394,797 of NC_080085.1, forward strand.
ATAAGTTTTTAGAGACTACTTTTTCAATTCTTTGAGATTTAAAAATAGATAAAACTCTCACTTGGATGTTTCTAGAAAGAAAGACAGATAAAATAAAGTTTCAAAATGACATGGATAAATTTTGTAGTTCATTAGGGCCAAACCAATTTTATAAATTGGTAGTTTTTAGGGGAGATAAGTGGGACCTCATAGAATTAATTACATCTTTTTTTTATCATCATCATCATCAACATCATAGTCATCTCTCATTGACTTCCAGATTCATACATGCAACTGCTTATTTGTCGTCTCTACTTGGATATCTCATATATCTCAAATTAATAGTCCCTTATAGACAGAATTCTTGATTCCCCACACTCAGTCTACTTCTTCCTTACTCTCCCATATCCCATCTAGTTGTACAGGCCCATATTCTGCACATCATGCTTGAGTCATCCTTTTCTTTTCCCATCCACATTTAATTTATTATCAAGTTTCATAGGCATCATCTTCAAAATATACTTTAAAATCTCCATCACATACTCCAATATACCATTATCATTTGCCTGGACCACTGTAATAATCTCCCAATTGTTCTCCTTGTTTTCACTCTTCACTGCCTTTAAACCCATTATCACACTGTAGACAGAGTGATATTTTTAATACAAATTAGATAATGTCAACACTGCTCCTAACTCTTCAGTCACATTATAATAGCGTGCCCACTTCTACAGACTCATCTTCTATTTTCACCTCATTCTTTAAGTCACACAGTCCTTCTTTTAATTCCCCAACTGTACCAAACACTTTCCCACACTGGGGCCATTACACATGATGGTTCCACTGCCTGGACTGCAGTTTGCCTCCTTTCTCTGCCTTGCTACTTCCTACTTATCTTTATATCACAGTTTGTGTCACATCCTCAGAAAGACTTTATCTGAACACTCCATTCCAAATTAGATGAATTCTGTTATTTTCTTTTATATCACTTAACACAATTTGTGCTCCATATTTACTTGAGATTATTTAATGTGTATTTCCCCCAGTGTATTGTAAGTTTTATTGGTACTGAACTTATAAATAGGGCACTTTCTTCTCAGAAGAGTAACCGTATTCTTTGATTATTTGTCACTGTAAATTCAAACCTTCTTGTCTGTTTTAAACCTCTGTAAGATTAACTTTCCCCATCTGGCAGTTCTTACTTCCAAGGGAGAGAAGCAGGAAAGCTGAAAGCCAGTATGGGGTGAGAATCTTCCAAATGCCAGGCAATGTGCCGGATGCTTTTAGACCTATGTGATCTAATTTAATCCTCACCACAATATTTCTGAGAGATGCATTATTGTCCCTACTTTTACAGATGACAAAACTGAGTCTGAGATGATAAATGTCTTGTGTGAAATCTAGGATTAAACCTAGATATAACTTATATCCTATGGCCTCTTTCCTGAATTCCAGGCGAACTCTCTACCTGCCTTATACATACATACATTACTCATATATGCCCCTCTTGCTATCCCACATATAAAAATCTTTGTGCCTGAAATATCCTTTTCCTCCTATCAACCCACACTCTGACTTCTGTCAAAATCCATTAAAAGTTTCTAAAATATGTTTCTAAAAACAGACCCTAATTAGCACAACACTTAATATGTTTTATTTAATCAGTGCTTATATTCCTTTATCAGTCTTTTCACCTGGTTGTAGAAATGATAATACAAATATTTAATGGCAAGTGTATTGACCAATGAGTAAAACTTCTGGGTGTTTTTATGTTCTTCCTGAATATCCACCTCCCACCCCCACCCCCCATTTGTGTTTCTGAGCTCAACAAGCCCTGGAGAACAAGAACCAATTTTTCATCAGACTGCTGAAAACAGTAGATATCTTTCTTTGTCCAAGAGCTTCCTGAATCAATAGTAAATTGATTCTAAGTGTTCTTCTTCATCACATACTGTCAATATTACAAGTCCACCTTGCCATATTGTACACTGCTGAGATGGTATTAATATATAAACAAAGTGCTAGTCATTTGATCTCATTTTTCTCCCACTAAATTCTCTGGTTGTATGGTAGCACACAAGTAGAGCTATGGTTGAGGTTGTCTAACTATTCAAATTTATTTCCTCATTTTAAAGCTAGCTAAAGGCATATCAGTTACCTGTATCTAAAGTCCTTGAATATTAAAGAAATTATTATAGCTCAGCATGTAATTTCTTGGATGTGAGAATGATCTGTGTCCAAAAGTCAGTGAAAATCAGGGTTGATATGGTCAATATATCTAAGTAGGAAATTTCCTTTTCCTGCTTTTTAGGATACTCAAGAGACCTTCCCTGGAGTTAGAAGAAATGTTTTATCAAGTGTATCCATATAAGCGTGCTTCCTATTAGCACTGAATAACAAATTCAGAAGAGTCATTTGGAGGAAAAGGAACGTTGGGGTATAGTTTCTTTTTAAATAACTGTCTCAGTTGATTCTCTGAACTAATAGTATACAGACTCTCCCATTTTATTATTTGTCCTGCTTTTTCAATTACATTGAAGTAGCATCATTCCTCACGATGTTACTGACAAAAGTGTAAGCCAGGGGTACTTTGAGTCCCACACACCTCATTTCCATTTTCTATCCTTTCAAGCAGTCAGTGCTTTAATGAGTCTTCCATCTATACATATGCTTTTTTGGGAGTAATGCCTGCTTTAGAATTTTCCCTTTCTATTCTTTCTCAAAACTAACCCATTCCCTTAGGCTCTGCTCTCAGTTAGCTAAATGAATAAACTATTACTATTAAAGGGTGCGGGAATTAATGAGTTACTCCTTCCAGAATAACTGTTCACATTTTGACCTGGGTCTCTAGTACTTTGAACCCAGGAAGTTATTGATTTGGTGCTCTAGGCCTTACTGGGGAGAACCCACAAATCTCAACCCAATAAGATTAGCCTTGATTGTGGAGTGAGGATATTTATAGGCTTAAGAGTCTCTTGCTTTGAATGGAAAGAAAACATTTAGAGAGTAACATGTACAATGATGAAACGTTCACTGTTTTTAAAAATGTGCTATTACTATAAGTTTTTGCAGATAATTTGATTAATTCACAATTATTGTGTCACATTTATAACTTTGTCTGATTATCTCACTTCACCTGTATCTTTAGCTTTTCTAAATTTTACACAGATTTATCAGGTTCAACAGGATGTCAGCCAATCGTCCTTTCTGAAATATTGAAAAATAATAATTTTAGTAATAAAAATTAGTCTCTTTACATTGATGTATATGAATGGGAAATAAACATTCTTCTTGTGACATAAAAGATGGAAACCAAGTATGTATTGCATTTTTCAGAAATGGCAAGCCCAAGTAGGGAATTGAGATTTGCAGTATGTAGCATTCTTTAGTTCATGCTTGAAATTTTTTCCATTTATTAGTTCCTACTTTAAAAATTCCCAACTGTATATATATTTAAAGAAAATGAACAGACCAATTTCAGAATTTCTTTCCCCTAATGGTATTATTATATAAGAAGATGACCTTGTTCTTAGCAGATATATTCTGAAGAATTAAAGGAAAAAGCATCATCGTGTCTGAAGGCTACTTTGCAATGACTGAAGAAAAATGAAAAAGCGTATGTGTATATAATATTATATGTGTGTATATATATATATATATATATAAATGGATATATAGGTGTTTATTGCACTATGCTTCTGAATTTTTCTGTGTGTGTGAAATTTTTTAAAATTAAAATGTTAGGATGGAAAAGAAAAGACTCAAGATATATATTAACCAAAAGCAATAGGTGAGCCTCTTTAAAATCTAGAGTCAAACAAAAGAATGATAAGGAAATCAGATTTGAGACAATGGGAAATTTGAACATTGACAGGACATTAAGAATATTAAGGAATTACTTTTAATTTTGTTAGGTATGATAATGATATTGTGGTTATGTTTTAAAAAGAGAATCTTTACCTCTTGGTGATAACTTTTAAAATATTCAAAGATGAAACATGATGACTGGGATTAGTTTCAAAATAGTCTACTGTGGAAGTGGGGAGTTTATTTAAGATTGGATAATTTTCAATACACTTTGAACCTTGGTGATGGGTCTCTGGGGTTCATTATATTATATTTTCCTATTTTTGTAGATATCAGAAATTTTCCATAATAAAAAGAAAAGATTCCTTTTTCCTGAACCTCAAATAATTTGAAGACCCACATAAGCTCACAATTTTAGACTCCTTATTAAACTGCCAACAGCATGAAACTAATAGGCACAATTTCCACATTGTATTTGGCAACATGAAGAAAACATCAGTGCAGTAGTAGTGATGTTTTTCCAAGAAAAGGTGGTATATAAATTGAATTTGCTGCTGTTAAACAAAATGCTGTTAAATAAACTAGTAGGGGTTATTTTCACTCATCTGAAGTATATAGAAAAAATCAATTTTTGAAAAATGAGAAAAGAAGGTATAGGGCAGGGGCAGCCAAGTTTCTTCAGCAGTTAGCCAGAAGATCAGTAATCCATATGTGTGTAGGCACATAAATTTTTCTATTGATAACAGTAGTGAGGAATTTCTTGTCATCTTGTAAAAGTTGTATAGATTTTAGCAGAAATGTAATGTCACTCAAACAATAAAATCAATCAACTTTATTGCATAAGGTTCAAATTATATTTATTGATCAATTTGGGTCAAGTCGATGAGAATACTGGAATATATAAGCATGAACTATTCTCAAGTTAGTGAGTTGTATTCAGTGAGGCTACATCTCAGGTTAGATCCAAAGTTAAGATCCCTGATAGTGGATTGATCTAAGATTTGATTTTAGCAGTTTCATGAATAAAGGTGTTTCACAGGGCCAAGTGGACCAAAATATTGCCCATTGTTTGTCCACAGACTTGGAAATATCAGCATATATACAGGACTCACATATTAATTTATACAATTCCAAGATTATCTTGTGTGTGTGTGTTTGTTGTTGTTGTTTTTTTTTTTTTTTTGGTCAGGAAATTTGGCTTTCAGGTCCATTAACTCCTCAAGAAACTGCAAACTGAAAGGACAAATTCTTGATAACTTCAATACATCCTGGAGTTTACAATACAAAGTTTCACTCATAGAATATTAAAGCATAATTCATACTCATAAATGCCTCTGAATCTTTACTAAAACTGTGACAATTTCTAACAAATAGCTCTGTATATTAAAAATATCTTATTTTCTTTGGACTCAGTGCAGTTCTGCAAGGGAAAATAAGTAGTTTCTGGCTGCCTTCTGATCAACCTTCTGGATTTAGTGAATTCCTACCCTTACTTGTAGAGATAAACAATGTTTTAAAATCCTATGTATTCAGATGTCTTGTCATATGAGTAAGAAAGTTTGATGCTGTGAGTCATGAAGGAGACCTGACAAATTTGGTTCTGTTAATATGTTATTTTTTTCTGCTTGAAGCACTTCCTCAACTATTTGTTTTCTTAATTTCTAGTCATCCTTCAGGTTTTAGCCCAAATTGTTACCTCCTCAAAACATTCTCTACTCTAAGATACTTCACATTTCATACTTCTACCATTATACTTAGCAAACTCTGCTATAAATACCCATTTATGTATCTATATCTTCTACTGGACTGTGAGCTCATTGAGGACTGTTTATTTTTCTTATTCTTTCCTTAATCTCTTGTTTCTAGCTGAGGTTGAAAAATAGCAAGTGCTCAATGCAATTTGAGAATTTAATGCTTTTTATGCCATTGGATTGACAGATAATGCAAGTTTCAGACATGGTAGTAGCAGATACATTGAAAAAATATTTCTGGATAAGCAGGCACATCTTTTAGTATTCTTCAAAACATATTATTTGGGTGGATACCTACTCTACCTGTGACTAGTGCCAGTCCTTGTTAATTCTACATCACATGACCATTAGCAGAATACTTGTTATTCTGGCTATGTCACCATGTTGACTGACAGCACTGATGTTACCATGTTTACTGATAACACCATACATTTTTCACAGAATAATTATCTCTTTACACACTATTATAGAACTATTATAGAACCCAAAATGATAGGTCCTATGCTAAGTTCTAATATTCAACTGAGTGCTGCTGTTTCACTGTCTAATCATATAAAAATATTAAGGCTTAGATCTGGTCTTATACTTTAAGGATTTAAAGATTTTATAGGATTTAAACATTTTTTTGATGGTGGGACACAACACATTGACTCTTGGATAGATGAAAGGCAGAACTCTTTTTTTTCTTAGAGCTCCAAATTTGAGAAGACTAGCATACAGTGCCACACAGAGGGCTGCACCCAGGGATAGGGTAACAGCAAGCTGGAGCTATAGGAGGTGGTTTATGTATGGCAAATTGGGTGTGGTTAGCTGGTTTTCCAGGCTCCGATGTAATGGTTAATTTGAATACTTTCACAGGATCTAAGACTTAGGGGCTGTCCCTAGTTATCTGGTACCTGGCCCTGGGATTATTAGGGTAGGTGCACAGTGGCCAGGAATTTGAGTGTTTGCTAAGGGGAATGGTTGAGGTGTAGACTTAATCAGCTGTTCAAAAAAAGAAACTGGTCTCTAGCCAGGGCCTCAAAACTGAGTCAAGGCAATAGTTAAAGAAAAAAAAATATATTGCACCTTAGATTAATGACTTATATGGAATTGAAGTTGATTGCATACTGTATAATCTGATTAATCAATAAAAACTACTTACACAGAGAGTAAAAAACAATAGGGTATAACAAACTACATATTAATGGCTAAATTTGCTGAGAGGATTTCTCTTTAATGTTCTTCAGTAACTTTATAGCAAACCATTTTACATTCATATTTGAGCTTGGTTTTATGTAGCTATTAGGTCAACATGTCACTTATATTCCTATGCATTTTAATTCTCTCTTTTTGCTTCAGGGAAGCTAGCTTCCTCTTAGCCCTACCATCTTTTCTCTTATAATGTTTTATTCTTGGTTTAGGCAAATGTTCTCTCAAACTTTAGTGTGAATATAAGGGAACTGAGAACTTGTTAAAATTACAGTCTTGTGCCAGACTGCCAGATATTTTGATTCAATACGTCTGTGACAATGCTCAGGAATCTGCCTGAACATATTATCAACTTTTTATTCCAGAAATAACAATATTAAAGAAACCTAAACTGACATCTATTATCATTATCAGTTCATGAAACAAAGGACATTTTAGCATTAATGAAATTAAATGAAGGAAATTTATTTAATTTAAATATATTTAACAATGAAAAACTTGCTATATTTTGTTCCTAAGTGAGAAAAATAAAGAATATGCATTTAAACAATTGTTCTAGAAGATTATAATGCAGGTCGTCTGTTCTAGATCTCATCCTTTGCCATCTGATGCCAGTAACAACCCTTATACCACATCAAGAAATTATTTGATCTATACTTATACATTACTATTGTCAGAAAACTTTCTGTATTACCTAGCTACCTTACAAGGAGTCAGAACCAGAATTTTGGCTGGAATCCGTAATCTAGGTACAGCTGTCAGGTCAAATAAAAGTAAGATGTGTGACTAGAATAAGACCAAATGATAAGTTCTTTAAGAGACTAGAAAACAGAGCTTCTAATTGAAAATTACAATAAGTAAGGGGACAATTGTGGAAGGAACGGACAAAGGAGACATAAGTACCATCACTAAATGACCAAAATCCACATTGTTATTTCACGTGTAGTAAGCCGACAGAAATTCAAGCAGCAGATAGTCCACAAAGTAAGGAAGAAAGCCCTGAAAACCAATATTGGTGACACATTCATGAGTGTACAAAGGATCAGTAGCAGAAATCCAGATAGAATGACCATTTTAGGAGAACATGATAGGAATTTAAAAAGTTAGATGTCAATATCAGAGAAGGTTCAACAGCAAGACTGATGATGCTGATTGGTTAAACAGTTGTCTCATGCTTTATAGGATTGGTCTCAGATTTTTCAAGGAGAATGAATATAGACTGGGACAAGGTAGCCCCAGCTTAGAAAATTGGAGTACTATAGGAATGGGGTGCCAAACACGTGTTTACAATTGCACTCAATATATTCCAGGCTGTCACATATATTATTTCAATTGGTCAAAATATAACCATTGAACTTTTACTGAATGAAAAACCCTGTGTTAAGAGATTTGTGATATACACAGAATAACATTCTAGCAGGGGAGGTTTGAAATGTTCAATAATAGTTACAATGACAGGTAGGGGTGAAAAAATCTGAGAGAGGTACAAATAAAATTGTATGGGGGATGAGAGATCGACAATAGTCAAAAATACTTTCATACTATAGTAAATGATAAGAATGCTGCCTTATTTAGTGTTGTGTATTGATATATGCAACTCAATTTGAAGTGCTTAAAAAATTAAGATGGATTGATGGAAAAATAGAGGCATGAATAGATGGATACTTGTGTGATAAAACAAATATAGTCAAAGGTTAATTGTAGGATCTAGAAGGTGGGTATATGGTTGTTCACTGTACAATTTGTTTCTACTTTGAACATTTTCATAATAAAAAGGTGGAAAATGGACCTTCAAGGGATGGTACAATTTAAACATGCAGAAACAGGTAGGAAATGTAGTAAGGGAAAATGAGGGAAAGGAAGAAAGAATTCTCTGCAAGGGGAAGAGTAAAAGCAAAGGGAAAAAGTTGGGAAATTTCAAGTGTGTGTAGGGATCAAAATACATCCAGAATATTGAGTAATGTAGGAGAGTAGGACAGAGGGTGGTAGAAAAGTTGGCTGAGAGTAGATCATATTCAATTTTGAATTCTTTGATAAACAGGTTATTCTTTAGAAATTGGGGAGTGAAATGATTATCTCAGTGGCAATGGCTGACTCATCTACCCAATATTGTCACTTCCCCCACCTCCTTCTTGCTACTGAATGAGCTCTTACGTGTCATGCTTTCCAGTGCTTATTCCTCACCCGATAATCAGAGCACCTCAGCTTTCTTCTGGTTATATTACAAAATATAAGCTTCCCAGCTGACCATTTCAAGAAAATATTCCTTTGAGTCCTTTATCTTCCTGACTCCCTTATTCTTCTAATGTTCTGCCTTGCCCGTCTTCAGTGATGTATGATTTGCCTTATCTGCTTTCTCATCTCTGTTTTTGGACTGTTGAAAGTCGACATAGACAATTAAGGCAAAACATTCCAATTTCAAACCTATGCTTTTCAACCTCAAATTTACCATTGCTGCTTTTCAAGAGTACTTTCGTACATCTATAATTAATATTATTTACTGTAACTACCCTCTTTCATAACTTTCAAGTCCTTAACCTTACTGCTTTCACTCTATTCATGTGGTCATGCCTCACATTTTTACTGAAAAAAAGAGAGATAAACTGCTAAAACCTATTTTACTATCCTACCTGTCCAACTGTATTTTCAGAATCCATTAACATGCCTAGGCCTGAAAAGCCAAAGGAAAAAAACATCATTACCAGAGCAATTTGAGAATTGCAGCTGGAGAAGTACCTGCCTCCGAAGAGCTATAGTCTGGAGGAATGCAGCCAGTGCTATCAAATGTGACACTGAATTAGGGAAGGAGTGAGGCAGAAGTATCTCACTTTCCTCTCTATCTGTCTTTCTAATGGCTGGTGCATGCTCTTAGGACAATTTCCAGAGATTTTAAATGATGATTTTTTAAAATAATTTTCTCCATTTAAATGATATTTTATTGAACAGAGGTTTGACCATGCTCTTTATTACTCCATTCTGGAAGTCAGTCTATCAATGTTTAGTTTGCTCTCTACTTGATCTGTTTGTTTTATGTAGGGATTCAGAAAGATTTATGAACTATGCTACCCAGGTGCCATCTTCCCAGAATCTTTCTGCATCCCTCTTTTTAAGAGGGAAAATATTATGCTTAAAATCTAGGTGAAATAAATTTTGTCTTAATGAAGAATCTAAGAATCTCAATCAAACTATTGAAAAACTTTAAATGTACAAGAATAGTTTTAGTTTGAAACTTTATGGCCATGAATACTTCTGAATCCCTAACTTTCCAGGCTACATAAATGTTTTATGAATGACATTTATTTGGTGATGTTCCACAACATCACACTGAGTTGCATTTTATAATGGCTAAGGGAGCCTAGGAACAACCTGTGAGCAATAAATGGCTATAGTGACTCAGAACTGATCACTGACCCCTAGGTACACAAACCAAAAAAAAAAACAAGAAAAAAGAACTGAGTAGGGACATCAGAGGTTGCACACTGCAGGAAAAATATTCACATAGTCCAACAAAGTCAATAAACAAATAAATAAACAACAAACCAAGCAAAAAACAACATTCATTTTTGGCAGGATCAGTTTTCAGAATTGTTACAATATATTATCTAAAATGTCCATTTTCAACAAAAAATTTTGAGACAGGCAAAAACAGAAAAGTGTGACCCATATACATTTAAAAAAATCAGACAACAGAAACTGCCTGTGAGAGGGCTCAGATATAAGATTTAATAAAGATTTCAAAGTAGCCATTGGAAATATGTTCAAAGAACTAAAGGAAATCATACTTAAATAAGCAAAGGTAAGTATGTAGACAATGTTTCAGCTAACAAAGAAATTGATAGATTAAAAAAAAATTTAAAAAGAAACAAAAAGAAATTCTAGAGTCAAAAAGTACAAAAACTAAGACAAAAAATCATTAGAGGTGCTCAACAGTAGATTTGAATTGGCAGACAAAAGAATCAGTGAATTCTGAAAGACAGCAATACAGATTATGAAATCTGAAAAACAGAGAAAAAAAGAATGAGACCAATGAACATCATCTCATCATCTCAGAGAAATGTGGGACACCATCAACTACACCATCATACATGTAATGGGAATACAAGAAGACAAGGAGAGAAAGGGACAGAAAATCATACAAAATAACAATGCCTGAAAACTTCTCAAATTTCAGAGAAACATTAATTTACACATCCAAGAAGGTCAACAAGCTCCAAGTAGGAAAAATACAAAAAGATGCACACTCAGAGTCATCATAGTCAAAATGTTTTTTTAAAATAATTGACAAATATAGTTGCATATATTAAGCATGTACAGTTTGATGATACATATGCATTGTGGAATAATTATCAAACCCAACATAATTAACATATACATTAAAAAGTATAGTTGGGGGCTTCCCTGGTGGCACAGTGGTTGAGAATCTGCCTGCCAATGCAGGGGACACAGGTTCGAGCCCTGGTCTGTGAAGATCCCACATGCTGCGGAGCAACTAGGACCGTGAGCCACAATTACTGAGCCTGCGCGTCTGGAGCCTGGGCTCCGCAACAAGAGAGGCCGCGATAGTGAGAGGCCTGCGCACCACGATGAAGAGTGACCCCCACTTGCCGCAACTAGAGACAGCCCTCGCACAGAAACGAAGACCCAACACAGCCATAAATAAATAAATAAATAAATAAAATTTAAAAAAAAAAGTATAGTTAACTTTTGCTTTTTTTGTGTGTGGTGAGAATACTTAAGTTCTACTCTAAGCAACTTTCAATTATAGAATACTGTATTACTAACTATGGTCACCAGGCTGTACATTATATTCTCATAACTTAGTCTTCTTGTAACTGTACCCTTTGACCTACATCATCCTATTTCCTCCTCCTCCCAGTCCCTGTGCCCTGGCAACCACCATTCTCTTCTCTGTTTCTATGTTATGTATCTTTTTTAGATTCAACATGTAAGTGATACCATACAGTATTTGTCTTTGTCTGACTTATTTCACCATGTTGGGACAAATGGCAGAATTTCTTTCTTTTTTTATAGATAAATAATATTCCATTTTATATGTATACATTCATCTCTTGAAGGACCTATAGATTGTTTCAAAATCTTGGTTATTGTGAATAATGATGCAATGAACATGGGAATGTATATATCCAGGAATGGATTGCTGTATGCTGTATAATCTCCTCTGATTGGATAATATCAAGAGATCAATCTTCAAGGTCACAGATTCTGTCATCTGCCTGACTGAGGCTGCTGTTGCAGCTTTCTTTCTATTGAATTTTCCATTTCATTCATTATATTCTTCAGCTTCAGAATATCTGTTTGGTTCTTTTTTATGATTTCTATCTATTTGTTGAACTTCTAGTTTTGTTAATACATTATTTTCCTGAATTCATTGAGTTTTCTGTGTTCCCTTGAATCTTGCTGAGCTTCCTTAAAATAATTATTTTGGATTCTTTTTCAGGTAACTTGCAGATCTCCATTTCTTTTAGGTCAGTTATGGGAAAATTATTGTGTTCTTTTGTGGTGTCACGTTTCCTTGCTTCTTCATTTGTCTGATGGCTTTGCATTAATGTCTGAACATTTCAGGGAGCAGTGACCTCTTCTAGCCTTTTCAGACTGGCTTTGGTGGGGAAACATTTTTACCGGAAAGTGACTGCAAGGCATAAGGTGGGTGGGGTGTAGTATTTCTGGTTCCTGGGATGGCACAGCAGTGTAGTCTTTGTGCAGCTTTGTCAGCTGATGTCAATGTCACAGTAGACTTCAGGGGTCTTCTGTGACCAAGTCTGAGGAGATCTTGTGGGTGGCAAGGACTATTGAGATCTTCAGAGGTGAATGCTACTGGGGACCTTATGTTCAAACTTTTTCCCTGTGGGAGGAAGTTCTAGCAAAAGATATTCCTTGTGGTGCCTGGTCTGGGATGCAGGCACTCAGAGCACTAGTGGACTGGGGATCCTCAGATCAGGCACACATAGAACCACCACAGAACCTGTGTCTTGGGGCACCAATACACTTCCTGTGACAGTGGTGCTGTGTCTAGGATGCAGAGATATGCAGATCTTCCATGGAACCAAGGTCTTGGTCTCTTGGGCTTGTCATAGTGACTGAGGCTGGGGGAGTGATACAGTAGCAGAAGAGGCCCTGGGTTGGCATAGTACAGTGGTGGCTTGAGCTTAGGGTGTATGGAGCAATAGCAACACAGGTTGAGGATGGTGGGTCAAAATTTCAACTCTGGATCAAAGGGGCAGTCACAAAATAACAGCAACATGTCCCTGGTAGTGTCTTGTTAAAGCCACATGTTGGAACCCATGGGGCATGTTGCTGAGAAGCAGCATCTTGGCCTTGGTAGTGATGTGTCAAAGTTATTGTCCTGGGGGGTGGGACTCAGAGCAGTTTGGTGCTAGTAATGATAGTCAATTCACGACTTGGGACTCAGGGTGCAAGGCTTAGAGCAGAGATGGCCAAAGCTGTGGCATGAGACTGGGAGTGGGGCATAGATAAGTGGTATTACCAGTCCCAAGGTGCTGAGGCATCTTGATCCCAGAGAGTGGTGCGAAGCAGCAACTTGGGCCCCTGGAGGCAGGTCTCATCACAGTGTATCCTTAGTATCAAAGGCTGCAAATGACCACTGCAGTGAGGCTTGCTGGAGTTCTCCTGTGTTTCCTTTCCCCATGGGACAAATTCTTTTGAGGGGATCTCTCCTGGTGCTGAAATGCCCTGGACTGAGGAATGAGGTGATGCAGGTAAAATGCTTCCTATGCTTTTCCATGCAGCCATCTCTAGTTTTGAGCTCCACAGTGTTTTTGTTACTACTTTGTTGTAGTCCAGAGCTTCCCCTGAGCTATTTTCATCAGGTGATAGTTGTTTATTTATTGTTTTTGTTGTTTTTGTGGGGGAAATGAGCATGGGGACCTCCTAGCCTTCCATCTTGCTGACATCACTGCAAAAATGTTGAAAGATGAAGAGATAATTTTGAAAGCAGCAAGATAAAAATAACTCATTACACATATGGAACTCCAATAATATTAACATATGACTTAACAGAAACAATAAAGGCCAGAAAGCAGAAGAAAAGCATATTGAACATTTTCAAAGTAAAACAACAACAAAAAATGTCAAACAAGAATTATATCCAGGGCTTCCCTGGTGGCGCAGCGGTTGAGAGTCTGCCTGCCAATGCAGGGAACACGGGTTCAAGCCCTGGTCTGGGAAAATCCCACATGCCGCGGAGCAACTAGGCCCGTGAGCCACAATTACTGAGCCTGCGCGTCTGGAGCCTGTGCTCCGCAATGGGAGAGGCCGCGACAGTGAGAGGCCCATGCACCGCGATGAAGAGTGGCCCCCACTTGCCGCAGCTAGAGAAAGCCCTCTCACAGAAACGAAGGCCCAACACAGCCAAAAATAAATAAATAAATAAAATTAAAAAAAAAAAAAAGAACTTTAAAAAAAAAAAAAAGAATTATATCCAGCAAAATTATCTTTCAAAAATGAAGGTGAAATAAAGACATTCTTAGATAAGAAATAAGAGCTGGAAGAATTTGTTGCTAACAAACCACCTTACAAGATACACTAAAGGGAATTTTTCAAGCTGAAAACAAGTAACACCAGACAGCAAGTTTATTCTACATGAAAAATAACAAGTGCCAACAAGGTAATTATGTAGGTAATTATAAAAGACAGCTGTATTAATCTACTCTTGGTGCCATAACAAAATACCACAGATTGGGTGGCTTAAACAACAGAAATTTATTTTTTCACAGTTCTGGAGGCTAGAATTCCATAATTAAGGTGCCAGCCAATTTGATTTCTGAGAGGGCTCTCTTCCTGGCTTGTAAAAGTCTGTCTTTTCTCTATGTCCTCACATGGCCTTTCCTCAGTGCATGTGCATAGGTAAAGAGAGAGAGTGAACACTCTGGTGTCTCTTCTTATAATGATACTAATCCTATAAGGTTAGCATCCCATACTTATAATCTTATTTATCTTTAATTACTTCCTTAGAGACTCCACCTCCAAATACAGCTTCTGTGAGAGTCAGGGCTTCAACATGTTAAGTGAAATGAGCCAGACAGAGAAAGGCAAATACTATATGTTCTCACTTACATGTGAAATTTGAAGAAGCCAAATTCGTAAAAATAGAGAGTAGAATGATAGTTATCAAGGGCTAGGGAAATAGGGAGATGTTGTTCAAATTCTAACAATAAGATAAATAATTTCTGGGAATCTAATGTAGAGTATGGTGAGTAGAATTAACAGTACTCTATTATGTACTTGAAAAGTATGAAGAGAGTAGGTTTTAAATATCATGATCACACAAAAATACTATGTCAGGTGATGGAGATATTAAGTAACCTTATCATTGTAATTATTTCACAACATATACATGTATCAAAATCAAGTTGCAAACCTCAAACTTCGATATGTTATGTGTCAATAATATTTCAATAAAGGTGGAAAATAAAATATAAAATAAAATGTGTCCCATTGGGGAAAAGACATTCAATGATTGCAAATCAGAATTAGAAAAACTCAGAAATGAACTCAGAAAGACTTGGCAAAAAATTAGGAGTAACAGAAAGAAATTCGTAAATGGACAGGATACTAAGAAAAACAGAAAATAATGCTTTATCAACAGACAATGCCTTAAGAGTAACAGAAAAGAGAAAAGGAGGTTTTTTTAAAAAAAATGCAAAAAAACCTTGAGAAAGTCAACCCAGAATTATCAATATCAAGACATGTTTTATTAAATTTAGTGATCTTTCAAGAAAAAGAAAATAGTACATAGGCATCTAGGCAAAAGTGAAAGTGGCTTATAAAGGAATGAAAGTTAAATTATCATCCTGATTTTAACCATAATTCCACAAGGAAATGTAGTAACATATTTAAATCATTAATGCAAAGAAAATGTCACCCAAAGAAATTATATTCAGCAAAACTGAGTTTTAAGTGCAAAGGGAATAGGAAAACATATTAACATGAAAGAACTAAGGGAATATTTTTCCATGAGCCTTTTCTGAAGACTCTACTAGATAATGAATTTCCAAGATCTAAAATGAGTAGGTAAATATTGATATTAAGAATTACTACTAAACATGCAACATATAATTACATATAGAACTAGGAGTAAATCAAGTTTAAAAGAAAGAAATGTTGCAGCACATAACAGCTATATGATTAGACAATGTATATTTAGTACAATTATGAAAAAAGAAAATTAACAAGGATAACATGCAAATTTAAAAAAATGTTCTCAGTAATTACATTAATTGTGATAGTATTAGCATTGATAATCTGATACTGTTTTTTATGTGTGAAAAAGTAAATGAATAATTATATGATGTTCAAATTGTATAATCTCCCATGATTTAAAGAACCAGGTTTCTCAGTTTGGAAGAAAGAAGATACAGATATAACACAAAATAATTTAAGTAAAAATCCCTGAGTCCTTAATTTAAATTGGAAGTATCAACATGAACTCATGAAGTACTTTCTCTGTGTATATGTGTGTATTGAGAAATATGAAAATATTGACTATAGACTAACACAGTAGCAATAATCATCCTTAGTGCCCAGATTACAGTCTTGAAATACCATTTTCTACTAAAAGAACCCAGTATTTATTTCTTGGAGAAATGACTGACTCTATGTTTGGGACAAGATATATCCAGCATGAGCAGGGAACACCTGTCTAAACAGAAAATAAGGAAGCTATCAGTGACTACTAGGTATGTCAAATGGCCTCAGAAATAGACTTGAAGAGAACTTTGCTGACCACAGGTGGAGCAACTTAAACTGCAAAAAGTACATGTTTCTCACTTCAAAAAGTGTAATTGCAATTGACTGAAACCCATAAGAATGTTTAAATTCATGTGAAAAAAATAATAATATAAAAATTGAACTGCTACTTTTGCTGGATGATAAACAATACACTATCTTGAAAACTGGTAAATAAAAGTAAAAAAATAGGCATATACCTATATATATCCTTTTATATGTGAACTGCATCCCTGGATAACCAAATAGTAGGCTAAGAAATGTGTCTTTTAAAATACATTCCAAAGTATAAATGAGAAAGAGGTGATGGAATTAAAATATCAAAATATTGCAATCTCCAATGAATTAATGAATTTAGGTATTGGGCATCAAGGGTTGCTAACATTACAAAATGAGACAGCCAGCGTTCATGTGTCTCTTAATTAAAAATCTCAGTATCACTTTAGCATTGCCAAAAGGTTTAAATTTAGTCTAATAAGACTGTATTCAGCTGCCAATTCACAAGAAATACATAAGACAGAGGAACATGTAAACGTGCACCATAAATATACAAACATCAATATTCAGGCTGTGGGAAAGTGCAGGTCTAATGTCCCAAGTTAATAAAAAAAGTAAATTGTAAATTGTAAGGAAAATGAAAAGATAAAGTAAGACTATATTGCTTAAAAGAGACTTTGAAGACATATAATTATTATTTTTTAATTAGCAAGACTAGATAATTGTGTTGGCACACTTGAATGATGAAAAGCAATGCAAGGAAGTCATTACTATAGATGTTAGATGTTACAGTGATTACTTTGGGAGGTGCAGTTGAATTTGGAACAGGAAGGGGCTTCTGTGTTGGCTGGCAAAGTCCTATGTTTTGAACTGAGTTGAATTTATAGTTCATCTTATAATAACTCATTAAGCTCTAAATTTGCTTTATCTTCTCTATTTGTGTTTTATTATCTACTATAAACATATATTTTTAAAATATATTGCTTGTGAGTAGTTATACAGTAAAAGAAAAAGTAAAGGACATGAAGAATGAAAAGGGGCATAATAATACTTGACAACTAAGGAAAATGTGAAAAAGGTGAACATGAAGAAAAGCACCTAGAAAAATCCTGTGAATCCAACAGAGAACACTCACCAGAATAAAAACATCCTTCTCACATGCTGGACCAATTATACACTAAATATTTAAGGGCATATTAGAAAAATAGCATTTAACTGAATTCATAATTACAAAGAAATATTTTTTGTCTCCATTTACCTGTATGGTAAGCTAGCATATTAGTCAGGATAAGCTAAGTCATTCTACATTAACAAACACCACCAAATGATCAATGGCTTAAAGTAGGAAAAAATTTATATTTTGCTAACACTAATATAAATATAAATTTTATATTTTGCTAATTTAACTACAAATTAGCCAGAATCTCTGCTCAACATAGTCATTATCCTTACTCTGGAATCCAGACTAACAGAGGAGATACTATCTGGAACACTGACAATCACCATGGTAGAGCTAAAAGATACCATGATAGCACACATACTAACTCATAAACTTCTGCCCTGAGGTGACACATAGTACTTCTGATCTCATTTCATTGGCTAAACCAAGTAATATGTCCTCATCTAACTTTAAGTGGGTGGTGAAGTAAAATATTTTCATGTGCCTAGAGGGAGATAGCATCATAATAATTATGAATAGCCTTAATTTACCTCCATGTCTATTCCATCACAATTATTCTTATGCACTTTGCAATACAAAACAATGATATGTCAGTGAAATTCTTTAATACAAACTAAGATTTTTACCTAAGAGAACTTAACAAATGAAGAAGGAGGAATAAGCATTGATGATCATCAAGTAAATGGCATGAATAGAACTTTATACCATCTTATAAATTTCTAGAAACTTGTACCCAGAATTTTTATCACTTTGCCAGAGATACACAGGCTCATCTAGTTAGGTTTTGTAGAAATAATAAAGATAAAGAGAACTCACAAGTGGAAAGGACTGGTGCAGATTTCTTTACATTGGATAGTGACCAATTCAAATGCATAAAAATATGTCATGAGTTTAGCAATTTGAATTCCTACAATTTCTATTTGATTTTATTATCTTCCCAAAGACACAAAAGTTCATTTGGTCCACCTTAAAAGAAAAGTAAAGGAAAAGTTAATTCACTTGTGAATTCCTATTATATGTTAGACTTGTGATATATGTTTTATATATAATTTATTTTAACTCTTCTGTTAAGTTTTCAGGATGGGCAAGATTATTCACCTCTTATAGATAATAGAACCAAGGTAAAAGGAGCCAAGTAGCTTACCCAAAGTCAGTTACACAACTTGTAAAAGTGTAGAGTGAGAATAAACCCAATTGGTCTGACTTGAAAGTCTGTGTTTTTTCCACACTCAGTCCATGGTGTGGAGGTATAAATAGAAGTTTAAAAGTAAAAGAGGTGTTAAAGCTCAAGTAGTTGACTTCTTTATTATATAGAAACAAGGACCCAGAGAGGGATATTTAAACTATTCCACAATGATAAATTTTATTACACTAAAACCATGAAATATTTTAGACATTCAACTTCATTCTGGTCTCAGTATGGAATGGTGATGTGGTAGTCTAACATGCCATGTGAAGAATGGGACTTCTAGGAGTCGAAATCAGAAAGATGACACTAGACCCTAGGGTACATAGCAAAATAGATAGAAAAACATTATTTCCATCAAGAGTTAGCAATCATTCTGTATTCAAATTTTACCTTCTACAAATGTCCTAGGGAAAAACTGTTAGTTGTTTAACTTATTTATTAAAATATCTTCCACATCATAAGTTTAAGGACAATCTCCTGATGTACAGACTCGTGCTTCTTGAATGTGTTGGTTCTTTGCTCACAACTGTGGATAAGATGAGGAGATTGTTCATTACTTAATGGAGAATTTATAATATTACGTATTAGGAATTGTAGGATTGAGATGGGCCCTTTTATCATTCCAGTAAACTAATCTTTTATAGCAGTTTAAACTTTTATTCGTGTATTCACTCAGCCATATATTGAAATCTAATTATGTGTAATGCAATGGCAATGCAGAAACATACTCAAGTTGTTATAAAATAGTGTGCTAAGAGCTATGAAAGAATATGCACAAGGTTCAATGGTACCTAGAGGAGAAAATTCTGCATAAGAATGTGGTAGAGGAAGATTTCAGAAAGGAAGTGATTTCTTAAAGGTTAGAAGGAATTTGCCAGAGGCACAGGGGTGAGGTGTTTTTTAGAGACAGAGGAAGTAGGAGGAAAAGAAATATGGATTTACCAGATTAAGAGGAATGTTTCTAGAAAGCAAATGTGGAGAATTCCATTTCTAACTAAAAGAGTAACTATTACCAGACTAGCCGTCCTGCTATAAATAAGTATAAGACTTGATAATTGTATGAGTCAACTGTTTTCAGGTTTTGGACAACAGAACAAGACTGTAGTTTCTAAGAGAAGTGAATGAGATCAGGCAGGTATTCCAGTTGTCTGTCAGCAGACAACTTTCTGACTGTGGTGCAGCAAGTTGGAATCCAATTAGAACATGGAGGTCCTTCTGAGCTGAGAAGGAATAGAATCAATTTTGGAGCATTCAACACAGTTAGAATCTGTGGGATAATGTACAAAAAAAGAGGGACCTATTTGGTAGGGAGAAGTCAGGCAGATATCTGTGCAGTTCCCCCACTAGTATGTGGCTAATATATAGTTTGTACATGCACTGGGAGAGAATACCTGAGACTGCACAGAGAACGATTGCTACAGAGCTGAGAGTAAGAAGGAGAGATTAGAGGTCTAGCTATACTGGACATTGGAATTACAGTTACTCCAGAATGGAGAGATCTTATTAATATTTCCTTAACACTCTGGTAATCATGAAGAGCTCCACTTTCTGAGTAAGGCCATGACCTAAAGTAATACTCAATTTATCCAAATACTAAAACTAAGTTCTGGTTAGATTCACAGAGGGGAGCATGTGCAGGTTTAGTCCTACCAAAGAAGAGGGGCTTTGGAAACACAATCAATTTGGTTTAAGGAAATGTAAGATTGAGCCTACACAAGTTCAAGATTGACCAGCCAGTGATTGAACTGCCTGCTAGAATAAAAAGCATCACCTTCAGAAAATGATATCAGGATCCATAATATCTACAATGTATTATCTACAATGTTCAATATATATTAAAAAAATTAAACATGCAAAGATAATAGAAAATGAACATAGAACATAGAACCTATTCAAGAAAAGTGTAGCCAATATAAACTGACCCCAAGATGACCAAAATGTTGGATTGATCAAAATTTTAAAGTAGCTAGGATAAATATATTTAAAGATTTCGAGAAAATGATATGTTCAAAGAATTAAAGATGTAGGTGGTACTAATAAATAAATTGATATGGAATCAAAGCAGACAAGTGTAAAGTACAAAGAAGAACCTAATGGAAATCCTAGAAACAAAAAGAACAGTAAACACAAATTTAAAAAGTCATTGCTTGCGCTTAACAATAGACTGGAGATGGCTGAACAAAAGTCAGTCAACTTAAATCAATAGATACTTTCCAATCTGAAGAACAGAAGAAAAAATATTGAAAGAAATTAGAGCTTCATGGGTATGTGGGGCAATATAAATCACCTAAATCATTATTAAAATCCAAGAAGTGAGTCAGAATAAGGGAGAAAGAATATTTGAAGATATAATGGCTGAAAATTTCCCAAATTTGGAGAAAAAATATCAACTTACATATCCAAGATGATCAGAGAATCTTTGGATTTACTTAGGATAAATACAAAGAAAACTACACTTTGGCATTTCAGGTAAAACTACTGAAAATCAAAGATAAAGCAATAATCTTAAAAACTTCCAGAGGTAGGGAGGCAGCCATTACATTGAGGAGAACAGTGATACAACTGATGGACAACATCTCATGAGAAAAACGGCAATAAGAAAATAATGGGATGACATTTTAGAGTGCTGAAAGCACAAAAGTAATTAATAGTACAACTAAGAAAAAATCTGTATGGATAGTGAATATGTGATCAATAGTATCGACCAACTTGCCCAAATTGGCATTTATAGAACATACACTACATAAAACAACTGAAGAAGAAATATTATTTTCAAGGACACATGGACTCTTCAGCAAATTAATATATTAGTCTGTTAAAAAGTGTCACAGTAAATGTCAAAAGATTGAAACCTTACAAAGTAAATTCTCTGAACATAGTGGGATTAAATTATAAACCTATCAGTTTAAGATACATAGAAAATCTCTGCACATTTGGAAATTAAATAACACACATGTTGTCAGTTGGTCAAAGGGTAAATCACATGGGAGATTGAATTGCATTATAAGGGAAGCCCGATATATCAACATTTGAATGATGCATTTTAAATCTTGCTTACAAACAAAATAATACTTTCAATGTCTGCATTAGAGAATAATTTTCCTGTCTTAATCAATTTGGGCTGCTGTAACAAAATACCACAGATTGAGTGGCTTATAAACAACAGAAAGTTATTTCTCACAGTTCTGGAAGCCTGAGATCAGGTTGCCAGCTTGGTCAAGTTCTGGTGAGAGCTCTCTTCTGGTCTGCAGATTGCTGAATTCTTATTTTATCCTCCATGGTGGAAAGAGCATGTTAGCCCTCTGGCCTCTTCTTATAAGAGTACAAATCCCATTAACAGGGGGTCCATTCTCATGACTTAATTACCTCCCAAGGGCCCAGTTTCCAAATACCATCACATTGGGAATTAGATTTCAAAAAATGAATTTTGAGGGGAACACAAGCACTCAGTCCATAACATTAGTCCACTTTTAAAAAGAACAAAATCAGAAGACTTACACTAACTGATTTCAAGAGGCTACTATAATAAAGACAGTGTGATATTGGTGTAAAGGTGGAGCTATAAAAAGGAACAGAATAGACGCTAAATATAGATCCTCATATGTAGCCAATTAATATCTACAAAGTTGTCAAGGTAATTCAATGGGAAAATAATATCTTTCTCAACAAATGTTCCTGGAGAAACTGGGTATCTATATGAAAAAAATAAACATCAATCCTTTACATCATTCACAAAAATATCTCATAGTTCCAAATGCACTATAAAACTTCTCAAGAAAATAGATTAAAATCTTCATGATCTTGGATTAGCCAAATATTTCTTAATATAGGACACACACATAACTAACCTCCCAAAATAATAAATTGTGCTTGATCAAAAATAAAACTTTCTACTCAAAAAGCTACTTAAAAATCCAAAGACAAACCAGGGCTTGCAAAGAAATAGTTACAATACATATATATGACACAGAACTTGCATCTAGTCTATACAAAGAACTCAATAAACTCATTAAATGATAATAATGTGACAAATGAGCCATTAAATGGGTCAAATATTTGAACAGACACTTCACAAAACAATATATATGAATGGCTAATAAACACATTAAAAAATGCTCCACAACTACAGTGACCTACCAGTAAACAAGCACTAAAATAGCTAAAATTTAAAAGAACAATTTATATAGTGATGGTGAGGATGCAGGGTAAAGTGCACTCTCATTTATGGCTGATGGGAGAGTAAAATAATACAATAATTTTAGAAAACACTATGCCAATTTCTTATAAACTTAAATATAAAATTCACGTATGATCAGTAATTCCATTCTTATGTATTTTATTAATAGAAATGAAAGCAAGTAGATTTGTATATAAATGCTCATAGCAGCTTTACTTATAATGGTCCCAAAGTGAAATCAACCCAAATGCCCATTAAAAATTGAATGGGTTAGTAATTTGTGGTATATTTGTACAATGGAATACAATTTAGCAATAAAAATGAAAAACTACTGATAAATGCAAGAACAAGGGTAGACCTCAAAACCTTATGTTATACAAAAGAAGCAAGACAAAATAGTGTTTACTATATGATTTTATTTTTATGAAGTCCTAATATATACAAAGCTAATCCATAGTGATATAAATCAAACCAGTGTTTTCCAAGGCAGATTTTGGGAAACTTGACTGGGAGGAGACATAAGAGAAACTTTCTGAGTTTCCTGTTTGTGTTCATAGTTACATGTGCATACACATTTACAAAAACTCATTTTACATATAGTATACACATGTTCATTATATTTTATATGAATTATACTACAATAAAAATGATTATAAAAGCAATGGCTACTATACAACTATTTGAGAGGCAAACTAACTAACTAACTAACAATACCAAATGCTAGTAAGGATGTGGAAGACAGTTTGGACCTGAAACAATTTATACACTGACCATGAGACCCAGCATCTTAGTTCATTTGGACCGCTATAAGAAAATACCATATGTAACCAAAATATCATAAACAAAAGAAACTTATTTCTTAGAGTTCTGGAGTCTGGGAAGCGCAAGATCAAGATGCTGACAGATTCCATGATGGGGGAGTGCCCACTTCCTGGTTCATAGAAGGCCATATTCCCACTGTGTCCTCACATGGCAGAAAGAGTGAGGAAGCTCACTGGGTTCTCTTTCACAAAGATGCAAATCCCATTCATAAGAACACCACCTTCATGACCTGATCATCTCCCAGAGACCTTATCTCCTAATACTCTCATATTGGGGGTTAAGTTTCAGCATATGATTTTGTGGGGGACAAAAACACTCATTGTCTAGCACAATGTTTTCACTGGATACTGTAAAGCTGAAGACAAAAGGAACAATACATAAACATTGTATTCTATAATAGTTGTTAAATTTGTGTCTCACAAGATATGAGTTAGCAATTCTGAAACATTACATGTATACTAGGCTTGAAAAAGTAAGTAAACACATTCTAGATAATGGGGGTTCTCACAGTGAGAGAAATTACAAATAAGCAAGGGGGAAAGGCTAAAACAAATCCAGTGGTGTTGAATTAATGTCAGATATATTGATAAAAATTCATAATTATTTTAGTGTATCTATAGATGGCTAGATATAGAAATACATATAGATATCTGTGAATGTATATGTGGCTTATCATACATACATGTTTTTCTTGTTTTGTTAGGTGGGATGGCCTAAAATAAATGATTCCTCAGTGGCAACAAGTATACCTAGCACCCATATCTTGTTTTCTAATATTCTCCAATAAAAAGACACAGGGATCTGTGAATAAATGGCTGATTAAGGGCTAGGACAGGAAAAATACAAAGATGGTTCTGAAGAATCTTATATTGCCAGAAAAAAAGTGCCAGAAAGAAAGGAAATAAGGAAGGGGCAGAGGGAGGGATGAAGGGAGGACAGAAGCAATGGAAAGAAAGAATGAATGAAGGAATGAAAAGGAGGGAAGGAGGGAGGGAGGATGGAAGGGATGAAGTCAGGGAGAGAGGGAGAAAAAAATGTGAAAATAGGGCATATCAAATGTCCTTAAGGGCCAACTAGAAGAGCCCTTAATGAGCACGTCTGGGACAATCCATACAATATAATAAAAAATAATAGTATTGGACTTTAAAGAATAAAATAAATATCCCTGAGTTCAAAACAAAATAAATAAATTATTAAATAAAGAAATGAGAATGAGGGAAATCTTCATTAAAGAAGAATTCCAAATAATAAATGTGGAAAGAGTGAGGGAAATAGAAAATCATCATTAGAACACTACAATAATAACTGCTACAGGAAATATCCATGAATGAATTAAAAAAGAAATTAATATGGGAGACATTTTAAGGAAAAATGGGATATTTGCATAGCCTCAAAGTATCTTCCCCAAAATATTACAAAAAAAAATTAATGGGTAGTTTTAACATACATTCCTAAAACATTTGAAACTCTTCCCTGCAAAAGAGTTTAATTCCCCTCCTTTTGAGAGTGAGGTGGACTTAGTGACTCATTTCAAATAAACTAGTTATAAAAAGGAAAAAATAGTAAATTTTAAAGTGAAGAAAACTGGGAAATGCCACCTTAAACAAGGATCAAGTTTAACATCACAAATGATAAATCATGTTGCTATCATGTACACCTGATATGAGGCACTGAAAAGGGCATATCACCACTCTGATATTCTTCCTAATAATCCATAGTGTCAGTATAATCATGAGAAAACATCAGATGAACCCAAATTAAGAGGGATTCTATGAAATAACTGACCAGTACTTTTAAAAAATGTCAAGAAAATGGAAAACAAGATAAGATTGAGAAACTATCAAGAGGAACCTAAAGAAATGTAATAACTAAATGCAATGTGTATACTGGATTAAATCAGGAAAAGAAATAAAGGACTTTACTGGAAAACCTGGTGAAATCTACTTTAGTCTGTAGTTTAGTTAATAGTATTGTGCAAATATTAATTTCCTAATTTTGACAAATGTACTATGGTTGTGTAAGGTGTTAACTTTGGGAGAAACTGAGTGAAGGGTATAAGGGGACTTTTTGTGCTATTTTTACAACTCTTCTTTAAATCTAAAATTATTTTAAATTAATGCAAACAAAGTCTGTTACTGGAGTTGTATAAACAAAGACATTGGAAGTGGGGATGAGGAAGAGCATACAGGTTAAAAAGAAATTCAGAGGGCAGAATTGGATATGGTTGATTAGATGGGAGATAGAATGGGATAGAGCTAAAAGTATGGAATAAAGATGACTCCCAGGTTTCTGAATTGGTTAGATGATTGTACCATTGACTGAAAAAGTGAATATTTTGATTTTGGGTGACACCGAATTGAATTATATTCATGCTAATTCTTGAAGTATTAGCAGCACTAAGTAGAGAAGACTACTAAGCAGACAGATTTATGAAGCTAGAGTTGAGAACAGCAGTCTGGATGTGAGATAAAGACTTTTAAGTTTTCTGTATAAAACTTCGGAATTAGGTGAGATTGCTCACTGTGTTTTGGTAACACATTTCTTGGAGTATAGACCATATATTTTATATTATGCTTTTCTTTAAAAATCCTTATAGAAAACTAATTGAGTATTCTTGAAACCAAAATTAAAATTTGTGGATGGCATGCTTTGCATTCCCGCTTTGTGATCAACCTTCCAATTTGCTTCCACAGTCATAAATGTGGGCTGGTGTGGAGGATTAATGGATGAGTGATTGAAAGTCATGAATTTTTAGATTGCCAATTTTCTTGTAGAGTGAATTATTTTCCCTAGATATAAGAAACAACTCCTGAGCTGTCTTTGTTTTTGATATCCTGGGGATAAATTTTAGAAGGCAAATCCAGTGACGTTTTCCAGACCATTAATTTGAAACTCACACTGGAATCAGGTGAAATAACAAAGTGAATTTGTTACAAGAATTTGTTTATTGACAGGTTTTAAAGATTTTTTTTTAATTTTAAGTAAATATGGGCTAGATAATATGGGTTATGGAACTCATCCAAGAACTGTTGATTTTACCCCAGAATCTCAGTTGATGTTTGTTTATTTATTTTTAATTGAAGTATAGTTCTTTTACAATATTATATTAGTTTCAGATGTACAACATTGTGATTCAGTATGTTTATAGATTGTACTCCATTAAAAGTTATTACAAGATAATGACTACAATTCCCTGTGCTATACAATGTATCCTTGTTGCTTATCTATTTTATACAGAATAATTTATATCTCTTAATCCCATACCCTAATTTGCCACTCCACTTTCCCTCTTCCCTTCGATAACCACTAGTTTGTTTTATATATCTGTGAATCTGTTTGTTTTGCATATATCAATATATTTGCTTGTATTATTTTTAGATAGCTCATATAAGTGATATCATGCAGTATTTGTCTTTATCTGTATGAGTTATTTCATTAAGCATAATATTCTCCAGATCTATCCACATGGCTGCAAATGGTAGATTTCATTTTTTATGGCTACATAATATTCCATTGTGTATGTGTGTGTGTGTATATATATATACCACATCTTCTTTATCTATTTGTTGTTTGATGGGTACATGTGTTGCTTCCAAATGTTGACTATTGTAAATAGTGCTGCTATGAACATTGAGGTGCATGTATCTTCTCAAATTACTGTTTTTGTTTTTCTTTTAAGTTATATACCCAAGAGTAGAATTGCTGGATCATGTGGTAGTTCTATTCTTAGTTTTTTGAGGAACTTCCACGCTGTTTTCTATACTGGCTGTACCAATTTACATTCCCAGCAACAGTGTACAAATGTACCCTTTTCTCCATATCCTCTTCGAAATTTGTTATTTGTGGTCCTTCTGATGATAGCCATTCTGACAGGTGTGAGTTGATATCTCTTTGTGGTTTTGATTTGCACTTCTCTAATAATTAGCGATATTGAGCATCTTTTCATGTGCCTGTTAGCCATCTGTATGCCTCTTTGGAAAAAATGTCTATTCAGATCTTCTACTCATTTTTTGATTGGGTTGTTTGTTTTCTTGATATTGAGTTCTATGTGCTATTTATAGATATTGGATATAAACACTTTGTCAGTCATATCATTTGCAAATATTTTCTCCCTTTCTGTAAGTTGTTATTTTTTTCATTTTATTGATGATTTCCTTTGCTGTGCAGAAGCTTTTAAGTTTAATTAGGCCCCATTTGTTTATTTTTGCTTTTATTTCTCTTGCCTTAGGAGACAGACCCAGAAAAAAACATTGCTAAAATTTATGCCAAAGAGCATTCTGCCTATGTTTTCTTCAAGGAGTTTTATAGTATCTGGCCTTACATTTAGGTCTTTAATCCATTTTGAGTTTATTTTTGTATATGGTATTAGAGAATGTTCAAATTTCATTCTTTTACATGTAGCTGTGCAGTTTTCCCATTACCAGTTATTGAAAAGACTGGCTTTTCTCCATTGTATATTCTTGCCTCCTTTGTCATAGATTAAGTATATTTAGTGTGGATTTCATTTGTAATTCTGAATGGTCATCATAGCTTTTTTTCCTTAATAAAATAAGCTCATTAGTAAATGTTACTTAAATAGAAAATACTGTTTTGTGTTAAAAGAATCTGTAATTTCTCCTTTACTCTCTTAAGTAAATATTTTTCTGATTTATTCAAATTAGCCTCAGAATGACTTAATTGTCTTTGCACAACTGCCATCTACAAATCATTTAGGTGCTTTCTTTTGGTGTGTGATTTAAGTTGGTCACCATTACTCTTATTTTCCAAGGAAGAATAGGTGATAAAAAGTTCATGTGCTGAAGGAACTATGTAATCTATTTCAACATTAGTATTTGCATTAAAACACCTGTAAAATTCATTAATTTATTCAGCAAACATTTATTCAGCTTGAGTCAAATATGCTAGACCATTGGGATACATAGATGGATAAAGCCAGTCCATCCCTTCAAAGAATTTACATGATGGCAGGAGATGGGGACATACAAACAAGTAAACAAACTAGTTATTACAGATTGATAAGAGCTATGATAGATGAACATATGTAGTGCTTTACAAACACTGAGGAAGGAACAACCAATCTGTTTCTTTTCCACATATGAGCTGAGACCTGACAGATGATTAGGAGTTCATCTAGGTAGATAGGGGACACTGAGGAAAGAACTGTAAAGAGGAAGGCCATTCTAGGTAGAAAATAATATAGAGACATAGGGAGGAAAAAGAGCAAGATCAAAATTGTTAAAGCTTAGGTTTGGACCACCAGTCTGTCCCTTCGAATTGTTATTATTGTGACCATAAAGTATTATTACTATTATTATCAATAGTAATAGTAGTAACTTTGATTACATTTGTTGAGCACTTACTATGTGACAGACATTCTTCTAAGCATCTTTACTTGCATTAGCTTTTTAAACCCTCAAAATAACTCTTTTAAGCAGATTCTAAAGTTTATCACATTTTATGGATGAAGAAATTGAAGCATCCAGATATAAGGAACATGATCAAACCATTTAACTAGTAAATGGCAGGATTGAGATAGGAGCTCAAGCAGTTTGCATTTGAGTCATGCTGAGAACTATTGAGCTATGCTTTCATTGTACAAATGTGACATGAAGAAAGATAAATAAATAGAAATTCTGATGATTGTAACTCACTGGTACTCATTTCAACTAGCTTGCAAAGAACGTCTTTCCATGATCTAGAGTGCAGAATCATATTATACTGTGAACTCATTGAAGCAAGGGGTGGTATATGAAAGTGGTCCTTGAATGAAAGGACCCACGTAAGATCTTTCTCCTATTAAGTGGTAAAACCAGGACTGAAATTGCTTCTCCTAAAAGTTGAGTGTTTTTTCTGATTTTGTTTAATTTGTGTGTAAGTAGGTACTGTTGACTTAACCATTTGTACTTTACTTTTAGGTTAGAAAATTGTTCGACTATACATGTTTTTTTATATTATATCTGTAGTTCATACTTTGAAATAATTACCCAGTATTATTTTGCAGTTCACAATTGATTGAGTAGATATTGTTCAGTGCAATTACTCCTAGGATTTGCCTAAATGTGAGTATCATTTGCTGGATTCTTAAACTTCAGTAGAAAACTAGTGTTATGTGAATAATTAATACATGTTCCACTCAAATATTAATTTCAGAAGAAAGTATAAACTTAATAGATATATTTAATAGGGCTAGTTTGAATCAATTTGCCTTTATGTTCCCTCCCCCCCCTCCAAAAATGATGTTACATGGAAGGTAATGCATGACACACACTGATCCTTTAGCCATGTTTGTTAACACATTGTGTTGTGTGTTGGTTGACCACTGGCCTGTTCTACTGTGAGTTTTCTTCATTTACTGTATTAATATAAATGGTAAAATAGTCATTTTAAAAACTTCTGTAATATGGGACCCTTTTCTACCTTTTAAATTATTGTTATAAAGTTAATCCTGATTATATGGTCCTTACACTTGTGCAACACAAAAATAAACACTGCCTGGTGTTGTCAGGTACACGTGGCAGTTGGAAGCATATTTTAGGATTCTACCTCCCATTAGCTGTGTGATACAAGCATTAGCTTCTGCCAACTAGGATTCGGTTTTTTAATCTGTTAAAAGGGAAACAGATTTTGTCTAAAGCATTTCAATTCAGAAATTCAGTAATATTGAGTACTCACAAGTTTTCAGTGATTTAAATAAAACCATTCTCATGTCAGTTCCTTGATAAAATTTGCATTTCAATTCAGAAAGAAACAAAACAAAAACAGAAAAACAAACATACATTCTAGTTTGTACAAAAAGATTCAAAGAACTATGCTTCAATTTTTTTTTTTTTTTTTTTTAGAAAAACAAGTTTTCTATTTGTAGTTACTGCATTGCAGGGACAGGAATTCTTACACATACATTGTAATTTGTATAAAAGGATTAAAATAATTATGCTTCAAAATTATTTTTTTCCATTAGACAATAGAATTATTTTTTTCCATTAGACAATAGAATTATATTTCATTAGACTTTTTTATAATTTTTGCAGAATTAGAATCTTATAAATGCTTCTACTTTTTTTGCTACTTAACAATATGTTATGAGCCTCTCATGCCAGTACATACAGTTCTACCTAATATTTAATGGCAAAATAGTATTCTGTTTTAGAATGTATGTTAGTTTACTTAAATAGCCCCCTATTTAGGTGGTAATCCAGTTTTAGCTGTTCTACACAGTGCTGTGATGGATAGTCTCATACATACTTTGCATTCTTTTCTGATTATTTTCTTAGGATAAACACTGTTGGGTCAAAGGGTACATGCATTTTTAATCTGGTTGCCAAACTGCCTGTCAGAAAGGAATTACAAATTTATTGTTACATCCAAGATAAGCTAAGCCTATGCCCCATTGTGTGCTGTATTGCATCATTAGTATGACTGCAATAATTACACAAAGCCACAGCATTGAATTTGTATTACAGTGGAGTTCCTTATGTCTTAGAATTCTACATATTAGAGGGGTTAAGTCCAGCAGTGAGGGAAATGTTTACATTCGCAACTTGGATGGCGTGGTATTCATTTTGAAAAGGAGAGTTCTTCAGCCAGCAGTTAAATGGTGACAGAGCATGCGTTGGTATTTTGCTTTTTCTGGGACTTGGTCACAGGGCATGATCCTTTCTCACCTTAGATGAGTGACCGAGGAGGTGGTGTTCCTCTGAGGAAAACTGACCGACTCTTCAACTACATGTATTCAACTGCACCCCGGCCTTGTGTTGAGATGTCCTGAGCAGTGCCCCTGTAATTCTGGAAAAACTCTTGTTCTTCCAGGCTTTGAAGCATCTCTGTGCAACATGAAAATATATATATACAATTTCACTGTCCTCAAGGAGCTTGTCTGTACCCTGGGTGGGGAGACATGAAATAATTTAAAACTTAGATGTTGGACTGGCTGTGAATGAATATACTAGGAGATAAAAGAAATGAAGATTAGTGGGTATTGTAATAGCCAGATAGGTTTTTCTAATGTATGGGTAGGACTGTGGATAGACATGAGAACAAGTGAAAGAAGGCATTCTATAGAGGAAAGATAAAAAAAACAGACATTAGGATACCATATATGAGAGACAGAGGGGAGCCTGGCTTTCTGGAATAGAGAGTGTATACGGGAGGAAAGTTGAACACTAAGTATTAAGTAATAAGAACTTAGGAACTAATGGTCTTAATAGCTTTGGGCATGGGGCAATAAAGTAAGTATTCTTGTCATTGTGTGGGTGGTTACCATGATTAAACTGAGCTTTTCTTTTTCTGTAAAATACTATGTATTCTTGACTAAAACGGAGGGAAACTGGAATCAGGAAGATTAGAAGGTACATTTGAAACACTTTTAAAGCAAGATTCCTTGATATAGGTCCCTGGATCACCTGAATCAGAGCAACCAGATGATCATTAATATACAGATCCAGGATTCTCCACTCTACTGATTCTGAATCCCTTGAGTAAGATCCAGAAAGCACATCTGTAACAAGTGCCTCAAGTAATCCTGATCTGGAAGCTGGTTATTCTGCTTTGGGGTTTCTAATATCATCAGCTCCTGGGCCTTTTGAAAGTTACTTTTGATAATTATTAATAATCACTCAGAGAACAGTCAGAGGGAGAGCAGGCAACAAACCAAGTGCATTGTTCCTCTTTCACAGGTGGCAGGAGATTTTTCTTTTGTAGATGTATTCCCTGCACATTGAATTGAATTTGCCTATTTATTTATAGTGGTTTAATTCCCCTTTTATTATGCCCCTTTTTATTTGGTCCACTAATTGTTTCTCCAAATTAGTGTCTTGTTTTGCTTTAATTAAAATAGCTGTTTATCAACTGAATTTGGCACTTCTAGACACTATGTGAAGACAGAAGCAACCAAAAGTCCATTTCTGATATTTTGAGTAGTTATTCAATTCTACTGAGAAATGCCTTTTGTTGACCACTGTATTTTCTGAATCCTGCCTTTTTTAATGTTTCAATTGTCAGTCCCCAGATTAAATACAAGTTAAACAATGAACAAACTACAAAACGAGGGGTAAACAAAATAGGGATTAATGGCATTGTAATTTTATAATTATAATTGCATGCATTCATATGTAATATAGAAAGCATGCTTTTCAAATCTACTATTGTTAAATTTCTGGCAAGTATCATAATACTAGTTTTCTGAGATAAATTATAGTAATTTGACTGCTGATAGTCTTTTTCTTCAAAATTATATTTTAGAAGATTGTATTGTATTATAATCAGTTAACTCTCCAAAAATTAAGACTTGGTTTACCAACACTTCTGTTGGAAGAGAAGGGGGATTTTACATGCTAGATATAATTCACCGTATATAGTTATTTAAATATGACGATAAACATTACTTTAAAACTTAGTTTTACTAGAACTTTATTTTAAAATGATATTGCATCAAAAATTAAAACTTCCCACCATTTGTATTGGGTAGCATTTGGTTCTCACCTAACTTCATGTAGTAAGAAGAGAAATATTATTTTTACCATTTGACCCATGAGGAAACAGACCACAAAAAGTGATTTGCCTAATGTTATGGAGCAAGTTAAGGAGAAACTGTAATTCAAACCAATGTTTCTTGGCTCTTAATACAATATTTTTGGAACTAAAACTTGCTACCTTCAGTAAAATAGAGGATTTTATAGTAGCCTTGAATTTTAGTAAGTAGGGAGTTAAATCACTGAGTGTTCCATTGACAAAGTGAATATTACTATAGAATTAAAGATAAATGCTTCATGCCATAGCCAAAAACTTTAAATATTATGTTCTTGTAACACGCAATTTAGCTAAGAAATAGTTTTGGGCCAAATAAATGCCCTGTGCACATGATACATCTCATACGATTTAAGAAATATTGACTCATTCCTTACCATGTATCAGGCATTATGTAAGGAACTAGGAAAAATGAGTTGGTTAAGAAATAGCCTTTACCTTAATATGTTCACAGTAGGAAGGGCAGATATTCAAACAAATATGTTATTATATATTGTAATAAATATAATCATAGGAGCAAGTATAAAAAAGTGGGACATACAGAGAGTGTGATGAACATTATTGGGATTAGCAAAGGTTTCTGGAGAGGTGATAATTTCTGAGCCAAATATTGTGGGGCCAGTAAGAAGTATTGCGATAAAAGGCTAATTGGCTATATGAGATAATTTTAGCTTATGAGGAATGGAATATTTATAAATGGAATGGAATATGTATAAATGGAATATTTCCTGCCATATCAATAAACAAAGGATGTCACAGTCATCAAGGATTGCAGCCCTCCAACGTGAGCCTGTGAGCCCTGAGGAAACTCAGGGCTGAAAAGTATACCTGCCATCTAGCAGCCATCAGACTACAGCCACTCCCTGCAGTGAGCCCTGAGGAAACTCAGGATATGAAAACACAGGATAATGGCCCCAGATAGCTGAGGTGCATATCAAAGGAATGATTTCAGTGAGCCCAGACTCTTGCATCTTCCCATACATAGAAAGGCACTAAATTCCTTGACTTGAGATATCTGGTTTTCTTTAAGTAACAATAATCTATTGATGTTCCCGGACTACCTGCCCTTTGTTGCAAAACTCGTATATATACTAGCTTTTCCCCTCACCTCCTCGGAGCAGTTTCTCAGAATTATCTGAAACGCTGTCTCCCGAGCTGCAGTCTTTATTTTGCCCCAAATAAAACTTAACTCGGGGAGGATTAACCAAGATGGCGGAGTAGAAGGACGTGCTCTCACTCCCTCTTGCGAGAGCACCAGAATCACAACTGGCTGCTGGACAATCATTGACAGGAAGACCCTGGACTTCACCAAGGAGGACACCCCACGTCCAAGGACAGAGGAGAAGCCACAGTGAGACGGTAGGAGGGGCGCAATCAGAGTAAAATCAAATCCCATAACTGCTGGGTGGGTGACTCACAGACTGGCGAACACTTATACCACAGAAGTCCACCCACTGGAGTGAAGGTTCTGAGCCCCACCTCAGGCTTCCCAACCTGGGGGTCCGGCAAAGGGAGGAGGAATTCCTAGAGAATCAGACTTTGAAGTCTAGTGGGAATTGATTGCAGGACTGTGACAGGACTGGGGGAAACAGAGACCCCACTCTTGGAGGGCACACACAAAGTAATGTGTGCATCGGGACCCAGGGGAAGGAGCAGTGACCCTGGGGAAGACTGAACCAGACGTACCTGCTGGTGTTGGGGGGTCTCCTGCAGAGGCGAGTGGTGGCTCTGTTTCACCGTGGGGATAAGGACACTGGCAGCAGAGGTCCTGGGAAGTTCTCCTTGGCGTGAGCCCTCCCAGAGTCTGCCATTAACCCCACCAAAGAGCACGGGTAGGCTCCAGTGTTGGGTTGCCTCAGGCAAAACAACCAACAGGGAGGGAACCCAGCCCCACCCATCAACAGTCAAGTGGATTAAGGTTTTACTGGGCTCTGATCGCCACAGCAACAGGGAGGGAACCCAGCCCCACCCATCAACAGTCAAGTGGATTAAGGTTTTACTGAGCTCTGACCGCCACAGCAACAGTCAGCTCTACCCACCACCAGAGCCTCCCATCAAGCCTCTTAGATAGCCTCAACCACCAGAGGGCAGACAACAGAAGCAAGAAAAACTACAATCCTGCAGCCTGTGGACCAAAAACCACAGTTACAGAAAGACAGAGAAGATGAAAAGGCAGAGGGCTATGTACCAGATGAAGGAACAAGAAAAAACCCCAGAAAAACAACTAAATGAAGTGGAGATAGGCAACCTTCCAGAAAAAGAATTCAGAATAATGATAGTGAAGATGATCCAGGACCTCGGGATAAGAATGGAGGCAAAGATTGAGAAGATGCAAGAAATGATTAACAAAGACCTAGAAGAATTAAAGAACAAACAAACAGAGATGACCAATACAATAACTGAAATGAAAACTACACTAGAAGGAATCAATAGCAGAATAACTGAGGCAGAAGAACGGATAAGTGACCTGGAAGACAGAATGGTGGAATTCACTGCTGCGGAACAGACTAAAGAAAAAAGAATAAAAAGAAATGAAGACAGCCTAAGAGACCTCTGGGACAACATTAAACGCAACAACATTCGCATTATAGGGGTCCCAGAAGGAGAAGAGAGAGAGAAAGGACCAGAGAAAATATTTGAAGAGATTATAATCGAAAACTTCCCTAACATGGGAAAGGAAATAGCCACCCAAGTCCAGGAAGCGCAGAGAGTCCCATACAGAATAAACCCAAGGAGAAACACGCCGAGACACATAGTAATCAAAGTGGCAAAAATTAAAGACAAAGAAAAATTATTGAAAGCAGCAAGGGAAAAACGACAAATAACATACAAGGGAACCCCCATAAGGTTAACAGCTGATTTCTCAGCAGAAACTCTGCAAGCCAGAAGGGAGTGGCATGAAATACTTAAAGTGATGAAAGGGAAGAACCTACAACCAAGATTACTCTACCCAGCAAGGATCTCATTTAGATTCGATGGAGAAATCAAAAGCTTTACAGACAAGCAAAAGCTAAGAGAATTCAGCACCACCAAACCAGCTCTACAACAAATGCTAAAGGAACTTCTCTAAGTGGGAAACACAAGAGAAGAAAAGGACCTACAAAAACAAACCCAAAACAATTAAGAAAATGGTCATAGGAACATACATATCGATAATTACCTTAAACGTGAATGGATTAAATGCCCCAACCAAAAGACATAGACTGGCTGAATGGATACAAAAACAAGACCCATATATATGCTGCCTACAAGAGACCCACTTCAGACCTAGGGACACATACAGACTGAAAGTGAGGGGATGGAAAAAGATATTCCATGCAAATGGAAATCAAAAGAAAGCTGGAGTAGCTATACTCATATCAGATAAAATAGACTTTAAAATAAAGAATGTTACAAGAGACAAGGAAGGACACTACATAATGATCCAGGGATCAATCCAAGAAGAAGATATAACAATTATAAATATATATGCACCCAACATAGGAGCACCTCAATACATAAGGCAACTGCTAACAGCTATAAAAGAGGAAATCGACAGTAACACAATAATAGTGGGGGACTTTAACACCTCACTTACACCAATGGACAGATCATCCAAAATGAAAATAAATAAGGAAACAGAAGCTTTAAATGACACAATAGACCAGATAGATTTAATTGATATATATAGGACATTCCATCCAAAAACGGCAGATTACACGTTCTTCTCAAGTGCACACGGAACATTCTCCAGGATAGATCACATCTTGGGTCACAAATCAAGCCTCAGTAAATTTAAGAAAATTGAAATCATATCAAGCATCTTTTCTGACCACAACGCTATGAGATTAGAAATGAATTACAGGGAAAAAAACGTAAAAAAGACAAACACATGGAGGCTAAACAATACGTTACTAAATAACCAAGAGATCACTGAAGAAATCAAACAGGAAATAAAAAAATACCTAGAGACAAATGACAATGAAAACACGACGACCCAAAACCTATGGGATGCAGCAAAAGCGGTTCTAAGAGGGAAGTTTATAGCTATACAAGCCTACCTAAAGAAACAAGAAAAATCTCAAGTAAACAATCTAACTTTACACCTAAAGAAACTAGAGAAAGAAGAACAAACAAAACCCAAAGTTAGCAGACGGAAAGAAATCATAAAGATCAGAGCAGAAATAAATGAAATAGAAACAAAGAAAACAATAGCAAAGATCAATAAAACTAAAAGTTGGTTCTTTGAGAAGATAAACAAAATTGATGAGCCATTAGCCAGACTCATCAAGAAAAAGAGGGAGAGGACTCAAATCAATAAAATCAGAAATGAAAAAGGAGAAGTTACAACAGACACCGCAGAAATACAAAACATCCTAAGAGACTACTACAAGCAACTTTATGCCAATAAAATGGACAACCTGGAAGAAATGGACAAATTCTTAGAAAGGTATAACCTTCCAAGACTGAACCAGGAAGAAACAGAAAATATCAACAGACCAATCACAAGTAATGAAATTGAAACTGTGATTAAAAATCTTCCAACAAACAAAAGTCCAGGACCAGATGGCTTCACAGGTGAATTCTATCAAACATTTAGAGAAGAGCTAACACCCATCCTTCTCAAACTCTTCCAAAAAATTGCAGAGGAAGGAACTCTCCCAAACTCATTCTATGAGGCCACCATCACCCTGATACCAAAACCAGACAAAGACACTACAAAAAAAGAAAATTACAGACCAATATCACTGATGAATATAGATGCAAAAATCCTCAACAAAATACTAGCAAACAGAATCCAACAACACATTAAAAGGATCATACACCACGATCAAGTGGGATTTATCCCAGGGATGCAAGGATTCTTCAATATACGCAAATCAATCAATGTGATACACCATATTAACAAATTGAAGAATAAAAACCATATGATCATCTCAATAGATGCAGAAAAAGCTTTTGACAAAATTCAACACCCATTTATGATAAAAACTCTCCAGAAAGTGGGCATAGAGGGAACCTACCTCAACATAATAAAGGCCATATATGACAAACCCACAGCAAACATCATTCTCAATGGTGAAAAACTGAAAGCATTTCCTCTAAGATCAGGAACGAGACAAGGATGTCCACTCTCACCACTATTATTCAACATAGTTCTGGAAGTCCTAGCCACGGCAATCAGAGAAGAAAAAGAAATAAAAGGAATACAAATTGGAAAAGAAGAAGTAAAACTGTCACTGTTTGCGGATGACATGATACTATACATAGAGAATCCTAAAACTGCCACCAGAAAACTGCTAGAGCTAATTAATGAATATGGTAAAGTTGCAGGTTACAAAATTAATGCACAGAAATCTCTTGCATTCCTATACACTAATGATGAAAAATCTGAAAGAGAAATTATGGAAACACTCCCATTTACCATTGCAACAAAAAGAATAAAATACCTAGGAATAAACCTACCTAAGGAGACAAAAGACCTGTATGCAGAAAACTATAAGACACTGATGAAAGAAATTAAAGATGATACCAACAGATGGAGAGATATACCATGTTCTTGGATTGGAAGAATCAACATTGTGAAAATGAGTATACTACCCAAAGCAATCTACAGATTCAATGCAATCCCTATCAAATTACCAATGGCATTTTTTACGGAGCTAGAACAAATCATCTTAAAATTTGTATGGAGACACAAAAGACCCCGAATAGCCAAAGCAGTCTTGAGGCAAAAAAATGGAGCTGGAGGAATCAGACTCCCTGACTTCAGACTATACTACAAAGCTACAGTAATCAAGACAATATGGTACTGGCACAAAAACAGAAACATAGATCAATGGAACAAGATAGAAAGCCCAGAGATTAACCCACACACCTATGGTCAACTAATCTATGACAAAGGAGGCAAAGATATACAATGGAGAAAAGACAGTCTCTTCAATAAGTGGTGCTGGGAAAACTGGACAGCCACATGTAAAAGAATGAAATTAGAATACTCCCTAACACCATACACAAAAATAAACTCAAAATGGATTAGAGACCTAAATATAAGACTGGACACTATAAAACTCTTAGAGGAAAACATAGGAAGAACACTCTTTGACATAAATCACAGCAAGATCTTTTTCGATCCACCTCCTAGAGTAATGGAAATAAAAACAAAAATAAACAAGTGGGACCTAATGAAACTTCAAAGCTTTTGCACAGCAAAGGAAACCATAAACAAGACGAAAAGACAACCCTCAGAATGGGAGAAAATATTTGCAAATGAATCAACGGACAAAGGATTAATCTCCAAAATATATAAACAGCTCATTCAGCTCAATATCAAAGAAACAAACACCCCAATCCAAAAATGGGCAGAAGACCTAAATAGACATTTCTCCAAAGAAGACATACAGACGGCCACGAAGCACATGAAAAGATGCTCAACATCACTAATTATTAGAGAAATGCAAATCAAAACTACAATGAGGTATCACCTCACTCCTGTTAGAATGGGCATCATCAGAAAATCTACAAACAACAAATGCTGGAGAGGGTGTGGAGAAAAGGGAACCCTCTTGCACTGTTGGTGGGAATGTAAATTGATACAGCCACTATGGAGAACAATATGGAGGTTCCTTAAAAAACTAAAAATAGAATTACCATATGACCCAGCAATCCCACTACTGGGCATATACCCAGATAAAACCGTAATTCAAAAAGACACGCGCACCCGAATGTTCATTGCAGCACTATTTACAATAGCCAGGTCATGGAAGCAACCTAAATGCCCATCAACAGACGAATGGATAAAGAAGTTGTGGTACATATATACGATGGAATATTATTCAGCCATAAAAAGGAACGAAATTGAGTCATTTGTTGAGACGTGGATGGATCTAGAGACTGTCATACAGAGTGAAGTAAGTCAGAAAGAGAAAAACAAATATCGTATGTTAATGTATGTATGTGGAACGTAGAAAAATGGTACAGATGAGCCAGTTTGCAGGGCAGAAGTTGAGACACAGATGTAGAGAATGGACATATGGACACCAAGGGGGGAAAACTGCGATGAGGTGGGGATGGTGATGTGCTGAATTGGGCGATTGGGATTGACATGTATACACTGATGTGTATAAAACTGATGCCTAATAAGAACCTGCAGTATAAAAAAACAAACAAAACAACTAATACTAAACTTTCATTGGGTTATTTGTATGGAAATATGTTAATATAAATGTTTCAGACATTACATGAAATTTCTAAAAATCTTATATTTGTATTTGTATGGAAATATGTATGGAAATATGTTAATATAAATGTTTCAGACAGTACATGAAATTTCTAAAAATCTTATATTTGTATTTGTATGGAAATATGTATGGAAATATGTTAATATAAATGTTTTAGACATTACATGAAATTTCTAAAATTCTTATATTTGTATTTGTATGGAAATATGTATGGAAATATGTTAATATAAATGTTTCAGACATTACATGAAATTTCTAAAAATCTTATATTTGTATTTGTATGGAAATATGTATGGAAATATGTTAATATAAATGTTTCAGACATTACATGAAATTTCTAAAAATCTTATATTTGTATTTGTATGGAAATATGTATGGAAATATGTTAATATAAATGTTTCAGACATTACAGGAAACGTCTAAAAATCTTATATGTTCTGGTATAATGTTATAAGTAATAATCCTAGTTATTACTTTAAAATGTATATCTCAGAAATAACTAATTTTCTTGTCAACTGCATTATTATGAACTTTCATCAAATCTTTAACCATGGTCATTTTTAAGTCTTTTGTCATTTACAGACAGTTCTGGGTGTACTCTGATGATTTTGCAAATATGTTCCTATAAAAGAGTTTCATCTTCAAGAAATTCATGGAAAAGACTCTGACAAGTACAGGTTTCTGGTAACTGACTGTACTGCTGAACTGAATGAATAAGCATTTTCAGAACTCTAATGAAAAACTGATGAACTCATAAAAGTGC
This sequence comes from Balaenoptera acutorostrata, assembly GCF_949987535.1. Classification (NCBI taxonomy): domain Eukaryota; kingdom Metazoa; phylum Chordata; class Mammalia; order Artiodactyla; family Balaenopteridae; genus Balaenoptera; species Balaenoptera acutorostrata. Next base: position 76,436,160 of record NC_080085.1, read on the forward strand.
TAAGAAAAGATCAAGATGAAAAAAAAGAAATTAATTACATGGGACTGAGTGAACTGATGAGGATGAGTATAATTTTTGTGACTTTCTGTCTGAATTAAAAAAAAAAAAAATCCCACAAGGACTCAGAGGAAAAGAATATACAAATCAATTTTCACTGCAAAGTAAAGGAGCTGTTACAGTGGAGGATTACTGGACTGAATGTCAATGTTATGACATAGTATAAGTGTGTTTCATGTTTGGTAATTGCAATCATTGTTGCTTTTGTTGTGGTCATCCATGTACAATGCTTGGTGTCAGTCTATCTATCTCTTGTAAAAATAAAATACAGTGTGTGTGTGTGGAAAAAAAAAAAAAATAAAAGGTCAATTGGAGGCTTCCCTGGTGGCGCAGTGGTTGAGAATCTGCCTGCCAATTCAGGGGACACAGGTTCGCGCCCTGGTCTGGGAAGATCCCACATGCCACGGAGCAACTAGGCCCGTGAGCCACAATTACTGAGCCTGCGCGTCTGGAGCCTGTGCTCCGCAACAAGAGAGGCCGCGATAATGAGAGGCCCCTGCACCACCATGAAGAGTGGTCCCCACTTGCCACAACTAGAGAAAGCCCTCGCACAGAAACGAAGACCCAACACAGCCATAAATAAAAATTTTTTTTAAAAAAAGTTATTTAAATGCAAGTTGAGTGGCATGTATATTAAAAAAAAAATAAATAAATAAAGGTCAATTGGAAGAGATGGGACTAGAAAAGGAAAGTTAGAATGAGGGGCCAGAGAGGTTGAAAGGAAAATCAGAGTGTGATAAAAGCCAAGGGAAGAGTGTGTTTTAAGAGGGAGACTGTCGGGGCTTCCCTGGTGGCGCAGTGGATAAGAATCCGCCTGCCAATGCAGGGGACACGGGTTCAATCCCTGGTCCAGGAAAATCCTACATGCCACAGAGCAACTAAGCCCATGCGCTACTACTACTGAGCCCACGTGCCACAACTACTGAAGCCCGCGTGCTTAGAGCCCATGCTCTGCAACAAGAGAAACCACCTCAATGAGAAGCCCACGCACAGCAACGAAGAGTAGCCCCCGCTCGCTGCAACTAGAGGAAGCCCACACGCAGCAACAAAGACCCAACACAGCCAAAAATAAAAATAAGTAAAATAAATAAATATAAAAAAAAATAATAAGAGGGAGACTGTCAACTGTAATGGAAGTTATAAAGTAATCAAGTACAAATTAAACAAATAAATAAATAAATATGCTTTTTAAAAAATCAAGTAAAAATTATTTACCTGACTCTCCTAGTAAAATTGAGGTCCAGTTGTAGAGGCCTAGAGCTTGAGAAGCCCAGGATCTCCTAGAAAAACCTCCAGAAGCTACCATAGTGTGTTGTCTTGGACCAGTGGTCTTCATACTATTTTTTTCACATACCACCCAAAAAATTTTCATAGATGATGTAACCCCAAAATTAAAAGATATTGCCCTGAAAACTATCAACAAAATGAAAAGGCAGTCTACTGAATGAGAGAAGATATTTGCAAATGATATATCTGATAAGGGGTTAAAATATACCAAGAACTCATGCAACTCAATATCAGAGAAAACAAACAACTCAATTTAAAAATGGACAGAAGACTTGAATAGACATTTTTCCAAAGAAGACATACAGATGGCCAGCAGACACATGAAAAGATGCTCAACATCACTAATCATCAGGAAATGCAAATCAAAACCACAATGAGATATCACCTCACACCTGCCAGAATGGCCATCCTTAAAAAGACAACGAATAACAAGTGTTGGTGAGGGTGTGGAGAAAACAGAATCTCCATGAACTGTTGGTGGGAATGTAAATTGGTACAGCCACTGTGGAAAACAGTGTGGAAGTTCCTCAAAAAGTTAAAAATAGAACGACCATGTGATCCAGGAATTCCACTTCTGAGTATTTTTCTGAAGAAAATAAAAACACTAATTCAAAAAGATATATACATAATGCAGGATTATTTACAATAACCAAGATAAGGAGGCAACATAAGTGTCCATCGATAGATGAATGGATAAAGAAGATGTGTATATATACAATGGGATATTACTCAGCCATAAAAAGAATGAAGTCTTGCCATTTGTGACAACATGGATGGATGGACCTACAGGGTATTATGCTAAGTGAAATGTCAGACAAAGACAAATACCGTATGATTTCAGTTATATGTGGAATCTAAAAAACAAAACAAATGAACAAACATAACAAAACAGAAACAGACTCAGAGATACAGAGAACAAACAGGTGGTTGCTAGAGGGGAGGGGGGTGTGGGGATGAGTGAAATAGGTGAGGAAAATTAAGAAGTACAAACTTCCAGTTACAAAATAAATGATTCACAGAGATGAAATGTACAGCATGGGGAATATAGTCAATAATATTGTAATAACCTTGTATGGTGACAGATGGTAACTAGACTTATTGTGGTGACCATTTTGTAATATATAGAAATATCAGATTACTATGTTGTGCCCCTGAAACTAACATAGTGTTGTAGGTCATTATGCTTCAATTAAAAAAGGATGTTTCCCTAAAACTGGAAAAAAAAAAAAAAAAAAAAAAACTTAACTCACAGTTATCACGTTGTGCATTTGTTTAAGTCAACACTTACAAATTTTCACAAAAAATTTCCAAGATAAATGAAATGGAAATAAATAGAATCATAGAATATAATCACACTTTCTCATTTTTGATTATTCTACTATAGCATCTGAGTTCTCCTGGCTGTGTTATAGGTGACACTCATTTTGGAAACAACAGAAGAGAGCCCACTGGGTAAGTTTGAGCTTGGACCTAAGCTAAGTCAACACTTAGGTCATTTTTCTACTAAGGATCCTATCTCTTTGGACTTGGAAATAATGACTTGAGGAGGGCAAAGAACTCTCAAGTATACTGAATGTTCTGCATAAACTCAGATCTTTTTATTATCAGCATTCCAGGCACCAATGGTACAATGGATGGCAAATGTAAATTATGTATTCAAACACAAATACACAGAAAAGATATGATTTTCTACCTTCTTTAAAATTTTGGTAAACTAACAACAGTGGATTTACATGTTTTTGAGGGTAAGAAACAGCTGAATGGATTAGTAGCTGCTCACTTGAGGCAGAGTATGTACTCTTCACCTGACTGGTGTCATACATTGTGAGTCCCAGCTTGGCCCTTGAAGGCATTGAATTTAGACATTAAATACAAAACCATTCTCATTTTTGAAACTCCTCTCCTTCTCATTAATAGTATCACATTTCAATAAATTTTAAATAACTTACCCATTTTTGCTTGGCCAATTATATGCATTTCTATTCTGCCCTAATAGTGATTTAGACCTCATAACTCTCCAGAGCAAAAGCCTAAAAATGTCCACCAAATTGTTCATATTCCATAGGCTACTTGAGAGACAAAAATGATTCCAGGACCATTCCGAGGATTCTGAGTAATCTGAGGTTTCTAGTATTCTCTTCAGAAAGAAAAATGCTGAAAATCAGGTTATTTATACACTGTTGCTCAGGGCCATAGTGTTTTATCAGCAATCTTTGTGTTACTTATAAAAACAATTTCTACTTTTCAGTGGCTTGCAGTGAATTTGAGCAAGTATAAATTTATGTTCAACTTAGTGAGTTTCTAGAGGAAGAAATAAAGTAAAACTATCATAAAAACAATAACCAATCTGTGGTATCAAAAATACTGACTTTGAACTTTGAACTAGAGCATGTAAGAGTAAAGTTATGAAAAGATAATATGCCTTCTTAATCCTGAAAAGACATCTGACTGGCAAAGCCATAAGCATGGGAAAAAAAAAAAAATTGAAATAGCCACTTTTCATTTCCTTGTTGAACTTGAAGTCCAATTTTATGTTCTTCACCTAGCACCACAAGCCATTTCCTCAGGCTTGAGGTCATTTTAATAGTTCAGATGTTATATATTGTTATAGAACAGAGAACTGTGTTTGAGGGAGATTATGACTTGTCTATGGCAAATAGCAAAGTATAGTATATAACATTTTTTGGTGATGATATTGTTGTTTAACTTATAAAAATCAGTTCTTTCCACTATCTCCTTTTGATTTAAAAGTACTTTAACAAAAATTGAAAGACGACACAAGTCTGATTTTTTTTTTTTAGCTTTGTTTGGTCATGCTAGCTAAATTAGATTAAAAGTAAAATTTAGAATAGTATATCCCACAATGTTCTATGGTAGTTTTTTGTAGCTACTTTTGGTAGCTATCTATAGGTGTTTGACGATGAATAGAATCAGTAATCAAGAAGTTGTGAAAAGCTAGGTTCAACTTAGTTTTAAGTACCTAGGTCTTAAAAGCCTTTATTACGTAAATAAGCACTGTTAACATTTAAGAGAATAATTCTTCTTCTAATTACTATTATTATTATTATATTGATAGACCCAAAGTTGCCTATGTAGCTAAGCTTTGGAAATATTGCATTCAAATTTTGTTTCCTTTGTTCTATCTACTTTTAAATGTTTTTTTAATCACCCATTTTTAACATTTACAATATCTCTTTCACCCCAAGAAAAATGTGTCAATCTTCTTCAGCAGTTCACATTCTGATTCATTAATAATGGCTAAAATAATTGGTGTGTAAATAGGCTCCAATGGAATGAGTTTAATCAGATTGATAATAATAATAATAACACCTAATATTTAATACTTGTGTGCTAAATATCAAGCACTAAACTAAGTGCTTATCATGAATTATTTAACTGAATCCTTACAACAACTCCAAGGAGTACATTTTATTTCTATCCCCATTTTACCAGTGAAGAAATTGATGCATAGAAAGATGATGTCAATTTCTCATGGTAACACATTAAGTGGTCAAGTAGGTATGTGAACCTGGTAGTCTAATTTCATAGTTGTCACTCTTCATAACTTTTATATTGCCTCCCTCATTAGATTTATGTATGAGGTTCCTCTCTAGCTTACTCATTCCTTAACATGCCATCACTTTGTAAAATGGCTTGCTCTTTCTTTGCATGGATCCCCAAGTAATGCAGGAGTTGTTTGTATGGTAGCTTGATATAAACGTGTCTCTTTAAAAGGTCTATACCAAGTAGAATGGCATTATGAATATCTGCCCCATGACAGTGACAGAAAAGAAGGATTTATTTTAAGAACTTATCCTACATGATATGATATCTAGTTGGTACCTAATTTTAGTGGCTTTTCTTGACATCAATTTTCCTATCTATGAGTAAAGATCATATTTGTTTCCTAACTATTAACTTTTTCTATCACAATTCTGATTATATATATGTAAAGGATAATGTGTTAAGAGTGGAAAACTAGCTCCTATTTATTGCCGATCAAACCAACAATAAAATAATTAGTCTCAGTTACACATCCATTGTAATTTATAATATTAAGTGAGAGAATTTGTTTTAATTAAGGATCTTAGTGTCCTCAAGTAAGTGATATTGTTTCCATGTTTCAGTTTCTAGGAGGTACACAGCTGATGTTCAGATCATAGTTCACAGCAAGTCATATACACTTTTAAACAGAATCTTAATTATGCTAATTTTTTTCAATTAAGGCTTAAACTTCATTTTAGCAAATATTTTACTTATATGTGTGACTGTGTGTTTGTAACAAATTTGTTTAAATCATTGTTGAATTCTAGTAGACTTGAAATACAGTACTTTTAAATATAGCTTCACCTTGAAGAATGAGAAAAGGCAAAGTTGCCAAGGAGGTCTTTAAATACCTTGCAACTCCTTTTAAAGATATTTTTAAATGCAAGAAAAACTTACCTATCATATGATAGTTTCAGCTGGGGCAACATTCACGTTAGGATAACAAATATAGCAATACAAATAAGATCAAGATTTCAATAATCTTACACATGACAATTGATATTTTGGACTACTGGATAATAAAATATGGAGAAAAATATAGAACATCAAAAGTAGAAAAGTAAAAAGTGCATCATTCCCCTTATAACTGATATAAGTGAAAAACAAATAAATGAAATATATGTTAGTATCTACATTAGATTATTAAAAATATTAATTTCTATTTTTAGCACAATTGTATTTAATGTTCACAGAATCAGATGCCTGTCCTCTTCATAAGTTCTATCTTATGTCAGATAAGCTGCTGGGATATGTACTTACTTAGTGGGCTCCTTTTTTTACTTCTAGTGTACAGAGTATATTCTAAAAATGCAGAGTAGAGCATTGTCTGGGAGGAACCTCATGAGATGATGTACTATGTTTCTCTACTGACAAGTGGTGTTCCACCCAAATTATTCTGGGTTGGCTTTCAAAAATTTATGCAAGTACTCTGTTAACTAAGCAGTGCATACCAGTGTTTAAAACTCTGGGTCTACCCTAAATTATTCCCACTATATTTTCACATACTACCCATTAAAAGCCAAAAGCAACTCATTCTTCCCCAAGTTGGTTCTACCTGGTTCCTTTAGCTTTTCTCCTAGGGGATATCACTGGAAATTTTACTTTTTGTTAAAATCGTAAAAGCAGTTTGGGACTCCAGTTGTACATTAAAAAAATGGTCAAGTTATGAGATAAAAATCCAAAGAACTCTATCATCTCCAATGGGGAAAACTAATTTATAAATACTAAAATGATTTCCCCCAAATAAACAGGCAAAAAGAACTACCCAGAGGCATTTCAAGATTTGATGTGGCTTCCTTAAATGATAAAGCTGCCACCAGGCTTCCTGCCTCAAATGTCAATATTGATATTGATATTGAACATGATTTTCAAAATATGAGGACTCAAGTCAATTATGATGACAAATAATAATCTGTTGGCTGATCTGATTACTTCTGACCTTTTAAAAGCTACAGAGAGCCAAAATGGCCTAAAAGAAGAGTACATGCATACACTACATAAAGCTAGAATTCCATATGTGAGCTATAGTCAAGAACATATATAACGTTAGCAAATATCTGACAAGGCTTACAGCAAATAATTTCTTGGATGATTTGGTATCATAAAAACCTGTCATTTATTATAGCTGAGCCGTGACAAGACATAAACTTGGTTAATTTTATATCAATACATCATATTAGAATCATGGCAAATTATAGCTCATTTTCAAATTTGGGAGCCATTGTCCAAAATAACCATTACTTTCACTCCTGTGAACCTTGGTCAAAAGCTTTAAAACTAGATTGATTTTTCTGTAAGCAAATGTTTAATACCATTTAAGGGCATTGCTTTTTGGTAAAAAGGAAACAGAAATGTAGATTTGTCATAGCTCAATTATTTTTTAACTCCAATTTCATCAAGATGTTAATATTTGGAAGAAATAACTCTCCAAACACAAAACCAAAATAAGTTTGCAATATGTAGTTCAGGTTTTGATTAATGGGCCTTTTGCATTGCAAAATAGTTAGAATTGGAGTAGCTGATTGATACAATTACACATTAATAGTTGTCACCACATCTCACATTAGGTTCTTGTAAAGAACTAAATATATTTCTAAATAAGATGAATTAAATTTAAATAGATAACATTTGCCATTTTGTCAATCTTTATTATGTACCTCACTAACAGACTTCCTTGCTAAATTGAAAGATCAAAATTTTCCCAGCTATATTAACAGTGTAAATAAATTTGAGGAGAAACTGGTCTTCAAAGTGAGCCTAGCTGACCATCTAGTATGAGCAAGGGAATGATAGTGGGGATTGAATCTAGGATATTTTATGCAAATCATACAGCTTGGGACAAACATACCATCACACAGATCTAGCTGAATGTCTCAAAAGTTAAGAAACCCCAGGCTTTCCCTTAAACAGACACCCAAAACTTCCTCAATTTTCCTGCAGGTTTGTCTCCCTAGGGTTCTCTCTTTTTCGAATTGTACACACACACAGACCCACACACACACACACAACATTTATTTCCTTGAGCATAATCATTTTACTCCAGTAGAATTACAGTCTCGCTTGTTTCTCTTAAGACAATGGTTCTTTATCTTTTTATGTCACATATGCCTTTGAGAATCTGACAAAAAATCGATTGAACCTTCCCTGGAAAAACATTGCTCTCCTCTCCTGAAAAAAATGCGAACAACGTACAGAGGTTCGCAGATTCCTGGAAGCTCTCCCAGGGTTCTGAGATAAAATTCCTTATGCAGATGGTATCCCCTTAAGTTTTCTAGAAAATCAAAGAGCTTATGCAGTAAGTCTCGATGACTACAGGTGCAGGCCAGTACTGACTCATTTTTGTATCAACATTTTTCTTCTTTACTGAGATTTAAATTCAGATAACTTACTGATGAGAGCATGGGTCAAATTAATCATTCTCAAGTTATCCACCATGCAGTAAAAAGCTTATATATATATACACACATATACATATATAGCATTTATAAAGATCATATACTCACATGAGTATATAAGTATATATGTCCAACAGCCATCATTAACAACTTTCCCATGACAGTCCATATTTTTATAAATCACAATTGAAAACCATTGTTTCTATTCTCATATTAAACATAAGCTTGCAGAGATTTTATGTTTTAAACTTTTCAGAGAAAACATCTTTTTTCCTCTGAGAATTAGAAATATATAGTGAATATACACATATACAGTTATATATTAATGTGATTCATCTGAAATGTTCCAGTATACAAAGATGTTTAACTGTAGTTCACTAATATCTTTGTATAAAGAAGGTTTAGACTAAGTAATTATTATTTAAATGAACATCAATTAAAATATTCAGTTTTAAAAGTTTATTACCTGGATGTTTTAAAGACTGCACAGTCATTAGACGTCTCCTTTGCAAGAACATAGAGAGGCCGGCATTAACAAAAAAAAATGAAATAAATGAGGGAAATGTAGTAGTCAGCATGGGCAGAACTCCAGTGTATTTTAGAGACAAAAAGATTCATATTCATTTCACATGCTCTGTTAATAAAAGTTTTATTTTTTCCTCTCCTGAATAAAGAAGAAGCAACCGAAGAAGAAAATAACAAACACCAGAGTTCTCAATCATGTCTGGGGCCCATAGCAAACAGAATCACAAAGGAAATGTACTTGTGGGAATTGTGAGGCTATTAATAAAAGATCCAATGTTACCAGGACTCAAAAGACATTTTTCTCTCTCCAAAAGAGCAAAGACATCACAGAGAAGGCTTTAATTCTATATATCTGAATAGCCCTGAGCAGTAAAGAACCATTAGTTAATGACTGCAGTACAGGAGAATGAGGATAAGTAGACAGAAGGGACACCTGCTGGGAAGAGACAAACATCATTTTTGAAGATACTGTGTTCATTATATATCACCCACTGATTCCCTTTCCATTTGCTCCTTCTAGTAGAAATATGCTTCAGAAGAGGGAGATGATAATAATAACCAATTTTATGGATAATATTTTCTTCAAGGAACAGACAACTTTAAAAAAAAGAATTGCTCAAGATATTAATATACAGTGAATGAGTATTAGTATTTACTCATTACTTGTTGTTATGAAATTCAAGGACATAGGAATGGTGGGTTAAGCAAATGTCCTGGCCATTGCAGGATCTCTAGATATTTTTTAGTTCAAACTTGAAGAAATGCAGGGGATTTTTCCTTTAATGCTTCCATCATCCCTTTAGTTGTGGGCCTTTGAAGGAGGAGTTGTACATACAAGAGTGAGTTAGAATGGATTTGAGTAGAGTCCCAAATAAGTGTCATAACAGCTTATGGATTGATGGATGACATTCTAGCTGGCATAGAATGATGGTCTTCACCAGGTGGTAAAGAGAAGGTCAACTGGGCACTGGCTTTCACATCACTTCCTGCTGTGAGAGATGCTTGATCCTGTGAAAGCTAAAGGTCTCTTAAGCTTTCCCTTTATTTTCTATGTGGCACTTTCTCACTTTCCCCTTTTCTAGCTCCTGGTATCTTTCATATGGTGTGAATATGAGAAAAGTTGTCTTATATGCAAGTTGTGTATATAATATGCATGTGATAAATATGCATTCAATTTTTTCTATTTGACCTCCTAGACAAGTGGTATTTGAACTTTATGATCAAATATCTTCTTTTAATCAATAAGGGAGAGAACTGATTTATATTTCAAAATAGTATGCTACCATACATTATTTATTTATTAAACAATTTATCGGGCTTCTACTATGCATCAGGCACAGCACTTAACACTAGAGACATCAAAGTGGATGATGCATGGACCTTCTCCTGAAGAACCTCATGTTTCTGAGGGAGGAGATACAAATGCAATGTATCAAATGCATCAAATTAATTTGGATGCTATTTGTATAAGTGAACAACATTCATTGAGAGCCATAAGAAAGAATTGATGAGAAAAGACTTCGTAGACTATGTAATTTATGAGATAATTCTTCAAAGATGATTGTGTGTCTGCACCTTATAGATGAGGTGCAAAAGAACATTCTAGGTTGAGAAATCAGAGTATGAGTATGGTTTTCATTGAGGCTGCTCTCATATATTCCAGATTCCACCTTAGGGACCCATGGCAGGGGTTAACTTCCTTACTTCAGTTGATATTAAAAGTGGCAGTTACTGTTTTTGGGTAATTCCTCATGAAATGAAGTGACTGGTGTGAATTCCAGGTGGAAATCTTAAGAGCTAGGTTTTAATTTTCCATGTTGTTTTTACCTCTGTCATGATGACCAGAAATTCTCTGGATGAGGTTTCAGAGTGAGGGTGCAAGAAGCAGACTTCCTAACTAACCTGCCATTGACATATTGCATAAGTAGAAAGTAAACTTTGTTGTTATGAGACACTAAGATTTCGAGGTTGGTTGTTACTACTGTGTAATCTAGCTTCTTGTAACAGATACAATGAGCCAAATTTTGGAGAACAGAAGTGGTAATGTCTATCTGGAGGGATAGGCAGGAGACAGATCATCAATGAGTGTTATTACATGTCCTACTAAGGAATTTGAATTTTGTCCAATGGAAAATAGCAATCAGTGAAAGTGCTTTAAGGAAAGGAATAATGTCCAGATTTGCATTTTTGGAAAGGTCAACTCTGATGATAATGAAAAATAGATTCAATTGACCAAGACTAGCTGCAGGGATCAGTTAAGGAGGCTGTTTTGAAAGTTCAAGCAAAATATAATAAGGATCTGAAGTAAGGCAATCACAGAAGAATTTGAGAGGAAAAATTTTGAGAAATCTTTAGGAGGTAAAATAGGAAAATCTTCCCGACTTCTTGTGGTACAGAAGAGATAGAGTTTGTGGGTATTATTACAACATCCAGGTAGAAATATCCAACCGGAAGTTGTTAGTGAGAGTTGGGTACTTAGGATAGAAGAGTAACCTAGAGATAAATATTTGAGGGTATTTGGATATCCATGGAAGTTGTAACCATGGGCAAAGATTAGATTGTCTAGTGAGACCATATAAATAGGAAGAAAACAATAATATGACCCTAGATGTCATTAATATTTTATGGTTTCAAAAGGGAAGGGAAATAGAAAAGAAGAATATGAAAAAAATGGTCATAGAATTGAGATGAAGACTAATAGAACTATGTTACAGGAGTCCATGGGAGAGGGACATTAAAGACACAAATAGCTAGATCAAATAAGATGAGGATTAAGAGTCTATTAGGAGATTGCTGTTGGCTTTTACCATTAGACTTTCAGAAAAGTGGTGGTGGAAGCCTTGAGTGTTTTAAAGAGTGGTTGGCAGATGAAGAGACTGCATTTCAGAGGATTTTTTTTTTAATGAAAACATATTTAGTTCACTAAAGAATAAACCAATCATGAGGGGAAAGTTGATTGTGCCAGATAAAGAGATTGTAACTGATAGTGTAATCTGGAATTAGATGAGACTGTAAGGGAATGATATCAAGAACACAGGTGGAAGGGTTTACTTTAGAAAAAAACATTTCTTCCTTTGAAAATGAAGAAAACGTAGAGGTAGGCAGAAGATATAGATAAGTTGTTGTAGATGTAGGAGATTGAGGTTGTTCATACTGTATGGACTCAGTTTTCTCAGTAAATTAGAAGGCAGCTTAATTTATTGAGAGAGAGATGGTAGAGGATTTTATGACTGAAGTGAAACATAAAAATTTGGAATACATATTGCAGAGATTCAAAGAAAATGACCAGGAACATGTTTGAGAATTCCTGAGTGATGCTGAAATCTCAAATGAAATAAGCTTACAAATGTCTGGTTACTTAAAAACATAATTTTGTTATTTTCTTCTGCAGCATTCTGTAGCCTTAGTATATTAATGGAAGAAGTGATTGCTTAGATTAATCCAATGTTTGGGGCTTGTTGTAAAAAGGATTAAGGGCTAAGGGCATTGAGGGTGCTGGCAAAGGAGGGATTGTCATGATGCATCATGAAGTTTGTATTGCATATGGAAGAAAGTGAAGCAATGGAGGAATGATGCACTGGGAAATAAATTATGGGGTGAAAGTATTTCCAGATTCTCAACTTCCATATGCACTCCTTTTCTAAAATAGATCTGCCTGAGAAAGTAAGTAGTAACTCATTCTTTCTTCCTAAGCTCTTCTTTCACTAAAGTTCTATGCTATAAAATAAGGAGAACCCTCATCCATTCAAATATTATTAAGGTGCTTTCCCCACAGTTTAAAAAATCTAGGCAACACAGAAAGGGGTAGGTTTAAAGGAAAGATCATCTAACGTTCAAAGTAAATTTAGGGGGAGAAATACTGAAGGGAACTATGCTTTGATTCAGCTAAGGCAGTGGTTCTCACTTGTGGGTGATTTTTGCCCCCCAGAAGATAAATGGAAGTGTCAGAAGACATTCTGGGTTGTCACAACTGGGAGGAAGGGTGCTACTGGCATTTAGAGGATAGAGGGTAGGCACGCTGGTAGACAATCCAACAATACAAAGGAGAGCTTCCCCACAACTAAGAATTATTTGGCTGAAAATGTCAGTAGTGCTGAGGCAGAGAAACACTGATCCAGGGCACAAATTTAAGGAAAGAACTATAATTAAGAAATTAGAAGACTGTCACATGAACATGTATGAATACATTTATTTAAATTAAAAAAATATTTCAGACTTTTTCTGACAAAGTAATTCTGAATTAGCTGATTGATTTGACACTAAGAACTATATTTGTCGATTAATTTGTATGACAAACATATAAAGTGAAGGAGTTTTAACTGCAACTCCAAGTTTTTACAAGAAAATATACTTCAAGCACATATATATATAGAATATATTGGAAAACTTTTTTTGTATCAATTTAAACTTATGATACAACAATCTTGAGGTGTCAACTTTAATATGCCGCAAGAGACTCCCGCAGAGAATCGGTGCCGGTGCCGACCAGCAGTCACCAGCCCGAGAGGCTTGTCTGCTCACCCGCCGGGGCGGGTGGGGGCTGGGGGCTGAGGCTCGGGCTTCGGTTGGTTCCCAGGGAGAGGGCTGGGGTTGGCTGCGTGAACACAGCCTGAAGGGGTTAGCGCACCACAGCTAGCCAGGAGGGAGTCTGGGAAAAGGTCTGGAGCTGCCGAACAGGCAAGAGACATTTTCTTGCATCTTTGTTTCCTGGTGTGCGAGGAGAGGGGATTTAGAGCACCGCCTAAACGAGCTCCAGAGACGGGCGCTAGCCTCGGCTATCAGCGTGGACCCCAGAGACGGGCATGAGACGCTAAGGCTGCTGCTGCCACCAACAAGAAGCCTGTGTGCAAGCACAGGTCACTATCCACACCTCCCCTCCCGGGATCCTGTGCAGCCCGTCACTGCCAGGGTCCTGTGATCCAGGGACAACTTCCCCAGGAGAATGCACGGTGCTCCTCAGGCTGCTGCAACGTCACATTGGCCTCTGCTGCTGCAGGCTCGCCCCAAATCCGTACCCCTCCCTCCCCTCGGCCTGAGTGAGCCAGAGGCCCCGAATCAGCTGCTCCTTTAACCCCGTCCTGTCTGAGCGAAGAACAGATGCTCTCAGGCGACCTACACGCAGAGGCGGGTCCAAATCCAAAGCTGAACCCTGGGAGCTGTGCGAACAAAGAAGAGAAAGGGAAATTTCTCACGGCAGCCTCAGAAGCAGCAGATTAAAGCTCCACAATCAACTTGATGTACTTGCATCTGTGGAATACCTGAATAGACAACGAATCATCCCAAATTGAGGAGGTGGACTTTGGGAGCAAGGTATATTATTTTTTCCCCTTTTCCTCTTTTTGTGAGTGTTTATGTGTATGTTTCTGTGTGAGATTTTGTCTGTATAGCTTTGCTTTCACCATTTGTCCTAGGGTTCTGTCCGTCCGTTTTTTTTTGTTTGTTTTTTTACTTTAAAAATTTTTTTTTCTTAATAAATACTTTTTATGTTAATAACTTCATTTTATTTTACCTTACTTTATTTTATTTTATTTTATTTTATCCTCTTTCTTTCTTTCTTTCTATTTTTTTCTCCCTTTTATTCTGAGCCGTGTGGAAGAAAGGCTCTTGGTGCTCCAGCCAGGCATCAGGGCTGTGCCTCTGAGGTGGGAGAGCCAACTTCAGGACACTGGTCCACAAGAGACCTCTCAGCTCCAGGTAGTACCAAATGGCGAAAATCTCCCAGAGATCTCCATCTCAACACCAAGACCCAGCTTCACTCAACGACCAGCAAGCTACAGTGCTGAACACCCTATGCCAACGAACAAGCAAAGCAGGAACACAGCCCCATCCATTAGCAGAGAAGCTGCCAAAAATCATAATAAGGCCACAGACACCCCAAAACACACCACCAGACGTGGACCTGCCCACCAGAAAGACAAGATCCAGCTTCATCCACCAGAACACAGGCACTAGTCCCCTCCACCAGGAAGCCTACACAACCCACTGAACCAACCTTAGCCACTGGGGACAGACACCAAAAACAACAGGAACTACGAACCTGCAGCTGTGAAAAGGAGACCCCAAACAAAGTAAGCTAAGCAAAATGAGAAGACAGAAAAACACACAGCAGATGAAGGAGCAAAGTAAAAACGCATGAGACCTAACAAATGAAGAGGAAATAGGCAGTCTACCAGAAAAATAATTCAGAATAATGATAGTAAAGATGACCCAAAATCTTGAAAATAGAATAGACAAAATGCAAGAAACATTTAACAAGGACCTAGAAGGACTAAAGAGCAATGAAGCAATGATGAACAACACAATAAATGAAATTAAAATACTCTAGAAGGGATCAATAGGAGAATAACTGAGGCAGAAGAACGGATAAGTGACCTGGAATAAAAAATAGTGGAAATAACTGCAGCAGAGCAGAATAAAGAAAAAAGAATGAAAAGAACTGAGGACAGTCTCAGAGACCTCTGGGACAATATTAAATGCACCATCATTCGAATTATAGGGGTCACAGAAAAAGAAGAGAAAAAGAAAGGGACTGAGAAAATATTTGAAGAGATTATAGCTGAAAAGTTCCCTAATATAGGAAAGGAAATAGTTAATCAAGTTCTGGAAGCTCAGAGAGTCCCATACACGATAAATTCAAGGAGAAATACGCCAAGACACATATTAATCAAACTATCAAAAATTAAATATAAAGAAAACCTATTAAAAGCAGCAAGGGAAAAACAACAAATAACACACAAGGGAATCCCCAAAAGGATAACAGCTGATCTTTCAGCAGAATTTCTGCAAGCCAAAAGGGAGTGGCAGGACATATTTAAAGTGATGAAGGAGAAAAACCTACAACCAAGATTATTCTACCCAGCAAGGATGTCATTCAGATTTGATGGAGAAATTAAAACCTTTACAGACAAGCAAAAGCTGAGAGAGATCAACACTACCAAACCAGCTTTACAACAAATGCTAAAGGAACTTCTCTAGGCAAGAAACACAAGAGAAGGAAAACACCTACAATAACAAAGCCAAAACATTTAAGAAAATGGGAATAGGAACATACATATTGATAATTAACTTAAATGTAAATGGATTAAATGCTGCCACCAAAATACATAGATTGGCTGAATGGATTAAAAAACAAGACCCGTATATATGCTGTCTACAAGAGACCCACGTCAGACCTAGAGACACATGCAGACTGAAAGTGAGGGGATGGAAAAAGATATTCCATGCCAATGGAAATCAAAAGAAAGCTGGAGTAGCAATTCTCATATCAGACAAAATAGACTTTAAAATAAAGACTATTACAAGATACAAAGAAGGACACTACATAATGATCAAGAGATCGATCTAAGAAGAAGATATAACAATTGTAAATATTTATTCACCCAACACAGGTGCACCTCAGTAGATAAGGCCAATACTAACATCCATAAAAGGTGAAATCAACAGTAACACAATCATAGTAGGGGACTTTAACACCCCACTTTCACCAATGGACAGATCATTCAAAATGAAAATAAATAAGGAAACACAAGCTTTAAATGATACCTTAAACAAGATGGACTTAATTTGATATTTATAGGACATTCCACCCAAAAACAACAGAATACATATTTTTCTCAAGTGCTTATAGAACATTCTCCAGGATAGATCATGTCTTGCGTCACAAATCAAGCCTTGGTATATTTATGAAATTTGAAATCGCATCAAGTATCTTTTCCAACCACAACACTTTGACTAGATATCAATTACAGGAAATGATCTGTAAAAAATGCAAACAGGGGCTTCCCTGGTGGCGCAGTGGTTGGGAGTCTGCCTGCTAATGCAGGGGACATGGGTTCGAGCCCTGGTCTGGGAAGATCCCACATGCCACGGAGCAGCTGGGCCCGTGAGCCACAACTGCTGAGCCTGCGCGTCTGGAGCCTGTGCCCCGCAGCGGGAGGGGCCGCGATAGTGAAAGGCCCGCGCACCGCGATGAAGAGTGGCCCCCACTTGCCGCAACTAGAGAAGGCCCTCGCACGAACCGAAGACCCAACACAGCCATAAATGAATAAATAAATAAATAAAGTAGCTATAACTATAGTGTTTAAAAAAAAAAATTAAAAAAAAAATGCAAACACATGGAGGCTAAACTATACACTACTTAATAACGAAGTGATCACTGAAGAAATCAAAGGGGAAATCAAAAAATACCTAGAAACAAATGACAATGGGGGCACGATGACCCAATACCTGTGGAATGCAGCAAAAGCAGTTCTAACAGGGAAGTTTATAGCAATACAAGCCTACCTTAAGAAACAGGAAACATCTCAAATAAACAACCTAAACTTGCACCTAAAGCAATTAGAGAAAGAAGAACAAAAAAATCCCAAAATTAGCAGAAGGAAAGAAATCATAAAGATCACATCAGAAATAAATAAAAAAGAAATGAAGGAAACGATAGCAAAGATCAATAAAACTAAAAGCTGGTTCTTTGAGAAAATAAACAAAATTGATAAACCATTAGCCAGACTCATGAAGAAAAAGAGGGAGAAGACTCAAATCAATAGAATTAGAAATGAAAAAGGAGAAGTAACCACTGACACTGCAGAAATACAAACGCTTATGAGAGATGACTACAAGCAACTCTATGCCAATAAAATGGACATCCTGGAAGAAATGGACAAATCTTAGAAATGCACATCCTGCCGAGACTGAATCAGGAAGAAATAGAAAATATGAACAGACCAATCACAAGCACTGAAATTGAAACTGTGATTACAAATCTTCCAACAAACCAAAGCCCACGACCAGATGGCTTCACAGGTGAATTCTATCAACCATTTAGAGAAGAGCTAACACCTATCCTTCTCAAACTCTTCCAAAATATTGCAGAGGGAGGAAAACTCCCCAACTCATTCTATGAGGCCACCATCACCCTGATACCAAAACCAGACAAAGATGTCACAAAGAAAGAAAACTACAGGCCAATATCACTGATGAACATAGATGCAAAAATCCTCAACAAAATACTAGCAAACAGAATCCAACAGCCCATTAAAAGGATCATACACCATGATCAAGTGGGGTTTATTCCAGGAATGCAAGGATTTGTCAATATACGCAAATCAATCAATGTGATACACCATATTAACAAACTGAAGGAGAATAACCATATGATCATCTCAATAGATGCAGAGAAAGCTTTCGACAAAATTCAACACCCATTTATGATAAAAGCCCTGCAGAAAGTAGGCATAGAGGGAACTTACCTCAACATAATGAAGATCATATATGACAAACCCACAGCCAATATAATACTCAACAGTGAAAATCTGAAAGCCTTCCTGCTAAAATCTGGAACAAGACAAGGATGCCCACTCTCACCACTATTATTCAACATAGTTCTGGAAGTCCTAGCCATAGCAATCAGAGAAGAAAAAGAAATAAAAGGAATCCAAATCGGAAAAGAAGAAGTAAAGCTGTCACTGTTTGCAGATGACATGATACTATACATAGAGAATCCTAAAGATGCTACCAGAAAACTACTAGAGCTAATCAATGAATTTGGTAAAAAAGCAGGATACAAAATTAACGCACAAAAATCTCTTGCATTTCTATACACTAATGATGAAAAATCTGAAAGTGAAATTAAGAAAACATTCTCATTTACCATTGCAACAAAAATAATAAAATATCTAGGAATAAACCTACCTAAGGAGACAAAAGACCTGTATGCAGAAATATATGAGACACTGATGGAAGAAATTAAAGATGGTACAAATAGATGGAGAGATATACCATGTTCTTGGATTGGAAGAATCAACATTGTGAAAATGACTCTACTACCCAAAGCAATCTACAGATTCAATGCAATCCCTATCAAACTACCACAGGCATTTTTCACAGAACTAGAACAAAAAATTTCATAATTTGTATGGAAACACAAAAGACCCTGAATAGCCAAAGCAATCTTGAGAACGAAAAATGGAGCTGGAAGAATCAGGCTCCCTGACTTCAAACTATATTACAAAGCTACAGTAATCAAGACAGTTTGGTACTGGCACAAAAACAGAAATATAGATCAATGGAACAGGATAGAAAGCCCAGAGATAAACCCACACACATATGGTCACCTTATCTTTGATAAAGGAGGCAAGCATATACAGTGGAGAAAAGACAGCCTCTTCAATAAGTGGTGCTGGGAAAATTGGACAGATACATGTAAAAGTATGAAATTATAACACTCCCTGACACAATACAGAAAAATAAACTCAAAATGCATTAAAGACCTAAGTGTAAGGGCAGACACTATCAAACTCTTAGAGGAAAACATAGGCAGAACACTCTATGACATAAATCACAGCAAGATTCTTTTTGACCCAGCTCCTAGAAAAATGGAAATAAAAACACAAATAAACAAATGGGACCTAATGAAACTTAAAAGCTTTTGAACAGCAAAGGAAACCATAAACAAGACCAAAAGACAACCCTCAGAATGGGAGAAAATATTTACAAATGAAGCAACTGACAAAGGATTAATCTCCAAGATTTACAAGCAGCTCATGCAGCTCAATAACAGAAAAACAAACAACCCAATCCAAAGATGGGCAGAAGACCTAAATAGACATTTCTCCAAAAAATATATACAGGTTACCAACAAACACATGAAAGAATGCTCAACATCATTAATCATTAGAGAAATGCAAATCAAAACTAAAATGAGATATCATCTCACACCGGTCAGAATGGCCATCATCAAAAAATCTAGAAACAATAAATGCTGGAGAGGGTGTGGAGAAAAAGGAACCCTCTTGCACTGTTGGTGGTAATGTAAATTGATACAGCCACTATGGAGAACAGTATGTAGATTCCTTAAAAAACTACAAATAGAACTACCATACGACCCAGGAATCCCACTACTGGGTATATACCCTGAGAAAACCATAATTCAAAAAGAATCATGTACCAAAATGTTCATTGCACCTCTTTTTGTAATAGCCAGGACATGGAAGCAACCTAAGTGTCCATCGTCGGATGAATGGATAAAGAAGATGTGACACATATATACAATGGAATATTACTCAGCCATAAAAAGAAACGAAATGGAGTTATTTGTCATGAGGTGGATGGAGTTAGAGTCTGTCATACAGAGTGAAGTAAGTCAGAAAGAGAAAAACAAATACAGTATGCTAATATACATGCAACACATATACATATACATGGAATCTAAGGGAAAAAAAACAAAACAAAAAAGGTCATGAAGAACCTAGTGGCAAGACGGGAATAAAGACACAGACCTACTAGAGAATGGACGAGGTTATGGGGAGGGGGAAGGGTAAGCTGTGACAAAGTGAGAGAGTGGCATGGACATATATACACTACCAAACGTAAAATAGATAGCTAGTGGGAAGCAACTGAGTAGCACAGGGAGATCAGCTCTGTGCTTTGTGACCACCTAGAGGGGTGGGATAGGGAGGTTCAGAGGGAGGGAGATGCAAGAGGGAAGATATATGGGAACATATGTATATGTATAACTGATTTACTTTTTTATAAAGCAGAAACTAATACACCATTGTAAAGCAATTATACTCCAATAAAGATGTTAAAAAAAAAAGATGGCTATTGTAAAAAAAAAAAAAAAGTTAACAGGAGTTGGTGAGGATGTGGAGAATTTCGAACACTAGTACACCATTACTGGGAATGTAAAATGGTGCATCCTCCACAGAAAACAGTTTGGCAGTTCCTCACAAAATTAAATATCATTCTGGTTCTGAGCTCAAGTCTAGGAAGTCATGCATATGTTTGCATTCCCTCTCTTTGAACTCTGGTGAGGCACCCTGAGTTCCACCAGTTTAGCATGTTGGATAATGAGAGACATGGGCCCAGTCGTGCCTGTTGCTGCAACCCACATTTCTAATCCCCAGAATCACATCCACCTAGAAGATTAGCAACTGGTCACAAACATATAAGCAAGCCTAAATGAGACCTGAAAAGCCCTCCAGCTGAACCCAGTTCAAGTCACTAACATGCAAAATTATGATAAATGGTTATCATGTAAGCCAATAATTTTTCTTTGTTCTGAGGTAAATACTAACTGATGGAATGCCTAAACTTGAAACTTTTAGAGTACTATTTATTACTCCCAACAGGAACCTCCAATCAGTTTCCAAACTCTGTTGGTTTCACTATTGAATCATATCTCATCTGTAAATTACTTTTCTATTCATACAGTCCTTCACTCTAAACCACTTCCATCACATGAATGCTATCTTCTAGTGACAGCACACTTTTCATCATATCCCAAAATATATCACCCAACTGTTAGATCAATGCTCTTTATGAACTGACTTTTTCTCCATTTCTGTCCTCATCTCTTTCTACTCTCACCTGTGCTCTCTATACTACAACCACGCTGACTTCTAATGGTTCTTAGGATATTCCAAGCAATTTCTCACTCTAGAAACTTTATACTTGCTATTCCTTTTGTCTGAAATGATTTTCCCTTAGGTCAACAGGGCTG
Source organism: Balaenoptera acutorostrata (assembly GCF_949987535.1). Lineage (NCBI taxonomy): Eukaryota > Metazoa > Chordata > Mammalia > Artiodactyla > Balaenopteridae > Balaenoptera > Balaenoptera acutorostrata. The sequence goes on from NC_080085.1 coordinate 76,457,466, forward strand.
GATTCTTCTTCTCTTCCAGGTCTCAGATCAGAAGCTACCTCCTAAAGGAAGACTTTCCTGACTACTCTATTTCAAGTAGGCTAATGTGGAAAATTGTATTACTTGGTCTTAATTACTTACTTCTCTACTCTTGCTGTGATTTCCTGTTGGTGGAGTATACTTCCCCACTCTACTGCTTTTGGTCTTGACCATGTGATTTAATTTAGCCAAAGGAACACAGCACATACCATGACCAATCAGAAACTTTAAATGAATTTGCATGGTTTGGCTCTACTCTCTTTGAGCTTGTTACCTGTACCTTAAAAAACCAAAAACAAACAAACAAAAAAACCCAGCATGCCCAGGTGTGATACTCATTCAAAGCAGGTTCTAGAATGATAAGACATATAGAACTGAGCCAAGCTGAGCCCAGCAGGTTATCTGGAATTGCCATTTAATGTGACAAAAAATAAAGGTTATTATAAGCCACTGAGGTTTGGGGGTTGTTTATTTCAATAGCAAAACTGACTAGTACAACTCTTTATTTCATTATCATATATAAAAACACATGCTTTTCTTTATAGAATTTATCATAATCCCTAATTTTTCCTAATTTCTTCTATTGACTTTTAAAAATATTTCCCCCCAAAACTGTAAGCTTTATAATGGTAAAATCCATGTCTGTCTGTCTACTGGTCACAGAGACCCTTCAATAATTATTTTTTGAACCAATGAACGGATCCTTTAAGGTTCATCTCAAATAAATGTGGCCTTTTTAGATTTCTTTTATGTTATTCTTTGTCTCCCTGATTCTTTCTCCCACCCTCAATAATTATGTGTTTTATAGAGCAGATTATTTATTTTAAAAACCACTATATCATTAGGCACAAATTTTAGGGTTTATGAGACAGTCACAGTTTCATAAAATTTTATCATTCTCAACAAAGCAGTTTATTATATGCAGAACTAAAATTGATTTATTCTGTTTAAAAGTATTTTGTAATTCAGAAAAGCAATGTTTGTATGATTACATGTCCAGATTTTTGGTTTAGTAGCTATGGCCATAAATAAATATTAATGCATTTTGATCATTCAAAATTTTGGCTTTCATTAAACACATAAACAGGCACTGACCGTATAAATGATAAAATGGAGAGTAAATACATGAGCAAAGTCTGATTATTTGGACTTATAATTTACATGTTCAGATGTATGAGGTAACTCCTTGCCACTTAATACTATTAGTGCTATTGATTCTGGCCATATACCAATATAAATAAATTCCTACTCAATTAGAAGTACATTATCTTTGCAATCCATAAAGCGGAGTTCCAGAAATTTGAATATTCACTGTGCATCTTAAATTAGATTTCTTTTTCCTCTTTACTATGATTTTCATAATTACAAGAAACTGCACATTTATATAATTTTTAAAATGTCTTAAATGATATTTACTTTTTATACTTGGATTTGGTTGATTTTTATAAAAAAGTTAGTTCCCTTTTGCCAATCATTTTTTATAATATTTCTGAGTTATGTTTCCACAGCTTTCAGTATTCCTCTACTTCAGTCTGTCCTGCACGCTATTTCTAGATTTACTTTTTTAGAAATCAGCTTCATTATATCATCACCAATCATGCCCTTAAATGAAAACTCAAGAGTTCCCCAGTGTATAGAGGGAAATGTCCAAAATGCTTTGGCAAGTCAGCAAGGACTTCTCTAACCTGGCTTCACTTCAAGATTATTTTCTTCTCCCCCTTCTTAACTTCACTACTCTGAGTGCAAACATTTTCCACTGTGCGACTTTCCTGTCACTTTCCCCACTTCAAATGTTATCCAATGTTTTAAGGTTAACTTATTCAAGTCATAATATTCTTCCAGCATCCAGAACAACTTAATTCCCTCCTTGCTTTGTCCATCCAGGCTGCTATAACAAAATACCACAAACTGGGTACCTTATAAACAGAAGAAATTTATTTTCCACAGTTCTCGGGGCTGGAAGTCAAGCATCAGGGTGCCAGCATGGTCAGGTGAGGGCCCTCTTCTGGGTCACTGAGTTACTGTATTCTTACATGGTGGAAAAGAGAAGGGAACTCTCTTGGGAATCCTTTTTTTTTTAAATAGCTCTTTATTGGAGCATAATTGCTTCACAATACTGTGTTAGTTTCTGTTACACAAAAAAGCGAATCAGCCATATGCATACACATGACCCCATATCCCCTCCCTCTTGAGCCTCCCTCCCATCCACACTATCCCACCCCTCTATGTCATTGCAAAGCACCAAGCCAATCTCCCTGTGCTATGCTGTTGCTTCCCACCAGCCAACTATTTTACATTTGGTAGTGTGTCTACCTCTTTATTTCTGCCCTGCAACTAGGTTCATCAATACTGTCTTTTTTTTTTTTTAGATTCCATATATATGCATCAGCATATAGTATTTGTTTTTCTCTTTTGACTTATTTCACTTTGTATGACAGACTCTAGGTCCATCCACCTCATTACAAATAACTCGATTTCATTCCTTTTTATGATGGAGTAATATTCCATTGTATATATGTGCCACATCTTCTTTATCCATTCATCTGTTATTGGACATTTAGGTTAGCACCATGTCCTGGCTATTGTAAACAGTACTGCAATGGGCATTGTGGTACATGTCTCTTTTTGAATTATGGTTTTCTCAGGGTATATGCCCAGTAGTGGAATTGCTGGATCATATGCTAGTCCTATTTTTAGATTTTTAAGGGACCTCCATACTGTTTTCCATAGTGGTTGTATCAATTTACATCCCACCAACAATGCAGGAGGGTTCCCTTTTCACCACAACCTTTCCAGCATTTATTGTTTCTAGATTTTTTGATAATGGCCATTCTGACCAGCATGAGGTGATACCTCATTGTAGTTTTCATTTGCATTTCTCTAATAATTAGTGATGTTGAGCATCTTTTCATGTGCCTCTTGGCCATGTGTACGTCTTCTTGGTGAAATGTCTGTTTAGGTCTTCTGCCCATTTTTTAACTAGGTTGTTTGTTTTTTTGATATTGAGCTCCATAAGCTGTTTGTATATTTTGGAGATTAATCCTTTGTCTGTTGTTTCACTTTCAAAGGTTTTCTCCCATTCTGAGGGTTGTCTTTTCATCTTGTTTATGGTTTCCTTTGCTGTGCAAAAGCTTTTAAGTTTAATTAAGTTCCATTTGTTTGTTTTTATTTCCATTACTCTAGGAGGTGGGTCAAAAAAGCTCTTGCTGTGGTGGATGTCAAAGAGTGTTTTTCCTATGCCTTCCTCTAAGAGTTTTATAGTGTCTGGCCTTACGTTTAAGTCTTTAATCCATTTGGAGCTTGTTTTTGTGTATGGTGTTAGGGAGTGTTGTTATTTCATTCTTTTACATGTAGCTGTCCAGTTTTCTCAGCACCACTTATTGAGGAGGCTGTTTTTCTCCACTGCATGTTCTTGTCTCCTTTGTCATAACTTAGATGCCCATATGTGCTTGGCTTTATCTCTGGGCAATCTATCCAGTACCACTGATCTATATTTCTGTTTTTGTGTCAGTACCATACTGTTTTGATTACTGTAGCATTGTGGTATAGTTTGAAGTTAAGGAGCCTGATTCCTCCACCACTGTTTTTCTTTCTCAAGATTGCTTTGACTATTCAGGGTCTTTTGGGTTTCCATACGAATTGTAAAATTTTTTGTTCTAATTCTGTGAAGAATAACATTGGTTGCTTGGTAGGGATTGCACTGAATCTGTAGATTGCTTTGGGTAGTATAGTCATTTTCACAATATTTATTCTTCCAATTGAAGAAAATGGCATATTTCTACACCTGTTTATGTCATCTTTGATTTCTTTCATCAGTGTTTCATAGTTTTCTGAGTACAAGTCTTTTGCCTCCTTAGGCAGTTTTATTCCTAGGTATTTTACTCTTTTTGTTGCAATGGTAAATGGGAGTGTTTCCTTAATTTCTCCTTCTGGTTTTTCATTGTTGGTGTATAGGAATGCCAGAGATTTCTGTGCATTAATTTTGTATCCTGCAACCTTACTAAATTCATTGATTAGTTCTAGTAGTTTTCTGGTGGCATCTTTAGGATTTTCTATATATGTTATCATGTCATCAGCAAACAGTGACAGTTTTACTTCTTCTTTTCCAATTTGTACTCTTTTATTTCTTTTTCTTCTCTGATTGCTGTGGCTAGGACTTCCAAAACTATTTGGAATAAAAATGGCAGCAGTGGACATCCTTGTCTTGTTCCTGATCTTAGAGGAAATGCTTTCAGTTTTTCACCATTGAATATGATGTTTGCTGTGGGTTTGTCATATATAGCTTTTCTTATATTGAGGTAGTTTCCCTCTATGCCCATTTTCTGGAGAGTTTTTATCATAAATTGGTGTTGAATTTTGTCAAAAGATTTTTCTGCATTTATTGAGATGATCATATGATTTTTATTCCTTAATTTGTTAATGTGGTGTATCACATTGATTGATTTGTGTATATTAAAGAATCCTTGCATCCCTGGGATAAATCCCACTTGATCATGGAGTATGATACTTTTAATGTGCTCTTGGATTCTGTTTGCTAGTATTTTGTTCAGGATTTTTGCATTAATGTTCATCAGTGATATTGGTCTATAATTTTCTTTTTTTGTGATATCTTTTTCTGGTTTTGGTATCAGGGTGATGGTAGCTTCATAGAATGAATTTGGGAGTGTTTCTCCCTCTGCAAATTTTTGGGAGAGTTTCAGAAGCATCAGTGTTAGCTCTTCTCTAAATGTTTGACAGAATTCACCTGTGAAGCCATCTGGTCCTGGACTTTTTTTTTTTTGGAAGATTTTTAAGTACTTTTCAATTTCATTACTTGTGATAGGTCCATTTATATTTTCTGATTCTTCCTTGTTCATTCTTGGAAAATTGTACCTTTCCAAGAATTTGTCCATTTCTTCACGGTTGTCCATTTTGTTGGCATATAGTGGCTTGTAGTAGTCTCTTATAATCCTTGGTATTTCTGCAGTGTCAGTTGTGATTTCTCCTTTTTCATTTCTAATTTTATTGATTTGCATCCTCTCCCTTTTTTCTTCATGAGTCTGGCTAAGGGTTTATCAATTTTGTTTATCTTCTCAAAGAATCAGCTTTTAGATTTATTTATCTTTGCTATTGTTTTCTTCGTTTCTTTTTCATTTATTTCTGCTCTGATCTTTATGATTTCTTTCCTTCTACCGACTTTGGGTTTTCTTTGTTCTTCTTTCTCCAGTTGTTTTAATGTAGGGTTAGATCATTTATTGGAGATTTTTCTTGTTTATTGAGGTGAGATTGAATTGCTATAAACTTCCTTCTTAGAACTGTTTTTGCTGCGTCCCATAGGTTTTGGGTTGTCCTGTTTTCATTGTCATTTGTTTCTATGTAATTTTTTATTTCTTCTTTGATTTCTTCAGTGATCTCTTGGTTATTTAATAGTGCTCTGTTTAGGATCCATGTATTTGTGTTTTTTACAGTTTTTTTCCTGTAATTGATTTCCAATCTCATAGTTGTGGTCAGAAAAGATGCTTGATATGATTTCAATTTTCTTAACTTTTCTGAGGCTTGATTTGTGACCCAAGATGTGATCTATCCTGGAGAATGTTCCATGTGCACTTGAGAAGAAAGTGTATTCTGCCAGTTTTGGGTGGAATGCTCTATAAATATCAATTAAATCTGTCTGGTCTATTGTGTCATTTAAAACTTGTGTTTCCCTATTTATTTTCTGTTTGGATGATCTGTCCATTGGTGTAAGTAGGTTGTTATAGCTCCCTACTACTATTGTGATAATGTCGATTTCTCCTTTCATGGTTGTTAGAATTTGCCTTATGTATTGAGGTGCTCCTATGTTGGGTGAATAAACATTTATAATTGTTATATCTTCTTCATGGATTGATCCTTTGATCATTATGTAGTGTCCCTCCTTATGTCTTGTAACAGTCTTCATTTTAAAGTCTATTTTATCTAATATGAGTATCGCTACTCCAGCTTTCTTTTGATTTCCATTTGCATGGAATTTCTTTTTCCATCCCTTCACTTTCAGTCTGTATGTGTCCCTAGGTCTGAATTGGATCTCTTGTACACAGCATATATATAGGTCTTGTTTTTGTATCCATTCAGCCAGTCTGTGTCTTTTGGTTGGTGCATTAATCCATTTACATTGAAGGTTATTATCTATATGTATGTTCTTATTCCCATTTTCTTAATTGTTTTGGGTTTGTTTTTGTGGGTCTTTTTCTTCCCTTGTGTTTCCCGCTTAAAGAAGTTTCTTTAGCGTTTGTTGTAAAGCTGGTTTGGTGGTGCTGAATTCTCTTAGCTTTTGCTTGTCTGAAAAGCTTTTGAATTCTCCATCAAATCTGAATGAGATCCTTGCTGGCTAGAGTATCTTGGTTGTAGGTTTTTCTCTTTCATCACTTTAAGTATATCCTACCACTCCCTTCTGGCCTGCAGAATTTATGCTGAAAAATCAGCTGATAACCTTATGGGAATTCCTTTGTATGTTACTTTTTGTTTTTTCCTTGCTGCTTTTAATGTTTTTCCTTTGAATTTAATTTTTGTTAGTTTGATTAATATGTGTCTTGGTGTGTTTTTCCTAGGGCTTATCCTGTATGGGACTCTGTGTGCTTCCTGGACTTGGGTGACTATTTCCTTTTCCATGTTAGGGAAGTTTTTGACTATAATCTCTTCAAATATTTTCTCAGACTCTTTCTTTTTCTCTTCTTCTTCTGGGACCCCTATAATTCGAATGTTGGTGCATTTAATGTTGTCCCAGATGTCTCTGAGATTGTCTTCAGTTTGTTTCATTCTTTTTTCTTTATTCTGCTCCTCAGCAGTTGTTTCCTCCATTTTGTCTTCCAGCTCACTTATTCGTTCTGTCTGCCTCACTTATTCTGTTATTGATTCCTTCTAATGTATTTTTCATTTCAGTTATTGAGTTGTTCATCTCTGTTTGTTTGTACTTTAGTTCTAGATCTTTGTTAAACATTTCTTGTATTTTCTCAGTCCATGTCTCCATTGTATTTCTGAGATTCTGGATCATCTTTACTATCATTACTCTGAATTCTTTTTCAGGTAGATCACCTATTTCCTCTTCATTTATTTGGTCTCGTAGGTTTTTATCTTGCTCCTTCATCTGTGACATATTTTTTTGCCATCTCATTTTTTTCTTTTTATGAGTAAGATTGTGTTCCTTTCTTACTGGTTGTTTGGCCTGAGGCTTCCAACAGTGGAGTTTGTAGGCTATTGGGTACAGCTGGTCCTTGGTGCTGAGATGAGAAACTCTGTGAGACCTCACTCTGATGAATATTCCCTGGGGTCTGAGGTTCTCTGTTAGTCCAGTGGTTTTGATTTGGAGCTCCCACTGCAAGAGCTTTGGCCTCACTTCTGGATAGTGAACCAAGATCCTGCAAGCCACGTGCGTGGTGTAGCAAAAAAAAAAATAATAATAACAAAGTAAAAAAATAAAATTAGGCTAGGAAACTAACAGATATGTAGAAAGAATATAAAAATAAAAATATACATGAATCAACAACCAGAAGTTACATAGTACCAGAATAGTAAAAAAGAGGAGGAAGGAAAAGAAAAAAAAAAGGGGGGGAAAGACCTTGTCTATGGAGGGTGGGGCCTAGTCAAGGGCAAAATTTGGGCAGTGGGTGAGGTCTATACTTAGGACCCACAGGTCTAGGAAAGATCCTGTGGGCTGTAGGGGGTGGGGCTTAGGCTCAAGGAATAGAAAGGGCCCAGGCGTGCCCCCCACCCCTAGTCTCAGAGGGCAGGGGACCTCACCTGGGAGCCCAGCAGGCTTCCTGAGCTCGAGTGGGTGGGGCAAACGACCTCCTCTCCTCTCCTGTTCCTCTGGTCTGGCAGGGCCCCTCCTGCCTGCCTCTCCTGATATCCCCAGCCTGCCTTTTATGCACCCAGGACCCACACGTCCTGGAGGGGGCTTTGGAGGGGGGGTACCAGCTTGGGAGCTCAGCAGGCTCCCTGGCACAAGTGGGCCAGGTGATCACCCTCTGCTCCTCTCCCGCTCTTCCTGGAGATTCCCTCCTGTCCGACCCTCCTGATCTCCCTGGCCTCAGGGGCGCCAATCCTGTCTGGCCTCCACTTCTCCCCTCCTGCCAATTTCTCCACGTCCTACTGGTTCACTTGGGGGTTCCTCCCATCTCCTTGGGCGTCAGGGTCCCCCACCAGTGGCCAGCAGGTGCCCTAGTTCTGGGGAGATGTTAACTCGGCGTCTTCCCACACCGCCATCTTGGCTCCGACTCTGGGACTCTTTTGTAAGGGCATTATTCTTATTCATGAGGGCTCCAACCTCATGACCTAATCAGCTCCCAAAGTTACCATTACATTGGGCATGAGGATTTCAACATATGGATTTTGGGGGAACACAAACATTTAGACCATAGTACTGTTTTTCCAGGAAAAAGTTCTTATTACCTTGGTCCATGGTGCTCTCTAGCTCCTGGAGATGCCTATGTCTGTCATTTCCAAATCTATTCTTTCAGCATGACACCTTTCTAAAAACGTTCCTAGTGTTAATATTCACTAGTATATTTAACCCTGGACTAGAACCAGGCAGGTTTGTGGGGGGAAAGGGAATAAATAATTCAATTTGTTCAACTTGGATTTGAGTCACTTTTGAAACATCCAAATGAAGAGGTTAAGTAAATGACTGAATCTGTGGACCTGGACCTCAGAGAACTCTGGGAAGGAGCTATAATTTTGTGAGTCAACCTGTGTATAAATGGTAATTAAAGAAATTGTCATTGTGGTATCCAGCCTCCAATATGGTCTCCAATGATTCTCATTTCCTAAAATTCACTCTGTTGTGTGGTCTCCTTCCACACTGAATTAGGTCTGGGTTGTATGCCTGATAGAGTACAAAGGAGATGATCGTGTTGGAGTTCCTAGGCTAGGTAATAAAGGGATTTGCTGCTTTTATATTCATGTCTTGGATTACTTTCTCTGGAAGCAATCAACCACCATGCCATGAGGACCCTCAATTAGCCTTTGGAAAGGCTATCATGGAGAGGAACTGAGACATCAGCAGTCATCACTAACATACCTTTGTGTAGGTGAATCCTCCAGCTCCAGTCAAGCCTGCAGATTAATATAACCCCTTATATCTAACTCTGTCCTTTTAAGAACTGTGTGGAGTCTGAGATTTTACCTTACCTGTAAGATAATGAGTCAATCTGCCACAATTTCACAGATGTTGTTAAATGATACATGACTCCAGGATGAGAAATAAAGAACTTTATTACTCATATCACAGCAGGCAGCATGAGCTTCATGGTTACATCTTACTCCATAAGTCCCACAGGAGTGATGTTATATGGTCTGGATGGATGCTAATATATGCATCACAGTTGAAGAAACCCAAGTTTGGGGGAACACAAATATTTTATAATGGGCTGCAAACAAACCTTCCCTTTACTTTGGAGAGAGATATTATCTTTATTATGCTGAACTGTAGGCAAATTTGCCCTTACTTCTGGAGGTAGACGCTACCTTGATTTTCCAAGCCTGTTCAATATATAAGCATTATTGGAAGAACAGTTGGGAATATAAGAGCAGTTAATGCCTTACTTGAAAGATAAACGGAAATATGAGAGACATATAGAGGGTTGTTTCTCAATGTAATTTCATGAGAAAAACAAAGCCAGACCCACCTAGACAAACTGCTCTTGAATTCTGAGATACACTAAACACTTACTGTTGTTTGAAGCACTAAGTTTTGGACTAATTTAGTATGCAACAAGTTATAACTATTACAGTCATGAATGAGATTGCTCTGGAAATATGTCTCAATTTTATTATATGGAAGAATTGTGAAGGGAGATTATTCAAAATGCATATTCCCATGTCATACTTGGAGAGATTCCAGTTTATTAGGTCTAGAGTAGGATCTCATAATATGCATTTTATCACTTGTACTTCTAATGCAGATGGTCACTATATGGAGAGGGATTACAAGTGAGGGTAAAATAATGCCTAGGACTTCTTCCTGAGGGACTCCATTATCTAAAGTTCAGATAAAGAAAATATTTCCCACAAGAGTAAGGAACAGCAGTGACAGAGGTAGAAAATAAAAGAAGGAAAGCTTGAAATCAAAGTAGAGTATTTTCTTAAGAAGAAGGATGTGATCAGCAGAGTCAAATGTTTCCTAGAGATAAAGTACTAATCTGATTGAAAATTATAAGCAACTCCATGTTTGAAATGTAACTCAAGAAAAATGACAAAATAAATATACACATCTAATTAAGCTCTCTTGGGAAACCCAACAAAATTTATAGTAAAGAGGTATTTTTAAGACATAAATTCACTAGGATAATCGTTCCAAGAGAATAGCCAAAGCCAATACAATTTCAGAAGCTAGAAATGAGAGTAGCTATATTTACTACACCTTTTGGGTGTAAATTTAAGCTGGCAGTGGAGAAAGCAAGGAATAACCTGATTTATAGAACAAAATCCTCAATAAGCTCAGGAACTGGCAGAGAAGGTAATACAAAAGTGAGTTAATTGTTGTTTTATAAACAAATCCAAATCTCTTCTTGCACTTCACTACGCTGAGTGACTGTCCTTTTCCTGTTCAAACAGAAGTTTAGAGGTTTATTTTCTGAAGAGAAAATAAAGTAGAGGCTCTCTGGATTAGAGCAATGACAGTTGATTGGTACCATACTACAAACATGGGAATAAATGAGCATACATGCACGTGGAATTCTCAGTCCCTTTCCCCACTCAGTTCCAAGAAAACTGGTATCCCAGTATCTACCTTCTCACATGAAAGACAAAGACCAAAACAAGCAAGTAAAGAGAAAAGTCAAGCAACTTTGAGGAAACATACTATACAGAAAGAAGATAACATAGGGGGAAAAAAAAATCAGTGTATTTGGTTATATAAGAAAATATATTACAACTACAAATCAAGAATAGGAGGATTTAATAGAGGAACATTTTGAAAACAAAAACATTTTTGGAAGTGAAAATCATTATAACAACAAAAAAAATTGAAATCAATAGAATACTTGGAATATGAAATGGTAAAATCTTCCAGAAATTTGAAATTTGAGCAAACAAAGAGACAGATAAAAAATATTGGAGAAAAGTTGTTGTTGTTGTTGTTGTTGTTGTTTTAAGTTGGGGTGCAGTCCAGGAGCTTCACCATTTGAAAAAAAGTTCTAGCAAGAGAAAACTGAGGTTACAGAAAAATAAATAAAGTGATTTAAGAAATTTACCAGAACTGAAGAATATAAGTTTCCAGACATAAAGAACCCATTGATTTTCTGGTACAATGGATAAAAAATAAGAGGGGTTCTCTGCTATCTAGAAATGTGTGTAGATGTGCCTAAATTATCTTGGTAGGGCACATGAAGATGCTAAAAGCAGTTGTATCTGAGGAAGGGATAGGGTGGCCAGGAAAAGGGAATACTTTTCATTGCTTATTCTGGTCCTTTTTCAAGTTTGAATCTTATATGTAGACTTTGCTTTTTACACTTCATTTTGAGAGGAGAATATTTAGTTTTTATAATAATGGCTTACATTTTTTGAACAATGTATATCTATTATACATTGTCCAGTTTTCTTTAAATGAATGAAATCATTTATTCCTCATACCAACTTTATGAATTATATAACATTATACCATTTTTATAGATAAGGAAACTGAGTCACAGAGATAAGTAACTTCTCCAAGGTTCATAGTGAGTAAGCCATAAAACGCGAGTATGAAAGCAAGCATCTTGTCTCCAGAGGGAGACACACACACAATATGGAAACTTTAGCTAGCTGTTACTATTAGAATATTCAGTTGCAAAAGAAAAATTTTCCTAGGTCTGGGATATATTTCAGAATTCCATTAATTTATGTCAGCCTATTATTTATTATTTATTGCTATTATTATTATTTTTTAATGTTTTGGCCACGACAAGCAGCATGTGGGATCTTAGTTCACTGACCAGGGATCAAACCCAAACCCCTTGCAGTGGAAGTGCAGAGTCTTAACCACTGGACCACCAGGGAAGTCCCAGCCTATTTTTATTATAATTGAGTAGGGTCACAAATATATTTAGAGCACGCACATGTCTTTGAGGGAAAAATGAGTTTTAGCATTGCTAGATGGCATGAAAAGTGGCAGTTTTCAAAGGGTCATTGTTATTAAGCAGCAAACACAACTCTTCCTACTATTAAAAATTATTGGCAATAAGTAACATTTATTAAGTAGTTACTCTGTATCAGGCATTATAGGAACTTTAAAGACATCATTATACTTATCTTCAGAACAACACACTACCATTCTTTCTACAATTAGGAAGATGATATGTATTTTAAAGGTTCCTAGTTCTTTCCTGGTTTCAGAGGGAAAAAAAAAACTTATTTTGGATGTTATGCTTCTGCCAATATTGCAATCTTTATTAGTTTCTTATTGCTGCATAACAGTATGCCACAAACTTAGAAGTTTAAACAATACACATTTATTATCTCACAGTTTCTGAGTCAGTTTTCTGAGCATGACATAATTGGGTCCTGTGCAAGGCTGAAATCAAGGTGACAACCAGGACTGGGTTTCATCTGAGGCTCTACTGGAAAAGGATCCCCTTCCAAGTTCAAATGGTTGTTGGTTGCATTCAATTCCTTGCAGGCGCCAGATGAGGGCCTCAGTTTCTTGTTGGCTGTCAGCCAGAAGTCATCTAGAATTTCTTGCATGTGACCCTCTCCACAAGGCAGCTCACAACACGTCAGCTTGCTTCTTCATATTTAGTAAGGTAGTGAGAGATTCCAGCAATATGGGCACTACTATCTTACATAAAACAATTATGTACACACAACCAAATACATCCTATCACCTCTGCCATATTCTATTGGTTGGAAGAAAGTCACAGATTATTTTCCCATGCAATGGAGGGAATTATACCAGGTGTAAATACCAGGAAATGGGAGTCATGGGGACTACAGTGAATAAGCTGAAGAACATTATTTAATAAGGAATAATAGTAGTGTTTTCATTTTTGTAGTTTGTGAATTAGAAGTCAGTCTTTTACTTTTATTCATAAATTGTAAATCTAGATTAAATCCATTAGTACAAATTAAAGATAGTATTGAAACTTTCATTCTGATACTCATGACAAGTAAGTGTGGTTGGGTTTGATTTATTTAGTAGGACTTCTAAATGTTAGAATCCATTTACAGTTTTTAAACTGAAGCATTAGAAATATTCTATTATATACGTTTATTCTCTCATCCCACCCAACTACCCGCATACAGACTCTCCTACATGTGTATACACACACACAGTTTTTTTCCCATAAATACATAGCTTTTCCCTTAAATTGTCTGTCTCATATGCCATAAGAATTCAAGCTTCTACTCTCTGCCTCAAGTAGCAAATTACTTTTGCTCACTTTGCCCTCCGCTGTGCTCTGTTCATGTTTTAAGAGAGCTTCCCTAAGCATATCAGCATAAGGGAGGAACTAAAAATACAGATTCCTCCTAGTCGGTGAAATGTTTGGTAAGTGTTGCTATATTTTACGGAGAAAAATGAACCTATTTTAAATTAGGATGATTTTCATAATTCCTGGTTAAAATTAGAGAAGATAATCTTTTGAAAAATGCAATTATGTTTGGTCCTAAAACCTGAGAAATATTCAAATAACCTCTTTGTACTTAGGATCAACCACTAGCTCTATGTTATTTCATGAAACACAAGAGAATCTGGTAAGTAATGCATATTGAAATTAATTCAATAAGCACTGATAACTTCTATGATGTTATTGATAATTTCTCATAGCATCAAAATAAAAATCTCCAAAAATAATCTTAAGCAACTGAGTAGTAGTTTATTTCAAAGGCCAATAATTGTAAATACTGTAAAGGATTGCTGGATAAATATGATAATCTGAGCTAATAAAGAATTCTCCTCTTCTACTTGAAGTATTGATACATAGAAAATCTAGCAAAATGTAATCCCCAACACTTTTGAATGAATCTTTGAACCTGAAATCAGGAAAGAGAAATCCCCTTGTGCCATAAATAAAGAGAGAACTAAAAGTCATAATGGTTAATAAGAGCTAGAATTGAGGGGCCTGTGAAGGAATTTAATTCAGATATAGGCCTTCTAAAAATCGGATTAGGCTGTATTAATCTAGAATTAAAAATATGACTACAAAAATCTTAGTAGCTTCTAGTAACAAAGTTTTATAATTGTTTTCCATCCAGGAACAAGGAGATAACATAGCTTCTATCAAAGATATTGGCATTCCCATATTAAAAGGAAAAGGAAAATAGAGGAACATGATGGCTTTTAAAGCCTCTGCTTGAAAGTGGCACACATCACTTCTGTTAACATTGTTTGGCTAAAGTAAGTCATATGGTCAGGCCTGACATCAAAATGCCAGTAATATATAATTGCCTAACAGGAGGAACAATGATATAAAAACAAAATTAAAGATGGTAATATTTATCAGAAGAAGGCTAGTTAAATATATGTTGTAGTAATATAGATATCAAATAAAATATAATTTAAGGTGAAAAAATAGTGTAAATATATGAAGATGCTACATAATGATAAGTCAAAGAAGGAACAAAGATGGTATAACAATAAGAGCTTGTAACTCCTAACATCTAGCTTAGAAATATATTAAACTGTTATAATTATAAGAATTGGACAAAACCTCGATTAAGACAGATTTTATTTATTTATTTATTTATTTATTTATTTATTTATTTTCAACTAGTTTTATTGTGATATAATTGGCATGCAGCACTGTACAAGTTTAAGGTGTACAGCATAATGATTTGACTTACATACATCATGAAATGATTATCACAGTTTAGTGAACATTTATCATCTCATATAGATACAAAGTTAAAGAAATAGAAAAAAAATTTTCCTTGTGATGAGAATACTTAGGGTTGACTTTCTTAACAACTTTCATATACAACAAACAGCCTTGTTAATTATATTTATCATGTTCTACTTTACATAAATATACTTAGTACTTATTTATCTTATAACTAGAAGTTTGTGCCTTTTGACTGCCTTTATCCAATTCCCCTCTCCCCATCCCCTGCCTCTGATAACCACAAACCTGATCTCTTTTTCTATGAGTTGGTTTGTTATTTGTTTGCTTTTGAAGTATAATTGACCTAAAACACTGTTAGATTCTGTTGCATGACATAGAGATTTGATATTTTTATACATTTCAAAATGATCACCATAACAAATCTAGTTACTATATTTCACCATACAAAGATATTATATAGTTACTGACTATGCTCCTCACACTGTACATTTCATACCTGTGACTCATTTATTTTGCAACAGGAAGTTTGTATCTCTTAATCTCCCTCACATATTTCTCCCCCCACCGCCCTGCCACCAGCCCTCTCCCCTCTGGCAACCCTTGTTTGTTCTTTGTATCTATAACTTTGTTTCTGTTTTGTTATGTTTGTTCATTTGTTTCATTTTTTACATTCCACATATATAAGTGAAAACACAGTATTTGTCTTTCTCTGTCTGACTTATTTCACTTAGCATAATACCCTCTAGGTCCATCCATGTTGTCACAAATGGCAAGATTTTATTCTTTTTAATGGCTGAGTAATATTCCATTGTGTGTGTGTGTGTGTGTGTGTGTGTGTGTGTGTTTCTATCACATCTTCTTTATCCATTCATCTATTGATGTGCACTTACGTTGTTTCTATATCTTGCCTATTGCAAATAATGCTGCAATGAACATAAGGGGTGCATATATCTTTTCAAATTAGTGTTTCGTTTTCTTTGGATAAATATCCAGGAGTGGAATTGCTGGATAATACAGTAGTTCTAGTTTTAATGTTTGAGGAATCTCTATATTGTTTTCCATAGTGGTTGCAACAATTTACATTCTCACCAGGAGTGGATGAGGGTTTCCTTTTCTCTATGTCCTCATCAACACTTGTTATTTGTTGTCTTTTTGTTAATAGTCATTCTGACAGGTGTGAAGTGATATCTCATTGTGGATTTGATTTACATTCCCCTGATGATTAGTGATGTTGAGCACCTTTTCATACGCCTATTGGCCATCTCTATATTTTCTTTGGAAAAATGTCTGTTCAAGTCTTCTGCCCATTTTATAATCAGGTCATTTCTTTTTTTTTGATGTTGAGTTGTATGAATTCTTTGTATATATTGGATATTAACCCTTTATTTCATATATTGTTTGCAAATATCTTCCCCAATTCAGTAGGCTGCCTTTTCATTTTGTTGACAGTTTCCTTCACCGTGAAAAAGTGTTTTAGTTTGATGTAATACCATTTTGTTTATTTTTGCTTTTGTTTTTCTTGCCTGAGTAAACATATTTAAAAAAATATTACTAAGACTGATGTCAAAGAGCATACTGCATATATTTTATTCTAGAAGTTTTATGGTTTCAGGTCTTACATTTAAGACTTTAATCCATTTTGAATTTATTTTTGTGTATGGTATGAGAGTGTAGTCCAGATTTTAATACATTTTTTTCTCAGAAATGTATTAATATAGCTGCTGTATACAGAGAATGGTGTTCCAAGAATACGTAAGGAATTCCTACAAATGCATAAGAATAAGCAAACTGATAGAAAAAGTGGCAAATTATAATACTGTTAAATTCACAAAAGGGGAAAATATGCTAACAGAGAAAGATATACAATTATGCTAAATCTCACTTGTAACAGATATGACTTTGGACAAGTTACTTTACTATATCTAAATTTCTGTGTCTAGGCAATGAAGATAAAATCATAAATAACTCACAGAGTAATTATAAGAATCAAATTAGTTAATGCATGAAGGTTTTTAGAAGAGTTCTTAGCACAGAGTAAAGATTAAAAACTGTTAGCCAGTGATGTAATATAAGGGGTAAAAGTAGGAGTTATGGTAGTAATCAGAGAACTGTAACTTAAAACAATAATATGATAGAATCAGACTGGTAAACATGTAAAAAAAAAAAAAAAAGGATCTGACTGTGCCAAGCGTTAGTGAGGATGTGGGGCAAAAAGAAATCCTGGTGAGAGTGAAAATCAGTGCAATTCATTTGAATTAATTTGGAAATGTCTAGGAAAGCTGAAGGTAAAGTAAAGCTGAAGGTGCATATGCCCTATTATCCACCAACAGCTTCAGGGTATAGACTCTGGAGAAAATCTCACATATATGTCCCAGGAGACATCTACCTATGTGTTCTTCATTGTTTACATTGCCAGAAATTAAAAGCAATAGAGGTCCACAATAGAATAAAGACATAATAAATTATGTTACTAAATAGCAGAGTAGATGAATTTAAGTTATCATCCTGAATAGATCTGGAAAACGTAATGGTGATTGGAAAAAGTTAGCTGCAGAAAAGTGCAAATGATGTGACAGTGTTTATGTAGATTTTAAAAATACACAAAGTAATGTTGTATAATGTTCACTGATGTGTGTGTGTGGGTTGTGCACACATAGTGAAATTTAAAATAAAGACAAAACTGGACTACAAAAGGCACAAAAATTCATTTTATTGATAGCTCTAAGGTAGAGGTGATAGGAGTGGGATGGATAGGTGTAAGGCTGGGGAAAGGGCAAAGGGGATTTCAGGTTAATTTTGATTGTTCTGTTTCTTTTATACACACATGTGGGTATAAAAACAGGAAGCAAAAATAATCAAATGCTAACTTTTATTAATTCTAGATCATAGTTCCTTGTGTGTTTCTTATATTATTCACTGAATTTTTCTATATTTCTAAACTGTCTTTAAAATGTGGAAAGATTTTCCTTTTAACAATGAATGCTTTGGATTTGCTAAAGCACAAAATATTTTTCCAAAAGACTTATTAAAATTCCAAACTCTTAGAGTTGAAAAGGACCTTAGAGAGTTTTCAGGAAGCCTATTGAAGTGATATGTGTCATTATAATAAAACAGAATTTTTTATAGAAAGGGTGGAGATGGAGTGCTAAACAAGCTAACATTCCATGTGTAAACACTAAACCCTTGACAACTTTCGAGTATTATGGAACATGCTGTCCCTATGAACATCATTCACATTTTGGAGAAGTGTTCATAGTAGAGAATAGAAATAAAGACACAATGATAACTCATCTGGCTCGATTTCAAGTATATTTTTCCTTTTCTGAAGAATGTTACAACTTCTATTCATTAATGCTGGAGACAGCACAAGAAAAATAACAGTATGATGGAAAGGTAAAGAGGATACTTCCTAGAAAAAAATGAAATAAGAAAAAAAATTTCCACTTATCAATTGTGACTACTTCTCTTTTCATCTGCCTGCACTCCCACTTTCTCACCTAGTGCCGCTTTCAATAAGCCACCTATTTTGTCTGCCTCCTACTCGATTTCCTCCCCATCACAGGCTTCACATTTCTTTCTGTATTCTTTATTTCCCAGGCATGGACCATAACTCTCCCTATGTATGCTTCCCAATTCTCTTTTCTCTGTTGATACTGCTACTTCCTCTAATTCTTCCCTTTTTTACTTTTATTGTATCTACCTGAACTTCTGTTTCTATCTAGCATTGTCCATTTTGTTTGTTTCTTCTTCAACATCCTCTCTTTCTCAGTCTCTTCCTCTCTCTCTCTCTCCCTTTTTAAAGGAATAAGCGTCCTTTGAGTTGATACTATTTTTTTTAAAAAAGACTTTAAGCTAGCACAATTTCCCGGTGTAATGTGTCTATGTATTAAGCCACTAGAGTAGAACAAACTTTCTCAGGCACCAAAGGAATTAGTCACACATAGACTTTTTTTGTCAATAGTTCACAAAATGCAGACAAATCCAAAACTGCTCACTGGATTAAAAACACTAGGATTTTGGAAAGTTAATTAACTTAAGAATTGTACTGCATGCCAAATATGTTGTTTAAGCCTAAAATCTTAGTGATCGTGAATTTTAGATTTCACAAAATCTAACAAATACAAAATAAGTACATTTCCAACTATCAGTTTTTTGTTTGGGGCACTTTTCTGGGGACAGATCTTCTCCACTTATTTCCAGACTCACTGGACTGACCAGCAGATGGCATTATTGTTGTTTCAAAATGTCCTTAAATAAAAGGGGAAACAAGAGAGAAGTAAATCAATCTGGCAAGTTGCTGGGATTTTTGCAGTGCAAATAGAAATGTGCTCCCTTTTTCCTTATGATCTATATTGCATAGATGTAAGAAAGTCCACATCATCACACATTTTAAATCCTGTACAATATATACCCTTTGAAGAAAGCGTCCCATGCCGATAAAATTAATGTGCAGCCACACACCCAGTTCAGTACCTAAATTAACGATTTTTCAGTTAGTGTGACAACTTCTTTCTCCCTGTCATATGTATGTTTGCAAGATGACTATTTTAAACAGATAAGAATTTATTTAGTTGCTACATTTAGAGATATTTAAAATTTTCTATTGCGAACTTTCAGCAATATACTAACCATTAATGTGCTTCTACAAGATGGAGGTGACTATAGGAGTTCAGAGGAGAAAGACTTTGATATAAGTTCCAAACAAACAGCAACCTTCAATAGTCCTGAATAATGTGAACAATCTCTGAAATAGGAGATCTCTGATGAGATTTACAGGGGACATTGAACTCTTGTTATAGCTATAGATATACAAAGTGCTGATCATTTCTAACTCACTACCAGGCTTATAACAAAGGCCTCTTATTGCTCTAAGCCACCAGATGTTGTCCCTAAGCCATTGATGCTACTGATGGTACAGATACCTAAGACCTCTCAGGTCACTTGTGCCATGCTATGTTCTATGATGAAAGGGAGGTTATTCTTCTCTTATGTTTTATTTTTATTATTTTTTTTCTTCATCACACTGATACCAATTTGGCACTGTCTTTTTCTTGTGGGTATTTACACGTAAATAGTTCTTTTAATTTCACTTAGTCTCCTCTCCAAAGGCTTGGGGGATTTGGATAGGAAATCACATAAATGACATACACCTATTCAGAATTTCCCCTGCTTTCATTGCCGGGACTATGATATTGATGAAATTTTTGTGTTTGACTCTCTTCTTTGATAATAGGGACATCATACTTAATAATTTCACTGCTTGAAAACCATATAAAATCCTTTTCATATATATCTCAATTCCCTCAGGACCTCTGAGACGTGACTATTTTTATTAACTGTATTTTACAGATAAGAAAACAGGATCAAAAAATTAAAGGATTAGCACAAGGTTATGTGGCTAGTAAGTGACAAAGCTGGGGTTTAAACTAAATTCTACCTTTAGTGCCTGAGCTTTTAATCACCTCACTAAACTGAGAAGCCACACAACGTGCCTTCTCTGGCAGGTTTCAACCACCCAGTGATCACAGATGTAAAACATCATTTTTTATTTTTAGTGTAAATATTAATAGAAAAGTAGAGCTGGTTAGAACCTTAGAAATTATCTATTCCAGCTCCACATTTTACTGAGAAGGAAATTCAGGTCTAGAAATGAGACGTGAGTGAATTAAATGAGAAGAAAATTGTCCCATCTGTTTACCCAATATTTCTGCAACAGTGCTAAGGTTAGAAAAAACTGTCATTTCTTTTGTGTATGCATTGGGTCAAGACATAAAATCATTTTCCATCATGCCACATTATTGTTATAATAAACCAAGATAATGCATATGAGGGAGTATTATCTCTGAAGAGGGATGAGAAGGGAGATTTTCTTGACTAAATAGGTTCTATCTACCCTCCTCTACTTGAAACTTGCTTCCAGAAAATGAGTGTATAGGACTTGGTTCCAGGAAGACATCCCTCAGCAGCATGGTGCAACATGCCAGTGTGGAGGGGTTTTGCACTATTCCCTGAAACAGAGCTCTCCACTAATAAGTGTCAGAGAAACATTACTTGAACTGTTCTACTATATCCTGTTAATATATTGATTATTCCTGATCAATACATAATGTACTAAGAAGTAATAACTACAACAAAGGGCAAAATTTATCACTTAATGTTCATATTCAAAGTCTTCTGTGTTTTCTCAGCTCTACTAGACCTCTACATGGACTAAAGGAAGACGGAAACTAACATTTACTGTACACCTATTATGGGGTCAAATACAATGCATAAATCTTCTCACTAAATCCCCATAACATTTCAAAAAAGTAGGTACCATTATTATCTACTTCACAGATGAGGATACAGGCTCAGATAATTTAAATAACTCTCCTAAGTTGTTAGTAAATGTAGAAGCTGTGAATTGAACCTAAATTCATCTCACTCCAAAGTATCATCCACCAGGCTGCCTCTGTTGAAAGGAGATCTTGCAAATTTCTGAATTACAAGTTAACAGGGGCTGAAAGGAAGAAAAGCATTACCAGGTAAATCCTATTTCCTTACTATGTAGCCTGTGTAGTCAGTCCTGCAACCAAGCTGCTAATTAGTGGCATGTGTTTGCATTTTAAAGGAAAGTAATTTAACACTGAGGATGTTTTTCTTGTTTACTTCCGTTCTCACAAGATATGCACTTTTTTTTCTAATCACAATTCTGAAATAAGCTACAACCTAATTTAAATTCTGCTGTTACTCAGTGTCAAAGATATCTAAGTCATAAAAGAGTTTTTCTCTGTTTGTTCTTCATTTAGGAATTATTTCCTTGATAATATACTGAGTTTACTTATGCCCAGAGCTTTAAATGAAAATTTATTTGTCCTCTTGTTAATCATGAATCAAACTTCTTTTGGATTAATTAAGTAAATCATTTTGGAGCTAGTCTACTGCATTCTTTATAGATGAAAATCTTTTTTCTTTATATTCTATGAAACATCTCTCTCAACAAAATGCAATTAATAACCTATTAGTCTCTAGAGTGGGTAGCTTTCAAACGTTTGTGGGAGTGAGCAATTCATTTCTTGCACCTTGCTAACAGATACTTAAGTAAAACATTAGTATTAATATGTACTTACATTCCTGTTGCCATTCTTTCAAATATTTATAGTGAACACAAAGAACTTTTTAACAAAATTACTTATGACACTCTAAATACCTGATTTAAAAGAAAATATTTCATCTACCATTAATGCCATGCCATGGCATGGTAGTTCATGTCATACAAGCAGAGAATTCTTGAAATGAAGATTTTAGGTTAAGTTACAATTTCTTAACACCTATACTTAAAATAGTTTGTAAGAGGTACAGGAATAGTATTACTTGTGGGACAAATTTACTGAGACAACTTCTGGTTGAATTAGAACTTTAAGTCCAGTATTTGGGTATATAGGCATAATGTTTAAGCAACAGACAAAAAACAAAAACAAAAACAAAAGACATTCGAATATATGCTTTAATAATGTTTCAAGTTCAAGCTCAGTCTTGGGATTTAATTAAGCTGCCTTATAACAGGGACTATCTGTATGGATAGCATTAATAAGACTTTCTGATTTATTCATTAGTATTTTGTGTTTTTGAATATTCACATAATAATAATTTTCACTTTAATGTGGGAAATGAATAAACATTCAATAGAAAGCAACACAAGGTGCATTAAAACAAACAGCCAGGAGAAATGCACTGAAGAATAATTACCCTTGGTAAGTAAAGTCTGTTCATTAGGGACAAAGTATCAAAACAAAGGAACTTGACACTAGCAAAATTATAGATTTCATCAACCAGATGATATTCAAATTATTTATAAGACTTTTCCAAAAAGGACAAAAATGGGACACTTTTATTCTTATTAAGCGGATACTGTGCAATTTTTAATCATTTCATCTTTAGAACCAGACCTGGTTAGCTCTGACTTTGGGAAATATAATCTCTTCACTTTTGGTTTTTACACTTGCAAATACTGTGTGTACCTTTCAAACTTAGAAATTGCTAATTCCTTTCATTGTTCTTAGCAAAAGAATCCATCCTCAAGTAGACACGACTGAAATAAAAAAATGTGGTGACATTTTCGTTAAGTTATAAAAACTGACAGCCATTTATAGGATATAGCAAACAAGGTGACTTTATTATCAGAAGTTAAACTCCTTGAGCTATTAATTGACATTACAGTTGATATATTATCAACAAAAATATCAATGTAATTTTCAAGTCAAATTGATATTTCTCTCTAGTATTTAATATTTCATAGTAACAAAAGTATTTAAAGGTTGATTTTATGAGCAGGAAGCATCTAAAATATGTTTTTGTTACAACAGTGTTAAATAATTTCTTTGTTAGTGTTAATTTACCTTTAGAGTCAATGAAAAAAATGCCTGTCATAGTAAACTTTGTTATACTGCTGTCGCAAAAAGCTATGAAATAGAATATTACTCTGTTCCATCTTTATTTTCAAGTATAAACTACTCAGAGAAAAAGCCATGTAATGGAATAAGGGGTAGAAATAGAGTAGAGGGAGAAAATAACTACAATATCCATTATTTATTTATTGTGTAAAGTCATTTCTACAATAAAAAATAATAAATTACAAAGGGATTTTCAACGTATTTCAAAGTAAATAATTCATTGATCTGGTGAGAATGTTCAAGGCATTTCTCAGGCACTATTGTAATTTATATTTAAAAGAGAGAGAGACATTCCTTCATTCATGCATTTATTCAAGAAGTATTTATTTAGGACCCACAGTGTGCCAGGTACTGCTTTAGGCACTGAGGATATAGCAATAAACAAAGCACATAAAAATCCCTGCCATTTTTAATGTTATATTCTAGTGAAGGAAGATATGTAATCATAAATAGATAATAATAAAATAGATAAATAGATAAAACTTAGAATAACAGAGTAATAAAGACTATGAAGAAAACTTGAGCAGCATAAGGGTATTAAGGTACTGGACAGAGGGAGTTGCCATTTGAATAGGGTCATTGTCAGGGACTACATCTCTAAGAAACTAGCATTTGACAAAATAACTTAAGGCAATAAGTGCACAAGCCATGCAGATATGTAAAGGAAAAACATTCTAGGCAAAGGTATAAAATCTGTAAAGATCCTGAGACAGAAACATGATTTCTATGTTTGAAAATCAGCAAGTGGTCAGTGTGGCTGGAGCTGAGTAAGCAACCTGGGTTGGGGGAAGAATTAGGAAACTAAATTAGAGAGGTAACAGTAGGCAGATCCTGTAGGGTCTTGAGGGCCACTAAGTGAGATGTGAAAACAAGTGAGCATTTTGAGAAGAAAAGTAACATGATCTGATACATATGTTAATAGAATCATTGCCGGCTGGTTTGCAAATAGACTGTAAGAAGGCAAGCACAGACACAGGACACCGGTTGAGAGACTGTTAAAATAATCTAGGTGAGAGATAATGGTGGCTTGGACCAGGGTTTTAGCAGTGGAATTGCTGAAAAGTGGTAAGTTTCTGGATAGAGTTTTAGGTGAAGCCAAAGCATTTTTCTAGTTCATTGGATGTGGGGCATGAGAGAAAGAGAAGAGCTACAGATTAGCAAACGGAACAATACAATTTCTATTACATTAAAGGGGAACAACTTTGCAAAGAACAGGTTTAAGGAAAAAAGATCAGGTGATCTGTTTTGGACATGTTAGTTTGGAGATGCCTATTAGATAACCAGGTGGAGTAAGCAGCTGGATATATTGGTCTGAAATTTGGGAGACAAGTGTGGGCTATAAATATAAATTTTGGATTTGTCAACATGTGGAAGGTATATAAAGCCATTAAGCTTGACAAAGTCTTCAAGGGAATGAGAAGAGATAGAAAAGAAAGTAGATTGAAGGACTGAACTTTTCAGGCCTTTGATATTCAGAGGTAGGGAAGATGAGGAAATACTAACAATAGCTAACTGAAAAGAAGCTACCAGTGAAGTAGTAGAGAAATCAGGGGAGTAGTGTCCTTGATACCAAATAAAGTGTTTCATTATGCAGAGAGTCATATATTGGGTCATATGCTGCTTGATTCATCAAGATGAAGACTGAGAATTGACCATGGGATTTCACAATGTTGAGGTCATTAGTAATTTTGACAAAAGATTTTTCAGCAGATTGGTGAGAATGAAACCTAAATGAAGTGTGTTCAAGAGACAATGGGATGACAGGATTTGAAGAGAAGATCAGACTCCTCTTTGGAAGTTCTATACTGTAAAAGGGAGCATAGAAATGAGGCAGCAGCAACAGGAGGAAGTGAGATCAAGAGAGGATTATTTTTTTTACTTAAGATGGGGGAAATTACAAGATCAGTGTTAAATAGAAATAGGCATGTAGAATGAGAGAGAGGGAGAAATAATGGAGAGCAGACAGTATCAATATTACGTAGAATAATTCTACCTTCTTATCTCTTTGTAGCTAGTTAACCATATATCCCACTGCTTCAGCAAAACAAAACCTTTCTAAACTTGACCCGTTTTTTCCCATTATCCCAAGCACATTCTATTTTCCTCCTTGACTTTCTCTTCATTGTTCATGTTATTTCTCATTGAAAATACTTTCCCTTTACTGTTCTTATATAAAAGAATTCCTGTCCTTCAAGATCTAGTCCAAGTTCTGCACTTCAATTAAGCCTTCCCTGACTACTCTAGTCATCCATAAATCATTTGTAATTTCTAACCATATAATTTAGTACTTAACCATATATTCTCTAGTACCATTCAACTTTATTTGTTACATGTATCTTGTCTATTCAGCCAGAATGTAAGATTCTTAAGGGTAGAGTCCATATTATAATTCTGTGACTATTCATAAACTATAGATTTTTCAATACCTAAGTCTGTAGTGTCATGAATATCTAGGCAGATATTTAATAAATTATTATTATTTTACTGTCATATTTCAGGTATTGGAGTTTTAGATTAGTGAGAGATAAAACTTCATGAATCTCCACTTGGTTAGTAATTCTAAAATCTCACCCCACAGTTCACTATTACTGGAGAGTGTGCCAGAAAGAACACTGAAATAGGAGTAGGTAGTTATGAATTATAATCTTAACTAAACCAATGACTTCTGTCTTTCTTTGTGAAAATCACTATCTCTCCCTTTCTAAAATTAGTAGTGCTCACCAGCTGATCTCTAAAATCTTGTTAACTATAATTTTAAAAAAAATTCTAACTCCATCTACACCAGTTATTCTGCTTTTTGAAGCCAAGAAATGATTATTTCTTTCTAAAAGAAAAAACAAAACCTCAGTATTTTTATAACTTTATTTTTCCCTTACTCATATATATTGTTGGAAATTTCCCCCAATAGTCATATTATGAGATAAGGGCTATAAAACAGGTGATCTAGGGACATCAAATAATGAAATTAAAAACCAGTATACTTGAAAAGGTACAAGATAGCAGGAAATGTCTGGAATGTTTTGAAAATGAAATGGTGTACTAGTAAGGATAGGTTAAGTACTGTACCAAATAGATCCCAAAACTCATAATGGCTCAAAAATAGTATAAGTTTATTTCTCACTAACATAAGATACTAATATGGGTTTTCCTGGTTGTCAGATATATCTCCTGTGTGTGTGGAATCAAAGAGCAATGTTTCTTCCGTCTTCTCTCTCTGATCGTTCCCTAAGTGTAAATAACTGTGAAGGGTCTGAGATTTTGCCTGACTTGCAAGCTAATAAGTTAGCCTGCCACATTTTTATGGATACTGGTAGAAGACACAAGGCTCCTAGGTCAGAGAATATGGAGAAGTTGTTACTCACAGCAATAGTAGTAGCCAAAGTACCAGCATTTTTTGCACTGATTCCTTGAGTCCCAAATTTTACAAAGAGGGCCAGAAGATGCCTGCACATGCAGTGGGTTAGGATACAGGAAAGGAACACTTAGCTCAGTGAACTTGAATCTTAGGCGTAAGCCTGCCTGTCTTTTACTAAGGAGGGATATATTATCTTCATTGTACTGGACAGTGAACATGACAGAAGGAGAATCTATATAATCTAAGGTTGTTAGCTATATAAACATCCTTGAAAAGATACTTCAGAGCAAGGGCAGTCAGTGCCTCATTCACAAAACGTGAATAAATACCAGAGACCCATGGAGAATTCTCTCCCTACTCTGAGGTCTCTTTGTTGTCTGCATTCACTGGCAAAACAGAAAAGACAGAATCGATAATGAACATCCACTTCTTCAAAGTCTTGGTCCAGAAGTTGTAATTCAGACTACTTTCACACACATGCAATTGGTGAAAAGTAATCACATGATACAGCTAACAGTAAGGGAGACTGGAAAATATAATGTAGATATAACTTCCTTCTGGAAAAGAATTGTCTTCCTAGAGAAGAATGGATATTGTTGACAAGCTGCTATTATCTGTCACAAATGGAATAATAGCTAAATTTATACAGCATTTACTATGTGCCACTTATCAGATATATAGTTTGCAATATTTTCCATTCCATAGGTTACATTTTGACTGTTGTGTCCTTTGGTGAACAATAGTTGTTTTTTGTTTTTGTTTTTGTTTTTTTAAATTTCATCCCATTCGTTCTCTTGCTTTTGTTGCCTGTGCTTTTTTGGTTATATCCAAGCAATCATTGCCAAAACCAATTTCATGAAGGTTCTCCTCTATGTTTTCTTTTAGGAAATTTTATAATTGTGGATATTACATTTAGGATTTTATTCTATTTTGAGTTAATTTTTGTATGCAGGGTAAGACAAGGTTGCAACTTCATTCTTTTGCATATAGATACTCAGTTTTCCCAATACCATTTGTTAAGAGAGTAACCTTTCTCTATCAAGTGGTCTTTGCATCCTTGTCAAAGATTATATGATTACACATGTAAGGATTTATTTCTGGACCACTATTCTATTCCATTGGTCTATATGTCTGTGTTTATGCTAATACCACACTGTTTTGATTACTGTAGCTTAGTAATACATTTTGAAATCAGTAAGTGGTCTAACTTATCTCTTCATTTCAAAATTGTTTAAGCTACTGAATCCTTGAGATTCAATGTGAATTTTATGGTGACTTCTCTATTTTTTTTAAATGACATTGGAATTTTGATAGAAATTGCTTTCTGCAGATTGCTTTGGCTAGTATCTTTTACTTAACAATATTAATTATTCAAGTCTATGAACATGGGATGTCTTTCCTTTTATTTGTGTCTTTAATTTCTTTCAATAATATTTTCACTGCACAAGTCTTTCATCTCCTTGATTAGGTTCATTTCTAAGTATTTTATTCTTTTTAATGCTATTATTTATAATATTGCTTTATTAGTATCCGTTTTTGACTGTTTATTGTTAATATATAGGAATGCAACTGATTTTTGCATCAATTTTATACTGCAAATTTATTGAATTCACTGATCATTTCTAATAAGTTTTATATGGAGTTTTAAAGTTTTTTTTTTACATATAAGATAATGTTATTTGCAAACAGAGATAGTGATACTTTTACTTCTCTTTTTCCTATTTCTTTGTCTTTAATTTAATTTATTATTTTTTTTTCCCTAAACGACTCTAGCTAGGACTTCCAATACTATGTTGAACAGAAGTGGTGAAAACAAGCATGCTTCTTTTGTTCCTGATCTTAGAGGGAAAACTTTCAGTCTTTCACCATTGAGCATTATATTAGCTGTGGGATTTTCATATATGGACTTTATTATTTTGAGGTAGCTTCCTTCTATTCTTACTTTGTTGACTGTTTTTATTATGAAAGGGTGCTGAACCCTATCAGATGTTTTTTCTGCATCAGTTGAAGTGATCATGTGGTTTTTGTCTTTCATCCCATTAATGTGATATGTTACATTGATTGATTTTATATGTTGAACCACTCTTGCATCCCAGAGATAAATTCCACTGGGTCATGGTGTATGACCCCTTTAATGTGGTACTTTTAATGTGATCCATTTAATTGAATTCTTCTAATGTGAATTTGGTTTGCTACTCTCTTGTTTAGGATTTTGCATCAATATTCATAAGAGCTATTAGTATGTAATTTTAATTTTCTGTCATATGTCTGGCTTTAGTATCAGAGTAATATTGGCCTCATAGAATGAGATTGTAAGCATCCCCCTTGTTAAAATTTTTGGAAGAATTTGAGGAGGATTGATATTATTTATTCTTTAAATGTTTGGTAGAATTCTCTAATAAATCCATTTGGTCTTTGGCTTTTCTTTATTAGGAGGTTTTTGACTCAGTCCCCTTACTAGTTATTGCTCTGTTCAAATTTTCTATTTCTTCATGATTCAGTCTTGGTAGGTTGTCTATTTTAGGAATTTATCCATTTATTCCAGTTCAACCAAATTGTTGGCATATAATTGTGGATAAAATTCTTTTACAATCCTTTTTATTTCTGTGGCATTGGTTGTAATGTTCCCTTTTCCATTTCTGATTTTAGTTACTTACTTGAGTTCTTTCTTTTTCTATGTTAATCTAGCTAAGGGTTTGTCAACTTTGTTGATCTTTTCAAAAAATCAACTGAGTTTTGTTAATTTTTTTCTATTGTTTTTCTATTACCTATTTCATTAATTTCTGCTTCCATATTTATTATTTTCTTCCTTCTTCTGCTTTTAGGTTTAAGTAGTTGTTCATTTTCTTTTTCCTTGAGGTATAAATTTAGTTTGTAAATTTTAAACCTTGCCTACTTTTTTTGATGCACATATTTATAGCTATAAACTTCTGCTATTGAATGAATGTTTAAGTTGCTTTAAATTTGTATGTTGAAGCCCTAATCCCCAATGTGATGGTTTTTGGAGGTGGAGTCTTTGGAAAGTAATTAGGTAATGAATATAGAGCCTTCATGAATGAGTTTGTCTCCCTTATAAGATGAATCATGAGAGAAATTATCAATCTCTCTTCCTGTCTTATGTGAGGACACAGCAAGAAGACAACCATCTGTAAACCAGAAAGAGGGCTCTCATCAGAACCCGACCAAGTTTGCACTGTGATCTTGGACTTCCCAGCCTCCCTAACTGTAAGAAATAAATTTCTTTTGTTTAAGCCACTCAGTCTATGGTATTCTGTTATAGAAGCATGCACTGACTAGGGAAACTTCCTTCCTAACACTGCTTTCACTGCATGTCATAAGTTTGGTATGCTGTATTCTTGTTTTCATTTGTCTCAGTGTGTTTTCTAATTTCCCTTGTTACTTCTTTGGACCATTGCTTAATTCAACACATTTGTGAATTTTCCAGTTTTTCTTCTGCTATTGATTTCTAGTTGCATTCCATTGTTATTGGAAAAGATACTTTGAATAATTTCAGTCTTTATCAATTTGTTGAGACTTGTTTTGTGGCCTAACATATGGTCTATCCTGGAGAATTTTCCATGTGCACTTGAATGTATATTTTGGTGCTGTTAGGTAGAGTATTCTGTATATGTCTGTTAGGTCTAATTGGTATATAATGTTTTTCAAGACCTCTATTTCCTTATCAATCTTCTGTCTACTTCTTTTATCTATTATTGAAAGTGAGGTTTTGAGTATCCTAGTATTATTTTGGTGCTATTTCTCCCTTCAATTCTGTCAAAATTTGCTTCATATTTTAAGGAGCAGTGATGTCTGGTGCTTATATATTTAAAATTGTCATGTCTTCTTTGTGAATTGACCATTTTGTCCTTTTGATTTGCATTTAAAGTAATTACTGATAGGGAAGGACTTACTATTGCCATTTTGTTAATTGTTTTCTGAATGTCCAGTAGCTTTTCTCCCCTCCTTTCCTCTCTTAGTCCATTCTTTTGTGTTTCACTGATCTTTTTATAGTGCTATTTGATTCCCTTCTCACTTACTTTTATGTATGTTACATAGATATCTTCTTTATGTTACCATTGCTATACATAAAATATCTTAAAGGTAGAAGCATGTAACTCAGATATGCCTGTGCAGAACACAGACTACCTCACCTTTACCCCTACCTCCAATCACCTTTCCCCACACCTAAGACCACTCTGCTTCTTTATCCCATAAATATCTCAAGCTCCTCACTTTTGGGAAGGTGGATCTGAGACTGACTTTCCCATCTCCTCACTTGGCTGCCTTGTGAATAAACCTTTTCTTTTCTGCACCTAAGTGTCTTAGTGTTTTGGCTTGCTGAACATCAGGCAAATGAAACTGGTTCGGTAACACCATTACTTCTTTTTAGCATTTAAGTGTGCTACAGACAAAAACTTACTTGCACTTATACCTACACTTAGGGATTCTTGCCTGAACCCACAACTTTCTTAAGAAACCCTTACCTTTAATCCCAAGAGAGAAAACTCTAGGACTTTTGTAATAGGAAATAAAATAAAAGCTATTGAATCTTTTATTCAAGCACATCCGTTGCTTTTAAGAGCAATTCCAGGTTTTCAGAGCTACTAGGAATAACACTGTCTTTCACTGAAGGGGTTGTTACCCAATTGCTTTTAGGAGAATTTGAAAATATCTCTTTCTAAAAGTAACTTGCTGTCATTAAAATTTAGGAGTTCTTTGGAGTTTTTATTAATTCTGTTAATATTTTTTTTTGCATTGATTCTACATTAATGAGGCATGGATGGGAAAAAATTAGGATAATTCTTTTTTTGAATCATCTTGTTTTGGTTGTGGCTTCCCTGACCTTACTTTCTTCTCTCCTTGTATGTGCTAATGTAGATTAATTTGTCTATACATGTAAAGATAAATTGTTCTAAATAAAAATGTAAATGCCTAATTTTTTTTTCTGGCAAGATTGTAAAGTTCAGTGCCAATGTTTAGGATAATTTAGACTATGCTAAATGTCAACATGGGGAAATCAATTCCTATTGCTGCATAAACAGTGACTAGATAAAAAATATACATCTGTTTTTAGATAGGTAGCTAGGCAGTTAAAGCTGAAATGTATTTTATCATTGAAAATAACTAGAGTAAAATATACAGGGGTAATAAGTAAAACAAAAAAATCTAGATTAGTCTGGTTCCTCTTTGATTGGCTTCATATTGAGTTGGCAGTTTTAATATATTTAATCATAATACAAATAAATCCCATTTATGAGATGCACATTGATACACACCTATCAGTTAATAGTTCCACAAAATTAGTTACTTAGCTTGCTAGTCTTGATATAATTTTGGTGCAGAGAAATCTTTTTAAAAATCGTGAATTGTCTTTATAACCTTAAGATAACTATAAATGCATCATTACCTAAGTTAAAGTAATTTGAGTAAAAATTCAAGTATTCAGCATGTATTCATTAAATGTTTATAGATTATCTACTACATATCATACAATCTTTTAAGATAAACATATTGATATGGACACCTTTAACAAGTCATCTTTCACATTGAAAATATACTATGTTACAAACTTGTGAATAAAACATATTTAGTTGTAATTGAGAGTATCAAACAGTATATGTTTATTGAATACCTACTAATGCCTAGCATTGATTATTATATACTACAGTAGATACAGACAGATATAAGATATGACTTCTAAGTGCATGAAGCTTAAAATGTATTGGGGGAGACAAGAAAAATTCATATCCCCAAATAGGATACAGCACAAGGCAGGGCATAACCAGGTGGTAGATTGTCCAACAGTCTACAATAAGCTTGATAGCTTAGTGGGTTTTGGTATAGAATGGGAGGGCATAGCTTCATTTATGGTAGTGTTCAATAGATATTTGTTAAATGAATAAGTGAAGAAATGTGAGTGCACTCAGATTATTTGATACTAACATTTGTATATGACTTTAATATACACTATTAGGTAAAATTTTCATATTAACATAGCAAGGAAGTATTGTTTATTAGTGAACTATTCATTATGCCAACAAACCTCCTTAGTGTAAATAGCATTCTGAATTTTTGTAAAGCATAAAGTTTTATTTATTTATTTAATTAAAAAAGTAATCATCCAAAAATTAAATTTCATCTTATATGTACATAGTTTTACGAAGGGAAAATGGTAATCCTCAGTTCTACTCCTTCCCACTCTCAATTTACACTCTAAAGAAAAGTATAAATTTTTAATGTAACAGTACTTCATAGCCTCAACTCTGAGCATTCCCTGGATTCAGAAATGCATAGACATGTTTAAAAGGTGGAAGAAATATATTTGCATGCCTATTTGCATGAAAGATAGGTACCTTGTCTAAAGACACTTACCCAAAGGTTAGAGAGGATCTGGACAGGTAAACTTGATCCAAGTAAGATGAGTTTTCATCAAATCAAAAGAATTGTACTTCTCAATTTGTCCTTTACCTTTGTTTTCATCCTTCCACAGACAATGTGAAAGAGCCATGTGAAGAAAAGAATGCAAGAAGAGATGTATATTAAATCCCTAAGGCAACATTATATTTTAGCCTCATAGTCTCCAAGGAATCCAAGTGAACAATATCAGACGTGATAAGTAAACCAAAGAAACCTGAGCAAGAGTAAAACAAGTCAGAAGCATTCTAAGACCATAGTGAACTTGATGCATATACATTTCTATTTTCCTATCCACTCTATCCCCACCATCTAGTGAAATGTCTGGCACTTGTTAGGCACCACTCAACAACTCTAGAACAGATGACCTGAGACTTGCATGGTCATTGGGAGCAACAGGGGAAGATGCTGCCCTGTGAAAGAACAACTGTAATCACAAATATTTACTTGTGAGACATCTTATCAGAAATAATATATTGGGATGCAGTACCCACAATCTGCATATAGAGGCTGAGCCTGAAAGAATATTATTAGTAACAACTTTTCATGACCTATTAATTCCTCAAGGCAATGTGAATTAGGAAAACAGTTCATTTTCATAAGTGGATGAGGCATTTCAGGTAAAGCTGGTATGGATATCTACAAATCAGCCTGAATGAATTCAGTATTAAAAATATTACTTTTAGTCTAGAAACATATTTTAGATTTAAATAATGAATATTGAATAGAAAATGCCTTTTTATTGAAGAAATGGATTTTGCATCATATAGAGCAGAGGTTGGCATTTATTTTTTTCTCTAAAGAGCTGGATAGTAAATATTTTCAGCTTTACTTGCTATAGGGTCTCTGCCACAACTACTCATCTCTGACTCTGCAATGCAAAAGGAGCTATAGATAATACAGAAACAAATGAGTGTGCATACATAAAATTTCATTTTTGTCGACTGAAATTTGAATTTCATACAAATTTTATAAGGCACAAAATATTTTTTGGATTTTTTTCAACCATTAAAAAATGTAAGAAATATTCTTAGCTCAAGGGTTGAGCAAAATGAATCAGAGGGCTGGATTTGGACTGTGGGCCATAGTATGCTGACTTTTAGATTATATCTGTCACTATAAGAATGCTACAAACTATTTTGAATTTGAAAATGTAAATTTAAGATTCATGATTAATGTGCCCCTTTTCTAGCCATGAATCTTCCTTTTCTTTTTAAAAAATGTTATTTCCCTTTATATTTCTTTTCACCCCCAATCCTTCTTTTTCTTTTTCCTCCCTCCCTGCCTTCCTTCCTTCTGTCCTTCCAATCTTCCTTCCATCCTTCTCTCTCTTGCTTTCTTTCTTTTTGTTTTTGTTTTTATTATCCTCACCAAATAGTTGGTATTATCTGTCTTCTGGGTTTTTTCTTTAAATGTTTATTTATTTATTTATTTATTTTACTTATAAGTCATCCATTTTATACACATCAGTGTATACATGTCAATCCCAATCTCCCAATTTATCACACCACAACACCCACCCACCGTTGCTTTCCCCCCTTGGTGCCCATAGGTTTGTTCTCTACTTCTGTGTCTCAATTTCCGCTCTGCAAACTGGTTCATCTGTACCATTTTCTAGGTTCCACATATATGCGTTAATATACGATATTTGCTTATCTCTTTCTGACTTAGTTCACTCTGTATGACAGTCTCTAGATGCATCCACGTCTCTGCAAATGACCCAGTTTCATTCCTTTTTATGGCTGAGCAATATTCCATTGTATATATGTACCACATCTTCTTTATCCATTCATCTGTCGATGGGCATTTAGGTTGCTTCCATGACCCGGCTATTGTAAATAGTGTTGCAAAGAACATTGGGGTGCATGTGTCGTTTGGAATTATGGTTTTCTCTGGGTATATGCCCAGTAGTGGGATTGCTGGGTCGTATGGTAAGGCTATTTTTAGTTCTTAAAGGAACCTCCATACTGTTCTCTATAGTGGCTGTATCAATTTACATTCCCACCAACAGTGCAAGAGGGTTCCCTTTTCTCCACACCGTGTCCAGCATTTGTTGTATGTAGATTTTCTGATGATGCTGATACTAACTGGTGTAAGGTGATACCTCATTGCAGTTTTGATTTGCATTCTCTAATAATTAGTGATGTTGAGCAGCTTATCATGTGCTTCTTGACCATCTGTATGTCTTCTATGGAGAAATGTCTATTTAGGTCTTCTGCCCATTTTTGGATTGGATTTTTTGTTTTTTTAATATTGAGCTGCATGAGCTGTTTATATATTTTGGAGATTAATCTTTTGTCCGATGATACGTTTGAAAATATTTTCTCCCATTCTGAGGGTTGTCTTTTCGTCTTGTTTATGCTTTCCTTTGCTGTGCAAAAGCCTTTAACTTTCATTAGGTCCCATTTCTTTATTTTTGACTTTATTTCCATTTCTCTAGGAGGTGGATCAAAAAAGATCTTGCTGTGATTTATGTCAAAGAGTGTTCTTCCTATGTTTTCCTCTAAGAGTTTTATAGTGCTCAGTCTTACATTTAGATCTCTAATCAATTTTGAGTTTAGTTTTGTGTGTGGTGTTAGGGAGTGTTCTAATTTCATTCTTTTACATGTAGCTGTCCAGTGTTCCCAGCACCACTTATTGAAGAGACTGTCTCTTTTCCATTGTATATCCTTGCCTCCTTTGTCATAGTTTAGTTGACCACAGGTGCATGGGTTTATCTCTGAGCTTTCTATCCTGTTCCATTGATCTATATTTCTGTTTTTGTGCCAGTACCATATTATCTTGATTACTGTAGCTTTGTAGTAGTGTCTGAAGTCAGGGAGTCTGGTTCTTCCAGCTCCGTCTTTTTCCCTCAAGACTGCTTTTGCTATTTGGGGTCTTTTGTGTCTCCATACACATTTTAAGATTTTTTGTTCTACTTCTGTAAAAAATGCCATTGGTAATTTGATAGGGATTGCATTGAATCTGTAGATTGCTTTGGGTATTATAGTTATTTTCACAGTATTGATTCTTCCAATCCAAGAACATGGTATATCTCTCCATCTGTTGGTATCATCTTTAATTTCTTTCAACAGTGTCTTATAGTTTTCAGAAAACAGGTCTTTTGTCTCCCATGGTAAGTTTATTCCTAGGTATTTTTTTCTTTTTGTTGCAATGGTAAATGGGAGTGTTTCCATAATTTCTCTTTCAGATTTTTCATCATTAGTGTATAAGAATACAAGAGATTTCTGTGTATTAATTCTGTATCCTGCAACTTTACCAAATTCGTAGATTAGCTCTAATAGTTTTCTGGTGGCATCTTTAGGATTCTCTATGCATAGTATCATGTCATCTGCAAACAGTGACAGTTTTACTTCTTTTCAAATTTGTATTCCTTTATTTCTTTTTCTTCTCTGATTACTGTGGCTAGGACTTCCAGGACTATGTTGAATAATAGTGGTGAGAGTGGACACCCTTGTCTCATTCCTGATCTTAGAGGAAATGATTTCAGGTTTTCACCATTGAGAATGATGTTTGCTGTTGGTTTGTTGTATATGGCCTTTATTATGTTGAAGTAGGTTCCCTCTATGCCCACTTTCTGGAGAGTTTTCATCATAAATCAGTGTTGAAATTTGTCTAAAGGTTTTTACTCCATCTATTGAGATGATCATATGGTTTTTATTCTTCGGTTTGTTAGTATGGTGTATCACTTTGATTGATTCGCGTATATTGAAGAATCCTTGCATCTCTGGGATAAATCCCACTTGATCATGGTGTAAGATCCTTTTAATGTGTTGTCAGATTCTGTTTGCTAGTATTTTGTTGAGGATTTTTGCATCTATATTCATCAGTGATATTGGTCTGTAATTTTATTTTTTTATAGTATCTTTGCCTGGTTTTGGTATCAGGGTGATGGTGGCCTCATATAATGAGTTTGGGAGTGTTCCTTCCTCTGCAATTTTTTGGAAGAGTTTGAGAAGGATGGGTGTTAGCTCTTCTCTAAATGTTTGATAGAATTCACCTGTGAAGCCCTCTGCACCTGGACTTTTGTATGTTGGAAGTTTTTAATAACAGTTTCAATTTCATTACTTGTGATCGGTCTGTTCATATTTTCTATTTCTTCCTGGTTCAGCCTTGGAAGTTTATACCTTTCTAAGAATTTGTCCATTTCTTCCAGGTTGTCCATTTTATTGGCATAGAGTTGCTTGTAGTAGTCTCTCAGGATGCTTTGTATTTCTGCAGTGTCTGTTGTAATTTCTCCTTTATCATTTCTAATTTTATTGATTTAAGTCCTCTCCCTCTTTTTCTTGATGAGTCTGGCTAATGGTTTATCAATTTTGTTTATCTTCTGAAAGAAACAGCTTGTAGTTTTATTGATTTTTGCTATTGTTTTCTTTGTTTCTATTTCATTTATTTCCACTCTGATCTTTATGATTTCTTACCTTCTGCTAACTTTGGGTTTTGTTTGTTCTTCTTTCTCTAGTTCCTTTAGGTGTAACGTTAGATTGTTTATTTGAAATATTTTTTTCTTGAGGCAGGCTTGCATAGCTATAAACTTCCCTCTTAGAACTGCTTTTGCTGAATCCAATAGGTTTTTGATCATCGTGTTTTCATTGTCATTCGTCTCTAGGTATTTTTTGATTTCCTCTTTGATTTCTTTAGTGATCTCTTGGTTATTTAGTAAGGTATGGTTTAGTCTCCATGTGTTTGTGTTTTTTACGTTTTTTTCCCTGTAATTTATTTCTAATCTCATAGTGTTGTGGACAAAAAAGATGCTTGATATGATTTCAGTTTTCTTAAATTTACTGAGGCTTGATTTGCGACTCAAGATGTGATCTATCCTGGAGAATGTTTCATGCGCACTTGAGAAGAAAGTGTAATCTGCTGTCTTTGGATGGAATGTCCAATAAATATCAAATCTATCTGGTCTATTGTGTCATTTAAAGCTTCTGTTTCCTTATTTATTTTCATTTTGGATGATCTGCCCATTGGTGTAAGTGAGGTGTTAAAGTCCCCCACTATTATTGTGTTACTGTCGATTTCCTCTTTTAGAGCTGTTAGCAGTTTCCTTATGTATTCAGGTGCTCCTATGTTGGGTGCATATATATTTATAATTGTTATATTTTCTTCTTGGATTGATTCCTTTATCATTATGTAGTGCCCTTCCTTGTCTCTTGTAACATTCTTTATTTTAAAGTCTACTTTATCTGATATGAGTATTGCTACTTCAGCTTTCTTTTGATTTCCATTTGCATGGACTACCTTTTTCCATCCCCTCACTTTCAGTCTGTATGTGTCCCTAGGTCTGAAGTGGGTCTCTTGTAGACAACATTTATTTGGGTCTTGTTTTTGTATCCATTCAGCCAGTCTATGTCTTTTGGTTGGAACATTTAATCAATTCACATTTAAGGAAATTATCGATATGTATGTTCCTATTACCATTTTCTCAATTTTCGGGGGTTTGTTTTTGTATGTGTTTTCTTGTCTTGTGTTTTCCACTTAGGGAAGTTCCTTTAGCATTTGTTGTAGAGCTGGTTTGGTGGTGCTGAATTCTCTTAACTTTTCCTTGTCTGTAAAGCTTTTGATTTCTCCATTGAATCTGAATGAGATCCTTGCTGGGTAGAGTAATCTTGGTTGTAGGTTCTTCCCTTTCATCATGTTAAGTATATCATGCCACTCCCTTCTGGCTTGTAGGGTTTCTGCTGAGAAATCAGCTGTTAACCTTATGGGAATTCCCCTGTTTGTTATTTGTCATTTTTACCTTGCTGCTTTCAGTAATTTTTCTTTGTCTTTAATTTTTGCCAATTTGATTACTAAGTGTCTCGGCGTGTTTCTCCTTGGGTTTATTCTGTATGGGACTGTCTGCACTTCCTGGACTTGGGTGGCTATTTCCTTTCCTATGTTAGGGAAGTTTTCGACTATAATCTCTTCAAATATTTTCTTGTGTCCTTTCTGTCTCTCTTCTCCTTCTGGGACCCCTATAATGTGAATGTTGTTGTGTTTAATGTTGTCCCAGAGGTCTCTTAAGCTGTCTTCATTTCTTTTCATTCTTTTCTTTATTCTGTTCTGCAGCAGTGAATTCCACCACTCTATCTTCCAGGTCACTTATCTGTTCTTCTGCCTCAGTTATTCTGCTATTGATTACTTCTCGTGTATTTTCCATTTCAGTTATTGTATTGTTCATCTCTGTTTGTTTGTTCTTTAATTCTTCTTGATCTTTGTTAAACATTTCTTGCATCTTCTTGATCTTTGCCTCCTTTCTCTTTCCAGGGT
Source organism: Balaenoptera acutorostrata (assembly GCF_949987535.1). Lineage (NCBI taxonomy): Eukaryota > Metazoa > Chordata > Mammalia > Artiodactyla > Balaenopteridae > Balaenoptera > Balaenoptera acutorostrata. The sequence continues at coordinate 76,496,708 of NC_080085.1, forward strand.
CCTGGATCATCTTCACTATCATTATTCTGAATTCTTTTTCTGGAAGATTGCCTATCTCCATTTCATTTAGTTGTTTTTCTAGGGTTTTATCTTGTTCCTTCATGTGGTACATAGCCCTCTGTCTTTTCATCTTCTCTATCTTTCTGTGAATGTCTCTTTCTTTCTTTCTTTCTTCTTTTTCTTTTGTTTCCTTTTAAGTCACATGAATTGAATTGAAGAAAATAGTGATGGCCTTTACTTGCTCTTTGTGGGAAGAATTGAAGCAAGGAAATCACTTGATAACTTGATAGTTTTTCGAACTGACCCCCATCATTTTCTGAGATTGAGGATAATTTTGGACCCAGAAAAACAGTTTTCCAAATGCAATTCAATGAAGGCTTTATACTGAGCATGCAATGGCTCATTAGTTAGATTCTGATACTTGAGATAATGTTTCTGCTAAGTATTACATGGAGAAGAGAAAATGAATTATTTGGAATACAATAGTAATTATTGTACATGTCATAAATGTGAAAGTGTATTCATTTAAACATGTAAGTAGTAAAGTTTAGCATACTTTAATCTTCTGAACAAGTTAGAAGACACAGTATTTTTTGAGCTGTCATTTCACCAGTAGTTTGTCATAAATCAGTATATTTAACAACACTGATAAGTAGCTCTAATGGCATCTAATTCATAGATATTTAGTTGGAGAAAAAAAGCTTTAATATCATATTGATATAATGTATTTTAATCCTCTAAAGTAAGTGTATTATTCTGTCCATTATTTATTCAAAACATCAGAGCTATTTCTCTAGTTATATTTGAGTTCAGAGATTATTGGAAGGAGAATACAGATTTCAATAGAAAGTTTTATTGTATGAGTAAATATATCTAAACAGTTTGAAATAGTATTAATATATTAATAATAATAAGTAGAATGCATTTACCTTCTTCAAATAAAATGGACTATAACAATGTAAACATTGTATGCTAAATTATTTTTGAAATACAGATTCTTTAAACTTTATTTACCGTTTCTATTACATTAGTTTAAATAATGCTTCTTAAGTTGGGGTCCACAGGTCTATGGATATAATTCAGTCTTTTCATGAAGCTGGATTGGGAAATAATTGGTCTGCAATTATTTTGCAGACCAATTATTGGGAAATAATTGGTCTGCAAAAATAACAAATCTTTATTTTCACTAACTTCTAAGTGAAATTTAGCATTTCCTTCAACTATAAATGTAGGCAACAAGACACAGTGGTATTAGCATCTGCGTCATCATTAGAAATGACATATTTTAAAATCATAGTACAGTTGTTGCAGTTATCTCAAAATATCATTTATATTAGTCACTACTTTAAAATGATAGTAATAATAAGAGTTGATGCTAAATATTACTAAACGAGCACATGTATTACTTTGCTGTGTATTTGGAAATATAACTGTATTTCAATATAATTGGATCATTTAGTAATCTTATGTGTTTTGTTTTATGCACTTAAAAATATTATTCTTAAAAGGTATCTATAGCCTTCATCAGGTTGCAGAAGTGTTCCATGGAACAAAAAGGGTTATAAGTTAGTAATGGTCCAAATACTAAAAGTCAGCAAAAAATTGTGCTGGGGACCTTTACAGATAGGTAAAGATCCCTCTCTAGCAGCATACTCTCTAAAATTAGAATGATACAGAGACAATTAGCATACACATTTATAGTGTTTTATTGATTCCAAACTATTCTGGGCTAACGTCATCCTAAATCAAGGCAATTTACAACTTTAGAATTCAAGGGACTCACACACATGAATATTGACATCTAGTGTCCCAATCTACATAACATATTTTAGATAAATAGGCTATCTCCCCAAATATGAAAGTCCTCATGAAATAAAAGTCAAGTCTCTCCAAGCAGTCAAAAAATGGGGTAGGTAGCTGTTTGGGGTTTCATAGTCAGCAATTATCTAATTTTCTGAAACTGGGTCTCAGTTTTCTTATTTATAAAAAAGAGAATTGGAATAGATAATCTTTAAAGAGGCTTTTAGCTTAAGAATTACATGATTCTTTAATTATAATATCTTTGTGAGTGGTAGGAGGCTTCTGCAATAAGTTCAGAATAGTCGATAATCTATGGTTACTTTAGTTTCTCAAATTTGAAGAGAATATCAATGCAAGAGATTCAGCTCACTTTAAAGATGACCTGATAGCTTAAGTTACCAGCAACAGAGGGACTTAGTTCAATTTCCAAGCTTCCCATGATGGTAGGAGATACTGCCAAGCCACAAAGGCAGACATCCTCTGTGTGGAAGTCCTTATAATCCCTTTCTACTGACAGGTGATAATTAAACACTCTGGAGGGCTCCTTTTCAAGTTCTTAGAAATCTAAAGACATGCATTTTCTTGATTCCAAGAGATAGGAAAAATTTTTCCTACAGTGAATGGGAGTAGTCCTACAGGAGATAACCAGGAGGATGCCAACAAATTAGCTTGGAAGGCTGAGTATGAGAAGGAGGGCAGAGAGAGGCTATTCCCTGATGGAAAAGGTGGAATAGAGCCTGTAAAAATAAGTTTTTCTTTATCAGAAGTTTTGTTAAGCAATTTTTAGACAAGTTTCCTTTCTCCTATGACTTTAAATTCCAAGATATTTGGCATGAACATGAACATATTTTAAAGAATTTAATATAATAATCTAATAAAAGTACAGAAGTCATTATTGGTATTCACTAAATATTTCCAGTTCTCTGCCTCCAAGACATATGGCAAAATTGTAATTCCTGCTATTCTTGTGACTGAGTGGGACCTTGTGCCTGGTCCTGGCCAATAGGTGCTGTGAAAGTACAACATGGGCCACTTGCAGACCAGGGCATTTCACACAAGAAAGACCCTTCCAAGTTCTCTTTCCTTATAGTATGGCAACCATCAACATTCAAGAAGTCAAGAAAATGGTTGTTTTGTCAGCCTGGACAATGTAGAACAGAGTGCCCACCCCGTATTTGGAAATAAACAATTGTTATAAATCACTAAATTATTGGGTTGTTTGAAACTCTAGCAAAACTTATATCTTGACCTATACACTAATTAGGAAAATATTAAGTTAACTGCACAGACTCTGAAGAGATGTTGACTTTGTTGGTTTTTTCATATCCAAAAACAGGTCAATGTAAATTAAACAATAAAGCCTTTATTGATACCTTTAAAGAGGCTTCTGGTTCAGAAGAGGCTAGGCATTATAATTTATTATCATATTTCCTTATATCAAGAATTTAACATTAGCTTTTCCAGCACATAGGGGGGCAGAGAAACAGTAACACATTAATTTAAAGATTCTCAATTTGAGAAACATTAAAATGACAAAATAGTGCATCTCATTACTTAAGGAAATATGGTAATTAATATAGGTGTTAAAATACCTAGGATCTTAGAAAAAAATCTTTATTAGAGACTCATCTCACCAAATCCATTCTCACAAAAATCCATGTTCTCCCTTAGGAATTTTTATTATACAATATCCTGTCCTTGCTTAATCTTGGGTGTATATTGGGTAGATAATCTGGCTTTTTAATCCACAAGCATGAGGAACAACATCTTAACCAATGGGAAACACTGGTTACTTCCAAAATGGATTAGAACTAGATGAAGTAACTGAATAGGACTTTGAATTGACTCCAATGAGGAAGGAAGTAGATGACATCATGCCTCAGAGTGGTTTATAGTAGAAAATCCTAAAGACATAGTAATTATTTTTTGAGGTTGATTATTCTGCAGCCAAAGTTAGGACAGAAACAGAAGATTGGATAAAAGTGAAATGTATAGTAAGTAATAGTGAGGGAAGGATATTGCCAGTGAGGGGAACATTTAAGGCACTAAGATGTAGGAATTGGCTAACGTCTTAGGGAACATGTATTATTGTGGCATCTATTTCTTTAGCTCAAAATAATCCAGTTTTTTTCCTATCATAGGATATTATGAGGAGAGACAATCTAGTTAAGAGGGAGGGATGAAATTGACATAGAGACTGAGGTTTTGTAGTGATCTTGCTGGTTCCAATGGGTTACTGGGTGATATTGTGTGAATTAGGATGAAAGAACTATGTTGTTGTAGAGTTTTTCTTTGAAATTTTGTATGCCTTCTCATTCTTTTGAATTGAGGTATCTATACAGACTGCATCTGAACAGATAAAGTAGCTGAACATTCTGTGATTGATTCAGTGCAGTTAATTCCAACCACACAACAATAAGGTTGAGGAGGATGATTGACAGCCAAAATCAAGTTGGGGAAAAGGAATTTGTGCACAAGTGACAAAAAAGGGCAAACTCTGGTAACTCTCTCTCTCTCTCTCTCTCTCTCTGTCTCTCACTCTGTATGTGTGTGTGTATATATATATATATATATATATATATATATGTGTATATATATATATATATATATATATATATATATATATAAATTATATGAAGGAGGACAGCTATACCCACTGAAGGAGGAAGATATTCATGTTCCTACAGCAAAGGAATTGGCAAAAACCTTACTGAACATGTGCAAATGTAAGACCTATACTAAGATCCCCAAATTAAATGCATGCTTTTCCATCAGAAGGAGGAGTGTATATTTAGATAAAGAGGAGGAATTAATTGTGAGATGGCAGTTGGGTAGTCTCAGAGCTTACTGCTTCAGTATTGGGCTGAGTAAATTTTCATGGGGTAGTTGCCTGCTGATTGGGCATCTCTACATGTGCTATAATGCATAAGGAAGTTTATAATGTCAAGTTTGATTTTCAAGTTTATGTTCAAAGAATTTGCACATCTATACATGAATATGTGCAGTTGAGGCCATGAGGAGCAGAGTAAGAGCAACGTTGGCACTGATAGTGGGGAAAGATTTAGGAGGTAAGGGAAGAGAATGTGGAGACAACAAACAATTCTCTAGTTGTGAGAGTTGTGTACTGAGTTCCAGGCTTTCATGAAGTTCCTGCTGATGTAAACGGCTGGACTTGCTTGAGAAACCACTGTGGTGTGCCCGGCTCCCTCCCTTGTACAGTGTAGGCAACCAAGAGAGAGGGAAAGCTTTTCTGAGATTTGGATCCCTGCTTCAATTTCTTACACGGCCCAGAACACATGCAGATCAGGGACAAGAAAGGAATCTGAGCTGTATACAATCCACATACCTCACCTATTAATATCTTCCTCCTCATTAAGACCAGTCTAAATTGTACCTAATTTTTGAAGAATTTCCAGACCTGGGTGATAGACGTTATCATTCCTACGTATGCAGTTGTATAAGACTTTATATGTATGATTTAAAGCTCTCTTTTCATTTAATTCACATTGTTATTACATATGTACATCTTACTTTATGTTCTTGTTATACTGTAAGATATTTGGTTAATCTTTTCTTTTTTTAATTAGACCTAATTCTATGTTATAGTAACCCATTCATTTAATTACTTTTTCAAAAAATTATTTTTATTGCTCTCTCGGATTATATACCAGCTGCTTAGTCAGTATTTATGTACAAAAGGAGAGGAAAGAAAAGGAAATAGAGAGGGAAGATAAGATAGGCAGAGGAAGCAAGGAAAGAAAGAAGGATAAGGAGAGGAAGAGCTTGAGCTATGTAAATAATTTGTCTTTGGTAAACCAGAGAAATTTCAAATGCTAATGGTTTGAAAAGGAAAAGCGGGTATGAGTAATATTTTCCTAAAACTAATTGTCTGTGTTCTTCCAAATGTACCATTAGTTTTTTTTTTTTAACATTAGTTTTATATATTTCTATGTAGTTAAAGGATTTTAAGTGCATTTGGAAGACTTTAGGTTTCATTAAGCTTCTGTTTAATTTTATCTTCCTTCTACCTCTGGTAGCTCTACTTTTTGCATTTGAAGGTGATTACCCCTGTTTTTCCCTTTAGTTTTACTCTGGTATGCTGTGTTAAAATAATCAATGTACATTTTCTACAAGCCATTAATTCAGCAAGGAATCAATATTTTAAAATTTTGTATGGTATCTACAAAATATTTCCCTCTGAATAAGTTTGTATAGTTAGAGGTCACCAAACTTCAAAACTGCAATCCAGGTAAGATCACTTTAAGTATCTTTCTCCTATTAGATACATATTTTATCATTTTTCAGATAGGTCTGGAATCTGACTGACTTTAGCTTTGTCATGCTTGCCCCGATCCTTATTCTAAAGTAGGCTGAAGAGAGCAGTATGTACCCTGTGAGTGTAAGCTTCTCTTTCAATTACAGCTGACATCTCCCACCCAGAAGTCGTAACCTGAGAAGACTTCAAGGGAAGACAGTTAATCTGGGTCAACACAACTAGAGGGAAAGTCAGCCCTGTATAAATGGAAGTTAGACCAAGATAAACCACAGAGTAGTGTCAGCTTAGGTGCTGGCTTTTAACAGATTAATGCAGAATTTTTTAGCTCAAGTAATAACTAATTTGTCAGAATCTCTGGGGATAGGGATTGGGGACTATATTTCTAACAGTTCCTGTAGGTGATTTTTACCCTGCCTAGTGTTCTTACTTCTATGTTGTTCCCCTCACATTGGATGGGACCATATCTTTCTATTTTCTAACCACGATCAATACAGATACAGATACAAACAGACAGACACACACACACTCCAGAAGCTTATATTACACAAAGATAGAAGGTTGCTTCAGGCAGAGATTCCTGTTTCTGGACAAATCCCAATGCCTCATGCATCAAAAGGTAGGATGTTAGGGATGCAAAATAGTCAGAGAGAGAGAAAGAGAGAGAGAATGATTAATGATGAATATTAGAAAGTTCTCTAAGTATATTTTATTTCTCTTTCCCTCTTGGAATTATTTTAGGTACTATACTTCTGTGACCAATTTGATTTGCTTAGCTCAGGAACTGCTTAGCTCAGGATTTCCCAAATTTGAATGGCTATAAGAACTATATAGGGGATCCTTACCAAAAATAAAAATTTCTGGAACCACACTACTCAAATCAGAGTCCAAGGGAAAACGCACACATACACACACACACACTCACGAATAATCATTACTCAGTCTAAACTATGACTGATATTTTAATAACTAGAACAAATTTGTTTTCCAATTTAGATTAATTATATATTAACATATAATATAGATATATACTAGTATTTCTGTAGATAGATAGATAGGTAGATAGATAGATGGATAGATACACTAGTTTGAATCATTAGAACTTTGGACCCAATATAAAAATATTAACTATGTATTGTATGAATAAGTCTAATGTACTCTTATGAAATCTGAATGTTTGAGTATTTGACCTTCTATTCAACCAGCCTCATGGTAAATACTGAGAAATATGTCGGAAGTAGTTAGTACCATTTTTGATTGATAAGACTAAGGAATGTAATTGTCATGAGGAGAGCTATATTGTTACTTTATGTTATTATTAAATACAAGGAATTAGTGATTGATACCTAGAGCTTCAAGAGCTGTGTCACGTTTCCAGAGCTTTCCCCCCACCCAAATAACCTGGGAAATGAAAAGGGAATAATATAAGAATAAACATCTCTAGGGAACTTGATATTGCAAGCATGTTAAGCCTGTTGGAATTTTAACCCTTCAGAGTAAATATGAACTCTATTGGGATTTTTGAATTCCAAGAAATCCCATACCTCTGCTGAGGAATATTAGATAGCCTCATTCCTTGTGACATGAACATTTATATAGATGAGCTTTTGCATCCCAATGACTAGGTGTAAACAGCTTAGAAGCTGTCACTCACATTTTTTCAACAAATGTTGGGACAACTGCCAATCAACTACTTTTCTTGGACCTATCAGAGAACAGAGGTCACAGGGCAAACCACCACTCCAACAACTGAAGAGAAAGGTGAATCCAGGGAGCCACATATGAGATCTGATTTCCTGGAACAGAAGTCACTGGAACCATAAACTACTAGGAATACTTGAATGGCAAATTTAATGATGGCTGGAGGCTGAATGAGAGTGAGAAAATCCTGGGAGCTGCAATCTAAGAAGAGGTCTATAATTTCCTGAGATTTTCCGTGAGGAATCCCACAAAGTTCTCACAGTTAGGATCTGAGATAGATACCCTCATGGCCTTGGCAGGGGCAGGGAGAGATTAACCATTGTGAAACACACCCAGAGCCTTCTGCTTAAAAAAGACCTACTCTCAAGGGTAAAGACTATGCTAGAGCACAATTCTAAAACCTTATCTCACCCAGGAGAATGGAATTCCCCCCACCCCCCACTCTAGCCTCCTCCATCTTTTCTGGCTCATCTAAGGGAGAAAAAGTAGCATAGTTAACAGGGAACGGTTTTCAAGAAAATAGATTGTGAATGCTGCAGCCAAGGAAAGGAGTAGCCAGGTAGAGGGAGAAAAAAGTAATACCACTGAAGGAGGCACAGAAACATTTGTGAAAGTCACAGCCCTGAGACTAAAAGACTGAAACTTAATCAGAATATTATAGAATGCTTCCTTCTCCTACATCATATGACCACTCTAACAAGCCTCCAATATAATAATCAGTAGATTACAGCTAAAAGAGCTGCAAAACAGACTCTATTTCAAAAGGAGTTATTAGAGAAACCTCAAAAGGACAGGGGATAAAAAAATGTTGACCCTAGAGGACATTGAAGCATCTGGTATCTACAGCTACAACAAACATTAAACACAACTTAGTTGTGGGAAAATTTACAAAGTAGTTGACCAGTACTCCTCAAAAGTGTCAGAGTTATCAACAAAAAGGAAAACCTGATAAGCCACAACAGCCACAGTGAGCTTACAAATACAGGGAGAGTAAATGTAATACAAACCCTTGATGGGATGCTGGAACAAAAATAAAAGTACATTAAGTTGAAACTAAGGGAATCTGAAAAAAATATTGACTTTAGCTAAAGTGCACACACACAGACACACACACACACACACACACATTTATTCTTTTTCTATCTGTTGGTATCTTTCTGTCAATCACACCACAGTTTTTCAGCAACTATGCATATACTTCCTAAGTTCACTCAGTAACTTTCAGGGGTATTTTTCAAAAAGATATATGCATTCTACTTTGATCCTAGTAGATACTATTACAAACTTTGCTCTTCCTCACTGTAACTCACACCCTTGTATTGCCTCTTATGTAATAACCTAAAATCCTAAAAATTGACAAAATCAATTGGCTTCTATCTTCTACCAGCCTACTGGAAGTGTTGAAGTGAAAGATGCAGACATATCAGCTCCAGGTACTAATCTTAAATCCCTTAAATAAAGCATTCTTTAAAAGCAAAGACAAAAGGATATGTGTTGATTTGTTATTATAAATAAATGCTTGGCTTAAGAAACTCAAAATACATTTATATTGTTATTCTATTGTTAGATGTTTGAGTTGAATATGTAGGTGATAGATTTTTGCGCTTATTACTCAAAAGGAAAAGATATTTTTGACCACATAGTTGAGTTTTACACATATTTAATTTTTACCTACTTTCTTCATGTTCAATACAGTGAAACTCTTCCACAGCCCAACCAGGTACTTATTTCTGAAGGAAGGTTAGTTTGCTCTAGACCATCTTAATTGCTTTTCTTTTAAGGGGAAGCTGAAAATCTTTCCTGATGGAACTAGTTTTCATGATCTTTTGGAGACAATATTAGGATAATGAAATCTAATGATTGTCAGGGATTATTTTGATAAAGTGTTACACTATGTGCTTTCAGGAACTCAGAAGCTATATTCAACATCAAAGCTCATTATAAGTATTAGAACCCTCTTGGCAGAGTGGCAAACGATGATCAGTGACCCCCTAGGATTACTGAGACATAGACAGGCAATAAAATTAATAGAATCAGCATTATTTTCTCCTCATGCAGAGAAAGTTTGTTTGACCCCAGGCTAGTGGCAATTTCCAAAGATGTGACACTTGACTCATGATTATTTTCAAACCTCATTTTCTGCTGTTCTCATTATCATGTAGTTGGCTCAGGATGCAAGGAGATTTTTCTGGGAAACATTCAAATATCCAGCTGCATCTTTTATAAAATTGAGTGTCCTAGTTGCCAACTCTATTTAATTACATGGAAGAAAACCTTTGAAATGAATTAAGGTTGCATTTATTTTTTATTGTCTTGCCAAAAAAATTAGAAATGCAAGCCTTAAAGTGGGGGGTGGGACTAACCGTTATTAGGTTCCTACTTGTAGCCAATTGATATGCTGTATACTGTATTTGTATGATTTTAATAGACTCAAAATGTCAGGCAGGTATTATTTATATAAAGGCCCATATTCCCTGGAACATAGTAAACAGTTAATAATGGCTAGGTTTCATTACTATAATTTTCATTTTACTCTTGAGGAAACAGAATAAAAAGATCAAATAATTTTCCCCAGATAACAAAGGTGATTGTCTTGAATTCAAACTTTACCAGAGTGTTTTTTCCGGAACACAAATCTTTTCTCTGCTTGAAACACATTGCCCATAGTGTAAATAACAAACTCCTTTGTGTGATGTGTGGTGCTTCCCAAGATCTGGCCTTTTTCTCCATTACACCTGAAGTTCTAGCCATTCAGAACTCAGTTTATTTAGCAAGTCAGGTTCCCTTCTTACACCTCTGAATTTCCTTCTGATGACTCCATTGAATACAATGGGAAAAGATTCAACTTTCTAGACTGCTGAAGTTTAATCACTTTGGAGACTTTTCTAATCCCTTCTTCACCCCAACACTTTACTCTTTGCTTTTTTCTACCTTAGTTCCTACGAATTTTAGTAAGCATATGTTTTTATATGCCTGTCTCCATACCAGACTGTGATTGTATTGGGAAAGCCTCTATGTTATACTAATACTTCTATTCGTGATCTTACTGTCTATGTGTTTAGTATAAAATAGACAATTAATGAATGGATCAATAAGTGGAAGACCATTAACAGGGATGGAATCATAACCATGACTGAATTCCATAGAAGATTACTTGTTCTGATCAAGAATATATTTGAAGTAGCCTTAAGTACATATTCTGCTGTTACAAACTTTCTTGAATTAAAAAAAAGATGGGGTGGGAGGAGTCAAAATGGAAGGAGAACATGGAATTAGTCCCTCCTCACAGGTACATCAAGAATACATCTACAAATGGAACAGTTCTCACAGAGCAACTACTGAACATTAGTGGAAGACTTTGGAAACTTAAAAGGACAAGAAAAATCCCCTCACAACTGGGTAGGATGAAAGAAAGAAAAAAAGAGAAAAGGAATCAGGGAGGGATCAACACATCTGGTGGGAAGCTGAAGGTGAGGAGAAGTTCTCACACTCAGAAAACCCCCCTCACAGCAGGGAAATCAGCTGGGACAGAAAGGGACCTTTGGGGGATCAGACGGGAAAGCAGCAAACAGTCTGTGAAAGGCAGGACAAAGTAAGAACTGTGAGCATTGTCCATGTTGCAGCCCTGCACACCCCAGCCTGAGTCGTGCAATTCCTGTTGTGGAGGGGGGCTGGGTGCTGGAAAGTGGGGTTTGGAGCACGGACCCAGGGAGGGGACAGCTGTTGGCTATGAAAAGACGGCCTGAAGGGTCAGAAGTAAGGAGCTCCACAACCAGGAAAGTTTTCAGAAGAAGCCCGGAACATCATAGAAGCAAGGTGCCATTGTTGAGTGGCGCTCAAGGGGCAGGACCACCATTGCAACCCCCTTCCCCATCTTCCGGCTTCTGCCTCTGCAGGCACTGGGAGGGGCTCCCATCTGAACAGGCTCGCCCACCCTTCAAGCCAAGGCCTCCTCCTTCTGTGTAGACTCCGAGATCCTAAGCGCTGCCAACGCCAAAGCCTCCTCATGGAAATTCCCTGGCAGTCCAGTGGTTAGGACTCCATGCTCTCACTGCTGAGGGCCCAGGTTCAATCCCTGGTCAGGGAACTAAGATACCACAAGACATGTGGTGCAGCCAAAAAAAAATTAAAAATATAAAAAAGACTCCTTGGGAATCAGACCTGGGCACCCCAGCTTAAGACGGGAATCTGCCACTGCTAAAGCGTGGGGTGAGGAGAGTGGATCTGGGGAGAGGACAACTGCTGGTGGTGCAGCTACAACTGAGGAGACAAGAGTAAGGGGCTCTGTGGCCAGGAATGCTCCTAGAGAAAGTGTGGTCTGCCTAGGAAACAAGGTGCCATTGTTCAGTGGTGTGCAGAGGGTGGGGCCACCACTGCCCCCACACTCCAGCCCCTGCCTCCGTGGGCACTGGGAGGGACTCCCACCAGAGTAAGTGTGCCCCAGTCTGTTGCAACTGCCTGCTGGTCTATGCTGCTGCAGGCAATTTGCACACACCCCAATTGTGGTCGCTGTACCCCTCCCCAACTTAAGTGAGTAAGTGTGCCCTAATCAGCCAGTGCTTTTTTTCACTCTTGCATGGGCAGGGAACAGATGCCTGAGGGGTGGCCCACACGCAGAGGTGTGGCCAAAACTAAAGCTGAGACCCAGGGGCAGTGCAACTAAGGAAGAGGAATAGAAATCTCTCCATGCAGCTGCAAAAGCTGCAGATTAAATCCCTGTGATCAGCTTGGTAAATCTTACATCTGTGGAATATCTGAATGGGAAAAGAGTACTCTCACAACTGAGTCTGGTCTAGCTTTAGCAGCACTGGAAATTGATGGAAAGTACACACAGGAGTTGGGCCAGCTCAGAGTCTGAGCTGCCCCCACAGTGCTCATTACAGGTCCAGAGACATACCTAGAGGTATTGGAGGGCCTCCTGGGGAGGCGGGGGTTGGCTGTGGCTCACCATGTGGGAACAAGGACACTGACAGCTGAGGTCCCAGGAAAATATTCTTATTACTATTATTCTTTTTTTGTTTGTTTTGCTTTATTCAGTTGTTGTTTTTAATATTTTTTAAATTTTTATTATTAATTTATTATTTATAATTTTTTAATATATTTTTTATTCTTCTATTTTTACTTTTTTCTTGTTGTGTTTTTTTTCTTGTTTTTGTTCTTTGGGGTTTTTTTTAATGATTTTTTTGTGTGTTTGTTCTAAGTTTTCTTTGCTTTTTTACTTTCCTTATTGTTTTGGGGGATTTTTTAAGAATTTTTTTTTTTTTGATTTGATTTTTTTTTAACATCTTTATTGGAGTATAATTGCTTTACAATGTTGTGTTAGTTTCTGCTGTATAACAAAGTGAATCAACTATATGTATACGTATATCCCCATATCCCCTCCCTTTTGCATCTTCCTCCCACCCTCCCTATTTCATCCCTCTAGGTGGTCACAGAGCACCGAGTTGATCTTCCTGTGCTATGGAGCTGCTTCCCACTAGCTATCTATTTTACATTTGGTAGTGTATATATATCAATGCTACTCTCTCATTTCGTCCCAGCTTACCCTTTCCTCTCCCCGTGTCCTCAAGTCCATTCTCTATGTCTACATCTTTATTCCTGTCCTGCCCTTAGGTTCGTCAGAACCACTTTTTTCTTTTTTTTTTTTAAGATTCCATATATATGTGTTTTAGCATACAGTATTTGTTTTTTCTCTTTCTGACTTACTTCACTCTGTATGACAGGCTCTAGGTCCATCCAACTCGCTACAAATAACTCAATTTCATTTCTTTTTATGGCTGAGTAATATTCCATTTTATATGTGTGCCACATCTTCTTTACCCATTCATCTGTTTTTGGACACTTAGGTTGCTTCCATGTCCTGGCTATTGTACATAGTGCTGCAAAGAACATTGTGGTACATTTCTCTTTTTGAATTATGGGTTTCACAGGGTATATGGTATATGGATTGCTGAGTCATATGGTAGTTCTATTTTTAGTTTTTTAAGGAACCTCCATACTGTTCTCCATAGTGACGGTATTAATTTGTATTCCCAACAGTACAAGAGGGTTCCCTTTTCTCCACACCTTCTCCAACATTTATTGTTTGTAGATTTTTTGATGATGGCCATTCTGACCGGTGTGAGGTGATACCTCATTGTGTTTTTAATTTGCATTTCTCTAATGATAAGTGATGTTGAGCATCCTTTCATGCGTTTGTTGGCAATCTGTATATCTTCTTTGGAGAAATGTCTATTTAGGTCTTCTGCCTATTTTTGGATTGGGTTGTTTGTTTTTTTGATATTGAGCTGCATGTGTTGCTTGTATATTTTGGAGATTAATCCTTTGTCAGTTGCTTTGTTTGCAAATATTTTCTCTCACTCTGAGGGTTGTCTTTTCATCTTGTTTATGGTTTCCTTTGCTGTGCAAAAGCTTTTAAGTTTCATTAGGATGTGGACCATTTTTAAAATCTTTATTGAATTTGTTACAATATTGCTTCTGTTTTATGTTTTGGTGTTTTGGCAGTGAGGCATGTGATATCTTAGCTCCTGGACCAGGAATCAAACCCACATCCCCTGAACTGGAAGGTGAAATCTTAACCACTGGACCACCAGGGAATTCTCTCATTTTGATTTTAATTCGTTTTTGTTAGTTTATTCTTTATTACTTTTTTTTCATTTTGGGTTTCTTTTGTTTGTTTGGTTGTTCTCATGTTTTATGTTTTCTTTTTGTGTGTGTGTTGTTATTGCCAATTTTTGAGGTTTGTTTTTGCTGTTTTTCTTGGGTTTTCTTTGTCTGTTTTTTTTCTTTTCCTTTTTTTCTCTCTCTCCCTTTTTTTTTCTCTGACCATTCCGCGTGGCTTGTGGGCTTTTGATTATCCAGCCAGGAGTCGAGTCTGTGTCTTTGGGGTGGGAGCACTGAATTCATGATGCTGGACCACCAGAGAAATTCTGGGCCCAGTGATTACTAATCAGCATGCGATGTCCCAGAATTATCCATCTCAACACCAAGATCTGGCTACAACCAACTGCCTGCAGGCTCGAGTATTCAATACCTCATTCCAAACAACCAGCAAGACAAGAACACAGACCCACCCATCAGCAGACAGGCTGCCTAAAGTTGTGCTAAGCTCACAGACACCCCAAAACACACCACCTGATGTGGCCCTGCCCATCCGAGGGAAAAAACTCAGTTCCACCCACTAGAGCACAGGAACCAGTCCCTCCCACTAGGAAGCTTAAACAAACCCCTGGACCAAGCTCACCCACCAGAGAACAGACAACAGAAGCAAGAGGAACTACAACCCTTCATCCAGTGGAAAGTAGACCACAAAAAGAATAAGTTAAACAAAACGAGACAACAGAGAAATGTGTTGCAGCTGAAGTAGCAAGGTAAAATCCCACAACAGCAAATAAATAAAGAGAAAATAGGCAATCTAACTGAAAATGAATTCAGAGTTGTGATGGTAAAGATGATCCCAGATCTCAGAAATAGAATGGAGGCATGGATCCAGAAGATACAAGAAATGATTAACAAGGACCTAGAAGAACTAACAAACAAAGAGTCATGAAAAACACAATAACTGAAAAGAAAAATACACTAGAAAGAATCAATAGCAGAAAAACTGAGTCAGAATAACAGAAAGTGAACTGGAAGATAGAATGGTGGAAATAACTGCCAGAGAGCAGAATAAAGAAAAAAAAATGAAAAGAAATGAGGACACACTCAGAGACCTCAGTGACAACATTAAAAAAACAACATTTGAATTATAGGGGTTTCAGAAGGAGAAGAGAAAGAGAAAGGGTCTGAGAAAATATTTGAAGAGATTATAGTCGAAAACTTCCTTAACATGTGAAAGGAAACACTCACTCAAGTCCAGGAAGCACAGAAATCCCCATACAGGATAAACCCAAGGAAAAACACATTAATCAAACTAACAAAAATTAAATACAAATAAAAAATATTAAAATCAGCAAGGGAAAAGCAACAAACAACATACAAAGGAATCCCCATAAGGTTATCAGCTGATTTCTCAGCAGAAATTCTGCAGGCCAGAAGGGAGTGGCATGATATATTTAAAGTGATGAAAAGGAAAAAACTACAAGCAACATATCTCTACCCAGCAAGGATCTCACTCAGATTTGACTGAGAAATCAAAAGCTTTACAGACAAGCAAACCTAAGAGAATTCAGCACCACCAAACCAGCTTTATAACAAATGCTAAGGGAACACCTCTAGGTGGAAAACACAAGAGAAGAAAAAAACTTACAAGAACAAACCCAAAACAGTTAAGAAAATGACAATAGGAACATACATATTGATAATTACCTTAAATGTAAATGGATTAAATGCTTCAACCAATAGACACAGACTGGCTGAATAGATATAAAAACAAGACCTGTATATATGCTGTCTACAAGAGACCCACTTCAGACCTAGGGACACATAAAGATTGAAAGTGAGGGATGGAAAAAGATAATCCATGCAAATGGAAATCAAAAAAAGCTGGATTAGCATTATTCATATCAAACAAAATAGACTTTAAAATAATGACTATTACAAAAGACAAGGAAGGACACTGCATAATGATCAAGGGACCAAACAAAGAAGAAGGTATAACTATTGTAAGTATTTATGCACCCAAAATAGGAGCACCACAACACATAAGACAAATGCTAACAGCCATAAAATGGAAAAGTGACAGTAACACAATAATATTGGGGGACTTTAACACCCCACTTTCACCAATGGACAGATCATCCTAAATGAAAATAAATAAGGAAAGAGAAGCTTTAAATGACACATTAAACAAGATGAAGTTAATTGATATTTATAGGACATTCCACCAGAAAGCAGCAGAATACACTTTCTTCTCAAGTGCACACAGAACATTCTCCAGAATAGATCACATCTGGGGTCACAAATCAAGCCTTGGTAAATTTAAGAAAATTGAAATTGTATCAAGCATCTTTTCTGACCACAACACTATGAGATTAGAAATCAATTACAGGAAAAAACAAACTGTAAAAACACAAACACATGGAGGCTAAACAATATGCTACTAAATAACCAATGGATCACCGAAGAAATCAAAGAGAATATCAAAAAATACCTAAAAACAAATGACAATGAAACCACGACAACCAAAATCCTATGGGATGCAGCAAAAGAAGTTCTAAGAGGGAAGTTTATAGTAATACAATTCTACTTCAGTAAACAAGAAAAATCTCAAATAAACAACCTAATCTTACACCTAAAGCAATTAGAGAAAGAACAAGCAAAACCCAAAGTTAATAGAAGGAAAGAAATTATAAAGATCAGAGCATAAATAAATGAAAAAGAAATGAAGGAAACAAAAGCAATGATCAATAAAACTAAAAGCTCGTTCTTTGAGAAGACAAACAAAATTGATAAAACTTTAGCCAGACTCATCAAAAAAAACCCCCAAAGGGACTCAAATCAATAAAATTAGAAATGATAAAGGAGAAGTTACAACTGACACTGCAGAAATACAAAAGATCATGAGAGACTACTACAAGCAACTATATGCCAATAAAATGGACAACCTGGAAGAAATGGAAAAATCCTTAGAAAAGTACAACCTTCTAAGACTGATCCAGAAAGACTAGAAAATATGATCAGACCAATCACAAGTAATGAAATTGAAACTGTGATTAAAAATCTTCCAACAAACAAAAGTCCAGGACCAGATGGCTTCACAGGTGAATTCTATCAAACATGTAGAGAAGCACTAACACCC
Organism: Balaenoptera acutorostrata; assembly: GCF_949987535.1. Lineage (NCBI taxonomy): Eukaryota > Metazoa > Chordata > Mammalia > Artiodactyla > Balaenopteridae > Balaenoptera > Balaenoptera acutorostrata. The sequence continues at coordinate 76,514,221 of NC_080085.1, forward strand.
ATCCTGCTCAAACACTTCCAAAAATTGCAGAGAAACACTCCCAAACTCATTCTACTAGGCAACCATCACCCTGATACCAAAACCAGGTAAAGATATCACAAAATAGAAAATTACAGACCAATATCATTGATGAACATAGATGCAAAAATCCTCAACAAAATACCAGCAAACTGAATCCAACAACACATTAAAAGGACCATACACCATGATCAAGTGGGATTTATCCTGGGAATGCAAGGATTATTCAATATACACAAATCAATCATTGTGATACACCATATTAACTAATTGAAGAATAAAAACCATATGATCGTCTCAAGAGAGGCAAAAAAAGCTTCTGACAATATTCAACACACATTTATCATAAAAACTCTCCAGAAAGTGGAAATAGAGGGAACCTACCTCAACATAATAAAGGCCATATATGACAAACTCACAGCCTACATCATTCTCAATAGTGAAAAACTGAAAGCATTTCCTCTAAGATCAGGAACAAGACAAGGGTGTCCGCTCTCACCACTATTGTTCAACATAGCTTTGGAAGTCCTAGCCATGGCAATCAGAGAAGAAACAGAAACAAAAGGAATCCAAATCGGAAAAGAAGTAAAACTGTCACTGTTTGCCCATGACATGGTACTATACATAGAAAATCCTAAAAATGCCACCAGAATACTACTAGACTTAATCCATGATTTTAGTAAAGTTGCAGGATACAAAATTAATACACAGAAATCTCTTGCATTCCTATACACTAACAATGAAAGATCAGAAAGAGAAATTAAGGAAACAATCCCATTTACCATTGCAACAAAAAGAATAAAATACCTGGGAATAAACTTACCTAAGGAGGCAAAAGTCCTGTATTCTGAAAACTATAAGACACTAATGAATGAAATTGTGTTGCTTTTCTATCTTGGCTATTATAAATAGTGCTGCTATGAAATTTAGGGTGCATGTATCTTTTTGAATTTGTGTTTTCATTTTTTTCCAGATATGTATCCAGGAGTGAAATTGCTGGATCATAATGGTATTTCTATTTTTAGTTTTTTGAGGAAAGTCTATACTGTCTTCCATAGTGGCTGAAGCAAGTGACATTCCAATAAAAAATGTACAGGTTTCCTTTTTCTCCACATCCTCTCCAACATTTGTTATTTGTAGACTTTTTTGATGATGGCCATTCTGACAGGTGCAAGTTGATAATTCATTCATTATTGTTTTGATTTGCATTTCTCTAATAATTAGCAATGTTGATCATATTTTCATGTCTCTATTAGCCATCTGTATGTCTTCTTTGGAAAAATGAACCTCTGTTGAGGTGTCTGCCCATTTTTTGATTGGGTTGTTTGTGTTTTCTTTACTTTCTTTTTCTTTTTTTTTGATATTGAGCTGTATGAGCTGCTTATATATTTTGGATATTAAACCCTGTCCATCATATCATTTGCAAATATTTTCTCTTATATGTTCTGATTGGGTGTTTTCCGTTCTGTCTTCCACATCACTTATGCCTTCTTCTGCATCACTTATTCTGCGTTTTGTTTTTTATTTCAGCTATTGAATGCTTCATTTCTGATTGGGCCTTTTTAATATTTTCTAGTTCCTTGTTAAAGTGTTCATTGTTCAGAGGTTACCAATGTTTTGAATTTTTTATATGGTAAATTGTTATTTGGTTTCATTATTGATTTTTTTTCAGAGGTTTTCTCTTTCTCTGTCAATTGAGAGTAGTTCCTCTGCCTTTTCATTTTGATTAACTTTCTTTGTCTCTATGAATATAGGTGGAACAAGTTCTAATTGTGGTCTTGAAGGGGTATTCTTATGTGGGAGTGTCCCTATATAGAGTGCTCATGCCCAATACTTTTGGTAGGAGAGCTTGATTTGATGTGGATACAAGTCACATGGTTCCTCTGGGTGTGACTCTTGTCCCAGAGGGTGTGAGTGCTGAAGCATGTTGTGCTCATGCCCAGACAAAGGTCTGATGCACTGGGTGTTCATGTGCCCCCTGCTCTGCTCAGATGCAGCCTCTGGTGTAAGCCTCCTTTTCCCCCCACAGCTGATCACTGCCCCAATCATCTGCCACTCCTGCCCTGTTTTAGAACAGCTGGGCATGTCAAGTGGGGCCCACATGCACTCTTGGTGTGTATCTGGGGGTGAGCTGTGGTGCAGTGACTGCTGTTCAGAGATTTGGGAGACTTCAGAGGTGCCATTGTATAAGCACCAACAATGGCCACCACTGCCCCACCCAGGCTCTGCCTTAGGACCAGGTTGCCTCTGCGACCCACAGTCAAGTCTTTTCTATGGTCATGGCTGCCCCAGACTCAGTGCCACACAGTGATGTAGAGTGAGTGGATCCAGAGCATTTGCTCTGCATGGGCTGGGATGCACAGTGAGGCAGCTGTGAGAAGTCCAACAGCCACTAAGGCAGACCTCTCTATACCCTGCCTTGGGTGCTAGTCAGTGCATGCAATCCTCCCGTGTAGCGTCCAGGTTTCCCCCAGCTCTTCTATTTGCCTCAGTTGTCCTCTAACGAGCCAATGGGGCTTGTTTTCTCCACGTAGGACTCCAGGACTGAGGCACCCAATCTATGGCTTGAATTACTCATTCCCCGGGGGGGGGGTGTCCACCTGTGTATTCTCCCTTTTCTTTTGGTCCCCTCCCATGGACATAGTTCCCAACCCAATTGCTTTTCTTATCTTCCTACCTGATTATGTGTGTATATTTCTTTCAGCCTTGGTTGTACAGGAGTCCTTCTGCCAGTTTCCAGTAAGTTTTCTGGGTGAATTCCTCCACATGTAGATGTATTTTAGATGTGTTCATTGGGGGATGAGCTCCACAACCTCTTACTTCACCATCTTGATCACCATTTAAATTTTGAACACATGGAATTGTACATAATCTGCTTTCAGATTGTTTAGAATTTGATGATTTCTCTAAATGTGAAAATACTTCAGCTTCACATCAGGTTGCAAATACCCTGTAAGACTATTATTGTATTTTATTAAGTATGAGTTATTTGGATGGCAATATTTTTCAGAAAAGAAGATGATGCAATAAATATTTTGAATCTCTGAGAACTTAGAGAAACATAAATCTTCACTGTAGCAATGTGAATTTTAGGAAGATGGAAAAAGTCACTCAATAGATAGTTAAGGTAAAGTACAACAGAAGGTCAACGTCCTGAATGTTGTGACATTGCTAGTGAGATCAAAGGGAAAGTTGCTTTTCTTCTTACCAGTGTCACTCATGGTAAATACATGGCTCTGGAAGAATTTTGAGTTAGTTTGGGAAAAGAAAAATCTTTTATCAGAAAATAAATCTTATCTATATGAGCCAATGAAATGTGCTGCCTTTAGATTAGGAAGCTTTGGATTCAATCCACAAATGGGTCTTTCCTTGTCTTTCCACTAATCCCAATGAATTCTGCAACAATTGTCAGGGTATTGCTAAACGTATATAACAGAGAGAAGGAAGAAACATTGTTTGATACTAAACTGTACAATCCTTATTTTTTAAGTAGTACAAGCATTTGACAGTATTTATAATCCTGGTTTTTGTTTCTTATTTTTATTTTATACTGATAATAACAAATTTTACTTATAAATGGAAAAGTTTTGCCAAAATAGCAGTTGATATATGACAGATAGCATGAATGACTACTGTTAACATTTATTTGGTTCTTAGATAATTTTTCTTGTTTAGTAAACAAAACAATTTTCTCTGTAGAGGAAACTGTGAAACTACTTTTTTCAAAAATAGACACAGCAAAAAATATAAATCTATTTTGTAAAAATACACATAATGATATTTTTTATTTATTAAGCAGTTATTATGATTCAGTCATGATGCTAAATGCTTTACATTCATTGTGTTTTAAATTCTCAAACCAACTTTAGGAGTTTTTCACATTTACTCCAAGAAGATAAAGGACATAAAAATTATGTCAAAATTTTGTCTGCACATTTTATCACCTGTATTTATTTTTTTTTAAATTAATTTTTATTGGAGTATAGTTGCTTCACAATGTTGTGTTAGTTTCTACTGCACAGCAAAATGAATCAGCCATACATATATATCTATCCCCTCCCTTTTGGACTTCCTTCCCATTTAGGTCACCACAGTGCATTAAGTAGAGTTCTCTGTGTTATACTCTATGTTCTCACTAGTTATTTATTTAATACATAGTATCAGTAGTGTATATGTGTCAATCCCAATCTCCCAATTTCTCCCCCTTGGTATCCATACATTCGTTCTCTCTGTCTTGTCTTTATTTCTGCTTTGCAAATAGGATAATCTATACCATTTTTCTAGATTCCACATATATGTTTTAATAAACAATATTTGTTTTTCGCTTTCTGACTTACTTCACTCTGTATGACACTCTCTAGGTCCAACCATGTCTCTACAAATGACCCAACTTTTTTCCTTTTTATGGCTGAGTAATATTCCATTGTATATGTGTACCACATCTTCTTTATCCATTCCTCTGTTGATGGACATTTAGGTTGCTTCTGAGTCCTGGCTATTGTAAATAGTGCTGCTATGAACGTTGGGTGCATGTATCTTTCTGAATTATGGTTTTCTCTGGGTATATGCCCAGTAGTGGGATTGCTGGGCCATATGGTAGTTCTATTTTTAGTTTTTTAAGGAACCTCCATACTGTTTTCCATCTTGGCTGTATCAATTTACACTCCCACCAACAGTGTATGAAGGTTCCCTTTCCTCCACACCCTCTCCAGCATTGTTTGTAGATTTATTGATGATGACCATTCTGACCAGTGTGAGGTGATACCTCATTGTAGTTTTGATTTGCATTTATCTACCTCGTATATTTAATATCTTCCATATCCTTAGACATTAGAACACTTATTGCAAGTTCAAGGATCAGGGTTATCATATAGTACATAAAATAAATCCCACTGTAAAACTTCATATATGATCAGTGTTTAAGAGCACAAACTTTGATTTCAGACAGTTTTAGGTATAAATAGTAATTCTGCTCTTAATAAGTCATTTGACCTACCTGATCCTTACTTTGCTCATCTGTAAAATGTGAATAATAATACCTACCTCAAATATTTTTTTGGGAGGATTAAATGAGACAAAGTATGTAAAGTGCTTATAACGGTTCTTGGTAAATTGTGAGTGTTCTATTTTGGTAATGAGTTATTATTATTATTAATATAACAACATAATCATTCAATTTCCATATAGATAAAAATAGTTAAAGTAAATACCAAGGATAGTCTAAAGGCTGGAAATTAATAGCTTGTGGACAAGATTTTGCCTATGCATGTGTTTGTTTAGTTAACCTAGTATATTTCAAAAAATAGAGACAAAAATTATAAAAAAACAAGAGATGTTACATTAAAATACTGATTTCTGGATTCTCATGAAAAATAGAAAGACCTGGCAATATGGGTCCATATTTTTTCATGGCAAGAATTAGAGTTATGTAGTGGCTTTTTTATATTCTCTAACAGTCCATTTTTGTATAAGGTACAAGGTAAGTATTGAAGTTCATTGTTTTGTATATGGGTACCCAATTTTCCAGAAAGAAGTGTTGAAAATTTTTTCTTTTCCATCAAATGCAATTGGAACCTTTGTCAAAAATCAATTGCTCACATATGTGAGAATCTATTTTTAGACTGTCTATTCTGTTCTTTTGATCTATATCTCTATAGTTCTGCCAAAAGCACTGTCTTGTTTATTATAGTTGTATAGTTAGCCTTAAAAATAAGTAGTATAAATTATCTTTTTTCTTCTTTTACAAAATTATTTTGGCTATTTCTATTTGCCCTTCTATATAAATTTTAGAATCAAGTTGTCTATTTCTATAAAAATGCCAAATGGAATTTTGATTGAGATTGTGTTGAACATCTAATTCAATTTAGGGATAGGGACATTTAAAAAATATTGCATCTTCCAATCCATGAATCTGGAATATATCTCCATTTCTTTTTGTCTGCTTTATTACTTGCAACAATGTTTTTTAGTTTCTAGTATACAGGTCTTTATACACATTTTGGTAAAATTATTCCTAAGTATTTTGTACTTTTGGAGCTTCTATAACTGTTAGTTTATTTAATCTTTCAGCTGTTTGTTCATAGTATTTATAAATGTAATTTATTTTTGTATATGGACTTTGCATCCTCTTTCCTTGCTAAATTCACATACTAATTCTGATAGTCTCTTTGGAAATCCTTTAGGATTTTCTAAGTAGACAATCATGCCATTCCACAAGTCATTGATGCTTTGTTCATTTTTTATTTTTGCTGTTTTTTTTTCTTCTATGTTTTATTTTGGATAGTTTCTCTGGTTATGTCTTTAAGTTCATTAATATATATTTTTTCTAAGATATATAATCTTTTATTGTATTGGGTATATTTTCATTTCAGTTATTAAATTTCACTTCCAGAAGTTCCATTTGAGTCTTTTTTATATCTACCATTTTGCTCTTCTGTGTTAAAACTTTTCTCTATAGTTTTGAAAATATGAAAAATATTTATAGTAGTTCTTTTAATATCCTTGTCTTCTAATTCCATTATCTATGTCACTTCTCAGTGTGTTTCCATTGATTGAATTTTCTCCTGGTAATGGATCATATTTTCCTGCTTCTTTGCATACCTGATAATTTTGTTTGCAATCCGATCATCTTACATTTTACAATGTTTGTGCTGAATTTTAGTATATTTCTTTAAATATTGTTTAGTTTGCTCTGGGATTCAGTTAAGTTACTTGTAATTTGTTTGAGTCTTTTGAGGTTTGATTTTAAGTTTAGTTATGGCAGGTTCAGAGCAGCCTTTATTCTAGTTCTAAGTTAGCCCACTAACAAGGTTAATACACTTTTTGAAGACTTTACCTGAAGTGCTGTATATTAAGAGCTTTTTATCCATTCTCTCTGGAAGGAATAAAAACTATTACAAGCTCTGTGTTAGCTCCAGGAATTTTTCAACCTACTCTTTTGCCATGGTTATTTCCTGATCTTCAGGTACTTTCCTCTACCCAGTTGTGAATCAGCCACAGACAGACTTTAAGAAACCCCTCTACAAATTCCTGGAGAATTCTTTAGGTGTCACCTCCTCTTCTTGGGTATTTTGCAATGAATTTAAACCTCCTGGATTCACTGAACACTGAACTTTGCCTCTTCAATGGAGTTATACCATTGGTCTTTATTTGAGTTCCCCTCCCTGCACTGCACATTAAGAGTTCTCTCTACACAGCAACCTGAGGCAATAATAAAGTTCACCTCATTTTTTTCTCTTCTCTCAGGAATCGTTCTTTTATGATGTCTGTTTTTCAATGTTTGAAAACCATTATTTAATATATGCTGTCCTGGGGCTTCCCTGGTGGTGCAGTGGTTGAGAATCTGCCTGCCAGTGCAGGGGACACGGGTTCGAGCCCTGGTCTGGGAAGATCCCACATGCCGCAGAGCAACTGGGCCCGTGAGCCACAACTACTGAGCCTGCGTGTCTGGAGCCTGTGCCCCGCAATGGGAGGGGCCACAATAGTGAAAGGCCCATGCACCGCGATGAAGAGCAGCCCCCGCACCACGATGAAGAGTGGCCCCCACTTGCCGCAACTAGAGAAAGCCCTCACACGAAAACTAAGAGACCCAACACAGTCATAAATAAATAAATTAAATAAATAAATAAAGTATTAAAAAAATATATATGCTGTCCTGTTTTCTACTTGTTTAAGGTGAAAGAATAAACCTGGTCCCTGCTACTTTATCATGGCTGGAGTTTAACTCTATACTGACCTACTGAATAAATAATCCTGTTTTGAATAAAAACAAGGAATTGACTGTAAGAAATGGAAGACATAGCCCAGCCTTAATCTATCATTAACTATACCTCTCAGAAGCTTAGCTAGTAAGTTCATAAACAAAGGAAAGTATCTTACAAAGTATAAGAAAATTGATGGTCAATTTAATATCTGTAATGGTGTCCTTTCCATGTTGATATTTTTAGAAACTTTATAAAGATGCATTATTTTATTCACAAGAGGAAAATATGGACCAGAAATTTTGTTAATAAAATCCTTCATGAATTTCATATTACACCTGGTTCTTTACAGCTGTTAAAACACCTAGATTATCCTCAAGAAAATATGTTTAAAATCAAATGTACAGGATATAGGCATTTATTTGAGTTTTTCAGACAATGATTGTGTTCATATAAAAATTAAGGCAAATTATTTATGTTGTTTAAATTATCAGGATAATTGTCCAAGTTCTATTTAATGCAGGAAGATGAATAATTACTCGAAGACTATAGGGAAGTGAAAAATCACATTCTGAGGAAAAAACAGTAAAGTCTGAGGAGTATTCTATGCTAAGCTCTTGACTGTGAATTTCATATATTATTCCCTTAGATTAGAACTGATAAAATGTAATATTATTTATTCTAAGAAATGTGTCTTGCAAGTTTACTTATATTATTCTTGAACTTTTATAGTGTCATAATGTCTTCTACCTTTCTCCTAAGAATCAAAAAGGAAAATATCAATGATAGACTGATAACATTTACCAATATGAATGTCTATAACTTATTAAATAACCTAAACCATGTCACCCTGGGGACAATGAATTTTTTTTTTGATTTCCATTAAATAAATGATTCAAGGATAAAAAATGGTCAGAATTTATATTCCTCTATGCTAATTTTTGGTAGTCTGAAATAGAGTTTTTTTCTCGGAATTTGCAAATCATCAACATTAATAAACTTCTTTATATTTCATATAACTATTTAATATAACATTTAATCCACTGACATTGAAAATTATTTAGAACCTATAACATCAGTATTAATTATGAGGTCATGCATGTCAGAAGTATATTATTACTGGAAATGAGTCATCACTTAGGTGCTGCTATAGACTAATAATTTTCTGTCCCAGTCTGTGCCAATTATGAAGGTTATGTGTGTGACATACATTATTTGTAGATAAAAATATTGATTTTCTATACCTGTTAAAAGGCATTCTCTAAATATGTCCAAAATAGCATGTAATCAAAAGGTATTGTTTAAAGATGTTAATTAACACATGGAATCATCTTATTTTTTTTTAAAGTTGGCATCTTAAGAGTTTGCAGTGAACCAACTTTTCCTTCCTACCTTTTGTTGGTAAAGGCATACCTGAATTTAAATTGATAGTCTACATTAAGAGATACCACTAAGACCTCTTTATTAGCTCAGCTAGGAGCTTTCTTGAAGTTTTCTTTGTAAGTGAAATTTACCATATTGTTCACATTCTCTAGTGTAAGGCAAAACTATTTGGAATGTGGGTTATGCTGAAATGAATATAGAATAACTGCAATCTAACTTAACATCATGTTTTTCTTTCTCTTTGTGCTAAACCAGTGAACCAAAGGGCCAATGGTTTTCAATTTTTTTTATCAAAAATATCACTGGGGGGGCTATTAAAACACATATTCTTGGATCCCACAACCAGAGTATCTGATTCAGTAGCATGGAGTAGGGCCCGAGAATTTGGGAAAGTAACAAGTTTCCGTGTAATGCTGATGCTGCTGGTCCTAATAGCACAATTTGATAGCCACTTTTTTGGACTATACTGCAATGAAGTAAAGTAAACCTAACCTTACATTATAAACAAAAATCAACTCAAAACTCCAAATTTAAAATTGAAAGCTACAAATGCTTAAGGGAAAATATTCTTGACCTTTAAATTGACAAGAGATTACTGAATATGAAAACAAAGCACAGGTAACAGGAAGAAAATAGATACATTTAACTTCATCAATATTAAAAATTAGAAAGAAAAAACTTTCTTTTCACAGAAAGAATATTTGAAGTAATAATGGCTGAAACATTGCAAATTTGATGAAAGAAATAAATCCACACATCCAAGAAACTCAACTAATTCCAAACAGGATAAACTCAGAAAGATCTACACCAAGATATTTTATAGTTATATCGTCAAAATACAAAAAGAGAATCTTTAAAGCAGCAAAAGAAAAGTGACTTATCACATACAATAAACCGCAATAATATAGACAGCTGATTTCTCATCTGAAACCAAAGAGTCCAGCAGACATTGGGATGACATATTTAAAGTGCTATAAGAAAAAAAAAAAAAAAGCAACCATCCAAGGATTCTATATCTGAAAAAAAAAATATTCTTCAAGACTGAAGGAGAAATAAAGACATTTCCAGATAAATAAACAAAAGCTAAGGGAGTTTGGTACTAGTAGATCTGCCATACAAGAAATGTGAAGAGGAATCCTTCAGGCTGTAAAGAAAGGACACTAAAGTAACTTGAAGCCATATGATAAAATAAAAAAATGCAAGTAAATACACAGGTAAATATAAAGCCAGGATTATTGTACTTTTCGTTTTTAATTCCTCTTCTTTCCCTTATGATTTAAATGACAAATGGGTAAACAATAATTATAAATCTATGTAAATGAGCACAAAATGTATAAAAACATAATCTTGACAATACAAGAGGTGGTGTGGATATTTAGGAGCAGAGACTTTGTGTATTATTGAAACCAAATTGGTATTATTCAAATTAGGTTGTTATAAGTTTAATATGTTCATTTTAATCCTCAAAACAATCTTTAATAAGTAACTAAAAATATACAGAAAAGAAAAGAAAGGAATCAAAGTAGTACACTACAAAAAATCAACTAAATACTAAAAAAAACCCAAAATACAAAAAAACAAAAAACTAATGGAGGAACTGAGGAACAAAAATCATATAAGAAATACAGAAAAGAGGATGGTCAAGAAGGCCAAGGAGTAGGAGGATGTGGAGTTCATTTCTCCCTACAAATGCATCAAGAATACATCTACAAATGAAACAATTCTCACAGAGCACTGGCTGAACACTAGCAGAGGACCTCAGACACCTAAAAGGACAAGAAAGTTTCCTGCATAAAATGGTAGGATGAAAGAAAGAAGAAGGGAAAATAGGAGAGTAAGCGGGATAGGACTTGTACCCCTTGGGGGGGGGGGAGCTGAAGGAGAGGAGAGGTTCCCGCATCCAGGAAAACCCTCTCACCAGTGGGGAGTTCTGTTGGAACAGAAGGGGAGCTTCAGGGGTATTGGAGGAGAGCACACCAACCAGTGTGTGACAAGCAGGACAGAGGGAGACCTTCACAGATGGTCTGTGCCACAGCCCTGCATGCCACAGCCTGAGACAGGTGTCCACCAGTGCTGACAGGGGCTGGGTGCTGGAACGTGGGGTTTGGAGAGCAAGCCTAGGGAGAGGATTACTGTTGGCTGTGAGTAGACGGCCTGAGGGGATAGGAGTGAGGAAATCTGAAACCAGGAATGCTTGTGGAGGAAACCATAGAAGTGTAGCACCAATGTTGAGTGATGCACAAAGGGCAAGGTCTCCATTATAGCCTGTCTCCCCACGTTCCAGCTGCTGCCTCTCTGGGCACCAGGAAGGGCCCCTGCTGGGGCTGGATCTCTTGTGCCCATAGGCGCCAGCTCCCCCAACTGCTCCATTGCTGCCATGGATGTCTCTCTCATGCCCAAAGCCACTGGCTCCCCCACATGCCCCATTGCTGCTGGGGCTCCCACGACGCTGGCTGCCACAATCTCCATGCCCCCTCTTCACCAGGGCTGACTCGTGTGCTCTGAGGCAACTTCAGAAGCAGAACCCTGTGAGGGGCCCACACTCAGAGGTGGAGCTGAAACCACAGCTGAGCTCCAGGAGCCTTACAACTGGCCAGCCCACCCACCAGAGGGCAGCCACCAGTTCCTCCCATCAGGAAGCCTGCACAAACCCATGAACTAAACTCACCCACCAGGAGCCAGACACCAGAAGCAAGAGGAACTATGATCCTTCAGCCTGTGGAAAGGAGACCACAAACACAGAAAGTTAGACAAAATGAGATGACAGAGAAATATGTTGCAAACAAAGGAACAAGATAAGAACCCACAAGAACAACTAAATGAAGAGGAGATAGGCAATCTACCTGAAAAAGAATTCAGAGTAATGATAGTAAAGATGATCCAAAATCTTGGAAAAAGAATGGAGGTACAGATTGAGAAGATAGAAGAAATGTGTAATGAGGAGGTAGAAGATTTGAAGTACAAACAAACAGAGATGAACCGTACAATTAATGAAAAAAAAAAATACACTAGAAAGAATCAATAGCCGAATAACTGAGGCAGAAGAACGGATAAGTGACTGGAAGACAGAGTGGTGGAAATCACTGCCACAGAACAGAATAAAGAAAAAAGAATGAAAAGAAATAAGGACAGTCTCATAGACGTCTGGAACAATATTAAACAACACCCCAACATTCACATTATAGGGGTCCCAGAAAGAGAAGAGAAAGAGAAAGGGCCTGAAAACATATTTGAAGATATTGTAGCTGAAAACCTCCCTAACATGAGAAAGGAAACACTCACTCAAGTCCAGGAAGCACAGAGAATCCCATACAAGATGAACACACCGAGACATATATTAACCAAACTGACAAAAATTAAAGACAAAAAACAAAATTAAAAGCCACATGTGAAAAGCAACAAATAACATACAAGCAAATGCCTATAAGTTTATCAGCTGATTTGTCAGCAGAAACTCTGTAGGCCAGAAGGGAGTGGCACTATACATTTCAAGTGATGAAAGGGGAAAACCTACAACAAAGAATACTCTACCCAGAAAGACTCTCATTCAGATTCAACAGAGGAATCAAAAGCTTTACAGACAAGCAAAAGCTAGGAGAATTCAGCACCACCAAACCAGCTTTGCAACAAATGCCAAAGGAACTTCTCTGTATGGAAAAGAGACCAGCAAATTACAACAACCTTTTACATACATAGACTGCTATATCAAAACATCATGGGAACAGCAAACCCCAACTATAATAGATAAACACACAAAAAAGTAAAAGAAACACAAACACAACACTACAGATGGTCATCAAACCACAAGAGAAAAGAACAAAACAGGAAGGGAAGAAAAAAGACCTACAAAAACAAACCCAAAACAATTTTAAAAAAGGCAATAAGAACATACATATCAATAATTACCTTAAATGTACATGGATTAAATGCTTCAACCAATAGACATAGACTGGCTAAATGGATAAAAAAAAAAAACAAACAAACAAGACCCATATACATGCTGTCTACAAGAGATACCTTATACCTAGGGAAACATACAGACTGAAAGTGAGGGGATGGAAAAAGACATTCCATGCAAATGGAAATCAAAAGAAAGCTGCAGTAGCAATACTCATATCAGATAAAATAGACTTTAAGTTAAAGACTATTACAAGACACAAGGAAGGACACTACATAATGATCAAAGGATCAATCCAAGAAGAAGATATAACAATTATAACACCCAACAGAGGAGCATCTCAATACATAAGGCAAATGTTAACATCCATAAAAGTGGAAATTGACAGTAACACATTAATAGTTGGGGCCTTTAATACTCCACTTACACCAATGGACACATCATCCAGATAGAAAATTCATAAGGAAACACAAGCCTTAAATGACACATTAGACCAGATAGACTTAATTGATATCTATAGGACATTCCATCTGAAAGTAGCAGAATACACTTTCTTCTCAAGTGCACACGGAATGTTCTCCAAGATAGATCACATGTTGGACCAAAAATCAAGCCTTGGTAAATTTAAGAAAATTGAAATCATATCAAGCTTCTTTTCCAAACACAATGCTGAGATTAGAAATCAATTACAGAAAAAAAAAGAAAACTGTAAAAAACGCAAACACATGGAGGCTAAACAATGTTACTAGACAACCAAGAGATCACTGAAGAAATCAAAGAGGAAATCAAAAAATACCTAGAGACAAATGACAACAAAAGCAGGATAATCCAAAACCTATGGGACGCAGCAAAAGCAGTTCTAAGAGGAAAGTTTATAGCAATACAATCTTACCTCATGAAAGATAAATCTCAAATAAACAACCTAACCTTGCACCTAAGGCAACTAAAGAGAGAAGAATATACAAAAAAACAAAATTAGTAGAAGGAAAGAAATCATAAAGTCAGAGCAGAAATAAAATAGGGATGAAGAAAAGACTAGAAAAGATAAACAAAATTGATAAACTTTTTAGCCAGACTCATCAAGAAAAAGGGGAGAGGACTCAAATCAATAAAATTAGAAATGAAAAAGTAGAGGTTAATACTGACACCAGAGAAATACAAAGGATCATAAGATACTACTACAAGCAACTATACATCAATAAAATGGAAAACCGGCAAGAAATGGGCAAATTCTTAGAAAAGTACAACCTTCCAGGACTGAACCAGGAAGAAATAAAAAATATTAACAGACCAATCACAAGTAACGACATTGAAACTGTGATTAAGGAGCTTCCAACAAACAAATTCCATGACAAGATGGCTTCACAGATGAATTCTATCAAACCTTTAGAGAAGAGTTAACACCTATCCTTCTGAAAATATTACCAAATATTGCAGAGGAAGGAACACTCCCAAACTCATTCTATGAGGCTGCCATCACCCTGATACCAAAACCAGGTAAAGATATCACAAAATAGAAAATTACAGGCCAATATCACTGCTGAATATAGATGTAAACATCCTCAACAAAATATTAGCAAGCAGAATCCAACAACACATTTAAAGGATCATACATCATGATCAAGTGGGATTTATCTCAGGGATGCAAGCATTCTTCAGCATACATAGATCAATCAGTGTGATATACCACATTACAACCTGAAGAATAAAAACCCTATGATCATCTCAATAGAGGCAGAAAAAGCTATTGACAAAATTCAACTCCCATTTATGATAAAAAAGACTCTAGAAATTGGGCATAGAGAGAAACTACCTCAACATAATAAAGGCCATATACGACAAACCCACCGAAGACATCATTCCCAATGGTGAAAAACTGAAAATAATACCGCTAAGATCAGGAACAAGACAAGGATATCCACTCTCTCCACTTTTATTCAACATAGTCTTGGAAGTCCTAGCCTATGCAATTAGAGAAGAAAAAGAAATAAAAGGAATCCAAACTGGGAAAAAGATGTAAAAATGTCACTGTTTGCAGTTGACATGATACTACACATAGAAAATTCTAAAGATGCCACCAGAAAAATACTGGAGCTCATCGATAAATTTGGTTAAGTAGCAGGATACAAAATTAATACACAGAAGTCTCCTGCATTCTTATACACTAACAACAAAAGATCAGAAAAAGAAATTAAGGAAACCATCCCATTTACCATCACATCAAAAAAATAAAATACCTAGGAATAAACCTACCTAAGGAGACAAAAACCTGTACTCAGAAAACTATAAGATACTGACCAAAGAAATCAAAGATGACACAAACAGATGGAGAGATACACCATGTTCTTGGACTGGAAGAATCAATATTGTCATAATTTCTGTACTACCCAGAGTAATCTACAGATTCAATGCAATCCCTATCAAATTAACAATAGCATTTTTTATAGTATTAGACCAAAATTTGTATGGATACACCAAAGACCCTGAATAGCCAAAGCAATCTTAAGAAAGAAAAATGGAGCTGGACGTTTCAGGCTCCCTGACTTCTGACTATAATACAAAGCTATAGTCATCAAAACAGTATGGTACTGGCACAAAAACATAGAAATATGTTTAATGGAATAGGGTAGAAAATATGGAGAAAAACCCATGCACCTAAGATCACCTAATCTATGGTAAAGGAGGCAAGAATATACAATGGAGAAAAGACAGTCTCTTCAGTAAATGGTGCTGGGAAAACTGGACAGTTACATGTAAAAGAATGAAATTAGAATACTCCCTAATAACATACACAAAAGAAACCTCAAAACAGATTAAAGACCTAAATGTAAGGCATGATCCTATGAAACACCTAGAGGAAAACATAGGTAGAACCCTCTCTCACATAATTCGTAGCAAGATATTTTTAGATCCATCTCCTAGAGTAATGAAAATAAAAACAAAAATAAACAAAAGGAGCCTAATTAAACTTAAAAGCTTTTGCACAAGAAAGGAAACCATAAACAAAATGAAGAGACAACCCTCAGAATGGGAGAAAATATTTGCAAACATAGTGACTAATAAGACATTAATCTCCAAAATATACAAACAGCTCAGGCAGCTCAATATCAAAAAAACCAAACAACCCAATCAAAAAATGGGGGGAAGATCTAAATAGACATTTCTCCAGAGAAGACATACAGATGGCCAAGAGGCACATGAAAAGATGCTCAACATCACTAATTTAGAGAAATGCAAATCAAAACTGCAGTGAGGTATCACCTCACACCAGTCAGAATGACCATCATCAAAAAATCTGCAAACAATAAATTCTGGAGAGGGTGTGGTGTAAAGGGAACCCTCCTACACTGTTTGTGGGAATGTTAATTGGTATAGCCACTATGGAGAACATCATGAATGTCCCTTAAAAAACTGAAAATAGAGCTTCCGTATGATCCAGCAATCCCACTCCTGGGTATGTATCTGGAGAAAACTATAATTTGAAAAGATACATGCACCCCAATGTTCATTGCAGATACATGCACCCCAATGTTCATTGCAGAACTATCTATAATAGCCAGCACATGGAAGCAACCTAAATGTCCTTCAACAGAAGAATGGATAAAGATGTGGTACATATATACAATGGAATATTACTCAGCCATAAAAAAGAATGAATGCCACTTGCAGCAACATGGATGGACCTAGAGATTGTCATACTCAGTGAAGTAAGTCAGACTGAGAAAGATAAATATCATATGATATCAATTATATGTGGAATCTAAAAATGGTACCAATGAACTTATCTACAAAACAGAAATAGAGTTAGAGATGTAGAAAAAAACCTTATGGTTACCAGGCGGCAAGTGGGGAGGAGGAATAAACTGGAATATTGGGATTGACATATACACACTACTATATATATAATAGATAAATAATAAGGACATACTGTATAGCATAGGAACTCTTTCTACCCAACAATCTGTAACAGCCTATATGCAAAAATAATCTAAAAAGGAGTGGATATATGTATATGTATAACAGATTCACTTTGCTGTACACCTGAAACTAACACAATATTGTAAATCAGCTATACTTCAATAAAATTTTTTTAAAATTAAAATGTAAAATATAATATACCAAAACCTACAGATTCATCCAAGCAATGGTCTGAGGGAAATTTGTAGCTTTAAATACCTACATTTTTTGAAAGGAGCAAGATCTCAAAATAATAACCTACCTATACACCTTAGAGAAGTAGAAAAAGAAGAGCAAACTAAATGCAAAGCTAGTGGAAGGTGGGAAATAATAAGGATTAGAGAGTAGATAAACAAAAGAGAAACCATAAAATAATAAAGAAAATAACAAAATTAAAAGTTAGTTAGGTTTTATAAAATAATCAACAAAATTTACAAGACTAAGAAAAAAAATCAAAGTACTAAAGTCAGAAGCAAAAGAGGAAACACAACTACCAACTTATAGAAATAAAAAAGATCATAAGACAATACTATGAAAACTGTATATTAACCAATTGGATACCCTAGACAAAACAGAAAAATTCTTCCAAATATATAAAGTTCTTATATAAACTTATTTAAGAAGAAATTTAAAAAACTGTATATTAACCAATTGGATACCCTAGATGAAACAAAAATTCTTCCAGATATACAAAGTTCTTATCTAAACTTATTTAAGAAGAAGAAATAAGAAATTTCTTATTTAAAGAAATTTAAGTTATCTAAACTTATTTAAGAAATTTGATTTATAACAGGTAAGGATGGTTGCACAACACTGTGACTACACTAAAAACCACTAAGTGGTACACTAGAAAATGGTTGAAATGGAAAATTGAATATTACATTTATTTAATCACAAAAAATTGGAGAGGCCACAGGATATCTGGGAAGTCTAAAGAATCTGGCTTAGTCATTATGCAGCAAAGTTTAATGCCCTAAATCATTTGGAACTATCCCCTTGCAGATACCATTTGCCACCATTATTGGTTCTAGACACTGAACATCCCTGATGCTAGATGTTAATGTTCAAATGGAGCAGCTGTCCCTGGAAATTATATAGCTACTGCCACTGCTTCCAATTTGGGTGACTTGATACTATCCAATCCTTGTTTCTTAGCACAATTACCTTAATTCCAAGGCATCTATTTTTTCACATTTTTAACATGTAGGGAATCACAATGCATTTTATAATCAACTGTGTGGCACTGTTTAATCGGCAGCAATTTTTTTCTTTCTTAATGGTACAAAAAACTGGTGTGCCTTTTTAAGCCATAGTGTTTCATATTTGATGAAATAACTAGTTTCTGGTAGACACAGAGGGCATATGTCTGATTGCTATAACCTGGGTCATGCGACTACAACACTGCTGCAAGGGAGACTAAAGATGTGAGTAAAAGACATTTTCATCTTTTATGCTGGAAGGTGAGCCTTACCTCAAGATGGAAAATTCCCCAACTATGGGAAATAAGTTCACATTAATAACGTGTATCCTCTTTAGGAACAGATTCAAAGTATTCAAAAATATTGGATAGGCCAAAGAAACAATATATGAGGGTCAAATTCAGCCTGTGTGACATCAACATATGACTTCCGGTTTATAGCTTCCATACAAATCTCTAAGAGTTTTCTTGAGGAAAGGGCCAAGGACACACTACTTTAAATCTTCTAGATGAAATTTTTCAGTAGTTCCAAGTCTACGTCTCTTTGCTAACATTTGTAAATCAGCATCTTTTATTTTCAGGAATATCATGAGAGGTAACAGTCATATGTGTTGCTAGAGTCCAGAAATAAATGTATTTATTTTTGTACCTACTTATGTAACTTAATAAGGAAATGAGCTTGTATTTATGTGATGTGTATTTAGTGAATTCATCCTAATTACCACCATAGAAGCATGTTGGGCTATGCACAAGGAGTCTGGAATCAGATGGATTCGGACTCAATTCACATTCCATTGCCTACCAGCTGTGTCATATTGGAAGAGTTACTTCCTTAGCTCAGGCAGCTATAACAAAATACTATAAACTGATGGTAAACAATAGCAATTTATTTCTCACGGTTTTGGAGGCTAGAAGTCTGAGACAAGGGTGCCAGCACAGTCAGATTCTGGTTAGGGCTCAACTGTGGGTTGCAAAATGTTGACTTCTCTCTGTATCCTCACATGGCAGAGAGCAGAAAGCGGAAGCATGCTCTCTCATGACTTTT
The DNA here is from genome assembly GCF_949987535.1 of Balaenoptera acutorostrata. Classification (NCBI taxonomy): domain Eukaryota; kingdom Metazoa; phylum Chordata; class Mammalia; order Artiodactyla; family Balaenopteridae; genus Balaenoptera; species Balaenoptera acutorostrata. The sequence continues at coordinate 76,533,420 of NC_080085.1, forward strand.
ATAAAGGCATGAATTCTATTCATGAGACCTGTGTTCTCATGATCTTATCTAATTCTAATTATGTTCCAAAGGCCTCAACTCCTAATACCATCACACTGAGGGGTAGAGTTTCAACATATCAATTTTTGAGGAGACAAAAACATTAAGTCCATAATAGTTAGCTAACTTCTTAGAACCTCAATTTCATTGTTTTCAGTAGAGAAAATAATAGAACCTATTCTACAGGGTTGTTCTGAAGATTAAATGAGATAGTATTTGTCAAGGGCATGGTATAAAATATCAGCTGCTCTGATTAGAGATCATATTTTTAGTTATATATTCAGTAATATTATATAGAAATGGTATCAAGTTCACTGGTCTGTGGTTTTCAAAATAGGAATATAATTTAATGTTATTATTAACGAATGTATTATATTATGATCCAGAAATCCTGTATTATTATCTCAACTGTCATGAAGAGTGTGTTCTACACATTTACATGACTGAATTTGGTACTAAATTCCAAGCATACCTTAGGTATATTGATAATGAATGAATACCTGTGTTATGAGTTGTGAGAGGTTCTGATATGCCTATATGCCTCCAAATATATCTCACATCAGACTGCTGTAGAAGCTAAAATCTTTACATTAGATCACTCTTTTGGATAGCATATCTCTGGAAGTCCTAGTATTAGTACTCAGTTTTCATCATGTAAATAAATTTAGAGAACAGGGCTCAGAAGAGTATAAAAGACAAACATATTCTAGAAAATTGGAAGTAAATGTCATTGTCACCAAGGTGAAACCAGACATCCAGTTCCTCAGAATGAGGACACTGGGTATCTAAGAATCAGAAGGGCTTCCTAGTCTCTGTGGAAAAGGGTAAGTTAGGAAATATTAAAGGAAAGTTAGTGTAGTTTAATGAGCAGAGACACCAAATAGAGTAACAAAAATTACTAAAGGGAAGTGGGTGGACAAAAACAAATTTTATCTGTTTCCTAGTTTTGCTTCAAGCTGGCCATGTCTGTCCCTACTCCTCCACCACAGTGTTCTTTTAGGTACAAAGCTGATTGCACTTAAATTTTCCCAAGATCAAACAAAAAATACTACTATTTAGCTGTGATAATTATTCTACTATGGTCTCAGAAGTTGGAATAAAATAGTTGGAATAGTCCAGGTAAGCAAGTGTCCTCTACAGGAGAGAACGTGGAAAAGTCTTGAGGCAGGATTTCTCAAGGCCAAGGAGAGAATCTCAAAGAATTTACATGTAGTGTCTTACCTCTGAAGTGCTGAAAAGAGTTGTGTAAATGCAAAATACCTTGGATCCTGGTTATCATGGTGTACTTGGAGTCTTAGTTATGAGGTGAATAAATTTTGGCTGGTTTTGCCTTATACTGAATTCCCTACTAGAGTAGATGATCAGGTAGTCAGGCTCCTGTGTATTGTTATTATGCCTCTCTACATAAGTAATTATACAAATAGTATATGAATGACAAAAAGCATGACTTAATTATACTTTTAATGTCTCATCTTCACTTGTCACTTGAAGACCACATCATTTTATTGCTTTCCTTTCTAATTTTCCCCTTGGGTTAAAGACAAAGTTCAATAATAAGCAAGTAATTAAATTGCTTTCAGTTCAGAATGTCAATGTGGTTTTGATTCAGAATAACAATGGGTTTTCTAAAAAGAAATTAAGCACAAAAATTCTCATAAGGACAATATTACTATATAATAAGTTGTACTAAGCTTTAGATGCTATACCCTAGCTCTAAGTGGCATTTAACATAGCAATTTTTCTACAACATCAAGTAATGTGACTGGAGGTAAGGTAGAATGGATTTAAACCTTTTGGCCAGTTGAAAGAAACATCAAGAGGGCAATATGAGTATGTATGTGTATGATGGAAATCATTCTTGTTTCATGACCTTCCTCTAAAATTATTAGTTTGCTGTCCTCAAGTCTCATTCACTCCTTAGTAGAAGAAACTATGCTATAGGGCACCTTACCAACCACAGCTCTCCATCAATCAGCACTGTTTGTCTCCGTGAGTGTCTGTAGCTATGAAAACTCAAATGACTGAAATGCTATTACCTAAAAAAGAATTTAAGACACATGTATATGGAAGGAGATCAATCAAGTTTTAAAATATATTTTCAGACACTTCCATCCAGGAAATTGTTCATGTTCTTATTTATAACTGGGGCAAAGATATCTGTGCCTTCAGAAATCAGCGTGTAATCTTTAGTTTATATGATAAATTATGGTCTTTCCCTGAATGCTCCCCCAAACCAACAACAAAAATGTAGTAGGATCAAAAACCCCTGGATGTGTTACTTTCCATTAACCAATATTTCTCGGTTATGCTAACTAAATGCTGAAAATCCTTGCTTATATAGTATGATTTTTCTGGAGGGGTCAGATACTCATGAAAGAAAATTAATTGAATAAAATCCAGTCAGTAAGGTTTTGATAGTAGTTATATTTTCATCTTCTACTTCTCTAAATATTGATGAACTTATGTAAGTCATTTATTTATTCCAGAAAAATTTATTAAGTGCTTACTCTGTGACAGATACTATTCTAGATCATGCATGGGAATCATTGACAAGAATATTTTATTTACTACAACATTCCATTGTCTAATAATGTCAGATAAATGAAGGTATACTATATAATTTTAACTCTAACAGTGGGTATATAAAACATGTAAGTTGATGCACATTTAATTATGTTATGAAAGAGGTCACCATACACCTCTTTGTTGCTAAAGCCAATGGGTGATTTTCAGTCTAATCTGACTTGAGTGCTCTCTGATGTATAAGATACTTGTTATGATACCATCCAATGGCTGTTGGTGTGCCACTCACTCCCCCTTCTGAAGTGCATGTAGGTAAAACAGACCACCCAAAAGTCAGTTGCCAAAATTAATTTAAATGTTTATTACTCACTCAGGTATTTGAAAAGCCACTTAGATTCCCTGAACTAGGGACAGGTCCCACCAGCAAGAGGATCCAGGCAAAAAGGCAAGAGAGACAACTTGAGCAGTATCTAGGCGTACAAATAAATAAGGGACAGGATCCTGCTGGTGGGAGTTTTAAACAATGACAGAGGTAGGCTAATTTTGGTAGCAGGAGGTGGGGATGCAGAGTAAGAACGGGATTGAAAGGAAGACCAGAGTGGTGAGGGCAGGTTGACTTGAATGCAGCTTTTCAGGAAGCAGCTGAAGTGAGAGCAGTTGAAAATCTTTTGCTGTTTCACTCCGGCAGATTTTTAAGTGTTTAGCTAAGTGTCATTTTGCCAGGCCTTGACTTAACCCTATTTCTCCACATACAGTTTACCACCACTTACTCTTTCTTTAGCATCAGTGATTTTGTCTTTCCCGGTTTCAACAAAACATCCTCCCCTCCCACCATCAATTCTAACTTGGTCTCCTTTCCAGTCTCTTCCTTCTTATACTTACACATAGATGACAATATTCCCCTGGTTACCATCTCAATGTGAGAGTGTGTGTGTATTTGTGTGCATGTGTGTGTGAGAGAGAGAGAGAGAAAGAGAAAGGAGGAGGAGGAGGAGGAGGAGGAGGAGGAGGAGGAGGAGGAGGAGGAGGAGGAGGAGGAGGAGGAGGAGGAGGAGAAGGAGAAGAAGAAGAAGAAGAAGAAGAAGAAGAAGAAGAAGAAGAAGAAGAAGAAGAAGAAGAAGAAGAAGAAGAAGGAGAAGAAGAAGGAGAAGAAGAAGAAGAAGGAGAAGAAGAAGAAAGAGAAGGAGATGGAAAAGGAGAAAAAGAAGAATCTTCTGGGAAGTTTTTAAAATATACTTGTACTATAGCCCCAGTTCAGATCTGAGAATCAAAATTTCCTAGGTAGAAGGAGGAGGGACATTTATCCCCAAATTGAGTACTATTTTTTTATATGTTTTCTCTGGTTTATCTCATTTAGTGTCAAGGAACACTGGTTTTATGCCTATACCTATATCTGTATCTGTATCTATATCTACATTTATATCTGTACCTATATGCCTTTAACCTTTCTCTGTCTCAGTTTCAACATATGTGATTGGGGGTAGTAACTATATCAAATGATTTTTATCAGTGTTTACTGAGGTAATGCTCTGTATATTTAGCATATAGAATTGTGCACAAGCAAATAGAAAGCGCTCAGTCAACATTGATTTTTAATATTATTACAATGTCATTGCTCTTTAATTCACTTATTTAATCAATGAAAAATAATTATTGATCACATACTCTGAGGCCAGATACTACCAGCCCAGAACTCTCTTCTGGGCTTCTGATGTGTATAACAAACTGCTAGAATACTTGGATGTCCCAAAGACACTGCAAACTCAACGCTGAACTCTGTATGCTGCTTCCTAAGCTTAATTTTTGTCCTCTAATAATCACTATGTAAATCATTAGCACTATCATGTAACTAGTTGCACAAATATTATCCTTTACTTATCCCCTTCCTCACAGCCAATCAGTCACAAAGTTGTGCCAATTTTGTTTCTGAAGCACCTCTAAAATTCACCCACTTTTCTCCATTCTTAATGCTATTTTTCTCAACCAATGTTCTACCATCTCTAGTCAAATGAATTCAACAGATTCCCTATCTCTATGCTTATTTTATTCTTCACTCTCCAAAGCGAAAGTTACCTTTTCAAAAGGAAAATATATTATGACACCTCTTTAATTAAAACCTTACAATGGCTCCTTGTGATGGTTAATTTTATGTGCCAACTTGAGTGGGCCAGGGGTACTCAGGTTGAACATTGTTTCTGGGTAGGTCTGTGAAGGTGTTTCAAGAAGAGATTAGCATTTGAATCAGTGACTCAGTAAAGTAAATTGCCCTTCACAATGAGACTGGGCATCATTCAATCTGCTGATGGTTTGAATAGAACAAAAAGTGGAGAAATGAGGATTTCACCCCTTTTTTTCTGCCTCACTGTGCTGGGATATCTCATCACATTTTCTCCTACCTTCAGATTGGGATTTACATCATTGGCTCCCCTGGTTCAGGCCTTTGGATTTTTACTTGGAATGAATTACCCCTACACCACTGGCTTTCCTGGGTCTCCAGCTTGCAGACAGCAGATTGTGGGATTTCTCATCCTCTATAGTTGCATGAGCTAATCTCTCTCTCATGAATATATAGGATTTCTCTGGAAAACCCTAACTAATACACTCCTTAATTACTCCAAATTACAAACTCCTCAAATATTGCTGACAAGCCCTTGCAATGCATGGTTTCTGTGAGAGCAAACAATATATCTGATAAGGGGTTAATATCCAAAATATACAAAGAATTCATACAACTCAACATTAAAAAAACAAAACCCATTTAAAAAATGGGCAGAAGACCTGAATAGACATTTTTCCAAAGAAGACATGCATATGGCCAAAAGACACATGAAAAGATACTCAACATCACTGATCATCAGGGAAATGCAAGTCAAAATCCCAATGAGGTATCACCTCACATCTGTCAGAATGGCTATTATCAAAAAAGACAACAAATAACAAGTACTGGTGATGATGTGGAGAAAAGGGAACCCTCGTCCACTAATGGTGAGAATGTCAGTTGGTTCAGCCCTATAGAAAACAGTATGGGGATTCCTCAAGAAATTAAAAATAGAACTACCATACAATTCAGCAATTTCACTTCTGGATATTTTTCTAAAGAAAAAAAATCCCACTAATTTGAAAAGATATATATACCTCTATGTTCATTGCAGCATTATTCACAATAGCCAAGATATGGAAGCAACCTAAGTGCCCGCTGATAGATGAATGACTAAAGGACATTTTATATATATATATATATATATATATATACACAAATATATATATATATATATATATACATATACAATGGAATATTACTCACCCATAAAAAAGAATGAAATCTTGCCATTTTTCACAACATGGATGAACGTAGAGGATATTATGCTAAGTGAAATAAGTCAGACAGAGAAAAAAATACCATCTGATTTAACTTATATGTGGAATATAAAAGAACAAAACAAATGAACAAACATAAAAAAAAGAACCAAAAAAAGAGTTAAGATACAGAGAACAAACAGGTGGTTGCCAGAGGGAAGGAGAGTGGAGGGGATGAGTAAAATCAGTGAGGGAGATTAAGAAGTACAAATTTCCAGTTACAAAATAAATGAGTAATGGGAATTAGATGTACAGTGTGGGGAATATAGTCAATAATAGTGTAATATCTTTGCATGGTGACAGATGGTAACTAGACTTATCATGATAATCATTTTGTAATGTATAGAAATATTGAATCACTATGCTGTGCACCAGAAACTAACATAGTGTTGCAGGTCAATTAAACAAACAAATAAACAAACTTATAGAAAAAGAAATCAGATTTGTGATTATCAGAGGTGGGGGATGTGGTGATGGAGAATTGGATGAAGGTGGTCAAGAAGTTAGAACTTCCAGTTATAAGATAAATAAGTACTAGGGATATAATGTACAACATGATTGACATAATTCACACTGTTGTATGATATATATGAAAGTTAAGAGAGTAAATCAAATTCTCATCACAAAGAGAAATTTATTTTTCTTTATTTTGTATCTATATGAGATGATAGGTGTTCACTAAACTTATCATGGTATTCATTTCATGATGTGTATAAGTCAAGTCATTATGCTGTACACCTTAAACTTATACAGTGCTGTATGTCAATTATATCTCAATAAAACTGGAATAAAAAAATAAAACAAAGGTAACTTGCCTTTCCAGATTCATCTCTTCTCACTGCCAATTTTTTATCCATATTTTATTGTTTTTAATTCCTAACAAAACCCCATATGGCTCCCTTTGCCAATATTGCTCTCATGTCAGTTCCTACTTACCTTAGAATTTATAAAAAATATTAACTCTATAGAGACCTTTCCTAAGCTCCTTAATCTAATAAATTTTATTCTCTATCTGTATCTCTCTAATAGTACTGATCACTCTGTTCTATATTTGCCAATCTTCTTGTATACAATTTCTCACTGAACGTAAACTCCTTGAGGTGTGGGGCTGTCAGTTTTTTTTTTTTTTTTGCTGTCAGTTTTTTGTGTGAAAATTACTAGAAGCAAGTACACTACCTGGCCTTAGTGGGCATTCAATAAATGTCAATGAATGAATGAATGATTCCAACAAGTGTCTTCTCTAGTGGCTGTTTATACTTTGGCACTCCTCTTGCTACTTCAAAAACAATTGTACACCTGTAACATATATAATATGTACATCAACTATACTTCAATAAAAATATTTGAACAAGAAATTTTAGATTTCTTACTGTATCTGATTAACACACCTTTCTAAATGTATATGGTTTGTCATTTTCAATATTAGTTTATATTATTTATTTATTTTTTAAGAGTTGAAATTTTATTTTTTCTGATTTATTATGTTACAGAACTTTATACATGTTCAATCTTTTTCTTTCTTTTAAAAGTCTTAATTAGCTTTATTTAAATTTTTATGTAGTTTTAATTTAAGTATAATTGACCTACAAAACTATGTTAGCCCCAAGTGTACAACAGTGATTTGATGTTTCTAAACATTACAAAATAATCACCACAATAAGTCTAGGTACCATCTGTCACCATAAAAAGTTATTACAATATAATTGACTATATTCCCCATGCTGTACATTTCATCCCTGTGATTCATATATTTTGTAACTGAAACTTTGTACCTCTTAATCTCTCTCACCAATTTCACTCATCGCCCCCAGCACCCTCCCATCTGGCAACCACCTGTTTGTTCTCTGTATCTATGAGCCTCATGGTAGAAGCACCCTAAAATGGTTGCTATCAGCATCTATGTCCCCAGGGGCAGTTCCAGTTGCCCCCTGCCTCCTTGGGAGGCTCTCCAAGATCAGCAGTGGGAATGACACAGGATCCTTTCAAATTACTGCCTCTGAACTGGGTCTTTGAACATGTGATACTTTGTGCCCTTTGAGATCAAAGTCTCTTTTTCCTACTGTCCTTCAGCTCTCCCTCTTTCTCTCTCTCTCTCTCTCTGCTCTTGTATGCAAGCCCTACTGGTCTTCAAAGCCAGACTTTCTGGGAGCTCACTTGTCTTCCCAGTGAAGAACACCCAGGCTGAAGAACCCAATGTGGGGCTTGGACCCCTCAGTCCTTGAGGAGAGCCTCTGCAATTGTAATTATCCTCCTATTTGTGGGCCACCTACCCATGGGTGTGGATCTTGATTATACCGTGTCTCTGGCCCTCCTAGTTATCTTGTGGTGGTTCCTTCTTTATATCTTTAGTTGTGGAAAATCTTTTACGCTGGTCTTTAGATCATTATCATTGATAGTTGCTCTGTATGTAGTTATAATCTTGGTGTGCTCATGGGAGGAGATGAGGTCAGAGTCTTCCTACTCCACCATCTTGGCCACACCTATATGAGTCTATTTTAGAATTCTTTGAATATTTCAACATATTGAAGTTAGAAATTGAAAAATAATCTTTAACTATTAAAGATAAAATCAAACTTAAAACAGTTATAGCCAACAGTATAAATGTTTATAAATTTTGATAATAAAACTTTGTATAATGACATTTATTAACATTCCATAGAACTACAAGTGGTATGAGTAAAAAAAAAATAGTAGTCAATGGCCAATAATAAATTTTCTTTATATCTTATGAATTGGCAAAATAAGATATTTAACAGGACTAATTCTGAGAAGGAGGAACAAGTGGTCACTTCATATGATTTGATATTATTTGTGTGTACTGTTACCTTACTCTAATATGTTCTAGGTACTATTGAATTGTCATAATGAGAGCCATTCTTTAAAAAAAAAATTCTAGGTCTAGAAATTTGTTAGTCAATTGCAAATGGTGGTTTAACACAAATCTTCATTTAGCAGTCATTGATTTCTTAATGTGAATTTATTCTTATTTTATTCCTTTCTCCATAGAAGAAGTGTTTTGAAGAGGGTGAGTGGGGTAGGAAGAATGTGATAAGATAATTTTGGTACTACGTGAGGTATATTTGAATGTGGTGCAAAAAATGTGGTACTCTGAAGTATCATGAGCCGCTATTGAAACACTGGTTACACATGGAATAATTACGGGATTCAGAGGTTTTTGAGGTAAAGGACAGAGTCTGTTCATCCTTGTATTCCCAGCCTCTAGCACAATGCAAAGTAAACAGTGGTTGTCCCATCACTGTTTGTTGATTGAGTGACAGAATGAATGAACATGCTTAGAAAAATGTGTCAGCAATAGAAGAAGAAACTTGAAAAAAGACACAGGAAGAAATCAATGACAATTTTATCCTAATTATAAGAACACATTCAATTGAATGTTTAATATAATTTTATACATCTGATGGTATAAAACATTTTGATATAAACAATGAGTTAAAATATAAATGAAATACTAATATCATTTTGAATAAATTTATCAATCTCACCATAGAAACTCTTTCAGAGTAACTATTTTAGATTAGTTAACTTAAATGCTACTAAGCTGCCATTGATGATATTCAACACATAATTGTGACCTGAGCTATTATTCTGACATGTGGTGATTCTGAGTCCCATGGCCTATCCTTGTGTTCCCAGTGTATGTGAGGTATATTTTGAAGCAGGAAAAGTTCTAAGAAGAGAAATAAAACATAATGTGGCTTTGCATTAAGGGGATTGGACTTCACTAGTGAGAAAACTTAGCAATATTTTTTCTTTATTTTTTCTTAAGATGAACAAAATATACCTAAATACAAGGACTGTTTAATATAAAATATTTTAACTCCAAAGACTTACAAAAACAACTCATTCAGAATAGCTCCAGAATGGTATAAAGATATATTTTCTTTTCCTTTTATTTCTCCTAGATTGAGTAGGAAGAAAAAGTGTGCATGAAACATATTTCTTGTTATCTGTCAGCATAAATAAAATTATTATTATTATTTTTTACATTTTGATAGGGCTTTTTAACATTGTGATTCAATGGAGCTGATCTTGTCGTGGCACAAATAAAAGATATGAGATGATGTGGGAAGGCAGATGAGGATGTAAGCATGTGTGTTATACAGAAAGAGCTCTGTGCTAGATATGAGTCAGGAAACTTGGGTTCCAGTACTGGATTTCTCACAAATTAATTGGCAAAAAAAAAAAAAAATCATTCATTCTCTCTGAATCTCAAGATTTTCATATCTGAAAATCAGAAATATAAATGTATTGTACCTCTCAAAAAGGGTGGTTGTGAGGAGTAATGATGATATTACCTATTAAGTACTTATAGCATGCCAGGTACCATGTTACATGTTTGACATGAATTATTTTATTTAATCCTCATGACAACCTAATGACGTAAGTATTGCTTACTATTTTATAGATGATGAAACTGAGGTTCAATGAGCTGAAGGGGCATGCCTAGAGTCATAGAGTTAAGAAAATAATGGGGCTGAGATTCTAACACAGGCCATATAGTCTAACTCCAGAGCCTAAGAAGTTCACCACTCTTATGACTGAAGAGTCCTTGACAAGAAGCTTTTCCACTTTTATGGCCCTAGGACTTTGAGCTTGCTCATGCCTGAATTAATTGTTTCTTTGCTCTAATCATTGAAATATCTTTCATCCATCAAGGCTCAGTTCAAATGTTTTTATCTTTTTTGTGAAATCATCCTATTCCTCTAAACTGGGCTCAAATCTCTCCCTCATCATCCTGTAGAATTCTGTTTGATTCATTTTTATGGTAACCATATTATGTATTTCATTACTGTATCTATCTCCTTCACTAGACTGTAAGTACCCTGAATAAGAACCATGTCTCATTCATCTTAGCAACCTCAGTGTCCAGCAGTTTCTGAAACATCTTAGACAGTCAATAAAAGCTTCAGGAATGAATAAGGATAAAATCAAAGGAAAAATATAATATTAATGGCATAAGTCCTACTGCACTGAATGTTGCTTTTCAGTGAGTTTATCAGTTGAAGAGATTAGGAAATAACACCCCTCATTGTATCTGTTATTCTCACTATCTCTATTGCCTCAAACTCTAGGCCTTCTCAAATACACCAACTCAATCAAAACTTATATTTTCACAGAAGAAGAACTACAATCCTGTGGCCTGTGGAAAGAAAACCACAATCACAGAAAGATAGACAAAATGAAAAGGCAGAGGACTATGTACCAGATGAAGGAACAAGATAAAACACCAGGAAAACAATTAAAAGAAGTAGAGATAGGCAACCTGGCAGAAAAAGAATTCAGAATAATGATAGTGAAGATGATCCAGGACCTCAGAAGAAGAATGGAGGCAAAGATTGAGAAGATGTAAGAAATGTTGAACAAAGACATAGAAGAATTAAAGAACAAACACCTAGAAGAGTTAAAGAACAAACGACAGAAATGAACAATACAATAACTGAAATGAAAAATACACTAGAAAGAATCAATAGGAGAATAACTGAGGCAGAAGAACAGATAAGTTACCTGGAAAACAGAATGGTAGAATTCACTGCTGCTGAACAGAATAAAGAAAAAACAATGAAAAAATGAAGACAGCCTAAGAGACCTCTGGGACAACATTAAATGCACCAACATTCGCATTATAGGGGTCCAGAAGGAGAAGAGAGAGAGAAAGGACACAAGAAAATATTTGAAGAGATTATAGTTGAAAAATTCACTAACATGGGAAAGGAAATAACCACCCAAGTCTAGGAAACACAGAGAACCCCAGGCAGGATAAACCCAAGGAGAAAAAGCCGAGACACATAGTAATCAAATTGGTAAAAATTAAAGACAAAGAAAAATTATTAAAAGCAACAAAGGAAAAATGACAAAAAATATACAAGGGAACTCCCATAAGGTTAACAGCTGATTTCTCAGCAAAAACTCTACAAGCCAGAAGGGACTGGCACTATATATTTAAAGTGATGAAAGGGAAAAACCTACAACCAAGATTACTCTACCCGACAAGGATCTCATTCAGACTCGACAGAGAAATCAAAAGTGTCACAGACAAGGAAATGCTAAGAGAATTCAGCACAACCAAACCAGCTCTACAACAAATGCTAAAGGAACTTCTCTAACTGGGGAATGCAAAAGAAGAAAAGGACCTACAAAAACAAACCCAAAACAATTAAGAAAATGATAATATGAACATACATATTGATGATTACCTTAAATGTGAATGGATTAAATTCTCCAACCAAAAGACACAGGCTCACTGAATGGATTCAAAAACAAGACCCATGTATATGCTGTCTACAATAGACCCACTTCAGACCTAGGGACACATACAGACTGAAAGTGAAGGGACAGAAAAAGATATTCCATGCAAATGGAAATCAAAAGAAAGCTAGAGTAGCAATACTCATAACAGATAAAAGAGACTTTAAAATAAGGGATGTTACAAGAGACAAGGAAGGACACTACATAATGATCAAGGGATCAATCCAAGAAGACGATATAACAATTATAAATACATATGTGCCCAACATAGGAGTACCTCAATACATAAGGCAAATGCTAACAGCTATAAAAGAGGAAATCAACAGTAACACCAGAGTAGTAGGGGACTTTAACAGCTCACTTACACCAATGGACAGAACACCCAGACAGAAAATTAATAAGGAAACACAAGCTTTAAATGACAAAATAGACATGATAGACTTAATTGATAATTATAGGACATTCCATACAAAAAGAACAGAATAGACTTTCTTCTCAAGTGCACATGGGACATTCTCCAGGATAGATTACATCTTGGACCAAAAATCAAGCCTTGGTAAATTTAAGAAAATTGAAATCATACCAAGCATCTTTCCGACCACAATGCTCCAAAATTAGAAATAAAATACAGAGAAAAAAGGTAAATATACAAACCCATGGAGGCTAAACAATGCATTACTAAATAACCAAGAGATCACAGAAGAAATCAAAGAAGAAATAAAAAGAACCTAGAGACTAATGACAACAAAAATATGATGATAGAAAACCTATGGGACACAGCAAAAGCAGTTCTAAGAGGAAAGTTTATAGCAATACAATCCTACCTCAAGAAACAAGAAAAATCTCAAATTAACAACCTAACGTCACACCTAAAGGAACTAGAGAAAGGAGAAGAAACAAAACCTCAAGTTAGTAGAAGGAAATAAGTCATAAAGATCAGAGCAGCAATAAATGAAATAGAAACAAAGAAAACAATAGCAAAGATCAATTAAACTAAAAGCTGGTTATTTGAGAAGATAAGCAAAATTGATAAATCTTTAGCCAGACTCATCAATAAAAAGAGGGAGAGGACTCAGATCAATAAAATTAGAAATAAAAAAGGAGAAGTTACAATGGACACCACAGAAATACAAAATATCATAAAAGACTACTAAAAGCAACTATATGCCAATAAACTGGAAAACCTGGAAGAAATGGACAAATTCTTAGAAAGGTATAACCTTCCAAGACTGAACCAGGAAGAAATAGAAAATATGAACAGACCAATCACAAGTAATGAAATTGAAACTCTGATTAAAAATCTTCCAAGAAACAAAATTCCAGGACCCGATGGCTTCACAGATGAATTCTATCTAACATTTGGAGAAGAGATAACACCCATCCTTCTCAAACTCTTCCAAAAAAATCGTAGGGAAAGGAACACTCCCAAATACATTCTACGAGGCCACCATAACACTGATACCAAAAGCAGACAAAGATACTACAAAAAAAGAAAATTACAGACCAATATCACTGATGAATATAGATGAAAAAATCCTAAACAAAATACTAGCAAACCAAATCCAATAACACATTAAAAGGATCATACACCATGATCAAATGGGATTTATCCCAGGGATGCAAGGATTCTTCAGTACACGCAAATCAAACAGTGCGATACAGCATATTAACAAATTGAAGAATAAAAACAACATGATCATCTCAATAGATGCAGAAAAAATTTTTGACACAATTCAACACCCATTTATGATAAAAACTCTCCAGAAAGTGGGAATAGAGATAACCTACCTCAACATAATAAAGGCCATGTATGACCAACCCAGAGCCAACATCATTCTCAATGGTGAAAAATTAAAAGCATTTCCTCTAAGATCAGGAACAAGACAAGGATGTCCAGTCTTGCCACTATTATTCAGTATAGTTTTGGAAATCCCAACCACAGCAATCCGAGAAGAAAAAGAAATAAAAGGAATACAAATTGGAAAAGAAGAAGTAAAACTGTCACTGTTTGCAGATGACATGACACTACACATAGATAATCCTAAAGATGCCACCAGAAAAGTACTAGAGCTAATCAATGAATTTGGTAAAGTTGCAGGACACAAAATTAATGCACAGAAATATCTTGCATGCCTATACACTAACAAGGAAAGTTCAGAAAGATAAATTAAGGAAACAGTCCCATTCACCATTGTAACAAAAAGAATAAAATACCTAGGAATAAACCTACCTAAGGAGGAAAAAAACCTGTACTCAGAAATCCATAAAACACTGATGAAAGAAATAAAACATGACACAAACAGATGGAGAGGTATACCATATTCTTGGATTGGAAGAATCAATATTGTGAAAATGACTATACTACCCAAAGCAATCTACGTATTCAAAGCAATCCCTATCAAATTACTAATGGCATTTTTTACAGAACTAGAACCAAAAATCTTAAAATTTGTATGGAGACACAAAGTCCCCAAATAGCCAAAGCAATCTTCATGGAAAAAAATCGAGCTGGAGGAATCAGCTTTAGAGAAATATTGTCTAAGACTCCTTGGTTTCCGACTATACTACACAGCTATGATAATCGGGACATAATGGTACTGGCACAAAAATAGAAATATAGATCAATGGAACAGGATAGAAAGATCAGAGATAGACCCACACACCTATGGTCAACTAATCTATGACAAAGGAGGCAAGGATATACAGTGGAGGAAAGACAGCCTCTTCAATAAGTGGTGCTAGGAAAACTGGACAGGTACATGTTAAAGTAGAACACTCCCTAACACCATACACAAAAATAAACTCAAAATGGATTATAGACCTAAATGTAAGAACAGACACGATAAAACTCTTAGAGGAAAACATAGGAAGAACACTCTTTGACATAAATCATAGCAAGATCTTTTTTGACCCACCTCCTAGAGTAATGGAAATAAAAACAAAAATAAACAAATGGGATCAAATGAAACTTAAAAGCTTTTGCACAGCAAAGGAAACTATAAGCAGGATGAAAAGACAACCCTCATAATAGGAGATAATATTTGCAAATGAATCAACAGACAAAGCATTAATCTCCAAAATATATAAACAGCTCATGAAGTTCAATATTAAATAAACAAACAACGCAATCCAAAAATGGGCAGAAGACCTATATAGACATTTCTCCAAAGAAGACATACAGATGGACAAGAGGCACATGAAAAGCTGCTCAACATCACTAATTATTAGAGAAATGCAAATCAAAACTACATTGAGTTATCACTTCACACCAGTTAGAATGGGCATCATCAGAAAATCTACAAACAACAAATGCTGGAGAGGGTGTGGAGAAAAGGGAACCCTCTTGCACTGTAGGTGGGAATGTAAATTGGTACAGCCACTATGGAGAACAGTATGGAGGTTCCTTAAGAAACTAGAAAAAGAATTTCCATATGACTCAGCAATTCCACTACTGGGCATGTACCCAGAGAAAACCATAATTCAAAATGTCACATGTACCCCAATGTTCATGGAAGCACTATTTACAATAGCCAGGTCAGGGAAGCACCCTAAATGCCCATCTACAGATGAATGGATAAAGAAGATGTGGTACATATATACAATGGAATATCACTCAGCCATAGAAAGGAACAAAATTGGGTCATTTCTAGATACGTGGATTGACATAGAGACTGTCATACAGAGTGAAGTAAGTCAGAAAGAGAAGAACAAATTTCATATATTAACACATATGTGGAATCTAGAAAAATGTTACAGATGAACCGGTTTGCAAGGCAGAAATAGAGACACAGATGTAGAGAACAAACATATGGACACCAATGGGGGGAAATGGGGGAGGTGGTGGTGGGATGAACTGGGAGATTGTGATTGACATATATACACTAATATGTATAAAATAGATAACATAATAACCTGTGTATAAAATAAAATTAAATTAAATTTAAAATCTTATATGTTCTATGTCTAGTTTACTGAGGGTATTGCTGATGATTTGCTAGCAAATCTGATAAACTAATTTAAGCAAGGTAATAATGGATTAAGTTACTATTCTCCAAAGTATTGACAATTTAAGAAGATTCTTAGGAACCTTAACACCTTAATCCTAAAAAATGAACTGCTATTAGTGGAATTTCAAAAAACCTTAGGCAGAGAGGTGATTGAGATATTTTAGGTGATTTGAATATGTAGAAGAATACTTCTTAAATTATGCTAAGATGACACTGTCACTAACCTTTAAATCCTCCTGTGCATGCCCTCGTTGATCAAGTTATGCTTTGCTGTGGCACAGACAGATAGAGGTTAAGACTAGGCAACCAAATTACTTGTCCTTTGTCCTTACCAGCTCTATCTATTGATCAGATACTACAACTCACAGAATATTCACTAACAGCTTACCTTGTGCTGTACTGTCATCTCCTTGCACTTTTGGCACAATAGCTGCCATTATAAACTATTCCAGAGCTAAAAAAAAATAGCAACTATAATAATGGCAATAACTATTCTGCTGAAAATATTGTCTGTTTAAGGAATGTAAATAGCATTATTTAGGGGGAGAATAGTCAGTTTGGAAAAACATTTTAATAAATCAACTTGGTTGTAAAATTATGGCTTGTAGAACAAGGTTACAATAGACTATAAGTGAAACAAAGATGATTAACATAGCTGAATAATAATGTGAAAAAAAATTGAGTTTCCTCAGAAAAAATATAGCATAATATCTACAAGGGAAATCAATCAGTGGAAGATTCCCACTTGTAAGAATATCTGAGAAATATTAGACAACTTATTTATAATTTTCACTTTTTAAAATTTAAATTAAGTTATAACATTATATATAGCAAAATGCACAAATTCTAAATGTACAACTCAATGAATTATAACAAACCAAACATATCCATATAACCAAAACCTAGATGAAGAAATAGAACATTACTAGTATATAAAATGTCCTTCGTGCCCCCCAAAATGAATTTTATATAAATGAAATCATTCAGATATATACTTTTATGACTGCTTTCTTTTGTTCAACATTGTTTCTAAAATTTATCTAAGTTATTGAACATAGCAATGAAGTGTTCCTTTTCATTGCTATATAGTATTCCATTGTTTCAATATAACAATGCATTTGTTCACTCCCTGCTGATTGACATTTGGGTTGTATGTAGATTTGAAAATTGGCTACAGTATTTTTAAAGTCTTCATTTCAGGAAGCATAATTGTTTTCTCTACCACTTGAATCTGGATTGAAAATGACATTGTGTGATTTCTAAACCTAGGCCTTAATAGTGCTTGCAATTTATACTCCTGAATTCTTGGAATCCTGTGACTGCTAAGTGAAGAAGCCCCCCTGAGAGATTATTAAATTATGATTGACACATGGTTTTGTCCTCTCAATCACTCTGTTTAACAGCCAGTCAACACTTAGACCTGTGAGTGGGGCCACTTGTTATGGGCTGAATGTCTGTTTCCCCAAAATTCACATGTTGAAGCCTCAACCCCCAATATGACTGTATTTGGAGATAGGGCTTACATATAGGAAAGTAATTAAGATCCAATAACATTAGTATCCCCTTAAGAAGAGACACCGTAGAGCTTGTCCTTTCTCTCTCTCTCTTCCTCTCTCTCTCTGTCTCTCTCCCCTCCCTCTCCCTCTCTCCAAATACACTGAAGAAAGGTCATCTGAGGACAGAATCAGAAAGCAGTTATCTGCAAGACTGGAAGAGAGCACTCACCAGAAACTAAAAATGCCAGAACCTTGATCTTGACTTCTAGACTGCAAGATCTAGGACTATGAGAAAATAACTTTCTGTTGTTTAAGCCTCCCAGTCTGTGTTATTTTTTTATGGCATCCCAAGCTGACTAAGACACCATTCTAGACTTTCAAGCAGAGACTATAAACACATGAGTAATCTTAGTCACTGTCCACTGATCAAGCCCAAACCAGAAAAACCACCCAGCTGACCTATAGAACTGGAAGCTAAGTAAATGATTATTGTTCTAGGATACAAAGTTTTTAGGTGATATATAATACAGAAACAGTTATTTGCAGTGTTGGCTGTCATTAATAAAACTGGTATGAACATTCTTCTACTAGCTTTTTGGAACTCATATGTACACACTCATGTTGGTTATATATTTAGGAATGGAATATTGTGTCATAGGGTATACAAATATCCACCTTTAATAGGTACTACAGAATAGTTTCCCAGAAAGATTGTATTTATTTATACCTCTGCTAGCAGTGTATATGAGTTCCAGTTGTTTCATTAGCTTAACCAACACTTGCTATTGTCATTAAAAAATAACCACCCATTGGGGTTTAGTGGCATCTCATAATAGCTTTATTTTGCATTTTTCTGAGCTGATAAATAATAAAGTTCAGCATCTTTTAGTATTTTTACTGGCCTTTTGGATATCCTATTTTTTGAAGTGGCTATTTAAGTACCTTTCAGATTTTATAATAATTCAATTTTAATTTATTTTTGTGTTATTCTAAAATATATTTACTTTGCTTACAAACTGTAGTGAAGTCAATTACACACATAGGCTTAAATCAGTGGTATGTATGTGAGATAAAATGCAAAGAGGAGACTAAAAATTCAGTGGAAGTGAGAACTCAGAGCTAAGAGTGATGAGGAATAATGTAAGAATGCAAGTATCCTGAAAATATTAATAAGGATATTGGGTTTCCTACTATACATAAGACGGTAGGTGAAGCCAATTTACAACTAAATCTTAAAGGAGATGATTACCCCAGCAACCTGAAAGAAAAAAGAAAAATTAAAAAACACCTTACCTATAGAAAAGCAAGAATAAGAATTACATTGGACTTCTCTTCAGAAACCATGCTAGTAGGAAGAAAGTGGAGAGAAATATTTAAAGTGTTAAAAGAATCACCAACCTAGAATTCAGTACATTGCAAAATGATTCTTCAAAACCGAAAGAGAAATAAGTATTTTCTCAGAAAAACAAAGATAGAGGAAATTTGTCACCTGTAGAGCAGTCTTGCAAGAAATGTTAAAAGAAGTTATTCAGAGAGAAAGAAAATTATATAGACCAGAAACTCTTATCTACATAAATAAAGGAAAAGCTTTAGAAGAAGTAATAAATAAAGGTAAGATAAAACCTTTTATTTCTCTTATTCTTGATTGATCTAACAGACAACAGTTTGTTCAAAATAATAGTAACAGTGTATTCAGTGATTATAGCCTTGAATAAATGAATTATATGACAGTGTTGTCACAAGGAATGAGAGGGAGGAACTGAGACTATCTGTTTAAAGGTACTCATGCTGCCTGTGTAGTAGTATAGTGTTACATACAAGTGGACTTAGATTAGTTAGAAATGTATAATTCAAATGCAAGGGCAACCACTAAAAGAAGAAAAAAAGAAGTATAACTGGCACACTAAAAGAAGAGAAAAAAATGGAATCATATAAAATGCTCAATTAAAACCACAAAAGGCAGAAAAAGAATGGAAAACAGAAAAAAAAAGAAACAAAGAACAAGGGCTACAAATTTAAAAAAAACAGTAACGAGTATGGTAGGTATTAATCCAACTACACTGATAATCACTTTAAATGTCAATGATTCATATGAATCAATTAAAAGTGACACTGTAAGAGTCAATCAATAAACAAGGCCCAAGCATATGCTGTCTACAAGAAACCCACTTTAAATATAAAGGCACATATAGATTAAAAGTAAAGAGATGCAAACAGTGACAGCTTTACTTCTTCTTTTCCGATTTGGATTCCTTTTATTTCTTTTTCTTCTCTGATTGCTGGGGCTAACACTTCCAAAACTATGTGGAATAATAGTGGTGAGAGTGGGAAACCTTGTCTTGTTCCTGATCTTAGTGGAAATGGTTTCAGTTTTTCACCATTGAGGACCATGTTGGCTGTGGGTTTGTCATATATGGCCTTTATTATGTTGAGGAAAGTTCCCTCTATGCCTACTTTCTGCAGGGCTTTTATCATAAATGGGTGTTGAATTTTGTTGAAAGTTTTCTCTGCATCTATTGAGATGATCATATGGTTTTTCTCCTTCAATTTGTTAATATGATGTATCACGTTGATTGATTTGAGTATATTGAAGAATCCTTGCATTCCTGGGATAAAACCCACTTGATCATGGTGTATGATCCTTTTAATGGGCTGTTGGATTCTGTTTGCTAGTATTTTGTGGAGGATTTTTGCATCTATGTTCATCAGTGATATTGGCCTGTAGTTTTCTTTCTTTGTGACATCTTTGCCTGGTTTTGGTATCAGGGTGATGGTGGCCTCATAGAATGAGTTGGGGAGTGTGCCTCCCTCTGCAATATTTTGGAAGAGTTTGAAAAGATAGGTGTTAGCTCTTCTCTAAATGTTTGATAGAATTCGCCTGTGAAGCCATCTGGTCCTGGGCTTTTGTTTGTTGGAAGATTTGTAATCACAGTTTCAATTTCAGTGCTTGTGATTAGTCTGTTCATATTTTCTATTTCTTCCTGGTTCAGTCTCGGCAGGTTGTGCATTTCTAAGAATTTGTCCATTTCTTCCAGGTTGTCCATTTTACTGGCATAGAGTTGCTTGTAGTAATCTCTCATGATCGTTTGTATTTCTGCAGTGTCAGTTGTTACTTCTCCTTTTTCATTTCTAATTCTATTGATTTGAGTCTTCTCCCTTTTTTTCTTGATGAGTCTGGCTAATGGTTTATCAATTTTGTTTACCTTCTCAAAGAACCAACTTTTAGTTTTATTGATCTTTGCTATCGTTTCCTTCATTTCTTTTTCATTTATTTCTGATCTTAGAGAATCCTAAGGATGCTACCAGAAAAATACTAGAGCTAATCAATGAATTTGGTAAAGTGGCAGGATACAAAATTAACGTGCAGAAATCTCTTGCATTCCTATACAGTAATGATGAAAAATCTGAAAGTGAAATTAAGAAAACACTCCCATTTACCATTGCAACAAAAAGAATAATATATCTAGAAATAAACCTACCTAAGGAGACAAAAGACCTGTATGCAGAAAATTATGAGACACTGATGAAAGAAATTAAAGATGATACAAATAGATGGAGAGATATATCATGTTCTTGGATTGGAAGAATCAACATTCTGAAAATGACTCTACTACCCAAAGCAATCTACAGATTCAATGCAATCCCTATCAAACTACCACTGGCATTTTTTTACAGAACTAGAACAAAATATTTCACAATTTGTATGGAAACACAAAAGTCCCCGAATAGCCAAAGCAATCTTGAGAATGAAAAATGGAGCTGGAGGAATCAGACTCCCTGACTTCAGACAATACTACAAAGCTACAGTAATCAAGACTGTATGGTACTGGCACAAAAACTGAAATATAGATCAAAGGAACAGGATAGAAAGCCCAGAGACAAACCCACGGACATATGGTCACCTTATCTTTGATAAAAGAGGCAAGACTATACAGTGGAGAAAAGACAGCCTCTTCAGTAAGTGGTGCTGGGAAAATTGCACAGGTACATGTAAAAGTATGAAATTAGAACAGTCCCTAACACCATACACAAAAATAAACTCAAAATGTATTAAAGATCTAAAGGTAAGGCCAGACACTATCAAACTCTTAGAGGAAAACATAGGCAGAACACTCTATGACATAAATCAGAGCAAGATCCTTTTTGACCCAGCTCCTAGAGAAATGGAAATAAAAACAAAAATAAACAAATGGGACCTAATGAAACTTCACAACTTTTGCACAGCAAAGGAAACCCTAAACAAGACCAAAAGACAACCCTCAGAATGGGAGAAAATATTTGCAAATGAAGCAATTGACAAAGGATTAATCTCCAAAATTTACAAGCAGCTCATGCAGCTCAAAAACAAAGAAACAGACAACCCAATCCAAAAATGGGCAGAAGACCTAAATGAACATTTCTCCAAAGAAGATATACAGATTGCCAACAAACACATAAAGAATGCTCAACATCATTAATCATTAGAGAAATGCAAATCAAAACTACAATGAGATATCATCTCACACTGGTCAGAATGGCCATCATCAAAAATTCTAGAAACAATAAATGCTTGAGAGGGTGTGGATAAAAGGGAACACTCTTGCACTGTTGGTGAGAATGTAAATTGATACAGCCACTATGGAGAACAGTATGGAGGTTCCTTAAAAAACTAAAAATAGAACTACCATACGACCCAGCAATCCCACTACGGGGCATATACCCTGAGAAAACCATAATTCAAAAAGAGTCATGTACCAAAATGTTCATTGTAGCTCTATTTACAATAGCCAGGACATGGAAGCAACCTAAATGTCCATCATCGGATGAATGGATAAAGAAGATGTGGCACATATATACAATGGAATATTACTCAGCCATAAAAAGAAACGAAATTGAGTTATTTGTAGTGAGGTGGATGGACCTAGAGTCTGTCATACAGAGTGAAGTAAGTCAGAAAGAGAAGAACAAATACAGTATGCTAACACATATATATGGAATCTAAGGAAAAAAAAGTCATGAAGAACCTACGTGCAAGTCAGGAATAAAGACACAGACCTACTAGAGAATGGACTTGAGGATATGGGGAGGGGGAAGGGTAAGCTGTGACAAAGTGAGAGAGTGGCATGGACATATATACACTACCAAACATAAAATAGATAGCTAGTTAGAAGCAACCGTATAGCACAGGGAGATCAGCTCGGTGCTTTGTGACCACCTAGAGGGGTGGAATAGGGAAGGTGGGAGGGAGGGAGATTCAAGAGGGAAGAGATATGGAAACATATGTATATGTATAACTGATTCACTTTGTTATAAAGCAGAAACTAACACACATTGTAAAGCAGTTATACTGCAATAAAGATATTAAAAAAAGTAACGAGATGAAGAAAGATATACTATGCTAACACTAATCAAAAGGAAGCTAGAATAGCTATATTAATTTTAGCACAGCAGACTTTAGAGCAAGAAACATATCAGATAAAGTGGGACACTACATAATGATAAAGGGGTCAATTCTCTAAGAAGGCATAACAATCCTTATCATTTATGTGCATAACAACAGATTGTCAAAAGATGTGAGGAAAGAAACTCATAAAATTGCAAGGAGAAATAGATGAATACATTATTAATGCTGGAGAATTTGACACCCCTCTATCAATAAATGACAGATCCAGCAGGCAGAAAATCAGTCAGGACTAAACAGTATTGTCATTAGCTCCTTTTTAAAGACTAATATACTGCACGGAATTTCTTAAGCATCTCAGTGAAAAATAGCAAGTAGTCTGAGTTTTTTTCTTTTCCACTGGAAACAGAAAACAAAATTAAATTCTATTGTATTTAGATAGTATTTCTTGTTAGTGGTAAATCTCTAAGGTCTAGCTGGTATTCAAAGGCTTCTCTCATTTCCTCTAAGCCCTTCCTACCCCACCTCATTCTTATAAAAGAGGAGTTATGATATGGCTTAGAAGATACACTCAATATATTGTTGAATTCTGGATGCATAAAGAGAAGATATTAAAACTTCTTGAATAAAAGAGAAGAGGTTAAAACGTTTTGTATACACCTTTTTTTTTGTACTTGGATGGTTCCCTGTGAGCATATAACTTGTGCATCCTAGAGCAAATGCTTTCTTGGATTCAGGACTAAGACAGTCATCCAGTAGAAGGATTTGGAGTTTTTCTTTTCATTAGAGAAACAATATTTCTTTAAAAAATATTGTTTCTCTTGTCTATGCTAGTTCACCTATGCTTAAGGTCAAAGAAGGTAATGGCATATTTTAGCTGCAAAAAAATCACCATATGAAAGCAAACTAGAACAAATAACATTTGCATTATTAGGGAACAGGATTGCCCCTGAGTGTGATATATTTGATTACGTTTCATAGATCCTGTTACCAGCTTATTAGGACAATTAGAAAATTACCATTGATGTAAACTTGAATTTTAAATTATATTGAGACAGGGGGTGGAGTCAAAATGGCAGAGTAGGAGGGCATGGAGCTCACGTCTTCTCACAACTAGGGTGCCTACCAGGCACTGGTGGGGAACCTCCGGCACCTAAGGGGATGGGAGGAATCCTCACATAACTGGGTAGGACATGGGGTGGAAGGGGGGAGGAAAAGTGGATGTGGGATGGGACTGGCACCCCTGAGGGTGGCTGGGAGAGAGGAGGGGTTCCCAAATTCAGAGGGACCTACTCATAGTAAGGGGATCAGCAGGGATGGGGTGAGACTTTCAGGAGATCGGAGGGGAAGGCAGCCAGTTTCTCCCCCGTGCTCAGGCTCTGGCAAGCCAGCTGGGGTCCTGGGCCCAAATCTCTGCCCTCTGGGGCACCCTCAGTCAGAGTGAGTCCTGAGACTAAGTCTCTCCTCCTCCCACCAAGTCCTCTTCTGTCCATGAGGGTCCCAGGCCTGAGCCCCAGCTCCCCACCCCAGTCCTCACTACCAAGGCCATTTCTGCATTTTTTTTCTTTTTTTTTGTTATTGATGTTCTGTTTTGCTTTGTTGTTGTTGTTTGATTTTTACTTTTAATTTTTAATATATATTTTTATTTTTCTAATTTTATTTAACTTTTTGTTCTTTGTTATTTTTCTGCTCCTTTTAGTTTGCTGCCTTTTTTTTTTTTTTTTTTTTTTTTTACTATGCTGTGTGGCTTGTGGGGTCTTGGTTCCCAGGCCGAGGGTCAGGCCTGAGCTCCTGTGGTGGAAGCACTGAGTCCAAACAGATGGATTACAGAGAACCTCAGATGTCAGGGAATATTAATCAATGTGAGGCATCCCACAGGTCTTCATCTCGTCAACAAGACCCAACTCCACCAAACTGCCTGCAAATTCCAGTGCTAGATGACTCAGGGCAAACACCCAGCAAGAAGGGAACACAGCCCCACCCATCAAAAAAAATGAGTTGACAAAAAATATGTTACAGACGAAGGAGAAAGGTAAAAACCTGCAAGATCAAATTAATGAAGAAGAAATAGGCAATCTATCTGAAAAATAATTCAGAGTAATGAAAATAAAGATGATTCAAAATCTTAGAAATAGAATGGAGGCACAGATAGAGAAAAACCAAGAAATGTTTAAAAAGGACGGAGAAGAACTAAAGAACAAACAGTGATGAACAACACAACAGAAATTAAAAATACTCTAGAAGAAATCAATAGCAGAATAACTGAGACAGAACAGATAAGTGAGCTGGAAGATAGAATGGTGGAAATAACTGCCATGGATCAAAATAAAGAAAAAGAATGAAAAGAAATGAAGACAGTCTCAGAGACCTCTGGGACAACATTAAATACAAAAACATTCAAATTATAGGGGTACCAGAAGAAGAAGAGAAAGAGAAAGGGACTGAGAAAATATTTGAAGAGATTATAGATGAAAACTTCCCTAACATGGGAAAGGAAATAGTTACCCAAGTCCAGGAAGCACAGAGAGTCCCATACAGGATAAACCCAAGGAGAAACACACCCAGACACATATTAATCAAACTAACAAAAATTAAATTCAAAGAAAAAATATTAAAAACAGCAAGGGAAAAGCAAACAATAATATACAAGGGAATCCCCATAAGGTTATCATCTGATTTTTCAGCAGGAACTCTGCAGGCCAGAAGGGAGTGGCAAGATATATTTAAAGTGATGAAAGGGGAAAAACCTACAAGAAAGAATACTCTAACCAGCAAGGCTCTCATTCAGATTTGGCAGAGAAATCAAAAGCTTGACAGACAAGCAAAAGCTAAGAGAATTCAGCACCATCAAAACAGCTTTACAACAAATGCTAAAGGAACTTCTCTAGGCCAGAAACACAAGAGAAGCAAAAGATCCACAAAAACAAACAAAACAATTAAGAAAATGGTAATAGGAACATACATATTGATAATTACCTTGAATGTTAATAGCTTAAATGCTCTAACCAAAAGACACAGACTGGCTGAATGGATACAAAAACAAGACCCATGTATATGGTGCCTACAGGAGACCCACTTCAGACCTAGGCACACATACAGGCTGAAAGTGAGGGGACATAAAAAGATATTTCATGCAAATAGAAATCAAAAGAAAGCTGGAGTAGCAATACACATAATAAATAAAATAGACTTTAAAATAAGGACTATTACAAGACACAAGAAAGGACACTACATAATGATTAAGGAATCAATCCAAGAAGAACATATAACAATTATAAATATTTATGCACGTAACATAGGAGGACCTCAATACATAAGGCAAATGCTAACAGCCATAAAAGGGGAAATGAACAGTAACACAATAATAGTGAGGGACTTAACACTCCACTAACACCAATGGACAGATGATCCAGACAGAAAATTAATAAAGAAACACAAGCCTTAAATGACACATTAGATCAGATACACTTAATTGATATTTATAGAACATTTCATCCAAAACAGCAGATTATACTTTCTTCTCAAGGGCACATGGAATATTCTCCAGGATAGATCACATCTTGGGTCACAAATCAACCTCAGTAAATTTAAGAAAACTGAAATCATATCCAGCATCTTTTCTGACCACAATGCTATGAGATTAGAAATAAATTACAGGAAAGAAAAAAACTGTCAAAAACACAAACACATGGAGGCTAAAAAATTCATTACTAAATAACCAAGAGATCACAGAATAAATCAAAGAAGAAATTTTAAAATAATACCTAAAAACAAATGACAACAAAAACACGATGACCAAAACCTATGGGACACAGCAAAAGCAGTTCTAAGAAGGAAGTTTATAGCAATCCAATCCTTCCTCAAGAAAAAAGAAAAATCTCAAAATTAACAAACTAACCTTACAGCTAAAGAAACTAGAGAAAGAAGAAGACCAACAACAAAAAACCTAAAGTTCATAGAAGGAAAGAAATCATAAAGGTCAGAGCAGAAATAAATGAAATGGAGATGAAGAAAACAATTGCAAAGATCAATAAATCGAAAAGATGGTTCTTTGAGAAAAAAAAAACAAAATTGATAAACCTTAAGCCAGACTCATCAAGAAAAAAGGGGAGAGGATTCAAATCAATAAAATTAGAAATGAAAAAGGAGAAATTACAACTGACACCGAAGAATTATAAAGGATCATAAGAGACTACTACAAGCCACTATGTGCCAATAAAATGGACAACCTGGAAGAAACAGACAAATTCTTAGAAAGGTACAACCTTCCAAGACTGGACCAGGAAGAAATAGAATATTTAAACGGATGATTCACAAGTAATGAAATTGAATTTTAATTAAAAATATTCCAACAAGAAAAAGTCCAGGACCAGATGGCATCACAGGTGACTTCTATCAAACATTTAGAGAAAAGCTAACACCTATCTTTCTCAAACACTTTCAAAACATTGCAGAGGTAGGAACACCCCCAAACTGGTTCTACAAAGTCACCATCACCCTGATATCAAAGCCAGACAAAGATATCACAAGAAAAGAAAATTACCAACCAATATCACTGATGACCATAGATGCAAAAAACCTCAAGAAAATAACAGCAAACTGAATTCAACAACACATTAAAAGGAGCATACAACATGATCAAGTGGGATTTATCCCAGGGGTGCAAGGCTTCTTCAATATACACAAATTAATCAATGTGACACATTGTGTTAACAAATTAAAGAATAAAACCATATGATCATCTCAATAGATGCAAAAAAAGCTTTTGAAAAATTCAACAACCATTTATAATAAAAACCCTCCAGATAGTCTGCATAGAAGGAACCTACCTCAACATAATAAAGGCCATATACAACAAACACACAGCCAACATCATTCTCAATGGTGAAAAACTGAAAGCATTTCCTCCAAGGTCAGGAACAAGACAAGGATGTCCACTCTTGCCACTATTGTTCAACATAGTTTTGGAAGTCCTAACCACAGCAATCAGAGAAGAAAAAGAAATAAAAGGAATACAAATTGGAAAAGAAGAAATAAAACTGTCACTGTTTGCACATGATGATACAATACATAGAAAATCCTAAAGATGCCACCAGAAAACTACTAGAGCTAATCAATGAATTTGGTAAAGTTGCAGGATACAAAATTAATGCACAGAAAACACTTGCATTCCTATACGCTAACAATGAAATATCAGAAAGAGAAATTAAGGAAGCAATCCCATTTATCATTGAAACAAAAAGATTAAAATACCTAGGAATAAACCTACTTAAGGAGGCAAAGGACCTATACTCAGAAAACTATACAAAATTGATGAAAGAAATCAAAGATGACACAAACAGTTGCAGAGATATACCATGTTCTTGGACTGGAAGAATCAATATTGTGAAAATGACTATACTATCCAAAGCAATCTACGATTAAATATAATCTCTATCAAATTACCAATGGCATTTTTCACAGAAGAGAACAAACAAATTTAAAATTTGTAGGGAAACATGGAAGACCCCAAATAGCCAAAGCAATCTTGAGAAAGAAAAACAGTGCTGGAGATTTCAGGCTCCCTTTCTGCAGACTATACTACAAAGCTACAGTAATCAAGACAGTATGGTACTGGCACAAAAGCAGAAATATAGATCAATGGAACAGCATAGAAAGCCCAGAGGTAAACCCATGCACTTATGGTCACCTAATCTATGACAAAGGAGGCAAAGATATACAACGGAGAAAAGATGGTCTCTTCAATAAGTGGTGCTGGGGTAACTGGACAACTACATGTAAAAGTATTAAACTAGAACACTCCCTAACACCATGCGCAAAAATAAACTCAAAATGGATTAAAGACCTAAATGTAAGACCAGACACTGTAAAACCCTTAGAGGAAAACATAGGAAGAACACGCTTTGACATAAATCACAGCAAGATCTTTTTTTGACCTACCTCCTAGAGTAATGAAAATGAAAACAAAAATAAACAAATGGGACCTAATTAAAGTTAAAAGCTTTTGCACAGTAAAGGAAACCAAAAATAAGATGAAAAGAGAACTCTCAGAACTGGAGAAAATATTTGCAAATGAAGCAACTGACAAAGGATTAATCTTCAAAATATACAAGCAGCTCATGCAGCTCAATATCAAAAAGCAAAAAACCCAATCCAAAAATGGACAGAAGACCTGAATAGACATTTTTCCAAAGAAGACATACAGATGGCCAAGAGGCGTGTGAAAAAATGCTGAACATTACTAATTATAGAGAAATGCCAATCAAAAGTACAGTGAGGAATCACCTCACAGTGGTCAGAATGCCCATCATCAAAAAATCTACAAACAATAAGTGCTGAGAGTGTGGAGAAAAGGGAACCCTCATGTGCTGTTGGTGGGAATGTAAATTGATACAGCCACTATGGAGAACAGTATTGAGACTCCTTAAAATCTAAAAAATAGAACTACCATACGGCCCAGCAATCCCACTACTGGGCATATACCCTGAGAAAACCATAATTCAAAAAGAGTCATGTGCCACAATGTTCATTGCAGCACTATTTACAATAGCCAGGATATGGAAGCAACCTAAGTATCTATCAACAGATGAATGGATAAAGAAGATGTGGCACATATATACAATGGAATATTACTCAGCCATAAAAAGAAATGAAATTGAGTTATTTATAGTGAGGTGGATGGACCTAGAGTCTGTCATACAGAGTGAAGTAAGTTAGAAAGAAGAAAACAAATACCATATGCTAAAACACATATATATGGAATCTAAAAAAAAAATGGTCATGAAGATCCTAGGGGCAAGATGGGAATAAAGAGACAGACCTACTAGAAAATGGACTGAGGATACGGGGAAGGGGAAGGGTAAGCTGGGAGAAAGTGAGAGAGTGGCATGGACATATATACACTACCAAATGTAAAATAGATAGCTATTGGGAAGCAGCCACAAAGCACAGGGAGATCAGCTCGGTGCTTTGTGACCACCTAGAGGGGTGGCGGAGGGAAGGTGGGAAGGAGATGCAAGAGGGAGGAGATATGGTTATATATGTATATGTATAGCTGCTTCACTCTGTTATAAAGCAGAAACTAACACACCATTGTAAAGTAATTATACTCCAATAAAGATGTTAAAAAAAAAGTTATGGAAAAACTCAAACGAACTTTTTGGCCAACTCAATGTTACTAATAATGGGCATGAAGCAGATATGTTTTAATTAATATTTAATGAATTTATGGTGAATCATTGTTAATTTTAGAATTATAAAGGCTTAAGCATTTGAAAATATTTGCTCTGCAATGATTAATTATTAATTGCTTAAATAATTAATATGTTTCATAAACAATTCATAATTAATTCATCAGTTAATTTGTGTTCCCACTTACACAGACAATTCATAAGTGAATATCCACACAATCTGTTTAAATCATCAGAAATTCCATTTTAATTCTTTTTCTAAAAACATTTTTATTTATTTATTTATTTATTTATGGCTGTGTTGGGTCTTAGTTTCTGTGCGAGGGCTTTCTCTAGTTGTAGCAAGTGGGGGCCACTCTTCATCGCGGTGCGCGGGCCTCTCGCTGTCGCGGCCTCTCTTGTTGCGGAGCACAGGCTCCAGACGCGCAGGCTCAGTAACTGTGGCACACGGGCCTAGTCGCTCCGTGGCATGTGGGATCTTCCCAGACCAGGGCTCGAACCCGTGTCCCCTGCATTGACAGGCAGATTCTCAACCACTGCACCACCAGGGAAGCCCCAGAAATTCCATTTTAGATATTCAAATTATTGAGTTACTAGAGTTGTCTATTGATAACTTACAGCAAGTAGAACTAAAAATCTGCCATTTACAACCCCCTTTAATAACACTGTTTCCTTTGACCAAAAGTATGTCAATAAAATAGTTTCTATCAGAACTGTTTGTTCCTGATGAAACCTAGATCCATAAAATCTGTGCATAGAAAACCATTTTCCATTTAGTTTCTTAGATGGAAGAACTTAGTGTCATCTATAGGGAGAAAGACTAGCATATAGTTTTCTGTCTGACCAAAGAATTATTGCAGCCAAAACTATATATTTCCATGACTTATTTTTGCACTTGAACTTCTTCATATTTGCTGAGCTACAACTTACACTGCACTGATATGGGAGACGGTAGAAAGTAGGAATGTGGGAGAAAGGATTGGGGGCTTAACTTGGTGAAGATGGCGTCTTAGTCTGTTTGAGTTGCTATAAGAAAATATCACAGACTTGGTGGCTTATAAACAACAGAAATTTATTTCTCACAGTTTTAAATGCTGGAAGTCTGAGATCAGGGTGACAGCATGTTTGGGTGAGGGCTCTATTTGGGATTGCAGACTTCTCACTGTGTCCTCAACTGGCAGAAGAGGTGAGGGGTCTTTGTGGAGTCTATTTTTTTTTTAAAGATTTGATGAAAGTTCATAATAGTGCAATTGACAAGGAAATTTAATTATTTCTGAGATATACATTTTAAAGTAATAACTAGAATTATGACTTATAACATTATACCAGAACATATAAGATTTTTAGAAATTTCACATAATGTCTGAAACATTTATATTAACATATTTCCATACAAATAACCCAATGAAAGTTTAGTATTAGTTGTTTTATTTGTTTGTTTTTTAATACTGCAGGTTCTTATTAGTCATTAATTTTATACACATCAGTGTATACATGTCAATCCTAATCGCCCAATTCAGCACACCACCATCCCCACCCCACTGCAGTTTCCCCCCCTTGGTGTCCATATGTCTGTTCTCTACATCTGTGTCTCAACTTCTGCCCTGCAAACCGGCTCATCTGTACCATTTTTCTAGTTTCCACGTACATGCGTTAATATACAATATTTCTTTTTCTCTTTTTTACTTACTTCACTCTGTATGACAGTCTCTAGATCCATCCACGTCTCAACAAATGACTCAATTTCGTTTATATTTATGGCTGAGTAATATTCCATTGTATATATGTACCACATCTTCTTTATCCATTCATCTGTTGATGGGCATTTAGGTTGCTTCCATGTCCTGGCTATTGTAAATAGTGCTGCAATGAACATTGGGGTGCATGTGTCTTTTTGAATTATGGGTTTCTCTGGGTATAGGCCCAGTAGTGGGATTGCTGGATCATATGGTAAATCTATTTTTAGTTTTTTAAGGAACCTCCATACTGTTCTCCATAGTGGCTTTATCAATTTACATTCCCAAGAAAAATGCAAGAGGGCTCCCTTCTCTCCACACCCTCTCCAGCATTTGTTGTTTGTAGATTTTCTGATGATGCCCATTCTAACTGGTGTGAGGTGATACATCATTGTAGTTTTGATTTGCATTTCTCTAATAATTAGTGATGTAGAGCATCTTTTCATGTGCTTCGTGGCCATCTGTATGTCTTCTTTGGAGAAATGTCTATTTAGGTCTTCTGCCCATTTTTGGATTGGGTTGTTTGTTTCTTTAATATTGAGCTGAATGAGCTGTTTATATATTTTGGAGATTAATCCTTTGTCCGTTGATTCATTTGCAAATATTTTCTCCCATTCTGAGGGCTGTCTTTTGGTCTTGTTTATGGTTTCCTTTGCTGGGCCAAAGATTTGAAGTTTCATTAGGTTCCATTTGTTTATTTTTGTTTTTATTTCCATTACTCTAGGAGGTGGATCAAAAAAGATCTTGCTGTGATTGATGTCAAAGAGTGTTCTTCCTATGTTTTCCTCTAAGAGTATTATAGTGTCCGGTCTTACATTTAGGTCTCGAATCCATTTTGAGTTTATTTTTGTGTATGGTGTTAGGGAGTGTTCTAATTTCATTCTTTTACATGTAGCTGTCCAGGTTTCCCAGCACCACTTACTGAAGAGACTGTCTTTTCTCCATTGTATATCTTTGCCTCCTTTGTCATAGATTAGTTGACCATATGTGCGTAGGTTTATCTCTGGGCTTTCTATCTTGTTCCATTGATCTATGTTTCTGTTTTTGTGCCAGTACCATATTGTCTTGATTACTGTAGCTTTGTAGTATAGTCTGAAGTCAGGGAGTCTGATTCCTCCAGCTCCGTTTTTTTCCCTCAAGACTGCTTTGGCTATTCGGGGTCTTTTGTGTTTCCATACAAATTTTAAGATGATTTGTTCTAGTTCTGTAAAAAATGCCATTGGTAATTTGATAGGGATTGCATTGAATCTGTAGATTGCTTTGGGTAGTATAGTCATTTTCACAATATTGATTCTTCCAATCCAAGAACATGGTATATCTCTCCACCTGTTGGTACCGTCTTTAATTTCTTTCATCAGTGTCTTATAGTTTTCTGCATACAGGTCTTTCGTCTCCCTAGGTAGGTTTATTCCTAGATATTTTATTCTTTTTGTTGCAATGTTAAATGGGAGCGTTTCCATAATTTCTCTTTCAGATTTTTCGTCATTTGTATATAGGAATGCAAGAGATTTCTGTGCATTAATTTTGTATCCTGCAACTTTACCAAATTCATTGATTAGCTCTAGTAGTTTTCTGGTGGCATTTTTAGGATTCTCTATGTATAGTATCATGTCATCTGCAAACAGTGACAGTTTTACTTCTTCTTTTCCAATTTGTATTCCTTTTATTTCTTTTTCTTCTCTGTTTGCCGTGGCTAGGTCTTCCAAAACTATGTTGAATAATAGTGGTGAGAGTGGATATCCTTGTCTCGTTCCTGATCTTAGAGGAAATGCTTCCAGTTTTTCACCATTGAGAATGATGCTTGCCATGGGTTTGTCGTATATGGCCTTTATTATGTTGAGGTAGGTTCCCTCTATGCCCACTTTCTGGAGAGTTTTTATCATAAATGGGTGTTGAATTTTGTCAAAAGCTTTTTCTGCATCTATTGAGATGATCATATGGTTTTTATTCTTCAATTTGTTAATATGGCATATCACATTGATTGATTTGCGTATATTGAAGAATCCTTGCATCCCTGGGAAAAGCCCCACTTGATCGTGGTGTATGATCCTTTTAATGTGTGGTTGGATTCTGTTTGCCAGTATTTTGTTGAGGATTTTTGCATCTATATTCATCAGTGATATTGGTCTGTAATTTTATTTTTTTATAGTATCTTTGCCTGGTTTTGGTATCAGGGTGATGGTGGCCTCATAGAATGAGTTTGGGAGTCTTCCTTCCTCTGCAATTTTTTGGAAGAGTTTGAGAAGGATGGGTGTTAGCTCTTCTCTAAATGTTTGATAGAATTCACCTGTGAAGCCTTCTGATCCTGGACTTTTGTTTGTTGAAAGATTTTTAATCACAGTTTCAATTTCAGTGCTTTTGATTGGTCTGTTCTATATATTCTGTTTCTTCCTGGTTCAGTCTTGAAAGGTTATACCTTTCTAAGAATTTGTCCATTTCTTCCATGTTGTCCATTTTATTGGCATAGAGTTGCTTGTCGTAGTCTCTTAGGATGTTTTGTATTTCTGCAGTGTCTGTTGTAACTTCTCCTTTTTCATTTCTAATTTTATTGATTTGAGTCCTCTCCCTCTTTTTTTTGATGAGTCTGGCTAATGGTTTATCAATTTTGTTTACCTTCTCAAAGAAACAGCTTTTAGTTTTATTGATCTTTGCTATTGTTTTCTTTGTTTCTATTTCATTTATTTCCACTCTGATCTTTATGATTTCTTTCCTTCCGCTAACTTTGGGTTTTGTTTGTTCTTCTTTCTCTAGTTCCTTTAGGTGTAAGGTTAGATTGTTTACTTGAGATTTTTCTTGTTTCTTTAGGTAGGCTTGTATAGCTATAAACTTCCCTCTTAGAACTGCTTTTGCTGCATCCCATAGGTTTTGGATTCTCGTGTTTTCATTGTCATTTGTCTCTAGGTATTTTTTTATTTCCTCTTTGATTTCTTCAGTGATCTCTTGGTTATTAAGTAGTGTGTTGTTTAGCCTCCATGTGTTTGTGTTTTTTACGTGTTTTTCCCTGTAATTCATTTCTAATCTCATAGCGTTGTGGTCAGAAAAGATGCTTGATATGATTTCAATTTTCTTTAATTTACTAAGGCTTGATTTGTGACCCAAGATGTGATCTATCCTGGAGAATGTTCCGTGTGCACTTGAGAAGAAAGTGTAATCTGCTGTTTTTGGATGGAATGTCCTATAAATATCAAGTCTATCTATCTGGTCTATTGTGTCATTTAAAGCTTCTGTTTCCTTATTTATTTTCATTTTGGATGATCTGTCCATTGGTGTAAGTGAGGTGTTAAAGTCCCCCCACTATTATTGTGTTACTGTCGATTTCTTCTTTTATAGCTGTTAGCAGTTGCCTTATGCATTGAGGTGATCCTATGTTGGGTGCATATATATTTATAATTGTTATATCTTCTTCTTGGATTGATCCCTGGATCATTATGTAGTGTCCTTCCTTGTCTCTTGTAACATTCCTTATTTTAAAGTCTATTTTATCTGATATGAGTATAGCTACTCCAGCTTTCTTTTGATTTCCATTTGCATGGAGTATCTTTTTCCATCCCATCACTTACAGTCTGAATGTGTCCCTAGGTCTGAAGTGGGTTTCTTGTAGACAGCATATATATGGGTCTTGTCTTTGTATCCATTTAGCAAGCCTGTGTCTTTTGGTTGGAGCATTTAATCCATTCACGTTTAAGGTATTTAGCGATACGTATGATCCTATGACCATTTTCTTAATTGTTTTGGGTTTATTTTTGTAGGTCCTTTTCTTCTCTTGTGTTTCCCACTTAGAGAAGTTCCTTTAGCATTTGTTGTAGAGCTGGTTTGGTGGTGCTGAATTCTCTTAACTTTTGCTTGTGTGTAAAGCTTTTGATTTCTCCATCAACTCTGAATGAGATCCCTGCTGGGTAGAATAATCTTGGTTGTAGATTCTTCCCTTTCATCACGTTAAATATATCATGCCACTCCCTTCTAGCTTGTAGAGTTTCTGCTGAGAAATCAGCTGTTAACCTTATGGGATTTCCCTTATATGTTATTTGTCATTTTTCCCTTGCTGCTTTCAATAATTTTTCTTTGTCTTTAATTTTTGCCACTTTGATTACTATGTGTCTCGGCATGTTTCTCCTTGGGTTTATCCTGTATGGGACTCTCTGCGCTTCCTGTACTTGGGTGGCTATTTCCTTTCCCATGTTAGGGAAGTTTTGATTATAATCTCTTCAAATATTTTCTTGTGTCCTTTCTCTCTCTTCTCCTTCTTGGACCCCTATAATGTGAATGTTGTTGCATTTAATGTTGTCCCAGAGGTCTCTTAGGCTGCCTTCATTTCTTTTCATTCTTTTTTCTTTATTCTGTTCCGCAGCAGTGAATCCCACCATTCTGTCTTCCAGGTCACTTATCCGTTCTTCTGCCTCAGTTATCCTGCTATTGATTCCTTCTAGTGTAGTTTTCATTTCAGTTATTGTATTGTTAATCTCTGTTTGTTTGCTCTTTAATTCTTCTAGGTCTTTGTTAAACACTTCTTGCATCGTCTCGATCTTTGCCTCCATTCTTATTCCGAGGTCCTGGATCATCTTCACTATCATTATTCTGAATTCTTTTTCTGGAAGGTTGCCTATCTCCACTTCATTTAGTTGTTTTTCTTGGGTTTTATCTTGTTCCTTCATCTGGTATATAGCCCTCTGCCTTTTCATCTTGTCTATCTTTCTGTGAATGTGGTTTTTGTTCCACAGGCTACAGGGTTGTAGTTTTTCTTGCTTCTGCTGTCTGCCCTCTGGTGGTTGAGGCTATCTAAGAGGCTTGATGGGAGGCTCTGGTGGTGGGTAGAGCTGACTGTTGCTGTGGTTGTTAGAGCTCAGTAAAACTTTAATCCACTTGACTGTTGATGGGTGGGGCTGGGTTCCCTCTCTGTTAGTTGTTTTGCCTGAGGCAACCCAACACTGGAGCCCACCTGGGCTCTTTGTTGGTGCTATTGACAGACTCTGGGAGGGTTCACGCCAAGGAGTACTTCCCAGAACTTCTGCTGCCAATGTCCTTGTCCCCACGGTGAAACAGAGCCACCCCCCACCTCTGCAGGAGACCTTCCAACACTAGCAGGTAGGTCTGGTTCAGTCTCCCCCAGGGTCACTGCTCCTTCCCCTGGGTCCTGATGCACACACTATTTTGTGTGTGCCCTCCAAGAGTGGGGTCTGTTTCCCCCAGTCCTGTCGAAGTCCTGCAATCAATTCCCACTAGGCTTCAAAGTCTGATTCTCTATGAATTCCTCCTCCCATTGCTGGACCCCCGGGTTGGGAAGCCTGACGTGGGGCTCAGAACCTTCACTCCAGTGGGTGGACTTCTGTGATCTAAGTGTTCGCCAGTCTGTGAGTCACCCACCCACCAGTTATGGGATTTGATTTTACTCTGATTGCGCCCCTCCTACCATCTCATTTTGGCTTCTCCTTTGTCTTTGGATGTGGGGTATCTTTTTTTGGTGAGTTCCAGTGTCTTCCTGTCGATGATTGTCCAGCAGCTAGTTGTGATTCTGGTGTTTTCACAAGAGGGAGTGAGAGCACGTCCTTCTACTCCGCCATCTTGGTTCCTCTGTGAGGTCTATTTTATAAGAATAGTAATTCTATTCATGAGGGCTGCACTTGCATTACATACACACCTCCCTAATGGCCCCACATCCTAACACCATCATATTTGGTCAGTAACATTTTAGCATATGAATTTGAAGAGGACACAAATGTTCAGAACACAGCAGATGCCAATCATTCTGGTTAGGTTATCTGAAAGAAATTACTTTTTAGTTAGCTGCCAATCACTATCCTCAATGACTTATTTCCACTTACTGATGATGACATTTACCCATTGTTTACTCTGTACCAGTCACTTTATAAGAGCTTTAATAATCCTTATAACAAGCTTGTGAGTTAAGCGCAATTATGCCCACTTTACAAGTATCAAAATCCAGGCACAGAAGTGTTAAATAATACTTTTTCAAAGCTATCCAGCTACTAAATAGAGAAGCTGGGGTTCAAACCTGGATGTCTGGTTCCAAAGTTTCTGACCACTATACCTAAACTGCCTCATGACAGAGATTAGGGCCCTAATGGAATGAGGTAGGAGAAAGGTGACGTATGATGACAACAATATAACCAGGTATATAGAGGGTTGTTCAGGAACTGAGCATCTGGGAGTAAAAGGGTAAAGAGATGATCAACAAACTTTATAATTTTTCTGATGACCAACCTTTATTATCATATTTGTAAATCTTACCATTTGTCAAAGATTATTTGTCATATACTTATTTTTCATTAATTTTTATAAATCATATCACATATCCATAGTCTATTAAACACCACTAATACGTATCATCAATTGAAACTTCTCATTTTTATTTTAAAAATATATAAAAATCAAAATGACAATCTAATCTACATGGTAGATTATTCAGCAGTTTCAATTTAGGTATAGAAATCAGATCTTAGGATAGGAAAACAAGAAACAGATCTCTTAAGATACTTATAATTTGATTCAAAACACTAGTAATTTCCTGGGTTTGTTCAGAAATATCAGGAAGTAATTTAATATTTTATATATTTAATTACACTTGACCACTGACTTCATAAAACCGTATACTGGATACAGTAATGTGGATGTGATACTGTACCACTGCCAGGGACAACTTATGAACAAGTACCAGAGAATCAGATATTTCAAACAATAAAAAGCTCTTAGAGAATATGTTTTATAATTGAGCTCTTGGCAATTCTTCACTTTTAAGTGTAAATGTAAAACAGTCAAATTTAATTATATTTGCTTGCAAAAAAAAGGACCTAATCGTACTGAGAACTTACTAACAAATTAGTATTTGAAGGCTTTGAACTTTAGTTTCAAAAAAAAAAAACCCCAACAGTCTAGAAGAGTAGTTCTTAAACTATCTGTGTGGAAGAACCAAATTTATTAATTCCAATTTGTTTCAGATTGATATTTTGTACAATAAACTAAAAATAAATTCATAGAAATTAAATGAGAAAATAACATACAGAATATAATTCCAAATATTTTTATTATTACATTCAATATGTATATAATTACTGTCTGATTGCTTTAAATATTTTTAAATATTTCCTTTCAATTTTGGTGCTTACTTGGTTGCCAGCTGATAATAGTTGGTGGATCAACACAGGCTCCCACACCAAACTTTGAGTAGAGAGCTTGTCTAGATTACTTGGCAGTAGCACACCACACACACCAGTTTAAAGAGATGCTGAGTCACAGATACAGCAGTGATACTTTAGATCCACTTAGGATCAAATATCACTAGCAAAACTGACCCAGTAGCAGGTTAGCATATTATATTTTTCTTATTTTTAAAGTTACCTTGATTAACCAAGGTCTTCTGTGTGATTAACACATGAGGACAGAAAAAAAAACTTTGACTCACTGAGGAGAAATAGAAAACTGTGGATCAACTGAATATTTTAATATTATTCACAACCGAAGCAGAGCTTCTTATATAATTAGCAGTGACATTAGAAGAGGAAATGGAACTGTCAGCTTAAGAAGCCACTAGCCTTGTGTGTGCGTGTGTGTGTGTGTGTGTGTGTGATGGTTATTAGTCAGTGTTCATTTTTCAACCATTGCAAATATGATGAAAAAGAATGGATCAAAATCAGTATCTTTTGGCAATGTTGAGTGAATTCATGACAGTACAGATCAATTGCACAGATGAGACTATTGATTATACAATAATCAGTAATTAAAGATATTGAAGCAACTGAATGATGAAATGATTGATTTAGTGTTTCCGTATTGGCAATGATCTAAGCTGCAAATCAAAAATAGAAGTGTCAAAAACACATTTCACATCCATCTGGAAGAAATAATAAAATCTGGTGTTTTTTTCTCTCCTTATCTATGTTTATTTCACATATCATTTCAGGACCAAATTATTAGTCCAGTCTTAATTGCACATCCATTCTGATGATACAGATAATTTACTATAGAGTACTGCATTGAAGCCAGAGACTAAAGTAAATAATTACAAATGATACTTCACTCAAAATGGAAGATGTAAGTGCTGGTTTGGTTTTTTACTGAACACCAAAATGTGAGTTGAAAATGGTTTCTCAATGGGAAAATGATCAATAGCTGTTGACTTGGAAGAAGCTGAATAATCTGAATATTCGAAATTCTAATTACAATTAATGCATCAACATATACTTATTTCATATTTATTATATGTCAGGCATTGTTTAAGGTACTGGGGATAAACTGATAAAGAGATGATAAAGTCTTGCTCTCTTAGAGGTTAAATTCTAATGGAGACATTTTTGGAAAGAGCTCCTTCTTCCACAACATTTCATAGATTGTAAGATACACATTTGTCACATTTTAACATCTCTGAAATCAGAATTCATCTTATAATTGAAGAACCAGGAAGCAGTTGTGATGTATTTGTCATTGCCTCATTGCCTCATCATCTGTATATGTGTGAATTTGACAATAATTCTTTGTGTTGCACTAAATTCAACTGAATTATTTATATTGCTTAACAAAAACATCACCCATTAATGGAAGGTAATTCACAAGCACAGTGGAGCTTACCAAAGAAATAGGAAAGGAAAATGTTTTAACTCAGATGAGAAATAGATTCCTGTGGGCTTATAGAAAGAGAGAGAAACAGAAATGAAATGAGCAGCAAGCCACCTTGAATAGAAGTTGAGAATCCCTTGGAATCTCACCAAAGATATTAATTTTTGATGCATTTGTAGACATGATATTAACAGTAAAGGATAAGCTTGCTGAAAAGTGAAGCGACTTAGTTCTTATTTTCACTGACTGATCACACAACTTGAAGTCCTCAATATTTCAATCAACAAAACACTTAGGTAATCTTTCAGGTAGGAATACGTGAATTTGTTGTTAACTGAAAAATCTTCTATTTACACCCACTCGTTAGATCAAGATATCACCATCATTAAAACTTGTAGAATATTTGTCAAAGTCTTAGATGAATTCCTGGAGACAATTAAGGAACACTATAACGCTGTATTAGGCACATACTTGATGTCACAGAGAATATTATTATGTGATAAAATAGGGACTTAGAGAACCCAGAGTCAAACATGATTGAAGGGAGAAGGTCTCACAAGATATAGGATTAATATGAAAATGAATTTTATTTCCATATACTGGCAAGGAACATGAAGAAACAAAAATTAAAATAATACAATACTATTTACAATTACTGAAAACATGAGATGGTTAGACATAAATCTAACCAAATTTATACAGGACTTGTAAGTCAAAAACTACAAAGCACTGCTGAAATAAATCAAATAAGGCATAAATAAATGGAAATATATAGCCTGTTTATAGATTGCAAAACTCAACATAGTAAAGATATCAATTTTTACTAAATTGATAAACAGGTTTAACATAATGCTATTGCTACCACAGCAAGATATTTTATAGGTATAGACAAGATTATTCTAAAAGTCATATGGAAAGAAAAAGGAACTAGAATTGCTGAAATGATTTTGAAAAAAGAGAATTAAATAGGAGGAATCACTACCCAATTACAAGACTTATATAGCTATTGTAATCAAGACTGTGTGTTATTGTTGGAGGGGTAGACACATAGATGAATGGAACCAAATTGAACGGAAATAGAAATACATATGTATGACCATTTGATTTTTGACATAGGTGCAACTCTGATTCAATGGAGGAAGGACAACCTTTTTAGCAAATGGTAATGAAGCATTTGTACAATAGTAGGCTAAAAGGACCTGGAATTAAAGCTCTCACATTTACAAAAATTAACTCAAAATGGATCATGGATATAAATGTTAAACTTAAAACTATAAAACTGTTAGAATTAAATACAGGAGAAGATCTCTTGGACCTAGAGCCAGGATAAAAAGTATTTAGACATGATACCAAAAGAATGATCTATAAAAGAAAAAAAGAAATTAATAAGTTGGACTTCCTCCAAAGTTAAACATTTGCTCTGTGAAAGACTTGTTAAGAGGATGAAAAGAAAAGCAACAGACTGGGAGAATATATTTGCAAACTATATATCTGATAAGGGACTCAGGTCTAAATGTTATTAAAAATTCTGAAAACTTAAGAGTAAAACAAAGAAGCAAACAGACAAACAAATAATCCAGTTAGAAAATGGGCAAAAGGCATGAAGAAACATTTCACTGAAGAGAATATACACATGGAAAATAAATATATGAAAGATATTTAATATCGCTAGTTATTAGAGAAATAAAGCCACAAAGAGATATCACTGAACATCTATTAAAACAGCTAAAATAAAAAATAGTGGCAATACCAAATGCTGGTGGAGATGTAACATCTGAATCTCTCATCCATTGTTGGTGGGAATGTAAAATGGTACAACCACTCCTGAAAACATACACTCCTAACAATGCACTTACCATGTGACCCAATAATTGCTTTCTTGGGCATTTATCCCAGATAAATGAAAAGTTATATCCACACTGAGAACTATATGCTATTGTGCAGAGCAGTTTTATTTGTATTGGCCCAAAATGGAAACAACTAAACTGTCCTATGATGTGTAAATGGTGAAACAAATCGTGATGCATCCATAACATGGACAATTACTCAGCAATAAAAAGGAACAAACTGTTGATACACACAAGCATTTGGATGACTCTCAAGGGCATTATACTAAGTGAAAAAAGCCATTCTCAAAAGGTAACATATTGTATGATTCCCTTTAATTAACATTCTCAAAATGACAAAAATGATAGAGATGGACAACAAGTTTCCAGGGTTTCCAGGGTTTGGTTGGAGAGACATGTGGATGTGGCTATAAAAGGATATCACAAGATGCACATATGACCGTGGAGTAGTTCTGTATCTTGATTATGGTGGTTGTTACAAGAATCTATACATATAATAAATTGACATAGGATGGTGCACACATATTGTATCAGTGCCAATTTCCTGATTTTGATATGGCACTATAGCTATGTAAGATGTTATCATTAGGGGAAACTAGATGAAGAATACATGGAAACTCTCTGTTGTATCTTTGCAAATTCTTGGGGAACTTAATTCAAAATTTCAAATTAATAAAGCAGATAGAATGTTTGTAAATGTGAATACATTTTAGGGATACCTTTAGGAATACCTAAGAAGAAAGAATAAGTTATCTTTCTAGTATCTGTGTAGACAATGACATTAAAAAATCACTGCAATATAGTTAGATATTCAAAGATTATGCAGTGAGAAATGAGGAAAAGTATTATAAAAATGTCAGACATTTATTAATAAAACACTATGCTATGTTTCTGGGTTTTATTTTAATAGTAAAATTATATTTAGTAAATTTATAAAGTAGTGTAACCATCACTCTTAGTTTCGGAACATTTTCATCCCTGCAGTAAGATCTCGCATGTCCATTTACAGTTAATCCTCTTTCCTATCCCTAGCTCCACACAATCACTAGCCTACTTTCTGTCTCCATAAATTTTCCCTTTCTGGGCATTTAATATGAACAGAATTGTGCAATATATGGTCTCTTGTGTCTGACTTCTTTCACTTGGCATATGGTTATTATGGTTCACACATGTGATAACATGTCAATCGTTCATTCCTTTCCATTGCTGAATAATATTCCATTGTATGAATATACCACATTTTATATATTTATTCACCAGTTGATAGATACTTAGGTTGTTTTAATTTTTGGACATTATGAATAATGTTGTTATGAACCATCACATGCAAGCATACAATAATTATTATTATTGTAATTATTGTATTGTAATTGTATTTTTAACTTTTAAAGAAATGGCTACTGTTTTTCAATAATGTCTGCACCATTTTACATTTTCACCAGCAATGTATGATAATTCCCATTTCTCCACATCCTTGCCAACATTGTTATAAATCTGTATTATTTATTATAGCTGCATTATTTATTATAGTCATTCAAGTGAGGCAAAATAGTATCTTCTCATTTTTATTTACATTTTCTTAATGATTCTTGGACAAAAGTGCTTTATCAGTTATTTTATTTTATCATATTTTATCAGATATAGCATTTTCATTTTCTTTTTGTTGTTGTTGCTGTGGTAAGAACACTTAGCTTGAGGTTCACCCTATTAACACATTTTTAAGTATGCAATACAGTATTATTAACTATAGGTAATATGTTTTACAGCAGATCTCTAGAACTTATTCATCTTGTATAATTAAAACTTTATACCCCTTGTTCATTTCTCCCATTGCTGAGGCCCTGGAAATCACCATTCAACATTTTGATTCTCTGTTTGACTATTGTAGTATAGTATATTCTCTGAGTATTATAGATATCTCATATAAATGGAATCTTCAGCATTTGTCCTTGTCTGAGTGACTTAATTTATTTAGCACAATGCCCTACGTGTTCATCCATGTTATTGCAAATGGCAGAAGTTCCATCTTTTTAAAGGCTGAATGATAGTTCATTGTATGTAAATACCACATTTTCTTTATCCATTCATTCACTGATGAACATTGACATTGTTTCCATGTCTTGAGTACTGTGAATAATGCTTCAATGAACATGGGAGTGAAAATATCATTTCAAGACTCTGATTTCAATTTTTTGGATATATACAGAGAAGTGGGATTGCTGTACCATATTGTAGTTCTATTTTTTTGAGAAATCTCTATAATGTTTTTCATAGTGGCTTCAACATTTTATATTCCCACAATTAGTGTGCAAGTGTTCTAATTTCTCCACATTCTTGCCAATGCTTGATATCTTATGTGTGTTTTTTTTTCCTTTAAAAATGGCCATCTTAAAAGGATGGGGGCATCTCACTGTGGTTTTGGCTTACATTTTCCTGATGATTACTGATATTGAACACCTTTTTATATATCTGTTGAAC
Source organism: Balaenoptera acutorostrata (assembly GCF_949987535.1). Lineage (NCBI taxonomy): Eukaryota > Metazoa > Chordata > Mammalia > Artiodactyla > Balaenopteridae > Balaenoptera > Balaenoptera acutorostrata. Next base: position 76,578,308 of record NC_080085.1, read on the forward strand.
ATTTGTATGTCTCCTTTGGAGAAATGTTTATTCACTTTCTTTGCTCATTTTAATAGGGTAAGTTATTTTAATATTGAGGTTTAGGATTTCCTTATATATTTTATATATTAGTGCCTTATCAGATATATGGTTTGCAAATATTTTTTTCCCATTTCATAGGTTGTCTTTTCATTTTATTGGTTATTTCCTTTATTGTGCAGAAAATTTTTAGTTGATATAGTCCCACTTGTCTATTTTTCCTTTTGTTGTCTGTGCTTTTTGTGTCACATCCAAGAAAACATTACCAACACCAATATCAAGAAGTGTTTCCCTTATGTTTTTGTATACAGTAATTATTCTACAGTTTCTGATCTTACACTTAAGTCTTCAATCCATTTGAATTGATTTTTGTGTGTGGTATGAGATACCATAGAACCATTTCCCAGCACCATTTGTTGAGAAACTTTCTTTTCCCCATTGTGTTTTCTTGACTCCCTTGTTGAAGATCAGTTGCATGTACATGCATGAGTTTATTTCTGGGCTTTCTATTCTGTTCTTCTTGTCTATATGTCTGTCATCATTCCAGGACTATACTTTTTTTTTAAATTGAAGAATAGTTGACCTACAATATTATATTAGTTTCAGTGGTACAACATAGAATACTGTACTGTTTTGATTGTTGTAGCTTTGTAATATATTTTGAAATTAGAAAGTGTGATACTCCAGATTTCTTTTGTTTCTCAAGACTGCTTTGACCTTTGCGGCTTTTTTGTGGTTACATAGAATTTTAGGATTGTTTTTCTATGTCTGTAAAAATTGCCAATGATGTTTTGATGGGGATAGCATTGAATCTTTATATAGCTTTAGGTAATATAATCATTTTAGCAATACTAAGTACTTGAATCCATGACCACAGGATGTCTTTCTATTTATTTGTGTCTTCCTTAATTTATTTCGTTAATATTTTGTAGCTTTCAGTATACAAGTCTTTCATCTCCTTGGTTAAGTGTATTACTAAGGGTTACAAAGGGAGTGACATAATCAAGATGGTGGGTTACGAGGCTCTAACCCATGTTCTCCTAGAGAAACACCAATTTAATAACTATCCATGGAAAAATAACTTCATGAGTGCTCCAGAATCCAGGTGAGAGACTACAACACACCAGTGGAACACAGAAACAAGAAAAGATGCATTGAAAGAGTAAGAAGAAAAGTTTCACTTTACTTGCATCACATCTCCTCCAAGCCAGTACAGCAGTACACCAAGAGACATTCCCATGGCTTGCAAGTTTTTTTTTGTGGGGAAAAGAGAGAAAAGTGAGCATTCAACTTCACCACTTTTCAAGGTACTACTCGATGGTCTTCTTCTCTCACATCTTACACAGAATACTGAGGGAATAAGCATGGCTAGATCATTTGGGGGTAGCTAAGAACAAAGAAAAGGGACAGGGACTCTCAACAACCAGCACAAGGATTTGAACAGCTGGTACACAGGTCTTAGTAATGGTCCTTCTTGCAGATCACAGAAGCAGGGTCAAATATGGACCCTGTCAAGAGAGAGGCCTACTCAGAATCTATTGCTGGGCTGACTGATGAAAAGCTTTCCTTGCTGAAGCCAGTCTGTAAAGATGGGAAGAAGTGACTGCTTCTTCAAATAGGCAGACACAAATGCAAGTCTATTCAAGGGTCATGAATAATCAGAGAAACATGAAACCATAAAAGGAACAAAACAAAGCTCGAGGAACTGACCTTAAAGAAACAGAGATCTATGAACTGCTTGACAAAATAATTCAAAATAGTATTGTTAAAGGAGCTCAGTGAGCTACAAGTGAACACAGATAGATAGTTAAAAGAAATCAAAAAAATAATGCATGAACAAAATTATAGAACAACAAAGAAATAGAAACCATAAAAACCATGAAAAAACACCCAAAGAGGATCCAAACAGGAGCTGAATAATACAATGACTGAACTGAAGAATTCAGTAGAAAGCTTCAACAACATATTTGGTCAAGCAGAAGAAAGAGTCAGTGAAGTGGAATAGAGGTTATTTGAAATTATACAGCTAGAGGAACAAAAAGAAAAAAAAGAAATGAAAGTGAGTGAAGAAAGCCTAAGGGACTTATATAACACCATCAAGTGAACCAATATATACATTATGAAAAGCAGAGAAGGAGAAAAGTAAAAAAGACAAAAACCTTACTTAAAGAAATAACTGAGAGGAAGAGAGAGAGAAAAGAACTACAAAATATTCAGAAAACAATTTAAAATGCCAGTAGTATGTCCTTCCCTATCAATAATTACATTAAATCTGAATGAATTAAACTCCCCAATACAAAGATATAGTAAGGCTGAAAGGACAAAAACCATGATCCAACTATATGCTGTCTACAAGAGACTACTTTAGATTTAAGGACACATTTAGGCTGAAAATAAAGGGACAGAATATGGTATTCCATGCAAATGGTAACCAAAAGAGAGCAAGGGTAGCTATACATATATCAGAAAAACTAAATTTTAAATGAAAACCTGGCATAAGAGGCAAACATGATACTGAAGTGTAAATTCAACAGGAATATAAAAAATTATGAATATGTATAAATCAAATAGAAGGGTGCCTAAATATATAAAGCAACCATTGAGAGAATTAAAGGGAGATAGAGGGAATAAAACAATAATAGTAGGAATCTTTAATACCCCATTTTCAATAAGAGAACATAGAGACAGAAAATCAATAAGGTAAGAGAGTACTTGAACAACACTATAGAACAAATGAATCAACTAATATATAGAGAACATTCTACCCAAGCAACAGAAAACACATTTTTTTCTCAGGCAAACATGGAATATTTTCCAGGATAGATCACGTTAGGTCAAGGAAGTTTTAAGTTTAAGAAAAAATTGAAATCATATATTTTTACTGAACAAAATGGAATGAAACTAGAAATCAATAGCAGAAAGAAAACTGAAAATTTCACAAGTATGTGGAAATTAAACAATATACTCTTGAACAACCATTTGTTTAAAGAAGAAATCAAAAGAGAAATGAGGAAATATCTTGAAACAAGTGAAAATAAAAACAGAACATGCCAAAACTTATGGGATATAGCAAAAGCAGTGTTAAGAAGGAAGTTTAGAGTGATAATTGCTTACTTTTATAAAAAGAAGAAAGATCTCAAGCACCCAAGCCCTGTACCTCAAGAAAAACAAGGTAAAACTATAACTAAAATTAGAAGGAAGAAAATAATAAAGATACAAGCAAGAGTAAATGGAGAATAGAAACACAATAGAAAAATTGACAAAACAGAGACTTGATTTTTTGAAAAGATAAACAAAATTGACAAACCCTTAGCTAGAATAACTAAGAAAAAAAGAGAGAAAACTCAAATCAGTAAATTAGAAATGGAAGAGGAAACAATAAAATGGATGTCACAAAAGTGTAACAGATGATACAAGACCACTATGAACAATTATATGCTAACAAAAGGGACAATCTAGAAAAACTGAATAAATTCCTAGGAATACATAACATACCAAGACTGAATCATGAAGAAATAGAAAGCCTAAAAAGACTAATAAGAAATAAGGAGACTGAATTAGTAATAAAAAGTCTCCAACAAAGAAAAGTCCAAGACCAGATGACTTCACAGGTGAATTCTACCAATCATGTAAAGAATCAAAACCAAACATTTAAAAACACATCCAAAAAAAAGAAGAGGAAAATATTTCAAACTCCTTTTCTGGGGCCAGCACTACCCTGATACCAAAGCCTGACAAAGAAACCACAAGAAAATAAAACTATAAGCCAATAACACTAATAAACATGGATACAACAAAATAATAGCAAACTGAATTCAACAGGACATTAAAAGGATCATACACCATGACCAAGTGTCATGACCATGGGATGAAAGGATGGTACAACATAAGCCAATCTATCAATGTGATACACCATATTAAACAGAATGAATTATGCAAGCACATGATCATCTCAAAAGATGTAGAAAAAGCATTTGACAATATTCAACACGTTTTCATGATAAAAACTCTCAACAAGCTAGATAAAGAAGGACTGTACCTCAACATAATAAATGCCATAAAAATCAAGCCCACAGCTAATATTATATTATGATCTGGAACACGGTGAGAATGTCTACTCTCACAAATTCTATTCAACATAGTACTTGAAATCCTAGCCAGAGCCACAAGGCAAGATAAAGAAATAAAAGGCATTCAAACTGCAAAGGAAGAAATACAATTATTTCTATTTGTAGATGTCTTGATCTTGCATGTAGAAAACCCTAAAGATTCCATAAAAATTTGTGAGAACTAGTAAACAAGTATAGTGCAACTACAGGATACAAAATTAATATACAAAAATCAGTTACATATCTATATACTAAGAATGAAAAATTAGAAAAAAATTTAGGAAAACAATCCATTTACAAAAGCATCAAAAAGAATAAAATACTTAACCAAGGAGATGAAATACCTGTACACTGAAAAATACAAAACACTGATGAAACAAATTAAACTAGATGCAAATAAATGAAAAGATATCTCATGTTCATGGATTGAAAAAATTAGTATTTAAAATATTCATACTGCTCAAAGCTATCTATAGATTCAATGCAATTTTATCAAAACCCAGTGGCATTTTTATCAAAATAGAAAACATAATAAAATTGACATGGAAACAGAAAACACCAAAAATAGCCAAAGACATTTTGATCAAGAAGAATAAAGCTGGAGGCATCCCACTTTCTGATTCCAAACTATATTACAAAACTTCAGTAATTGATACAATATGATACTAGAATAAAAACATATTAATAGACCAATGGAAAAGAATACAGGATCCAGAAATAAATCCACAATATATAGTCAACTGATCTTTCATAAGGAAGCCAAGAATACCCAATGGGTAAAGAATAATGTCTTCAATAAATGGTGCTGGGAAAACTGAATATCCACTAGCAAAAGGATAAAATTCAACCTTTATCTTATAACACACACAAAAAGCAGCACAAATGGATTAAATATAGAAAAGAAATACCTGAAGCTGTAAAACTTCTATAGGAAAATATAGGGAAAATTCTTCCTGACATTAGCCATGGCAATGAGTTTTTGAAAAAGACAGCAAAAGCACAGGCAACAAAAGTAAAATAGACAAGAGGCATTGCATTAAACTAAAAATCTTCTGAGCAGCAAAGAAAATAATCATCAAAATGAAAAGGTAACATACAGAATGGAAGAAAATATTTGCAAATGATATGTCTGATAAAGGGATAATACTCAAAATATATCAGGAACTACTACATCTCAATAGTACAAACACAAATAACCCTTTTAAAAATAAAAAGCAGAAAAATTGAATAGATGTTTCTCCAGAAAAGACATATGAATGGCCAATAGTAATATAAAAGTTGCTCAACATTAAAATCATCAAGGAAAATGAAAATCAAACCACAAGATATATCATTTCATATTCTTAGGATGGATATTTTTAAAAAAGAAATGGTATTAAAAGTTGGAGAATATGTGGAGAAATTAGAACCCTTGTACACTGTTAGTTGGTATGTTAATTGGTGCAGCCACTATGGAAAAAATTATGGAGGTTCTTAAAAAATTAAAATTAGAACTACCATATTATTCAGAAATCCCACTTCTGTGTATGTATTCAAAATAACTGAAATCCAGATCTAAGAGAGATATCTGCACGCCTATGTCCATTGCAGCATTATTCACAATAGCAAAACATGGAAGGAATCTAAATGTCCATCAATGGATGAATGAAAAACGAAAATGTTGTATATACATATACAATGGAATATTATTCAGCCATAAAAGAAGGTAATCCTTCCATCATCAACAGCATGGATGAAACTATACTAAGTGAAATAAACCAATCACAAAAGAACAAATACTTCATGGTGCCACTTATGTGAGGATCTAAAGTAGTCAAGCTCACAGAATCAGAGAGTAGAATTGCATTTGCCAGGGACTGGGGGTAAGGGATAAATGTTGAGGATAAAGTGTACAAATTTTAAGTTATATAAGATGAATAAATTTTAGAGATGTACTATACAACATAGAGTCTATACAATATTGTATTTGTAAATATTTGTAAAGATCTTGTGTTACCACACAAAAAGTCTATTCCAAAGGATTTTATATTTTTGATACTATTGTAAATGGTTTTGTTTTATTAATTTTATTTTTGAATAATTTTTTGTGTGTAGAAAGGCAACTTATATTTGAGTGCTGATTTTTAATCCTGCAACTTTATTAAATTTATTTACTAGGTCTGACTAATATTTCATGAAAGCTTTAGGGTTTTTTGTATGTATAAGTTCATGTCATCTCCAAACAGAGATAACTTCATTTCCTTTTCAGTTTGGATGCCTTTGATTTATTTTTACTGCCTAATTGCCTTGGCTAGAACTTTCAGTACCATGTTTAATAGAAGTGGCAACAGTGGTCCTCCTTTTCTTGTTCATGATCTTGGGGGAAGTGTTTTAGTTTTTCACCAGTAAATATGATGTGAGTTGTGGGCTTGACTTACATGGTTTTTATTGTGTTGAGGTACATTCCTTCTATATCTAGTTTGTTGAGACCCTTTATCATAAAAACATGTTGAACTTCTTCAAATCCCTTTTTAAATCTATTGAGATGATCATGTAATTTTCATCATTCATTTTGTTAACGTGGTGTAACACATTAATTGATTTCCATATTTTGAACCATCCTCAAATCCAAGAGACAAATTTCATTTTATCATGGTGTATGACTTTTCAATGTGTTTTCAAATTCAGTTTGTTAGTTTTTGTTGACAAGTTTTGCATCTATGTTCATCAGGGTTATTAGCCTATAGTTTTCTTTCCTTGTGGTGTCTTTGGCCTTTGGCATCAGGGCAATGCTGGTCTCAAAGAAAAAATTTGAAAATGTTCCCTTCTATTCAGTTTTTTGGAAAAGTTTTAAAAGGATTGGTATAAATTCTTCTTTAAAAGTTTAGTAGAGGGAATTCCCTGGCAGTCCAGTTGTTAGGACTCTTCCCTTTCACTGCAAAGGGCCTGGGTTCAATCCTTGGTCAGGGAACTAGGATCCCACAAGCTGCATGGGACGGTAAAAAAACAAAACAAAACAAAACACCAAACCAAACTAAACCAAAACAAATAAAAATAAAATTTTATAAAATTTTGGAAGATTCCAAGCATGAAGCTGCCTGGTCCTGGGCTTTTCTTAGTTGGGGGGGGGGTTGAGTATATATTAAATTTCCTTAGTTATTATCAATCTGTTCAGAGTTTCTATTTCTTCATTATTCAGTCCTGATAGGTTGTATGTTTCTAGAAATGTATCCAGTTCTTTTAGGTTGTCCTATTTGTTGTCATATAATTGTTCTTGGTACTTCTGTATGATGTTTTTAAATTCTGTGGCATCAGTTGTAATGTCTCTTCTTAAATTCTTATATTTTTTTAAAACATCTTTATTGGAGTATAATTGCTTTACAATGGTATGTTAGTTTCTGCTTTATAACAAAGTGAACCAGATTTACATATACATATATCCCCATATCTCTTCCCTCTTGCATCTGCCTCCTTCCCACCTGCCCTATCCCACCCCTCTAGGTGGTCACAAAGCACAGTGCTGATCTCCCTGTGCTATGCGGCTGCTTCCCACTAGCTATCAGTTTTACATTTGGTAGTGTATATATGTCCATGTCACTCTCTCACTTCGTCCCAGCTTACCCTTCCCCTTCCCCGTGTCTTTTAAGTCCATTCTCTAGTAGGTCTGTGTCTTTATTCCTGTCCTGCCCCTAGGTTTTTCATGAACTCTTTTTTTTTTTTTTTAGATTCCATATATATGTGTTAGCATACGGTATTTGTTTTTCTCTTTCTGACTTACTTCACTCTGTAGGACAGACTCTAGGTCAATCCACCTCACTATAAATAACTCAATTTTGTTCCTTTTAATGGCTGAGTAATATTCCATTGTATATATGTGCCACATCTTCTTTATCCATTCATCTGTTGATGGACACTTAAATTGCTTCCATGTCCTGGCTACTGTAAATAGAGCTGCAATGAACATTGTGGTACATGACTCTTTTTGAACTACGGTTTTCTCAGTGTATACACCCAGTAGTGGGATTGCTGGGTTGTAAGGTAATTATCTTTTTAGTTTTTTAAGGAACCTCCATACTGTTCTCCATACTGGCTGTATCAATTTACTTTCCCACCAACAGTGCAAGAGTGTTCCCTTTTCTCCACACCCTCTCCAGCATTTATTGTTTCTAGGTTTTTTGATGATGGCCATTCTGACTGGGGTGAGATGATATCTCATTGTAGTTTACATTTGCATTTCTCTAATGATTAATGATGTTGAGCATTCTTTCATGTGTTTGATGGCAATATGTATATCTTTTTTGGAGAAAGGTCTATTTAGGACTTCTGCCCATTTTTGGACTGGGTTCTTTGTTTTTTTGATATGGACCTGCATGAGCTGTTTGTAAATTTTGGAGATTAATCCTTTGTCAGTTGCTTCATTTGCAAATATTTTCTCCCATTCTGAGGGTTGTCTTTTGGTCTTGTTTATGGTTTCCTTTGCTGTGCAAAAGCTTTTAAGTTTCAATAAGTCCCATTTTTTAAAATTTTTGTTTTATTTCCATTTCTCTAGGAGGAGGGTCAAAAAGGATCTTGCTGTGATTACTTCATAGAGTGTTCTGCCTATGTTTTCCTCAAAGAGTTTGATAGTGTCTGACTGTACATTTAGGTCTTTAATCCATTTTGAGTTTATTTTTGTGTATGGTGTTAGGGAATGCTCTAATGTCATTCTTTTACATGTAGCTGTCCAGGTTTCTCAGCACCACTTATTGAAGAGGCTGTCTTTTCTCCACTGCATATTCTTGCTCCTTTATAAGAAACAAGGTGACCATATGTGTGTGGGTGTATCTCTGGGTTTTCTATCTTGTTCCATTGATCTATATTTCGGTCTCTGTGCCAGTACCATATTGCCTTGATTACTGTAGCTTTGTAGTATAGTCTGAAGTCTGGGAGACTGAATCCTCCAGCTCCCTTTTTCTTTCAGAAGATTGCTTTGGATATTTGGGGTCTTTTGTGTTTCCATACAAATTGTGAAATTTATTGTTCTAGTTCTGTAAAAAATGCCAGTGGTAGTTTGATAGGGATTGCATTGAATCTGTAGGTTGCTTTGGGTAGTAGAGTCATTTTCACAACGTTGATTCTTCCAATCCGAGAACATGGTATATCATTCCATCTATTTGTATCATCTATAATTTCTCTCATCAGTGTCTTATAGTTTTCTGTATACAGGTCTTTTGTCTCCTTGGGTAGGTATATTCCTAGGTATTTTATTCTTTTTTTTTTTTTTAAGCGACATTATTTATTTATTTATTTATTTATTTTTATTTATTTTTTTTTAGCTGTGTTGGGTCTTCGTTTCGTGTGAGGGCTTTCTCTAGTTGCGGCAAGCGGGGGCCACTCTTCATCGTGGTGCAGGGACCACTCTTCATCGCGGTGCGCGGCCCTCTCACTATCGCGGCCCCTCCCATTGCGGGGCACAGGCTCCAGACGCGCAGGCTCAGCAGTTGTGGCTCACGGGCCCAGTTGCTCCGTGGCATGTGGGATCTTCCCAGACCAGGGCTCGAACCCGTGTCCCCTGCATTAGCAGGCAGATTCTCAACCGCTGCGCCACCAGGGAAGCCCGGTATTTTATTCTTTATGTTGCAATGGTAAATAGGACTGTTTCCTTAATTTCACTTTCAGCTTTTTCATCAGTAGTGTATAGGAATGCAAGAGATTTCTGTGCATTAATTTTGTATCCTGTTACTTTACCAAATTTATTGATTAGTTCTAGAATTTTTCTGTTAGCATCTTTAGGATTCTCTATGTATACTATCATGTCATCTACAAACAGTGACAGCTTTACTTCTTCTTTTCCAATTTGGGTTGCTTTTATTTCTCTTTCTTCTCTGATTGTTGTGGCTAAAACTTCCAAAACAATATTGAATAACAGTGGTGAGAGTGGGCAATATTGTCTTGTTCCTGATCTTAGTGGAAATGTTTTCAATTTTTCACCATTGAGGACAATGTTGCCTGTTGGTTTGTCGTATATGGCCTTTATTATTTTGAAGTAAGTTCCCTCTATACCTACCTTCTGGGGTTTTTTTTTTATCATAAATGGTTGTTGAATTTTGTTGAAAGCTTTTTCTGCATCTGTTGAGCTGATCATATGGTTTTTATTCTTCAATTTGTTAATATTGTGTATCACATTGATTGATTCACGTATATTGAAGAATCCTTGCATTCCTGGGATAAACCCCAATTGATCATGGTGTATGATCCTTTTAATGTGCTGTTGGATTCTTTTTGCTAGTATTGTGTTGAGGATTTTGGTATCTATGTTCATCAGTGATATTGGCCTGTACATTTCTTTCTTTGTAACATCATTGTCTGGTTTTGTTATCAGGTGATGTTGGCCTCATAGAATGAGTTTTGGAGTGTTCCTCTCTCTGAAATATTTTGGAAGTGTTTCAGAAGGATAGGAGTTAGCTCTTCTCTAAATGTTTGATAGAATTCACCTGTGAAGCCATCTGGTCCTGGGCTTTTGTTTGTTGGAAGATTTTTAATCACAGTCTCAATTTCAGGGCTTGTGATTGGTCTGTTTATATTTTCTATTTCTTCCTGGTTCAGGCTCAGCAGGTTGTGCATTTCTAAGAATTTGTCCATTTCTTCCAGGTTTTCCATTTTATTGTCCTATAGTTGCTTGTAGTAATCTATTATGATCTTTTGTATTTCTGCAGTCTCAGTTGTTCCTTCTCCTGTTTCATTTCTAATTCTATTGATTTGACTCTTCTCGCTTTTTTTCTTGATGAGTCTGGCTAATGGTTTATCAATTTTATTTATCTTCTCAAAGAACCAGCTTTTAGTTTCATTGATCTTTGCTATTGTTTCCTTCATTTATTTTACATTTATTTCTGTTCTTATCTTTATAATTTCTTTCTTTCTGCTAACTTTGGGGTTTTTTGTTCTTCTTTCTCTATTTGCTTTAGGTGTAAGGTTAGGTTGTTTATTTGAGACGTTTCTTGTTTCTTAAGGTAGGCTTGTATAGCTATAAATTTCCCTCTTAGAACTGCTTTTCCTGCATCCCATAGGCTTTAGGTCGTTGTGTTTTTATTGTCATTTGTTTCTAGGTATTTTTTGATTTCCCCTTTGATTTCTTCAGTGATCTCTCGGTTATTAACTAGTGTGTTTTTTAGCCTCCATGTGTTTGTATTTCTTACAGATTTTTTCCTGTAATTGATACCTAGTGTCATAAAGTTGTGGTCAGAAAAGATACTTGATACCATTTCAATTTTCTTGAATATACCAAGGCTTGTTTTGTGAACCAAGATATGATCTATCCTGCAGAATGTTCCATGAGCACTTGAGAAAAATGTGTATTCTCTTGTTTTTGGATGGAATGTCCTATAAATATCAATTAAGTCCATCTTGTTTAATGTATCCTTTAAAGCTTGTGTTTCCTTATTTATTTTCATTTTGCATGATCTGTCCATTGGAGAAAGTGGGGTGTTTAATTCTCTAACTATGATTGTGTTACTGTCGATTTCCCCTGTTATGGCTGTTAATATTTGCCTTATGTATTGATGTACTCCTTTGTTGGGTGCATAAATATTTACAATTGCTATATCTTCTTCTTGGGTTGATCCCTTGATCATTATGTATTGTCCTTCTTTGTCTCTTTTAATAGTCTTTGTTTTAAAGTCTATTTTTTCTGATATGAGAAATGCTCCTCCAGTTTTCTTTTTATTTCCATTTGCATGGAATATCTTTTTCCATCCCTCCCTTCAGTCTGTATGTTTCCCTAGGTCTGAATCAGGTCTGTTGTAGACAGCATATATACGGGTCTTGTTTTTGTATCCATTCAGCTAGTCTATGTCTTTTGGTGGGAGCATGTAATCCATTTACATTTAAGGTAATTATCGATATGTATGTTCCTATTCCTATTTTCTTAATTGTTTTGGGTTTGTTATTGTAGGTGTTTTCCTTCTCTTGTGTTTCCTGCCTAAAGAAGTTCCTTTAGAACTTGTTGTAAAGCTTGTTTGGTGGTGCTGAATTCTCTTAGCTTTTGCTTGTCTGTATAGGTTTAATTTCTCCATCGAATCTGAATGAGATCCTTCCTGGGTAGAGTAATCTTGGTTTTAGGTTTTTCCCTTTCATCACTTTAAATGTGTCCTGCCACTCCTTTCTGGCTTGCAGGGTTCCTGCTGAAAGATCAGCTGTTAACATTACAGGGATTTCCTTGTGTGCTATGTGTTGTTTTTCCCTTGCTGCTTTTAAGATTTTTTCTTTGTATTTAATTTTTAATAGTTTGATTAATATGTGTCTTGGCCTGTTTCTCCTTAGATTTATCCTGTATGGGACTGTCTGCACTTCCAGGAGTTGATTAATTATTTCCTTTCCCATATTAGGGAAGTTTTCAATTATAATCTCTTCAAATAATTTCTCAGTCTCTTTCTTTTTCTCTTCTTCTTCTAGGACCCTTATAATTTTAATGTTGGTGTGTTTAATATCGTCCCAGAGGTCTCTGAGACTGTGCTCAATTATTTTCTTTCTTTTTTCTTTATTCTGCTCTGCAGTAGTTATTTCCACTATTTTATCTTCCAGGTGACTTCTCCATTCTTCTGCCTCTGTTATTCTGCTATTTATTCCTTCTAGAGAATTTTTACTTTCATTTATTGTGTTGTTCATCATTGTTTGTTTGCTCTTTAGTTCTTCTAGTTCCTTATTAAAGGTTTCTTGTATTTTCTCTATTCTATTTCCAAGATTTTGGATCACCTTTACTATCATTATTCTGAATTCTTTTTCAGGTAGACCACCTATTTCCTCTTCATTTGTTTGGTCTGGTGGGTTTTCACCTTGCTCCTTCATCTGCTGTGTGTTTCTCTGTCTTCTCATTTTGCCTACCTTACTGTGTTTGGGGTCTTCCTTTCGCAGGCTGCAGGTTCGTAGTCCCTGTTGTTTTTGGTGTCTGTGCCCAGTGGCTTAGGTTGGTTCAGTGGGTTGTGTTGGCTTCCTGGTGGAGCAGAGTAGTGCCTGTGTTCTGGTGGATGAGGCTGTATCTTGTCTTTCTGGTGGCAGGTCCGTGTCTGGTGGTGTGTTTTGAGGTGTCTGTGACCTTATTATGGTTTTCAGCAGCCTCTCTGCTAATGGGTGGTGTTGTGTTCCTGTCTTGGTTGTTGTTTGTCACAGGGTGTCCAGCACTGTAGCTCGCTGGTCGTTGAGTGGAGTTGGGTCTTGGTGTTGAGATGGAGATCTCTGGGAGATTTTTGCAGTTTTATATTATGTGGAGCTGGGAGGTCTCTGGTGGGCCAATGTCCTGAATTCTCCTCTCCCACCTCAGAAGCACAGGCCTGATGCCTGGCCAGAGCACCAAGACCCTGTCATCCACATGGCTCAGAATAAAAATTAGAAAATAAGTAAATAAATAAATAAAATTATTAAAATAAGTAATAAAAGAATAATTATTAATAATAAAAGAATTAAAATGTAATAAAAAAACCAAAGAAAGAAAGAAAAAAGAGAGCAACCAAACCAAAAAACAAATCCACCAATGATAGTAAGTGCTAAAAACTATACTAAAAAAATACAAAACAAAACAAAAAAAATGGACAGACAGAACCCTAGGACAAATGGTAAAAGCAAACTATACAGACAAAATCACACACAGAAGCATACACATAAACACTCACAAAAAGAGAAAAAGGGAAATATATATATATATATATATATATATATATATATATATATATATATATATATATATATAACGTTGCTCTCAAAGTCCACTGCCTCAATTTGGGATGATTTGCTGTCTATTCAGTTATTCCATAGATGCAGGGTACATCAAGTTGATTGTGGAGATTTAATCTGCTGCTCCTGAGGCTGCTGGGCGAGATTTCCTTTTCTCTTCTTTGTTCACACAGCTCCTGGGGTTCAGCTTTGGAGTTGGCCCTGCCTCTGAGTGTAGGTCACCTGAGGGCGTCTGTTCCCCTCTCAGACAGGACCGGGTTAAAGGAGCAGCTGATTAGGGGGCTGTGGCTTACTCAGGCAGCGTGGAGGGAGGTGTACAGAATGCAAGGGGAGCCTGTGGTGGCAGAGGCCGGCGTGACGTTGCAACAGCCTGAGGCGCACCATGTCTTCTCCTGAGGAAGTTGTCCCTGGATCACTGGACCCTGGCAGTGGTGGGCTACACAGGCTCCTGGGAGGGGAGTTGTGGATAGTGACCTGTGCTTGCACACAGGCTTCTTGGTGGCTGCAGTAGCAGCCTTAGCGTCTCATGCCCATCTCTGAGGTCCGCGCTGAGAGCCACGCCCCATGCCCATCTCTGGAACTCGTTTAGGCGATGCTCTTAATCCCCTCTCCTCATGCACCATGAAACAAAGAGGCAAGAAAAAGTCTCTTGCCTCTTCGGCAGCTCTAGACCTTTTCCCGGACACACTCCCAGATAACTCTGGCACACTAGCCCCCTTCAGGGTGTGTGCATGCAGTGAAAGCCTGTCCTCTCCCTGGGATCAGACCTATAAAGCCAGAGCCTCAGCTCCCAGCCCCCACCTGCCCTGACGGTTGAGCAGAGAAGCCTCTTGGGCTGGTGAGTGCTGACTGTCACCGATCCTCTGTGAGGGAATCTCTCCGCTTTGCCCTCCACACCCCTGTTGCTACGCTCTCCTCCGTGGCTCTGAAACTTCCACCCTCCACCATCCGCAGTCTCCACCTGCGAAGGGGCTTCCTAGTGTGTGGAAACTTTTCCTCCTTCACAGCTCCCTCCCAGTGGTGCAGGTCCCGTCCTTATTCTTTTGTCTCTGTTTTTCCTTTTTTCTTTTGCCCTGCCCAGGTACGTGGGGGTGTTTCTTGCCTTTTGGGAGGTCTGAGGTCTTCTGCCAGTGTTCAGTAGGTTTTCTGTAGGAGTTCTTCCACATGTAGATGTATTTCTGATGTATTTGTGGGGAGGAAGGTGATCTCCACGTCTTACTCTTCCATCATCTTGAAGCTCCTCCTCATTTCTGACTTTATTTGATTTTTTTTTCTTAGTCTAGTTAAAGTGTGTAAATTTTGTTCGTATTTTTAGAAAAACAATTCATCATTTTATTGTTTTTTTTCCTTTTTAATATATTTTATTCTTACCCATTTCAATGTGGCTGTTATTGTTTTTTTGCTCATTTGAGGTGCTGCAACTTCTTAACTGGAACCTGGACTTCTCATAAATGTATTGTGATATGTATATCATGGTCAAATTAATGTTGCTGTTTGAGAATGAGCATTGGGACTTTCTATCCTACAGTCTTGCTCACATTGCTCTGTTTCTGGATTTTTTTTTGAGAGTTGAGTTATTTGTCAGCCTTTTAAAAATTTGTTCTTTCCATCTCTTTGTAAAGTAATATTCACTTTGATACCTAATTTTGTATTTATAAATTTGAGATCATTTTTTAGAGGGCTTCTCATATTGTATAAGCTTCAAGTGTCACAGAAGTGGATCATTTTTACTACAATCAAAATCTCTTCAAACCCCTACTCAAAACCTATTACCCCTATTCCACAGTCCAGCTTCACCCCAAGTTACTAGACCTTAAGTCCAGCACTTAGGCCCCTCTTTTGTTGGACAGGTGAAAATCTTAGAGGGAAAATTCTCTTTAGTGGATGACTGGAGTTCTGAAGATTACTAGGAAACACAGGAATTCTGTTATTTGATAACAGATGATATTTTAGGAAGGTAGTGCATTCGGAAGAGTGCGTTAGGAAGATTCAAGGAGGGAGAAAAATTTAAAGGAAGAAGTACCAACAGAAGAACTCAGGTGAAACATCAGGGAAAGAGAAAAACCTCACGTAGGACAACACAGAATTCAGGGAAGTTAGGCACTGCTTTTTTTATATCCTGCAGAGCTTCAAGGAGACAGGGTAATTAGACTAGGGAAAGAAAAGCAGATTGTCTTTTTCTTTCCAACCCTTTTCAATACATATGCATCACAAACATGCACACATGATTGGAATTTATCTTTTGCAATTTGAGTAAATCACTATTTAAAAAAATTTCTTTGAGGTTTAGTTTGTCCACATCCATTTTGGTGAATTGTGTCTCAAAGAAGTCCAAACTATATCAGAAATCTAGTATCTGGAATATCTGAATAGTAAATCCACATGGCTATTGATGACATCAAAAATCCATTCATTGTGCTTTTATTATATGAGATTTACAAATTATTGGTAAAACCTCCTTCTTGTCCCATGTATCACTTATGCTACCTGAAGATATTAGTACTCTTTCAGGTGATATGGTAGAAGAACACTGTCAATAAAACTAACTCTGGTTAAAAGTTGGGTTATAGAGAAGGTAGAAACTGATGTGCAAATGTCCTTTTAATTATTCATCCCATCTTAATGTATTAGTGCAATTTAATAAAAAAGACATATTTGATTGAGAAAATTCCCTTTTATATTTGCAACTTAAGGTTATTCATATTTGTAATCAAGAGGAGTCTTAAATATAAAACTTCACACACAAAGATAGTGCACACCGGGATAGTGATACATGTTTGAATATAAGGGGAATTATTAGATATTCTTACCTATTTTCATATTACCATTTTATAGATGACAAAACTGGGGTTCAGAACATTTAAATATATTGTTCCAAATAACATTCTTAGTTTTATTATGTAATATTTATCATCTTCAACAATATGTGCATTATTGTCGTATGGCAGCAAACTTTTTCTGCTGCTGCCTGACTAAAATAATAGCTCTTAAATTGTGAGGTCAAATTAAGAAGCCTCTCTGATGCATTAACTTCAAATGGTATTTATTTTTCTATGATGTATATCTACATGCAAGAGAACTTGGCTGCAAACAATTTGTTGTGTGGACAGAAGACCTACTAAAATTAAATGGAGGTTTTGTGATTGATACAGAATATGGGGTAGAGAGCATGGGACACTAGGATGAGCACTAAGTTCAGAATCTGGAGCTTTTGTGTTTAGTTCCAGCTCTATCTCTAACTATATTGTTGTTTTATGTTTTGCTCTTTTGTCTTTTTTCCCTTCTATGTCCTCAATTTTCTGATCTGAAAATGATTGGATTTGAACCAAGTAATTTCTTAAGAAGATAATTTCCAATAGTACTCTGTGATGAGAATAAACCTGCCTTATGAATAATGTTAAAGTCAGTGTTGTATTAGTCCTCTAAAATAAGCTACTTGAACATTTTAATCATAAAATATGCATAGCTGAATCCTTTAGGTTGTACTTTCTGAAAATTTTGGCCTTCTGGGATAAACTCTCATAGGATTCACAATAATCCAGTAGGTATTTTGCTTGTAGAACTTTCCAGACATTTAAAAACTGAGGAGGCAAGTGAAAAAAACAAAAACACAGGAAGAAAGTCAAGGTCATGAAATGATTTGAAGATAAAGGCAAAGTTTTGTGATAAGGTATGAAATTCAATATCCAAGGGAATAAGGAATGAAGTAAAAAGCCCTAGAGTTGAAGCAACAGAGGCAACTGAATACCAATATACCTAAGTACATTTCCTGAAAGGTACATTGCTAGGTTGGAAGAATCCATGCATTCTTGAAATCAGTCATAAGGCTCTCTGGTGAACATTCTCAGCTGTAAGCCCCAAGTCTCTGCTTTGCTTTCATCATGTGATACTCTTTAAATAGCCAACCAAATGAGTCATGGAATAAGTCATGGAATCTGCAGACCCATGCCTCTGCTCACTATGATGATAAAAACTAAGATACCACTAATAGTTATGCATCCCTACGAAACTATTTTTAATGGACAATGGAATTATACCATCTAATATTTTCTCAATTATCCCAAGCTGAATGTGGACATTTCTTGAAGGGATCCCAGTAGTTTCTCTATTCACGAACCATATCTGGCTTGTAGAAAACTGTGTTTTGTTTGTTTTCCTTGTTTGTTTTGCTTTTCTGTTAACTAATGAGTTCTTTCATATTGGAAACTCACTTATTACTTTTCCATTTAATCTTCAATTTCATCCACTGGAAAGGTAAGTAAGGATGTTTGGCTGGAGTAAAGAGACGTTTTTATTTTGAAGAACTTACTTTGTGTTTTTATTTTCACGTCTTGACATAACCTTTAGAAAAATACATCATTCTGTATTTTTTACAATATCTTTAGATCTCTAAGATAAATCAAAATAAAATACACAAAGATTACTAATAATATACTGTATCAATTAACTTACTGAAACATAGAGAAATTGAAGAGTTATAAGAGAAAACGTTTATGGGGCAATGTACCTAAAACAAAGATTTTTTTTCAGGCTGCAAATTACCAAAAGCTCATTTTACTAAATAATGCCCTCACCAAGACAAAGTGGATTAGCATTCAAGATTCTAATGAAGATAATTTTGTTAAGGTCATTAGATGCTCAATAGTGTTTGGGAAGAGCTGTAAAAGAATTGCACCTGCCTGCTCTCATAATAGTTTATATATCGGGAAATGGTAAATGGTGTGCAGATTGGTTACCAATTATTTTAGAAGATTAGTTACAGCATTTGCAGATGCTTTTGAGGCATAATACAAGGCAGAGAACAGGTTCAGAATTGTCTGTTATAAATTCTAGTTTCACAACAGGCACAAGCACATCAATTTGTGTCTAATTAAGCTCTTCCCTGTGAGATATAAAATACCTCAGAGTTTCTATAATAAAAGCTCTTTAAAGTTGATGAGAAATAATTTTGAAACTCTTTCTGCCAGAGCTAATGTTAAAACAGATGCTAATTGCTCTGATAGGCCTTTGAGGGCCCCATTTACCAAAGTGTTTTTCTGTTTGACTTGCCTAGCTTCTGTAGCCACAGTTATCTCTTGACAGTGCAACTCCTATTGGAAATCTATTTGTTTTACATTTGAGGATGGAATTGGACAGTTTTCATAAGAAATAAGAGTAATTGTGGGATCTCTAGTGTACATGAAAAACAGAAAATGACTCCATTACAAAAATTCTAAAGATATAAATAAATTTCAATGTCAAATTCATCACCAAACCCAGCCAATCTGACTCTCGCAAATTGATATAATTAATTTTAATCAGGCTATCTGAAATTTGTATTTCATATTCTTCTATTCAAGTTAGTTAATATTTATCAAATTTCTATTATGTGCCATGTGCTCTGATAGAGGGATTTAAAGATCAATAAGATCTAAGCTTGCCCTCCCCTCATCTATGGAACTTCCAAATAAATGGAAAAGGCAGATAAGTGCATAAGTAACTAATACAAGGCAGACTATGATAAACATTGTAATGTAGTTCTAAGCAAAATGCAACAGGGGAACATGGAAGGGGGTGTAGACTAACGATGTAGAAAGGCTTCATGGAGGAGATGGCATTTGAACAGCTCTTTGATATATGCATAAAACTTTAACATACTGAAATTAGAAGGAAGGAAAAGAGACCAACATGAGTAAAAACATGGCTACAGAAGCAGAGCACATGTATGTCAAAGAGTGTGCCTGATGTATTGATGAGTATTTGGAAGATATGGCTTAGATAGACAAGCTGATGCGAGACCATGAATGTCAGGCTGGAAATTTTGGATTTCATTTTGTATACAATGGGACATATCATTGTGGATTTTTGCTGAGGAGAGTAACATGTTGATATCTTCTTTGGTGGCAACATATAAGATATATTGGTGGAAAAAACGACTAGAAATGGGAAGACCAATTAAATGGCTATTTAAAGAGATTTAAATTAAATGAAGGTAAAATAATTAGAAAAAAACATTTTGGAATTAATACACACTATCCAGTAGGGTCTCCTTATAAGCATGTCAATAACCAGGAAGTTTTGTCATGTTCATTTGTGTTCATACTTTACATCATATTACAAAATTTATGAGGAATAAAATGATCAAATGATCATGAGTTTATACCACAAAATCTTAGAAAAAAGCTGTGATAAGTCAACAGAAACATGTCAGGAATTAAAAATCAAATTCAAAGATAGAAAAATAAATAAACACACAGTAACTACTTATTTCATTTTACCCTAGATTATAAAACCACATTTACCTTCTGCCTAAAGCAAAGAAAATTATTAGATGGGAATTTTTATGGACTGAATTGTGTCCCACAAAATTTCACATATTGAAGTCCTAATTCCTAGTACCTCAGAATGTGACTGTATTTAAAGATGTAGTCTTAAAGAGGTAATTAAGTTAAAATGAGGTCATTATGTTGGGCTCTAACCCAATAATATGGGTGCTGTTTTAAGAAGAGGAAATTTGTACTTATCTAAGTATAGAGGGAAGATGATGTAAAGGCACAGGGAAACGGCCATCTATGAGTCAAGGAGAGAGACCTGGAACAAATCTTTCCCTCATAGCCTTCAGAAGGAACCAAAATTTCCAACAACACCTTGATTTTGGAATTCTAGTCTCCAGAACTGTGAAAACATAAATATATGTTGTTTAAGCCACCCAGTCTGTGGTATTTTGTTATGGTAGTCCTAGCAAACTAACACATAAATAAAGAATTTGCTATAGTTAGCCCAGATAAAGGGACCATAAGAAAGAATTATAAGAATTATTGCAGGTCTATAATAATGGAAAATCTGGCTGGAAATTTGTATTGACAACTAGAGCAAAGGATGAACACAAATCAACACTGTTCCACCTTGGCTACTGTGCATTTCACCAAAAGGGATAAATAATACTATAAAGATGTGTAATAATTATGTGAGATTCCTATTTAAGGAGTGTATGCATTTATACTTCAAACTTGGCTTGTTAAAGGAATTATAAGAGAGGTATATATATAAATATAACAGTATTTTACAACATAACTGTTGCAGAATTATTAAAATAAAGAACTTTCAACTGGTTTCCAAACTTCCATTCTCTAATATATCCAAACTATTTCAATTATTGTCATATATGCTGGATGAATATTCTTAAACCACAGTTCTGAAAGTTATATGCTTTCTCTGTTCTTTATTTGCCATACATCATCTGCTGCTTCCCTTACTAAGGTGCTCAGCATGCTATAGGTGAACTCTAGGCATTCAGCTGCACGGTTGAGTATTTTTTATTGTTTATCTTCTTCATTCCCATACCAGGCTCATGTTGGCCATATTTTTAATGAGCTGTCTGGTTTGCCCAACTTAGTTCTAATCAATTAGCAATCCTTCCTAATATTCTAGCCTTCTATTTTAAGACTGGCTACTACAACTCATTTAAATTTTTCCCAGATTCTGTCCTCTCATGTCTAGTCCATTAGTCAGAATATGAATACACATGGTAAACTGCCGCCTAATGATAACCTTCCTGCCTGGTTCCAGATTACCTCACTGAATTTTCCTTCTTTTTCTCATTCTTTTGATTAGGTATTTTGGTACCACTCTCTTCTGAAACTAGGATTATGGGGCTCCCTCAGGTGCCATTCTTGGAACATCTAGCTGGACTCTGCCTAAAACAGACTCCTTCCCGCTCATGTCCAATTCAAAAAGTAAAATTCTACCTATATCCTGCCAACCTTATTTTTCTAAAGAGTCATTTTGCCTCATGTCTAAGTTAGCCTAGGTTTAAATTCATATTTTGAATTCTGTGGAGCCAATGTGGACTTGCTATTTCTAGCTAATTAGAAAAGGGAATGAGGCAAATGAATTTTGACTAGGTCATGCCATCAGTAACAATTAAGGTCATTTGGATAACAAACAACAGATATAATGAGTATAGTATTTTAAAGATATTTAATTAATTTTTTTAAAATTTTCAGTAATTCTTGTTTCCTGATTGTCATATTGGAATACACACCCAATAACAGAATATATTTGAGAACAAAGGATTCTTTTTTTTTTTTTGCCTTTGAGTTTCAAAATAGACTTTTTAAAAGAACTTATCAAGAAAGCTTAAATAGAAGTGCTTCTGATTGTTTGGAGGAGTCAGGATTTGTTGAAGGAATAAAAGGAATTTCTATTTCTTCCATAGCTTGTCTTTTATATATCAAGAGCTATGCTTGGTTGAGTCAGATCATAGAATTTTTTTCTGTGATTCAGAGTAAGCGAAGAGGAGGTTATTATGTAAGGGACATAACCACCCACTAAAAATTATAAAGTTCTTCTGGTGCTGGAAATGAAACCAGTGTATACAAGTTGGGCTACCCAGTGGAGACAGGTGAAAAGCTGAAGAACAGACTCAGACTACAGCCTTTTCCCCTGCCACCATATTATAACATATACATTCCTTTGCATACAGATGATACCTAAGGAGAGATAATGTGAAGAGAAAAGCAAGTTAATTGGAGGAGTAGAAGCCGCTTAAACTTGTTTTGCCCCAGATAACTGAAATGAGGGGCACTAATTGGAATGAACTTGAATTTAGCTGAAATAAAAATGTTTTGACTCCTTTAGTTAAAATGGAACTTCAGAGCAAAGTTAAAATCAAATTCAGAGAAAATAAAAAGGAACTCTTGGTACATTTGAATTGCTATGTGTAAGTTTTGCCTACACTTCTATGGCTTATGCAAGAAAATGAAGGGTATGAGAACGTATTGGAATAATATTCAGCTAACTCACAGAACTAAAGGAATTGTTAAATAAGCAAGGCTTGGGAGAGTAAGAAGCAGTATAGTCCTTTGGAAATGAGAAATAGAATTTTCTTTCTGGTTGCTTGTTAATGTTACAATGCTCTAAGGGCTCCCAGTCTCTGTGTTTCTTTATTCCTTAGATTTCTTAGGAAAGATCATCTGATTGGTTTACTCTGGGTCAGGGTTCTACCCCGGAATCAATCAATTATAAAGCATGGTCAAGGAAATGTCATGTGCACATGGACACTGAAGACTTCTCTGTACGCTGAAGACTGTTTCCAGAGAAAAAGGATGTTTCAGTTACCTATTGACACATACCAAGTTACCCCCAAATTTAGTGGCTTAAAGTGATGACCATTATTTTCATCACAATTCTTTGAGTCAGACATTTTGGCAGGGTTCTGTAGGGATGCTTGTCTCGTGATACTGGAGAGAACTGGAAGACCCAGGATAATCTCATATGTCTAGAATCTTGGTGCTAGTTGTTAACTGGGTCAGTTTTCTTCTCCCTGAAACCCCTCTCTCCCTATGTGGTCTCTAATCATTTAGTAGATTGGCCCATGTTCCTTTACTTGGAAACTGGGTTCCAAGAGGGTGAAAATGAAAGCTGCCAGACATCTTACGGCCTAGGCTTGGAAGTCACAAGCATCACTTCTGCCATATTCTATTGAACTAAACAAATCATGGAACAGATGAGATTCAAGGGGACGAGAAAGAGACTCTACCTCCTGATGGAAGGACTGGCAATGTAATATTGCAAAAGGGCATGTAGAATGGGAAGGATTGTTATGGCCATTTTTAGAAGCAATGTACTATATGGATATTTTAATAATCTATGTTGCCACTACAATTAGCGTCCATCATATTATGTAATGTAGATAAGGACAACAATGTAAGTTATCAAGAATGCTTGCTTGAATTCTCACCAGGCTTGGGTTCACCCATCTCTGGATATCCTGGGACTAATATGGCACCTATTATGGCTGCTTAATGTCCCATGAGGATCTACTTGGACACAAAGAATACAGGAAAAATGAGAAGACATGGGGCTCTGAGAGTAGCATTAGCTATAATGGGAATTTGTGTCCATAGCACTAATGTCACTGTCATCAGGCTAAGTATCTCACCTCGTTGTCTAGATGTTACAGCAGGCAAAAACAGCAGCAGCATTTGCACATTTAGTGGAAATTGGCATCTGTGAAATAGGTTCCACTTTTGACACTAGTAACAACAAGAGTCACTGAAACAACAGAACAATGCTGGAGAGAAGGACAACTACAGGCACTACATTGTACCTGGGAAGACATTTGACTTAACATACAGGCCACAAATCTAGGGGACTGTTAGAACTCTGGGAGGAATCTGAGGGAGACTGAAGTTTTCAAAAAACACATAGAGATAGATTTAGATAAATAGATTATGGTGATGATTGTCACACTCTTTCACTCCAATGCTTGTTGGTCCTAGAAAACATAAAATGCACTCTATTAAAGCACTTCATACTATTTAAACAATAGAAGGAAATCTCAACCTAATCAGAAATCTGCAAAAGTTACAAATTGTAGTAGTCTGTATAACTTTACATTGGTGTGAACTAGACTGCCTTAAAGTGGTATAGTAACACTATTGGACAGGCAGCAATTTCAGAGCTCACAGAAGCAGCTAGTGACCAAAAAGGAATATCAATGGCCTAATTATCAGTTAAGTGCTTTCTGTCATTAACTATAATGTATTTGTATGTATCATTACTTTTCCAGTTTAGAGACCTAGTTGAAAATTGGATGGTTTAAGATTCCTCACTCAAAAAGAACAAAGAATGGAGAGCAGAAGCAACCTGCACTAACTACAGGACATGCAAGTATGAATTTCTTTACTAATGGAAGATCTGAACACAGACTTTTAATTATCTGGACAGACAGTGATCTTTTCTTTATCAAGAAAAAGGGCAACAAATTGTTCTCTATGGAAATTGGTAAAATACCCAGTTCTGATTACCAGTGTTTGTCTTATTTAGAAGTAAAGTTCTTGAATTTTATCAGTGCATATTAATGACTATGTTGAAAGAATAGATGCTGTCTTAGAGAGCTTCCATTACAAAGTAAGTTAAAAAGTGAGTGTCAAAATACTTAGAGGGAAAAACCACAAAACACCTATCACCTGTGCTTTAATATTATGTGCTCAATTCCATAAATATTTATGAAACACCTACAATATGGCAGACAAAGTGATTGACACTGGATAGATGATGGCAAAGAAACAGCTAAAAATTTCCCTCCTGGTGCTTACAAGGTAAAGGGGATGAAAATGTTGAGCCCTTTTCTTTGTTAACACTGTGTCGATTTACCCTTCACATTCTGTATTTCCCTATTGCAGAAGCTATTTGACTCTTTCTTTCAGGTCCCAACTCTCCCCAGGATTATATACAAATCTTGTAGTGGGCAAGCCAAAATGAAATGAATAACAGGTCAGAGGATTGACTCCATTTGAAGCATCTTAAAGAGCTTTTTAAATTACAAATTTTGAGGGCTCCTTATTTTGAGCATTCTCATTATCAGCGTTCCCAGGACTGTATTCTCAATGGTCCCAGGATATTTCTCACATGATAATGATGCCCAGTAAAACAAGAGAACCAATATTCCAGGTTGCTCTTCAGAAGCATACTTTGCTTCAACTCCTCTCGATTTTGTTACCAAATATAGCGATTGGAAGTTTCTTTGGTCTCATTACTTATCAGACTAATGAACATTCTTCTATCCTCCCACTATCTGAACTTGAGTCTGTCTATGGGGACTAGCACTGTCTAAAATGTAGCATGAATTCCAGAAAATATTGCTCAATTGAAACTTGCACTTCATTCCTTAAAGGCCTCTTGATTTTTGGCTTTTAGCTCCTTCTGAGATGGTCATCTATTTGCCTCCTCAGATCCAAGTTCCTGTTCTGAGAGCCCCATTTTAAGTCCTTACTGTGGACAAAATAATATGTCATGAAACTACCTCAGAACGGCACAGTTCACCACATCTCTTAGTTGTTGGTGTCTCTTAGGTACCATAATCAGTTTAATTTTTGTAAGAAGTAAACATTCTGCTATAGTGTCAGAAATTTTATAGTATACTGGAAGATGAGAAGTACTATAAAAGAAAAAAATAGAGAAGGCAAAAAGAATGAGAGTGACAGGGTAGTAGTGGAATTGGTCAGGGATAGGCCTCACTGAGAATAGAAAGAATGACGAAGGAAGATACCTGGGGAAAGAATTTTCCAGACATAAGTGATAGTGTAAACACCTTGGGTAGAGTTTTCCCGATATGTTCAAGAAACAAGAAGGCCAGATTGACTGTAATGAAATGAGAGAAGGATAGAGAAGTAGAAGATAAGGTTAGAGAGGGAATGGGGATCAAATTTTGTAGGACCTTGGTAGAGCATAATAAGGATTTTTAGTTTTTATTCTGGTTGAATTGAGGAGCCATTGGAGGGCTTAGAGCAGAGAAATATCTGATTTATATTTCAAAAGGATCACTCTGGCCATTGGTGGAGAATAAACTATAGAGAAGCAAAGGTGGGAGCAGAGAGGCCAAGTTATGAAGCTATAAAATAACTCATGCAAGGAATGGCTCTGGAAGTCATCAGATTCTGAATATATTATTAAAGGCATATACACAGCATTTCCTGATGTATTGTATCAGAAAGATAAAGAAAGCAGTCAACAAAAAGCCTGATGCTTTTGGCTTAAGTAGCTTGAAGGATGGAGTTGCTACTAACTGAGATGGAGAAAACAGTAAGTAAATCAGGTTTTGGGGATTGGTGATAAAAGATTCAGTTTTGATACATTAACTTTGAAATGTCAATTAGAAATCCAAGTGGTTGGATGAACATTGGAGTAAAAGGGAAAATAATAGCTCAAAATATCTGGTTTTAGTAACTGGGTAGATTGTTATCATTCACTGAAATGGGGAAACCATGCAGATAAAGGCAGATTGCAATGAATTGAGGAATAAGTGGGAGGTGACAAAGGAGAGACAATTTAATAATATTTTATAAGTATGGCTGTGATATCAAAGAATGATTTATTGTTTTGTTTTGTTTTGTTTTTTAAAACATCTTTATTGGAGTATAATTGTTTTACAATGGTGTGTTAGTTTCTGCTTTATAACAAAGTGGATCAGTTATATATATACATATGTCCCGATAACTCTTCCCTCTTGCATCTCCCTCCCTCCCATCTTCCCTATCCCACCCCTGTAGGTGGTCACAAGCACCGAGCTGATCTCCCTGTGCTATGCGGCTGCTTCCCACTAGCTATCTGTTTTACGTTTGGTAGTGTATATATGTCCATGCCACTCTCTCACTTTCTCCCAGCTTACCTTTCCCCTTCCCCGTATCCTCAGTCCATTTTCTAGTAGGACTGTCTCTTTATTCCCATCTTGCCCCTAGGATCTTCATGACCATGTTTTGTTTTTTTTTTTTTAGATTCCATATATATATGTGTTTTAGCATACGGTATTTGTTTTCTTCTTTCTGACTTACTTCACTCTGTATGACAGACTCTAGGTCCATCCACCTCACTACAAATAGCTCAATTTCATTTCTTTTTATGGCTGAGTAATATTCCATTGTATATATGTGCCACATCTTCTTTATCCATTCATCTGTTGATGGACACTTAGGTTGTTTCCATGTCCTGGCTATTGTAAATAGAGCTGCAATGAATATTTTGGTACATGACACTTTGTGAATTATGGTTTTCTCAGGGTATATGCCGAGTAGTGGGATTGCTGCATCATATGGTAGTTCTATTTTTAGTTTTTTAAGGAACCTCCATACTGTTCTCCATAGTGGCTGTATCAATTTACATTCCCACCAACAGTGTAAGAGGGTTCCCTTTTCTCCACACCCTCTCCAGCATTTATTGTTTGTAGATTTTTTGATGTTGGCCATTCTGACCGCTGTGAGATGATATCTCATTGTAGTTTTGATTTGCATTTCTCTAATGATTAATGATGTTGAGCATTCTTTCATGTGTTTGTTGGCAATCTGTATATCTTCTTTGGAGAAATGTCTATTTAGGTCTTCTACCCATTTTTGGATTGGGTTGTTTTTTTTTTGTTTGTTTGTTTTGTTTTGTTTTTCACACACACACGCACACTGTATATAATTTTTACAAGAGATAAATAAACTAATACTAAGCATTGTAAATGGATGATGACAACAAAAGCAACAATGATTGCAATTACCAAACACGAAACACACTCATACTATGTCATAATATTGACATTCAGTCCAGTAGTCCTCCACTGTAACAGCTCCTTTACTTTGCAGTGAAAGTTGATTTGTATATTTTTTGCCTCTGAGTCCTTGTGGGATTTTTTTTTATTCAAACTGAAAGTCACAAAAATTATAATCATCCTCATCAGTTCACTCAGTCCTATGTAATTAATTATTTTTTCATCTTGATCTTTTGTTAGCACTTTTATGAATTCATCAGTTTTTCATTAGAGTTCTGAAAATGCTTATTCATTCAGTTCAGCAGTATAGTCAGTTACCAGAAACCTGTACTTGTCAGAGTCTTTTCCATGAATTCCTTGAAGATGAAACCCTTTTATAGGAAT
Organism: Balaenoptera acutorostrata; assembly: GCF_949987535.1. Taxonomy (NCBI): domain Eukaryota; kingdom Metazoa; phylum Chordata; class Mammalia; order Artiodactyla; family Balaenopteridae; genus Balaenoptera; species Balaenoptera acutorostrata. The sequence goes on from NC_080085.1 coordinate 76,606,517, forward strand.
ATTTTTACAAAAGCATCAGAGTACACCCAGAACTGTCTGTAAATGACAAAAGACTTAAAATGACCACGGTTAAAGATTTGATGAAAGTTAATAATAATGCAATTGACAAGGATATTTAGTTATTTCTGATATATACATTTTAAATTAATAGCTAGAATTATGACTTATAACATTATACCAGGACATATAAGATTTTTAGAAATTTCATGTAATGTCTGAAACATTTATATTAACATATTTCCATACAAATAACCCAAAGAAAGTTTAGTATTAGTTGTTTTTTGTTTGCTTGTTTGTTTTTTTATACTGCAGGTTCTTATTAGTCATCAATTTTATACACATCAGTGTATACATGTCAATCCCAATCGCCAATTCAGCACACCACCATCCCCACCCCACTGCCGTTTTCCCCCCTTGGTGTCCATATCTTTATTCTCTACATCTGTGTCTCAACTTCTGCCCTGCAAACCGGTTCATCTGTACCATTTTTCTAGGTTCCACATATATATGTTAGTATACGATATCTGTTTTTCTCTTTCTGACTTACTTCACTCTGTATGGCAGTCTCTAGATCCAACCATGTCTCAACAAATGACTCAATTTCGTTCCTTTTTATGGCTGAGTAATATTCCATTGTATATATGTACCACATCTTTATCCATTCGTCTGTCGATGGGCATTTAGATTGCTTCCATGACGTGGCTATTGTAAGTAGTGCTGCAATGAACATTAGGGTGCATGTGTCTTTTTAAATTATGGTTTCCCTGGTTATATGGCCAATAGTGGGATTGCTGGACCATATAGTAATTCTATTTTTAGTTTTTTAAGGAACATCCATACTGTTCTCCATACTGGCTGTATCCATTTACATTCCCACCAACAGTGCAAGAGGGTTCCCTTTTCTCCACACCCTCTCCAGCATTTGTTGTTTGTAGATTTTCTGATGATGCCCATTCTAACTGGTGTGAGGTGATACCTCATTGTAGTTTTGATTTGCATTTCTCTAATAATTAGTGATGTTGAGCAGCTTTTCGTGTGCTTCTTGGCCATCTGTATGTCTTCTTTGGAGAAATGTCTATTTAGGTCTTCTGCCCATTTTTGGATTGGGTTGTTTGCTTCTTTAATACTGAGCTGCATGGGCTGTTTATATATTTTGGTGTTTAATCCTCTGTCCATTGATTCATTTGCAAATATTTTCTCCAATTCTGAGGGATGTCTTTTCCTCTTTTTTATCGTTTCCTTTGCTGTGCAAAAGCTTTGAAGTTTCATTAGGTCCCATTTGTTTATTTTTGTTTTTATTTCCATTATTCTAGGAGGTGGATCAAAAACGATCTTGCTGTGATTTACATCAAAGAGTGTTCTTCCAATGTTTTCCTCTAAGAGTTTTATAGTATCCGGTCTTACATTTAGGTCTCTAATCCATTTTGAGTTTATCTTTGTGTATGGTGTTAGGGAGTATTCTAATTTCATTCTTTTACATGTAGCTGTCCAATTTTCCCAGCACCACTTATTGAAGAGACTGTCTTTTCTCCATTGTATATCTTTGCCTCCTTTGTCATAGATTAGTTGACCATAGGTGTGTGGGTTTAACTCTGGGCTTTCTATCTTGTTCCATTGATCTATGTTTCTGTTTTTGTGCCAGTACCATATTGTCTTGATTACTGTAGCTTTGTAGTATAGGCTAAAGTCAGGCAGTCTGATTCCTACAGCTCCATTTGTTTCCCTCAAGACTGCTTTGGCTATTCAGGGTCTTTTGTGTATCCATACAAATTTTAAGATGATTTGTTCTAGTTCCTTAAAAAATGCCATTGGTAATTTGATAGGGATTGCATTGAATCTGTAGATTGCTTTGGGTAGTATACTCATTTTCACAGTATTGATTCTTCCAATCCAAGAGCATGGTATATCTCTCCATCTGTTGGTATCATCTTTAATTTATTTCATAAGTGTCTTATAGTTTTCTGCATACAGATCTTTTGCCTCACTAGGTAGGTTTATTCCTACCTGTTTTATTCTTTTTGTTGCAGTGGTAAATGGGAGTGTTTCCTTAATTTCTCTTTCAGATTTTTCATCACTAGTGTATAGGAATGCAAGAGATTTCTGTGCATTAATTTTGTATCCTGCAACTTTACCAAATTCACTGATTGGCTCTAGTAGTTTTCTGGTGGCATTTTAAGGATTCTCTATGCATAGTATCATGTCATCTGCAAAGAGTGACAGTTTGACTTATTCTTTTCCAATTTGTATTCCTTTTATTTCTTTTTCTTCTCTGATTGCTGTGGCTAGGACTTCCAAAACTATGTTGAATAATAGTGGTGAGAGTGGACATCCTTGTCTCATTCCTGATCTTAGAGGAAATGTTTTCAGTTTTTCACCGTTGAGAATGATGTTTGCTATGGGTTTGTCGTATATGGCCTTTATTATGTTGAGGTAGGTTCCCTCTATGCCCACATTCTGGAGAGTTTTTATCATAAATGGGTGTTGAATTTTGTCAAAAGCTTTTTCTGCATCTATTGAGATGATCATATGGTTTTTATTCTTCAATTTGTTAATATGGCATATCACATTGATTGATTTGCGTATATTGAAGAATCCTTGCATCCCTGGGATAAGCCCCACTTGATCGTGGTGTATGATCCTTTTAATGTGTTGTTGCATTCTGTTTGCCAGTATTTTGTTGAGGATGTTTGCATCTATATTCATCAGTGATATTGGTCTGTAATTTTCTTTTTTTTGTAGTATCTTTGTCTGGTTTTGGTATCAGGGTGATGGTGGCCTCATAGAATCAGTTTGGGAGTGTTCCTTCCTCTGCAATTTTTTGGAAGAGTTTGAGAAGGATGGGTGTTAGCTCTTCTCTAAATGTTTGATAGAATTCACCTGTGAAGCCATCTGGTCCTGGACTTTTGTTTGTTGGAAGATTTTTAATTACAGCTTCAATTTCATTACATGTGATTGGTGTGTTCATATTTTCTGTTTCTTCCTGGTTCAGTCTTGGAAGATTATACTTTTCTAAGATTCTGTCTGTTTCTTCCAGGTTGTCCATTTTATTGGCATAGAGTTGCTTGTAGTAGTCTCTTAGGATGCTTTGTATTTCTGCAGTGTCTGTTGTAACTTCTCCTGTTTCATTTCTAATTTTATTGATTTGAGTCCTCTCCCTCTTTTTCTTGATGAGTCTGGCTAATGGTTTATCTATTTTTTTATCTCCTCAAAGAACCAGCTTTTAGTTTTATTGATCTTTTCTATTGTTTTCTTTGTTTCTATTTCATTTATTTCTGCTCTGATCTTTATGATTTCTTTCCTTCTGCTAACTTTGGGTTTTGTTTGTTCTTCTTTCTCTAGTTCCTTTAGGTGTAAGGTTAGATTGTTTACTTGAGGTTTTTCTTCTTTCTTGAGGTAGGCTTGTATAGCTCTAAACTTCCCTCTTAGAACTGCTTTTGCTGCATACCATAGATTTTGTATTATCGTATTTTCATTGTCATTTGTCCCTAGGTATTTTTTGATTTCCTCTCTGATTTCTTCAGTGATCTCTTGGTTATTTAGTAACGTAGTGTTTAGCCTCCATGTGTTTGTGTTTTTTAAGTATTTTTCCCTGTAATTCATTTCTAATCTCATAGCGTTGTGGTCAGAAAAGATGCTTGATATGATTTCAATTTTCTTAAATTTACTGAGGCTTGATTTGTGACCCACTATATGGTCTATCCTGGAGAATGTGCAGAGCATCCTTGAGAAGAAAGTGTTATCTGCTGTTTTTGGATGGAATGTCCTATAAATATCAGTTAAATCTATCTAGTCTATTGTGTCATTTAAAGCTTCTGTTTCCTTATTTATTTTCATTTTGGATGATCTGTCCATTGGTGTAAGTGAGGTGTTAAAGTCCCCCACTATTATTGTGTTACTGTCGATTTCCTCTTTTAGAGCTGTTAGCAGTTGCCTTATGTATTGAGGTGCTCCTATGTTGGGTGCATATAAATTTATAATTGTTATATCTTCTTTTTGGATTGATCCCTTGATCATTATGTAGTGTCCTTCCTTGTCTCTTGTAACATTCTTTATTTTAAAGTCCATTTTATCTGATATGAGTATAGCTACTCCAGCTTTCTTTTGATTTCCATTTGCATGGAATATCTTTTTCCATCCCCTCACTTTCTGTCTGTATGTGTCCCTAGGTCTGAAGTGGGTCTCTTGTAGACAGCATATATATGGGTCTTGCTTTCGTATCCATTTAGCAAGCCTGTGTCTTTTGGTTGGAGCATTTAATCCATTCACATTTAAGGTAATTATCAATATGTATGTTTCTATGACCATTTTCTTAATTGTTTTGGGTTTGTTTTTGGAGGTCCTTTTTTTCTCTTGTGTTTCCCACTTAGAGAAGTTCCTTTAGCGTTTGTCGTAGAGCTGGTTTGGTGGTGCTAAATTCTCTTAGCTTTTTCTTGTCTGTAAAGCATTCGATTTATCCATCGAATCTGTATGAGATCCTTGCTGGGTAGAGTAACCTTGGTTTTAGGTTCTTCCCTTTCATCACTTTAAGTATATCATGCAACTCCCCCGTAGCCTGCAGAGTCTCTGCCAAGAAATCAGCTGCCAACCTTATGGGAGTTCCCCTGCATGCCATCTGTCGCCCCTCCCCTGCTGCCCTCAACAATCCCCCCTTGTCTTCAATTTTCGCCAGTCCGATCACCACGTGTCTCAGTGTGCTTCTCCCTGGGTCCTTCCGGCATGGGACTCGCTGCCCCTCCTGGACTTGGGTGGCTAATTCCTTTCCCATGTTAGGGAAATTTTCAACTATAATCTCTTCAAATATTTTCTCTGGTCCTTTCTCTCTCTCTTCTCTTTCTGGGACTCCTACAATGTGAATGTTGTTGTGTTTAATGTTGTCCCAGAGGTCTCTTAGGCTGTCTTCATTTCTTTCATTCTTTTTTCTTTAGTCTGTTCCACAGCAGTGAATTCCACCATTCTGTCTTCCAGGTCACTTATCCGTTCTTCTGCCTCAGTTATTCTGCTATTGATTCCTTCTAGTGTAGTTTTCATTTCAGTTATTGTATTGTTCATTTCTGTTTGTTTGTTCTTTAATTCTTCTAGGTCTTTGTTAAACATTTCTTGTATCCTCTCAATCTTTGCCTCCATTCTTTTTCTGAAGTCTTGGATCATCTTCACTATCATTATTCTGAGTTCTTTTTCTGGAACGTTGCCTATCTCCACTTCATTTAGTTGTTTTTCTTGGGTTTTATCTTGTTCCTTCATCTGGTATATAGCCCTCTGCCTTTTCATCTTGTCTATCTTTCTGTGAATGTGGTTTTTGTTCCACAGGCTGCAGGATTGTAGTTCTTCTTGCTTCTGCTGTCTGCCCTCTGGTGGATGAGTCTATCCAAGAGGCTTGATGGGAGGGACTGGCTGTGGTAGAGCTGACTGTTGCTCTGGTGGGCAGAGCTCACCAAAACTACATTCCACTTGACTGTTGATGGGTGGGGCTGGGCTTCCTCCCTGCTGGCTGCTCGGCCTGAGGCAACCCAACACCAGAGCCCACCTGGGCTCCCTGGCAGGGCCATTGACAGACTCTGGCAGGGCCCATGCCAAGGAGCACCCTCCAGAACCTCCGCTGCCAGTGTCCCCATCCCCATGGTCAAACAGAGCCAACCCCCGCCTCTGCAGGAGACCCTCCAACACTAGCAGGTAGGTCTTGTTCAGTCTCCCCCAGGGTCACTGCTCCTTCCCCTGGGTCCTGATGCGCACACTCCTTTGTGTGTGCCCTCCAAGAGTGGAGTCTCTGTTTCCCCCAGTCCTGTCAAAGTCCTGCAGTCAATTCCCACTAGGCTTCAAAGTCTGATTCTCTAGGAATTCCTGCTCCTGTTGCTGGATGCCCAGGTTGGGAAGCCTGACGTGGGGCTCAGAACCTTCACTCCAGTTGGTGGACTTCTGTGGTATAAGTGTTCTCCAGTCTGTGAGTCACCCACCCACCAGTTATGGGATTTGATTTTACTGTGATTGCGCCCCTCCTACCATCTCATTGTGGCTTCTTCTTTGTCTTTGGATGTGGGGTGTATTTTTGATGAACTCCAGTGTCCTCCTGCTGACGACTGTCCAGGAGCCAGCCGTGACTCTGGCGTTCTCACAACAGAAGTGAGAGCATGTCCCTCCACTCTGCCATCCTGGCTCCTCCTCTCCTGTTTTATGATATTGAGCTGCATGAGCTGCTTGTAAATTTTGGAGATTAATCCTTTGTCAGCTGCTTCATTTGCAAATATTTTCTCCCATTCTGAGGGTTGTCTTCTCGTCTTGTTTATGGTTTCCTTTGCTGTGCAAAATCTTTTAAGTTTCATTAGGTCCTATTTGTTTATATTTGTTTTTATTTCCATTTCACTTGGAGGTAGCTCAAAAAGGATCTTGCTGTGATTTACGTCATAGAGTGTTCTGCCTATGTTTTCCTCTAAGAGTTTGATAGTGTCTGGCCTTACATTTAGGTCTTTAATCCATTTTGAGTTTATTTTTGTGTATGGTGTTAGGGAGTGTCCTAATTTCATACTTTTACATGTACCTGTCCAGTTTTCCCAGCACCACTTATTGAAGAGGCTGTCTTTTCTCCACTGTATATGCTTGCCTCCTATATCAAAGATAAGGTGACCATATGTGCGTGGGTTTATCTCTGGGCCTTCTATCCTGTTCCATTGATCTATGTTTCTGGTTTGGTGCCAGTACCATACTGCCTTGATTACTGTAGCTTTGTAATATAGTCTGAAGTCAGGGAGCCTGATTCCTCCAGCTCTGTTTTTCTTTTGCAAGACTGCTTTGGCTATTCAGGGTCTTTTGTGTTTCCATACAAATTATAAACTTTTGTTCTAGTTCTGTGGAAAATGCTAGTGGTATGTTGATAGGGATTGCATTGAATCTGTAGATTGTTTGGGTAGTAGAGTCATTTTCACAATGTTGATTCTTCCAATCCAAGAACATGGTATATGACTCCATCTATTTGTATCATCTTTAATTACTTTCATCAGTGTCATAATTTTCTGCATACAGGTCTTTTGTCTCCTTAGGTAGGTTTATACCTGGATATGTTATTCTTTTTGTTGCATTGGTAAATGGGAGTGTTTTCTTAATTTCATTTTCAGATGTTTCATCATTAGTGTATTGGAATGCAAGAGATTTCTGTGGATTAATTTTGCATCCTGCTACTTTACCAAATTCATTGAGTAGCTCTAGTAGTTTTCTGGTAGCATCTTTAGGATTCTCTATGTATAGTATCATGTCATCTGCAAACAGTGACAGCCTTACTTCTTCTTTTCCGATCTGGATTCTTTAAATTTCTTTTTCTTCTCTGATTGCTGTGGTAAAACTTCCAAAACTGTGTTGAATATTAGTGGTGAGAGTGGGAAACCTTGTCTTGTTCCTGATCTTAGTGGAAATGGTTTCACTTCTTCACCATTGAGGATGACGTTGGCTGTGGGTTTGTCATATATGGACTTTTTATGTTGAGAAAAGTTCCCTCTAAGCAATTTTCTGTAAGGTTTTTATCATAAATGGGTGTTGAATTTTGTTGAAAGCTTTCTCTGCATCTGCTGAGATGATCATATGGTTTTTCTCCTTCAATTTGTTAATATGGTGTATCACGTTGATTTATTTGCATATATTGAAGAATCCTTGATTCCAGGGATAAACCCCAATTGATCATGATGTATGATCCTTTTAATGTGCTGTTGGATTCTTTTTGCTAGTATTGTGTTGAGTATTTTTGCATCTATGTTCATCAGTGATATTGGCCTGTACATATCTTTCTTTGTGACATCATTGTCTGGTTTGGTATCAGAGTGATGGTGGCCTCTTAGAATTAGTTTGGGAGTGTTCCTCCCTCTGCTATATTTTGGAAAAGTTTGAGAAGGATAGGTGTTAGCTCTTCTCTAAATGTTTGATAGAATTCGCCTGTGAAGCCATCTGGTCCTGGGCTTTGTTTGTTGGAAGATTTTTAATCACATTTTCAATTTCCGTGCTTGTGATTGTTCTATTCATATTTTCTTTTTCTTCCTGCTTCAGTCTCAGAAGGTTGTGCATTTCTAAGAATTTGTCCATTTCTTCCAGGTTGTCCATTTTATTGGCATAGAGTTGCTTGTAGTAATCTCTCATGATCCTTTGTATTTCTGCAGTGTCCATTGTTCCTTCTCCTTTTTCATTTCTAATTCTTTTGATTTGAGTCCTCTCCCTTTTATTCTTGATTTGTCTGGCTAATGGTTTATCAATTTTGTTTATCTTCTCAAAGAAACAGCGTTTAGTTTTATTGATCTTTGCTATCGTTTTCTTCATTTCTTTTTCATTTATTTCTGATCTGATCTTTATGATTTCTTTCCTTCTCCTAACTTTGGGGTTTTTTTGTTCTTCTTTCTCTAATTGTTTTAGGTGTAAGGTTAAGTTGTTTATCTGAGCTGTTTCTTGTTTCTTAAGTTAGGATTTTATTACTATAAACTTCCCTCTTAGAACTGCTTTTCCTGCATCCCATAGGATTTGGGTCATTGTGTTTTCATTATCATTTGTTTCTATGTAATTTTTGATTTCCTCTTTGATTTCTTCACTGGTCTCTTGGTTTTTAATTAGTGTATTGTTAGCCTCCATGTGTTTGTATTTTTTACAGATTTTTTCCTGTAATTGGTATCTAGTCTCATAGCGTTGTCATTGAAAAAGATACCTGAGACGATTTCAATTTTCTTAAATTTACCAAGGTTTTATTTGTGACCCAAGACATGATCTATCCTACAGAAAGTTCCATGAGCACTTGAGAAGAAAGTGTATTCTGTTGTTTTTGAGTGTAATGTCCTATAAATATCAATTAAGTCCATCTTGTTTAATGTATCATTTAAAGTTCGTGTTTCCTTATTTATTTTCATTTTGGATGATCTGTCCATTGGTGAAAGTGGGGTGATAAAATCCCCTACTATGATTGTGTTACTGTTGATTTCCCCTTTTATGTCTGTTAGTGTTTGCCTTACGTACTGTGGTGCTCCTATGTTGGTTGCATAAATATTTACAATTTTTATATCTTCTTCTTGGATTGATCCCTTGATCATTATGTAGTGTCCTTCTTTGTCTCTTGTAATAGTCTTTGTTTTAAAGTCTATTTTGTCTGATATGAGAATTGTTACTCCAGCTTTCTTTTGATTTGCATTTGCATGGAATATCTTTTTCCATCCTCTCACTTTCAGTCTGTATGTGTCCCTAGGTCTGTGATTGCTCTCTTGTAGACAGTATATACACGGGTGTTGCCTTTGTATCCATTCAGCCAGTCTATGTCTTTTGGTTGGAGCATTTAATCATTTTACTTTTAAAATAATTATTGATATGTATGTTCCTATTACCATTTTCTTAATTTTGGGGGGGTTTGCTATTGTAGGTCTTTTCCATCTCTTGTGTTTCCTGCCTACAGAAGTTCCTTTAGCATTTGTTGTAAAGCTGGTTTGGTGGTGCTGAATTCTCTCAGCTTTTGCGTGTGTGTACAGCTTTTAATTTCTCCCTCAAATCTGAATGAGATCCTTGCTGTGTAGAGTAATCTTGGTTCTAGGTTTTTTTCCTACATCACTTTAAATATGTCCTGCCACTCCCTCTGGCTTGCAGAGTTTGTTTTGGAAGATCAGCTGTTAACCTTATGGGGATTCCCCTGTGTGTTATTTGTTGTTTTTCCCTTGCTGCTTTTAATTTTTTTTCTTAGTATTTAATTTTTGATAGTTTGATTAATATGTGTCTTGGCATGTTTTTCCTTGGATTTATCATGTATGAGACTCTTTGTGCTTCCTGGACTTGATTAACTATTTCCTTTCCCATATTAGGGAAATTTTCAACTATAATCTCTTCAAATATTTTCTCAGTCCCTTTCGTTTTCTCTTCTTCTTCTGGGGCCACTATAATTCAATTGTTGGTGTGTTTAATGTTGTCCCAGAGGCCTCTGAGACTGTCCTCAATTCTTTTCATTCTTTTTTCTTTATTTTGCTCTGCAGTAGTTATTTCCACTATTTTATCTTCCAGGTTACTTATCCGTGCTTCTGCCTCAGTTATTCTGCTATTGATCCCTTCTAGAGAATTTTTAATTTCATTTATTGTGTTGTTCATCACTGTTTGTTTGCTCTTGTATTTTCTCCATTCTATTTCCAGCATTTTGGATCATCTTTACTACCATTATTCTGAATTCTTTTTCACGTAGATTGCCTATTTCCTCTTCATTTGTTAGATCTGGTGAGTTTTTGCCTTGCTCCTTCATCTGTTGTGTGTTTCTCTGTGTTCTCATTTTTTTTAACTTACTGAGTTTGGAGTTTCCTTTTCACAGGTTGCAGGTTCGTAGTTCCCGTTGCTTTTGTTGTCTGTCTCCAGTGGCTAAGTTTGGTTCAGTGGGTTGTGTAGGCTTCCTGTTGGACGGGACTAATGCTTGTGTTCTGGCAGATGAGGCTGGACCTTGTCTTTCTGGTGGGCAGGTCCACGTCTGGTGGTTTGTTTTGGGGTATTTGTGGCCTTATTATGAGTTTAGGCAGCCTCTCTGCTAATGGATGGGGTTGTGTTCCTGTCTTGCTAGTTGTTTGGCATAGGGTGTCCAGCACTGTAACTTGCTGGTCGTTGAGTGGAGCTGTGTCTTGGCATTGAGATGGAGATCTCTGGGAAGTTATCACCATTTGATATTACATGGAGCTGGGAGGTATCTTATGGACCAGTGTCCTGAACTTGGTTCTCCCACCTCAATGGCAGAGCCCTGATGCCTGGGTGGAGCGCCAAGAGCATCAAGTTGATTGTGGAGATTTAATCTGCTGCTCCTGAGGCTGCTGGGAGAGATTTCCCTTTCTCTTCTTTGTTCACACAGCTCCTGAGCTCCAGCTTTGGATTTGGACCCACCTCTGCCTGTAGGTTGCCTGAGGGCATCTGTTCTTTGCTCAGACAGGATGGGGTTAAAGGTGCAGCTGATTAAGGGGCTGTGGCTCACTCAGGCCGTGTGGAAGGAGGGGTACAGAATGCAAGGGGAGTCTGTGGCGACAGAGGCTGGCGTGATGTTGGAACAGCCTGAGGCATACCCTGTCTTCTCCCGGGGAAGTTGTCCCTGGACCACGGGACCCTGGAAGTTGCGGGCTGTACAGGCTCCTGAGAGGGGAGGTGTGGGTAGTGACCTGTGCTTGCACACAGGCTTCTTGGTGGCTGCAGCGGCAGCCTTAGGGTCTCATGCCCGTCTCTGGGGTCCGCGTTGAGAACCGTGGTTTGCGACCGTCTCTGGAGCGCCTTTAAGCAGTGCTCTTAATCCCCTCTCCTGGTGCAACAGGAAACAAAGAGGCAAGAAAAAGTCTCTTGCCTCTACGGCAGTTCCAGACCTTTTCCCGGACTCCCTCCTGGCTAGCCGTGGTGCACTAGCACCCTTCAGGCTGTGTTTACGCAGCCAACCCCAGTCGTCTCCCTGGGATCCGACCTCCGAAGCCCGAGCCTCAGCTCCCAGCCCCCACCCATCCCAGCGGGAGAGCAGACAAGTCTCTTGGGCTGGTGAGTGCCGGTCGGCACCAATTCTCTTTGCGGAATCTCTCCTCTTTGCCCTCCTCACCCCGGTTGCTGCACTCTGATCCGTGGCAATGAAGCTAACCCGACCCCCTGCCACCACCCGCAGTCTCCGCCTGTGACGGGGCTTCCTAGTGTGCAGAAAGTTTTCCTCCTTCACAGCTCCCTCCCATTGGTGCAGGTCTGGTCTCTATTCTTTTTTATTTTTATTTTTATTTTTATACTAATTGTAAAGTCTGCAGTGGGTATATAGGTGTTCAACTTTTTTCCAGATTCTATGATTTTGGTTTTGTTTTTTTAAATTTTTTAATTTATTATTTATTTATTATTTTTATTTTTGGCTGCATTGGGTCTTCGTTTCTGTGTGAGGGCTTTCTCCAGTTGCGGCGAGTGGGGGCCACTCTTCATCGCGGTGCGTGGGCCTCTCACTATCGCGGCCTCTCTTGTTGCGGAGCAGAGGCTCCAGACGCTCAGGCTCAGTAGTTGTGGCTCACGGGCCCAGTTGCTCCGCGGCATGTGGGATCCTCCCAGACCAGGGCTCGAACCCATGTCCCCTGCATTGGCAGGCAGACTCTCAACCACTGTGCCACCAGGGAAGCCCCTGGTCTCTATTCTTTTGTCTCTGTTTTTTCTTTTTTATTTTGCCCTACCCAGGTACGTGGGGAGTTTCTTGCCTTTTGGGAGGTCTGAGGTCTTCTGCCAGCGTTCAGTAGGTGTTCTGTAGGAGTTGTTCCACATGTAGATGTATTTCTGATGTGTTTGTGGGGAGCAAGGTGATCTCCACGTCTTACTCTTCCGCCACCTTGAAGCTACCCCCTCTGCTTTATTGTTTTTTAAATTTCTGTTTTTATTTTGTTTTCTTAATATGGAAGAAAAGAGGATGGTTGTATGTGGAGGTAAAGGATCTATTCCTTTTCTTTCTACTACACCATTTTTGAACTTTCACATTTTATGAAAGGATTTTTGGAATAGTTTTGTTTTCCATGGCAGTGAGGTTGTTAGAAATGAAGGTCTGACTGTCAACTGTTGGTACCTATGGAATGTGCATGTCAATGTCTGCCTGTGACTAAAGTTGGACCACATTTTAGAAACAATTTACACCCAGACTAAAAATTTGTTATTCTAATGGTTGAATTTAAAAGCAAGAATTTAACCTTAAGGAATAGCATTTTATTTGTCCAACTTTCTTTTAACTAGTCATTGAAATCATTATTTTATTTCATCAGATACTTAGTAAAACCCATACAAATGGAGCCCCTAGTTGAGTATGTACCTGTGATGAAAAGATAATTTGTGATAATTTGTTTACTGTTAGCTAAGAGTTAATAACAGAAACCACAAAGTTACAAAAGCATTCTGGTATAAGGAAAAAATAGGCTTCTACAAATGGGACTACTATTAATCTTTGGGAATGAGATTCTCTATAACTCACTCCCATCAAACAAGCTCTTAGTGAACTTTGGTCATTCAAGTGCTAATTTTATGGATGATGTAAAATGGTAGAGCATTAAGAGAGCACGAACACCGTATAACGTGGCTATAAGGCAGTATTCAACATCCCTCCTCCTTTCAGGCACTTCAAATCATGGAAAACTGATGGAGGTGATATTATTGGGGAGATAAGGCCCTTCAACATACTTAGATCATGTTATATAGGCACTCGTTTATTCTGTCTCTGTACAAAGTTAATCTGGGGGTTAAATAGTGAAAAGTGGTCATTTTGACAATGGATGTAATTGGTGTAAATAACTGTTGCATTCTATATTAGACACAGCGTCAAGTACTGATCATTATCCTTATTTTTCCATATGAAAACAGTAAGGCTGAGAATTTAAATAGTTTGTTCAGTTTAAAAATATAAGAGCGAGTACCCAATTACAATGTTTCTAAATCCATGTATTTTCATTATATCATGCTGCTTCTGATTGCATTTAGTTCTTTTATTTACTTAATTATTATTATTATTTTTAACATCTTTATTGGGGTATAATTGCTTTACAATGGTATGTTATTTTCTGCTGTATAACAAAGTGAATCAGCTATATGTATACATATATCCCCTCCCTCTTGCACCTCCTTCCCACCCTCCCTATCCCACACCTCTAGGGGGTCACAAAGCACCGAGTTGATCTCCCTGTGCTATGCAGCTGCTTCCGACTAGCTATCCATTTTACATTTTGTAGAGGATATATGTCCATGCCACTCTCTTACTTTGCCCCAGCTTACCCTTCCCCCTCCCTGTGTCCTCAAGTCCATTCTCTAGTAGGTCTGTGTCTTTATTCCCATCCTGCCCCTAGGTTCTTCATAACCTTTTTTTTTTTTTTTTAGATTCCATATATATGTGTTAGCATATGATATTTGTTTTTCTCTTTCTGACTTACTTCACTCTGCATGACAGACTCAAAGTCCATCCACCTCACTACAAATAACTCAATTTCGTTTCCTTTTATGACTGAGTAATATTCCATTGTATATATGTGCCACATCTTCTTTAGCCATTCATCTGTTGATAGACACTTAAGTTGCTTCCATGTCCTGGGTATTGTAAATAGAGCTGCAACAAACATTGTGGTACATGACTCTTTCTGAATTATGGTTTTCTCAGGGTATATGCGCAGTAGTGGGATTGCTGGGTCCTATGGTAGTTCTTTCAAACAAACTTCAAATAGGATATAAACCAAAAATTAGAAAAACCCAAATTCTCCAACTCACATTTTTACTTCTTAGAAGCAATTGATCAGTTTCTTGTTTAACTCTTCAGAATTTTTCCAAACATGTATTCTTTTGTTTTCCTGATATATATCAGATCTGTATCAGTTTGAATCTTGGGAGAAACCAATGCAAAGATGGTACTACATATGAAATAGATTTATTGGGGAAAAAAACTGTGAACCAAGAACGGAGACAGAGAAAGAGTAGTCAAGGAGAGCCTTTATCCTGAAATGTACATCTGATACCTCTGAAATAAAGAAGGAAGAAAGAAAGATTGGGAAGGAAGAGTTTCCAACCACACAGCACAGTTCTGAAAATTTATCAGCTAGACTGAGAGGGGATTTTCCAAACAAGAGTAGCCTATTAGAGGAGTCACGGATTAGAAATGGCTAAATTTACAAGCCCCCTCAAATCATGTCAGTCATTGCCTGAGAGCATGCTAGGGAAAGTGAAGTCTCTGCATGAGCACCACAGTGAATCCAAAAGTTTGGCATCTGAAAGCTGTAAGTCAGCTGGGCTTATAACAGAAGGTATTTTTGAAGGGAGATCTGAGCAGAAGACCTTTATGGCTTTCAAAGATCATACTATGCATAATGTTTTGCAACTTAATTTTCTCATAATAATAGTTAACATTAATCAATTTTTATGCAATGGACCATGTTTTAAGCATTTCACATGAATGTATGCATTAAATTATTACAGCAACCCTTTGAGGTCAGCACTATTATAATTGTAATCCTAATTTTATAGATGGGGAAATTGAGATTCAAAAAATTTAAGCACCTCAAGGTCATATAACTACCAAAGACTCTCCTGACTAATGAGGTGTGACATTCCCCAATATCCAATATCAGAAGATTGGGGTTTTATCATTGATTGATAAAATCAATCAGGGAAATAAATCAATATAAATGAAATAAAATCAATCAGTGAAAGTGAGGGAAATATTTATCATTTAACTACTGCTAAAGTAAGAGTATAAAGGTGGTGGTAATGTTTATTTCAAAACATATTACTTACTTTATTCCAAAATTACTTAGAACATGTATAATAAAATGATGTTATCAATAATAGTAAAGAATCACAATTATTTATTATTGAAATATAGTTGATGTACAATATTGTTAGTTTCAAGTGTACTACATAATGATTTCACATTTGCATATATTAAGAAATGATCACCACAATAACTCTAGTAACCATCTCCCCCCATGAAAAGTTATTACAATATTATTGACCATATGCCTTAGGCATATTACACCCCCATGACTTATATCTTATAAAGCTAAAGGTTTGTAACTCTTAATCCCCTGCATCTATTTCTCCCACTCTAACCCCTCCCTTCTGTCAAATATCCATTTGTTGTCTGTATCTGAGTCAGTTTTTGTTTTGTTTTGTTTCTTAGATTCCACATATAAGTGAGATGTTGTGCTATTTGTCTTTCTCTGTCTAACATTTCACTTAGTATAATATGCTCTAGATCCATCCATGTTGTCACAAATGGCAAGATTTAATTATTTTTATGTGTGTGTGTGTGTATATATATATATATATATATATATATATATATATATATCACATCTTCTTTATCCATTTGTCTACCAATGAACATTTAGATTGCTTCCGTATCTTAGCTATTGTAAATGATGCTGAACATTAGAGTGCAGGTATCTTTTTGGATTAGTGTTTTTGTTTTCTTTGAGCAAATACCCAGAGGTAAAATTGATGAATCATATGGAAATTCTATTTTAAAAATTTTTGAGGAATTCTCTTCCATAGTGGATCCACCATTTTACAATCCTACCATCAGTGCACAAGGGCACACTTTTCTCCATATTCTTGCCAACACTTGTTATTTATTGTCTTTTTGATGATAGCCATTCTGACAGGTGTGAAATGGTATCTCATTGTGGTTTTGATTTGAATTTCCTGGACAATTAGTAATGTTGAGCATATTTTCATGTGCCTGTTGGTCATCTGTATGTCTTCTTTGGAAAAATGTCTATTCAGGTATTCTGCCCATTTGTTAAATGGGTTTCTTTTTTTGATGTTGTGTTGTACAAGTTCTTTGTATATTTTGGATATTAACCCTCCTATCAGATATATCATTTGCAGATATCTTCTCCCATTCAGTATGCTACCTTTTTTCTTTTTTTTCTTGATAGCTTCCTTTGCTGTGCAAAAACTTTTCAGTTTGATCTAGTCCTGTTAGTTTATTTTTGCTTTTGTTTCCCTTGCCTGAGGAGACATATCCAAAAAAATTTTGCTAAGACTGATGTCAAAGAGCACACTGTCTATGTTTTCTTCTATGAGCTTTATTGTTGCAGGTCTTACATTTAAGGCTTTAATCCATTTTGAGTTTATTCTTGTAAAAGGTGTAAGAAAGTAGTCTAGTTTGATTGTTTTGCATGTAACAGTCCAATTTTCCCAACACCATTTATTGAAAAGGCTATCTTTTCTCCATTGTACATTCTTGCCTCCTTTGTCATAGATTAATTGACCATATAAGTGTGGGTGCATTTCTGGACTCTATTCTCTTCCATTGATCTGTGTGTCTATTTGTTTCTGTGCCAGTATCATACTATTTTGATTATTGTAGATTTGTAGTGTAGTTTGAAATCAGGGAGTGTGATACCTCCAGCTTTGTTGTTTTCCAAGATTGTTTTGGGTCTTTTGTGTTTCCATAGAAATTTTATTTTATTTATTTATTGTTTTATAATTTTAGTCCATTTCTTTTTTAAATTAATTTACTTAATTTATTTTTGGCTGCTTTGGTTCTTTGTTGCTGCCCACGGGCTTTCTCTAGTTGCGGCAAGCAAGGGCTACTCTTTGTTGTGGTGCGTGGGCTTCTCATTGCAGTGGCTTCTCTTGTTGCGGAGCATGGGCTCTAGGTGAGTGGGCTTCAGTAGTTGTGGATCACAGGCTCAGTAGTTGTGGCTCGCGGGTTCTAGAGCACAGGCTCAGTAGTTGTGGCACATGGGCTTTGCTGCTCCACGACATGTGGGATCATCCCGGACCAGGGATTGAACTCTTGTCCCCTGCATTGGCAGGGGCATTCTTAACCACTGCACCACCAGGGAAGTGCATCCATACAAATTTTAGAATTATTTGTTCTAGTTCTGTTACAATGCCATTGGCATTTTGATAGGGATTGCATTGAATCTATAGATTGCCTTAGGGAGTATGGTCATTTTAACAGTATTAATTCTAATCCATGAGCACAGTATAATTTTCTACTTATTGATGTCCTCTTCAATTTCCTTCATCAGTGTCTTATATTTTTCCAGTATAGGTCTCTTTTGTCTTAGGTAAGTTTATTCCTAAGTATTTTATTCTTTATGATGCCACCTGGGTTGTCCCAGGGCTGGTGTTGACCCACAGGTGAGCAGAGCCAATTCCCCACACAGGTGGCTGCAGGGCCTGGATTGTCCTGGGGCTGGTGCTGGCCTGCTGTTGAGTGGGGCCAGGTCTTGGGTTGTCTGGCTGTGGGCCCAGGGGGGACCAGGGGCTGGACTCTGAGTGCTAGTGGCAGGGCTTGGTCCAGGGATGGCCGGCTTGGGTCTGAGGGGGCCAAGGCTGGTACTGGCTCACTGGTTGGAGTAGCTGTGTCCAGAGCACCTGGGTGCCAGGACTGAAGGGACCTGAAGCTGGTGCCAACCTGCTGAGTCACCAAGTGGCTGGCTTCATGGTCCTGGGAATCTTGGAACTGTGCCAGCCTGCTTGTGGACAAGTAAGTCCCTGGTGCTAATAAGTGAGAAGGAGGACTCCAAAACAGTGCTTGCTAGCACCAGTGTCCTGTTGGTAGAACGAGCTCCCAAAAATGGCTGCTGCCAGTTTCTATGTCCTGAGGAGAAGTTCCAGTTGCCTCTTGCCTCTTCAGGAGGCTCTCCAAGATCAGCAAGTGAGTCTGACCCGGGTCACTTTCAAATTACTGTCCCTGCCTTAGGACTCAGAGCTTGTGAGATTTGGGACATGTCTTTTAAAAACAAAGTCTCTATTTCCTACAGGCCTCCAGCTCCTCAGTACCCAAACCAGGCTGGACTTCAAAGCCTGACATTTTTGGGGCTCCCTGGGCTGTGCATATCAATATGGGTTTCAGACACTTTGCTCCTTGGAAAGAACCTCTGCAATTGTGACTATTCTCCTTTTTGTGTGCTGCCTACCCAGGGCAGTGGGTCTTGACTATACCACATCTCTACCCTTTCTATCTGTCTTGTTATGGTTACTTCTTTATATCTTTAGTTGTAGAAAATCTTTTCTGTTAGTCTTCAGGTCATTCTCATAAATAGTTACTCTGTAAATAGTTGTAATTTTGGTGTGCCTGTGGGAGGAATTGAGCTTAGGGTCTTCCTACTCTGCCATTTTGGCCACCCTCCCAGGTTGCTCAAGAATTATGATCATTTAAATTTAAAGAATGGAATGTCTAGACTAGACTTTCTGTTGAACATAGTTGATCACACATCTTGCTTTCTTGCCTTACAAAACATATCTAAAATTATAGGAAAAAACTGTACTTGTGTACAGGACAATGAGTAAGGGAGACAGAAAATAATGGGCAAGAGATTTCATCAAACATATAGAAGACATGTGATTTAAACAGTGACAACTGACCTATCAGTGGAAAAACTCAATTTCCTGCAGAGAGGGATACTGGCAAGACACATGCCAAACTGCCCAGTAGAACTCTTCAGAGTTTTAGCCCTTGGAAGCACCAGATATTATGGAAAGTGGGAGTGGGGTGCAGACTGAAAATTGATAGGTTGCAAGTCTCTTTATAGATCTATTTGATCTGAACCTCTGGAGAAGCACAGCTTTCCCTAATACAAATATTTAAATACATTAATTAATTTGTACAGAAGTGTTGGTGGAGAACTTGTCTATTATGGAAAGTACATTAAAATATTTCATATGCCTATTTCTTTTGTAATACTTTGAGAAATTTCAGGAGCTTGACATAAAAATACAACTCACTGAAAGTAATTTGTGGTGATTGGGAGAGGAGTCACATTATATAATGTTGCTATATAGTCTTCTGATGTATTAGTTTACTCCAAGAATAAAATTTTAAACATTTGGAGAAGAACAGACAGACTACAACAGAAAATTTCCCAAAATATCAATTATTTAAGCTAGTCTTTTGATAAAGAACGTGTACATTTAAAGTGTATTAGTTCATTGATTGCTATCTTTCAAAGTCTTATCTAGCTATTGCAACCAAATTTAATGTATCTACTGAGACAGAGATTTGTAGTACTGTTTTTTTTTTCACACTATTTTAAATATTTATTTATTTATTTATTTTTGGCTGTGTTGGGTCTTCGTTTCTGTGCGAGGGCTTTCTATAGTTGCAGCAAGCGGGGGCCACTCTTCATCACGGTGCGCGGGCCTCTCACTATCTCGGCCTCTCTTGTTGCAGACGCGCAGGCTCAGTAGTTGTGGCTCACGGGCCTAGTTGCTCTGCGGCATGTGGGATCTTCCCAGACCAGGGCTCGAACCCGTGTCACCTGCATTGGCAGGCAGATTCTCAACCACTGCGCCACCAGGGAAGCCCTGTAGTACTGTTTCTTGAAGATTTGTTTAGTATATTATTATTTTTTGGCTTATCAATAGATCATATTTGGCACTAATGCCAAAGTGAGTAGCCCTATCTGTACCTAACCATTGTCTTCATTTATCAAAATTCTATAAATAGGCAGTGTGGTATGTCAGAAAAAAATTTGGGATAAGGTGAAGAGACCTGAGTTTGAGTCATAACTTTGTTACTAACCATGGAAATTGTATTGAGGCATCTTGAAAATCATTTAATTTTTGTTAAATTCAGTTTGATAGAAAATTATTAAACAGTACCATAACAAGTTGATTGTTAAGAGCATTACTCACTAAAACATCTGTAGTTCAAACATTTATCTACTTAATATCTTAGGGTGTCTATTTGCAAATGAGAAAACTTAAGCACAATATCATAATTCTCTGGCACTCAATTCCTCAATTCTCTAACATATTTAAACATAAATATTCAATTCCAAAAGCAGCTACTGTCAATATTTTAAGGTAATCTTTTATAGTTTTTCCTCAAAGAACAGGAGAGATGGAGATGCCTTACTTATTTTAAAACAATGTTTGTGTATTGTTGCTCTTATCTATGGGTTTGTGACAGAATTTTTTTTTTTACTTTGATGGATATTCTGCATATTGATGCTTCTTTATGTTCAAGCTATTTTTAGTTACAAAATTATAATGCTAATTTTCACTTGCCTGAAGGATATAGAATCATTCAATGAGTCACTCAATAATAAAACAAAACCATAGAGGTTAGCTCACTCATTCTTCTCAAATTTTGTCAACCATTTAGTCTTTGCAAATAGGATGTAAACTACCATTGACTTTCACTTCAGAAATAAAAGTACAGTTATTTAAATCAGAAAAATACATTTGAATAAGCCATGTAAAAGAAATGTGATTTGACCTAAGTGGTTTCCAGGAAAGATGAAAGTTAGTTATTACAGCCATGCAACTTCCAAAGAGTTTAAGCTCAAACTTAAATTAATAATAAGAAGTTGAGCTTCACTCATAGGTAGAAATAGCCTGGTATATAAGCTGCCAGCCATCAACTGAGTACATGAATCTGTGGGCCAGGAGAAAGGATGGATCTTTCAGAGACAAGATATAAAAGGTTTCTAGAAAGTATGAAGATGACAAAAACTACTTAGGATGGGATATTCTGAATCACAGGGGAGGAGTCTCTGGCAGCACACAGAAGCTTGGTAAAACAGGCAAAGTAATAAAACTTTCTAGGACAGAAGCAAGAAGGGGTGTCTAGGAGAAAGTGAAGAGCCCTAAGAAAAAGAGTAGATAGTTGCAGCTTTAAAAAGTGTTGACCTAACATTGATTGCATAGCATCCATGTGTCAGGTAGTATGCTAAACATTTACAAAAATGATTTCATTTAATTATAACAACAATGTTGGAAATAATATATTTGTTTTATATTTAGGAAAATTAAGTTTGCAGAAGTTATGGGGCTTCCCAAAAAAACACATAGCTCATAAATAGCAGAGGTAGAATCCAAGAGGCTTGAATTCAAAGCCTTTTACCACACTTTTCTATTGTTGAGGTAAATTGGATCCTTTGAGCCTATGGAAAGAAAGGAAGAAAGGAGATATAGAAACTCCTAGGGCCTTACCAGACAGAAAACGAGTAAAGTTTTTTTTTGTTTTGTTTTGTTTTTAATGTAGAACTTAATAGTCTCATAGTCTCCATTTAGATGTAGAAACAATACTAGTCAAAATATCTTGTTTTGGATTTGAGAATTAGGTAAAGCTGTATTTTAGGGGCAGTATTCCAGATAAATATCAATTATACCCATTGAGATGTATCTGTGATATATCTTCTCCAATTGTTTGTGGTCAGTGTCTACCCTTTGGAATTGTCTGTTGTGTTAGCATCCTCAAAATATGAAAGCTTTGTGGAGTCTAGAAGGGAAATCCTTTGCAATGTGTATATTAACACTTCCATGATGTCAAGGATGACTTCAGAGAAGGTACATCTACACTATGAGTGGTATTTAACATGAGTCTAAAATAGCAACACTTTATTTCCATCTTTAAATATCTTGTAGGTAATATCATAGGGAGAATTTGAGTGGGAAAACTGGATAAACTGTTTTTTAGAACCCTCTAAATCAAGCTTTTACAATGTTATTTCAATAGTAGATTTGAAATCAGTTATTAGAAATTTAAATTATCATGGAAAGACAGAAACTACATGCTAGAATCAATTAGAAATTTTCTTTACATTATTTACACCTCAGTTGCTTTTCACTAACAGAATTTTCTACACAATTTCACCCTTTCAAGCTTTCTTTTGATTCCAACACTATTCAATTAAATCCAGAAAGATTTTCTGTTCTCGTGTAAATTCTAAGCCAACAGAAATAAAAATCTAAACAGAAATAAGAAGAAATAAGCACTATGTATTAGGGCAATTGTGAATATGTTGATTAAACATGATGTAATTATAGAAAAAGCACAGATTACTTGTACCAAATAGCAGCTAAGTAACTTTGGATGCAAAAACTAAATTCTTTAAGTTTCAGTTTTCTCATCTGTGCAATTGGATCACCTCACAAATAGTTTGTATTAAATGAGATAATGCTTGTGAAAGGGTCTAGGTCATAATACGTGTTCCATAAATGTTAATTTTTCCCTTTCATATCATGTACTTCCATCATCGAATCAAGGTGTGTACTAGGTGGAATAAAAGACTATTATTATGTTCTTTCAGAGACTAACTGAGCATAGATTGCTATAGGTACTTAACCTTTGTATCCACATTGGGAACTCTGGTATATCAAAGAGGCATCTGGAACTTTATATCAGAAATCACCTTGGATCTCCAGGGAAGCAAGGAACTCACTTTTAAGTAGGAGCGAACAAAATTCCACATTCCTAGGTTCAAGTATTGGATGATATCAGCAAGTAAAAACAGATTTCAGGGCATCACTGGATGTATCTCAAATGTCCCCTGACCTAGCCCTTAGGAAACTAGTCCCAAATCCCTCTATTCAAGGGCCATAAATGTGAAAGGACCAACATACATACAGAGGGCCTAAAATCTGTAGTCGCTGCAGCCAAATCATTGTTTAGGAAAAGTAAGGAGTAGAGTGATTGTGAGAGTCTATACTCTAATAATTTAAAGCAGGTGTTTCTAACAGATGACCCGCAGTGCACATCTGGCTTTCAAACATGTCACCTTAGGCCTACATAAGTGTTTAAAAATACCATTTGAATGTAAGGCTAAGAACTATAAAGATACAGCAGTATTTCTCAAAGTGTGCTCTGTAGAACTTGTTTCTCATGAGGAGTTAATCATTTTTCTGAGAAAAACAAATTATCCCATTGTTAAAAAAAACAATGGAAAAAAACTGAATATGATTCCCTTATATTGCAGATTCAAAATACATAATAGTTTTATTAAATGAGCCAATAATTACTGTAATCAAAAAACTATATTTAACTTAGCATTTCCAAATTATATTTGGTGATGAAACACTTTTCAAGGAATAATTGATAACATGGGTACCGCACCGTTTGGAAAAATCTCAACTGACAATTTGGAGATGGATTCAGGTGCTGGCAAAAGAATAAAATAGGACATAGGCAACATATAGTCATCTGCTCCTATGGCAGCAATTAGGGTGATGAGTAAAGCATCGGTGGTGGTGGCAATAGAAGTGATGGCAGAAACATCCCAAACTGCCAAAGTATAAAGGGAAGAATTCTGCAAGTTTTGCCATCCCAGTAATGCAACTGATATGTAACTGAGAAATAAGTGACACTCTGATTGCTATCCGAAGACATGTTGTTATTTAGTCTTATTTGCTTGTGGAAAATGATGGTGACACTAGTGTTTGACACTGTACTGCCATATTCTGGGAAGGCAGTAGAACATACTGATTAAAATCATGGCCTGTGGAGGCATATTGTTATGGCTACAAATCCTGGTTCTACTAGCTACATACTGTTTGACTTTGGTCAAGTTATTAAAACCCCTTATGCTTCAATTTTCTCCATTTGTAAAATGGAGATAATAATAGAAACTAGTTCAGAGTTATTAAAATAATTAAATGATATAATGCATGAAAATGTCTTAGAACATTGTCTAGTATATAGATGTCCATCATTGAAAGTTTACTATTGCCACTGTTAATGATATTATTGTTACTATTATTTCAGTGTGTTTATGCTTTTAAACAAACCAAAAGAAATGACTGAGAAAAGTAATTAAAAACTTCCATCACAGAATTTTGTTTTGTGAAGAGTAATAAATTACATCACAAAAGTGTGTTTGGCCTTAGTCTCCAAGACTGTTATTGTGTTAATTTTCAAGCTCTTACTGACTTGTAAAGACTAGGATAAGTACATCAGCTCTAAAGGATCATCC
This sequence comes from Balaenoptera acutorostrata, assembly GCF_949987535.1. Taxonomy (NCBI): domain Eukaryota; kingdom Metazoa; phylum Chordata; class Mammalia; order Artiodactyla; family Balaenopteridae; genus Balaenoptera; species Balaenoptera acutorostrata. Next base: position 76,630,672 of record NC_080085.1, read on the forward strand.
TTGAATACTATCAGAGGTGGGTGGTACAGTTGCTCCCTCAGTGTGTATATTTTTGATTCCTCTATATACTGCAAATTGACAATATTTTGTCAATTAACTATTCAAGATAGACTGCTAATGCTCATGAGAAAGTTATGTTTCTTATAGTATTATATGGCAGTAAAAAAGAGTCTACTGCAAAATGGGAAGATAGTTACTTATTATTAAGTTGGAAGGGTAAAATAAAAAACAATATAAAGACAGTAGTTATCCTACCACATTATAGACTGCACATTTAGCTTCTTCGCTTAACCAGTTCCATTTATAAATTTCCTTATTTCCCATGAGAGATTTTAGAAAAATGTTTTGAAAACTTATGTAAATTGGTAATGCTAGGTCACCTTTATATGGTATGAATTTATTCCAAGTATTCTGTTTTTGGAGTTGTCTTGGCTAGTTTGATTCTAAATGCATCACTCCAAGGAAGTGGTAATGGAAATGTACAATTTATCGTGTTACTCCATTGACATTGTTACACATTTCTAAGAGAAACCACCAATAGGCTAGTAGAATTCTCATGAGAACGGGAAAAACAAACAAACAAACATCTATTTTCTTCATAACCAATGCCCCAGAAACTCTGTGGAAATCTCCCCTCTGATGTTTTAACAATAATAGCTAATTTTATTAGCACTTTCTTTCCACCAGGCAGTTTACAGACATTATTTAATCCTTAAATAACCTTATGAGACTATAGAAGTCATCTTTATGACTTTCCCTCCCCCTACCCCCACCTTAGGTCACAGTCCATTCATTATCAAGTCATGTCCATTCTAATTCCCAAATCTATCCCCTCTTTATCCAATTCTCTCTGTCTCCTATCCTATTTGTATCCATCATAATCTATCACTTGAACTACAAAAATAGCCGTTTTCCCCCTACAGTTGATTCTTTATAGGATAAGCAAAATTCACCTGTGTTTGGTGAAAACAGATCCAGGGGAGGTGGACTGAAAAGGTAGGGTGAAATATAGCAAGCTTGTTTTCTGATTCTGAGCTCAGTATTAATGTAGACCAAGGTCGATGCCACAACATTTTCAATGATATAAGAGGTCTTTTGTTTTCCCTGGATTATTTCCACATGTAGTTTTTATTCCAGTATGAATTTATCTATAAGCAGAGTTCAACTTTTTCAAGTGTGAAAGAAGATGAGAAATTTGTTGTTTAAATGTGCTTAGCCTCCCAGAAGAAACTGATTACAATTGATCCATTGCCACTGTCATAAACCTATTTGCTGACAAGGATAATTAAGTTTCAATAGTTTTATCAGACATCTGTACTGACACCTATGCTAATGTTTTCTTGTCCTATCCCCTATCCACTGTTTGCTGTATCTGTCACATAGATCAAAATGTCCAAATGCTGCACTAAATAATAGCTCCAGTAACAACAACAGATAATACATAAGAAAAAGAAGAACAGATAATACATAAAGCAAAAAGAATCCCTCTTGGAGTAAGAAGATTTCTTTTTCTTTTCTTTTCTTTTCTTTTCTTTTCTTTTCTTTTCTTTTCTTTCTGTTTTATTTTGCTTTGTTTTGTTGTTCTACACTCCTGAGGAGCTGATCTGAGTATGAGCTCTTTTTGAAGTTAATGGGAATTGCAGGCATGGTTCAGCTCCACAGGGAATAAAACAAGATGAAAATCAGAGTCTCAGTCTCATAGCAGAAAACATCATAACGACACTGGCTGTGCTATTAAGGACTGCTTCCCTTTTTTGCTGTTTATTTTGACGTGATGATACAAACTGTCAAGGAAGAGATTTTGCTACCTGCAGCTATTCAAAATAGTCTACAGGAAAAAAAAAGATATATGATTGAGTCTGTGAGTGAATGAAAGGGCACAAAATTGATCTAAACTAATCCATATTTCAAGGTAGATTTTCAAACTAGAATTAGATAATTTATTTGAACTCATAGAGCAATGAAGTCATGGACCAGAATTTATAAATCTCAATTCCATACTGCCTGTATTTATTTAACTCTTTCATATATTTTTGCCTTGACTCCTTCTTTTAAAATCAGGCCTTTTTTTTAGGGCAAGGACTCTGAGTTTAATTCTATATTGCAAATGTGCCTTAAGCAATGCACCATCAAGTTTCTCGTCAGCTACTCACCTAATCCTCTATGAAGTCACTTTAATACTTTATTACCTTCCCCAAGTCCCTTAAATCCTCCATCTGCCCTCTTACATTTGCTGGATGATCTCTCCTATTACTTCACAATGGAAATTTTAAAATCCAGGTACAAATTTCTCTCTCTCTCCCTCTCTCTTTCCTTCCTTCTCTCCCTCTTCCTCTATTTCTACCTACATGTGACACAACATCAAGACTCTTTTATCTTCTCTTCATGAATTTTAATATAGCTTTTGATAAAATAATAGACTCGGTTTCATGCAGGAGTATTCATTGGCTTTTCTATATAGAAAGCCCAACTATGTAGAAAGTGGGCCTGAGAGAGTTGCCTCTGCAGTGGTTGAGTAATTGTTTAGCACTAAATACCATAAATATGACCTTATTATTGGATCTTGCAGGGGAATGGAAAAGAATTCCCTTTCACCATTACCCAAAAGTATCTTTTAGTTTCAAGAGGTGGTAGCTAAGCATTTTATAAAGTGATATTGAGTTACTTAATACGTTTCTATTTCTAACTGCATGATATTCAATATCGGACTTCCCAGACAGAAAACTCTTTCCTGTTTACTTGTTTTGTTTTGGAAAGGTGGTATTTAACATGTTTTCACTAGCACACGTTTTTTTCTTCAACTGGATTGTAGTTTTTGAAAGTAATTTTTATGCTTTTTTCCAGATAAAAGTCAGCATATTTTCTAATCCAACATATATAATTTAAATTTGAATGAGTAAAATGATGTAAGTTAAACTGCAACATTCACAATGGAGCTAATGAGAAGTGGAGTTAAAAGATAGCAAATGAATATACTGTTTGTGCCCTCCCCTCTCCAATTCATATGTTGAAACCTAACCTCAATTTAATGGTATTAAGAGGTGCTGCCTTCAGGAGGTGATTAGGTCATGAGGGTAGAGCCCTGATGAATGGGGTTTGTGTTCTTATTAAAGCAACCTCAGAGAGCTCCCTGGCGCCTTCCTCCTTGTGAGAACACAGCGAGAAGACAGCTGTCTATGAACCAGGAAACCCTCACCATGCACAAAATCTACAGGCGTCTTGATCTTGAACTTCCCACCCAGAACCATGAGAAATAATTTTTTGTTGTTTATAAACCACCCCCCCCACACACAAAAAAAGGAAGTTAATGATGACGTTTTAAAGTAAACCTTAGGCTGTAGAATAATAGTGTTAGAAGGCAATTTAGAGATCACTAATCCAAAAGTCTCACTTTTCAGATGAAGCCTCCTATAACTCTAGAGGTGTCATAGGATGCTGAGAAAGCAAAATACATTGTAGAATTAAACCTTCATTTCCACTTTCATTATCTTTGCCCCATCATATGACAGCTGGAAGATTTGATTCCCAAAGGCAGAATTATTGTGGGATAATTAAATAAATGTGATTTGTCAAATTTTTAAAAATGAAAGTTCAAAAATCAGTCATTAAAAGTATACCAAATGTATGCCTTAATTGTATTTCTGACTAAGATTAAAATTTAAGGGACTTCCCTGGCGGTCCAGTGGTTAGGACTTCCCCTTCCAGTGCAGGAGGTGTGGGTTCATTCCCTGGTCAGGGAGCTAAGATCCCACATGCCTAGCAACCAAAAAACCAAAACATAAAACAGAAGCAATATTGTAACAAATTCAATAAAGGCTTTAAAAATTGTCCACATCAAAAAAAAAACTTTAAAAAAATTAAATAATCAGCATTGTGAAAACATAACACATACTTAAGATCACATGAACATTGAGCATCAGAATAAAATAGTACTTAATATTGAGTTATTTTTTTTAAAAACTCAAATAAGGAGCTAGGCTAGATCAGAGAGGTTTTTGTTCTGTGGTTGTGTTTTGGTTTTTTGTTCTTTTGCTATAAACCTACCTCAAAAATGAGTTGTCTGATCAACAAAATATGACATATGACTTGAAATAGCTGAAATAGTAGAAATAAACTAATCACATTTATGCCTCTCAAATGTTATAACAGTGATGAATGGCAGCCCACAGAGTGCTGCTGAATCATCCAGAGCATTATTTTTGATACTGTAGGTCTCATCCACAGACACACTGATCTTCACTGTGCCCCTGACAAGTTTGGTTGTCAAATTCTAGCTTTTGGACATTCATTCCAATCTTTCAAAGTCATTGCGTAATTTTTTTAAGCACAGGCTGAGCCTGCCAACAGTTCTATTGTTGACTCTTCTGTCATCTTTCTTTCTTAATGAAACAAAGACAGGGGACACATTCTTGAATCTTAGTCATATAGTAAAGAGACTAAATCATCAATTTCAAGTGAGAGGAATAAAGGAATGTTTTTTGTGTTAATGCTAAAAGATGAAATAGAAATCCTGGGTACATTCATTCATTCATTCATTCAAATGCTATTTATCCAGTATTTATTAGGATACTGATCTAAGCACTAAGGATATTGTAGTGGTGAACAAAACAGGTACAGGCCCAGCACACTAATGAATACATTCTAGTTGCCACAAGACATACAGGAGGCTTGCCTTGGGGATGGAGCACAGTTGATAGAAAAGTGAGAGAAGGGAAGGAACCTTATGTATTGGAGTTTGGTCTAAAACCTTTGGTGGCTCAGAATGGGGCAGTCTTTCCCTTAGTGATGGAGAAGGGAAGAAATGAAGAAGATAAGATCTTCCCTGTGAGAAACCACTGTTTTACATTGTGACTCCTTACTTATGTTTCAACGTCCATCTCTAATATCTCCTTTAGGAAGCACTTTTGGGTAAGCGTTTCAGACACTATCAGATAAGAAAAGTATTTGAGGAGGGGAGGGTACCATCAGATTCTCATTTAGACTCCAGACAGTTTCCTAAGTCCTCCTCATCCTGTGCCCAAACTACTTCTTAATATCCTTTTCGGAATGACTCAATTCTGCAACCTGCTTAATGACTGCTTCTCCAGTATACTGACTAGAGGTACTGTAAAAAATGGCAGGTCTCAGGAGAAAAACAATTCAAAAGCTTCCACCATTTTACTTCCCAATAGAGCTTGGGAAGACATGCAGAATAAGCAGAAAGTGGATAGAGGGTCATCTGGTCACTAGCAGTGGGTGCTGTCAGAATTGCTCAGGGATAGACTTCCTGCTTTAATAGAAAGGCGTTAGAAGGCATTTACCTGTTGGTTTAGAACTAAGCTTTCAGATATAGGGACAAATTGTTCCAGCCAGAGTGAAAAGTAGTAGTTCAAAAGGTGAGAACAAGCTTGGTGTGCCAAAGAAACATAAGGAAGGTTGAAGGTAGCTGTGAGCAAGAGGAAGAGCAGTAATGAGATGATGTTGAATGAAACTTTTCTTGCTGGTGAAAGGGAACTTTCAGAAGCTTTTCTCTTCTTCCATGAAACAAAAATTGCTATGTGATTTGAGGAAAATATTATAAATATTTTAAACTAACATGGTAAACTTGTATCAATAGTTTTAAAGTAACATCTAGAGTGAGAGAGTATAGTTGGAAGGTATATATATATATACCTAATTTCATCCTCATATATACATGAGGATATCTATCTATATATATACATATATATGTGTGTGTATATATATATATATATGTGTATATATATATATATATGTGTATATATATATATATGTATACATATATATATATATATAATTTCTAAGCCGGGGTTTCAAATTAAATTTTAACCCATACCCCTTCCACACATTACTCAGAGTACATGATTAGAATATGTCACATGGAAAATTCAATTAAACCATGTCTATGGGGTGGCTATGAGGTGGTGGGGTAGAAAGGAAGGCAGAAAAGGAGAATTCTTATACTTTAAGGTTAGTACTTGTTTTTTGTTGTTGCTGTTGTTTCTTCGGGGTTTTTGTTTGTGTGCGTGTTTTTTGTTTGTTTATTTTTTGCTAATCACAAGAAATAATCAAAGGATTTTTTAAAATGGGAAATATCAGTGATTCCCAGGCTAGAAGCTACCTAGAATGCTGTGTGAAGAGGGTCATTTCAGTTCTCTGACGGCAAGGTCTCAATGCTTTTAACATTTCTAATTTCTTATTTTAGTTAGATCAATGTGGCTTTCCTGGATTTGATGACCCTAAGAAATGTCTTTGAATACCTGGCTTTAAGAGGGTAGAGGAAGTTGCATATCAAGAGTGCAAGTTTGGAAATCTGAGACAAAATAGAAAATCTAGTTTCCAAATCTCTTTATTTTCTTTAATCTCTTTCTCACTAGGAACTGATAAAATTTGGTGGATCCTCTTTATTTGTTACTGCCAGTACAGCCGCATCAATCTAGTTTGGTATCATATTTTTGACTCCCACATGTAGTAGGATTTATTTTAAATATGCTCCCAAAGTGAAACTCAAGCATAGAGAATGGACAAGCATTACAATCATTGATAGTAAAGCTATTTAATGGAAATGTTTCTGTTGGTACCTCGTAAGAGGCAATGACCATCTGCATATGTTATTTTTATACTGGTTGAACGGATTTGAACTGAAACAATATTTCATGGACAATCTATACCAGATAACAATAAATGATTATTGAATGAATGAGTGATTAACTACATGCATGTTTTCATACAAACTATGGACTTATACCAGGTAATTATTGACTATTATCTTGCACAGCACTATTTGAGGTACTTACCTTCAGGAGTAAGGTATAGATCAAGTTAGATTTTAAGTTAACTTGAGACAAAAAGTCTTATAAGTGGCAGGCAAATAGTTGTTCTAAGGAGTCCTGCTTCGTGGGAGAACTAGTTATACCCACCTACCCTTACCTTCACTTGGTCTGCTTCTCCAACAAGTAGATGACTATTGCATAGAATATTTTCTGATCATCAAGATTATAAACTGTTTTTTTTTCATTTTTTTAATTGGAGTATAATTGCTTTACAATGGTGTGTTAGTTTCTGTTTATAACAAAGTGAATCAGGTATACATATACATATGTTCCCATATCTCTTCCCTCTTGCATCTCCCTCCCTCCCACCCTCCATATCCCACCCCTTTAGGTGGTCACAATGCACAGAGCTGATCTCCCTGTGCTATGCGGTTGCTTCCCAGTAGCTATCTATTTTACGTTTGGTAGTGTATATATGCCCATGCCACTCTCTCACTTTGTCACAACTTACCCTTCCCCCACACCATATCCAAAAGTCCATTCTCTAGTACGTCTGTGTCTTTATTCCCGTCTTGCCACTAGGTTCTTCATGACCTTTTTTTTTTTCCTTTGATTCCATATATATGTGTTAGCATACTGTATTTGTTTTTCTCTTTCTGACTTACTTCATTCTGTATGACAGACTCTAACTCCATCCACCTCACTACAAATAACTCCATTTTGTTTCTTTTTATGGCTGAGTAATATTCCATTGTATATATGTGCCACATCTTCTTTATCCATTCATCCAAAGATGGACACTTAGATTGCTTCCATGCCCTGGCTATTGTAAATAGAGCTGCAAAGAACATTTTGGTACATGACTCTTTTTGAATTATGGTTTTCTCAGGGTATATGCCCAGTAGTCGGATTGCTGGGTCGTATGGTAGTTCTATTTTTAGATTTTAAGGAACCTCCATACTGTTCTCCATAGTGGCTGTATCAATTTACATTCCCACCAACAGTGCAAGAGTGTCCCCTTTTCTCCACACCCTCTCCAGCATTTACTGTTTCTAGATTTTTTGATGATGGCCATTCTGACTGGTGTGAGATGATATCTCATTGTAATTTTGATTTGCATTTCTCTAATGATTAATGATGTTGAGCATTCTTTCATGTGTTTGTTGGTAATCTGTATATCTTCTTTGGAGAAATGTCCATTTAGGTCTTCTGCCCATTTTTGGATTGGGTTGTTTGTTTCTTTGTTTTAGAGCTGCATGAGCTGCCTGTAAATCTTGGAGATTAATCGTTTGTCAGTTGCTTCATTTGCAAATATTTACTCCCATTCTGAGGATTGTCTTCTGGTCTTGTTTATGGTTTCCTTTGCTGTGCAAAAGCTTTTAAGTTTCATTAGGTCCCATTTGTTTGTGTTTTTATTTCCATTTCTCTAGGAGGTGGGTCATAAAGGATTTTGCTCTGATTTATGTCATACAGTGTTCTGCCTATATTTTCCTATAAGAGTTTGATAGTGTCTAGCCTTACATTTAGGTCTTTAATCCATTTTGAGTTTATTTTTGTGTATGGTGTTAGGGAGTGTTCTAATTTCATACTTTTACATGTACCTGTCCAATTTTCCCAGCACCACTTATTGAAGAGGCTCTCTTTACTCCACTGTATAGTCTTGCCTCCTTCATCAAAGATAAGGTGACCATATGTGAGTGGGTTTATCTCTGGGCTTTCTATCCTGTTCCATTGATCTATGTTTCTGTTTTTGTGCCAGTACCCTACTGTCTTGATTATTGTAACTTTGTAGTATAGTCTGAAGTCAGGGAGCCTGATTCCTCCAGCTCCATTTTTCGTTCTCAATATTGCTTTGGTTATTCGGGGTCTTTTGTGTTTCCATACAAATTGTGAAATTTTTTTTCGAGTTCTGTGAAAAATTCCAGTGGTAGTTTGTTAGGGATTGCATTGAATCTGTAGATTGCTTGGGGTAGTAGAGTCATTTTCACAATGTTGATTCTTCCACGCCAAGAACATGGTATATCTCTCCATCTATTTGTATCATCTTTAATTTCTTTCATCAGTGTCTTATAATTTTCTGCATACAGGTCTTTTGTCTCCTTAGGTAAAAATCTCCTTAGATTTTTGCATCTATGTTCATCAGTGATATTGGCCTGTAGTTTTCTTTCTTTGTGACATCTTTTTCTGGTTTTGGTATCAGGGTCATGGTGGACTCATAGAATGAATTGGGGAGTGATTCTTCCTCTGCAATATTTTGGAAGAGTTTGAGAAGGATAGTTGTTAGCTCTTCTCTAAATGTTTGATAGAATTCGCCTGTGAAGCCATCTGGTCCTGGGCTTTTGTTTTTTGGAAGATTTTTAATCACAGTTTCAATTTCAGTGCTTGTGATTGGTCTACTCATATTTTCTATTTCTTCCTGGTTCAGTCTTGGCAGGTTGTGCATTTCTAAGAATTTGTCCATTTCTTCCAGGTTGTCCATTTTATTGGCATAGAGTTGCTTGTATTAATCTCTCATGATCGTTTGTATTTCTGCAGTGTCAGTGGTTACTTCTCCGTTTTCATTTCTAATTCTATTGATTTGAGTCTTCTCCCTTTTTTTCTTGATGAGTCTGGCTAATGGTTTATCAATTTTGTTTATCTTCTCAAAGAACCAGCTTTTAGTTTTATTGATCTTTGCTATTGTTTTCTTCATGTCTTTTTCATTTATTTCTGATCTGATCTTTATGATTTCTTTCCTTCTACTAACTTTGGGGTTTTTTTGTTCTTCTTTCTCTAATTGCTTTAGGTGCAAGGTTAGGTTGTTTATTCAAGATGTTTCCTGTTTCTTGAGGTAGGCTTGTATTGCTATAAACTTCCCTCTTAGAACTGCTTTTGCTGCATCCCATAAGTTTTGGGTCGTCGTGTCTCCATTGTCATTTGTTTCTAAGTATTTTTTGATTTTCCTTTGATTTCTTCAGTGATCACTTCATTATTAAGTAGTGTATTGTTTAGCCTCCATGTGTTTGTATTTTTTACAGATCTTTTCCTGTAATTGATATCTAGTCTCATAGCATTGTGGTCAGAAAGGATATTGATACGATGTCAATTTTCTTAAATTGACCAAGACTTGATTTGTGACCCAAGATATGATCTATCCTGGAGAATGTTCCATGAGCACCTGAAAAAAATGTGTATTCTGTGGTTTTTGGGTGGAATGCCCTATAAATATCAATTAAGTCCATCTTGTTTAATGTATCATTTAAAACTTGTGTTTCCTTATTTATTTTCATTTTGGATGATCTGTCCATTGGTGAAAGTGGGGAGTTAAAGTCCCCTACTATGATTGTGTTACTGTCAATTTCCCCTTTTATGGCTCTTAGTATTTGCCTTATGCATTGAGGTGCTCCTATGTTGGGTGCATAAATATGTACAATTGTTATATCTTCTTCTTGAATCGATCCCTTGATCATTATATAGTGTCCTTCTTTTTCTCTTGTAATAGTCTTTATTTTAAAGTCTATTTCGTCTGATATGAGAATTGCTACTCCAGATTTCTTTTGATTTCTATTTGCATGGAATATCTTTTTCCATCTCCTCACTTTCAGACTGTATGTGTCCCTAGGTCTGACGTGGGTCTCTTGTAGACAACATATACATGGGTCTTGTTTTTGTATCCATTCAGCCAGTCTGTGTCTTTTGGTGGGAGCATTTAATCCATTTACATTTAAGGTAATTATCAATATGTATGTTCCTATTCCCATTTTCTTAAATGTTTTGGCTTTCTTATTGTAGGTGTTTTCCTTCTCTGGTGTTTCTTGCCTAGAGAAGTTCCTTTAGCATTTGTTGTAAAGCTGGTTTGGTGGTGCTGAACTCTCTCAGCTTTTGCTTGTGTGTAAAGGTTTTAATTTCTCCATCAAATCTGAATGAGATCCTTGCTGGGTAGAGTAATCTTGTTTGTAGGTTTTTCTCTTTCATCACTTTAAATATGTTCTGCCACTCCCTTCTGGCTTGCAGAGTTTCTGCTGAAAGAGGAGCTGTTAAACTTAGGGGGATTCCCTTGTGTGTTATTTGTTGTTTTTCCCTTGCTGCTTTTAATATGTTTTCTTTATATTTAATTTTTGACAGTTTGATTAATATGTGTCTTTTTGTGTTTCTCCTTGTATTTATCCTGTATGGGACCCTCTGCGCTACCAGGACTTGATTAACTATTTCCTTTCCCATATTAGGGAATTTTTCAAGTATAATCTCTTCAAATATTTTCTCAGTCCCTTTCTTTTTCTCTTCTTCTTCTGGGACCCCTATAATTTGAATGTTGGTGCGTTTAATGTTGTCCCAGAGGTCTCTGAGATTGTCCTCAGTTCTTTTCATTCTTTTTTCTTTATTCTGCTCTGCAGTAGTTATTTCCACTATTTTATCTTCCAGGTGACTTATCCTTTCTTCTGCCTCAGCTATTCTGCTATTGATCCCGTCTAGAGTATTTTTAATTTCATTTATTGTGTTTTTCATTGTTGCTTGGTTCCTCTTTAGTTCTTTTAGGTCCTTGTTAAATGTTTCTTGCATTTTCTCTATTCTAATTCCAAGATTTTGGATCATCTTTACTCTCATTATTCTGAATTATTTTTCATGTAGACTGCCTATATCCTGTTTATTTGTTTGGTCTGGTGGGTTTTTACCTTGCTCCTCATCTGATGCATATTTCCCTGTCCTCTCATTTTGCTTATCTTACTGTGTTTAGGGTCTCCTTTTTGCCACGTCTGTATTTCCAGTTGTTTTTGCTATCTGTCCCCAATGAGTGAGGTGGGTTGAGTGGCTCGTGTAAGCTTCTTGGTGGAAGGGACTGGTGCCTGTGTTCTGTTTGGTGGAGCTGGATGTTTTCTTTCTGGTCGGCAGGTCCATTTCCGGTGGTGTGTTTTATGGTGTCTGTGAACTTAGTATGATTTTAGACAGCTTCTCTGCTAATGGGTAGGGTTGTGTGTCTGTCTTGGTGGTTGGTTGGCATTGGGTGTCCAGCACCAGAAGTTGCTGGTCATTGAGTGGACCTGAGTCTTAGTGTTGAGTTGGAGATCTCTGGGAGAGCTCTTGCCGATTGATATTAGTTGGGCCGGGAGGTCTCTGGTGGTCCAATGTCCTGAACTTGGCTCTCCTACATCAGAGGCTCAGGCCTGACACCTGGCCAGAGTACCAATCCCCTGTCAGCCACATGGCTCAGAAGAAAAGTGAGAAGAAAAAAGAAAGAAAGAAAAAATAAATGTATTGAAATAAATTAAAATAAACTATTAAAATAAAAAAATAAAAAAGTAATTAAAAAGATAGAAGAGAGAAACCAAACAAATAAACAAATCCACCAATGATAGCAAGCACTACAAACTAAACTATGATAAACATATAAATCAGAAACTAGTCCATCACATGCAGCAAACTCCTGTGTATAGTTGCTCCCAACGTCCACTGTCTCAATTTTGAGATGATTCGTTGTCTATTCAGGTATTCCACAGACGCGGGGTATATCAAGTTGATTGTGGAGATTTAATCCGCTGCTCCTGAGGCTGCATGAAGAAATTTCCCTTTCTATTCTTTGTTTTTACAGCTTCTGGGGTTAAGCTTTGGATTTGGCCCCACCTCTGCATGTAGGTTGCCCTCTGGTATCTTTTCTTTGCCCAGACAGGAGGTGGTTAAAGGAGCGGCTGATTAGGGGGCTCTGGCTCACTGATGCTGGGGGGAGGAAGGGGTACAGAATGTGGGTCGAGCCTGCAGTGGCAGAGGCCAGCATGAAGTTGCAACAGCCTGCGGCACTGTGTGTTCTCCCGGGGAAGTTGCCCCTGGATCCCTGGACCCTGGCAGTTGAGGGCTGCACAGGCTCCTGGGAGGGCAGGTGTGGATAGTGACTTGTACTTGCACACAGGGTTTTGGTGGCTGCAGCTGCAGCCTTAGTGTTTCATGCCCGTCTCTTGTGTCCATGCTGATAGCCATGGCTCGTGCCCATCTCTGAAACTCATTTAGGCAGTGCTCTGAATCTCTTCTCCTTGTGCACCTGGAAACAATGGTCTCTTGCCTCTTAGGCAAGTCCAGACTTTTTCCTGGACTCCCTCCCAGCTAGCTGTGATGCAGTAGCCGCCTCAGGCTGTGTTCACACAGCCAACCCCAGTCCTCTCCCTGGGGTCTAAACTCCGAAGCTCGAGCCTCAGCTCCCAGTCCCCACTCACCCCAGCAGTTGAGCAGACAAGCCTCTCAGGCTGGTGAATGCTGGTCGGCACTGATTCTCTGTTCAGGAATCTCTGCTTTGCCCTCTGCACCCCTGTTGCTGTGCTCTCCTCCGTGGCTCAGAAGCTTCCCCCCCGCCCCACTCACTCGCTGTCGCTGCTAGTGAAGGGGCTTCCTAGTGTGTGGAAACTTTTCCTCCTTCACAGATCCCTCCCAGTGGTGCAGGTCCCGTCTCTATTCTTTTGTCTCTGTTTTTTCTTTTTTCTTTTGCCCTACCCAGGTATGTGGGGAGTTTCTTGCCTTTTGGGAAGTCTGAGGTCTTCTGCCAGCATTCAGTTGGTGTTCTGTAGGAGTTCTTCCACATGCAGATGTATTTCTGATGTATTTGTGGGGAGGAAGGTGATCTCCACGTCTTACTCCTCCACCATCTTGAAGGTCCTCAATATGGGGATTTTACACAAGCTGTTTCCTCTTCTTTGAAAGCTTTGTCTTTCCCTCTTCATCTATTTACCACATTTTATCCTTGTGATATTCTGTCATAGATCACTTTTTTGGGGGAAGCTTTATTGGACTCTCTTTGTTAAGTCCAATACTTTTGTTATACATGCCCATAGCATTTTATACCTCAGTTTCTTAATACTCACCACAATTATAATTTTGTGTTCATTTACCAAGTTCACTTACTACAGTTTATTTTAAAGTCTGTATGACAGGAAATTTTTCTCTTGTTCCCTTTGAACCACCAGACTCAAGCACAGTGCATGAAACCACAACAATCTTTTTTTTTTAATAGTTAAATGCTTGTATGAATGAATTGACTTGCTTGAATACATAATTCTAACTTCTAAATGAACAATATCGTAAAGAAAACAGATGGACTTACAATGTGCCAGTTTCACATTTTTATCTTACTGAACACTCACAACAAACTCTTGTGACAAGTGCTAGATTTATTTCCATATTACAGTCGAGGAAACTGTAGCCCAGTTAAATTATTGCACTGCCCTTAATCACATAATTAATAAGTAGCAGGGCCAGGATTAAAACTGAGATCTATCTGGCTGTAGAATGCCAGAGTGATTCCCTTATACCTTCTTGGGCAGGCAGGAAGAAATTGTTTTTAATAAAGCTAAGTTTCCTTTAATTTTTTCTGACAAGTAAATATTACAAGTAACTCACATAAACAAAGCCAGCTTTCTAATCTATATATTCCATTTTTCTCCTTATAATTGACAAGTCTATGTATTGTCTAGGTGAATGAAATATATATGTATGTCTCCAAGGAACCAAAAGCAAATAGATGCTTGCTGTGGGTTTGTCATATATGGTCTTTATTAGGTTGAGGTATGTTTCCTCTATGCCCATTTCGTGGAGAGTTTTTATGATAAATGGGTGTTGAATTTTGTCAAAAGCTTTTTCTGCATCTATTGAGATGATCATATGGTTTTTCTTCCTTAATTTGTTAATGTGGTATATCACATTGATTGATTTGCATATATTGAAGAATCAATGCAACCCTGGGATAAATCCTACTTGATCATGGTGTATGATCCTTTTAATATGCTGTTGGATTCTGTTTGCTAGTATTTTTTCAGGATTTATGCATCTATGTTCATCAGTGATATTGGTCTGTAATTTACTTTATCTGTGATATCTTTACCTGGTTTTTGTATCACGATGATGGTGGCTTCACAGAATGAATTTGGGAGTGCTTCTCCCTCTGCAATTTTTTGGAAGAGTTTGAGAAGGATCGGTGTTAGCTCTTCTCTAAATGTTTGATAGGATTCGACTGTGAAGCCATCTGGTGCTGGACTTTTGTTTATTGGAAGATTTTTAATTATGGTTTCAATTTCATTACTTGTGATAGGTCTGTTTATATTTTCTAATTCTTCCTGGTTCACTCTTAGAAAATTGTAACTTTCCAATAATTTGTCCATTTCTTCCTGGTTGTCCATTTTATTGGCATATAGTTGTTTGTAGTAGTCTCTTATAATCTGTTGTATTTCTGTAGTGTCAGTTGTGATTTCTTCTTTTTCATTTCTAATTTTATTGATTTGTGTCCTCTCCTTTTTTTTTTCTTGATGAGTCTGGCTAAGGGTTTATCAATTTTGTTTATCTTCTCAAAGAACCAGCTTTTAGTTTTATTTATCTTTGCTATTGTTTTCTTCATTTCTATTTCATTTATTTCTCTTCTGATCTTTATGATTTCTTTCCTTCTACTGACTTTGTGTTTTCTTTGTTCTTCTTTCTCTAATTGTTTTAATTGTAGGGTTAGATTGTTTATTTGAGATTTTTCATATTTCTTGAGGTGACATTGAATTGTTTTAACTTCCCTCTTAGAAATGCTTCTGCTGTGCCTCATAGGTTATGTGTCTTAGTGTTTTCATTGTCATTTATTTCTATTTTTTTTATTTCTTCTTTGATTTCTTCAGTGATCTCTTGGTTATTTAGTAGCACACTGTTTAGCCTCCATGTATTTGTGTCTTTTACAGTTTTTTTCCTCTAATTGATTTCTAATCTCATAGCAGTTTTGTCAGAAAATTTGCTGGATATGATTTCAGTTTTCTTAAATTTTCTGAGGCTTGGTTTGTGATCCAAGATGTGATCTATCCTGGAGAATGTTCCATGAGCACTTGAGAAAAATGTGTATTCTGCCACTTTTGAGCACAATGTTCTATAAATATCAATTAGGTCTATCACTCTTTTGTTTCATTTAAAGCTTGTGTTTCCTTATTTATTTTCATTTTGGATGACATGTCCATTGGTGTAAGTGGGGTGTTAAAGTCACCTACTTTTATTGTGTTACTGTCTACTTCTCCTTTCATGGTTGTTAGCATTTGCCTTGTGTATTGTGGTGCTCCTATGTTGTGTGCATAAACACTTATAATTGTTATATCTTCTTCGTGGATTGATACTTTGATCATTATTTAGTGTCCCTCCTTATCTCTTGTAACAATCTTTATTTTAAGTCTCTTTTATCTGATATGAGTATTGCTACTCGAGCTTTCTTTTGATTTCCCCTTGCATGGAATACCTTTTCCCATCCCTTCACTTTCAATCTGTATGTGTCCCTAGGTCTGAAGTGGGTCTCTTGTAGACAGCATATATATGGGTCTCGTTTTTGTATCCATTCAGCTAGTCTAGGTCTTTTGGTCGGGGCATTTAATCCATTTATATTCAAGGTTTTTATCGATATGTATGTTCCTATTACCATTTTCTTAATTGTTTTGGGTTTGTTTTTGTGGGTCTTTTTCTTTTCTTGTGTTCCCCCCTTAGAGAACTTTCTTTAGCATTTTTTGTAAAGCTGGTTTGGTGGTGCTGAATACTCTTAGCTTTTGTTTGTCTGAAAAGCTTTTGACTTCTCCATCGAATCTGAATGAGATCCATCATACTCAATAGTAAAAACCTGAAAGCATTTCCACTAAGGTCATGAACAAGACAAGGATGCCCACTCTCACCACTCTTACTCAACATAGTTTTGGAGGTCCTAGCCACAGCAATCAGAGGAAAAAATGAAATAAAAAGAGTACAATTTGGAAAAGAAGAAGTAAAACTGTCACTATTTGCTAATGACATGATATTATACATAGAAAATACTAAAGATGTCACCAGAAAACTACTATAACTAATCAATGAATTTGGTAAGTTTGCAGGATAGAAAACTAGCACACAAAAATCTCTGGCACTCCTATACACCAACAATGAAAAATCAGAAAGAGAAATTAAGGAAACACTCTTACTTACCACTGCAACAAAGAGAATAAAATATTTAGGAATAAACCTGCCTAAGGATGTGAAAGACTTGTACTCACAAAAGTATAAAACATTAATGAAAGAAATCAAAGATGACATAAACAGGTGGAGAAATGTACCATGTTCTTGGATTGGAAGATATCCAATGGATAATAATGGATCATTATTGTGAAAATGACTACACTACTCAAAGCAATCTACAGATTCAATGCAATCCTTATCAAACTACCAATGGCATTCTTCACAGAATTAGAACAAAAAATCTTACAATTCGTATGGAAACACAAATGACCCCGAATATCCAAAGCAATCTTGAGAAAGAAAAACAGAGTTGGAAGAATCAGGCTCCCTGACTTCAAACTATACCACAAAGCTACATTAATCAAGACAGTATGGTACTTGCACAAAAACAGAAATATAGATCAATGGTACAGGATAGAATGCCCAGAGATAAACCCATGCACATATGGGCACCTAATTTATGACAAAGGAGGCAAGAACATACAATGGAGAAAAGACAGCCTGTTCAAAAAGTGGTGCTAGGATAACTGGACAGTTACATGTAAAAGAATGAAATTAGAGCACTCCCTAACACCATACACAAAAATAAACTCCAAATGGAGTAAAGACTTAAATGTAAGACCAGATAATATTAAACTTTTAGAGGAAAACATAGGCAAAACAGTCTTTGACATCAACCACAGCAAGGTTTTTTTTGACCCACTTCCTAGAGTACAGAAATAAAAACAAAAATAAACAAATGGGACTTAATTAAACTTAAAACGTTTTGCACAACAAAGGAAACCATAAACAAGACAAAAAGACAACCCTTATAATGGGAGAAAATATTTGCAAATGAAACAGCAGACAAAGGAATAAACTCCAAAATATACAAACAGCTCATGTAGCTCAATATCAAAAACAATCAAGTTAAAAAATGGGCAAAAGACCTAAATAGACATTTCACCAAAGAGGACATACACATGGCCAAGAGGCACATGAAAAGATGCTCAACATCACAAATTATTAGAGAAATGCAAATCAAAACTACAATGAGGTGTCACCTCACACTGGTCAGAATGGCCATTATCAAAAAAACTAGAAACAGTAAATGCTGGAAAGGGTGTGGTGAAAAGCAAACCCTCCAGCACTGTGGGTGGGATATAAATTGATACAACCACTATGGAAAACAGTACGGAGGTTCCTTAAAAATCTAAAAATAGAACTAGCATATGACCCAGCAATTCCATTACTGGGCATATACCTTGAGAAAACCATAATTCAAAAAGAGACATGTACCACAATGTCCGTTGCAGCACTGTTTACAATAGCCACGACATGGTACCAACCTAAATATCCAATGACAGATGAATGGATAAAGAAGATGTGGCACATATATACAATGGAATATTACTCAGTCATAAAAAGGAATGAAATCGAGTTATTTGTAGTGAGGTGGATGGACCTAGAGTCTGTCATACAGAGCGAAATAAGTCAAAAGAGAAAAACAAATACCGTATGCTGATGCATATATATGGAATCTTAAAAAAAAGAAAAAAAGACAGTACTGATGAACCTAGTTGCAGGGCAGAAATAAAGAGGTAGGCACACTACCAAATGTAAAATATTTGGCTGGTGGGAAGCAGCAGCATAGCACAGGGAGATTTGCTTGGTGCTTTGCGATGACCTAGAGGGGTCGGTTAGGGAGAATGGGAGGGAGGCTCAAGAGGGAGGGGATATGGGGACTTGTGTATGCATATGGCTGATTTGCTTTGTTGTGCAACAGAAACTAACATGGTATTGTGAAGCAATTATACTCCAATAAAGATCTATTTTTAAAAAAAGCAAGTAGACCTAGTATCATCTAAACTAAAACATTGAAAAAACAAACCTAGAAGTAGTCATCCTTAGTATTTGAAAACTGTACGTTAGAGTCTCAGTAATGCAGTCCTTTTCTTTCCTGGAGATGGTTTCACTGTAGAATAATTGTAGAGAATCAATATAAACATCTTCCTTTAGGCAGGGTATGTTGAAAAGAAGTGCATGTCTACTACACAAATTTCATCATTTCTTGGAAAGAAAAAAAAATAAATCATGGAAATGAAGAAATTGTAAAGAATGATATGAATCTTTGATCTCAGTAATGAAAAGCAAATGGTTGCTAATGTTTATGGCAATTATTTTGTTTTATTGGTAAATCTTTTCCACTCATAAATGATTTTTCCTTGGGCTCCTGGAATAGTACCAAATTAGACATTGCAGAAACAATTTTATATACCTTCTCTTAATAAAAAAAATAAGCCATTTTAACAAGGGACAGAAATCACCACACTGAAAATTAAACACCCCCAAATTTCAATGCAGCATAGGCTAAAGGCCACCTGTTAATAATTAGAATGTTTGTGAACAAGGAGTAAGGAGTCTATGATGCTCAAAAAAAGCAGTGAAATTGTTCAGACATGATATTTGCTCTTTTTGCTGTTTGATTGCCTCACTGAGAAAGAAAGCCACTGCATTTGAGAATGGCAGTCTCTCCCTATTTGAACAGAGTGAATCTTTGTAATAGGGAGTGTATAAAAGAATAGACTGTGAAGCTATCTTTTCATGGCCCAGTTAGAATAGGTGTCAGGTTCCATTGCTGTAAATTAATGACCAGTGTGCTCTTTACTGAAAGGGATCTCTTCTTTCCCTGGTCAGGCAGCTGGAGAAACACAAAATAAATAGAGAACAAGGACAAACTCACAGTAGTTCTTCTTGTTCTTACAGGGCTGTCTTTCTAAAAGAAAGACAATTTGGCTCAGAGTCCCTTAGACTTTATTATTTCTTTTAGTAATTGCGAAAGTAATTGGTCTATAATGAAGAAATTAGAAATATGACCAAAGTAGGGTTTCCCTAAATCGTACTGAGATATTTGGTTACACTGGCTCAGTATATTTAGTGGGATAATAATTACAATTAAAGTGCAGGGATAATATCTAGTTAAAGAGCAAAAACAATGTTTTATATGAGTTCAGTGTATTTTTACACCAACACACATAATCATAGTTTCCTTATTGAAATGCAAAGCCTATTCAATAATGAATTTCTTGTTTAAGTCAAGAAAGCTGACTAGAGATTTCAGTAACTGACTCTGATAGTCACTTTACAATTTCCATTGAAGCATTTTCCAGGTAAAACTCTGCACTTACTTTTCCAACTTAGGTAATTTTTAGACAAATTTGCCTTTCTGTGTACATAATGATATACAAATTTCTCCCCCCATTAGTCCATGCTTTTCCATGTTTTTGTGACTATTTGCCTAAAGACTGAGTCTTATAGGCCAGTGTTTCTCAGAGTGCAGTACAGCATCAGAAGCATCAGAGGTGTTTTTAAAATGCAGATTTCTGAGCCCAATACAGACAAGTATTTCAGATGCACAGACCACATTTTGAGAACCACTAATAAAGGTCATGATGTTTTCCCTTGGAAAGATTTTCCCAGTATTTTGCAACCATTTTACTTGGCTGCCTCATTTAATGAAACAAAAATGACCTCTTAATGGGGCAGTTATGTGGACAACTCTTAGCCTTTGATAAAGTTGGTAAATTTGTGCTTCTGACTTGATCAAAATATCTTTGATTTATATCCCAACTGAGTGGTTTTCACATAAAAATATTTTCAAATAAAAAAAAGAAATGGACAAACAAATAAGTAAAACCTTTGGAGATTGTCTACACTGCTGAAACGGGTATGAAGACCCATTGTTAAGCACTAAGGGAAAGGGAAAGGGCAGGGTGCATAGGTCATAGTGAAAACAGGTAACAAGGCATGAAGATGAGTTTTTGATCTGAGTGTACAAGTTAGACTCTAGAAAGTCTACAGAGCATTGCCACAGTCAAAAATTGAAAAGAGAATGCAGCAGAGCCCCCTGGCATAGGTGGTCTTAGCAGTTACAATTCAGAAAATAAAACTCAGGCCCACCTAGTTAATCTGACCTTATGCTGCCATTTATGAGACCTTCCAGTTCAAAAGTTCATGACCTGGAGTCTAAATACTCTTAAGGGGCCCATGGATGACTTTTACACAAGTTAGAAATGTCCTGAAACTATGCAAAGATTTATGTACATGTGTGTTTTTACCGTCTGAGGGAGGGAAGGCAAGGTTGTCAATAATTTTAATCAGTTTTTCAGAGATGTTTATGACCCCACAATAGGTGAAAAACCACAAGAAGTCTCTTTTGATTTGTCTTAAGGCCCCTTAATTCTACACACTTATTGAAGTGGGGTTAGAGGTTGAAGCAAGCTGAACATCTGAAAAGTTGGATGAAAGGGAAAACTACTTCCACCCAGAGGTAAATGACCTAGTATGGCAAAAGCATTATTTCCTTACTTGGGCACTGACACAATATGCCATTTTATCCACCTCCACCAGTCCACTCAATGCCCACCCCCATGCCGCAACACACAGAGCAGAAACAGTAAGCCTCAGGTCATGCACAGCTTGTACTTGGCAAAATATTGTCAAAATAAAGCAAAACAGGAAATATGAACAGGGCAAGCAGTTCTTAATTCTAATTTTGAGGTTCATCTCTTGTCCAGTCCAACTTCCTTCTGTTTCTTTGAAACCAAGCTTGTTCTCACCTTCTGAACTCTTGCTCTTCAGTCTAGCTGGAAAATTTGCCCCTAGATCCTAAAAGGTTGGTCCTAAAACAACAGGGGAATGCCTTGCACTCCTTTTAATTAAAGTAGGCAGTCTTTATCTCTAAGTTCGTCAGGTACTTGAATGATCTTCATGTATACAAGGTCACGATAATCAGGGTGATTCCATCAGGATCCTGTACCAGAAAAGCTTATGGTTGATGGGACATGATTTTGACTGGGTAGGGATAAAGGATAGTCAGTGAATGATGGAATGCCTCTATGTGAGGAAACTGCAAGTGTGCTAAAGCTTATATAAAACATAGTTTAAGGGAGAGAGGAGAAGATGGCTGAAGAGTAAGATGCGGAGATCACCTTCCACCCAACAGATACATCAGAAATACATCTACACGTGGAACTGCTCCTATAGAACATGCACTGAACGCTGGCAGAAGACGTCAGACCTCCTAAAAGGCAAGAAACCCCCCACGTACCTGGGTAGGGCAAAAGAAAAAAGAAATAACAGAGACAAAATAATAGGGATGGGACCTGCACCAGTGGGAGGAAGCTGTGAAGGAGGAAAGGTTTCCACACACTAGGAAGCCCTTTTGCGGGCGGAGACTGCGGGTGGCAGAAGGGGGAAGCTTTGGAGCCATGGAGGAAGTGCAGCAACAGGGGTGCGGAGGGCAAAGTGGAGAGATTCCCGCACAGAGGATGGGTGCCGACCAACACTCACCAGCCCGAGAGGCTTGTCTGCTCACCCGCTGGGGTGGGGGGGGGGCTGGGAGCTGAGGCTCGGGCTTCGGTCGGATCGCAAGGAGAGAACTCGGGTTGGCAGCGTGAACACACCCCGAAGGGGTTAGCACACCACGGCTAGACGGGAGGGAGTAAGGGAAAAGGTCTGGAGCTGCCAAAGAGGCAAGAAACTTTTTCTTGCCTCTCTGTTTCCTGGTGCGAGAGGAGAGGGGATTAAGAGCGCTGCTTAAAGGAGCTCCAGAGATGGGCGTGAGATGCGGTTATCAGCACAGACCCCAGAGACGGGCATGAGATGCTAAGGCTGCTGCTGCCACCAACAAGAAGCCTGTGTGCGAGCACAGGTCACTATCCACACCGCCCCTCCCGGGACCCTGTGCAGCCCACCACTGCCAGGGTTCCGTGATCCAGGGACAACTTCTCCGGGAGAATGCACTGTGCGCCTCAGGTTGCTGCAACATCACGCCGGCCTCTGTCACCGCTGGCTCGCCCCGCATCCGTATCCCTCCATCCCCCCGGCCTGAGTGAACCAGAGCCCCGGAATCAACTGCTCCTTTAACCCCATCCTGTCTGAGCGAAGAACAGACACCCTCAGGCGACATACATGCAGAGGCGGGTCCAAATACAAAGCTGAACCCTGGGAGCTGTGCGAACAAAGAAGAGAAAGGGAAATTTCTCACAGCAGCTTCAAAAGCAGTGGATTAAAGCTCCACAAACAACTTGATGTACCTGCAACTGTGGAATACCTGAATAGACAATGAATAATCCCAAATTGAGGAGGTGGACTTTGGGAACAAGATATATTATTTTTTCCCCTTTTCCTCTTTTTGTGAGTCTGTATGTGTATGCTTTTGTGTGAAATTTTGTCTGTATACCTTTGCTTTCACCATTTGTCCTAAGGTTCTGGCCTTCCGTTTTTGTTTTTTTTTTTTTACCTAAATTTTTTTTTTCTTAATAACTATTCTTTATTTTAATAACTTTATTTTATTTTATCTTACTTTATTTTATTTTTTTACTTTTATCCTCTTTCTTTCTTTCATTCTATTTTTTTCTCCCTTTTATTCTGAACTGTGTGGAAGAAAGGCTCTTGATGCTCCAGCCAGGCATCAGGGTTGTGCCTCTGAGGTGGGAGAGCCAACTTCATGACACTGGCCCACAAGAGACCTCCCAGCTCCACATAATACCAAACGGTGAAAATCTCCCAGAGATCTCCATCTCAACACCAAGACCCAGCTTCACTCAACGACCAGCAAGCTACAGTGCTGGACACACTATGCCAAACAACTACCAAGACAGGAACACAGCCCCATCCATTAACAGAGAAGCTGTGTAAAATCATAATAAGGCCACAGACACCCCAAAACACACCACCAGACGTGGACCTGCCCACCAGAAAACAAGATCCAGCCTCATCCACCAGAACACAGGCACTAGTCCCCTCCACCAGGAAGCCTACACAACCCACTGAACCAACCTTAGCCACTGGGGACAGACACCAAAAACAACAGGAACTACGAACCTGCAGCTGTGAAAAGGAGACCCCAAACAAAGTAAGCTAAGCAAAATGAGAAGACAGAAAAACACACAGCAGATGAAGGAGCATGGTAAAAACGCATGAGACCTAACAAATGAAGAGGAAATAGGCAGTCTACCAGAAAAAGAACTCAGAATAATGATAGTAAAGATGACCCAAAATCTTGAAAATAGAATAGACAAAATGCAAGAAACATTTAACAAGGACCTAGAAGGACTAAAGAGCAACGAAGCAATGATGAACAACACAATAAATGAAAATAAAATACTCTAGAATGGATCAATAGCAGAATAACTGAGGCAGAAGAACGGATAAGTGACCTGGAATAAAAAATAGTGGAAATAACTGCAGCAGAGCAGAATAAAGAAAAAAGAATGAAAAGAACTGAGGAAAGTCTCAGAGACCTCTGGGACAACATTAAATGCACCATCATTTGAATTATAGGGGTCACAGAAGAAGAAGAGAAAAAGAAAGGGACTGAGAAAATATTTGAAGAGATTATAGCTGAAAAGTTCCCTAATATAGGAAAGGAAATAGTTAATCAAGTTCTGGAAGCTCAGAGAGTCCCATACACAATAAATCCAAAGAGAAATACGCCAAGACACATATTAATCAAACTATCAAAAATTAAATATAAAGAAAACCTATTAAAAGCAGCAAGGGAGGGCTTCCCTGGTGGTGCAGTGGTTCAGAATCCGCCTGCCAATGCAGGGGACACGGGTTCAAGCCCTGGTCTGGGAAGATCCCACATGCCGCCGAGCAACTAGGCCCGTGAGCCACAATTACTGAGCCTGCGCGTCTGGAGCCTGTGCTCCGCAACAAGAGAGGCTGCGATAGTGAAAGGCCCACGCACCGCGATGAATATTATTCAGCCATAAAAAGGAACGAAATTGAGTCATTTGCTGAGAAGTGGATGGATCTAGAGACTGTCATACAGAGTGAAGTAAGTCAGAAAGAGAAAAACAAATATCGTATGTTAATGCATGTATGTGGAACGTAGAAAAATGGTACAGATGAGCCAGTTTGCAGGGCAGAAGTTGAGACACAGATGTAGAGAATGGACATATGGACACCAAGGGGGGAAAACTGCGATGAGGTGGGGATGGTGATGTGCTGAATTGGGCGATTGGGATTGACATGTATACACTGATGTGTATAAAACTGATGCCTAATAAGAACCTGCAGTATAAAAAAACAAACAAAACAACTAATACTAAACTTTCATTGGGTTATTTGTATGGAAATATGTTAATATAAATGTTTCAGACATTACATGAAATTTCTAAAAATCTTATATTTGTATTTGTATGGAAATATGTATGGAAATATGTTAATATAAATGTTTCAGACAGTACATGAAATTTCTAAAAATCTTATATTTGTATTTGTATGGAAATATGTATGGAAATATGTTAATATAAATGTTTCAGACATTACATGAAATTTCTAAAAATCTTATATTTGTATTTGTATGGAAATATGTATGGAAATATGTTAATATAAATGTTTCAGACATTACATGAAATTTCTAAAAATCTTATATTTGTATTTGTATGGAAATATGTATGGAAATATGTTAATATAAATGTTTCAGACATTACATGAAATTTCTAAAAATCTTATATTTGTATTTGTATGGAAATATGTATGGAAATATGTTAATATAAATGTTTCAGACATTACAGGAAACGTCTAAAAATCTTATATGTTCTGGTATAATGTTATAAGTAATAATCCTAGTTATTACTTTAAAATGTATATCTCAGAAATAACTAATTTTCTTGTCAACTGCATTATTATGAACTTTCATCAAATCTTTAACCATGGTCATTTTTAAGTCTTTTGTCATTTACAGACAGTTCTGGGTGTACTCTGATGATTTTGCAAATATGTTCCTATAAAAGAGTTTCATCTTCAAGAAATTCATGGAAAAGACTCTGACAAGTACAGGTTTCTGGTAACTGACTGTACTGCTGAACTGAATGAATAAGCATTTTCAGAACTCTAATGAAAAACTGATGAACTCATAAAAGTGCTAACAAAAGATCAAGATGAAAAAAAAGAAATTAATTACATGGGACTGAGTGAACTGATGAGGATGAGTATAATTTTTGTGACTTTCTGTCTGAATTAAAAAAAAAAAAATCCCACAAGGACTCAGAGGAAAAGAATATACAAATCAATTTTCACTGCAAAGTAAAGGAGCTGTTACAGTGGAGGATTACTGGACTGAATGTCAATGTTATGACA
Source organism: Balaenoptera acutorostrata (assembly GCF_949987535.1). NCBI lineage: Eukaryota > Metazoa > Chordata > Mammalia > Artiodactyla > Balaenopteridae > Balaenoptera > Balaenoptera acutorostrata. The sequence continues at coordinate 76,656,528 of NC_080085.1, forward strand.
TAGTATAAGTGTGTTTCATGTTTGGTAATTGCAATCATTGTTGCTTTTGTTGTGGTCATCCATGTACAATGCTTGGTGTCAGTCTATCTATCTCTTGTAAAAATAAAATACAGTGTGTGTGTGTGGAAAAAAAAAAAAAAAAAAAAAAAAAGAGTGGTCCCCACTTGCCACAACTAGAGAAAGCCCTCGCACAGAAACGAAGACCCAACACAGCCAAAAATAAAAAATAAATAAAATAAAAAAAAGCAGCAAGGGAAAAACAACAAATAACACACAAGGGAATCCCCATAAGGATAACAGCTGATCTTTCAGCAGAAATTCTGCAAGCCAAAAGGGAGTGGCAGAACATATTTAAAGTGATGAAAGAGAAAAACCTACAACCAAGATTACTCTACCCATCAAGAATCTCATTCAGATTTGATGGAGAAATTAAAACCTTTACACACAAGCAAAAGCTGAGAGAGTTCAGCACCACCAAACCAGCTTTACAACAAATGCTAAAGGAACTTCTCTAGGCAAGAAACACCAGAGAAGGAAAACACCTACAATAACAAAGCCAAAACATTTAAGAAAATGGGAATAGGAACATACATATTGATAATTACCTTAAATATAAATGGATTAAATGCTCCCACCAAAAGACACAGACTGGCTGAATGCATACAAAAACAAGACCCGTATATATGCTGTCTACAAGAGGCCCACTTCAGACTTACGGACACATACAGTCTGAAAGTGAGGAGATGGAAAAAGATATTCCATGCAAATGGAAATCAAAAGAAAGCTCGAGTAGCATTTCTCATATCCGAAAAAATAGACTTTAAAATAAAGACTATTACAAGAGACATAGAAGGACACTATATAATGATCAAGGGATCGATTGAAGAAGAAGATATAACAATTGTACATATTTATGAACCCAACATAGGAGCACCACAATACACAAGGCAAATGCTAACAACCATGAAAGGAGAAGTAGACAGTAACACAATAAAAGTAGGTGACTTTAACACCCCACTTACACCAATGGACATGTCATCCAAAATGAAAATAAATAAGGAAACACAAGCTTTAAATGAAACAAAAGAGTGATAGACCTAATTGATATTTATAGAACATTGTGCTCAAAAGTGGCAGAATACACATTTTTCTCAAGTGCTCATGGAACATTCTCCAGGATAGATCACATCTTGGATCACAAACCAAGCCTCAGAAAATTTAAGAAAACTGAAATCATATCCAGCAAATTTTCTGACAAAACTGCTATGAGATTAGAAATCAATTAGAGGAAAAAAACTGTAAAAGACACAAATACATGGAGGCTAAACAGTGTGCTACTAAATAACCAAGAGATCACTGAAGAAATCAAAGAAGAAATAAAAAAAATAGAAATAAATGACAATGAAAACACTAAGACACATAACCTATGAGGCACAGCAGAAGCATTTCTAAGAGGGAAGTTAAAACAATTCAATGTCACCTCAAGAAATATGAAAAATCTCAAATAAACAATCTAACCCTACAATTAAAACAATTAGAGAAAGAAGAACAAAGAAAACACAAAGTCAGTAGAAGGAAAGAAATCATAAAGATCAGAAGAGAAATAAATGAAATAGAAATGAAGAAAACAATAGCAAAGATAAATAAAACTAAAAGCTGGTTCTTTGAGAAGATAAACAAAATTGATAAACCCTTAGCCAGACTCATCAAGAAAAAAAAAAGGAGAGGACACAAATCAATAAAATTAGAAATGAAAAAGAAGAAATCACAACTGACACTACAGAAATACAACAGATTATAAGAGACTACTACAAACAACTATATGCCAATAAAATGGACAACCAGGAAGAAATGGACAAATTATTGGAAAGTTACAATTTTCTAAGAGTGAACCAGGAAGAATTAGAAAATATAAACAGACCTATCACAAGTAATGAAATTGAAACCATAATTAAAAATCTTCCAATAAACAAAAGTCCAGCACCAGATGGCTTCACAGTCGAATCCTATCAAACATTTAGAGAAGAGCTAACACCGATCCTTCTCAAACTCTTCCAAAAAATTGCAGAGGGAGAAGCACTCCCAAATTCATTCTGTGAAGCCACCATCATCGTGATACAAAAACCAGGTAAAGATATCACAGATAAAGTAAATTACAGACCAATATCACTGATGAACATAGATGCATAAATCCTGAAAAAATACTAGCAAACAGAATCCAACAGCATATTAAAAGGATCATACACCATGATCAAGTAGGATTTATCCCAGGGTTGCATTGATTCTTCAATATATGCAAATCAATCAATGTGATATACCACATTAACAAATTAAGGAAGAAAAACCATATGATCATCTCAATAGATGCAGAAAAAGCTTTTGACAAAATTCAACACCCATTTATCATAAAAACTCTCCACGAAATGGGCATAGAGGAAACATACCTCAACCTAATAAAGACCATATATGACAAACCCACAGCAAGCATCTATTTGCTTTTGGTTCCTTGGAGACATACATATATATTTCATTCACCTAGACAATACATAGACTTGTCAATTATAAGGAGAAAAATGGAATATATAGATTAGAAAGCTGGCTTTGTTTATGTGAGTTACTTGTAATATTTACTTGTCAGAAAAAATTAAAGGAAACTTAGCTTTATTAAAAACAATTTCTTCCTGCCTGCCCAAGAAGGTATAAGGGAATCACTCTGGCATTCTACAGCCAGATAGATCTCAGTTTTAATCCTGGCCCTGCTACTTATTAATTATGTGATTAAGGGCAGTGCAATAATTTAACTGGGCTACAGTTTCCTCGACTGTAATATGGAAATAAATCTAGCACTTGTCACAAGAGTTTGTTGTGAGTGTTCAGTAAGATAAAAATGTGAAACTGGCACATTGTAAGTCCATCTGTTTTCTTTACGATATTGTTCATTTAGAAGTTAGAATTATGTATTCAAGCAAGTCAATTCATTCATACAAGCATTTAACTATTAAAAAAAAAAGATTGTTGTGGTTTCATGCACTGTGCTTGAGTCTGGTGGTTCAAAGGGAACAAGAGAAAAATTTCCTGTCATACAGACTTTAAAATAAACTGTAGTAAGTGAACTTGGTAAATGAACACAAAATTATAATTGTGGTGAGTATTAAGAAACTGAGGTATAAAATGCTATGGGCATGTATAACAAAAGTATTGGACTTAACAAAGAGAGTCCAATAAAGCTTCCCCCAAAAAAGTGATCTATGACAGAATATCACAAGGATAAAATGTGGTAAATAGATGAAGAGGGAAAGACAAAGCTTTCAAAGAAGAGGAAACAGCTTGTGTAAAATCCCCATATTGAGGACCTTCAAGATGGTGGAGGAGTAAGACGTGGAGATCACCTTCCTCCCCACAAATACATCAGAAATACATCTGCATGTGGAAGAACTCCTACAGAACACCAACTGAATGCTGGCAGAAGACCTCAGACTTCCCAAAAGGCAAGAAACTCCCCACATACCTGGGTAGGGCAAAAGAAAAAAGAAAAAACAGAGACAAAAGAATAGAGACGGGACCTGCACCACTGGGAGGGATCTGTGAAGGAGGAAAAGTTTCCACACACTAGGAAGCCCCTTCACTAGCAGCGACAGCGAGTGAGTGGGGCGGGGGGGAAGCTTCTGAGCCACGGAGGAGAGCACAGCAACAGGGGTGCAGAGGGCAAAGCAGAGATTCCTGAACAGAGAATCAGTGCCGACCAGCATTCACCAGCCTGAGAGGCTTGTCTGCTCAACTGCTGGGGTGAGTGGGGACTGGGAGCTGAGGCTCGAGCTTCGGAGTTTAGACCCCAGGGAGAGGACTGGGGTTGGCTGTGTGAACACAGCCTGAGGCGGCTACTGCATCACAGCTAGCTGGGAGGGAGTCCAGGAAAAAGTCTGGACTTGCCTAAGAGGCAAGAGACCATTGTTTCCAGGTGCACAAGGAGAAGAGATTCAGAGCACTGCCTAAATGAGTTTCAGAGATGGGCACGAGCCATGGCTATCAGCATGGACACAAGAGACGGGCATGAAACACTAAGGCTGCAGCTGCAGCCACCAAAACCCTGTGTGCAAGTACAAGTCACTATCCACACCTGCCCTCCCAGGAGCCTGTGCAGCCCTCAACTGCCAGGGTCCAGGGATCCAGGGGCAACTTCCCCGGGAGAACACACAGTGCCGCAGGCTGTTGCAACTTCATGCTGGCCTCTGCCACTGCAGGCTCGACCCACATTCTGTACCCCTTCCTCCCCCCAGCATCAGTGAGCCAGAGCCCCCTAATCAGCCGCTCCTTTAACCACCTCCTGTCTGGGCAAAGAAAAGATACCAGAGGGCAACCTACATGCAGAGGTGGGGCCAAATCCAAAGCTTAACCCCAGAAGCTGTAAAAACAAAGAATAGAAAGGGAAATTTCTTCATGCAGCCTCAGGAGCAGCGGATTAAATCTCCACAATCAACTTGATATACCCCGCGTCTGTGGAATACCTGAATAGACAACGAATCATCTCAAAATTGAGACAGTGGACGTTGGGAGCAACTATACACAGGAGTTTGCTGCATGTGATGGACTAGTTTCTGATTTATATGTTTATCATAGTTTAGTTTGTAGTGCTTGCTATCATTGGTGGATTTGTTTATTTGTTTGGTTTCTCTCTTCTATCTTTTTAATTACTTTTTTATTTTTTTATTTTAATAGTTTATTTTAATTTATTTCAATACATTTATTTTTTCTTTCTTTCTTTTTTCTTCTCACTTTTCTTCTGAGCCATGTGGCTGACAGGGGATTGGTACTCTGGCCAGGTGTCAGGCCTGAGCCTCTGATGTAGGAGAGCCAAGTTCAGGACATTGGACCACCAGAGACCTCCCGGCCCAACTAATATCAATCGGCAAGAGCTCTCCCAGAGATCTCCAACTCAACACTAAGACTCAGGTCCACTCAATGACCAGCAACTTCTGGTGCTGGACACCCAATGCCAACCAACCACCAAGACAGACACACAACCCTACCCATTAGCAGAGAAGCTGTCTAAAATCATACTAAGTTCACAGACACCATAAAACACACCACCGGAAATGGACCTGCCGACCAGAAAGAAAACATCCAGCTCCACCAAACAGAACACAGGCACCAGTCCCTTCCACCAAGAAGCTTACACGAGCCACTCAACCCACCTCACTCATTGGGGACAGATAGCAAAAACAACTGGAAATACAGACGTGGCAAAAAGGAGACCCCAAACACAGTAAGATAAGCAAAATGAGAGGACAGGGAAATATGCATCAGATGAGGAGCAAGGTAAAAACCCACCAGACCAAACAAATAAACAGGATATAGGCAGTCTACATGAAAAATAATTCAGAGTAATAATAGTAAAGATGATCAAATATCTTGTAAATAGAATGGAGAAAACACAAGAAACGTTTAAGAAGAGCCTAGAAGACCTAAAGAGCAAACAAATAATGATGAACAACACAATAAATAAAATTAAAAATTATCTAGAAGGAATCAATAGCAGAATAACTGAGGCAGAAGAATGGATAAGTCACCTGGAAGATAAAATAGTGGAAATAACTACCACAGAGCAGAATAATGAAAAAATAATGAAAAGAATTGAAGACAGTTTCAGAGACCTCTGGGACAACATTCGAATTATAGGGGTCCAGAAGAGGAAGTGAAAAAGAAAGGTACTGAGAAAATATTTGAAAATATTATAGTTGAAAACTTCCCTAGTATGGGAAAGGAAATAGTCAATCAAGTCCAGGAAGTGCAGAGGGTCCCATACAGGTTAAATCCAAGGAGAAACACACCAAGATACATATTACTCACATTATCAAAAATTAAATATAAAGAACAAATATTAAAAGCAGCAATGGAAAAGCAACAAATAACACACAAAGGAATCCCCATAAGGTTAACAGCTGATCTTTCAGCAGAAACTCTGCAAGCCAGAAGGGAGTGGCAGGACATATTTAAAGTGATGAAAGGGAAAAAACTACGACCAAGATTAATCCACCCAGCAAGGATCTCGTTAAAATTCGATGGAGAAATTAAAAGCTATACAGACAAGAAAAAGCTAAGAGACTTCAGCACCACCAAACAAGCTTTAAAACAAATACTAAAGGACCTTCGCTAAACAGGAAACACAAGAGAAGGAAAACACCTGCAATAACAAACCCAAAACAATTAAGAAAATCGTAATAGGAACATAGATATTGATAACTACCTTAAATCTAAATGGATTAAATGCTCCAACCAAAAGACATAGACTGGTTGAATGGATACAAAAACAAGACCTGTATATATGCTGTCTACAAGAGACCCACTTCACACCTAGGGACACATACAGACTGAAAGTGAGGGGATGGAAAATGATATTCCATGCAAATGGAAATCAAAAGAAAGCTGGAGTAGCAATTTTCATATAAGACAAAATAGACTTTAAAATAAAGACTCTTACAAGAGACAAAGAAAGACACTACATAATGATCAAGGGATCAATCCAAGAAGAAGTTATACAAATTGTAAATATTTATGCACCCAACACAGGAGCACCTCAATACATAGGGCAAATGGTAACAGCCATAAAAGGGGAGATCAACAGTGACACAATAATAGTAGATTATTTTAACATACCACTTTCACCAAAGGGGAAATCAAACAAAATGAAAATAAATAAGAAAATACAAGCTTTAAATGATAAATTAATCATGATGTACTTAATTGATATTTATAGGACATTACATCCAAAAACAACAAAATAAACTTTCTTCTCAAGTGCTCAGGGAACATTCTTCAGGAGAGATCACATCTTGTGTCACAAATCGAGACTTGGTAAATTTAAGAAAATTGTAATCATAACAAGTATCTTTTCCGTACACTACACTATGAGACTAGATATCAATCACAGGAAAAAAAACCTGCAAAAAATACAAACATATGAGGCTAAAAATACGCTACTAAATAACCAAGAGATCACTGAAGAAAATAAAGAGGAAATCAAAAAATACATAGAAAAAAATGACAATGAAAACATGATGGTCCAAAACTTATGGAATGCAGTAAAAGCAGTTTCAAGAGGGAAGTTTATAGCAATACAATCCTACCTCAAGAAACAAGAAACGTCTCAAACAACCTAACTTTATACCTAAAGCAATTAGAGAAAAATCAACAAAAACACCCCAAAGTTAGCAGAAGGAAAGAAATCATAAAGATCAAATCAGAAATAAATGAAAAAGAAATGAAGGAAACAGTAGCAAAGATCAATAAAACTAAAAGCTGGTTCTTTGAGAAGGCAAACAAAATTGATAAACCATTAGTCAGACTCATCAATAAGAAAAGAGAGAAGACTCAAATCAACATAATTAGAAATTAAAAAGGAGCAGTAACAACTGACACTGCTGAAATACAAAGGATCATGAGAGATTACTACAAGCAGCTCTATGCCAATAAACTGGACAACCTGGAAGAAATGGACAAACTATTAGAAAAACACAACCTTCTGAGACTGAACCAGGAAGAAATAGAAAATATAAACAGACCAATCACAAGCACTGAAATTGAAACTGTGATTAAAAATCCTCCAACAAACAAAATCCCAGGACCAGATGACTTCACAGATGAATTCTATCAAACATTTACAGAAAAGCTAACACGTATCCTTCTCTACTCTTCCAAAATATAGCAGAGGGAGGAACACTCCCAAACTCATTCTATGAGGTCACCATCACCCTGACACCAAAACCAGACAAATGTGTCACAAAAAAATAATACTATAGGCCAATATCACTGATGAACATAGATACAAAAATCCTCAACAAAATACTAGCAAACAGAATCCAGCAGCACATTTAAAAGATCATACAACATGATCAAGTGACGTTTATCCCAGCAATGCAAGGATTCTTCAATATATGCAAATCAATCAATGTGATAATGCAAGAATTCTTCAATATATGCAAATCAATCAATGTGATACACCATATTAACAAATTGAAGGATACAAAATATATGATCATCTCAATAGATGCAGAAAAAGCTTTGGACAAAATTCAACACCCAGTTATGATAAAACCTCTTCAGAACTTACTAATAGAGGGAACTTATCTCAACCTAATAAAGTCCATATATGACAAACCCACAGAAAACAAAATTCTCAATGATGAAAAATTGAAACCATTTCCTCCAGGAACAGGAGCAAGACAAGGTAGCCCACTCTCACCACTATTGTAGTTTTGGAAGTTTTAGCCACAGCAATCAGAGAAGAAAAAGAAATAAAAGAATCCTAATTGGAAAAGAAGTAAAGCTGTCACTGTTTGCATATGACATGATACTATACATAGAGAGTCCTAAAGATGTTACCAGAGAAATATTAGAGCTAATCAATGAATTTGGTAAAGTAGCAGGATATGATATTAATGCACAGACATCTCTTGCATTCCAAACACTAATGATGAAAAATCTGAAAGAGAAATTAAGGAAGCACTCCCATTTACCATTGCAGCAAAATGAATAAAATACCTAGGAATAAACCTACCTAAGGAGACAGAAGACCTATATGCAAAAAAGTATAAGACACTGATGAAAGAAATTAAAGATGATGCAAACAGATGGAGAGATATACCATGTTCTTAAATTGGAAGCATCAACAGTGTGAAAATGACTATACTACCAAAAGCAACCTAAGCAATCTACACATACACTGCAATCCCTATGAAAGTACCAATGGTGTTTTTCACAGAACTAGAACAAAAAATTTCACAGTTTGCATGGAAACATAGAAGACCACGAATAGCCAAAGCAATTTTGAGAAAGGAAAATGTAGCTGGAGGAATCAAGCTCCCTGACTTCAGACTCTTCTACAAAGCTACAGTAATCAAGAATCTATGGTACAGGCACAAAAACGGAAATATAGATCAACAGAACAGGATGGAAAGCCTACAGATAAACCCACACACATATGGTCACCTAATTTATTGACAAAAGAGTCAAGAACATACAGTGGAGGAATGATAACCTCTTCAATAAGTGGTGCTAGGAAAACTGGACAGCTATATGTAAAAGAATGAAATTAGAACGCTCCCTAACACCATACACTAAAATAAACTCAAAATGGAGTAAAGACCTAAATGTAAGGCCAGACACTATAAACTCTTAGAGGAAAACACAGGCAGAACACACTCTGACATAAATTACAGTAAGGTGCTTTTTGACCCAACTTCTAGAGAAATGAAAATAAAAACAAAAATAAACAAATGGGACCTAATGAAACTTAAAAGCTTTTGCACAGCAAAGGTATCCATAAAGAAGACGAAAAGACAACCCTCAGAATGGGAGAAAATATTTGCAAATGAAGCAACTGACAAAGGATTAAACTCCAAAATATACAAACAGCTCATGCAGCTCAATATGAAAGAGCAAAAAACCCAATCCAAAAATTGGCAAAAGACCTAAATAGACATTTCTCCAAAGAAGATACACAGACTGCCAAGAAACACATGAGAAGCTGCTCAACGTCACTAATTATTAGAGAAATGCAAATCAAAACTACAATTAGGTATCACCTCACACCAGTCAGAATGATCATTATCAAAAAATCTACAGGCCTTTCCGTGCAGATGAAATACTTCTGGATGGGACTTCCAGCGTTTTCCTGGTCGTGCCGTGTGGATGAAAGGCTCTTGTTGCTCCATCCAGGAATCGGGGCTGTGCCTCTGAGGTGGGAGAGCCAACTTCAGGACACTGGTCCACAAGAGACCTCTCAGCTCCATGTAATACCAAATGGCGAAAATCTCCCAGAGATCTCCATCTCAACACCAAGACCCAGCTTCACTCAACGACCAGCAAGCTACACTGCTGGACACCCTATGCCAAAAAACTAGCAAGACAGGAAGACAGCCCCATCCATTAGCAGAGAGGTTGCCTAAAATCATAATAAGGCCACAGACACCCCAAAACACACCACCAGACGTGGACCTGCCCACCAGAAAGACAAGACCCAGCCTCATCCACTAGAACACAGGCACTAGTCCCCTCCACCAGGAAGACTACACAAACCACTGAACCAACCTTAGCCACTGGGGACAGATACCAAAAACAACAGGAACTACAAAACTGCCGCCTGCGAAAAGGAGACCCCAAACACAGTAAGATAAACAAAATGAGAAGACAGAAAAACACACAGCAGATGAAGGAGCAAGGTAAAAACATACCAGACCTAACAAATGAAGAGGAAATAGGCAGTCTACCTGAAAAATAATTTAGAATAATGAGAGTAAAGATGATACAAAATCTTGGAAATAGAATAGACAAAATGCAAGAAACATTTAACATGTCCAAGCCATGCTAAATCCACCTATTTTATGTTGATATCCACTATGATTGCCCTGCTCTACTTCTATAATCAGCATTTCTTCTCCACTGTGACCATTTCACCCCAATTATATTGCTAGGTAATTTTACCTAACAACTATGGCCCTATCTTAAGTCATCGTTATGTTCAAAGTGAAAAGAAATAATATTATCTCCTTTTTCATCACCGGGATAAGATCTAGTAATGACGCTGAGCTTACAAAATGTATCAGAACATCAGATTTATTTCAGATTTATTTCAGTTACACATATAGTACATTTTATGTTTTGTGTTCTAATTAAAATTTGAAAATCTGTCATATTAAAAACAAGTTCTAGTAATGATCTGAGGAATTCTCAATATGTACTTTTCCTGGCAAAGTCTGTTTTTAATCTTCACATTTCAGGGGAATTAGAAATAGCAACAATTTTATTAGTAGTTGTCAGAGTTTTCAATTTTTTATTAATAAGATGAAAAATGGTAGCAATAAACATATTGTTCTTAAGCTAGTCAATTGTATGCTTCTCATGAGAATATCATTTTGTAGAATGTTCACTTTCAAAACAAATTGAGAAAGAGCTGATGAAATTTTTTAAAAAAATGATTAAATGAGCTTAATTTGCCCATTTTCCTTTAAAATTATCATAAATCTTTCCAACTAATCTCTCACAAATATGTTGATACTAATTCAGGCACATTAAAGTTAAGGATAATTTCATCTCTGAGTCTCAAAGGGTCTGTACTATAAGTTTGCATATGAAAGTAATGCAGTTACTTTTAGAGACCAGGGATAGTGACGAATATAGATAAGTTTATAATCTTGGAGAAAGCAACAATTTGCTTTTCACACATGATTCCAGTGTAATAATACGAGGGGTTATTATTGTTTCAATCTGATTATTGAAAGAAAAGGATGCAATCATATGAATTTAAATGCAACACCTAAAGTCTTCATATGGATGAGAAAGATTTCATAGCATTTGTATTTAGAGTAAAACCTATGTAGTTGTGTATATTAACCATTTTTTCAAAAGTACATCGCCTGTGAAGATATAGTATATCCACTTCTGTGCATAATGACAAATGGGAGGTAATCTTCATTTAAGAAACCATATTGATTTTAAAACCAAATTTTGTTAGTTTCATTAAGAATGCATGCTTCTTAACTACAACTGACTCCAATATGTTATAGTTTTAACGATGGCAAATAAAATAGTCAAAATAAGTTAACAATGAAAGAGATCTAAAACCTGCAGTACCTCCTAAATCTCCATCACTCCCTAATCTAAAAGGAGGGAGAAAATGCCCCAAACTTAAAAATGAGACTCATTTTTTTTAAAAAAGTCAATTCAAAAGCACTTTATTTATGCTTCTCATAGGGCTTACACCATCAAGGGAGATCAAACTTTCTGAAATGAGGTTTTTCCAAACTCCTGACTTTGCACACATGAATGCAGAGCATGTATTTAACTAGTGGAATCCCAATTCTCTACCTTGGGACTTTTCCCTATATATATATATTTTTATTGGGATATAATTGTTTTACAATGTTGTGTTAGTTTCTACTGTACAGCGAAGTGGAGTTCCCTGTGCTATACTACAGGTTCTCATTAGTTATCTATTTTATACATATTAGTGTATATATGTCAATCCCAATCTCCCAATTCATCCCAACCCCCCTTTCCCCCCTTGGTGCCCATAGGTTTGTTCTCTATGTCTGTGTCTCTATTTCTGCCTTTCAAACAGGTTCATCTCTACCATTTTTAGAGATTCCACATATATGCGTTAATATATGATACTTGTTTTTCCCTTTCTACTTACTTCACATTGTATGAAAGTCTCTAGGTTCATCCACGTCTCTACAAATGACCCAATTTCATTCCTTTTTTATGGCTGGGTAATAATACTCCATTGTATATATGTACTACATCTTCTCTATCCATTCATCTGTCGATGGACATTTAGATTGCTTCCATGACCTAGCTGAATAGTGCTGCAATGAACATTAGGGTGCATGTGTCTTTTTGATTTATGGTTTTCTCTGGGTATATGCCCAGTAGTGGGATTTCTGGGTCATATGGTAATTCTATTTTTCATTTTTAAAGGAATCTCCATACTGTTCTCCATTGTGGCTCTATCAGTTTACATTCCCACCAACAGGGCAAGAGGATTCCCTTTTCTCCAGCATTTATTGTTTGTAGATTTTTGATGATGGCCATTCTGACCGGTGTGACGTAATACCTCATTGTGGTTTTGATTTGCATTTCTCTAATGATTAGTGATGTTGAGCATCCTTTCATGTGTTTGTTGGCCATCTGTATGTCTTCTCTGGAGAAATGTCTACTTAGGTTTTCTGCCCATTTTTTGATTGGGTTGTTTGTTTGTTTGATATTGAGCTGCATGAACTGTCTGTATATTTTGGAGATTAATCCTGTGTCAGTTGCTTCGTTTGAAAATATTTTCTCCCATTCTGAGGGTTGTCTTGGTGTCTTGTTTATAGTTTCCTTTGCTGTGCAGAAGCTTTTAAGAGTCATTAGGTCCCATTTGTTTATTTTTGTTTTTATTTCCATTACTCTAGAAGGTGGGTCAAAAAGGATCTTGCTGTAATTTATGTCAATGAGTATTCTTCCTATGCTTTCCTCTAAGAGTTTTATGGTCTTACATTTAGCTCTTTAATCCATTTTGAGTTTATTTTTGTGTATGGTGTTAGGGAGTTCATTCTTTTACATGTAGCTGTCTTGTTTTCCCATCACCACTTATTGAAGAGTCTGTCTTTTCTCCATTGTATATCCTTGCCTCCTTTGTCATAGTTTAGTTGACCATAGCTCTGTGCGTTTATCTCTGGGCTTTCTATCCTGTTCCATTGATCTATATTTCTGTTTTTGTGCCAGTACCATACTGTCTTGATTAGTGTAGCTTTGTAGTATAGTCTGAAATCAGGGAGCCTGATTCCTCCAGCTCCGTTTTCCTTTCTCAATATTGTTTTGGTTCTTCAGGGTCTTTTGTGTCTCCATACAAATTTTAAGATTTTTTGTTCTAGTTCTATGAAAATTGCCATTGGTAATTTGATAGGAATTGCATTGAATCTGTAGATTGCTTTGGATAATACAGTCATTTTCACAATATTGATTCTTCCAATCCAAGAACATGGTATATGTCTCCGTCTGTTTGTGTCATCTTTGATTTCTTTCATCAGTGTTTTATAATTTTCTGAGTACAGGTCTTTTACCTCCCTAGGTAGGTTTATTCCTAGGCATTGTTGTTGTTGTTGTTGCAATGGTGAATGGGATTGTTTCCTTAATTACTCTTTCTGATCTTTCATTGTTAGTGTATAGGAGTGCAAGAAATTTCTGTGCATTAATTTTGTATCCTGCAAACTTTACCAAATTCATTGATTAGCTCTAGAATTTTTCTGGTAGCATCTTTAGGATTTTCTATGTATAGTATCATGTCATCTGCAAACAGTGACAGTTTTACTGCTTCTTTTCCAATTTGTATTCCTTTTATTTCTTTTTCTTCTCTGATCACCATGGCTAAGACTTCTAAAGCTATGTTGATTATTAAAACACATTTTTTAAACAGTTGATCTTTTTCTTAACTCTTATAGTCCATATCTGTCCTCTCATCTACATTATAAATTGCTTGACCTCTGGAATTCATGAGTTCATCTTTGGATTCCCAGCCAAGATCTTGGTCTATGCATATAATACTTAATGAATAATTGCCAGGTTTAATAGAAGGTGACTTTAAAAAAAAAGAAAATTTCAAAACTTCTATCAATTTGCTGGTGGTTTGGTCTGTTTGATGTGAAGAAAACTGAGGGATTAAATCTTATAAATGAAATGATTGAATTAACTCGAACTTTTTAAATACAATATACAATTACTTCCTCAAAGCCCTTACTCAAGTGGGAGACTGTATGTGTCAGAGAAGCAGGAAACATGGTGAGAGATGGAGGGTAGGCTCCTACAACAGGCAAAGGTTAAACAGCTAACAGAGGTTAGTCCTGATATAAGTCTTAAGAGCATCCAGTAGGTAAGTGATATGATGAAAGTATATTTAGGAAAAGTTATAGGGTAGGTTTAGAAGGATTGGTTCCAGAAAATCACTTTTAGAACTGAGGTGGTAGATCCTGGAGTAAGCTTAAGAGTAACACAGAGTGCCTGGGTTTAAATTCTGATCCTGTCACTACTAATTATATGGCTTTGGAAATTTCTCTTGTTCTCTTTAACTTAGGTTTCCTCATATGAAAAGTGGGAATAGCAATACTACCTGCTCATAGGGTTGTCATTAGGAGGTAATCCACATTAAAATTTAGCAGTGATCCAGGCATGCATTCAGTGAGATACATACTGGCTGTTACTATAGAGATGGAGATAAACAGAGCCATGGCAGCAACTTCTTTTGCATCTCTGTTACTTTCTTCACTCTTCCCATGCCTTAGCCCTGAGTCACCTCCATTCACTTCAAAAGTCGTCTCACTTACTGACTTTTACAAGATTCTCTATTTTTCTTCCCCAGAAATATATTTACCATATTTTATCAATACCATTTTGCCCCTCTAATCTTCATTATATCCATGTTTCTATCATCTATCTGTCTGTCTGTCTATCTACTGCTTAAGACTTCCTACCATAGAAAATTTGGCGTTTGCAAATTCTGTAGTAATTCTCTAAAATTCCCAGAGAGCTACATTCCTCCATCATTCCTTGATAGCTGCCTAATCATTCTTATATTTATGCTGCTTACAGCTTTGAGTGCATTTCTTTGTGAGGCAGGAAGAAAAGAAGAATGGGAGTTAGGACAGGCAGGTGGGAGGGAAAAAATACATTCTATAATTTGTATAGGATTTTGCAGTTTACCAAAACATCATTCGTATGCATAATTTTAATTGAGATTCACAGCAATGCTATTGGAATAGAGCACTGCAGAAACCATTAATGTGTGATGGTTAGAGTGGCATTAGAGGTCCTGCTCAGCCATTGGTCAGCACCACAGTGGGCCCCATTCAGCCACTGGTTGGTACTGCAGTGGGTCCCGCCCCCAAGTGAGCAACTGTCAATGAGTGACCGTTAGAGGGGCATTGAGCCAATGGTTGCGGGGGAGCTGTTTGTCAGGTGGAGAGAGAGGTAAGAAGCAGATCCCGGCCTTCTCCCTGATTCCTCGAGCTCTGGTTTTCTTTCTGAAGATTGCTTTGGCTATTTGGGGTCTTTCATTTTTCCATACAAATTGTGAAATTTTTGGTTCTAGTTCTGGGAAAAATGCCATTAGTAGTTTCATAGGGATTACATTGAATCTGTAGATTGCTTTGGGTAGTATAGTCATTTTCACAATGTTGATTCTTATCTTATCTTATCTTCCAGGTCACTTATCCGTTCTTCTGCCTCAGTTATTCTGCTATTGATCCCGTCTAGAGTATTTTTAATTTCATTTATTGTGTTTTTCATCGTTGCTTGGTTCCTATTTAGTCCTTCTAGGTCCTTGTTATCTTCCAATCCAAGAACATGGTATATCTCTCCATCTGTTTGTATCGTCTTTAATTTCTTTCATCAGTGTCTTATAATTTTCTGCATAAAGTTCTTTTGCCTCCTTAGGTAGGTTTATTCCAAAGTATTTTATTCTTTTTGTTGCAGTGATAAATGGGAGTGTTTCCATAATTTCTCTTTCAAATTATTTATCATTAATGTATAGGAATACAAGAGATTTCTGTTCATTAATTTTGTATCCTGCTACTTTACCAAATTAACTGATGAGCTCTAGTAGTTTTCTGGTAGCATCTTTAGGGTTCTCTATGTATAGTATCATGTCATCTGCAAACAGTGACAGCTTTACTTCTTCTTTTCTGATTTGGATTCCTTTTATTTCTTTTTCTTCTCTGATAGCTGTGGCTAAAACTTCCAAAACTATGTTGAATAACAGTGGTAAGAGTGGACCAACATGTCTTGTTCCTGAGCTTAAAGGAAATGGTTTCAGTTTTTCCCCATTGAGAACAATGTTGGCTGTGGGTTTACCATATATGGCCCTTATTATGTTGAGATAAGTTCCCTCCATGCCTACTTTCAGGAGGGTTTTTATCATAAATCAGTGTTGAATTTTTTTGAAAGCTTTTTCTTCATCTATTGAGATGATCATATGGTTTTTCTCCTTCAATTTATTAATGTGGTGTATCACATTTATTGATTTGCATATACTGAAGAATCCTTACATTCCTGGAATAAACCCCACTTGATCATGGTGTATGATCCTTTTAATGTACTGTTCGATTCTGTTTGCTAGTATTGTGTTGAGAATTTTGCCATCTATGTTCATCAGTGATATTGGCCTGTAGTTTTCTTTCTTTGTGACATCTTTTTCTTGTTTTGGTATCAGGTTACTGGTGGCCTCATAGAATGAGTTTGAGAGTGATCCTCAGCTATTTTTGGAAGAGTTTGAGAAGGATAGCTGTTAGCTCCTCTCTAAAGTTTTGATAGAATTCACCTGTGAAGCCATCTGGTCCTGGGCTTTTGTTGGTTGGAAGATTTTTAATCACAGTCTCAATTTCAGTGCTTATGATTGGTCTGTTTATATTTTCTATTTCTTCCTGGTTCAGTCTCAGAAGGTTGTGCTTTTCTAAGAATTTTCCATTTCTTCCAGGTTTCCATTTTATTGCCATATAGTTGCTTGTCGTAATCCCTCATGCTCCTTTGTATTTCTGCAATGTCACTTGTTACTTCTCCTTTTTTATTTTTAATTCTATTGAATTGAGTCTTCTCCCCTTTTTCCTTGATAAGTCTGGCTAATGGTTTATCAATTTTGTTTATCTTCTCAAAGAACCAGCTTTTAGTTTTATTGATCTTTGCTATTGTTTCCTTCGTTTCTTTTTCATTTATTTCTGATCTGATCTTTATGATTTCTTTCCTTCTGCTACCTTTGGGGTTTTTGTGTTCTTCTTTCTCTAATTGCTTTAGGTGTAAGGTTAGTTGTTTATTTGAGATGTTTCTTGTTTCTTCAGGTGGGATTGTATTACCATAAATTTCCCTCTTAGAACTGCTTTTGCTTCATCCCATAGATATTGGGTTTCCATGTTTCATTGTCATTTGTTTCTAGGTATTTTTTGACTTCCTCTTTGATTTCTTCAGTGATCTCTTGGTTATTTAGTAGTGTATTGTTTAGCCTTCATGTGTTTGTATTTTTTACAAATTTTTTTCCTGCAATTGATATCTAGTCTCATAGCAATGTGGTCGGAAAGATATTTGATATGATTTCAGTTTTCTTGAGATTACCAAGACTTTATTTGTGACTTAAGATTTGATCTATCCTGGAGAATGTTCCATGAGCACTTGAGAAGAAACTCTATTCTGTTGTTTTTGAATGGAATGTCCTATAAATATCAATTAAGTCCATCTTGTTTAATGTATCATTTAAAGCTTGTGTTTCCTTATTTATTTTCATTTTGGATTATCTGTCCATTGGTGAAAGTGGGGTGTTAAAGTCCCCTACTATGATTGTGTTACTGTCGATTTCCCCTTTTTTGGCTGTTAACATTTGCCTTATGCATTGATGTGCTCCTATATTGGGTGCATAAATATTTACAATTGTTATATCTCCTTCTTGGGTTGATCCCTTGATCATTATGTAGTGTCCTTCTTTGTCTCTTGTAATAGTCTTTATTTTAAAGTCTATTTTGTCGGATATGAGAATTGCTACTCCAGCTTTCTTTTGATTTCCATTTGCATGGAATATCGTTTTCCTTCCCTTCACTTTCAGTCTGTAGGTTTTCCTAGGTCTGAAGTGGGTCTACTGTAGACAGCATATATATGGGTCTTGTTTTTTTATATCCATTCAGACGGTCTATGTCTTTTGGTTAGAGTATTTAATACATTTAACATTTAAGGCAGTTATAGATATGTATTTTCCTTTTACCATTTTCTTAACTGTTTTGGGTTTGTTATTCTAGGTCTTTTCCTTCTCTTGTGTTTCCTGCCTAGTGAAGTTCCTTTAGCATTTGTTGTAAAGCTGGTTTGGCGGTGCTGAACTCTCTCAGCTTTTGCTTGTCTGTAGAGGTTTTAATTTCTGCATCGACTCTGAATGAGATCCTTGCTGGGTTGAGTAATCTTCGTTGTAGATTCTTCCCTTTCATCACTTTAATTATGTCTTTCCATTTACTTCTGGCTTGCAGAGTTTCTGCTGAACGATCAGCTGTTAACCTTATGGGGACTCCAATGTATGTTATTTGTTGCTTTTCCCTTGCTGCTTTTAATATTTTTTCTTTGTGTTTGATTTTTGATACTTTGGTTAATATGTGTCTTGGCCTGTTTCTCTTTGGATTTATCCTGTTTGGGACTCTCTGTTTTTCCTGGACTTGATTAACTATTTCCTTTCCCATATTAGGGAAGTTTACAACTATAATCCCTTCAAATATTTTCTCAATCCTTTCTTCCACTCTTCTTCTGCGACCCCTATAATTCAAATGTTGCTGCGTTTAATGTTGTCTCAGTGGTCTCTGAGACTGTCCTCAATTCTTTTCATTCTTTTTTCTTTATTCTGCTTTGCAGTAATTATTTTCACTATTTTATCTTCCAGGTCACTTATCCTTTCTTCTGCTTCAGTTTTTCTTCTATTGATTCTTTCTAGAGAATTTTTAATATCATTTATTGTGTTGTTCGTCATTGTTTGTTTGCTCTTTAGTTCTTCCAATTCCTTGTTAAATGTTTCTTGTATTTTCTCCATTCTATTTCTAAGATTTTGAATCATCTTTACTATCATTACTCTGAATTCTTTTTCAGGTAGACTTCCTATTACCTCTTCATTTCTTTGGTCTTGTGGGTTTTTATCTTGCCTCTCTATCTGCTGTGTGTTTATCTGTCTTCTTATTTTGCTTAACCTACTGTGTTTGGGGTCTCCTTTTCTCTGGATGCAGTCATGGTTCCCGTTGTTTGTGCTGTCTACTCCCAGTGCCTAAGGTTGTTTCAGTAGGTTGTGTAGACTTCCTGGTGGAGGGGACTGGTGCCTGTGTTCTAGTGTATGAGGCTGGATCTTGTCTTCTTGGTTTGTAGGACTGTGTCCAGTGGTGTGTTTTGGGGTGTTTGTTACCGTACTATGATTTTAGGCAGCCTCTCTGCTAATGGGTGGGATTGTGTTTCTGTCTTGCTGGTTGTTTTGCTTAGGGTGTCCAACACTGTAGATTGCTGGTCATTGAGTGGAGCTGGGTCTTAGCGTTGAGATGGAGATCTGTGTGAGAGCTTTCATTGTTTGATGTCATATGGAGCTGGGACGTCTCTGGTGGACCAATGTCCAGAACTTGGATCTCACACCTCAGAGGCACAAGCCTGTCACCCTGTGGGAGCACCAAGACCCTGTCAGCCACAAGGCTCAGAATAAAAGGGAGAAAATAAGAAAGAAAGAAAGAATAAAATAAAATAAAATAAAGTTATTAAAATAAAAAACAAGACAAATTAGTAAAAATTAAAAATTAAAAAGTAATTTAAAAAAGGAAAAAAGAAAAAAAAGAAAGAAAGAATTGAGCAACCAAACCAAAAATCAAATACACCAATGATAATAAGTGCTAAAAAGTATACTAAAAAAACAAAAAGCAAAAAAAAACCTACAGACAGAACCTTAGGACAAGTGGTAAGAGCAAAGCTATACAGACAAAATCACACAAAGAAATATACACATACACACTCAGACAAAGAGAAAAGGGAAAAAAATATATATTTCTATGTATTAAAAAAAAGGAAGAGAGGAACCAAATCAATAAACAAATCGACCAATGATGATAAAATCTAAATACTAAACTAAGGTAAACATAAAACCAGAAACAAATTAGATGCAGAAAGCAAACCCCAAGTTTACAGTTCCTCCCAAAGTCCACCACCTCAATTTTGGGATGATTCATTGTCTATTCCGGTATTCTAGAGATGCAGGGTACATCAAGTTGATTGTGGAGATTTAATTCCCCACTACTGAGGCTGCTGGGAGAGATTTTCCTTTCTTTTCTTTGTTCCCACAGCTCCTGGGGTTCACCTTTGGATTTGGCCCCACCTCTGCATGTCGGTCGCCTGAGGACGTGTTCTTTGCTCAGACAGAATTGGGTTAAAGTAGCAGTTGATTAAGGGGCTTTGGCTCACTGAGACCGGGGGGAAGGAGGTGTACAGAATGCGGGACAAGCCTGTGGCAGAAGAGGTCACCGTGACGTTGCAACTGCCTGATGTGCACTGTGTGTTCTCCCAGGGAAGTTGTCCCTGGATCACGGAACCCTGGCAGTGGTGGGCTGCACAGGCTCCCAGGAGGGAAGGTGTGGATAGTGACCTGTGCTTACACACAGGCTTCTTGGTGACTGCAGCAGCAGCCTTAGCGTTTCATGCCCGTCTCTGTGGTCCACACTGTTAGCCTTCGCTCACACCTGTCTCTGGAGCTCGTTTAGGAGGTGCTTTGAATCCCCTTTCCTTGCGCACCCCAAAACAGTGGTCTCTTGCCTCTTAAGCAGTTCCTGACTTTTCCCCATACTCCCTCCAGGCTAGCTGTGGCACACTAACCCCCTTCAGGCTGTGTTCACACAGCCAACCCCAGTCCTCCCTGGGATCTGACCTCTGAAGCCTGAGCCTCAGCTCCCAGTCCCCGCCCGCCCCCATGGGTGAGCAGACAAGCCTCTTGGTCTGGTGAGTGCTGGTCAGCACCAATCCTCTGTGTGGAAATCTCTCCACTTTGCCCTCTGCACCTCTGTTGCTGCGCTCTCCTCCATGGCTCTGAAGCTTCCACCTTGCCACCTGCCATCTCCGCCAGTGAAGGGGCTTCCTAGTGTGTGGGAACTTTTCCTCCTTCACAGCTCCCTCCCAGTGGTGCAGGTCCTGCCCCTATTCTTTTGTCTCTGTTTTTTCTTTTCTCTTTTGCCCTACCCAGCTACATGAGGAGTTTCTTGCCTTTTGGGAAGTCTGAGGTCTTCTGCCAGTGTCCAGTAGGTGTTCTGTAAAAGTTGTTCCACATGTAGATGTATTTCTGATGTATTTGTGGGGAGGAAGGTGATCGCCATGTCTTATTCCTCTGCTATCTTGAAGGTCTCCCTTAAAGCAATATTTGTACCAAGAAAAAAATAGAGGCAAACTGAATGTATATAATAGGGGGATAGTTAAACAAATTATGTTTTCTTCTTAATGGGAAAACTACATAGTCATTAAAATGAATGAGGAAAGAGGCTCCAATAAACATGGTGGAGTAGTAAGACTTGGAACTCTCCTCCTCCCATAAATACATCAAGAATACATCTACAAATTGAACAATTCTCACAGAACACCTACGGAACACTAGAAGAAGACCTCAAACACCTGAAAGGACAAGAAAGGTCTCCACGTAACTGGGTAGGACAAAAGGAAAAAAAAAAAGAGGAAGTGGAATGGGACCTGTGAGACCCTGGGAGGGAGCTGAACGAAAGTAGGGGTTCCTGCACCCTGGGAAGCACCCTCCCTGGTGAGGAGTTTAGCATGACAGAAAAGGAGCTTCAGAGTCTCAGAGGATAGTGCAACAAACAGTTTGTGACAGGCAGGACAGAAAGAGATCTACACAGACTGTCTCTGCCACTGCCCTACATGGCCCAGCCGGAGATACACATCCACTGGTGTGGGCGAGGGCTGGGTGCTGGAGAACAGACCTGGGGAGAGGACAGCTGTTGGCTGTGTGAAAACAGCCTGAAAGGGCTGGAGTGTGTGTTGCCGCAACTGGGAGTATTTGCAGAAGAAGCCCGGGCTGCTATAGAAGTGAAGTGCCATTGTTAATTGGCATGAAAGGGAGCGGTGGGGTTGCCATTGCAGCCTCTTTCCCCACACACTGACCCCTGACACTGTAGGTTCCAGGAGAGGCTCCCACCTGGGCAGGCTGGCATGCCCAGGTCACCACTCTGGCCACCTCCCACCTGAGCAGGCTCTCATGCCATGGCCACCACCTTGGCTCCCTCCTGCCTGGGTAAGATCCCTTGCCCTGGCCACCGATGCAGGTCCTGGGAGCAGATGCTGGTAGCTTGCCCAAGTGCAGGTGTGGGGCTGAAATCACACCTGAGCCCCAGGGTATGACTTAGGAAACAGAGCTGAAATCTCTCCCCACAGCTGCACGCACTATGGATTAACACCCTTCCACTGCTGGCTTTATTTTGTTTTGTTTTATTTTTTTTCGTTTTTAAATTTCTTTCTTTACTTAAGTACTTACTCCCATACACTACTTTTGCTTCCATACAATACTTCTGCTTAATCACATGGCCTCACCTACCTACAAAAGAACCTGTGAAATGTCATATCAAAAAGTCAGTGTTCTGCTCAGTGGAAGAGAAGAATGGCTGTTGAGAGACTATGATAGTCTTTGCCACAGCCAACATGCTCCAGATTGCTTCAGACTACCCAAGTCCTCTAAACACTGAGTCCTGTTTCCTGTGATATCCACTTTGAAACCCTTCCAGAGATGAGGCTATATTCCTTTTTTTAAAAAACTTTTTATTGCAGTATAGTTGCTTTACAATATTGTGTTAGTTTCTACTGTACAGCAAAGTGAATCAACTATATGTATACTTATATCCCCTCTTTTTTTGATTTCCTTCCCATTTAAATCACCACAGAGTATTGAGTAGAGTTCCCTGTGATATACAGTAGGTTCTCATTAGTTATCTATTTTATACATAGTATTGATAGGGTATATATGTTAATCCCAATCTCCCAATTCGTCCCACCCTCCACCTTTCCCCCTTGGTATCCATACATTTGTTCTCTACATGTCTATTTCTGCTTTGTAAATAAATAACACCTCACACTTGTCAGAATGGTCATCATCAAAATATCTACAAACAATAAATGCTGGAGAGGGTGTTGAGAAAAGGGAACACTCTTGCACTGCTAGTGGGAATGTAAATTGATACAGCCACTATGGAGAACAGTAGGGAAGTTCCTTCCTTAAAAAACTAAAAATAGAACTACCATGTGACCCAGCAAATCCACTACTGGGCATATACCAGAGAAAACCATAATTCAAAAAGACACGTGCAACACCAATGTTCATTGCAACACTGTTTACAATACTCAGGACATGGAAACATCCTAAATGTCCATCAACAGAGAAATGGATACAGAAGATGTGATACATATATACAATGGAATATTACTCAGCCATAAAAAGGAACGAAACTGGGTCATTTGTAGAGAAGTGGATGGACCTAGAGATTGTCATACAGAGTGAAGTAAGTCAGAAAAAGAAAAACAAATATTGTATATTACCGCATATATGTGGAATCTGAAAACATTGGTATAGACGATCTTATTTACAAACTGCTGCTGGCTGTGTAAATGCAGAACCTGTGGAACATTTGAACACACAACAAGTGCTCCCGTGGCTGGGACACATCTGGCCTTAGCAGCTGTGGGCTTTGTGGGCATGTACACATGGGAGTTGGGTTGGGCTTGGGTCTGAGATGCCTCCATAACTCCTACAGTGGGCCCAGGTGCACGACTACTGCAGTCCTGGGACCAGACTTCAGTGGATCTGTGTTGGTAACCTGGGGTAAATGCCTGAGAGATACCAGAGCTGATTGCCAGAATACCCATGGTTGAGATGGGGCCAAGGACAGTGCTAACAACAGTGGTCTTTGTGAGCCCACTCTAGAGGTGACAGGTGACACAACAAAGCATGCTCACAGGTGAACAGCTCCAGCACAGGAATATTCAGTGACTCCTCTCCCAGTGGGAGCACCCCAATCCCACCTACCTTGCACTGCAGATCAGAAATGCAGCTCAGAAACAGATCTGGGGGTTTCTACTCGAACAACTAAGAAGCAGACCCTGACCCTGACAGGACAGTGACAACCACAGAGCAAAGAGGAGGTCCTGCTTAATATCCAGTTCAGGTTCTGGTCACCACAACATCAGTTATATCTCCTATCAAGGCTCTGGTCACCACAACTTCAGTTACACCTCCTATCAAGGGGATAACTGTCATACACTGAGGAAAGAGGTGGCAGGCATCCATACTAAAAACAGCCCTTGCACCAAAGAATATTAAACCCACACAGGCTACACAGGGGCATTCCCACATAAATATAGCCCTCCAAGACCACAGTAGATACTTATTTCTCCTAAACTCATAGAGCAAGAGAAATATAAGTAAAATGAAGAAGCAGAGGAACCACATCCAATTAAAAGATCGAGAGAATTCCCCTGAAAGAACAACGAAATAGACCTCTTCAGTCTAATAGACACAGAGTTCAAAAAAGAGATAATAAAAATACTGAAGGAATTAAGAAAAGCTATTGACAGAAATGCAGATTACTGTAAAAAGGAACTAGAAACTATAAGGAGGAGCCAAGAAAAATTAGAGAATTCATTTGAAGAAAGGAAAGCTGAACTAAAGACTATGAATAGCAGAATGAATGAGACAGAAGAACAAATAAGTGATCTGGAAGATGGAATAATGGAAATCACCTAATTAGAACAGCAGACAGAAATCCAAATTAAAAAAAAAAATTAAAGCAATATACGAGGTCTATGGGATAATGTAAAGTCTCCCAATCTATGCATAATAAGGGATCCCAGAATGAGAATAAAAGGGGATTGAAAATATATTTGAAGAAATTATGGCTGAAAATTTTCCACACTTAAAGAAGGAAACAGATATCCAGATACAGAAAGCACAGAGGGTACCAAACAAGATATATTCAAACAGACCTACACCAAGACATATTATAATAAAAATGGCAAAATTTAAAGATAGAGGATTCTAAAGGCAGCAAGAGAAAAACAAAGAGTCAGTTACAAGGGAACCCCCATAGGGCTATCAGCTGATGTCTCTACAGAAACATTGCAGGCCAGAGGGACTGGCAAGATAGATTCAAAATCCTGAAAGGGAAAATCTGAAACCTAGGATACTCTACCCAGAAAGATTATCATTTAGAATAGAAGGAGAGAGAAATATTTTCTCAGGCAAGCAAAAACTAGAAGAATACAGCAAAATTAAACCTATCCTAAAGGAAATATCAAAAGGTCTTCTCTAAATAGAAAAGAAGTAAGAATCTATAGGAAAGAGAAAATCACAATTGGAAAGTAAATCACTTAAATAAGCCAGTACACTGATTAAAAAATTTAAAAAATCAAAAAAATTCTGTGAAAGTGATGATAGCCACAATGAAGAGCAAAAGAATGATCATGAAGATACAAAAGAAGACATCAAAATCATAAAATATGGGGGAGAGTGTAATAAAATGCAGGTTTTGTTTTTCTAGAATGTATTTGAGCCTATATGACTACCAGTCTAAAGCAAGTAGAGATAGGAAGGGGTTAACATGCTTGAAAAACAGGGCACCACATATCAAAAACAAACAATAGATTCACAAAAAACAAAAAGAAGCTAACATAAGCATAATGCAAAAGAAAATCATCAAACCTCAAAAGGAAAAACAAACAAGAAAAAGAAAGGGACAAAGAAGAAATATAAAATCAATGGGAAATAAGGTTTAAAATCGCAATATGTACATATCTATCAATAATTACCTTAAATGTCAATGGACTAAATGCTCCAATCAAAAGACATAGAGCAGCAGATTGGATAAAAAAAAAAAAAACAAGAGCCTATAATATGCTGCCTATAAGAGACCCACTTTAGGGCAAATGACATACATAGATTGAAAGTGAGGAGATGGATAAAGATATTTCATGCAAACAGAAATAATAAGAAAGCGGAGGTCACAATACTCATCAGACAGAGTAGACTTTAAAACAAAGGCTATAAAGAAAGATAAAAACAGATACCATATCATGATAAAAGGTAAATACAAGGAAAGTATATTGCACTCATCAACATATATGCACCCAATATGGTAGCACCCAAATACATAAAACAAATACTAACAGACATAAAAGGAGAAATTGATGGGGATACAAAAATAGTAGGAGATTTTAACACCTCCCTCACATCAATGGACATATCTTCAAGACATAAAATCAATAAAGCAACAGAGATCCTAAATGATACAATAGAACAGTTAGACTTAATAGATGTCTTCAGGACATTACCTCCAAAAAAAGCAGAATATTCTTTTCAAGTGAACATGGAACATTCTCTAGAACTGACCACATACTAGGGCATAAAACAAGCCTCATCAAATTTAAGAGTATAGAAATTATTTCAAGCATCTTCTCTGACTACAATGGCATGAAAGTAGAAATCAATGACAGGGGGAAAAAAAGAAAAAAAAAACCCAATTACATAGAGACTAAACAACCTACTACTAAAACACCAATGGGTGAACAATGAAAGAAAAAATTTAAAAATACCTTGAGGCAAATGACAATGAAAATGCAGCCAGATAAAATCTATGGGATGCAGCAAAAGTAGTTCATGGTGGGAAGTTCATAGCAATATAGGCCTTCTTTAAGAAACAAGAAAAATCTCAAATAAACAACCTAACCCACCACCTAAAATAATTAGAAAAAGAGGGACAAACAAAACCTAAAGTCAGCAGAAGGAAGGAGATAATAAAGATCAGAGAGGAAATAAATAAAATAGAGATTTAATAAACAATAAAAAAATCAATAAAACCAAGAGCTGGTTCTTTGAAAGGGTTAAAAAAATATTGACAGAACTCTGGCTAGGCTCGCCAAGAAGAAAAGAGAGAAGAACCAAATAAACAAAATAAGAAATGAAAGAGAAGAAATCACAATTGATACCGCAGACATACAAAAAAATAAGAGAATACTATGAACAATTATATGCCAAAAAATTTGACAACCTAGAAGAAATGGACAAATTTCTAGAAACATACAGCCCGCCGAAAATGAATCAAGAAGAAATAGATAACTTGAACAGACCAATCACTAGAAATGAAGCAGCATCTGTAATTTAAATGTCCCCCCCACACACAAAAAAAAACCTGCCTACAAGCAAAAGTCTAAGACCAGATGGCTTCACTGGGTAATTTTACCAAACATAAAATGAAGAACTTATACTGATCCTTCCCAAACTCTTCCAAAAATTTGAAGAGGTAGGAACACTTCCAAAGACATTCTGTGAAGCCACCATCACCCTGATACCGAAATCAGAAAAAGACACTACCAAAAAAGGAAATTACAGACCAGTATCTTTGATGAATATAGACACAAAAATTCTCAACAAAATATTAGCAAACTGAATCAAACAACACATAAAAAAGGTCATACACCACGACCAAGTTGGAGTCATCCCAGGGTCACAAGCATGGTTCAACATATGTAAATTAATCAATGCGATACAACACACCACATAAATAAAAGAAAGGACTAAAACCACATGATCATCTCAATAGGTGCAGAAAAAGCATTTGACAAAATTCATCATAAATTCATGATAAAAACTCTTACCAAAGTGGGTATAGAGGGAACATATCTCAACATAATAAAAGCTATTTATGACAAACCCACAGCCAATATGATACAAAATAGTGAAAAGCTGAAAGACTTCCTACTAAAATCTGGAACAAGATAAGGATGCCCACTCTCACCACTTCTCTTCAACATAGAATTGGAAGTCCTAACCACAGCAATCAGACAAGAAAAAGAAATAAAATGTATTTAAATTGGTAGGGAAGAGGGAAAATTTTCATTATAAGCAGATGACATGATACTATATATAGAAAACCCTAAAGACTTCACACAAAAACTACTAGAACTGAAAAATGAATTCAGCAACATAGCAGGATACAAGAAATCAATTGCATTTCTTTACACTAACAATGAAATATCAGAAAAGGAATGTAAATAAACAATTCCTTTAAAATTGCATCAAAACCCCCCCAAATACTTAGGAATAAACATCAACAAGGAGGTGAAAGATTTATATGCTGAGAAGTACAAAATGTTAAAAAAGGAAATTAAAGATGATCAAAGAAATGGAAAGATATCCCATATCCTTGGATTGGAAGAATTAATATAATTTAAATGGCAATACTACCGACAGCAATCTACAGATTTATAATGATCCCTATCAAATTATTCATGGAACTTTTCACATTTTATGGAACCATAAAAGACCCAGAATTGCCAAAGAAATCCTGAGGAAAAAAGAACAAAGCAGGAGGCATAACCCTCCCATACTTCAGACAAAACAGTGTGGTATTGGTACAAAAACAGACATACAGATCAATGGAACAGAAGAGAGAGCCCGAAAAAAAAAAAAGCTACCCACCTATGGTCAATTAATCTCCAACAAACGAGGCAAGAATATAAAGTGGGTAAAAGACAGTCCTTTCAGCAACTGGTGCTGGGAAAGTTGGACAGCTGTATGTAAATCAAAATGGCTTAAAGACTTAAACTTAAGATATGACACCATAAAATTCTTAGAAAACATCATAGGCAAAATATTCTCTGACATAAATTGTACCAATGTTCTTTTAGGTCAGTCTCCCAAGGCAATAGAAATGGAAAACAAAAATAAACAAATGGGACCTAATCAAACTTATAAGCTTTTGCACAGCAAAATAAACCATAAACAAAACGAAAAGACAACGTATTGAATGGGAGAAAATATTTGCTAATGATGCAACTGACAAGGGCTTAATTTCCAAAATATACAAATAGCTCATACAACTCAACAGCAAAAAAAGAACAACCCAATCAAAAAACTGGGCAGAAGACCTAAATCGACATTTCTCCAAAGAAGACATACAGATTGCCAATAGGCACATTGCTAATTATTAGAGAAATGCAAATTAAAACTACAATGAGGTACCACCTCACACCAGTCAGAATGGCCATCATTAAAAGTCTACAAATAACAAATACTGGAGAGGGTGTGGAGAAAAGGGAACCCCCTTACACTGTTGCTGGCAATGTAAACTGGTGCAGCCACTATGGAAAACAGTATGGAGGCTCCTCAAAAAACTAAAAATAGAGTTGCCATATGATCCAGCAATCCCACTCCTGAACAAAACTATAATTCGAAAAGACACATGCAGACCTGTACTCATAGCAGCACTTTACAATAGCCAAAACATGGATATAACTTAAATGTCCATCTACAGATGAATGGATAAAGAAGTTGTGGTATATATATATATATATATATATATATATATATATATATATACACACACACACACACATACACACACACACACACACACACACACACACACACACACACACATTGGAATATCTCTAGGATGGACCTAGAGATTATCATACTAAGCGAAGTAAGTCAGAAAGAGAGAGACAAATACCATATGATATCTCTTATATGTGGAATGTAAAATACGATACAAATCAACGTAACTACAAAACAAAAAGAGACTCACAGATATAAAGAACAGACATGTGGTTTCCAAGGGGGAAAGGGGGTAAGGGAGGGAAGGGTTGGGAGTTTGGGATTAGCAAATGTAAACTATTATATATAGGATGGATAAACAAAAAGGTCCTACTGTATAGCACAGGGAACTATATTCAATATCCTGTGACAAACCATAATGGAAAAGGATATGGAAAAGAATATATATGTAACTGAAAAAAAGAAAAATAGCCAGAATATATTAATTTGAGAGCTGAAACTTGAATATAAGCAGGGAGTTTTTGTCTCTTCCATTTTTTAATATTGATGCCTTTAGAATTATCAATTTGGCTGATACAAATCAGAGTAATTGGGTTTTTTATAATGTAAACAACCAAAATCAGAATATCTAACAAAACTGTACTGCTACTGGAAAAAAATTGCTATGTATAAAAATTTAAAAATAATGAGAAAAAGATATATAGATAAATTTGAATAAGACGTTCATTGTTGAATTAAAAGAAATACTTGCTGAACAATACATAGAATATGATCCTGTTTTTGGAAATTAATGTACCTCTCTGTTAATTTTCAAAATCTGGAAGAATACACATTGATCTATTAAAAGTAGTTACTTGTAGCTAAATTTACTGCAGCAATCATTTCACAATATATGTAAGTCAAACCATTATGTTATACACCTTAAATTTATATAGTGATGTATATAAATTATATCTCAATAAAACTGGAAAAATATAGTTACTTTTGAAGACTAAGAATGAGAATGAAAGGGGATCTCTCACTTTTTATATTGTATGTCTTTTCATTGTTTGAGTTTTTGTAGTTACAGAAAGAATGAAATCCTGCTTTCCTTTTAAAATTACCTCACATTCATATATGTATATATTACAATGTGCTTGTTTGTAGAGGGGTTTACCTTGTCAATTTGACTGTGAATTCTTTGAAGACAAGGACTATGGCTTATTCATCTTTACATCCACAAAATTTCAACATAGTAGGTATTTGAAAGTGAGTGAATAAACTTAGCAAATACGCTAAATCCTTCTTCTGAATTCAACTATGAACAGCAGTTTGATCTAGCCGTTTTCTAATCAAGATGTGGTCCTGGACCTGTTGGCCTTATTGCCAATAGGGAGCATGTTAGAAATACAGTCTTGGACTGCATTCTAGATCTAATGAATCAAAATCTTCATTTTAACAAGATCCGTGGATGATTCTTATGTACATTAAAGTTTGAGATAAATTGCACTCGAACATCAGGTTGTAAATTTAGCTCTGCTGCTCATAAGAATAAGAAATTTTGGGTCAATCACCTACTTTCTCTGACCCTGAGGCTCTTCAGCTGTAAAACAGGACTATTGTCCATAATATCGAACTCAGGTTGTGAACATGATTTTGAAACTACAAGCACCTGGAACTGTAAAAAGATGACATAGAAATTCATTTAAAATAAATTTAGACTATGATAGACATAAATTTATCCTCACATTGAGTACAAACGAAGAGAAAGAGAGAAAAAATACATTGCTCAACAGTATGAAAGTATTATTTGTGGGGAAAAAACCCAGAATGCATAGTTTCCATATTTGTTTTCATTATTGTTCTAAGTAGAAGCATAGCTCAATTATATGTCAAGTGATTTCTTGACAACATATTTACAGAATTCAAAAATACTAGCATCAGAAAGCAATCTGCATGGCAAAATAATTGTAGCAAATTTAATTATGCCAAAATATTAATTGGAGCCTCTTTTCTACCTAAAATTATGTCAATTTTTGCCAGCTCTATGTTCCCCCCACTGCTATATCTGAGAAGTGTGATGTCAAAATACTCACATATGTATATCAAGTGTGTAACAAATATTTTTCTCATCTGATACCAAAACAAAATGAATACACTGAGAGGGGAAAAGGAGAAATTGGATTGAAGAAGCTACCAGTAGTAAGAAGCACCTGAGCCTATGGCAGTTCTGTTAACCTTGCTCTGTACTGATAACAAACCTTGACAAGCAGATGTGTGTGTGTGTGTGTGTGTGTGTGTGTGTGTGTGTGCACGTATGCTGAGAAAAGCAAAATAATGCAGAAGGGGGAAAATGAAATCATCAGAGAGAGGCAGAACTATGTTGTGGTTAAAATTTGGGGATCTGAAGACAGTTAAACCAGTGCTCAACTCACATTTGTGTGACCTTGGTAAAGCTATCTAACTCTAAGTCTCAGTGTCCTCATCAGTAATGTAGGGTAATAAAAGTATCTCTCATCTAGTATTAGTTTGGGAATTACATGAGATAACACAGATATTGGGTATTGTTATTATTTTTAGTACATTATATATACATTTTTATGTGTAATAGGAAACCATGAAGAAAAATGATTTAGGGGGGAAAATGTCTTTGAAGGTGCAAAGTTTTGTACCCGATGCTATAGAACAGGGGTCCCAAGTCCCCGGGCCACGGACAGGTACCGGTCTGCGGTCTGTTAGGAACCGGGCTGCACAGCAGGAGGTGAGTGGCAGGCGGGTGAGCGAAGCTTCATCTGCCGATCCACATCGCTCGCATTATTGCCTGAACCATCCCCCTCCCACACCCCCATCCATGGAAAAATTGTCTTCCACGAAACCGGTCCCTGGTGCCAAAAATATTGGGGACCGCTGATATAGAACATGGTTACTTCGACTAAAGTTGGGGATTACAGAATGATTGGGTAATTGTGCAGTAGAAACCTGGCTCTCCCCTCAACTACAGATCCATACGACTAGCTGCCTACCAATCATCTCCTCTTTAATGGCCAATAGTCATCTCAAAAGGAACATTCTAAATTGAGCTCCTGATATTTCAACCCTAATGAGATCCTTCCACATATTTTCCCATTTCAGTTAATGGAAACTCCTTCCTGCCAGTTTCTCAGCACCAAAATCATGGCATAATCTTTAGGCTTTCTCCTTTTTGCACACATCAAATCCATTAGAAAATCTTGTTTGCTCTGCCTTAAGAATATATCCCTTGAACTTGGTTATTTCCATAATCCTGGATAATAAGAATTGATGGTCGTGTTGATGACCCTGAATTTTACAAAGCTTCAAAGAAGAAAATATGATAGTCATGTGACAGGAAAGTAGAATCAGACAACCTAAAAATGATTTACAAAATTGGACCAAATTTAAGATGTTTTTCCTTTTCAGTTTTCAAAAAAAAAAAAAAAAACATCAAATTTCTCAGGATATTCAGTCCTCCAAATATTATGGTTAATTGAAATTTCACTGTATCATAATTATAAAAGACTGGAAGGACACTCCAGGCTTAATCTAGTCTATTACCTAGCCTTGGGCATCATTCTCTTAAATTATGCCAGACAGTAGACATAAGATTGAACATGATTTTTAAAGATGCTGCATTTAAACTATCTCAAGGGAGAGATGGGCACAATCTGTTTAAGTAATTTATTCAAATGATTGTCATGTTTGAGTGTTCAGACCTGATGGCACATTCCTTGTCCAGGTTTCTTATACAGCTCTGTTCTGCATACATGGTCATGTTCTTATTTTTGAGTGTCTATTTTTGTAAATTCCATATCAACTTTGTCTAGGCAAACAAAAATAAAAACTTTGAGTCCCATGATAACGTTCATTTTTCCTCTTAATGAGTCAATAGAAATTGTAGAATTTAAAGCTTGGTTTTTCAAAGTGAATGGCTGATGAATTTTACTAGGTTGCTTTCTGCTTTTTTCACTTCCTCTCCAGAAAAGGAGTTGAGACCATTTCTATGAGAGAAATTATGGTCTCTGAATTGGGCAATTAATTTTACTTACTAAAACTGATTGCCATAGATTAGAATGGTCCAATTAATCTCTTACTTTTTATTTGTGAACTGTGTCTGATTTAAGATAAAACAATTACCAGAGTGATATTTCATTCACATAAAGAGGCAATGAAAGCTTACCTTATAATTGCCATAAGAGTTTTTGTAAATGTAAATTGATTCTGATATTTAATATACATTTTTTTTTACTTTCATAGAACCTCCAGACCTTTTATTTTAATTTTTTTGAGGTTTCGCCATTCATTAAATGTCACACAGACAATGAGCATGCAAGCTGGAATTCAAGGCTAGGGCTGTCTGACTCTAACCAAGACAGCCTTCCAAGAAAGGGAAACTCCAGATCTTTTAGAGAACCACACCATATTTTAATTGCAATGTTGATAAACATAGCCAGAACACCGAGATAGCCTGTAGTCTGTGGAGTAAGCACATATTCTACACTTTATTCTGTCACAGATTTGTTGTTGTATTGGATAATTCACTTAGCAAAGTCACTTTAAGATAATTAAATGTTTAATACTTTTTTTCCTACGTATAGGAGGCTGAAAATCATCAAGTTTAGGGCAAAGGGATTGCTATTTCTAGTCAAAGCCTAGATATTGGTACGACTACTAGCAATAGTTTGTCCATTGCCCACCTAGTGCCTTTGATCCTTCATGTTCATTTGTGTTCCAGTTTTGATGTTTTGTGGTCTGGAAATATTGAACACTTGAATATTTTAGGTCTGAAAGGAAAAAGCAATGCAAAGTGTTTTTGACTGTTTTAACAAAACACCCATATTAAGAGAAATTTAGCAACTGATCTCAGTTTTATGTGAATTGAGGCACTGAGATTAGTAAAGTAACCCTACATGTACATCAGTGCTTTCCACTCCTTCACGTGCAAAGTGATAACTGAGGAATGAATGCTTGCTTTCCAAAGTCATTTCACAAACATTTATTGAGACAAACCTAGGTGCATGGCATTATGGATGATATAAAAGTTAGTAGAATATAGCTTTTTCTTCAGAAATGTTGCAATTAGGTAATGGAGACTAGACAAATATTAAAAAATGGTTATGATACCAACAGCAGAAGATACTATCAAAGCATTTTACATGCATAATATTTAATCCTTACAAGAACTCTGTAATAGCTGTTATTATCTAAAGTTTGAAGAGGGGGGGAAGCTGAGGATCAGAGACTAAGTGGCTTTCTCAAGCTCACATACTAGTGAGTATTAAGCTGACATTTGAACCTCCATCTATCTAGCTCCCAAAACCTCACACTTAACTGTTATGCCATACTTCTCTAAAGTGTTGTGTGGTAAAGGAAAACACATCTTTGTGGGTGATAAAGGCTTCAAAGAAGAGGTAACGTTTTACTCAAGGTGTGTTTATGTGGCAGACACACCATGCTATATGTTTTTGGCATACTTTTTTTTTTTTCTGTGTATCTTATCTAATTCATTATTTACAACAATCCAGTGAGCAACTATTATTAACTCAATCTTTTAGAGATTAAAGAACTGAGGCTACAGCAGGGGAGATGACTAGTTCAATGTCTCATGACTAGATAGAAGCAGAGCTAACATTTAAACTCTGGTTTTCTGATATAAACCCTTAAGCTCTTTTCACTTACCTCAACTATTCCCAGAATTATACTTTGCATAAAGTGGACACTTAAATATTACTAAATGAATGAAAGTATCTTAAAAGATATGTAGAATATTGACAGACAGAGATATATTCAAAAATCTTTCTAGGTAAAGTGAAAAGATGGTCAAAACACAGAAGTGGGGTTTTGTGGGAACAGTGAATAGTTCGATTTGGCTTAAGCTTAGAATAGACATACAAAGTCATGAGAAGATAAGATTGGCAAGAAGTTAAAGTAAGAATTTTTACTCAATTCAATTTACTGCTTAATAAATAAAATGCAAAAACATTGAAGTAGTTTTAAAAGTGTGATGATGGAAGCCTTCTCAATAACAAAAAGCAAGCTCTTTCTAGATAGGCTCGCTGGATGTTCCTAAGAGTTCTCAAAATAATGAGGATGAGTTAACTGATAGTAACATTTTCATCAAGGTCAATAAAAATGACAGCGAACAATTAAGGACAACCAGTGTACAAAACTATTTTAAATGTTCTAGGTAACTCAAAAAGAAAGGAACTGAGAAATATACCTGATGATACAAAGGAAGTAAAAAGGTGTGCAATTACTCTGACATAAATTCTTTGAAAATTTTTTTTTTGCTTTTGGGAATTCTTTTCCATTTATCACCGATTTACCTAGTAGGTTTAAATAACTATCTTATTTCAACAATAATTGTCATCAAGCTTACCACTAGATGGCAGGATGAGTCTGCTAATAAAAAATGGAAGTGACTAATACACATTTTTGATTAAAAATAGATTAATGAAAAAAAAATAGATTAATGATAAATTAATTATTCCAAGGGAAAAAATACAAAGAACCCTGATTTCTTCTGTTAGGCCAGTCAGAAGCACATTTTTGTACATTCAGACCCATTTAATTAGGTTTTTTCACTCTATAGTTGGCTAGTCTTAGAGGACAATTTTTCTCATTATTTCAAAAAGAACTTCTATAATTTATAGCTTCCTTTTACATCCCTTCTGTATACTCAAACACTAGAGACCTTAAAAATTACTTGCTAGATAAAAAAAAATATTGTGCTAATTGAACCCAGCAAAAAACTGGTGTGTTTCCAAGAAAATGTATAGGCAGAAGGAAAAAAAAATTGTGTAGTCTAAGTATTCTTACTACTTAAACAGATCTTTGTTTTCAGTCAAATTTAAATAATTTTTATAAATATCATGATACTACAACATTATTTGGAACTGTAGGGGACTTTAAAGATCATCAAAAGATTTTTATTTTAAAATTTTTGGCAGAAATATATTTTCTTCAAATCAAATACTAAACAGAAGTCTAATGTGCAAAACAGATGAAAATGGAGCTTACAGTTACAGTGGAAGTGGGTGTTCTGGAGCCTGGCCATGTATGCACTCCCTTTTTTACTCTGCTTTCTATAAATGGATTTGAGGAAAACAGCTTGAAAATCTGTGACACAGTCTATCTTTCACACTTTTTAAATCTTCTAAGATTCAGAGAAGGTTAAGGAGTGGGGGTGGGGGTTATCTACACGAGGCCTCACTCAAAGTGATGATTGTGCTAGAAGCACAATCCTTCCGGCCTTTCCTAACTTATGGTCCAATACTACATCCATTGGATCCCTTGTTGATCCTAGACTCAGTGCATGTTGGAATTAAAACATGCCCTGATGGCTGTGTGCATTATTATCATTCTATTACGAAGTTATTACACTTTCTCATCTTCATGCAATTGCTATCTGTGCAACACACACGTGGCTGAGATTTCAAATGAAGCAGTGGAGATATATAATAGGTACTACAAAATGTAGGACAGGGCATGGTTTCAAATCTTTTTGCACTTTGAGCTTCTATTATTAATGGTAAAGCTGAAAAGGCACTTCAACAGAATGATATAGCCAAAGAACACTGGACAGGAAATCAGGAAAAAATATGAAAGGCAGAGCAGCATAATGGAAAGAGCAAGGACTTTGGACTTAGACTGACTTGGTTCATCAGTACTGAATTGACCCTGGTTGAGTCTCAGCTGCCTCGTCGGTATAATGCGAATAATGATAGTACTTAGCTCACCAGGGTATGAGAAGTATTACAAGACACAATTTATGTAAAGGACCCATTATCAGTCCCATAGGGACTCTGTGTTAATTTCTTTCTCTTCTCATAGTGCTTCTATTCTGCTCTGGATCTGTTTTAAACCGATTGGGTGACCTTTTTAATGTCATCCATTTAGAATTAACTCTGTGTTCCCTCCTAGCTCTGACACTATATGGTTATAAAAATGCTATTATTTACATAGCATAAATACTTCAATTTTTCTCCTGCTATTCTCTAATGAGTTTTTTATAAAGTGTAAGTAGTAGCTGCACACATATAGAAGTCTTATTTTTTGTTTCATCAGTAGAATTATTATTCATCACAAAAAGGTGCTGACTATCATATTTATTAATAATTCCTTTTCTATTTAAACCTTATGAACTTTGTTGACTAGATTGTACTGAACCTTCAGTTCGGGGTCATTTCCTTATCTTCAATTAATTTACATAATTCAGAAGTAAATCAACAAAAGTATCCATGTTTGTTTTCAACTGTGTCATATGATGATAAAATTGAGCTTTACGTATTTGTAAATACTATCTCCCTTGCTGATTTTTAAATTTCAAACTTATTTTAAAATTAAATAGTTTTCACATAAAAATATCAAGTATGATTTACTGAAATCTGGGTATTTATTATAATGCCCCACTATTAAATAAGATTTCATGATACCATTATAAAACATGCCATTATAAAACATACACCATGAAAAGACAGACTTTGGAAGGATTCATAGATATAGCAGGTATGTTGTTTTCCCAAATTACAGCAGATAGTCATATTGGTCATGTTTATGGGACATGAAGGTACGAGAATATGAAAAAAGGAAAGGTCAATGTTGCATACGTTTCAATGGCAAAGTCAAGGAGGAGAAGCAAGTAGAAAGAAACAATGAACAAGATAAGGCCAAGAGGATCAGGACACTCACAAAATTTTATTTGAGTTTGAAATATATTAGAGAGTAATGTCTTAAGAAGAAAATTAGACAACTTTCTTTGAAAGATTTACTGTCTTTCCTATGATGCAATCAATCAATCAAAGGTTGTGACTCCATTATAAAGGCAGTTAGATGTATTGAAAATGTGTGTAAGACTTTTAGAACCTTTGTTTCAATATGTAAGATTCCCTTTTTTGCAAATATTTCCAAATCTGTTTTGCTGAGTTAAAGAACAGACACATTGCGCAAATGTTTAAAATGTGTGTATGGCTATATCAGATTTCCTTGAATTATAATTGGTTACATTTCACTTTCTTAGTATGGTCCACACAATACGACTTGCCATAAATAGAGAAGAGGTGCTCCATGTAAAGGACAAAAGGAATTTGATGGTTTTCATTCACATTCTGTATTTATGGAGATAATACAAGTGTATATCAATAAACAACAAGCTGGCATTCTATTTCAGTAGAGACCTGAAGAAGTTTTGAGAGTAACCCTATAAGTTACTAACGTGTTTCATTGAGAAACTAGACACTAGCTGAATAGTCTCAATACAACCTTGAA
This sequence comes from Balaenoptera acutorostrata, assembly GCF_949987535.1. Taxonomy (NCBI): domain Eukaryota; kingdom Metazoa; phylum Chordata; class Mammalia; order Artiodactyla; family Balaenopteridae; genus Balaenoptera; species Balaenoptera acutorostrata. The sequence continues at coordinate 76,695,181 of NC_080085.1, forward strand.
CTTCAAGGTTCATCATCTCTTACGGCTCACATTTGCCCCAGTAATTAATTTCCACAACAGGAAAATAACAACAACAGCAAAAACATGACAACAACACTGAAAAGTACCCAAGAACTGTATTAATAATTCGTAAGGAATTTTATTTTCATGTGTTGATAGAAAACTCTAATAGATATGTTTTGTGGTATATTACAAGAAAGATGATATATTTGGAGATTTTATTCAGAATAAAAGCACATATCAAAACAAATAATTTCTTTCTTTAAACATCTCCTTGTGTTTTTTTAAAAATTATTACAAGATTGATAACGCAACTTTCAATAGAAATACCCAGTAATGACATAATTTAAAATTGGAAATTAGGGAAAACTATGAAGTTTTCTTTCCATTTTAAAAGCAGATTAAAAAGAAAAGCTTAACTACAGCAAAGAAAACACAGCTGGGGAATAAGCTCTTAAAAAAAATCTACAAAAAGTCTACAAATATATATGGCATAAGTAAAGCTTAAAGAAAATTGTGGAACTTACTTAAAAACATTTCTGGATTGGTTCCAAAGCTGAATCTACAATATTTTCTCCTAGTGCCATATTTTTGTGAATGATTCTATGTCTCCTTAGAACAATGTATAGTTGTTATGAATGACAAGTCACTTCCCTCAATTCAGATTCTGTTTAACATACTGCTCATTTAAATGTTACTATATGATTTATTCATTAGAAGCAATACCACAGTAGAGGTTAAGATAATCTATTTTATTTTATCTTTAACACAATACCTCACTGCCTTCTTACTTTGAAAAAATCTTGAGAGATAATTTTAAAATAATAAGAGATACAAAAATAAATTATAAGGGTAAGTAACATATGGAAGTTTGCTATTTAAAAACAGAAAACCAAAATTGTTATTATAAAATTTTTTCAAGGTTTTATCTATCACAGCAGATTTTTAGATTTTTTACTTTAAATCCACTAATCATTTTTTTTAGATATCTAGTGTTTGCTAAATATTATGCACTCTATGTAGGATACAAAGATGAACAGGGAAAAATTCTAGGTGGGGGGGTGAACTAAATAAAAAGTCAAATACAAAAAATTGTTGTCTTCAAAAGAGCTCTTGAGAGACAGCTGATATTTTGAAATACTGTAGAAATCATACTGATGTTCTGTATTACTTTGAAAAATGACATATTAGACTTTTCTAATGGAGTATGGTTAGATTATTTGGAAAGATGGAGAATCTCATGTTGTATAGCACTAATAATTAAATCATATAACATTTAACTTAAGGGAACAAAAATCTTGACTTAAATTTAACGCTTTTGAAGTATCTGGATTGGCCACACAATTTTGAAGTAGATGTATTTTGTTTCTATTCTCTTTCTCTTTTGCTATTGTTGGGCCTCTCCTTTCCCAGCCAAAGGTGCTTGGTGTGTTCTCTCCATAGCCTAATACCAAAGGGTGCACTGTATCCTTACAGTGTTAGGGACTGAAAGTTTGTCTACCTCCCCCAGTTCATATATTGAAGTCCTAATCCCCAATGAGGTGATATTCGGAGATGGGGCCTTTGAGAGGTAATTAGATTTAGATGAGGTCAAGATGCTGGGACCCTCATGATGGGATTAATAACCTTACAAGAAAAGACAACAGAGAGCTTGGTTTCTCTCTCTCTCTCTCTCCATGTGAGAATACAGAGAGAAGGCAGCCATAAGAAGTCAGAAAGAGAGTTCTCACCAGAAACTGACCTTGCTGGCACTCTGATGTTGGACTTCTAGCTTCCAGAACTGTGAAAAAATAAATTTCTGTTGTTTAAGTCATCCAATTTATGGTGTTTTGTTATGGAAGCTCAAACAGTTCCCTTTCCCAGCAGTATTAGAAATTTAGGAATTAACACTGGCTGTGGAGTTAACTCTTTGAACCCTTGGTAAAGGAATGCTAATAGTGTTGAGGTCAGGAAGATGAGGGTGATCTTTAAAATTAAACAGGTTGATAGATGCTCTCTCAAATTGTGTGTCCACCTTTGCCTCCACTTCTCAATCCAAACATACACTCTTTCTTTAGTTTTCAAGCTTCAAATGTTATGGTGTAAGTCAACATTTCCCAAACATGAAAATACATAATTATCTTTAAAATGAGTTTTTCTATGAGTGAAATAACTTAAGAATAGTACTTATTTGTTTTAGAAAAATTTTACTAATCCAGAAAGTTTTTGATCTTTTTACTCAGGTTTTGGTACCAGCCACTTTTCTCAACTGTGATCCTTATGACTCTATAACATCATCTACTTTAGACAAAGAGTGATTGTTACTTAGCCACTTATCTTTCAATGATGATCAATTTCAATTAAATTCAGTTCAATTGAACAGACCTCTATGAAACATATTCTAGGTGCTACTGAAAATATGAAGATGCATATAACACTACATTATGGTTCTTACAAGTTAGGAGTTTGTGTCAAATCATCTGCAGTCAGTTATCTTTGTGACTGGTTACACAAATTTGCAAGATAGTTGCAAATTCAGATATAATTTGTGACTAGGATAAAATGATGCTTACTAGCCCATTCGGGGATAGAACCTACAAAGTTGGCTTCATTAACCACTGACTGCACTGAACTTTCAACAAACATTTAAGTGAGGATTATCTGTCAGTAGTTTTTTTTTTTGTTTTTTGTTTTGTTTTTTCCATTTTGTTCTTTATGCGGCAGGAAACTGCAAAGAATGAGAAGTGCTTTCATTCTTGTATCTGGGGAAAGTAAACAAGCCTTTTCTGAATCTTGGCTCCTTGCCTCATGAGGACCTTCATATCTTTTTATTTCAGGGCCCAAAACAGAAGTTTAATGTTTCAAGAAGGTCCAACATTTTTTTAATCAGTCATCAATTTTATACACATCACTGTATACATGTCAATCCCAATCGCCCACATCAGCACACCAACATCCCCACCCCACCGCAGTTTTCCCCACTTGGTGTCCATACGTTTGTTCTCTACATCTGTGTCTCAACTTCTGCCCTGCAAACCGGTTCATCTGTACGATTTTTCTAGGTTCCACATACATGCGTTAATATATGATATTTGTTTTTCTCTTTCTGACTTATTTCACTCTGTATGACAGTCTCTAGATCCATCCACGTCTCAACAAATGACTAAATTTCGTTTATATTTATGGCTGAGTAATATTCCATTGTATATATGTACCACGACTTCTTTATCCATTCATCTGTAGATGGGCATTTAGGGTGCTTCCATGACCTGGCTATTGTAAATACTGCTGCAATGAACATTGGGGTGCATGTGTCTTTTTGAATTATGGTTTTCTCTGGGTATATGCCCAGTAGTGGGATTGCTGGGTCATATGGTAATTCTATTTTTAGTTTTTTAAGGAACCTCCATACTGTTCTCCATAGTGGCTGTATCAATTTACATTCCCAAGAAAAATGCAAGAGGGTTCCCTTCTCTCCACACCCTCTCCAGCATTTGTTGTTTGTAGATTTTCTGATGATGCTCATTCTAACTGGTGTGAGGTGATACCTCATTGTAGTTTTGATTTGCATTTCTCTAATAATTAGTGATGTTGAGCAGCTTTTCATGTGCTTCTTGGCCATCTGTATGTCTTCTTTGGAGAAATGTCTATTTAGGTCTTCTACTCATTTTTGGATTGGGTTGTTTGTTTCTTTACTATTGAGCTGAATGAGCTGTTTATATATTTTGGAGATAAATCCTTTGTCCTTTGATTCATTTGCAAATATTTTCTCTCATTCTGAGGGTTGACTTTTCGTCTTGTTTATGGTTTCCTTTGCTGTGCAAAAGCTTTGAAATTGCTTTAGGTCCCATTTGTTTATTTTTATTTCCATTACTCTAGGAAGTGGATCAAAAAAGATCTTGGGGGCTTCCCTGGTGGCGCAGTGGTTGAGAATCTGCCTGCTAATGCAGGGGACACGGGTTCGAGCCCTGGTCTGGGAAGATCCCACATGCCACGGAGCAGCTGGGCCCGTGAGCCACAATTGCTGAGCCTGCGCGTCTGGAGCCTGTGCCCCGCGACGGGAGGGGCCGCGATAGAGAAAGGCCCGCGCACCGCGATGAAGAGCGGTCCCCGCACCGCGATGAAGAGTGGCCCCCGCTTGCCGCAACTGGAGAAAGCCCTCACACGAACCGAAGACCCAACACAGCCAAAAATAAAATAAATAAATAAATAAAATCAAGTAAAACTTTAAAAAAAAAAAAAAAAAAAAAAAAGATCTTGCTGTGATTTATGTCAAAGAGTGTTCTTCCTATGTTTTCCTCTAAGAGTTTAATAGTGTCCGGTCTTACATTTAGGTCTCGAATCCATTTTGAGTTTATTTTTGTGTATGGTGTTAGGGAGTATTCTAATTTCATTCTTTTACATGTAGCTGTCCAGTTTTCCTAGCACCACTTATTGAAGAGACTGTCTTTTTTCTGTTGTATATCTTTGCCTCCTTTTGTCATAGATTAGTTGACCATAGGTACGTGGGTTTATCTCTGGGCTTTCTATCTTGTTCCATTGATCTATGTTTCTGTTTTTGTGCCAGTACCATATTGTCTTGATTACTCTAGCTTTGTAGTATAGTCTGAAGTCAGGGAGTCTGATTCCTCCAGCTCCGTTTTTTTCCCTCAAGACTGCTTTGGCTATTCGGGGTCTTTTCTGTCTCCATACAAATTTTAAGATGATTTGTTCTAGTTCCATAAAAAATGCCATTGGTAATTTGATAGGGATTGCATTGAATCTGTAGATTGCTTTGAGTAGTATAGTCATTTTCACAATATTGATTCTTCCAATCCAAGAACATGGTATATCTCTCCACCTGTTGGTATCGTCTTTAATTTCTTTCATCAGTATCTTATAGTTTTCTGCATACAGATCTTTTGCCTCACTAGGTAGGTTTATTCCTAGGTATTTTATTCTTTTTGTTGTAATGGTGAATGGGAGTGTTTCCATAATTTCTCTTTCAGATTTTTCATCATTAGTATATGCAAGAATGCAAGAGAATTCTGTGCATTAATTTTATATCCTGCAACTTTACCAAATTCATTGATTAGCTCTAGTAGTTTTCTGGTGGCATTTTTAGAATTGTCTATGTATAGTATCATGTCATCTGCAAACAGTGGCAGTTTTACTTCTTCTTTTCCAATTTGTATTCCTTTTATTTCTCTTTCTTCTCTGATTGCCATGGCTAGGACTTCCAAAACTGTGTTGAATAATAGTGGTGAGAGTGGACATCCTTGTCTTGTTCCTGATCTTAGAGGAAATGCTTTCAGTTTTTCACCATTGAGGACAATGTTGGCTGTGGGTTTGCCATATATGGCCTTTATTATGTTGAGGAAAGTTCCCTCTATGCCTACTTTCTGCAGGGATTTTATCATAAATGGGTGTTGAATTTTGTTGAAAGCTTTCTCTGCCTCTATTGAGATGATCATATGGTTTTTCTCCTTCCATTTGTTAATATGGTGTATCACGTTGATTGATTTGTGTATATTGAAGAATTCTTGCCTTCCTGGGATAAACCCCACTTGATCATGGTGTATGATCCTTTTAATGTGCTGTTGCATTCTGTTAGCTAGTATTTTGTTGAGTATTTTTGCATCGATGTTCATCAGTGATATTGGCCTGTAGTTTTCTTTCTTTGTGACATCTTTGTCTGGTTTTGGTAACAGAGTGATGGTGGCCTCGTAGAATGAGTTTGGGAGTGTTCCTCCCTCTGCAATATTTTGGAAGAGTTTGAGAAGGATAGGTGTTAGCTCTTCTCTAAATGTTTGATAGAATTGGCCTGTGAAGCCATCTGGTCCTGGGCTTTTGTTTGTTGGAAGATTTTTAATCACAGTTTCAATTTCAGTGCTTGTGATTGGTCTGTTCATATTTTCTATTTCTTCCTGGTTCAGTCTCGGCAGGTTGTGCATTTCTAAGAATCTGCCCATTTCTTCCAGGTTGTCCATTTTACTGGCATAGAGTTGCTTGTAGTAATCTCTCATGATCGTTTGTATTTCTGCAGTGTCAGTGGTTACTTTTCCTTTTTCATTTCTAATTCTATTGATTTGAGTCTTCTCCCTTTTTCTCTTGATGAGTCTGGCTAATGGTTTATCAATTTTGTTTATCTTCTCAAAGAACCAGCTTTTAGTTTCATTGATTTTTGCTATTGTTTCCTTCATTTTTTGTCATTTATTTCTGACCTGATCTTTATGATTTCTTTCCTTCTGCTAGCCTTGGGGTTATTTTTTTGTTCTTCTTTCTTTAATTGCTTTAGATGCAAGGTTAGGTTGTTTATTCGAGATGTTTCCTGTTTCTTGAGGTAGGCTTGTATTGCTATAATCTTCCCTCTTAGAACTGCTTTTGCTGCATCCCATAGGTTTTGGGTCATCGTGTCTCCATTGTCATTTGTTTCTAGGTATTTTTTGATTTCCCCTTTGATTTCTTCAGTGATCACTTCGTTATTAAGTAGTGTATTGTGTAGCCTCCATGTGTTTGTATTTTTTACAGATATTTTCCTGTAATTGATATCTAGTCTCATAGCCTTGTAGTCAGAAAAGATAATTGATACGGTTTCAATTTTCTTAAATTTACCAAGGCTTGATTTGTGACACAAGATATGACCTATCCTGGAGAATGTTCTATGAGCACTTGAGAAAAATGTGTATTCTGTTGTTTTTGGGTGGAATGTCCTATAAATATCAATTAAGTCCATCTTGTTTAATGTATCATTTAAAGCTTGTGTTTCCTTATTTATTTTCATTTTGGATGATCTGTCCGTTGGTGAAAGTGGGGTGTTAAAGTCCCCTACTATGATTGTGTTACTGTCGATTTCCCCTTTTATGGCTGTTAGTATTTCCCTTATGTATTGAGGTGCTCCTATGTTGGTAGCATAAATATTACAATTATTATACCTTCCTCTTGGATTGATCCCTTGATCATTATACAGTGTCCTTCTTTGTCTCTTGTAATACTCTTTATATTAAAGTCTATTTTCTCTGATATGAGAATTGCTACTCCAGCTTTCTTTTGATTTCCATTTGCATGGAATATCTTTTTCCATGCCCTCACTTTCAGTCTGTATGTGTCTCTAGGTCTGAAGTGGGTCTCTTGTAGACAGCATATATATGGGTCTTGTTTTTGTATCCATTCAGCCAGTCTGTGTCTTTTGGTGGGAGCATTTAATCCATTTACATTTAAGGTAATTATCAATATGTATGTTCCTATTCCCATTTTCTTAAATGTTTTGGGTTTGTTCTTGTAGGTGTTTTCCTTCTGTTGTGTTTCTTTCCTAGGGAGGTTCCTTTAGCATTTGTTGTAAAGCTGGTTTGGTGGTGCTGAACTCTCTCAGCTTTTGCTTGTCTGTAAAGGTTTTAATTTCTCCATCAAATCTGAATGAGATCCTTGCTGGGTAGATTAATCTTGGTTGTAGGTTTTTCTCCTTCATCACTTTAAGTATATCCTGCCACTCCCTTCTGGCTTGCAGAGTTTCTGCTGAAAGATCAGCTGTTAACCTTATGGGGATTCCCTTGTGTGCTATTTGTTGTTTTTCCCTTGCTGCTTTTAATATGTTTTCTTTATATTTAATTTTTGACAGTTTGATTAATACGTGTCTTGGCGTGTTTCTCCTTGGGATTATCCTGTATGGGACTCTCTGTGCTTCCAGGACTTGATTAATTATTTCCTTTCCCATATTAGGGAAGTTTTCAACTATAATCTCTTCAAATATTTTCTCAGTCCCTTTCTTTTTCTCTTCTTCTTCTGGGACCCCTATGATTCGAATGTTGGTGTGTTTAATGTTGTCCCAGATGTCTCTGAGACTGTCCTCAATTCTTTTCATTCTTTTTTCTTTATTCTGCTCTGCTGTAGTTATTTCCACTATTTTATCTTCCAGGTCACTTATCTGTTCTTCTGCCTCAGTTATTCTGCTATTGATCCAGTTTAGAGTATTTTTAATTTCATTTATTGTGTTTTTCATCGTTGCTTGGTTCCTCTTTAGTTCTTCTATGTCCTTGTTAAATGTTTCTTGCATTTTGTCTATTCTATTTCCAAGATTTTGGATCATGTTTACTATCATTATTCTGAATTCTTTTTCAGGTAGACTGCCTATTTCCTCTTCATTTGTTAGGTCAGGTGTGTTTTGACCCTGCTCCTTTACCTGCTGTGTGTTTTTCTGTCGTCTCATTTTGCTTATCTTACTGTGTTTGGGGTCTCCTTTTCACAGGCTGCAGGTTTGTAGTTCCCGTTGTTTTTGGTATCTGTCCCCAGTGGCTAAGGTTTGTTCAGTGGGTTGTGTCGGCTTCCTGGTGGAGGGGACTAGTGCCTGTGTTCTGGTGGATGAGGTTGGATCTTGTCTTTCTGGTGGGCACGTCCACGTCTGGTGTTGTATTTTGGGGTGTGTGTTGCCTTATTATGATTTTAGGCAGCCTGTCTGCTAATGGATGGGGCCGTGTTCCTGTCTTGCTAGTTGTTTGGCATAGGGTGTCCAGCACTGTAGCTTTCTGGTCGTTGAGTGAAGCTGGGTCTTGATGTTGAGATGGAGATCTCTGAAAGATTTTAGCCGTTTGGTATTACATTGAGCTGGGAGGTCTCTTGTGGACCAGTGTCCTGAACTTGGCTCTCCCACCTCCGAGGCACAGCCCTGATGCCTGGCTGGAGCACCAAGAGCCTTTCATCCACACGCCTCAGAATAAAAGGGAGAAAAAATATAAAGAAAGAAAGAAAGAAGATAAAATAAGATAAAATAAAGCTATTATAATAAAAAATAAGAAAAAAATTATTAGGAATACATTTATTAAGAAAATTGTTTTTAATTTTTAAAAATAGATTTATTAATTTTCTTATAATAAAAAATAAGAAAAAATTATTAAGAAAATAACTTATTAAGAAAAAAATTTTTATTTTTTTAAAATAAAAAATATGAACAAACTTATTAAAAATTTTTTTAAAAAAGTTTTTTAAAAATAGAAAATAAGGAAAAATTATTAAGAAAACATTTATTAGGGAAAAAAATTTTTTAAGTAAAAAAAAAAAAAAAAAAGGGACGGACCTAACCCTAGGACTAATGGTGAAAGCAAAGCTATACAGACAAAATCTCACCCAGAAGTATACACATATACACTCACAAAAAAAGGAAAAGGGGAATAATTAATATATCCTGCTCCCAAAGTCCACCTCCTGAATTTGGGATGATTCGTTGTCTATTCAGGTATTCAAGAGATGCAGGCATATCAAGTTGTTTGTGGAGCTTTAATCCGCTGCTTCTGAGGCTGCTGGGAGAGATTTCCCTTTCTCTTCTTTGTTCGTATAGCTTCCGGGGTACAGCTTTGGATTTGGACCTGCCTCTGCATGTAGGTCGCCTGAGGGCGTCTGTTCCCCGCCCAGACAGAACGGGGTTAAAGGAGCTGCTGATGCGGGGGCTCTGGCTCACTCAGGTCGGGGGAAGGGAGGGGTACGGATGGGGGGGCGAGCCTGCGACGGCTGAAACCGGCATGACGTTGCAGCAGCCTGAGGCGCGCCGTGCGTTCTCCCAGGGAAGTTGTCCCCGGATCACGGGAGCCTGGTCGTGGCGGGCTGCACCGGCTCCCGGGAGGGTTGGTGTGGAGAGTGACTTGTGCTTGCACACAGGCTTCTTGGTGGCGGCAGCAGCAGCCTTAGCGTCTCATGCCCATGTCTGGGGTCCGCCCTGATACCCATGGCTCGCGCCCATCTCTGGAGTTCGTTTAGGCGGTGCTGTGAATCCCCTCTCCTCGTGCACCGGGAAACAAAGAGACAAGAAAAAGTCTTTTGCCTCTTCGTCAGCTGCAGACTTTTTCCTGGACTCCCTCCAGGCTATCTGTGGTGCTCTAACCCCTTCAGGCTGTGTTCACACCGCCAACCCCAGTCCTCTCCCTGGGATCTGACCTCCGAAGCCCAAGCCTCAGCTCCCAGCCCCTGTCCGCCCCGGCGGGTGAGCAGACAAGCCTCTCGGGCTGGTGAGTGCTGCTCTGCACCGATCCTCTGTGAGGGAATCTCTCCGCTTTGCCCTCTGTGCCCCTGTTGCTGTGGGATCTGCACTGATAGCCGTGGCTCGCGCCTGTCTCTGGAGCTCATTTAGGCGTCTCTCTGAATCACCTCTCCTTGCACGCCGCGAAACATAGAGGCAAGAAATAGTCTCTTGCCTCTTCGGCAGCTGCAGACTTTTTCCCGGACTCCCTCCCGGCTAGCTGTGGTGTGCTAACCCCTTCAGGCTGTGTTCATGCTGCCAACCCCAGTCCTCTCCCTGGGATCTGACCTCCGAAGCCCAAGCCTCAGCTCCCAGCCCCTGTCCGCCCCGGCGGGTGAGCAGACAAGCCTCTCGGGTTGGTGAGTGCTACTCAGCACCGATCATCCGTGTGGGAATCTCTCCGCTTTGCCCTCCGCACACCTGTGGCTGTGCTCTCCTCCATGGCTCCGAAGCTTCCCCCCTCTGCCACCCGCAGTCTCTGCCCACGAAGGGGCTTCCTAGTGTGTGGAAACCTTTCCTCCTTCACAGCTCCTTCCCACTGGTGCAGGTCCTGTCCCTATTCTTTTGTCTCTGTTATTTCTTTTTTCTTTTGCCCTACCCAAGTACGTGGGGATTTTCTTGCCTTTTGGGAGGTCTGACGTCTTCTGCCAGCATTCAGTGGGTGTTCTATAGGAGCAGTTCCACGTGTAGATGTATTTCTACTGTATCTGTGGGAAGGAAGGTGATCTCTGCGTCTTACTCTTCTGCCATCTTGCCCAGACCCCCTGGTTGTAGGTTCTTCCCTTTCATCACTTTAAGTATATCATGCCACTCCCTTCTGGCTTGTAGAGTTTCTGCTGAGAAATCAGCTGTTAACCTTATGGGAGTTCCATTGTATGTTATTTATCATTTTTCCCTTGCTGCTTACAATAATTTTTCTTTGTCTTTGATTTTTGCCAATTTGATTAATATGTGTCTCGGTGTGTTTCTCCTTGGGTTTATCCTGTATGGGACTCGCTGCACTTCCTGGACTTGGGTGGCTATTTCCTTTCCCGTGTTAGGGAAGTTTTCGACTATAATCTCTTCAAATATTTTTTCTGTTCCTTTCTCTCTCTCTTCTCCTTCTGGGACCGCTATAATGTGAATGTTGTTGCATTTAATGTTGTCCCACAGGTCTCTTAGGCTGTCTTCATTTCTTTTCATTCTTTTTTCTTTAGTCTGTTCCGCAGCAGTGAATTCCACCATTCTGTCTTCCAGGTCACTTATCCGTTCTTCTGCCTCAGTTATTCTGCTATTGATTCCTTCTCGTGTAGTTTTCATTTCAGTTATTGTATTGTTCATCTCTGTTTGTTTGTTCTTTAATTCTTCTAGGTATTTGTTAAACATTTCTTGCATCTTCTCGATCTTTGCCACCATTCTTATTCTGAGGTCCTGGATCATCTTCACTATCATTATTCTGAATTCCTTTTCTGGAAGGTTGCCTATCTCCACTTCATTTAGTTCTTTTTCTAGGGTTTTATCTTGTTCCTTCATCTGGTATATAGCCCTCTGCCTTTTCATCTTTTCTATCTTTCTGTGAATGTGGTTTTTGTTCCACAGGCTACAGGATTGTAGTTTTTCTTGCTTCTGCTGTCTGCCCTCTGGTGGTTGAGGCTATCTAAGAGGCTTGATGGGAGGCTCTGGTGGTAGGTAGAGTTGACTGTTGCTGTGGTGGTCAGAGCTCAGTAAAACTTTAATCCACTTGACTGTTGATGGGTCGGGCTGGGTTCCCTCCTTGTTTGTTGTTTGGCCTGAGGCAACTCAACACTGGAGCCTACCTGGGCTCTTTGTTGGGGCTAATGACAGACTCTGGGAGGGCTCACACCAAGGAGTACTTCCCAGAACTTCTGCTGCCAGTGTCCTTGTCCCCACGGTGAAACAGAGCCACCCCCTGCCTCTGCAGGAGACCTTCCAACACTAGCAGGTAGGTCTGGTTCAGTCTCCCCCGGGGTCACTGCTCCTTCCCCTGGGTCCTGATGTGCACACTATTTTGTGTGCACCCTCCAAGAGTGGGGTCTCTGTTTCCTCCAGTCCTGTCGAAGTCCTGTAATCAATTCCCACTAGGCTTCAAAGTCTGATTCTCTATGAATTCCTCCTCCCATTGCTGGACCCCCAGGTTGGGAAGCCTGATGTGGGGCTCAGAACCTTCACTCCAATGGGTGGACTTCTGTAGTATAAGTGTTTGCCAGTCTGTGAGTCACCCACCCACCGGTTATGGGATTTGATTTTACTCTGATTACGCCCCTCCTACCATCTCATTGTGGCTTCTCCTTTGCCTTTGGATGTGGGGTATCTTTATTGGTTAGTTCCAGTGTCTTCCTGTCGATGATTGTCCAGCAGCTAGTTGTGATTCTGGTGTTCTTGCAAGAGGGAGTGAGAGCACGTCCTTCTACTCCGCCATCTTGGTTCCTCTCCCCGGTCCACCTTTTTATTAGAGGGTGGGAGCTAATTAAAGGTGAAGGAAGACATAGAGAACAAGTAAACAATGATCTTTCAAAATGGACTAAGGGGGCTTGGACAATGAATATTTCAGTGACTATTAAAAAAATGGAATGAAGGTAATAGGGACCTCCCTGTATTTTCTTGTCACTGTAGGACTCCAGTCTCAAAGAAGGCTCAAAATCATCAATGATACAGGTCATTGTCTCATCCTGACAAGTTGGAGTATAGAGGCAGATGTAATTTGAGTTAAGAAAATATAGAGATATGGGGCATTCCTTGCATATGAGGATTGTGGAGAAAATGTATGTCCATTATAAACTGTAAAATGAAGGTCTGTGTATTTTCTTCTTCAACTACATATACATAGGATTAAAACAAATCTTTAAAAAATTACATTAAGTAAAAGTAGGAAATATATTTATTCTATGGGCAGGAAGACTTCCATTATGGAGCTGAGATATCACATTAATTCAATTATATGCTTGTGCAGCAATCACCCAAGAGAGAAATCTTTTCTAAGTAATGCAGTTTTATGTGTGGGATTTCCTTCAAATCAGTGTAATATGAAACCAATGCATCATTTAAAAATACTTCCTTATTGGGGTCTGAGTAACATGAAGATTGCAGAATACTTAAAAAGAAATGGTACTGAGACTATATGGCAGTTTAATTTTCAACTTTTGCCTCTATGTTGTCCAAACCCTCTTTTTCCTTTTCAGGGAGTAAATTTTGACTATCTTTCCAGAAAAAACAATCATGGTCCTTGTTGACAAGAGAGTAGGGAGGAGGAGGTGGTCACTATGTTGTTCAATATTAATAACATTTTAATCAGCACTAAAGCAGCCTCTTCAGAGATAGGAATACAGGGCCACACTCCTTAAACACTGGAATATGTGTCTAGCACGCTTCTCTCATTCAAGTGTTCCGCCTGAACATCAGGGCCATTCTTTTGGGTAACAAATGTGAGGCAGCAAATCTGGACAACCTACATTCAGATACATGAGCCTGCATATTCTCTTCTAAGATAGAGGGTGCCCTTTGCTTTCTTGTCCTATATTAAGATTGAATTTAACACCAAAAATAAAAGTTCTGGAAATCTTTCCACTAAATGAATAAGGAAAGGTTAAGCAGACAAGTAGACAGCGACTAAGGGTAAACTTCACAGTTTTTCAGAGGGCTTGTCCTGCTTGTCTTGAATAAGTCCTATATATCTTATTTCAAAGAAATGCCTGAGGATGATGATTTATAATGTCCTCCTTCAAAGAAATCTAGTAGCTGGCAGCTTGTGCCATCTCCCCTGCCTCTTAAATAAAGACTGGCAACAGTTTGTATAAATAATTTACAGACAACATAAATACCTGTAATGAATGCAGAGAAGGGGCATATGCTGTGATATAAAGTCTTTGATACTAGCAATATAAGTTATTGAAAGTTGCCTGATAAACTTAAAACAGGTTTTGTTGTTCATCCATACAATTCTATCAACAACAGTTTATAGAGAAATGAAAGTCCGATCTCTAATTGTTTTGTTTGTGGTAAGGAATTCATTTTATGCAAGGATGCTAGAAAATGCCTTTGTCAAAGGAGACATCTTCCAGAAGTTCTGCTTTCATGATGTGTTGTTCATTAAGGCACCAGAAGCAAGATTTTCAAAACAGTGAGTGTGTGTGTGTGCTTCTTTCTCCTTTCGTTTTTCCTTTCTTTCCTATTTTGCAAGTCCACTTTCATCTTTTATCTTTTAATACTACAGCTGTCTGAAGATTGTATAGGAGCAGTCCATGTGTTACTGCTGAGCATTTCTGAAAAGAGATTGAAGGAGCTGTTTTTCTATTGCTTTTTCACTTGGTAAAAGTGTGAATGCTTCATTAACACTTCTTAGGCTGTAAGTGAAATGTCTTTTTGAAAAATGATGAACAATTTCTGTCCAGCAGCTCCTTAGCTAATCTGGCCCAAAAAGCCTCTCTGTATTCCCTGAGGGAACAAATCCATTTTATGTTTGTTGGTTTCTTTACCATAAAACACTGAAGACAAATTCCGATATGAAGGTCTCCTTCCAAGATCAGGGGCAAAGCCCTTTTTACTCTTACTCTGCTGCAGGTGTTGAAGCAACCCCAACAATGCCTGTTGCTAAGAGAAGATTATTGCACAAGTTTTCTTCTTTATCTTTCTATCTTAACTTCTTCCCTGTATAAGTATTTACATACTGCTAGAAAGTCCAAGAGAAGCATGTGAATGCTGACGTTACAAGTAATGAAACAATCTGGTCAAAATGCAAAGGATGGAGAAGGAGGATTATTATTTCCAATTTATGTCTCCCTAAACCTAAGTACAAAACAAAAGAAGTGGGAAAAATAACGGTAGTGGGTTTCAGTATTAATACATTACTCTGCTCCAAGCTCAAGGTGATGTTATAATTGAGACAAGATTTCCAGTATAAACCTATATTTTTAGGGGCTTATCAACTATTTCTTCATAAATATGTACAGGAAAAATTTGACCGATGATGTCACACTACAAATATTATTGAGTCTATAGCAAAATATTGCTTGGTTTAATAAAGGAATTTACATTATGAATTCTGGATGCAGGCTGCCTGGACTCAAATCCTGACTCTGTTTTACACTAGTTACTTATCTGAGCCTTACATTCCACACACGTAACAGAGAAATAATCAAAGTACTCTTACCTCATAGAGTTGTTGTGAGAATTAAATGAGTTTGGATATGTATAATATTTAGAAGAGTTCCTTACACATAGAAGATACTATCTAAATGTTAGCTATTATTATCCATATCTTCCAAAGTTGCTAGGATTGGGGAGGGGAGGAAACATCAGAATCATTGAGAGGCTTTTTCAAACTATGCAGTTACCAAAATCATGATATATCCTACGTCTAGGAAGGAGAATATGCCCAACATAAATATAAATAACAGCTGTTTTGAACCATTGTTACTGTGTTATGACCCTTCGGTGTGTAGGGGTTAGAAAAGTTGAAAGATACTGATATAAAGGGATGTATATGTTTAACAACATACGTATAACCTCTGCGTCAGATGCTTTACATACATTGTGTTAAACTTCATGGCAACACTGTAACCCTGAGATGAATGCATTATTCTCCCCACTGTATACAGAAGGAAATAATAGAGGAAGAGTGGGCATGAATTTTCCAAGGTCTCACAGATAATAAATAACAAAACTGAGATTCGAACCTAGGTCCCTTTGTCTCCAAAGGTTTTTTGCTTGTCCTTTTATTTCTTTTAAACTCCAACAGGCAACTGTAAAACAAAAAAAATTCCTGAGTAACAAAGCACAACAGTATACAGCTGAGAAATAAATGAACCACTGAATCATCAGTCTGGTGTATGACTTTAAAGAATGGACTATCTTTTTATTAGTAAGGGTTTCAGACCAAGCAAGAATTCCAACGATAGAGGCCAAAGCAAAACAAGCTCTTTAAATAACTGCAGACATGATTCTGAAGAAATGTCTTTGTACGTACACAGTGTGCAAAGGACCATTGGTCTGACATCAGTCTTTTCAGTCACACTTATACTCACAGATGGGAGGACATCAAAATGTAAATAAAGACATATGTTATCTCTAAAGATCAAACTAAGCTGATGTCTGTAGCAGAAAAATAATTAGCAAGTGCACATATCAGGAGTTTTTCATATCTTATACAAAGGATAAGCTTTTTTGTGTGTATGAAGATTCTTTTTCTTCTTTTTTTTAGCTTATAATTTACTAGCCAGCACTAATTACTGAAAGTTGCAGGGGAACTCAATTTCTTAGAGCTAAAGAGAAAAAAAAAAACAAATTCATAAATTTGCAAAACATTATTTTCTGCTATGGAAACCACAAATATATTCTCTAGCCATATATCTATCTTTAGTAATTTGGAAACTTTATTTATAAAAATTGTTCCATATTACTTAAGGGTGTTTTTTTTTTTTTCATATGTAATGGTAAGTAATAGAAACGTACTTTACCTAGCCTAGCAAAAATAAAAGGTAACTTATAGGAAGGATTATAGGAGACATTTCAGGGAATCCAAGGTAAAAGTAGCCAATCAAGCTTTTTAAAGTCCAGGAATCAGGGCAGGTCAGTAGACTCATCAGCAGGAATTCTTGGATTTATTGTGAAGACAGAGGGCTCTGCTCATAGTATGATTGAGTGTGGTGATCTCTATTCCCTGTATCTCTAAATTCAAAATTTTCAGCTTTGGTGGAGTCCCAGCCACGTACACCTGAGAGTTTCTCCTAGAGAAAAGGGTAGGGGGGGGTATAGTGAGGGAGCCAGCTCTCTGAAAAATGTCGGCTACAAAAACTACTTCATTTAAACATGCTGTCATCACCTATATTCCTAAAATTATATTTCAAAAATTTTCAAACACACAGAAAAATTAAAATAGTACAAAAAGCACACGTTTATCAACCACTTAGTTTCCGTAATTGTTAATATTCTGCAATATTTGTTTTATCTATGCATATAGCACACACATATACATCACAGTCATATTTTGCTGAATCATTTGAAAGTAAATTTTAATCATCATGACAATTCAACCTTAAATAATTTAGCATTAACCTCCCAAGAACAAGGATATTTTCGTAACTCCTCACACCATTATCACACATAAAGAAATTAGCAATTTCATGACATTATTTAATAACTATAATATTGATTAATTAATTCTAATGCCTTGCCTTTGCTCAAGTTTCCCCAAGTATTCATTTTTAACATCTTTATTGGAGTATAATTGCTTTACGATGATGTGTTAGTTTCTGCTTTGTAACAAAGTGAATCAGATATACATATACATATATCCCCATATCTCCTCCCTCTTGCATCTCCCTCCCACCTTCCTGATCCCACCCCCTAGGTGGTCACAAAACACTGAGCTGATCCCCCTGTGCAATGTGGCTGCTTCCCACTAGCTACCTATTTTACATTTGGGAGTGTATATATGTCCATGCCACTATCTCACTTCGTCCGAGCTTAACCTTCCCCCTCTCCGAGTCCTCAAGTCCATTTTCTATGTCTGTGTCTTTATTCCTGTCCTTTCCCTAGGTTCTTCCACACATTTTTTTTTTTTAGATTCCGTATATATGTGTTAGCATACGGTATTTGTTTTTCTCTTTCTGACTTACTTCACTATGTATGACAGACTCTAGGTCCATCCACCTCACTACAAATAACTCAATTTTGTTTTTTTATGGCTGAGTAATATTCTATGGTATATATGTGCCACATCTTTATCCATTCATTTGTCAGTGGACACTTAGACACTTAGCACTTGAGAAGAAAGTGTATTCTGTTGATTTTTGATGGAATGTCCTATAAATATCAATTAAGTCCATCTTGTTTAATGTATCATTTAAACCTTGTGTTTCCTTATTTATTTTCATTTTGGATGATCTGTCCATTGGTGAAAGTGGGGTGTTAAAGTCCCCTACTATGATTGTGTTACTGTCAATTTCCCCTTTTATGGCTGATAACATTTGCATTATGCATTGTGGTGCTCCCTTGTCAGGTGCGTAAATATTTACAATTGTTATATCTTTTTCTTGGATTGATCCCTAGATCATTATGTAGTGTCCTTCTTTGTCTCTTGTAATAGTCTTATTTTAAAGTCTATTTTTGTCTGATATGAGAATTGCTATTCCAGCTTTCTTTTGATTTCCATTTGCATGGAATATCTTTTTCCATCCCCTCACTTTCAGTCTGTATGTGTCCCTAGGTCTGAAGTGGGTCTCTTGTAGACAACATATATATGGGTCTTGTTTTTGTATCCATTCAGCCAGTCTATGTCTTTTTGTTGGAGTATTTAATACATTTACATTTAAGGTAATCGATATGTACGTTCCTATTGCCACTTTCTTAATTGTTTTGGGTTTGTTATTATAGGTCTTTTCCTTGTCTTGTCTTTTCTGCCTAGATAATTTCCTTTGGCATTTGTTGTAAATATGGTTTGGTGGTGCTGAATTCTCTTAGCTTTTGCTTTTCTGTAAAGGTTTTAATTTCTCTGTCGAATCTGAATGAGATCCTTGCTGGGTAGAGTAATCTTGTTTGTAAGTTTTTCCCTTTCATCACTTTAATATGTCCTGCCACTCCCTTCTGACTTGCAGAGTTTCTGCTGAAAGATCAGCTCTTAATCTTTGGGGATTCCAAAGATTAATTAATTAATTAATATTTTAATATTATCATTAATATTATAATAAATTATAATTTTAAATATTAATAATATTTAATTAATTAATATTTTCTTTGTATTTAATATTTGGTAATTTGATTAATATGTGTCCTTTTTGTGTTTCTCCTTGGATTTATCCTGTATGGGACTCTCTGTGCTGCCTGGACTTGATTCACTATTTCCTTTCCTATATTAGGGAAGTTTTCAACTATAATCTCTTCAAATACTTTCTCAGTCCCTTTCTTTTTCTCTTCTTCTTCTGCGACCCCTATAATTAGAATGTTGCTGCATTTAATTTTGTCCCAGAGTTCTCTGAGGCTGTCCTCAATTCTTTTTATTCTTTTTTCTTTATTCTGCTCTGCAGTAGTCATTTCCACTATTTTATCTTCCAGGTGACTTATCCGTTCTTCTGCCTCAGTTATTCTGCTATTGATTCCTTCTAGAGCATTTTAAATTTCATTTATTGGGTTCATTTATTTCATCATTGTTTGTTTGCTCTTTAGCTCTTCTAGGTCCTTGTTAAACATTTCTTTTATTTTCTCCATTCTATTTTCACGATTTTGGATCATCTTTATTATCATTATTCTGAATTCTTTTTCAGGTACACTGCCTATTTCCTCTTCATTTGTTTGTTCTAGTGGGTTTGTACCTTGCTCCTTCATCTGCTGTGTGTTTCTCTGTTTTCTCATTTTGCTTAACTTACTGTGTTTGGGGTCTCCTTTTCACAGGCTGCAGGGTCGTAGTTCCCGTTTTTTTTTGGTGTCTGCCTCCAGTAGCTAAGTTTGGTTCAATGGGTTGTGTAGGCTTCCTGGTGGAGGAGACTGGTGCCTGTATTCTGGTGGATGAGGCTAGATCTTGTCTTTCTGGTGGACAGCACTGTGTCCGGTGGTGTGTTTTGGGCGGGTCTCTGACCTTATTGTGATTTTAGGTAGCCTCTCTGCTAATGGGTGGGGTTGTGTTCCTGTCTTGCTAGTTGTTTTGCATAGGGTGTCCAGCACTGTAGCTTGCTGGTTGTTGAATGGAGCAGGATCTTAGCAATGGGGATGGAGATCTTGGGAGATCCTTCGCCGTTTGATATTACGTGGAGCCAGGAGGTCTCTGGTGGACCAATGTCCTGCAGTCGGCTCTCCCACCTTAGAGGCACAGGCCTGACACCCGGCCAGATCACCATGACCCTGACAGCCACATGGCTCAGAAGAAAATTGAGAAAAAAAGAAAGAAAGAAAGAAAAAAATAAAATAGAATAAAGTTATTAAAAAAAATAAAAAATTATTAAAATTAAAATAATTTAAAAGTAATAAAAAAAAGAAAGAGAAAAGAGAGTAACCAAACCAAAAAACAAATCCACCAATGATAACAAGTGCTAAAAACTATTAAAAAAAGAGAAATGGACAGATAGAACTCTAGGGGAAGTGGTAAAATCAAAGCTATACAGACAAAATCACACAAAGTCCACTGCCTCTATTTTGAGATGATTTCTTGACTATTCAGGTATTCCAGAGATTCAGGGTATATCAAGTTGATTGTGAAGATTTAATCTGCTGCTCCTGAGGCTGCTGGGAGAAATGTCCCTTTCTCTTCTTTGTTTGTACAGCTACTGGGGTTCAGCTTTGGATCTGGCCCTGCCTCTGCACGTAGATCACCCAAGGGTGTCTGTTCTTTGCACAGACAGGATGGAGTTAAAGCAGCAGCTGATTAGAGGGCTCTGGGTTGCTCAGGCAGGGAGAGGGAGGGGTACAGAATGAGAGATGAGCCTGCCAGCAGAGGCCGATGTGACTTTGCAACAGCCTGAGGCACACCATGTGTTCTCCCAGGGAAGTTGTCCCTGGATCATGGAACCCTGGCAGGCAGTGGTGGGCTGCACAGGCTCCCAGGAGGGGAGGTGTGGATAGTGACCAGTGCTTGCACACAGGCTTCTTGTTGGCTGCAGCAACAGCCTTAGTGTTTCATGCCCATCTGTTTTGTCCGTGCTGATAGCTGCAGCTCACTTCCATCTCTGTAGCTCGTTTAGGTGGTGCTCTGAATCCCCTCTCCTCGTGAACCCCGAAACAATGGTGTCTTGCCTCTTAGGCAGTTCCAGACTTTTTCCCAGACTCCCTCCTGGCTCGCTGTGGTGCCCTATCCCCCTTCAGTCTGTATTCACGCAGCCAACCCCAGTCCTCTTCCTGGGATCTGAACTCCAAAGCCAAGTTAGACCCTCAGCTCCCAGCCCCCGCCAACGCAGGTGGGGGCACAGACAAACCTCTCAGGTTGGTGAATGCTGGCCAGCACCGATCCTCTGTACAGGTATCTCTCTGCTTTGCCCTCTGCACCCCTATTGCTGTGTTCTCCTCTGTGGCTCTGCAGCTTCCCCCCTCGCCACCTACCGTCTCCACCAGTGAAGGGGTTTCCTAGTGTGTGGAAACTTTTCCTCCTTCACAGCTCCCTCCCAGGAGTGCAGGTCCTGTCCCTATTCTTTTGTCTCTGTTTTTTCTTTTTTCTTTTGCCCTCCCCGTGTACGTGGGGAGTTTCTTGCCTTTTGGGAAGTCTGAGGTCTTCTGCCAGCATTCTGTAGGTGTTCTGTAGGAGTTGTTCCACATGTAGATGTATTTCTGATGTATTTGTGGGGAGGAAGGTGATCTCCATGTCTTACTCCTCCGCCATCTTGAAGGTCCTAACTCCCCGAGTTTTTAAAATGCCTTTTTTAATTGTGTTTTTTGATTCAGAATCCAATGTAGGTTCATAAATGAATTTGCTTGCTGTTGTTTAACTCTATTTTAAATTCAGAATAGTACTCCCATCTTGCTGCTGCTGCTTCTTCTTCTTCTTCTTCTTCTTCTTCTTCTTCTTCTTCTTCTTCTTCTTCTTCTTCTTCTTCTTCTTCTTCTTCTTCTCCTTCTCCTCCTCCTCCTCCTCCTCCTCCTCCTCCTCCTCCTCCTCCTTCTCCTTCTCCTTCTCCTTCTTCTTCTTCTTCTTCTTCTTCTTCTTCTTCTTCTTCTTCTTCTTCTTCTTCTTCCTCTTCATGACAATAATGTTGTATAGATCAGGCCTGTTGTATTATAGAGTGTCTTTCATTCTAGATTTGTCTGTGTGCTTGTTATTAATTTATTGACTATCAGATCCAAAATCAAGTGCAGTATCTGCTCTGAGATAAGGGATTGGACATTTAGCATTTCTCTTTTACAGGGAACATTATGTTAAACTTTGTCAATAGATGGTGTTAGAAGACATTGCAGGAGGAAGATGCCATCTCTCTTTTCAGGTATTCTGCATTTTGCTTTGTTTGCTACTCTTGCTGCATGGTCAGAGGTACATATGTGAAAACATCTGGTGGTACCCTGATTCAGCCACATGCCCAGAGTATACAGTCCCTCAGCAGCTTCACAGCCCTGTATCACTTTGTCACTGCCCTCCCTATGAAGACATTGCACATTCTAGACCCCACACTCTCGCTCCCTCTGTGATCCAGCACACTAACCTCAGTTCCCCTGCATCCCGATGGTTGTTTACATCTTACACAGTGACTGTGGACTAACTTTCCCAAAAATTTCCCTACCATCAGTGGACTGCAACTATACTTTCTCCAGCAAGGTCTGAATGCCAGCTTTGGGGAAGTTATCCCTCCTTCCAAGTTCGTCCTTTCTTGGATACTCTCCCTCAGAACTAGAGTAACACTTATAGTTCTCTTTCCATCTTTAGAATTATTTTCCTATCATAGACAATAATTATTTATATTAAAGTTTCCCTCTTTAAATTTACTGTATGGTTTCTATCTTCTGAATGGACCCAGACTAATACATTTTTGTTTAAATATTGTGGTATTGTGGTATTGTGGTATTGTTTAATTTGTTCCTTTATCCCAGTATTTCCTGAGACTTGTCTAGATTCAAGTTTAATACTTTTGGCAAGAATAATTTTAGGTTCTGAAATAATCCATAGCTCCAAGTCTTCTTTTTAGTGAAAAATGGTATTTAAAAACAAATAAATATGCTAGGTGTTAAATGAGCCCACTCTAGTGGATCATCATTGCTTGATCATTGCTAGATCTTTCAGTGAACAGACCTCTTTAAAGGTTAATTAGTTTATATTGCTATTTCCAATTTGAACTGAACATTAAAGAATTTTCTCTCAATTCATTGATTTTATATCATTTATACATATATATATAAATGTACATATATAAATACATTAATTTAGTTAAAATATATACATTTTACTAAATTGATATATATGTTATCTATTATTGCATAAAATATGATACCAAAATTTAGAAGTTCTAAACAACAAACACTTATTGGGTCACATGCTTCTGTAGGTCAGAAATTTGGGAGTGGCTTAGCTGGGTGATTCTGGTTCAGAATCATACATGAGATAGTCAGTCAACTTGTCTACAGTCTTCTGAAGACTTGACGAGGGCTGGAGGATGTGCCTCCAAGATGGCGTTCTTCCAAGGCTGTTGGCTCGAGGCCTCTATTTCTCACTTGCTACTGGCATGAGGTTTCAGTTGCTTGCCAAGTTGACTTCTCCATAATTATTCCTTAGTAAGCTCGTGACTTGTCAGCTGGCTTCCCCATAGAGTGTGATCTGAGAGAGAAGCAATGAGGAAGTCTCATGCCTGTTAGTCCCAGTCCTAGATGTGGCACACCATCATACCCACCACATTGTATTCATTAGAAGCAAGTCACTAAATCTAACCCACATTCACAGAGAAGGGAATTAAGGTCCACCTCTTGAAGGGAGGAGTATCAAATTATTTATGGTCATATTTTAAAAGCACCATAATTGCTTATTTCCTTATCCTACATCATACATAAGTAGGTTCAAATTGCCATAACTATATTAACAAAGATAAGATTTAAAAAATGAAGTGCAGCAAATGAAGAATAAAATTTTATTGCAGTGTTTTTAAATTTTAAAATATATCCTACTAAGAATGTATGCTCAGAGTATTATGTTCAAAAGTCAGCAATTATTTTCTCTGTTACCAATTTGATATATAATTAAGTTTCTTTGTTTTCCTTTTTTTCAGTTTTAGAATGTTTAATTTTAGATGCAAATCTGTTTTTTGATGAAGCAAAATACATGTATAGTTTAAACAAGGCAACTATTTTAAAAGATAATCAAAGTTGTCTTGCTTTTCACGTTCTGTCTCATCTATTTTATTTATCATTTCTCTGCCTCGTTTCTATAGAGAGCCGTTTTTATTATGTTTGGTTTATTTTTCTTATATTTCTTTTTTCAAAACAAGCCCTATAAAAGTCAAATAGTAACTAATCCCCTTTTGATGCTATCTATATATATATATTTCTTCTTGGATTTATAAAAGCCAAACAGTTACTAATTTATTTTCTCTGGAGAGGGAGATTGTAGACCCTTTGTATTCAATGGCATGGTTAGGTTCCTCAGGTTGGCAGCCATCATGAGCAGCATGCTCTTTTCAGAAGGTGTCCTGCCAAATGAACTGTACCTTAGAGACAATGGACATGGCAGCGGCACAAATGGTAGCATGTTCCTTTCACACAGTTCTGGTTGATGAACAAAAAACAATCACCTTGACAGTGAAATCTATGCCAACTCTATTCAAAACTGTAAGACAGGCAAATAGTACATTTCACTATACATTCTCTTCTGGCTAAAACAAATCGAGGTTTTCTATGCAGATTTTTGCATGAGGTACTTTAGAGAGAATTCCAAAGGAAGTTTATGAATCTGTATAAATAGTTTGATTTTGTAGTCAGGCAAAAGTGGAAAGGGTCAAAAAAAGCTACACATCAAGATTGGGCATTGGAGACCTTTTATAAAAAATTTCAAAAACATATTCTTCAGGTGATTTTGAACAAATAAGCATTAAAATGACATAATGATTATATCTTTTAATCATCAAGGTATGGTCAAGGTTGTTTCACACTATGAACAAATTACAAATACCTTGTTTTAGAGGCAGAATTGTTTAGGGGAAATGCCAGTGGATTACAAACGATTGCATGAAAGACAATTTTTATTCTAGCAGGCTTGTTATATTCAGTGTTTCACTAAAGTAACAACTAAAGCCATGGCTGAAGGAAATTGGGATTTTAGCCTGTTTTTGAATTACTAAGAGTGACAAATAAGTCTAAAGGGACTTCATATAGTGGAATACACCCCTTCTTATCAATTAATATATTCACCAGTTGTATGTCTCTCTCCTTTCCTTCCTTCCTTCTTTGCTTTGTTCTTTCTCTAATTTGTTCATTCCTTCTTACTCACTTATTTTTTAATCTTTTCAATTGTTTACTCATTTGTTTATTTACCAGTTCATTTATTCATCCATGTAAAGTAACATCTTCTTTAGCCTGGACACTACAATAACAAATAGCATTTTAGCTAGTTTCCCAGTTCCACTCTGACACCATTACAATCCATTCTCCACACTGCATACAGTGACTTTGAAAATGTAAATTATTTTGCTTCCCTCCCCCGAAAAATATCCTACAATGACCTACATTGTCACTCAGAGAAGGTTTGAAATTTCTACAATGGCTTACTTAATCTTATTCCTTGCTCTCTCTCCAATTTCATCTTCTTCCAATCCACCTTGCATATATTGCACTAGCTATATTGGCTTTTTTATTGTGCCTCAGAAACCCCAAGTGTTTTTTTTTTCTATCATAAATACTTGTTATTCTATCTATCCAGAATGTTCCTCCCTCACATCTTAGTAGGAATGGCTGTTATCATTTCTATTATTGCTCAAATGATAGAGATGCCTTTTTGACTAACTTATCTCAAATTACTTCCTTTCCCTTTCTATCACATCACACTGTCTCCTTAGCTCTTATCACTGTTTGAAAGTGATTGTGTGTCTCCCCATATAGAATGTAAACTTTGTGAGCACAAGAACTTTATTTATCTTGTTCACCATTGTATTCCCCCAAACCCGAAATAGTGAGACACACAGTAGATTTCTAATAAATAATAGTTGGAGGAATGTCTGAGTGAATCCTTCTCTCCCAAAAATATTTCTTGTAAATGTGCTGGGCATTCTGTTTGGCCAAAGGATAAAAGGACAATTAAAATTGTCTCAAGGGACACCGTTCTAGTGAAGAGACACACATACAACCAAACAAATGATTACAATAGTGTGTGTTGGTGATAAAATTTCATACTAGAAACAAGTCAATTTAAAGCATGGAGTTCTTATGACTAACTGGGCAGGTCAGATAAAGAAAAAGCAGAATGCTTGACTTATGTGAGGAACATCGAGGAGGCCAGTTTGGCTGGAGTTGAGTGAGTGAGAGAATATGAGAGAAGTGACATAGGAAGAGGCTTGAACATTAAATTAAATTGTATTTATGAAATTTCCACTATGTAACAGCTTTCAAAAACACTGATTAAATCAAACAACAAGAAAAATAGTGTTGAGAAGATTGTAAGTTCCTTGAAAAAAGAGACATTTCTACGTTTTTTCTTCACCCTTTAACAACATGGGTTTAAACAGCACAAATCCACATATACATGTTTTTTTTTGGGGGGGGTAAATACATAACTACAGTTCTACAAGACCCCTGGTTGGTTGAGTCTATGGATGTGGAACTGTGAATATGGAGGGATGACTGTAAAGTTATACGTGGATTTTTTTGACTGTGCAGAGGTCAGTGTTCCTAACCTCTGCATTGTTCAAGGGTCAACTATATTTCCCAAAGTGACTTTCAGAGCATTAAACACACAATAAATACTCAGTAGTTGTACAAATTTCGATTATTAAATGCATATGCCCATGTGATATGCCAATTTCCCATTAGTTAATGACTTATTAGTCCCTTGGATCACCCTTTTGGCAGAGGTGTGTACCCTCCTTCTATATAGATACTTCATCCAGCTAATAAGAGAAGGGATATTGAAGCTTTCTTCCTCTTTCAAGACATTTTCCTTTCTATTCTACTTGTTCTTCTCACATGGCTTTGCAGAGAGTAGCACTGGAAGACAGAAAAACATGCCTCCTATCAATTGATTCCTTAGCTTGTTTTCTCATTATTGCTACATAACAAATAACTGGAAAATGTATGCAGCTTACACTAACCATTTTATATTGCTCACTATTTGTGAATTGGAGATTTGGTAGGGGCTTGACTAGGCAATTCTCAAGTGGGGTTTATCCTGCAACTCGATGTCAACTTGAAACTGTAGTCATCTGAAGGCTTCATGAGTAGAATGTCCAAGATAATTTAATCACATGGCTAGCAGTTGATATTGTTTATCATCTGGGGCCTCAGGTAGTGCTGTTGACTAGAGCACGTACACTTGGTCTCTCCAAATAGTCTGTGCTTCTTCACAGCATGGAGATAATAAAGTAGGCAGACTTCTTGAATGATAGCTAAAAGCTCCAAATATGACTTTTCCAGTAAGAAAGAAGCTGGATTATCTTGTATGGCCTAGCCTCAGAAGCCAATGAGCATCATTTAAACTGCATTCTAATGGTTTATGAATTTATAAGGTGAGCTAAAATTTAAGAATTTAAGAGGAGTGAGCTTAAACTCCATGTCTTAGGGGGAAGAATGTCAATTAATTTGTGGACATGTTTTAATACTGCCATAGCCTTCGTTAGTAACTTGAATTAATTTGAAGTGTTTTTCTATGTTGAAAGCGCCTCCTGCAGAAGCTCTTTGGAATCCGCCAATTTCTGCTTTGATGTTATTTACTGACCTGAGCCAAGAATAAGGGTTAACACTTGAGCTAAGTAGGCTAATGAAAAACTGGTCTAGGTTTGAAGAATGAAAAGATACATGACTCAGCTACTTTTGTTTGGGTTTGTTAGTTTTACTTCAGTTTACTACCAAACCAGCCAACAAGTAGTGGAAAAAGATATTTGAAATAAAGATACAAATGAATGGAAGCAGTTCCCCAGTGCCTCCTAAGTTCTTCCCAAAGGCATGCCCAACTTTTGGTGCTCAATGCTGTCTGAGTGGAGTGAGGAACCCTTCATCTCTTTTGAGTTTTATACCATAGTAGCCTTCAGGGGTTATGCCAACAAGACAAAAGAAAATGCTTGCTGTGCCGTTACAAACTTTCCTATTATATATTTTTTTACTCCCTCTTTGGCCTGGAGAAAGGCCTGGTCATGACCCACCATGATTCTCTAATTGTCCTAGGAGATATAAGTTGGCTAAATGTTACCAAGATAAGTCTAGAGCAATTTTTATAGTAATAATTAATAACACTTTTTCTCTCTTGACTCCTACTCCACTTCCTCTCAAAATATTTAGTTTTTAGCTACACTGAAAAATATGCCATTCCTGAAAACAAATTGAGATCTCTCATTTCTACAACTTGCTCTAACTGTCCCTTATGCCTGGAATACCAGTTCCTTCATGGCAACAATAAATCCTACTAAAGTGAACTTCAAATCTCACATCATCTACCTTCCTAGATCCCTCCCTTTTACCAATGCCACTTATATAACATTTATCACTTTGCCTTATACTATTTATAGGTATACATGGCTATACAATTAGAATGTGAGCTTCTTGATGACAGTGACTTTTTATATTTGTGTTTCTTCCTTAGTGTCCAACATAGTCCACTGCATATTATAGATGTTCACTTTTATTGATTTACATTGACATGTTGGTCAAGTTAGGCAACTAATCAAGGACAAAAAACAGCTCTGTAAATACTTTCACAATTACTTTCCATAAAACAAGCTTGTCACGTGGTTAAATGTTTTGGAGGATAAATAGATTAATGCAATTTTTTCACAGCACCAAATCAATAACCATTTTGGTTTGGAAAAATATATATATAGTTAAGCTAATTATTTGTAGCCATATAGAAAAAATAACCTAGGTAGAGTTTTGGTTAGTATTTTATTTTAGCTTTTTAATGGGTTATGAAGACAGTGTTGATGTTCAGTCAGGCTTTAGGAGTAATATGGCATTAAGAAAGAGTTTTTAACTTCTATACAAGATAACAATTTACTCACTTCAAATAGCACATATCTAATTATGCAGGGATCCCATTTATTGAAATTTTCTAAGTCCATAAATTTTCCTGTCTTCCCCTTATGCTCCTTAAAATAAACCCAATTTCTTTGACTGAAAACACAAAATCACCTTACGATTTCAGTCTTTCATCTCATCTTTCTCAGGGTTTACTTATAGGACTCTCAGTCCACATTTTTCTCTTCCAAGAAGAGCCATAAACATCAGGATTGCAATAAAGCAGAGTCATGACAGATGTGACAGTGACTAATTGTAGCTGATGCTGGCAATATGGCAGAGGGATTTTCTCATTAAAGGTAAGGGTCTGAGGAAGATTTGAGAATGAGAAAGCAATGTAATGGGGTCAGGACAAAATGACCACTTCGGGCCTGAGTCAAACCAAGTGGAAAATTACTTGAAAAGCAGGTTAGCAATTTGAACCAGGAGTGAAATAATGTATAAAAAAGCTTTTAACACTTGCATAGGGATGACCACACACATTCTCAAATAGCCTTAAAATCATTACTCGTTGGGGATGGTGATGTGCTGAATTGGGCGATTGGGATTGACATGTATACACTGATGTGTATAAAACTGATGCCTAATAAGAACCTGCAGTATAAAAAAACAAACAAAACAACTAATACTAAACTTTCATTGGGTTATTTGTATGGAAATATGTTAATATAAATGTTTCAGACATTACATGAAATTTCTAAAAATCTTATATTTGTATTTGTATGGAAATATGTATGGAAATATGTTAATATAAATGTTTCAGACAGTACATGAACTTTCTAAAAATCTTATATTTGTATTTGTATGGAAATATGTTAATATAAATGTTTCAGACATTACATGAAATTTCTAAAAATCTTATATTTGTATTTGTATGGAAATATGTATGGAAATATGTTAATATAAATGTTTCAGACATTACATGAAATTTCTAAAAATCTTATATTTGTATTTGTATGGAAATATGTATGGAAATATGTTAATATAAATGTTTCAGACATTACATGAAATTTCTAAAAATCTTATATTTGTATTTGTATGGAAATATGTATGGAAATATGTTAATATAAATGTTTCAGACATTACAGGAAACGTCTAAAAATCTTATATGTTCTGGTATAATGTTATAAGTAATAATCCTAGTTATTACTTTAAAATGTATATCTCAGAAATAACTAATTTTCTTGTCAACTGCATTATTATGAACTTTCATCAAATCTTTAACCATGGTCATTTTTAAGTCTTTTGTCATTTACAGACAGTTCTGGGTGTACTCTGATGATTTTGCAAATATGTTCCTATAAAAGAGTTTCATCTTCAAGAAATTCATGGAAAAGACTCTGACAAGTACAGGTTTCTGGTAACTGACTGTACTGCTGAACTGAATGAATAAGCATTTTCAGAACTCTAATGAAAAACTGATGAACTCATAAAACTGCTAACAAAAGATCAAGATGAAAAAAAAGAAATTAATTACATGGGACTGAGTGAACTGATGAGGATGAGTATAATTTTTGTGACTTTCTGTCTGAATTTAAAAAAAAAAAAAATCCCACAAGGACTCAGAGGAAAAGAATATACAAATCAATTTTCACTGCAAAGTAAAGGAGCTGTTACAGTGGAGGATTACTGGACTGAATGTCAATGTTATGACATAGTATAAGTGTGTTTCATGTTTGGTAATTGCAATCATTGTTGCTTTTGTTGTGGTCATCCATGTACAATGCTTGGTGTCAGTCTATCTATCTCTTGTAAAAATAAAATACAGTGTGTGTGTGTGGAAAAAAAAACAAAAAAAACAAAAAAAAAAACAAAAAAAAAAACAAAAAAAAAAAACAAAAAAAAAAAAAAAAAAAATCATTACTCGTTCTTACCAGTGAAAGATTGTTCGATGCCTGTTATAATAATTTCTTTCAAAGCCATTGATATATAAGTAATTATATTAATAATTAAAATTTGCTCCTTCTCCATCTTCAGAACCTTTGCATCAACTTTCTCCTCACCATTTCTATTGTCACTATCCTAGTTCAGACCCTCAATTCATCTCCCATGGATCAGAAAATAGTCTCCAAATGCTTTTTCCAATTCTAGGTTTTTTTCTCTTCAAAGCTCATTGTCTCTGTGTTCCAAAAGCTTAAAATGGTTCTGCAGTATTTACCAACTGAAATTTAAACCCTTTAGCCTGTTATTCAAGGCCCTCCACATTATACTCTCAATCTACCCTCTTCTAAATGTAATCCTCATGACTACCCTGAACATTCTCTGTGTTCTACCCACGTGGAGATACATGTTCTCTAGATGAATTGCTTGTTTTTTTGACTTTTTTTACTTCTTTGCAAATTCATTTTCATATCGTATGCATATTCAGCCACCTATCTTTTTTAGCCTAAATCAAAGCCTAACTCTTCCATGATGCCTCCACTAATTCCTTCTAGATAGAAATAATTTTCTATTCCATGAGCATGGAACTGTAATTCTTTTTGTACTTACCTCATTTGGTCCTCTTCTGTTGTTCTATTTCCTGTGACTACCACTATCATTGACTGAGTCCCCCCTTATATGATCTTTAGTATTATTCAATATTGTTGATCAAACCCTACTTCTTAAAACACTCTTTTACTGGATTCCAAGATAATATGTTATCCCTGTTTATCTCTTTTGAATGCTCTAAATGCTCCTTTTCATCTTCTTTGCTCTTCTAACTAGCCATTAAATGTTAAACTTTTTCAAAGTTCAGCCCCAGGTACTCTGTCATCCTATACCTTCTCCTTAGGTAATATTTCCAATATCTATGGTTTTTATGCATATGACTGGCAAATTTATATCTTT
The DNA here is from genome assembly GCF_949987535.1 of Balaenoptera acutorostrata. Classification (NCBI taxonomy): domain Eukaryota; kingdom Metazoa; phylum Chordata; class Mammalia; order Artiodactyla; family Balaenopteridae; genus Balaenoptera; species Balaenoptera acutorostrata. The sequence goes on from NC_080085.1 coordinate 76,726,583, forward strand.
AAAAGAGATTAGCCATGGGATTTCCAGACCTTTCTATTCAACTGACAATTTTGCAACTCATCTTGAATATCAAAAACACTACTCAAACTCAGCATAATCAAAACCATGCTCATAATATTGTTTTACTCTCAAATATGATTCTATTCCAGTGTTCTTTGTCTCAACAAATGACAGTGACATCATTCAGTTGTATAAGCCAGGCTATCTCTGCCAACTTCCTCTCCCTTGCCTCTCATAGCCAATTTGTTGCCGACTCTTGAAGCACTTACTTACAAAGGACACTCAAACCTATTTCTACCTCCCACTGAAAAGTCATTGGTCCAGGCTAGCATCATTTCTTACTGGGACTACTTTTATAGCCTTCTAATAATCTCTCCTTATTTATTCAGAGGCCCTGTAATCCATTCTTCACACTGCATCTAGTTTATACTTTCAAAACATTAATTGAATAACATTAATTTCTCTGCTTAAAACTCTGCAAAGGTTTGCTATTGTTTTTAGTATAAAGACCTTAACACTGCTATAGTCTTCTTTCAGGGCATGATGTCATGTTCTGTTTGACCACTTGGCCATTTCACATGTGGTTCCCTCAGCCTGGAATGTATCTGCTTCTCCTTTTTACCAAATCAATACTTATCTATCATAGCTCAGTTCAAGTTTTTCTTTGTTATAAAAGGCTTCCCTGAACACCTCAGTTAGATTATGTCCTCCTATTATAGGTTGCTATTGCACTATGTGCCCCCCTTTCATAATATTTGTCACAATTATAATTTTATGTCTATTTATGGCATTATTTTAGTAATGTCTTATCTTCATCTCTGTAAGCTCTGCTGAGTAAGAGATCAGGTCTGTATTTGTCACCTTTGTATCACCAGCAACTGACACAATACTGAAACAAAATAAATATCCAATTACTATTTGTTGAATGAATGAATTATCTCTAATAGAAATTATGTTCCTTTATTTGACAGATATTTTGGAGTACTTACTATGTTATACACAGGAATGCGGAGGTTTTGCCTACATTATTTTTATCTCTTCCTTAACACCTTGATAAATGAATGAATGAATAAATGAAAGTAAGTGAATTTGTCTTATCAGGATATTTGATTTCAAATAGAAGCCTCCATAATATGAAAAGTTAAGATTCCATAAGTATGTTGGTTCTACCTCCAGAAACCTCTTTACATTCTATTTTATCATAATACTACTATAAATGTAAATATCATTTTAGTTCAGTTATTTTCACATACTATCTCATTTGAGTATCAAAACAATTTTTATACTTTAATTTTTTTTATTTTAGTAAAATTGCTTTACAATTTTGTGTTAGTTTCTGCTGTACAATGAAGTGAATCAGCTATATGTATACTTATATCCCCTCCCTCTTGGACCTCCCTACCATCCCCCAATCCCACCCATCTAGGTCGTCACAGAGCACCAAGCCGAGCTCCCTGCGCTATACAGCAGGTTACCACTAGCTATCTATTTTACACATGGTAGTGTATTTATGTCAAACCTAATCTCTCAATTCGTCTCACCCTGCCCTTCCCCCTGTGTCCTCATGTCCATTCGCTATGTCTACATCATTATTCCTGCCCTACAAATAGTTTCATCTGTACCATTTTTCTGGATTCCACATATATGCATTAATATATGATATTTGTCTTTCTCTTTCCGGTTAACTTCACTCGGTATGACAGACTCTAGGTCCATACACATCTCCACAAATAACCCAATTTTGTTCCTTTTTATGGCTGAGTAATATTCCATTATATATAGGTACCACATCTTCTTTATCCGTTCATCTATTGTTGGACATTTAGGTTGTCTCCATGTCCTGGCTATTGTAAATAGTGTTGCAATGAACATTGGGGTGCATGTATCCTTTTGAATTATGGTTTTCTCAGGATATATGCCCAGTAGTGGGATTGCTGGGTCATATGGTTCTATTTTTAGTTATTTAAGGAACCTCCATACTGTTCTCCATAGTGGCTGTATCAATTTACATTCCCACCAACAGTGCAAAAGCGTTCCCTTTTCTACACAACCCCTCCAGCATTTACTTTTTGTAGATTTTTTGATGATGGCCATTCTGACTGGTGTGAGGTGACACCTCATTGTAGTTTTGATTTCCATTTCTCTAATAATTAGTGATATGGAGCATCTTTTCATGTGCCTCTTGGCCATCAGTATGTCTTCTTTGGTGAAATGTCTATCAAGGTCTTCTGCCCATTTTTTAATTGGGTTGTTTGTTTTTTTGATACTTAGCTCCAAGAGCTGTTTGGATATTTTTGGCATTTAATCCTTTGTCCGTTTCTTCATTTGCAAATATTTTCTCCCATTTGGAATGTTGTCTTTTCGTCTTGTTTATGGTTTCCTTTTCTGTGCAAAAGCTTTTAAGTTTAATTAGGCCCCATTCTTTTATTTTTATTTTTATTTTCATTACTCTAGGAGGAGGGTCAAAAAAGATCTTGCTGTGGTTTATGTCAGTGTTTCTCCTATGTTTTGCTCTAAGAGATTTATAGTGTCTGGTCTTACATTTAGGTCTTTAATCCATTTGACATTCATTTTTGTTCATGGTGTTAGGTAGTGTTCAAACTTCATTTTTTACATGTAGCTGTCCAGTTTTCCCAGCACCACTTATTGAAGAGGCTGTCTTTTCTCCATTGTATGTCTTGCCACTTTTGTCATAAATTAGATAACCATATGTGTGTGGGTTTATCGCTGGGCTTTCTATCCTGTACCATTGATCTATATTTTTGTTTTTGTGCCAGTACCATATTGTCTTGATTACTGTAGCTTTGCAGTATAGTTTGAAGTCAGGGAGCTTGATTTCTCCAGCTCCTTTTTTCTCATGATTGCTATGGCTATTCTGGGTCTTTTCTGTTTCCATACAAATTGTAAAATTTATTTTTCTAGTACTGTGAAAAATTCCATTGGTAATTTGATAGGAATTGAATTAATCTGTAAATTGCTTTGGGTAGTATAGTCATTTTCACAATATTGATTCTTCCAATCCAAGAACATGGTATATTTCTCCATCTGTTTGTATCATATTTGATTTCTTTCATCAGTGTTTTATAGTTTTCTGAGTACAAGTCTTTTGCTTCCTTAGGTAGGTTTATACCTAGGTACTTTATTCTTTTTGTTGTGATGGTGAATGGGATTGTTTCCTTAAGTTCTCTTTCTGATTTTTCATTGTTAGTGTATAGGAACGCAAAGGATTCCTGTGCATTAATTGTGTATCCTGCAACATTACCAAATTCATTGATTAGCTCTAGTAGTTTTCTGGTGGCATGTTTAGGATACTCTATGTATAGTGTCATGTCATCTGCAAACAGTGACAGTTTTATTTCTTCTTTTCCAATTTGTATTATTTTATTTCTTTTTCTTCTCTGATTGCCATGGCTAGGTCTTCCAAAACTATGTTCAATAAGAGTGGTGAGAGTGGACAACCTTGTCTTCTTCCTGATCCTGGTGGAAATGCTTTCAGTTTTTCACCATTGAGAATGATGTTTGATGTGGGTTTGTCATATATGACTTTTATTATGTTGAGGTAGTTTCCCTCTATGCTCATTTTCTGGAGAGTTTTACGTAAATGGGTGTTGAATTTTGTCAAAAGTTTTTTCTGCATCCATTGAGATGATCATATGGTTTTTATTCCTTAATTTGTTAATATGGTGTATCACATTGATTGATTTGTGAATATTGAAGAATCCTTGCACCCCTGGGATAAACCCCACTTGATCATGGTGTATGATCCTTTTAATGTGTTGTTGGATTCTGTTTGCTAGTATTTTGTTGAGGATTTTTGCATCTATGTTCATCAGTGATATTGGTCTGTAAATTTTTGTATGATATCTTTGCCTGGTTTTGGTATCCGGTTGATGGTGGCTTCGTAGAACGAATTTGGGAGTGTTCCTCCCTCTGCAACTTTTTGGAAGAGTTTGAGAAGGATAGGTGTTAGCTCTTCTCTAAATGTTTGATAGAATTCACGTGTAAAGCCATCTGGTCCTGGACTTTTGTTGTGGGAAGGTTTTTAATCACAGTTTCAATTTCATTACTTGTGATAGGTCTCTTTATATTTTCTAATTCTTCCTGGTTCAGTCTTGGAAAATTGTACCTTTCCAAGAATTTGTCTATTTCTTCATGGTTGTGCATTTTATTGGCATATAGTTGTTTGTAGTAGTGTCTTATAATCTTTTGCATTTCTATGGTATCAGTTGTGATTTCTCCTTTTTCATTTCTAATTTTATTGATTTGAGTCCTCTCCCTTTTCTTCTTGATGAGTCTGGCTAAGGGCTTATCAATTTTGTTTATCTTCTCAAAGAACCAACTGTTAGTTTTATTGATCTTTTCTGTTGTTTTCTTCATTTCTATTTCATTTATTTCTGCTCTGAACTTTATTATTTATTTCCTTATACTGACTTTGGGTTTTCTTTGTTCTTCTTTCTTTAGTTGATTTAGGTGTAAAGTTAGATTGTTTATTTGAGATCTTTCATGTTTCTTGAGGTGAGATTGAATTGCTAGAAACTTCCCTCTTAGAAATGCTTTTGCTGTGTCCCATATGTTTTGCTTCATCCTGTTTTCATTGTCATTTGTTTCTGTGTATTTTTTATTTCTTCTTTGCTTTCTTCAGTGATCTCTTTGTTATTTAGTAGCAGACTGTTTAGCCTCCATGTACTTGTGTTTCTTACAGCCTTTTTTTTTTTTCCTGTAATTGATTTCCAGTCTCATAGCATTGTGGTCAGAAAAGATACTTGTTATAATTTCAATTTCCTTAAATTTACCAAGGCTTTATTTGTGACCCAAGATGTGATCTACCTTGGAGAATGTTCCACATGAACTTGAGAAGAAAGAGTAATCTGCCGTTTTTGGATGGAATGCCCTATAAATATCAGTTAAATCTATTGGGTCTGTTGTGTCATTTAAAGCTTGTTTTTCCTTATAAATTTTCTGTCTGGATGATCTGTCTATTGGTGTAAGTTTGGTGTTAAAGTCTCCCACTATTAGTGTGTTGCTTTCGATTCCCTCTTTTATAGCTGTTAGCATTTGCCTTATGTATTGTGGTGTTCCTATGTTGGGTGCATATATGTTTATAATTTGTATATCTTCTTCTTGAATTGATCCCTTGATCATTATGTAGTTTCCTTCCTTATCTCTTGTAACATTTTTTATTTTAAAGTCTATTTTATCTGATATGAGTATTGCTACTCCAGCTTTCTTCTGATTTCCATTTGCATGGAATATCTTTTTCAATCCCCTGACTTTCAGTCTGTATGTTTCCCTAGGTCTAAAGTGGGTCTCTTGTAGACAGGATTTATATGGGTCTTGTTTTTGTATCCATTCAGCCAGCTATGTCTTTCGTTTGGAGGATTTAATCCATTTACATTCAAGGTTATTATCAATATTTATGTTCATATTAACATTTCTTAACTGTTTTGGGTTTGTTTTTGTGGGTCTTTTTCTTCTCTTGTGTTTCCCACCTAGAGAATTTCCTGTAGCATTTGTTGTAAAGCTGGTTTGGTGTTGCTGAATTCTCTTAACTATTGCTTGTCTGAAAAGCTTCTGATTTCTCTGTTGAGTTTTAATGAGATCTTTGCTGGTTAGAGTAATCTTGGTTGTAGGTTATTCTCTTTCATCACTTTAAATATATCCTGTCACTCCCTTCCCGCCTGCGGAGTTTCTGCTGAAAAATCAGCTGATAACCTTAAGGGGATTCCTTTCTATGTTATTTGTTGGTTTTTCCTTGTTGCTTTTAATATTCTTTCTTTGAATTTAATTTTTATTACTTTGATTAATATGTGTCTTGTTGTGTTTCTCCTAGGATTTAGCCTGTTTGGGACTGTCTGCACTTCCTGGACTTGACTGACTATTTCCTTTCCCATGTTAGGGAAGTTTTTGACTATAATCTCTTCAAATATTTTCTCAGACACTTTCTTTTTTTCTTCTTCTTCTGAGACCCCTATGTTTTAATGTTGGTGCATTTAACGTTGCCCCAGAGGTCTCTGAAATTGTCTTCAGTTCTTTTCATTGTTTTTTCTTTATTCTGTTCATCAGCAGTTATTTCCACCATTCTGTCTTCCAGCTCACTTATTCATTCTTCTGTCTTCAGTTATTCTGTTTTTGATTCCTTCTAGTGTATTTTTCATTTCAGTTATTGTGTTGTTCATCTCTCTTTGTTCTTCTGCTCTTGTAGATCTTTGTTAAACATTTCTTTTATTTTCTCATGTGTGCCTCCGTTCTATTTTTGAGATTCTGGATCATCTTTACTATCATTACTCTGAATTCTTCTTAAGGTAGGTTGCCTATATTCTCTTCATTTATTTGGTCTTGTAGGTTTTTACTTTGTTCCTTCATCTGTGACATATTTTTTTGTCATCTCATTTTTTTAAATTTTTTGATAGGTGAGATTGTGTTCCTGTCTTACTGGTTGTTTGGCCTGAGGCTTCCAGCACTAGAGTTTGTAGGCTGTTGGGTACAGCTGCGTCTTGGTGCTGAGATGAGGACCTCTGGGAGACCTCACTCTGATGAATATTCCCTGGGGTCTGAGGTTCTCTGTTAGTCCAGTGGTTCAGACTTGGAGTTCCTACCACAGGAGCTCTGGCCCAACCCCCAGCTCATGAACCAAATCCTGCAAACCACACAGGGCAGCAAAAAAATATAAAAGAAAGAAAAAAGAAAAAAATGTGCAAAACAATAGCAAAGAGTAAAAAATAAAATAAGATTAGAAAACTAACAGATATGTTAGAAAGAATAAATAATAAAAAATATAGATGAAACAACAACCGGAAGGTAAAACAGAACCACAACAGTAAACACGAGGAGAAAAAAAAAAAAAAAGCCAGAAAAGGCCTTGGCTGTGGGGGTGGGGCTTGGGAAGTGGTGGGGTTTAGGCAGTGGTCGGGGCCCATGCTTAAGACCCACAGGGCCTGAAAAGGCCCTAGGGTATGAGGGGTGGAGCTTAGGTTCTACACAGCAGGAGGCTCCCAGGAATGCCTCTGGCCTTGGAGGTTGGAAGACTAGGTCCAAGACCCCAGCTGGCTCACTGGGGCCAGTTGGGCTGGAGAAATGCTAAGCACATTGCCCCCTGATCCTCTGATCCTGCAGGGACCCTCCCCATTTGCATCTCTTCTTCCCCCACCATGCCCCTAGGAGCCATGAAACCAGAGGGGGCTTCTGAAGCCCAACAGGCTTCCTGGGGCCGAGTGGGTGGGGGAAACGCCCTCTGCATCCCCCTGAGGCTCCAACCCCAGAGGGACCCTCCCCATCTGCCTCTCCTCCTCTTCTCCCTCCTATGCCTGGAAGACCAAAGTGGTCTGAAGGGGACCTTGGAGGGTGGAGGACCTGGTGTGGTAGCCCTGCAGGCTTCCCAGGTCCTGATTGGGTAGGGGAAATGCTAGGCACGTTCCCCCCTGATCCTCTGATCCTCCAAGGTTCCCTCCAGGTGTGGTAACCCCTTGCCCCTCCCAGTCACCCCTCAGGGGCACTGGTCCTGTCTAGCCTCCACTTCTCCTCCCCCCTCAGTTCCCCCATGTCCTAACTGGTAACTTGGGACCTCCTCCCATCTACTTGGGTGTCTAGGTACCCCCACCAGCATCTGGCAGGTGCCCTGTTTGTGGGGATTCGTGAACTCCATGTCTTCCCATGCCACCATCTTGACTCACATCTTGACTCATCTTGCCCCCTACCTTCTTTAATCATAAAGATATAGAGGTTCAGAATGATTAAAGAGACAACTATTAGTTGGCAGAGACAAGATTAGAACCTAGCAGGACTTTTACCTCCTCATCCAGTAGTCTATACAATATAAGTTTGCCATATATAATTAAAGAAAAACAAAGTGTATAAAAGGAGACAAATGTGCTAGTGATTGTACATTTAAATGTTACCCATAGTATGTTGGGAAAAAGATTGAAAATTGTTGGTTTAAATAATGCTACATTTACTTTGCCTTCCCCATCAGTATGCACACCAGATGGTTTTTGCCATCGTACATTTTTCATCTTCTATTCCTTTTGCATTACAACTTAGGAGTAACTTCCATTTATAGGTTTAGCATAGCTCTTATGCTGGAAACTGAAAGGTATTGAATAATCTTCATAAGTAGTGAAGGAAAGATTCTATTCGATCAAAAGATGACACAAATTGTTCTATAACAGGAATTTTTGTCTTACTTTTAGAGGAGGCCATAAAGGCTAGATTTATTGGTTACATCTTTTTTCTCTGTGTCAGCTCCAGATGAGTGCATAGAATACTGAACAGTGATAAAAGTGTTATAATAAAAAGCTACGTTATCTAATTTTTCAAAAGTGAATAACCTCGACTTACTATTTCTTTTGGAATGGGACGATTGTATCTAGCATACCCCTCTTTAATTATACATCTCAATTAGATTGTTATAAAGAATAAAAATACAAGTAAACAAATGGAAATTGTATTTATATAATTTAACTGTGAGAAATTTAATCATTTGGAAAAAATATTTTGTTCTTAAAGCAATCACAACCTTAATATAATTAGGTTTGTTCTCCTAGAAGGAGTTTTAACAGAGTGATGACTGCAAGATAATGAAGTAGAATATTCTGGACTCTCCTCTCCCCATGGAGACACTGATTCAACAGTAACACACAGATCAATTCCCTCTGTGAAAAATTCATAAACTTGTTTAGAGGCTCCTGTGTCCCTGGTAAGTGTGAAACTACCCAAATCAAAACTGGTAGAAAAAGCAGAAACACACTTTTATCATTATCACTATGCCTAGCACAGTGCCATAAGATAAGGAGGGAACCCCAACAATCATTCTCTACCTGAGGAGTGAAGGGTTGGACTGCAAATCTAGCACCCCAACTTCTGGATGATACCAGAGGCTCTGGCTGCTAACTCACCTTTCTCTGAGTTGACAGGGTCAAATATACACTAGTCCCCTGGGGTCTACATACAAGAGAGCTCCCATACAAGAGAATTTTTTCTCAGCAGAAGTCTTGCATGTTAGAAGGGAGTGGGATGATATATTCAAAGTAATAAAAGGAAAAAAAATGAACAGCCAATCAAGAATACTCTACCTGGCAAAACTGCCTTTAAAAACTGAAGGAAAGATAAAGACTTTCCCAAACAAATGAAAGTTGATGGAGTTCATTACCCCTAGTCCTGCATTACAAGAAATACAAAGGAAATTTTCAACTTGAAATGAAAGGACGCTAAACAACAGTACAATAACATAAGAAAGTATAAAACTTATTGTTAAAAGTAAATATATACAAAAATACAAAATATTGTATTATCGTAGTGGGGTGGATAAATCACTTGTAACTCTCATGTAAAAGTTAAAAGAGAAAATTATTAAAATATATTAATAAGTATAAACAAGAAGTACAAACAGGTGTAAACTGTGACACAGATAACATATAATGTCAAGGGAGACAGGTTAAGTGTAGAGTTTTCGTATGCAACTGAAGTTAAGTTGTTATCAGCTTAAGACAGATGGTTAAAACTGTAAGGTATTTATGTAATCCCATAGTAACCACAAAGATAATACACATATAAGTTACAAAAATGAAAAAGAGAAGGGGAAAAATAAAGCATATTAATACAAACTGAAAATAGAAAAAGAGCAACAAAAGAACTGCAAAACAAAGAGAAAACAATTAACAAAATAGCAACAGTAAACCGTTCCCTATTAATAATTACTTTCAATGTATATGAATTAACCCCCCTACCCCAAGTGAAAGACACAGAACAGCTGAATGGACTAAAAAGAAAAGAATACTACATACTGTCTATAAGATACTCACCTTAAGCTGAAAGTAAAAGGATGGAATAAGATATTCCATGCAAATTGTAACCAGAAGAGAACAGAGATGGCTATACTTACATCAGACAAAATAGACTTCAGGTCAAAAACTCTCACAAGACACAAAGTAAGACATTTCATAATGACAAAAGGGTCACTCCTCCAGGAAGATATAACAATTATACATATATATATATATATACACACACACATATATCCTCAACATTAGAACACCTAAATATATAAAGCAAACACTGACAGAACTGAAGAGAGAAAAAGACATTAATAAAATAACAATAGGAGACTTTAATACCCCACTTTCTATAATGGATAGATCAATCAGACAGAAAATCAACAAAGAAACAGTGGAATTGAATAACACCAGAGACCAAATGGACCTAACTGATTGATAGAAACAGAATTTAAACCCAACAAATAGATTATACATTCTTCTCAAGTGCAGATAGAACATTCTCCAGGGTAAATCATATGTTAAGTCATAATGCAAGTCCTAGAAAATTTAAGAAGATTGATATCTTACCAAATATCTTTTTCTTCCATAATGGTATAGAACTAGAAATCAATAATAGGAGGAAAACTGGAAAATTTATAAATATGTGGAAACTAAACAATGCATTCCTGAATAACAATGGGTCACAAAATAAATCAAAAGAGAAATTAGAAAATATCTCAAGAAAAGCAAAATTGAAAACACAACATACTGAAACTTATGGAATGCAGCAAATGCACTACTAAGAGTGAAGTTTATAGCAATAAACATCTACTACATTACCAAAGAAAAAAGATCTCAAATTATCAACCTAACTTTGTATCTCAAGGAAACTGAAAAAGAAGAAAACACTAAACTTAAATGGATCAGAAAGATTAAAATAATAAAGATTGTAGCAGAAATAATGAAAATTTTAAAATAGAAAACAATGGAGAAAATAAAGCTAAGAATTGGTTTTTTGAAAATATAATAAGATTGAGAAATTTTTTACTAGACTAAGGAAAAAGGACAGAAAACTCAAATAAATAAAATCATAAATTAAAGAGGAGACATTGCAATTGATGCCACAGAAATAAAAATGATCTTAAGAGATTGTAAACAGTTAAAAGGCAAAAAAAAAAAAAAAAGAATAGCCTAGAAGAAATAGATAAAGTTCTAGAAACATGAACCTACCAAGACTGAACCATGAAGAAACAGAAAGTCTGAACAAAACTATATTTAGTAAGGACATTGAATCAGTAATCAAAAAATTCCCAATAAAGAAAAGCCAAGGAAGAGATGGTTTTCCTGGGGAATTCTATGAAACATTCAGAGAAGACAATTCCAATCCTTCTCAAACTCTTCCAAAAATACTGTATTCATTAGAGAAGGGGTGTTAAGGAAAGCTCATCTGAATATACAAAACACTATATTCAGACACCCATAATCTCAAACCATCAGGATTTGATATACCATTCTGAGGGGATTTTACAAATAATCATTAAGACTGTTGAGGAATTTGAAATATTCCTGTGAAATCTTGTACCTAAAATGTCAGGTGGTTTTCAGGGGGAATATTTAGGGGAAGAGCCTGTATTTTATTTGTAGATAATGAATGTCAGAAGTAAAAGGTTATGGAAGCAGTACCAAAATATTTCCAAAAACCCTTACCTTTGGATCAATATTCATTTAGTAGTAGTTTTGTATTGAAAATCAATTAAAATCTTAGGTCCAAAGAGTTTGAAAATATTCACTACTTCATTCTTTTTCTCTTGTTTCTCCATACTCCTCTGTCTCCCTAATTTTTTCCCTTTACTTCCTGCTTTACACAATATGATGTGTTTATTGGTGAATGGGCATACTAAAAAGAAAAGAATCAATTGCTCAAGCTCTTGATGAAATGTATTATTCAAGGGGTAAAGACAATTGATATAATTATTAATGTTTTGTATATTTTCTAGTTACTGGACTAGGTTTCCCACTGGCAAGATTTTCATTTTTTTAATTTTCTGAAGTGATGGTTTTTCCTGTATAATATCCCTGGTTTCTGGATTAAACCATAGCATGGCTTGTGGAGCATTAAAGAACAACCAGTGGCTCCTGCTGAACATTTATATATTTTATTTATTTTATTTTTTTGTAGCAAAAGAATCCTTGGTTGTGGAATGTTTTTAAATGTTATAAGTTGTTTTCTCTCTGATTTCATAGTATAGCTGAATGTTAATCATAAGTTGTACAAGTATAAAGGTGATGGATTTAACCAGTAGTCTGTGATTTTGTTTTGTTGGGTTGTATTTGTGTCCAATTGAAACCTTGAACAAATGATAAAACCTGCTTGCAGTATTTTAATAGCTTAAGAGTATTCAAATAAATACATTACAAAGATTTATTTATTTATTTATTTATTTATTTATTTATTTATTCTTTGTTCTGGAGGTGAGATGACCATTAACAGCAGTTTATAACCTTAGCCCCAAATCAATTGTTTTCAACAAGATGATGACTTTTTGAGAACTTCAAAGACAAACAATGCTTAAAAATCTTTTCAAAAATTCAATCTGCATCATATGAGAGGATGTGCTTCAGTTCTATACGTGAGAGAATAGGAAATCTTTCATTAGAACGTAAATTAATTCTATGTTTCCTTATCAAATAAACTTAAATAAGTTGGATGCAAAATGAGAGCTACCAAAGTCAGCAGAACTAAATGAACCCTTGTAGATCTTAAGAAATTTAATATTAAATATAAAATAACAAGTCCCCTTTAACAGTAAGCCTAACAGTTCTATCTGTATTTCAGTTTTCATTCTTTTGCTTGGAGATTACCTCTTTTAGAAATAATTCTTTTCATATTTACTTCTGCTTGTAAGAAGGGAACAATATTAAATGTTAAAGTAGCTTACAATATAGCTAATTAACCCAAATTTTCAAAACACAATTTATACATATAGACTACCTAATTTCTCTTATCCTATAACTAAGTGGACCTCAAAATTATAATTATTATATTTTCTAGAAGGTTTTTTTCTTTACAGCTCTTCCATTTTTATTATTATGTATTTTTCTAGGAATATATAATTTTATGTGAACTAGAAATTATAATTAGGGAAAAGGAGATCATTTATTCAGCAGTTCTCAGACATTTTGTTATCATGACCCCCTTAAAAATTGATGGCTGCACATAACTTTGTTTATGTGGGTTATATTTATCAATATTTATCATATTAAAAATTAAAAGAGAAATTTAAAAAATGTATTTATTTAAAAATAACTGTAACAACCCATTAGATATTACATAAACAACGTATTTTTATTAAAAGTATATGTATATTTCCAAAACAAAAACTAATGAGAAGAGTTGCATACTTTAGTATGCAACATAAGTTCTTTATCTATATTTCCATTTCATTATGCAGAATAATAAAAAAGACATATACTATGGTCAAGATTTAATAAAATTAATAATTTTTATTGTTTTATCAAGAACATCCTTAAGTAATGAAATCAATCTTTTTTTTTTATCTGCAGCAAGTGTATAATGTTGAAGAATACAAGAACTACTAGAACAGCTTTGTATCTCTAGCTTGATTCATGTTAAGGTACCAGCAGTTTTACCCACCACTGCTTTTTCATCATTAATGTAAATATTAATGTATCAAAAAAGCAAATAAAGTCCTAAAATTATTATTAAAAATAATTAGACTTCCTGAATCTTGTGAAAATGTCTCAAAGTTCCATGCACTTTGAAAAATTCTGGTATATGTTAACCTTATTATCAGTGGCATACATCATAGGCTTCTAAACAATAATTCTATCAAAAGGAAAGAAGCATTATTAATTGAAATATATTCTAGCTCAAAATAGACTTTTCATACGATCTGTTGAATACATACATATATACTCATTTTATATTACTTGTTTAGGGAAAAGAGCTACACTATCACAAAATATCACAAAAACGCACAGATAAAAAGCACTGTATCTTCATCTCAAACACTTTTAGGATGATAGGGCAATCGATTTTGCTAATGACGAACCTGATACTCTATAAATTTGAAAGCATCAAATTGAAATTGAAATTGTCTTTCCAACCATCAAAGAAATTTTCGTCACTAACATATTTCATTTCTTCTAGGTCTAATATATGGAAGCTTTTTACAGTGTGTAAGATATGCAATTAGCCTACCTTTCCCAGCTACTCTTTCGAACCACTTGTGGCACCAATTGTGCTGGCATTTGTTCTCTGGGAAGCAGACACAGTTACAAAGTTAGGAGTGCTCTATAACTTTAAAAAAAGAGTGGGGGAGTTCATGAGTATTTCTTAAGAGTACTAAAATAACTGATTTCAATATATTATTCCCAATGGGTTGTCAATTTAATTATGTGGATGATTACTCCAAAAACATAACGGGAATCAGAAAGACCACATCTAGTCTCTAATATTTCTGAGTCTTAAAAGAATCATATTGCACCATGTGAAGATTTTCTTTGTAACTGTCCTCCAATCTTACTAAAAATTAAAAAAAAATACTCTTGTGTTCCATATATTGTATTGATAAGTATTGGATTCTGTTTCAAGATTGTTGGTGCATTTTACAAGGTCTCTTTAAAAGCAACAAAACTGTAGGTAAAAATATACTATGCTTATTGACCTTTTGACATATTATGTTGTATAAGTCTCTTGTGCAACAAAACTGATTTTTCTTTCAGAAATTGGAAGCCACAGCTTTCAATTTGAGAAACAGCAAAAATAACCACACCAACTAATGTCAGAATTAGTTCACAGAAACAAAATGTTTAGCAATTAATTTCTTCCCTGCTCTTTCTAAAATATTACTGTCCAGTTTTCAAAAATGCTACCTGTGTTGATGTTCTTGGTTTGTTATGCCAACTATAGACACCTAGTCTCCCAGTTACATAGAACTACATCTGCAATAAAGGGTTTATGATTATATACGTTTACAGGTCTGCAACATTAAAAAATAATTATAATGTTATATCAGCAAAGAGCACACATCATATATAGAACTCACTCTTTGGAATCAAAAGCTTGAAACTTACTTCCCCAAGCTGAGGCAGGGAAGAAATTAGTTCCTGGATCATCAGGAATTGTATCACTGCCCTCTAGGATGCTCAATACTATGCAGTGGACAAGTTCGTAGGTATCCTGTCATCTCTGTAAAATATTGGGGGAATAAATCTCCAAAGAGTGATAGGAATGAGATAAGGGGTTAGATATATAATTGAAAAACTCAAACTCAGGAAGGGAGAACTCATTTATAACTACCTTGCAGAGAGAAGTGCTTTCAGCATCAAATTTTCCTTTTTAGAAAATGTCTTATTCAAAAAATTCCCTAGAGTTTACTTTAAAAAGCAAGAAAATTCAGTAGTAAGCTAAAGGAAGGTAATAGGTATTCTTATACTATTTTCAGGTAATTTTTGTGTTGTCAAAAGTAGCATATAAAATCCATTTTGTTAATTTATAAACCTTTGTGTGAAGTTAGTAAATTTTAACATAAATTTTAATGGAATGAGTTCTACATATTAAAAAATCTATGTCCATACTAGATTATTTATTGATGATAAATTATTAGATTAATAATAAAAAGCTAAACTACATTTTATAGATACTGTTTTAAGGACTATAATGCTAAGGGGATGTTTAGACACATCATATGCCTTATGACAATAGAGAAGATGTTTTCCCCATACGGATCTTTAAAGCAACAAGAACAAAACCTTTTTGCTGAGTTTCACAGAAAGAACCAAAGTGAAAGTGTCTATCAAACCTATTTTTCCTTCTCTCACCTAGACCCACCAAAGTAATAGTTTAATAAGTAGTCATCAGTACAAAGCATAGCCTAAACTAAAGATGGCAGTGGTACTCATTACTTCAAGTGATGTTATGAGAGGGAGCCATAGGGGAATGGGTAGTAAGATTCTAATTTTCTTTATAAATAAAACCATTGAGATCTAATTTTTCCTTATGTAAATGCCACTAAGATGATTATTTTTAAGATATCAAACTCAAAATAATTTGATTGGAATAAGTACTTTGATCACATTTTCTAAAACTTTAATGATGATTCATGAAAAGGTAACTCCTTTATTTTTAATAACAACCACTTTGAATAAATAATAAGAATTAAAGGTGTATGAATAACTTAATAAGACTTTGCTATCTCAAGATAAATCTTTCAGTGAACAATAATTATGAAGTATAATTTTTGAAACTCTAACTTTTCAAAGCAATTTTGAGAAAATATAAGCATCTGTATCAGGACGCATATATGTGTATCTATATCTATCTATCTATCTATCTATCTATCTATCTATCTATCTATCTATATGTATATATATGTTGAACATATATGTCCAACCATAACATATATATGTTTGCACACATATCTATGTATACATGTATGCATATATATTTAATATACATATACATATGCACACATCTATATAGTGTGTCTCTACATGTTTGTATATATACTCATATATGTGAAATATATTTGTATTTCAGGGAATTGGCTTATGCATTTATGGATATTGTCTAAGCAAACTCTGCATGGTGGTCTCTGTGCCCAACGCTGGAACACAAAGTCTCTGGAAGGAAGGATCATAAAAAGTCTGGAATTCCACAAGCATGAGCTGAAACCTGAAAACATACAAGAGAGAATTCTGGGAAATATAGTTCAACCCAACTAAATTGGCACATTATAAAGACATCAGACCATCTGATGTTAAAATATCTCACAGGACCATAAAACACTCAAAAATATCTGTAATAAAAATAAAATTATAATAAAGTACTTTGCATCCCAAGTCTACATGGTCAACATTTTTAGCTAGTAGTGTGTAATACTATAGTATAAACTAGAAAAACATGGCAACACAAGGGTTCAAAGAGAGAATAATGGATGAGCTGTAACATTTCTTGTCAAGGTGTAAGCTGCCTTTTTGGAAAGAAAGAAAGTATAATAGTTATTGCATGTCTGTTAGGTGGAGTGTGCCACTTATCGATTTATTGCCTCTCAGCTCCAAATTCACTCTTTAATAATCTGTTCTCCTGTAATGGGTAGAATTCCTTTAAACATTTATCCTTTACAGTGAATGTCATGTTGAGCTTTCTCAGTAGAGTCTCAGTAGAGCCATGCTCCCAGAAAACAGTCTTTTGGGGGCTTTGTAGTCCCAGCCCAACCTGATAATCTTTCTAAATCTGTCCCTAAACTGGCTCTGCATTCTCCAGGCATCCTGCTCAAACTAGTATCACTCTGAATAGTTCTGCTTGTCTGTCCCCAAAGAGGTTTATCCTCTATGATCCCTCTGGAGCCATAGCCCTTCCAATATAGACATTAAACTCTACAGCTCTCCCTCCCAGCCACATCAAAAACCCCATACCACTGTACTTAGTCTCTGCTGATGCACATATCCAACCACCTGTTGAAGTTTGTTCTCTGGAGGGTTGCTTATTGCTTGCCCAGCAACTACTGACTAGCTCAAGTCTGGACAAATCAGCAAACATCTCTAACATCCACTGGGCTACAAATACACAATCACAAATGAGATCTGAACCGCAGCCTTGGGGAAAGTATATTAATCCAAGATTGACCTTCTTTGGGTGATCCCCTTAAGTCTTTGTGGTATTCTATAACATCTTCTTACCTCTTACAACCTTTCACCATAGTTTAATAATTCTTTATATTAAACTACCCCTGTTTAAATAACTGTGTGGTTTCTGTCTCCTAACTGGACACTGGTTGATACATAGGAAACATTTTATTTGA
The DNA here is from genome assembly GCF_949987535.1 of Balaenoptera acutorostrata. Classification (NCBI taxonomy): domain Eukaryota; kingdom Metazoa; phylum Chordata; class Mammalia; order Artiodactyla; family Balaenopteridae; genus Balaenoptera; species Balaenoptera acutorostrata. Next base: position 76,744,158 of record NC_080085.1, read on the forward strand.
GAAAGTGAGAACTAAATTGCTTATATAACTTTGAAGAAGTGTTAAATACCTTGATAGAACATGAAGGAAAGAATTGGGAGGTGGGATCAAGATGGCAGAATAAGAAGACGTGGAGCTCGCCTCCTCCAAGGAACACATCAAAGATACATCTATATGTGGAACAATTCACACTGATAATTAACTTGAAACTGGCAGAAGTACTACTGTACAAACAATGCTGAAAGAAAGACATACAGATAATCAAGTAAGAAGGGAAGAAAAGCAATCAGGTCGGGACTTCTGCTCCTAGGAGGGGACTCAGAGAAAGAGAAAGATTACATGGGCAGATACCAGCCCTGGAGAGAGAGAGGTTGAAACCACAGACTGGGCATCCAAGTCCTGGGGTCTTACATGGGGAGACAAGTTCCCTTGGTTAGTTGTAGGACAGCTAGGACAAACATAAGGGCTGTGTGAAGCCTAGACTCTGTTCATGAAGAGCAGGAGCATGCTTGCTAGACCCCAAGGCAGGGCAGAGATAGGTCTGCTATAGGAGCTGCCTGATTTCCTGTGACCACCTCATCACACTCCCCAGCCTGAGTAGAATAAGCACTCTGGCCCTGCTGACTCTGCCTTAGCACAGCACTAAACTTGGGGCAACCACAACTGGGGAAAAGACTCAACTGTGGGATGCAGAAGCAGCCTGATCCCAGTGTGGAGCCTGCATGAGTTGGAAGTGACCATTGTTGGCACTTACTCAAGCAGCATACCAGAAGCAGCTCAAAACTCTGACAGTGGCCACTCTACCACAGCTTGCCCCTTGATACATACTGAAAGTCCACATGGGCTCTTTGCCAGCAGTTCCACAACAGGGTGGGAGCAGCACAGGCTGGGGGCAGTGATTGGCTGAGAGGGACAAAGGGGAGTTGCACATGAGGCTGTGTCTGAGCAGAGACACAGGCACCTGCACAGAAAGTGCACTGAACATCTGTCTGTACATGGGCTCCACTTGCTCCAGCACTCCCCTCCTCTGGAGCAAGGATCCCAATGCAGGAAGAAAGAAAATCACACACTTAAACTGAACAGAACCAGCTTGGTCCGACACTCAGGGCTTCTGCTCCAGCAACTTGGTACTGGACCCAACCCATGATGGGACAACAATGGCCACTGAACAGAGAGGAAATACTGTTTCACACCTAGAGCCAGCTATAGCCCCTCCATTTCCACCCCCACCCCTTAACATGGTAATTGCTTCCAGCACACCCCAAGGAAAAATGTGATTGCAACCATGTCAAAGCCAGCTCTCCCACCAAAGGCATTGGGCACACACAGTATATATAGTGACTCTCCCACATAAGAACACCCCTTTAAGACTGCAGTAAGTAACTGATTCACCTACATTCATAAAGGTAGAGAAAGACAAGCAAAATGAAAATGGAGAGGAACAAAAGGGAAAAAAAAACGTGAGAAAAGAAATCATGAAACAGAAATGAACAATTTACCAGATAAAGAATTCAAAGCATTGGTAATAAAAACGTTAACTAAATTAGGGAAAGGAATTGATGTAAACAGTGAACACTTTACCAAGGAACTAGAAAATATAAAAAAAGACCAAATCAAAAATGAGAATTCCATAACTGGGGAAAAAACACACTAGAAGGAATGAATAGCAGACTAAGTGGTAAAGAAGAACGCATAAGTGATCTGGAAGATAGAATAATGGAAATTACCCAATCAGAACAGTGAAAAGGAAAACTAATTTTTAAAAATGATATCAAGTTAAGTGATCTCTGAAATAATATTAAGCATAACAACATTCACATTATAGGGGTCCCAGAAGGAGACGAGAAAAAGAAGGTTATTGAAAATATATTTGAGGAAATTATGGCTAAAATCTCCCAAACCTGAAGAAGGAAACAGATTTCCAGCACAGGAAGCACAGAGGATCCCAAACAAGATGAACCCAAACAAACCCACACCAAGACATATCATAATTAAAATTGCAAAAGTTAAAAATAAAGAGATAATTCTAAAAGCAACAAGAGGAAAACAGTTATATATAAAGGAACATCCATAACGTTATCAGCTGATTTTTCTGCAGAAACTTTGCAGGTCAGAAGGGAGTGACATGATATATTCAAAGAGCTGAAAGGGAAAAAAACTGCAACCTAGGATACTCTACCCAGTAAGAGTATCATTTAGAATAGAAGGAGAGAAAAAGAATTTCTCAGACAAGCAAAAAACTAAGAGTTCATCAAAACTAAACTTACCCTAAAAGAAAAGGAAACGGGGCTTCCCTGGTGGCGCAGGGTTGGGAGTCTGCCTGCCGATGCAGGGGACACGGGTTCGAGCCCTGGTCTGGGAGGATCCCACATGCCGCAGAGCAACTGGGCCCGTGAGCCACAATTACTGAGCCTGCGCGTCTGGAGCCTGTGCTCCGCAACAGGAGAGGCCGCAATAATGAAAGGCCCGCGCACCGCGATGAAGAGTGGCCCCCACTTGCCGCAACTAGTGAAAGCCCTCACACAGAAACGAGGACCCAACACAGCCATAAATAAATAAATAAATAAAAATTGTATAACTTTAAAAAAAAAAAGAAAAGGAAACACTTGTACACTGTTGCTGACAATATAAATTGATGCAGCCACTATGGAAAACAGTATGGAAGTTCCTCACAAAACTAAAAATAGAACTACCATATGTTCCAAAAATTCCACTTCTGGGTATGTATCCAGAAAAAAAAATGAAAACACTAATTTAAAAGGATATATGCATGCCAGTGTTTATAGCAATACTATTTACAATAGCTAAAATATGGAAGCAGCCCAAGTGACTATCAACAGAAGAATGGATAAAGAAGATGCAGTACATATATACATATATGAATATTACTCAGCCATAAATAAATGAAATTCTGCCATTGGCAGCAACTTGGATGGACTTAGAGAACATTATGCTTAGTGAAATAAGTCAGAAAGAGAAAGACAAATACTGTGTGATTCACTTATATGTGGAATCTAAAGAAATAATACAAATGAATGCATATAGCAAAACAGAAACAGATCCACATATGTAGAAAACAAACTCGTGGTTACCAGCAGGGAGAGGGAAGGAAGCAGAGGCAAGTTAGGGGCCTGGGAGTAAAAGATACAAACCACTATGTATAAAATAGATAAGCAACAAAGATTATATATTACAAAGAATTATACCCATTATTTTTTAATAACTTATAATGGAGTATAATCTGTAAAAATACTGGATGGCTATGCTATACATCTGAAACTAACATATTGTAAATCACCATACTTCAAAAAATAATTTGTACATCAATATACATATAGTTCTTTAGTCAATTTGGGAGTCACAAATGAAGTAAAGAGCATGATGTCTTGAACTTAAAATGTAATGCGGAAAAAAGACAAACAAATTGAAGAATAAGAATAGAAAAACATAGCATTGGAAATTCAGTGATGTACATAAAATCAATTACAGAAGTATTCACATGCAAAGAGTTGCTAGGGAGAGTAATGGAAAATGTGTTGTTGATGTGGTCATTTTCAGGGAAGAGTCAATTCTTATGCAGGATATTTAAATAGGGAAATAATATAGTTCAAGGAAAGGACTTAGGGGTGAATTCTTTGAGATTAGCTGAGTTTTTATAAATTGAAACAAGATTTATCTATTTTTGCATGATTTTCATATAAAACAATCCAACATACCTGGTATTGATAAATATCTTACAAAATTAACTTATATTAAAACCTGTCAGTCTCAACCCATTTTCTTTGTCTTAATACTATGCCAAGAAATAGTGAACTCTAAGATACATAAATGGCAGTACTAAAAGTAGTGGACTCATAAAAAGAGTTTAGTCAACATATCTGCAATTTTTTGAATACTTTCCCAAAAACCTGCCTGAAATTCAAATATTTCACAGTACTTCAAGGGCAGCATTTGCCTAGAAATCTCCCTTTTTTCAGGCCTTTCTGCATTTAGCAGCAAAATGTACTGCTGAGACTAATCAACGTGTGTGTGTGTGTGTATGTGTACGTGTATGTATGTTTTACATTTTTGAATCTGTAAAGGATAAAAAAATAGCTTCAAAATCTCACAAAAGGACTTATTCTTGAGAGGAAACATCCAGTTGTGCTTTCTGATGATCCAATAGTAGTATGAAGTATATCACAGCTAGTAACCATCCCAGAAATTTCTAATGTGTACTTCATGTAGAAATTAAATCTATCTCCCTATCAGGGGCATTGTTAATGAACTGTCATAATTTTCTCCTTAACAACAGGGATGCTCCATGGGAATGAATGGAACATAATCATGTAGTTGAACCAAGTACACTATTTTTTCTGTGAATGGGTTTTCTTGTTATCTCAGCATGCACAGCATGGAAATGATGCTATTTTTAGCCCTATGCATCTTAGTATATTAAGAGCAATGAATTTAAATTATTTAAGAAAACTATTTTATATTTAGTTACCAACTTTTGAAAATACATCATGACATCATTTATTAGAAATATTTTATTTTCCACTGATTTTTGCATAAGTGCTTCTTTTTTCATAAATGATTGATAATGAAATGCAAATGTGTTTAGTTGGGAATTGAGAATCCTGATATGCATTATTATCTTCACTTTAGAGATAATGATAGCAATATTAATAATAATAACCACATTGTTAAGGATAGCTGGCATTACTATTTACTAGGTACATATTATGTATTAAGATACACATGCAAAAAATTACTGATATATAAGTATATATACAAAATGTCAAAATAACTTAGTTCACATTTTCTTACTTTAATGAGAATGTTGCAGATAAAACAATGTGCATATAAAACCTGTAATTTTCAAAAAGAGTTGGCATTGTTGATTGTGTAAGGCATAAATATATCATTTGTCTAAGTTGGAAGTCATTTTTGTGATTTTAGGACTTTTATTTAACACTTAATGACTCTGAAGTATATACATAACAGAAATATTACAATGGCCAATAAATACATAACTAAAAATACAACAACAAGATCAGAAATGGTAGGATATTGAGAGACATCAGAATAGAAGGGTGACTTTTTTAACACTAGATAATCTTGATCAAAGAACAAATAATTTCATTTCCAAAAGTAAACTGTTAAATAAAAAATAATAATCCCAATTATTCACTCCAAGAGATAATAGTGACTTCTCATTGCTTTATAGTCCAAAGAAAATTTTATTTAGTTCCAATAGGCACAGAAGTAGTGGCTATTTGGGAATATATGGAGTACAGAGTCTAGAATAGAATTTTCTTGATAACTTGAATAAATTAATAACTTCCAAGATACCTAGAGAGTTATTTCTCTGTCTACTAATCTAACCCTAAAACCAACTCTAATCTATATGTTAGAGAAGAGTTTGGTACATCTAGCAATTACACTGTGTGTTGCTTGAGGGAAGAAAAAATAGGAATGTGTCACTTATTTATTTGGCCCATGACTACCACTCCAATATAATCTGCTACTACCCTCTTATTTGTTCATCAGTTTTCAGCCTCACTCTTCTTTCTTCTTTCCTTGAATGAACTAAACATGCATCAAAATGTCAGTCTCAAAAAGACTAACAGTTAATTTTCATTGGAAACAATGGAGGTCAGAAAACAGTGTGATAATATATTCATACTACTGAAAGAAAAACTTTGTCAACCAAGAATTCCATATCTAGTAAAACTATCTTTCAAAAATTGAAGTTGAAATTAAGATATTTTCAAAGAAAAACAGAGAATTTGTCACTAACGTGCCTGATCTAAAAATACTAAAATGAGCCCTTCAGTCTGAAAAAAAAAAACAAAAAAAAACACAAAACACTAAAAGGTAACTCAAATCCTCATAAAGAGATAAAGCACACCAGTAGAGTAACTATATAGGTAAATATAAAAGGAAATATAGTGTGTATATATATATATATATATATATATATATATATATATATATATATATTTGTTTGTTTTTAAATCTTTTTTTCACCTATCTACTTAAAAAGCAAACTGCATATGGTAATAATTGTATTACTGTGTTGATGCACTTATGATATTTAAAGATGTGCAGAGACCAACACAAAATTGTAAATCAACTATACTCCAATAAAAATTAATTTATAAAACAAAAATATTTAAAGACGTAATTTGTATTACAATAATAATACAAGGAATATGTGAGGGAATGGAGGTGTATAGGAGCTACATTTTTGTATACTACTGAAATTAGGTTGATATTAATCCAAACTTGATTGTGTTAAGATTGTAATTGTAATTGCCAGAACAACCACAAAGAAACTAACTCTATAAAATATATTGTATTTATTTCCCATTTCTGCTGTAGCAAATTACCAATAACATAATGGATTAAAGCAACACAAATGTATCATTTTACATTAATGGAATGCAGAGGTCATTAATTGGTTATATGAGGCTGAAGTCACATTCTTAACAAGACTGCATTCCTTTTGGAGGCTGTAGGGGAGATCCATTATTTGCCATTTCCAGCTTCTAGAGGCTTCCCAGATTTCTTGGCTAATGGCCCTCTTCTATATTTAAAGCCCAAAATCACATCACTCATCAACTTCTAGCCTATAAGTATCATTGTGATTATATTGGGCTCGTCAAGATAATTTAGGATGACCTTGTCCTCTCGAGATTTTAAACTTAATCACACTTGCAAAGCCCCCTTTTCCATACTGCAACATATTCACAGGTTTCAGGACAAGGACATGTACATCTTTCAGGGGGCATTATTCTGCTACATAAGAAATTGAAAGGAAATTAAAATGGTACATGATAAAATATCTATTTAACACAGGAATAGACAATAATTGAATAATAGAGCATTGGGGCCAGACAGGCATATATAAAATAAATAGCGAAGTGACAGACATAAATCCTACCTTATCAATAATTACATTAAAAGTAAATGGATTGGAAACTCAAAACAAAAACCAGAGTTTCAAAAAGTGAATAAAAATAACATGACCAACTCTATACTGCCTACTAGAGAAATACTTTAGATTCAAAGACAAATATAGGTTGACAGTAAAAGAACGGAAAAAGACACACCATGCAAATGGTAACCAAAAGAGAGCTGAGGTGGTTAAGCTAATATCAGACAAAATAGATTTTAAGACAAAAAATTATTACTAGACATAAAGAAGGGCATTTTATAATGATAAAAAGTTAATCCATCAAGAATGGGCAGAAGGTCGAAGGGTACAAATTTTCAGTTATATGATGAATAAGTTCATGGTGACTACAGTTAATAGTACTGTACTGTATACTTGAAATTTGCTAAGAGAGTAGATCTTAAGTGTTTTTACCAAACACACTCACAAAATGGTAACTATGTGAAATAATGGATGTGTTAATTAACTTGATTGTGGTAATTATTTCACAATATATACATATATCAAACCATCATGTTTTATGCCTTAAATATATACAATAATTATTTGTCAATTATACTGCAGTAAAACTGGGAAAAAGGAATATACATAACAATTATAAAAATACACGTTTATTGTACAGCAAAGGAAACCATAAACAAAATGAAAAGACAACCTATGGACTGGAAGAAAGTATTTGCAAATGATGTGACCTACAAAGGCTTAATTTCCAAAATATACAAACAACTCATACAACTCAATAACAAAAAAACAAACAACCTCATCAAAAAACTGGGCAGAAGACCGAACTAGACATTTCTCCAAAAAAGACATACAGATGGCCAATAAGCACATGAAAAGATGCTCAATATTTCTAATTACTAGAGAAATGCAAATCAAAATCGCAATGAGATATTACTTCACACCTGTCAGAATAGCCATCAACAAAAACGAACACAAATAACAAATGTTGGCAAGTATGTGGAGAAAAGGGAACCCTTGTACACTGTTGGTAGGAATGTAAACTGATGCAGCCACTGTAGAAAACAGTATGCAGTTTTCTCAAAAAAACTAAAAGTAGAACTACCTTATGACCCAGCAATTCCACTCCTGGGTATATATGTGAAAAAAACAAAACACTAATTTTGTAAAGATATATGCATACCAATGTTCATAGCAGCATTACTTACGATTGCCAAGATATGGAAGAAACCTAAATGTACATCAAGAGAGGAATGGATAAAGAAGATGTGACACACACACACACACACAATGGGATACTGCTCAGCCATAAAAAAGAATGAAATTTTGCCATTTTCAGCAACATGGATGGACTTGGAGGGCATTATGCGAAGTGAAATGAGTCAGAGAAAGATAAATTTGTGAAAGTAACAAAAAAGAAGTAGACTCACAGATCTAGAAAACAAACTTGTGGTTCCTAATGGGGGTCCATATGGAGTGGGGGGAATGGGAGATACAAACTATTGGGTGTAAGATAAGCTCAAGGATGTATTGTACAACACAGGGAATATAGCCAATATTTTGAAATAACTGTAAATGGAAAATAACATTTAAAAATTGTATAAAAATGTTAAAAATAAATAATTATAAATAAATAATTATTTAAAATTTTTAAATTGAGGTAAGTTAATGTACAATGTTATATAAGTTTCAGGTTTACAACATAGTGAATCACAATTTTTAAAGGATATACTCCATTTATTGTGTGATATCACTTATATGTGGAATCTAAAAAAAAAAAAACTAGCAATATAAAAATATTTAAAAATAAAAGACATATTGAAAAGAAAAAAAAATCCTAATGATGCTTTTGCAGAAATATAAAAATGTATCCTTAAATTTATTCATGGAATCTCAAGGGATCCCAAATAATCAAATCAATCTTGAAAAATAGGAATAATGTCAGAGGTCTCATATATCCAGATTTCAAAATGTATTACAAAGCCATAATAATCAAAATAGTGTGGCACTGCCATGGATATAGACATATAGACAAATGGAAATTAAATAGAGAGCCCAGAAATAAACCCTCATACATAGGGTCAAATGATTTTTAATAAAGTTGCCAAGACCATTCAATGGGAAAGGGCAATATTTTCAACATATGGTATGAGGTAAACTAGATATCTACATATAAAAGCATGAAGTGGTATACTTATCGTACATCATATACAAAAATTAACTCAAAATGGATCAAAAACCCAAACATAAGAGCTAAAACTATAAAAGTCTTAGAAGAAAACATAGTGGAAAATCTTCATTATATTGAATTTGGTAATGATTTCTTGGATACGACATCAAAAGCACAGGCAATGAAAGACAGAGTAGATAAAATGCACTTTATAAAAATTTAAAAATTTGTGCATCAAAGGACAATATCAACAGAATGAAATGGCAACCCATAGAATGGGAAAAAATTTCAAATTGTATATCTGAGAAGGGATTAACATGCAGAATATATAAAGAATACCCACAACTGAGCAACAAATAAACAATCTGATTTAAAAATGGGTAAAGACTTAAAAGACTTTTGTCCAAAGAAGATATAAATGGTCAATAAACCCTGGAAAGATGCTCAAATTCAACCATCTTTAGGGAAACGCAAATAAATACCACAATGACATATCACGTCATATCCATTAGGATGGCTATTATTAAGAAAAAAAAATAACAAGTGTTGTCAAGGATGTGGAGAAATTGGAATCCTTGTGCATTGCTGGGGGGAATGTAAAATGATGTGAAATGATGATGTGAAATGATGTGAAAAATAGTATGATGGTTCCTCAAAAAAGTAAAATAATATTACCCTTTGATACGGCAATTCCACTTCTGGATACATACCCAAAAGAATCAAAGTAGGGACAGTTGAACATCTGTATACCCATTATTAACAATAGCCAAAGTGTGGAAGCAACCCGAGTGTCCGTTGACATATGAGCAGATAAACAAATTGTGTTATATACATACAATGGAATATTATTAAGCCTTAAAAGGAATGAAATTCTGACATATGCTACAACATGTATGAACCTTGAAGACGTTAAGTGAAATAAGCCAATCACAAAAGCCAAATAGTGTATAATTCCACTTATATGAAGTACCTAAAGTAATCAAATTCATAGTGACAGCAAGTATAATGGTGTTTGTCAGGGGGTTGGGGGACAAAGGAATGGGGAGTTATTGTTTAATGGGTAGAGTTTCAATATTGGAAGACAGTGGTGGAAATGGTCATGATGGTTGCACAACAATGTGAATGTAATTAATGCTAGTGAACTATACACTTAAAATATTGAAAATAATAAATTTTCTATGCATATTTTACCATAATAAAAAATAAAGATACTATGTAAATAATGTAACCACAGTTAATTAGCAAATTAATGTCTTTCTTGAAATTAAACACCTAAAGACCAAAATCAAAAAAAAGAAGCAATTTTGGTTTCTCTTTCCTTTTTTTTTCCCCCACAGAATAACAGTATATTCATAAGATCTTTTTCTTGTGCATTTGAAAAAACTGATCAAACCTGGGAAATAGGTAGCAAAAATAGAGTTTATGTTTCTTTCTTCCTACGGGTGACCATAGTATGGGCATAAAATGCCCTTGGCCATGGCTCCTGATTCCATTGTGATTATACAAGATCAAAAACATCAGTATAGGGGCTTCCCTGGTGGCGCAGTGGTTGAGAGTCTGCCTGCCAATGCAGGGGACACGGGTTCGAGCCCTGGTCTGGGAGGATCCCACATGCCGCGGAGCAACTAGGCCCGTGAGCCACAATTGCTGAGCCTGCGCGTCTGGAGCCAGTGCTCCACAACAAGAGAGGCCGCGATAGCAAGAGGCCCGTGCACCACGATGAAGAGTGGCCCCCACTTGCCACAACTAGAGAAAGCCCTCGCACAGAAACAAAGACACAACACAGCCATAAATAAATAAATAAATAATTCCCATTAAAAAAAAAAGAACAATAGGCTCCACTAATCACAATAATGAAAAAAAAAAATAAAAAAAAAACAAAAAACATCAGTATACCCATGTTCCCACCTCAGACTGCTTAAGCTCATATTTTTCAACAATATATCCTCTGAAAACTAACTAGTATACTTAGATTAATATGAATGAATTATTAACAGAAGTAATACTGGTGTGGCCATATTGACTTCAGCACAATGGGGTGTAAAGTGGAGACTGCAAGCAATGGATGGGAATAATTCCACTCATCTTTTACTACATCCTATTATATTTTAATTTATACTTGAAAATTTACTGAATTTGAGTGCAAATAAAAATCTTACTACTGTTCACATAAAGACAAATAATTAAAATCCACATTTCTTTCACTGCCACCACCAATACTGACTGAAATGAAGAGGCATTAAATCTGATTAAGAGAAAACTGTAGAGCAAATTGGTAGAGAGAAAAAGAAGCAAAAGATAGTTCCATTCTGGTTCCAGAGTGTCCCTAAGGCCTAGCTGTGCCCCTGCTTTTTATTTCCACAAGATGCCCCTGTACCCTATATAAGTATGATTAGCTTCCCCTATTTCTTAAGTTAGTTACTGTGGATTTCGGCTATTTTTGACTAAAAAGCTCAAATATACATATGTTATTATTATTAATGTTAATACAATAATATATATTATTAAGCCTTAATATAAATAACATATATGAGAGATATAGATAATATTATATAATATAATATAGATAATATTATATAGTATATATTGACTCCTTCTCTACCTCAATCACCTATTTTCTCGCTGCCTCAGCTAATCCTATCCCCTTCATAAGATGTCACCTGACTCCAGAGCATTCACCCTCTTAAGCTCCTCGGCTGTCACTGACCCAAAAGGCTGAGAGCTAAGGTTTTAACTTATTAGAAATCACTAAGCTGCATAGCACAGGGAGATCAGCTCTGTGCTTTGTGACCACCTAGAGGGGTGGGATAGGGAGGGTGGGAGGGAGGGAGATGCAAGAGGGAAGAGATATGGGAACATATGTATATGTATAACTGATTCACTTTGTTATAAAGCAGAAACTAACACACCATTGTAAAGCAATTATACTTCAATAAAGATGTTTAAAAAAAAAAAGAAATCACTAAACTGGGAGGTGAAGGTTAGAGAGGTCTTTACAACTAAAAATTAATGAGATTATATACATGAAGTATTTAGAATAGTGCTTGGAATATAGGAAAGCCTCAATAGGTAATAGCTATCACATAAAATATAAAATACAGCAATATTTCTTCCAATTACCACAATCTTCACTAGTTAGGTCACAGGTGATTTCAACCAATTCAGCAATGACAGGCTGGAAATACATAGCCAATAATTGATGTGACATTTTATAAATAGTGAAAGTTAAAGTAGTGAATTATCTATGGTTATTGATGAATAATAAATGGTAATGTTGTATTCATCAGACACATATACATATACAACCAACCAGATACTCACCTATGAGACACAAGAGAAGGAACACAATTTTAAATCAGGTTATGTAAACACACAAAAGCAAGTAACTTGAGAAGGTTGCAACTTTTTCCTTATAAGCCTTAAAGATCTCAGAGTTGCCTAGGTTTTAACTAGATTTATGAGATAAAATATCATCAGGTAGAATGGACTAGGTTCTTTCACTGTAATATGTTTGTCACTGATTGCAAATTAGGCTTCTTTGAAATATTAATGAATTCTCAGGCTAGTATCTTGGTGAGAAACACCACAAAGATCCTAAAAAGGAAATACTTATTTCGAAAATTATATTCACTGGGGAACATTCTATGTGAATACACATTAAAGTGTTGTATTTTCATTCATGGTCACAATGTGTGTTAAAACTACTACTTGCAAGTAAATCTCATTAAGTTATCTTTATTTCAATCATTATTGTGAAATAATTTAAGGCAAATAACATGAGTCATGAAGTAACTCAGTCCAAGTAAAAATACAGGTGTAGGGTTCTTTTTACATACAAAGTAAAATAAAAAGTATTCTTTTTAGTAAAAGATTAAAGTTGGTTCAGAAATATTTTAATGTATCTTTCCTTAGGTGTGGCATTAGCAAAACCAAAGAGAAAATACCAACTGTTTGCTGGTTTCTGGTGTTTGGTTGCATTCTGTTCCATCCTGGGACCAAACAGAAGGCAGAGACAACACTGTATGGCTCAGTCCAGTATTCCCTGACCAGTGGAATGCATTAAATGAACATCTAGTGTAACTCAGTTCTATGCTAAGTACAGGTCATGGAAAAGTGGCTAAAACCTTGTCCCTGCCCTCAGAAGCTCACATGCCACACAGCCTCCTGCTACATGTCACCCAAAAGAATATTCTTTCCAAAAATCTCCAAAGTACAATAGATGTAAAACAGTTTTTTAAATCTATTTCAATCAAAAATGTTGAAATGAGAAACAAGCTGATTCATGTCTTTCTTGGTAACATCATGCCATGTACAGATATCATTTCTACTTAGTATGAAGTGTGTCAGTTTCTTGATATAAAATTGTTGGAATGTCTACATTCTAACTTATGACTATAGGTCTTCATACTGTTTCTAAAGCATTACTTCTTTAAATAATTTCCTTTTTATACTCAATATTGCCTTCTTAAAATAGCAAGCATTTACTATCATAAACAAAAGTACAACTATTTACAGTATTCATCAAAATTACTACGTGCAAAGCATTTTAATAGACATTGTGGGAAAATCAATGAAATGGACAGAATGAACTAGTGTAGTTAAGACATGTGCCTAGATAATTATAACACAATGTAGAAACAAATAGGATGCCAACAGAGAGTAAAAAATATTTTGAGGAAGTTTTGGAAGTGGTAGGTCACTCTAAACTTTTTACTTATTGACTTATTAAAGCACTTCAAAATTACACTGAAGGAGACCTACATGAATATAAAGTAAAAATGTTATTCAATAAATAAATAACATAAATGTCGAGATCATTATATTAATGCATCTATTCATTAATTACTTCATTGATATTCATTAACCTTAACCATCTACTTTTCACCAAACACTCTGATAAATACTGTATCATACTGAAAGAAAGAATATGGTGTGAAAAACCAGATCACATAACAATAATAGAAGGAGGAGGAGCAATGCTGTGTCATTCACAAGAACTTCATTTCAAAAAGACCTCAGAGAGGGCCACTCATTAGTCTGAACCTGGGAACCACCACACCGACAAACATCAAATTACATGTTTTCTTTTATATATGAGTACAACCTTAGACTTCCCACTGAGAATAGACAAGTGGTCAGCAGGAGTGCCCCCTGACACTCAGGTAGAGGTTACAAGATGAGACTTCATGCTACTCAGGTAGGGAATTTTGCAAAAGTCCTGGTGAGGCTCAGCAAGAGTGGCAGTTGAGCCTACTTGAAGTAAAGAAGCCAACATCAAATAATATCCATCTAAAAGGATTCCCATTATTGACTCATGCTACATTAAGATTCTTATTTAGTGAGATGAATTTTAATATATCTACTGATATATGTGTGTGTGTGTATATATATAAACATATATACACACACACACATATATATATATGTATATGTATATGTATATGTATATGATGTAGATTGGCATAATAGTGTTAGGTGCCTTAAGTTGGGTCTCTGAGCTGTGCTATTCATCCAATAATCTTTTAGTAACTCAGACTCGACACATCATTTCCTTCATCTCTCTGGGACTAAGTCTCCTCATATGTAACATGTTCTACTTCATAGTTTTCACATTGCTTTCTATGCAGTACTAGAGACCAAAAGGTAATTGTAATCTTTTCAAATCCTAATATTTTTCAGTCTAGACAGATATATATATTCCATACCATATCTGTGATTTCTAATTTTATATTTTTATTGCAATGTGAATCACAAATCATTTAAACTTTTAAAAGTTTTAATTTAGTATTATTTTTAAAAATTAACAAACTTTTTATTTTGAAATATTTTAAACATTTACAAAATTAGAGAGTAGTTTAATAAACTTGCCCAAAATTTATCACCCAGATTCAACAATTATCAACATTTTGCCACATTTATTTCTTTTCTCTTTTTCAACTTTATTGAGATATAATAGACACATAACATTGTGTAACTTTAAGGTGTACAACATGTTGATTTGATACAAGTACATGTTGCCAAGTGATTACCACCATAACATTAGCTCCATCATGATACATGATTACCATTTCATTTTTGAAGTGAGAACATATAAGATCTATTCTCTTAGCAACATTCAAGCATATAATAGAGAATTACTAACTATAATCACCATGCTGTACATTAAATCCCTGGAACTAATTCATCTTAAACCTGGAAGTTCGTACCCTTTGACCAACATCTCCTCATTTCCCTCACCCCTCAGCCCCTGGTAACCACCAGTCTAATCTCTGTTTCTATGAGTTTAGCTTTATTACATTCTAAATATAAATAACGTCAACAGTATTTGTCTTTCTGGGTCTGACTTATCTCATATAGCGTATACCCTCAAGGTCCATCTATGTTGTCCCAAATGGTAGAATCTCTTTCTTTCTTATGGCTGAATAATATTCAATTGTATATATATATAACATATCACCTTAACCCAGTTATCTGCTGACAGACACTTAGCTTGTTTTGATATCTTGGCTATTGTGAATAATGTTACAACGGGAATGCAGATATCTCAAGTTCCTGTTTTCATTTCCACTGAATATACCCAGAATCGGGATTGCTGGATTACATGGTAATTCTATTTTTAATATATGAGGAAGCCTCATAATGTTTTTGATAATGGCTGAACCAATGTGCATTCCCACCAACAGTGCACTAGGGTTCCCTTTTTTCTACATCCTTGCTAAAATTTGTCATCTCATGTCTTTTTGATGATAGCTGTTCCAACAATTCTGAGGTATTACCTCATTGTGGTTTAGAATTGCATTTCCCTGATTAGTGATGTTGAGCAACTTTTCATATACCTGTTGGCCATTTGGGTATCTTCTTTGGAAAAATCTCTACTGAGTTCCTCAGCCTATTTTTTAATGTACATGGTTTTTCTTTGATATCAGGTGGTATAAGTTCTTTTATATTCTGAGTATATTGATATTAACCCCTTGTCAGGCAAGTCATTTGCAAATATTTTCTCCCATCTGGGAGGTTGTCTTTTTATTTTGTTAAAGGCTTTTTATTTGCATTTTTTATTTTTTTAAACATATTTATTGGAGTATAATTGCTTTACAATGGTGTGTTAGTTTCTGCTTTATAACAAAGTGAATCAGTTATACATATACATATGTTCCCATACCTCTTCCCTCTTGCATCTCCCTCCCTCCCATCCTCCCTATCCCACCCCTCTAGGTGGTCACAAAGCACAGAGCTGATCTCCCTGTGCTATGTGGCTGCTTCCCACTAGCTATCTATTTTACGTTTGGTAGTGTATATATGTCCATGCCACTCCCTCACTTTGTCACATCTTACCCTTCCCCCTCCCCATATCCTCAAGTCAATTCTCTAGTAGGTCTGTGTCTTTATTCCCGTCTTGCCACAAGATTCTTCACGACCTTTTTTTTTTTTTCCCTTAGATTCCATATATATGTGTTAGCATACTGTATTTGTTTTTCTCTTTCTGACTTACTTCACTCTGAATGACAGACTCTAGGTCCATCCACCTCACTACAAATAACTCCATTTCGTTTCTTTTTATGGCCGAGAAATATTCCATTGTATATATGTGCCACATCTTCTTTATCCATTCATCCGATGATGGACATTTAGGTTGCTTCCATTTCCTGGCTATTGTAAATAGAGCTTCAATGAACATTTTGGTACATGACCCTTTTAGAATTATGGTTTTCTCAGGGTATATGCCCAGTAGTGGGATTGCTGGGTAGTATGGTAGTTCTATTTTTAGTTTTTTAAGGAACCTCCATACTGTTCTCCATAGTGGCTGTATCAATTTCAATTCCCACCAACAGTGCAAGAGTGTTCCCTTTTCTCCACACCCTCTCCATAATTAATTGTTTCTACATTTTTTGATGATGGCCATTCTGACCGGTGTGAGATGATATCTCGTTGTAGTTTTGATTTGCATTTCTCTAATGATTAATGATGTTGAACATTCTTTCATGTGTTTGTTGGCAATCTGTATGTCTTCTTTGGAGAAATGTCTACTTAGGTCTTCTGTCCATTTTTGGATTGGGTTGTTTGTTTTTTTGATATTGAGCTGCATGAGCTGCTTGAAAATCCTGGAGATTAACCCTTTGCCAGTTGCTTCATTTGCAAATATTTTCTCCCATTCTAAGGGTTGTCTTCTGGTCTTGTTTATGGTTTCCTTTGCTGTGCAAAAGCTTTTACGTTTCACTAGGTCCCATTTGTTTATTTTTGTTTTTATTTCCTTTCTCTAGGAGCTGGGTTAAAAAGGATCTTGCTGTGATTTATGTCATACAGTGTTCTGCCTATGTTTTCCTTTAAGAGTTTCATAGTGCCTGGCCTTACATTTAGGCCTTTAATCCATTTTGAGTTTATTTTTGTGTATGGTGTTAGGGAGTGTTCTAATTTCATACTTTTACATGTACCTGTCCAGTGTTCCCATCACCACTTATTGAAGAGGCTGTCTTTTCTCCACTGTATATGCTTGCCTCCTTTATCAAAGATAAGGTGACCATATGTGTGTGGGTTTATCTTGGGGCTTTCTATCCTGTTCCATGGATCTATGTTTCTGTTTCTGGGCCAGTACCCTACTGTCTTGATTACTGTAGCTTTGTAGTATAGTCTGAAGTCAGGGAGCCTGATTCCTCCAGCTCCATTTTTCGTTCTCAAGATTGCTTTGGCTATTCAGGGTCTTTTGTGTTTCCATACAAATGGTGAAATTTTTTTTTCGAGTTCTGTGAAAAATGCCAGTGGTAGTTGGATAGGGATTGCATTGAATCTGTAGATTGCTTGGAGTAGTAGAGTCATTTTCACAATGTTGATTCTTCCAATCCAAGAACATGGTATATCTCTCCATCTATTTGTATCATCTTTAATTTCTTTCATCAGTGTCTCATAATTTTCTGCATACAGGTCTTTTGTCTCCTTAGGTAGGTTTATTCCTAGATATTTTATTCTTTTTGTTGCAATGGTAAATGGGAGTGTTTTCTTAATTTCACTTTCAGATATTTCATCATTAGTGTATAGGAATGCAAGAGATTTCTGTGCATTAATTTTGTATCCTACTACTTTACCAAATTCATTGATTAGATCTAGTAGTTTTCTGGTAGCATCTTTAGGATTCTCTATGTATAGGATCATGTCATCTGCAAAGAGTGGCAGCTTTACTTCTTCTTTTCCGATTTGGATTCCCTTTATTTCTTTTTCTTCTCTGATTGCTGTGGCTAAAACTTCCAAAACTATGTTGAACAATAGTGGTGAGAGTGGGCAACCTTGTCTTGTTCCAGATCTTAGTGGAAATGGTTTCAGTTTTTCACCATTGAGGACAATGTTGGCTGTGGGTTTGTCATATATGGCCTTTATTATGTTGAGGAAAATTCCCTGTATGCCTACTTTCTACAGGGCTTTTATCATAAATGGGTGTTGAATTTTGTCAAAAGCTTTCTCTGCTTCTGTTGAGATGATCATATAGTTTTTCTCCTTCAATGTGTTAATATGGTGTATCATGTTGATTGATTTGCATATATTGAAGAATCCTTGCATTCCTGGAATAAACCCTACTTGATCATGGTGTATGATCCCTTTAATGTGCTGTTGGATTCTGTTTTCTAGTATTTTGTTGAGGATTTTTGCATCTATGTTCACCAGTGATATTGGCCTGTAGGTTTCTTTCTTTGTGACATCTTTGTCTGGTTTTGGTATCAGGGTGATGGTGGCCTTGTAGAATGAGTTTGGGAGTGTTCCTCCCTCTGCTATATTTTGAAAGAGTTTGAGAAGGATAGGTGTTAGCTCTTCTCTAAATGTTTGATAGAATTCTCCTTTGAAGCCATTTGGTCCTGGGCTTTTGTTTTTTGTAAGATTTTTAATCACAGTTTCAATTTCAGTGCTTGTGATTAGTCTGTTCATATTTTCTACTTCTTCCTGGTTTAGTCTCGGCAGGATGTGCATTTCTAAGAATTTGTCCATTTCTTCCACGTTGTCCATTTTATTGGCATAGGGCTGCTTGTATTAATCTCTCACGATCGTTTGTATTTCTGCAGTGTCAGTTGTTACTTCTCCTTTTTCATTTCTAATTCTATTGATTTGAGTCGCCTCCCTTTTTTTCTTGATGAGTCTGGCTAATGGTTTATCAATTTTGTTTATCTTCTCAAAGAACAAGCTTTTAGCTTTATTGATCTTTTCTATTGTTTTCTTCATATGTTTTTCATTTATTTCTGATCTGATCTTTATGATTTCTTTCTTTCTGCTAACTTTGGGGTTTTTTTGTTCTTCTTTCTCTAATTGCTTTAGGTGCAAGGTTAGGTTGTTTATTCGAGATGTTTCCTGTTTCTTGAGGTAGGCTTGTATTGCTATAAACTTCCCTCTTAGAACTGCTTTTGCTGCATCCCATAGGTTTTGGGTCGTCGTGTCGCCATTGCCATTTTTTTCTATGTATTTTTTGATTTCCCCTTTGATTTCTTCAGTGATCACTTCGTTATTAAATAGTGTATTGTTTAGCCTCCATGTGTTTGTGTTTTACAATGTTGTGTTAGTTTCTACTGTACAGAGAATAAAATAAAGTAAAATAAAATAAAGTAAGCTAAAATAAAATAAAGTTATTAAAATAAAAAATTTTAAAAAATTACTAAGAAGAAAGAAAAAATATTTAAAGTAAAAAAAAAAAAACGGAGAGAACCCTAGGACAAATGGTGAAAGCAAAGCTATAGAGACAAAATCTCACAGAGAACCATACACCTACACACTCACAAAAGAGGTAAAGGGGAAAAAATAATATATCTTGCTCCCAAAGTCCACCTCCTCAATTTGGGACGATTCATTGTCTATTCAGGTATTCCACAGATGCAGGTACATCACGTTGTTTGTGGAGCTTTAATCCGCTGCTTCTGAGGCTGCTGGGATAAATTTCCCTTTCTTTTCTTTGTTCGCACAGCTCCCGGGGTTCAGCTTTGGGTTTGGACCCGCCTCTGCATGTAGGTAGCCTGAGGGTGTCTGTTCTTCGCTCAGACAGGACGGGGTTAAAGGAGCAGCTGCTTCGGGGGCTCTGGCTCATTCAGGCCGAGGGGAGGGAAGGGTATGCATGCGGGGCGAGCTTGCAGCTGCAGAGGGCTGTGTGATGTTGCAGCAGCCTGAGGCGCACCGTGCGTTCTCCTGGGGAAGTTGTCCTTGGATCACGGGACCCTGGCAGTGGCGGACTGCGTAGACTCCCGGGAGAGGCAGTGTGGAGAGTGACCTGTGCTAGCACACAGGCTTCTTGGTGGCGGCAGCAGCAGCCTTAGCGTTTAATGCCCGTCTCTGGGGTCCACGCTCATATCCGCGGCTCACGCCCATCTCTGGAGCTCGTTTAGGCGGCGCTCTGAATACTCTCTCGTTGTGCACCAGGAAACAAAGAAGCAAGAAAAAGTCTCTTGCCTCTTCTGCAGCTCCAGACCTTTTCCCAGACTCCCTCCTGGCTAGCTGTGGTGCGCTAACTCCTTCAGGCTGTGTTCATGCCGCCAACCCCAGTCCTCTCCCTGCAATCCGACCGAAGCCCAAGCCTCAGCTCCCAGCCCCCACCCACCTCGCGGGTGAACAGACAAGCCTCTCGGGCAGGTGAGTGCTGGTCGGCACCGCTCCTCTGTGCGGGAATCTCTCCACTTTGCCCTCCGCACCCTTGTTGCTGCGCTCTCCTCCATGGCTCCGAAGCTTCCCCCCTCTGCCACCCGCAGTCTCCGCCCGCGAAGTGTCTTCCTAGTGTGTGGAAACCTTTTCTTCTTCACAGCTCCCTCCCACTGGTGCAGGTCCCGTCCCTATTCTTTTGTCTCTGTTGTTTCTTTTTTCTTTTACCCTACCTAGGTACGTGGGGAGTTTCTTGCCTTTTGGGAGGTCTGACGTCTTCTGCCAGTGTTCAGTGCGTGTTCTATAGAAGCAGTTCCACGTGTAGATGTATTTCTGATGTATCTGTGGGGAGGAAGGTGATCTCCATGTTTTACTCTTCTGCCATCTTCTCCTTTCCTATGCATCTGCTTTTAAGCCAGTACCATACTGTTGTGATTGCTATAGCATTGCAGTATAGTTTGAAATCAAAAAGTGTGATCCTTCCAGTTTCAGTCTTCCTTCTCAGGATTGCTGGGGCTATTTGGGGTCTTTTGCAGCTTCATACAAATTTTAGGATTTTTTTTTTCTATTTCTGTGAATAACGGTATTGGAATTTTTACAGATTGAATGTAATCTACAAATGGTTTTGTAAAGTAAAGACATTTTAATAATATTGATTCTTCTAACTCATGGACACAGGATATCTCTCCATTTGTTGTATCCTCTTTGATTTATTTCATCAAAATTATGTAATTTTCATTGTACATATCTTTTACCCTCTTTTCTTTATTTTCTTTTTGATGTTTTATTGTTAGTCTATAGAATCAAATGTATTTTCCTTTTTTCCTCTTAGTAATTTAGGTTTTACTTTTGTAAAAGCAAATTGACAAATATTACAATGCTATATTTGCATTTTGAACATATGAATATAAAATGCAAAACATCCAATGTTTATTTTTTAATTGGGGTATAGTTGTTTTACAATGTTGTCTTAGTTTCTACTGTACAGCATAATGGAGTTCCCTGTGTGCTATACAGCAGGTTCCCATTAGTTATCTATTTTATACATATTAGTGTATATACATCAATCCCAATCTCCCAATTCATCCCTCCCTCCTTCCCCTCCTGGTGTCCATACCTCTGTTCTGTACATCTGTGTCTCTATTTCTGCCTTGCAAACAGGTTCATCTATATGATTTTTCTGGATTCTACATATATGCATTGATATATGATATTTGCTTTGCTTTCTGACTTACTTCACTCTGTATGAAAGTCTCTAGGTCCATCCATGTCTCTACAAATGACCCAATTTTATTCCTTTTTATGGCTGAATAATATTCCATTGTATATATATAGCATGTTGTCTTTATCCATTCATCTGTTGATGAGCACATAGGTAGCTTCTATGTCTTGGCTATTGTAAATAGTGCTGCAATAAATATTGGGGTGCATGTGTCTTTTTGAATTATGGTTTGCTCTGTGCCTATGCCCAGTAGTATGATTGCTGGGCAATAGTAGTATATTCTATTTTCAGTTTTTTAAGGACCTTCCATACTGTTCTCCATAGTGGCTGTATCAATTTACATACCCACCAACAGTGCAAGAAGGTTCTCTTTTGTCCAAACCCTCTCCAGCATTTATTGTTTGTAGATTTTTTGATGATGCCCATTCTAACCAGTGTTAGGTGATACCTCATTGTAGTTTTGATGTGCATTTCTCTAATAATTAGAGGTGTTGAGGATCTTTCCATGTGCCTCTTGGCCATTTGAATATCTTCTTTGGAGAAAAGTCTATTTAGGTCTTCTGCCCATTTTTTGATTGGGTTGTTTGTTTTTCTTAATATTGAGCTGCATGAGCTGTTTATATATTTTGGAGATTAAGGCATTGTCTACTGAATCGTTGGCAAATATTTTCTCCTATTCTGAGGGTTGCCTTTTCGTCTTGTTTATGGTTTCCTTTGCTGTGCAAAAGCTTTGAAGTTTCATTAGGTCCCATTTGTTTATATTTGTTTTTATTTCCATTACTCTAGGAGGTGGGTCAAAAAAAATCTTGCTGTGATTTATGTCAAAGAGTGTTCTACCTATGTTTTCCTCTAAGAGTTTTATAGTGTCTGGCCTTACATTTAGGTTTTTAATCCATTTTGAGTTTATCTTTGTGTATGGGTGTTAGGAAGTGCTCTAGTTTCATTCTTTTACATGTAGCTGTCAAGTTTTCCCAACACCACTTATTAAAGAAACTGTCTTTTCTCCATTGTATATCCTTACCTCTTTGTCATAGAGTAGTTTACCATAGATTGGTGGGTTTACCTCTGGGCTTTCTATCCTGTTCCATTGATCTTTATTTCTATTTTGGTGCCAGTACCATACTGTCTTGATTACTGTAGCTTTGTAGTATAGTCTGAAGTCATGGATCCTGATTCCTCCAGCTCCGTTTTTCATTCTCAAGCTTGCTTTGGCTATTCGGGGTCTTTTGTGTCTCCATACAAATTTTAAGATCTTATGTTCTACTTCTGTGAAAAATGATATTGGTAATTTGATAGGGATTGCATTGAATCTGTAGATTGCTTTGGGTGGTATAGTCATTTTCACAATATTGATTCTTCCAATCCAGGAACATGCTATACCTCTCCATCTGTTTGTGTCATCTTTGATTTCTTTCATCAGTGTCTTACAGTTTTCTGAGTAGTTTTTTACCTCCTCAGGTAGGTTTATTCCTAGGTATTTTATTACTTTTGTTGCAGTGGTGAATGGGATTGTTTCCTTAATTTCTCTTTATGATCTTTCATTGTTATTGTATAGGAATTCAAAATATTTCTGTGCATTAATTTTGTATCCTGCAACTTTACCCAATGAATTGATTAGCTCTAGTAGTTTTCTGGTTGCATTTTTAGGATTTTCTATATAGTATCATGTCATCTGCAAACAGTGACAGTTTTCCTTCTTTTCCAACTTGTATTTCTTTTATTTCTTTTTCTTCTCTGACTATTGTGGCTAGGACTTCCAGAACTATGTTGAATAATAGTGGTGAGAGTGGACATCCTTGTCTCGTTCCTGATCTTAGAAGAAATGCTTTCAGTTTTTCACCGTTGAGAATGATGTTTGCTGTGGGTTTGTCATATATGGCCTTTATTATGTTGAGGTAGGTTCCCTCTATGCCCACTTTCTGGAGAGTTTTTATCATAAATGGGTGTTGAATTTTGTCAAAAGCCTTTTCTGCATCTATTGATCTGATCATATGGTTTTTATTTTTCAATTTGTTAATATGGTATATCACATTGATCAATTTGCATATATTGAAGAATCCTTGCATCCCAGGCATAAATCCCACTTGATCGTGGTGTATGATCCTTTTTATGTGTTGCTGGATTCTATTTGCTAGTATTTTGTTCAGGACTTTTGCATCCAGTTTCATCAGTGATATTGGTCTGTAATTTTCTTTTTTGTGGTATCTTTGCCTGGTTTTGGTATCAGGGTGATTGTGGCCTCATAGAATGAGTTTGGGAGTGTTCCTTCCTCTGCAATTTTTGGAAGAGTTTGAGAAAGATAGGTGTTAGCTCTTCTTTAAATGTTTGATAGTATCCACCTATGAAGCCATCTGGTCCTGGGGTTTTGTTTTTCAGAAGATTTTTAATCACAATTTCAATTTCATTACTTGTGATTGGTCTGTTCGTATTTTCTATTTCTTCCTTGTTCAGTCTTGGAAGCTTATACCTTTCTAAGGATTTGTCCATTTCTTCCAGGTTATCCATTTTATTGGCATATATTTGCTTGTAGTATTCTATTTTGATGCTTTGTATTTCTGCAGTGTCCATTGTAACTTCTTTTTCATTTCTAATTTTATTGATTTGAATCCTCTTTTTCTTGATGAGTCTGGCTAGTGGTTTATCAATTTTGTTTATCTTCTGAAAGAAATATTTTTCTGTTTTATTGATCTTTGCTACTGTTTTCTTTGTTTACATTTCATTTATTTCTGCTCTGATCTTTCTGATTTCTTTCCTTCTACTAATTTGGGGGTTTTTTGTTCTTCTTTCTGTAGTTCATTTAGGTGTAAGTTTAGATTGTTTATTTGAGATTTTTCTTGGCCCTTGAAGTAGGATTCTATTGCTATAAACATCCCTGTTAGAACTGCTTTTGCTGCATCCCATAGGTTTTCAGTCATCATGTTTTCATTGTCATTTGTCTCCAGGTAGTTTTTGATTTCCACTTTGATTTCTTCAGTGATCTCTTGGTTATTGATTAGCCTCCATGTGTTTGTTTTTTCCTGTAATTGATTTCTAATGTCTTAGCATTGTGGCCAGAAAAGATGCTTGATATGATTTCAATTTTCTTAAATTTACTGAGGCTTGATTTGTGACCCAAGTTGTGATCTATCCTAGAGAATGTTCCAAGGGCACTTGAGACGAAAGTGTAATCTGCTGTTTTTGGATGGAATGCCCTACAAATATCAGATAAATGTATCTGGTCTATTATGTCATTTAAACTTGTGTTTCCTTATGAATTTTCTGTCTGGATGATTTACCCATTGGTGTAAGTGAAGTGTTACAGTCCCCACTATTATTGTGTTACTGTTGATTTCCAATTTTATAGCTGTTAGCATTTGCCTTATGTATTGAGGTGTTCCTATGTTGGGTGCATATATATTTATAATTGTTATCTCTTCTTCTTGGATTGATTCCTTGATCATCATGTAGTATCCTTCCTTGTCTCTTGTAATAATCTTTATTTTAAAGTCTATTTTATCTGATATGAGTATTGCTACTCCAGCTTCCTGTTGGGATACTTTTCGACTATAATCTCTTTGAATGTTTTCTCAGACCCTTTCTTCTTCTCTTCTTCTTCTGGGACTCCAATAATACAAATGCTGGTGCATTTAATGTTGTCCCAGATGTCTCTGAGACTGTCCTCATTTCTTTTCTTTGTTTTTTCTTTATTCTGCTCTGTGGCAGTTATTTCCACCATTCTATCCTCCAGCTTACTTATCCATCCGTCTGCCTCAGTTATTCTGCTCTTGATCATTCTAGAGTACGTTTATTGCAGTTATTGTGTTGTTCATCACTGTTTGTTTGCTCTTTACTTCTTCTAGGTACTTGTTAAGCATTTCTTGTATTTTCTCCTTTCTCTTTCCGAGATTTTGGATCATCTTTACTATCATTACTCTGAATTCTTTTCCAGGTAGACTGCTTGTTTCCTCTTCATTTGTTTGGTCTTGTGGGTTTTTACCTTGCTCCTTCATCTGCTGTGTATTTCACAGTCTTCTCATTTTGTTTAACTTACTGTGTTTGGGGTCTCCTTTCTGCAAACTGCAGTGTCATAGTTCCTCTTACTTCTGGTGTCTGCCACCAGTGGGTGAGATTGGTCCAGTGGCTTGTGTAAGCTTCCTGGTGAGGGGGACTGGTGTCTGTGTTCTGGTGGGTGGAACTGGACCTTGTCCCTCTGATGGGCAGGGCTGCATCCAGTGGTGTGTTTCTGGGTGTCTGTGAGCTTACTATGGCTTTAGGCAGCCTGTCTGCTAATAGGTTGGGTTGTGTTCCTGACTCACTAGTTGTTTGGTGGGAGGTGTCCAGCACTGGAGCTTGCTGGCCTTTGGGTGGAGCCGGGTCTTAGTGTTGATACAGGGACCTCTGGGAGAGCTCTCGCTGATTAATATTTCGTGGGTCCAGGAGTTCTCTTGTAGTCCAGAATCCTGGACTCAGCTCTCCCACCTTGGAGGCTCAGGTCTGACCACAGGCCAGAACACCAAGACCCTGCATGCCTCATGGCACAGAAGAAAGGAAGAAAAAAAGAACAGAAAATGAAAAAAAACAACAAGAAAAATGAACACACAACCCCAAGACAAATGGTAAAAGCAAAACTTAACAGACAAAATCACACAAACACACATACACACACAAAGAAAAGAAAAAAAAATTTAAAAAGGGAAAACAAAAAAGAAGAGAGCAACCAAACCAGTAAATGATCCCTAGAATGAAAACCAACAGTAAAACCTAAACTAACAAAAACATGAAACAAAAAACAAATCAAGCACAAAAATCAAACTAAAAAAAGGCAAAGAAAGCATTAAACAAACTCACAAAAATGATTCAAAAAACTATAAAGACAAAAGAATGATGGAAACAAAAGGAAAAAATTACAAAACAACAAAGAAGTAAGAATAGAACAATATAGAGTATAGTTAAAAATAATGTAAAAACAAAGCAATATAAAGGGAAAAGAAAAACAAAAACAAAGAATAAACACAATATAACAAATAAGTACAGTAGAAATAGAAAAAATAAATAAAACCTATATTAAAAATAAAAGCATAAAAAAGAAAAGAAAAATTACATAAAAATAAAAATTGAAAGAATAATTAAAAAACGATTAACAACAAAACAAAACAATAAAAGTGAAAATAAGTAGTAATAATAGTTTCCTGTGGCCTCAGCTGTCAGTGTCCTTGCCCCCACAGTGAGCCACAGCCAATCCCTGCCTACCCAGGAAGTCCTCCAATACTTGCACCTAAGTCTCTGGATCTGCTGTGGGCCCTGTGGGGGCAGCTCAGACTCTGATCTGGCCTTACCCCTGCATGTACTTACCCCCAAAGTCCACAGTTGCCCCCAAAGTCCACAGCCTCAATTGTGGAAACACTCATTGTCTATTCAGATACTCCACAGATGCAGGGTTTACCAAGCCAATTGTGGGGATTTAATTTGCTGCTCCTGCAGCTGCATGGAGAGATTTGCCTTTCTCTTCTTTGGTCGCACAGCCCCTGGCTTTCAGGTTTGTTTTTGGCCCTGCCTCTGCATGTGTGCCACCCTCAGGTGTCTCCTCTCTGCCCAGGCAAGAGGGGGCAAAAGCAGCTGCTGATTAGGGCTCACTTTCTCACTCAGGCTTGGGATAGGGATGGATACAGCAGTCACAGTTGGGATATGTGGGGAGCGCCTGCTAAGGCAGAGGCCGGCATGAAGTTGCAACAGCCTGAGGCATGCCCTGCATTCTCCGGGGAAAGTTGGTCCCATATTGGGGGACCCTTGGCAGTGGTGGGCTGTAGAGGCTCCTGGGAACGTGTGGGCAATTACCTGCACTTTCACACAGGACCTTTGGTGGCAGCGGCAGCAGTAGTGGTGCCAGCCTTTGTGGTCTGAAATAACAGCCACAGCTCACACCTGCCTCTGGAGCTTGCATAGGCGGTGCCCTGCCCTCTGTGGGTGCATGGAGCAGGGACCTCCTATGGTGGGCTTGCCCCCCTCCTCGTGCACCTTGAGACAATGGTCTCTTGCTTCTCCAGCAGGCCCAGGTTTTTTCCTGGACTCCCTCCTGGCTAGCTGAGGTGCACTAGCCCCCTCAGACTGTCTTCAAGCAGCCAACCCCAGTCCTCTCCCTGTGGTCTGACCTCCAAACCCTGAACTTCTGCTCCCAGACCCTGCCTGCCCTGGTGGGTGAGCAGAGAAGCATCTCAGGCTTGTGAGTGCTGTTTGGCACCAATCCTCTGTGTGGGAATCTCTCTGCTTTCCCTCTGCACTCCTGTTGCTGCCCTCTCCTCTGAGGCTCTGAAGCTCCCCACAGTCCCTGCCAGTGAGGGGCTTCCTAGTGTGTGGAAACATTTCCTCCTTCACAGCTCCCTCCTTGAGGTGCAGGTCCCATCCCTATTCTTTTGTCTCTGTTTTTTCTTTTTTCTTTTGCCCTACCCAGGTATGTGGGGAGTTTCGTGCCTTTTGGGAAGTCTGAGGTCTTCTGCAAGCATTCAGTAGGTGTTCTGTAGGAGTTGTTCCACATGTAGATGTATTTTTGATATATTTGTGGGGAGGAAGGTGATCTCCAAGTCTTACTCCTCTGCTTTCTTGAAGGTCTCCCCATCCAATGTTAAACACTGATCTCCCATGCCAGACTTGGATTTACATAATGAGCATTTTATATTCTATAGAAAGGAACTTCCAAAGTTTTGTCAATACTTATAGTATGTACTATTATTCCTTATAAAAATCTTAATGAAATCTAAAAGGCTAGTATTATAAGAGGTTACTTCTTGAATATTCTAAAACATGCCAGTTTTAGCCATCAGATTTTCAGAGCATGAAAGACACACTAACAGAATACCCAAGAATATGCTTTAACACATTTAGGATAAGTTTGTTTTCAGTTACAACAGAAATACCTTCAAATTTCAGATGCTGAAAAAATACCTTAAGCAAATATAAGAGATACTTTGGGCCAAGTTACTTCTTAGTAAAAATAATACATTTTATCTATCAATTTTTAAAACAAATTCATAAAAACATTAAAAAATAATATGTATTCTGTAATTGTCAAACAATGCATTCACATGGTGTAAGAAGACAGAAGAAATCTTATAGATACACACAAAAAGATCTCAAGCTATTCCAACTCCTAAGACAAGAGGTAAAAAAATTATCTTTGTTGCTTCAAAAATATGCTTTATTTTTCATCTCAAATTCACTTTAAATGTTTGTCATATAATTTAATACCTAAGAAGACTCTAGATAAAATTAATTGATAATATTTACAAGGTAATAGTTCTCTGGGTAGACATATTTCACACAACAGTTTTCAACTAATGCTGAAAAAATCAATTTTAATCACAATAATTGATTGATTAATGTATTAACAATTTATTCAGTAATTTAGATGGCATAAGGTCCAATAAAGGGGACAGTCTGATAATTGCTAAATGTGCAATTCTGCCCATTAGTAATACTAAGTCAACAATATGACAGATATTCCACTTAGCTGGATTACGTTTCCATATATGTGGTTTGATCAAAGAAAAATAAGTACACAATCTCAAGCTTTTTCCATTTTCTTTCTTTCTTTCCTTCTTTCTTATTTTTTATTTTTAAAGAACAGCTCAATGATATTGGAGGTTGGTTAGTATGGTACGGAGAACAGAGGGGAAAGTACAAAATAACAACACCAATGTCAGTACTCATTTCATTATTGTTAAAACTAAGGATATTGTTAATTTTTGTGTTTCTTCACTTTTCTTTAGAACATAAATCAAAGCCATTAACTTGAACTTAAAGTATATAAACAGTACATACACAAACTTATGCAAACTACTTTTCATAAGTAACACTATATTTTAAAATTGGGAAACAATATCTGTGCTGATTTGTATTTTGACTTAATAGAAGAAGAGGAGAACAATTTTCAACTAGGGAGGGTTATACTGATAATAAACCTCTTAAAGATAAAAATGTCTTCCTCTCCCTTTGTACTTACCACAGGCTACACAGTCTCATGAAAGGATTCATTATGAGAAAAATATCAATCACATCTTTAAAGCTTTGCTTTGGAAGGAACTAATAAGAATGCAGATTGAAAGGTGATACTCCATCCTTGTTTTCATATATGTGTTCTTGTTTTCAAATGTTTTCTTCTTATAGAAGAAGTTTAAGTGTTTAAATCAGTTTATTATAAATATATCTAAACTATTAATTTTTGCAGCTTTCAGGTAAAGTCCAGCACATTGTTTATACAAAGTCTATGAGAAACAGTCAGTAGAGGTTATCTAATCTTAAATAGTGACATTATCCATTCAAATCCTTGCCATAATCCTTCCCCAGTAAGAGCACAGTATGCCTGGATATGCCACTGGTAATAATTAATAGAATTTAGTTTCAAAAATGGATATATTTCTGCAACAGGTATGCTTTCTTTAACATCTTGTTTGTTAGCAAAAATCAGCAATCCAGGTTTACTTAGATCCTCATGGGCTAATATTTTAGAGAGTTCCTTTCCAGTTACAGAACTCCTTTCTCTGTCTGTACTGTCCACAACAACTTTTGCAAATTCTATGTTAGTATGGTAAGTGTTCCGGGAAGAACGAATAGATTCTTGGCCACCAATATCCCACATTAGGAAATGTGTCTTATTAATCACTATCTCTTTTACATTACTTCCTATTGTAAGTGTACAACTTCATTCATAGAAAATTAGTAAAGGATGGTAGTTCTCCCTTTATTATCCAGCCCATGAATGATAAATTTGTGCTTCTGGTGTTTGAACAGTCTCCATATCCTGGTGAAGAGAATTCCCATTCTCAGGCAGTGGACCTGTTCCAGTCACCTGGGCCACCTGGCCTCCCCAGGCTCAGGCTGAAGGGGAGGAGAGAGACATGCCTGAGCCTCAGCCTCTGCAACTGCTGCTTCCATGCTGGCCACTGGCTGCTTCCTAGGAACTGGAGGGAGGCTGGCACTCACCTGGCTCCTTTTTTTCTGTTTCTGCCTTACTTTGTAAATTGGTGATTTTCTGAGGTGATATGTTCAGTTTGCCCTTTCTTCATTTTTTGTGGATCTACTCTAGGTTTTTGCTTTGTGGTCAGGAAAAGATTTACAGAAGACATCTCTTAAATAAAACAATCCATTGCAAGCAAATAACAACTTAACTTTGATTGTCTACAAAAGCTTCTCCATTTTACTCCCCCTCTTTATATTTTATGTCATTATTTACCTCTTTTTATATTGCATATTTATTAACAAATTATAATTACTATAATTATTTTTACTACTGTTTTCCTATTTATCATTATACTATAGTTAAGTGGTTATCACACCATCCTATTAGAGAATCAGAGTGTTGGAAGTCTGTATATATACCGTTGCTGGTGTGTTGCATACTTTCATATGTCTTCATATAACAGTTGCTAATTGGTGTCATTTTTTTTTCAGCTTGAATAACTTCTTTTGGTATTTCTTTCAAGGTGGGTCTAGCAGTGATGAACTCCCTCATTTTTTGTGTGTCAAGAAAAGTCTTTATTCCTCCTTCTTATATGGAGAATAATTTTGCCAGATAAAGTATTCTTGGCTGGCCATTTTTTTCTTTCAGCTGTTTGAATATGTCATTCCATTCTCTCCCAGCCTTTGGGATTTTTGCTGAGAATTCCACTGATAGCCTAATGGGGGCCCTTTGTAAGTTACACTCTTTTATTTTCCCCTTAGCTATTTTCAGGATTCTCTTTATCTTTGATTTTTGACAGTTTCTTTATAATGTGTCCTAGAGAAGTTAATTTTGTATTGAGATAATTTGGTGATCTATTGGCTTCATGAACTTGGATGTCCAACTCTTTCCCCAGGTTCAGGAAGTCCTCATCTATTATTTCTTTAAATAAGCTTCCTACTCCCTCTTCTTTCTCTCTTCTTCTGGAATCACCATTATTCTAGTATTTATTCTATTGCTGGTTTCCATAAATTATAAAGGCTTTTTTTACTCTTTTTCTACCTTATTCATTTGTTCTTCTCTAACTGGGTTATTTCAAAATTCCTATCTTCTAACTAACCTATTCTGTGTTCTTTGCCCTACTCACCTGCAGATGCTCTCTATAGCATTTTTTATCTCATTCATTGAGATCTTCAGGTCTGTAATATCTGGTTCTTTTTTATTATTTCTATCTCTTTTGTAAATATCTTATTTTGAACATGTATTTTATTGTGATTTCATTGAAATGTCTTTCTGAGTTTTCTTGTAGCTCACTGAGTTTCTTCAAAAAAGCTATTTTGATTCTTAGCTAGATTACAAAATTCTGTGGCTTTGGGCTCAGTATTGTCAAATAATTTTTATCATTTAGTGATACCATATTTCCTTGATTTTTCATGTTTCTCTTGTTTTGCAATTCTGATTTTGCATTTGAAGTAGTAAACACCTCCTAAAGTATTTGTTAGTTGCCTTCAGATGGGGTATTCTGTTAGTTGGTGCTGTTATTATCTGGTGTTTTCCCTGCCTTTGTTTAGGTACACCTGTTCCACACTTCTTGCTCCCTCTTGGAGACAGAATTCTTAAGCTTTTATGTCTTCTCTGGTTCTTAGAATTCACCAGGCTGGCTACTGGAAACCTCCTGTTTTATTCCCAGAAGGTGACACTATAGCTCAAGTTTATGGTTTCTTCCTTGCCCACAGATCCTTGCCTGTGTTCTGAATACACTCCAAGTCTACCTGAACATATTCTCACTGCTGCACTTGAGATAATGCACAAGGAGCTGCCACAGAGTTCAGGGAGATGTGGGTTAAGTACGTGTGGTGTTATGGGTTCCCACAGACATGGTAGGGAAATCCCTGAGTGTGGAACTCCCAGAGGCTTGTGGCTAAACTTTCTGCTGAATGCAGTCATCAGGAACCAAAGCCCTTTAATGCCTCTTGATAATTTTATCTGTCTCTTTCCTGATCTTCTCCCTCCTCCTAGTCATGGAAGTCCTGCCTCAGTACTGTTGTAGAGAAATGGAGTTCTCCAGTTGCATCCCACACTACTGGAGTAGCTGGGTGCTCACTTACTGTTCCCCTTTACCCCTGTGGGATAAAGGTTTGCCTGAAGGTTTAGCCTTGTGCAGTGTTATCTTTGTAGGGGGCATCACTGGTAAATTTCTTCTTACCATCTCAGCTGTGTCAAAACTTTTATTTATTTATTAATATTTTGCTCCAATGGCATGTTATGATATCCCTTTAGTAAGACTGGAATTCTGAAGTTTCTCTCTTGCCCGTGGGAATTTGCCGAAGTCAGCACCCTCCAGATTTTTTCCTGACTGTAGTGAGAGGGGTCAGGGCAGGTTTTTGCTCTGCTTGTTTCACCACTCATATCGAGGTCTGCCTGCATATTCCTGGATGCACAGGTGGGCCAGACTCCTGGGTTCCTTGGAATATGGTGCTAGATCCCACAACTCCTACAAATGCACTTTTGTTCATTGATGAATGTCTATTTCTTTGTTGAAAATGGGGGACAAAAAGGAGAAATGTCTTATGCTGACATCATGCTGACATTAATCCAGCTTTCTTTCATTTCAACTTGAAGGATTCTCTATGTTACTTCTTGTCATGAAGTTCTAGTGGTATGAACTCCCTCAATTTTTGTTTATCTGGGATGACTTAATATATCCCTCATTTTTGAAGACAGTTTTGCCAACGTTACCAAACTCAGGTTCACCTACTCACTGCTCATAAGCCAATAATGCAAGAGACAAGTATCAGTAGAAAAGAAAGTCACTTTAATCAGAAAAGCCAGCAATCTGAGGAGGTGATGAACTCCTGTCCAGAGACCAACTCTGAAGATTCTGCTCAGCCATAACAGTTTTTAAGGGAAAAATTGGGGGAAGAATCTCAGTGAATCATTGAGGCAGGAGGTTGCATTCTGCATCATTCTCCATCGCGTGCAAACTAGCTGACTCTCTCATCAGATGTTATCTTGCCCACGGATCTGCCTGCAGGATTCTTTAGAGGGCTGTTGGGGTTAAAGAGTTAATCATTCTTTAACTACTTAATTTGTCATTCTTATTTCTTTTTATCTAGGAAAAGAATCAACAGGTTAGACAAGGCATGGTGTACATTCAGAAGAGCATAAGTCAGGAGTTAGTTTCAATTGCTTAGTGATCTCATTTCTATAATTAGATTTTTAAGGTTAGAGGGAGACAGAAATGGGTAAACAGGGAAGGAGCAAAAGAGCTGCTTCCACCAGGTGTACAGTTCTTCCTTGACAGGATTTTTTTCTTTCATCAATTGCTATATATACCATTCCATTGTCTTCTGGCCTGCAAGATTTCTGATGAAAAAATCCTCTAATAATCTTACTGAGGATCCTTCATACATGATGTGTTGCTTTTCTCTTGCTGCTTTCAAGATACTTTCTTTGTATTTATCTTTCAACAGCTTGATTATAATGGATTTATCCTACTACTTGGAGTTCAACTTCTTGGATATATGGATTCATGCATTTCCACAAACTGTGGAAGTTTTCAGCCATGATTCCTTCAGCAATCTCTTTGCCCTTTTCTCCTCTCTCTTCTCATCCTGGGACTCTTGTAATGTGTGTGCTTGTCTTCTTGATAATATCTCAAAGGTCCTTTAGGCTCCATTCACTTTTCTTCATTCTTTTTTCTTTTGTTTCTCAGACTCAATCATTTCAAATGACCAATCTTCAACTTTTCTCATTCTTTCTTCTGCTTCTTCAAGTCTTCTTTGAATCCCTCTAGTGAATTTTTTCAATGCAGTTAATGTATTTTTCAGCTCAAGTTCTATTTGATTCATGTTCGTAATTTTTATCTCTGGTTTTATATTATCATTTTATTTTTCTGATTTTCTCTACTTAAGTGTTTTTCTTTAGCTCTTTGAATATATTTAAGATGGTTATTTTAAACTCTTTGTCTAAGTCCAAAGTCTGTATTTCTTCATGTAGTCTCTGGAGATTTATTTTGTTCTTTTAAATGGACTATGCTTTCTGGTTTTAGTTTTTGTACTTATTGTACTCTCTTGTTGAAAATTGGGCATTTGAAATAACAGACACCACTCCCAGTCTTTACAGAATGGTTCTGAAGACATTTAATAATCAGTAGGGTATGTTTTTTTTTTTTTTTTAAATTTTTTTTTTAATGCTATTCTTGTCTGCTTTACATTCTTTTTATTTATGTATGTATGTATGTATGTATGGCTTTGGTTTCTGTGCGAGGGCTTTCTTTAGTTGTGGCAAGCGGTGGCCACTCTTCATCGCGGTGCACGGGCCTCTCACTATCGCGGCCTCTCTTGTTGCGGAGCACAGGCTCCAGACGCGCAGGCTCAGTAATTGTGGCTCACGGGCCGAGTTGCTCTGCGGCATGTGGGATCTTCCCAGACCAGGGCTCGAACCCGCGTGCCCTGCATTGGCAGGCAGATTCTCAACCACTGCGCCACCAGGGAAGCCCCAGTAGGGTATGTTTTGAGCCTTGGAATCAGCCTAGATGAAAGCTGAATGTCTCCTAAGTTTTTTTTTCCAGACTTGTGTTCTGCCTAGACCTATATTTGTTCTATTTGATTCCTCCCATATATTCTGTTGTCTTTAAATATTTTAATTTCTCAAAGACTCTCACATCAGCTTTTTCTTGGGGCTTTAGATGTTCCACTGTATCCTCTACCCATTATCTCTTGCCTTAGGCATCTGTGGGTCTAAAGTCACCTGCAACCTTCACATTCCACAGTGTCCAACATTGTCTTCTGTGGCTTTTGCTAGCATGGGATCCCATTTATACTGCCTTTTCCTGTCTGAGCTCTGAGTCAGGCAAGACAGAGATCAGTCCATTGAGCAGCCCAAATAACTTTTTCTCTCTCCTTCAAGCCTAAGGGGAGAACCAAGATTTGGGCCACTTACACCTGAGTACACTGAACTGTGCCAGAGTGTGTGGGACAAGGGAGAGTAAAGTTGTCATGAAATTTCCTATCATTTTAAATGTGGCTTTTTACTGATTGCACATTTACTCAGCTGCTTAGATCTTTGAGTCATTACAAGAACTCATTTAAAATTATTTTAGCCAGTCTCTAATTTTTTACAAATATTTCCTTGGGGAAACCAGGGCCTTGAGTTTCTTAGTCTGCCATTTTGCTGACATCACTACTCTATTTAAATAGTTTTAATCATCTTAAAATATAACATAAAGTTTAGAAAGCTTGAGAGACAACTTCAATATTTTCATCAAAGCATTTGGTATAGGTAAAAAGTAAAATTTACATACTCGGTATATTTATTATAATTTTATTTTTATTTTAAATATACTGATTACTTACCCAACTTTGAACAAGATCCCATTGCTTTATCAAGCTGAGATATTTATACTATGGGGCTAGATGGAAAGAACAATATTATCTTTTAGTATCTTTTCTTAAATATGTCTATATTGTTTTGATAGAACTTTAGAAATTGAACCTACAATCATCAAAGTGATAGCTATACAATATTAAAATAAAATTAATGCAAAGTACTTTAATTGGGACATACTCTTTGCCTTCTGAGCTGATGATTTCCTTTAGAGGACTTTAGTAGGGGAAGCAAGGTCTATGTCACCATTACATTCTTCTAAAGATGAGTTTAAAAGTCTTTATACTTAACCCAAAAGAACAAGTATTATGTAAAAAGAAACATATCATGGTGTTTTGGGGGATATTCAAAAGACTCTTTTAGGGTCGCTTTTGGACTTAAGCACTTTTATCTTTTTTTTTTTCATTTTAACATGCACAAACACCTAGAAGTAGGAGAAATTCAAATAATTTGAATCTGAATTATATTTAATATTTGTTTAACATGTTATTCTAATTTTATCCATTTAAAATATAAATACATAAATGCTTAGGAAAGATGGACTCAAAATTAATGGTTGTTCCTTTTTACTTACTATCAGATATTTAATAATACAACACTTGTTTAGCAATATTAAGATATTTTAATCATTATGCAATGCCCCATAAAATGCATCAAAGCACAGAGTACTTAAAAATATAAATGAGATCAAGTAGTAAAGCAAGATGCAGCTGAACACTTTATTAAAGGGAATATAGAGGGCAAATCTAGCTTAAAGAAAAATTTTTCTTGTTTGGTTTTTATCTTTAAGTTTAAGATGGCATATTTTGTTAACTTTGAAATGCCCCCTATGAAAATTTTAATCATAACTGTATTTAAATACTAATTTTA
Organism: Balaenoptera acutorostrata; assembly: GCF_949987535.1. Taxonomy (NCBI): domain Eukaryota; kingdom Metazoa; phylum Chordata; class Mammalia; order Artiodactyla; family Balaenopteridae; genus Balaenoptera; species Balaenoptera acutorostrata. The sequence continues at coordinate 76,781,200 of NC_080085.1, forward strand.
AATGAAACAAATAGAAGGCCAAATTTTTAATTTTAACTTACTTGTATAGTATTTTTTGTTGTTGTTATAGAAAGACATTTGCTATAATCATATAGATAAATACTTGTAAAAGCATAAATTAGTGCATAGAATATAGAGAAGGGAAAGTGAGGTTGCTTTTAATTTAACTCAGCCTCTGAATTAATAGATTTATTTTCCTTTTTGATCAGATAGATATTACATTCAGCTATACTTGTCCTAAGGTCATTTTAATGTCTTCAGATACTTATTCTCGAAGTTAGAAGTCTTAGGAAGGAGTCTAATGGGTTGACATTGCTTTAGTTCTTACCTGATTTCATATTTATCAGTGAAATATTTCATTTTATTAATAGCAAGAAGCCAGACAAAATGGAGCAGCTGGACTGTCTCTAGGTGTGCACAGTAATGTAAGGAAAATGCCGATGGGGCTACATTTCTCTTGTTCAGATACCTAAGGGAGACCTTCCACCAAATGTACAAAAACAGAGAAAAAGACTTATAAAAGATAGTTATCATGGCAGAATGAACTAAGAGAACTCAATATCTAAATAATAATAGCTACCTTTTATTGAGAATTCACAATGATTATTGTGTTAGTTGTCTCACACAAATCACAAGAAGAGTCTAGCTCCTGGCTAAAAACTTTGTGTTACCTGACTTAAGGTAGGATTTTTCATATCCAATCATAAGCAGTTAATTACAAAGATTTTACCTGGACGTCTTCACAGGACAAGGTTGTCTTCTCAATACCATGCTTGGTATATAGCCAAATGCATTGAGTACCTGAGGGCAGTTGCAGTCAAAAATTTAGGCTTCCCTGGTCAGCCATGCTCTTATGCATGTCTGCATTTCTAGCCCAGGCATCTTCATTCAGAGGCTTCTTTATCTGGGCCTTTGACTAAGGCTTTCCTCAGGTGTCTCTGCCAAGACACTCTTATGAGGAAGGAAAGATGGAAGGGAACTTGAAGACACTTTTTCTCCACTTTGACTCAGTACTCAGTACTTTTACACTCTTTCTCTTCTCCCTACCCCAGGTCCTGGTTCCATAAAACGACATGAGCCTTTTGTTCAGTGAAATAATTCCTCACATCAGTGCTCATCCACTGTACCCTAAAGCATCAATATTCCCTTTGAAAAGATGGAACAGTGGGAGTATCAGCACTTTCTCTGGTTTAACCTCTTGCTTATACTATCACAGTAAGTGATTAAAGCCTTGGTTGTTACTTCAATTTTGGCTTGTTATTTTAACCAACCACTCAACTCTCTCTAGCTCAGCTCAGCTCCTGACGTATAAGTTAAACTTCTCAATAACTCCATGAATTATGTTCTATTATTATACACATTTATCTGTGGGAAATACTGGTTTAGAGGAAGGTTTATATAACTTGCTTAAGGTCACACAAGTAATAAGTGATAGAGCCAATATATATGAACTTGAAACTGACTGGACTGCCAAGACCAGCACTCATGAACAACACACTCATCAACTTGGGTGAAGAACCAACGTTATCAGAATTGGGTTACCTTTGATGGATAGGGATTAAGGTGTGACAAGTAATGAGTTCAGAAGAAATAACTGGGCACTGTTTCTCAACTGAATTAATTGAATCAGCATTCAGGCTCACTAGATTGGAGTTGAGAAGTATGTGCTAGAGTAGTTGAGATGCTCCTTACCTAAGTCAGTTGAAATTCCAAGTAGATGAGCATCAAGGGTGCATGGCTTATAGGAACTGGCACTGACCAAAGCAAGAGATCACAGTTTGAACACCTTTGTGTAGACTGCATTGTCAGTGAAAAGCCTATTTAAAAAAAAGAAAGTTGGGGCTTCCCTGGTGGCGCAGTGGTTGAGAATCTGCCTGCTAATGCAGGGGACACGGGTTCGAGCCCTGGTCTGGGAAGATCCCACATGCCACGGAGCAGCTGGGCCCGTGAGCCACAACTACTGAGCCTGCGCGTCTGGAGCCTGTGCCCCGCAACGGGAGGGGCCGCGATAGTGAGAGGCCCGCGCACCGCGATGAAGAGCGGTCCCTGCACCGCGATGAAGAGTGGCCCCCACTTGCCGTAACTAGAGAAAGCCCTCGCACGAACTGAAGACCCAACACAGCCAAAAATAAAGAAATAAATAAATAAAGTAGCTATAAAATTAAAAAAAAAAAAAAAGAAAGTTGCATTATAGTATCTTGGAGATCACACTAATATTATCTTTCTCAAAGTGTAATGGCCACTCTAAGTATAATAATTTGATACAGATATTTACAATGTATTAGTTTTCTCTTTGCTGCTGTAATAAATTACCACAAACTAGTGGCTTAAAAACACACATTTATTATCTTACAGTATTGTACATAAATAGTCCAACATGGGTCTCATTGGGTTAAAATCAAAGTGTTGGGTGGGCTGTGTCCCTTTCTTGTGACTCCAAAGGAGAATCCATTTTCTTGTTTCTTTTTTCCAGCTTCTAGTTGCTGGTAATTGTCCTTGACTCATGGCTTCTCCCTCCATCTTCAAAACCAGAAACATCAGGCTGAGCCCTCGTGCTTCCACCTCTGTGGTATTCTTTTTTGTCGTCACATCTCTCTCTGACTCTGATTCCACTTTTTGGATGATTTTAACATCAAAGGATGTGCTTTAATGTAACTGAGACATTTCCATTTGGAGGCTCTAAACAGAATTCAGTTTAGAGAAAATTAATGAGACATAGTTCCTCTCCTTGGAGAGTCTATAAGCTATTGGAGACTTCTGTGGGAAGCAGTGTAACACAGAGGCTCTCCTGTATCTTCATCTTGCCGTTTGCAGATCTTGGAAATTGTCACCTTTCATTATCTATTGGTTCTGTTTTATTTCTCTGGAGAATGCTGATTAACAGATACTTTGGTACCCAGAGTGACTTTAGAGGAACAGAATTTTTAGGATGAATTTTCTTAGAGTTTCTGGAATTGATTATATAATCTGATTACATTTAAATATGTCAATGACTCTTTCCAGTAGTAAAGAGAGCACGAATAGTCCATGGTGTGAGCTGGCAATAGAGATACACAAAATATCTTCATTGGCTACTCCTATTCAAACACTTATGGAAAAGAAGGATCTGGGTGACAGTGTATATGATACTTTTGAACAATTTTGGCAAAAAGCAAATATAATGAAATTTGATGGTTGCTCCTAAAGTTGCTTGAAAAAGTGAAGCAGAGAAAAGGATGAGCTCAAGGATTTGAATTCCCAGCTAAAGCACTGCATAAATAACCTGAAAGCTTCTATATGTGACCTGAAGGAAACACTTATCTACTGTAGACACAGAGCTGAGATTGCCAAAAATCAAACACAGAATCTCATCTTGTGACTGGCTGAATTACAATGCAGTGGAACTCCCAGCCTCAAAGAATAACTGTTTTTAAAGCAAGAATTGATTGGGAAGGAATGGAATTCTGAAAGTTGAAGTAGGGATATGTGAGAAGTCCATGATGAAGCTGGGGATATTGAGCCCCTAAATTCTGATTAGTCTTCTTCGTTAGTGGAAAAAGCCTCTCCACTCCCATGTGAGAGGATTAGCTCTGCATGACCTGGGGAATTTTTAATGGCCTCCCCTGAGTTAGTTGCCATTCAAGATAATGGTGAGTTTCCTTAGGAACCACCCTTTTCAAGCTTCTTTACTTCTAGAGCTATACTTAGGCTCAAATTTCAGCAGGTCCCTAAAGGTGAGGTACATAGTGTAACCCCTGAGGAGGTGCACTACAATCCAAATAAACTACTTGAGTTTTCTAATTTATACAAATTGAAACCTGGGGAAAATGTGTGAGAATGGATATTAAGGGTATGGGCTAATGGTGAAAGGAACATAAAGTTGGATGAGGCCAAATTTACTGATAAGTGCTCACTAAGTACAGATTCTGCATTTAATATTGCAGGTGGGGGGGGGTGGTTAGAAAGAACTCTGTTTGTTTGGTTGGCAAAAACATGGGCCAAATGGTGGCCAACAGTGAGTAAGTTGAAAATGCTGGACCTGCCTTGGTTTAATGTAGAGGGAGGGATTCAAAGGCTTAGGGAGACTGGAGTATTAGAGTGGATTTTTCATTTAAGACCTACTCACCCGCACTGAGAGGGTTATGAGACATACCTTCCACTGTGACTATGAGAAATAAATTTATGAGTGGAGCCCCAGCATCCTTTAAATCTCCATGATTGCTTTCCTTCGTAGGCCAGATCTTACAGAGAGGACTGTAGTCACTGAATTAGGAAACCTAAATGAAATGGGAGTAATAGGATTCTGAGGTGACAGGGGCCAAGTGTTGGCATTCAACTTTCAAAGGCAAGGTGGGCATGATTACTGTAACGAACAGTAGAGTCAAAGCAGCAACCAGAATAGTCTGACTTATGCAGACCAATGGCATTGACTAGTTGATCATGTGTCCCTGGAAGTGAAATAGGAAGCTTACTAAATTCTTACTTGATCTGTACAAACAGAAAAGTTCTAGTTCAAGTGAATAAAGTCTAACCTGAATCATAAAAACAGAGTCAATTTATCCCCATACTTGAGCCAGTTTATATGCCCACAACACCTTGTATAAAGGAGAGGCTGAGTCCTCTTGAGGAAGGACTCTCATTCACTACCAAAAATTTATACAGTTACTCTTTCTCCCTGCCTCCGCCTAAAAGGATCTATGGCCTTGTACCAGGGTAACTGTGCATTAGTGAGAAAGAAATAATCACAACGTTTGGGAAATACTGGACCTTGGCTCTAAACTGACACTACTTCTGGGAGACCCAAAAGGTCACTCTGATCCACCTGTCCCATTCTGGGTAGTTATACAAAGAATACAAAAACACTAATTGAAAAAGATATTTGCACTTCCATATTCATCACAGCATTATTTACAATACCCAAGATATGTAAATACCCAGGTGCTCATCAACATATATAGGGTTTGAGATAGTGGTCTAGTTTCATTTTTTTGCATGTGCTATTTAGTTTTTTCAACACCACTTATTGAAGAGATTATCCTTTTTTCATTGCATATACACATGGGTTTATTTCTGGGCTCTTGATTCTCTTCCATTGATTTCTGTGTCTGTTTTTCTGCCAGAACCATGCTGTTTTGGTTACTATGGCTTTGTAGTCTATTTTGAAATCAGGGAGTGTGATACCTCCAGCTTTGTTATTTTTTCTCAGGATTGCTTTGGCTATTCAGGGTGTTTTGTAGTTCCATATAAATTTTAGAACTGTTTGTTCTATTTCTATGGAAAATGTTATTGGAATTTTGGTAGGGATTGCATTGAATCTGTAGATTGCTTTAGTTAATATGGACATTTTGACAATGTTAATTCTTCCCATCCATGAGCATGGAATATCTTTGTATTAAGTTGTGTCTTCTTTAATTTCTTTCAACAATGCTTTATAGTTTTTATTGTACAGGTCTTTCACCTTCTTGGGCAAATTTATTTTTAGATATATTATTCTTTTTGATGCAAGTATTAATAGAATTGTTTTCTTAACTTCTATTTCTGCTAGTTTGTTATTAATGTATAGAAACACAGTAGATTTTTGCAAGTTGATTTTGTACCCTGAAACTTTACTGTATTGGTTTATTATTTCTAATAGTTTTTGGTGTAGTTTTCAGGATTTTCTATATATAAAATCATGTCATCTGAAAATAGTGAAGTTTTATTTCTCCCTTTTCTATTTGGATGCCTTTTGTTTATTTTTATTGCATAATTTCTCTGGCTAGGACTTCCAGTACTGTGTTGAATAAGAGTGGCAAGAGTGGCATTTTTGTCTTGTTCCTGATCTTAGAGGGATAGCTTTCAGTTTTTCATCATTGAGTGAGTATGATGCTAACTGTGAGTTTGTCATATGCGGCCTTTATTATGTTGAGGTATATTACCTCCATACCCATTTTATTGAGAGTTTGTATCATAAATGGATGTTGAGTTTTGTTAAATGCTTTTTTTCTGCATTTATTGAGATGACCATCTGTTTTTTTAGCTTTCATTTTGTTAATGATGTGTTCCTCTTGATTGATTTGTGGATGTTGAGCCATTCTTGTGTCCCTGGAATACATCTCAATTAATTATGGCGTAGGATCCTTTTAATGTATTTAGTTTCCTAATATTTTGTTGAGGATTTTTGCATTTATGTTCATCAGAGATATTGACTTATAATTTTCTTTTTTTCGTGTTGTCCTTTTCTGGTTTTGGCATCAGGGTAATGTTGGCTTTGTAAAATGACTTAGGAAGCAATCCCTCCTCCTCAATTTTTTAGAAGAGTTTGCAAAGGATAAGTATTAAATCTTTGAATATTTCATATAATTCAACACTGAAATCATATGGTTCTGGACTTTTTTAAAAAATATTTTTGATTACTGTTTGGATCTCCTAACTAGTTATTGGTATATTAAGATTTTCTATTTCTTCATGATTCAGTTTTGGAAGATTGCATGAATCTAAAAATGTATCTACTTCTTCTAGGTTGGCCAATTTGTTAGCATATTGTTTGTAGCAGTCTCTCATAATCTTTTGTATTTCTATGGTATCCATTGTAACTTCTCTTTTGTTTCTGATCTTTTTTGAGCCTTCTCCCTTTTTTTCTTAGTGAGTTTAGCTACAGGTTTGTCACTTTGTTTATCTTTCCAAAGAATCAGCTTTTAGCTTCATTTATCACTTCTATTGTTTTTTAGTCTCTATTTCACTTATTTCCACTCTGATTTTTATTATATCCTTCCTTCTACTGACTTTGAACTTCATTTATTCTTCTTTTTCTAGTTCCTTTAGGTGTAAGATTAGATTGCTTATTTGAGGTTTCTCTTATTTCTTGATGTAGGCCTGTATTGTTATAAATTTCCCTCTTAATAAAACTTTTCCTGCATCCCATGGAGTTTGGCATGTCATATTTTTCCTTTTCATTTGTTTTCATGTATTTGTTTTTATTTATCCTTTGATTTCATTATCGACCCAATAGTTGTTCAGCAATACTTTTGACACTTTTGATATAAAGTGTCTTGGAGAAGGCCTTTTTGCATTGAAATTATTAGCTATTAGCTTCATGGGCTTCTATATCCAGTTCTTTCCCAAGGTTTGGGAAGATCTCAGCTTTTATTTCTTTAAATAAGTGTTCTGCTTCCTTCTCCCTCTCTTCTCCTTCTGTGATATCCATTATTCTTATATTGCCTTTTCTAATAGAGTCAAATACTCTTGTAGAGTTTCATCATTTAAAAAAAAAACTTAGTTCTCTCTCCTCTTCTACTTGAGTCATTTCTGGTTTCTACCTTCTAGTTTTCTCATTCTCTCTTCTATATGGTCTGTTCTATTTCCAATGCTTTCTAATGCATTCTTCATCTCAGTCATCAAGTTCTTCAGCTCCAGAATTCCTTTTGGTTCTTTTTTAGAGTTTCAGTCTCTTTGTTAAATTATTCCTTCTGTTCATTAATTTTATTCCTGAGCTAATTGAGCTGCTTTTGTGAGTTTTCTTGTAGCTTATTTTGTTTCTTAATGACAACTCTTTTGAATTCTCTGTCAGTTAGGTCACATTCTTCCATGGTTTCTGGAGAATTTTCATCTTATTTTTGTGATATCATGTTACCATGCTTTCTCATGTTGCTTAATGAGTTTTTATTCTGCTAGTGTATTTGTAGTAGTGAACAGCTTTCTTATTTAGGTAAAGCTTTGTTTGCTTTGACTCTAACTTTTCAAGAGATTGGTAACTAGAGGGCTTTCCTTTGCTTTTCAGTAGGAGGCACTATAGCACAAGTTTTGTTTTCTCTTACCTAATATGCCTTTGGCTATATTTGAGAATCAGGGCTTTCCACCCTCCACAGCCTCTGTCAGAGATGTCCCAGTGCTCTTGTCATTGTCATCACTGCTTGTGTTTCCAAGGTCACTTGTGCCTTCCTGCAGCTGGTGTCACTGACATTGTTGGTGTCACTGTTGGGGGCATCGTGCTGGTAAACACCTTGGCTGTGTTCAGTGTCACTTGTGTCTTTGGCACTACCACTGTAGTGGGGGAAGTGGGAGGGTGGAAGGGGAGCCAGGGTTTTTGGTACCTCCCCCCACTCTGGTGTTGTCTGCTTTATGGGCACTGTCACTGTGGGCAGGGGGGCTGGAGTCACAAACACTGCCATGGATGAGGGATTGGGATTGTGGTCCCTACTGCCACTGCTGCCTGAGGCTGGAGTCTTTTGTACCACCTCTACTGCTACTACTGGGTTCTCTGTGCCTGCAAGTTCAGCTGCCTTGGCCAGAGGGCCAAGATTGTAGGCACCACCTTTTCTGTTCCTCCAGTTCCACTTTCTGTATGTGTTCCAATACACCCACCTTCAGATGTACAGATGTGGATCTCTCCAGCATCCTGTGTCTTGGGCAGAGGAACTTTTGTTGAGTTATGGATGTTTTACTAGTTATAGATTGAAAGAGCAAGACAAAGGGAGCATCTTATTCTGCCATGATGCTTGATAGTTATGGTATTCTCATTCAGAAAATTAATGTAATGTTAAAGATATTATCATTATATCTGGTCAGGATGAAAAGTGATTACCAAAGCAAGTTGCATAGAGTGACCAAAAGATACTATATACTATATTTTGATTGAAAAGAATATGGTAGTGTTTGTACATGTCCTCATTACTTTTTGTAATACCACATGATTAAAAACCATTTTTATATAGGTGAACTCCTTTTAAATCTTGGTATAGGTAATAGCTTTCTAATTATGACTCGAAATGCAGAAATATTAAAAGAAAAGATTGATAAATTTGACTACACAAAAAGAAAGTGTGTGTGAGAAAAACACCACAGACAAAGTTTACAGACAACAGATAAACTGGGAGAAAATATTGATAGCATATCCTACTGATAAAGAGCTTTTACTGCTAATGAAGAAATCTTAAAATTCAAGGGACAGAGAACTAAAATACTAACAGAAAAATGGGAAAAGGCAAAGAGATAATTCATTCACACACATATATAAAATGTAAAAATAGCCCTCAAACCTATACAAAAGTTTCAAACTCAATAGTAATTAATGAAATACAAATTAAAACAACACTAACAACATGTCTCACTTTTCAGATTGGCCAAAAATTTAAAAGTTAAAAACATATTCTGTTGGCAAGTTTGTACAGAAATAGACACTCATATATTGCTGCTAGGAATGCAAATTGGATATTTTCCTGAAGAAATTTCTAAACGAAGTATTGAAGGAGCAGACTTGTTTCTTTTGAATGCTTATAGTGAAATATCAGAAGAGAAAAATAATTTAAAAATGCATTAGTTAATCAAAAACAGAACTTAAAAATTGGGAAATTTCTCAGCCCATCCATATTGAAAGAAATAAGAAAGCTTGTTTGGGAAAGAATTTAAAGCGTGTGGTCAAATTTGAAAAGGACTTTGGCTTGGATCAACAGTTTCAACAGAAGCTGGGAGCTATTCATTAAGACAATGGGGTGATTGGTTGGCTATCTAAACAGAAGCCAGAACCTATTGTCCAAGACAATGGAAAAATAACTCAGAAGCATTTCAAAGCTCTTCAGGGTGCCCCACCCATCACAGTCCCAGACTACAGGAGTCTGCAGGGCAGAACAATTTCAAAGGAGGGGCCACCTTGTCTTGGTCTGTCTCACATTAGGGACTCTGTTTCTCACATTTGGGTGCCATGCTCTTCAGCCACCTCAACTGAAGTGTGTGCTAAGGTGGCTGCCCCTCTGGAGGAGCATCAGCATTCTCTGCCAATGCACAGAGTGCAAGAGCTGTAGGGGCATGACTGTCTTCACCTAGATTTAAAAGGATGCCCTGAAGAGCCAAAGGGCCCAGAAAGAAAACCTCTGCAAAAGCAGAGCTACAGCAAAAAGCCCTGACTAGGGCAATGCCCAGTGGAGCTGTGAGAATGGAGTTGTCCCTGAAATCCCAGCCTGGGAGAGCTGCAGGCACAGTACTGCAACCCATGAAAGTTACAGTGTGGGCTGCGTCCAGCAAGGAGATCTTCATCCCAGTGTCTGGAACACAGGACACTTGCCCCAGCGGGCCTTAAATTTTTGGAATTGCCTGGGACCTTTTATCCATTTCTTATTTCTCCCTTTTGGAATGTGAATACCTACCCAATGCCTGTCTTATCATTATATTTTGAAAGCACATAACACATCTTGTAACTGAGCAGGACCCTATGGGGCCTTCCATAGACAGACCCCTCCCTCATAGCCTCTGCTTTAGCTCCTCTCTGAAGTATCTAGATAGTAGTATCTAATGCACATTTCCTGAGTAATTTTACAGATGCCAAAACCACCACCAAATGGAAGAAATTAACTACTTGATGATCATGAGCATGTAGCCCCAAGACCTACTGGTACCTAAGGATTGATAATGTTAACCCCTGTGACACTGCCCTGTTACCTCATCATCAACCAATCAGAGAATTGTACATGAGATCATCACATACCCTGGGACACCCCTCCCTCAACTTGCCTTTAAAATGCTTTGCTGAAACCTATCCAGGAGCTTGGGTATTTTGAGCACCAGCCGTTCTGAACCCCTTGTTTGGCTCCCTGTAATAAATGCTGCACTTTCCTTCACCACAATCAGTGTCAGTAGATTGGCTTTACTGCTCATGGGCAAGTGGACCCAAGTTTGGTTTCATAAAAGTTTGATTTCATATGTTTACAGCAATCCTTAAGTGCCAGTAGGTCTGGGGGCTACGTGCTCATATGTTTACTGCTAGAAAGCAACTTGCTGTAAGATGAAGAGTACCATGAGCCTCACCCATATCTGATTTAATTGATATTTAATGAGGTTTGGACTTAGACTTTTGAGTTACATGCTGAAATAAGTTAAGACTTTGGGGGCTACTGGGATAAAATTAATGTATTTTGCATGCAAGAAGGACATGAGTTTTGGTAAGCCAGGGGCAGAATGCTATGGGATGACTGGTTGTGTCCCCTTAAAATTCATAAGTTGAAACTTATTCCCAAGGTGACAGTATTAGAAATTTTGGCTTTTGGAAGTTGATTAGGTGACGAGGTCAGAGCCCTCATGCAAGGGATTAGTGCCTTTATAAAAGAGGCTCCAGAAAGATTCCTTGTCCCCTCCACCATGTGAGGAAACAAGGATAGGGCACTCTGATCTCACACTTCTCATAGAGGTATTGGTTAACAATTGTGAAACTACTTTAAGTGTATACTAAAATTGAGCTATATATATTGATAGTTTTATATATATACATATATATAAACAGCTAATAAGAGCTGAGTTTTAACTGTTGGAAAAAGAAGTTATAGATGAGAAAGAGGGAAAGCTAATATGAACCCTGTGTTGGATTGCCATTGGATTAGAATCAGAGATATTAAATATGAATTCATTGACCTTATATGTATAGATGGATAGATAGATATATAGATATTGAAATAGAGATGCATGGACAAGTGTGCGTTAGCTCTGTCTCCTAAATCAATGTCACTCCAGTAGGAATGAACAAATTTAGTGCTAACATATTGGTTTCTAAATACCTTTCCCCAATACAACAATTCAGGGCTCCTTGAAGAAGTGACTAACTGTAGGGTTGTGGCAGAAAAAAAAAAAAAAAAAAAAAAAAACAGAAGATGAACCTGGGATATCTTCTGGTTTCAGAAATTAAAGAAGAGGGCTTGTTGAAAGGACAACTAAACTAAAGGAGTGCCTAATGGCCAAAGTTGTAAAGTTTTGAGGAAGAAAATAAGTAAAGACAGTATAGGATAATAATCCAAATAATAAAATAAGTATCCATGAGCTCATACTGTTATAAATAAATAAATAAATAAATAAATAAATAAATAAATAACATTTGAGAAGGGATAACTCTTCCTTATGGAAGAATTCCAATTTAAAAATATTAGAAGAAAAGTGGGAACTAGAAAAATCACCAGTAGACAAACAACACAATAATAATTGCTGCAGACAAGTTCCATCAATGGCTGATAAAATTAGTAGCTAAATGTTTTAGGAGAAACAGGATACTTTCACAGTTTTAAAGTAGCTTAATCAAGATAGTAAGTAAAATGGGGAAAATAGTAGCTTCACAGTTGATAAACCTGCTAAACTCCACCTTAACCAAGATTAACATTATCAATAATTAGGCATATCAATATTTTGAGTCCCTGATACAATTTACAGAGAAGGTTATAATATCATCTCTGTTATCTTTGTGTCAAAAATCTATATCCTGAATCTATGCATGAGACAATATCAGGCAAAGCCAAATTGAGAGATATTCTACAAAATAACTGAACAGTACTCCTCTAAAAGTGTCAAGATCATAAAAAAATGAAGACTGAAGAACTATAACAAACTAGAGAAGACAAAGGAAACATGTCAAATAAATGTCATGTGGGTTCCTGGATTGAATCCTGAAAAAGAAAATGGATATTTAGTAGAAAAACTGGTGAAATATGAATAAGGTCTGAAGTTAATAGTTTTGTGCCAGTATTAATTTCTTAGTTTTGACAATTATACTATGGTTATATAGCATGTTAATATTAGGAGAAACTGAGTGAAATTATATAGAAACTCTGTGTACTATTTTTGCAACTTTTCTGTAAGTCTAAAATTAGTTCAAAGTTATAAATTAAAACAATTAATAAATCGATTAAAATTCTAACTGTATACAAAAACTGTTTAGATCTGAGGATTTTAGTTCATGTCAGTTTGATAAATGTGTATTATTATTTATTATGTGGAAAACACTGTGATAGGCACCTAAGAAGGGTGTGAGGAAGGAAGAAAGATTAATAAGGCATAGTCCCTATCCTTGAGGAGTTTAGAGTTTAGAAGCATGAGGAACAATCACATACTCCAATAATTTTACTCTAATTTGCTAAGCAGTAATATAATGGTATGCCCCAGGCATCATTGGAACACAGAGGCAGAGTTCTTAGTCTAACCCTAGAGAATACTTATTGGAATAGACAATTTCTGGGTCAAATCTTTCTGGAGGAATACAAGTTATTCAGGAAAAACATAGCACATATTTTTATTTTGTACTTTAATAATTCTTTTCATATTTACTCATTAGTTAACTAATTTATTCCTAGTGGCTTATAGATTTTCAGATGTCTTTCTGATTTTAGTGAAAATATCAAAATAACAAAGATAAGTTAGATTTTCCAGTTCTTTTAGCTTTATCTTTGCACAGCTATCAACACAAGCTATGATACAGTGTTTTGCATATCTTCATAATTGATTTCAACTGTCAAGCTGAATTGATTGCTGAGCCACAAAAATCATCAACTTTGTGCAAAGAACTGTTTGGGTATGGTGTGTTCTATTTGATAATATTATTGGATAAGGGAGGGTTAGAACTGCAAATTTATATCTCTCCCAATCAATCTTCTACACTTGAAACAAATTGCCATATCAATTGATACTTCCATATTAAGTTACAACAAATAGTGATTTAACTAATATAGCTATTTAACTTCAGCATTAATCCTTGCTTGTTAGATCAGCAGCTTTTTACACATTTTATATTCTTAACACTTCCCATGGAGTGAGCCCAATAAGGTCAGCCAGATAATTACCAGGCTTGTCACACATGTCAGCTCTACAATTATCCTTAATTAACTGGAACCCTGATGCAATCACCAGAGGTAATCAACAGTAATCATTCTGAACTGTTCTCCTTTGACTCCCCCAGAGTGGGCTATTGGAGTATTGTCTGATTTTAAGCAAGTAACTATAAGAGTCTGAAATGTTCTTTAATAATTCATTTAAACTAATTTCCCAGCAAACACTCTCATTAATTTTCCTAGAGCACTCTAGAACATTTAAGTGGCCATAATGTACAAAGAGTGAATAAGGTGCCCGGAGGAGTCAGCAAAGATATTGATAAAGCATCTTAACTTTGTGACAGGTAAGGTAATCATCAATAGAAATAATAATAAAAACGTTAAACATTTTATACATTAATAGACATAACTGCTTGTGAATGCTAAGGGGCTTAATTGAGGTGTTGTAAATAAATATGGTTGGTTAGAGCAAGGAAAATTGAGTGACATTATTAAAAGCAAGCAGATAGAATTAGATTAATCACATGAAAGTGATAGTAGTATATTGTCATGGTTAGAGCAAAGGGTACACTGTCAATACAAAAAGACAATAGTAGCTAAGCAATGGATTTTGGAGGACATTAAAGATCAAAATTAGAGATCATTTATTGTTGTTAAAAGAAATTTTGAGGTGTCATAATCTTTAGAGGAGAGTACAAGTTTAAAATGACACCTGGAAACAAGTATTACCTTTTTCTAGGACAATTTAGGAAGGGAGATAGTCATAAAGAAGATTATTCCAATTATTCAAAGTTGGTGAGAACAAGAAAGAGAAGACTAAGGCATCAGCAAAAAGGGATGGATGGTAAATTATATCATAGTCCTGGACAAGACCTGGAGTCATGTACATGACTGTCCATGACTATTGGAGGCAATATGTGTGTAGTGGGATGAGTGTATCAGTTAGAGTTGTCGTCAGCCAAATAATAGAAAGCTCACCCAAACAGTGACTTAGCAAGTAGTTTGTTTTCTATTTGCTTACCTCATATAATAAGAAAACTTGGGGAAGGCAGTCCACTGTACAGCCATTACACAGTATTGACAAGGATGCATACGCTTATATATTCCTGCTATATCAATTTCCTATGACTTCTGTAAAAAAAAAAAACACAACTTTACTCGTTTAGAACAACACAAATTTATTCTCTTAGACTTCTGGAGGAAGTCCAAAATGAATCCTATGGAGCTAAAATCAAGGTGGAGCCATGGCTGGTGCTTTCTGGAGGCTCCAGGGGACAATCTGCTCTTTACCTCTTTCAAATTTTAGAAGCTGCTGGCATCTCTGGGGAGTCATTATTCATACCACCACATTGTCTGTCCCAGCCTTAATGAGCGCCTTTGGTCTTTCTAGTTGCTGTACCTCTGGGCATTGCAAGAAAAAAAAAAAAAAGAAGGTGGTGGCTAAAGCAAATACCAGTGGAGTGATCTGCAAGAAAACTTTCCTCAAAACTCCCCCAACAACCTCCACTTTCATTTCATTTACCAAAACCATGTCACATGTCCAGTTCTAGATGCAGGGAAATTTGAGAAGGGCAATATTTTACTTTTCACCTTCTTTATAGGAGGAAAGCAAGAAAAAAATGGTGGCTGGGAATGGGTGTTAAGCAAGCCAAACAAGAGTGTCTTCCATTTTGTGGGAGTCCCAGCATATATGTGTGTGTGTGTGCCTGTGGGGCTATATATAAACACACATAAGTCACATTTCTTCTTCAATTTATAGTGTTTTCTAGTTTTTATGTCCTTGGGCTAGAGAGTGAGGTGGAATGGAGGTAAAAAAATGAGTGAGAATAAAATGGATGTAGGGGCAGAAAAGTTTTCCTTTCTTTCCTTCTAGATTCATTGTCTGTCTAATGATTAAATTGACATGACAGATTAACAAGAAAAAATCAAATTTTGTACATACAGGAGCCCCATAAAAATATGAGACTCCCCAGCAGTCAGGTAATTGAGGCTTATATGCCAACCTGAGCTAAGGAGAAGGGGGTAGGAGTCTGGGGCATCAAAGGGAAGAAGACAATTCACAAGAAGATGGGAAAAGCAACAGTTTGGTAAACAAATGTTTGCCATGCCATACAGATAAGATAAAAAAGTTTCTGATATAGTTATCCCTAGCAATAGCTCTCTTCCTAGTACAGGCCCTTTATCTAAATTCTTTTAAACAGTTAAGGGGGGCGGTTAAAAAGCTCTTCCTGAGTCTGCCTTGATTGTCTTCAGCTGAAAGTAATCCACATGCCAAATGCACATTCCAGGGTGGTATATTCTGCTCCCTACCCCAACCCCAGGGGTTACGACTAGACTGGCAATAGAAAAAGGAAAATTATGTCAATGAAATGATTAATTTTAGAGTTCTTGAAAATCCACTAAAGACATGTTCTGCTGAGGCAATTAACCTATTCCTGATGAACATGTAACAATATCCACAACTGCATAAATACCTAATACCTTAATATAAAAGATACCACAAGTTCCTAAGAAATCTAAATGGAGTTCTCTGAAAAAATATTTTAGCTAAGCTCAAAAAAAATGTTTTTTTCTCAACTTTAATATTTTTATTAATTTCTGCTGCCTTAGAAAACGTCTTCAGAAAAATCTATGTTGGATAACCAACAAAGATAGACATAATTTGTTGGTCATTTCTACAAAGTAGAAATGTTAGCTAGATTACCATATAAATGCTTTTTCTCCACTTTCTTGTCAAATACAAACACACCTAGGACAAAAGACAATAAAAAGTGATGATGCTCTGGGATGTAGACACAAAAGCCTTACACACTTTAAATTCAATGGCACAGGTAATGGGGATTATGGAACAGCTGGTCTTAAGCATTTGACTGTGGAATCTTATAGTGAGGATAGGGTCTTATTACTCTAGCTTTAGATTCACATGTTAACAAATATGCTTTACATACTTTTTACTCTTGTTGATTGTTTTTTTAAAATTTCCAGTTGAAAGGCAAATTACTTGCTTTTCTCAAGGTAGCACAGGACTCCAATTTTCCTTTTCAATATACATTTCTACTTTTTAAGGTCTCTCTAAATAGAATCAAATCATCCATAAACAAAACATGACAATTACACTTTTAGTGATGGGTAATCATTGAATAATAATTTAAGTACTTAAAAAACTTTACAGCTGTCAGAAGTTTGCAAAAATAATGGGCTCTATGAAACAGCAGATGTTAGATAATTCTTAAGAAGACAATTTATCTGAATATTTAAAGCAAAGTAGATAACTATATCACGCATTTCCTTGGGCGTTGGTTAATTCTTAAGAATTGCATTTTATGCATAATTATAATACCATTAAAATATGTGCACATTTTATTCCTCTGCAGTGTAATATTATACCTATATGTTAATTAGCTACTGGTACTATATATGTCAGAGGACACTTGGTTGTCATTCAGTAGGACCTGTGGATTTAACTGATGCCTGTAAAGCCGGCTTTTACTCCTTATCTGAAGAGTGACTATTTATTAATATCCCACCAAAATGTTTCCCATCTTTTTTTTTCTTAAAGACACCAATTGTACTTGAACATTTGTTACTTTTTTTTAAAATTAATTAATTAATTAATTTTATTTTTGGCTGTGTTGGGTCTTCGTTTCTGTGCGAGGGCTTTCTCTAGTTGCGGCGAGCGGGGGCCACTCTTCATCGCGGTGTGCGGGCCTCTCACTATCGCGGCCTCTCTTGTTGTGGAGCACAGGCTCCAGACGCGCAGGCTCAGTAGCTGTGGCTCACGGGCCCAGTTGCTCCGCGGTATGTGGGATCTTCCCAGACCAGGGCTCGAAGCCATGTCCCCTTCATTAGCAGGCAGACTCTCAACCACTGTGCCACCAGGGAAGCCCCCATCTTTTTAAAGTATATTTTATTTTCAAAATTCTTTGAAAGCACCTAATTTCAGGGACTATGTAATCAAGTCCTTAAAACAAGCTTTCTTAAGATGCAGTCATTGTTTTTCAAATAGCTCTGATCTCTGGTTCTCTATTTGGTGCCATAATATCCCCCATGTGATACAATTCTGTCAGATCTATTACTGAAGTCCTTGGTACTGACCTTTAACCTCAGTGTCATTCAACATTCTTTAGTCATTAAACAATTACCTCCAATTCTTACCACCAAGTTGTGGCTGAATTCTCAAATTAGCCAAGAGACTGCCTGATTTAGCCTTGATGGGTTCCCATGCTGGGGATTCTGGCTTACTTAGTGTCCTTCCATTAAATTCACCATTGAAGTGGAAGTTGACAATATGAAAAACAATGGTGACTGAGCAGCTACCTCCTGCACTACTCCCAGAGAGTCAATTAGGCATTTTGGAAGCTGAATGACTTCTTTCAGGCCAATGAAGCAGTTCTTACTTAATGGAACTCCAGTGGCAAAGAAGAGTTCACACAACTTCCAAAAATGCCCAACTTTCTCCCAGGGAGTAGTTTACACACTATAAAAATCTAGCTCAATCAATATGGGGCCAAACACTGCATTTATAAAATATTAAGAGATTTTGATCCTCCGGTAGACAATAAAATGGGCATATCTACTCCATGTGAGTGAATAATAACTTCAAAGGCAACGAAAATAGAAAAATAATCATGATACTAGAGTAGGCAGTGAGCCATAAACATAAGCTATAAACTGCATGACTATATAAAATATATATTATCTGGATGAATTTCATGGGTACAGGTAAAAAATACAATCTCATCAGGCTCAAAAGACACAGAGACACAACACTTTCTAGAACTCGTGAAAACAGTTTAGAATATCTTTGTCATTTTGCATTAAATAATTTAGCTAAAAAACATTAGGCCACTTTTTAAAAATAATCAAATATTGCCATAGGTATGATAATTTTCCTCTTAAGTAGCTTTTAATTAATGGAGAATAAAAAGAACACATACAAAAATATTCAGAATGAATATAGGCACTGAACCTACACTATACCTTTCTCTTCTTAACGGTCTGAACAACATCATATGCTAAATATTCACATGGGTATTCTCCATGGTTATTTTAAAGGATTTAATAAATTCTACTGAATTATCCCCTGGATAGGGATTTAAATCATTGCTCATTAGAACGTTTATTTTCACCTGGCTATGAATACGTCTCATTAATTTTAAAGGAAATTAATTGCAATAAAGAAAGAGGGACATATCTCTGAAAGTTCAATCCCGCTGTATCTGTATAGCCAGAACATTCTTAATTTATTTGTAATCCCAGTTGAGTGTTCTTCCTTGTCCCAGCATATTCTTTTCCTGTACATATGAATGCATACTTTCTCGTGTTCCCAGTTTTATTTTTTTGTTTCATCTGGTTAAATTAGATTATAAAATTCCTGGGGAGAGTGGCAAAGCTAAATTGTGAATCTAGCTTATTATTTGAATTCCACAATAGAAATGCAAAAAAAAAAAAATACTGCTAAGCCTAGGTGAGAATTCTGATTCAGATAGGTTGCAAAATGAGTAATTAATTCATCAACACTTCATTAAGGCTTCTACTACTGCATAAAAATTATCACAAATTTAGTTGCTGAAATGATGCAGATTTATTATATTAAAATTCTAGGGGCTATAAGTGCAACATGGGTTTCACTGAGCTAAAATCAACGTGTCAGAAGGGTCGTATTCCTTTCTGGAAGCTCTCAGAATCTGTTTATTGCTCATTCAGATCTTTGCAGAATTCAGGTCCTGCTGTTGTAGGACTGAGGTCCTCCATTCCCTGCTGTCTGTCAGCTAAGAGTGTTCCAAGATTCTAGAGGCTACTTGTATTCCTTGGCTCTTAGCCCCCTTCCTCCATCTTCAAAGCCAACAGAAGTCGCTGTATTCTCACACTGAATCTCTCCTTCTGTCTCATTTCTCTGACTCACTCTTCTCCCTATCTCTTCTGCTTTTAAGGTATCATGTAATTGCATCGGCCCCACGCAGATAATCCAGGATAATCTCTCCCATTTTAAGGTCCATAACCTTAATCACCTCTGCAAATTCCTTTTTTCTATGTAAGGTGACATAGTCACAGGTTCCAAGCATTAGGATGTGAACATCTTGAGGGACTATAGCTCTGCCTACCACAAACAAACTTAAAGGGAACTTTAAAATGTAAAATTACCTTTAATGATACTCCTTGAACATTTTATTTTTAAGACACAGATCACTACAGGCTTTCAGTTTTTACCTCCAAGGGGAGGAATGATGGATAGATATGACAGTTAAAAGGACTTGCTCTAGAAGGAAACCATTGTTGGATCTCACATACACTGTGGACATTTTAGCTTTTAAGATAAATAATGTTAATCCTTATTTTATGATTTTTTAACAAGAAAGAAATTATTACAGAAAAATCTATTCTGTTGTAGTTTGTTATGCCTAAATATAACCATTATATAATAGTTTTTATGATCTGAAATGAATGGCAGATTAATTATGCTACTTTTCTACATTTCTCATTATATTTTTACTTAAAAATAAAAAGCAAGATCTTTTAGTTCTGGCAACATATTTATTTTTCCCCCACTTTTATTTATTTATTTATTTTTAAAATATTATTTAATTTTTTTATACAGCAGGTCCTTATAGTCATCAATTTTATACACATCAGTGTATACATGTCAATCCCAATCGCCCAATTCATCACACCACCACCCCCACCCCACCCCCGCCGCTTTCCCCCTTGGAGTCCATACGTTTCTTCTCTACATCTCTGTCTCAATTTCTGCCCTGCAAACTGGTTCATCTGTACCATTTTTCTAGGTTCCAAATATATGCGTTAATATACGATATTTGTTTTTCTCTTTCTGACTTACTTCACTCTGCATGAATGCATGACAGTCTCCAGATCCATCCACGTCTCAACAAGTGACCCAATTTCGTTCCTTTTTATGGCTGAGTAATATTCCATTGTATATATGTGCCATATCTTCTTTATCCATTCATCTGTCGATGGGCATTTAGGTTGCTTCATGATCTGGCTATTGTAAATAGTGCTGCAATGAACATTGGGGTGCATGTGTCTTTTTAAATTATGGTTTTCTCTGGGTATATGCCCAGTAGTGGGATTGCTGGATCATATGGTAATTCTATTTTTAGTTTTTTAAGGAACCTCCATACTGTTCTCCATAGTGTCTGCATCAATTTACATTCCCACCAACAGTACAAGAGAGTTCCCTTTTCTCCACACCCTCTCCAGAATTTGTTGTTTGTAGATTTTCTGATTATGCCCATTCTAACTGGTGTGAGGTGATACCTCATTGTAGTGTTGATTTGCATTTCTCTAATAATTAGTGATGTTGAGCATCTTTTCATGTGCTTCTTGGCCATCTGTATGTCTTCTTTGGAGAAATGTCTATTTATGTCTTCTGCACATTTTTGGATTGGTTTGTTTCTTTAATATTGAGCTGCATGAGCTGTTTATATATTTTGGAGACTAATCCTTTGTCCGTTGATTCATTTGCAAATATTTTCTCCCCATTCTGAGGGTTGTCTTTTCATCTTGTTTATGGTTTCCTTTGTTGTGCAAAAGCTTTGAAGTTTCATTAGGTCCCATTTATTTTTGTTTTTATTTTCATTACTCTAGGAGGTAGATCAAAAAAAGATCTTGCTGTGATTTATGTCAAAGAGTGTTCTTCCTATGTTTTCCTCTAAGAGTTTTATAGTGTCCAGTCTTACATTTAGGTCTCTAATCCATTTTGAGTTTACTTTTGTGTATGGTGTTAAGGAGGGTTCTAATTTCATTCTTTTACATCTGGTTGTGCAGTTTTCCCAGCACCACTTATTGAAGAGACTGTCTTTTCTCAATTGTATATCCTTGCCTCCTTTGTCATACATTAGTTGACCATAGGTGCATGGGTTTATCTCTGGGCTTTCTATCTTGTTCCATTGATCTATGTTTCTGTTTTTATGCCAGTACCATATTATCTTGATTACTGTATCTTTGCAGTATATTCTGAAGTCAGGGAATCTGATTCCTCCACCTCCGTTGTTTTCCTTCGACTGCTTTGGCTATTAGGGGTCTTTTGTGCCTCCATACAAATTTTAAGATATTTGTTCTAGTTCCGTAAAAAATGCCATTGGTAATTTGATAGGGATTGCATTGAATGTGTAGATTGCTTTGGGTAGTATAGTCATTTTCACAATATTGATTCTTCCAGTCCCAGAACATGGTATAGCTCTCCATCTGTTGGTATCATCTTTAATTTCTTTTATCACTGTCTTATAGTTTTCTGCATACAGGTCTTTTGTCTCCCTAGGTAGGTTTATTACTAGGTATTTTATTCTTTTTGTGGCAATGGTAAATGGGAGAGTTTCCTTAATTTCTCTTTCAGATTTTTCATCATTAGTGTATAGGAATGCAAGAGATTACTGTACATTAATTTTCTATCCTGCAACTTTACCAAATTCATTCATTAGCTCTAGTAGATTTCTGGTGGCATCTTTAGGATTCTCTATGTATAGTATCATGTCATCTGCAAATAGTGACTGTTTTACTTCTTCTTTTCCAATTTCTATTCCTTTTATTTCTTTTTCTTCTCTGATTGCTGTGCCTAAGACTTCCAAAACTATGTTGGATAATAGTGGTGAGAGTGGACATCCTTGTCTTGTTCCTGATCTTAGTGGAAATGGTTTCACTTTTTCACCATTGAGAATGATGTTTGCTGTGGGTTTGTTGTATATGGCCTTAATTATGTTGAGGTAGGTTCCCTCTATGCCCACATTCTGGAGAGTTTTTATCATAAATGGGTGTTGAATTTTGTCAAAAGCTTTTTCTGCATCTATTGAGATGATCATATGGTTTTTCTTCTTCAGTTTGTTAATATGGCATATCACATTGATTGATTTGCATAAATTAAAGAATCCTTGCATCCTTGGGATAAATCCCACTTGATCTGCTGTATGATCCTTTTATGTGTTGTTGGATTCTGTTTGCTAGTATTTTGTTGAGGATTTTTGCATCTATATTCATCAGTGATATTGGTCTATAATTTTCTTTCTTTGTAGTATCATCGTCTGGTTTTGGTATCAGGGTGATGATGGCCTCATAGAATGAGTTTGGGAGTGTTCCTTCCTCTGTAATTTTTTGTAAGAGTTTGAGAAGGATGGGTGTTAGCTCTTTTCTAAATGTTTGATAGAATTCACCTGTGAAGCCATCTGGTCCTGGACTTTTGTTTGTTGGAAGATTTTTAATCACAGTTTCAATTTCATTACTTGTGATTGGTCTGTTCATATTTTCTATTTCTTCCTGGTTCAGTCTTGGAAGGTTATACCTTTTAAGAATTTGTCCATTTCTTCCAGGTTGCCCATTTTATTGGCATAGGGTTGCTTGTAGTAGTCTCTTAGGGTGCTTAGTATTTCTGTGTTGTCTGTTGTAACTTCTACTTTTTCATTTCTAATTTTGTTTATTTGAGTCCTCTCCCCTTTTTCTTGATGAGTCTGGCTAATGGTTTATCAATTTTGTTTATCTTCTCAAAGAACCAGCTTATAGTTTTATTGATTTATGTTATTGTTTTCATTGTTTCTATTTCATTTATTTCTGCTCTTATCTTTATGATTTCTTTCCTTCTGCTAACTTTGGGTTTTGTTTGTTCTTCTTTCTCTAGTTCCTTTAGGTGTAAGGTTAGATTGTTTATTTGAGATTTTTCTTGTTTCTTGAGGTAGGCTTGTATAGCTATAAACTTCCCTCGTAGAACTGCTTTTGCTGCATCCCATAGGTTTTGGATTGTCGTGTTTTCATTGTCATTTGTCTCCAGATATTTTTTGATTTACTCTTTGATATCATCAGTGACCTCTTGGTTATTTATCAATGTATTGTTTAGCCTCCGTATGCTTGTGTTTTTTTAAATGTATTTTTCCCTGTAATTCATTTCTAATCTCATAGCGTTGTGGTCAGAAAAGATGCTTGATATGATTTCAATTTTCTTAAATTTACTGTGGCTTGATTTGTGACCCAGGATGTGATCTGTCCTGGCGAATGTTCCGTGCACACTTGAGAAGAAAGTTTAATCTGCCGTTTTTTGGTGGAATGTCCTATAAATATCAATTAAATCTACCTGGTCTATTGTGTCATTTAAAGCTTCTGTTTCCTTATTTATTTTTATTTTGGATGATCTGTCCATTGGTTTAAGTGAGGTGTTAAAGTCCCCCACTATTATTGTGTTACTGTCGATTTCCTCTTTTATAGCTGTTAGCAGTTGCCTTATGTATTGAGGTGCTCCTATGTTGGGTGCATGTATATTTATAATTGTTATATATTCTTCTTGTATTGATCCCTTGATCATTATGTAGTGTCCTTCCTTGTCTCTTGTAACATTCTTTATTTTAAAGTCTATTTTATCTGATATGAGTATTGCTACTCCAGCTTTCCTTTGATTTTCATTTGCATGAAATATCTTTTTTCATCCCCTCACTTTCAGTCTGTATGTGTTCCTAGATCTGAAGTGGGTCTCTTGTAGACAGCATAGAGATGTGTCTTGTTTTTGTATCCATTCAGCAAGCCTGTGTCTTTTGGTTGGAGCATTTAATCCATTCACGTTTAAGGTAATTTTTGATATGTATGTTCCTATGACTCTTTTCTTAACTGTTTTGGGTTTGTTTTTGTAGGTCCTTTTCTTCTGTCATGTTTCTCACTTAGAGAAGTTCCTTTAGCATTTTTTGTAGAGCTGGTTTGGTGGTGCTGAATTCTTTTTGCTTTTGCTTGTCTGTAAAGCTTTTGATTTCTCCATTGACTCTGAATGAGATCCTTGCTGGGTAGAGTAATCTTGGTTGTAGATTCTTCCCTTTAATCACTTTAAGTATATCATGCCACTCCCTTCTGGCTTGTAGTGTTTCTCCTGAGAAATCAGCTGTTAACCTTATAGGAGTTCCCTTTTATGTTATTTGTCATTTTTCCCTTGCTGCTTTCAATAATTTTTCTTTGTCTTTAGTTTTAGCCAATTTGATTACTATGTGTCTCAGTGTGTTTATCCTTGGTTTTATCCTGTGTATGACTCTCTGTGCCTCCTGGACTTTGGTGGCTATCTCCTTTCCCATGTTAGGGAAGTTTTCGACTATAATCTCTTCAAATACTTTCTTGGTTCCTTTCTCTCTCTCTTCTCTTTCTGGGACCCCTATAATGTGAATGCTGTTGCATTTAATGTTGTCCCAGAGGTCTCTTAGGCAGTCTTCATTTCTTCGTTCTTTTTTCTTTATTATGTTCTGCAGCAGTGAATTCCACCATTCTGTCTTCCAGGTCACTTATCCGTTCTTCTGCCTCAGTTATTCTGCTATTGATTCCTTCTAGTGTAGTTTTCATTTCAGTTATTGAATTGTTCATGTCTGTTTGTTTGTTCTTTAATTCTTCTGTGTCTTTGTTAAACATTTCTTGCATACTCTCCACCTTTGACTCCATTCTTTTTCTGAGGTCCTGGATCATCTTCACTATCATTATTCTGAATTCTTGTTCTGGAAGATTGTCTATCTCCACTTCCTTTAGTTGTTTTTCTGGGGTTTTATCTTGTTCCTTCATGTGGTACATAGCCCTCTGCCTTTTCATCTTGTCTCTCTTTCTGTGAATGTGGTTTTTGTTCCACAGGCTGCAGGATTGTAGTTCTTCTTGCTTCTGCCATCTGCCCTCTGGTGGATCTTCCCCACTTTTAAACATCCTCCCAAAATAGTGTACACCTTAGGCTTCCATTCTTCTCAAACTTTGCCTGTATATGCATGTGAAATCTAGATTTCATTCATACCATGCTATTGAAAGTATGCTCTGAAAGCTCACTGGAGATCTTATCTTTCTTATTTCTATCTTTTTTTTCCCCCTCAGCTTTGGCTTCAATGGCACTAAATTTGATTGATGTTGTTGATGAGATCTATAGTTAACTATCTGACTACTTCTCTTCTTTATTTAATTTTTCTTCCTCTTTAAATTTTTGTGTCCACTCCTCCAAATATCTGTCCATGGAATTGCTGCCACTCTGTATGCATGTAATCATCCTTAGAAAGATAATCTGGTAATATGATTTTGTTAGTCCAATTTAAAAATAACTGAAATCTATATATTTATACACAGTTTTTTACCGAAACATCAGTACCATATTTCTAAATATGTTCAGAAAATCTATGCTTGCTATAATTGACTATAATTATAATTGTAAAATTAAATATATTATCTTCCTCCAAAGTCTGCTTTGGGTTTTAAATTTCCTATTATTAATTACTAGGGAATAAAACCCAGTAAGCAACCCTGAAGTCAATTCTTCTCATTTCCATTACCTCTTCATATCAAATCCCTTAATAAGTCCTCAGTTACAGTTCTTGATATACCACATCTTTCCCATTGATATCACTGTAGTCTAAACTTAGTTCAACTCACATCTAGGTTATTCCAACTCCTTCCTTGCTTTTGTAGTATTCTTGCATTCAACTTATTCCTCCTTAATCTTTCTTATTTGCTACAGATAGCTCCTTTTTTCTTCCAGTTTTTTTTAAACTAGGCAATGTTTTTAATATTTATTTATTTATTTATTTTCATATTGGAATATAGTTGATTAACAGCGTTGTGTTAGTTTCAGGTGTATAGCAAAGTGATTCAGTTACACATATGCATATATCTATTCTTTTTCATATTCTTTTCCCATTTAGTTTATTACAGAATAGATAGAGGAGTTCCCTGCCACTATACAGTAGGTCCTTTTTGGTTACCTATTTCAAATATAGCTGTGTGTACATGCCAATCGCAAACTCCCAATCTATCCCTCACCGCACCCTTCCCCCCAATAACCATAAGTTCATTCTCCAAGTCTGTAAGCCTGTTTCTGTTTAGTAAATAAGTTTATTTGTATCATTATTTTTTAGATTCCACATATAAGCCATATCATATGGTATTTGTCTTTCTCTATCTGACTTACTTCACTTAGTATGATAATCCCCAAGTCCATCCATGTTGCTGCAAATGGCATTATTTCATTATTTTTAATGGCTGAGTAATATTCCATTGTATATATGCACCAAATCTTCTCTATCCATTCATTTGTCAATGGACATTTAGGTTGCTCCCATGCTTTGGCTATTGTAAACAATGCTGCAATGAACATTGGGGTGCATGTATCCTTTTTTTTTTTTTTTTTAATTTTATTTATTTATTTATTTATTTATGGCTGTGTTGGGTCTCCGTCCCTGTGCGAGGGCCCTCTCCAGCTGCGGCAAGCGGGGGCCACTCTTCATCGCGGTGCGCAGGCCTCTCACCACCGCGGCCTCTCCCGTTGCGGAGCACAGGCTCCAGACATGCAGGCTCAGCAACTGTGGCTCACGGGCCTAGCCGCTCCACGGCATGTGGGATCCTCCCAGACCAGGGCTCGAACCCGTGTCTCCTGCATCGGCAGGCAGACTCTCAACCACTGCGCCACCAGGGAAGCCCGCATGTATCCTTTTGAACCATGTTTGTCTCCAGATATATGCCCAGGAGTGGACTTGCTGAATCACAGGGTAGATCTATTTTTTGTTGTTTAAGAAACATCCATACTGTTCTCCATAGTGGCTGTATCAATTTACATTCCCACCAATAGTGTAGGAAAGTTTCTTTTTCTCCACACCCTCTCCAGCATTTACTGTTTGCAGATTTTTTGATGATGGCCATTCTGAGTGGTGTGAGGTGATATCTCATTGTAGTTTTGATTTGCATTTCTCTAATAATTAGGGATGTTGAGCATCTTTTCATGTGCCTTTTGGCCACCTAGTATGTCTTCTTTGGAGGAATGTCTATTTAAGTCTTGTACCCGTTTTTTGATTGGGTTGTTTGTTATTTTGATATTGAGCCACATGAGTTGTTGGTAAATTTTGGAGACTAATCCCTTGTCCGTTTCATCATTTGCAATTATTTTCTCCCATTCTGTGGGTTGTCTTTTCGTTTTCTTTATGGTTTCCTTTGCTATGCAAAAGGTTTTAAGTTTAATTAGGCCCCATTTGTTTAGTTTTGCTTTTATTTCCATTACTTTAGCAGACGGCTCAGAAAAGATGTTGCTGCTATTTATGTCAAAGAGTGTTCTATGTTTTCCTCTGAGTCTTATAGTATCCGGTCTAACATTTAGGTCTTTAATACATTTTGAGTTTCTTTTTTTGTATGGTGTAAAAGAATATTCTAATTCCATTTTTTTTTACATGTAGTTTTCCAGTTTTCCCTGCACTCTTTGTTGAAGAGACTGTCTTACCTCTGTGGTATAGTCTGACCTCCTTTGTCATAGATTAATTGACCATAGGTGCATGAGTTTATTTCTGGGCTTTCTATCCTGTTCTACTGATTTTTATTTCTGTTTTTGTGCCAGTACCATACTGTTTTGATGACTGTAGCTTTATAGCATAGTCTGAAGTAAGGGAGCCTGATTCCTCCAGCTCCGTTTTTCTTTCTCAAGAATGATTTGGCTATTTGGGGTCTTTTGCATCTCCATACTACTTTTAAGATTTTTGTTATAGTTCTTTGAAAAATGTCATTGGTAGTTTGATAGGGGTTGCATTGAATCTAAATTGCCTTGGGTAGTATAGTCATTTTGACAATATTGATTCTTCCAATCCAAGAACATGGTGTATTTTTTATTTTGTTGCTTGTGCTTTTGATGTCATATCTAAGAAACCATTGCTAAACCCAAATTTGTAATGTCTTATCCCTGTTTACGTATAAGAGTTTTATAGTTGCATCTCTTACATTTGTATCTTCTATACATTTTGAGTTGATTTTTATGTATGGTGTTGGATAAGGTTTCAACTTCATTCTTTTGCATGCAGATATTCACTTTTCCCATCATCATATAGTGAAAAGAATGACATTTTTTGAAAAGGATGATTTTCTCCATGTAATGGTTTTGGTGACCTTGTTGAAAAGAAGCTGATCATAGACACATACGTTTATTTCTGGACTCTTTATTCTATTCCAGTGATCTGTATATCTTCCCTTAGGCCAGTATCACACCTCCATGAATACTGCAACTTCATAGTAAGTTTGAAATCAGGAAGTGTGAGTCTTCCTATATTGTTCTTTTTCAAGATTGTTTTGGCTATTCTATGTCACTTAGATTTCTATATAAATTTTAAAATAAGCTTGTCAATATCTACCAAGAAATCAGATGGTGTTCTGATAGGGATTGTGTTGAATCTCTGGATCATTTTGGGTGATGACAGTGATGCATTTCTTTCTTAGCAGATCCTCAGGATTAGGAGCTGAATAATCATTGGAGAATGAGGAAGTGGCCTCGGCTCTTCTAGGCTTAACTTTTCTAGGTGGGCTTCAATGCCTTACAAGCCATAGCAAGGGTGATTCGGGCACTAGTATTCTCAGACCCAACTACTCTCAGTGTAGTGCCTCCATCTCATGGAAGGGATTGTGTAGAGGAAAGAAACCCCCACCTCTCACCCAGAACATAGCATCAGAACAGGTAGCTAACAACAGAATGAGAAATGTTGACATCTTACTTTTCTTGTGAAAATGGCACTTTGTTTGAGAGAGGGAGCCCTTTGTTCTTGGCTACACCAGTGTGGTGTGAAATTTCTGTCTCACTGAACTGGGGATGGGTAGAGAAAGTGTAGTTCTTGGTTCACATGCCACAGAATTTCAATATTGTTACCAATATTTTATAGAATTTCTTGAATAAATAGTTTTTAAATTAGTGCAAGAAATTAGGGTCATTTATGGAGACATTTAATTATTGTATTTTTATAGTTTTCAGTAGTTTATCTACAGAGTGTGTTCACAGAACTCCTTACACTGTCTCACCTAAATTGGAATCTAGATCTTCATCTTCATTAAACAAAATTGTAGCATCCTCTGAACATGATTTTCCATCTTTTCCTTTATTAATATTTTCTGCTGATGATACCATATAGTAATTACAGATTTTCTTCATTTTTTGAAAGATCTCCATGGTACTCAACTCTGTTGATTCCTAGAGTTTGTTCAATCAGTTTTCTATTGATAGGCATTTAGGCTGTCTCCAATCGTGGTTATTGTAAATAAGACTGCAATGAATAAACCAGTGTACATATCATTTCCTATTTTTTCTTAAGGTGTATTTGGGATAAATTCCTAAAAGTTGTATCACTGGATCAAAAGGTAAATGGATGTGCAATTTTAATAGATAGGCATGGTATAGACTTCTCTATAAGGCTCATACATTTTTCTTTTTCACCATCAGTGTTTGAGAGTGCCTAATTCCCTATAGTCATGACAAAAGTTTTTTGGCAGAATTTTGTTTTTGTCAGTCTGATATTTGAGAAATGATCCTTCTATGTGATTTTAATTTGCATTTATATAATTGTGAGTAATGTTAAATATCTTTTTATTTGCTTTCTTTTCTGTGAAATGTCTGTTCAATATTTTCCATATTCTTCTCTAAGACTTTTGGTCATTTTTGTTTTTACAGATATAAAAGCTCTGTATTGATCACCAATATTAACATATTAACACTTTTAATGTAACATTAGTTGTAAACTTTGTCCCAGATTACAATTTGTCTTTTTACTTTGTTTATGGTGTTTTTATTACCATGCAAAATACTTTTTTTAGGTAATCAAATTAATCAATATTTTCACATTTAGCTTCTGGAAGTTGAGCCACTGTTAGGTAACTGTTCTCTTTTTCCAAGTAACAAATTAAGCAACCATTATTTTTCTAGTATTTTTTACATTTAATTATTTGCTGCATTTGGAATTTATTCTGGTGCTTAGTGTGAGGAGTGGATCCAATTTTACATTTTTCTATGAATCTGTCTAGTTTTCATATCATCAGTTATTAAAATGTCCATCATTTCCTCTGTTTTGATGTGCTGCCTTTATTTTATGATAAACTTTCATGTGTACTTTGTCTATTTATGAATTTTCTAGTGTGTTACATTGAACTTTCTGTATATTTCTGTGTTTTTCTTACATTTTAAAGAAATCAGTGGCTTTATAATATGTTTTAATAACATCTACAAAACTATTTTGAGCTTTCTGTTTGTTGTATCTGGCCAGGCAATAGCAACATAAGAACAGCACTGCTACTATTTTGGTGACACTTTATCTTAATTTAAAGAAAAAAAGATGTAAGAATAAATAAGCCATCTTGCTCTAACTTTTCTTACATATTGAAATGTGTGCAGGTACAATAAATATTAAAATGCCAACTTTTCTTCCTGCTATTATTTTGGCTGAATGCATCTTCAAATATTCTTTGTCTTGAAAATTGTTTTTTTTTTCTCTCCAAAGTACACTTTTACATTTAGAAAATTTTAAGTATATGGTGGAATGTAAATAATTGGTGTATTGGTAAGACATTTTGATTGCACATAATAGAAATTAAATACAATTGGTTTAAGCAAAACAAAAGGGGGATTTGTTAGTGATACAACATTTTCTTATGGAATGCAGGAATTGAGAATGATATTTTACAAGGAATAGTAATCCTGTAGAGAACCCAGGAATTAAAAATAATAATTGATTCAGGCAAAAGTTTCATAACACAAAATTAGCCATTTTAATGTGAGAAAATAAGTGGCATTTAACATATTCACAATGTTTTGCTATCACCACCTCTTTCTAATTATAAAATATGTCCAACATGCCAAAGTAAAAACTCACACTCATTAAGCAGTCTCTTCCCATTCTCTCTTTGCCTAACCTCTGGCAGCCATAAATCTGCATTCTATTACTATGGATTTATCTATACTGGATATTTCTTATAAATGTAATTAAACATATGTTTCTTTTGTGTCTAGCCTTTTACTTAGCAAAATATTTTAAAGTTTCATCCACACTGTAGCATATAGAACTCCTTCACCCCTTTTACTGGGTGAAAACTATTCCATTGTCTGTATATAGCACAATTTGTTTATCTACTAATCTCTTCGTGCACATTAGCACAGTTTCCACCTTTTGGCTACTGTGAAATAGGCTGCTACGAACATACACTTGTACTCATTTGAGTACCTGTTTTCAAATCTTTGATATACACTAAAGAGTGTAAATGCATGTATCGTATGGTAGTTCTATGTTTAACTTTTTGGAGAGCTGTCATACACTTTTCCAAGGGGAGGTGGTGATATTGGTCAAAGGGTACGAAGTTTCAGTTATGTAAGATGAATAATATCTGGAGATCTAATATACATCATGGTAACAACAGTTTACAATACTGCATTGTATACTTAATATTTGCTAAGTTTCCTATGTGTGTGTGTGTGTGTGTATGAAGAAAATTAAATTTAAACTCCATTCTCAGCAAAGTTGTGAAATTTGCAGTTTTTCTTTTGTTATTGATTTCAAAGTTCCTTCCACTGTGGTTGGAGAAGAAAGTTTGTAGATGCTTTGTATGATTTCAACATTTAAAAATTTATTTAGACTTGTTTTGTGGCCTACTATGTGGTCCATTCTGAAGACTGGTCCATGTGCACTTGAAAAAATGCGTCATATTCTGCTATGGTTGGATGACTGATTTGTGAATGTCTGTTAGGATTATTTGGGTTTACATTGTTGCTAAAAAGCTCTATTTCCTTATTGATTTTCTGTCTAGATATTCTACCATTTATTGAAAATGAAGTATTGAAGTCTCTAAGATTTGTAGAAGACTATTTTTTCCCTCAAATCAATATTTGTTTCACATATTTTGGTGCACTGATTGTTTGAGGTGTGTATGATTTTCCCTGTTATATCTTCTTGATAAATTTACACTTTTGTCACTACATAAAATTCTTCTTTTCTCTTGTAACAGTTTTTGACTTAAAGTCTATTTTGTCTAATTTTTGTTTAGCCATAAATCTTTCGTTTTGGTTACAATTTACATGGAACACCTTTTTCCACCCTTACACTTTCATCTTATTTGCACCTTTGGATCTAAGGTGAGTTTCTTGTTGACAGTATCTAATTGGGCCATTTTTAAAATATAGAGTATAATCCATTTAAATTTAAAATAATTATTCAGTACTTATAAAGAAGAACTTACTTCTGCCACTTTGTTAGTTGCTTTTATATACCTTATATTTTCCCCTCATTTCCTAAATTTTTGCTTTGTTTGTGTTTAGTTGTAGGGCAAGAATATTTTTAAATTGCTTTTTTCTTGATTCAACATTCACTTGCTGCTGTAATGTTTTGACTGTTTTCAGAGTCTTAACAAAGTTAGTTCTGATCGTTTTTTGCTTATTTTTCAGTGTTTCTGTGGAGCGAAGAATGTTTTAAGTTGACTTCTTCACCATTTTGCTGACATCACTCCCCAGGAGTTGTTTTGTTCTGGTGTGTTTTGCCTGTTCTTTGAGAGTCTATCCATGTCTCTGTGTTTCCTTCTTTTTTTTTTTTTTTTTTTCTTTAGTTTACAAGGCAGAAAATGGTTGCTAACAGCTCCTGAACTTTTACCAAATGGATACTGACTGAGAGCTTTCTCTCAGTTTAAGTTGTGACATTCTCGAGTAAAAGAGTTTAATTTGTGCAGCTTTGGTCAGATTCCCTCACCTGAACTAATCAACTATGGTCAGTGACAGGGTCTTATTATCCTCATGGAGGCTCCCATAATAACCATGTGACTTGGTTGAAGATGGGGTGTTCTAAGAAGTAATAATGAGATGTGTCAAGCTTATGGTGAGCCTTGGGCTAATATGTACCTAGTGGAATAAATAATATTTGTCCCAAGATTCAGGTTCAATATCTTTTAATACCATCTTAAATCTACTTCACAAACAATTGTCCTCCTTTAATTAATTATTCAGAAATTAATTTTTCATAACTCCTTTCCATATTTTTCACTCATTGAATCTAAGATACACATATAAATTCCCTGTTCTATATCTAGCAGTATCTTTTTTACTTGACGCTGACAACTATGTGTTCAGTGCACATTTCCCCAGTTACTTGAAAAGGTTAATAGATCTTTCAGTAATTTTACTTGTTTTCTGGGAATCATTTTTACTCTTGCAAAAGGTAGCTGAAAGAAGCATAATACAAAGGTTTACAACAAATCTTGGTGGTAATAACAAAAGATAGTTTGTGCTGAGAAATAACACGTTGAAGCAGAGAGGTGTATTTTTTTAAATTAATTAATCTATTTTATTTATTTTTGGCTGCATTGGGTCTTCCTTGCTGCGTGCGTGCTTTGTCTAGTTGCGGTGAGCGGGGGTTACTCTTCGTTGTGGTGCATGGGATTCTCATTGCAGTGGCTTCTCTTGTTGCGGAGCATGGGCTCCAGGCACGCTGGTTTCAGTAGTTGTGGCTCACAGGCTCTAGAGTGCAGGCTCAGTAGTTGAGGTGCATGGGCTTCGTTGCTCCGTGGCATGTGGGATCTTCCCGGACCAGGGCTTGAACCTGTGTCCCCTGCATTGGCAGGCGGATTCTTAACCACTGAGCCACCAGGGAAGCCCATAGAGAGAGATGTATTTTTGAAATAAAATATTTTACCATTCATAAGTCAATTTGGCTGAGTAGGAACTACTTCCAGCATTGTCTTTGGCTGAAATTCAAATACCAGATTGACTATATCATCCCTTTTGGAAATTACTGTAGGTCACATGCTGTCCTTGACAGCTATACCCTTATGTGAAGAAACCAACCAGTTTCTGGCCTCACTTAGAAAAATAATAGAATAATTTAGCAGTCACCTGGAGGAAAATAGTCCTTTGTTATATTTCTTGAATATCCTGTTACAAATAGAATATTGATAAAATATGTAAAGAATTCTGTTACTGTGCTTTCACCATTCTTAGTTAATCAGAAACTCCAAATAATTATGGAGCATGACATTGAAGATAGCTTCCCATTTGCTGCATTGCTTTGCTTACTGAAGGATAACATTGTGGAAGTTTTTTAAAATCCTTGTTCATTCCAGTAATTTCACTTGCTCTTGACAGTCCTTTTTAAAGTGAATTTTATCTATTATATGTAATTAAAATGATTATAAAACTTTGGTTAAAATAATTCGGCTATCAAATGGATCATATGTGAAGCAATAGAATGCAAGTATCCCCCAAAGACATACTATTAAAGGCATAAGATGTGATGGAAAGAATGTCTTTAAAAGTACAGAGATGGGGAAAACTAATGACAAGAAAAGATGGGCTAATCCCAATTCTTACACCAGTCCAAACATATTATGCCCACCTAAGAGAAACCAATCTATTTTTTATGTCTGGTGAAATTTTGCCAATTTAGGGTGCATGTATATCTCATATGTCATGCATGTTTTCTTAAATAGAAGCTTGGTGGGCTAGGTTTCTTTCTTTAGTGTACTGATGTAGTTTGCTACAGAAGATAGAGTATATTTCCAATAAAAATATAATTGGCCAGATTAGATATATATCTAAGAAAATGCCTAAGTGATGAGACACAAGTACATTACATATTGGATTAAGGGAAAATATGTTGGTAAATGTGAACAGTACTGAGCTTATGGGCACAGGAGAAAGAGAACAGATAAAAACCAGCTTTTAGGAAGACCCAAATCTTTTCCATCTCACAGTTCTATTTAGGCCAACTCTGTATATGGACATAGACAATGTTGACATGTAAATTCAATAGTTTTGAACCTAGGTAAATTTTTTTTTCAATGACACACAAATGTGGTGAGAGAGCATCAATAGAATTAAAAAAATTTTAAGTAATATTTAGTAATACTCTTATCATTTTAACTTAATCAAAAAGATTACCAGGGAGATTGGCTCGAAGATGGCAGAAGAGTAAGATGTGGAGATCACCTTCCTCCCCACAGATACATCAGAAATACATCTACACATGGAACTGCTCCTATAGAACACCCACTGAATGCTGGTAGAAGACCTCAGACCTCCAAAAGGCAAGAAACTCCCCATGTACCTGGGTAGGGCAAAAGAAAAAAGAAAAAACAGAGACAAAATAATAGGGACGGGACCTGCACCAGTGGGAGGGAGCTGTGAAGGAGGAAAGGTTTCCACACACTAGGAAGCCCCTTCATGGGCAGAGACTGTGGGTGGCGGAGGGGGGAAGCTTCGGAGCCAAGGAGGAGAGCGCAGCCACAGGGGTGCGGAGGGCAAAGTGGAGAGATTCTCGCATGGAGGATCGGTGCAGACCAGCACTCACCAGCCCGAGAGGCTTGTCTGCTCACCCGCCGGGGCGGGCAGGGGCTGGGAGATGAGGCCCGGGCTTTGGTCGGATCTCAGGTAGAGGACTGGAGTTGGCTGTGTGAACACAGCCTAAAGGGTGCTAGTGTGACACAGCTAGCCAGGAGGGAGTCCAGGAAAAAGTCTGGACATGCTGAAGAGACAAGAGACTTCTTCTTGCCTCTTTGTTTCCTGGTGAGCGAGGAGAGGGGATTAAGAGCGCTGCTTAAAGGAGCTCCAGAGACGGGTGCCAGCCGCGGCTATCAGCGCAGACCCCAGGGACGAGCATGATATGCTAAGGCTGCTGCTGCAGCCACCAAGAAGCCTGTGTGCGAGCACAGTTCACTACCCACACCTCCCCTCCTGGGAACATGTGCAGCACACCACTGCCAGGGTCCCGGGATCCAGGAACAACTTCCCCAGGATAGCGCACGGTGTGCATCAGGCTGGTGCAACGTCACACTGGCCTCTGCTGCCACAGGCTCGCCCTGCACTCCATAAGCCTCCCTCCCCTCTGTCCTGAGAGAGCCAGAGCCGCCAAATCAGCTGCTCTTTTAACCCTATCATGTCTGAGCGAAGAACAAACGCCCTCAGGCGACCTACACGCAGAGATGGGGCCAAATCCAAAGCTGAACCCCGGGAGCTGTGCGAACAAACAAGAGAAAGGGAATTTTCTCCAAGGAGCCTCAGGAACAGCGGATTAAATCTCCACAATCAACTTGAGGTACCCTGCATCTGTAGAATACCTGAATAGACAACGAATCATCCCAAATTGAGGAGGTGGACTTTGGGAGCAAGATATATTATTTTTTCCCCTTTTCCTCTTTTTGTGAGTGTGTATGTGTATGCTTCTGTATGAGATTTTGTCTGTATAGCTTTGCTTTCACCATTTGTTCTAGGGTTCTGCCTGTCCGTTTTTTCGTTTTTTTTTTAATTAAAAAATTCTTTTTCTTAATAATTATTTTTATTTTAATAACTTTATTTTACTTTATCTTTATTTTATTTTATCCTCTTTCTTTCTATTTTTTCTCCCTTTTATTCTGAGCCGTGTGGATGAATGGCTCTTGGTGCTTCAGCCGGGACTCAGTGCTGTGCTTCTGAGTTGGGAGAGCCAACTTCAGCACACTGGTCCAAAAGAGACCTCCCAGCTCCATGTAATATCAAATGGCAAAAATCTTCCAGAGATCTCCATTTCAACACCAAGACCGAGCTCCACTCAATGACCAGCAAGCTACAGTGCTGGACACCCTATGCCAAACAACTAGCAAGACAGGAATACAGCATCATCCATTAGCAGAGAGGATGCCTAAAATTATAATAAGGCCACAGACACCCCAAAACACACCACAAGACATGGACCTGCCCACCAAAACGACAAGATCCAGCCTTATCCACCAGAACACAGACACTAGTCCCCTCCACCAGGAAGCCTACACAACCCACTGAACCAACCTTAGCTACTGGGGACAGATACCAAAAACAACAGGAACTACGAACCTGCAGCCTGTGAAAAGGAGACCCCAAACACAGTAAGATAAGCAAAATGAGAAGACAGAAAAACACACAGCAGATGAAGGAGCAAGGTAAAAACCCAACAGACCTAATAAATAAAGAGGAAATAGGCAGTCTACCTGAAAAATAATTCAGAATAATGATAGTAAAGGAGATCCAAAATCTTGGAAATAGAATAGACAAAATGCAAGAAACATTTAACAAGGACCTAGAAGAACTAAAGAGGAACTAAAGAGGAAACAAACAAGTTGATGAACAACGGAATAAATGAAATTAAAAATACTCTAGAAGGGATCAATAGCAGAATAACTGAGGCAGAAGAACGAATAAGTGACCTGGAAGATAAAAGAGTAGAAATAACTACAGCAGAGCAGAATAAAGAAAAAAAGAATGAACAGAACTGAGGACAGTCTCAGAGACCTCTGGGACAACATTAAATGCACCAACATTCGAATTATAGGGGTCCTAGAAGAAGAAGAGAAATAAAAAGGGTCTGAGAAAATATTTAAAGAGATTATAGTTGAAAATTTCCCTAATATGGGAAAGGAAAGAGTTAATCAAGTCCAGTAAGCACAGAGAGTGCCATACAAGATAAATCCAAGGAGAAACACCCCTAGACACATATTAATCAAACTATCAAAAATTAAATGCAAAGAAAACATATTAAAGGAAGCAAGGGAAAAACAACAAATAACACACAAGTGAATCCCCATAAGGTTAACAGCTGATCTTTCAGCAGAAACTCTTCAAGCCAGAAGGGAGTGGCTGGACATATTTAAAGTGATGAAGGAGAAAAAGCTACAACCAAGATTACTCTACCTAGCAAGGATCTCATTCATATTTGATGGAGAAATTAAAACCTTTACAAACATGCAAAAGCTAAGAGAGTTCAGCACCACCAAACCAGCTTTACAACAAATGCTAAAGGAACTTCTCTAGGCAAGAAAACAAGAGGAGGAAATGACCTACAATAACAAACCCAAAACAATTAAGAAAATGGGAATAGGTACATACATATAGATAATTACCTTAAATGTAAATGGATTAAATGCTCCCACCAAAAGACACAGACTGGCTGAATGGATACAAAAACAAGACCCGCATATATGCTGTCTGCAAGAGACCCACTTCAGACCTAGCGACACATACAGACTGAAAGTGAGGGGATGGAAACAGATATTCCATGCAAATGAAAATCAAAAGAAAGCTAGAGTAGCAATTCTCATATAAGACAAAATAGACTTTAAAATAAAGACTATTACAAGAGACAAAGAAGGACACTACATAATGATCAAGCGATCGATCCAAGAAGAAGATATAACAATTGTAAATATTTATGCACCCAACATAGGAGCACCTCAATACATAAGGCAAATACTAACAGCCATAAAAGG
The DNA here is from genome assembly GCF_949987535.1 of Balaenoptera acutorostrata. Classification (NCBI taxonomy): domain Eukaryota; kingdom Metazoa; phylum Chordata; class Mammalia; order Artiodactyla; family Balaenopteridae; genus Balaenoptera; species Balaenoptera acutorostrata. Next base: position 76,819,722 of record NC_080085.1, read on the forward strand.
GGAAATAGACAGTAACACAATCATAGTAGGGGACTTTAACACCCCACTTTCACCAATGGACAGATCATCCCAAATGAAAATAAATAAGGAAACACAAGCTTTAAATGATATATTAAACAAGATGGACTTAATTGATATTCATAGGACATTCCATCCCAAAACAACAGAATACACATTTTTCTCAAGTGCTCATGGAACATTCTCCAGGATAGATCATATCTTGGGTCACAAATCAAGCCTTGGTAAATTTAAGAAAATTGAAATCGTATCATGTATCTTTTCCGACCACAACGCTATGAGACTAGATATCAATTACAGGAAAAGATCTGTAAAAAATACAAACACATGGAGGCTACACAATACATTACTTAATAACGAAGTGATTACTGAAGAAATCAAAGGGGAAATCAAAAAATACCTAGAAACAAATGACAATGGAGACACGACGACCCAAAACCTATGGGACACAGCAAAAGCAGTGCTAAGAGGGAAGTTTATAGCAATACAAGCCTACCTCAAGAAACAGGAAACATCTCGAATAAACAACCTAACCTTGCACCTAAAGCAATTAGAGAAAGAAGAACAAAAAAACCCCAAAGCCAGCAGAAGGAAAGAAATTATAAAGATCAGGTCAGAAATAAATGAAAAAGAAATGAAGGAAACAATAGCAAAAATCAATGAAACTAAAAGCTGGTTCTTTGAGAAGATAAACAAAATTGATAAACCATTATCCAGACTCATCAAGAAAAAAAGGGAGAAGACTCAAATCAATAGAATTAGAAATGAAAAAGGAGAAGTAACAACTGACACTGCAGAAATACAAACGATCATGAGAGATTACTGCAAGCAACTCTACGTAAATAAAATGGACAACGTGGAAGAAATGGACAAATTCTTAGAAATGCACAACTTGCCGAGACTGAACCAGGAAGAAACAGAAAATATGAACAGACTAATCACAAGCACTGAAATTGAAACTGTGATTAAAAATCTTCCAACAGACAAAAGCCCAGGACCAGATGGCTTCACAGGTGAATTCTATCAAATATTTACAGAAGAGCTAACACCTATCCTTCTCAAACTCTTCCAAAATGTAACAGAGGGTGGAACACTCCCAAACGCATTCTACAAGGCCACCATCACCCTGATACCAAAACCAGACAAAGGGGTCACAAGAAAAGAAAACTACGGGCTAATATCACTGATGAACATAGATGCAAAAATCCTCAACAAACTACTAGCAACCAGAATCCAACAGCACATTAAAAGGATCATACACCATGATCAGGTGGGGTTTATCCCAGGAATGCAAGGATTCTTCAGTATATGCAAATCAATCAATGTGATACACCATATTAACAAATTGAAGGAGAAAAATCATATGATCATCTCAATAGATGCAGAGAAAGCTTTCGACAAAATTCAACACCCATTTATGATAAAAGCCCTGCAGAAAGTAGGCATAGAGGGAACTTTCCTCAACATAATAAAGGCCATATATGACAAACCCACAGCCAACATCGTCCTCAATGGTGAAAAACGGAAACCATTTCCACTAAGATCAGGAACAAGACAAGGTTGCCCACCCTCACCACTATTATTCAGCATAGTTTAGGAAGTTTTAGCCACAGCAATCACAGAAGAAAGATAAATAAAAGGAATGAAAATCGGAAAAGAAGTAAAGCTGTCACTGTTTGCAGATGACATGGTACTATACATAGAGGATCCTAAAGATGCTACCAGAAAACTACTAGAGCTAATCAATGAATTTGGTAAAGTAGCAGGATACAAAATTAATGCACAGAAATCTCTTGCATTTCTATACATTAATGACGAAAAATATGAAAGTGAAATTAAGAAAACACTCCCATTTACCATTGCAACAAAAAGAATAAAATATCTAGGAATAAACCTACCTAAGGAGACAAAAAACCTGTATGCAGAAAATTATAAGACACTGATGAAAGAAATTAAAGATGATACAAATAGATGGAGAGATATACCATGTTCTTGGATTGGAAGAATCAACATTGTGAAAATGACTCTACTACCCAAAGCAATCTACAGATTCAATGCAATCCCTATCAAACTACCACTGGTATTTTTCACAGAACTAGAACAAAAAATTTCACAATTTGTATGGAAACACAAAAGACCCCGAATAGCCAAAGCAATCTTGAGAACGAAAAATGGAGTTGGAGGAATCAGGCTCCCTGACTTCAGACTATACTACAAAGCTACAGTAATCAAGCCAGTATGGTACTGCCACAAAAACAGAAATATAGATCAATGGAACAGGATAGAAAGCCCAGAGATAAACCCACACACATATGGTCACCTTATCTTTGATAAAAGACACAAGACTATACAGTGGAGAAAAGACAGCCTCTTCAATAAGTGGTGCTGGGAAAACTGGACAGGTACATGTAAAAGTATGAAATTAGAACACTCCCTAATACCATACACAAAAATAAACTCAAAATGGATTAAAGACCTAAATGTAAGGCCAGACACTCTCAAACTCTTAGAGGAAAACATAGGCAGAACATTCTATGACATAAATCACAGCAGGATCCTTTTTGACCCAGCTCCCAGAGAAATGGAAATAAAAACACAAATAAACAAATGTGACCTAATGAAACTTAAAAGCTTTGCACAGCAAAGGAAACCATAAACAAGACCAAAAGACAACCCTCAGAATGGGAGAAGATATTTGCAAATGAAGCAACTGACAAAGATTAATCTCCAAAATTTACAAGCAGCTCATGAATCTCAATAACAAAAAACAAACCCAATCCAAAAATGGGCAGAAGACCTAAATAGACATTTCTCTAAAGAAGATATACAGATTGCCAACAAACACATGAAAGAATGCTCAACATCATTAATCATTAGAGAAATGCAAATCAAAACTACAATGAGATATCATCTCACACCGGTCAGAATGGCCATCATCAAAAAATCTAGAAACAATAAATGCTGGAGAGTGTGTGGAGAAAAGAGAACACTCTTGCACTGTTGGTGGGAATTGAAATTGATACAGCCACTATGGAGAACAGTATGGAGGTTCCTTAACAAATTAAAAATAGAACTACCGTACCACTCAGCAATCCCACTACTGGGCATATATCCTGAGAAAACCATAATTCAAAAAGTGTCATATACCAAAATGTTCATTGCAGCTCTATTTACAATAGCCAGGACATGGAAACAACCTAAGTGTCCATCAACAGATGAATGGATAAAGAAGATGTGGCACATATATACAATGGAATATTACTCAGCCATAAAAAGAAACAAAATTGAGTTATTTGTAGTGAGGTGGATGGACCTAGAGTCTGTCATTCAGAGTGAAGTAAGTCAGAAAGAGAAAAACAAATACCGCATGCTAACACATATATATGGAATCTAAGAAAAAAAAAAAAAGAAAGGTCGTGAAGAACCTAGGGGTAAGATGGGAATAAAGACACAGACCTACTAGAGAATGGACTTGAGGATATGGGGAGGGGGAAGGGTAAGCTGTGACAAAGTGAGAGAGTGGCATGGACATATATACACTACGAAACGTAAAATAGATATCTAGTGGGAAGCAGCCACATAGCACAGGGAGATCATCTCAGTGGTTTGTGACCACCTGGAGGGGTGGGATAGGGAGGGTGGGATGGAGGGACATGCAAGAGGGAAGAGATATCGGAACATATGTATATGTATAACTGATTCACTTTGTTATAAACAGAAAGTAACAGACCATTGTAAAGCAATTATACTTCAATAAAGATGTTTAAAAAAAAATAAGCTTATAACAGAACATGAAACTTTACAAAATATTGTGTATTGAAAATGATACAATGAAAGATAAATAAAAATGTAACATAAGGAAGAGCAAGGAAAGGGGCAAAAATGTATACCTTAACATCCTACAGTACACTCTTATTACAGCCAGGACAAATAGATGAATAATCGCCTTTGTTATACTGGATATTAAAATTTTTAACATTTACCTACTAATTACTACCTAGCCCGTCAGTGTCCCATGAATTTCTAGTCCCAGGATCTCCTAGACCTCTTCACAAACCATCAAACATGTAATGCCTGGCAAAGAAGAGGGGCTCTATGATCTTGTGCCATGGATATAGACTGAATCAATTCTGAGTGATCTATGTCCATGCAATACTATTTGAAAAGTATTTTAGATGACCCTTAAATACATGTGGCACATAAACTTGTCTTTGATGAGAAACTACTATAGTAGTCAACATTAGCTTATTCAAATTTATACATGTAACCTCAGTCCCCTTCCTCCCATAATCACCCTTATTATCATTAGGTGTATATTATGCAATGTTATAACTCTGGTACTCTCTGAAACATAAATTATCTCCAGATTAAAATGATTTTGAGAAGCATCACCTCCATGGTTATGCAGAAGATTATAAGTGTCTAAATACTTCAAGAAATTAGAAACACTGGGTGTTTTTAAATAACTGGTCTTTGGTGTGTTCTACCACCTAACAAGTACTATTTACACATGAAAGCCATGTGTAAATCCCCTCAAGTATACAAATTCTTATGGTTCATCAACTTATTTCTAACTTGACTTCCTTTAAAAAAAAAGAAATTGATGCCTCAGTTTGCTTTTTAACTTATGAAATACACATATTCATAAATATACTAAAAATCTTTATCCTCTTTGTAGGCTGCTGGGGCATCAAATTCTTTTTTTTAATTTAAAAGTTATTTGAGCATGCATTGAATTGGGCATTTGGATCAAGCAACACAAAAACAAAGGTGACTAGAAACATTCCACTGACAGGAGCTAGGGGAGATATTTTTATAGAGAAGATGTGGAAGCAAAGCAAGGAAATTATTTTATTGGCCATAGCTTAAGCAGTCCTTATTTGGGAAAACATAGTTGGTGTTTGTGATTGGTTGTTCTTCTGTTTCATTTTCTAGGATTCGAGTTCATTGACTCTGGCTTGGGTTTTGTTTGCTTGTGTAGGTAAGCAAGGTGTTAAGGTCATGTCAGTCTAATGGCTTTGTTGTTTAAATTACTTTAACAGATATTACTATATATATGCAAATAACGTTCTTTTTGATTCTCATATTATTTATTTTATTTTATTTTATTTATTTATTATTTAATTTATTTATGGCTGTGTTAGGTCTTCGTTTCTGTGTGAGGGCTTTCTCTAGTTGCAGCAAGTGGGAGCCACTCTTCATCGCGGTGCGCGGGCCTCTCATTATCGCAGCCTCTCTTGTTGTGGAGCACAGGCTCCAGACGCGCAGGCTCAGTAATTGTGGCTCACAGGCCTAGTTGCTCCACGGCATGTGGGATCTTCCCAGACCAGGGCTCGAACACGTGTCCCCTGCATTGGCAGGCAGATTCTCAACCACTGCACCACCAGGGAATCCCCTCTCATATTATTTTATTTTGGCCAGTGGGAGCTTCTTCAAGTTGTCTCTTGAAGCCTTCATATGTTCTCTGTAGTTTTTAAGAGATTTCTCACTTTTAGGCATGTGTCATGTTCTAGGTTCATCTTGTATGATTCCAGCCCCAGATCTGGAGTCAGGTTTCTATAGAGGTTGCACCAATTTACATTCCCAATAACAATACATGAAGGTTGCTTTTTCTCCACATCCTCACTAACACTTGTTATTTCCTGTCTTTTTGATAATAGCCATTCTAAACGGTGTAAAATCATTGTGGCTTTGATTTGCATTTCCTGTATGATTAGTGATGTTCATCATCATTTCATATACCTGCTGGCTACTTGTATGTCTTCTTTTGGAAAAATGTCTATTCACATTTTTCCCCCATTCTTTAATCAAATTGTGTAGTTTTTTTTTTTTTTGCAACTGAATTGTATGAATTATTTAAATATTCTAGATATTAATTACTTATCAGATGTGATTTGCATATATTTTCCCCAGTTCCATAGGTTGCCTTTTCATTTTGTTGATGATTTCCCTTGAAGTGCAGAAGCTTTTAAGTTTGATGTATTCTCACTTGTTATTTTTGCTTTGGTTGTCTTTGCTTTAGTGTCAGATCCAGAAAATTATTGCCATGACTAATGTCCAGGAACTTACTGTTTATGTTTCCTTCTAAAAGTTTTATGGTTTCTGATCTCACATTCAAGTCTTTAATCTATTTTGAGTTAATTTTTGTGTCCTGTGTAAGGTAGTCATCCAGTTTTATTCTTTTGAATGTGGCTAGGCTATTTAGTTTACTCACCATTTATTGAAGAGACTGTCCTTTCCCCATTGTATATTCTTATCTCCTTTGTCATAAGTTAATTGACCATATATTGGTGGGTTTACTTTTGGACTCTCTATTCTATTCCATTGATCTATGTGTCTGATGTGCTGCCAGTACCATACTGTTTTGATTACTATAGCATTGCAGTATAGTTTGAAACCAGGGAGCATAATTTCTTCAAATGTGTTCTTCCTTCTCAAGATCACTTTGGCTATTAAGGGTATTTTGTGGTTCCATACAAATTTTAGGACTGTTTCAATATATCTTTAAAAAGTAGAATTGAAATTTTGATAGAGAATGCATTGAATTTGTAGAATGCTTTGCATAGTACAGGCGTTTTAATAATATTAATTCTTCAAATCCATGAGCACATTATGTCTTTTGATTTATTTGTATTATTTTCAATTTCCTTCATTAATATTTTATAGTTTTCAGAGTATAGATATTTCACCTCCTTGGTTAAATTTATTACTAGGTATTTTACTATTTGTGATGCAACTGTAAATGGGATTATTTTCTTAAATTCTCTTTCTTATAGTTTGTTATCAGTGTATAGAAATGCAACAGATTTTTGTATATTGATTTTATATCCTGCAAGTTTACTTAATTCATCTACTAGTTTTAACAGATTTTTGTGGAGTGTTTAGGGTTTTCTATTTATGAAATCATGTCATCTGCAAATAGTGATAGATTTATTTATTCCTTTCCAATTTGGATGCCTTTAATTTCTTTTTATTGCCTAACTGTTCTGGTTAGGACTTCCAATACTAAGTTGAATAAAGTAGGCAAAGGTAGGCATCCTTGTCTTGCTCCTAATCTTAGAGGAAAAGCTTTTAGCTTTTTACCATTATGATCTTAGTTTTGGGCTCTTCATATATGGCTTTTTTTATGTTGAGGTGTGTTCCCTCTATGCCTACTTTGTTGAGTGTATTCAGTGTATAACTGAATGCTGAATTTTGTCAAATTCTTTTTCTTCATCTCTTGAGATTATCATATTATTTTTATTATTCATTTCATTAATGTGGTGTATCACATTGATGGATTTGCAGATGTTGAAACATGTCTGCATCCCTGGAATAAATACCCACTTCATCATGATATATGATTCTTTCAATGTACTGTTGAGCTTGGTTTGCTAATATTTTGTTGAGGATTTTTGCATTTATGTTAATCAGGGATATTGGCTTGTAATTTTCATTTTTGTGGCATTCTTCTCTGGTTTTGGTATAAGGGTAATCCTGACCTTGTAAAATGGGTGTGGAAGTCTTCCCTCCTTGTCTGTTTTTGAAAGAGTTTGGGAAGAATTGGTATTTATTCTTCTTTGAATGTTTGGTAGAATTCATCAGTGAAGCTGTCTGGTCTTGGAGGTTGTTTTTTGGAAGGTTTTTGATTATTGATTCAATGTGCTTACTAGTAATTGGTCTTTACAGATTTTCTACTTGTTCATGATTCAGTCTTTGTAGGTTGTGTATTTATAGAAATTCATCCACGTTTTTTAGGTTGTCAAATTTTTTGTTGTATAGTTGTTCATTGTAGTCTCTTATAATCCTTTGTATTTCTGTAGTATCAGTTGTAATGTCTCCTCTTACATATTTTATTTTATTTATTTGTCTTCACTCTTTCTTTCTTGGTGAGTCTAGCTAAAGATTTGTCAATTTTGTTTATATTTTCAAAGAATCAGCTCTTAGTTTTATTGATCTTCTGTATGATCTTGTTAGTGTCTATTTTTTTCATTTATGTCTGTCAAATATTTGTTATTTCCTTCCTTCTAAAAACATTGGGCTTCATTTGTTCTTTTTCCAGTTCCTTGTGGTGTAATGTTAGGTTGTTTGAGTCTTTCTTGTTTCTTGATGTACGCATTTATCCTTAAAAACTTTCCTCTTAGAACTGCCTTTGCTGTATCCCACGAGTTTTAGTATATTGTATTTCCATTTTCATTTGCTAAAGGTGCTTTTTTTTATTTCTCTTTTTTTCTTAGATCCATTGATTGTTCACTAGCGTGTTGTTTAATCTCCACACATTTATTATTTTTTCATTTTTCTTCTTGTAACTGATTTCTAGTTTCATACCATTGTGGTTAGAAAAGATGCTTAATATCATTTCAATATTCTTAAATTTATTATGACTTTTTTGGGGGGTCTAACATATGATTTATCCTGGAGAATGATCCAAGTGCACTTGAGAAAAATCTCATTGTTTTTGGATAGAATGTTGTATATATCTGTTAACTTCATCTGGTCCAATGTGTCATTTATGGCTAATGTTTCCTTATTGATTTTCTGTCTCAATGGCCTATCCACTGATGTAAGTGGCATATAAATTTCTCTACTACGTGTATTGCTGTCTATTTCTTCTTTCATTTGTGTTAATATTTGCTTTACATATTTAGATTCTCCTATGTTGAGTGTATACATATTTACAAATATTATATCCGCTTGTTGGATTGACCACTTTTCATTATGTAACACCCTTCTTTGCCTCTGATTACATTCTTTCTTATAAAGCCTATTTGGTCTGATATAAGTATAGCTACGTCAGCTTTCTTTAGGTTTCAATTTGCATGGAATATACTTTTCCATTCCTTTCTCACCTTTGTCAAACATAAATTGACTATATTTTATTGGATTTATATTCATAAGCTCTATTTTACTTCATTCATCTATGTGTCTCTTCTTTAACCAATACCATGTCTTTGTGATAATATGTTTATATTAAATGTGTACAGAATGACTTCACTTTATTTTTTATTTTCAGATTTATTTTTGGCTATTCTATTGCCTTTGTCTTTGCATATATATTTTAGAATCAGTTTGGTGATATCAATATAAATTTCTGCTGGAATATGTTTGCAAAAAAATGTTGACTTGATCAAATTAGGGAAAATTGATATCTTAACAATATTGAATCTTTTAATTTATGAACATAGAGTATCTCTCCATTTACTTAGATCATCTTTAATTTCTTAAGTCAGATTTTAGTTGCTTTCATTTTACAGATTCTGCATGGGCTTTAGAGATTTTACTACTCAATTATTTATGTTGATAATCTTATAAATGGTACTGCCTATAAAATTTGCTGTTAATTTCTTCATTGCTAGTACATAGAAATACAATTAAGTATTTTAATCCATTTTGAGTTTATTTTTGTGTATCGTGTTAGAGAGTGTTCTAATTTCATTCTTTTACATGTAGCTGTCCAGTTTTCCCAGCAACACTTATTGAAGAGGCCGTGTTTTCTCCATTGTGTATTCTGGCCACCTTTATCAAAAACAAGGTGACCATATTTGCGTTGGTTTATCTGTGGGCTTTCCATCCTGTTCCATTGATCTATATTTCTGTTTCTGTTCCAGTACCATACTGTCTTGATTACTGTAGCTTTGTAGTATAGTCTGAAGTCAGGCAGGCTGATTGCTCCAGCTCTGTTTTCTTTCACAAAATTGCTTTGCCTATTCGGGGTCTTTTGTGTTTCCACACAAATTGTGAATTTTTTTGTTCTACTTCTCTGAAAAATGCCAGTGGTAGTTTCATAGGGATTGCATGGAATCTGTAGATTGCTTTGGGTAGTAGAGTCATTTTCACAAAGTTGATTCTTCCAATCCAAGAACATGGTATATCTCTCCATCTTTTTGTAACATCTTAATTTCTTGCATCAGTATCTTATAGTTTTCCGCATACAGGTCTTTTGTCTACTTAGGTAGGTTTATTCCTAGGTATTTTATTATTTTTGTTGCAATGGTAAATGGGAGAGTTTCCTTAATTTCTCTTACAGATTTTTCATCATCAGTGTATAGGAATGCAAGAGATTTCTGTTCATTTATTTTGAATCCTGCTACTTTACCAAATGCATTGATTAGCTCTAGTAGTTTTCTGGTAACATCTTTAGGATTCTCTATGTATAGTATCATGTCATCTGCAAACAGTGACAGCTTTACTTCTTCTTTTCTGACAGGGATTCTTTTTATTGCTTTTTCTTCTCTGATTGCTGTGGCTAAAACTTCCAAAACTATGTTGAATAATAGCAGAGACAGTGGACAACCTTGTCTTGTTCCAGATTGTAGTGGAAATGGTTTCAGCTTTTCACCATTGAGAACGATGTTGGCTGTGGGTTTGTTATATAAGACCTTTATTCTGTTGAGGTAAGTTCCCTCTATGCTTACTTTCTGGAGGGTTTTTATCATAAATGGGCATTTAATTTTATCGAAAGCTTTCTCTGCATCTATTGAGATGATCATATGGTTTTTCTCCTTCAATTTGTTAATATGGTGTATCACATTGATTGATTTGTGTATATTGAAAAATCCTTGCATTCCTGGAATAAACCTCACTTGATCATGGTGTATGATCCTTTTAATGTGCTTTTGGATTCTGTTAGCTAGTATTTTGTTAAGGATTTTTACATCTATGTTCATCAGTGATATGGGCCTGTAGTTTTCTTGCTTTGTAATATCTTTGCCTGGTTTTGGTATCAGGATGATGGTGGCCTCGTAGATTGAGTTTTGGACTGTTCCCCCCACTGCTATATTTTGGAAGAGTTTGAGAAGGATAAGTGTTAGCTCTTCACTAAATGTTTGATAGAATTCGCCTGTGAAGCCATCTGGTCCTGGGCTTTTGTTTGTTGGAAGATTTTTAATCACAGTTTCAATTTCAGTGCTTGTGATTGGTCTGTTTATATTTCCTACTTCTTCCTGGTTCAGTCTCGGGAGGTTGTGCTTTTCTAAGAATTTGTCCATTTCTTCTGGGTTGTCCATTTTATTGGCATAGAGTTGCTGGTAGTAATCTCTCATTATCCTTTGTATTTCTGCAGTGTCACTTGTTACTTTTCCTTTTTCATTTCTAATTCTGTTGATTTGAGTCTTCTCCCTTTTTTTCTTGATGAGTCTGGCTAATGGTTTATCAATTGAGTTTATCTTCTCAAAGAACCAGCTTTAGTGTTATTGACCTTTGCTATCGTTTCCTTCATTTATTTTTCATTTATTTCTGATCTGATCTTTATGATTTATTTCCTTCTGCTAAGTTTGGGGGTTTTTTGTTCTTCTTTCTCTAATTTCTTTAGGTGTAAGGTTAGGTTGTTTATTTGAGATGTTTCTTGTTTCTTGAGGTAGGATTGTATTGCTATAAACTTCCATCTTAGAACTGCTTTTTCTGCATCCCATAGGTTTTGGGTCTTTGTGTTTTCATTTTCATTTGTTTCTAGGTATTTTTTGATCTCCTCTTTCATTTCTTCAGTGATCTATTGGTTATTTAGTAGTGTATTGTTTAGCCTCCATGTGTTTGTATCTTTTTTTTTTCAAACATCTTTATTGAAGTATAATTGCCTTACAATAGTGTGTTAGCATCTGCTTTATAACAAAGTGAATCTGTTATACATATACAATATGTTCCCATTTCTCTTCCCTCTTGCATCTCCCTCCCTCCCACCCTCCCCATCCCACCCCTCTAGGTGGTCACAAAGCACCGAGCTGATCTCCCTGTGCTATGCGGCTGCTTCCCACTAGCTATCTATTTTACATTTGGTAGTGTATATATGTCCATGACACTCTCTTACCCTGTCACATCTCACCCCACCCCCTCCCCATATCCTCAAGTCCATTCTCTAGTAGGTCTGTGTCTTTATTCCCGTCTTGCCACTAGGTTCTTCATGGCCTTTTTTTTTTTTTTCCCTTAGATTCCATATATATGTGTTAGCATACTGTATTTGTTTTTCTCTTTCTGACTTACTTCACTCTGTATGACAGACTCTAACTCCATCCACCTCATTACAAATACCTCCATTTCATTTCTTTTTATGGCTGAGTAATATTCCATTGTATATATGTGCCACATCTTCTTTATCCATTCATCTGTCGATGGACATTTAGGTTGCTTCCATGTCCTGGCTATTGTAAATAGAGCTGCAATGAACATTTTGGTACATGACTCTTTTTGACCTATGGTTTTCTCAGGGTATATGCCCAGTAGTGGGATTGCTGGGTCGTATGGTAGTTCTATTTGTAGTTTTTTAAGGAACCTCCATACTGTTCTCCATAGTGGCTGTATCAATTTACATTCCCACCAACAGTGTAAGAGTGTTCCCTTTCCTCCACACCCTCTCCAGCATTTATTGTTTCTAGATTTTTTGATGATGGCCATTCTGACCGGTGTGAGATGATATCTCATTGTAGTTTTGATTTGCATTTCTCTAATGATTAATGATGTTGAGCATTCTTTCATGTGTCTGTAGGCCATCTGTATATCTTCTTTGGAGAAATGTCTATTTAGATCTTCTGCCCATTTTTGGATTGGGTTGTTCGTTTTTTTGTTATTGAGCTGCATGAGCTGCTTGTAAATCTTGGAGATTAATCCTTTGTCAGTTGCTTCATTTGCAAATATTTTCTCCCATTCTGAGGGTTGTCTTTTGGTCTTGTTTATGGTTTCCTTTGCTGTGCAAAAGCTTTTCAGTTTCATTAGGTCCCATTTGTTTATTTGTGTACTTATTTCCATTTCTCTGGGAGCTGGGTCAAAAAGAATCTTGCTGTGATATATGTCATAGAGTGTTCTGCCTATGTTTTCCTCTAAGAGTTTGATAGTGTCTGCCCTTACACTTAGGTCTTTAATCCGTTTTGAGTTTATTTTTGTGCATGGTGTCAGGGAGTGTTCTAATTTCATACTTTTACATGTTCCTGTCCAATTTTCCCAGCACCACTTATTGAAGAGGCTGTCTTTTCTCCACTGTATATGCTTGCCTCCTTTATCAAAGATAAGTTGACCATATGTGTGTGGGTTTATCTCTGGGCTTTCTATCCTGTTCCATTGATCTATATTTCTGTTTTTGTGCCAATACCAAACTGTCTTGATTACTGAAGCTTTGTAATATAGTCTGAAGTCAGGGAGCCTGATTCCCCCAGCTCCATTTTTCGTTCTCAAGATTGCTTTGGCTATTCGGGGTCTTTTGTGTTTCCATACAAATTGTGAAATTTTTTGTTCTAGTTCTGTGAAAAATGCCAGTGGTAGTTTGATAGGGATTGCATTGAATCTGTAGATTGCTTTGGGTAGTAGAGACATTTTCACAATGTTGATTCTTCCAATCCAGGAACATGGTATATCTCTCCATCTATTTGTATCATCTTTAATTTCTTTCATCAGTGTCTTATAATTTTCTGCATACAGGTCTTTTGTCTCCTTAGGTAGGTTTATTCCTAGATATTTTATTCTTTTTGTTGCAATGGTAAATGGGAGTGTTTTCTTAATTTCACTTTCAGATTTTTCGTCATTAGTGTATAGAAATGCAAGAGATTTCTGTGCATTAATTTTGTATCCTGCTACTTTACCAAATTCATTGATTAGCTCTAGGAGTTTTCTGGTAGCATCTTTAGGATTCTCTATGTATAGTATCATGTCATCTGCAAATAGTGACAGCTTTACTTCTTCTTTTCCGATTTGGATTCCTTTTATTTCTTTGTCTTCTCTGATTGCTGTGGCTAGGACTTCCAGAACTATGTTGAATAATAGTGGTGAGAGTGGGCAACCTTGTCTTGTTCCTGATCTTAGTGGAAATGGTTTCAGTTTTTCACCATTGAGGACAATGTTGGCTGTGGGTTTGTCATATATGGCCTTTATTATGTTGAGGAAAGTTCCCTCTATGCCTACTTTCTGCAGGGCTTTTATCATAAATGGGTGTTGAATTTTGTCAAAAGCTTTCTCTGCATCTATTGAGATGATCATATGGTTTTTCTCCTTCAATTTGTTAATATGGTGTATCACATTGATTGATTTGCGTATATTGAAGAATCCTTGCATTCCTGGGATAAACCCCACTTGATCATGGTGTATGATCCTTTTAATGTGCTGTTGGATTCTGTTTGCTAGTATTTTGTTGAGGATTTTTGCATCTATGTTCATCAGTGATATTGGCCTGTAGTTTTCTTTCTTTGTGACATCTTTGTCTGGTTTTGGTATCAGGGTGATGGTGGCCTCGTAGAATGAGTTTGGGAGTGTTCCTCCCTCTGCAATATTTTGGAAGAGTTTGAGAAGGATAGGTGTTAGCTCTTCTCTAAATGTTTGATAGAATTCGCCTGTGAAGCCATCTGGTCCTGGGCTTTTGTTTGTTGGAAGGTTTTTAATCACAGTTTCAATTTCAGTGCTTGTGATTGGTCTGTTCATATTTTCTATTTCTTCCTGGTTCAGTCTCGGCAGTTTGTGCATTTCTAAGAATCTGTCCATTTCTTCCAGGTTGTCCATTTTATTGGCATAGAGTTGCTTGTAGTAATCTCTCATGATCTTTTGTATTTCTGCAGTGTCAGTGGTTACTTCTCCTTTTTCATTTCTAATTCTATTGATCTGAGTCTTCTCCCTTTTTCTCTTGATGAGTCTGGCTAATGGTTTATCAATTTTGTTTATCTTCTCAAAGAACCAGCTTTTAGTTTCATTGATTTTTGCTATTGTTTCCTTCATTTCTTTTTCATTTATTTCTGACCTGATCTTTATAATTTCTTTCCTTCTGCTGGCTTTGGGGTTTTTTTGTTCTTCTTTCTCTAATTGCTTTAGGTGCAAGGTTAGGTTGTTTATTCGAGATGTTTCCTGTTTCTTGAGGTAGGCTTGTATTGCTATAAACTTCCCTCTTAGCACTGCTTTTGCTGTGTCCCATAGGTTTTGGGTCGTCGTGTCTCCATTGTCATTTGTTTCTAGGTATTTTTTGATTTCCCCTTTGATTTCTTCAGTAATCACTTCGTTATTAAGTAATGTATTGTGTAGCCTCCATGTGTTTGTATTTTTTACAGATCTTTTCCTGTAATTGATATCTAGTCTCATAGCATTGTGGTCGGAAAAGATACTTGATACGATTTCAATTTTCTTAAATTTACCAAGGCTTGATTTGTGACCCAAGATATGATCTATCCTGGAGAATGTTCCATGAACAGTTGAGAAAAATGTGTATTCTGTTGTTTTTGGGTGGAATGTCCTATAAATATCAATTAAGTCCATATTGTTTAATGTATCATTTAAAGCTTGTGTTTCCTTATTTATTTTCATTTTGGATGATCTGTCCATTGGTGAAAGTGGGGTGTTAAAGTCCCCTACTATGATTGTGTTGCTGTCAATTTCCCCTTTCATGGCTGTTAGTATTTGCCTTATGTATTGAGGTGCTCCTATGTTGGGTGCATAAATATTTACAATTGTTATACCTTCCTCTTGGATCAATCCCTTGATCATTATATAGTGTCCTTCTTTGTCTCTTGTAATAGTCTTTATTTTAAAGTCTATTTTGTCTGATATGAGAATTGCTACTCCAGCTTTCTTTTGATTTCCATTTGCATGGAATATCTTTTTCCATCCCCTCACTTTCAGTCTGTATGTGTCCCTAGGTCTGAAGTGGGTCTCTTGTAGACAGCATATGTATGGGTCTTGTTTTTGTATCCATTCAGCCAGCCTGTGTCTTTTGGTGGGAGCATTTAATCCATTTACATTCAAGGTAATTATCGATATGTATGTTCCTATTCCCATTTTCTTAAATGTATTGGGTTTGTTATTGTAGGTGTTTTCCTTCTCTTGTGTTTCTTGCCTAGAGAATTTCCTTTAGCATTTGTTGTAAAGCTGGTTTGGTGGTGCTGAACTCTCTCAGCTTTTGCTTGTCTGTAAAGGTTTTAATTTCTCCATCGAATCTGAATGAGATCCTTGCTGGGTAGAGTAATCTTGGTTGTAGGTTTTTCTCCTTCATGACTTTAAGTATATCCTGCCACTCCCTTCTGGCTTGCAGAGTTTCTACTGAGAGATCAGATGTTAACCTTATGGGGATTCCCTTGTGTGTTATTTGTTTTTTTTCCCTTGCTGCCTTTAATATGTTTTCCTTATATTTAATTTTTGACAGTTTGATTAATATGTGTCTTGGCGTGTTCCTCCTTGGGTTTATCCTGTATGGGACTCTCTGTGCTTCCAGGACTTGATTAACTATTTCCTTTCCCATATTAGGGAAGTTTTCAACTATAATCTCTTCAAAAATTTTCTCAGTCCCTTTCTTTTTCTCTTCTTCTTCTGGTACCCCTATAATTCGAATGTTGGCACGTTTAATGTTGTCCCAGAGGTCCCTGAGACTGTCCTCAGTTCTTTTCATTCTTTTTTCTTTATCCTGCTCTGTAGTAGTTATTTCCACCATTTTATCTTCCAGGTCACTTATCCTTTCTTCTGCCTCAGTTATTCTACTATTGATCCCATCTAGAGTATTTTTAATTTCATTTATTGTGTTTTTCATCATTGCTTGGTTCCTCTTTAGTTCTTCTACATCCTTGTTAAATGTTTCTTGCATTTTGTCTATTCTATTTCCAAGATTTTGGATCATCCTTACTATCATTATTCTGAATTCTTTTTCAGGTAGACTACCTATTTCCTCTTCATTTGTTAAGTCCAGTGTGTTTTGAGCCTGCTCCTTCATCTGCTGTGTGTTTTTCTGTCGTCTCATTTTGCCTATCTTACTGTGTTTGGGGTCTCCTTTTCACAGGCTGCAGGTTCGTAGTTCCCGTTGTTTTTGGTATCTGTCCCCAGCGGCTAAGGTTGGTTCAGTGGGTTGTGTAGGCTTCCTGGTGGAGGGAATAGTGCCTGAGTTCTGGTGGATGAGGCTAGATCTTGTCTTTCTGGTGGGCACGTCCACGTCTGGTGGTGTATTTTGTGGTGTCTGTGGCCTTATTATGATTTTAGGCAGCCTCTCTGCCAATGGATGGGGTTGTGTTCCTGTCTAGCTAGTTGTTTGGCATAGGATGTCCAGCACTGTAGCTTGCTGGTCGTTGAGTGAAGCTGGGTCTTGATGTTGAGATGGAGATCTCTGGGAGATTTTTGCCGTTTGGTATTACGTGGAGCTGGGAGGTCTCTTGTGGACCAGTGTTCTGAAGTTGGCTCTCCCACCTCAGAGGCACGGCCCTGATGCCTGGCTGGAGCACCAAGAGCCTTTCGTCCACACGGCTCAGAGTAAAAGGGAGAAAAAATAGAAAGAAAGAAAGAAAGAGGCTATAATATAGTGAAGTAAAATAAAGCTATTGTAAAGCAAAGCTATACAGACAAAATCTCACCCAGAAGCATATACATATACACTCACAAAAAAAAGGAAAAGGGGAAAAATTAATATCTCCTGCTCCCAGAGTCCACCTCCTGAATTTGGGATGATTCGTTGTCTATTCAGGTATTCAACAGTTGCAGGCACTTCAAGTTGTTTGTGGAGCTTTAATCCGCTGCTTCTGAGGCTGCTGGGAGAGATTTCCCCTTCTCTTCCCTGTTCGCACAGCTCCTGGGGTTCAGCTTTGGATTTGGACCCTCCTCTGCGTGTAGGTCGCCTGAGGGCGTCTGTTTCCCGCCCAGACAGGACGGGGTTAAAGGAGCAGCTGCTTCGGGGGCTCTGGCTCACCCAGGCCGCGGGGAGGGAGGGGTACAGAGGAGTCGGGGCGAGCCTGCGGCGGCCGAGGCCGGCGTGACGTTGCACCAGCTCGAGGCGCGCAGTGCGTTCTCCCGGGGATGTTGTCCCCGGATCCCGGGACCCTGGCAGTGGCGGGCTGCACAGGCTCCCGGGAGGGGAGGTGTGGAGAGTGACCTGTGCTCACACACAGGCTTTTTGGAGGCGGCAGCAGCAGCCCCAGCGTCTCACGCCCGTCTCTGGGGTCCGCGCTGATCGCCGTGGCTTGCGCCCTTCTCTGGAGTTCGTTTAGGCGGCGCTCTGAATCCCCTCTCCTTGCGCGCAGCGAAACAAAGAGGCAAGAAAAAGTCTCTTGCCTCTTCGGCAGCTGCAGACCTTTTCCCGGTCTCCCTCCCGGCTAGCTGTGGTGCGCCAACCCCTTCAGGCTGTGTTCACGCCGCCAGCCCCAGTCCTCTCCCTGCGATCCGACCGCAGCCCGAGCCTCAGCTCCCAGCCCTGCCCGCCCCGGCGGGGGAGCAGACAAGCCTCTCGGGCTGGTGAGCGCCGCTCGGCCCCGAGCCTCTGTGCGGGAGTCTCTCCGATTTTCCCTCTGCGCCCCTGTTGCTGTGGGATCCGCGCTGATAGCCGCGGCTCGCGCCCTTCTCTGGAGTTCGTTTAGGCGGCGCTCTGAATCCCCTCTCCTTGCCCGCCGCGAATCAAAGAGGCAAGAAAAAGTCTCTTGCCTCTTCGGCAGCTGCAGACTTTTTCCCGGACTTCTTCCGGGCTAGCTGTGGTGCACTAAACCCTTCAGGCTGTGTTCACGCTGCCAGCCCCAGTCCTCTCCCTGCGATCCGACCGCAGCCCGAGCCTCAGCTCCCAGCCCCGCCCGCCCCGGCGGGGGAGCAGACAAGCCTCTCGGGCTGGTGAGCGCCGCTCGGCGCCGAGCCTCTGTGCAGGAGTCTCTCCGATTTTCCCTCTGCGCCCCTGTTGCTGTGGGATCCGCGCTGATAGCTGCGGCTCGCGCCCTTCTCTGGAGTTCGTTTAGGCGGCGCTCTGAATCCCCTCTCCTTGCCCGCCGCGAAACAAAGAGGCAAGAAAAAGTCTCTTGCCTCTTCGGCAGCTGCAGACTTTTTCCCCGGACTCCCTCCCGGCTAGCTGTGGTGCGCTAGCCCCTTCAGGCTCTGTTCACGCTGCCAGCCCCAGTCCTCTCCCTGCGATCCGACTGAAGCCGAGCCTCAGCTCCCAGCCCCGCCCGCCCCGGCGGCTAAGCAGACAAGCCTCTCGGGCTGGTGAGTGCTGCTCGGCGCCGAGCCTCTGTGCGGGAACCTCTCCGCTTTGCCCTCCGCACCTCTGTGGCTGCGCTCTCCTCCGTGGCTCTGAAGCTTCCCCCCTCCGCCCCCCGCAGTCTCCGCCCGCGAAGGGGCTCCTAGTGCGAGGAAACCTTTCCTCCTTCCCGGCTCCCTCCCACTGGTGCAGGTGCCGTCCCTATTCTTTTGTCTCTGTTATTTCTTTTTTCTTTTGCCCTACCCAAGTACGGGGGGAGTTTCTTGCCTTTTTGGAGGTCGGACGTTTTCTGCCAGCGTTCAGTGGGTGTTCTGTAGGAGCAGTTCCACGTGTAGGTGTATTTCTACTGTATCTGTGGGAAGGAATGTGATCTCCGCGTCTTACTCTTCCGCCATCTTCTCTCTGACCCTGGAAGAAGGTTTCGTGTTTGTATCTTTTACAGGTTTTTTCCTGTAATTGATATCTTGTCTCATAGCGTTGTGGTTGGAAAAGATACTTGATTCAATTTCAATTTTCTTAAATTTACCAAGGCTTGTTTTCTGACCCAAGATATGATCTATCCTGCAGAATGTTCCATGAGCCCTCGAGAGGAAATGGTATTCTGTTGTTTTTGGATGGAATGTCCTATAAATATCAATTAAGTCCTTCCAGTCTAGTGAGTCATTTATGGCCTGTGTTTAGTTATTCATTTTCTATCTGGATGAATTGTCTATTGATGAAAGTGAGGTGTTTAAGTCCCCCACTATTTTTGTGTTACTGTTGATTTCTCCTCTTATAGCAGTTAGTATTTGTCTTATGTATCGAGGTGCTCCCATGTTGGGTGCATAAATATTTACAATTGGTATATCTTCTTCCTGGATTGATCCCTTGATCATTATGTTGTGTCCTTCTTTGTCTCTTGTAATAGTCTTTATTTTAAAGTCTATTTTGTCTGATATGAGAATTGCTACTCCTGCTTTCTTTCGATTTCCCTTTGCATGGAATATCTTTTTCCATCCCCTCACTTTCAGTCTGTATGTGTCCCTAGGTCTGAAATGGATCAAGCAATTTTTAGTTCAGTTATATTTCATAGTTTCTTTTGTAAATATATATACCTTCTTATGATTCTAATATATCCTTTATTAAATTGCCATATGATTTTACTATAATATACGTAATTGAGAATTTTTCAGTACAACAAGTAAAGGAAATGTTTTAAATATTTTCAAATATTTTTGGCCCTTCTCTAGCAAAAGCTATGTTGAATATTATAGAAAATAAATTTTACAAAAGCATATTTTCTCCAAAAGTTATTTCAAGGCTCTAATGTCTCAGAGTTCTAATTAGCTGCTTGGATAATTGAATTCTGAAGACTAGAATTTGCCATCTGCTAGAAATGAAAAATTGAATTAAATCAGCTAGAAATTGTGCATTCTCTAATAAAATTCTGTCATGAAAATTCCACAGAGGATTTCTTTTATTTTATTTTGTGCACTCTTTTCCCAATGTGATAGCCTACTCTGTATCTGAATAAGCATGATAGCATTTATTAAAAAAACATTAAATTTATATTATACTCCTTTACTAATGGAACAGTAATATTCCAACGAAACATTTGAGTGTTGATTTTTGGTTCTGTTACTACTAAATCAACATTAGCAAACCCCAGAAGTGAATTCAGTGCTTTTCAGAGTTAATTGTTATGACAACTATTCCAGGAAGAGTGTGTCACCCTTGTAATGGATATTGTATTGAAATACAACAATATGAATTGCTTGAGTTCTATTGCATGGAAATTTTGGGGGAGGCCAAAATCACTTATACCTAAAATATTAAGTATAAAAAATAGAAATGAATCATATGTACACTGAAATTTGTAGAGTGGGGTTCAGAAAATCTTTTTACCAGAGCTATCACACTTAGGAAATAACCAAATCAGCTGACTTTTCATTAAAAAATAGAAGTGACTAGGGCTAGCTCTCTTGCATTTGCAGCTGAGCCATGTTAAGGGCCCGAACTGGTGCCACCACTGTTGCAACAGCAGGCCCCCTCACATGACCCGTTACCACTGGCATTGGCTCTCTAGAAGAGCCAATAGCAAATATCAATGAAACTAAAAACTGGTTGTATTATAAGAGAAACAAAATTGATAAAAATTTAGCCAGACTCATCAAGAATAAAAGGGAGAGGACTCAAATTAATGAAACCAGAAATGAAAAGGAAGTTACAACTGACACTACAGAAATTCAAAGGATCATTAGAGACTACTATAAGCAACTATACACGAATAAAATGGACAACCTAGAAGAAATGGACAAATTCTTAGAAAGGTATAATTTTCTAAGACAATTGTAGCATTTATTCAAATTTGCCTTGTGTGTTTTTATTGTTTACAGGTTGGTTCTTTTCATTAGGTTGCAAACATAATGAGAACAAGGTCTATTTTTTATTAATAATTATATTTCCCCATTTTCCTTAGCATAGTGCCTTGTACTTAATACTTGTTCAGTAAATGTTTTTAGAGTAAGTGGACTCATTATATCTCCTTTGAAGAACATCATAGAGAACTTCACAGATATATTACCTGTTCAAAACAGAGAAATCTGAGAATGGTATATATTTCATTTCATTAATTTTTACTCTTTCTTATTATTTGTATTGCAAATTTACTTAGTCAATATATTCTGTATTAATCACTAAAACCGACCTTTAGAGTTGAAGGTTATTGAGAAGTATTGCCCATCTATTTACTTAGGCCTCTGAGAAATCTTGGAAGTGAGTTGTCATAATGAAATGTGGAGTTTCATTTCAAATTATTGTTCTATAATTACCAAGAGAAAGAGGACTAAGAACATACCTACTGAACAAAAAAAAAAGTAGAAGTGAGAAATTTCAATTGTCTAGTACTCAAGATTTTTCCAGATCAAACAACAAGAACAACAGACACTATGCTTTCCAGTGAATAGAAAATCACATTTCTGTTATCCCTGGCTGTAAGAAATTATAGTATATCAGTAAGTGACATAAATTGCTTTACATACATGAAAGGAGGACATAAGATAGCATCCTTTGTTTGAAATCAGTAAACTTCTGATAGTTCAGTATTCATTCTTTCACTCACTGGTTCAAACAAACAAACAAACAAACAAACATGCATTGAGAACCTAGTGCTAGAGATACAAATAAGTCCTTTTGAAATCACATTCTTTTGGGGAAATACTCATTAATGGACCATCATAATATGTTCTGATAAAAATTATAATTGAAAAATGTTTAAAGGTTCTATGATTCCATAGATGAGGGAGCTATTGATTTATCCTGAGGGAGTTAAAGGAGGCTTTATAAAGAAAGTCTTATTTGAGTTAAATTCTAAAAGACTTCTACACAGATATTCGGGGGGTGGGACATGCCACAAAGGAGAATCACTCGGGAGGAAAATAAATGACCAAAACAAATTGTGCCAGTATAATGGAACCTCAGGTGGTCCTCCGGGCCAAAAAAATGCATGTGTTTGTGGGGGAAGCATGGTGAGGTGAGAATGATGAGTCTAAAACGTATACTAAATTCAGATCACAGAAGAAATTGCAAGTCATGTTAAGGAATTTAAACTTTGTACTACAGCCATTAGAAATCCTGTAAAGTGTTTCAAGCAGAGAAATGATTGTATCATATCTGTACAAAGTATAAAAGGAGATGGAGGTGTGATGAGTCATTAGGAAGCTAGAGAAATGGTACCCTTGAGGAAAGAGAAGGGGCTGAACTAATTCTTTGACAGTGGCAATGGAAAAGAACAAAGTCTAGGTTTTGGTAGCTCATTCAGAGGTAGGATCAATAGAAATGACCCATTCTTTAGATAGCAAGTGAGGAAGAAGAATTCAGAGATGGAACTCTTTATCATTATCCCTCAAAATGTGGAGCAGTAGGCATCAGCATCAGAATCACTTTGGACGTTAAAAAAATGCTCATTCTTATACTACAAAACAGATCTACTCTAGTGTAATCTGGGATTTAGGAGGAGGGGGGCAGTTTAAATCAGCAAGACTTTAAAATTTCTATCTTTGGTGATCTGGACGATGGCAATGTGTAATCGTAATTGCAGGAAATAAGAATGCTGCTTTAGTGTGGATTATGGTAAAGTTATTTTGGGATAAGTTGAACCTGAGAACTTATTTATTTTGATGGAAATATCTAGTAGAAAATGGAGATTTGGAACTCAAGAGAGAGCCTGGTACTATAAATGTCAAAGTGGATATCATCTAAAAGTAAATGATAATTAAAGAAATAGAAGTGATTATGATTTCTCAAAAGGCTATGCAGAGTAGGGTTTCCAAAGTCAAGTTATAAGAAATAAATCAGCAATGTAGAGTGTAGGATGAAGGAAGGAAGATGGAAATCATGGCCTAAATTGATAGTACATGCTTTGCTTGAAAGCCATCCAAATTATTTTTGTTGTTGTTTTTTAATATTGCAACTGCTAAATTAAATATTTCTGGGACCAGAGTCAGCCCATGTGTTATCAATATATAAACCATAGGGAAGATTTTTTTTTAATATATTTATTTTATTTATTTATTTTTGGCTGCTTTGAGTCTTCATTGCTGCACGCTGGGTTTCTCTAGTTGCGGCAAGTGGGGTCTACTCTTCGTTGTAGTGCACGGGCTTCTCATTGCAGTGGCTTCTCTTGTGGAGCATGGGCTCTAGGTGTGCGGGCTTCAGTAGTTGCAGCACACGGGTTCAGTAGTTGTGGCTCACGAGCTCTAGAGCACAGGCTCAGTAGTTGTGGCACACAGGTTTAGTTGCTCCGCAGCATGTGAGATCTTCCCAGACAAGGGCTCGAACCCCTGCCCCCTGCATTGGCAGGTGGATTCTTAACCACTGTGCCACCAGGGAAACCCCAAAGGGAAGATTTTTAAAATAAGAGAACAAGGGGAAAAATCTGGGGCACATCAACACCGAATGGGAAGACAAGGAAGATAAATCAACAATATAAACTGAGGAAGAATGGGCAAAGAGGTAAGAAAACTAGAAAATGAATAATGTAGTGGAAGCCAAGAAAACCACATGAGAGAGTGAGTGATTAAATGAGTCATATTCTATAGACAGAACAAGGAGGATGAAGCTGCTAGGACAGTGATTTTAGTTTCTGAGGATAGAGGACTAGAAGTACCAAAATTTTAGGTAACACAAGATCACTTATATTTGTTATATTTTTTATTTCCTTCTAATTATACATTGCCTTCAAATATCGGTGTCAAAATCTTTTTTAAAAACAGTTTTTAGAAGATAATAGTTTATGTATTATCAACTGTGACCAAAACAAAAAGGGAAAAAATTGTCCTTCCATAGTGTATGTACAATTCTAATAAAATTAAAACAGATGTAATCTTTTAAATATATGTCAAACCACTGTTTTAAATTTGAAGCTGCCAGGAGTAACTTCCTACAGTATTTAGGTTTATCAGTTAATAGTAAATCTTTAGCCAGTCAGGCAATCATTCATTGACTGGCTTTCAATGGTCAAATCTTAATTTTAAGTTTAAAAGTAGCTAGTTTTGTAAAATTGCATCAGCAGATTCTAACAAAGTTAAAAGTGTCTGAAAGGAATGGCAATTTTTAATAATAAACATTTAATGGTGTGTCAGAGTAGTCCTAAAAAATGACTACTTTGAAACAGATTTGCAGTCTAGAATTGATTTGGCAACATCTAAATATCACATTGTTATTGATACCACCTAAATATGGATTCAGATAATATGTGGATTGAGTGTCTCTTTAGTTAAGAGACTAGATTCTGGAGTTTACAAAGAAGAAGATACTTTCCAAACTAGATATGTGCAAATAGGTGTCTCAGCCAGCTCAGGGTGCCATAACAGTACCATACACTGGGTGGTTTAAACAATATACATTTATTTTCTCACAGTTCTGGAAAGTTCAAGATTAAGGTGCTAGCCAATTTGGCTCCTGGTGAGGACTCTCATTCTGGTTTGCAGACAGTCATCTTCTCATTATGCCATTACATGGCAGGGAGAAAGAGAGAGAGAAAGAGAGACAGAGACACAGATGGAGAGCAAGTTCTCTGGTGTGTCTTCTTGTAAGGGCACTAATCCCATCACAAAAGCCTCACCCTCATGGTTTCATTGAACCTTTATTACCTCCCAAAGGCCCTATCTCCAAATAGGATCATATTGGGGTTTAGGGTTTCAACATATAAAATTTGGGGGACACATTCAGTCCATAAAAATAGGTATCCTCAAATGCAAGTATAAAAAGAAAGCCAGACACAAAACCAGCAGAAAAAGTTCAGACTTGTGGTATTGTTCAATTTGAATCTTTTTTTGGCTGTTTAATTAATGTAGGTAAGCAGTGTATGCTTCTTTGTCAACCTTTGAGTGACACATCTAGAAAACAGAAAACAAAACTTAAAAAAAGCTATAGTCTTTGGCACATCTGACTTGACACAAAAAGATCAGCCTCTCTTACATTCATTCTGTGGGAAACACCATAAGAGGAAGGAGACATTAAGAAGGAATTCAGGGAAGAGAGGTTATATTCTACTCTGAGTCTTTATTAAGAACTACCATCCATACACACAGACGTTTTATGAGATTGAGGACAGAATATTTTACTTAGGTGGTAGTATATGCCATCAATCTATATTTCTATGTCAGAATTTACTTTTTCAAAACTTCTTTTTTTTTTAATTAATTCATTTATTTTTGGCTGCATTGTGTCTTTGTTGCTGCACGTGGGCTTTCTCTCTAGTTGTGGCTAGTGAGGTCTACTCTTTGTTGTGGAGTATGGGTTTCTTATTGCGGTGGCCTCTCTTTGTTGTGGAGCACGGGATCTAGGTGCACAGGCTTCAGTAGTTGTGGCTCACGGGCTCTAGAACACAGGCTCAGTAGTTGTGGTGCATGAGCTTATTTGCTCCACAGCATGTGAGATCTTCCCAGACCAGGGCTTGAACCCGTGTCCCCTGCATTGGCAGGCAGATTCTTAACCACTGTGCCACCAGGGAAGTCCCCACTTTGTTGTTTATTACATAACACTGTGTGACATTTTTCATTCATGTGGATGGGATTTTTTTTATGAAGACTTAAGAAAAGTGTGAGACTATTGTAAGTATGAATGGCCAATTCCTGAATACAATATTTCAAGTTTTTATAACTTCAAATAGTTGTTGGGGCACCTAAAATGTGAGACGACGGCATTAACTTAAATCTGCCAGGAAAGTGTTTCTTGCAGAGAGGTTTAGGTTATATTTGCACGGTTCCAAATGCTATTGCACACACTTGGCAAAATGGTAAAATAGCTAAAACTTCATTTCAGCATCTTCTCACTTTCTTCTTCTGCACATCTCTTCTCCATTTTAATTCACAGTATTTTAATGTTAGTCTTTTCTCTTCTGGCAAGTTGCTCAAGTGCCTTCCACTGAGGTACTCCAATTGGGCCAGGAAAGCTATCCTGCATTGACCTTTACCTCTTTTTCTTCTTTGCCCTTCTTTCATCCTCAAAGTACCACTCTCACTGCCCCATTATTTCAGGTCTATGCTCTACACAGGAAACCAAGAAACTAAATTTACCTAAGATGGTTTTTGAAAATAATTTTATCCATTTTAGAGGACAGTTACATAGTAACAGCTGTCTTTGGAGAAGAGAATTAACTAGGGATTTCAAGTACAGAATCAGCATCAGTATGAGGGATAATTTTGGTAGAGAGAACCTTTCCATATACTCTCAATGTGAAGCCAGTAATGATTGTCCATACTCCATCAAATGAAGTCAACTCTATCAAACAGAGAAGAACTAAACTTTTAAAAATTAAAAAAAATCTAAAAAAAATCAGTGATGCTTATGGATAATAGGAAGTAAATAATAAACAAGATATTGAGCAATCAGAACACTGATTGAAATATCAACATTTTATTTATATGTCTTCTGTGAAATCCACATAGCCATGCATATAATTCAATCAAAATAATGACTTAACTGATCCTCTGTTGAAGTATACAGTAGGAATATAAAAGATTCAAAAATGTAAAGCAATATTACAGTTGACTAAATGATATTAACTTAGTGCCTCATTTAAAATTTTTGATCATGGTTTAATACTCTTAATATTAAAAATATGCCTCCATACACTGAGAAATGTAATACATAACCCTTCTAAATAGGGCAGCAAAATATCTCACCTTAAAATATATAAAAAGAGAAAAAAACTACCAGCAGACATTAATAATAATTGTTATTATAAGCTGCCATCAAATAATGTCAGCAATAATTTCAAGTACCCTAATTGATATAATTGTTATCTAATTAACACTAGATCGATATCAATAGTCAGATTACTAGACTGAAATGTCCATGAAAGCACAATAACCACAGAATTTTCATAAGAACAATAAGAGTATTTCCATTTTTTAACGAGTTTAGAGTTTAAAAAAATTAATAGACTTAAGGGATATTAAGCATTTGTTCTTTCTACTTATTTGGACAAGGATGTACTAACAATATTATCTTTTCAAAGAACAGATTTGTCATTTGAAGTGAAGTAAATGTTGCATAATAATGTTATAAAAGTCTACCAAAACCAAATATGTGGAAATTGCTTAAATCTTTTTACTATGAGTATGGTATTTTTAAAACTTTTTGACACTAATTCTAGTAATTTCATATCTATGTTTGCAAACCAAACAGATAACAAATAGAAAATCTTTATAAGTGTGATTGAATTAAAATATATATAGGCACTCAAGCACACATATATCACACATACATAAAACTTTTTTTAAAATGTTGATTGTATTTTAAAGAGCATCAGAATATATTTTCCTTTGGTTGGCACAAGAAAAGAATAACAGAAACAACTCTGGTTTTAAAGAAAGTACTAAATAGAGGAGAACATGGAACAACTAGACTTTTGATTTGGCCGAGAAAATCATTTTGCTGAGAATTTCTGCGTTTTTCAAGTGTTAATTTACCTGCAAGTTAATATGTATCCACAAAACATAGCTATTTAAAATTTTTGATCACGTTTTCAATGCAGAAGTAATGAAAGTTCATTTAGAGATATTCAAAAATGCAAATAAGACAGAAATGAATCAAACATCAACAAGAGAACAACCATAATCCTAATAACATACCTAGAAATATCTACTGTTTACTTTTTGGCACATAAAATTTTCAGCTTCTTTTAATAGATATCCACACACACACACATACACACAATGATATCAGAAGATAGTCCTTCTTCTGATTTTGATGGAGAAAGTTGTCCAGAGATCATCACTTTCCCAATCTGTTCAAAACATGCAGGTCCAGATACATGAGCATTTGGTAACCTATGGTCATGTTCTATATCTGTCTCAGTGCAGTAACCTACTAGGACCTCTTTCTCAAAAAGTGTACAATTTTCTGTGCAGATACTATTCCTTTCTACAGAATCCTAGGGTTTTGTTTGTGATTTTGTCACTGGAGTTTGAAAAAAGCTCCACGTATCTTTTCCCACCATTGATAGCTCCAACACTCAAGGTTCTGCCAGAACTTATGCCCTAAGTGGGAGGGTTGTTTGAACCACAATCTGGGCCTGAAACAGAATTCTTTCCTTCACCAGGCTCTGTTCAAAGCTAGAAGTGTTCTAAAGCACAGAAAGTATGGGCCAGAGCAATATTCCTAGAAATGGAATTTATTGCTTCCTGAACCCCAGAAAGTCTATTATACAATGTGCTTCAATGATTGTGCTCGGTGATGCAAGATGTAGTAAATAGTGTTATATTTAGGAGGGAATATATCAGCATATCCCTGGCCACTGGATGCCTAAAATTTCACTAAGTTGTCTGGTATCAGAATCTTTTTTTAATTTTTTGTTGAAGTATGGTTGATTTACAACATTATATTAGTTTCAAGTATATGACACAGTGATTAAATATTTTTATGGATTATACTCCATTTAAAGTTATTGTAAAATATTGGTTATATCCCTTGTTCTGTACTATATAATCTTGTAGATTATGCATAGTAGTTTGTCCCTGTTCATTCCCTAATGCTATCTTGACCCTCCCACCTCCCCTGTCCACAATGGTAACCAGTAGTTTGCTCTCTATATCTGTTAGTCAGTTTCTGTAATGAATGTTTGTAATATTCATTCATTTGTTTGATTTTTTAGATTCCACATATAAGTGATAACATACAGTATTTTTTATTCCTCTTTCTGAATTACTTTACTAAGCATAATATTCTCCAGGCCTATTCATGTTGTTGCTAATGGAAAATTTTAATTTTTTACGGCTAAGTAATATTCCATTGTGTGTGTGTGTGTGTGTGTGTATGTGTGTGTGTTTGTCTCACACTTTTCTATTCATGAATCCGTTGATGGACACTTAAGTTGCTTTCATATCCTGGCTATTATAAATAATGCTGCTATGAATGTTGAGGTGCACGTATCTTTTCAAGTTAGTGCTTTTGTTTGTTTTCTTTGGATATATACCCAGGAGTGGACTTGTTGGATCATATGTTAGTTCTACTTCTAGATTTTTGAAGAACCTCCATACTGTTTTCTATAGTGGCTGCACCAATTTACATTCCCATTAATAGTATATAGGGGTACCCTTTTCTTCACATCCTTGCCAACATTTGTTATTTGTGGTCTTTTTCATGATAGCCATTCTGACAGCCATTCTGAGGTGACATCTCATTGTGGTTTTCATTTGCATTTCTCTGACGATTAGTGATTATGAGCATATTTTTCTGTGCCTGTTGGCCATCGGTATATCTTCTTTGGAAAAATGTCTATTCAAATCTTCTGCCCATTTTCTAATTGGATTTTTTGATATTGAGTTGTATGAGTTGTTTATATATTTTGGATATTAACCCCTTATCAGTCATATCGTTTGCAAATATTTTCAACCATTCTGTAAGTTGTCTTTTCATTTTGGGGAAGTATTTCTTTGTTGTGCAAGAGCTTTTACATTTAATTATGCCCCACTTGTTTATTTTTGCTTTTGTCTACTTTGCCTTAGGAGATACATCCAAAAAAGTATTGCTACGATTTATGTCAAAGAATGTTCTGCCTCATCTTTCTTCTAAGGGTTTTATGATTTCTGTTCTTACATTTAGGCCTTTAATCCATTTTGAGTTTATTTTTTATATGGTGTGAGAAACTGTTCTAATTTCATTCTTTTACATGTAGCTGTCCAGTTTTCACAGCACTACTTATTGAAGAGACTATCTTTTCTCCATTGTATATTCATGCCTCCTTTATCTTATATTAACTGACCATAAGTTTGTGGGTTTATTTCTGGGCTCTCTATTCTGTTCCAGTAACTCATGTGTCTGTTTTATGCCAATATCATACTGTTTTGATTACTGTACCTTTGTAGTATAGTCTGAAGTTGGAGAGTGTGATACATCCATGTTTGTTTGTTTGTTTGTTTTTTCTCAAAATTGCTTTGGCTCCTTGTATTATATTTGTGTGTGTGTGGTACCATATAAATTTTAGGATTATTTTTTCCATTTCTGTGAAAAATGTCATGGGTATTTTGATAAAGGTTGCAATAAATCTGTAGATTGCTTTGGTTGTATGAACATTTTAATAATATTAATTCTTTCAATCCATGAACATAGGATATCTTTCCATTTCTTTGTATCATCTTCAATTTCCTTTATCAATGTTTTGATAGTTTTCAGATTATAGGTCTTTCATCTCCTTGGTTAAGTTTATTCCTAGGTATTTTATTCTTTTTGATGGGATTTTTAACTTCCCCTTCTGATAATTCATTATCAGTGTATAGAAATACAACAGTTTATTAATCTTGTATCCTGCAACCTTGCTGAATTAATTTATTAGTTGTATTTTTTGTGTGTGTGTGGAGACATTAGGGTTTTCAATATATAGTATTACATCATCTGCAAATAGTGAGTTTTACTTCTTCCCATCCAATTTGGATATCTTTTCTTTCTTTTTATTTTCTGAGAACTGTGACCAGGACTTCCAATACTATATTAAATAGAAGTGTCAAGAGTGGGCATCCTTGTCTTGTTCCTGATTTTAGAGGAAAAGCTTTTAGCTTTTCATCAGTGAGTATGATGTTAGCTGTGGGTTTGTCATAAATAGCCTTTATTTTGTTGAGATATGGTCACTCTATTACCACTTTGATGAAAGTTATTATCATGAATGGATGTTGAATTTTGTCAAATGCTTTTGGTGTGTCTACTGAGATGATCACATGACTTTTCCTCTTCATAGTTTAATGTGGTGTATCACATTGATTGATTTGCAGATATTGAACCATTCTTGCATCCCTTGAATAAGTTCCACGTGATCATAGTGTATGATTCTTTTAATATATTGTTGAATTATTTTTTCTAATATTTTGTTGAGGATTTTTGCATCTATAATCAGCAGTGGTATTGGCCTGTAATTTTATTTTTGTGTAGTGTCTTTATCTGGTTTTGGTATCAAGGTAATGGTGGCCTCATAGACTGAATTTGGTAGTGTTCCCTCCTCTTCAATGTTTTGGAACGCTTGAGAAGGATAGGTTTTAGCTCTCCTGAATATGTTTGGCAAAATGCCCCTGTGAAGCTGTCCAGCCCTGAACTTTTGTTTGCTGGGAGTTTTTTGGTTACTAATTCAATATCACTACTAGTGATCACTGTGTTCAG
Organism: Balaenoptera acutorostrata; assembly: GCF_949987535.1. Classification (NCBI taxonomy): domain Eukaryota; kingdom Metazoa; phylum Chordata; class Mammalia; order Artiodactyla; family Balaenopteridae; genus Balaenoptera; species Balaenoptera acutorostrata. Next base: position 76,851,250 of record NC_080085.1, read on the forward strand.
ATTTTCTATTTCTTCCTGATTCAGTCTTGCATGATTGCATGTTTTGCATGTTTTTAGAGATTTATCTATTTCTTCTAGGTTGTCCTATGTGTCGGCAAGTAACTCTTTGTAGTATTCTCTTATGATTTTTAAAACTCTCTTTGATATCAATTGTAATTTCTTCTCTTTCTTTTCTTATTATATTTATTTGGGTCCTGTCTGTATTTTTCTTGGTGAGCTTGTCTAAAGGCTTATCAATTTTGTTTATCATTGCAAAAAAAACCCTTTGGTTTAATTGATCTTTTTTATTTTTCTTTTATCTCTACTTTTTATATTTTATCTCTGATCATTATTACTTCCTTCCTTCTGCTGACCTTGAACTTTGTTTTTTCTCATTTTTCTAATTCCTTTAGATGGTAGTTTAGGATATATATTTGAGATTTTCTTGTTTCTTGAGGTAGGCCTGTATGGCTATAAACTTCCTTCTTATAACTACTTTGCTGCATCCCATAGATTTGGAAATTTGTTTTTATTTTCACTCATCTCAAGGTATTTTCTGATTTTTCTCCTTGATTTCCTCATTGACTCATTGTGCTTAGTAGTATGTTGTTTAGACCCCACATATTTGTGTTTTTGTCATTTTTTATCCTTTGATTTTTAGTTTCATACATTTGTGATAAGAATAAAGGGACTTACTACAAACAATAAATGGTGGTTCACTTTTGCAAGCTGTGAAGATTTTAGGGGTCTCCATAGCCAACATTACCAAATACATACATCTCTTTGTCTCTATCCCATGTTTCAGGGTCCCAGTTTTCTCAATCAGGGTGCTGACCTTAGCAAAACAGATATGACTTGACTGAGCATACCAATGTCATCGGAGCTCTGTGGCATTAGCTATTAGTTCTTCAGTCAGCTTCTCACTTGTACTTGCTCTTCCACTGCAGCATATAAAGGATTCTTAATTAATGAAGGCACCCTCTGACTCTCATAGTCAGCCTTTAGCTGACATTCTGCTTTGTCTGCTTTTTATACTTCTCTTGAGAGCTAATGCAATTTTGCATTTAATCAATTAAATTTACTATCCATTTAGGCATTTCCATCCCATGTTTGTCCAATGACTGAATAATTATATTCGCAATGGAAATCTGCCCCACCAGGACAATTTTCTGTGTTATTACTAGTAAAAATGTTAACAATGGGTTTCCACTTTGTTCCAGATTCTAGCCATTGCTATTCAGGATTACAACCTCTTTGCTCACTGGGCAGTGAGTAAGCTAATCCTAAATCCTCATTTCACTGGTTGTTTTCTTGAATCACACTCAGAACCACTCAATAGTTTAGGTCCACCAAGACACAGACACCAAGATGAGGTAAGATTTATAAGAGATATATTGGATAAGAGAACAGGAAATCTTAGAGAGATCTTCAGACTGCAGTGCAGATATGATGAGGGAAAGAAAAAAGGAAGGAAAATTGAGCTGGAAGAGTCTCAGATTGAAGTACAGTTTCAAGAAAGGTTCTGACAGGCAGATGGGGAGTCCTTAAGCCAAAGGGTCTGATATGTTGCTGGTAAAGGCAGAAGTGATATGTGAAGAGAAAATTGCCAAGACTTCCAAAATTGTTAAATGACTTCATTCCACAGATCCAGGTTACTGAGTAAATCTCAAGCTGGACAAATACAAAGAAATCCACAATTCTAAGCACATTGTGGAACCAAAAAGTAAAGATTAAATCTTAAACAACCAGAGGAAAAAAATGACAAATTATATCAGGGCTACACTGATACGAATTATGACTAACTTCTGATGAGAATGAATGACCAGAATATAATGGGACAGCATCTTTAAAGTGCTAAAAAAGAAACTTTTAATCTAGAAATTTATGGCCAGTGAAATTATTCTTCAAAAAAGAAGTTTAATGTAATTAATTTTCAGATGTACAAAAGCTGAAAGGATCCATCTGCAAAAGGACTGCACAATAAGAATGTTAAAAGAATGTGCTTAGACTTAAACAAATTGAAATCAGATAGAGAGAAGGAATGAGAAATACCAGAATGGGTAATATGTTACTAAATATAAATGGCTTAATAATTATTCCTAATATATTTAAATCATTATTATAGACTGTTCATTGTTTAAAAGTAAAAAAAAAATAGTCATGATGCTTAAAGGGTCTATGGTATATGTAGAAATAAAACATATAACAAGAGACGAACAGAGACAAGGGGGAAAAGAGTGGTAATTGGAAGTATGTAGTTGTAAAGGCCTTATACTTTTCAAGAAGTCATAGAAAGTTTTTTGTTACTGAAATATGTATAGAGATAATTGTAGATTCACATGCCGTTGTAAGAAATAGTACAAGAGATCCCAGATACCCTTTATCCAGTTTCCTCCACTAAATCTGTAGTAGAAAATCACAACCGGGATATTTACAATGATACAATTTACCTTTTTCAGATACCCTTAGGTTTACTTGTATTAATTTGTGAGCGTGTTTATGTGTAGTTAGGTCTATACACTTTTATCACGTGTTGGTTCATGTATCCACCACCACAGCCAAGATATGTAACAGTTCCATCACCGCAAGGATCTATCCCTTCTGTTGCCCTTTTATAACACTCAGCTTCCTCCCCTGTTCCTCTGTATTTCCTAGCTTCTGGAAACCACTAATTAGCCATCCATTTCTAAAATTTTGGCACTTCAGTGTATGACTGATCCAGTTTCTTTGTAATGTCACAAACATCTGATGCTATCTCTTTACTAAAAAAATTACAATTCAGATAGGTATATAGTAATATGCTTGATGATTTTAATTTTTATTTTCCCAGTGGATAATGATATTGAACATATTTTCATGTACTTATTTGCTATATTTATACTTTCTTTGGCAAAATTTCTGTTCATATGCTCTGTGGTGATCTAGATAGATGAGATGGGGGGGAGGGAGGTCCACGAGGGAAGGGATATATATATATATATATATATATATATATATATATATACACACACATATAGCTGATTCACTTATTTGTACAGCAGAAACTAGCACAACATTGTAAAGCAATTATACACCAATTAAAAAAAGTCTGTTCATATATTTTACTCATTTTCTAATTGGATTATTTGATTATTTACTATTGAGTTTGAGAGTTCTTCATATATTCTAAACACTAGTCCTTTGGTGGATATGTGGTTTTAAAATATTTTCTTCTAGTCTTTAGTTTCTCTTTTCACCCTTTTTATATGGACATTCACAGAGCCAAAATTTTTAGTTTTGATGATGCCCATTTTATCAACTTTGCCTTTTGCAGATCATGCTTTCGCAGTCAGGTCTAAGAATGTGTTGACTGATTCTAGATCCCCCCGAAATTTCTATTGTTTTCTTAAATTTTTATAATTTTATTTTTATTTTTATTTTAATTTTTATAATTTTAAAATTTACATTTAAATCCATGATTCATTTTTAGTTGATTTTTATATAATGTGTGAGGTTTAAGTTGAGGTCTTTCTTTCTTCCCTCCCTTCCTCCCTTCTCTCTCTCTCTCTTTCTTTGCTTATAGATGTTCAATTGCTACAGTTACATTTGTTGAAGAGGCTTTGCTTCCTCCATTGAATTGCTTCTCCACTTGTGTAGAAAATCAATTTGGCAAATTTGTTAAAGATCCATTTCTGAGTTATCTCTTCTGTTCTATTACATCTATCCCTCCACAAATACCACACCATCTTGGTTGCTGTAGCTGTATAGTAAGCCTTAATATTGTGTAGAATGATCCCTCTCATTTTTTTTGTCAAAAATGTTTTAGTTATTATAGGTCCTGCACCTTTCCTTATAAATTTTATTTTATTTTTATTTTTAATTTATTTTTTTGTCTCCCTCCCACCCTCCCTATCCCACCCTTCTAGATGGACACAAAGCACCAAGCTGATCTCCCTGTGCTATGCAGCTGCTTCCCACTAGCTATCTATTTTACATTTTGGTAGTGTATATGTGTCCATGCCACTCTCTCACTTCGTCCCAGCCCTTATAAATTTTAGAATAAACTTGTATATGTCTAAAAAAATCCGTGTTTCATCAAACCTATAGATGAATTTGGTAAGAATTGACATCTTTACTATATTGAGTCTTTAATTAATTAACATGATATGTATCTCCATTTATTTTGGTCTTCCTTGATTTCTTGCATCAGCACTAACCACTAATATACATACCTGTACATGTTTTGTTGTGTATATCTAAATATTTAGTTTTCTTTGGAGCAGTTATAGATGGTATTGTGTTTTAATTTTAGTTTCCACATGTTCATTGATAGTAAACAGACATGTGATTGATTTTTCTATGGTGATTTTGTGTCCAACCACCTTGCTGACCAAGTTTATTGATTGTGATTTTTTTGTGTTTATACATTCTTAGGGATTTTGTAATATAGACAATTATGGCAGCTGCAAATGAGACAGTTTTATTTTTCTTTAACAATCAACAGATCTTATATTTATTTTCTTGACTTATCGCAGTGGCTAAAACTTCCAGTAATACTTTCAAAATAATAGTGAGAACATTAAGTATGATATTAGCTGTAGAATTTTTGAAGACAGCTCTTCATCAAATTGAGGTTGGTTCCTTCTATTCCTAATTTGCTAAATGTTTTTTTTTTTTTTATCCTGAATTGGTTTTGGAATTTCTAAAATGTTTTTCTGCATCGATCAATATAATCACAAGATTTTTTTCCTTCAGGCTTTTGATGTATTGCTTCATATGTTGAAGCAATATTGCCTTCCTGGAATAAATCTCACTTGGTAATGGGGCATAATTCATGTCATGCATTGCTGTATTCCATCTCCTAATATTTTCTTCAGAAAGTTATTTTCTGTATGTTGTTTCTGTTTTCATACTATCTTTGGTGTTGCTGTCAAGATAATACTGGTCTCATAAAACATGTTGGGAAGCACTCCTTCCTCTTCTACTTATTTTTCTTTGGAAGAGATTGTGTAATATTCGTTTTATTTCTTCTTTAAATATTTGTTTAAATTATCTACTGAAACCATTTGGACCATGATATTCGGTTTTCAGGAGATGTTTGATTACAAATTAAAATTTTTGATGGTCATAAGGCTAGTCAAAGTGTCTATTCATACTGATTGAGTTTTGGGAATTTTAGGTTTTTGAGGAGTTGGTCATTTCTTCTAAGTTGTAAAATTTACAAGGGTAAAAATGTTCATAAGAAATCTTTATTATCTTTTTTAATTAAGAAAAAATCTGTAGGAATACATTCTGTTTTAGTACTATATTGGTGATTTGTATTTTCTTTTTTTGACAGTTTTGCTGAAGATTTATCAATTTCATTGAATTTTTCAAAGAACTAGATTTTGTTTTATTTTCTCCACATTTTGATTTAACTTTTATTGAGTTCTGCTTTTATCTTTATTGTTTCCTTCATTCTGCTTGTTTTGAGTTAATTTTGCTATGATTTTTCTAGTTTCCTGAGTCATGACCTTAGATTATTGATTTGAGACCTTTCCTAATTTCTACTGTAAGCATTTAGTGCTATAAAATTCCCCCTAAGCATTGTCTCATGTGCATCCCACACATTTTGTAATGATTTATTTTCATTTTGGTCAGTTGCTCCCCCTTTTCTGTTTCTTTTCAGACTTCCTTTTTGACTAATAGAGTATTTAGAATTTTGTTGTTCAATTTCCACTTTACAGAGGTTTTCCTGTTTTTATTCACATATTGATTTTAAGTTTGATTCCATTATGATCAGAGAATACACAGTGTATGATGTTGGTTATTTTTAATTGTTTGGGATTAGTTTAATTGCCCAGGATATGGTTTTGTTGGTGAAAGTTTCATGGGTATCTGAAAAAATTCTAAATAATTATTTATCCTGCTGTTGTTTGTATGATTGATAAATACATATCAGGTCTTCTGGTTGATCATATTTTTCAGTTCTTCTATATCCTTGTTAATTTACTTTCTGTTTAGTAGTTCTATGGCTTGATGAGAAATGAGTGTTAAATTTTCCAAATATAAAAGAGTATTTGCCTATTTTTCTCTTCCTCTCTATCAATTTTTGCCTCATACATTTTGAGGCTTTTTATTTGGTATATACACATTTATGATCATATTGTCTTTTTGGTGGATGCATGCTTGTAACTTGTAATGTTCTTCTTTGTCTCTGGTAATATATTTTGTTCTGAAGTCTACTTTAACAAATTTAATTGTAGCCAATCTTGATTTTTTTACATACAAAAAGCTGTACATATTTAACATATACAATCTGATGAGTTTGGAGATAAATATGCACCTATGAAACCACCACTATCACCACAGTCTGTGCCATAAAAATATCCACCACTTCCAAAAGTTTCCACCCGCCCTTTTAATATCATTATTACTTTTTGTGATAAAACACTTAACATGATATTTACCCCCTTAGTATAAGTATACAATAAATATTGTTGACTACAGGCACTATGCTATAGAGTAGAGCTGGAGGACTTATTCATCTTGTTTAGTACCCTATGACTGGTACCTCCCTATTTCTCCATTCCCCCAGCCCCTGGAAACCACCATTTTCATCTCTGCTTTTATGATTTTGACTGTTTAGATGCCATGTATGAGTGGTATCATTTAGTATTTGTCCTTCTGTGATTGGTTTATTTTGCTTGGCACAATGTCCTTCATTTACATCCATGTTGCCAATAATGGCAGAATTTCCTTTTTTCCCTAAGTCTGAATAATATTTCATTGTACATGTACACCACATTTTATTTGTTCATCTGTGAATTGGACATTTAAGTTGCTTCCATGTCTTGTCTAATGTGAAATATGCTGCAATGAACATAGGCATGCAGATATCTCTTCAACATCCTGACTTGAATTCCTTTGAGTATATACCCAGAAATATGATTGCTGGATCTTATGGTGATTCTATTTTTTGGTTTTTTGAGAAATCTTCATAATATTTTCCATAGTAGTTACATCAGTTTACATCCCTAACAACAGTGCAGAAGGATTCCCTTTATTCCACATCCTTAACAAACCTTGTTATTTTAATTATTTGTCTGTTTGTTTGGTTTCATAACAGCCATCCTGACAGGTGCAGGGTAATATACAATTGTGGCTTTGATTTGCATTTCTCTTTTTTGGATTGTGTGTTTTTCTCCATTATTTTATTTTCAGATTACTTATGTCCTTGAATTTGAAGTGAGTCTCTTGTATGCAGCATATATATGGATCATGCAGGGTTTTTTAATCCACTGCATCAATCTCTGTCTGCTGATCGATGTATTTAGATCTTTTACATTTAAGATAATTATTGATATGTTAAAGTTAAGTCTGTCAATTTATCTTCATTTTTATTTTCTTTTTGCTTTCTCTGGTTCTCATTCTGTTTCTCTTTTCTTCCCTTGCTCTGTAGAACTTAAATGTTTTTAGAACCCCAACTTGATTTATCTATAGTAGTTTGAATGTATTACTTTGAACATTTTTTGGTGTAGGGCTCTTTCTTTGACTGGATCCCTCCTAAAAGTTGCCCTCTCCCCTCACCTGCCCACTCTCACCCTATAACCAGCCTAGTCTTCATTATTGTCTCATAAGCAGAAAAAGGCAGTTTCAGGTCAGGCAGGAAAGGAGAACACTTCTGTGGGGTTTTTAATTTTGGCAGGTATCCTGATATCTCTTATGCCAGTACTTCCAGTTTCTCTAGTTTTCTTAGAGGGACTCCTGGTTGATCCAGGAGAGGAATTGGCCTACCTGGCTGTGTTCTGTTGCTAGGATTGGTGTTACAAAACATTATCTCTGTGTCAATTTCTTCTGTTAGTTGGAAAGTCATAAAATGTCCTAACACTGTGTTGCTCCTCTAGTCCTGGGATCCCAAACAAGTTTGCTTTCTTACATTATCTGTCAGTGTTCTCCTTTTGTTACTTCTTATATTATTTCCAAGAATTACAGTTATGCTTAAAGGGATTTACAGGAAGGAATAGGTCTATACCATATTTTTCAGACCATAAGTGTAGAGTAGAAAGATTTTGGAAAGTAGACTGTGGTGTGCTAATGTGTATACCCCTATTTTAATCTGAGAAGCCAGTTAAAAATAATGCAAAGAGGCATAACTAAACTCTTAAGAAAAGAAATAGAATGGAATACAAAAATAACAACTTAACTCACCAGAAAGGAAGAGGAAAACAAGAACAGAAACAAAGGACAGGAGAAAGAGAAAGAAATGTCAAAATGGTGCCTGACTTTTTGCATTCAGCACAATAACTTTGTCATTCACCTATACATAGAGTACATCAGTAGTTCATTACTTTTTATTTGTGAGTAGTATTAACTTTTATGAACAAATAGCTATCAAGTAACAAAAGCGATTCTATGAGATGATTTGCTTCATCACCACCCACCCAGAAGCCCTCAAAATTTTAAATTTAAAAAAAACTGATGATATATGGTTCTTGAAATAAAACATTATATACCAGTTTATCTTTTATTTTTCAACCTATTAAAGGCAAACAGGTGGCATATTACCTCAAATGTTCCTTCCTCTATTTTCTATTTCTTGAATTATTCATATATTCTTCCATACTTCTGAAAAGTTTTATCATTAGATTTTTTTGTATGTTGTTATCCGTTCACATGAAAAGTTCAATACAAAATATAAGAAACAAATAAATAATAAAATATTCCTTAAGGTAATACATGTTATTAATATAAATATACAATGATATTTTGTGGCATTTATCATGTTCAATTAGCAGTGTCTGTAGAATAACTCATTTTATTTTGAGAGTCTCCATTTCCTGTCAAGTATCAATGCAGGAGTATATATTTTCAGAGACTAACATGGCATTAAATAATTATCTTCTGTGGCTTTTTCTTATGCACCTGCTATCTGTGTATTTCAAGGCCAGGGAAAAAAGCAGTTAAAAAGGAAATAAGAGGGAGGAGCTTCAAGATGGCAGAAGAGTAAGACCTGGAGATCACCTTCCTCCCCACAAATACATCAGAACTACATCTACATGTGGAACAACTCCTACAAAACACTTACTGAACACTGGCAGAAGACCTCAGACCTCCCAAAAGGCAAGAAACTCCCCCACGTACCTGAGTAGGGCAAAAGAAAAAACAGAGACAAAAGAATAAGGACGGGACCTGCACCAGTGGGAGGGAGCTGTGAAGCAGGAAAGGTTTCCACACACTAGGAAGCCCATTCGAGGGCAGAGACTGGGTGGCAGAGGGGAAGCTTTGGAGCAACGGAGGAGAGCGCAGCCATAGGGGTGCAGAGGGCAAAGCAGAGAGATTCCCGCACAGAGGATTGGTGCCAGCCGCACTCACCAGCCTGAGAGGCTTGTCTACTCACCCACAGGGGTGGGTGGGGGCTGGAAGCTGAGGCTCCGGCCTCGGAGGTCGGATCCCAGGGAGAGGACTGGGGTTGGCTGCGTGAACACAGCCTGAAGGGGGCTAGTGTGCCCCAGCTAGCTGGGAGGGAGTCCAGGAAAAAGTCTGGAACTGCCAAACAGACAAGAGACTTTTTCTTGCCTCTTTGTTTCACTGTGCATGAGGAGAGGGGATAAAGAGCACTGCTTAAATGACCTCCAGAGAGGGGCATGAGCCACGGCTATCAGCGCAGACCCCAGAGGCAGGCATGAGATGCTAATGATGCTGCTGCAGCCACCAAGAAGCCTGTGTGCAAGCACAGGTCACTCTCCCCACGTCCCCTTCTGGGAGCCTGTGCAACCTGCCACTGCCAGGGTCCCATGATACAGGGTCAACTTCCACGGGAGAACACAGGGCACGCCTCAGGCTGTTAAAACGACACACCAGCATCTGCCACCGCAGGCTCACCCTTCTCTCTGTGAACTTCCCTCCCACCCGGCCTGAGTGAGCCACAGCCCCCTAATCAGGTGCTACTTTAACCCCGTCCTGTCTGAGCAGGGAACAGATGCCCTCAGGCGACCTAGATGCAGAGGTGGGGCCAAATCCAAAGCTGAACCCCAGGAGCTGTGCAAACAAAGAAGAGAAAGGGAAATCTCTCCCAACAGCCTCAGGAGCAGCAGATTAAATCTCCACAATCAACTTGATGTACCCTGCATCTGTGGAATATCTGAGGAGATAACCAATCATACCAAACTGTGGCAGTGGACGTTGGAAGCAATGATGTATATATTTTTTTCCCTTTTTCTCTTTTGCTGTCTGGATGACAGCATCTTGGTGCTCCAACACGGCATCAGGCCTGTGTCTCTGTGGTGGGAGAGCCAAGATCAGGACACTGGTGCACCAGAGACGTCCCAGCTCCACGTAATATCAAACAGTGAAAATCCCCCAGAGATCTCCATTTCAACGCCAAGACCCAGGTCCACTCAGCGACCAGTAAGCTCCAGCACTGGAAACCCTATGCCAAACAACAAGCAAGACAAGAACACAACCCCAACCATTAGCAGAGAGGCTGCCGAAAATCATAATAAGGTCACAGACACCCCAAAACACACCACCAGACGTGGATGTGCCCACCAGAAAGAAAAGATCCATCTTCATCCACCAGAAGACAGGCACCAGTCCCCTCCACCAGGAAGCCTACACAACCCACTGAACCAACCTTAGCCACTGAGGGCAGACACCAAAAAAAACAGGAACTACGAACCTGCGGCCTGTGAAAAGGAGACCCCAAACACAGTAAGTTAAGCAAAATGAGAAGACAGAGAAACACACAGCAGATGAAGGAGCAAGGTAAAAACCCAACGGACCAAATAAATGGAGAGGAAATTGGCAGTTTACCTGAAAAAGAATTCAGAATAATGATAGTAAAGATGATCCAAAATCTTGGAAATAGAAAGGAGAAAATAAAAGAAACCTTTAACAAAGACTTAGAAGAACTAAAGAGCAAACAAACAATGATGAACAACAAAATAAATGAAATATAAAATTCTCTAGAAGGAATCAATAGCAGAATAACTGAGGCAGAAGAAAGGATAAGTGACCTGGAAGATAAAAGAGTGGAAATAACTACTGCAGAGCAGAATAAAGAAAAAAGAATAAAAAGAATTGAAGAAAGTCTCAGAGACCTCTGGGACAATATTAAATTCACCAACATTCAAATTATACAGGTTGTGGAAGAAGAAGAGAAAAAGAAAGGAACTGAGAAAATATTTGAAGAGATTATAGTTGAAAACTTCCCTAATATGGGAAAGGAAATAGTTAATCAAGTCCAAAAAGTACAGAGAGTCCCATACAGGATAAATCCAAGGAGAAACACATCAAGACACATATTAAATTATCAAAAATTAAATACAAAGAAAAAATATTAATAGCAGCAAGGGAAAAACAACAAATAATATACAAGGGAATCCCCATAAGGTTTACAGCTGATCTTTCAGCAGAAACTCTGCAAGCAAGAAGGGAGTGGCAGGACATGTATAAAGTGAGGAAAGGGAAAAAATGGCAACCAAGATTACTCTACCCAGCAAGGATCTCATTCAGATGTGATGGAGAAATTAAAACCTTTACAAACAAGCAGGAGTTAAGAGAATTCAGCCCCACCAAACCAGCTTTACAACAAATGCTAAAGGAACTTCTCTAGGCAAGAAACATAAGAGAAGGAAAAGACCTACAATAACAAACCCAATACAATTAAGAAAATGGTACTAGGAACATACATATCGATAATTAATTTGAATGTAAATGGATTAAATGCTCCAACCAAAAGACATAGATTGGCTGAATGGATAAAAAAACAAGACACGTATATATGCTGTCTACAAGAGACCCACTTCAGACCTAGGGACACATACAGACTGAAAGGGAGGGGATGGAAAAAGATATTCCATGCAAATGGAAATCAAAAGAAAGCTGGAGTAGCAAATCTCATATCAGACAAAATAGACTTTAAAACAAAGACTATTACAAGAGACAAAAAAGGACACTACATGATGTTCAAAGGATCAACCCAAGAAGATATAACAACTGTAAATATTTATGCACCCAACATAGGAGCACCTCAAAACAGAAGGAAAATACTAAGATCCATAACAGGAGATATCGACAGTAACACAATCACAATAGGGGACTTTAACACCCCAGCTTCACCAATGGACACATCATCCAATATGAAAATAAGTAAGGAAACACAAGCGTTAAATGATACATTAGACAAGATGAACTTAATTGATATTTATAGGACATTCCATCCAAAAACAAGAGAATACACTTTCTTCTCAAGTGCTCATGGAACATTTTCAGGATACATCATATCTTGGGTCACAAATCAAGCCTTCATAAATTTAATAAAATTGAAATTGTATCAAGTATCTTTTCCAACCACAATGCTATGAGACTAGATATCAATTACAGGAAAAAATCTGTAAAAAATACAAACACATGGAGGCTAAACAATACACTTCTTAATAACCAAGAGATCACTGAAGAAATCAAAGAGGAAATCAAAAAATACCTAGAAAAAAATGACAATGAAAACGCGACAATGCAAAATCTATGGGATGCGGCAAATGCGGTTCTAAGAGGGAGCTTTAGACCAATACAATCCGACCTGAAGAAATAAGAAACATCTCAAATAAACAAGCTAACCTTACACCTAAAGCAATTAGAGAAAGAAGAACAAAAAACCCCAAAGTTAGCAGAAGGAAAGAAACCATAAAGATCAGATCAGAAATAAATGAAAAAGAAATGAAGGAAACAATAGCAAAGATCAAGAAAACTAAAAGCTGGTTCTTTGAGAAGATAAACAAAATTGCTAAACCGTTAGCCAGACTCATCAAGAAAAAAAGGGAGAAGACTCAAATCAATAGAATTAGAAATGAAAATGGAGAAGTAACAACTGACACTGCAGAAATACAAAGGATCATGAGAGATTACTACAAGAAACTATATGCCAATAAAATGAACAACCTGGAAGAAATGGACAAGTTCTTAGAAAAGCACCACCTTCTGAGACTGAACCAGGAAGAAATAGAAAATATAAACAGACCAATTATAAGTACTGAAATTGAAACTGTGATTAAAAATATTCCAACAAACAAAAGCCCAGGACCAGATGGCTTCACAGGCGAATTCTCTCAAACATATAGAGAAGAGCTAACACCTATCCTTCTCAAACTCTTCCAAAATATAGCAGAGGGAGGAACACTCCCAAACTCATTCTTCGAGGCCACCATAACCCTGATATCAAAACCAGACAAAGATGTCACAAAGAAAGAAAACTACAGGCCAATATCACTGGTGAACATAGATGCAAAAATCCTCAACAAAATACTGGCAAAGAGAATCCAACAACACATTAAAAGGATCATACACCATGATTAAGTGGGGTTTATCCCAGGAATGCAAGGATTCTTCAATATAAGCAAATCAATCAATGTGATACACCGTATTAACAAAATGAATAATTAAAACCATATGATCCTCTCAATAATGCAGAAAACGCTTTTGACAAAATTCAACACCCATTTATGATAAAAAAAGCTTCCAGAAAATAGGCATAGAGGGAACTTTCCTCAACATAATAAAGGCCATATATGACAAATCCACAGCTAACATCATCCTCACTGGTGAAAAACTGAAACCCTTTCTACTAAGATAAGGAATAAGACAAGGTTGCCCACTCTCACCACTATTATTCATCATTGTTTTTGAAGTTTTATCCACAGCAATCAGAGAAGAAAAAGAAATAAAACGAATCTAAATCAGAAAAATGAAGTAAAGCTCTCACTGTTTGCAGATGACATGATACTATACATAGAGAATCCTAAAGATGCTACCAGAAAAATACTAGAGCTAATCAATGTATTTCATAAAGTAGCAGGATACAAAATTAATGCACAGAAATATCTTGCATTCCTACACACCAATGATGAAAAATCTGAAAGTGAAATTAAGGAAACACTCACATTTACCATTGCAACAAAAAGAATAAAATATCCAGGAATAAACCTACATAAGAGACAAAAGACCTGTATGCAGAAGACATTAAGACACTGATGAATGAAATTAAAGATGACACAAATATATGCAGAGATATACCATGTTCTTGGATGGGAAGAATCAACATTGTGAAAATGACTATACTACCCAAAGCAATCTACGGATTCAATGCAATCCCTATCAAACTACCACTGGCATTTTTCACCAAATTAACACAAAAAAATTTCACCATTTTTATTGAAACACAAAAGACCCCAAATAGCCAAAGCAATCTTGAGAAAGAAAAACGGAGCTGGAGGAATCAGGCTCCCGGACTTCAGACCTATACTACAAAGCTACAGTAATCAAGACAGTATGGTACTGGCAAAAAAAAAAAAAAAAAAAAAAAAAAGAAAGATATATAGATCAATGGAACAGGATAGAAAGTCCAGAGATAAACCCACACACATATGGTCACCTTATTTTTGATAAAGGAGGCAAGAATATACAATGGAGAAAAGACAGCCTCTTCAATAATTGGTGCTGGGAAAACTGGACAGCTACATGTAAAAGAATGAAATTAGAACACTCCCTAACACCATACACAAAAATAAACTCAAAATGGATTAAAGAGCTAAAAGTAAGGCCAAACACTATCAAACTCCGAGAGGAAAACATAGGCAGAATACTCTATGACATAAATCACAGCAAGATCCTTTTTGACTCACCTCCTAGAGAAATGGAAATAAAAAATAAATATAAACCAATGGGACCTAATGAAACTTAAAAACTTTTGCACAGCAAAGGATACCCTAAACAAGATGAAAACACAACCCTCCGTATGGGAGAATATATTTGCAAATGAAGGAACTGGCAAAGGTTTAATCTCCAAAATTTACAAGCAGCACATGTAGCTCAATATCAAAAGAACGAACAACCCAATCCAAAACTGGACAGAAGATCTAAATAGACATTTCTCCAAAGAAGATATACAGATTGCCAACAAACACATGAAAGAATGTTCAACATCATTAATCATTAGGGGCATACCAAATCAAAACTAAAATGAGATATCATCTCACACTGGTCAGAATGGCCATCAACAGAAAATCTACAAACAATAAATGCTGGAGATGGTGTGGAGAAAAGGGAACCCTCTTGCCCTTTTGGTGAGAATGTAAATTGATATAGCCACTATGGAGAACAGTAGGGAGGTTCGTTAAAAATCTATAGATAGAACTACCATATGACCCAGCAATCCCACTACAGGGCATATACCCTGAGCAAACCATAATTCAAAAAAACACATGCACCCCAATATTCATTGCAGCTCTATTTACAATAGCCAGGACGTGGAAGCAACCTAAGTGTGCATTAACAGATGAATAAATAAAGATGTGGCACATATACACAATGGAATATTACTCAGCCATATAAATAAGCAAAATTGATTTATTTGTAGTCAGGTGGATGGACCTAGAGGCTCTCATACAGAGTGAAGTAAGTCAGAAAGAGAAAAACAAATACTGTATGCTAACACATATATATGGAATCTAAAAAAAAAATAATAATAATAATAATAAATGGTTATGAAGAACTTAGGGTCAGACAGGAATAAAGACACAGAGGTAGAGAATGGACTTGAGTGTATGGGGAGGGGGAAGTGTAATTTGGGATGAAATGAGAGAGTGTCATGGACTTATATATACTACCAAATGTAAAATTGACAACTAGTTGGAAGCAGCTGGATAGCACAGGGAGATCAGCTCGGTGCTTTGTGACCACCAGAGGGGTGGGATAGGGAGACTGGGAGGGAGAGGCAAGAGGGGGGAGATATGGGGATACATGTATATGTATATCTGATTCATTTTGTTATAAAGCAGAGACTAATACATCATTTTAAAGCAATTATACTCCAATAAAGATGTTCAAAAAAAAAAAAAAAAAAGAATGGATAATTGAGTTGAATGATGGAATGGTGGAAAGCATTGCCACAGAACAGAATAAAGAAAAAAGAATGAAAATAAATCAAGGCAGTCTCAGAAACTTCTGGGAAAACATTAAATACAGTAACATTCTAATTATAGGGGGCGCTGAATGAGAAGAGAAAGAGAAAGACCCTGAGAAAATATTTGAAGAGATTATAGTCCAAAACTTCCCTAACCAGGGAAAGGAAATAGTCACCCAAGTCCAGGTAGCGCAGAGAGTCCCATAAAGGAAAAACCCAAGGAAGAACATGCCAAGGCACACATTAATCAAACTAAAAAATAAATAAATACAAAGGAAAATATTAAAATCAACAATGGAAAATCAACAAATAACATACAAGGGAATCCCCATAAGTTTATCAGCTGATTTTTCAGCAAAAACTCTGCACGCCAGAAGGGAGTGGCACAATATATTTGAGGTGATTAAAGGGAAAAACCTGCAACCAAGAATACTATACACAGCACAGCTCACATTCAGATTTGATGGAGAATTCAAAAGCATTACAGACCAGCAAAAGATATGAGAATTCAGCATAAGCAGAACAGCTTTACAACAAACGTTAAAGAAACTTCTCTAGGCAGGGAGAAAGAATAGAGACCACCACCAGAAACAATAATATCAGAAACTGGAAGCTCACTGTTAAAAGCAAACATACATTAAAAGAAGGAAATTATCCAAACACAAATATGATATCAAAACCAGCAACCATGAGAAGAGGAGAGTGCAAATGCAGGAAATGGGAATTGCATTTGAAATCAAGAGGCCAACAACTTAAAAAAAAACTTATATATATACACACACACACACACACACATATATATATATATATATATGTGTGTGTATATATATGTATGTATGTGTGTGTATATATATATATATATATATATATATATATATATACAGACTGATATATCAAAACTACATGGGAAATGCAAACCAAAAACTATAGTACATACATACACAAAAAAGACAATGCAACCCAAACACAACACTAAAGATAGCCATCAAACCACAATAAAAGAGAACAAAAGTGGAAGGGAAGAAAAAACACCTACAAAATCAAAACCAAAAAGTTAAGAAAATGGCAATAGGAAAATACATATTGATAATTACCTTAAATTTAAAAGGATTAAATGTTCCAACCGAAAAACACAGACTGGCTGAGTGGATACAAAACCAAGAACTACATATATGCTGTTTACAAGAGACCCACTTCAGACCTAGGGACTCATACATATTGAAATTGAGGGGATGGAAAAAGACATTCCATGCAAATGAAGAACAAAAGAAAGCTGGAGTAGCAATACTCATATCAGACACAACAGACTTTAAAATTAAGACTGTTACAAGAGGCAAAGAAAGGCATTATATAATTTTCAAGGGATCAATCCAAGAAGAGGAAGTAACAATTTTAACTATATATGCATCCAATATAAGAGCACCTGAATTTATAAGGCAAATGCTAACAGCCATAAAAGGAGAAATTGATAGTAATACAATAATAGTGGGGACTTTAGCACCCCACTAACACCAAATGACAGATCATCCAGACAGAAAATTAATAAGGAAACAGAAACCTTTAATGACACTTTAGACTAGAGAGACTTAAATGATATCTATAGGATATTCCATCTGAAAGCAGCAGAATACACTTTCTTCTCAAGTGACATGGAATATTCTCCAGGATTCCCAAGGATCAAATCATGGGCCACAAATCAAGCATCAGTAAATTTAAGAAAATTACTGAAATTGTATCAAGCATCTTTTCTGACCATAAAGCTATGAGATTAGAAAAAAGTGAAAAAAACACAAACATATGGAGGCTAAATAATATGCTACTAAGTAACCAAGAGATCACTGAAGAAATCAAAGAGGAAATAAAAAAATACATAGAAACAAGTGACAATGAAAACACGACAATCCAAAACCTATGGGATACAGCAAAAGCAGTTCTAAGAGGGAAATTTATAACAATAAAATCTTACCACAGGAAACAAGATAATCAAAAATAAACAACCTAACTTTATACCTAAAACAACCAGAGAAAGAAGAACAAACAAATCCCAAAGTTAGTACAAAGAAAGAAGTCATAAAGATTAGAGCAGAAATGAATGAAATAGAGAAGAAAACAATAGCAAAAATCAATGAAACTAAAAGTTGGTTCTTTGAGAAGAAAAACAAAATTGATAAAATTTTAGCCAGACTCATCAAGAAAAAAAGAAAGAAATTCAAATCAATAAAGTTAGAAATGTAAAAGGACAAGTGAAAATGGACACCACAGAAATACAAATGATCATAAGAGACTACTACAAGCAAATATACCCCAATAAAATGGACAACCTAGAAGAAAAAGACAAATTCTTAAAGAGGTACAACCTTCCAAGACTGAACCAGGAAGAAATAGAATATATGAACAGACCAATCACAAGTACTATAATTGAAACTGTGATTTAAAAACTTGCAATAAACAAAAGTCCATGGCCAGATAGATTCACAGGTGAATTCCATCAAACATTTAGAGAAGAGTTAACACTTATCCTTCTCAAAATATTTCAAAAAATTGGAGAAGGAACACTCCTAAGCTCATTCTATGAGGCCATCATCACCCCGATACCAAAACCAAAGAAATCACAAAAAAAGAAAATTATAGCCCAATAACAATGAGAACATAGATGCAAAATCCTCAAAGAATGCTAGCAAACTGAATCCAACAGCGCATTAAAAGGATCATACCCCATGATCAAGTGGGATTTATCCCAGGGAGGCAAGGATTCTTCAACATATGTAAATCAATCAATGTGATACACCACATTAACAAATTGAAGAATAAAACCATATGATTATCTCAATAGATGCAGAAAAAACTTTTGACAAATTCAACACCAATTTATAATAAAAAGTCTCCAGAAAGTGGGCATAGAGGGAACGCACCTGAAAATAAAAAAGGCCATATATGACAAGCCCACAGCAAACCCCATTCTCAGTGGTGAAAAACTGAAAGCATTTCCTCTAAGATCAGGAACATGACAAGGGTGTCCACTCTCACCACTATAATTCAATGTAGTTTTGGAAGTCCTAGCCATAGCAATCACAGAAGAAAAAGAAATAAAATGAATACAAATTGGAAAAGAACTAAAACTGTCACTGTTTGCAGATGACATGATACTATACATAGAAAATCCTAAACATTCTACCAGAAAACTACTAGAGCTAATCAATAAATTTGGTAAAGTTGCAGGATACAAAATTAATACACAGTAATCTCTTGCATTCCTATACACTAACAACGAAAGACCAGAAAGAGAAATGAAAGAATCAATACCATTTACCGTAGCATCAAAAAGAATAAAATACCTAGGAATAAACCTACTTAAGGAGGCAAAACACCTGTACTTAGAAAGCTATAAATTATTGATGAAATAAATCAATGACACAAAGAGATGGAAAGATATACCATGTTCTTGTATTGGAAGAACCCACAAGGGACTAATCTCCAAAGTATACAAACACCTCATGCAGCTCAATATCACAAAACAAACAACCCAATGAAAAAATGGGCAGAAGATCTAAATAGACATTTCCCAAAAGAATACATATAGATGGCCAAAAAGCACATGAAAAGATGCTCAACATCACTAATTATTAGAGGAATGAAAATCAAAACGCTAATGAGCTATCACCTTACACCAGTCAGAATTGCCATCATCAAAAAATCTACAAACAATAAATGCTGGAAATGGTGTGGAGAAAAGGGGACCCTCCTACAGTTTTGGTGGGAATGTAAAATGGTACAGCCACTATGGAGAACAGTATGGAGGTTCCTTAAAAAACTAAAAATAGAGCTACCATATGATAAAGCAAACCCACTCCTGGGCACATGTCCTGAGAAAACCATAATTTGAAAAGATGCATGTATCCCAATGTTCATTGCAGCACTATTTACATAACCAGGATATGGAAGCAACCTAAATGTCCATCAACAGAGGAATGGATGAGGAAGACATGGTACATATATACAGTGGAATATTACTCAGTCGTAAAAGAGAACAAAATAATGTCATTTGCAGCAACATGGATGGACCTAGAGATTTATACTGAATGAAGTAAATCAGACAGAGAAAGGCAAGTATCATATGATATTGCTTATATTAGGAATCTAAAAAAATGCTACAGATGTAATTATTTACAAAAGAAAAATAGAGTACAGATGTAGAAAACAAAGTTATGTTTACCAGGGGGGAAAGGAGAGGAGGGATGAATTGGGAAATTGGCATTGACGTATACACACTACTATATGTAAAACAGATAACTAATAAGGACCTATATAGCACAGGGAGCTCTACTCCATACTCTGTAATGGTCTGTATGTCAAAAGAATCTAAAAAAGAGTGGATATATGTGTATGTATAACTGATTCACTTTGCTGTACAGCAGAAACTAACACAACATTGTAAATCAACTATACTCCAATAAAAAAAAGTAATAACAAAATTTCAACAAAATGTAACTGATAATAAATTTTAAAAATTTAAAAAGAAGATCATGTTCCAGATATAATGGCAACATATCATGAGCATCTGTCTCTTTCTTCCAAACCATCCCCTAGAAATTCCGCAAAAGAGAAAATGTGAGGAATTGATATCACCCAGAAATTAATAAGCAAATTGTAAGACTCCCCAGGAGACAAGAATGTGTATGTATAAAAATTACAGAGGGATGGACTACTGATATAGTGACAGGAGAGAGGGAATATGAAAGCTTCTAATTGTGCTCAGGTTTCTCTTTACTTTCTCCTATGACAACACATACCCTTATAACTTCTAATGCAAGGGGCAGACTGTCAAAAAAATATGGAGGTTTCCATTCCCATGGGCCAGATTAAGAGAAGCACTGGCCTAGCACCAGCCATGAAGGTAATATCAAAGCAATGCTGGGATCAAATTAGGTTAAGAGGCAATAACAAGTACCAGTGGAATTATCTTCATCATAGTTTTTCCTTCCTACTTCTCATCCCTCATTCCAAGAGAAAATTACATGAGAAGGAGAGAGTGGCTGGTAAAACATTGCCTTAAGTACAGAAAATAGGTGATTTCCTGAAGTCCAGAGGCTCTTGGTTGAGGGAAGACAAACAGGAGTATTTTGAGGCTAAGTTTTAAATCTCAATCTTTGAACCAGTAGTTCCCATCCTTGACTGTTCCTTTGATTGGCCAAATATGTTTTAAAAGAGATCAGTGTGTGGCTTCCAGCTAAGTTTAATTAAAACAGAATCTTGGAAGATTGGTCTCAGGTGTTTGCAGATATAAATGCTCACCAGGTAATACATCAAGATTTGGAAACATTGCTCTATGCTCTCATGTACACTTCTCTCTAAAATCTCATGCAGTCATATTTTAGGACCAATTTTTTACCCCTCTTTCCAGGTAAAGATTACTGGTGAAGGGAAATTATAATTCAGCTAAACCAAGATGTGTCTCTTAAACTTTCATTGTCATAAGAGAGGTTAGTGATTAATTTCTTAACGTAACATTGGTTAAGGAATGGGCTTTTATTTGGGGGGATTCTTATACAGGTCAGGGTTCAGTATGAGAAGAGGTAGGAATCCCTATTTGTCCCATTACCTCCACAGTAAAATGCACCAGGACCTGAACAGCACTGTTTTTAGTCCATTGGAGAGTCAATGAGTCCTTTTCTTCCTTCTTATGAAAAAGAGTGGGAAAAAAAGGGAATAGTGAGAAAAGTCTTATCAATGATGGGATGCACAAACTACTTTGGCTCCAGGCAATCAGAATTGTGTGCCATTTGCTTTTGAGCTATCACAAACTGCCAGAACGATGAAAATTTAACAGTTCATGGAAATTAAATTACAGACCACACCCCTATGCTGGCACAAGCGTTTATCAGAAAATGGGGACAAAGCCACCATCCTGTGTTGAGCTAGTGTACAACTCTTGCTTTGACCAAAAGGGAGAGCTATGACTCAGGTAGCTCATTGTTGAAACAACTCAGAGAGAATTCAGGGTATCCTTTTTTAATAATCCTGCCCTTTGAAACAGAAGTCACAAGGGAATATGAGATTGCAGGAGAAAGTAAAGAGAAACCTAACACACCTAAACACTATAAGAAAGACAAGTTGAACAATATATACAAGAGAAAAAATATTGATGGACCACATAGAACAAGAATTTAAAATAAACACAATATATATACTCTCAGAGAGATAAGGAGTCTAGCAGAAATATGAAGCATGAATAAATAATCAAACATAATAAATTGGAAATGTTGAGTATAAAATATATAATGTTTTAATTGTAAAAACATAATAAATGGATTGAATCACATAATAGACATATCCAAAGGGCAAATCATTGAGCTGGAAGACTAGGTTGAAAAGCACTCTCAAACAGCAACACCTAAGTGCATATTATTGAGCTGGAAAACCAGGTTGAAGAGCAAGCAACAACAACAGGAGAAAAATAGATCACCTACTAAGGAATGAGATTCAGATCTCACTTACCTTGGATGTAGGAAGGTGACAGAGTAACACTTTCAAAAGGATTGATGGAAAATAACTTCAAGACTAGAAATTTATATCCAGACCAACTATCAATTATATGTGATAGATAAATAAGAATATTCTTAGGCATACAAATCTATGAAAAATTATCACATAAAAACCATGAAATAGAAGTAAAATGAGTAAATGAGTTAGTAAACTTATTGTTATCTAAGCAAAGAATGACTCCTGAAACAGTCCAGAGACAAAACGGTAAAATTGCACATCAGAATTTCCCAACCTGTACACAGAAAGAGTACAGTGTGTGGAGGGTGGTAGAGAGGAAGTAAGTCGTGTTGAGGCAGCCAGAGTCCAGGGACTGGCTATCTGCGACTGCATAGGCCTGTCAGTTTACCCAAATGTATGCAAATATTATCTTTTTAAATGTGTTCTATGATGTGAAATATTTGGGAAATTTTACTTTATCAAGGACTGAGAATGTGGAGATATGGGGTTAATGTAAGGGAATTAGAGGGAAGTGAAAGTACTCTAAGGCAGGGATCCCCAACCTTATTAGGAACTGGGCCAAAAGGCAGGAGGTGAGTTGCGGGCGAGTGAGTGAAGCTTCACCTGTATTTACAGCCACTCCCCAGCACTCATATTACCACCTGAGATCCGCCTCCTGTCAGGTCAGCGGCAGCATTAGATTCACATAGGAACACAAACTCTACTGTGAACTGTGCATGCGAGGCATCTAGGTTGCACACTCCTTATAAGAATCTAATGTCTGATGATACGAGGTGGAGTGAGGTGGTGATGCTAGAGCTGGCTAGCAGATGCAAATACAGATTATCATTAGTAGAGAGGTTTGACTGCACAGAGACCATAATAAATCAATTGCTTGCAGACTCATATTAAAACACTATCAGTGAGTGGCAAGTGACAATTAAGCTGCATCTGGTGGCAGGCTTTATAGTGGCAAGTGATTTGATGTACTTCAATTGTACAGCTGCATCTGGTGGCAGGATTTAAGTCAGAATCCAACACTTATTTTAGTCTGCACGTGGCCTGAGCATTATTGTATTTACCACTTCCATCCGCGCCTCTTTCCCACACTGCACACTTCAAAACTGCTTTGCCACATGGAGACCAAGCACCCTGCATTAAAAGACAAATCTTTGGAGTTTTTCAAAAGAAAAAACATGAACATGAAGAACAGAAGCAATTATTGAAGGCCACCACTTCATTAAATGTGTCTGAACCGAGAGCATCATTTTTAGTGGCTAACCGCATTGCTAAAGCTGAGAAGCCCTTTACTATAGGTGAAGAGTTGATCCTGCCTGCTGCTAAGGACATTTGTTGTGAACTTTAGGAGAGGCTACAGTTCAAAAGGTGGCACGTGTTCCTCTATTGGCTAGCACCATAATTAGACGAATTGATGAAATAGCAGACGATATTGAGGCACAATTGTTAGAGAGGATTAATGAGTCACCGTGGTATGCAATCCAGGTTGATGAGTCTACTGATGTTGAAAACAAGGTAACAATGTTTGGTTTTGTGCGATATATTTTTCAGGAGGTTGTGCATGAGGATATGCTATGTGCACTTTTATTGCCAACCAACACCACAGCTGCAGAACTATTCAAGTCTTTGAATGATTACGTATCAGGAAAGCTGAATTGGTCATTTTGTGTTGGTATATACATGGATGGAGTGGCTGCTATGACTGGACGATTTCCTGGTTTCACTACTCGGGTCAAAGAGGTCGTTTCTGAATGGGGGTCTACACACTGTATCATCCTTAGAGAAAAGCTGGCTAGCTGAAAAATGTCACCTGAACTTAACATTTTGCAGGATGTGATTAAAATTATCAACTACATTCAAGTACATGCCCTTAACTCATGTCTGTTTGCTCAGCTCTGTGAGGAGATGGACGCAGAGCATACACATCTTCTCTTGTACAGAGAAGTGAGACAGCTTTCTAAAGGTAGATGACTGGCCAGAGTTTTTGAGTTATGAGAGCTGTTCCAGAGATTTCATTTAGAAAAACAGTCACCGCTGGCAGCACATTTCAGTGACACAGAATGGGTTGCAAAACTTGCTTACTTGTGTGACATATTCAACCTGCTCAATGAACTCAATCTGTCACTTCAGGGGAGAACAACAACTGTGTTCAAGTCAGCAGATAAAGTGGCTGCATTCAAAGCCAAACTGGAATTATAGGGGCGATGGGTGAACATTGGGAGTTTTGACACATTTCAAACATTAGCAGAGATTTTGAAAGAGATTGAGCCAGGGCCTTCTTTCTCCCAGTGGTGCATGCTCACATATCTCAGCTTTCAAAATAGTTTGAGCATTCATTCCCAACTACAAAAGACCCCTGAACTGGGAAGGAATGGGTCTGCAACCCATTTGTGAATAAGCCAGGTGAACTGACTTTGTCTGTGCTAGAAGAAGATCAACTGCTTGAGATCTCTAGTGATGGTGACCTTAGAAGTATGTTTGAGATAACTTCAAGTCTCCATATGTTCTGAATTAAAGTCAAGGAGGAATAGCCTGAGATTGCCACAAAAGCACTGAAAAGCCTACTTCCATTTCCAACATCCTATGTTTGTGAAGCAGAGTTTTCTGCAGTGACAGCAACCAAAACGAGATTACGGAGTAGACTGGACATAAGCAACACACTTCAGGTGTCACAGTCTTCCCACTTCCAGATGGGACCATCTAGTTGCAGGAAAACAAGCTCAGGGCTCCCACTGATTCTGCATTATGATGAGTTGTATAATTATTTCATTATATATTACAATGTAATAATAATAGAAATAAAGGGCACAATAAATGTAATGCACTTGAATCATCCCCAAACCATGCCTCCCACCCCGGTACATGGAAAAACTGTCTTCCACAAAACCAGTCCCTGGTGTCAAAAAGGTTGGGAACCACTGCTCTAAGGCACTAGCTTTATTCAAGAGAAAAACAGAAGATAGAAAGATGCTGTAGTTTAAGTTCAATGATGGTTAGAATTTTGTTTCAACCCTCTCTAGTGGGCCTAGCAAAGTTTCTTGCATCTTGTAGTTGCTCAAAAAGCACTTGTTGAATAAGATAATTATATTTATGAACTTCATAAAATGTTATAAAATAAAAAGAAATGTAAGTTTGATAAATTAGGAGTAGCTACTGCAAAATAAAAAATAAACTGTATCGCTTCCAAACAGATGAAGATAAGGTGATCTATCTGATGGAAAGAAGAAAAGGAAAAAAATACACATTTTTTTAAATTTTGTAAATTTGTAAGAAGAAATAAAATGCCAGAAAAAAGTCTCAATATGTCATTAATTATAGTAAAACTTAGATCAGAATTTATCCCTGTTATATCCTTAGTAAAGACCCTGCAGTGGTTCCCCAGTTCACTCAGAGCAAAAGCACATATCCTTACAATGGATCGAGAGTTCTACATGAACTCCTCCCTCCATTATCTTTCTTACTTCATTTTTTACTATCATCTTCCTTAACACACTCTTGATACACTGAACTCCTTGCAATTCCTTGAATATACTAGGAGCATTTCCATCTCAGGATCTTTACACTGACTCTTCCTTTTAGTTCATATCCTCTTTCCTCAGATATACCCATGCCTCCTAACTCCCTCGCCTTTCAGTATTTGTTCAAATGTCATCTTTCCAATAATGTTTGTTCTGAACACCTTTTTAATCCTGCAACCCATTCCCCCGCCTGTATATTTCTGATCTCTTTTTCTGCCCTACATTTTTTTTCTCTGTATCACTTATAATCTTCTACCATACCAAAAGATTTATATATTTATTTTTGTTAATTCTTAGTATTATTAATCTTACTCCCTTCTCATACTAGAATGTAAGTTCCATCAGATCAGGCATCTTGGAATATGGCAGATACTCAGTAAAATTAGTTCACAAATATTTGTCAATGAATTTATTGAATGAATGGATTTGGGGCTAGGCAAGTGAATATATAGGAAAGGAGAAAGAGTATACTAGGCACATATTTATCTGTTTTTCCATGTATCTAGCTAGCTAGCTTTGTACACACAAAAAAAATGAACACTGAGATGAATGCAAGGCCTCAGAAATTTTTTAAAATTATATTAAGAAGTCAAAATCTTATCAGGAAATTTATAGATGATTCTATGCAGAATTTCAGGTAGAAGAGTGAATGATCAGATTTGCAGTCTTAGTTTAGTATGAAGGATATATTTCTTATGGCTACATGAGAAAAAAAGGACAGTTAGATGGAAATTGAAGTATTCTAAGCAAGAAATAATGGTGACCTTGGTAAGATGACTCTGGTGGAGTTGGGAAAATGTGGATTAATTTGAGAGATATTTAGGAAGTATAATGAACAAAATTGGCGACAGATTGTATATAAGGGATGAGTTAGAGGAAAGCATTATGAATACCTTTCATATTTTTGGCTGAGGCAATTGAGTGAATGGTAATACAATTCAAAGACATACAGAAAAAAAGAGGAACAAATTTGGGAAGTGGAAGTTAAGATTTTTCTCATGTTGAGTCAATGTCTGTGGAATAGCCAAATATGCTTGTACATCAGTATATAAACCTGGAACTCTAGTTTATAAATTCTGTAATCTTTATAAATCTGGAGCACATGAGGAAAGTAGGGGGATATATAAATCTATAAGGATAAGAGTTGAAGCAAAGCTAGTGTATGCAAATTATACAAGGAACAGGTCACATCAGAAATTCCAATGCAGGGAGTGTGAAAAAGAACTTAGATTGAATTAGACATGCTCTCTTAGAGGATCTAAAATTATACAGTTAATAGAAAAATCCACTCAATTTTGTTGAACTAGAATCCAAATAGCTTACCTAGTATGGTCAATTAGATTTGACTAAACTTTTTCCTTTATTCTTGCTTATACAGTGTCAGACTATAAAGATATTTCCAAATACCAAAATATGAAAAAGTCACTGTAACATAGTGGTAAATAGTTAATAATTTAGAGTCAGACAGACTTGTATTGAAATCTTAGTTCCCCTGCCATTAATTGAATGTATTTTGCCAGCTTTTATAACTTCACTGTATAAACCAACAGGGTTGTTGTAATAATTAAATGAGGTAATGCATAGACAACATTTAACAGTGTCTAAGACATAATAACAACCCCTTTATGATGGTTGTATGGTTATAATGAATATTGGGTACAGCTCTCATTTCTTTTCATATGTAATGTATCTAAGATATGCTCCTGCATGAAAAAAAAGAAAATGTATATTATATGTCTATTTTGTGTTAGATATAGGTTGCTAGTTGGCATAGGAGGAAAAGATAAATAAGTCATATCTTGATCGCAATGTTATTTACCTGAAGTAGCTAAACATCATCTCAAATAACATACAGCATTCAGAAGAAATGCAAGATATAACATATGGAGAAAAAAGTACACAATAAGATTTAAGGCATATTACTGAGATAAAGGTCAACACTTAAATTTATGAAGAATTTAATGACTCAGGCAATATATCCATTTAGCTTGATCAATAACAACAGCCAATGCAGATAATTCAGGATTTTTTAAAAATTGATTTTGCGCCAAATTATAGTATTAGTTGTCTACACTGATTAAACGAACTGGAAAAAAATCCATGGCCTTCATGAATATATAGAATGTTTTTAAGATAAGAATGGATTTTAACTTTTAGGGTTTTCAGAAAACTGCAATTACACTATATCCAAAATTACCAGTATGAGTACTGCTTTGGGCGAATCTGAGTAGTGTGGATCAATAAAATCAGATCTTATTTATCTCTATATTCCCCACAGTATCTATCTGTATTTAACATTTAGAAGGCATTCCAAAAATATACATTGAATTGAATTTCTTTAAAAATTTTTAAAGATCCCTTAGGAGAGATACATTAGTAATTTGTAAACTTGTGTCTTATATATAAAAATACTTTTTATTAATTGCTTCCATATAGTAGATTACCTGTTATTATGATAAAATCTTATCTTTAAAGTAGAAAAAGCATTATCTACTAACATAAGGATAATCTTAGATGATCTCTACCTTCTTTTACACTCCTGAGAATCTGGGATATATTTTAATATAGTCTCTCTATCTATAAATACACTGGGACAAAAATCTTTTTCTCCATCACCTTGCCTTCATTTCTACTAACATATTTAAAGTCTACATCTAAACAAACCAAGTGGTAGATGTATATGTATAACTGAATCACTTTCTGTACACCTGAAACTAACACAACATTGTTAATCAACTATGCTCCAATAGAAAATACAAACTAAAAAAAAAAAAGGGAAAAGATGTCCTGTGTTATTTTAAGCAACCGTGTGACAGGCTGCACATTTCACATCTTTTGGTATATTTTATCAAAACTTTAAAAATAAATTTAAATATTTATGGCATATTCTTAAGGTAAATTATAGTACAAATGATTTTCTTACATGCATGATGCTTATTACTGTTTTCATTGGTAATTACATATAAACACAGCATCAGAATCAAAGTTAAGTAAACTTTATCCTTTATACTATCTCGAAATACAGGCAACTATCATCTAAATTCAGTAAATGCCATTTAACTCTATAGATAGAGCTTTCTAGTCAAGTTTATTAACATGCAAATTTAGTTGGCTTTTACTGATTCTCACTAATGACTGGGAAACCTATTAAAAATGAGCAGATGTTAAATGATTATGTGAATAAATATTGTACAGATAAAGCTGTCAATGCTCTTGCCATTGCATTAAATTATGAAGACATACAAGTACTTTTGTAAAAGTCAAGGGCATTACGAAGTTATTATATAAAGAGAAAAATCAATGAGCTACTATCTATTTTATTTCCAAGTGTGGGAATAAAAGGTATGAGACACAGTTTCTTCATAAGGAGTATTCTAGCTGGGTAGAGTTTACTGAAACAGGGAACATCTTATGTGAATTTTTGGAAAAAATAGATGCCAGTATGTAAAAGCAAATTATGGTTCTTCTAACACTTAAAGAGAATAAAGTAATTGTTGAGGGCCTGAGACAACAAGGTTTGAGTTGAGTCATGAGACCTCTCAGCTGCTTTCCTCATACTGCCCTGGTGTGCAGTACTCTTATCTGTTTAAACTATTTATTTAGCCATTCTAGTCTACTACTATAATACCATGTTGTATACAGCACCCTTTTGAATGCAATATTGTTTTGAAAAGCTAGAAGTCTAAGTTTTTGTCTGGAAAAGCAGGGCATCAACGTTGACTTTTTCAGATTCTCCAGATCCTTTCATGCGTGTGTGTTGGCAGTTTGGGGGTAAGATAACACATGTTGGAATGTTAATCCTCTCTTGCTCTCTTCATTTTAGTGTTTTCCACATCCAAAAGATTTCCTTCCCATCCCTTCTTATTTTGTGGTTCATTGAAAAACTTCTATGATATCATTGAGCATACTGAGTGTTCCCTGTAGTGTATTCACTGAAAACTCTAAATAACATTGTTCTATAAAACTTTTAGTTGCATTTCTGTTGTAAATTTGCAACTGCTAGTGCATATTTTCTTATATTGTTGTTCGATCTGTTAGTGCAACTTCTTATTTTGGGTTATCTGATATATGCCTTAATATTTGTATTTTGCTATATGGAGGTCTTCATGTTCCCTCAGGAAACCTGACAGTTTGCAAGGGAATCCAATGTGATGCTGAATATCATATTCTGTATCTCACAGCATATTGAAAAATACTACACACACACACACACACACACACACACACACACACACACAGACTACCAGATCACCCCAATCATCAGCTTGTTTCCAAAATTCCTACTGGCAAAACCCAAATGAAAATGTATAGAAAAATATTAAATTTTATTCTGTACCATGTGCATATTTGAGGAAGTGTTATTCAAACTAGAAATTTAGAGCATCATAGAGCATGTTCTCAAATTTGGGAAAACATTATCTGAGAATTCCTAGAGATATGGTTCTCACTAGATCCTAAATACAGTTTTCATCACCAGTTGAACAACATATATACCATTCAGATCATGTATTTCAAAAGCAGCATATCTCTAAGAAAAGTGATAGCCCCGCAATTAGTCTATATGAAATATAAGATATTTTAAAATTAGTATTAAATAAAACTTATTTTATTAGATTATGTTGTATGTATGTGATGTTATGGGACCTTATTAATCATATTATTTACTGCTAAAGTTAAGTGTTAGCTAATAACATTGAAAATGTAAGAATTCACATTTTTAATAGCTTTGTCATTAGAAAATATAAGAGCAAGGAAATTTATCAGAGAATGGTGACTTTCTTTAATGCTTCTTCTTATCATTTCTTCTCTAAGTCAAGGTCCAGAGGTCTGCCTGTTTTGGAGCACAAGAGATCACGAAATTTGTAAGTACGTAGTAGAAAAAATGAAAAACCATTCACCAAAATGAAGAGAAATTCGCACAATCTTCCAATTTGCCAATATATATGTCCTTATCTTTGGATTTAGAAACATTGAATTTTTAGTTCTTTTCTCTAGTCTACAAAATTCTTTACCAAGTTCTTGATTTGTATAAAGAGACAACATATTTTCTTCTACTTCCAAAGAAAAATATAGCAGAGAGTCGGCCATATTTCTCCAAATAAAATACTATTGAAATACAAAAAAAATGTGCTTAAACTAGAATGACCTTTCCTAGGAAAATCAAACAACTTTTTTGTAAGTTATAGGATAAATGACAATTCAAATCCTTCTTCCTTTTGGTTTTCTACTTGAAGAAATTTTACCTGATCTTTGATTAAATTCACGTGCACATTATTCTATAATGCTAATCATGTTTTAATACACTAGAAAAATGGTATGTGTTTCGCTTTCATTGTTTCTGTAGTAAATTAAGAACAATAAAATCTATCTTTATTATTGATTATGAAACAATGGCTTTTTTCCTTTTCAAAACATTGAGTTTTTTTTCAAAAGCTATTTAGAGGGGATGAAACAACTATAGGTGAGGTTATGGCATATTTGCCTCAAAGGCATTCTAAATAAGCATGATGGGAACAGGATAGTCTAATTCTCAAAAATTAACTGTTATTTGCTCTATCTCTCACTTTGGATAAATGTCCATTTTGACCCATTTTAATATCAATTTTGGTAGATGGTTGTGAATTTGATTAAACTGCATATCTTTTTGCTGATTTAATAAACTGCACAGTTAACTAATGAATCCACAAACATATGGACAGTCTAAGTTAAGATACAATCTTAATTTCAGGAAGCCACTTAATTGTCGGAATATTATGTAATTTCATTAAAAAGTCTTAATAGAGTGGAGAAAAAGACTTTTGTATGATGTTGAATTATACCATACTGTTTTTAACTGGTGCGCAAAATGTTTATATTCCTGTTTCTACTTAGTTCACATTATAATAACTGTTTTCCCACTGGTGTGTAACATTACTTGCTGTTACAGTATATTCTCACAGAAAACCTGTTCTGTGGATATTGCTTAGTCACAAAGGGACATCACTAAAAATGTTGTGGAAAGAAACCTTGAATTTTCTTGCCTTGGTAGGTTTATGCCTCAAACTTAATGATGTTTGAATGTAGGCTATTTCTGTTTAATTTGCTTTCTGGCAATATAACTCCTCTTGACAGTATTTCATTTTACCTGTCGTTGTAAATAACCTCTGTGGACTTCCAATGAAATTGTTTTACCATTATACAGTACTTTCAAATAGTGGTATTACAACAATTAGGTAGCTGTAGTTTTACCCTAAAACTATTTTGCCCAAAGTCATATACTCACATCATGACATCATAATGAATAGCTCTGAGATTCTGTTGACATTGTAATAGCAATAGTCTCATATAAGACTACAAATAGAATTGTACTCAAATTGTTTGAAATTCCACATTGTAATGCCTTCTTAATATGGTCTCCATAGGCTGCTACTGGAAACTGTGTGATCCATATATGGATGTAAACTTTGTATAAGGTAGTGATAATTTAGTTTCAAAGTACAAAATCAATAAAAGTCATTATTTCCCTTTCTTCATTCAGTAGTTTTAAACTGAGAGTTAACCCCCAATTACTTTATTTATTCTTAAAATTAAATTTTAAAGAAAAAACAGGAATTTATCAAAGTCAACAGACAATGCAAAACATTCCTTGGGGTTTTGATGACTAAGATTATTATAGAATTCTCCCTTATATAGTCCAGAACAGAAACATGAGCTGCCATCAAAGAGAAGGGAATCTTAAATTCTTAGCTTTTACATGGGTGGCTGTGGGGAAGAGAAACAACAACATCACCAAAAAGTCCAAAACTTGACTGCAAACCAGAGAGTATTTAAGATATATGACATAATTTATTTCAAAATAATTCTTCTTTATGGAAATTTTATTCTTGAGTTGAATCTGGAAACAACATGATTTCTTGGGTTGTCTTAGGGCCTCTGTATGACCTAGCAGAAATTTCAGCCTAGTATGTGTTTCTATGCAGGCCCTCATCAACTCATACTTTTGTCTTTTTGTTTTTTCAGTCTGCTCTAGTTTATTCAGACTTTGATTATCTCTGTCCTAGTGAACTTAAACTCAACTTCTTCTGTCTCACTGTCCCCAGGCTCCCTAAACCAATCCATTTTCTGCTATCAATCTAAATTCTCTAAAATATTCCTTCCATTGAATCTCTCCCCATACCATAATAAATTTTCCCTCTTCTTAATTATGTGACACTTTTAGTCTCTACCATAAAATCAAATACTAGATTTTATACTTCTTTGTATTGATCTCTAATGGTTTTATGCCTATTCCTCTTAGTTCCCTGTTTGATACTTTGAGGTATGTTAACATTTATAAGTGCTGCTTTGATGGTTATTACGCTGGTTTGTATTAGATTGCAGATCCTGGAAAAAGAGGGAACCCTTTTTATGTTGAGAGAATTATAGTTTGCTAAAGTTGGTCTCTTCAGTAGTCTCATTGAAAAAAAACAATCATACAGTGGTTTTAAAAAGATGCTAATTAATGGGCTTTTAAGCTGTTTCATTACACTGAAAGGGAGTTGGAGAAGGGTAAGTGTAAACTCTTTCTGGCTCTCAGTTAACAGTACTTTCAGAGAGGTCTTTAGAGAGGAGACAAAGTATAAGTAGCCTTTAAACCAGGCTGGGGTATTTCTTTTTGAGTACAATTTAATCACTAGCAGCCATCCCAATTAAGCAGAATTACCATCCCAATTAAGCAACAATCTTTGCTGGTAATTAGTATTAATTCAGTAACTTGGGAGATGTCCCATGTAAGTGGATTTAATGATGTCTCAATTAGATTGAATGTATTATATTAGAAATGATGATCAAATACCTGCATTATTTACCAATTCTAAATTCAGGGCCTGATCTTTTAGCCCTTACTCCAATAAACTTTTGGAGAAGTTTGTGTACAAAATGCATTGATAGAATACTAAGAATATTCCTATTGATTCCATCTGTTGAAAAAGTCAAACTATTCTTCAGGGTTAATAACTATGAATAACTAGGATATTCATAGTTATTGGTGTTACAATAGAAATTTTAAAAAGATATATTTTGAAACAACAAACAAAAACACATTTTATCAATGACTGAGATTTAATTTGGCAACATCCTATAGAGAGCATGTTAAGAAAATTGATTTGCAGTTAATGGTTTTAAATAACTGCTAAGTTAAACTCATTCAACAGAATATCATTTGCTATAATTTAAGGAATTCTGCTATAATAGCACACTATTCAGTGTGAAAATCATCTAAATAGTTTTGAAATAAATGAAATGGCCTAATTAAAATTTTAATTTTCACTTTTAAATTAATCAACAGAATAACTCTGTAGTGCATGTTTTTAAAGTTTCTTTCCGTAAGCATAAATTCTTATATTCCTCCTGTCAATTTTCAATATTGATGTCAAAATATTGGGGTGCAATGAATTTTCATTAAAAATTACTTTTCTAAAGGCTGTTTCCCTACTAGCAAATCAAAATGTAGAACTGAAAACTAGCTAGCTAGCTGGTATAAGTGTGTATATATATATATACATATATATATATGTATATATATATACATACATATATATATGTATGTATGTATATGCACCTTTAAACAAAAATATTTACACAAAACATGCACATTATTGAAACAAAAATTATACTGTATCAACAGAAAGTACCCCTAAGACCTCTTGTCACTAAGAAGGTAGTCCATGTTGGGGGAGGGCTAGACTAAGAAACTACTGAAACCAGGGATTATAGGGTAAATAATTTGTCTCACTTTGTAGATTGGTTAGAAACCTTTCACTAAAATGGATTGTGATAGTGAACAGTTTAAAGGAAGTTTCTTTGGATTTGAATGTTACAGAGTGGAAGGGTATATTGGGGTTGATACAGAGCTCATGGCTATTTATGGAACAATCACAGATGGCTATATATGTTCCAGACACACAGCAGGATATTCCCAAGCGAATAGCTAGCCTAATGAACTAGACAAAAGCCACTGTGACATCTGTTTACCCTGAGAAGGGGAATCCTCTGATTCCCCCTATAAATGCCAAGTAGGGCACCCCAGATGAAGCAATGGCTAGGAATCTACATAAGCCAAGTGGGGCTGGCTTTATGATGACCAGAATATTCACCCACTGAATATGCCCATTACCCAGAGCATGGTAAATACTGCAGTTAAGGGGACTCCATTTGCATGGGCACCCCATGTAACTTTACTGCTGCAAAATCAAGCAACAGTCCAAGAAGCCTTAACAAATTTGTTGTTTTAGCTTCCCCTCATGTGTCTTAAAGATACTAATAAAAATATTATATTAGGTAACAAGAGAATGGAGAAAGATAGAGGGGTAAGTCAAGGGACTCAACAGGGTAGAAATTTTTTAAGGGTTATTAAGAAATGGAAGGAGTAGTGTAAGCATTGATGGGACAAATCAAAGACAGGACACAGATTAACAGGAGAAAATCAAACACAAGTTTAATAACATGTATACATGGGAGACACCCAGGAAATTACTGAGTAACTTGCCAATAACTGCCAAATCCTCACCTTAAATATCATCTTCAGCTGAAGACAAAAGAGAAAGTTGGGGGTAGTGGTTTGGGATTTCAAAGGGGAGGAAGGCAATTCACATGGAGATGTAAAAGCAAATGCTTGGTAAACAAATGTTTTCTGGGCCTTGCAGAGACGATGGGACACAAAGTGGACTCTCATCTGTAGGCCCTGAGAAGTTTCCCCCACCACAAGTAACCTGTATTCTTTTCAGATAGCTTTGGTGATAGCTTTATTCCAGGAACAGGCCTTTCATCGAAATTATTTTAGTTATTTAAGGGGGAGGTAACAAGAAAAACTTCCTGAGTCATCTGTTCCTTAAAAATAATCAGCTTAAACTAATCTTCATCTCAAAGAGACACATTTTGGGACAGCAAAATTTGCTCTCCTACATGGGGGGATACTCTCCTACCCAATATTATAAAACCAAAATCTTTCATTAGGCTAAAGTCCTAATGAAAGCTACAGTTAGGAATGCAAGAGTTTATGGAATTCAGGAGATGATTTGGAGAACAGTTTTGGAGAACTGGAGGAGAATGTGGTTGAACTGGCTTTATGTGAAGGTGTTAGGTAGCTAGTCAGACATAAGCAGGTCTCACCCCATACTGGAAGGGGTTATCGTTCCCTATGACTGGCATGAGCATGGCTGGGTTTAAGGTGGGATACCTCTGCACTGAGATATCAGGATTTTCTAACAGCAGGACCTGGTATTTAAGTAGCCTGCGTGTGGGGTCCTTTGAGTTCTAACAGACTAGTTATCTGATGAGAAAAATAAACTTCTAGAGGCTGTGCCATGGTGAGCTTAGAAGCCTCTTCCACCAGCAAGGTGGTGACTGCTACTGCTTGGAGACAGCTGGGCCAACCCAGTGCCACTGAATCTAATCTTTTTGATAGGTAGGCTACTGGGCGTTTGGTGGGGCCCAAGGTTTGGGTGAGCATTCCCAGGGCAATTCCATTTTTCTCTGTAGTATGTAGTTGGAAAGGCCTATCCATCTTGGGTAGGCCAAGTGTAAGAGCCTGAAGAAGCTTCAATTTTAATTCATGAAATGTCTTTTCCTGTTCCGGTTCCCAGATGAGGGTGTCCCTATCTGCCCTTCCCTTTAGGACTTCATATAGTGGCTTGGCTAATAGCCCATATCCTAAAATCCACAGTCTGCAATAACCAGTAAGTCCCAGGAAAGTCCTAAGCTGTTTTCTGTTGGAGGGTGGAGGCAGTCGTTCTATAGTCTGAACTCTCTCACGGAAGAGTTTATGTTCTCCAAGTGTTAGAATTAAGCCTAGATAATGGACTTCTTTTCTTAGTTGGACTTTGGCTCTAGAAACCTTGTATCCTCTATCTGCTAGTAAATTCAGGGTCTGGACAGCATGCTGTAGTGCCCGATTTTTTGAAGGGTAGCAAAAGAGTAGATCATCTACATATTGTAAAAGCTGTCCTTCCTCCAGGTTTAAATCTTTTAGGTCTCGGGCCAGAGCTTGTCGGAATAAATGTGGACTGTCCCTAAATCCCTGAGGAAGGACCATCCAGGTCAACTCTTGACTTTGTCCTTTCTTGTCTTTCCATTCAAAAGCAAAAAGGCACTGTGAGGACTGATCAAGGGGAATGCAAACAAAGGCATCCTTAAAGGTCTAGGAATGAAAACCATTGAGTATCTGGAAGAATTTCCCCCAGAATGTTCTAAGGGTTAGGGGCCATTGGGTGGATGGGAATTACAGCCGTGTTTATTGCCCAGAGATCTTGGACCATCTGGTATTTCCCATTACTCTTTTTTACTGGGAGAATGGGGGTGTTGCAAGGTGAATTGCAGGGTACCAATAATCCATTTTTCAAGAATGTGTTAATGAGAGGCTATAGTCCTGCCTTAGCTTCATGCTTTATAGGATATTGTTTCTTATTGGGGTAATGTGTGGGGTCCTTAACCTGTATCTTAACTGAGAGTGCATTTTTAGCCCTTCCTGGGATTTCATTACCCCAGACTTCCGGGTTAACTTTATCAAAGATTGTCTCAATCTCCAGCATCCCAGACATTTCTATCATGCAAGCACCCAAGACCTGAGGTAGAGAGCCGAAGGTCATATTGGCTTCCATATTTGAAATATGTCGGGTCCCAAGAGGGGACTAGGCCAGTCAGGCATGATTAGAAACCGGTGGGAAAACAAAATTTCCTCCCACAAACAACTTAAAGGAGGAGTAAACTTCCTTATCATGAGCTTCCCATCTACTCCCACAACCTGACAGGGTTTAGAAGAGAAGGATCCAGGATAAGAAGTTAACACTGAGTAGGCGGCCCCCATATCTAAT
The DNA here is from genome assembly GCF_949987535.1 of Balaenoptera acutorostrata. NCBI lineage: Eukaryota > Metazoa > Chordata > Mammalia > Artiodactyla > Balaenopteridae > Balaenoptera > Balaenoptera acutorostrata. The sequence goes on from NC_080085.1 coordinate 76,888,992, forward strand.
AGAAAATTTACGGTCCTACCTGCCACGTCCAAAGTTGCACTGGGCTCCTTCCCCGTGATGATGGTTCTTGATTTGGGAGCCAGCTGGAGCTGAGGGCCTCTTCAGTTCAAGACCATGATTTGGTCAGGTGTCGACCCCAAATCCCTTCGGACCTTAGAGCAGTCCCTTTTCCAATGGCCGAACTTGTTGCTTTGGGGGCATGGCTTATGGGGCTTCTTTGTCTCCGGGCAGTTTGTCTTCCAGTGTCCTGGTTTCCCACATCGATGACGGTTGCGGGGTGTGGGGGGTAACTCCCGGGGGCAGCCAGGAGTTGGCTGTCAGAACTGTAATACTGCCAATAGTTGTGCCTGCCTCTTAACTTTGTGTTTTTCTTTTTCCCTCTCCCTCTCCTCCTGCTCTCTGTCTCGATTGTGGAATGCAGAGGAAGCTGCCCTAAGGAGCTCCGTGAGGGCGGTATTTGATCCCAAGGCCATCTTTTGTATTTTTCTCCTTATATCTGGGGCAGCTTGGGTAATAAAGTGGTCATTTAAGAAGAGCTTCCTGGCGGCTTCCCTGGTGGCGCAGTGGTTGAGAATCTGCCTGCCAATGCAGGGGGCACGGGTTCGAGCCCTGGTCTGGGAAGATCCCACATGCCGCGGAGCAACTAGGCCCGTGAGCCACAGTTACTGAGCCTGCGTGTCTGGAGCCTGTGCTCCGCAAAAAGAGAGGCCGCGATGGTGAGAGGTCCGCGCACCGCGATGAAGAGTGGCCCCCACTTGCGGCAACAAGAGAAAGCCCTCGCACAGAAACGAAGACCCAACACAGCCATAAATAAATAAATAAATAAATAAATAAATAAATAAATAAAAATATTATAACTTAAAAAAGAAAAACACAATTGTCAATTAAGAAATCTATTAAAAAAAAAAAAAAAGAATAGCTTCCTGGCCTCTGAATCAGGATCCAAATTGGCATGCTTTATGAGCGCTTCTCTCAATCGTTCATAGAAGGCAGAAGGATTTTCTTGTGGTCCTTGGTCTATAGTGGCTAGCTACCCATAACTGACAAGGTTTGGTTTCCATTATTTCATCCCCTTGACCTGGCAGAAAAGGAAGTAGTCCCTGGCTACCAACGCCGAGGAACTATTGTAGTCCCAATTGGGTTCCGTTTGTGGAACGGCCATTGTTCCCACATGAAATTGTTGGGGGTTTGTCATGTGGTAGTGGTCATCCAACTGAGTGGCAGCTTCATATATAGTTGTCCTTTCTGCCTGGGAAAGTGTCAGAGCATGGATGATGTAAATGTCCTTCCAGGTTATTCAAAGTTCACAGTTAGACGTCTAAACTTGTCTAAATATTTTTCAGGGTCATCTGAGAACTTTCCTAGATCTTGTTTTATCTGACTGAGATCCTGCATGGAGAAGGGAACTCTGATTCTTATGGAAAGTCTGGTGGACCCTATTACCTCCTGGAGTGGACAAAGTTTTGGGGAGTTACGGGGCCCCTGGTAAGGGGGCAAATTACCAGGGGGTACAACGTTGGGTATAGTGAAACAGGGGCTGATGGTGTAAGAGGCTCCTTCTTTACCCCAGAAAGGTGCTCCAGGGCTTATCAGCTGGCTAATGTTTAGTATCATTGGGAGAAGGTGTGTGAGGTGGGGGGTGGGACTTTGGGAGACAAATCGAACTTTGCCAAGACAGCCGAGTCGACCCATTAAATCTTGCAAAGTGCACGGTTTTGCCTCAATGCAAGGAAGACTTGAACATAAGGGACTTCGCTCCACTTGCCCATCATTTGATAAAGAAAAGGTCAGTTTGGAGAATGGTATTGTATTTTAAACTCCCATTTTCAGGTCAAATTTCTCCCCATCCTAGCTTATATTGTGGCTATGCTGTGTTGCAGAAGAAAATTAATCGCTTCCTCTTTAATGTTTGGGCATCAAACTTAGCCCAATTCTTTAGGGTGCATCCTAAGGGCAAGTCTTGGTGGATGGATGGTCTTTTGCCCATCTGAAAGAGAAAAGATGGATGTGCATAGGGGTCTCAAAATGTCCCTCAAGTCCCTTATGGCCTTTTGTGGGTGAGGCATCCCTCACCCCTTATCTCATCACAGGGCAGAACATGTTTCAGTTCTCGCCCCGGGGCCTACAGTCTAGTGCACCTTACCGCGTGCCCTGAAGCTATTGCAGCTTCCCTGAGTCCTTTCTCTGGGCACTTTCCCTGTATGCATTATGTCTGATTATCAAAGGTCCCGGATTGGGATGTAGTCCCCGGGATTTAGCATCTTTCTGATTCCATCCTCTCCTCAAGTCCCGTTGACCCTGTTTAAGGACGATCTTAAGGAAGGAGCACATGTCCAAAGTTTCCAATTTGGGGACCTGATCGTCTGGGGGAGATCCCTAGACTCTCCAGAGGAGAGCCTCCTCCAAGTCATGGATCTTACATTCTGTCCAGGTCAGGCTGAAGTCTATGCCTTGTTTCTTAGTTACAATGTGGCAGAAAACAAGATGTTTGAAGAGGCAAGCGAGAAGAAGGAAATCTGATTGATCCCTGTCCTGGACCCAATAGGAAAAGGGATGATATCCCTACCACTCGTGTCCCGTACAAACACAGCAGTCAAACGGCCTGCAAAGTGTATTTGCTTGGTACCAAAGGAGGGAACAGATCTCTGGGCCCTGCCACCAGTGGAAAAGAACAAAGAAATACCTGTGCTTTACTGAAGCCAAAACCAAGCAAAGGCATTTGCAGGGCAGCAGGAGGATAAGTGGAGAACGGAAGCAGGAATAGAAGGCTCAGTTTGCCAAAGGTTAGGCAAACCTTCTGAATCTGGTGGATCCGAGTCACGGCACCAGTGGATCCATGTTACAGCACCAATATGTCCCTGACAGAATGGCGATTTCCTCGGTTCTTGTCCTCTCGAGGGAAATAATTCATAGGAGAGACATAAAGCAGTTTAAATAGCAAGAGTTTTAATAAGCAAAGTGAAAGTATGCTCCTGAAAAAGGATGAGAGTGGGCTGTCTGGAAACCAGAAACAGCCCCTCAGTGGAGGTAGGGTTGGGTTTTTTACAGCGGTGGTCCCTCCCTGTGTCCTGTGTCATTTGACTGACAAGTTGATTGACAGCTTTAGGTTATATAACCTTTCCCTTAGTGCACAGGTGCTTACCCATAAGCACCCAAGTGAAACACATGGGGGGGGGGGGCAAATGCTGTAATAGATTACCACAATGCTAATCTATTATAATTATGGCATAATGAACCCCAGGTTACTTTGAGTCACCTTTTAGGTCTTGGAGCACCTGCGCCAACCTGTACTGGTGGTTTTATTTTACTTGGTCCTGATAAGCCTGGAAACTTAGCAGTGGCCCTTGACTAGAAGAGGGAGGATCTCTGGGCATTCTCTGATTACCAGTACCCAGGTGGAGGAGGGAAAGATGACCCCTTTCAGAATGGAGTGGGACCCTCTCATGTCTGACTAGCTACCTAACAAAGGATTTGTGCCTTTTTTACCTAAATGTATTATGGGAATGGACACTGTGGTAGACTAGGGAACATTTTCCATAACCTGTATGATAAAACTGAAGGTGTTGGAGGTGTGCATTAAAGTAGAACGTATTGATGTCTTTCAGAAGAGTTCTCTTACAGGTTTGGAAAGTGATTGGAATCAATGAATGGATATTACAATTGAGGTGGTGTCAAATGAAGAAAAATACACAACGTAAAAGTGTTATCAAATCCGGTCCCGCTGCTCACTGCTTACAAAATCAAACTCACAAATGTTAGTAGAAAGGAAAGTTGTCTTTAATCAGAATGCTGGCAATCTGGGGAGATGGTGGGCCCACTGTCCCCCAAAAAACACCTTTGAGGATTCTGCTCGGCCATGAAATTTTAAAGGTTAGGAGGGAAGTAATCTCAGTTAATCATTGAGACAGGGGGTCAGAGTCATCGACATTCCCCATCTGTGTGCAGGCTGGTCAACTTCTTGTGATCTTCCTCTAGACATTATCTTGTTCACACAGTGTGGTTACATAGTTTGTTTGCAAGATTGCTGAAGGGGAAGCTAGGGAAGAGATCTGGTCATCTTTTAATTACTTATTCTTCATTTCTACTTCTTTGATCTACGGAAAGAACCAAGTTAGGCAAGGTATTGTGTGATTAAAAGATCTGAAAGTTGTGTTTGGGACGGAGATGAGTAGAGCATGGTTAAAAGTTAGTTACATTATAGCTTTGCTAAAGTGACAAGGAAAGGGGCTTCCTACTGAGGGCAGTTTCCTGCAAAGAGCTGCTTACAAAAGTTGCATGTTATATAGCCCAGGAGACAGCCTTTCAGATAGCTCTGAGGAACTGCTCTGAAGAGGGAAGCAAGGAGCTAGGATATATAGGAGTATTTTGCTAGAAAAACAAACAAACAAACAAACAAACAAACATGTAGTTGAACATCAGAAGATTACTGCTAATCACAAAGAACAGAGATCTTAAGTGCTTTCCAATATATGGAAAGATGCAAGAATCTGGGTCCATTGAAATTATTCCTTAGATATGCATCTGACCTTCTATGGCCAGTATCAAAACACAGAATGCTTTCTGTTTTTTCCATCTTGAACTCCCCTGAGGACACACCATCAGTGGGGGGCTGCAGTGGCTAATGTCTTGATCCTTGTAGAACTGGAATGGCAGGCAACATTCCCTGTCCACAGTACCCCCAGTTGGTCATAAATTTGACCAGGGTTTGGGAGATATTTCATGGCCAATTTGTCCCATGATGCTAGGAATTCTCATTCCGAGGTCAGGCAAAGATTTCAGTGATAGGCAACTCAATGTGTTATTTTAGATTAAGCCCTGTTGAAAACCTAAAATTCTCAAGATCATCTGTGTTATTAGTCTATTATGATCCAGGAAATATTTTCCCTTGTTGCTTCTTTCCATATCTAGAGTTTCACTATTACAGTTATTCTGTATAAAGTTATATATATGGTCAATTGCCTCAAGATGTTTAACCATCATTATTTTTGTCAGAGACATGGTTATACATTGGGTAATGCAAGAAACAACAATTATAAAACAGACAGGATATATGTAATATAGCTAGTAACATTTGTCAACTAAAAAAAAAACACATACACACAACGTGAAAGCTTTGAGTTCAGTTTTCTTTGGGAACTTACTGAGGACTATAGCCCCGGAGACAGCCTATCAGGTAGCTCTGAGAAACTGCTCTGAAGAGGTAAGAGAGGAGGTTGGTATATATACTATTTTGGCAAACAGGAGTACATACAATCAATCACACATCTTGGCAGAAGTTTGCTGCTAATAATAAGGAGCAGGTGTCTCCATTAATGATAGTGCTTTTCTAGGTATAAGAAAATGCAAGAAATTGGGTTTATAAAATTTTCTCCTAAAAATATCTAACTATCTGAAGGCCTGTTGTGCCAGTTTTCCCAGAGCACAGAGTACCTTGTTCCTCATCTCCACCCTGAACTCCTTTCAAGGTGTGTTAAAGGTTAGCAACTGCAGTGGTTAGTGACATAATTCTTGTAGAACCAGATAGTGAGTTACTTTTTAGTTGTCACATTAATAAGGTCCTAGTGCTGCAGAGAGAGACACAAAGCATAAACAATTTGAAAAAAATAAGGGGAGAACAAATTGAAACTATGATTAGTATAACTAGTTGTAATGTGGATCACAATAAGCCATCAAGTCCAGAGGGGAGCCAGCTAGAGGAGCCAAATTCTGGAGGGATCAGATAGAGAGAAAAAGATAAATGTTTCATCTTCATTTACAAAGGTATACTTTATCAACTTGTTGTAGGTCATAGTAGCATAAGAGGAAATATCTTCTGGAAAACAAGATTAAAAGCTAAAATATTTCAGACATAAATTCATAAACTTATAAATCTTATTTATCAGTTCATTCAGTCCCATGCAATTAATTCCTATTGATCTGGATGAGGCCATCAGGTTTTCTACTAGTTTTGTAATATCTTACCCAGGTCAGTGGATATGATCGAAAAGTCATCAGAAAATTATATTTGCGAAAAAGTCCTTTTTATGAATCTTCTTTAAGATCTCCATTTTGAAAAAGCATCAGAATAAAACAATGCCTATAAATGACAAACGACTTAAAATGGCATGATCTGATTGCAATTCAATTGACAAAGAAACTTGGTTATTTCTGTAACATACAACATTTTAAAATAATAACTAGAATTTGACTGATAGCATTATACCAGGACATACCACATTTTTAGGAATTCCATATAATTTTTTGAGTACCTATATTAGGGACATTTACCCATACAATAAAACCTAAGAAAGTTTATCACCATTTATTTGACAATGTTTTCCATGTAATTTAACATACCAAATAAACCTAGTTAATTAAATATCTCTCTTTGGGATATTTCAGAGGCCCTTTGAAGCATACCAAAGTTAGCTAGAAGTCAAAAGTACTTCAAAGGCGAATATAGAATTGCAACAGATTACTTACAAGGTAAAGAAACTTTACAATCTGTTATCAAAAACAGATCAATTTTTCAAGAAAAAAATTTTTACAGAGAGAAAACCAAATCATAGTTTTGTACCAGCTTACTTTTAATATTAAAATTTATTTACCCAAATTTTATTTTAATTTTAGCTAGTCCTGACCATGAACAATACTCTTTTCTCAGGGTTCCTTTTCCACAAACTTTCTGTAACTTTATTTTTACTTTCAGATTTTGTTCTATGCTTTTTCTTTCTTTCTGTCTCTCCAGGACAAAATTACTTTCTCTGCCCTTTACAAAATGCATTTCCATTCCTTTTACCATTTTCCTTTCATACAAAGATGTTTTTCTTATTAGTTTTAGTAGTTTTAATTACATATATTAATTAGAATTCTTATCTTTTAAAACAATTTCTAATGAAAACTAAAAAGTAATCAATTATAAACTGTCTTTTACAGTAGCATTCTGCAGACTGGCAGAATTATAAATAATATTTATGATTTCTAAAAACATGTGCTCATTTTATAGAAAAGTTTTCAGGTGGTAACATTTATCCAAATATCTTTATTTTCTCTGTAAAGTGAAACCTATGTTCAGTAATTAATGTTTCAGTATCTTATTTTATTTGGGAATGATCTAGATACTTAATACATTTTCATCATTTAACTTACTAACTAAGCAAAATTCTGAAGTTTTAAGTTAACAAAAATCTGGAGAAACTATTTTTAAGAGACTTACATAAAACATAATTATTCTTAAAGAGCTCACCTAAAAGTTCTTAACACATTTATATCTATTTAATTCATTTGTTCCCAACAATTATGTTTAGATTACCCATAGAAACTTTGTGACACATTAGACCCAGTCAGCCATCATCCCAAGTTATTTTTCTTGCTGATAAATTTTATGACAGACATAATATTACCTTATGTGACTTTTAGTAAACCTAGGTGCAATAAAAGTAAGGCGTGTCTGTATTAATTAAACCAATATATTTAAACTTTAATAATGAATATTAATTTAATATTGAATATCTCCCAGATCACGTGAACGTGAAATTCATTTGGGTTAATTTTTATTAATTTAGAAATATTTAATTTGTAAAAGTTTACTTTTAAGTCAGTTAAATAGAGCCCTTTTAAAATTTTAATTTTGATAATACCTTCCAGTGTTTGAGATATAACATATGTATAACGTACACACAGCATATACACAGACATAACTGGAGATTCCATACATTTTTAAACTTAGTCATGAATCAGGTATTACAATATAAACTTACTAGTTTATAAATAACAGTTGGAATAATTTAAATTTATATGCTCAAATGACTAAGGTTTCTTACTATTTGTGTAAAATAATTTAAAGATTTGCAGTTTTCCTTTATAAATCCATATGGAGGCTGTGAATTAGATTTTGGGTGAGAGAGCACATCAAGCAGTTTGAGTTTAAAAAGGTCTCTTTTTTCCTTTTTTTTTTTCCTTTTCAGGTTCTACTTGATTGTGCTAATTAGGCTCACTCTGGTTATTGCTGGCTATATTTATATTTCTGATTTGTAGAGATATGCAAAACAAAGACAGTTGTTTTTAATTACCCAAATAATTGGTCTGCTTCCTAAATGATATCAAAAGGTTGATTTGCCCAACTACATTTTCTTTATTTTGCTTCTATTAGCCTCTGAATATTAGCCAACAATTTTTATTTCATACTGTGTGGGCTCAGATAACCCTCTTAATTTCCTTCAGTATGTTTAGTTAATTTTGTTTGAGGGGCAGATTTATATGCCCTGTCTTATCATACCAGGAAGGGGAAGCATTCCCCAGTAAGACATAATGTCTATCCCACAATACAATTAGGCAAAAGAGATATAACCATCTTATATAAAGACCATTCAAACACACCAATTTTTATAAACTTTTGTCTCAATTCTATCAATTCTTATACCTTTAATTTTAACTTCCATTAGGACCCCATCAACAAGTCTTGGTCTTACAAGGAGTCCTGGGAACTTTCCTTTATATCCCCTAGCCATTTGATACATTTTTGTATGGATACAGTGAGGGGTGTAGGTAATTGACTCAGGCCCTTTTGTCAATCTTTAACTTGATTAATTGATCTAACTCTTGCCCCGGGCATTGCTGGTTAGATATCTCAGTGTAATTTTCTTCCAGCCTTTTAAACATTTTTTTTTAAACTGGGGTAAATAGAGAAAACTTGTTTGGGGCCCTATAATGTAGGGGGGACCAATAGAGGGTCCTTTTGGACAATCCAACGTTAAGTAGTCAAACCTTTATTTTAATCACATTAATGTTTATTTTATTTATTACATTTCTTAATAACCATCTAAAGATTTTCATTCTTTTGGGATGAGTCCCTTAAAATTTCGACCTTGTTGGGAAGAAGCCGCTTGACTTTCCCCTCCGCTTCTTTTTATTTCCCTGTTAATCAACCTAATCCACCGTAACTAATCTAATGTTTTTATTAGCATCTGTAAGACCCATTGAGGGGAAGCCAAGACCACAAATAAGTCTTCCCAAACTGGTTTTGCCTGTTTGTTTTAAAATAGGGAGTTCTTAAGATTAGCCATTATACTTCTTGTATCTCACTTCTAATTTGGTCTTTTCTTAGGTACCAATGAAACATATGCTTATAATGAGAGCTCTGTAAAATTTTACCAATTTAAAAGTTTCTCCAATTTAAAGGACCCATCATCTGACCACTGACGTGTAGTATCTTTTTTTTTTTTTTTCTTTTTGGCCGCACTGCACAGCTTGTGGTATCTTAGTTCCCCAACCAGAGATTGAATCTGTGTCCCCTGCAGTTGAAGGAGAGAGTCCTAACCACTGGACTGCCAGGGAATCCCCAATGAGTAGTATCTTAATAGCTTCTCAAACCAATAAGACTCAAGAGGCATCCCCACAAGAGTGCAAAGGATGCAACCTTCACAAGATCTAAAAAGTTTACTCTCAAAAATAGTCTAAGAAGTATTTCATTGTAGAGGTGACAGTATGATGGTTGAGATGACAAAGGCCCTTTATGGGCTGGAACCCCTTATGACAAATTTCCTTGAGAGTTGGAACAGCCAGACAAAAAGACTGCTCAGAATCCCAACCCATTCAACTGGCTGCCAAATGTATACCGTATCTGTACATTTTGAGTGGCAGAGATCATGCTCTCAAAACACAGAACCAAAAGCCTAAGATCAGGTAGAACATTTATGTTTTAATGTCCCCAGGAGAGAAATACAAATTTCTCCTTTACTGGAGGAGGGGAAGACATCAGGATGCAGAGGTGATAGAAGAGAGAAAGTGATAGTACCTGGGTCAAGCAATTCAGATAAAAGAGGATAGGAGGGAGGAGCAGAGGGAGAGACAGGGTTACTGTTAGCAGCGTTTTAATAAAAATTATGATATCATTTCAAGCAATTTTTTGTTCATTTCATGAAAAGAAGCTACTTTATTATTTCCTCTTTTAGAATTTTCTAAATACCAACTGAAATAAACATAAAGATTCTATCCAGTCTGTTTGATCTTATGGACAGATTTCTCTAGCTGCACATGCAAGAAAAAACTGTAAAGTCAAAAGAACCTCAGTTTGACCATTTTAGGTCCTTTAGTATGGTTTCCCCAATTAATTATTTGCGAGTATAAATTCCATATGTATTGTACCTAAACATGCTGGGGGGGTGGTTAGTTGGATGTTGGTAATCTGTTGTTCCTTTTTCTTTTGTTTTGAAAGCTTTGTTTCCCATTCTGTAGTCCATTTGTCAACATAAAAACATTCGTAATGATTGTGTGGTACACCAATGTGCTGTTTATGAGCTTAACTATGTTAGGCGTCACCCTAGAATTGTTTCAGCTCTTTTACCAGTCTCAGTTTCTCCCTCTGGCAATCTAAAATTACCATGGGTACTTAGATCACTGAGTGTTCATCTCTTATTGTGGTCCTTGGGTGAGCAAGTTTTGTTTGTTTGTTTGTTTTTTAATTAAAATTAGTGGGTTTCCCTAAGGGACAGCTACACAGTATGAGAACTGGCCTCCACTACTTCCCAAAATTCCTCAGTTGCTTAAGAAAGCCATTGCCCCAGATGCAAGGAAATGTGTTCCTTTTCTTCTTTGGAGCTGAAAGTTCTCATGTGATATTTCCACTTCTATTGTAACAAAATCTATTAAAGTAGCCCATTCAAGGAAAAACAACAGGCTAGTCTCCTACCTAATCGCCCAGTCCAAACCTACTCAGTGTACTTCAACTGAGTAAAATCTTCCCAGTGTCTTTCAACTATGATAACCCAGGTACCACATTTTGAAATTAAGTACAAGGAAAACCTACTTCTCCAGCAGAGTTTATCCACCACCAAATAAAACTTAGGATCATCAGCCAATAACAGGAGATCCAAGACTCAGGAGAGACTCATGCAAATTTGTCTGGACTCATGGAGCATGTGGATGGGTACAAGATGCCTCTGCTGGTAACAAGTCTCTGGATCTTTGTAGAGTCAGATGAGTAGAGAAATCTGTTCTGGGTCCCTTCATGGTTGCCAAAACTGTGGACAAGAAAAATGCACTACCTAAAAGTTGCATGTTTTTTATTCAGGGTCTTACTGAGAACTATAGCCCAGGAGACAGCCTCTCAGCTCTGAGGAACTGCTCCTAAGAGGTAAGAGAGAAGCTGGGATATATAGGATATTTTGCTTAAAAAAATGTATTTGAATGTCAAAAGATTGCTGCTGATCAAAAGAACAGACATCTCAAGTTAATGATTTTAGTACATTTCTATGTATGAGTAGAATCTGAATTCACTGAAATTATTTCTTAGATATGTATCTTACCTATCTAGGGCCAGTATCCAAGGCACAAAATATTTCCTGTTTTTTGCTACTCTGAATTTCCCTCAGAGCACACCATTGATAGGCAGCTGTAGTGGCTAATAGCTTGATCCCTGTAGAACTGGAACGACATAATGGGCAGCATTTTTTTTTTTTTTTTTTTTACCACAAAGGCAGGCAACATTTCCTGTCCTTGATGGTCACCTTAGTTCATCACTTGAGTGAACATTAGGGGCACTACAGCAATGCAGACAGAGATGGGCTGAATCTTGACATACTCCTTTTGCCCCCTTTGAGTTACAAAATGCCAATAGCAACTTTTCTGTCTGCCAACAAAAGAGACAGAGACTGCAGGTGGATATGTTGCAGATTCTCTGGAGAGAAGCCCCTAAATATAAGTCGCAAGTCAGAGGCACCTGTAGTTCTGGGGGGCTACAAATGTGTCCTGATAGAAATAGACACTGACCCTGGACTGAGATGTCCTTAACTAGTGGTAGATGCAAATACTCAGAATACGATAAAAGAATTGGAACAACTATATTGCAACAATTTATACTGCTGGGTCACATTTGTTCAGACCAAGAAACATAATTTATGATTCAAAAAGTCCAACAATAGTCAGAGATATCTACTCCTCAGAGTAATACTTTGATAGACAATTAGAGTGGTCAACTAAACATTGGTCATCTAAAATGGGGGGAGATATAAGTATTAAGGGCTGAATTACACAACTTTATAAGTGTGTGCTCACACTCAGCATGGAGGGTGATGGTGGTAAGGGAGTGTCCCCACTAGATAGATTTTTTTGTTATTCTGGTGGATCCAGGGAAGAAGGGGTGGTGGAGGATGCTGATATGACTATATAATTCTTATAACAGTTGAAGGACACTCTTATGACAAGTATACTTTTTTTCTTTCTTTCTTAATCACATGGACTTTCTTTTTCTTACCTAATATAGTAGCTGCAGGAACAGGGCTACAATCACAAATGCTGGAAATAGGGATGATTCCTAAGCAAAAAATGATAACTATATTTTAAACCTTTATGTCAGAATTCCTATTAGAGTGGAATGTGCCTTCATCCCATCTGGCAAAATTGGGTTTGAAAGCAAATGCTGCTCTGTCGCCTAGTGGTCCAGATAGCCCACTAGTTCTGTACTCATGTAATCCTACCCTATTTGAATGGGAGTAGACTGAGGGGGAGGCACTTGCTATACTAGTATTGCTACCTGCAATCTGGAGCAGCACAGTGGTCAAACATAATGTTCTTCCAAAGGTGGAAAAGTTTGGGTATAAATAGATAGATGGTGAAATAGTAACTGAGAGTAAAGGAATGGATAAATGGGTTATGTAATGATGGAAATACAGTATTACAATAACACCTTGAAAGAGGCTCAGAGCAAGGGATGATATTGTCTCAGCTTGATTATACCAGATGCCTGAAAGTGTGAAGCTTATATTGCTGAGACCACACCTGATCTTGGAACCTGACAAGATCAAATGAAAGCCTGCAAACCTAGGTGTCCTAATCTTAGAAAACATTTTCATATGATAGAATAATTAACTGGATTAATTATTAATTACTGGATGGGACTCTAGTAATGTGTCAGTATCTTTCAACTTTTATGATCCTTTTGCTATAAGGGATCCTTCGTCAAAGACCAAAGATATTTATGCAAATGGAAGCCAAAAGTGAGCAGAGCTTGCTATAGTTATATCAGGCAAAATAAACTTTAAGTCAAAAGCTGAAAAAGAGACAAAAATTATATGTTATATAATGATAAATGTGTCAAATCATCAAGAGGATATAACAATTGTAAATATATATTCTCCTGACATTGGAGCATCTAAATATATTAAATAATTATTAACATATCTGAAGGCAAAAATAGCAATTCAATAATAATAAGGAACTTCAACATCTGACTTTCAACAATGGATAGATCATCAACCACAAAATCCATAAGGAAATAACAGACTTGAAATACACAAATAGACCTAACAGACATATACAGAATATTCTGTCCAGCAGCAGCAGAATACTCATTCTTCTAAAGTACAAACAGAACGTTCTTCAGGATAGATCATATGTTAGGTCACACACACACACAAAATAATAGGAGAATATCCTGCTATTTGTGACAACGTGGATGAATCTTGAAGGCATTATGCTAAGTGAAATAAACCAAACAGAGAAAGTTATGTACTGTATGATATCACTTATATGTAGAATCTTTAAAAAAATATATCACAGAAAGAGAAAAGAGAATGGTGGTTTCCAGGGGCTGGGATGGCAGGGAGAGAGAAATGGGGTGGTTTAGGTCAAAGGGTACAAATTTACAGTTAAAAGAAGAAGTTCTGAAGATCTAATATACAGCATGGTGACTATAGCTAATAATATGGTACGGTATACTTGAAAGTTCCTGAGAGTAAATCTTAAGCATTCTTACTACTCACACAAAAAACAGTTAACTATATAAGATGATAGATGTGTTAATTATTTTGGTCTTAGTAATCGTTTTACAATGTATATCAATCCATAACATTGTACACTTTAAATATATGCAATTATATGTGTCAATTACTCCTCAATAAAGTTTAAAAAAACATATAATTTGAGGGTGAGAAGTTTCAGCCCCAGCCCCAATCTTCAGGGAAGGGAGTGGGGCTGGAGACTACACTATAAAAACTCATAAAATGAGTTTCTGTGTTGGTGAACACATTGATGTGTTGGGAAGGTGCTGTGCCTGGAAAGAGCATGAAAGCTCTGTGCCACTACCTTCCCATATCTTGCCTCATGCATCTCTTTCACTTGGCTGTTCCTGAGTTATATCCTTCAAAATAAATTAATAAATATAATATACATATATTATGATATGTATATTATAATTATTCATCTTACAATCTCTGATTGTGTGTGGAGGGAAGGGGGATATATATAAAGACAAAAGAAACCACACTTATAAGCCTTTGTTTCAATTTCACCCACCTTTCTGCTACAAATTTTCTCTATGTAATAAAAATATTTTTGTCATTCAGTCACAATGGGTTGTAAATTACAGTGAAAAACATAACTATTTTTATTAAATTAAAACTTTCAAATAAGTAATTAAAGTAAGTTTTGCATAATTGATGTTCTTATTTTTAAACGTTCTGAAAATTTCAAGCTACCTATTTACCTTTACAGTTTTTTTTTTTCATTTTTTATAGTTTTTGTTTAACATTTCTAAAAGTTGTTTTTTGGGGGTTTATTTTCCTTGTTGTTACAGATTATATTCAGCATCTTAACACAGATACTATGTAAACACATGAAAGTAATGCCACAAGATGAAATTGCCACATGGAGAGTTGTCAGAAATAGTATATTTTTTTTTAAAGAAGAAACTGAAATTGCAAGAGGCTCTGCTCCGTCTTTTACACCTGATTGGGGATGACTTTGTGGTTAGCAAGAAAACAGTATATTTTTTCCCCTAAATAATTGACATTTAATGATACTATTCTGGCCTATCTTCCTTCAGTTATCTCATTAAAGACAGACAACTCAAGGAAGTTGAATATATCTCCTCTAATATTTAAGTTTCTAAGTCAGTAAGTTAAGTTTCTAAAAAATAGGAGGGAAGATTTAGGGTAGCAAAGCACTGTTGAGGAACCGTTTTTGAAGAAGGAAAATTTGCCAGTTAGAATTTTTTTTGACTATAAATGAAAGAAAATCTTATTACATGACATACAGAAGTAAGAGCTTTATTTTTCTTGGATATCAAGAAGTTCTCATGTAGGCAGTTCATAGCTCACATGGCTGCTCAAAGACACTGTATAGACCCAGGTTTCTTCTATATTCTTTTCCACTATATTTATCATGTGGCTTTCTTCCCATTGATTAGAATTTGGCTGTGTGCCAGGCAGGAAGAAGGGCAAAGTGGTCAAAACCTTTATCTTTAAAGCAAATGTCATTTCATTTGTTAATACAAGTAACTCTTCAGGGACATCTGTTTACATATAATTGGTCACAAATGCATCAGAAGGACTCTCCTCATTTCAAAGAATAGGGTCATAACCTATTTGGGTATATACTCTGGCACCTCAATAAAATCAGTGGTCTATTAGATAGAAAGAAGAGAATAATAAATATCAGATAAGCAGCTAACAGTTTCTTCCAAAGGTAAATATGATACCATCTTGTGACTTAAAAAACACTTGTTGAAAAATTTATGTTGAAGGCTATCTGAATTAGTGGCACTGAAGTGGTTTTAATTTTTATCTTGCGCTTTTCTTTATTATCCAAAATTTCCAAAACAAGTACATGTCATATTATAAGCTACAGATGTTAAAAAGAGGAAAACTAATTTTAGCTATTAAAAGTGTATTTTGACATTCATTTCAACACCTTATATCAGACAGATGGCATAAAGAACAATTGTTGGAGTTATTTGTAGTGAGGTGGATGGGGTTAGAGTCTGTCATACAGAGTGAAGTAAGTCAGAAAGAGAAAAACAAATACAGTATGCTAACACATATATATGGAATCTAAGGGGAAAAAAAAAGTCATGAAGACCCTAGTGGCAAGATAGGAATAAAGACACAGACCTACTAGAGAATGGACTTGAGGATATGGGGAGGGGGAAGGGTAAGATGTGACAAAGTGAGAGAGTGGCATGGACATATATACACTACCAAACGTAAAATAGATAGCTAGTGGGAAGCAGCCGCGTAGTGCAGGGAGATCAGCTCTGTGCTTTGTGACCACCTGGAGGGGTGGGATAGGGAGGGTGGGAGGGAGGGAGATGCAAGAGGGAAGAGATATGGGAACATATGTATATGTATAACTGATTCACTTTGTTATAAAGCAGAAACTAACACACCATTGTAAAGCAATTATACTCCAATAAAGATGTTAAAAAAAAAGAACAATTGTTTGCTTACTCTATATCTGTTTAGAAGAGAAAAAGAAAAAAAAACTTGGATAAACTTGGAGTAGTGCTGGGAATTCCAAATTCTATGCTCAGATCAAAAAAGAGAGCTGCTAAACTGTCTAAGGTAAGTAGGTCCTGTTAACTGTTATATTCAAATACAGACACTATTCTTCTCGGGAGGAATTCTGATGAATTAAAAATTTCTATCACAGGATAGGCTGTATTTAAAACTATAATATTTAGAAATACATACCCTACTATATGTGTGTAAAGCAGAATTATCTGTTCTTCTAAAGACATTATATACCCGCTAATTCAGGCTGAGATCAAGCTCGCTTTGTTTTGGCAATCAATTACAGAAATGACAATTCCAGTTAATTAAGACATTTAGGTTATTTTTTTTCAATACTCTGCTGTGGTGACCCATACATCATATGCAATGCATGCCAGTTTTTATCCCACCCAGTTGGAGAATTTTACTTTTGAAAATTATTTTTTATATGTCATATTGTTATGGCTCAAATGATATATTTGGATTCTGATCCTGTCATCCAGCATATTGTTCATTCTCTTTGCCATGGCTTCAGTGACATCATCAAAGTCATTGATAAAATATTAGATGAGAACATGAAAAGGAGATAAAGACCTGGCACTCTAAGGAAACTTCAGTCCTATTCACCCTTTAATTAATACCCTTTGGATGATGTGCTCAATCTTTTATGAATTTGTATATTGGTTATATTATTCAGTCCTCATTTTCCCGAATTGCACAGAAGAATATTATGTACCTTTGCAATTATTTTTTCTGATCACTACATATATCTATGTCATTTCCATAATTAATGAGATCATATTTGATTAAGAAAGCAAATATATGCAGTCTGTTGGGTATTATTGTTTTTGTTTCTGAACTCATGTTTACTCATAGTGATCACTGTTTACTTTTCTTAGTATTAACAACCCATCTAAATACTTCAATTTACTATTGCCTTTATTATATATAATTCTAATTTTTATAATTATTTTTATTGTATTTTAATATTTAAAAATAGTGCCAGTCATCAAATTATTTAGTCATCTAATCCAGTGTCAAGAGTTTAGCTAAGCTACACCATGGTATTGCTGCCTCAGCACCCATTTTGTTTGACTAAGAAGCCTGTTGGGGACTTAAACTGATATTAGCCCCTCATACAAGTGTATGCATTAGATAACAACCCACAAAGTCATGAGTACATATAAGTTTCTGATATGACTTTCCCAAAGGCCCTTTTGATAAGCAGTCTCCTCCACCTCCCAGGGCCTTCCCCTTGTGTGCCCTTTAGATAAGATCCCTGTGGAATTTATCAACACCCCTGTCTGTTTAGTTTGAATAGACCATTCTGGCATTAACATGGGAACCCCAAAGCACTCCACAATTGAAACCTAATAGTCATGTGACTCAGATCCTATTGTTCTCTCTGCCTGTGGCTCCTTGAAGCCTGCTGTATCCTTCCTCTAGGGCCTGTGAGTAATAAACTTCTCTATCTCAATTTCTCTTGTATTTGTTTTTTTTTGTTTTTTCCCTAAATTGAAGCTCATCTTCTGGCACCCTGGGCCTCTTCTTAATAAAGGTTGATTTAACAAAATCAGAACAGTTGGCATCAGGAACAGGATGGTAGAGTGACACTTGCAATTGACAGGGGGAAATGCATTTTAGCTGCAAGTGACTGACTGGTTCTCCCAGGTGAGTAATTCTATCTGGGAGAGGTCCACTGCTAGTGGGTGTTATTTTGCGTTACTTTGCACCAGAGCATACTGCTTATGCAGAGTGCTGCCATGGCTTCTCATCCCAAAGTGCAAGCTCTGAAAGAAACAACCAGAGTAATCTTGAAATCTTGGAGCATATCAGAGCTGGTTTGAGGTGTCATGGATGTGTTTTCCACCTGTTAACGCCCTATGGAGGGGGGGTGGAAATTCCCCTAGCAGGTGTTAGACTTCAAGTTTATTTCCCAACTCTCAGTACAGACCCAACTACTGACTGTTAGGAAAATTGGCTAAGATTTTGGTAAGGTCCCATTGTGTTAAATGGCTGGGACGTGCCAGGGGCAACTCCTGCCCAAGTGCAGGTTACCAGATAAAGATGCTGGGAAGTGCCCTTAGGAGGAGAGGAGGGAGACGTCCCTTCCTTGATGACTGTGTTTGCAGACAGCCCCAGGACTCCAAGTCCTAACCAGTATGATGGGTACACCCTCACTCAGGAAGTGCCAACACCACCTAAAACAAGAGATTAATAAGGTCCTCACTAAATCTAAAATGCTAAGAGAAACACCCCGGGTGCTGCTTAGTGCCATGGCATATCAGTATGCCATAATGATAGTTCTAGGGGCCAGCCTCGATGATCCTGTCACCATTTTGCTAGTGGAAGCCAATCCCAATCCTAGTGAGGTTAATTTCAACACCCTGAAGAAAGAAGTGGCTGCCTATAAGTCCAGCAGCTGGGGACATACACAGGAGATCTTTCTGTTAACAGCTCATAAGGTCATATCAGTGGAGGATAATAAAAAATTAGAAAATGAAATTTGAAACTTTACAGGTCTCAAGATTCTTAATATTTTAAAAGACTTTGTATGACAGGATGGAAAAACAGGGGCTGACTGGCTGCTGATAGTGTTTAATACTGGCTCTGAGCTACTACTCACAGCCACAAAAATGAAGTATCCAGTCAGTATTTCCAAAAACCCCATAATGCATAATATTTTAAAAGATTTCCAGAGACTAAGGGACACATTCTTGAGACACACGGGTGACCCAGACCCCACCACCACCACCCAAGAGGGGCTACCTCAGGACCCATATTACTATGTCAACCAGAATCAAAGCAAAGTCGGCCACTGCAAATTATTCCAATGTCATCTTTGGGGCGTCCAGTGATGGAGAGTCCAAAACCAAAGGCACAAGCCCATTTCTAACTATTGATTTGGGTCCTCTCCCTTTTTTTCTTGATGAGTCTGGCTAAAGGTTTATCAATTTTATCTTTTTAAAGAACCAGCTTTTAGTTTCATTGATCTTTTCTGTTGTTTTCTTCATCTCTATTTCATTTATTTCTGCACAGATCTTTAAGGTTTCTTTCCTTTTGCTAACTTTGGGTTTTGTTTGTTCTTCTTTCTCTAGTTGCTTTAAGTGTAAGGTTAGGTTGTTTATTTGGAAATTTTCTTGTTTTATGAGGTAAGACTATATTGCTATAAACTTCCCTCTTAGAACTGCTTTGCTGTGTCCCATAGGTTTTGGATCGTCATGCTTTCATTTTCTTTTCTCTCTAGGTATTTTTTTGATTTCCGCTTTGATTTCTTCAGTGATCCTTTGGTTGTTTAGTAGCATATTGTTTAGCCTCCATGTGTTTGTGGTTTTTACCTTTTTTTTTTTCTTGTAGTTGATTTCTAGTCTCACAAGCCCTTGGAATGTCTGATATCTTGCAATTGTACTCCAGATTACAAACTTTCCTTTGGCTAATCATGAAAAGGGAGTTTTATTTTATTTTTCATCTTTAGATAACAGGTAATGTTCCCATTAAAATGATGGGAATGAAACTATTTTCAACTAATGTTCATTATCTATTGTGTATTGTTGCCATTTTTTATTCAAAGCTTATTTTCTTTTTCTATATATTAGGTATTGTATTAGGTAGTGGATATTCAGAGATAACTAAGATAAAAAGCTTATACTCTAAGAGTTCTCACTCTATCAAGTGAAATAGATCTTTACACAAATAAGTATAATAAAATCTGAAAGGTGCTCTAATAGAAGTTGCATAGGAGCTAGTGATCAACTCTGCTCAAGTGGCAGCATCAGGAAGAACAATATAAAGTTGATGCTGAGTTAGCTTGCAAGAGATAAATGGAAGGAGTTCTGTCAGCATCATGGTGGCATAGATACCTCTTATTTTTGTTCCCTTAAAACTGAGTAGGACCCTGCTGCCTTCCCAAGGACAGACCACCTCCCCCTTGTCCTCAGCCTCTTGTTTGTAAAAGAGCTTTAGCCTCCTAGACCTTCCCCGTGTTCCAAAGAGCAAATTTAATTAGAGAAGTGAGAAAATAGAGAAACAAAGGAAAGCAGTCAAGCAAGACAAAATAATAGTAGTTTAGCCATAAAACATAGTCAAGAACATATAGTTCCTCCTCAAGGGCTATAGATAACATCTTGAACCATATCCTTGAGTTGTTTTTCAGATACTAAAACCCCAGCCAAATGGAAAAATTTCACTGCATGCTGACCACCAGCATATAGACCCCAGACCTATTGGAACCAGAAGGTTGATTAATGAGATTCTCAAAACATCACTCTATTACCTCACCATAAACCAATCAAAGAACTGTGCACAAGTTGACTATGCACTTTGTGACCCTCTCCCTCACACTGTCTTTAAAAACCCTTCCCTAAATGCCGTTCGGGGGTTTGGGTCTTTTAAGCATGAGCTGTCCATTCTCCCTGTTTGGTGCCCTGCAGTAAATGCTGTACTTTCCTTCACCACAATCTAGGGGCAGTAGATTGCCTTTACTGTGTGTTGGGAAAGCAAACCTAAGTTTAATTCAGAACGACTCTCTTTCAACAACAAAAATGTGGCATCCATTCACAAACAGAAATGCCTCTATAGGAGTTGTGTGACCCAGCACCATACGCCAATGGACCTATGTGGAGTCTCACTCACCTTTGCATTGGGTAATAGGCAGACAGACATGTGTGCCAGCTGTGAAACCTACAAGAGACTGTGAACTGGTTTCAGCCCCTCTTGGCCATGGTCCAGGGCCACTTGAAGAATACTGACTTAGGTGGTAAACTATGGGCAAGAAAGCCTTTGTGCAAGTCCACATTTCAGCAGGAGAAGTTACCCCTTTTGGAGCAAAATAAATACTAGTCTGGATGCAAGGCAGTAAGTAAGAGTAATAGCTTGACTTTACCAGCAACACCACTCCCCCAAGGTGGCACAGCATAGGCCAAACCAGATCTTTAACTTGTCCTACAGGGAAAATGGGGAGCCAATGAGTGAGCTGTGGTTTCCCCAGATGTGTGGGACACTACCAAAGAGACTCATTTCTCTCTTGCAGCATCCAGAGTATTAAATTAGGAACTCCATGACTGGGGAGATGTAGCAGATTGAGAAAGCAGTATGTAAGCCTCCTGGAGGACATTAAAGAGATAAGGTTACTGCTGAGTGCATTCTGGACTCCATCAAGAAACCTGCCTATGATCTGTGGGAAAAACCTCACCCACAGATTCCCCTAACTGGTGAAGAGGCACCCACAGTGTACCATGTGCCCAACCCACATCCTCCACTCTGCAGTTGGCTCCCTAAACAAAACCAAGAGATCAGAAATAAACTCTAGTATATACTTTCAACTAATACTTGACAAGGGCACCAAAAATACTCAATGGAGAAAAGGATAGTCTCTCCAATAAATGGTGCTTGGAAAACTGGATAACCACATGCAGAAAAATAAAATTGAACCCCTGTATTGTACTTTCAAATAAATGAACACACACAAAAAAATGAACAAATGTAAGACCTGAAACTGTAAAACTCCTGGAGGAAACTTGGGAAAGTTTCCTGTCATTGATCGTGGCAATAAATTTTTGTATATGACACCAAAAGTACAAGCAACAAAGGCAAAAGTAAGTGAAACGTCATCAAAATAAAAGCATCTGCACAACAACAACAAAACAAACAATAAAATGAAAAGGCAACTTATGGAATGGGAGAAAAATATTTGCAAACCATATTTCTGATAAGAGGTTAATATTCAAAAGGTAAAAAGAGCTCATGTAAGTCAATAACAAAAAAACCCCAAACAATCCAATTTAAAAAGGGTAGAGAAAATAGACATTTTTCCAAAGAAGACAGAAATATGTTCATAAGCATGAAAATTTGGTTGATATTACTAATCATCAGGGCAATGCCAATCAAAACCATGAGATATCACTTCAGACTCATTAAAATGTCTATCATCAAAAAGACAAGAGATAAAAAGTGTTTGGCAAGGACGTGGAGAAAAAGGAACACTTGTGCACTGTTGGTGGGAAAGTAAACTGGTATAGGCACTGTAGGAAAAAGTATAGAGGTTCCTCAAAAAATTAAAAGCATAATTACTGTATGATACTGCAATTCCATTTCTGGGTATATATCCAAAGGATATAAAAACAGGATATAGAAGAGGTATCTGCAATTCAATGTTTTTTTGCAGCATTATTTAAAATAGCTAGATATGGAAACAACATAAAAGTCCATCAAAGAATCAATGAATAAGGAAGATGTGATATATATGTGTATATATATATATATATGTGCGTATATATAGTTACGTATATAGTTAGGTATATGTATCTATATATACACATACACAAATAGAAATATAGAACATTATTCAGCCATGAGAAATAATAAAATACTGTCATTTGTACACCATAGATAGACCTTGAGGTTATTATGCTAAATGAAATGAGTCAAAAGAGAAAGGACAAATACTGTATAATATTACTTACATGTGGGATCTAAAAAAGCCAAACTCATAGATACAGAGAGTAGAATTGTGATTACTAGGAGCTGTGGGTTGGGAGAAATGGAAAGATGCTGGCCAATGAGTACAAACTTCTAGTTATAAGACGAATAAGTTCTGGGTCTCTAACACAAAGTATTGTGATTATAGATAACATTGCTGTACCTACTATATACTTGAAAGTTGGTAAGAGAGTAGGTCATAAGTATTCTTGCTACAAAAATGAAATTGCAGTTACTTGGCAAGATGCTGGTGTTAACTAACACTTCAATGGTAATCATATTGCAGCACATAAATGTGTCAAATCAACACATTTTACATCTTAAACTTACATAATGTTATATGTCAATTATAACACAATAAAGCTGGAAAAGAAAAAAAAATAACGGGCATTCACCATTTAGATAATGGGGTGTAGGAATGCATTCGAGACAGAGAGAATGGTATTTGAAAAGGTATGGAAGTGTAAAAAGCATGGTATATTCCAGGAACTGCAAGTAGTTTTCTAGGGAAAAGGAATAAATAGTATTTTTCTCCTATGAGAAAATCAACTCTGTGATGGCAGGGGCATGGATCTGATTGTTCACTAATGCATTACAAGTGCCTACAACAACTTCAGTAGCAGAGTAGGCATTGGATAGGTGAACAAAGTTTGAGGTGTGAGTTGGTGCTGGATAATGATGGACTATTTGTTACTCAGAATGTATGCAATGCATTCTGATATTTACTTTCAAAATATTTTCTTTATTATGTTCCAGTGACTGCAGGAAATAAACATCCATGGTTTTCATATTCTACATTTCTTAATTCACCCATATCTATGATTGCTAAAGTTCTGTTATTAATATTAATTTTAAAGACATAAAACTCAGAATAAGGAAGCCTCCAGGAAAGCAACCCCCAAATTTGTTTAACATGTAAACTTAGCCAAAGCAGAACTGCATATTAACTGACTAAAAAAAATAACCTAAACATGTCCCAAACTTTGCAACAGCTTGTTCAAAAAATTATTCTAGCCCACATTTTTCTGAACTGTTATGATATAATAATAATAATAACAAGAGCTGAAACTTTGGTCTCATGATAAAATTTTACAATGGTGTAATTGTGACTCACTTTTAGTTTACTTTTGTTATTATCTCCCCCCTCCCATGGATATTCCTTAATTAGTTCTCTTTATTTTGAGAGTTGGTATATATAAAAGAGTACACAGAGCCATAACTACAATCCTAGATATTATATTCAGGGGTACATCATACTTCATGTCATGAAAGATTCTCCTACTATAATCCATAAAAAATAACATATAAAATAAGTTACTCTTTATGCACAACGTTAACAAATCCAGAAGTTATTCATTTTTATTCATCATTCATTGTTTTATGCATCAGCACTTTTTCATTTGACCATTTCTGACAGCTTCCAATTTATAACATTCATTTTTATGTTCTCAACACAGTAATCAAATCTTTAGAACTTGAGGATAAGAAGTAGAGTAAAGCTATTAAGATGTTAGAGAAGTGTTTAATTTACTCATTATAAATTATTCTGAATCTGAGAAACTCATAAGAGATGCCTACAGGGATGGAGAATTTTGACTGGCAGTGTCAGGAGAGCCAAGGACAAAAGACATTTCTGGTACATTTTTAAATGGCGTTAAGAAATGTTGAATTCTAATTGGATAAAAGCAAGTCATAATCATAAGAGCATGTTAATATAATTCTACAGAATGAACACCAAAATGAATAGACTTGACAAGTCTTGGACAATGTACTTATGAATCATTTCCCTGAATTTTTACTTTTGGTGGCAAAAATAATTTTGTACTTTTTCCTCCACATTTTTGTTTTTTATTTTATCAGAAGTGTTTTTTTTTTTAATCAAGTTTCACGACACAAGAAGTTCAAAAAATAATCGTGCAGACATATACCTCTATATTTGGAGGGTGAGAACATGGAAATTAAAATGTGATAATTAAATAACCAAAAGAAAAGACCTCTACTTTGAATGTATTTTGGTCAAGTACCTTAAATTCATGAAAATAAAAGAGCAGATAAACATGGATAAATGAAAGAGTATTTTGTAATAATGCAAAGAATAAGTATTGTCTAAAATATCCATTCTGTATCCATTTTGAGAACCCAAGTGTTAAAAATAACCCTCTTATTTCTTCACTAAATGATTTTGCCTTATTTATTCCCAAGAGTGTTAAGGGGCCAAATAAGGTTAGGTATTGGGGAGGGGATAGATTTCAATTCTGGATTGAATACAAGTTCAGACGTTCAGAAAAGAATAAAGCAATTGTAAGTATCTCCAGGAAGCTGTTTCAGTCCATTGTTCAAAATAAATTTTTAACCTCACCATGCATTGACAGCATAAGCATTGTGATAGAGACCACTTTAATTAGAGTCTATTTACAGTCTTCTTCTAAAGCAATAATTATAACTAATATCTAAAAATCAAGCATATGAAACACAAAGCTTCTCCATTTTTTAAATATATTATTTTTATTCCAAGAGCACATCATAAAGGATTTAAAACTCAAAACTGTAAATTTTGTAGAGTTACAATTCTAAAATGTCAAATGACTATTGATACATTACTACATTAACTAATTTTCTTCTCAGTACAAAATCTTATCTGTAGTTCCTTACCAAAAATATATTTAATTAATTGGTTATTTTATCTTAACATATTTGATCAAACTCGTGCTACAGACAACAATTCACTGATGATCTTGGGAATGTATATTTTGAGGAACAAATACTTTTCATAATTCACTTACATGGCATTTAAAAAACACATATCACTCATTTGTGTAAATGCTATTTTATGATAATGGCAATAAATTATTTGTGTAGATTTAATATTTCATTCTGCAACAACTATATTGAAAATTGAATATGGCCCAGGAAACATGTTTGGCCAAATGTTTCTTTAAATCAGACTTCCAAATGAGATTTATTTAGATGTCCCCATTACTTTTCTGAGTAACTTTACTTCCCAGGGCCAAAATATTGTTATTCATTTTCATAGCACTGAGCATAAATGTCATGTAATTCTCATAATTTAAAAGTAACTCATAAAAAAAAAAGTAACTCATAATAGTCAATTGAAAAAAAAAGCAGCATAATAATTTAAATTTAGTTTGTTTTTTATCAAAGTGTATTTAATACCCAGTAATGATTTTTGCTAAGGCCTGTGATTGTGGGTTAACAATAATAATTGACTTTGGCATTTATTAGAGGATTTAGAAATTTTCCCATTAATGATTTAAAGGGACAATCCCATTTAATATCACATGAACATTCATGAATAAGGACAGATAATTTTCAATGAAAATATTAGAGTTTATAGGCAGAAATGAATATCTGCAATATTTGTGTAAAACCAAAGTGTTTTTTACAAAAAAAATGAAACCACACCATAAACAGTGACACTAGAAAACTATGTATTTATCTTGTGGGATTAGTAGCCTGCTTTAAGTTGTATATCAATTTTCTTTTAAAAATAATCTCATTTATATTTTCAAGGATTTGAAGTTGATGTCATTATAGACACCATAACTTTAAAAAATGTACTGTATAACAGTAGGCTATGCCATGTTAGGAACCAAAACAGCCTTTGGGATTTATCATTTTTTCCTAGCTTTATTAAGATATAATTGACATATAACAATGTGTAAGTTTAAGAAGTACAAAGTAATGATTCGATATATGTATATATTTTGAAATGATTATCACATAAGATTAACTAACACACTCATCACTTCACATAGTTACAATTATTTTTGCGGTGAGAATTCTTAAGATTCACTGTTTTGGACTTTTCAAAAAACAACACAGTATTGTTCATGATAATCATCATGTTGTATATTGCACACATAGAATTTATTCATCTTACGACTAGAAATTTGTACTCTTTGACCACCTTCACCCATTTTTGCCATCTACCTGACCCCTGGCAAACACCAATCTGCCTGTGTTCTATCAGTTTGTTTGTCTGTTTTTCTTCCAGTTTCATTGAGAGATAATTGACATATAGCACTGTATATGTTTATGGTGTACAGCAAAATTATTTGACTTACATACATCATGAAATGTTTACCACACAAGTTTAGTGAACTTCCATCATCTCATATAGATACAAAATAAGAGAAAATATTTTCCACATAATGAGAACTCTTAGGCTTTATTCTCTTCGATTTTCATATATAGCATAGAGCAGTATTTATTGTATTAACCATGTTGTGCATTACATCTCTAGTACTTATTTATCTTATAACTGGAAGTTTGTACCTGTTGACCACCTTCATCCAATTCCCCCTGCCCTCATCCCTCCTCTGGTAACCACATATATGATTATATGATCTATTTTTCTATGAGTTTGTTTGTTTGTTTTTTGAAGTATAATTGACCTACAACACTATGTTAGCTCCTGGTGCACAACATAGTGACTTGATATTTCGAAACATTACAAAATAATCACCACAATAATTCTAGTTACCCTATGTCACCATACAAATATATTACATTATTGATTATATTCCCCATGCTGGACATGTTTTTCTTTTCCTCCAAAGTTAAATAACATCATACAGTATTTGCCTTTCTATTTTTCTTTATCTGACTTATTTTCCTTAGAATAATAATCTCAAAATTCATCAATGTTGTCAAAAATGACAGGATTGCCTTCTTTTTTATGAATCAACAATATTACATTGTATATGTATACACATCACCTTTATCTATCCATTTAACCACTGACAGTAAGGTTGCTACCATGTCTTGGCAATTGTAAGAAATACTGCAATGAACATGGGTGTTTATATATCTCTTTGAGATAGTGATTTCATTTCCTTTAGATATATACCCAGAAGCGAATTCCTGGATCGTATGATAGTTCTATTTTTAATTTTTCGAGGAAACTCCATACTGTTTTACACAGTGGCTATACCAATGTATATCCCCAACCAACAGTATACTAAAGTTCCCTTTATCCCTCATCCTCACCAGCACTTTTCTTTTGTCTTTTTGATGATAACCATCCTAAAAGTTGTGAGGTGACATCTTATGATGGTTTTGATTTGCATTTCCCTGATGATTAGTGATGTTGAGCACCTCTTTATGTACCTATTGGCCATCTGTGTGTCTTCTTTAGAAAAATCTATTCAGATCCTCTGCCCGTTTTTAATTGGATTTTTTGTACTGAGTTTTATGAGCTTTTAAAATATATATTTTGGATATTAACCCCATACCAGATAAGTGGTTTACAAATAGTTTTCCCATTTGGTAGGTTGCCTTTTCATTTTGTTTATTGTTTCTTTTCTTGTGAATAAGCTTTTCAGTTTGATGTAGCCCCACTTGTTTATTTTTGCTTTTGTTGCTTGTGCTTTGGGTATTGTATCCAAAATATCATTACCAAATCATAAAACTCTTACAGTAAATTTCAAGAAGCATTTATTCTGTTTTAATGTAAGAGTTTTATGATTTCAGTCCTTACATTGAAGTCATTAATCTATTTTGAGTTAACTTTTTGAGTGGTGTAAGATAGAAGTCCTGTATTCTTTTGCATGTGAACATCCAATTTTTCAAGCAACATTCATTGAAGAAAATGTCTCTTCTCCATTGAATATTCTTCCTACCCTTGTCAAATAGTAGTTGACAATATATACTATGGTTTACTTCTGGGCTATCTCAATTCTGTTCCATTGGACTATGTGTCTGTTTTTATGACAGTTCCATACTGTTTTGATTACTATAGTCTTGTAGTATAGGTTTAAATAGGAAGTGGGCTTCTTTCAGAGCTTTGTTCTTTCTTAAAATTGTTTGGCTATTTAGGGTCTTTTGAAATTCCATATAAATTTTAGAGTCTTTTTTTTTTTTAACCTCTGTGAAAAATGCCATTGTAATTTTGATAGGGATTTTGTTGTGTCTTTAGATAGCTTTGGATAGTATGGACATTTAAAGATATTGATTCTCACAATCCATATTCGTGGGATATCTTTCCATTTATTTCTCTCTTTTTCAATTTATTTCATCAATGTCTTATACTTTTCATTTTGTAGGTGTTTACCTTCTTAGTTAACATTTTTCCCAAGTATTTTACTATTTTTGATGCTATTATGAATGGAACTAACTTCCTTATTCTTTTTCAGTTAGTTTGTTGTAAGCATGTAGAAACACAACAGACTTTTGTATGTTGATTTTTTTATCCTGCATCTTTATTGAATTCTTTGAATAGTTCTAACAGTTTTTGGTGAAGTCCTTAGGATTTTCCATATAGAAGATCATGTCTTATACAAAGACAATTTTACTTCTTTCTTTCTGATTTGCATGCATGCCTTATTTTTTTTTTCTTTTTCTTGTCTGATTGCTCCCTCTAGAACTTCCAGTATTATGTTGAAAAAGAATGATGAGAATGGTTACACTTATGTTTGTTCCTGGTTTTAGAGGAAAAGCTTTCAAACTTTCACCACTGAGTATGATGTTGGCTATGGGCTTGTTATACATGATCTTTAGTTTGTTGAAGTATGTTCTTTCTATAATCAATTTATTGAGAATTTTATTATGAAAAGATGTCATATTTCGTCAAAAGTTTTTAATGCAGCTTTTAAGATGACCATATGATTTTTTAAAATTAACTTTTATTGGAGTATGGTTGCTTTACACTGTTGTGTTAGCCTCCACTGCACAACAAAATGAATCAACCATACACATACAGATATCCCCTCCCTTTTGGACTCCCCTCCAATTTAGGTTACCACAGTGCATTAGGTAGAGTTCCCTGTGCTATACAGTATGATTTTTATCTTTCATTTTTTAATGTGATTTATCTCATTTACTGATTTATGTAGGTTGAACTATCCTTGTATCCAAGGAATGAGTCCCACTTGATCATAGTGCCATTTTTTTACAGCACTGTTGAATTTGGTTTGCTAGTATTTTGTTCAGAATTTTAACATCTATATTCATCAGGGATATTGTTTGGTGGTTCAATGTGAACAAACACACAAGGTAATCTGAGTGCAATATTTCTAGGTTTTTGTAATTAATTTTTCCTAACTTTTTCTAATTTTATACAGCTCTCATACACACATTATTTGATTGCAATCTTTAAAGCAATTCTCTATTACAGAGACCTCTCAAAGCAATAAATTTAATTTTTTTTTTATTTTTTAAAATTAATTTTATTGGAGTAGAGTTGATTTACAAAGTTGTGTTAGTTTCTGCTGTACAGCAAAGTAAATCAATTATATCTATACATATATACACTCTTTTTTAGATTCTATTCCCATGTAGGTCATTACAGAGTACTGAGTAGAGTTCCCTGTGCTATACAGTAGGTCCTTATTTGTTATCTATTATATATATAGTAGTGTGTATATGTCAATGCCAATCTCCCAATTTATTCCTCCCCCCCTTTCACCTTTGGTAACCATAAGTGTGTTTTCTACATCTGTGACTCTATTTCTGTTTTGTAAATAGGTTCATTTGTAACATTTTTTGATTCCACAGAGCAATATCATATGTAATTTGGCTTTCTCTGTCTGATTTACTTTACTCAGTATGACAGTCTTTAGGTCCATCCATGTTGCTGCAAATGGCATTATTTCATTCTTTTTCATGGCTGAGTAATATTCCATTGTATACATATACCACATCTTCTTTATCCATTCCTCCGTCAATGGACATTTAGGTTGCTTCCATGTCCTGGTTATTGTAAATAGTGCTGCAATGAGCATTGGGGTACATGTATCTCTATGAATTATGTTTTTTCTCTGGATATATGCCCAGGAGTAGGATTACAGGATCATATGGTAGCTCTATTTTTAGTTTTTTAAGGAACCTCCATACTGTTCTTCATAGTGGCTGAACCAATTTACATACCCACCAACAGTGTAGGAAGGTTCCCTTTCTTCCACATCCTCTCTAGCATTTATTGTTTGTAGATTTTTTGATGATGGCCATTCTGACGGGTGTGAGGTGATACCTCATTGTAGTTTTGACTTGCATTTCTCTGAAAATTAGTGATGGTGAGCATCTTTTCATGTGCCTGTTGGCCATCTCTATGTCTTCTTTGGATAATTGTCTATTTTGATCTTCTGCTAATTTTTTGATTGTGTTCTTTGTTTACTTGATATTGAGCTGCATGTGCTGTTTGTGTATTTGGGAGATTAATCCCTTGTCAGCCACTTCACCTGCAAATATTTTCTTCCATTCTGTGAATTGTGTTTTGGTTTTGTTTATGGTTTCCTTCAGCCTATACTACAAAGCTACAGTAATCAAGACAGTGTAGTACTGGCACAAAAACAGAAATATAGGTCAATGGATCAGGATAGAAATTTCAGATATAAACCCATGCACCTATGGTCACCTAATGTATGACAAAAGAGGCAAGAATGTACAATGGAGAAAAGGCAGTCTCTTCACTAAGTGGTGCTGGGAAAATTGGACAGCTACATGTAAAAGAATGAAATTAGGACATTCTCTAACACCATACACAAAAATAAACTCAAAATGGATTAAAGACCTAAATGTAAGACCAGCTACTCTAAAGCTCTTAGAAGAAAACATAGGCAGAACACTCTCTGACATAAATCACAGCAAGATCTTTTTTGATCCACCTCCTAGATAATGAAAATTAAAAAAAAAACAACAAAATAATATAAAACAAAACAAGTGGGATCTAATTAAACTTAAAAGCTTTTGCACAGCAAATATATTTAATTTTAATGGAAGCAAACCTCCATTAAAGAAAGACAATCTTTCTTTTTGCATTCGTATTTAATAGATTTACATAATAATTATATAATTGCAATAATAAATAAAACTGGATCTCTAGATTTGATGAAAAATAATATCATATATAAGCATAGACTAACTTGTAAGGGCAAAAAATACTTACAAACAAGCAATTAGCCAATGGGAAATGAGCCATAAAGATTCTTTTACACAGTTAATTCGGAGTTTTGATTAGTATGATGAGTTGATTAAGGGGAGGTGGGATAAAAGAGTTTTTGTTGTAAATTGTAACTAATTTATCAACTTATATAGATATATTGATTATTTTACTCACTAATTTTGCATTAGATCTGTGTTAGTTTGTTAAAGCTGCATTTAAAAAATACCACAGACTTGGTGGCTTAAACAATAGAAATTTATTTTTTTACAGTTCTGGAGGCTGAAGTCCAAGATCAGGGTGGCTGATACTGGTTTCCTCTGAGGTCTCTGTCTTTGGCTTGCAAATGGCATCCCTCTTGCTGCCAATTCACATGGTCATCCTTCTGTGCACATTAACCCCTAGTGTCTTTCCATGTGTTATAATCTCCTCTTCTTATAAGGACACCAGTCTGACTATATCAGGGCCCACCCTAATTACTTAATTTTGACTTAATTATCACTTTAAAGGACCTATCTTCAAATACAGTCACATCCTGAAGTACTGGGAGTTATTCATCAACATATGAATTTGGAAGGGCATAATTTAGCCCATAACAATACTTAATAGAGAAAGCATATGCTATAATAATGTCTATGTTCTTTTTTCCAATAAAATTGTATTGCAATGATTTCAAATTTTCATTAGACTTAAATACAGCTTAAAACATGGAAAGGATCAGTTTAAACTTTAAAAATAGCTCTGTTAGAAGGGGATTTACTTTTATCATTTAAATGCATGCTTTAATTTATTGATCTTACATCTGAAAGCTCTTTCAGTCATATTTCAGTGTATTGTTCTATGTCTCTGATAGAAAGATGAAATATAGGTAACAGTTTCTCTAAAAGGTGACAGAGCTGTATTCTGACCCCAATCTACTGACATTTGCCTCACTGTTTCTCACTCAGAAGACAAAGTAGAAAAAGACAGCGGAAGTAGTTCCAGAGATATGATTATTGGGGACAGAAATTAAAATGTTTTGATCAGAGTAATGACAAATGTAGTTAAGCTGCTATATTTGACACAGAAACTCATAGAAACAGGAATCTAAGCCACAAAGCAGTTTTCATTTAAGCATGTTTAAAGTGGAAAAAAGGAAAAGAAAAGAAGTATATTACTGGATACATTAATTTGTATTTCTAGTTCTGCTTTCTTATCTGCTTTTTTCTGTCACCCTCCTTAAGCAAGAGAAGGAGGTAAAATTTGTTATCATATGGCAACAAGAAGATTAAGGAAAGTAAAGTGTTATTTTTCATGCATTCATATTTTAAAGCATAATCATAATGCTTTATACCCTCATACTTTTCTTTTCACATGTTACACTGACCTTCCATCTGAATATGAATCAATATTGCTTTACAAAAGCTTATAAGCCTGTATGAAATACTAAGTCAATATTCCGTTTTCAACATGTTGGTAACTTAGTGTAATGCATTATTGTATCACATCAAATAACCCTGAAAACTCAGGTGTCCCTATTGTGTATAAACCTTAACACAAGTAGATCTAAATGTACAATCTAATCGCAGCAGCAGATAAGGTGTTGATACCAAGAGCCAACACTTATATAGGGCTCATTAAGTTCCAGACACACTCTAAATGATTTACATACATTAACTTATTTAATGCTCACAAAGATATAAATAAGGCACTAATATTAGACACATTTTATAGGTGAGAAAATAAGCCCAAGATCCCACAGTTTGAATCCCAGGATTCAAATCCTATTAATCTGATTTGAGGGTTGGCACTCAACTTTTACACTGTAATGCTTGATATTAAGGAATCAGTCTCTAGAATCAGACTAAATTCAACTTCAAAACCTAATTCTGCCACTTAGGCAAGTTTTAAATTTTTTATTGTGATTCAATTTCCTCTCCTGTAAACTGGAAAAATACTGGCTATATATGGAAGACTATTGAGAAAGAGAAAGAAAGAGAGAGAGAGAGAGAGAGAGACAGAGAGAGAGAGGCAAAGCAAAGTATCCTTTTAGAAAACATACAAAGCAAGGAGCTTGGCTTGGTGACTTTGACTTTTATATTCTACCTCTTAATATAACTGACTTTTGTCAAGGATCAAAGAAGTATGGTTGAGTGTGATGCAGTTCTCTAGACCACGACTAAATCTCTGACATATAACTCAAATTCTCCAGTCCATTTTTTCAACTACGTATCATTCATTGATCCTGTGGCTAATCACATCATTCAAGAGGTCCTTTTGCCTATGATTGACTCAGTTCTGAGTCAGTATTTCAATACCATTTCCATTTGTGATTTATAACCTCCAGAAATAGGATTCACATTAAGGGTAAGTTCAATACATTTGGAAATGTAATAAGATACAAACTTTATATTTCTAAATGTAGCAATTTTCCATATCTGTATGAAGTCTATGCTTTGAAGCATCACTGAATATATTGAATGCTGATATGCACATGATAATTTCAATATTACTTCCAAAAATTTAACAAATTGTAAACACCGTGTAGTTGCCAAGACACTTCACTTTCATTTTTCCACCAAAGATATTACATGTAGGAATGTGCAATAAAACTCTCACAAAATGTTATCCCTATATGTATACACATCTACTTTTATTGTATTTACTTTTAACTTTTGTTAATAAGAAGAAAACCGCCTGGGCTTCCCTGGTGGCACAGTAGTTAAGAATCTGCCTGCCAATTCAAGGGACATGGGTTCGAGCCCTGGTCCGGAAATATCCCACATGCCGTGGAGCAACTAAGCCCATGTGCCACAACTACTGAGCCTGCACTCTAGAGCTCGTGAGCCGCAACTACTGAGCCCACGTGCTACAACTACTGAAGCCTGTGTGCCTAGCTTCTGTGCTCCGCAACAAGAGAAGCTGCAACAATGAGAAGCTGGTGCACCACAGCGAAGAGTAGCCCCGCTCACCACAACTAGAGAAAGCCTGCACACAGCAACGATGACCCAACACAGCCAAAACAAACAAACAAACAAATAAATTTATTTAAAAAAAAGAAGAAAACAGCCAGACCTAACAGTTTAATAATTACTCATTATGATATTACTTAAAACATCTAAAAGCATATGCAATGGTGTAATTGCAGGTGTTGCTATTATTGCAGTTTTCAATCTTTCTTTCAAAAGAAAGAAATTAAGAAAAAAAGGAAGGAGGGAAAGAAGGAGGAAAAGAAGAAAGATGTAAGGAGAGAGGGAGGAAGAGAAAAGGAAAGAAGAAAGAGAAAAAAAAAAAGAAAGAGAAGAAAAGGACCAACACAAGTATTTGTTTTAACCATGATAACTATTCTTAAAGTAAGATTCTCTCCTAATGGATCAGCAGGCTTATATCCAGAATATTTTCTTGAAATTTATGTCTTTCTTCTTTGTGTTAATAGCTTTGTTTTTGGTCCAGCACCATTCACTAATAGCATCTCATTTTAATTACATGGAATCAGCTAATTTCACAAATATCACAGATGATACATATCTCTTCTGAGATGAATGTCCTTTCATTCATAGATTTGCCTAGTGGGTGCTGAAAGGCTCCTATACAGTACTGAAAATTTTGCAATCATAATTTTTTTAAATTTTGTTATTCCTGGCATCTGGCCTCCTGATTTAGAATTTATTCACATACTCTGCTTAGGAAAGAGATCACATTTTGAATTATTTAATTTAGTTATTATTTGAATGCTTTTTCTTTACTCAAAAAAGTTATCATATCATCCTTTAATCATCATGTTTTATTATATATGTATATATTTGTATACACACAGGGGATTTGAGATGTCCTATATATTTCAAGGTCAGACTGTCTTTATTGCCCTCAGCATGAGGAATATGTATACATGAGATGAATGTCGCATATGGAAACAAAATCCCCCCCCACACACTCTCTAAAGACAAAAGTATTTCTTGTGTTCAAATAAAGCTGCAAAGGAAGTCTCCAAACAAGCATTCTTTTGGATCAATAGCTAGAAATTGAATAAAACAATGTCTTATGCTGTTTTATAGAATTTTCAAAAGGTTTGCAGCATATGAACCCAATTTTTCAAGCTCCACATGGGGATTTATTGTCTTGTTTCTTTTTTCTTTGAAAAAAATCATCATTCACAAAATAACAATAATAAAAATAAAAAAAATAAATTAAACTCAAGGGAGTTTTCCTTAAAAGAAGAGACATGAAAGCATGTTTATTTAGGGATCATACTCCCATTTTATGAGAGAAGCCAATCTGATAACTCAAGGCTATTCAAGGATTGAGAGGATTATATGTCACACTTCCGTTTTTTA
Source organism: Balaenoptera acutorostrata (assembly GCF_949987535.1). NCBI lineage: Eukaryota > Metazoa > Chordata > Mammalia > Artiodactyla > Balaenopteridae > Balaenoptera > Balaenoptera acutorostrata. Next base: position 76,924,925 of record NC_080085.1, read on the forward strand.
TTTTGACTTCTAGGAAATTAAAAATACATTTTGAGAGTGTTCAATTCTCTTTCCTAGATATTGTATCCTTATGTTAAAATGATTATCTCAACATAAAGAAACAACCTAATGTTAGAAAAGGACATACATAATGCATAAAGATAATAAATATAAATATTCACAATGATGATTCAATATAAAAACTGACATTTAAAAAAAAGTTTCCTAAGGTTCTAATTATATTTTCACCTTTATTAACTTGTTTCTCATGCTTACATTGATAGCAAAATATACTTTTCTACATGATTTAAAAATAATATTCGGAAGAACATTTTCTCATTCAAAATTTTAAAAAAACTGCTTCTTTCTAACATTGTTTTATTTTCAAGTCTTGTTTTAAAAAAATCATTCTCACTTTAACAAAGGGTTCAGTTCTGCTTTACCTTCTTCAGTAAGGATTTGGCCAAAAATAGCTAAATTTTATTTGGGATTCCAGACATAAGTATAAGCATTTTATGAATTTGAATTCTAGGAAAACATATAACAGGAAACAAAGTAATTTTCACTGGGGCTGTTAAGATCTTTCTTTAATACTGTCTGAAATTAATCATTATTAGTAAATATCCAAATTTTACAGATAGAAGTAAAAGTTAAAACAGTTTGAATCTATGATCAACCCTTTCTCCATTTAACATTGATACCTCTAATTACAGTGTCAGTATCCTGAAATGAATAGACTCATTTCCCCTAAGATCGGACCAGTTTCCTTCATCTTTTAATTATACATTATTATGAATGCTTAACCACAAGGATACTGTAGCCCCCTCCTGTGAAATGGATAAACTATATTAGTATGCTCAACCACCACCAAGTGAAGCCAAAAGGGAAAAAAATGAAATAACACTAAAATAGAAGATTATGTAGATTTCTATCTTTGATACAAACCTGAAGCTACTTACATGATGCCCATAACCTGTTGGGAGGAGTTCCCAGAGCAAATTATTCATTTTAGTTCCATATACCCAGAATCAAAGGAGTCATTTTCAATATAAAAGATAATAACATATAATTCTTTATATTAGTTTAGCCTGCCTATCAATATTCTTAACTTAAAATGTTTTATTTGTAATCACTGCACAGAATTTTAAACACAAAAACATATTAGTTTCTTGCCATCTTTTTTTGTCTTTAATGCCTCACAGGTAATTATGCATTTTATGGAAGTTGTGTACAAATAAGTCAAACGGAAATATATCAAATTTGTAAGTTTCATGACTTGTGCAGTTTAATAAGAAATTTGATTGCTTCAAAATATAACTGGAAAGCAAAAAAAAATGGTGAACATATGAAATAATTAAAATATGTAGGTATGAATGATATAAAAAGACAATACCTGGTGGAGTTAATACCTGATATCCTTCTGGCAGGGTTTACCTCTCAGGCAAAGTTGTGAAGTAGACACATTTTTTTAATCTATAAATTTCCAAATCTCTTCTTAAAGCACATTTTTCCCAAATCCCTTTAAGAACTCTTACTCTGAATACAACATCAAAATCTGCTTCCCAGAAAATATCTACTATCTGTCATTTATTCTAATCATTCTTACACTCTAAATTTTATTTTAAATTTTGGAAAAAAATTGTCTAACCTGCAGATACTAATATTTTCAATGTTAGTGAACAGGTCTAAGATGCCCTCCAAACATAGTTATACCAATACCAATACTAATGACATTGATAATCATAGGATTGGTCTAGCTTGTTGGATAGTACACAAACTGTTGCCTTTTCTAGTTTTTCTAAATCTTAAAATCCAATACGAATTTAAAGGGCAGTTTGTGATTTTCATTACATAAATTTGATCTTTTGCTGTATTAGATTTTAATCTCCCTATAAATCAGGGACATGTCTATTATATTCACTTTTGTATCCCCATCAACTAGTGCAGTGTCTTAACACTGAAAAAACAATTGCTGAACAAATATTGAATCAAAACTTGGGTAATTACTTTTTATTCTTTGAGATCATCTAAAAACTGATTAGAATTCTGTCCATTTCTCAGTTGATTAATAACAATTCAATTTTCTGAAGATAGTGTTGTTAAGAAACTCCTATAACATTTTCCCCATTTCCAATTTATAGTAAGGAGAGAATAGGAATTAGGTATTCTCTCCAATTCAATATAGTTGGTCACCCTAAACCTGTCTCCTCGAACAAATTCTAACTGCAGTTTTCTTTTTCTAAAACTTCTTGTCCGATTTTGGCAGCAGACATACATGAGGATATAGTAAGCTTCATTATTCTGAGGACAGCTGGGCTTTATTAACCTTTATTGAAAGATATTTACTTTAAAATGACATCATCAGCGCCGCGCCGGCCGGGCAGGGTCTGAAGCGGTACCGTTTCCCCTTCCACTCCCTCTCTGCTTCTGTCACATTACCGCCTCCTGGCCCACCTCGCGCCTTTCACCTGCACCTTGCGTCGTCCGCCGCGTAACCCTGCGGCTCCTGCCACGCGAGCATCCGGGGCTCCGGTTCCGGCGCCGGCACGGGTCGCTCTCTGTTCGCCTGCCCCAAGGCTGCTGGTCAGCCACCTCCATGGGTGCCTACATCTCCCAGCCCAACGTGGTGAAGTGCTCCTGGGACGTGGTCGGCACCCTGTGCCTGCCGCTGCCGTAAGGCTTCTCCGCCATGCAAGGCTGGGGCGTCTCCGTGGAGTTGCCACAAATCCAAATGGGACAGGTCTAGAGTTCCAACACCCAAACATTCTGCCATTTGTACTGAGATCTCCTAGGCTAAGGCTGCTAGACTGCAGAGGATGCTCACAACTGTATTCCTGAGCTGAACAGTGAGACAGCTATGTTTTCTGTCTAGGATGGACATGGAGGGGAGGAAGTTGCCTTGTACTGTGCCAAATATCTTCATGATATCATCAAAGATCAGAAGGCCTACAAAGAAAGGAAGCTACAGAAGGCTTTGGGAGATGCTTTCATGGCTATTGATGCTAAACTGACCACTGAGGAAGTCATTAAGGAGCTGGCACAGATTGCAGGGCAACCCACTGAGGTTGAGGATGAAAAAGAAAAAGTAGCTGATGAAGATGATGTGGACAATGAGGAGACTGCACTGCTGCATGAAGAGGCTACCATGACTATTGAAGAGCTGCTGATGTGCTATGGGCAGAACTGTCACAAGGGTTCTCCCCACAGCAAATCTGGAGCTGGGACAGGAGAGGAACCAGGGTCCCAGGGTCTCAATGGGGAGGCAGGACCTGAGGATCCATCTAGGGAAACTTCTTCAGAGGAAAATGGCCCCACAGCCAAGGCTCACATGGGCCTTTCCTCCAACTCAGAATGTGGGACTGAGGCAGGCCAAGGTGGGGAGCCTGGCACTCTCACTGGTGAGGCTGGGCCTTCCTACTCTTCAGACTCTGACAAGCTGCGTCAAGTTGCTAAGTCCAAGTTTTTGAGGACAGTGAGGATGAGTCAGATGAGGTGGAGGAGGAAGAGGAAGACAGTGAGGAATGCAGTGAGGAGGAAGATGGCTACAGCAGTGAAGAGGCAGAGAATGAGGAAGATGAGGATGACACTGAGGAGGCTGAAGAGGATGAGGAAGAAGAGGAGATGATGGTGCCTTGGATGGAAGGCAAAGAGGAGCCTGGCTCTGACAGTGGTACAACAGCTGTGGTGGCTCTGATATGAGGGAAGCAGTTGATTGTAGCCAATGCAGGAGACTCCCACTGTGTGGTGTCTGAGGCTGGCAAAGCTTTAGACATATCCTATGACCACAAACCAGAGGGTGAAGTGGAGCTAGCATGCATCAAGAATGTTGGTGGCAAGGTCACCATGGATTGGCTAGTCAATGGTGGCCTCAACCTCTCCAGAGCCATTGGAGACCACTTCTACAAGAGAAACAAGAACTTGCCACCTGAGGAACAGATGACTTCGGCCCTTCCCGACATCAAGGTGCTGACTCTCACTGACAATCACAAATCCATGGTCATTGCCTGTGATGGCATCTGGAATGTGATAAGCAGCCAGGAAGTTATAGACTTTATTCAATCAAAGATCAGCCAGCGCGATGAAAATAGGGAGCTTCGGTTATTGTCATCCATCGTAGAGGAGCTGCTGGATCATTGCCTGGCACCAGACACTTCTGGGGACAGTACAGGATGTGACAACTTGACCTGCATCATCATTTGCTTCAAGCCCTGAAACACAGCAGCGCTTCAGCTAGAGAGTGGCAAGCAGAAACTGGAGGAGGAGCTCTCTACTGAGGAGGCTGAAGAAAATGGCAACAGTGACAACAAGAAGAAGGCCAAGCAGGACTAGCAGTTATCCAGACCCCTGCCCACCTAGACTGATTTCTGAGCCCTCCAGACTGAGATTAAGTTTTGTCTTTTTCCTTTATCTTTAGCAGTGGTTATGAGGTGTGCAGGGGGAGCTGGATGGCTTTGCTCAGACCATTCCAAAGAGGGCTGTCCCTCCAAACAGCAGCCTCCTTGCTCCTTGGGTCTCATCACCGGTTCTGTGCCTGTGCTCTATTGTGTTGGAGGGAAGGGCTGTTGGTTCTGGTTTTTACTCTGTGAACTTTATTTAAGGACATTGTTTTTTAATGGTAGATTCATGGCCCCCAGCCACTTCCAGCCACTTGTACCCACTCTCTGTTGTCCACTTTCAATCAACACTTTTTCAGACTAAAGGCCAAAACCTAAAAAAAAAAAAAAAAAAAAAAATGACATCATCAGAAAATGGGACTCTGATCTTTTGAAAATTTTCTAACAATTTACTTAAATTCTGGTCATGAATCATGTTTTTGTGTATGCTAGCTTGCTAAAATTAAACTTAAAATGTGAATCGTATTTTAATATTAAAAGTAAAACCACAGTGTTATTAAAATATTTAACACATATTCGTTTGAGAAAGAGCTAGTACTTCACTGAACTGTTTCAATGGTGTACAACTTCTATTAGCCTTTTTATTATTTTAAAATGAAACACATGTCTACTGACTGATACAAATCTGAAATAAATATTAAACACCTGGAGTAATAATGCTGAGATTTTCATTATAGTTTTGTTTTATAAACTGTGTTATTATAATTTCTACTACTACTCTTATTGGTGTTTTGCACACAGGATACAAAAGAAGTATAGACAAAAAGAAATGATAAGATTCTACTCCCTATCAATCTATCATAACTATTTGTGGACAAATGGCTACTTACTATTGGGGTCTATCAAATTAATTAAATGATTCAAATTAAAACATGCTCAGGTAATACATTTTCTCATAGATTTTTTTTTCATATAAAGGGAAATAGTGTCATGTAGTAATCATAGTGGTCATCTCTGAGATTAACAAATATTCAAGTGTTTGATAATAAAATGCCCAGTTTTGATAAAATGTGAAAACACAATCTTATACACTGTTGGTGGGAGTATATATATTTTGGGGAGGGCCATTTGGCCATAGCAATAATCATTACTAGTGTACATACACGTAGCCCTAACAATTCCATTAAGGATTTATTATTACAATATTCTCACATAAAATACCCAAAAATACACACACAGATGCGTGCATGCGCACACACACACACACACACACACAAATGCACATACACACAAGGTGCTTGAGTGTGTGCATATGTATGTGTTTATTTTTGTGTGCATACTTGCTTGTGCATAGAAAATATTTGGATCTATAAACAAATGTAAGAAATGAGATGTGGAGGAGACTTTCTTATTCACTTTCTGCATAAACATACTTTTAAAAAGCATGAACCTATATTTCTCCTTCAATACAGTTAAATGAAAATAACGCAATTTTCAACAAGTATTTTTAGGAAAAAACATTTAGTGTGGGTCAATAAAACATTTTAAGTGCAATCAATTCTCAGAAAGATGATAGAAAATAATCAATGTAAACAGCATGCCATTTTTCTCTTTAAGAATATATTTATTTACCTGCTATATGTGTGCCTACCTTAGCAAAACTGGAAATATACTGTCAGCATCAACATTTGTCTATAATGAATATATATCTTTATAAGTATGAGTAAATAATTTTTAATTTGTAATATCTTTAATGAAGTAACTGCCTGCTTTCTATGTTAATTAAATGTTAATTCAAGAGATGTCGTTTTTAGAAACTATAAATTTCTTACTTAATTTTGTTTTCATTGTGGCCACTGAAATATTATTTGTTTTCACATACCTATTAATATTTTTGTAAGCTATGTTCTTCTTATTCACTCTGATTTACAGCTATTTTCTTTCACAAAACTTCAAACAATTGATGTTCATCATTTTACCTAATGAAACAATGATTTTTCATGAAAACTGTCAAGCAATATTTACTTCATCTATGACTATCAAAAATAAACTCCCACAGTTGAAAAGTCTCATATCACATTTCTCATCACCATAGTTATGACAGTAAACTAAAATCTCAGAAATGAGGGAACAGGTAAGAAATTGCCAGTACTATTTGAATGAAAGATAATGTCTTCTTCATAAAGGGATCAGGTTGCTACTTTAATTCACCAGTTCTGTATTCTAAGATTTATTTATTTTGTTGGAGGAGGAGTCAGCTGTTAAACCTGAACATCAATTTTACAGAAAGAAAATTTATGTATGTCCTTCCATAGTCTGAAGAAACATTATTATCCTATCATAATGAAAAATAAAATAAAATAAAATAACTTAAAAACCCAGAGGGTACATAGCTGGACAGATTTGCAAAGCCAGTACTATAAATTCTGAATATTCATGTGCCATCTCACATTGAGAACATAAATGTTTAGGTCCCCACAGAGTTAAAGCCTCATCATTCAATCTATATTTAAGGAAAAAGAGGGCAGGGAATTGCCTCTCACAATCAACTAAGGACAGTGCCAGAGTGGTAAAATGAAAAAATAAATGACTCACTTAAGAGAAGGAAAGTTTCTGAATCATTCCTTCAACAAATATTAAAATGCATGGATTTCTTCTCTCATTCTCTTATCTTATTTTTCCCAGAGAGACAGAGAAAGGCGTTCTGACCAAGGCCAGGGAGGTGTTATGGGTTGGTGACAAAAGTAAGGTTAGTGACAAATGATGGAGTGAGGTTACATTCTCCAACTCAACCCTCCCTTTTGCACCAATTCCACTCTAACCTGGGCTGGTACCAAAATGCAGAAGACTGTCATTACTCTCCTCTTGATTATTCAGTAATCTCCTCCCTTTCTCCTTTCACCTTCTTTGAAATATTTTCTCAGGATGATAAGAATTGTGCCTTTGTAATCACTTTTCTTGTCTGGAAAACTAAAAACCCAGCTCTCAGGAAAGAATGTGTGCATGGCATCTGAGAAAGCTATCATACACACACACACACACACACAAACACAGATAAAGGGAAAGACAGAAATGGATTCTACTGTACAGAGTATATACAGATATAGCAATGAAATTAAAGCTGTGAGAAAGTACCAAGATGCCAACTTCCTAAGGTGGCAAAAGCTCTCCAGAGAATTCTCAGAGCTTCTCTCCCTATTTTAAAATTCTGCAACAAAAGGGTGAAATGCTTTCTTCTCAGCCCACTCCAATACAGATGGCAATGAGACATCATCTACCTGCCATCCTGTGCAGTTATTCTTCATCCTTGACAATGACAGTCCGGCAATGCAGAGGGAGAGGTTTGAGTCCTGAAGTTTTATTTTCGGCAACTGTACAAGTCAGGAACCAAGCAGTGCAGATTATAGGGATCCAGTTTTCTCACAAGACACTGACAAGCACCTCAGGGGAGGTGTACAAGCATTGTGTAAAACCATTTACACAGGAGGACCTTCAAGATGGTGGAGGAGTAAGATGTGAAGATCACCTTCCTCCCCATAAATACATCAAAAAATACATCTACATGTGGAACAACTCCTACAGAACACCTACTGAACACTGGCAGAGGACCTTAGACTTCCCAAAAGTCAAGAAAAAACCCACATACCTGAGTAGGGCAAAAGAAAAAAGAGAAAACGGAGACAAAAAAATAAGGATGGGACCTGCACCTCTGGGAGGGAGCTGTGAAGGAGGAAAAGTTTCCACACACTAGGGAGCCCCATCACTGATGGGGATCCGGGGTGGGTGGGTGGGGGGAGCTTCAGAGTCATGAAGGAGAGTGCAGCAACAGGGGTGCAGAGTGCAAAGTGGCATGCTTCAGGCTTTTGCAATGTCACGCCAGCCTCTGCCGCCTCTGGCTAACCCTGCATTCCAATTTTGACTATCATACCCCTACCCTTCCCCCATATTAACAAACTGAAATATAAAAACCATATGATAATCTCAATAGATGCAGAAAGAGCTTTCAACAAAATTCAAAACCCGTTTATGATAAAAAAAAAAAAAACCTCTCCAGAGGTGGGCATAGATGGAACCTACCTCCAAGTAATAGAGACCATGTATGACAAACCCACAGCCAACATCGTTCTCAATGGTGAAAGAATGAAATCATTTCCTCTAAGATCAGGAACAAGACAAGGTTGCCCACTCTAACTGCTATTATTTAACATAGTTTTGGGAGTTTTAGCCACAGCAATCAGAGAAGAAAAAGAAATAAAAGGAATCCAAATCAGAAAAGAAGAAGCAAAACTGTCACTGTTTGCAGATGACATGATATTATATATGGAGAATCCTAAAGATGCTACCAGAAAACTGCTAGAGCTAATTAATGAATTTGGTAAAGTAGCCGAATACAAAATCAATGCACAGAAATCTCTTTCATTCCTGTAAACTAAGGACAAAAAATGTGAACGAGAAATTAAGGAAACAATCCCATTTACCATTGCAACAAAAAGTATAAAATACATAGGAATAAATCTTCCTCAGGAGTCAAAAGATCTGTATGTAGAAAACTATAAGGCACTGATGAGAGAAATTAAAAATGATAAAAACAGATAGAGAGATATACCATGTTCTTCTATTGGAAGATTCAATATTCTCAAAATGATTATACTACCCAAAGCAATCTACAGATTCAATGCAATCCTTATCAAACTATGAATCACATTTTTCACAGAACTAGAGCAAAAAAATATACAATGTGTATGGAAACACAAAAGACCCCAAATAGCAAAAGCAATCCTGAGAAAGAAAAATGGAGCTGGAGGAATCAGGCTCCCTGACTTCAGACTATAATACAAAGCTACAGTAATCAAGACAGTGTGGTACTGGCACAAAAACAGAAATATAGATCAATGGAACAGGATAGGAAGCCCAGAGCTAAAGTCATGTACATATGGTCATCTTATCTTTGATAAAGGAGGCAAGAATATACAGTGGAGAAAAGACAGCCTCTTCAATAAGTGGTGCTGGGAAAACTGGACAGCTATATGTAAATGAATGAAATTAGAACACTCTCTAACACCATACACAGTTATAAACTCAAAATGGATTAAAGACCTAAATCTAAGGGCAGACACTGTAAAACACTTAGATGACAACAGGCAGAACACTCTGTGACATAAATCACATCAAATTCCTTTTTGACCCACCTCCTAGAGAAATGGAAATAAAAACAAAAATAAATAAATGGGACCTAATGAAACTTAAAAGCTTTTGCACAGCAAAGGAAACCCATAAACAAGACGAAAAGACAACCCTCAGAATGGGAGAAAATTTTTGAAAATGAAGCAACTGAAAAGGATTAATCTCCAAAATATATAAGCAGCTCATGCAGCTCAATATCAGAAAAAGAAAAAATCCAATCCAAAAATAGGTGGAAGACCTAAATACACATTTCTCTAAAGAAGATATACAGATTCCACCAAACACATGAAAGTTTCTCAACATCACTAATCATTAGAGAAATGCAAATCAAAACTACAATGAGGTATCACCTCACACCAGTCAGAATCACCATCATCAAAAAATCTACAGACAGTAAATGCAGGAGAGGGTGTGGGGAAAATGGAACCCTCTTGAACTGTTGGCCGGAATGTAAACTGATACAGCCACTGTGGAGAACAGTATGGAGGTTCTTTAAAAAACTAAGAATAGAACTACCATATGACCCAGCAATCCCACTACTGGGCATATACTCTGAGAAAACTATAATTCAGAAAGAGACATGTACCACAATGTTCAATGCAGCACTATTTACAATAACCAGGACATGGAAGCAACCTAAGTGTCCATCAACAGATGAATGGATAAAGAAGATGTGACACATATATACAATGGAATATTACTCGGCGATAAAAAGAAATGAAGCTGAATTATTTGTAGTGAGGTGGATGGACCTAGAGTCTGTCATAAAGAGTGAAGTAAGTCAGAAAGAGAAAAACAAATACCATATGTAACACATATGTATGGAATCTAAAAAGAAAAAAAATGGTTCTGATGAACCTAGGGGCAAGACAGGAATAAAGACATAGACGTGGAAAATGGACTTGAGGACACGGGGAGGGGGAAGGGTAAGCTGGGACAAAGTGCGAGAGTACCATTGATATATATACACTACCAAATGTAAAATAGATAGCTAGTGGGAAGCAGCTGCATAGCACAGGGAGATCATCTCGGTGCTTTGTGACCTCCTAGAGGGGTGGGATAGGTTGGGTGGGAGGGAGGCGCAAGAGGGAGGGTATATGGAGATATATGTATACATATAACTGATTCACTTTGTTATACAGCAGAAACTAACACAACATTGTAAAGCAATTATACTCCAATAAACATGTTAAAAAAAACCAAACATTTACACCATGCTAATATGACTGAGATGATCTCTAAATTGTCTAATGATAATCAGCATCACTCAGAAGAAAAAAGCAGTAAAGAGTTAACAAAATTGGGATCTGCTTTTATACCGTTATTTGTAACTTGAACCCGGTTCTTCGGCAGTGCCTATTTGTTTGTTTTTTTTCTCCTTTTAGGCTGATTCCTCTTAACCTGCTTTAGCATTTTCCCCTAAGTCTCACTTTTACCTTTGCTATTATAGCTCTTTTTCAACCCCCGCACTACCACCTCTCTGCCACCAAAGGCCTTTGTAATGGATTTCTTGGTTAGGTTAGGAGCTTGCTTGTTTAGTATTTAGTGCTTTGAGGCTGATACTTGGGAACCAGAATCAGTGGTCCTAAGAATCCACCAACATTGTAACTGTCACATTCACTACCCACTTTCTTGAGATATTTTATTTTTTTTCTAGACAAAAAGTTTTCCCTGTCTTAAAGTGTTCCATAATGCAAAAATTCTGAATTCTTCCTTTCAAATGCACTTTATCTATTAGTCAGACATCAGGCATTGCTTATATTTCATTTAAGGGTCAACCCTAATAGTGAGTACTTTTCCTGTAAAATGAAAGGTACAATACTCAGAAGGCAAGAGCTGCAGTTACGAAAAATCATCTTGCATTATTTACTTAAAATTACACTTGCATCAAATATTTCAGAAACCAATTTAATCTATCATTTAAGACATTTGATAAAACAAATATAAAGTGTTTTATTCAAGTTGAGTTCAGGGCATTGCAAGCTGTCGGCAGATGGAGCGATTCTGCAACATATGCTCAACATATTTTCAATGAGGAAAGCCAACTAAAATTGTTTAATATTTTAATTGCACGCCTCTTTCATGAGAGGATGATTAAAATTCATCTAGAAAAAATTGCCTTTCCATAATTTAGGATACTGATTCCACCATGTTTTCTTCCAAAAAGTTTTCCATAAATATGTTAAAATGAAAACTTAACTGACTTTTAATCATTATAGAGATCTGAGAGAAATAATTGGAAATTCTAAGTTTTGAAAAAATGGTGTATAGCATCCAAGTAATGGCAAAAACTTATATTTTGTTCTTTTCACACACTAAACACTGTGAAAGCAAGGAAATTCTTCTGTTGCATTAATCCACCAATTACTCTGGATCCAAATTATGAGAGTTCATAAAATTTCCACAATAAACACAAGTATGTCCCCCTTTGATATTGGACTCTGTAAACTTTCCATTTTGATTTTCAAGAACTAAAGTTGCTGAATTGCAGGAGTAAGAAGAGAAATTGGAGATATTCTTAGCGCCTAACACTGGCTTTTACACATAAAAGGCAATAAACATACTTTTCAATTGATTAATAGGCAAGATGCATGTCTTTATTTTCAACTTCTTAAAGCTTTTAGATTCCTTCAACCTTGACCGTGTTCTAAACTTCAGTTCTGTTTTATCAGTCCCCGCCATGGTGTAATTTTGGAGGAATAATCAGATATCCGTCCAGAGGCTTTGTTTTATGCTTATTGATTTTATTTCATCATTTATTGACTTGTGAGCACACTTTGCAGAGCAGTTATTTTGCATTTTTACCACTCTTCTTAAGTCCTTTATTCTATGTTTAGTGCAGGGGGAAACCCCATCTCTTATTTAATAGAAAATCATAGTTTTACTATGGATTATTACTATAAGTGTAGCTCTCTGCTCGATATTCGAGTTCATTCATTCATTCAAAAATAATTTAGTGCATGCCCACTATGTGACAGATGCTATGCTTTACATATGCTATTTCAATTACATTACACAAAAATATATTTAATATGTACTATTATATTTTCCGTTTTGCAAATGAGGAAACTAAATCTTAAAGAGGTTATTTGCCCAAAGTCAAATGTCTTGAGCAGAAAGGAGAAGGGGTGCAGTAACAGAGGAGGTGAGAACTCTGTTCCACACAGATATTCAGAGTTTTAGAGGCCCTGCCATCTTCAGTGCTTAGCTCCAAAGATCACCCAGAGCATTAAACTCCAGTTGACAAATAAGAGATTTGAGAGATTGTAAGAGAATTGTGAGCCATGCTTGGAAGTGGCTTATATTACCTCTATCTATGTTCTTCCAGCCAGAACTCAGTTACCAGGCCAGATTAAACTGTAACAGAAAGTGGGGAATTTAGTGTAGCTATGTACTCAGGAGGAAAAAATGTCTGGAGACTAATTGTTTTCCAAACTCTTGGAGCCTAGGAAATCCATAGGGCTGTCTTGCTGTTTGTGTATTATTACAAATAATAATAACTCATTAATTAAAGGTTCTGGTATCAATTTCAACATATGGGGAGTGGTTTTCCCACATCACCAAGCAATTCTCCAACACTAGCTGGGTGTTCTACAAATCAACTCAATACTAGCACTATCTACCCGGAGAGAGCATAAGATTCTATGTTGTTGCCTATACTTCTGGCAGACTGGCTATAAATCAGACTTTCCCACGAACCCCTCTTTGGTTTCTATTAATTTGCTAGAGTGGCTCACAATATGCAGAAAACCAGTTTACTCAACAGATTACTGATCTATTGCAAAGGATATTAAAAAATTCAAATCTGCAGCAAGATGAAGAGATACACAGGGCCAGTCAGGTCCTGAACAAAGAAGCTTCTGTCCTCTTGGAGTCTGGAGCCTAGCAAGGTGGTACGTGGAAGCATTCTGGTTCCCCAACCTGGAACCACTTTCAGTCCCCTCCTTTTGGGTTTTTATGGAGGCTTCATTACACAGGCATGGTTGATTAAATCATGAACCACTGGTGATTGATTCAATCTCCAGTTCCCTTTCCCTCCCCAGAAATCAGGGAATGGGACAAAGTTTCACTCTTCTATTTGTGGTTGGTTCCCCTGGCAACCAGTCCTATCCTTAGGTGCTTTTCAAAGGTCACCTCATTAACATAAATCCAGTTGTGGTGAAAAGGAATTTGTTACCAATTACGAGACACCTATTTTATCTTTATGGTTTTCAAGCAGTTTTTCAGGAACTGTGAATAAGAAACCAAATATTACAGCAAAAGATGTTCCCATTGTTTTTATAGCTCAGGAAATTCCAAGGGTTCTGAGACCAGTGAGCCAGGAAACTTGGGCTGAATGAAGATCAAATATATATGAGAAATATATTTTGGTCTTCTGAATGACCACATATATATTTCTTATAAATCACAATATCACATTCACATTAAATGTTTATTTAAGGCCAAGCACTATGGGAAGTAAATTCATGCATTTTCTCATTTAATTTTTGTAACAACCTCATGAGGTTGATACTAACATTATTCAATTTTTACAGTAGATTTGTATCTTATATTGGTTTTAAACACATTTTAAAGAATACAATAGTGGCAAAACCAGGGCTCAGACCCAAGCCAGAGCTCTAAGCCATTTTTTAACACAGTTTTTCATTTTCTGAGTAAATCCTTTTTGTAATAGAGAATTTAATGTATACATATTTTTTTCTCAGTGCCTCTCTTCTCTATACCTTTCCTGCTTTAAAATCCAGTCTCCTTAGGGAGAATTGATTAAAATGTTATATGAGAACTATTAATAATTCTAAAACTTATGAACTAAAAATATTCCACAAAGGATGTTTTATATATGTGCATTCTCCTGACAGGTATATTTTGCTGTAAGTGTAATCTAAAAGCTAATTAATTTTTATTTTGAATTACTCCAAGAAAATAAATTTGCTCTTCTATACGGTATTTATTTATTTATTTTAATGTTTATTTTTTAAACAGGGTATTTATTTATTTATTATTATTATTTTTTATTTTTGTCTGTGTTAGGTGTTCATTGTTGTGCACAGGCTTTCTATAGTTGCGGCAAGCAGGGGCTACTCTTTATTGCGGTGTGTGGACTTCTCATTTCAGTGGCTTCTCTTGTTGTGGAGCACGGGCTGTAGGCATGCGGGCTTCAGTAGTTGTAGCACATGGCCTTAGTAGTTGCAGCACATGGGCTCAGTAGCTGTGGCATACGGGCTCTAGAGCGCATGGACTTAGTTGTTTCAGGACATGTGGGATCTTCCCAGACCAGGGATTGAACCCGTGTCCCCTGCATTGGCAGGGGGATTCTTAACCACTGCAACACCAGGGAAATCCCCTATATAGTATTTAATATTGTTACAGTATCGGTAGTAATTTAGATTTTTATTTGCTTTTTATATATGGCATTCTTCCTGATATTATCTTTGTCAAGATGAATACCTGTCATACAGGGTTTTTTTTTTGATATAAGAGGCTTATTTGCTTTCTCAATTTTTATGTGAAGATATTATTTAAATCTGGTACAGTTTCAAATATTTTAACACTCTTTCCATTTCCACTTTCTTCTGATTTGGAAGAAGGTGAACATTGGTTCACACAAAAAACCTATTACCTATACAATTCTTTTTTTTTAATATTTATTTATTTTCCTGCATCGAGTCTGAGTTGTGTCATGTGGTATCTTTGTTGTGGCATGTGGGATCTTTTCATTGTGGTGCGTGGGCCCTTTGTTGCAGCGCGTGGGTTTCTCTTTAGTTGTGGCACGTGGGCTCCAGAGTGCACAGGCTTGGTAGTTGTAGCATGCGGGCTCTCTAGTTGTGGTGCATGGGCTCTAGAGCACAAAGGCTTAGTTGCCCCATGGCGTGTGGGATCTTAGTTCCACGACCAGGTATCAAACCTACGTCCCCTGCATTGGAAGGTAGATTCTTAACCATTGGAACACCAGGGAAGTCCTTCATCTTTTTTTTTTTTTAGATTAAGTGTTTTTTTTTAATTAATTTTTATTGGAGTATAGTTGATTTACAATATTGTGTTAGTTTCTGCTGTACAGCAAAGTGAATCAGTTATGCATATACATATATCCACTCTTTTTTAGATTTATTTACCATATAGGTCATTACAGAGTATTGAGTAGAGTTCCCTGTGCTATATAGTAGGTTCTTATTAGTTTTCTATTTTATATATAGTAGTGTGTATATGTTAATTCCAAACTCCTAATTTATCCCTCCCTCCAACTTTCCGCTTTGGTAACCATAAGTTTGTTTTCTAAGTCTGTGAGTCTGTTTCTGTTTTGTAAATAAGTTCATTTGTACCATTTTTTTAGATTCCATATATAAGTGATATCATATGATATTTGTATTTCTCTGTCTGACTTACTTCACTCAGTATGACAATCTCTAGGTCCATCCATGTTGCTGCAAATGGCATTATTTTGTTCCTTTTTATGGCTGAGTAATATTCATCATATATATGTCCCACATCTTCTTTATCCATTCCTCTGTTGATGTTCATTTAGGTTACTTCCATGTCCTGGCAACTGTAGATAGTTCTGCAATGAACACTGGGGTGCATGTATCTTTTTGAATTATGGTTTTCTCTGGATATATATCCAGGAGTAGGGTTGCTGGGTTATATGGTAGTTCTATTTTTAGTTTTTTAAAGAACTACCATACTGTTCTCCATAGTGTCTGTACCAATTTACATTCCCACCAACAATTCTTAATTTAGAGATAAAGGGCTGGAGCACTGAATTCCAATGTATGGGAATGGGGGTTATTTCCACACCAACAACAAATGTTCCAACACCAACTAGGTGTCATACAGTTCAACTCAATTCTGACACTATATAGTGTCAAATCCCACAGGTTATTTTATAAGGCTGCTTTTGTTCCTTCGGATGCCAATTGCAAGCCCAGGTTATCACCTGTGCTTCTGACCAACTGGCTATAGATTGGAGGTTCTTACAAATCTCTACTTGGGTTTGTTTAATTTGCTGGAGTGGCTTACAGAACTCAGAATTGAGAACAGGAGACCAAATATTGTCTCTCATTGATCTTATTACTCAGGAAATTCCAATGGTTTTGGGAGCTTGGGGTGAGGAGCCATGGACAAAGTCCAATTCATCATCAGAATGACCAAATATATATGTTTTATAAATCACAGTGTCTGAAAGGATATAAGTAAAACCCGTTTTACTAATTTGAATGTATGATTTAGATCTTATACATTGATATTTAAAAATACCCAACATTTAT
Source organism: Balaenoptera acutorostrata (assembly GCF_949987535.1). NCBI lineage: Eukaryota > Metazoa > Chordata > Mammalia > Artiodactyla > Balaenopteridae > Balaenoptera > Balaenoptera acutorostrata. The sequence goes on from NC_080085.1 coordinate 76,941,684, forward strand.
TTTAAGTAAAATGCAGGTTGCAAAAAATCAAGAAAAGAGACAAACCAATAAAATTGGGGACCAGACTTGAACAGACTCTTCACTAAAGAAAATACCCAGATGGCCAATAAACATATAAAGTGTTGTTCAACCTCATTCATAATTAAAGAAATAAAAATTCAAACCACAATAAAATGCCACTACATATCCATCAAAATGGCTAATATTAAAAGAGACAATACCAAGTGTTGACAAGGTTGTGGAGAAAGCAGAACTGTTATATACTGCTGGTAAAAGTGTAAATTGGTGAGACCACTTTTAAAAACTGTTTGACATTTTCCATTTTGGTGAATATATGCATAACCAAAGACCCAACATTTCCTTTCCAAGATATGTATCTATATCTGTATCTATATCTATATGTATATACCTATATCTATCTCCTTAGAGAAATGTGTGCATATGTGCACCAAAAACCAAGTACAATAATGTTCATAGCAGTACTATGTTTAATAGCCAACATCTAGAAATAATGCAAATGTTCATCAACAATAGGACAGAAAAACAAACTATGGTATATTCATACAATAGAATACAACATACAATTGAAAATGCAGTGATCATCTGTTAAACACAAGAATTCAGACAAAACTCACAAAAATATACTTGAACAAGAGAAGCCAAACTGAAAAGAACACATACTGTATGATTCCATTTATATGCATTTCTAGAAAAGGCAAAACTAAACTATATTGTTAGAAGTCAGGATACTGTTTAAATTTGATAAGAATGAAGAATGTAAAATTTAGAGAGATACAAATAGGGCCTTCCGGGTTCTAGTAATGTTCTATTTTTTTTACCTTCATGCTGGTTACTTGTGTATTTTCACTTTGTGATCATTCAGTAAAACATACAATTATAATTTGTGCACTTTCCTATAGTGGTTGTCATATTTTAATTTAAACATTTAAAAGGTAAACCCAAGTACAAAAAACCATGCATATTAATATCTGATTTAGGTAAAAAAATATGTGTCTATATGATGGCTAATAGAGAAGGATATACTCCAAACTGTTAAAATGTTCAATTCTGGTATACAGAATTGCAGGACTTTAACATTTTCCTTTATACATTCTTATATCATATGATTTTTCCACTGTGTATGTTACTGTTGTAATCTGTAAAAATGTTTTTTGTTTTTTTTTTTAATAAATTTATTTATTTATTTATTTTTTGCTGTGTTAGGTCTTCGTTTCTGTGCGAGAGCTTTCTCCAGTTGCGGAGAGCGGGGGTCACTCTTCATCGTGGTGTGCGGGCCTCTCACTGTCGCGGCCTCTCCCGTTGCGGAGCACAGGCTCCAGACGCGCAGGCTCAGTGGTTGTGGCTCACGGGCTTAGTTGCTCCGTGGCATGTGGGATCTTCCCAGACCAGGGCTCGAACCCGTGTCCACTGCATTGGCAGGCAGATTCTTAACCACTGTGCCACCAGGGAAGCCCTGTAAAAATGTTTTTTTTTTAAATATCTCTTTACAGGCTTTTGGCATTAGATAAGTGACACTTTACCTCAATATGGTTGCAGGGTATACATTAACCTGCAAAACGGCAAACATTGTTGCATAACTTGGCAATTTTTTTTTTTTTTTAATGAGGATCTTGAATCAGATGCGTATGTTTGATTGATTGATTGATTGATTGATTTTGGCTGTGTTGGGTCTTCGTTTCTGTGCGAGGGCTTTCTCCAGTTGTGGCAAGTGGGGGCCACTCTTCATCGCGATGCGTGGGCCTCTCTCGTTGCGGAGCACAGGCTCCAGACGCGCAGGCTCAGCAGTTGTGGCTCACGGGCCCAGCCGCTCTGCGGCATGTGGGATCTTCCCAGGCCAGGGCTCGAACCCGTGTCCCCTGCATTAGCAGGCAGATTCTCAACCACTGCGCCACCAGGGAAGCCCTAACTTGGCAATTTTTAGTGAGGTAGTAGTGAACTCATTTTCTTTCATTGACTCAAAGTGGAAAAAATGCTCACATGTCACTAAATTCTGGTCTTTGGTTGGAAATCATATAAAAGAAAACAACAACAACAACAAAATTAAGTTTTGAAATAAACATGCACATATTTTTGTTTCCTGGTTGATGAAGAGATCAGCAATGTCATCATTAGCTAAATAAATATTTATATAATCTCTCAAAAAGTAAGTAATTGGCATTATCTAAGTTAATCAGATGAAGAATATTTAGAAATGGTAACTGAGCCATCAAATATTTTACTTCTCATGTAATTTACATGTACAACCTTATTGATTCATGTAACTTCTCAAAAGTGACTTACATATATCTTTAAATTCTTTTGATCTACCAAGGTAATTAGCAGATGACAAAACTCATATTAAAACCCATGTTAAAGCTTTTTGAATAAAAGCATTTTGGAAACTTAATTCTATGGTTTCTCATTTCTATCTCCTTCCTTGAGCTTCAGATCATTATATACATCTGGTTACCAGATATATTTACTTAAGTTTTCCACAGTAATTTCAAACCCAAACATATCCACAATTGAACTCATGATTCCACTATCCAGTTGTGAAAATGCATTATCCTTCAAGAAAAGGTAAAAATAACACTGAAGGCAGTTCAGAGGTTGGGAGGTCTGCCAATACTACCACAGATTCAGAGACTACTAGCTCTGGGGGGTGGGACTGTCTCCTCTCAGTTTCACAGGGCAGAGCAACCTCCTCAAATTCAGGAAGCCAGTCCACTATCTCCCAGGACTAAGAGGGTAGGATCATCACTCAGAGCCAAGTGGCAGGGCTAACATCCCTATGAACCTATAGAACAGAGCATGAGATCAAAGAGGTTTATTCTCAATCCTTAAAAATATTAATTGTATAACATTGTGTTTATAACTAATAAACTGTACTATACACTTAAAAATCTCATAAGAGATTAGATCTCATGTTACATGTTTTTTACCATGTAAGGAGGAGGAGACATTGAATAATATCCTTCAAAACTGAGAAGAAACTTTGGGACTAAAAAAGGAAGCAGGCAACTGCATAAAGTGCAATCATGAGGTTTATTGTGGGTAATTTAAGACAAGTGGGAAGGATCAGGTGGATGGAAGATCCAGAGGCATTTGTAGCTGCACACTGTGCAGTCGAAAGTGGTTCAAGGGAATTTAAAGGGGCCAAAGCTAAAAATAGAATCTATGAAAAGAGAAGCACATTGGCACTGGCAACAACTGGGACACCTCCTCCCCACTGTGGTCTCATGACCATTAACCATCTGCTGTCAGCAAAAGTCACTGTTCTAGTTTACATATCAGATGAAAACAAGGGCAAAAGTTGATAAGGAATTTATCTGGCTTGGGCACATTCCTTGAGAGTAAAGTTCAGTCCCACAGAAAAGGGAAGGGGTAGGACTGTGGGCCTAAGATGGAGCTGATAATATGGAGTCAGTGTGGTTCAGCCACACATACCACAATAAAAAAATATAATGAAGTTTGTCCTGCTAGATTTCAGGCATGCTTGGGATCCATGGCACCTTTATTTATTTATTTTTTTGTTTATCCTTTTTGGAATGAGAATGCCTATCCTATTCATGCCCATTATTTAATTTTTGATTTCACAAGTTCACAGATGGAGAGGAATTTGCCTCAAGCTGAATCATACCTTACATCATACCCATATTGATTTAGATGATATTTTAGACTAAGCATTGATGCTGGAATGGGTTAAGACTCCTGGGTCTGTTGAGATAGGGTGAATATATTTTTCATGTAAGAAGGTCATGAATTTGGGGGACCAGAAGGTGGAGTGTTACTGGATGAGTTGTGTCTCCCCAGTTTTAGGTTTTGAAGTCTTATTCCTCAGTACCTAAGAATGTGACTGTATTGGCAGATTAGAATTTTAAAGAGGTAATTAAGTTAAAATAAGGTCAGTAGAGTGGCCTCTAATCCAACATGATTAGTGTCCTTATAAGAAGAAAAATATTGGGCATGGACATGTACAGAGAGAAGACACTGTGAAGACACAGGGAGAAGACGGCCATCTACAGGCCAAGGAGGAAGGCCTGAAACAGAAGGAACAGAAGGATCCAACCTTAATTACACTGTGATCTCAGACTTCCCAGCCTCTACAACTGTGAGAAAATAATTACCCCTTGTTTAAGCCACCCAGTCTCTGCTATTTTGTTATGGCAGTCCTAGCAAACTAATACACCTATCTTCACTGACACTTCTCCAATGTAGTCCCTCATCATTTCTCAACGGAACTGCAGCAGAATTCTAAATGCTGTCCAAGGTGTCAAGGTAATGGTAATGATCTTATTCTCTTCCTCACCTCTGGATCTCTGCATGCTTTGTTTCTTCTGCCTGAAGTGTCTTCCTCCACATCAACCAAGCACCCTTTATGATTCTCCCTCAAATCCAAGTTAAGGATGCTTGTGAAGACTGCCCTGATCATACTCTCTTTTTACTACCATTGTAGTTGATAACACATCCATTATTGGATTTACTTTACTGTTTAGACTGATTTACTTATAGGCCCATTTCCCCTATGTCATGTGTTCTTAGAGATAAAGGGTCATATCTTTAGATCTTCGTATTCCCAAAGACAAGGAGTTGAATTAAAGAGGTGAAATTGTGTTATAAGCAGGTCCTTATTACATTTCCATAGACAAATTCATATGAAATATGTCCATCAGTGTCTCACTTTGTACATTCATTCATTTAATCAATAAAATGTATATTAAATGCCTATTAATTTTCAAGCATTGGATAAACTGCTAAGGACTTTAAGTGGAAAAAGAAAATAGTCCCTGCTATCAATAAGCCCACAGTATTTTGAAAGAGGTAAGGAAATCAATGACTTAAATACTGTATAATAAGAGCTGGAATTGAAATATGCACAGGATACTATGGATGCAGATAAATAATAAGGACAATGAAGATTACATAGGTTAAAAATTCTGGTCAGCATCACATAGCAAGTAAGTGACAAACCTGTAATATAAACTAAATTTGCTTAAAGGCATTGTTCAAACTATTGATCATTATATTTTCCTTCCTAGAATATCATGGAAAAATTTGTATACCAGTGCCATCAAGTAAACTGGGATTCTAGCATATATGAAGACTTCAATATCATCTTTTGTTGTTGTTTTTTTTTTTGCCCGCTGCCACACATCATGCGGGATACTTTGTTCCCTGACCAGGGATCGAACACATGCTCCCTGCAGTGGAAGCACAGAGTCTTAACCAGTGGACCGCCAGGAAAGTCCCAAGACTTCAATATCATCTTAAAAGAACAGGACTTCTGTCACACGCGAAAAGTCAAAGCATATGTTCAAGGAGGTATAAACGTTTTGTTTTTTCTTAATGAATGTCATTGTGGCTGAAAAGACAATGAGGTTACTATTCAATGATTCCATCAGTATTCTCTTTGATGCTACCACTTCTATAAAACTCAAACTAATCACTGTGCCTTTTTTTTTACCTCATCCAATTGTTTCAGTAATATGTGATCTGGGGTATTGATGCCAAAGTGTTAGAACTGATGAAGGGTTTAAAAATCATTCTGCAGGGGAAAAAAGCCTTCTATGCATAGGTTGCATGTCATCAAATGCAATAAAAATGTTGCCTATTCTTACTAATCTGTAAAAACCCTAATATAACAATACATGCATGATAAAGTATGGACATAATTACTATATTCATAATAATGATCTCAGTATATTCCATCAAATATTAAAATCTAGATATTCTATTTCAAATGCCTAAATAAGGACACAGAAATGGGTGATATACAGTAAAATAAATAGAAAGATACACTGTAAATCTTCTAATTAGAAGAAACAGCACAACCATATTTTAAATTTTCCAAAACATATGTTTATAAGTGATGAAAAAGATGTTGTTCAAGGCACGTAACTCTTACATCTTTTAATATCCGATGAATTCATAACATACGTGCTAAGCCCCTCAGGGGAATAAAAAATGTGTTTGTGGATGGATTGGCTACAAAACCAACAGCAGGCAGAGGCAATGGATGCCACTATGATCTAACTGTTAGAAAGCAGGGCTTCTTGTCTTGTAGTACATAGACCACTAGTATATCTCCAGGTGGTACTTGAGCTGATGCAAAAATATGTCTCACAAAAATATTTTTATTTTTTAATACATGCTTTATTAATGTGTGTTTTCTACTGCAAATTTAACTTTGTATTAAAAAGCAAAAAAATAAAATTTATTACATCCAAAGTAATGAATAGCTTGTCTGAAAAAAGCAAAAAAAAATAATGTTTTGCTTTTGTGTTATGTTTTATTTTGTTTTTGTTTTATTATTGTTTTGTTTTGATTAAAACCATCAGGAAAAGAAGTGCTGTTACAGTAGTTTGTTGTTTTGTTTTAGATTCTTGTAAGAGTATCTGTTGTCCAAAGTATACAAAAAATATTCTGTATATTTTCACAGCATATTCCCTGCCTGATTTACATTGTTTTCTTAGTTTTCTTTTATTTTTAATGGTTTTTGAAGTCAAATTTGCTATATACGCGTTTTGATGCTTCAGTCTGCAGGAGTGCCAACAGTGTATCAAAATAACCAGTGTCAATGCCATCTTCGTACAACTCTTCATGTCACCAGTGGAAGAAAACAAAAGGTTACATCAGAAGCCAAAGTAATATGAAGACTTGCCACTTAGTTTCCTAACTGTTCAAATTTCCCATAGCTCAGAGCTTAAGGACACAGTCTGATTTGAAAACCACTGATAGTGGTATTGGTTACAGCAGGATTTCCTAAACTACTCTGATGATAAGAATCTGGAAACCACCACAGTCCTACTAAATCAGAATCTCTAGGGGAACAGCCTGGAAATCCACATGTTTAATAAGCTTACCAAGTGGTTCTTATGAGCTGGCAAGTTTGGAATAGAACAGGTTACTGCAGAATACTAACAATGTGAAAATTGTGATTTGCATCCTCTCTTTGCTTACCTTTCTTTTACTCTATAACCAGAAGTATTATCACTAAAACCAACCACTTGTACAACACATGTGTGATATTCTTCTGATGTACAAGTTCAAGTTTGGAAACACTATACTACATGCTTGGGGGAGAAATATTCCGTTTCCTGGGTAAGACTATATTGCTAATCTATTGACAATAAGGTATCTTATGTTACCTGTTTCATTCACTGACTTCAGTACAGGTGTTCAAATTTGACAAACGTATTCACATTTTGTGGCAGTTTGTTGCATATATTCAAACATATCTGGAACAAGTGGCTTATCTGTTTGGAAACAGGCAAAGTATCCCAGAGCTTTGCCCTCTCACTCTCAAACCAGCAGGCCATGAGGCATACTCATAGAACAGTGGGATTCTGAACAACATAGATTCAGATACACTGCCTTACAAAATAAATGTCATGCTTTATTCAAACTCTGATGAATCATCAAAATAGTATGTGTTCCAGTCTTCCACATTTTGCATCACAAATATGAAGAGGTATATTAAATAAGTCATTTAAGCTAGGGAGTTAGCATTTATTATGTTATGAACATATATCAATTTAAATCTCAATTTGCTTCAGTAAAATATAGCCTGTATGTATGTTTTGTTATCTTCCACATGTTGAAATGTTACAATATATACATTATTGATTAACCATTTGAAACATATAATGTAAAGTTTATTTTTTGTTTCATTTGTAGCAGACTTGATACTTAAAGTTGATAGCAGAACTTCCATTTAAAAAATGCATATATAATGAAACCTTTGTATTGACCCTTTTGTTTACAACCAAATATACCCCAATGCCCAACCAAAAAGAAAAAAAAAGCATCACAGGATGTGAGGTTAAACCATAATTAAGAGAACTTCAATTCAATGATATGTCTATAGTACTGATTAAGAATAGGCAGAGGTTGACAAAGATGGCTGCTAAAAATCTCTCCTTGGAAACTTAAATATATTCTTGAAAACAAAAACAGGAGAAACTGCCCTGTCTCCAGATGATTACTCTATATTTACTGAGAACTTGGACAACTTCATTACTTTTGGCACGAGGGAATTTTATTAATATTTATTGGAGTAGAGTTGCACTACAATGTTGTGTTAGTTTCTGCTGTACAGCAAAGAGGATCAGTTATACATATACATATATCCCCTCCTTTGTGGATGTCCTTCCCATTTAGATCATCACAGAGCATTGAGTAGAGTTCCCTGTGCTATACAGTAGGTTCTCATTGGTTATCTATTTTAGACATAATTGTTTATATATGTCAATCACAATCTCCCAAATCATCCCACCCCCCTCCCGCTTGGTATCCTAAATTCATTCTCTACATCTGTGACTCTACTGCTGCTTTGTAAATAAGTTCATTTGTGCCATTTTTCTAGATTCTTCATATAAGCATTAATATACAATGTTTGATTTTCTCTTTCTGAATTACTTCACTCTGTATGACAGTTTCTAAGTCCATCCACGTCTCTACAAATGACCCAATTTTTTTCCTTTCTATTTTTGAGTAATATTTCATTGTATACATGTATGACATCTTTTTTATCCATTTCTGTTGATGGGCATTTAGGCTGCTTCCATGTCCACTATTATAAATAGTGCTGTAAGAAGATTGGGGTGCATGTATGTTTTTGAATTATGCTTTTCTCTGGGCATATGCCCAGTAGTGGGATTGCTGGGTCACATGGTAGTTCTATTTTTAGTTTTTTGAAGAACCTCCATACTGTTCTCCATAGAGGCTGCACCAATTTACATTCCCACCAACAGTATAAGAGTGTTCCCTTTTCTCCACACCCTCTCTAGCAATTATTTGTAGATTTTTTTTTTTTGATGATGATGGCCATTCTGAATCGTGTGAGATGATACATTATTGTAGTTTTGATTTGCATTTCTCTAATAATTAGTGATGATGAGTATCTTTTCATGAGTTTTTTGGCCATCTCTGTCTTCTTTGGAGAAATGTCTATTTAGATATTCCACCCCATTTTTTATTGGGTTATTTGTTTTTTGGATATTGAGCTGCATGAACTGTTTGTATATTTTGGAGTAATCCCTTGTTGGTTGCTTCATTTGCAAATATTTTCTCCCATTCTAAGTTTTGTCTTTTTGTTTTGTTTATGGTTTCCTTTGCTGTGCAAAAGCTTTTAAGTTTAATTCGGTCCCATTGGTTTGTGTTGTTTTTAAATTTTTCATTACTCTCGGTGGTGGATCAAAAAAGATTTTGCTGTGATTTAGGTCAGAGAGTGTTCTGCCTATGTTTTTCTCTAAGAGTTTTATAATGTCTGGCCCTACATTGAGGTCTTTGATCCATTTTAAGTTTATTTTTGTGTATGGTGTTAGGGAGTGTTCTAATTTCATTCTTTTACATGTACCTGTCCAGTTATCCCAGCACCACTTATCGAAGAGACTGTCTTCTGCATTGTATATTCTTGCCACCTTTGTCATAGATTAATTGGCCATAGGTATGTGGGTTTAGTTCTTGACTTTCTATCCTGTTCCATTGATCTAGATTTCTGTTTTTGTGCTGGTACCATACTGTCTTGATTACTGTAGCTTTGTAGTATAGTCTGAAGTCAGGGAGCCTGATTCCTTCAGCTCCGTTTTTCTCTCTCAAGATTGCTTTGGCTATTCGGGGTCTTTTGTGTTTCCATACAAATTGTAAAAATTTTTTGTTCTAGTTCTGTGAAAAATGCCATTGATAATCCAATAGGGATTGCATTGAATCCATAAATTGCTTTGTGTAGTATAGTCATTTTCACAATATTGATTCTTCCAATCAAAGAACATGGTATATCTCTCCATCTGTTTGTGTTGTCTTTGATTTCTTTCATCAGTACCTTATAGTTTTCTGAGTACAGGTCTTTTGCCTCCTTATGTAGGTTTATTTCTAGGTATTTTATTCTTTTTGTTGCAATGGTAAATGGAATTGTTTCTTTAATTTCTCTTTCTGATCTTTTGTTGTTAGTGTATAGGAATGCAAAAGATTTCTCTGTATTAATTTTGTAGCCTGCAACTTTACCAAATTCATGGATTAGCTCTAGTAGTTTTCTAGTGTCATGTTTAAAATTTTCTATGTATAGTATCATGTCATCTGTAAACAACAACAGTTTTACTTCTTCTTTGCCAATTTGGATTCCTTTTATTTCTTTGTCTTCTCTGATTGCCGTGTCTAGGACTTCCAAAACTATGTTGAGTAGTAGTGGAGACAGTGGACATCCTTGTCTTGTTCCTGATCTTAGAGGAAATGATTTCAGTTTTTCACCATTGAGAATGATGTTTGCTCTGGGCTTGTCGTATATGGGCTTTATTATGTTGAGGTGAATTCCCTCTATTTCCACTTTCTGGAGAGTTTTTATCATACATCGTTGTTGAATTTTGTCAAAAGCTTTTTCTGCATCTATTGTGATGATCATATGGTTTTTACAATTTGTTAATAAGGTGTATCACATTGATTAATTTACATATATTGAAGAATCCTTGCATCCCTGGGTTAAATCCCACTTGATTAAGGTGTATGATCCTTTTAGTGTGTTGTTGGATTATTTTTGCTAGTATTTGGTTTAGGATTTTTGCATCTAAGTTCATTAGTCCTATTGGCCCATAAGTTTATTTTTTCGTGATATCTTTGTCTGGTATTGGTATCAGGGTGATGGTGGCCTCATAGAATGAGCTTGTGAGTGTTCCTTCCTCTGTGATTTTTTGGAAGGTGTTTAGAAGGATAGGTGTTAGCTCTTCTCTAAATGTTTGATAGAATTAGGCTGAATAACTCTTTGAAGATTTAATTTTCTATGTAAGTGATCGTATTTTCTAAGAATAGAGATAGTTTTATTTCTTCATTTATTATCTTTCTTTTTTATTTTCCCATTGTATTGACTGATACCGCCACTACAATATTGAATATAGTGGCTCAAGTGAGCATAAATGTTTTTATGCTCCATTCTGAGCATAAAAACATTTAGTCTTTTAAGTATGATGTTAATTTTGTGGAGAAGCCTATCATTAAATTTAGGAAACTCTTCATAACTGTTTATGAAGAGTTTTTATAATAAATAGATTCTCATTTTGTCAAGTGCTTTTCCTTTATTTATTGATATTATTACAATATTTTTCTTTTTAAATTATCTGCTATGGCAAATCTAATTGTTCTTCAAATGTAATTCCTGTGGTAGCTTCTACTTGGCTATGATGTTTATCATTTTTGTGTATTGCTGAATTCAATTCTCTCTAATTTTGTTGAGGATTATTAGCTCTGTCCTTATGAGTTATGTTATATTATACATATATTTCTGTGTAATATGTTTGTCTAGTTTCAGTATCAAAGTGATGCTGGCCTCAAAAAAAAATGACTTGTGATGTGTTCCCTTTTATTCTTTGTCCTGGAAGCAGAAGATTAATAAGGAAATACAAAAATTGAACAAATTATAAACCAAATATACCTAACATATATTGACAGAACATACCACCCAACAATAGCAGAATACACATTTTTCTCAAATGCACATGGAACATTCTCTAGCGCAGACCATATGTTAAGTCATAAAATAAGCCTCAATAAATGTTAAGAGATTAAAATGCACAGTCTGTTGTCTATTCACAATGAAGTAGAATGAGAAATTAAAACAGGAATTTGGGAAATTCACAAAGTTTTGTAGAAATTAAACAACACACTGTTAAACAACCAATGTGTAAAAGAGAAAAGGAAGAGGGAAATTAGAAAATACTTCAAGAAGAATAAAAGTGACACAATATACCTAAACTTATGGGGTTCAAGGGAAATAATTCTTAGAGAGAAATTTCTATTTGTAAATGATTAAAAAGGAAGGAAGCTCTCAAATAAACAGCCTAATTTTCCACATTAAGACACTGCAAAAAGAAGAGCAAAAGAAACCTAAAAAAGCAGAAGGAAGAAAATAATGAAATTGAAAATAGGAAAACATTGGGGAAATTCAATAAAACCAGAAGTTGGAAAATATTAACAAAATTGATACAATTTTTCTTAGGCTGACAAAGGGAAAAAAAGATAACTCAAACTACTAGCAACAAGACTTCCAAAGGTGATATTACTACCATCCTTAAAGAAATATAATTGTAATTTAATACTATGAACAACAATGCATGCCATCAAATAAATTAACTTAGATTAAATGGACAAATTGGAGAATGCCAGAAATTTGAAACCAAGGTGTCAGAAGAATTGTTTCTTTCTGGACACTCCGAGGGCAGAAGTTGTACCACTCCTCTCTCCTAGCTTCTGTGATTGCCATAAATCATTGGCATTTCTTTACTTATAGACCCGTCACTTTAATCTCTGATTCCATCTTCACACTGCTGCTTTCTGTAAGTGTGTCTGTGTCCTTTCTTCTTATAAGGACATTAGTCATCCGATTTATGTCCCACTCTAAATTTAATATGGTACCATTTTAAGATTTTTAATTACATCTGCAAAGATTCCTCTTACAAATAAGATCACATTCAGAGGTCCTGGTTGGACATGAATTTTTTGACAACATTATTCAACCCACTGCAGAAATTAACAGCTGAGTCATGCAGGATTTCTTTTTTAGGTAATTGAAATATTCCAAAATAAATTGTGATGATGGTTGCACAACTCTGTAACTACACTAAAAGCCATTCAACTGTGCAACTTAAATGGGTGAATTGTATGTGAATTATATCTCAATAAATCTCTTAAAAACGAAAAGTGAGAAACATTGTCCTTCCTAATGTTTACATATTTTTGCCAATTTTATGTTTTTAAATTAATTTTTAATAGACCTGGATTTCCATCTGATATATTTTGCTTCTGTCTGAAAAATGTCCTTTAACATTTCTGGTTCAGATCTCCTGGTAATAAATTATCTCATTTTCATTGTCTAAAAACTTATTAATTCCGCTCTCATATTTGAAAGATATTTTCTTTGAGTACAGAATTTCATATTATTTTTTTTTCCATTTTTTTAAGGATGCCTCTCTCTTCTGGCTTGTTTAATTTCTGACAAAAAGCCTAGTTCCTTTTATGAGGTCTCCTTTCACTACCTAATCACCTCCCAATGGCATCACATCCAAATACCATCACTTTGGGTGCTAGGTTTCAACAAATGTGTTATGGGGGAACACAAATATTCAGTCTCTAGCATGGATAAATTTATGTGTTGTGTGTATTTGCTTTTTTAGGTTATGTCTATTATATTTGTACTAAGAAAAGCAGGTATAATAAGGCATAATTGAAAGAAATTAATAAAGCCAAACCTTTACTCAATCATCATTTCTAAAGCCAGTCACAAGTTAAACTATAAAGTATTACAATGGATTAGCTTTCAATTAAAATGATAATATTTACAAAAAGACCAGGATAGATTTATATTCACATGGAGTGTGTGCTTACTTGCAAGCAAGACTGATCTATGTGCAAAAGAAAAAAATCTCCACTATGTATCTGTGGTCTTCTTAAGTAACCGAAAGCTGAGTATGAGAGCTTTGCCTAAGTAGGACATACCCATCTAAGTTAAAGGTTAATTATTTCACATATATAAAGGGTGCCCTCTGAGGCACAGAGGAGTTATTCCATAAAATCCACATTCTTTGGGGATGCCCAATAAATATTGTCATTAAAACTTTAGTGTAAAGGAGCTACACCACTTTTTCTAAGGGGCAGAGAAGTGAACCTGATAATAAAAAGAGACAGTTATGGAGTAGTCAATCCAGAAATTTTTAAGTTGTGTTTTTCTTATTTTGTGTCTTAAAATATATTAAAATATATTTTGAGAAGATTGGTTGCAGATAAGGTTGGATAAAGAGGATGAACTGATGTGCAGGTCTAGAGCACAGTGATCAGAAAAGCCTGACCCTGAGAGGACCAGTCAGTATTTCTACTGCTAATGTAGTTGCAGACAGCTTGTTAACTGAGGCAAATGGAAAAGTCAAGAGTTCAGCCCTTTGGTGAGAGTTGATAATTAACCCTCCATTACCTCTATTTTCTTTGTATTTTGGTTAGAATCAGTTGCCAATAACAGATGGAGAACTGATCATAGCAATTATGGCTTCAGGTGTAATTAGCAGCCCAGATGCAGGCTCTGAATGTGAGAAGGAAAAAGGTGAATAATGGTAAGACATTACCATCCAAAGATGTAAGTAAACAAACAGAAAGTTTGGGGACATTTCGGCTACATATTTCCTATGGTGGAATGGCATGAGCCATTCCCATTCTCCACATTCAGATCCAATATTATGAGAAAATTCCAATCAGGACTAAGGAGGAGTACTAATCCTATATTTATCTACTTATAGCAAACAAGTACCCAGGATAAAAATTTGCTAAAATTATTAATTTTCATGTATTGATTCTGTAACAAACGATATTTAAGTCTGAATTAAATATAATTGGAAAGGACAGTCAAAACAATCAAAATAGTATACAATTTCTGCAAAAATAGGTTATTCATAAAAATGACTAAAGAAAGATTTTGATTTAAATCTTGCCCAACTAAGGTACAAAAATTATATACTGAATCTCTTTCCTTATCTCTTGCCTCTTAATTCTGTCAAACCATAATATATGAAGTTGCTTTTTCTGCCAATTTTTGTGTGTGTGTGTGGTTATATAAAAGTTGTGTTTACAGATAAATTATATGACTGTAAATATAAGTAATCATACAACTGGCTAAAATTCTGCCCCACGTAAGCCAGGAGCCCTGTATCCATCTTAGAGATCTCCAAGATTTTTCAACTCACTAGCCTACCCGTGTTTACTTTATTCTGCTCAAACTAGTTACAAAACATAGGCTCCTTTTCTTCAAAAGTGTCGCTCTCACAAGAATTCAGTAGGTTCCGGTCTGACAGAAGATTTGACTTATCGAGGGGTTTTTCAGTTATCTCCTTCATGACAACCTCCCATTATCAGCCTTTCCTCCACTTACTGTCCTTGAGAAACTATTCTTCCCAGCTTAATTTTGCAGAACATTTTTACCCCTCTACCTTTTTTAGCTGTAGGATTATTTTTGCATATGAAAATAGTCACTAATTCATTCAGCTAAACAGTTGTGGGAATTTATAAAATCTCTTCCTCCTCCCTGACCAGGGATAGGAAGAATTATAGAAATATTTACTTCTTTTTGATGTGAAATATACCACTTTCCTTAGAAGGCACCAATTTCCTTATTTACACCAATTTTGGTTCCAGTTAACGTGTTATTTTCCTGTTACACATACATATGGTTATATTCTATTTTATATTTATATGATATCCATAGGAAACAATGTAGTATTGTACCTAAGAGAATGGACCCTTTGAATTTTGGCTCAGCCACTTACTAGTTTTAGGACCTTGACAAGTTATCTAACCTCCTTGAGGCACAGGTTCAGGTTCCTCATTTGCAAGAAAGGGAAAATAATTTTGACCTCATAGTGTTAAAGTGAAAGAGCACCTAGCACATAGTAAGAACCTGGTAACTAGTAGCCGTTATTATCATTTTTGATATTAATAAAATGAAAAGATAGTCTGATGTTCAAGAACTCTAGAAGCAGAAGCAAAACTGCCTAGGTTAAAATACTGATACTTCCTTTTACTCTATGCCTAACCTTGGGCAAGTTCTTAACCTTTTTGTGACTCTGTTCACTCATCTGTAAATAAGAATAACAGTAGTAGCTACTTCATAGGTTTTTGTGAGGATTAAATATGTGCAAAGTAGTTAGAAAAGTGACTGGTGTTTAGTCAGCACCATAAAACTAGTAATAGTCGTATTGTTATAATTATTTGTTATTATTTCTTCTCTAACATTGTTGGAATTATTTTATTTCAGTGTTCTCTTTATTGGGATTCTCAGTAGATTATATATGTCACACAAATCACGGTTTTACTTTCCTAAGCAATTGCTTTATTTTATCTATTGAACTCTGTGCATAACCTGATTGTTTTTTCCATTTCACATTTTCTGAAGGAAACTGTTTAACTAAACATAAGGTTCATTTCTAATGAGTGCATGGACATTAGTGATGAAATGTTTCAAATGTATGATTCCTGGGCCCACAGAAAATCCGTGTCTTTAATTTTTTTCTGACCTCATTATTTACTGTTTATTGTTTATTTTATTTTATGTTTTTAAAATGTGATAAATTCATTGTGGACCAAATAGAAACATGCATAAAATCAAAATAAACAAACAGTAAAAGATGGATGGGTTTTAACAGGGTATCTTTAAATAAAAACTCACCTATAGTTTTTAAATAAAAACTCACTTATACGGCTGCATATCATATAGTGTAATTCTAATGAAGAGGTTAAAAACCAAATAGAAGAGGAAATTTAACGTAAACAACTGGCATCTGGTCTAGTCTTCTTTGCTCAAAGCTGAAATCATTGAACAGAACCCTCTTTTCACAAAATATGATTTATTTTTACAAAAATAAGGAAGCAACAAGAAAGTAGATTCTAACACTTTAAGGTTATAACACTAATTCATGATATGCAGTTTACTTCCACCATTTATCGTATAATTTAAAATACACCTGTCATGCATTTAGTCAATTAAATCCTGCATTTACTGTCAGGTGAATGTCTACATGTAGACAGAGCACAAACTCCCTGCCAGCCTTCAGTGAAAATGAGAAAGAAACTAATAAAAACAAGTTTGAGGATTGTGGGGGAAAAAAGGTTTGGCGTGAAATTCATACACTTAAAACAGGTGGTACTACAATGTATTTTTCCAACTGTGATATAAAACTTTTCTTTAAATCAATAAATTTAATATTACATCTTTCAAGTGTATTTTGAAGGCTATAGCCACATCCTACACAATAAAATCTGTCTCTGAAGTATGGCTTACTGGGGAGGTTATTGCTTCTTGAAGGTTACCTTGAGGTAATTAGAGAACTATTTAGGATGGATAAAAATGATTTTTATTGTATATTTAAAATTTTGTAGTTTCTTGACTGGTGTTTCTTCTCCTTTCCCTCTTATTCTTCCAGCAATGTTTGAGTTTATTGTAAAGTAATTATACTCCAATAAAAACAAACAAAACAAAACAAAAAAACACTTAATACATAAAAAAATAAATGGAGCTCAGAAATAACACTTTGAAGTTTGATTTTAAAAAAAAATGACTGACAATCCTATGTCTTCTAGAAATTAACAGTATGAAAATCCCATTCTATAAGCAGAACATTTCCAAACAATTTTCCCCCATAATGTTGACCTGAGTATTTTTTTCTGACATTTAAAAAAATTGATTTCCCATTTGCTTGGGGTAAAATTCCTAAGTACCCTATCTCTATCATCCGTTCCAATGTTTTATTACATTCTCTTTTACTACTTCTGAATTTAACAGTAATGAATCTCTTGTTTCTGCATTCCTGAACTTTTGTACTGGAGATGCTTGTCATTTTCCTATTTGTCTGAGCCATAAGTTTTAAAATACCCATTGATTTTTTTCTGTAGTATTAATTCCTTCCTAATAATAATAGTTTTGAAAGCTATTGTCATATTATTATTTCACACTGAATACAAATAAAAGACAAAATTCTAAGCAAAAATATTTGAAGTGATGCCATATTAACTTAGTGATAAAACAGACATCATTTTTTGGATAATTTTAAAAATTGAGATTAAATTTACATTACATAAAAAGATAAACATTTTAAAGTGTACAAGTTAGTTGTTTTTAGTATACTCAAAATGTTGTGCTACCATCACCATTATCTAATTCCAAAACATTACCATCACCTCATAAAGAAATTCTATACCGTTTCAAAATTAATTCCAATATGTACCTTTCCACATCTCTTGTCTCTCTGGATTTGCCTATTCTGGACATCTCATATCAATGGAATCATATATGTGGCTATTTGTGTCTGCCTTTTTTTTTTTTTTTTTTTTTGCATAGCATAATGTTTACTAGGTTTGTCCATGTTTGGGCATGTATCAGTGCTTCGTTCTTTTATTTTTATCATGGTAAAATATATATAGCATAAAATGTGTCATTTCAACCATTCTTAAGTGTATAATTGAGTGGCATTAATAACATTTACAATGTTGTACAACCATCACCATATTTCCAAAATTTCTTGTCACCCCAAGTATAAATTATGTACCCATTAAGGAATAATTCCCCATTCCCATCTCAATACAGACCTTAGTAAACTATAACCTACTCTCTATCTCTATGAAATTGCCTATACTAATTATTTCCTACAAGTCAAATCACATGATATTTGTCCTTTTTTGTCTGGCTTATTTCCTTTAGCATAAATTTTTC
This sequence comes from Balaenoptera acutorostrata, assembly GCF_949987535.1. Lineage (NCBI taxonomy): Eukaryota > Metazoa > Chordata > Mammalia > Artiodactyla > Balaenopteridae > Balaenoptera > Balaenoptera acutorostrata. Next base: position 76,959,919 of record NC_080085.1, read on the forward strand.
TGGGTTCATCCACATTGTAGCATATAACATATATTTCATTAGTTTTTATGGTTGAATAATAGCCAATTGTTCATATATTTTTTATTTATTCAATCATCTGTCACTGGACACTTGGATTACTTTCAACTGTTGGCTACTGTGAATGATGTTACTACAAACATTGGTGTACAAGTATTTGTTTGAATCCCTGCTTTTTGGGGTATATACCTAGGAATTAACTTGAGTCATATGGAATTTCTGTTTAATTTTTTGAAGAACTGCCATAATATTTTCCTCATTGGTTGCACAATTTTATATGTCCACCAGTAATGCACAAGAGTTCCAATTTCTCCATATATTTTAAACATTGTTTTGTTCTGTTATTTTGGTAATTCCCATCCTAATGGGTGGGAAGTGATTTGATATGCATTTCCCTAATTTTTAGTGATATTGAGTATCTTTTTGTGTGCTTTTTGACCATTTGTATATCTTCATTGTAAAAATGTCTATTTAAGCATTTTGTTCATTTTTAAAATTAGATTGCTTGTTTGGAATTTTATTGATGAGTTATAGGGTTTTGTTATATATTCTGAATATTAATCCCTCTTCAGATATATGATTAGCAAATATTTTCTCTGATCATGTGTGTTGCCTTTTCTTTCTGTTAATATTGTCATTTGATGCACAACAGTTTTTAAATCTTATGTAGTCCAATTTATCTATTTTTGTTTTGTTGCCTGTGCTTTTGGTATCATATTCAAGAAATCATTGCCAAATCAAATGTCATGAAATTTTTTCCATATGTTTTCTTCTTAGAGTTATAAAACTTTTATGTTTAGGTCTTTGATTCATTTTGAGTAAATGTTTGTATATAATGTAAGGTAAGGGTCTGACTTCATTATTTTGCATGTGTATATCCAATTTTCCCAACATCATTTATTTAAGACTATCCTTTCCCCAACAAATAGTTTTGGCACCCTTGTCAAAAATCATTAAACACATATGTGATGGTTTATTCCTGGGCTCTCTATTCTATTTCATTGGTCTATATATGTTTGTCTTTATGCCATACTGTTTTGGTTACTGTGGATTTGCAGTAACTTTTAAAATCATGAAGTGTGAGACCACCAAATTTATTCTTTTTTGGTTTTTTCAAGATTGTTTTGGCTTTTTGAGTTTCCTTGAAATTCCATATTAACTTTAGAATGGATTTTCTATTTCTATAAAAAAATGTGATTGGAATTTTTATAAGGATTGCATTGAATATGTATATCGCATGGGGTAATATTGACATCTTAATAATAATTAGTCTGCCAATGATTAAGCACAATATGTCTTTCCATGTATTTGTCTTTTTCAATTTCTTTCAACATTTTCTAGTCTGTATTATATTAGTCTTTCACCTCCTTGGGTAAGTTGATTCCTAAGTATTTTACTTTTTTTGGTGCTATTGTAAATTTAATTATTTTTTTAAATTTCCTTTTCAATTTTTCATTATTAATGCATAGAAATGCAACTGATTTTCGTGTACTGTAATTTTGTATTCTACAACTTTGTTGAATTCATTTATTAGTTCTAACAGTTTTTTGAGGAATCTTTAGTATATTTTAAATATAAGATAATGTAGTCTGTGAACAGAGATAATTTTACTTATTTTCCAAACTGGATGCCTTTAATTTATTTTTCTTGCCTAATTGTTCTGTCAAGGTCTTCCAGTACATTGCTGAATAAAAGAGTTGTAAAACTGGGCATTATTACCTTGTTTCCGATTTTAGAGGAAAAAGCTTTCAGATTTTCACAATCAAGTGTGAGGTTACCTGTAAGGTTTTCATATATGATCTTAACTATGTTGAAGTAGTTTCCTGCTACTGCTAGTTTTTTTATTTGCCTTTATTTTTTAATCAAGAAAAGGTGTTGCATTCCATCAAATGCTTTTGTGTGTGTGTGCCATTTGAGATTATCATCTGTTTTTTTTCCCCTTTATCCCATTAATGTGATATATTACACTGATTGATTTGCATTTGTTAGACCGTTCTTGCTTTCCAGGAAGAAATCCTCTTTGGTCATGGTGCATACTCATTTAGTAAGCTGTTGAATTCATTTTCCTAATATTTTGTTGAGGAGTTTTGCATCAATATTTGTAAGGGATATTTGTCTATAGTTTTCATGTAATGTCTTTCCCTGGATTTGGTATTAAAGTAATGTTTGTTTCATAGAATAACTTTAGAAGTGTTTTCTCTTCAAATTTTTGAGAGTTTTAAGAGGATTAGTCCACATTTTTCTTTAAAAGTTTGGTATAATTTACCACTATATTGACTCTGGGCTTTACTTTTTTGGGAGATATTTGATTACTGATTCAATCTTCCTACTAGTTATAGTCTATTCAGAGCTTCTTTTTTTTTGTTGTTTGGTGTTTTTTTTTTTCGTTTTTAAATTTAATCTTGAAAGTTGTTTGTTTCTAGGAAATTTTCCTTTTCAACTAGGCTATTCCATTTTTTGTTCATACTACTGTGCTAACCTTTTAAAAATCTCTGTAAAATCAATAGTAATGTCATCATTTTCATTGCTGATTTTATGTATGAGTCTTTTCTCTTTTATTCTTAATCAGTCTAGCTAAACGTTTGTCAATTTTGTTGATCTCTTCAAAGAACTAACTCTGTTTCATTGATTTTCACTATTGTTTTTATATTATCTATTTTGTTTATCTGTACTTTAATCTCTATTTTTCCCTTCTTTCTGTGACTTTTTGGGTTTGGTTTGTTTTTCATTTTGAATTCCTTAAGGTGTTGCTGATTTGAGATCTTCCTTCCTTTTTAATGTAAGCATTACAGCCATATATTTCCCTCTTAGCATTGCTTTGACTGCATCCCACAAGTTTTGGTAAATTATGGTTTTATTTTCATTTGTGTCAAGATATTTTCTAATTTCCCTTGTGAATTTTTCTTTGACACATTGCCTTTTTAAAAAGATGTTGTTTAGTTTCCACATATTTGTGGATTTCCAGTTATCCTCTGCCACTGATTTCTTGTTTCATTCCATTGTGATCAGAAAAAGTTACTTTAATGATCTCAATGTTTTACATTTAATAAGATATGACCTAACATATATAATTTTTTGTCTGTGTACCTAAGAAAAATCTGTAATTTGCTATATATATATATATACACATATATATGTATATATATATCTGAGTCACTTTGCTGTATAGAAGAAATTAACAAAACATTGTAATTGTAAATCAACTATACTTCAATAAATTTTTTTTAAAAATTCAGAATGAAAGCTTAAGATCTTCTCAGATCTTTTCTGGGCATGCACTTTCCTTAGGCCTGTCTCTGTGTTTACTTTTTCCACAAATTCCCCATATATTTGATATCTTTCAATTGTCTTAGTTTCCTTTAGAGTCTCACCTATGGTTCTTCTTTGGGCCTTAGGTTTTCCATTTTACTACTCTACCAGTATTCTCTTGCTTCCATGCTTCTGTGGGTCTTTAATACCCCTGTAGTTTTTACATGCACTCTGTGCCTTTTGTGGTCTTTCTCACTGCCTTCTGTGGTCTCAGCTATGCTAACTATGCTGCCATTCTCTTGTGGCCTCCAAGTCTAGAATGACAGAAACCAGTTTTGGGGGCAATCCAGAGTTAGACCAGAACATGACAAATAAGTTCCACTCTTTTTCTTTTATTTGGAGGGAGAGAATTTATAATTGAGCTGTTTCTTCCTGACTGCACCATGTCACACCAGTGAGTGGGTGGGCTAGGGTGAGCAAATATGCCATGATATTTCCTATTGAGTGTGGCTTTTTCACTTGGTTACTGCAGATCCGACTGATTTCTAAGGCTCCCACAAAGCTATTTTAATCATCTGTAGCAGTTTACTTGATATTTCCATGGGAAACAAGAGCCTGGAGCTTCCTGGTCTACCATCTTGCTGATGTCACTCCCATGTTTAATTGATTTTTGTGGTGTATCATTTTGATTCCTTTCTCATTTCCTTTTCCATGTATATATTTTTTTAGTTATTTTTTAATAGTCAACCTGGGAATTACAATTAACTTTATAAATATATGAAAATCCATTTTGAATTATGCCCTCTCATTTATTTTCTCCATATTTGGATTACATAATCTCTATCAATTTATCTTCAATTTTGCTAATTCTTTCTTCTGTGTGTTCAAATCAGTTGTTGAATACCTCCAATGATCATTTTAATTTAAATTATTGTACTTTTCAACTCCATAATTCCATTTGATTATTTTTTAATAATTTCTATATCTTTAGTAATTTTCTGTATCTGATAAAAATTTGTCAACATCCCTTCTTTTACCTTTTAAAACATAGTTTTACTTAGTTCTTTAAACATTTAAATAGTTTTTTGTTTGTAAATATTTGTTATGTGCAACAACTAGGTCTTTTTTCCAGTGGTTTCTGTTAACTGATTAAAAAGAAATTCTATGTTTATGTCAAACTGTCCTATTTCTTTTCATTCCTTGTGATTTTATATTAAAAACTGGACCTTTTTCATAATAAATGTAGCAACTCTGGGCAAGGGTTCTCTTCAGAGCATTTTACTATTGTTGCTTACTTGTTTATTTGTTCTGTGGCTTAGTTGGACTTCTTTTCAAGTTTATTTTTCCACAGTATGAAACCATTTTGTTCCACTGCTGAGATGATACAGCCTTGAGTATACACACAGTCACTCTGGGATGACAATGATTTCATAGGATTCTATTTGACCGTCTCTTTCAATGATCACCCATAGCTGTTAAACTCCAGTAATTATAGGATGATTCCTCTATTGTTTTCAATAGTACCCTGGGACATAAATTGTTTCACATTTTGAGGCAATTAAATTTGGGCCACTTTACAGGGGTAGTTTATAAGTCCAGTGTTTGAGGTTTGTCCTGATCCAGCTAAGTCTTTTCTTAGCTGTCTGTTTATCTGTTTCTCTCTGGTAAATTTGCTGGCCTGTGATTTAGCTTGTTGGTCTCTTGGAGCTAACAGCCTCCTCTTAATTACTTACCCCGTAAATCACCATTATTTTGGACCAAACCCTTAAACTTGAAGTTCCCTATACAGTGTTTCAAATAAAGTCAATATCTTTTGGGAGGGCTTTCAGAACTCTCTCTTTCTAAATCCTGCATCTACACCTGGGCAAAATCTCTGAACCATTGCTCCAGAGCTAGGGACAGGGACAATGTTCTGCTTTTCCCAGAATTACATTCAATTTGCAAACAGGGTGCTGAGCTAGTGTAGCAACCTCTAATCTTTTTGGCTTGCCTCACCAATGTTGAAACTTTGTCCTACAAGCAAGCTTGGATGAGGACAATTGCATGCCCAGTATTCACCTGTCATGCCTGGTGACCTTTTGGCCATACTGTCTTAGAATTTTACTCCTACATCACAGACTTTAGGAGTAGTGAGAAATGCAGGTATCTCCTCCTCGGGATATGATGTAGCACATGACTAGAAGCTGGAGGAAGAAAGAACCCTGTGTTCTTGGCCACAACCACCTGTAGTGGAGTTTCCATCAATCTGAATGCTGAGTATGGGGGAGGGGGGCGGAGGGGTGCAGAGGGAGTATCTCAAGGGCTACAGAATTGTGCTTAATGGTATTTAGTAGATTTTCATGAATAAATGTGTACTCATATGCTGTGTTACTCTAGGGCAATTTTCAATGAATTTAAATATTGTTGCTGTTATTGTTGGTTTTTAAAATAATTTTACCAGTTATGGTTGTTTTGCTGGGAAGAAGATATGTAGAACTCACTCTGTCATTCAAGGATATATTAATTACCCTATGTGTTTGATTTGCTCATTAATATTTTTCTAGAACTTAGCATAGTGCTTGATGTAGTAGAGACTCAATAAAGAACATTGGTGGTTAGTTTCCTATTGCTGTTGTAAAAAATTGCCACAAACTTAGTAGCTTTCAACAACACAGATTTATTGCCTTACAATTCTGGATGTAACATATCAAAAATGGATCTCATTAGGTTAAAACCAAGATGTTAGCAGGCCTGGGTTCCTTTTTTTTTTTTTTTTTTTTTTTTTAAAGGCTCTGTTTTTTTTGGTTTTTTTTTGTTTTTTAATTTACTTATTTTTTTATTTTTGGCTGCACTGGGTCTCCGCTGCTGCACCCGGGCTTTTCTCTACTTGAGGCTAGCGGGGGCTACTCTCTGCCGCGGTGCACTGGCTTCTCACTGCAGCGACCTCCCCTGTTGCGGAGCGCTGGCTCCAGAGCACAGGCTCAGTAGTTGTGGCACACGGACCCAGCTGCTCCACGGCATGTGGGATCCTCCCAGACCAGGGCTCGAACCCGCGCCCCCCGCATCGGCAGGCGGACTCCCAACCACTGCTCCACCAGGGAAACCCCTGGGTTCCTTTTAAACACTCTAAGAAAGAATTCATTGTCTTGCCTTTTCCAGATTCCAGAGGTTATCTACATTCCTTGGCTCATGGCCTGTTCATCCATCTTCAAAGCCAGCAGCATAAATACTTAAACATTTCTTTCTGACTCTGATACTCCCTCTTCTCTCTTATAAGTACCTCTATGATTATATTGGGTCCATAAAGATAACCAAAAACCCATCTCAAGATTTTTAACTTAATCACATATCCAAAGTCCCTTTCTCTATATAAAGTAACATATTCGCAAGTTCCATGAATTATGCCATGGACATGTTTGGGTTGTCATTATGCTGCCTCCAATAAGAAAGTAGTTTTATGCTTCATATATATATATTATTTTATTTGAATTAGCGAAAAATACAATAAAAAGTAGACTAAACAACAAACAAACAGAAACTGATAATGCCAAGTCAGTTGTTTTTATTATATTTTTCTAAAGTGTTCTGATAAAATACTCACAAGGCCCTAAGCTAAATAATAATAATTGTTTATACCAGTGTCTCATGCAACAGTTTAATAAATTTTTGCAAGAGTTATGAAAAATATTTGTTTCCTTTTCCTCCTGTTAAAGCCCACCTTCCCAAATTTATTTTTCAATATTTATATACCTAGATACAAACTCCCTTAAAATAGAAATAAAAGAATGTGATGATTCTAATGTAAGAATATCTTATGAAATTATTTATTCAAGGAAAAATGCATCCAGGATTATCCTAATATTTCAGGGACTTCAGTAACATGTATTTGATAGAGCCCAGGACCAAATTTTCTACATCTTTTATTTTATTTAAAGATTTTTTTTAATGTGGACCATTTTTAAAGTCTTTATTGAATTTGTTACAATATTGTTTCTGTTTTATGTTCTGGTTTTTGGCCATGAGGCATGTGGGATCTTAGCTCCCTGACCAGAGATCCAATCTGCACCCCCTACATTGGAAGGTGAAGTCTTAAACACTGGACCACCAGGGAAGTCCCTTTACATCTTTTAAGTTTTTCACAGGGTGATTTGCAAAGAGAGCTATTTAGAGACAAGCATAGATGGAAAATAATATATTTTGAAATTTACTTCATAATACTGACCATTCTATGTTTAACTCTGTTGTAAATAATCATTAAAACAACAAAAACACTGTCAACTTTCATGCCCTTTTTGGGGAAAAACATTTTAAATATAATTAACCATTGAAGATTACTTTCTCCATGGGCTTTATTCTAAGAGTCACTGGGAGAAAGCATCTGGTGTTACATACAAATCAAAACTTGAAAACCTATGTTGGCTCATTGTACCCATATCTGTCTTCATTTCCTGGCCTTTTCCACCGATATTCACCATCTCCTTCTGGACCCCTATTATCCTCTGCTTCATTAACTGTTAATGAGTTAATATACACTACAACATGTCTTTCCTCTACCTTTCTACACTTGTTCCCTGTATTTACAAGGAAGTTACATTTTAAAATCTATATTTTATTATGATCTCTCAGCCTGATGCTCTTCTCATGTATTTTGTGCTGGTGTTAAGCTTTCCTGTATAAAGAAATATCTTTGATCTTCAAAAACAAAGTTTTAAATCATTTGCTCATGTGAAAAGATGATAATGATGACAAATCTTAGGGCTATATTACAGGCTCTTCTCTGACCTAAATGCCACGTTTACTATTTTACCAATTTTTCCAGTGTTACCAGAAGAGCTTAGTATCCTACAAAGTACAACATTTAATCATGTGCACATCACAATATTTTTATGACATGGTTGACTGTGATAAGATTATCTTATTTCCACCTCTAATTTTCCCCAAACCACTCAAATTATTTTATACCTGCACTCACAGACATTTCAAATTATTGTCAATATCACACAAAATTTTAACATGGTTACAACTAAAACAAAACAAGTTTCTTCTTCATAGGCTTCTAATAATTCCAAATCTTAATTAGGAGTTGCTAGAGTTTTTTTTCTCTTATACCATTTGTTTCACAACAAACACTCCCCATCACAAAGCAAATATATTCAGTAACAGTATATACTTGGTTAAAGCCTCCTCTCTTCTCTTTCTTGCTCCTGATGTTTAATAACCTTATTATGTTTCATTCCACTCCTCATCATTTCTTTTCTATTTAGGATATCCTGTTTTGGAAATATTCTTTCTCCAAAAGGTTGTTCAAACAACAGAGGAAGATCAATATGCACTCCTGTGAGTCTAGAGAAGTGATGCTTTCTTCATCGCTATTAAATCTTTTGTTTCTTGGAAACCTCTAACATCGTACTTTACAGATTTACTTCATTTTTCCATTCCAATTTCCATTTTTCCCCTCAGTTACCCCTTTCTAGATTTTTTTTTCAGATGCAACTTACTCTTGGCTCTTTTTGTGTATCTTAATTAGATGCTTTTCCTTTAGTGATTTCATATATTTCCCAATTAGAATATAGGTTACAGTTAAAATATAAATTCAATCAGACATCAGTAACAAAGAAAAATAGCCATAAAACTAACATATTCTGCCTCAGTCCTTAAATCATTTCCCTTCAATAACCACAAAAGATAAACCTTTGATTTAAAACTAGGCTGAGCTATGCCTATGGTTGGAGGAAAAGGAAGGAGAGGACAAGAGTATGGAGCACTTATGGGGTCCAATGTTATTAAGCCAATTTTAAGTGCCAAATAATTAAGTTTAATTTAGTAATAATTATATCAGAATGTTCATGCCTACTACAGGATATTTTAGGGCAATTAATGCTATGAATATGGGAAATTTAGACAAATTTAACCATCAGTTTTGATGGTTAACATGAGGCATATATATTCGTCCAAAATTGTATATTTAGTTTCTCACCTACAATTATAGGGAGTGTCATGTTTAAATTTAGTGGGATCCCCAGGTATAACTGTAATATGAGCCCCAGCATTGATTAAGTCCATGAAGTTTTGCCAATTAGTGCATTTCAGCAGATGTTGAAGTTAATTCAGACTTGTGTGGTAAAGGTGCAAAAGGCAATTAATGCCTATTTATTTATTGCTATTAAAATTTTTTTATTAATTTTTGGATTTCAATTAGATCGAATAGTAGGCTTTTGTTTTCAATTTTGTTTGTTTGTTTCATTCCCCTGTTCCTGTATCCTGCTTGCTTCTCTCTCTCTTTCCCTCCCTCCCTTCTTTTTTTGGGTCACTGGATATACTTGGTAAGAGGAAGTGTTCTCTTTTACCCTGTTCTTATTTATAAAAGTCTTTCTCTAGAGAGCCTCAAATTAGTATCCTCATGGCTAGGAACATCCCCCATGGCAACGGTTTCCTGGTTTACGGACCCTCAGGTTTGAATCAACCTCTTCACAGTGCCACAGAGTATTTTCCACTATAATTCTAAGGATTAGTCTTTTAATTGCAAATAGAGTTATAGGTAGCAGAGTAATGCAGTGGAAGAGTGATGGGCGCACAGTCCAGAGGTTGACAAATTGAAACCACCCTCTGCCATGGCTTCTGCCCCTTTCCTGCTGCTTAATCTTTTGCCTTTTGAGTTTCTAACCACATAGTTGAAGGGTCAGTTTCTGTCACTGTCTGGTCAGTCAGGAATCAGTTCTTCATCTGGTCACTAAATTTTTTTCCTTCTGGATAGTTACAGGGAAAGATGTGGGTGGTGATATCTTGGGTGGGGGGCTCTTGCTCCTCTTGGAATGCCAGTCACTATCTTCAGGAACAGAGGTCCTAATTCCTCTCTTGTTGGTGACCTAAGATTATGCCTTTCTGTAGGTCCTTATGAGGTTGAATCTTGGGTGTATGTGTTGGTTGTGGGATAAATTCTCAAATGATGGATGGCCAGGTGATCACTCCAAGAGACCAATCTCTAGTAACCAGGCTAAATGCAGTATACTGGAATCTTTATCCTTCAGAACTCTAGCCTTATTTCTCACAAGAGGGACACAAAGGCCAACCAGTTCCAGATGCTGTGTTCTTGTGACCCTTAGCCCCTATTGGTAAATCAACATCCAATTGTTCTCTGTATAGCTTGTGGATGGTCCTTGCCTCAGACTGAGTGGTGGGAATCCCAGAGACAATTTGCCAAACACAGGCCCACCCAGCACCTGCTGGCATCCCATGCTAAGATATAGTTAATTAATGATATTTATCTCCTTGGTGGTGAGAATGACACTTTATAGTGAGCGGAGATGGCAACACCTGAGGAGACAACTCAACACAGTCCAACCTAAAGCACAAACTGGCCAGTGATTGGAAGTTCCATCTTAGGTACCTTTCACAGTATCAGGAACCCAATAATTAGCAAAAGAGCAGTTAATTAAAGCTGTCTAGATGCCTTGATCCTGGTCTAACCATCCTGTTTGTGACACCAATTGTTTGGACCAGATACTGCTCACATTGTTGGTGAAGGAGGAATCTTCTTCCTCCACATCAACCATGTGCAAGATGGTTGAACACATATACCTGACCCTAGACAGACGAGATTCACATCAGTTTATTAGGGAGGAGGAAACCATATACAATTTAAGGCCATAAGGAGGATTGCATTGGTGAGCAGAGTGAACCAAAAGGGCTGTGGGAAGTAGTCTTGGTAGTATCAAGAAGGCAGGGTGTTTCTTGGTTCCTGTGAAAAGATGTGATTGGCTTCTTTGAATAATTTTGCTTGCTTGCAAGAAAGCAAAACCTGATAGGTCAAGGACTGGGTAGGTTATAGATGATCTGGCTAATAAGGGAACTAGCCTGGTGAAAATCTTTCCCACTGGGTAGGGAGTTAATATCAGACGAGAGCAGGGGTACTCATGCCAGACCTTTGGGACCCTGTGAGACTCAAAAACGTCAAGGCTACACTTGACATTTTCAATCTGACAACACAGACTGCCTTAATAAATTACCACAAACTGAGTGCTTAAAAAAACAGAAATGTACTCTTTCAAAGTTGTGGTGGCTCAAAGTTCAATAACAGCATCACTGGGCAGAAATCAAGGTGTTAGCAAGGCCACACTCCCTCTGGAGGCTCTAGAGGGGAAAGGTCTTTGCTTCATCCACCTCTTACTAGCTGCCTGCACTCTTTGCTTGTGGCCACACCACTCCAATTTCTGCCTCTGTCTTCATGTTGCTTTTACCCCTTCTGTGTTTGGTGCTCTAATCTCTGCTTCTCTCTTATAAAGAAGTTTGTAATTGAATTAAGGGACCACTCTGGCAATCCAAGTTAATCTCCCTCTGTAAAGATCTTTAACTTAATCATATCTGCAAATGACCTTTTTTTCCTTATAAAATAACATTTACAGATTCCAGGGGATTAAGGCCTGATACTTTCAGTGATTATTGTTCAGACTACCATGACATAATTGGTTCATTTAAAAACATCTATTCTGATAATCTCTGACTTTTAATTCACGTTCTTAGAACATTTACTTTAATTATTAACATGTTTGAATTTAGGTCTACCATTTTATTTTTTGCTTTCTTCTTTCTGTTTCTTATTCCATTTCTTCTCCTTCATTCTTTTTTTTTCCTTCATTCTTTTGGTCATTTAAACATTGGTTATTATTTTATTATAGTTTATCATTATACTTTTTATGATATCATTTCATATATGTTTCAGTGGTTGCTGTAAGGATTATAAAATACCTGCACAATTTTCAGTCTATTTAAAATCAGTATTTTAAAATCGTAATTGGGATGTTAAAACTTTACAATCTTTTAACTAGAGATTGTCATACTGAGTGAAGTAAGTCAGACAGAGAGAGAGAAATATTGTATAATATCCCTTATATGTCGAATCTGAAAAGAAATGATACAAATGAACTCTTACAAAACAGAAACAGACCCATAGATTTAGAGAATGAACTTATGGTTACCAGGGGGAAGGGTGGAGGGAAGGGATAGTTAGGGAGTTTGGGATCGACATGTACACACTAATATATTTAAGATGGATAACCAACAAAGACCTACTGTATAGCACAGGGAACTCTGCTCAATGTTATATGGCAGCCTGGATCGGAGGGGAGTTTGGGGGAGAATGGATACATGTATATGTATGGCTGAGTCGCTTTGATATGCACCTGAAACTATCATAACACTGTTAAATGGCTATACCAATAAAAAGTTAAAAAGAAACAGAAAACAAACTTACCTTATTGCTTGTCAATAGCACACAAATTGGTACATTTGTATTTTATTTTTGTTACAATTTAAATGTCTAATTAAAAATAAAGTGAAAAAACCTTTACGATCATTTAGATCCTCTTAACCCTCTCTATTTTATAATCCTCCATAACCAGGGCTCCCTTCTCTGATTGGCATCATTAGAAATAATAAGATAGAATCTTTTACTACATGGATGATTTATTTATCTTTCCATTTATTATGATCTTTTATTTATCTCAATATTTTGTTATTTTCAATGTATCAGTCTTGCATATATTTTCTTAGGTTTATTCATAAATATTTGATGTTTTGTGATGCTATTGCAAATGATGTCATATTCTTTGGAAGTTCACATGCTATGTGATTGTTACTGAATATAGAAGTACCATTTATTTATATTATTGTCTTTTATAGAGCAAACTTGTTAAATCCATTTGTGAATTCTCATAGTATTCCTATAATCTCTCATTAATTATCTATGCACAGAATCATGTAATTTTCAAATAAAACAATTTTCTCCTATATGCTTATTCACTTTATTTTTTTCCCTTATTTTATTGACTATGCTAGTGACAGTGAGCAAACTTATCTTCTTGTTGATCTCAAGGCAAAATCTTTCAATATGTCATCAGTACAACAGTGCCTGCTGGGTTTTTTTTTGAAGTTGAGCATTATCACGTTAAGGAAGTCACCATCCATTTCTTATTTCCTAAAAGTTTTATATCGTAAAAAGAATACTGACTTTATAAAAAAATGTTTGCATCAACTTAGATATGCATGTTGATTTCCTGTTTGTTGTTATTGTTATCAACATTCTTTTATTTTTTAAAGTGTTAATCTACCTTTGCATTTATGAAAAAAAAATTATGATGCATTACCCATTTTATATATAACTTGATTAAGTGTAATATTTTATTTAGAACTTTTGCAGCTATTTAAATAAAAAAACTTTGTTATTTTCCTATTTTGTAATATTCTAGTGAGGTTTGGTTATCTCACTTTTCTTGGGTTTATAAATAGAATTGCGAAGTTTACCCTGTAGTTTTTTTTGTGGAAAATTTGTTTAAGATTGACACTATCTTTTCTTTTGATATTTGTTGTTTATTGTTTGTTTTTTTAAATTAATTTTTATTGGAATATATTTGCTTTACAATGTTGTGTTAATCCCTGCTGTACAGCAAAGTGAATCAGTTATACATATACATATATCAATCTTTTTTTGGATTTCCTCCCCATTTAGGTCACCACAGATCATTGAGTAAGGTTGCCTGTGCTAAACAGTAGGTTCTCATTAGTTATCTATTTTATACATAGCAGTGTATATATGTCAATACCAACCTCCCAGTTTGTCCCCCCCCCACCACTTTGGTAACCATAAGTTTGTTCTCTACATCTGTGACTCTATTTCTGCTTTGCCAATAAGTTCATCTGTACCATTTTTCTAGATTCCACATAGAAGAGATATTATACAATATTTGTTTTTCTCTTTCTGACTTACTTCACTCTGTATGACAGTCTTAGGTCCATCAATGTCTCTTCAAATGGCACTATTTTGTTCCTTTTTACAGCTGAGTAATATTCCATTGTATACATGTACCACATCTTCTTTATCCATTCCTCTGTTGATGGACATTTAGCTTGCCTCCATGTCCTGGCTATTGTAAATAGTGCTGCCATGAATATCAGGGTGCATGCCTCCTTTTGAATTCTGGCTTTCTCTAGGTATATGTCTAGGAATGAGATTGCTGGGTCATATGGTAGCTCTACTCTTAGTTTTTTAAGGAACCTCCATACTGTTCTCCATAGTGGCTGTACCAATTTACATTCCCACCAACAGTGCAAGAGGGTTCCCTTGTCTCCACACCCTCTTCAGCATTTACTGTTTGTGGATATTTTGATGATGGCCATTGTGACTAGTGTGAAGTGATGCCTCATTGTAGTTTTGATTTGCATTTCTGTAATAATTAGTGCTGTTGAACATCTTTTCACATTTGTTGGCTATCTGTATGTCTCCTTTGGAGAAATGTCTATTTAGATCTTCCCTCCATTTTTATAATGTTTTTTTTTTTCCTGATTCTATCAAACATTTAGAAAAGAGCTGACACCTATCCTTCTCAAACTCTTCCAAAAAATCACAGAGGAAATAACACTCCCAAGCTCATTCTACAAGGCCACCATCACCCTGATGCCAAAACCAGAGAAAGATATCCAAAAAACGGAAAATAACAGGCCAATGTCACTGATGAACATAGACGCAAAAATCCTCAACAAACTACTTGCCAACAGAATCCAACAACACATTAAAAGGATCATAAACCATGATCAAGTAGGATTTATTGCAGGGATGCAAGGATTCTTCAATATATGCAAATCAATCAATGTGAGACACCATATTATCAAATTGAAGAATAAAAACTATATGATTATCTCAATAGATGCAGAAAAGCTTTTGACAAAATTCAACACACATTTAGGATAAGAACTCTCCAGAAAGTGGGCATAGGTGGAACCTACCTCCACATAATAAAGGCCATATAACACAAACATCATTCTCAATGGTGAAAACATGAAAGCATTTCCTCTAAGATCAGGGACGAGATAAGGTTGTCTACTCTCACCGCTATTATTCAATATATTTTTTGAAATCCTAGACATGGTAATCAAAGAAGAAAAAGAAATAAAAGGAATCTAAAGTGGCAAAGAAGAAGTAAAACTGTCATTGTTCACAGATGACACGATACTATAAATATAAAATTTTGAACATGTCACCAGAAACTACTAGAGCTAATCAATGAATTTGGTAAATTTGAAGGATACAAAATTAATGCACAGAAATCTCTTGAATTCTTATACACTAAGAATGAAAGATCAGAAAGAGAAATTAAGGAAACAATTCCATTTATCACTGCAACAAAAAGAATAAAATACCTAGGAATAAACCTACCTAAGGAAGCAAAAGACCTGTATGCAGAAAACTATAAGATACTGATTAAAGAAATAAAAGATGACACAAACAGAGGGAGAGATATACCATGTTCTTGCATTGGAAGAATCAATATTGTGAAAATGACTGTACTACCCAAAGCAATCTACAGATTCAAAGCAATCCCTATCATATTACCAATGGCATTTTTCACAGAACTAGAACAAAAAATTTTACAATTTGTGTGGAAACATGAAAGACCCCAAATAGCCAAAGCATTCTTGAGAAACAAAAACGGAGGTGGAGGAATCAGGCTCCCTGACATCAGACTATACTACAAACCTACAGTAATTAAGACAGTATGGTACTGGCACAAAAACAGAAATATATAGATCAATGGAACAGAATAGAAAGCCCAGAAATAAACCCATACACCTATGGTCACCTAATCTATGACAAAGGAGGCAAGAATATACAATGGAGAAAAGACAGCCTCTTCAATAAGTGGTGTTGGAAAACTGGACAGGTACATGTAAAAGAATGAAATTATAACACTCCCTAACTCCATAAACAAAAATAAACTCAAAATGGATTAAAGACATAAATGTAGGGGCTGACACTATAAAACTCTTAGAGGAAAAGATAGACAGGACACTTAGACATTAATAGCAGCAAGATATTTTTTACCCCACCCTCTAGAGTAATGAAAATTAAAACAATAATAAACACATGGGTCTAATTAAACTTAAAAGCGTTTGCACAGCAAAGGAAACCATGAACAAAGCAAAAAAACAATCCTCAGAATGTGGAAATATCTTTTGATATTTGGAAGAAGAATTCCTGATAAGGTCACTCTAGCTTTTGTTTGTTGAAATGCTTTAATAATAGATTTAATTTCTTTAATAGGCATACCACTATTCATATTTTTAAAATTTCTTCTTGTATCAGTTATGAAATTTCTTTTTCAAAGTATTTGTCTACTTTATTAAATTTGTTAAAATTATTCTCATCAATATATGAATAAATCCGTGGATAGTATTCTCAATATATTTTTTCTATGTCTTTTGGATCTGTATTGAAGTACACAATTCTTTTTTTCCTCAGTGTTCGCTACTACTTACAAATTTTATTTAATTTTTTAAAAGCAATGACTTTGTTAATTGTATTTTATGTGTGGGCTTTTTAGAAATTTTACTTTTTCAGAGTTTCAAGTGTGGATACTATTTTGTTTTATATTATGACTTTTCAAATGGACCCATGTTTAATTATTATTATTTCCATATTTCATTTGAATTGATCAAATATAAATATGACTTTTACTGTGTTAAGTCTTAGTGGAAAAATATCTGAAAAAGAATGTATATATATGTATAACTGAATCACTTTGCTGCACAGTAGAAATTAACATAACATTGCAAATCAAATCTACTTTAATAAAATAAATTTTAAAAAGAATTTTAAAGGGAACCTATTAATTTTTCTTACAGAAAATCACTTTAATTTTTTAATAGATGTAATAAGATATTGGTTTTTTCATGAATGCTGAAAATTATTACACCAAATATTATAAAATTTAAGTATGAGTTAGTTATATTGAGTTGTAACTATTTCAGAAGTACTTTTGTGTTTTGTAAAACAAAAATAAATTGATGCCTTTCTGATATTATTATCTTCCTTAAGAATTTTGTTATAGCTAAAATCTTTACAGAGGAACCAATAAACAATTTGCTAATATTGGAATGTCTATAGTCTTTTTCAAATATTTTTTTTAGACAGAAATAAGAATTCAGGTTTATAAGTGACACATATAGCCCCAGGTAATATTCTACTTGTTTACTAAATGTTCTACCAGGTACTCATATTTATTGTTTATTAGGTAGGTATAGTGAATATTAGGCGGTTTACAAGAAAGTAATATATACTAATTCCATGTCTTCTAGAGGCTGATTTATTTTTCTACATGATTAAAAAGTGAATTTTAAGGCAACCACTGTTTCAAGGATGTCATTGACAAGAGATAAAAAAGAATCGTTTTAACAATTATTCGTTTACAGATGTTCTTTGACTTATCATGGTGTTACGTCCTGATAAACCCATCATAAATTGAAAATTTTGTAAGTTAAAAAGGCATTTAATGCACTTAACCTACCAAATACTGTAGCTTAGCCTAGCCTACCTTAAAAGTGCTCAAAAACAGTACACTCTAGATTATTGGTTGTTTACCCTCATAATTGCGTAGCTAACTGGGAGCTGTGGCTCATTGCCACTTCCAAGCATCATGAGAGAGTACTGTACCACGATCACTAACCCAAGAAAAGATCAATATTTAAAATTCAATGATGGTTTCTACTGAATGTGGATTGCTTTTGCACCATCATAAAATCCAAAAAATCCTAAGTCAAACCATCATAAGTAAGGGACCATCTGTATTTAGAAACTGAGAATTTTTGAGATGATTTTATTGTGCAAAAGAGTTACTAATGAATATCAAGAAAATAAAGGAGTCAATTAATCCAACCTGATTTCTATAGTATACTTTCCCATAAGCAAGTGTAGGACAGAAAATACAATTTTCCCTTTACCCTTTTCTAAATTTTTGGCTGAGACCCCTGTGATAAAAGACAGATAAATAAGAGAAAAACTAATAGAAGTCTGTTATCATGTATAATTCATGTATACATGGGAGATACTAAGGAAAATAATGAGTAACTCAGAGTGGTGACTTAGAACTCCAGTTTATATAGTATTTTCCACAAAGAACAATACATTTATAGAGAAATAAAAAGAAAAAAAAAAGTACAGCAGTTTTAGGATTCCAAATGCTACAACTGTGGAAAGTAAATATATTGGAGCAAACTAACAGTAGATAAAGGCTAGTGAGTGAAGTTTGTTATATAGATTCCTTTAGTGCTGCATCCAGGGTGAAAGGGTCTAAATTTATCTCGAGTGATTAACTTTTTTCCTTCTGGTAGAGAGGGGAATAAGGACAACTTTGAAAAGCTATGTCCTGCTTTTAGGCAATTAGGGGAAGAATAAGAG
This sequence comes from Balaenoptera acutorostrata, assembly GCF_949987535.1. Taxonomy (NCBI): domain Eukaryota; kingdom Metazoa; phylum Chordata; class Mammalia; order Artiodactyla; family Balaenopteridae; genus Balaenoptera; species Balaenoptera acutorostrata. Next base: position 76,978,391 of record NC_080085.1, read on the forward strand.
CTTTTCCTGTATCTACTTCTTCTCAGTTGCTTTCAGCTTAAAATATTCTCTATGCCAAAGTGGAATATATTGGGGTGGCATATTCTGCCACCCTTTGCAAGTATTCATTTATTCATTCAACAAATATTAATTAAATATAAAATTATAATTTTCACTATGTGCCAAGCACTTATGTTCAGTATTTTATTACTGTTTTTGTATTTATTCCTCACATTAAATAGATTGTAATAATTTTAATGATAAAGAAACTGAAATCAGAGGTTAAATAATTTGACAACTTTTGTTAAATATCATAACTATTTCTACTTGCAAATATATTTTACTATTCATTTTATCATGCTGTGTTTGTGTGTGCGTGTGTAGATGGTAATGAGGATTAAAAATTGTAACATATTACTTAAATAATACTTTTCTGAACCTTTTAGTTCTATCCAAAAATTATATATTTACATTACGAAAAATTAATAAATCTAACAAAGTAAATCTCTGCTGTTTTATGTCAACTTCTCTTAAGTACTACGATTCAGAAACTATAGACTGCTAAATATAATTTAATTGACACTTTTCTTGTAAGTTGCCAAGTGTTTACAATTGCCTGCTTTTTATTTTCTGCTTTGTTGTGACCAAATTTTAGTCAGGTTTCTCTCTTTCCTACAGGAACCCTGAACTCTTCTTGCCCCCAAGCCTGAACAGGCACAAACACAGTGGAATGTGCCTTCCTCATCAAGTCCTCCTAGCAATTATCTGAGTACGGCAAGACACTTCCCTGTCAGAACCCACTGTCCATTTCCCCTTGTTTGTCCAGCTTCCCCTCCAAAGATTCTGGTTATTTCTGCTTGCCTCGTCTTTACCCTTAACAAAATATGTTTCTGTTTGATTTTGAAAATGCTCGCAGACTTCTGAGATCCCAAGTGTGCTCCCCATTAAAATAGCCTTTCTTTTTAATTAAAGGTCTCTTCCTATCTAATTCTAGATTTGTTTTTATTTGAGTTAAGTGTAAACAAGCATTTGAAATTCTAAAGGGGTTTTGAATTGGCTTTAGTTTAGTTGTTGTCATATTGTCTAGGAAACATAAAATGTGTCTCCCCTGGATAAACTAGAAGGGCAGATGGAGTAGAAATAGATGGACCAAATACAGGTGTTCAAAACCATGATGACTTATTGAAGTTTCATAAAGTAGGAAACAGAAGATTATCTTTTCTGAAAAAAACAAATGCTGATTTTTATTCTTGGTCCCAGAACCATGATTTTTAAAAATTCATCATAAAAATCAATTTTATGTGGCTACATAAAAGAAAATATCTACTATTTCCCAATAAATGAAATGAATTTCAAAACTTTATGTTAAGAGAGAGCTTAGAATTTAAATAAAAATGAAAATAAATATCACCTTGAAGACTTTGACTACTATTGTCCACTACCAGTAAAGAAATATTTCCACTGAAACCTGTGTCCAGTCAAGTCTGTTAACTATGCCAAAAGGTTTTAAACTTAATTTCCAGTTTGTCTAAGGCAGTGCACTTCAAAGTATGATCTCCAGACTAGCAGCATCAGCATCACCTAGGAACTTTAGAGAGATGCAAATTATTTAGCTTAACCTCAGCCCTACAGAAAACCTGGGGGTAAGACCCAGAAATTGTTTAAAGAAGCCCTCCTGGTGATTCTGATATTTTATCAAGTTTGAGAACTACTCTTCTAAAGGAATATAATTGAATAATTTTCAGTCATCTCTTCTTTCTCTCTTATTTACTGCAGCGATTTATTCCATGCTCTTGGTCAGGCCATCTGGATTCTTCATGACTCCATTTTCCCACTTTGGGTTGTTTAAAAATAATCTGTATTTAAATAAATGTTGAGATTTTTATTTCTTAAAAAGGTGGATTATTTTATGACTAAAACTAATTAATAATATTGAATATAATTATAGAGTTTTTACTTTTTACACAAATTCATAAGAAATTATGTTATTGAACTTGGGTCTGCTTGCCCACATGGAGTAAAGCCAATCTACTGAAACTGGGTTGTGGTGAAGGAAAGTGCATCGTTTATTGCAGGCACCAAGTGAGGAGTGCAGACAGCTAATGTTCATAAAACCCAGATGGATTTCAGGGGAGGGGTTTTAAAGGCAAGGTGAGAGAAGGGGGTTGCAGGATATGTAATCATTATCATGCACAATTCTCTGACTGGTTGATGGTAAGGTAACAGGGTGGTGTCACAAGGGTTAACATCATCAATCCTCAAGGTCCAACTGGTGTGGGGGCTATGTACTCATGGTCATGATGCAGTTAACTTCTTCCATCTAGTGGGGATTTTAGTACATGTAAAACAACTCAGAAATGTGCATCAGACACGGTTGTCTGTGTCCTTCAGAAGAAACTAAAGATTCTGGCTGATTTACTGTTTAAATTGTTACCTGTTCTCCTTGCCTAACTGCTATTTTTTTGTCTCTACATGTTCACATTCTTTCAATCATTAATTCTTGAGCTAGGCTTTTGTGACTCAGAGGAGGCCTGGGAGACTAAAGCTTTTCTACAAACAAGAGGCAGGCAGAGGACATGGGATGGGAGGCTGTGTCCTGGGAAGGCCCTATAGAGTCTAGCTCTGTTACAATTATACTTGAGTTACATTTCTAACAGAACTGACACTTGTGTGTAAGACAAATATCAGAAGTCCATGTAGTATTTATCAGCAAAGCATATTCAAGTTGGCAAATATTGAAAACTATATGATAAACAATTACAAACTATAATGAAGGATTTTTCTGAAATTTAATGAATATATATTTTACTAGCAGGGATGTTGACCCAATAGTCCATAGCAGATGTGTTCTTCTAACTTGTAGCACTCTGGTTCCAATGAAAAATTAATGTTGTAAATAGAATAATGGTTAAAGGAAAATGATGTTGGTCTGATCAGATTCTATGTATTTTATGAAGTGCTGACTTCCTTAAATATGATGGTATATTATATATAAATTAGTTTTTAGCATGGTATTTTTCTAAATGTGAAATAAATTTATATATTTTCCTTGTCAGCCCATTTCTTTATGATATGTCCTTTTATGATTAATCAATCTCACTAAAATTTTTGAAATATTTTTTATATATAAATATCTTCATACTTTATTCTTAACATCTGTATTTTGAAGGGAGGGGAAAAAAGAGCTTTGAGAAGATTTGATTTGTTTTAATCCATAGGAGAAGAGTGTATTTCTTATAATAAAACCATTACAATGATGGTATCATCCAAAAGCAAATGTCTAGAAGGTTTTTCTCCTTCTATCTCCCCGTGTTTTTAAAATCATGACCCAGGTTCTCTTTGACCACTCATTATAGACTTTGCTAATCTCATGCTGTTACTGAGCTTATGCTTGTGCAGCTGGCAAATTTCAGGTCTTCCTTTTTCTCTTGATATTCATGGCCTTTCCTACAGACTGTACAGAAATCAGGAAGGAGCAGGGGTCAGTTATCACCTTATGACAGGCCAGTAAGTTGAGAGACAGACCAATAAATCACCACACAACAGGACAATAAGTCCTTGGGACAAGGAATAGTGACTTTGTTCAGAAAGCCAACAAACTGATACAATGGCAGACTAATGTCCTAAAGAAACATCTTGTTCAGTTTGAAAACAGGCTTCCTTTATGCTACAAAGAGGGAGAGACAGGAGGGGTGAAGTCAAGAGATGACGTGTTCTTGCAGACTCCTTGGTGCTGACTGGACCTTGGAGGGGACAGGGTAATCTTTTGTTCTTGCAGTTGTTCAACATAGACCTTGCGATGATGCTCCTGTAAATATTCAACAAGGCAGATGTTATTTTCTGTTCTGTAATTCTTTATCTCTGTGGATGAGTGGTCACCAAGCAAGGGAAAGTTATCTTTCTCATGATTCGTATATCTATGAGTTAAGCAAAAGTATCCTAGCTTTAAAAGTTAAGCAGGGGAGACAGAGTTTCTGGAAAGGGAATATTAGGTATACTTCAAGCTACAGGTCAAATTCCTGTAATGTTTAATATGCTTACACGCAAAGTTAACAAGGCTGGGCAGGAGGCAATTAGCTATAGAGCACAAAGGATACAGCTTAAAGAAATAGATTCAATATGGAGTCAGGTTAGTTCTTCCCTGTTACAATGCTGCTGGCATTACATAATACAATCAAGATAGCAGGAACCATAACAGTCCCTCTACTATGAGAAGAAAGCCTTAGGACTAAAATATCAAGAGTTGCAGTATTTTATATATCACAAAATTTATGGCTACCTTGGGAGACCATGCTAATTATATATACTATTTTTATAAGATTTGTATATGTTTTATTGTTTTAGACCAGATGATTAAATCTTAAAATGGTCCGTTTTTAAGAAAAACTTATCAATTAGGAAAATAAACTAGTTAATGTTATGTCAGCTATAATTAAAACAATAATAATGAGAAAAAGAATGATAAAATAACAATAACAATAAAAGAGAAGACATAGGAAAATTATATCTGTAGAGAAATTGAATTTATTAATATCTTTATTAATATTAATGTAACATTGAGTGAGAAGATTGTGAATTATATCAAAAGACAAAGTAGAAGTGAATAAATACAGGAAATACACAAAAAGAAATTTAAATCTCCAATGCTTGATATAGGCACAAAATCTTCACCAGATTGTAGAGTTACATCAGAATTAATCTTTATAACAGCAGTGATGTATATCCTGAAAGTGTATGTGCCAATTAATATAAAATATTACTTGTTAAAAAAAGAAAATAGGTTCCAAGAAGAATTTAACCATCAAAGTGCAAAATCTTAACTCCCTGAGCTTTGTATATGCTCATAGGCATACAAGAACATGTGTGTGCACACATTCATGTACAACAAACCTCAGTGTAGTGTGGTTATTAGACATGATATCTGGACACTGTTAAAAACAAGAAAATTAGCCCCAAAAGGAGTAACAAATGCTAAGTCCCAGGTCACTATAATTTAGTCACTATAATTTAGTTTTAACTCTCCCAGAAATGCACCTGGGTGGAAGGCAGCAGGGTAAGGGAACCTAGGAGAACTGCTCTGCCATGTGGCTTGCGGTCTCAGGTTTTATGATAATGGAGTGAGTTTCTGGGTTGTCTCTGGCCAATCACTGACTTAGGGTCCTTCCTGGTTGTGAGAGCATCACTCAGTCAAGATGGATTTCAGCGAGAAGGATTCTGGGAGGTTGGTAAGACATATGGACTGGAGTCTCCTCTCTCCTTTTGACCTTTCCTGAATTCTTCCAGTTGGTGGTAGCTTGCTGGTTCTGCATTCCTTACCAGGACCTCCTGTTGTAAGATAACTCATGCAAGTGGTTTATTTTGTGTATGGCCAGGGCGGGTGGTTTCAGTCAGTAGTTTCCCTAACAACTCCCCCCTGAGAGACTTCATACTCAAGATACTTCTTGGGAATTGGGGTGGAGGTCCTACACCCTGCAGCTCTTACCCCCAAATTTGCCTTTCTTTCCTGGGCCCAGATATGATCATCCTGTTAAGCCTCCAGTTTGACCCCTGTCTGTTTCAACTGCTTACAAGGTTCATCTCTGACAGGGTCCAACAGTTTCAGGCTAAATTGTTGTTACTACGAGGGTGAATGCTGGTTTTGGGCACAGAATACCTTGATTTAGATCAGGTGGAGAGAGATTTCTACTCAACTAGGCAAGATTATGCCCACTCTCAGCAGGAAGTAGTTATAGAAGAAAGAGACCTCTCCAAAGAGGTAAGGGAGGAGCCAGGATATATAGGGGTTTTTGCAACAAAGACCAGGTAGTCGGAACATCAGAAGATTACTGTTAATTAAAGAAAACCAGATATCTCAAGTTAAGGAATTTAGCACTTTTCTGTTTATGGGAAGATGCAAGAGTCAGAGCTCAGTGAAATCATTCCTTTGATATGACCTTAGCTATCTAAGACCAGTATCCTGTTCTTTCCCATCTTGAGTCCCCTCAGGATGCACCCTTGGGGGTGGCTGTAGTGGCTCGATGGCAGTATGGCAGGAAATATTTTTCATTCCCACTTGCCATAACCTACCACCTTTTTAACCTAGTATAACTTCCTTATTTCTGCTCCTTTCTGCCTATAAAAGTCTTTCATTTTGTACAGCTCCTTGGAGCTCCTATCTGCTGGATTGAATACTACCCAATTCAAATTGATTTTTGCTCAAATAAATTCTTAAAAATTTTAATACGCTTCACTTTAGCTTTTAACAACACCTACAGTGCCATGGAGAACTTTAAAAAACTGGTCACAATTATTAGTAGCAGATTTACAGAATGATATTACCCATTGAACAGAATGAATTGTGTCATATATATTCAAAAATGAATATTTTTATCAGTTGGCAGAAAATATATAGTTGTGTGTAGGGGTGGAAAAATAATTTTCCTTCTACCCTTCTGAATTCTTTACTGAAACCCCCCTGTAATAAAAGACAGAATAACAAGAAAAAACAGCACAAGTTTCTTAACATGTATACCTTATACATAGGGGATACCCAAGAAAAACAAGTAAATTCCTTGGGATGGCCCAAGAAACTGCCTTAAATCCATCTTCAGATGAAGACAAAAGAGATGTTGGGGGTGGGGGGCAATTCTAGAGAAGGTGAGAGGAGGAAAAGTTTGGTAAACAAAGGTTGCTCACACCAGTCAGAATGGCCATCATCAAAAAATCTAGAAACAATAAATGCTGGAGAGGGTGTGGAAAAAAGGGAACACTCTTGCACTGTTGGTGGGAATGTAAATTGATACAGCCACTATGGAGAACAGTATGGAGGTTCCTTGAAAAACTATAAATAGAACTACCATATGACCCAGCAATCCCACTACTGGGTATATACCCTGAGAAAACCATAATTCAAAAAGAGTCATGTACCAAAATGTTCATTGCAGCTCTATTTCTATTAGCCAGGACATGGAAGCAACCTAAGTGTCCATCATTGGATGAATGGATAAAGAAGGTGTGGCACATATACACAATGGAATATTACTCAGCCATAAAAAGAAGTGAAATGGAGGTATTTGTAATGAGGTGGATGAAGTTAGAGTCTGTCATACAGAGTGAAGTAAGTCAGAAAGAGAAAAACAAATACAGTATGCTAACACATATATATGGAATCTAAGGAAAAAAACCAAAAAGGTCATGAAGAACCTAGTGGTAAGATGGGAATAAAGACACAGACCTACTAGAGAATGGACTTGAGGATATGGGGAGGGGGAAGGGTAAGCTGTGACAAAGTGAGAGAGTGGCATGGACATATATACACTACCAAACGTAAAATAGATAGTTAGTGGGAAGCAACCGCATAGCACAGGGAGATCAGCTTGGTGTTTTGTGACCACCTAGAGTGGTGGGATAGGGAGGGTGGGAGGGAGGGAGATGCAAGAGGGAAGAGATATGAGAACATATGTATATGTATAACTGATTCACTTTGTTATAAAGCAGAAACTAACACACCATTGTAAAGCAATTATACTCCAATAAAGATGTTAAAAAAAAAAAAAGGTTGCTCTGCCATGCAGATAAGTCTCTCAGGCAAAAAAAAAAAAAAAAAAAAAAAAAAAGAAGTTATCTCTTGTAACAGATCTCTTCCTAGTACAAGCCCCCTTTCTAATGTAAATTTTCTTTATGAAAGTAGATTTCTCTTACAAAATGGTAACTTCTACTGTTTTCACAGCTTCTCCTTTGTGTGTGGTTTCTCAAAATAATCTTTATGCCAAGGATGCTTATTTTGGGGTGGCATATTTTTCTACTCTTCATGTAAAAGGAAATAGGCAAAAAGGAGGTAGCATACAATTTTATTGAAAAACATACAAATAATAATTAAGGCAAGTCAATATGTCTTAGAAACAAAAGGCTTCAGTACTTTGTGGCAGAAAAGTAAATAAATGTTTTTTAAAAAAATTATCAAACTTTCTTTAAAGTAAAAAGTAGATCTTATGACTGTAGATTTCAGGATAATACAGTGCCTAAAGTTTGGAAATGAGATATAGTGTTTAGTTAGCACTAGCAACAGGACATAGCATATAGTGTCAAATGACAAAACTAAGACAATTTAACAATAAGTTTGATGTTCTTTATTCAAAGGAAAAAAGCCATGAGTTGGGGGAATACAGTGCCTCACAAACAATGGAGCACTATTCCCAAGGAATTTTGAGGAAGAGCAATTTTTATAGAAGTGGCAACTCAGAAGCAGGACATGATTGGCTAAGAGGTTGAGGATTTCCTTATAAGGCTAATATATCCTACTGTCTAGGGTAACATAAACTAGGTAAAGCTGAGTTGAAGGATTGTAATTGGTGTATACTATATTTCCTTGACAGGTGTTTCTCGTAAGTGCAGGCTGACTTAGTTTTAGATTTGTGACTTGGGCCCAGCCACTGAGGTGGCCTTCATTTTGTGCATCTCAATATATGAATTAACTTTATCAATAGTTTTATTTTCTGGTTCCTGAGCTAATGAGTGAATGGCTTTGGTTTGTTAATTCATCAAGCACAATACCCTGCAAATATGTGTTGGTAGCAGAAGGGAAAAAAAAAGCCCATAGGTTACTAGCCCTAAAGGACATTGTAGATATTAGTACCTTGGAATAACCTTAATCAAATTAAAGGATTGAATTGATCTGAAACTAGCATGAATTTTCTGAGATTTTTTCCTACTTCTTATTCATTTTTAAACATGAAAATCACTTCTGCATCTGAAATCAAATTAATACTGTTCACCAGTGCTATTGAGGTAGATACTCTCTATAATGACCCTCAATGAACTCCTACCTTGATATTCATGTCCTTGTGCAATTGTCTGCCATTGAGTGTGGGCTGAACCTAGGGATTTGCTTCTAATAAATAGAATATAACAAAGATATTGAATATTACTTCCTAGATTAGATTCTAAGAAGACTAACTTCTCTTTGTCTCTCTCTTCTCTCTTTCAGAACCTTCATTTTGAGGCAAGCAAGCTGCCATGTTGTGTGTACCCCAATGGAGAGGTCCACATGCAAAGAACTAATGTCTCTGGGCAATGTAACTTGAGACCTGTGAACATATGTATGTCCATGTAAGTAAATACTTGATGCCAGCTAACAGACACATAAGTGAGCTTGAATGCAGATCTTCTTCCACTGGAGTCTTGAGATGACTGTAGCTCAGGTAACGGATTCATTGTAGCCTTGTGAGAGACCCTGAGTCAGAGGCACCCATTTAAGCCATGTCCAAATTCTTCAGAAAAAGATACCGTAAGAATCTGAAAAAGAATAGGTATATGTATATGTATACCTGAATCATTTTGCTGTACACCTGAAACTAACACAACACTGTAAATCAATTATACTCCAACATAATTTTTTTTTAAATTATAAAAAGAAAATGTTTTTTAAAAAGAGACTGTAAGATAATAAAAGCTTAGTTGTTTTAAGCCACTGATCTTAATTTGTTACACAGAAATATATAACTAATTCAGTCACATACCTACATGCCTAACCTACTACATCATGCCCCATATACATGAGAGTCTGTCAAAAACACTGCTTACCTCAGAGGTGTCCCTCCAGAGTCAGTACATACTTTGGAGGATAAGGATTCTCAACACTAGGCTCACTTTCCTGGGCTGATAGATAGGTAGATGATAGATAGATTGATAGACAGGTAAATAGATAAACATGGATAGAGATAGAGGTACATACCTAGTGTTTATAATTGTACTCAGCAAGAGGCTAATTAATTTCTCATTATCAGAAATTTTTTTCTTTTCTATAAAATAAATTCATATTTTTTCAGCTCCCTAATTAGCATTAATATTTCTACAATCTACTCACCTTTGCAAAACAAAATATACCAGTATTATACTTATGATCATATTTATTTTAAATTTTTTGATTCTTGAATTCAGATAATTCAAATTTCTGTTTACCTCTTTTATTTCATAGTTTAACCCAAGTAAAGAATGTAATTCTTTAAAACATTAAATTGAATAAATACTCCTTTAAATAAAAGTTACTCAAGTAGATAAATTGCAAAGCAGTTTTACTTTTAAGAGACTGTTAATAGTCATTCAATAAACATTTTGTAAATAAGAAAGCTCATGATTTGGTCAAAGCAGTTTCTATTTGTACAACAGCTGTGTGTATTTGTCTTTTTTGTACATATACTCAACAGAACTAATATTTAAATTTAGAGAAAGTAGTGAAATATTTTTCTTGTGTACATATTTCCTACAAAGTACATATTAATTTCTGCTTACTTCAATACCAACATTGAGAATCAGGACATGAATATCTATTTTCTCATCTTAGTTGAAGAAAAAAAAAAAGCTGGCATTGTTACATACCATAGGTGGCTCCACTTCAGTGGTTAAATGTGATTTCACTGTGCAAAGTTTAAGTCTTTTGAGATTCTCTGCAGATAAACAGAGAGTACAACATAAATGCAAACAGAAGCATTCATTCATTTTTAGGTATGGAGAAAGATGGTAGTCAAAGATGACCTTTATTCTTGGAAAGTTATAACATACTCTGATTTGGCATTTTTATTTTGAAGTTCAACTCATTTAAAAAAACACTCAGTTTTCGGGATCCATATTTTTAGCATTTAATACAATTTATTTGAGCAAGCATTGTAGTTTGTATTCCACAAAGACAAGAATTAGAACATTGAGTATCCTCAGGTTTGTCAAAGTGAGATCTGTGAGTTACTACCATCTTTTTCTAAGATATTTGAGCCATATATGAAACATCTAATGATATTGCTATTTGTTTTAAGTCCCAGTACACGTCATTCAGGCTGATATATGTGTCACTGTTATGAGAAGAACAACAGAAAAAAAAAACAATTTTTGTTTATAAAACAAGAATAGTATGAATCCAGGATTTAATTGAATAATTAAAATTTAGTCACAGGGTACAGTGGAGATATATGGATAATCATTTGCAATGTGGACAAGCTATAAACTAGGTAGCTTTTGCTCTTCTTACAAACACAAATATATACTAATATTCTCTCTGAGAACATGGAATAGATGATACTACTATAATATCTGCCAATGCTATAGAAGACAATACTTGTCTCTGGATTTCTAAAACTTTAATGAGCTCTGATTAAAATTCTGTGAAGTAGAATTTCAAATTTAATTATGTCTTTTTTGAATGAGAGATGACGGGCATGCCTTTTCATATATGATGATCACATTGCTGTACAATTTAAAACATATAGGGCTTCCCTGGTGGCGCAGTGGTTGAGATTCTGCCTGCCAGTGCAGGGGACACGGGTTCGAGCCCTGGTCTGGGAGGATCCCACATGCCGCGGAGCAACTAAGCCCGTGAGCCACAACTACTGAGCGTGCGCGTCTGGAGCCTGTGCTACGCAACAGGAGAGGCCGCGACAGTGAGAGGCCCGCGCACCGCGATGAAGAGTGGCCCCCACTCGCCGCAACTGGAGAAAGCCCTCACACAGAAACGAAGACCCAACACAGCCAAAAATAAATAAATAAATTAAAAAAAAAAACATATAAAGGTGCCAGTAAAATTAATATTGAACATTTTTGATAGACATGTAGCTATGTTTTACTAACCTTATTATTGTTAATTATTCACTCCATTATTGAACTTATATTTTGTTACTCATTAGCTTAAGAATGGGCAGCATGAATATAGTTCATAAGCTTAAACACAAAGAAATATAGTTTCTTGCTCTAAATTTCACAATTTTCTAATATATTGAATATCTATTAATTGACAACATTTTATAATATGTATCTATCTTCACAATTAATGCTGTAGGATTTTTGAGAGACAAACCTGAATGCAAATCTAAACCACCTGTTAAATAGGTTCTCAGGTCTGAGGAATTAATGTGTTCTACAGAACAAACTCAGTTTATTATAAACAAATGATGATTATGCTAACTTTAGGTTGAGCCATTTCTTTTTGAATTACAGTATTTGACTAAATAACTAAATGTTATCTACATATTTCAGAATATTTTATAATCTTTATGAAGAATAAGGAGTAACATAAAACTGCTATATACAATATCTAATATATATTTATATATGTATTCTTATTTATAATTTATGCATTAGAATATATATTTATAATTAGATATTTTTGTTTAAATGTGCTCTAGATTTCTAATCCTAAAGGGAAAGGAAGTTAGATAAATTTTTTGGAGTTTGGTTAATGGAAAAAAAAATCTGGGCTCCAAAATGAAGAAAAATGCTTACAAACAATGATTTTTATCATTTACCTTTCGATCTCACATATACTTGCATATGAATAATGAGTTCTATATGACCTGGTTTGTAACTTTGTACTTCAGCCCTTCCTGTGAGATGTCTATTCTACCTTCAGAAGCCATCAGGGAAAGTATTTGAAATCATGAGGTTTTTAGTATATTTCATGAATTTGACCAACAATTTAGTGATATACATCCAGTGTGTAACTCAATAACAGAATGGTGATTTATTTCCAGTAATTCTTGATATTTTACAATTATATAAATCCATAATGCTTGTATAAGTATATGCTCATATGTATATACATATATAATGCCTATCTGTGTGTGTGTGTATATATATGTGTGTGTGTGTGTGTGTGTGTGTGTATACATAGAATGCATATCTTAGTTGGAAAAGTTATTCTAAACTCTGCTACGTAGACTTGAGAAAACCTAATATTAAGGGAATAATGTTTTTATTTTCCCAGTATACCAGCTGAATGAAACCCTTTTTAATGTAATGTTTATCACCACCTGTTGTAAATTATGTGTGTGCATATGTATGATATACTTATTTTTGTAGAGCAATAACTTTAGTTAAAATTTCAATTGATGATTCAGATTGCCCCATAGTGAAGGCAATTTATTTTTATCTTGACACATGACTGGAAATATCAGTGGTTCATATAAAGAGAATCTTTGTAATTTAGTGTTTGATCTTTCTTTTAATGTTCCACTTAATCGGTTATTTGGAGAGTCAATTCGAGTTTCAAAATATGAATTAAAGTATTGGGTTCCCATCATTTGCTAGGAGAACCAGAGGTATTGGTCATACTAATTTACGATCCTCACTAGAGGCAAAGAATTATGAAGGCGTCATTTTCTCCCATTTAATTTTTGTTGTTGTTACAATTTTATTGTGAGGAAAAAGGCTAAATAAGTGAACCATCTCAAACTCATTTTTTTTTAGCTCATTATACAAGTTGTATAGGACATAGATTTGCGCACTTGTAACTTGAACCATTTTGCTACACTAATCGTCTGGAGCATGGCTCGGGACTACTCCATGAGGTCCAATTTTGAAGTCTTTTTTTTTCCGTTAAAAGCTACTGGTCTTGAAATCAAATAGACAGAAGGTTAAAGGAAACTTGAGTGGGTTCATCGGGGAATTGTTAATTATATACAATTAAAAAGGATCCACAAAACATATTCAATCCCTGGTCAAGCTCTAGAAACTATGTGAACCAGAGATTTTAAGACTAGTAAGGGATGTTTTTGTCTCTATTTGAATCTTGGATTTGAACTTTTCTTAGATGAACATATAAAAGGTTCTTACGTTGTACTATGGGATGCCATTTTCATTAGTAGAAGAGTGCCACCATTTCCTAAAATAAGATAAGTAATATATTGTGAAATATTGTTCCCTCACATTAAGTGGAGAAAGTGCATCCTACTTAGTGATTTCATTCCTAATCACAAATGTAATTTGAAGATTACAATATATTTAAATATTTATTCTTTTCCACTGTGCTTTGAGTCTTATGTATTCAGAATCTCCATTAGCTCATTTCTGAATTGCTCAATGATTTTTGTTCATTTTTTCAGGAAGAATAGCATGAAAACTTAATGAAAAATTCTAATTTATGGTGGTTTTTAAATATTAATCTTTTAGTTTAAGTATTAAATTGGATTCTGCTAGTTTTGTTACCAGATAAGTATTCTACAAATGTCACTTTTGTTTGGAATCATTTGAACACTACTCAGTACAAAACAATAACAAAACAGATCAAGGTTATGTGTCATAGCAACAACACCTCATTAGATTATTGAGTTTGTAAGGGAGAAAAAGATGCATTTTTCTCACTTGTGTAAGGAATCTATCAGGGTAAAGCTAGACCATCTTGTATCTGTAACTGAGAGAATAAACTAAATATGTCAATTTGGATTTAAAATTACATATATATATATATATATATATATATTTCACAGCATTTCAGATTAATTTTCAGCACAGAAATTATGTTATTATTGCAGTGTGTATTCATTTGAGTAACAACTATTATTCTGTCAAAATTTGTGCAAGTGTTGGGGGTTAAAGATCGCCTTTACACATTGTTAAACCAACAAATATTATGCTTATTAATTGTGACTTTGAAGAAACCAACAAATATTATGCTTGTTAATTGTGACTTTGAAGAAACCCATTTTATGGAAACCTATTTCTGAATTATTATTTTAAGCTAATTACGTTTAACCTTTCCATTTAAGCAATTTTATCACTCACAGTCTATTGCATAACTAGTCATCTGCTTTCAAATATCTTACTTCTGCTCTAATAATTTTGTTGGATATTTGATGAAAATTTCCATTTGAGGATTCTCATTTGGTAAACTGACTTTGCTTATTAAAAATGTAATAAACAACTATTAGAAATAAATGTGCAGGTTTGTAATTAATTAATTCTATGAATGGAAAAATTATCAAATTACAGTGTCAAGGCAAAATACCACAAAAAGTGGCTGAAGCCAAAGCAAAAACATCACCAAAGGAAAAAAATAAGATCAGTCGGTGGCAGACAGACCCTAGAGTGGCTGGCATAATTCTCACCTCCTGGTTTGCAACACCTTTGTATAATCTCCTCTCCATAAGTTTGGGTCGAATTTATGACTTATTTCTCACAAATAAAATATGACAAAGTCATGTCATTTTCATGAATATGTTATAGTATATAATTCTGTCTTGCTAACTTTCTCCTTTGTTGACTTTGAAGAAGTAAGCTGCTATATTTATTGTAAGAGGGCCTATGTAGAAAGACATATGGCAAGAAACTGCAGTCAGCCCCTAGGAAGTGAGAGTGGCACCTCACCAGCATCCAACAAGAAATTTGGAACCTCAGTCCTACAATCAAGGAGATAAATTATCCCAACAACGTGAGTAAGCCTGTAAGTGTACCCATTCACAGCTGAGGATCCAAATGAAAACCCAGCCCTGGCCTACACATTGATTACAGCCTTGAAGAAGACACAGATAAACTGTACCTAGACTCCTAAGTCACAGAAATTGTGAGAAATTATATGTGTGTTCTTTAAAGCTGTTCAATTTGTGGTAACTTCTTATGTACCAATAGAAAACTAATATATAATATTTGTCTGTCTGAAATAAAGAAAATTATTTAAAGAGTGTGGCAATAGAAAATAGCAGTGACCAGATAGATAATACATTGTATATTAAAATCAAAATGTAAGAGGTTAAACCCCAAAAATGTTTAGAGATAACACAATGAAAGAGAAAGAGGAGACCTCTCGTTTCATCACCATCATCATCATCATAATGATAATAATAATGATGATTCTTTAAAGACCTAAATTATTTCCAATCTTTGTATACATAATGCCAGAATATTGTCAGAAGAAATGAGAAAAAATAATTTTGCCATATGGATACTGGGCTGAGAAAAATTAAAATATTCAGAAATTAGGAAGTGTTCATGTTTCTAAATTTTTCACTCTACTTTGATTCATATAAACATAACATTAAGCTGTATATAAATTGTCTTGTTCAAATAATTTCGTCTTTTATAAATTTATTTTCATATATATGCAAGTGCTTTTAAAATAAATATTAATTACTAATAGTAGGTAAATAAGTTGATAAATCTTATTTCAGATCAATCCATACTTCACATTTATAATTTGATTCTTTATGTTCATTATTAAAAGTTATGTGTTTATTTTAAAATGTTATTGTATGAGTGTTAAGGTCAAGACTGGCCTGTATGTTCAAGAGGGCCACTGTTCTTACTGAACTATATTGAAGTATATTTTAAATTTTGAGACAAAGAAAGGCAGAAATTCTGCTGCAAATGAGGAGATAATCAGGTTACCCATGCCAGTTGATGTCAGTCTATCCTTTTGTGCACAGCTAAAATGTTTCAGCTTACCTAGCAACCTGTACATCCCAGGTGAAAATGTGGGGACCCCCATGAATATATGCTCTAGGTAACTGACTGCTGAATTGTGGTGGGCAGTGTTCAGGAAGAGCAAATTCTAAATAAGGAATTCAAATAATCATTCTGACATTATTCTCTCCCTTTCTTAGCAGAAACTCACTTTGTTACTAACCCACAACTTTTCACTTGATTTGAGAGCTCTCATTTCCCTGAGTTAGGGCCAAAAAATTAGTGGCCCAAATACTGTAGTACATATACTCATCTAGTTTCTGCAGTAGGAGCCACAATGAGTATCCTGGTACATTGGCTGTTCAGCTGCTTGTCAGGCCAGTAGGCACCATGCATAAGCAGGAGAGTATGTGATGTTTGAAAGCAATTATAGTGTTTGCCAAAGAGACTGTGTACCACCAATGTTCACGTGAGTATAATTGACATAATGAATTGCATAGCAATATTCCTGCACAGCTTGAAGAGATTAAAACCATTTTGCCTTTAAATTAACATTATTGTCTCAATAATTCTCAAAGACATAATTGGTCCTGATCTTGTTTTCTTTGAATAAATTTTTTTTATTCATGTGAAATGAATCATGACATCTGGGTTGGCTTTGACCTAATGAGAAAAATTTTTGTTGTAGAGGATTCTGATCTCTTAAAATGTTTCTAAAAAATGTTTTCAGAAAAACTTCATACTTGCACTACTAAATTAATTCAATAAGTCAAAGCTTCTTGGTCCCTCTGACAAGCAATCATTCTTACCATGAAGGAGGGAAGTTCTGCATGGCCCTGAATCCAGCACTAAGTAATCATCCTGTATTCACTGCTAAACATTCAAATGAATGATCTGCTCATGTTATCTTCATTTCCTCACACATATTCTACTTAACTCCTTGCACAATATGGCTTCTATTTTACCACTTTACTAAAATGTCATTCTTGAAAGCTAATTTTCCTCTCCTTTGTGCCTCTGGAGTACTTGACACTTTTGAAAACTTCACTCCCTTTAAAATGTTCTGCTTCCTTAGCATCATGGACTTTGGGATCTATAGGTTCTCATGTTTTCTGATAGTCTTCATTTGAGGACTAACAAACATGCATATGCTTACATTCACATGTACACACACACACACATACACACACTCACTCAATCATGTACCCCATGTAAGTCAGGCATCCACAAAATACTATTTAAAATTTTTCTAGTTCAACTTCACTGTTGATTTCAAACTATTCTTCCTGATGGAAGAATACTGTTATCTTGCTCATTGACGTGCCATTCCAAGATTTCTTCTCTTTCTGTCCTTGAAGGTCATATAAATGTGTACTTTTTATCATATTACTCCCATCCTAACTTCTTGGGCACCACATGTAGTTGTCTTTATTCTCTAGTAGTGTGGTGATTCAAAAACTGTAAAGTTAGCTAGCAACTTCTCAGAATAAACATATACAAGGAGGTCATGATTACTCTCTATTCTCATATCTCTAAATTTTGGAAAGATTCTTCGTATAAAAACTAACTCTGTAGTGGAAACAGAGTGTGGATGCCCCTTCTCATAGATCTAACTAATCTAATTCTCTTCTTTTCCATTTCTTTCTTCTCTCTCCTCTGCTCAGAGGATCTTCATATATTTGCTAGGAGGAGATGTTAAAGCCAAGAACTGGCTTTGCTTGATTCCATATTTTGTCAGGTCTTTCTTGGTTCATACCTGGAAAAGTAATTGAAACTTTGCAACTTTAAAGACAAGAATATAAAAATGAAATGTCTTTATTATCTGATTCTGTTCTGGCAGCTTCCTTAAAGTAGTGAACATCATGATTTCAGATTTCTGAGAGGTGGATGCTTATATTATATATATATATATATATATATATATATATATATATATATATAATGAAAATGTTATTCACATAGTATTTGTTCAATAAACTGAATTAATAAAAATTTTGGTGTAATCGCAGAGACTTGTTTTAGAAAAAATAAGTCTAACCTGATGTATTATTGTTGCTCTTTCAAAATATCTGTAATATTCATCATGTTTAGATCATTTGAATACTTTATGTATAGGTCAAAACTTCCAGTAAATATTCTGTTATTCTTATTAACAGAAAGCTATGATGTCTTAAAAAGTATTAACAGAATATTTATTCATTTTTATTGAAATTCTATTGAAAATAAAAATCCCACCACAAAGGGGAACAGCTAATATGAAATTTTAAAATATTTGAAATTTTATGTTAGTCAAAGGAGACCAAAAAGCTGATTTTAAATTATCCCACATTTTACATGCTTTCAAGCTGAACCTTGTCTTTGACTAGGTTTACCGTGACAGAACTCTTTAAGGAAGACTTTAAAAATAGCCCCAAAATGAATTACAAATGTTCCTTTTGCCTTTTAAAATTTTTTAGGGGATGCTAAATATATAGTCCACAGCCACTCATAAATTTCAGTTGTTTCTTCCTATTTCTTAGCATCATGAATTTCATTGGATCCTCTTAATTTCTTTCCCCAAATTCATCCTTTTTCTAATCCACACCTATTACACTTTGCTCCAACCTATTCCCGTAAATGCCTCCCTTTAATGTGTTGTCATAACAAATCATATTATTCCATGATGTACATCTTCTTATGAGTCAATTTCTTCTTCTTGGTCAGTTTATTTATTTTTTTTTTGTAAAAAATGTGTTCAAGTTTTATATTTACCCAAATGGAAACAATAGAAACATTTTTTTTTTTTTTGATGAAGGGGAAGGTGTAGGATATTTGGGAAAGACTGAACTCTCATCAATTAATACAATTTTGATCATTACACTCTTATTCTTTCCCCATGAGGTAATTCCTGTATGCAAATGTACACCAAAATTCCTTGCTTCTTCCCCAGACACCAGATACTTCTATTCTCCTTTTAGTATGTGAGAATCTTCTTGGTGCATATGGAAGTAGTACCACGGAGAACTTGGTTGAGTACATCACAGTTACTTCTCAAAACACTTAAGGCTCGGAATTGGATTTTTAATTCTTCCTTTTTCATTATAATTGTTTTCTCTGTGGTAAGGAAAAGAAAGCATTGGTGAAAGCATACACTAGAAGCCTCTTCTATGAAGCCACCACTGACCCTAATTAGTTGTCAGTTTATTCTCGCACAGGTGGACCTATGTAATTCTTTATTTGAGTATGTAACTGCCTATATCAGTCATAATTATGGTAACATTGACAGGGGACACTTGCTGCTCAGTGGTCACTAATGAGCAGTTACAAATTTATTATATGACTTTCAATGCTATCTACCCTACTATTTACTCTTCTAGCATGTGAAAGTTTTGAAAATATATTTGTCTTCGTGTCTTTTAATCCAAAACCCAGTGTAGGACCTTGCAAAGTTTTACACAACTATTAGATCTCTCTGTTTCCATACACGCACATCTTTGTATTATTTATTTGGTACTATCCTCAACCTAAAGTATTTTCCTAAACCACAGAATATAACTTCCCATAAATTTATCAAGTTCCTGTTAACAAGTAGCTCATATCAGAGATTCCAATGCCTCCTTATTTGTAAGTCTCACAAACTTGGACATATTTCCAGTGGATGCAGTGCTATCCAGTGGCTCCAGACCTTGGCTTGAAACTATTCAAGGTAGATCTGGCAGCAATGCAAAAATTAAGAATACAAAAACTCTCCAGTTTCTTTAAAAGAATATGATGATCTTTGCCGTGACTTAGTAAGTGTAAACAGCATCCAGGGCCAATATATTGTGTTTGTACCCTCTGTCTCTATACTTTGAGTACAATTGGCCTAGCAATAATTAATTAATTTACTATAGTGAATTTATTTGTTCAGCATAACACATATAAAGATTTCAAGGCAAACTTGAAAAATTGTCTGGCTAGCATCTTCATGCACCGACATTTTCCAAGTTCCCAGGTCCATTCTGAACACATTTCTTGACTTTGAGGTTAGAGAAACTTCTTTTCAGATACTTCACAATTAAGACTATATATAATCATTCTTGGCTTCATTTTGGGAGGTACTTAACATTATTCAGACTAAAGCAACGACAAAACATACCATTGTCTGTCCTGTTAATATTGAGTGTCTCTAATATTATAATCATGGTATATCATTGCACTAAAATATCTATTCAAGTGGCAATGAGAAGAATGAATGGATTGAAGGTACTGAAGCTCCATTTTGCACATAACGCTAAAACATCAAGGTCTGGGAATTATGAAAAAGTGGTTTAAAAAAAGAAATTAATCTTGTCTGGGGATCAGAAAAATCTTCCCTAATTAAATTACCTTTGAGCTTAATTCTGAAGGATAAGTAGTTTATGCCAAAGTATGCATGTGTATTGAAGTGAAAGGTAGATAAAATGGAGATATATTTCATATACCATACTTTTATCATTAATAATATTTTATTCTACTTTGATTTTTTTTCAAACATGTGTCACAGATGGTATCTCTTAGTTAGTTGGAACATTATTATCCACCTATTCTCAAGGAATAGACAATTAATGTACATGAACATTTTAATAATTTGAATCCCTAATGGCAATTTCTTCAGTGTGCTTTGCAGAAGATTCTGTGTTTGTGTTAACTTTAGCTATATAGAATCACAGTCCTACACAAAGTTGTCAACTGTATGAGAAAAATCACGTCTTTCTGTAGCCAAATAAAAATGTGTAACTTATAGTTTTTTATATTTCTTGTGTTTGTCATTGATAAGTCAAGATGGAATATAGTCCTACCTATGTAGCGTAATTTGAGAAACATGAAAAACCTACCCTCCTAAAATAGTTGATAAAATTCCAACTCTTAAATATGTATTTTGTGTTAGGACATGGGAAATACCCTGTTAATATGCAAATATTTTAATGAGAAGGGTCTTCCAAGAATCACAAAAAATATCTAGTCCTGACTCTTTCAGGACAGTCTGAATTGTTACCCAGAGATGTCTCACATATTTTATTATATCATTTAACATACTATGTGATAACAATTTTCTTATCTGATTTTCCAGCTGGACTCTAAAATCCAGAAGGGAAGGGCAATCACTGAATTATGTTTATTTTTATATCACCATCAACTAGCACGGTACATGATAAAAAAGAAATACTTAGTGGCTATGTTTGAATGAAGAGATGAATGAATGATGTAATAATGCCCATTTGTCAAAAATCTTTTATAAAAAAACTTTTATGTGTGAGACAAACCTAGGCCCAAATAGGAAAAGGCCAGGAAGACTAGTGTTCTGTTTGTTTTTTTTGCCTGGGGGAGGATCAAACCATTTTATTGAGGGGCTTTAGGGGAGGGTCGAAGGCCTCGGAGGACAATGAGATCCGACATCCTATGTCTGGCCGGGATGACCCCAGCTTAACAATCGCTGAAAGCTAATGTTTGTTTTGAAAAAAGGTGAATTCAGAAAAAGTCTTTAAATTGTGATTCAAAGTCAGAATGCTGATTTTAGTGTGCTATTTTGGGAAGGGAGTTAACTGGTCTGTCAGGGAGCATCAAGGTCACACTGAGTTCAAAGGAAGAAGGTGTGTGCTGGGAACGCTGCTGAGGGAAGGATAGAAAAAGTGAATCTTGCTTCTTCACAAATGTTGTATGCTATTTCACGTGATTCAAGGACAACTAGCTACTTTACCTCTGAATGTTCTAGACAGTATCATATGCACAGTGTTTCTAAAACAGAATGAAAATGATTCTGTTACTGAGTTGACAGTGTTATTGTGGGTTACATGGATTCTATGCAATTAATGTTTTTCTTCTACTTGTCCCCAATTTGTGCTTTTTTGTCGGTTGTTAATTACTTTTTATTATTTGCTCAATAAGACAGTAAAAATTATGTTTATGTTAGCAGGCAATTGTAAACACAACTAGTATATCTAGAAAAGAGTGTGCTTCTTAATATTATTTTTAGATTTGCATAAATTTTTATTTTTAAAAAATGGATCAAACTATACATATAATTTGGCTAAAACTTATTATCCAGTAACAGTTTCAGAACACAAATTAGGAACATCATCCTAAGTCAATAAGTCCACTTTTGATACACTAACTAACTCTGATTAATTATTTAAGAAATGGCATTACTAAGTCAAAGGGTTTGCACATTTTCAAGTTTTGGTAGACGTTGGTAAAATTCCAAAATGGTACACCAATTTACATTCTCATCAAAGAAGTAGAGATAGAAAAAAAACATGATTAGGTAAAACATAGACTTGATTTACTGCTACAACAGATTACTACCATATTCTGAGCTAGCCACCTAAACTATGTGTAAGAGATCCTTGCAAAGATCCTGGATAGAGATTTCATTGCCTGTTGTAATTACAATTCAGAAGTAGTCACAAGATGTATAAAAAGAACTCAAAATTCAAAAATAAGAAAACCACTCAATTCAAAAGTAGACAAAATATTTGAATAGACTTTTAGCAAAGAAGATATGAGGATGGCAAATAAGCATATGAAAAGATGCTCAACATAATTTGTCATAAGGGAACCAAAAATTAAAATCACAGTCAGATACCAGTACACATATGTTAGAATAGTTAAAACAAAACAAAACAAAACAAAAAGCTGACATTAGCAATCCCTGATGAGGATGTGAAACAATTGAAATGATTGTTCACTGCTGATGCAAAATGGTAAAACTACTTTGGAAAACAATTGAGCAGTTTATTATAAAGTGAAATGTATTTGTGCCATATGATTCAGCAACCTCACTACTAGGTATTTACCCAAGAGACACAAAGTTTATGTGTACATCAAAACCTATAGTGCATGTTTATAGCAGCTTTATTTATAATTGCCCAAAATGGAGACAATCAATATCCTTCACCATGTGAATGGATAAACCAACTGTGGTATATCCATACAATAAAGTAATGCTCATCAATAAAATGGAATAAACTACTAATACAAAGTGGTAATATGGATAAATCTCAAATGAATTATGCTAAGTGAAAGAAGGGAGACACAAAAGGCTATAAATCACGCCTGGCAACAAAATCCAAATCTAGCAATAATTTTCTCTCTGGGTCCAAATTGGAAACAATAAAGAAGAAAACAAGCCTAATCATCTCTTGTTACTTAACTAAATCTGGGAACTACAAGACAATGGTAGTGATAATCATAATAACAACAATGATAAAAAGTACACACACTCACACACACAGGCACCTGCACACACCAGGCTACATCATACCTTCTCAATGCCTTGCAGGTGCCAAAGTTAGCTTCTGTAATTCCTCTATTTTTTACTTGTTTGAATTTTTATGTCTTTTTATTTTAATTTACATACAATAAATTTCTCTTTTTTGGTGTATAAGTCTATGAGTTTTCATGAATGCATAAAGTCTTAGAACAACTACCACAATCAAGAAACAGAACAATTCTATCAGTCAAAGAAAATTTTCCCACTTTGCCCCTTTGTCATCAACACTTCACACACTCCCAATCCCTAAAACCTACTACCTACTGATTTCTGTGCTTACAGTTTTGCCTTTTCCAGATGTTTATATTGTCAATGAAAGTTAGTTAATAGTCTAAGAAACAAATAGAGAATTTTATTCAAGCCAACCTGATGGTCAATACCCGGCAGTCTTTCAGAAATCTCTGAGGACTGTTCCACTGGTTAGAGGTCAAAGCACAGTCATACACATTTTCGAGACAAAGGGTCACACATCAAAGTCAGAGTTTGACAGTTTACATAGTCCAGATCTGCACATACAAGGCAAGTAGTGGGTCATTGTGACCCCTTACCGGATTTAGAAAGGAATGTTATCTCTTAGGGAGATACCTTGCTGGCACCAGGAGAAAATTGCTCTTTTCAGTTGAGCAGGCATTTCTGTGTCTTCTAAGGAGGTCTAGTTAATGTATAATGGAGATGCACATGCACACTAAAGAGAGTTAGTGGCCCAAATGGGCAGAGAGAATTTTATATTTAAAAATTTTCTTATCCTGCCTTAAAAACAACTTTATCTCATATCTATATATGGGGAGAGAGAGGAAAAAGAGTGTGCTTCTTAATCTTAACTACCATTGTTTGTTCCAATAGCATTTGCAACGAACTCACAATAATTGTCTTTGAATTACAGATTCCAAAAAAATAGCTAATATTTTGTCAATATTCTCAAGTAGAAATAAACTCTATTTATAAGAATGCTCATTACTGTACAAACTTAAGCAAAATTAGGTGCCTCTTATCTTCAATTTCAATTACTTCTATGTCTAGCTTCCAATTTCGTACTTACCCAGTGCTCATTCATTGTCCCTGACTGTCCAGGGTTTACTACCATGATTTCAATGCCCTACCAAGACCTACATTAGTGGAATCAACACTTCATAGATAAAGGGAGTGAGAAATAATTGATGACTGACCAACATTATTATAAAGAAGCATGAAGTGAGGTGAGGATTTGGCCAACAAACCCTCTAGTTCCTCTCTCTGCTTGGGAGAATGAATGGAAAGCAACCGCTAGGCTTCAGGTGGGAGGGAATTATAAGAGAAAATGGGTTTCATTACTATGTCGGTCTCAAATAGTGAACCTGACTAAAGCAAAGTAGATTAGAGAAATTTACACAAAAGTAGATTTGGAGGGAAAACAATGTTTGTTTGGTTTTTTAAATTTATTTTTATATTTATTTTTGGCTGTGTTGGGTCTTCATTTCTGTGTGAGGGCTTTCTCTAGTTGTGGCAAGTGGGGACCACTCTTCATCACAGTGGGCAGGCCTCTCACTATCGCGGCCTCTCTTGTTGCGGAGCACAGGCTCCAGACGCTCAGGCTCAGTAGTTGTGGCTCACAGGCCTAGTTGCTCCGTGGCATGTGGGATCTTCCCAGACCAGGGCTTGAACCCATATCCCCTGCATTGGCAGGCAGATTCTCAACCACTGCGTCACCAGGGAAGCCCAATTCTTGGTTTTAACAGTAAAACACTAGCTTCAAGTTCATTAATGCTAAGCCAAGGCTGTTATCTTGTGAGGTATTAAGATAAGAAACATAACTGGGGAAATTAAACTGCTGAATTCCAGAAATATTCATAGTAATTTGGCGACCAATCTGGAATTAACAATAAAGAGCTATTTCCTACCCAAAGGGGATGAATAGTATCATCTGGAGAGGTGAAATATGGATTTTGTATAAGCAGACATCCTTTTCTTTCCCATTATTCTTTCTTCTTCTAATAGACCCTCTTTAGCTAGATAAGAGCTAGAAAACTTGCCAAGTGATTAAACGTGTCTTTAATACCTCTTGTGGAAGAAAAAAATAAACAGAAATCTTGAGTTCATCAAGAGGAGAGAAAGACTTCCATAATAATAGAAAAACAAAAAAAGAATTAGGCAATGACAGAGAATTAAATGCTGGTTCTTTTAATCCCAGATAAAATTTTTCTGTATCCATAATTCATTGTAAATTAAGCAGATCTTCAATTCATTGAAGTTGAAAAATTAGTTGACTAGTATTAGAAGACCATTAGGAATCTTAGATGACGTCCTTTAAAAATGTATGTGTTTATTTGGATAGTACTAAGTCTGAATAAAATTAGTTCTATGATACAGTTAGGATTTATAAATTTCATTGTTACATCCCCAGGGAAAACAGCAGTGCAGAAAAACCAAGAACTTTCTTCTATACAGGGATGCCTACAGAGGAACACACAGACACACACACACACACACACACACACACACACACACACATATATATATATATATATATATATATATATATATATATATATATATAGCTTGTCGCCATGGTTTAACATAGTTCCTTAAACTGAGCAGGAAATGCATAACAAAAAGAGCTCTAGACAAGCGTGTAATAGATAGATGATAGACAGATAGATAGATAGATAACTAGATATAGAAGTGTGTTCCTGTGTGTGTGTATGTGTGTGTATATATAGTCAAAGGCTACCTGCCCTTACTTGTGATTGTTTCCACTTCTAGGATATATACAAGCCTGACCAGAGTTAATAAACTGGTAGAATAAGCCTGCCAGCATCTCTATTCACAATGTAACTAGGAACTTCTAAGAGTGAACTCATTTTAGGGTAGAGAGTGTAGAAAATGGCAAGCTTTAGTTAGAAGAAAGTTGTAATTTTGAAGATACCATTCTGTGTGTCCTTTTAATTAATCGTCAGTCTACTTCTATGAAACATGCCTGGCTCACATGAAGAGCAAACATATTGTAGATAAAAATTAAATAATTTTTCATGAAAACCTCTAAAACTTTGTATTATAAGATTTACAGCTTTGGGACCCCTTAGCAGAGTATAATCCATAAATGGGAGATAAAATTTGTTTCTCATTTCACCCCAGTACACTGTAAAGTTTTGGACATATTAGAATGTTCTAGTAAATTTGTGTTGGTAGCAGTATTTAGCATGGGTGTTCCTACTGCTGCACAGCAGATATGATGGTAACCAGGAAAAATGAGTTTCTAAGAAATTTATAGTAGTTGAATGTAACTAAATTGCTGTTGTGTCCAACAGAGACAGCTTTACCCAAAATATGCCTCATGGTAATAAATTATGCTTGTCCATAAGCAATTGTAAGATACTCCATGGGAATACCTAGAACCATTTGCAGAGGGTCTTTTCAGAGGGCTGTCATCCTGCATTAGCAGCTGGAGCAATATCCAGAGTAATATATTAAATAGTGTTGAAGAGGTTCTATTTTTAACTGTGGAATGGGAGATAATACTCAGGATAAATATAAAAATTAGTTTTCAGATTGCAACTATTGTTTACTTATTTAAAATTTATTTAGTTTTCTTCTTTCTATCCATCTTCTTCCTTTTTTCCTCCTGAGAAATGCTGTCTTCTTTTCCCAATACCGGGAGCCCAGGAAAAAGAAAGTGATACCTGGGATATTTTTGCCAGTCTGGAATATCAAAAAACATACGCATAATTTTATTTCTAACATGGTTAGTAGTAAGTAACTACACAGATATATCTGTACTGAATTTTAAAATGCCCCTGATACACATAAAAAAAAAAGCTTCTAATGAATTTTGCAAAAAAAATCCTTTATATGACATGTGAGTTATACACGTCTCAGCACTTAAAGGGAAATGTGGAAATAATTGATGTTAACTATTAGTTGAAAGAGAAATATTTTCACACCATAGAATTAATTCCAATGAAAGACAATGGCTTTTGGGAAGCTTGGCACTTTCTCTCTAAGCTTAGAAATATGATTAACATCTGCTTGATTTTGTAAGCATATCAAACAATAATGGTTATGTTAAACTTGTGAAAATTTTAAATTAAAAAAAAATCATCCAGAACTTTCAGAATTATCCAATTATATAAAAGGAAGAATATGAATTATGTGCCATGGCTTAGAACAGTTATTTATTTTATATTACATACTAGTAATTGGAAAACATTTGCATGTGTTCTGTCAATAACTTGCAAAAGGAAAAATGTCTAATTTTCTATGCATTTAAATCATATGTCCATTAAATCAGAATATATCAGAGCTGTATATAGTTTTTAATGTTCATTCTAATAGCTTTAAATGAACAACACCACAGAAAACACAGATAGTAGTATCACAGTTAAGCCCCAGAAATATAAAATTATGACAGAAAGGTGAATGTTACACATAGCTCAGTGGAGCAAATTAAGATAAAATAAGTTCAATTGCCTTGGCTTTATACAGCAGGTTTGCTGACAGTTTGTTGTCTCTGTTTCATTATGACAAAGAGTTACAACAGTTGTGCAAGTTTACCCTCTGTATCAAGGCAAATTTTTCATGAAACTGACAATATTGCCTACCACTAGCTTTTAATTCATGAATAAGCATATTTTGTGGAAAGAATTCAGAAAAGATGGTATGAATCAACCATAAAAAGTTTTCTTGTTGCAAGAAATCTACATCTTGAGACCTTCAAGATGGCAGAGGAGTAAGACGTGGAAATCAGCTTCCTCCCCACAAATACATCAGAAATACATCTACATGTGGAACAACTCCTACAGAACACCTACTGAACGCTGGCAGAGGACCTCAGACTTCCCAAAAGGCAAGAAACTAGCCATGTACCTGGGTAAGGAAAAAAGAAAAGACACAGACAAAAGAATAGGGATGGGACATGCACCTCTGGAAGGGAGCTGTGAAGGAGGAAAAGTTTCCACACACCAGGAAGATCCTTCACTGGTGGACACGGGGGGTGGGAGGGGGGAAAGCTTCGGAGCCATGGAGGAGAGCACCGCAACAGGAGAGCAGAGGGCAAAGAGGAGAGATTCCCTCACAGAGGATTGGTGCCAACCAGCACTCACCAGCCTGAGAGGCTTATCTGCTCACCAGCCGGGGCAGGTGGGGGCTGGGATCTGAGGCTCTGGCTTCGGAGGTCAGATCCCAGGGAGAGGACTGGGGTTGGCTGCATGAACACAGCCTGAAGGGGGCTAGTGTGCCACAGCTAACCGGGAAGGAGTCCAGGAAAAAGTTTGGACCTCCCTAAGAGGCAAGAGACCATTGTTTCGGCGTGCGTGAGGAGATGGGATTCAGAGCACTGCCTAAACGAGCTCCAGAGATGGGCGTGAGCCACGGCTATCAGCACAGACACCAGAGACAGGCATGAAACAATAAGGCTCCTGCTACAGCCACCAAGGAGCCTGAGTGCAAGCACAGGTCACTATCCACACCTCCCCCCACCCACAGGGAGGCTGTGCAGCCCACCACTGCCAGGGTCCCATGATCCAGGGACAACTTCCCCAGGAGAACACATGGTATGCCTCAGGCTGTTGTAACATCATGCTGGCCTCTGCCACTGCAGGCTTGCCCCGCACTCCATACCCTCCTTCCCCCTAGGCTGAGTCACCCAGAGCCCCTAATCAGCTGCTATTCAACCCCATACTGTCTGAGCAAAGAACAGAGGCCCTTAGGCGACCTACACACAGAGGTGAGGCCAAATACAAAGCTGAACACCAGGAGCTGTGTGAACAAAGAAGAGAAAGGGAAATTTCTCACAGCAGTCTCAGGAGCATCGGATTGTATCTCCACAAACAACTTGATGTACCCTGCATCTGTGGAATACCTGAGTAAACAACAAATCATCCCAATATTGAGGCAGTGCACTTTGGGAGCAACTGTAGACTTGAGGTTTGCTTTCTGCAACTAATTTGTTTCTGGTTTTATGTTTATGTTAGATTAGTATTTAGAGTTTATTATTAATGGTGGATTTGTTTATTGATTTGGTTGCTCTCTTCCTCCTTTCCTTTTATATATAGATATATACTTTTTCCTTTTTTTCTTTTTGTGAGTGTATACGTGCATGATTCTTTGTGTGATTTTTGTCTGTATAGATTTGCTTTTACCATTTGTCATAGGGTTCTGTCTGTCCATTTTTTTTTCTTTTTTATACCTTTTAGCTCTTGTTATCATTGGTGGATTTCTTTTTTCGGATTGGCTACTCTCCTTTCTTTCTTTCTTTATTTGTGGTTTTTCATTAAATTTTTATTTTATTTCATTTTTAATAATTATTTTTTATTTTAAAAACTTTATTTTATTTTATTTCTTTCTTTACTTTTTTTCTCCCTTTTCTTCAGAGCTGTGTGGCGGACAGGGACTTTGCATTCTGGCTGGGTGTCAGACCTGTGCCTCTGCAGTGGGAGAGCCGAGTTCAGGACATTGGTCCACCAGAGACCTCCTGGGTCTACATAATATCAAATGGTGAAAGATCTCCAAGAGATCTCCACCTCAATGCTAAGACCCAGCTCCACTCAAAAACCAGTAAGCTAAAGTGCTGGACATCCTATGCCAAACAACTAGAAAGACAGGAACACAAAGCCACCCATTAGCAGAGAGGCTGCCTAAAATAATAATAAGGGCATAGACACCCCAAAACACACCATCGGATGCAATCCTGCCCACCAGAAAGACAAGATCCAGCCTCATCCACCAGAACACAGGCACAAGTCCACTCCACCAGGAAACCTACACAACCCACTGAACCAAACTTAGCCACTGGAGGTAGACACCAAAAACAATGGGAAAAACGAACCTGCAGCCTGCAAAAAGGAGAACCCAAACACAGTAAGTTAAGCAAAATGAGAAGACAAAGAAACACCCAGCAGATGAAGGAGCAAGGTAAAAACCCACTGGACCAAACAAATGAAGAGGAAATAGGCAGTCTACCTGAAAAAGAATTCAGAATAAAGAAAGTAAAGATGATCCAAAATCATGGAAATAGAATGAAGAAAATACAAGAAGCCTTTTACAAGGAGCTAGAAGAACTAAACAGCCATCAAACAATCATGAACAACACAATAAATGAAATTAAAAATTCCCTAGAAGGAATCAATAGCAGAATAACTGAGGAAGAAAAACGGATAAGTGATATGGAAGATAAAATAGTGGAAATAACTACTGCAGAACAGAATAAAGAAAAAAAGAATGAAAAGAATTGAGGACAATCTTAGAGATCTCTGGGACAACATTAAACACACCAACATTTGAATTATATGGGTCCCAGAAGAAGAAGAGGCAAAGAAAGGGACGGAGAAAATACTTGAAGAGATTATAGTTGAAAACTTCCCTAATATGGGAAAGGAAATAGGCAATCAAATCCAGGAAGTGCAGAGAGTCCCGTTTAGGATAAATCCAAGGAGAAACACGCCAAGACACATATTAACCAAACTATCAAAAATTAACTACAAAGAAAAAATATTAAAAGCAGCAAGGGAAAAGCAACAAATAACATACAAAGTAGTCCCCATAAGATAAACAGCTAAACTTTCAGCAGAAAATCTGCAAGGAAGAAGGGAGTGGCAGGACATACGTAAAGTGATGAAAGGGAAAAAACCACAACCAAGATCACTCTACACAACAAGGATCTCATTCAGATTTGACAAAGAAATTAAAATCTTTACAGACAAGCAAAAGCTAAGAGAATTCAGCACCACCAAACCAGCTTTACAACAAATGCTAAAGGAACTTCTCTAAGCAGGAAACACAAAAGAAGGAAAAGACCTACAAAAACAAACCCAAAACAGTTAAGAAAATGGTAATAGGAACATGCATATCAATAATTACCTTAAATGTAAATGGATTAAATGCTCCAACCAAGAAACATAGACTGGCTGAATGGATACAAAAACAAGACCCATATATATGTTGTCTACAAGAGACCCACTTCAGGCCTACGGACACATAGAGCCTGAAAGTGAGGGGATGTAAAAAGTTATTCCATGCAAATGGAAATCAAAAGGAAGCTGGAGTAGCAATTCTCATATCAGACAAAATAGACTTTAAAATAAAGACTATTACAAGAGACAAAGAAGGACATGACATAATGATCAAGGCATCAATCCAAGAATAAGATACAACAATTGTAAATCTTTATGCACCCAACATAGGAGCACCTCAATATATAAGGCAAATGCTAACAGCCACAAAAGGGGAAATCGACAGTAACACAGCCATAATACAGGACTTTAACACTCCACTTTCACCAATGGTCAGATCATAAAAAATGAAAATAAAAAAGGAAACACAAGCTTTAAATGATACATTAAACAAGATGGACTTAATTGATATTTATAGGACATACCATCCAAAAACAAGAGAATACACTTTCTTCTCAAGTGCTCATGGAACATTCTGCAGGATAGATCATATCTTGGATGACAAATCAAGCCTTGGTAAATTTAAGAAAATTGAAGTCATATCAAGTATCTTTTCTGACCATACCGCTATGGGACTAGATATCAATTACAGGAAAAAATCTGTAAAACTTACAAACAAATGGAGGTTAAACAATACACTACTTAATAACCAATACATCACTGAAGAAATGAGAGAGGAAATCAAAAAATACCTAGAAACAAATGACAATGAAAACACGACAACACAAAACTTATTGAATGCAGCAAAAGAAGTTCTAAGATGGAAGTTTATAGCAAAACAATCTTACCTCAAGTGACAAGAAACATCTCAAATTCACAACCTAACCTTACACCTAAAGCAATTAGAGAAAGAAGAAGAAGAAGAAGAAAAAAGCAAGCTAGCATAAGGAAAGAAATCAGAAAGACCAGATCAGAAATAAATGAAAGAGAAATGAAGGAAACAAGAACAAAATCAGTAAAACTAAAAGCTCTTTCTTTGAGAAGATAAAGAAAATTGATAAACCATTAGCCAGACTCATCAAGAAAAAAAAGGGAGAAGGCTCAAACCAATAGAATTAGAAATGAAAAAGAGAAGTAACAACTGAAACTGCAGAAATACAAAGGATCAGGAGAGATTACTACAAGCAACTATATGCCAAAAAAATGGGCAGCCTGGAAGAAATGGACAAATTCTTAGAAAAGCACTACATTCTGAGACTGAACCAGGAAGAAATAGAAAATATAATCAGACCAATCACAAGCACTGAAATTGAGAGTGATTAAAAATCTTCCAACAAACAAAAGTCCAGGATGAGATAGCTTCACAGGGGAATTCTATTAAAACATTTTGAGAAAAGCTAACAGCTATCCTTCTCAAACTCTTCTGAAACATACCAGAGGGAGAAAGACTCCCAAACTCATTCTATGAGGCCACCATCACCCTGATATCAAAACCAGACAAAGATTTGACAAAGAAAGAAAACTACAGGCCAATATCACTGATAAACATAGATGCAAAAATCCTCAACAAAATACTATCAAAAAGAATCCAATAGCACTTTAAAACGATGATACACAATGATCAACTGGGGATTATCCCAGGAATG
The DNA here is from genome assembly GCF_949987535.1 of Balaenoptera acutorostrata. NCBI lineage: Eukaryota > Metazoa > Chordata > Mammalia > Artiodactyla > Balaenopteridae > Balaenoptera > Balaenoptera acutorostrata. The sequence goes on from NC_080085.1 coordinate 77,011,285, forward strand.
CAAGGAGTCTTCCGTACATGTAAATCAATCAATGTGATACACCATATTAACAAACTGAAGTATAAAAACCATATGATAATCTCAAGAGATGCAGAAAAAGCTTCTGAAAAATTCAACACCCATTTATGAAAAAAACCCTCCAGAAAGTAGGCATAGAGGGAACTTACCTCAACATAATAAAGGTCATATATGACAAATCCACAGCCAACATCATTCTCAATGGCGAAAAATTGAAACCATTTCCTCTAACATCAGGAACAAAACAAGGTTGTCCACTCTCACCACTATTACTCAACATAGTTTTGGAAGTTTTAGCCACAGCAATCAGAGAAGAAAATAAATAAATAAATAAATAAATAAAAGGAATCCAAGTCGGAAATGAAGAAGTAAAGCTGTCACTGTTTGCAGATGACACGATACAATACATAGAGAATCCTAAATATGCTACCAGAAAACTACTAAAGCTAATTAACGAATTTGGTAAAGTAGCAGGATACAACAGTAATGCACAGATCTCTTGCATTCCTATACACTAATGATGAAAAATCTGAAAGAGAAATTAAGGAAAAACTCCCAGTTACCACTGCAACAAAAAGAATAAAATACCTTGGAATAAACCTACATAAGGAGACAAAAGAGCTGTATGCAGACAACTATAAGACACTGATGAAAGAAATTAAAGATGATGCAAACAGATGGAGAGATATAAAATGTTCTTGGATTGGAAGAATCAACATGGTGAAAATGACTATACTACCCAAAGCAATCTACAGATTCAATGCAATCCCTAACAAACTACCAATGTCATTTCTTCACAGAACTAGAACAAAATGTTTCACAGTTTGTATGGAAACACAAAAGACCCCGAATAGCCAAAGCAATCTAGAGAAAGAAAAATGGAGCTGGAGGAATCAGGCTCCCGGACTTCAGACTATACTACAAAGCTACACTAATCGAAACAGTATGGTGCTGGCACAAAAACAGAAATATAGAACAATGGAAGAGGATAGAAAATCCACAGATAAAGTCACACACATATGGTCACCTTATTTTTGATAAAGGAGGCAAGAATATGCAATGGAGAAAAGATAGCCTCTTCTATAAGTGGTTCTGGGAAAACTGGACAGCCTCATGTTAAAGCATGAAATTAAAACACTGCCTACCACCATACACAAAAATACACTCAAAATGGATTAAAGACCTAAATGTAAGGCCAGACACTTTAAAATTCTTAGAGGAAAACATAGGCAGGACACTCTATGACATAAATCACAGCAAGATCCACCTCTTACAGAAATGGAAATAAAAACAAAACTAAACAAATGGGACCTAATGAAACTTAAAAGCTTTTGCACAGCAAAGGAAACTACAAACAAGATGGCAAAATGATCCTCAGAATGGTAGAAAATATTTGCAAATGAAGCAACTGACAAAGGATTAACCTCCAATATTTACAAGCAGCTCATGCAACTCAATATCAAAAAAATAAGCAACCCAATCCAAAAATGGGCAGAAAACCTAAACACATATTTTTCCAAAGAAGATATACAGATTGCCAACAAGCACATGAAAGAATTCTCAAAATAAATAATCATTAGAGAAATGCAAATCAAACTACAATGAGGTATCACCTCACAGAAGTCAGAATCACCATCATCAAAAAATCTACAAGCAATAAATGCTGGAGAGGGTGTGGAGAAAAGGGAACCCTCTTGCACTGTTGGTGGGAATATAAATTGATACAGCCACTATGCAGAACAGGATGAAAGTTCCTTAAAAAACTAAAAATAGAACTACCATATGACCCTGCAATCCCACGACTTGGCATATACCCTGAGAAAACCGTATTTCAAAAAGAGTCATGTGTCACAATGTTCATTGCAGCTCTATTTATAATAGTCAGGACATGGAAGCAACCTAAGTGTCCATCGACAGATGAATGGATAAAGAAGGTGTGGCACATATATACAATGGAATATTACTCAGCCATAAAAAGAAACAAAATTGAGTTATTTATACTGAGGTGGATGGATGTATGGTTTGTCATACAGAGTGAAATAAGTCAGAAAGAGAAAAACAAATACCATACGCTCATACATATATATGGAATCTAAAAAAAAAAAATTTTTTTCTGAAGACCCTAGGGGCAGGACTGGAATAAGGATGCAGACGTAGAGAATGGACTTAAGGACATGGGGAGGTGGAAGTGTAAGCTGGAACAAAGTGAGAGAGTGGCATGCACATATGTACACTACCAACTGTAAAATAGATAGCTAGTGGGAAGCAGCCACAGAGCACAGGGAGATCAGCTCGGTGCTTTGTGACCACCTAGAATGGTGGGATAGGGAGAGTGGGAGGGAGATACAAGAAGGGGGAAATATGTGATATATGTATATGTATAGCTGATTCACTTTGTTATAAAGCAGAAACTAACACACCATTGTAAAGCAATTATACTCCAATAAAGTTGTTAAAAAAATTCCATCTCTTCCAACATAAATTTGAAAAAAGAAAGAAGGAACGAAAGAAGAAATCTACGTTTCAAATGTTTCACGTTTTGCTTACTTATAAAAAAAGGAAAAGAGAAAAAATTAAATGATTACAAAACCTGAACATTTTGTGGCTTAAGATATAAATAAAGGCTTCATCTAACCTAAGTATGAAGGTTCTCCAAGAGATGAATCACTGCTTCAGAATGACCAATCATTCAGATACCAATTTGTAGTAAACATGGTTTCCAGATCATCACAGCATGTGAGGAGAGACCTGGAGGATAATGTACCTTAAATCCATCATCCCAGAAGTGACACATGTCACTTCCACCCTTAGCCCATAGGTCAAAACTAGTTACCTGATCATGATTAACTAGGATGTATCTAGTAAATGCAGGGCAGAACATAGATGTTCCATGAGCAGTAAATGTCTATGACAAATTCTCTAGGGTAGTATTTCTCAAATGATAGATTTTGACAAAACTGGTTGATTTTGTTACAATTTAGATGTATTGCAGTAGATCTGAGGTGTGAATCTAAATTCATGATTTTTAACAATATCCCAAGTGATTCCAACATTTCTGGTTTCAATTCACACTTTGAGTAGCAAGATAACAGATTATATATCTTGGAGTTGAATTTCTGAGTCACAGAGTATGTGAATGTTCAGTTTTACAAATAGTGTGAAAAAATTTACTAAAGTGTTTGTACCAATTTACACACCCTGCCAGTGATTTATAGATCTCATTGATTCACATCCTGATTAACACTTGAAGTTTTCAGACATCTTAATTTTTATCAACCTAATGGGTATAAAATTTGATCTAATTGTAAACTTAATCTACATTTCCTTGATGACTAAAGAAGTATTGCTTCATTTCATGTTTGCCATTTGTATTTCCTTTATTTAAAGTGTCAGTTTGTGTCTATCTTAGGGTGGGCCCGGCAGAAGTTGACCTTGAGTTGGGGCTTCATGCAATAACATTTCTTAGGAAATATTTACAGGAGACACTTAGCAGTGTAGCTGTGGGATACAGAAGGGAACAATAAATATTAATGCCACCACACCCACCTTCTCGGTTAAGAGTTGTCCCCAGGGAAACATAATTTCTAAGTTACCGTCTACTCACCATGCAGACCAACAGAAACAACTCCTGAAACACAAGTTCCTCAAAAAAGAAAAAATTTTCTGGTGCTGGCAATTGGGAATAAAATCATTAAAATGACAAAATGGTGTGAGAGGACATGGATGTAAAAATACAATATCTCTTCCTATTTTCTTTTTCTTTTTTTTTTTGGCCATGCTTCTTCACTTGTGGGGTATTAATTCCACAACTAGGGATTGAATCAGGCCCTCAGCAGTGAAAGTGCAGAGTCCTAACCACTGGTCCACCAGTGAATTGATATTAGATTGAAACTAGATGTAACAGAGTGAACTCATATATTTTATTTTATTTTATTTTATTTTTAACACCTTTATTGGAGGATAATTGCTTTACAATGTTGTGTTAGTTTCTGCTGTATAACGAAGTGAATCAGCTATAAGTATACATATATCTTCCTTGTGTCTCCCTCCCACCCTCCCTATCCCACCCCTCTAGGTGGTCACAAAACACTGAGCTGATGTCCAAGTGCAATGCAGTTGCTTCCAACTAGCTATCTATTTTACATTTGGTAGTGTATATATGTCAATGCTACTCTCTCACTTCACCCCAGCTTGCCCTTCCCCTTCCCCGTGTCCTCAAGTCCTTTCTCTAAGTATGCATTTTTATTCCTGAATTGCCCTAGGTTCATCAGAACCTTCTTTTTTTTTTTTTAGATTCCATATATATGTGTTAGCCTACAGTATTTGTTTTACTCTTTCTGACTTACTTCACTCTGTATGACATACTCTACACCCATCCACCTCACTACAAATAACTCCATTTCGTTTCTTTTTATGGCTGAGAAATATTCCATTGTATATATGTGCCACATCTTCTTTATCCATTCATCTGTCGATGGACACTTAGGTGGTTTCCATGTCCTTGCTATTGTAAATAGTGCTGCAAACAACATTGTGGTACATGACTCTTTTTGAATTATGGTTTTCGCAGGGTATATGCCTAGTAGTGGGATTGCAGGGTCATATGATAGTTTTATTTTTACTTTTTTAAGGAACCTCCTTACTGTTCTCCATAGTGGCTGTATCAATTTACATTCCCACCAACAGTGTAAGAGCGTTCACTTTTCTCCACATCCTCTCCAGCATTTATTGTGTGTAGATTTTTTGATGATGGCGATTCTGACCGGTGTGAGGTGATATCTCATTGTAGTTTTGATTTGCATTTCTGGAATGATTAGTGATGTTGAGCATTCTTTCATGTGTTTGTTGGCAATCTGTATATCTTCTCTGGAGAAATGTCCATTTAGGTCTTCTGCCCATTTTTGAATTGGGTTGTTTGTTTTTTGATACTGAGATGCATGCACTGCTTGTATATATTGGAGATTAATCTTTTGTCAGTTGCTTCCTTTGCAAATATTTTCGCCAATTCTGAGAGTTGTCTTTTCATCTTGTTTATGGTTTCCTTTGCTGTGCAAAGCTTTTAAGTTTCATTAGGTCCCATTTGTTTATTTTTGTTTTTATTTCATTTCTCTAAGAGGTGGATCAAAAAGGAACTTGCTGTGATTTATGTCATAGAGTGGTCTGCCTATGTTTTATAGTGTCTGGCCTTACATTTAGGTCTTTAATCAATTTTGAGTTTATTTTTTGTGTATGGTGTTAGGAAGTGTTCTTATTTCATTCTTTTACATGTAGCTCTCCAGTTTTCCCAGCACAAGTTATTGAAGAGGTTGTATTTTGTCTATTGTATATACCTGCCTCTTTGATCAAAGATAACATGGCCATATGTCTGTGGGTTTATCTCTGGTTTTCTATCCTGTTCCATTGATCTATATTTCTGTTTTTCTGCTACTATCATACTCTCTTGATTACTGTACCTTTGTAGTATAGTCTGAAGTCAGGGAGCATGATTCCTTCAGCTCCATTTTTCTTTCTCAAGATTGTTTTTGCTACTCAGGGTCTTTTGTGTTTTCATACAAATTGTGAAATTATTTTTCTAGTTCTGTGAAAAATCCCATTAGTAGTTTGACAGGGATTGCATTGAATCTGTAGATTGTTTTGGGTAATATAGTCATTTTCACAATGTTGATTCTTCCAATCCAAGAAAATGGTATATCTCTCTATCTGTTTGTATCATCTTTAATTTCTTTCATCCGTGTCTTATAGTTTTCTGCATACAGGTCTTTTGTCTCCTTAGGTAGATTTATTCCTATGTATTTTATTCTTTCTGTTGCAATGGTAACTGGGAGTGTTTCCTTAATTTCTCTTTCAGATTTTTCAACATTAGTTTTTAGGAATGAAAGTGATTTCTGTGCATTAATTTTGTATCCTGCTACTTTACCAAACTCATTGATTACCTCTAGTAGTTTTCTGGTAGCATCATTAGGATTCTCTATGTATAGTATCATGTCATCTGCAAACAGTGACAGCTTTACTTCTTCATTTCTGATTTGGATTCTTTTATTCCTTTTTCTTCTCTGCTTGCTGTGGCTAAAACTTCTAAAACTATGTTGAATAATAGCAGAGAGTGTGTGCATCCTTGTGTTGATCCTGATGATAGAGGAAATGGTTTCAATTTTTCACCATTGAGAACTATCTTGGCTGTGTATTTGTCATATATGGCCTTTATTATGTTGAGGAAAGTTCCCTCTATGCCTATTTTCTTGAGAGTTTTTATCATAAATGGGTGTTGAACTTTTTCAAAAGCTTTTTCTTCATCTGTTGAGATTATCATATAGTTTTTATACTTCAGTTTGTTAATATGGTGTATCACATTGATCGATTTACATGTATGGAAGAATCCTTGCATTCCTGGGATAAACCCCACTTGATCATTGTGTATGATCCTTTTAATGTGCTGTTGGATTCTTTTTGCTAGTATTTTGTTGAGGAGTTTGCATCTATGCTCATCAGTGTTATTGGTTTGTACTTTTCTTTTTTGTGACGTCTTTGGTTTTGGTATGAGGGTGATGGTAGCCTCATGGAATAACATTGGGAGTGTTCTTCCCTCTGCTACATTTTAGAAGATTTTTAGAAGGTTGGGTGTTAGCTCTTCTCTACATGTTTGACAAAATTCACCTGTGAAGCCATCTGGTCCCAGACTTCTGTTTGTTGGAACATTTTTAATCACAGTTTCAATTTCAAGGCTTGTGATTTGTCTTTATATTTTCTATTTATATTAAATATATAAAATATATTTTATATTTCTTCCTGATTCAGTCTCAGAAGGTTGTGCTCTTCTAAGAATGTGTCCATTTCTTCCAGGTTGTCCATTTTATTGGCATAGAGTTGCTTGTAGTAATCTCTCATGATCCTTTGTATTTCTGCAGTGTCAGTTGTTACTTCTCCTTTTTCATTTCTAATTCTGTTGATTTGAGCCTTTTCCCTTATTTTCTTGATGAGTGGCTAGTGTTTTATCAGTTTTGTTTATCTTCTGAAAGAACCACCTTTTAGTTTTATTGATCTTTGCTATTGTTTCCTTCATTTCTTTTTCATTTATTTCTGATCTGGTCTTTATGATTTCTTTCCTTCTGCTAACTTGGGTTTTGTTTTTTGTTGTTGTTCTTCTTCTTTCTCTAATTGCTTTAGGTATAAGGTTAGATTGTTTTTTGGGATGTTTCTTGTTTCTTGTGGTATGATTGTATTTCTATAAACTTTCCTCCTAGAACTGCTTTTGCTGCATTACATATATTTTGAATCATCATGTTTTCATTGTCATTTGTTTCTAGGTATTTTTTGATTTCCTCTTTGATTTCTTCAGTGATCTCTTGGTTATTTAGTAGTGTATTGTATAGACTCCATGTGTTTGTATTTCCTACAGATATTTTCCTGTAATTGTTATCTAGTCTCATAGCATTCTGGTCAGAAAAGATACTTGATACAATTTCAATTTTCTTAAATTTACTAAGGCTTGATTTGTGACCCAAGATATGATCAATCCTGGAGAATGTTCCTTAAGTACTTGAGAAGAAAGTGTATTCTGTTGTTTTTGGATGGAATGTCCTATAAATATCAATTAAGTCCATCTTGTTTAATGTGTCATTTAAAACTTTTGTTTCCTTATTTGTTTTCATTTTGGATGATCTGACCATTGGTGAAAGTGGGGTGTTAGAGTCCCATACCATTATGTTACTGTCGATTTCCTCTAGTATGGCTGTTAGCATTTGCCTTATGTATTGAGGTGCTCCTGTGTTGGGTGCATAAATATTTACATTGTTATATCTTCTTCTTGGATTGATACCTTATTCATTATGTAGTGGTTTTCTTTGTCTCTTGACATAGTCTTTATTTTAAGTCTATTTTTTCTGATATGGGAATTGCTACTCCAGCTTTCTTTTGTTTTCCATTTGCATGGAATATCTTTTTCCATCCCCTCACTTTCAGTCTGTATGTGTCTCTGGGTCTGAATGGGTCTCTTGTAGACAGCATATATACGGATATTGTTTTTGTATGCATTTAGCCAGTCTATGTCTTCGGTTTGGAGCATTTAATCCATTTACATTTAAAGTAATTATTGATATATATGTTCCTATTGCCATTTTCTTATTTTTTTGTGTTTGTTATTGTAGGTCTTTTCCTTCTCTTGTGTTTCCTGCTTAGTGAAGTTCCTTAAGCATTTGTTGTAAAGCTGGTTTGGTGGTGCTGAATTATCTTAACTTTTGCTTATCTGTAAAGGTTTTAATTCCTCCATCGAATCTGAATGAGACCCTTGCTGGGAAGAGTAATCTTGGTTGTAGTTTCTTCCCTTTCATCACTTTAAATATATCCTGCCACTCCCTTCTGCCTTGCAGATTTTCTGCTGAAAGATTAGCTGTTAACCTTATGGGTATTCCCTTGTATGTTGTTTTTTGCTTTTCCCTTGCTGCTTTTATTATTTTTTCTTGGATGTAATTTTGTATTGTTTGATTAATATGTGTCTTGGCGTGTTTCTCCTTGGATTTATCCTGCATGGGACTCTGTGTTTCCTGGACTTAACTGACTCTTTCCTTTCCCATATTAGTGAAGTTTTCAACTATAATCTCTTCAAATATTTTCTCTGTCCCTTTCTTTTTCTCTTCTTCTTCTGAGACCCCTATAATTCAAATGTTGGTGCATTTAATGTTGTCCCAGAAGTCTCTGGATCTGTCCTCAATTCTTTTCATTCTTTTTTTTTTTTTTTTTCTGCTCTGTTGCTCTTATTTCCACTATTTTGTCTCCCAGGTCACCTATCCCTTTTTCTGCCTGTTATTCAGCTATTGATTCCTACTAGAGCATTTCTAATTTCATTTATTGTGTTGTTCATCTTTGTTTGTTTGTGCTTTAGTTCTTCTAGGTCTAAAGTGTTAAACATTTCTTGTATTTTCTCCATTCTATTTTCAATATTTTGAATATCTTTACTCTCATTACTCTGAATTATTTTTGAGGTAGACTGCCTATTTCCTCTTCATTTGTTTGGGCTGGTGGATTTTTACCTTGCTCCTTCATCTACTGCATATTTCTCTGTATTCTCATTTTGCTTAACATACTGTGTTTGGCATCTCCTTTTCACAGGTTGCAGGTTTGTAGTTCCTGTTGTTTTTGGTGTCTTTCCCCAGTAGGTAAGGTTGGTTTAGTGGTTTGTGTAGGCTTCCTGGTGGAGGGTACTGGTGCCTGTGTTCTGGTGGGTGGGGCTGGATCTCGTCTTACTGGTGGGCAGGGCTGCCTCCAGTGGTGTGTTTTTGGGGTGTCTGTGAACTTCGTATGATTTTAGGCAGCCTCTCTGATCGTGGGTGTGGTTGTGTTCCTCTCTTGCTAGTTCTTTACCTTGGGGCGTCCAGCACTGGAGCTTGCTGGCCATTGGCTGGAGCTGGGTCTTGGCATTGAGGCAGAGATCTCTGGGAGAGCTCTCTCTGATTGACATTACTTGGGGCCAGGGGTCTCTGGTGGTCCAATGTCCTGAACTCAGTTTTCCCACCTCAGAGGCTCAGGCCTTACACCAGGCTGGAGCACCAAGACCCTGTCAGGCAGATGGCTCAGAAAGAAAGGGAGAAAAAAAATTTTTTTTTGAGTTTTAAAAAGTAAAATAAAATACAATATTTAAAATAAAAAAATTAAAATTTATTAAAATAAAAAGATTAAGTAATAAAATTAAAAAAAGAAGAGAGCAACCAAACTAATAAACAAATCCACCAATGATAACAAGTGTTAAAAAGTATACTAAGATAAACATAAAAATGTGAAACAAGTCACTCACAGACAGCAAACCCCATGTCTACAGTTGCTCCCAAAGTCCACCACTTCAGTTTTGGGTTGATTTCTTGTCTATTCAGGTATTCCACAGATGCAGGTTACCTCAATTGATTGTGGGGATTTAATCCACTGCTCCTGATGCTGCACAGAGAAATTTCCCTTTCTCTTCTTTGTTCGCACAGCTCCTAGGTTTCAGCTTTGGTGTTGGCCCCACCTCTGCATGTAGGTTTCCCTCAGGCTTCTATTCCCATCCAGACAGGACAGGGATAAAGCAGTGGCTGTTTAGGGAGCTCTGACTCACTCATGCTGGGGGCTAGGGAGGGGTAAGTTACTTATAATTTGAATTCAGAGTGAGCCTGCAGTGGCAGAGGTCAGTGAGATGTTGCAACAGACTGAAGCATGCGTGTGTTCTCCCAGGGAAGTTGTCCCTGGATCACGGGACCCTGTTAGTGGCAGGCTGCACAGGCTCCCAGGGGGAGTGCAGGGAGCATGTGGATAGCGACTTGTGCTTGCACACAGGCTTCTTGGTGGCTGCAGCATCTGTGTTAGTGTTTCATGCCCGTCTCTGCTGCCTGAGCTGATAGCCATGGCATGCATCCATCTCTGGAGCTCATTTAGGCGGTGCTCTGCCTCCTGTGGTCAGACAGGGAAGGAATCCCCTCCCTCGTGCACCCCAAAACAATGGTTTCTTGCCTTTTGGGCAGGTCCAGAGATTTTCCTGGACTCCCTCATGGCTAGCTGTTGTACACTACCCACCCCCCCTCATGCTGTCTTCATGCAGCCAACCCCAGTCCTCTCCCTGAGATCTGACCTCTAAAGCCTGAGCCTCAGCTCCCAGACCCCACCCACCCCAGCAGATGAGCAGACAAGCCTCTCAGTCTGGTGAGTGCTGGTCAGCACTGATCCTCTGTGTGGGAATATCTCCACTTTGCCCTCTGCACCCCTGTTGCTGTGCTCTTCTCCATGGCTCTGAAGCTTCCCCCCTGCCCCCGTCTCCACCACTGAAGGGGCTTCCTAGTGTGTGGAAACTATTCCTCCTTCACAGCTCCCTGCCAGAGGTGCAGGTCCTGTCCCTATTCTTTTGTCTCTGTTTTTTCTTTTTTCTTTTGCCCTACCCAGGTGTGTGGGGATTTTCTTGCCTTTTGAGAAGTCTATGGTCTTCGGCTAGCATTTAGTAGGTGTTCTGTAGGAGTTATTCCACAAGCAGACATATTTTTGATGGATTTGTGGGGAGAAAGGTGATCTCCACGTCTTACTCCTCTGCCATCTTGAAGCCCCCCCCCACGATTTTATAATCAGTTGTTTTTCTCAAACTTATTGCTTTAATATATTCTGGATACTTACCCTTTATTCAATTTGTTTTTAAATGTTTTCTTTAAGACTGTCATTTGTATTTCACTTTTTAATAGATATTAAGATGAATTAAAGTTCTTAATTTTATTGTAGTCAAATTTATCAACCTTTTAAAATAGTTATTTCTCATTGAGTCTTTTATAAGATGCACAATGTATATCAAGTAGAATGAATCAAAGTAAGCTTCTACAAAAAAGTAAAAAGTATATTTGTGATTGGCTCAGTTGTAGGGTAAGGAAACTAAAATCAGAGTCTGGAAAATCTGAATTATGAAATGGCAAAATGTATTTTTTATGGTTGCCTACAATATATTATACACATCTTGTGTTTACTGACTGAGTCTGTAACACTAAAAGAAGTGGTTGAGAAGAATCAGAGATGCTGTGCTTTGGATAGAATTGTCTGCATTTTGCAAGGTATTATTAGAAATAAATGAACTCAAGTGAGATTTGGCAAATATTCAAGAGTATTGATGGGAATACTAGACAAAATCCAGAGACCAGGGGATTTATACAAATGGGAAAGTCCATTGCTTTTCTACTCTACATATTAAAAGATAGTAGTTAAGGTCTTAAGGGATAAAGATACCATAAGTTTACATAATTGAATGAAAAATTCAGCTCTGAAACAAAGATTAGATTAAGGATATATGGTCTTCCAAAATGTCGTTTCTGATAGATTTATAGTAGCCAACATTAATGTGAGAGACAAAGAGGCATGGGGGCCAAGCAAAAACTAAATCTGACCTAAAAATTATATCAAGAAAGAACCTTGGATATGGCTACTGGCACATGAAACTGATCAGGAGAAAGTAGACATGAAGACCACTATGTTTTGTTTTGTTTTGTTTTCCCAGCTTTATTAAGATATAATTGAGATATAGCATGTAAGTTAAAGTATGTATATGTTGATATGATACACTTATATATTACAAAATGATTACCACCATATCAGTAGCTAACACCTCCATCACTTCACATAATTACCATTTCCTTTTGTGGTAAGAACATAAGATCTACTGGCTTCATCACTATATATATTGTAAATAATGCAATATAATCAACTATAATCACCAAGCTGCACATTATATTCCTCAGAATTAATTCATCTTATAATTGGAAATTTTTTCTCTTTAGCCAACATCTCATTTCCTCCACCCCACACCTATTCACCAACATTGCATTCTCTTCTTCTATGAGTTTGACCTTTTTTGATTCAAAATATAAGTGATGTAATACAGTAATTGTCTTTTTCTCTCTGATTTATTTCACTTAGCATAATGGCCTCATGTTCCATCCATGTTGTCACAGATGGTAGAATTTCCTTCTTTCTCATGGCTAAATAATATTCCATTCCATAATATGTTTTTTTCTTCTTTATCCATTCATCTGTTGACAGACACAGAGGTTGTTTCCATATCTTGACTGTCATGAATAATGCTACAGTGAACATGGAAGTGCAGATGTCTCTTTGAGATCCTGTTTTCATTTCCTTTGGATATATACCTAGAAGTGGAATTGCTAGATCATAAGGTAGTGCTATTTTTAATTTTTTGAAGAAAAAAATTAAATACTGTTTTCCATAGTGGTTGTATGAATTTACATTCGCACCAACACTTATTACTTGTGTTTTTGATGATAGACATTCTAATAGTTGTGAGGTTATAACTCATTGTGGTTTTGACTTGCATTTACCTTATGATTAGTAATGTCGGGAGTCTTTTTATGTACTTGTTGTCTGTTTGTTTGTATGTTTCTTTGGAAAAATATCTATTTAGTTCCTCTGCTCATTCTTTATTAGGATTGTTTGATTTTTTACTATTGAGTCACATGAGTTCCTTACTTATTTTGAATTATAATTGCTTATCATATATATGTAATTGGCAAATATTTTCTCCCATTCCATAGATACTTTTCAATTTATTGATTGTTTCTTTGGCTGTGGAGAAACCTTTTAGTTTTTGTTTGTTTGTTTGTTTTTAATTATTTATTTATGTATTTATTTATTTTTGTTTGCATTGGGTCTTTGTTGCTGCGTGCAGGCTTTCTCTAGTTGCAGTGAGCAGGGGCTACTCTTCATTGTGGTGCACGGCCTTCTCATTGTGGTGACTTCTCTTGTTGTAGAGCATGGGCTGTAGGCACTCAGGCTTCAGTAGTTGTGGCACATGAGCTCAGTAGTTGTGGCTCATGGGCTCTAGACTGCAGGCTCAGTAGTTGTGGTGCATGGGCTTAGTTGCTCTGCGGCATGTGGGATCTTCCTGGACCAGGGATCGAACCTGTGTCCCCCACATTGGCAGACGTATTCTTAACTACTGCACCTCCAGAGAAGTCCCAGAAACCTTTTAGTTTAGTGTAGTCTCACTTATTGATTTTTGTTGTTGTTGCTTATGCTTTGGTGTCATACAAAATGTAGTTTCCAAGACCGGTGTGAAGGAGATTTTTCTCTACATTTTATTCTGGGAGCTTTAGGGTTTCAAGTCTTATGTTTAAGTCTTTAATCCATTTTGAGTTAACTTTTGAGTGGTATAGTAGGGAATCCAATTTCATTCTTCTACATGTGGTTATCCAATTATCCCAACACCATTTATTTAAGAGACAATGTTTTTCCATTGATTATTTTGACTTTCTTTTAAAATACTAGTTGACCATTTATAAGAGGATTTATTTCTGGGGTCTGGATTCTATTCCATTTGTCTATGTGTTTATTTTTATGCCATTACCATACTGTTTTGATTACTATACCTTTGTAGTATAGTTTGAAATCAGGAGGTGTGATACCATTACATTTGTTCTTCTTTCTCAGGACTGCTTTTGTTATTCAGCATCTTTTGTGGCTCCATATATATTTTAGATGTTTTTTCTATTTATGTGAAAAATCCACAGGAATTTTGATGGGGATTTCATTCACTCTATAGATGGCTTTGGGTAATAGGGACATTCTAACAATACTAATTATTCTTATCCATAAACATGGAATGTCTTTCCATTTGTTTTTGTCTTTGATTTATTTCAGCAAAGCCTTACAGTTTTTGTTAAACAAATCTTTCACCTCCTTGGTTAACTTTATTTCCCAGTATTTCATTGTTTTTGATGCTATTGTGAATGAGATTGCTTTCTTTATTACATTTTCAAATGTTTCAATGTTAGTATATAGAAACACAACTGATTTTGCATATTGGTTTTGTATCCTGCAACTTAAATGAATTCATTGATTAGTTCTAGCAGTTTTTGGTGGAGACTTTAGTATTTTTTACATATAAGGTTATATTATCTGTATCAGTTACAACTATTTTTTTTTTTTAATTTGGATGCCTTCTTTTCTTTTTGTTGTCTGACTGCTCTGTCTAGAACATCCAATACTATATTGAATAAGAGTGGTGAGAATAGGGAACTTTGTTCTTTATTTTAGAGGAAACAATTTCAATGCTTCACCTTCAGTATGATGCTAACAGTGGATTTGTCATATATGGCATTTATTATGTTGATGTCTTTTTTATTCTATACCAATTTGTAGTGAATTTTTATCATGAAAAAATGTTGAATTTTATTGAATGCTTTTTCTGCATGTATTGAGATGATAATATGATCTTTATCTTTATTCTACTAATGTGATGTATCTCATTTATTGGTTTGTATATGTTGAAACATCCTTATATCCCAGGGGTAAATCTCATCTTATCATGGTTAAGATCCTTTGAATGTGCTGCTGAATTCAGTTTGCTCAAATTTTCTTGAGAATTTTTGCATCTAAAAGTTCATCTGAGACATAGATTTATTTTCTTGGAGTGTCCTTATTTGCCTTTTCTAAGGGTAACAATGGCCTTTTAAAGTGAGTTTGGGACTCTTCCCTCTTCTTCAAATTTTAGAAGCATTTGATAAAGATTGGTATTTATTCTTATGTAAATGTTTGGTAGAACTCACCATTGAAACTATCTGGTCTTACTGTTTTTGCTGAGACATTTTTTGATTACTGATTAAATCTCTTTACTTTTTATTGGTCTGCTCAGATTCTCTATTTCTTCCTGATGCAGCTTTTGTGAATTTTATGTCTCTAGGTATTATCCATTTATCATAGGTTATCCTATTTGTTGGTGTGTAATTGTTCATGATTGTATCTTATGAACCTTTGTATTTCTGTGATATCAGTTGTAATATCTTCTCTCTCAGTCCTGATTTTATTTATTTCAGTCTTTTCTCATTTTCTTCATTTGTCTAGCTAAAGGTTTGTAAGTTTTCTGTGTCTTTTAAAAAATTTCTTCACTTTGTTGAGTTTTCTATTATTTTTTGGTCTCTTTTCAGTTATTTTTCTTCTGATCTTTGCTATTTCCTTCCTTCCCTTCTGCTACGAATTTTTCAAGTCTACTATGGCTTGGAGGTAAATACATTACTAAAGATAACATGAACCTGGACTAAAAATTCCTTTGACTATTCAAGTTAAAAAGCAACACTCAGGCCCCTAAACCTGCAAAAGAAGGAAGTATTAGAGAAAACTACTTAACACCTGATTTAAATATGCTCATAGAGAATATAGATAAAATATATATAATATGATACATATATTATAACCAAGTACCTTACATGACTGCTTGTGTTCAAAAATTTTACAATGCCTGCTTAGCAGTATTTCATCCTTTCTATGAATCAGTTACTTCTAGGAGGCTTCTTTGTTCCATTTTCCAAATGTAAGTTTTTATTGTTGTTATTTTGTTACATATCAACCATCATACATTACATGGATGGAGGGATAGGAGTATGACTTGTCTTTTGAGATTATATGTTGGCAGACAACATGAATATCTATAACATTGTGAAAGGGGATGGGAATCAATGAGGAATCCTGGAGATTGATATGTATGCAGTGACTGGGTAGAATTTTGGATTGTCTTACTTGGGAATTGGGAAGTAGATTCTGCATGAATGAAGAGGGTGAAAAGGATAGTTAGCAACCAGAAAAGAGGATGAGACACACTGCCAGATGATCACCAAATTATTTTTTTTTTCTTGAGCACAGAGCTAAACAACATTTACAGCATACTTAACAGTTTTTCTGAAAATATAACTGAGGTCTAGTTCTTGAAATGTGAGTGGAAGTGATAAGGCCACTACCAAGCCTGGAACATAAGTTTTCCATGCACGATCATGCATGATTGTCCATGCTCTTCCCCTTTAGTCCTGCTTGTTGTAAATAAGTTTTATGATTTAGGAAGACATATCTGAATATGATGGAACCACAGTGAGAGGGAACCTTGTGACTTTGAATCTCATATAAATGAGAAACACATGTCACCTCTGTTAAAACTATAAAATTTGAAGAAAAATCTGTTATAACTAGTAGTGTAATTAATTAATATAATGACCTTAATCCTTACTATACTTACTTTGTGTCCAATGTGTGCTCTGAGCACAAAGTCCACATTGCAACCGTTACCCCAATACCTTGCCCTTCACATGTAATCACATCTCACAGCTTAATTTGCTGCTTACAGAGCTGTTATTGGCTTACTTTTGACCCTTGGAAAATTTCCTACTTCCTGAGAACACAGAAATGCAAAATTTATGATTTATTCATCATCTCTTTGTTTTTTTATTAGAAGGGATATCAAAATAATCTAGTCAACTATAGTGTCAAAATAAGTCTGAATTCAGAATCTTGGGTTCTAACACTCAAAATGAAGCTGGACTTGCTGTATGTTAAGAATTTTACTTGTATTCCCTACGAAAAGCCATATTACTTGAAGTGCTTCAAGCATAAGGAAATAGTTGACTGAAGACTATGTACTCACTGGCACTAGGGGTAAACATAATAGTTTCTTTACCTGGGACATGAATATAAAGTACCAGGGATTATGGGAGTCCACCATGAGATATCAATTATTAAACCTTCATTTTGTATGATTTGGACTAAAAATGGCCATTACTAATGAGATTCATGAGGATGTAAGCCTATAGATCATGGGTTGGCAAATTACAGCCTGGGGGCAGATTTTTGTTTTTGTAAACAAAAACTGTATTGGAAACTGCTATACACATTCATTTAATTATTACTTATGGTTGTTTTAATGTTACAATAGTAGAGTTGAGTAGTTGAATCAGAGACTTCATGGCTCACAAGCCTAACATGTTTACTTTCTGACCCTTTACGAAAATGTTTTTGATGTCCCCTGCTCTAGAAAATCACAAACATTTTCTTTTAGTAGGATGGTGAAAAACAGTATATGCCTTAACAACTAAATATAAAACCATTTTCAGGAGATAACTTGACACCTGCCAAATGGAAGTCTTACACAAAAACTTAATTCTATAAATAGGAACTTTCAAAAATACAAAATATGAGAAAACTATCTACTAAGGACAGTGAAGAGACACAACTTCACTATTAAAACTCTAAACTCTGATATAATAGAAAAGAATCCTAAAGGAAATATAAATATTTTAAAAATAATTAAAAACATTAAACATAATTAAAAAACAATTTCCAGAAGGATTCAAAGTCTTAGCAAATGAAAAAAGAATTAGAAAAATAAATGGTTATGAAAGTGATATTATCACAGTGGTGGAATAGGAGTTTTCTACCATCTTGCCCTTAAAGAAAACTGATTTTGATAATCATCCATGGATGAGAGTACATCTGTGGAAATATAGGAATCTAGTGAAGAAATCCCACTACACAATTAGAGCAAAAAACCCTGATGTGTTCAGATGTGTAAGAGGAATAGATTCACTTTCCATGTCACCTCTCCCCCCATGTAACAAAGTTCAAGGCCAACAGAGAGCCTCTCAACTCATGATTTTTACCATGGGGGAAAGTGAGAATCTGTGAATACAGGCTCTGTTTCCCCAGATGTGTGAATGCTGCTAAAGAAGCCCAATTTGGTTTTACCCCAGCCAAAATACTGAGGTAAGCTGCATAACTGAGTGGCAGAAATAAGCTGGGTGAAGGTAGGCAGGGTTTATATTTCATTAAAAAGACACATATCTTATTAACCACATCATGAACTCCATCAGGAGGCCAACCCACAAACCACTGGGAACACCTCACCTGCAGATATCCTCAAGTGGCCCAGAGGCATCACCGATCCTCTGTGTGTTACAGCAACATACACCCCCATGTAGTGGCTGGCACCCAGTGCACACCCCCAAGGGTGGTGACCACAAGCCTTTGCATATGGCTACTGAAAACACCCAGAAAGCCAGCACAACTCTGTAGGATTAGGAAAAAGCACATAAATTTGAGCATTCAGCACCACCCTCAGGAAAGCAAATGAAAGTCTTTCAGAACTAAAGAAGACATGTAACCTTAAGAAATCCCACCAAAAAGGGAACAAGAAGTGTGGATCAGGTGTACCCACAGAAAAAAATCTGAGAAAGCCTCAGAATCTCTAGGAGACCTGCCAGAAGGTTTTTCTTTTCATAGCCAGTAAGTAAAGACTGGAGGAGGTGACTGCTTGCTCAAAAGCAAAGATAGCAATGTAACACTTCAATGAAAATGAAATATCAAGGAAACATGACACAACCAAAATATACAATATTTTTCCAATAATTGATCCCCCCAAAATGAAGAACTGATTTGTCTGATAAAGAATTCAGCATGTTTGTTTTAGGGAAGCTCAGTGAGCTACAAGGAAACACAGAGAGAAAATTCTCTAAAATGAGGAAACAATACACAAGCATATGAGATATTTAACAGAGGGATATAAATCACGAAAAGAACCAAACAAAAATATGTAGCTGAATAATACAATGAATGAAATGAAAATGCAATAGAGAGCATCAACAGTAGCCTTGATCAAACAGAGGGAAACAATCTGTGAAGTGAAAGGAACATCATTTCAAATGATTCAGTTAGAAAAGAACAAAGAATAAAGGATGAAATAGAATGAAGAAAGCCTACGTGAATTATAGAATACCATAAAAATAAACAACATACACAAGATGGGATTCCAAGAAGGAGAAGAGAGAGAGAAAGGGCCAGAAAGCTTATTAAAAAAAACAATGGCTGAGATCTTCCCAAATACAGTCAGGTGTTTGAATATCCAAGTTTTGAAGTTCATAATTCACCAACAGTTACAAGCCAAAGAGAATTTCTCCAAGACATAAGACTGTCTAAAATTAAATACAAAGAGAGAATTAAAAATCCTCAAATGCAAGAGAACTCACATAAGGCTATCAGCAAATTTCTCAGCAGAAACCTTGCAGGCCAAAATGGAGGGGGTTAATATATTCAAAATTCTGAAAGAAAACAAACAAAAAAGAACCCTGACAATTATGTATACAATATTTGGTAAAGCTGTCCTTCCAAAATAAAGAAGAGATAAAAACTTTCCCACACAAACAAAAGCTGAGGGAGTTCATGAACACTAGACATGCCTTACAAGAAATGATAAAAGGAATTCCTCAAGCTGAAATGAAAAGATACTCATTAGTAACATGGAAATATATAAAAATATGTAAAACATTGTTAGAGGTAAGACAAATTTAGAATACTCTAATAGGTTAATATGATAGTGCGTTGACTACTTAACTCTAATATATAAAAGTTAAAGGACAAAAGTGTTAAATTACTATAGCTACAATAAGTTGTTAATGAATACACAATAAAAATTGACATAAATTGTGACATCAAAAACATAAAATATTAGGAGAGAATAAAAGGACAGAGTTGTGTGGTTTGTTTTTTTTTTTTTTTTTTTTACACAATTGAAGCTATCAGCTTAAAATGGACTGTTTTAACTATAGGAAGATTTATGTAAGCCTCATGATAGCCACAAAGCTAAAACCTGCAGTATACAAGCAAAAGATAAAAAAAGAAGAAAATCAAAGCATGCTACTATGGAAAAGCATCGAATAACAAAGACAGACAAAAAGAGAGAAAAAAGGAACAGAGGAACCACAAAACAGCCTGAAAACAGTTAATAAAATTACATTAGTAAGTCCTAACATATTAACAATTACTTTAAATGTAAATGGAGTAAATTCACCAATTAAAAGGCACATAGTAGCTAGATGGATAAAAGAAAAAGACCCAACTATATGTTACCTGCAAGAAACTCACTTCAGCTTTAAAGACACACATAGGCTAAAAATCAAGATGTGGAAAAAGCTATTCCATGCAAGTGAAAACCAAAAGAAATGGAAGTGGGTGTATTTATATCAGAAAAAAAAATAGACTTTGAGCCAAAAACAGTGACAAGAGATAAAGGAGGTATTTATATAATGATAAAAGGCTCAATTCATCCAGGAGATATAACAATTGCAATAAATATACAGTCACACACAACATTGGAGCATCTTCGTATATTAAGCAAAACTAATAGATGTGAAGAGAGAAAGAGTCAGAATACAATAATAGTAGTGGACATCAATACCCCATGTTCAGCAATGGATAGATTATACAGACAGAAAATCAATAAGAAAATGAAAGACTTCAATTGTACATATACCAAATGGACTTAACAGATATATAGAGAACATTCCTTTCAACAGCACCAGAATAAACATTCTTCTCAAATGCCCACAGAACATTCTCCAGGATAGATTATAGGTTAGGTCACAAAACAGTCTTATCAAATTTAAGACGATTAAATCATGCCAAGTACCTTCTCTGACCACAATGGTATGACACTAGAAATCAGTAACAAGGGGAATATTGGAATATATACAAATATGTGGAACTTGAACAACACACTCCTGAATACCAATGGGTCAAAGAAGTAATCTAAAGGAAATTTTTTAAATATATATTTTAAAACAAATAAAAATGAAAATACAACATACCAAAAGTTATGGGAAGAAGCAAATGCATTGCTAAGAGCAAAATTTATAGTGATATATGTTTAAATTAAGAAAAAGAAAGCTCTCAAATAAACAACTTAAATGTGTAACTTAAAGAACTAGAAAAAGAAGACTAAATCAGCCTAAAGTTACCAGAAGGGAGGAAATAACAAAGATCAGAAAAGAATTAAATGAAAGAAAGCCCAGAAAATTAATAGAACAGATTAACATAACTAAGAGATTGTTTTGAAAAGATAAAACAATCAACAAAACTTTAGCTAGACTAAGAAAAAAAGGAGACAAGACTCAAACAAATAAAATAAAAAATGAAAGAGAAGACATTGATACCACAAATATACAAAAGATGTTAAGAGACTATTATGAACCAAAAAATGTGTCAAAAAATTGAATAACCTAGAAGAAATTGATACATTTCTAGATAGGTATTTCTTGAGTAAAACTCTCAATAACATATTAAATACCATATATGACAAAACCACATCTAATATCATACCCATGGTGAGAGGTCGATTTTCCTCTAAAGTAAAAACAAGATAAGGTTGTCCACTATTACCACTCCAATTCAAAATAGTACTGGAAGTCTGAACCAAAGCAATCAGGAAAGGAAAAGGAAAAAAGTATCCAAATTGAAAAGAAGAAGTAAATTGTCTTTGTGAAACCAAGCAGAACACTGTGGGGTCTTCCTGGGAACAGACTCCCTCCCTGTGTCTCTCACTTCTTGTTTATAAAAAAGCTTTAGCCTCCTAGGCCTTCCCCAAATTCAAAAATAAAATAAAATAAAATAAAATAAAACAAATCAAAACAAATTCAATCAGTTAATAATTATAAAAGTGAGAAAATGCAGAAACAAAGGAAAGCAGTCAAGCAAGACAAAATAATAATAGCTTACCCATAAAACTAAGTCAAGGACCCTAGTTCCTCCTCAAGTGCTATAGATATTATCCTGACACATATTCTTGACTTGTTTTGAAGAAATCAAGAACCCCACCACTACCAGGTGGAGGAAGTTAACTGCATGCTGACCACCAGTACATAGACTCCAGACTGGTTGGAACCAGAATACTGATGATAGAGATTCCAAAAATACCATGCTGTTATCTCACCACCAACCAATTAGAAGAATGTCCATGAGCTGATCATGCACCCTGCTAACGTCACCCCTAATGCTGCCTTTAAAAATCCTTCCCTGAAAGCCATCAAGGAGTCTGGGTCTTTTTGAGCATTAGCTAACTATTCTCCTTGCTTGGCACCTTGTAAATAAATGTACTTTCCTTCACCACAACTGGGTGTCAGTAGATTGGCTTTGCTGTGTGTTGGGTGAGTGGACTTCAGTTCGGAAACTTCTGTCTATAAATAATATGGTCTTAAAAGTAGAATATACTAAAGATTCCACTAAAAAAAAGTGGAACTAATCAACATATTCAGTTAAATTACAGAATATAAAATTTAACATACAGAAAACAGTTTCATTTCTATATATTAACAACAAAATATCTGAAAAAGAACTAAAGAAAACTATCCCACTCACAATAACATCAAAAACAATAAAATACTTAGGAATAATGTTAATCAAGGAAGTAAAGATTTGTACAAAAGCTACAAGACCTTGATTTAAAAAAAAAAAGTTGAAGAAGACACAATCAAATGGAAAGATATCCTGTGTTCATGAATTAGAAAAATAAATATTTTAAAAATGTCCATACTACCCAAAGCCAACTATAGATTCAATGCAATCCCTATGAAAATTCCAATGATATTTTTCACAGAAATGGATAAAAACGTCTTAAAATTTGTATGGAGCCCCAAATGACCTCAAATATTCAAAATAATTATGAGAAAGAAGAATAAAGCTGGAGGCACCATACTTCCAGATTGCAAAGTATATTACAATTCTATAGTAAATAAAACAGTATGGTACTGACATACAATTAGACTCATAGACCAATTGAACAGAATAGAGAGCCCAGAAATAAACACCCACATGTACAATATACTTACATTTACATGGGAGACAAGAACACTCAGTGAAGAAAGAATTTCTTCACAAACGGTATTGGGATAACAGAATAATGAAACGTAGAAAAATGAAATAAGACCCCTACCTTACACCACTCCAAAAATTAACTTGAAATGGATTAAAGACATAAACATAAGACCTATTACTATAAAACTCCTAGAAGAATACATAGGGAAGAAACTCTTTGACATTGGACTGGGTAATGATTTTTTTGGATACAGCACCAAAAGCAGAAGCAACAAAAGCAAAAGTCAACAAGTAAAACTACATGAAAATAAAAATCTTCTGCACAGCAAAAAAAAAATAAAAATTAAAAAAAACAATAATATGGAAAAACAAGTATGGAATAGGAGAAAATATTTGTAAATCATGTATCTGAAAAGCAGTAATAATCCAAAATATATAAACTTATAGAACTCAATAGCAAAAAACATACAATCTGATTAAACAAAATGGTCAAACTAAATACACATATTTCCAAAGAAGACATTGAAATGGCCAGAAGGTACATAGGAAGACATTCAATATCAGTAATCATCAGGTAAATGCAAATAAAAACCACAATGAGAAAAATGTAAACCTGTTAGAAGGGCTATCCTCAAAAGATAAGAGATTACAGTTGTTGATGAGGATGTAGAGAAAAGGTAACCAAAATGCACTGTTGGTAGGAATACAATTTGGTACAGCCACTATGGGAAACAGTAGGAAGATTCCTTAAAAAATTTAAAAAAATAGAACTACAATATGATCCAAAAATTCCACTTCTGGTTTCATTTGCAAAAGAAATGAAAACAAGAATTCAAAGACATGAGTGTACTCCCTTATTTATTGCAGTATTTATTCACAATAGCCAAGATGTAAAAACAGCCTATGTGTCTATCAATGGAAAAATGGATAAACAAGTTGTGAGATACACACACACACACACACACACACACACACACACACAATGGAATATTATTCAGCCATGTGAAAGAAGGAAATCTTGCCTTTATGACAATGTGAATGGACCTTAAGGGCCTTATGCTAAGTGATATGTCAGACAAAGATAGACAAATACTCTTTGATAGTACTTATATGTGTAATTTTAAAAAGCCAAAGTCAGAACAACAGAGAGTAGAATGGTGGCTACCAGAGGCTGGGGGATGGGGGATCTGGGAGTATGTTGTTTAATGGTGCAAACTTGAGACTAGTAGATAAATAAGTCCTGGAGAGTTAATGTACAGCCGAGTGATTTTAGTCAACAACACTGTATTATAAGCTTCAAAGTTGCCAAAAGAGTAGTTCTTAATTGTTCCCACCACAAAAATAATTGATAGTTATGTGTCACTGTAGAGGTGTTAGTTAGAGCTATGGTGGTAATCATATTGCAGTATATAAATGTACTAAATCAACACATTGTACATCTTAACCATACACAATGTTATATGTCAATTATTTTTAATCAAAAAAAGAATAAACACTAATCCTTCTGAAATGTTTCAATATGGTTTGAAGAGATGGAGCACTTTAGAACTCATTATATGAGGCCAAAGTAATCCTGATATCTAATTCTGCAAAGACACCATAACAAAATTTAGAACAATATCCCTCATGAATATTGAAACAAAAATCTTTAAAATGAAAATACTAGTGAACCAATTTCATCAACATATTAAAGTTTTGTGCACCATGACTGAGAGTTATTCCCAGAATGCAAAGATAGTTCAACATTAGAAAATCAAACAATATAATATACTACATTAATAGAATGAACATGAACAACACATGATCATCTCAATTGATGCACAAAAAGCATTTGACAGAATGCAATACCTTTTCATAATAAAAAAGAACTCAATAAACTAGGAGTATAAGGAAATGTCCTGCAGCTAACATTATATTCAATGGTAAAAGACTGAAACTTTTTCTACCTTAGACCAGGAATGAAACGAGTATGCCACTTTTGCAATTTCTATTTAACAAGGTATTAGAAGATCTGGCCAGAGCAATTAAGCAATAAAAGGAAATAAAGGGCCAACAAATTGGAAAGAAAGAATTCAGCAAAGTTGCAAGATAGAAAATTGAAACTGTATGCAAGACCCTGTGTCCCTGTCCTTTGAAGGAAAAAGCTTTTTCTTTAGCCTCCCAGGCCTTCCTTGAGTGTCAGAAGGCTGACTCAAGAGTTAACGATTAGGAATGTGAAGATGTAGAAACAAAGAATAGCTGTTGGACTGGGAAACGGGTAACAATTTAGACCATATCCGCCACATAGCAAAATCACTGAACTCACAGTTCCCTGAAAGATACAGACAAAGGCCTGACATACATTCCTAAGTTGCTTTTACAGGAAACAGACCCTCAGCAGATAAAAACAGCTTACTGCAAGAACACAGACCCTAGACTGGTTGAAACCAGAAGGTTGATGATGCCTGAAACTGCACATGGACGACAATCAATCAGAGAATTATGCATGAGCTGATCATGCACACTGCAGCCCCCTCCCTCACAATGCCTTTAAAACCCCTTTCCTGAAAGCCATTGGGGAGTTTGGGTTTTTTGAGCATGAGGTGCCCATTTTCTTTGCTTGGCGCCCTTCAATAAACTCTGTACTTTCCTTCACCACAACCTGGTGTCAGTAGATTGGCTTTATAGTATTGTGTTTGGTGAGTGGACCAAAGGTTTGTTCAGTAACAGAATCAACACTCAAAAGGGTTTTGTTGCAATTCTGTGCACTAAAAAGTGAACAATCAAAAAGGAAATTACAAAAGTAATTATATTTATAATAGCATCCAAAAGAATAAAATATTTAGGAATAAATTTAACCAAGAAAGTCTGTGATATGTACACTGAAAATCACAATATACTGTTGAAAGAAATAAAAGAAGATGCAAACAAATGGAAATATATACTATGTTCATGGACTGGAAGACTTAATATTGTTAAGATGACAGTACTACCCAAAGCAATCTACAAACTCAATGCAATCCTTAAGGAAATCATGGCTGGCTATTTTTTTTCACAGAAAAAAAAAAAAAAAAAAACAAAATCCATCCTAAAATTAATATTGAATCTCAAGAGACTCTGAATATCCAAAATAAAATTAAAAATGAAAAGGTTGGAGGTCTTATAATTATTTATTTGACTTAAAAATTACACTCAAATTTTTAACTCAGAAAAATATAAACATATGTTCATTAAAAAATGAATGATCAGTACATGGGTGTTCTTTGCCATTTTAGTCTTTATTTTATTTTATTTTTATTGGAGTATAATTGCTTTACAATGTTGTGTTAGTTTCTGCTGTACAACAAAGTGAGTCAGCTATATGTATATATATACCCTCTCCCACTTGGACCTCCCTCCCACCCCCAACATCCCACCCATCTAGGTTATCACAGAGCACTGAGCTGAGCTCCCTGTACTATACAGCAGGTTCCAACTAGTTATCTATTTTATACATGGTAGTGTATATATGTCAATTCTAATCTCCCGGTTCATCCCTACCTCCCCATCAACCCCATGTACACCTGTCTGTTCTCTATATCTCCGTCTCTATTCTTGCCTTGCAAATAGGTTCATTTGTACCATTTTTCTAGATTCCACATATATGAGTTAATGTACAATACTTGTTTTTCTCTTTCTGACTTACTTCACTCTGCATGACAGACTCTAGGTCCATCCAAATCTCTACAAATAACCCGATTTCATTCATTTTTAAGGCTGAGTAATATTCCATTGTATATATATACCACATCTTCTGTATCCATTTCTCTGTCAATGGACATTTAGGTTGCTTCCATGTCCTGGCTCTTGCAAATAGTGCTGCAATGAACGTTGGGGTACATGTGTCTTTTTGAATTATGGATTTCTCATGGTATATGCTCAGGAATGGCATTGCTGGGTCATATGGTAGTTCTATTTTTAGTTTTTTAAGGAACCTCCATACTGTTCTCCATAGTGGCTGAACCAATTTACATAAACACCAACAATGTAGGAGGGTTCCCTTTTTTCCACACCCTATCCAAAATTTATTTTTCGTAGACTTTTTGTTGATGGTTATTGTGACCAGTGTGAGGTGATACCTCATTGCAGTTTTGACTTGCATTTCTCCAATTATTGGTGATTTGGAGCATCTTTTCATGTGCCTTTTGGCCATTTGTATGTCCTCTATGGAGAAATGTCTATTTAGGTCTTCTGCACATTTTCTGATTCAGTTGATTGTTTTTTTTGATATTGAGCTGCATAAGCTGTTTGTATATTTTGGAGATTAATCCTTTGTCAGTGGCTTCATTGGCAAATAATTTTTGCCATCCTGAGGGCTGTATTTTCATCTTGTTTATGGTTTCCTTTGCTGTGCAAAAACCTTTAAGTTTAATTAGGTCCCATTTGTTTATTCTTATTTTTATTTTCATTAATCTAGGAGATGGGTCAAAAAACATCTTCCTGTGATTTATGTCAAAGAGTGTTTTTCCTATGTTTTCCTCTAAGAGTTTGATAATGTCCAGTCTTACATTTAGGTCTTTAATCCATTTTGAGTTTATTTTTGTGTATGGGATTAGGTAGTGTTCTAATTCCATTCTTTTACATGTAGCTGTCCAGTTTTCCCAGCACCAATTATTGAAGAGACTGCTTTTTCTCCATCGTATATTCTTGCCTCCTTTTTCATAGATTAGGTGACCATACGTGTGTGGGTTTATTGCTGAGCATTCTATCTTGTTCCATTGATCTATATTTCTGTTTTTGTGGCAGTACCATACTGTCTTGGTTACCATAGCTTTGTAGTATAGTGTAAAGTCAGGGAGCCTGATTCCTCCAGCTTAATTTTTCTTTCTCAAGATTGCTTTGGCTATTCAGGGTCTTTTGTGTTCCCATACAAGCTGTAAATTTTCTTTTCTAGTTCTGTGAAAAATGCCATTGGTAATTTAATAGGAATTGCATTGAATCTGTAGATTGCTTTGGGTAGTACAGTCATTTCCACAATGTTGATTCTTCCAATCCAAGAACATGGTATATCTCTCCAACTGTTTATGTCATCTTTGATTACTTTTGTCAGTGTCTTATAGTTTTCTGCATACAGGTCTTTTGCCACCCCTAGACAGGTTTATTCCTATGTATTTTTTCCTTTTTGTTGCAATGGTAAATGGGATAGTTTCATTAATTTCTTTCTGATCTTTCATCGTTAGTGTATAAGAATGCAAGAGATTTCTGTGCATTAATTTTGCATCCCACAACTTTACCAAATATATTGATTAGCTCAAGTAGTTTTCTGGTGGCATCTTTAGGATTTTCTATGTATAGTATCATGTCATCTGCAAACTGTGACAGTTTTACTTCTTCTTTTCCAATTTGCATTCCTTTCATTTACTTTTCTCTGATTACCATGGCTAGGACTTCAAAAACTATGTTGAATAATAGTGGCGATAGTGGACACCCTTGTTTGTTCCTGATCTTAGAGGAAATGCTTTCAGTTTTTCACCACTGAGAATGATGTTTGCTGTGGATTTGTCATATATGGCCTTTATTAGGTTGAGGTAGGTACCCTCTATGCCCACTTTCTGGAGAGTTTTTACATAAATGGGTTTTGAACTTTGTCAAAATATTTTTATGCATCTATTGAGATGATCATATGGTTTTTATTCTTTAATTTCTTAATATGGTGCATCAAATTGATTGATTTGCATATATTGAATAATCCTTGCATTCCTGGGATAAATCTCACTTGATCATGGTATATGATCCTTTTAACGTGTTGTTGGATTTGGTTTGCTAGTATTTAGTTGAGGATTTTTGCTTCTATGTTCATCAGTGATATTGATCTGTAATTTTCTTTTTTTGTGATATATTTGTCTGGTTCTGTTATCAGGGTGATGGTGCCCTTGTAGAACAAGTTTGGGAGTGCTCCTGCCTCTGCAATTTTTTGGGAAGATTTTGAGAAAGTTATATGTTACTTCTTCTCCAAATGTTTGATAGAATTTGCCTGTGAAGCCATCTGGTCCTGGACTTTTGTTTCTTGGAAGAATTTTAGTTACACTTTCAATTTAATTAATTGTGATTCATCGGTTTATATTTTCCATTTCTTCCTGGTTCAGACTTGGAAGGTTGGACCTTTCTAAGAATTTGTCCATTTCTTCCAGGTCGTCCATTTTTTTGGCATACAGTTGCTTGTCGTAGTGTCTTATGATCCTTTGTATTTCTGCACTGTCAGTTATAACTTCTCCTTTTTCATTTTTAATTTTATTGATTTGAATCCTCTCTCTTGTTTTCTTGAGGAGTCTGGCTAAAGGTTTATCAATTTTGTGTATGTTCCCAAAGCATGACCTTTTAATTTTATTGAACTTTTCTATTGTTTTCTTCATTTCTTTTTTTTCTTTTTTTTTCCTGCTCTGACCTTTATGATTTCTTTTCTTCTACTAAGATTGGGATTTTTTTGTTCTTCTTTCTCTAGTTGCTTTAGGTATAAGGTTAGATTGTTTATTTGACATTTTTCTTGTTTCTGGACGTATGATTGAATTGCTATAAACTTCCCTCTTAGAACTGTTTTTGCTGCATCCCATAGGTTTCGGGTCATCATGTTTTCATTGTCATTTGTTTCTAAGTATTTTTTGATTTCCTTTTTGATTTCTTCAGTGGTCTCTTGGTTATTTAGTAGTGTATTGTTTAGCATTAATGTGTTTGTGTTTTTTACAGTTTTTTTTTCTGTAATTGATTTCTAATCTTATTGCTTTGTGTTCGGAAAAGATGCTTTATATGATTTCAATTTTCTTAAATTTACCAAGGCTTGGTTTTTTTATCCAAGATGTGATTTATCCTGGAGAATGTTCCGCGTGCACTTGAGAAGAATGTGTATTCTGACGCTTTTGTGTAGAATGTCCTATAAATGTTTATTAAGTCTCTCTGGTCTATTGTGTCATTAAAAGCTTGTGTTTCCTTATTTGTGTTCTGTCTGGATGATCTGTCCATTGTTGTAACTGAGGTGTTAAAGTTCACTACTACTATTGTGTTACTGTCGATTTCCTCTTTTATGGCTGTTAGCATTTGCCTTATGTATTGAGGTGCTCTTATGTTGGGTACTTAAATATTTACGGTTGTTGTATCTACTTTGTGATTGATCGCTTGATCCTTGTGTAGTGTCTTTCCATATCTCTTATAACATTCTTTATTTTAAAATCTATTTTATCTGATATGAGAAATGGTACTCCAGGTTTCTTTTGATTTCCATTTGCATGGAATACCTTTTTCCATACCCTCACTTTCAGTCTATATGTGTCCCTAGGTCTGAAGTAGGTCTCTTGTAGGCAGTATATATACAGGTCCTGTTTTTGTATCTATTCAGCCAGTCTGTGTCTTTTAGTTGGAATATTTACTCCATTTACATTCAAGATAATTATCTATATGTATGTTCCTATTGCCATTTTCTTAATTGTTTTGGGTTTGTTTTTGTGGGTCTTTTCCTTCTCTTGTGTTTCCTGCCTAGAGAAGTTCTTTTAGTGCTTGTTGTAAAGCTGGTTTGATGGTGCTGAATTAGCGTTTGCTTGTCTGTAAAGCTTTTGATTTCTCCACCAAATCTGAATGACATTGTTGCTGGGTAGAGTAATCTTGTTTGTAGGTTTTTCCCTTTCATCATTTCAAATATATCCTGCCACTCCCTTCTGGCCTGCAGAGTTTCTGCTGAAAGATCAGTTGATAACCTTATGGGGATTCCCTTGTATGTTATTTGTTGCCTTTCTATTGTTGCTTTTAATATTTCTTTGTATGTAGTTTTTGTCAGTTTGATTAATAGTGTCTCTGTTTGTTTCTCCTTGGGTTTATCCTGTATGGGCCTCACTGAGTTTCCTGGAATTGGGTGGCTATTTCCTTTCCCATGTTAGGGAAGTTTTCAACTATAATCTCTTCAAATATTTTCTCAGACCCTTCTCTTTCTCTTCTTCTTCTGGGACACCTATAAGTTGAATGTTGCTGTGTTTAATGTTACTCTAGACATATCTGAGACCATCCTCATTCATTCTTTTTCTTTATTCTGTTATTTCCACCATTCTATCTTCCAGCTCACTTATTGATTCTTCTGCTTCAGTTATTCGGTTATTGGTTCCTTCTAGTGTATTTTTCATTGCAGTTATTTTGTTGTTCATCACTGTTTGCTTGTTCTTTAGTTCTTATAGGTCCTTGTAAAT
Organism: Balaenoptera acutorostrata; assembly: GCF_949987535.1. Taxonomy (NCBI): domain Eukaryota; kingdom Metazoa; phylum Chordata; class Mammalia; order Artiodactyla; family Balaenopteridae; genus Balaenoptera; species Balaenoptera acutorostrata. The sequence goes on from NC_080085.1 coordinate 77,042,400, forward strand.
ATTTCTTGTATTTTCTTGATCTGTGCCTCCATTCTATTTTTGAGATTTTGGATCATCTTTACTCTCATTACTCTGAATTCTTTTTCAGGTAGGTTGCCTATTTCATCTTCACTTATTTGATCTTTTAGGTTTTTACCTTGCTCCATTGTCTGTAACAGATTTTTTTGTCATCTCATTTTTTTTTTTGATGCGTGGGACTATGTTCCTCTCTTGCTGGTTGTCCTGAAGCGTCCAGCACTGGAGTTTGCAGGCAGTTGGGTGCAGCCAGGTCTTGGTTATGAGATGACCTCCAGGGGAACTCACACCAATTAATATTCCCTGGGGTCTGGAGTTTTCTGTTAGTCCAGTGGTTTGGACTCTGCACTCCCACCACAGGAGCTCTGGCCTGACACCTGGCCTGGGAACCAAGACCCCACAAGCCACACAGTGTGGCAAAAAAAAAAAAGCCAACAAGCAAAAAGGAGCAGAACAATAACAAAGAATAAAATATAAAATTAGAAACATAAAAATATATTAGAAAAAATAAAAATGAAAATGAAACAACAACAATAAGGCAAAACAGAACCACAACAAAAAAAAAAAAAAAGAAAGAAAAAAGAAGCCAGAATAGGTCTTGGCAGCCGGGGGGGTGGGCAGGGGGCGGGGATCTGGAGGGTTGGGGGGGGTTTCGGCTAAGGACCTGTGCAGTTGGAGGGCACCCTGGAGGGTGAAGTGTCAGGTCTGGGACCCCAGCATGCTTGCTGGGGCCTGAGCAGGCAGGGAAGACACTGGCCGCATTCCCCTCCGATCCCCTGATCCTCCAAAGGTCTCTCCCCATCCCTGCTGATTCCCTTGCTGTGAGTGGGTCTCTCCAAGTGTAGGAAACCCTTGACCCCAGCAGACCCTCAGGGACGCCAGTCCCATCCTGCCACCACTTTTTCTCCCCCCTCCTTCCCCTCATGTTTTACCTGGTCATGTGGGGATTCCTCCCATCCCATTAGGTGTCCGAGGTCCCCCACCAGTGCCTGGTAGTTGCCCTAGTTGTGAGGAGATGCGAACTCCACATCCTCCTACTCCACCATCATTACTCTGTCCTGAAGCTTTATTCTTATTAGCCAAAAACTGGAAATAGCCCAAATATCTTTCAGTGAATGAATAAACAAACACTGGTACATTCATACCATGGAATATGACTGTTCAATTAAAATAAGCAAATTATTCTTTGATGTAGTAACCTGGATGAATCTCTAGAGAATTATGCTGAGTATAGGAAAAGCAAATTTTAAATGGTTACATACTGTATGATTCAAGTGACAAAATTTTAGAAGCAGAGAAAAATTAGTGGTTTCCAGAGCTAAGAATAAGTGGAGTCTTGCCTTGTAGTTATGGAATGTGCAGTTTCTTGACTGTAGTAGTGGATACATGAACTTACATTTATTATAAAATTGTATTGAAATAAATAAACACATACACACAACAAATACAAGTAAAACCACATATCTGAATAACATCCATTGATTATATAATGTCAATATCCTGATTTTTATATTGTATTATTGCTTTGCAAGGTGTTACCATTGAGGGAAACTGAATAAGTTATATATATATGATCTCTCTGCATTATTTTTCATACTTGCATGTGAATCTAGAATTATTTCCACAAAAACTTAATTACAACCAAACCAAACAAACTAACAACCAAAAAGAAAAAGTCCAAGATTAATAACAACCAAGATTAGTGGCAGTAATTGGGCTTCCTTAGAAAAGAATAGAAATAATGCTTAATGCTTGAATTTTTATGTTGAATATGCAGATTAAAGAGTTGACAGTATCCACTAAAAATAGAAATAAAAGAATAGCATCCAAACCAGAGAGATTAAAACAAAGAAAGAGCTTTGAAATATCTATTAATCCAACACGATTAGTGAAAAAGAAAAATACACAAAGTAAAAGTATGACAAAAAGAAAGAACATATTAAGAAGGTAGAAATAACATAGATGTATTAATAATTATACTTGTAAATGGATTTAAAAATAAAATTATATTCTGTTTAAAAGACACATTTATAAGATATTTATAAAGTACATTTGATAATAAAGGAATGAAAATAGACACACCATATACTAGTCTAAAGAACTTTGGTGTAAGATTTACATTACAAAAAGTAGAATTTGAGGAGGAAATAATTATAATATAGAATAAGGCTCATCAAACTATGGTCCATGGGCCAAATCTGACTCACTGCCTGTTTGCTTTTTTTTTTTTTTTTTAATTTATTTATTTATATATGGCTGTGTTGGGTCTTCGTTTCTGTGCGAGGGCTTTCTCCAGTTGCGGCAAGTGGGGGCCACTCCCCATCGCGGCGCGCGGGCCTCTCACCATCGCGGCCTCTCTTGCTGCAGAGCACAGGCTCCAGACGCGCAGGCTCAGCGATTGTGGCTCACGGGCCCAGTCGCTCCGCGGCATGTGGGATCTTCCCAGACCAGGGCTCGAACCCGCGTCCCCCGCATTGGCAGGCAGACTCTCAACCACTGCGCCACCAGGGAAGCCCACTGCCTGTTTTTATAAAGAAATTTTTGTTGGAATACAACTATGCTCCTTTTTAAAAACACATTACCCGTGGCTGCTTTTGTACTACAAAAGCAGAGTTGAGTAAGAGTTGAGCAGAGTTATGAAAGAGAACTTATGGCCCACAAATCCTGAAATGTTCACTAACTGGCCCTTTTTAAAAATGTACAATACAGTATTATTAACTACAGATAACTGGTCCTTTTAAGAAACTATTTGCTAACCCCTGATAGAGAGGATCTCTACATATTGCTTTAAGAAACAAATCATCTAAAAGATCTAACCACTCTGATCTTCTATGTACCAAACAAAAGAACCATAAATATATAATATGCAAAAAACAATAAAATCAAAACATTTTTAAAATCCAAAATGATACTGGGAGATTATAGCATTCCTTTCTTTATAACTTTATGACAGCCTGAAAATAGAGTAAAAGGTCTGATGCAATTAATCTGTCAGGAGCAGGCAGGGCCAATCCCAGGCAGTGTACCTTCTCTCATTTTAAGACAATTGGGTCAAATGTTGCCAGGAATCACAAATCTGAAATGCAATCATATCTTCTGCATCAGAAACAGCATATGCTTTAACTGTTACCATTTTCTTTATGGTGATGAATCCAGGCAACAATCATGGCATTCCAAGTAGTGCAGTCTCAATCAGTAGGTTGATTCCAGTCAATATCATCATAGAATGGGCTCTTACAATGAGCATCTACATGAAATGAACCAGATAGTTCAATCATCACTCATGATTTGTTTCCATATTTTATAGCCTCAAAAATTTATGAAATTCATCTATCATTCTGTAGTTTTACACAGCAGACAAAATAGCCAGGCTGTTGACAACAGTCCAAGAGTCAGTGAAAATATAACAAAGTTTATCAAGGTGGCTATTGGCCAAATGTATGAAATTAACCTAGAGTTCTGTCCTTTGAGCAGAGCATCCACACACATATTTGGTTCAGTATGGCTGGCACTGAGGAGGAACAGCTACAGCATACCTGGTATCATCAATAGATTCAGATTAGCTGAATCATCAATGAACCAGACTCAGGCATTTAAGAGAGCTTTGGAAAATCCAGGACCCCATCAAGCCAGCAGCTTTGCGTAAGGCGGTATAACAAGAATGAACTTTCCCTTAATTGGATAGATGTAACTTTTCAATGTAAAGCCAAGATTCCACTGGGTAGGGTTGCCAGATTTAGGAAATAAAAATACAAGACTCCCAATTAAGGTTGAATTTAAGACAATTTCAATATTGAAACTTATACTCCCCAAAGTGTTTTTAATGTACTTATACCAGAAATGTTGTTTATCTGAAATTTAAGTTCAATTGGATGTCCTGTATTTTATCTTGCAATGCTACATTAAGTCCAAGCTGGCTGTTTTTTTGAATATACCATTTCCATTTGACAAGTGAGACTTATTGGGCTCTTGTAACCTTGTTAATCACTGAGTCCGAGTTAACCCACTCCAAAATGGGAACATCAGGTCAAAGAGTCACAATGTCTTCTTTAATCAGGTGTTCAATTGTGACCAGAGTCCAGTAGCAGGCTGATAGCTGCTTTTCAAAAGTAGTGTAACTGGTAGGTGTGTTAAGAAGGCGATGGGTCCAAAATTTCAAGGAGCACATCCTGGTAGACATTACCTCCCTTTGCCAGAGCCAACAAATGGCAAAATTATCAGTTAAAAACTTGAAGCTCAAGTGGGGTCATTAAGGTTGAGGAGATAAGAGGTAGATAGCATGCAGTAGCTTGCTGGACAGCTTCCAAATAATCCTGTTGTTTTGAGTCCCTTTCCAAGCATGCCGATTAGCAGGTTACTTAATATGAAAGATCAATTGAAAGGCGTAGGTAAGGCACCTACTGTTTCTAATACTCAAATAGTCCCATATATTGTTGAGTCTCAAGTGTAAAGCCAAAAGACAGCAATATTTCCTTGACTGCCAGAGAGATTAAACATTGTGAATCTACCCAAATAATCCCAAGAAACTGTTACTTCGTGAGTGGTTCCCTGAATTTTACTAGGTTTTATCAGCAGCCCATGCTGGTGGAGATGTAATAACATTTACAACCAGGGCTGTTGATACTGAAGCTTCTGACTCTACAACAACCACTAGGTCATCATCTATTGATATATAGTTAGGACTTTGGAACAGATGGCCAAGGCAATCATGCTAAATCTTGTGCCACCCGCTGGTTGCATGAAGCAGAGTTTAGGTTCTTCTGGAAGAATACTGCATACCTATATTGGAGGCCTTGACATGTGAATGCAAATTAATCTTGGTCCTAAGGTACCAGTGGAATAGAAAAGAAGGCATTTGCAATTTCCAAGTGCCATCAGTCTGTGCAGTCAATTCAGTTACAATCACAATATCTGGTACAGCTAGAGTTATAGGAGAAACAGAGTTGATGATAATCCACTCTAAGCCTCCAACTCTCATTGGTCATTTTTACTGGTTATACAGAGTTATTGTATTAGATATATCATCTCTTATTATCCCAACTTATTTTAAAACTTCAATCCAATCTGTAGTCTACATTTTTTTCTTCTAGGATTCAATATTGTTTCAGAGAGATGTGTTGGGGAACAATTTATATATTTTTTACCATTACCCTACATGTAGCATGTAATGATTGGAAGTTTGCCCTCTGTCACTTATGGGATAGAGGAATACAAGCATATAACACATAAATTCTTACTATATGTTTACATATAGTAGCAATACTAACAGTATATCAAATTGGCCCAAAGCACCCCACCCACAAAGTTACATTAGCTTCCCTTCGATACCAAGAATCCTGAAAAAATGCATCAGTTTTTATTCAGGTGCTTATCCAACCCCTCTTCTGTTTTACACCTCTTTTGGACTGGGTAGGATGGTGACTTGGGCACTGGTGTACATCAGAGTCATTCAAGTTTTAGTTACTTCCTTGATTGAGGTCCCCAGCATATTCAGCTGGGTGCATAAGTTCACTGGTCCTCTTTAGGAACTGGGAGATCTCAATCTAACCCCTACTCACTTTTTGCTTTAAAGCTGCTGATGCCAAGGTAGAATGGGGAGTAAGGGATCAGGGATATGGATGGAGAGTGTGGCTTCATCCCAATAAGCAAGGCACATTTACTTTCAATTTTGAACATCAAAGAAGCTATTCATGGTTCAACCACATAAACTTCCAATGTTTTCAACCTGTCCAAAGCCCTATACTAGATGACAAGGTCATTATTACTGATAGCAACTATTTCAGCTTTGGGAATCCTTTGGTTCAACAGCCACATCCACATTGCTTTCTGAGTGTCTCCAGTGTCTATACTCCTTGACTAACTCAAGCATCTCTCACACAGAGGTGACCTTTTTAAAAGGGGCTGCCTTAATACAGGAAATCTGCTGACCCTTTGTCATTATAACATTTCTTAACTGTTTTCCTTGTTTTAACATAAAACCTAAGGGAGTTTTCTAGAGTAATGACAATAACTATTATAATTTATCCAGATTCACTAAGGGAGCCTAGACACACTTTGAAAAACTCTGAGACACTTTTATCTCCAAAACCATCTGTAGTTGGCATCACAAATTACCTTAACACAATCCCATCTGGAGAGGGGCATTTTCTTTATTTCCTTGGAGGTACGCTAATCTGCTTTGTGGAGGGGAGGGAAACATCTCTATCTTTACTATCCTAGAATGTAAATAAATCTGCTCTGAGGAGGAAAACACTTCCATTTTTAGAAAGTAAGAAACAACTCTATTATTCCAGGATTATCTGCTTATAGAAATATTTTTTAAAAAAATAGTCTGGAACAAATTGACTGTTGATGTCTTATGTGTAAAATGTGAGAGACTCAGTGAAAATTTTCCCCCAAGTTGGAAACATTCTATATCTTGTAGAAGTGTCTATATGCCCAGATACACTCGTTAAAAATCATCAAATTGCACATCTAAAAGAGATTTATTTTATTGAGTGAAAATTATACTTCAGTGATATCTAACAAAAATAAATTAAAACAAAACAACAACAAAAAAAAGGGCTATAGAATCCCACTTAAAGGTGTTCCCACTTGTCAATTTTGGCATTAAGAATAAATAATAGGGCTTCCTTGGTGGCGCAGTGGTTGAGAGTCTGCCTGCCGATGCAGGGGACACGGGTTCGAGCCCTGGTCTGGGGGGATCCCACATGCCGCGGAGCAACTAGGCCCGTGAGCCACAACTACTGAGCCTGTGCTTCCGGAGCCTGTGCTCCGCAACAAGAGAGGCTGCGATGGTGAGAGGCCCGTGCACCGCGATGAGGAGGCCCCCACTTGCCGCAAGTAGAGAAAGCCCTCGCACAGAAACGAGGACCCAACACGGCCAAAAATAAATAAATAAATAAATAAAAATTAAAAAAAAAATAATAATAACAAATTGAAATTGAACTAGAAACCACTAAATTGTACTAATATAAAATAATAAATTGAAATTTTGATAAGGAAAGGGATGCTCAAAATATCTCCTCATAAATGCTTTTTAAGTGCAAAAGGAAAATATGTAACTATAGGGAAGAAGCATGTCAAGTGATCAAAGTGATCAAACTGGCATCCTATGAGTTCTTATACAACACAGTAAGAATGGCATAGCATCACTTCAGTGGTATCCTTACCAAAGATGCCTGCTCTGAATATAATCACAAGGAAACATTAGACATACCCAAATATCAAGCTTGTAATCTTCATGAAAGGCAGATAAAGACTGAGGAAGGATGAAAGAGAATAGAGAAAGAGGCATGAGAAATAAATACAGCACATGATTCTGAACTGAATTATTCTGAACTGAATTCTTTCTTTACTATAAAGTACATTGTTGAGACAATTGTTGAAACTTGTATGGGGTCTGAGGATAATATGTCTACAACATATCAATGTATATTTCTTGATTGTGATGGTTTGTATTGAGGTTTTCAGAGGTAATGGGACATCAGTTTAACAGCATACTAGTAAATATTTCAGGAAAAATTTTATTGTATGATTCTTGCCATATTTTTCTAAGTTTGACATTGTTTCAAAGTACAAATAATATAAAAATGCAATAAAGACAAAACATCTAAAATTTAAAAATGTGAATGTATTCCAATCACAATTGTCAGTTTCCAGAAATTTAAGTAGTTCACCAGTTTCCCCAAAGTTGAATATAATCAAAAGTAATTTCTCCAAAATAAAAACATTAAATATGGAGCACTATTTTACAATTGCAAGAAAATATGTCCAACTCATGTCAATTTTTATTAATTTGCTTTCAATAGACATAATATGAAATGTTTCTCATTGCTCTACACTTTTATACAATGTATATATTTATCTTAATTATACTTTAAAATGTTTTTAAGATCATCTGAATTCTCTTGTGAGTACACTACTTCAAAAATTCTGCATTTATTGTATCTTCTGCTTGAAACGTCCTTCCAGGTATCTGAATGCCTCACTCCATTTGCATTATTTACCTCTCTGCTCAAAGACAATATTTGGAGCCTTCTCTGACAATGATCACTCAAAATCTTCCTATGCTGCTTCTTTTTTCTTTATATCATTTATCATTACCTGACATTATAATTATGTATCTGCTTATTTATATATCATATACCTCTCCAGCATTTAAGTTTTATGTGGACAGATGCTCTGTTTGACTGTTGTATTCTTAACACCTAGAACAGTAACCCACACACAATTAGTGCTCCATAAATACTTATGATATAAATAAATGACTGAGAAGTTTTGTGGAATTAACAATTATACTAGTACCAAAGAGAACTGCTACAAATTATCACTAGCTAATAAGATTAGAATAGAAGTAGATATCATTTGCATATCATGTATTGAATTCTCACAGCAGTCTATATGAACAAATATTTCTGGTATTTAATAGGAGAATATTAAGCAAATATTCATATATAACAAATGTTCTGGCATATAATAGGAATGATGCACTTGAAATCAAATGAAATTATGTTTTAGTAGTTAGTATTATATTTTCATTTAGGACAGCAATTTAATTTTAGTAAAGTCATATTCATACACCCTATTAAATTAATTTTGAAATTTAAATTAAATTAGCTTTGTTTTTTTGTTGTTGTTGTTCATTTGGTTTGTGAATGCTTTTCAGTCTATAAAAGCTTAAGAATTATTGATATAAGGATTTGAAATTACACCAGGCTTTACACTGAAGATATTTAAATGTCATGATAAAAATAATTTAATTCAATAATTGATCCATAATATAGTTTTCCTGTGTCTTTGGACAGAACTTATCAAGCTAACTGCCCTTCAAGTTTCAAAGTAAAAATAAGATATTTTCAAGCATATAATGATTTAGGGAGTACTGTGCTCACAAGCTCTTCATGATAAATTTCAATGAGGACAAATTTCTCCTAACCAAGGTAATACTGTGGAAATTTTAGAGAAAGGATTGGTGCACATCATTAAGCATGTGCAATTGCAAAACACGGACTAAAACATAGATGGGGCAAGGGTGTAAGAAGAGGATGTATTTTGATGTTATGTGTTCTGATAATGTAAAAAGGATGCATATTATAAAAGGAGAAGGATCAGAGAATGTGGTATCCAGAATAATCTCATTAATTGCCACATAGTAGTAAATGTAAGTAAAAAGATATCAGTTAAAGATGGCAAACTAAAGAGTAGAAGCCTGAGTAAGAAAAGAGGGGACTAAGGATACTGTAAAAATATTAAGGTAAAAATAAATATTCAAATAAAAATATAAACCTCCTAAATAAAAAACAAAATATAAAAACAAAATCCATAACAATCAAAGAAAGCAAACTCTGTGGAGAAATAATACATGATGATTACAAGAACAACACATGAAGAAAAGTGATTTAAAAGGGCCAAAATAAGAGGATCGGCAAACATTTACAAAGAAAAGGCAAACAATAAGAAAGCAAAGGTTATGAACCTGGTACTCTGCAGGGTAGAAGTCAGAACAAAAGCATTATAACTGCCAAAGAAGAAATCTTTATAATGATAAAGTCCACAACACAAAATGAGGATAAAATAGGAATAGCTGCCTTGTCCAAATAAATCTGCAATGATCAAAAAAGTAGAAACTACAAAAAATCTAAGAAGAAATAAACAGAAACAAACTAATTTTAGGAGAATTTATAACACTCACACTCTAAGACAGGTTAAATGGGAACATAATAAATAGGTTAAATAGCATAGCATCTCTGATTAGTGTATACTGTTTTATATATATATACACACATATATATATATATATCCCAATAACAGAGACTGTACAATCTTTTCAAGCATATATGGAAGATACAAATACACAATAGGGACTTGTAATAAATGATAAAGAAATCCTTAATAAGTTCAATAAAGCAGAAAGGGCAAAAATATGTTGATCACACTGCAATAAAACTAGAAACATGTAACATCTATTAAATAGACTTCCATTTAGAAAATTTAAAACTATACTTAAAATAATGGGTTTCTGGTTCCACATGTAAGAAGCTTGGGAGTTGCCTCACTGTTTTAACTATAAGTAAAATGCTGAACAGGCTGAAAAATCAACAACTCTCCTTGGGTCCATAAGAGAGGGGAGAACACAGGGTAAACTGCTGTGCCCAAGATTGGAAAGACAGCTAAGTGAATACATGGAGTCATGGCTTACTGGAACAGAGAATAATGAGTGTAAACTGCTGCAGGAAACACTGTCAGAGTAGAAATACCTGAATTGTAATTGATGACTTGCTCAATGTGGACAATTCTGAGAGTTAAAAAATCCAGGGGAACCCAGTTATAAAGGGACCCCACAATATTGAGATTTATGTCCAGGAGCTCAACTAGGTTCCCACAGTAAACATTGGAGAAAAATCTCCCAATGCTTCCAGCAGGAGGAGGGGATATGGAACCCTTTTGAAATACACAAGAGCACTGCCCTCAGCTGAAACTAGTTAACCAGAGCCTAACCTGCTGGGGTATTATAAGACCCTAACTGACCTAGCTTTCCATGAGGGAGAAGGGAAACACACAAATCCAGTCCACTGTAGCTGTTCTCTCCCACCTAAGAGGGGAGGAAAATAACTGAAAAATACTTGTGAAGATCAGTGCAGAGGCATAAGCTCACCAAAAGACTAAGATCTAATTGTAGGACTATAGAACATTTACCCTCCTACCATACCTTACTGCCACATTAATAAAAGCCTATTTATAGCAGTTCTTTTTACCCACTACATCATGTCTGGCTATCAAGAAAAAAATTACAAGGCATACTAAAAGGCAAAAACATAATTTGAAGAGACAGAGCAGACATCAAAGCCAGACATAGTAGGGATGTTAGAATTAGCAGACTAGAAATTTAAAACAACTATGATTAATAATACTAAGGGATTCAATGGATAATATAGAGAGCATAAAAAATAGATGGGCAATGTAAGCAAAGATGGAAATCTTAAGAACCAAAAAGAAATTTTAGAGATCAAAAACGTTGTAACAGAAATTAAGAATGCCTTTGATATGGGCTTTTAAGTTGACTGGATGCACTGAGGAAAGAACCTCTGAGCTTGAAATTTATCAATAGAAACTTTAAAAAGTGAAAAAAAGTAAAGACAACAAAGACTGAATAAAAAATGAACAGAATGTCCAAGGACTGTGGGAAAACTACAATGTAAGTACCAAAAGGAAAATAAGGAAAGAAAGGAACAGAAGAAATATTTGAAAGAATAATGACTGAGAATTTCTCCAAATTATTGATGGATACTAAACCACAGATCCAGGAAGCTCACAGAACACCAAACAGAATAAGTGACAAAAACACTATAACTAGGTATATCTTTTTCAAACTACAGAAAATCAAAAATAAAGAAAATATTCTGAAAGAAGTAAGAAAAAAATAACCCCTCACCTATGGTAGAACAAAGATAACAATGAAATCAACTTCTCAGAAACCATGTAAGCAATAAGAGAGTGGAGTAAAATATTTGAAGTGTTGAGAGAAAAACAGCACCAACTTAGAACTCTGTACCCTGTAAAATTATCCTTACAAAGTGAAGGAGAAATAAAAACTTTCTCAGACAAACAAAAATTGAGAGAATGTGTTGTCAGTAAACGTGTCTTGCAAGGAATGTTAAAAGAAGTTATTTAGAGAGAAGAAAATGATATATATCAGAAACTCACATAGAAGAAGGAGTAAATTAAAGTAAAATAACAAATTTTTCTTTCTCCTATTATTAATTGAAATAAGTTAACAGTTTGTTCAAAATAATAATAAAAGCAACAATTTATTTAATTATGTATGCTTTTGTATATACATATATCTTCATATGTATATATGTTCTTTTATATAATTGAAATGAATGACAGCAATGATACAATGGATGAGAGAGGAAAATTAGAATTATTTCTAACGCCATCCTAATATGGAGTTACAGTTTTCTAATTCTGGTGGTTTATTTTTTAACTTTACCTGTGTATTGTGTACTTTCATATCACTGATTAGCATCTTTTCATTTCAGCTTGAAGAACTCCTTTCTTGAAAGGCAGGTCTAATGATGGTAAACTCCCTCAGCTTTTGTTGTCTGAGAAAACCTTTATTTCTACTTCATATCTGAAGGATAACTTTGACAGATAAAGTATTTTGGGTGGGCAATTTTTACCTTTTAACACTTTAAATATGTCACTCCACTCTCTCCTGGCCTGTAGGGTTTCTGCTGAGAAATGCACTTGTAGCCTAATCAAGGTTCCTTTACAGATTACTCTCTTTTTTCCCTGGTTTCCTTTAAGATTATTTTTTTATCATTGATTTTTGGCAGTTTCATTATAATGTATCTTGAAGAAGGTCTTTTTTGCACTGATATAATAGGGTGTTCTATTGACTTTTTGGATGTGTATGTTCAAGTCTTCCCCAGGTTTGGGAAGTTCTCAGCTATTATTTCTTCTTCTAAACTTTCTGCTCTCTTCTCTTTCTTTCTACTTCTGGAATACTATTCAGATTTTCTTTTTTGATTGAGTCCCATAGATCATACATGCTTTCTTCACTCATTTATAGTCTTTTCATTGTTGTTGTTGTTCTTTCATAACTATATTATTTCAAAATTCCTATCCTCTAAATCACTGATTCTATCTTCCATCTGCTGTACTATAGATGCTCTTTCTTTTATTCTTTATCTCATTCATTGAATTCTGCAGCTCCAGATTTCTGTTTGGTTATATTTGATGGTTTCTATCTCTTTTGTAAAGAGCTCCTTTTGTTTATGTATCTTTTTTCTAATCTCAGTGAACTGACTTTCTGAATTTTCTTGTAGCTTGTTGAGTTTGTTCAATACAGTTCTTTTGAATTCTTTATCAGCTAAATTGCAATATTCCATGTCTTTGAGCTTAGTTGTTGGAGAAGCATAGATATATTTTGATGATGGAATAATCCCTTGATTTTTTAAGTTCCTTGTATTTTTGCTCTGCTCTTTCATATTTGAAATATTTTTACTGGCCATCTTCAGATAGGGTACCACTCTATTGTGCTGCTTATCTGGGGTTTCCTAGGCTTATTTTGAATATATCTGCTCCACTCTTCTTACTACCTCTTGTGGCAGATTTCTTAATTTTTGTATTTTCTCTTGTTCTATAATTCACCAGGCTGGCTTCAGGAAACGTCTTTTTTTGTTTTTTGGAAGTTGGCAATATAGCTCCAGTTTGTGGTGTCTCCCTTGCCCACAGACTCTGATTTGTTTGTCTGAGACCACTCCAATTACCCCACCTGCTCTCATTGCTGCACTTGGGAGTGCACATAAGAAGCTGGACACAGGGTGGGGAGAGGTGTGGGTATAGCACTTGAGGTGTTGGGGTTGCCCACTGACCCAGTGGGGAGATCCTCAAGTGAAGTATTCCCAGAAGCTTATGAGTAGACTTCCTCTTATGTCCTGAAGCAGACACAGGAACAACATTCCTTTAATGTCCCTTGATATTCTGATCTGTTTCCTTTCTTTTTTTCTTCCCTCCCCCCAGTCAAGGAGATCCCATCTCAAAGACCAGGGTGCTGCAGGTGAAAAATAGGTTTCTCCAGCTGTGATCACACCTTTTTTCACCTCTTCAACAAGAGAGGTCCTAGCTTCCCACCTTCTCTGTGAGAGAGGTTGCTCTGGTTGCTTCATGACAACTTAGCCCCATGCAGTGTCACCCAGGGGTGGGGGGCAGCTTTGGCAAAATTCCTTTATGTCCTTTTCATCCATACTCATCTCTATCCCACTCTGATGGTGTTCTGGAATCTCCCTTCAGGTGGACTGGACTTCGACAAATTCTTTCTCACTATGACTATCTACCCAGGGCAGCACTCTCCATGTTCATTTTCCTCACCATGACAAGTATGGCAAGTACCAGTGAGAAATGTTTCCAATTCCCTTGGACCCACAGCCATTATCATTTTGTTTATTTTCAAATGCATAGGTGGGCAAGAGTCCTCCCAGATCCCTTGGAATAGGGTGTCAAGGCACTTTTGTTCATGTATGGATGTCTAGTTGTTTAAAAAAATGGGAGAGAAAGAAGGAATGACTTACACCACCAAGATGCTGACAACCTGCATGGTGATTGATGGTGGGAGCTCAAGTGAATGAATGGTGCTGTGGCCAGAACACTTACTAGTGGCCTATTTCTATAGCCGCATGGCTTCCTCACTGTATCATTGCTGGATTCCAAGAGCAAGCATAAAGATACAGGCATAAAATGTATTGCCTTTTCTTATCTAATCTCAGAAAATATACAAATCATTTCCATTGCATTCTTCTATTTATTATAAATGAATCATTAAGATTAGTCCATATTTGAGACTTCCCTGGTGGTCCAGTGGTTAAGACTCTGTGCTTCTACTGCAGGGAACATGGGTTTGATCCCTGGTTGGGGAACTAAGATCCATATGCCACTATATGCAGCCAAAAAAAAAAAAAAAAGAGATTAACCCATATTCAAGGAGGAAGGCAATTCAAATGCACCTTTGAACAAGATTACTATCACAGAATTTGTGGACATATATTTAAACAATCTTATTGGCCTTCTGCCATTTATGGAGAAGATAATCCTAAAATATCTGATTTTGTTTCCTTTTTGTTTCCAGAACCAGAGGATTTTCTTTTTCTTCTTTTGTACTCATCCATTTTATTTTCAGTGTTGTTTTTGCTTTGTTATGTTTTCTATTTTATCCAGTAATTTAAAGTATTTTAAGGTGGGGTGGATAGGCCTGCAAATCAACTCAAATCATCAATGTTGGCAAAAATTCTTAAAATTTGATTTACTACATGCAAGTAAGCTGCTTCTGGTTGGGGTGTACCAGTACATATTTTAATCTAGGAAGACTATAAAATTGGTATATTCTTTACCTGGCTCATTCATGTATCAATATCTTAATATTTACCCTGTTTTTAAACTAGAATAATCAGTACCATTAATATTTTCTTACAATTTGTTACTTATGTATCTAATTTTTTTACACCTTTACCAGTGTTTGTTTGTGAGCATTTTTGTTTTCAACGTGCTGATGAAAAAGTAGACAATAACATTTTTTAAAAAAATTATCTGTCTTGGAAAATATTCCCTTAGATTCATGTCTAGAGAAATCCCTTGCCTAGAATATACATTTTGTCATTAGCCAATTTAGACAGTCTTTTTGGTGAAACAAATCTGCATAATATCTATAAAATTTCTTTGATTAAATATTACTCTGAATCATATGCTTTAAAATCCAAGGCAGATGTGCAGAAGAAATAAGGCAAATATGATGAATATAATATATTATGTAAATTGACAGCACTGTGCCAAAAACATCTGTGGTACAAAAAAAATGAAGAAAAAATATAATTTTTTCAGGATATTAATTCAGGAGAAAACTCCCAAACAGATCCCATGGGAAGCATAACGTTTCTATACCATTTTGGGGTCTGACTGGACCTTGTTCTTGTTATGATCTCATAAACCCTTTCCCAAAGTCTCTTTCCATCTCACCCAATAGAGGTCCAAATTTTGAAATACGAATTCTTGTCCATTAAATTATTGCACACAATTAGATGTGGGAATTGGGAGTTATATGCATTTTTAAAAAGAAAATCTTTTGATACAGTATGAAAATTTTTCATTTTTAATAGCACAATGTTTTTCTCCTGTAAGTTTTAAAATTAATGCTACTTTGCTAAGCATTTCACTTTGGTGAAATCAATAAGACAAGTTTGAAAGATTGTCATCTATATTGTATCCTATAACAATTGCTAAAGGATTTAATTGCCCCTCTGTGCATTAAAAATAGGAATGTTTGTATTCCTATTCTTACCCAAGGAGGACATATTTGCTCACTCTTGGTGTTTAGTGTATGATCTTATCTGTTTTCATACGTCTAGTCAGTAATTTTCTATTCTTGAATATAATCGTAAGATAAATGTCCCTTTACAACTAATGATTTTGTCAATTTGTAATTTTTGTAAGTAAATTATCTTTAATATATCTTATGATATATTGTCCTTACAGCCAGAAGTTTTCTCCATTTATCTTTATAATAAAAAATAATTACTTGATGGCTGTTAGCCTTCTCATTTCTCATCAATGTAATAATGTTTATAACCTTTTAGTTTCTTATCTCATGGGCAAACTAAATATAGAGTGGATTTAATCCTACACGAATACATTATTTAGTTGAAACTATTGCAGAAGAATATACAGAGTAAACTTTTCAACTAAATGTGCTTTCCAGTTTTCCAAAACAAAGAAAATTCTTATATTGTAGTAGCCTGTGTTTTAGATGTGAACGTACCATTAATATTAATGAAAACTTACAATTTCTCATGTATCATTATAAAGTTTCCCCCAATGCACAATATGGCTGTTTATATATGATAAATATATATTATATTGTTTATGTTGTATAGTAGCAGAGTATTGCAATGATAAAATAAATTCAAAGCACTTTTACTGTTGATTTTTACAGACAATTTAAGACTTGGTTAAATACTGATAAATTTTTAACACTGTTAACAATGGAAAACATTAAGCACAAGTATATCCTCAGGAACTCTTCTGGTTTGAAAGCCAACCTTAATATATGTTGCAGGAAGTAATAACCATCCTAGATAACCTTGATTAGCTGTTATTTCATATTATCAAGCATTAAAAAGGCATATGCAGTTTTATCAGAAAAATTCCTTTGTAGTTTATTCCCTGAAGACTATCATTGAAATTAATAAGTGGGAAGCATTGTTCCATCAGGTTAAAACATTTGTTATTATATCACTAATTTTAATCCTTGAACACACAGTACTTTCTTAAACTTCTCTAATTATTTCATGTATGCAGGTCATATTTATGCAAAGAGATTAGAAATACTTCCAGACTTTCCAGGGACAACATCTTTAATTTTCTCTTACAAGCTGAAACATATAGCACAGTGTTAGGCACCAGAATAATAGCAGCATTTATGTGTAGGTACAACAATCTTTGTTCATTCATCACTTTTAGTATAAAATTTTTCTCTAATTTAATTTTCTAACCTTTTATAAACTCCCCTTCAACCTTACTGTGATAATATCAAAATGCCACCCAATCAGGCTGTTCTTACTGGTGAATTAATTATTAAGGATTTTCACATTAATGAATGTTTCACAGTCAGACATGTTAATATTTCAGTTTAGTAAGGAGCTTATTAAAGATGGGGTACTCAGGTAGAGTTTCTCTCTCTCTCTCTCTCTCTCTCTTTATTTTCTTAGCAAGAGTGGTATTAGAAAATCCCCTTATGTAACTGAAGTACCTCCTCATAGAAGGGTAGATATGGACACTTTGGGAAGCTTCATTTAGAAGGGAAAATAATTTTTGAATTGCAAAAGATAAATGCCTTTAAAAGAGTAGGTAATGGCTCCCAGATTAACAGAGGGTTGTCTTGCAAAAAGGGATGAATAGGAATAGTAGCACCATATTCAGGAGAAAGGTACTGTTAGCAGACAAAAAAGTGTTTTGAGGATTAAAACAAAAACAAAAACATTAAGGAGAGGAGGGGTTGATTTTTGATGGTTCGTGGAACTACAGGTATACCTACTGGTCCTGATTATATGCTTCTGGGGATACTGACAGCCTTTGAGGTAGAAATGTTATGAAAAATGTACAACCTAGTGAGCTTAAGTTTGAGCACATTATAATTCTTAACTCTACAGTAGTGGCATTGCCTTCTCTCAAAGAATCACTTCATCCTGTGCAAATATCAGAACCATGGCAGAATCATTTAATCATTTTATTTGTCAAATTGTAAAAAAAATGAGTATGACCTATTTTCAATAATGAAACAACAAACCTGCTTGACAGAGAAAAGTAATGACAATATAAAACTCAGTGTTTTTATGACAATCCAAGTAAACAGTCCCATAGGGAAATACTTCAACTCCTCATTACAAGGTAGCACAAAAATAAATGAAAAAATAAGAGTAATGATTTTATTTGTACCTCAAATTTAAGGGATGTTTTAGTTCAATCACGCTTTGATTTAATTAATTAAAAAGTTTTCTTCCTATCCAAAGGATGAGATGGATAATGTTTTGAGGCTTATTTTTAGCGTCAAATGTTTGTAACAAGTCATCCAATTTAGCCCTTCTTAACTCATTTCCCACTCCAAATCACTCATGAAACAAAACACTCTCATTTGGACCATTTCGCAACGGATTGCAGTTATAAAACACTATGTCATTTCAAAGTACCTAAAAAAGAGCTTTCTATAATGTAGGACATTATTCAACAGCCTATCCCAATGAAAGCAAACAAACAAACAAAAACATTTTCATGTTGTTATTTATTCCTGAAGCTTTCAGAAGTATCAAAATTTGTGATTCTGCATTTATAAGCATAGATGAAAACACATAATGTCTATGAACAAAGGTATGGAAGCAAAGGTAATTAAATTTAAAACACCAATGGGGGACTTCCCTGCTGGTGCAGTGGTAAAGAATTTGCCTTACAATGCAGGGGACACAGGTTTGATCCCTGGTCAGGGAAATAAGATCCCACATGCTGTGGGGCAACTAAGCCAGCGTGCCACAACTACTGAGCTTGTGCATCTCAACTAGAGCCCACGTGCTGCAAACTACAGAGCCCATGTGCCCTGGAGCCTGTGAACCAAAACTAGAGAAGAGAAAACCTGCACAACACAACTAGAGAGAAGCCCGTGCACCACAACAAAAGATCCCACGTGCCGCATCTAAGAACCGACACAGTCAGAAATAAATAAAATAAAAAAATAAATAATAAATAAATCTTTAAAAAAATAAAAAAGTAAGACACCAATGGTACAGAGCAACAGTAATCAAGTGAGTGTGGGACTGGCTTAAGGATAGACATATAAATCAATAGAATAGAATTGTATTATATCTCAATAAAGCTGTTAAAAATACCAACAGTGTAGTAATCCTCAATATTTACCCATTTCCCCATTTTATGATTTATATTCATACTACATTGTAATACATGTATTTAAGATATTATTTATTTTATTGCTTTGGGGTAACTTAGATGATGAGTCAAAGATATAGCTTGCCTTGTATCAGTTTAAGAAAACAAAAAAGTTAAATGCTGTATCTTTTTAAGCTCATATATCTTGCACTAGATTGTTGGATGTTTATCATACCACTTTTAAATATATATAAATGGACTTAATACTATGTAATATTCACATTAAAATTAACATTTTTCCTCCACATAGATGAACTTTGAAATGATTAAAAACTTGTAAAATCACTTACTTTGTCCCCATGACAAAACTAGATCAATCTTTATCACATGGATTGACACAACTACCATCACACACCCTTGTAGTGTTAAAATATCAAGTAATTAATAAAGCTCAAAATGATCAATCCAATTAGTTTTTAACCACTTTATTGAGGTATTATTGACATACAAAAATCTGTACATATTTAATGTATACCACTTGATGAATTTGGAGGTGAGTGTATACCAATGAAACCATTACCAAACTCTATGCCATAAATATATCCATTGCCTCCAAAAGTTTCCTCTTGCTCTCATTATTATTTTTTGCTACAAAAACATTTAAGATCTACTCTCTTAGCAAATATTTAAGTATACAATATACATTAACAATCTATATTAACTATATGTACTATGCTGTCCAGTAGATCTCTAGGACTTACTCATCTTCACTAACTGAAATTTTGTACCATTTGATCAACATCCCATTTCCCACTCTCCTCAGCCCCTGGTAAATACCATTATATGCTAGTTCCTGCATAGATATGACTAACAGACAAAATGCAGAAGCAGAGTTAAATTTGGATTTCAGATAAACAATGATCTTTTGAAACAAAAGAGTGTTTCAAATATTGCATGGGAAATTCTTAACTAAAAAGATATATTTATTGTTTATCTAAAATTCAAATTTAACTAGGTATCTTGTATTTTTATTTGCTATATCTAGCAATCCTGCATGCACTAATTGAACTCTATGGCTTTTTAGTGATCATAAACTGTTCCACAATAGACTTGTATTACTTTAATTTTTGTGTACTAGTTTCTGTCAAGGAATCTTAAGTTGTATGATCTGAAACTGAGGCAAGGATTAACCAAGAAAAGGGAAATTAAAGGTAAAACACTATGATAGACTCATTTTTTCCTCCGGAGGAAAGATTTATCTTAGAAAACTGGGTGAATAGAATAGAGTTGTGATTTTATTCACAGATAAGAAATCACCAGCTACAGAAATGTTTTTATTAACCTCTTATTATGACCCCCCCAAAAATTCATCTTACCTGTATTATTACTCAATTAAAGCTAGGTTATTCACTCTTTTATTATAATAGTTATTGAAGTGACTACTAAATCTATATCCACAAATCATAGTTGGTATTGGATTGGAAGCCAGAAAGTACTAGAAAAAGTATGCCATTTTTCTCCCCTTCTACCTTCTGTTAAGAAGATTTAGTTCCTATATCTCCCAAACTCCAGGAGATCCACAACTCCTACACTGGTAACATTTGCTATGAATCTTATTACTCTTGGCATATAACTAAAATATGTTTCTTAATTGATTGCACGGTAAGCAAACCTAGAAAAGAAAACTCTCACATAGGCATTCTCCTTTCACTTGCCATGGCCGAAATCGGAGCTGGCCATTGTCTTTGTAAAAGAGGTTTTCTTTCGAGCTATATATTGGATTCATCTGCACCCTTGTGATACTTCTTATTTATTGTTTGTGGAAAATAACTAAAGTATTCAATGTTCTAATTCAGTACCCTTACATTTATTTGTACTGTGGAGAGAGTCCTTGGAGAGAACTTCCAGACTTCAATAAGGAAATTGCAATTTCTGGGTACAGATAAAATGGAACTGCTGACACACTCACATAGATCGTAGTGGTTGTGATAGTCCTTGAATATAATAAACGAGATTACAAAGAGATATGTATGTATGACCTTTGGAGGTGACCTGCTCTGTTAAGGGAGACAAGATTAGTTGCTGGAAGAAGCATTGGTCTTAAAGGGACACAAAGATTAAAAAAATAGAGTTTAACTATGTGTAGAAATAAAGTATTCTAGAAAACAGGTTGGCAGAGCGTAAGAGTGTTGCACATGATTCAGAAGAAAATATAATAATTATGTCTTTTTGTCCCCAAGAAGGCATATACTTATGTCCCTATATTTTTCTCTTAAAAATAGTTTGTGGTACTATTAACTTGACCTGTTTATATTTTCACTCTCATAACTGAGTATTAACTTATTAAAAATTGCAGGGTTTTTTTTGTAGTTTGAAAGCTATATTACAATATACTCCAATTATCTTTTTCTAAATATATGATTGCTATGAAAAAGGTTAAAATTAGTCTCTCTAGGGCTAACTGTCCTTGGATAGTTGTTTTTCAGAGAGAAAAAGACAGGGTCAGTTTGAGGTTAAAAATGAAATGCACTTTGATTGGCTCTTTCATTTCTGTTCTTTCAAAAGAAAGATTAAACAGAACCACTGTTTTCTTTCCTTCTTATTTACTTTGTTGATCATATACAAATAATTTAGTAGCATATATATACATATATATATATGTATATATATATGGAAATAACAGTATTTGCAACTGAGAAAATTCACTATAAATAAATATCACGCAAGGAACTATTATAAAGATGTAAAACATTGCACACTTGCAAAATACTATTTGGAACCAGAATAGCATAGAATTTAAGAATACAGGCTTTAAAATAAGACATATCTTATTTCAAATTCCAGGTCAACCACTCACCAACTGTGGATATTGGACAAATCACTTAATCACTCAGAGCCTCAGTTTCTCATGTATAAAATAGGAATTGTAATGTCTATTTCATAGAGGCATTGGGTGAAATAATAGGACACATACACAATGTAATATATATATATATATATATATATATATATATATATATACACATATATATGCAAATATTTGCTTCCTGTATTTTAATTACAATCTTTAATATGTTCATTATTTTCATTGACATTTTTGGAGGATACCATCAGAATTTAAAAACTAAAATTCTATGATAGATAAATTGCTCTTTTTAAAAAGAAATTCCTGCAAGATGATTATAAACACATCAGTTCTTCCTGTTGATAAGATATTTCAATTGAATTAAATATTGAATATTCAAATGTTGGCATAGTCATCCCTTTTTGTGAATGTCATAAAGATATATAGTATGTTCAGCATCACTCTGCAGTGCTCTATTCAGAGCTTTATCATGTCCAGTGTAATAATAGGAAAGCCTCCTCAGACTTCAATATAATGTTTATTTAAGTGAGGCATGGTAGCATTTTATAATTTTAATTTTTAAAATTGTTTCAACATTTATTTATTTTTTAACATCTTTATTGGACTATGATTGCTTCACAATGCTGTGTTAGTTTCTGCTGTATAACAAAGTGAATCAGCTATATGCATACATACATCTGCCTATCCCCTCCCTCCTGCGCCTCCCTCCCACAGTCGCTATCTCACCCCTCTAGGTGATCACAAAGCACCGAGCTGATCACCTTGTGCTATGCAGCTGCTTCACACTAGCTATATATTTTACATCTGGTAGTGTATATATGTCAATGCTACTCTCTCATTTCGTCCCAGCTTACCCTTCCCCCGGCCCATGTCCTCAAGTCCATTCTCTATGTCTGTGTCTTTATTCCTGTCCTGCCCCTAGGTTCATCAGAACCATTTATTTTTAGATTCCATATATATGTGTTAGCATATAGTATTTTTTTTTCTCTTTCTGAATTAACTCACTCTATATGACAGACTCTAGGTCCATCCAACTCACTAAAAAAGCTCAATTTCGTTTCCTTTTATGGCTGAGTAATATTCCATTGTATATATGTGCCACATCTTCTTTATCCATTCATCTGTTGATGGACACTTAGGTTGCTTCCATGTCCTGGCTATTGTAAATAGTGCTGCCATGAACATTGTGGTACATGACTCTTTTTGAGTTATGGCTTCTCAGGGTATATGCCCAGTAGTGGGATTGCTGGGTCATATGGTAGTTTTATTTTTAGTTTTTTAAGGAACCTCCATACTGTTCTCCATAGTGGCTGTATCAATTTACATTCCCACCAACAGGGCAAGAGAGTTCTCTTTGCTCCACACACTCTCCAGCATTTATTGTTTGTAGAATTTTTGATGATGGGTATTCTGACTGGTGTAAGGAGATACCTCATTGTGGTTTTGATTTTCATTTCTCTAATGATTAGTGATGTTGAGCATCCTTTCATGTGTTTGTTGGCAATCTGTATATCTTCT
Source organism: Balaenoptera acutorostrata (assembly GCF_949987535.1). NCBI lineage: Eukaryota > Metazoa > Chordata > Mammalia > Artiodactyla > Balaenopteridae > Balaenoptera > Balaenoptera acutorostrata. The sequence continues at coordinate 77,065,729 of NC_080085.1, forward strand.
GTGGAGAAATGTCTATTTAGGTCTTCTGCCTATTTTTGATTTGGGTTGTTTGTTTTATTGTATTTAGCTGCATGAGCTGTTTGTGTATTTTGGAGATTAATCTTTTGTCAGTTGCTTCGTTTGCAAATATTCTCTCCCATTCTGAGGGTTGTCTTGTCATCTTATTTATGGTTTCCTTTGCTGTGCAAAAGCTTCTAAGTTTCATTAGGTCCTACTTGTTAATTTTTGTTTTTATTTCCATTTCTCAAGGAGCTGGGTCAAAAAGGATCTTGCTGTGATTTATGTCATAGAGTGGTCTGCTTATGTATTCCTCTAAGAGTTTTATAGTGTCTGGCCTTACATTTAGGTCTTTAATCCACTTTGAGTTTCTTCTTGTGTATGGTGTTAGGAAGTGTTGTAATTTCATTCTTTTACATGTAGTGTGCAGTTTTCCCAGCACCAGTTATTGAAGACGCTGTCTTTTCTCCATTGTATGTTCTTGCTTCCTTTATCAAAGACAAGGTGAGCATGTATGGGTGGGTTTACCCCTACCCTTTTTATCTTTTTCCATTGATCTATATTTCTGTTTTTATGCCAGTACCATACTGTCTTGATAAGTGTAGCTTTGTAGTATAGTCTGAAGTCAGGGAGCCTGACTCCTCCAGCTCCGTTTTTCTTTCTCAAGATTGTTTTGGCTATTTGGGGTCTTTTGTGTTTCCATACAAACTGTGAAATTTCTTGTTCTAGATCTGTGAAAAATGTTATTGGTAGTTTGATAGGGATTTCATTAAATCTGTAGATTGCTTTGGGTAGTATACTCTCTTTGACAATATTGATGCTTCCAATCCAAGAACATTGTATATCTCTCCATCTGTTTGTGTCATCTTTAATTTCTTTCATCAGTGTCTTATAGATTTGTGCATATAGGTCTTTTTTCTCCTTATATAGGTTTATTCCTAGGTATTTTATTCTTTTTGTAAATGGAAGTGTTTCCTTATTTTTTCTTTCAGGTTTTTCATCGTTAGTGTATATGAGTGCAAATGATTTCTGTGCATTAATTTTATATCCTGCTACTTTACCAAATTCATTGATTAGCTCTAGTAGTTTTCTGATAGCATCTTTAGGACTCTCCATGTATAGTATCATGTCATCTGCAAACAGTGACAGTTTTATTTCTTCTTTTCCGATTTGGATTCCTTTTATTTCTTTTTTGTCTCTGATTGTTTTAGCTAATACTTCCAAATCTATGTTGAATAATAGTGGTGAGAGTGGGCACCCTTGTCTTGTTCCTGATGTTAGAGGAAATAGTTTTATTTTTTCACCAAGAATGATGTTGGCTGTGGGTTTGTTATATATGGCCTTTATTATGTTGGCATAAGTTCTCTCTATGCCTACTTTTTGGAGAGTTTTTATCATAAATGGTTGTTGAATTTTGTTGAAAACTTTTTCTGCATGTATTGAGATTATCATATGGTTTTTGTCCTTCAGTTTTTAATATCATGTATCACATTGATTGATTAGCATATATTGAAGAAGCCTTGCATTCCCAGGGTAAACCCTACTTGATTATTTTTATGATCCTTTTAATGAGCTATTGGATTCTGTTTGCTAGTATTTTTTTGAGGATTTTTGCATCTATGTTCATCAGTGTTATTGGTCTTGTTTTTTGACATCTTTTTCTGGTTTAGGTGTCAGGGTGTTGGTGGTCTTGTAGAATGATTTTGTGAGTTTTCCTCCCTCTGTTATATTTTGGAAGAGTTTGAGAAAGAAAGGTGATAGCTGTTTTCTAAATGTTTGATAGAATTCACCTGTGAAGCCATCTGGTCCTGGGCTTTTGTTTGTTGGAAGATTTTAAATCACAGTTTCAATTTCAGTGCTTTTGATTGGTCTGTTCATGTTTTCTATTTCTTCCTGGTTCAGTCTTGCAAGGTTGTACTTTTCTAACAATTTGTCCATTTCTTCCATTTTGTCCATTTTATTGGCATATTGTTGCTTGTAGTAACCTCTCATAATCCTTTGTATTTCTGCAGTGTCAGTTGTTAATTCTTCTTTTTTATTTCTAATTCTGTTGATTTGAGCCTTCTCCCTTTTTTTCTTGATGAGTCTGGCTAATTGTTTACCAATTGTGTTTATCTTCTCAAGGAACCAGCTTTTAGTTTTATTGATCTTTGCTATTGTTTCCTTCATTTCTTTTTCATTTATTTCTGATCTGATCTTTATGATTTCTTTACTTCTGCTAACTTTGGGTTTTGTTATTTTTGTTCTTCTTTTTCTAATTGCTTTATGTGTAATGTTTGGTTGTTTATTTGAGATTTTTCTTGTTTCTTGAGGTAGGATTCTGTTGCTCTAAACTTCCCTCTTAGAACTGCTTTTGCTGCATCCCATAGTTTTTCAGTTGTCGTGTTTCAATGTCATTTGTTTCTATGTATTTTTTAATTTCCTCTTAGATTTCTTCAGTGATCTCTTCCTTATTTAGTAGCATAATTTTTGCCTGCATATATTTGTGTTTTTTACAGTTATTTTCTTATGAATATTTTCTAATCTCATAGCTTTCTGGTAAGAAAAAATGCTTAATATCATTTCAGTTTTGTTAGATTTACTGAGGCTTGATTTGTGACCCAAGATATGATCTATCCTGGGGAAGGTTCCATGAGCACTTGAGAAGAAAGTATTATCTTGTTTTTGGATTGAATGCCCTATAAATATCAATTAAGTTCATCTGATCTAATGTGTCATTTAAAGCTAGTGTTCCCTTATTCATTTGCATTTTTGATGATCTGTCCATTGGGGAAAGTGTGGTGTTAAAATCCCCTACTCTTATTGTGTTACTGTTGATTTCCCCTTTTATGGCTGTTAATTTTTTTTTTAAGTTATATGTTCCTGTTAGGGAATGTAAATCTTTTTTTTAATTAATTAATTTATTTATTTATTTTTGACTTCTTGGGTCTTCGTTTCTGTGCGAGGGCTTTCTCTAGTTGTGGCAAGCGGGGGCCACTCTTCATCATGGTGAGTGTGCCTCTCACTATCATGGCCTCTCTTGTTGCAGAGCACAGGCTCCAGACGTGCAGGCTCAGTAGTTGTGGCTCATGGGCCTAGTTGCTCTGCGGTATGTGGGATCTTCCCAGACCAGGGCTCGAACCCGTGTCCCCTGCATTGGCAGGCAGATTCTCAACCACTGTGCCACCAGGGAAGCCTGACATTTTTTTGTGTATTGAGGGGTTCCTATATTGGTTGAATAAATATTTACAATTGTTATAATTTCTTCTTGGATTGATCCCTTGATCATTATGTAGTGTCCTTCTTTTTCTCTTCTGATAGTCTCTATTTTAACGTATATTTTGTCTGATATGAGGATTGCTACTCAAGCTTTCTTTTGATTTCCATTTGCATGGAATATCTTTTTCCATTCCCTCACTTTCAGTCTGTATGTGTCCCTAGGTCTGAAGTGGCTCTCTCATAGACAGCATATATACGGGTCTTGTTTTTGTATCCATTCAGCCAGTCTGTGTCTTTTGGTTGGAACATGTAATTCATTTACATTTAAGATCATTATGAATATGTATGCTCCTATTATCATTTTCTTAATTTTTTTGCATTTGTTTTTGTAGGACTTTTCCTTTTATTGTTTTACCTGCTTAGAGAAGTTCCTTTAGTATTTGTTGTAATGCTGGTTTGGTGGTGCTGAATTGTCTTAACTTTTGCTTATCTGTAAACTTTTAATTTCTCCGTCGAATCTGAATGAGATCCTTGCTCTTTAGAGTAATGTTGGTTGTAGGTTTTTCCCTTTCATCACTTTAAATATGTCCTGCCACTACCTTCCAGCTTGCATAGTTTCTCCTGAAAGATCAGCCATTGACCTTATGGGAATTCCCTTGTATGTTATTTATTGCTTTTCCCTTGCTGCTTTTAATATTTTTTCTTTGTATTTAACTTTTGATAGTTTGACTAATACGTGTTTTGGTGTGTTTCACTGTGGATTTATCCTGTATGGGACTCTCTGTGCCTCCTGGACTTATTTCCTTTCGCATGTTTTGGAAGTTTTCAACTATATTCTCTTCAAATATTTTCTCACACCCTTTCTTTTTCTCTTCTTTTTCTGGGACTCCTGTAATTTGAATCTTCGTGTGTTTAATGTTGTCCCAGAGGTCTCTGAGACTGTCCTCAATTCTTTTCATTCTTTTTTCTTTATTCTGGTCTGCAGTAGTTATTTCCACTATTTCATCTTCCAGGTCACTTATCCGTTTTTCTGCCTCAGTTATTCTGCTATTGATTCCTTCTAGAGGATTTTTAATTTCATTTATTGTGTTGTTCTTTTGTGTTTGTTTGCTCTTTAGTTCTTCTAGGTCCTTGTTAAGCGTTTCTTGTATTTTCTCCATTCTATTTCCGAGATTTTGGATCATGTTTACTATCATTACTCTGAATTCTTTTTCAGGTAGACTGCCTATTTCCTCTTCATTTGTTTAATGTGGTTGGTTTTCACCTTGCTCCTTCATCTGCTGCATATTTCTAATTTTGCTTAACCTACTGTGTTTGGCGTGTCCTTTTCACAGGCTGCAGGTTAGTATTTCCTGTTATTTTTGGTGTCTGCCCCCAGTGGGTTAGTTTGGTTCAGTGGCTTGTGTAGGCTTCGTGTTGGATGGGACTGGTTCCTGTGTTCTGGTGGGTGGGGCTGGCTTTTGTACTTCTGGTAGGCAGAGCTGCATTGGGTGGTGTGTCTTGTGGTGTTTGTGAACTTAGTATTACTTTTTGCAGCCTCTCTGCTAATGGGTGGGGCTGTGTTCCTGTCTTGCTTGTTGCTTGGCTTGGGGCGTCCAGGACTGATGCTTGCTGGCCGTTTGGTAGAGTTGGGTCTTAATGTTGGGAAGCAGATCTCTGGGGGAGCTCTCGCTGATTTACATTTCATTGGGCCGTGAACTTTCTGGCATTCCAATGTGCTGGACTTGAATCTCCCACCTTTGAGTCTCAGGCCTGACACCCGGCCAGAGCACCAAGGTTCTGCCATCTGCATAGCTCAGAAGGAAGTGAAGAAAAAATAAATAAATAAACAGATAGATCCCCAAACCAAATGCTAAAAGCAAAACTAAAAAGAAAAAATCACACACAGAAACATACACACACACACTCACAAAAAGTGAAAAAAGGAAAGAAAATTTTAAAAATTAATAATAATAATAAAAGAAAGGAAGAGAGCAACCCAACCAATAAACAAATCCACCAATGATAACAAGCACTAAAAACTAAACTAAGATAAACATAAAACCAAAACCAAATTAGATGCAAAAAGCAAACCCCAAGTCTACAGTTGCTCCTAAAGTCCACCACCTTAATTTTGGGAACTTTCATTGTTTATTCAGGTATTCCATATTTGCAGCATTTACCAAGTTGATTGCGGGGATTTAATCCACTGCTCATGAGACTACATGGAGAAATTTCTCTTTCTCTTCTTTGTTTGCAGAGCTCCTGGGGTTCAGCTTTGGTTTTGGCCTCGCCTCTGCGTGTAGGCCACCCTCAGGTGTCTTTTTCCTGCCCAGACAGTAGGTTGTTAAAGCAGCGGCTGATTAGGGCTCTCTTGCTCACTCAGGCCAGGGAGAGGGAGAGGTATGGTAGTCATAATTGGAATGTGGGGCCGCCTGGGGTGGCAGAGGCCAGCATGACTTTGCAACTGCCTGACGTTCTCCATGTGTTCTCCTGGGGAAGTTGTCCTTGGATCATGGGATCCTGGCAGTGGCGTGTTGCAAAGGCTCCCAGGGAAGTTTGTTGAGTGACCTGCATTTGCACACAGGCTTCTTGGTGGCAGTGGTGGCATTTTTAGCCACCGATGCCCATCTCTGGTGTCTGAGCTGATAGACATGGCTCATACCCATCTCTAGAGCTTGCTTAAGTGGTATTCTGCTGTCTCTGGGCACACAGACCAGGAAGCACCTTCTCCTCGTGCACCTCGAAACAATGGTCTCTTGCTTCTCCCACCAGTCCAGACTTTTTTCTGGACTCCCTCCCAGGTAGCTGTGGTGCACTAGTCCTCTTCAGGCTGTCTTCATGCAGCCAACCCCAGGCCTCTCTCTGGGGTCTGACCTCCAAAGCCCGAGCCTCAGTTCCCAGCCCACACCTGCCAGGTGTGCAGACAGGTGTCTCAGGCTTGTGAGTGCTATTTGGCACTGATCCTCTGTGCAGGAATCTCTCTGCTTTGCCCTCTGCATCCCTGTTGCTACACTCTCCTCCATGGCTCTGAAGCTTCCCCCATGTTCACCCCCTGTCCCTGCCAGTGAAAGGGCTTCTTAGTGTGTGGAAACTTTTCCTACTTCACAGCTCCCTCGCAGAGGTGCAGGTCTTGTCTTTATTCTTTGGTCTCTCTTTTTTTTTTCTTTTGTGCTACCCAGGTACGTGGGGATTTCCTTGCCTTTTGGGAAGTCTGAGGTCTTCTGCCAACATTCAGTAAGTGTTCTGTAGGAGTTGTTCTACATGTAGATGTATTTTTGATGTATTTGTGGGGTGGAAGGTGATCTCCACACCTCACTCCTCTGCCATCTTGAAGGTCTGCTGGTAGCATTTTAATAACATTATTATCTTATTCATAGTCATCTGGGAGGCATTTTTCCATTCATCTATTTTTACCTTTTTTTTCCAGTTTTTACTCTTTTCCCACTCAGATCTGGAATATTTTCTGTGTCCTTTTGTGTTTTAAACACTTTTAAAAAAACTGTATTGTGGTATAATTGATATAATGTTTTGTTAGTTTCAGGTGTTCAGCAAAGTGAATCTGATATACATATACATATAACCCTTCTTTTATAGATTCCTTTCCCATATAGGCCATTACAGAGTAATGAATAGAGTTTCTTGTGCTATACAGTAAGTCCTTATTAGTTATCAATTTTATGTATAGTAGTGTGTGTGTATCAATCTCAGTCTTCCAATTTATCCCTCCCCCTCTTACCCCCAGGTAACCATAAGTTTGATTTTGATTTTTATATCTGTAACTCTATTCCTGTTTTGTAGGCAAGTTCATTTGCAGCCTTTTTCTTATATTTCACTTATAGGAAATATCGTGTGCTATTTATCTTTCTCTGTCTGACTTACTTCACTCAGTATGAGAATCTCTAGGTCCATCCATGTTGCTGCAAATGGCATGATTTTTTTCTTTTTTATGGCTGTGTAATATTCCATTGTATATATGAACCACATCTTCTTTATCCATTCCTTTGTTGAGGGACATTTAGGTTGCTTCCATGTCCTGGCTATTTCAAGTAGTGCTGCAGTGAATATTGTGGTGCATGTAGCTTTTTGAGTTGTGGTTTTCTCCAGATATATGCCCAGGAGTGGGATTGATGGATCATATGGTAATTCTAGTTTCAGTTTCTTTAAGGCACCTTCATAATGTTCTGCATAGTGTCTGTACCAGTTTGCATTCCCACCAACAGTGTAGGAAGGTTCCCTTTTCTACACACCCTCTCCACACTCTTATCAAATTACCTGGTAAGATCTTTTAAAATTTACCCTCAAATTTAGTAACCTGTCATCTTTGCTTTATCTCTTAACTTATTTATCTTTTTTCTCTATCATTCAATATATTTTAAAGAAAAAAAAATGTTTCCATGTGACATCGTCTTATCTGCCTGATTGATTAAGACTACACTGAATCATTCTATTCTATGTATTCAAGGACTATGTATGTTAGTATATCATGTAATATGTCTTTGCTCAATTATTTTACCCAGAATTTTACTCAGTGGTAAATATGTACATATATATATATAGTTGGAAAACACTCTTAAATTAGAGTAATCACTTTGCTTTTGATGTAGAATCAGTTTATTAGCTAGAATTCTTTATGACAATATTTATGTTCAGTAGTGTTAATACTCTAGATTACCAGAAAGGTAAGGATGTGTAGGGTCTTTCTGTGTGTGTGTGTGTGTGTGTGTGTGTGTGTGTGTATACATGTGTGCATGTATGTATGTTGTTTGGGTAAAAATTTAGTTTGGAAAGTGACATAACTACAAAATGAATAAGATAGGAAGAAATGGAAGTTTGCAAAAATCTTTGTGCAAGACTGAATTTTCAAGATCTAAAGTGCATATCATAGCTTTTATTTATGCTAGTGATGTTTTTACTATTTTTTTACCTTTTCAACTTACTCATCTGCCCTTACCATTTTTATGTTTAATCTCCAATTTGAAATATGTTTTGTTTCTCATCTTCCCTCCCTTAAACTATTAGAGCATGTGGAATTCTGAAGTTGACAGATGGAGCTGTGCATATCCTTTTGGTGTAAGTGATAAACTGAAGCATTTTGGTCCTTATAAGTGTTGACTGGGATCAGTTAGGAAACTGCAAATTTCCCTAACTCCTACAACCCATTAATTTGAGTCAATCATGTTTGTACATGTCCGTTATTTGTGCATTCAATATGTCCTTATTAACAGACAACAAATTCTCTAATGAAGACAAGATCACATATTCAAACTACATCCTTGTTTCTGATCTAAACTGAGGTTTTTCAAGAGGTTTACTTAGGACCATTAGATTCATTGCTTATGTCATTCCAACATTTTTTTCTAATCTCCATAAAAAATAGTCCATCCACATAATCACTTACAGTGCTTCCCAAACTAGATCACCAGATATGTAAGATATCACTTGACAAAAAAGGCTCCATGATCAAATAAGATTGCAAATTCTGCATTACCAAGTTAAAGAAGTTCCTTTACTGCAGGACTCCTCAAAGCTCCATTTATGCCAATGTATATTGTGAATAAGGAAGAGAGATAACTTGTCACATTTCCAAAGATCATTTACCAAAGAATCATTGTATCTTTTAATTAAAAAGCATCTCACAGAATCTCTTTGAAAATTGTTGTTGCACCTCCACTGATACTTTCTATAAAATGCATTGATCTTAATAATTCCCAACATAAGAACATAAATAATTAATTTTGCCTAAATATTTTAGTAAAATTTAGAAGCCTTGATGCAGTTGCAATATGAACAAAGCTCTCATGAAAATGTTTATAAAGTGATTAAGATTTTAAGCATCGTGAAAACCCTATCAAACTTCAAAATAGATAATATTTTATGCTTTAGCACCTACAAAATATACCCTGAATAATTCCTTTGGTGTAAAATTGTGAATATACTTCATGTTTAGATATGTATTTGTCCTTTACATTTAAGAAATTCATGCCTGAAGTCTGTTTTTTTCTTCCCTGTTACCCTGTTGGTCCAATGTATCCTTTTGTATTTGTTGCAAACCAAGACTGTTTTCAGAAAATATAATCTACTTCCCTCCACCAAGAAGTAATTGCAAAGATTTTATTTGTTTCATACAGTTGGAAATATTCTACACTATAATATTAAACAAAAAATAATAGCAAGAATTTTTGTTTTGTTTTGTTGTCAGGGAATTCTCAAAAAGAACATGAAAAACGTCAAGTCTGTGGAATGCCTAGGAAATCCAACTCAATAAAGCCCAGGTCATCCTAGCTGACAAAAATAAGAAAAGACCTAATATAGAAAGAAAGACTATGGTGGCCCAGAAAATAAATTTGAAGTGTACTCAAGACACAGTATTTTCTTAACTTTCTCTTAATGCCAAATCTGGGGCAAAATTTCCTACTATAAATCAAAATGGATTATACTTACAGGATAAGTGTACTACTTTGGAGTTTTTTCTTTTGAGTAAGGTTGATTATTTTCCATCATTTCAAAAACATATTTTAGTTCTACAATTGAAATTCTTTGTTGATTTTTCTGTGTGCATTGAAGCCCAGAAGAATAAATTGCTGTGCTCTGTGCCTTATGCAGTAATAACTTAGAAGGTTTTTTTTTTTAGTGTTTGTCAAGATCTAAAAATCATGCAGCATACTCAGCTGTAGACATTATATTCAGATAGGAAATTTGACATTGTGTCACAATCTAAGAAGATAGTGCCATCTTGCTGGATTTGTAAAAATATCTTTATGCTTATATTATAAATAATAGGTACTTTGAATAGAAAAATCACATTAACATTGAATGAGACAATGCCAAATTCCATTCTGGCCACAAAGTAGGTCAAAAATAAGTGTTTGTTGAATGAATTCACAACTGAGATAATAAATGTGGTTATGGGAAATATCCGCATAAAATACCTTTTTTGCACTACTAAAAGTAACCTATTATTTTCATTTGGATAATGATATTTTGGATAAATAATAGTATTCTCGAATAATTCAGTTTACTTTAAAGTGGATATAAATTTAACTCATCATTTCTTATCATCAGTTTGCTCTGGATTCAGAATATTGGGTTCAAATTCTGTCTTTACCACTTATTTACAGTGGTCTTAAGCTCTCTTTACCTTAGTTGCCTCATGTGCAAAATAGATATAATAATAGTTTTGTGTGGATCATATGACATAATATGTGCAAAGCGGGGGTCTGGGCAAGATGGCGGAAGAGTAAGACGAGGAGATCACCTTCCTTCCCACAGATACATTAGAAATGCATCTACACGTGGAACTGCTCCTACAGAACACCCACTGAACACTGGCAGAAGACGTCAGACCTCCCAAAAGGCAAGAAACTCCCCACGTACTTGGGTAGGGCAAAAGAGAAAAGAAATAACAGACACAAAAGAATAGGGACAGGACCTGCACCAGTGTGAGGGAACTGTGAAGAAGGAAAGGTTTCCACACACTAGGAAGCCCCTTCACGGGCAGAGACTGCGGGAGGCAGAGGGAGGAATCTTTGGAGCCACGGAGGAAACCACAGCCACAGGGGTGCAGAGGGCAAAGCGGAGAGATTCCCGCACAGAGGATCAGTGCCGAGCAGCACTCACCAACCCAAGAGGCTTGTCTGCTCACCCACCGGGGTGGGCAAGGGCTGGGAGCTGAGGCTCGGGCTTCAGTCGGATCACAGGGAGAGGACTGAGGTTGGCTGCGTGAACACAGCCTGAAGGGGTTAGCTCACCACAGCTAGCCAGGAGGGAGTCCGGGGAAAAGTCTGCAGCTGCTGAAGAGGCAAGAGACTTTTTCTTGCCTCTTGTTTCACGGTGCGCAACGAGAGGGGATTCAGAGTGCAGCCTAAACGAGCTCCAGAGATGGGCACGAGCCGTGGCTATCAGTGCAGACCCCAGAGACGGGCATGAGATGCTAAGGCTGCTGCTGCCGCCACCAAGAAGCCTGTGTTTGAGCACAGGTCACTATCCACACTGCCCCTCCCGGGAGCCTGTGCAGCCCGCCACTGCCAGGGTCCCGTGATCCAGAGACAACTTCCCCAGGAGAACGCACGGCGCGCCTCAGGCTGCTGCAACGTCACGCCGGCCTCTGCTGCCACAGGCTCACCCCGCATCCATACCCTTCCCTCCCACCAGCCTGAGTGAGCCAGAGCCCCCGAAGCAGCTGCTCCTTTAACCCCATCCTGTGTGAGCAAAGAACAGACGCCCTCAGGCGACCTACACACAGAGGTGGGTCCAAAACCAAAGCTGAACCCCGGGAGCTGTACGAACAAAGAAGAGAAAGGGAAACTTCTCCCAGCAGCCTCAGAAGCAGTGGATTAAAGCTCCACAAACAACTTGATGTACCTGCATCTGTTGAATACCTGAATAGACAACGAATCATCGAAAATTCAGGAGATGGACTTTGGGAGCAGGATATATTAATTTTTCCCCTTTTCCTTTTTTTGTGAGTGCATATGTGTATGCTTCTGGGTGAGATTTTTTCTGTATAGCTTTGCTATCACCATTTGTCCTAGGGTTCGGTCCGCCCGTTTTGTTTTCTTTTTCATTACTTAAAAACTTTTTTTTCTTAATAAAGTTTTTCCTTAATAATTTTTTCCATATTTTTATTTTAAAAAATTTTAAAAAAAATTTTCTTAATTTTTTTCTTAATTTTTATTTTAAAAAAATAAAATTTTTTTCTGAAGAAATTTTTTAAAATATTTTTTTCTTAATTTTATTATAAAAAATTAATAAATTTATTTTAAAAAATTAAAAAAAATCTTAATAAATATTTTTTCTTATTATTTATTATAATAGATTTATTTTATTTTATTTTATTTTATCCTCTTCCTTTCTTTCTTTCTTTCTTTCTATTTTTTCTCCCTTTTATTCTGAACCGTGTGGATGAAAGGCTCTTGGTGCTCCAGCCAGGCATCAGGGCTGTGCCTCTGAGGTGGGAGAGCCAGCTTCAGGAAACTGGTCAACAAGAGACCTCCCAGCTCCACGTAATACCAAATGGCGAAAATCTCTCAGCGATCTCCATCTCAACATCAAGACTCAGCTTCACTCAACGACCAGCAAGCTACAGTGCTGGACACCCTATGCCAAACAACTAGCAAGACAGGAACACAGCCCCATCCATTAGCAGAGAGGTTGCCTAAAATCATAATAAGGCCACAGACACCCCAAAACACACCACCAGACGTGGAACTGCCCACCAGAAAGACAAGATCCAGCCCCATCCACCAAAAAACAGGCACTAGTTCCATTCACCAGGAAGCCTACACAACCCACTGAACCAACCTTAGCCACTGGGGACAGATACCAAAAACAACGGGAACTACGAACCTGCAGCCTGCGAAAAGGAGACCCCAAACACAGCAAGATAAGCAAAATGAGAAGACAGAAAAACACACAGCAGATGAAGGAGCAGGGTCAAAACACACCAGACCTAACAAATGAAGAGGAAATAGCAGTCTACCTGAAAAAGAATTCAGAATAATGATAGTAAAGATGATCAGAAATCTTGGACATAGAATAGACAAAATGCAACAAACATTTAACAAGGACGTAGAAGAACTAAAGAGCAACCAAGCAATGATGAACAACACAATAAATGAAATTAAAAATACTCTAGAAGGGATCAATATCACAATATCTGAGGCAGAAGAACAAGTAAGTGACCTGAAAGATAAAATAGTGGAAATAACTACTGCAGAGCAGAATAAAGAAAAAAGAATGAAAACAAATAAGGACAGTCTCAGAGACATCTGGGACAACATTAAATGCACCAATATTCGAATTATTGGGGTCCCAGAAGAAGAAGAGAAAAAGAAAGGGACTGAGAAAATATTTGAAGAGATGATAGTTGAAAACTTACCTAATATGGGAAAGGAAATAGTTAATCAAGTCCAGGAAGCACATAGAGTCCCATACAGGATAAATCCAAGGAGAAACACGCCAAGACACATATTAATCAAACTATCAGAAATTAAATATAAAGAAAACATATTAAAAGCAGCAATGGAAAAATTAGAGAAAGAAGAACAAAAAAACCCCAAAGCTAGCAGAAGGAAAGAAATCATAAAGATCAGATCAGAAATAAATGAAAAAGAAATGAAAGAGACAATAGCAAAGATCAATAAAATCAAAAGCTGGTTCTTTGAGAAGATAAACAAAATAGATAAACCATTAGCCAGACTCATCAAGAGAAAAGGGAGAAGACTCAAATCAATAGAATTAGAAATGAAAAAGGAGAAGTAACAACTGACACTGCAGAAATACAAACGATCATGAGAGATTACTACAAGCAACTCTATGCCAATAAAATGGACAACCTGGAAGAAATGGATAAATTCTTAGAAATGCACAACCTGCCGAGACTGAACCAGGAAGAAATAGAAAATATGAACAGACCAATCACAAGCACTGAAATTGAAACTGTGATTAAAAATCTTACAACAAACAAAAGCCCAGGACCAAACGGCTTCACAGGTGAATTCTACCACACATTTAGAGAAGAGCTAACACCTATCTTTCTCAAACTCTTCCAAAATATTGCAGAGGAAGGAACACTTCCCAACTCACTCTAGAAGGCCACCATCACTCTGATACCAAAACCAGACAAAGATGCCACAAAGAAAGAAAACTACAGGGCAATATCACTGATGAACATAGATGCAAAAATCCTCAACAAAATACTAGCAAACAGAATCCAACAGCACATTAAAAGGATCATACACCATGATCAAGTGGGGTTTATTCCAGGAATGCAAGGATTCTTCAATATACACAAATCAATCAACGTGATACATCATATTAACAAATTGAAGGAGAAAACCCATATGATCCTCTCAATAGATGCAGAGAAAGCTTTCGACAAAATTCAACAAGCATTTATGATAAAAGCCCTGCAGAAAGTAGGCATAGAGGGAACTTTCCTCAACATAATAAAGGCCATATATGACAAACCCACAGCCAACATGGTCCTCAATGGTGAAAAACTGAAACCATTTTCACTAAGATCTGGAACAAGACAAGGTTTCCCACTCTCACCACTATTATTCAACATAGTTTTGGAAGTGTTAGCCACAGCAATCAGAGAAGAAAAAGAAATAAAAGGAATCCAAATCAGAAAAGAAGAAGTAAAGCTGTCACCGTTTGCAGATGACATGATACTATACATAGAGAACCCTAAGGATGCTACCAGAAAATTACTAGAGCTAATCAATGAATTTGGTAAAGTATCAGGATACAAAATTAATGCACATAAATCTCTTGCATTCCTATACACTAATGATGAAAACTCTGAAAGTGAAATCAAGAAAACACTTCTGTTTACCATTGCAACAAAAAGAGTAAGATATCTAGGAATAAACCTACCTAAGGAGACAAAAGGCCTGTATGCAGAAAATTATAGGACACTTATGAAATAAATTAAAGATGTTACAAATAGATGGAGAGATATACCATGTTCTTTGATTTGAAGAATCAACATTGTGAAAATGACTTTACTACCCAAAGCAATCTACAGATTCAGTGCAATCCCTATCAAACTACCACTGGCATTTTTCACAGAACTAGAAGAAAAAATTTCACAATTTGTATGGAAACACAAAAGACCCTGAATAGCCAAAGCAAACTTGAGAACGAAAAATGAAGTTGGAGGAATCAGGCTCCTTGACCTCAGACTATATTACAAAGCTACAGTAATCAAGACAATTTGGTACTGGCACAAAAACAGAAACATAGATCAATGGAACAGGATAGAAAGCCCAGAGATAAACCCACGCACATATGGTCACCTTATCTTTGATAAAAGAGGCAAGAATACACAGTGGAGAAAAGACAGCCTCTTCAATAAGTGGTGCTTGGAAAACTGGACAGGTACATGTAAAAGTATGAAATTAGAACACTCCCTAACACCATACACAAAAATAAACTCAAAATGAACTAAAGACCTAAATGTAAGGCCAGACACTATCAAACTCTTAGAGGAAAACATAGGCAGAACACTCTATGACATAAATCACAGCAAGATCCTTTTTGACCCAGCTCCTAGAGAAATGGAAAAAAAACCAAAATAAATAAAAACAAAAATAAACAAATGGGACCTAATGAAACTTAAAAGCTTTTGCATAGCAAAGGAAACCATAAACAAGACCAAAAGACAACCCTCAGAATGGGAGAAAATATTTGCAAATGAAGCAACTGACAAAGGATTAATCTCCAAGATTTCAAGCAGCTCATGCAGCTCAATAACAAAAAAACAAACAACCCAATCCAAAAATGGGCAGAAGACCTAAATAGACAATTCTCCAAAGAAGATATACACATTGCCAACAGACACATGAAAGAATGCTCAACATCATTAATCATTAGAGAAATGCAAATCAAAACTACAATGAGATATCATCTCACACCGGTCAGAATGGCCATCATCAAAAAATCTAGAAACAGCAAATACTGGAGTGGGTGTGGAGAAAAGGGAACACTCTTGCACTGCTGGTGGGAATGTAAATTTGTACAGCCACTATGGAGAACAGTATGGAGGTTCCTTAAAAAACTACAAATAGAACTACCATACGACCCAGCAATCCCACTACTGGGCATATACCCTGAGAAAACCATAGGTCAAAAAGAGTCATGTACCAAAATGTTCATTGCAGCTCTATTTACAATAGCCAGGACATGGAAGCAACCTAAATGTCCATCAACAAATGAATGGATAAAGAAGATGTGGCACATATATACAATGGAATATTACTCAGCCATAAAAAGAAACGAAATGGAGGTATTTGTAGTGAGGTGGATGGAGTTAGAGTCTGCCATACAGAGTGAAGTAAGTCAGAAAGAGAAAAACAAATACAGTATGCTAACACATATATATGGAATCTATGGGGAAAAAAAACGTCATGAAGACCCTAGTGGCAAGACAGGAATAAAGACACAGACCTACTAGAGAATGGACTTGAGGATATGGGGAGGGGGAGGGGTAAGATGTGACAGGGTGAGAGAGTGGCATGGACATATATACACTACCAAATGTAAAATAGATAGCTAGTGGAAAGCAGCTGCATAGCACAGGGAGATCAGCTCGGTGGTTTGTGACCACCTAGAGGGGTGGGATAGGGCATGTGGGAGGGAGGGAGATGCAAGAGCGAAGAGATATGGGAACATATGTATATGTATAACTGATTCACTTTGTTATAAAGCAGAAACTAACACACCATTGTAAAGCAATTATACTCCAATAAAGATGTTAAAAAAAATAGTAGGAGTATCGCGACTTCCCTGGTAGTCTAGTGGTTGGGACTCCACGCTTCCACTGTGGGGGGCGCAGGTTTGGTCCCTGGTCAGGGAACTAAGATCCCACACGCCATGCGGTGCAGCCAGAAAACCCAAAATCTAAATAACTAAATAAATTAATTAAATAGTAGGAGTGTTACAGAGCCCAAGCTCACTCTGCTCCCTGTAGGACAGGCCAGTAAAATGGGAGACAAATTGTTCTGGCAAGGAATAACGACTTTAATTGTAAAGCTAGCAGACCAAGAAGATGGCAGACTAGAGTCTCAAAAAACCATCCTCCCTCAGTCCGAATTCGGTCTCCTTTTATACAGAGGATGGGTAGGGGAGAGGCCCACTGCGGTGTTGACCAATGGTTGAGCAGGACTGCTATAGGTCGTGCCTGCACCTCCCCTACTACAGGAGGGGAGTGAAATTTTAGATACGGTAGCCAAGAAAGGCCTCCAAATTGACCTCTGCATAAAGATCTGAAAGAAATGAGGGACCTAATAATGCACCTGTCCAAAAAAAAAACTATTCCAGGCAGAGGGAACAGCAAATGTAAAGACCATAAAATAGAGAGTATGCATGGAATGTTGGAGACCAATAAGGAAGGGGTACTATATATTGCCAAAAAACAAAGTACCCCAAAAATTTACTGACTTAAACCAACAATAAACACTGTCTCACATATTGACTATGGGTCAGGTTGGAAGCGCCATTGGAGCTGCACTCCCCTTTACTGCGGCTTCTTTCCCCTTGCCCTGCCCTTTCCCAAATCTTTGTCCACCCAGAGCCTCTTTCCCAACCCCATCAAGCCAGAGCCCAAGTGCCTTTTGCACTTATTGGAAGGTACCCCCTTGCCATGGCCTCTTTGGTTTCCCTACCCAGAAGCAGAATGTAAGATGCCTGGCACCTCCTCCAAAATGGTGGCGCCCAGGATGCCCTACCTTAACGCTGATAAAAACTGGTTGCAGGGTGCTGCCATCTTTCTTATGACCGACAACAGGTGATTAAGAGGAGACGCTGGCTGTTGTATTGCTGCAGAAGTGGCAGCGCCAGAGCTGGAGTCCCTGAAGAAAGGATGGGAGCAGGTCGGTATCAGTTGCCTATCCTACCTACAAGCAAAAACTGGGCCAGAAAAAGATTAGGGAATTGCCAGAAATATCCTTGATAATGGTTGCCCCCAGGGAGCCAATGGGCGCAGCTACCTGCTTCACCACCATAGACCCACCTGCAAAGACTGTACACAAATGTCTATAGCAGCTTTTTTGTTATAGCCCAAAACAGGAAATAATCCAGTGTCCATCAATAGATGAATGAATAAACAAAGTATGGTATACAATGGAATGCTACTCAGCAATAAAAAGGAATAACTATGCATACATACAACAATATGGATGTCTCAAACTAATTATGCTGAGTGAAAGAAGCCAGATTTTTTTTTTTTCCTCCACAGGGCACAGCTTGCAGGATCTTGGTTCCCTGGCTAGGGATCGAACCTGTGCCCCCGGCAGTGGAGGCGCTGAGTCTTGACCACTGGACGGCCAGGGAAGTCCCAAAAAGCGTACATTCTGTATGATTCCGTTTATATGAAACTCCATATAGAAAGCAGATCAGTGGTTGTTTGGGGGATGGAGTTTTGCCCGGTGTGGGAGGGAGAGTTACAAAGTAGCACAAGTAACCTTTTGGGGTGATGGGTATGATCAAATATTGCTTGTGATGGTTTTACGTGTGTATGTATATATTAAAACTTATTACACTGTACACTTTAAATATGTGCAGTTTATTGTATGTCAATAACATCTCAATAAGTAACTAACAGGGCAAGAAATAAATCTTTAAAACAATTTTTTTACAATGAAATAAACAATTGTTATTTTAATATTTTATTTTAATTTTTAATATCTATATATTGAATATTCGAAAGTATTCATGTATTTTACATACCTTAATTTGTGTAATAAACCTGAACTGATCTTCCAAAAAAAAATGTGTAAAGCATTTAACACAGTGCATCAATGCATTATTATTGTTATGATCATCAGCCATTAATCCATTTCATACTGATGGCAAGCAACTATGTTAGTCGGAGGAGATACTTACTGAGTGATCGATGCTTCTTGAGCTCCTACTGTGTACTAAGCACTTGGGATAAAAAGTTAAATACAGTCCAATTTTCAGTTTGGTACAGATTCTTGGTGCTCTGCCTTTAAGGAAAATGTACTTGAAAGATAGCAAACAATGAAAATATGTAAGTAAAAAACACTGGTTGAATGCTAAGAGAGCAATTTTTTACGATTTCAGAATAAAACACCTTTTGCAATATTCAGTTAAGACTTTTAAGGAGGAATGGGGATAGATTGATACTCAGAGTACATAGAGTCTCAGCATAGGAAGGAATCTGAAAGATTATCTAGTACAAGTCCCTCATTGCACAGTGGAGAAAGTAAAAAGTAGAAAGGAGCATGATTTGCTCAAGAACGCAAAAAAAGTAATTTTATGCACAGTTCTGCTTTCTAGGCTAATGCTCTAACCTACCACATTGTGTCCTTACTGAAAGTATGGTGCTATTGCTACCATTTTTGAAGCACAACTTTTTGGAAAAATAATTAGCCTAGAAATCTAAGACTGTGATCTAAACCAACTATTTTTACTAAGTTACTTCCACTTACTTCAAGTAATGTGTGTTAAATGAAAGGTAAAATTTTACTCAATTTAATCCGTGATATTTGATAATACAGTAATTCCATGACCAGTCATCTTTCACTATGGTAAATTGAAACCTCACCTTTACATTGGTCATTTATAGTGACATTTTGCTGACAATTTAGAAACAGTAATTTTGATATAGTGACATATTTTATTGTGCCTCTTCAAAAATTAAGATATACTTTGTCCTCTTATAATTAAACCATAACCAAATAAGTAATATGTTAGCATGAATTATGATTTCTAACATTTTACTGTAAGGGGAATATTACAGTGACTATAAGCTTTTCTCATTCAGTTTATTCAGAAATGATTGCATAGATAACAGACGCTCCACAAATCCATCAATATCTATGCCAGTTGTGTGTGGCTCAGTAATCTCAAAAAAGACAATAGTCAACATCCCCACTGTATTTTCATGAATTACTGAATCCATTTTTGAAGAATAAAGAGAAACCTAACTTTGTGATTATGAAAAAGGTAGGAGGTGTAAACATGGTTATATTATGTCAGTGAATTCTTTAAGGATAAAAATAAAGACAGCAACATTTCTGGATGCATAAGTATTAAAAGAAAGTAGATAAAATTTGCCCACACAATAAATTAAAGGACAAAATTTTCATTATTTCTTGAAACCTTATTTTAGCTACCTGGTATTAGAATAATATTGTACTTCCCCTTACTACTTAATTAAAAACAATGTTTTTTCTTAATCCTCTATTAATTATTTTGTGATATATTATAGAGAAACCATTTATCAGTAACATCTTTAATCTCGTGTTTGAGGGCTTCTGATATATTGGTAGAACTAAGCTTATCTTAAAGATGTGACCTTGGGAAAATTTCTCAATCTTTTCAAGTTAAGTTTTCTCATCTATTGAATGAAGCAAATTTTGCCTAAATCAGAATATGATTATAACTATCAAATGAGATAAATTATGTAAAATATCTAGGCTAGTACCTGACAGGTAGAAATAAAAAAGAAATGCTGTGTTCTCCATTTCCTACTCCTTGTGGATATCACCTTGATTTGCACATATTTAACAGTGTCAAATTTCTGAAAAGGTAAAAGAGAATGAGTTGTGAGGTCAGCAGGGAGCTGGCTAGTCTAGGATGGCCTTGCTCTCATGCCTGGCAGCTGTCTATTGGTTGGGGCAGCAGGGGTGACTGGACCATGTGTCTCTCATCATTTAGCAGCATATCCCTGGATTGTTCTCATGATTGCTGGACAGTGTAGCAAGATAGAAAGTGAAAGTCACAGTCTTTGGAGGTATACCCTCAAAATGGGAACTCAGTTACTTCTGTGGCATTATTTTTGCCAAATCAAATCATAAGACCAACTCAAACCCAAGGAGTGAGTAAATAGATTCCACCTCATGGAGCCATTTTTTAACAATCAAACATAGGTTAAAGAAACTGCCTGTTGACAAAGAGATATAAACAATAGAAGGATATTTATGGTTGATATTCTCAGAGTTAGATGGAAAAATAACTTAATCCTAGAAATTAAAACAGGTCTCAGTGATTCATTTTCACATTCATTCATCAAGTACCTATTGAGTGCTTTCTATATCTCAAACCTTGTATAACTCAATCAGACCTAGAGCTATAAATAAGATACACTCTCCTGAAGTGCCTCATAGTCTAGTGAAAAAGACAAGAGGGAAGATACAAATTGCTTCAGCAACAGACAGCAAACGGAAACTAATATACATTGAGCAGAAAAAAGAACAGAAAACTATTTTTTATAATTACCTATTATATTTTAAGCTCTTATATTATATTGTGTCACTTAATACTCACGTTACTCCTATGAAGCAAGTATTAATGTTTTTCTATTTTACTATCCTTATATGAGAACAGTCATAGATCATACCTAAGTCTGTTGGATTCCAAATTCCATATAGTTTCAAGCACACTAATGGAGTGGGATCAGTCACTGAAGAAACTCATGATCTGTGTATTGAAAGAAGACAGAGATGATAAGTTTCAAAGAACTTTCAAAGTGGCAAGAGAGTACAATAAGACATATTTTACAAATATCTAAAACAGAGTCATCTGCTAATAGTGAAGGGACAAGTACTGTGAGTAAAAATTTGAGGGATATGGGAAATATTTGGCACAGCAAGAGTAGGGAAAGGGTAAGAGACATAAGAAATATATAGAAATATGCTAAGCAGAAAAGAAGGCTGGAATATATAACCTCTCAAGTGGACCCATACAGCATGCGTTTGTGACTTACTCTAGTGATGTCCAACATTCGAGAATTCAAAGCAAGGATTACCAGTGGTGGTGAGTATTCAGTTTTGGAGCTTGGTTTGTTGGATGTGGCAAGAGTTGTAGACGGTTCCAGCAAAAACATCTTAATCTTTATTGACCATAGAAATTCATGTTGGCTAGTCTACTAAAGTGTATATTACTGCTCCCTTTTGCTTGTTATCATTATTCATCTGAGGGATATACATCACTGCTTTGAACTTCACTAAGGAAAGAGTATATAAATTGTTGCCTCATGGATGATAGGTTTTACATGTGACTTACTTTGACCAATGAAATTGAAATTAAAACTTCTTGGCATTAGCTTTTTAAGAACAATTATGTGGTTCTACCATTGCTTTTTTTCCTAAACCATGAGAACTTTGTGTTACAGATAAAGGTTTCTCCTTCAGCTTAGATCCTAGAATGAAGATGACATATTGAGAAAATATTCAGCCAACCCAAAACCAACAGTTAATGTGACAAAGAAATAAACATTTGTCTTTGTGACCCACTCATTTGTTACCCACTCTTATGCCAGTGAAAGTAGAATAAAACTGTTAGTAAATCAAGAGAAAACAGAATGAAATACATAAACTTTTAAGTATATAGAGAGTTAAGGGGATAGAAGTAACAGTGAAGGCAAATAGTAATTACTACAAATGTGAATAGGTGAGAGAAGATGAAGGTAAATAACTCTAATTAGAAAAGGACCAAGAAGAAAAAGTTATTAAAAATATATTTGTGGTTACACCAGTGGTTGTAAAAATACTTTGGGGATCAATTTAATTAGAATTGAGATACAAATTTGTGAGTTTGGTATCTTTAAAAAACTACCAATGTAGAAGTCATCTTGGGCAATAACAGTGGACTGAGAAAAGAGGAATCTCTGATCCAGGTGGCAAATACTTTGAGGAATATGTTTGTCTTGAAATTGAGTAAAAAAAAGTGTTCAGTTTGGAAGAGTAGGAAAGTGCAAATCAATAACATGAATGTCACAGAAGGAGAGTTTTATGAGTGATATTTTAGATAGTTGAACACAGATAGCCTACAAGTGGAACTAGGGAAGAAGCACTGAGTCAACTATGTCCCTTATAATGTTTCATGTTGATTAGGAAAAGGCATAGTTGATTTGGGGTAAGAGATGTTATCTTGTAAGGGATCTGGTTTAGGTAAGGATATTAAAGAACCTATGGAAAAAATAAGTATATAGTGAAGTTTATGCACAACAAAATAAAGTTTCTATAGTGTATAGAGTTAACAAAAGCATGAACAAGGGTAAAATAGACAAGAGATGATAAGACTAAGCTGAGTAGTAATGAGAATGTTGAAGATGGTGAGGAGAAAGTTATTTACTAATGTAATTGAGAATATGGGTCAGAGTTGATGAAACGATAAAGAAATTCCTGATTAGAATGAGGAAGTTTATTCCACTGTTCCAAGTGGAATGTTGGTGTAGATTTTCTTCTGAAAATCTGAAACCTGAAATATCATTCTGTGAGTTATATTCTTGAAAGACTAAACCTTTGGCAATTATGACATTATAATCCTGGTTCTCGTCCTTTCTTATTTTTTTTTTCCTTTTTTCCACTTTCTTTTGTATAGCGATTTTCTGTCTTCTTCATTGGTTTCTATTCTTCTTCTTTTTTTAACATCTTTATTGGAGTATAATTTCTTTACAATAGTGTGTTAGTTTCTGCTTTATAACAAACTGAATAAGTTATATATATGTTCCCATATCTCTTCCCTCTTGCATCTCCCTCTCTCCCACCCTTCCTATCCCACCCCTCTAGGTGGTCACAAAGCACAGAGCTAATCTCCCTGTGCTATGCGGTTGCTTCCCACTAGCTATCCATTTTACATTTGGTAGTGTATATATGTCCACGCCACTCTTTCACGTTGTCACATCTTACCATTCCCCCTCCCCCTATCCTCAAGTCCATTCTCTAGTAGGTCTGTGTCTTTATTCCCGTCTTGCCACTAGGTTCTTCATGACCTTTTTTTTTCTCCATAGATTCCATATATATATGTTAGCATACTGTATTTGTTTTTCTCTTTCTGACTTACTTCACTCTATATGACAGAATCTAACTCCAACCACCTCATTACAAGTAACTCAATTTCGTTTCTTTTTATGGCTGAGTAATATTCCATTGTATATATGTGCCACATCTTCTTTATCCATTCATCCGATGATGGACACTTAGGTTGCTTCCATGTCCTGGCTATTGTAAATAGAGCTGCAATGAATATTTTGGTACATGACCCTTTTTGAATTATGGTTTTCTCAGGGTATATGCCCAGTAGTCAGATTGCTGGGTCATATGGTAGTTCTATTTTTAGTTTTTTAAGGAATCTCCATACTGTTCTCAATAGTGGCTGTATCAATTTACATTCCCACCAGCAGTGCAAGAGTGTTCCCTTTTCTCCACACCCTCTCCAGCATTTACTGTTTCTAGATTTTTTGATGATGGCCATTCTGACCAGTGTGAGATGATATTTCATTGTAGTTTTGATTTGCATTTCTCTAATGATTAATGATGTTGGGCATTCTTTCATGTGTTTGTTGGCAATCTGTATATCTTCTTTGGGAAAATGTCTATTTAGGTCTTCTGCCCATTTTTGGATTGGGTTGTTTGTTTTTTTGTTATTGAGCTGCATGAGCTGCTTGTAAATCGTGGAGATTAATCCTTTATCAGTTGCTTCATTTGCAAATATTTTCTCCCATTCTGAGGTTGTCTTTTGGTCTTGTTTATGGTTTCCTTTGCTGTGTAAAAGCTTTTAAGTTTCATTAGGTCCCATTTGTTTATTTTTGTTTTTATTTCCATTTCTCTAGGAGCTGGGTCAAAAAGGATCTTGCTGTGATTTATGTCATAGAGTGTTCTGCCTATGTTTTCCTCTAAGAGTTTGATAGTGTCTGGCCTTACATTTAGGCCTTTAATCCATTTTGAGTTTATTTTTGTGTATGGTGTTAGGGAGTGTCCTAATTTCATACTTTTACATGTACCTGTCCAGTTTTCCCAGCACCAGTTTTTGAAGAGGCTGTCTTTTCTCCACTGTATATGCTTGCCTCCTTTATTAAATATAAG
This sequence comes from Balaenoptera acutorostrata, assembly GCF_949987535.1. Taxonomy (NCBI): domain Eukaryota; kingdom Metazoa; phylum Chordata; class Mammalia; order Artiodactyla; family Balaenopteridae; genus Balaenoptera; species Balaenoptera acutorostrata. The sequence goes on from NC_080085.1 coordinate 77,090,244, forward strand.
GTGACCATATGTGTGTGGGTTTATCTCTGGGCCTTCTATCCTGTTCCATTGATCTATGTTTCTGGTTTGGTGCCAGTACCATACTGTCTTTTTTTTTTTTTTTTTCAAACATCTTTATTGAAGTATAATTGCCTTACAATAGTGTGTTAGCATCTGCTTTATAACAAAGTGAATCTGTTATACATATACAATATGTTCCCATTTCTCTTCCCTCTTGCATCTCCCTCCCTCCCACCCTCCCCATCCCACCCCTCTAGGTGGTCACAAAGCACCGAGCTGATCTCCCTGTGCTATACGGCTCCTTCCCACTAGCTATCTATTTTACATTTGGTAGTGTATATATGTCCATGACACTCTCTTACCCTGTCACATCTCACCCCACCCCCTCCCCATATCCTCAAGTCCATTCTCTAGTAGGTCTGTGTCTTTATTCCCGTCTTGCCACTAGGTTCTTCATGGCCTTTTTTTTTTTTTTCCCTTAGATTCCATATATATGTGTTAGCATACTGTATTTGTTTTTCTCTTTCTGACTTACTTCACTCTGTATGACAGACTCTAACTCCATCCACCTCATTACAAATACCTCCATTTCATTTCTTTTTATGGCTGAGTAATATTCCATTGTATATATGTGCCACATCTTCTTTATCCATTCATCTGTCGATGGACATTTAGGTTGCTTCCATGTCCTGGCTATTGTAAATAGAGCTGCAATGAACATTTTGGTACATGACTCTTTTTGACCTATGGTTTTCTCAGGGTATATGCCCAGTAGTGGGATTGCTGGGTCGTATGGTAGTTCTATTTGTAGTTTTTTAAGGAACCTCCATACTATTCTCCATAGTGGCTGTATCAATTTACATTCCCACCAACAGTGCAAGAGTGTTCCCTTTCCTCCACACCCTCTCCAGCATTTATTGTTTCTAGATTTTTTGATGATGGCCATTCTGACCGGTGTGAGATGATATCTCATTGTAGTTTTGATTTGCATTTCTCTAATGATTAATGATGTTGAGCATTCTTTCATGTGTCTGTAGGCCATCTGTATATCTTCTTTGGAGAAATGTCTATTTAGATCTTCTGCCCATTTTTGGATTGGGTTGTTCGTTTTTTTGTTATTGAGCTGCATGAGCTGCTTGTAAATCTTGGAGATTAATCCTTTGTCAGTTGCTTCATTTGCAAATATTTTCTCCCATTCTGAGGGTTGTCTTTTGGTCTTGTTTATGGTTTCCTTTGCTGTGCAAAAGCTTTTCAGTTTCATTAGGTCCCATTTGTTTATTTGTGTACTTATTTCCATTTCTCTGGGAGCTGGGTCAAAAAGAATCTTGCTGTGATGTATGTCATAGAGTGTTCTGCCTATGTTTTCCTCTAAGAGTTTGATAGTGTCTGCCCTTACACTTAGGTCTTTAATCCATTTTGAGTTTATTTTTGTGCATGGTGCCAGGGAGTGTTCTAATTTCATACTTTTACATGAACCTGTCCAATTTTCCCAGCACCACTTATTGAAGAGGCTGTCTTTTCTCCACTGTATATGCTTGCCTCCTTTATCAAAGATAAGTTGACCATATGTGTGTGGGTTTACCTCTGGGCTTTCTATCCTGTTCCATTGAACTATATTTCTGTTTTTGTGCCAATACCAATCTGTCTTGATTACTGAAGCTTTGTAATATAGTCTGAAGTCAGGGAGCCTGATTCCCCCAGCTCCATTTTTCGTTCTCAAGATTGCTTTGGCTATTCGGGGTCTTTTGTGTTTCCATACAAATTGTGAAATTTTTTGTTCTAGTTCTGTGAAAAATGCCAGTGGTAGTTTGATAGGGATTGCATTGAATCTGTAGATTGCTTTGGGTAGTAGAGACATTTTCACAATGTTGATTCTTCCAATCCAGGAACATGGTATATCTCTCCATCTATTTGTATCATCTTTAATTTCTTTCATCAGTGTCTTATAATTTTCTGCATACAGGTCTTTTGTCTCCTTAGGTAGGTTTATTCCTAGATATTTTATTCTTTTTGTTGCAATGGTAAATGGGAGTGTTTTCTTAATTTCACTTTCAGATTTTTCGTCATTAGTGTATAGAAATGCAAGAGATTTCTGTGCATTAATTTTGTATCCTGCTACTTTACCAAATTCATTGATTAGCTCTAGGAGTTTTCTGGTAGCATCTTTAGGATTCTCTATGTATAGTATCATGTCATCTGCAAATAGTGACAACTTTACTTCTTCTTTTCCGATTTGGATTCCTTTTATTTCTTTGTCTTCTCTGATTGCTGTGGCTAGGACTTCCAGAACTATGTTGAATAATAGTGGTGAGAGTGGGCAACCTTGTCTTGTTCCTGATCTTAGTGGAAATGGTTTCAGTTTTTCACCATTGAGGACAATGTTGGCTGTGGGTTTGTCATATATGGCCTTTATTATAGTGAGGAAAGTTCCCTCTATGCCTACTTTCTGCAGGGCTTTTATCATAAATGGGTGTTGAATTTTGTCAAAAGCTTTCTCTGCATCTATTGAGATGATCATATGGTTTTTCTCCTTCAATTTGTTAATATGGTGTATCACATTGATTGATTTGCGTATATTGAAGAATCCTTGCATTCCTGGGATAAACCCCACTTGATCATGGTGTATGATCCTTTTAATGTGCTGTTGGATTCTGTTTGCTAGTATTTTGTTGAGGATTTTTGCATCTATGTTCATCAGTGATATTGGCCTGTAGTTTTCTTTCTTTGTGACATCTTTGTCTGGTTTTGGTATCAGGGTGATGGTGGCCTCGTAGAATGAGTTTGGGAGTGTTCCTCCCTCTGCAATATTTTGGAAGAGCTTGAGAAGGATAGGTGTTAGCTCTTCTCTAAATGTTTGATAGAATTCGCCTGTGAAGCCATCTGGTCCTGGGCTTTTGTTTGTTGGAAGGTTTTTAATCACAGTTTCAATTTCAGTGCTTGTGATTGGTCTGTTCATATTTTCTATTTCTTCCTGGTTCAGTCTCGGCAGTTTGTGCATTTCTAAGAATCTGTCCATTTCTTCCAGGTTGTCCATTTTATTGGCATATAGTTGCTTGTAGTAATCTCTCATGATCTTTTGTATTTCTGCAGTGTCAGTGGTTACTTCTCCTTTTTCATTTCTAATTCTATTGATCTGAGTCTTCTCCCTTTTTCTCTTGATGAGTCTGGCTAATGGTTTATCAATTTTGTTTATCTTCTCAAAGAACCAGCTTTTAGTTTCATTGATTTTTGCTATTGTTTCCTTCATTTCTTTTTCATTTATTTCTGACCTGATCTTTATAATTTCTTTCCTTCTGTTGGCTTTGGGGTTTTTTTGTTCTTCTTTCTCTAATTGCTTTAGGTGCAAGGTTAGGTTGTTTATTCGAGATGTTTCCTGTTTCTTGAGGTAGGCTTGTATTGCTATAAACTTCCCTCTTAGCACTGCTTTTGCTGTGTCCCATAGGTTTTGGGTCGTTGTGTCTCCATTGTCATTTGTTTCTAGGTATTTTTTGATTTCCCCTTTGATTTCTTCAGTAATCACTTCGTTATTAAGTAATGTATTGTGTAGCCTCCATGTGTTTGTATTTTTTACAGATCTTTTCCTGTAATTGATATCTAGTCTCATAGCATTGTGGTCGGAAAAGATACTTGATACGATTTCAATTTTCTTAAATTTACCAAGGCTTGATTTGTGACCCAAGATATGATCTATCCTGGAGAATGTTCCATGAGCACTTGAGAAAAATGTGTATTCTGTTGTTTTTGGGTGGAATGTCCTATAAATATCAATTAAGTCCATATTGTTTAATGTATCATTTAAAGCTTGTGTTTCCTTATTTATTTTCATTTTGGATGATCTGTCCATTGGTGAAAGTGGGGTGTTAAAGTCCCCTACTATGATTGTGTTGCTGTCAATTTCCCCTTTCATGGCTGTTAGTATTTGCCTTATGTATTGAGGTGCTCCTATGTTGGGTGCATAAATATTTACAATTGTTATACCTTCCTCTTGGATCGATCCCTTGATCATTATATAGTGTCCTTCTTTGTCTCTTGTAATAGTCTTTATTTTAAAGTCTATTTTGTCAGATATGAGAATTGCTACTCCAGCTTTCTTTTGATTTCCATTTGCATGGAATATCTTTTTCCATCCCCTCACTTTCAGTCTGTATGTGTCCCTAGGTCTGAAGTGGGTCTCTTGTAGACAGCATATGTATGGGTCTTGTTTTTGTATCCATTCAGCCAGCCTGTGTCTTTTGGTGGGAGCATTTAATCCATTTACATTCAAGGTAATTATCGATATGTATGTTCCTATTCCCATTTTCTTAAATGTATTGGGTTTGTTATTGTAGGTGTTTTCCTTCTCTTGTGTTTCTTGCCTAGAGAATTTCCTTTAGCATTTGTTGTAAAGCTGGTTTGGTGGTGCTGAACTCTCTCAGCTTTTGCTTGTCTGTAAAGGTTTTAATTTCTCCATCGAATCTGAATGAGATCCTTGCTGGGTAGAGTAATCTTGGTTATAGGTTTTTCTCCTTCATGACTTTAAGTATATCCTGCCACTCCCTTCTGGCTTGCAGAGTTTCTGCTGAGAGATCAGATGTTAACCTTATGGGGATTCCCTTGTGTGTTATTTGTTTTTTTTCCCTTGCTGCCTTTAATATGTTTTCCTTATATTTAATTTTTGACAGTTTGATTAATATGTGTCTTGGCGTGTTCCTCCTTGGGTTTATCCTGTATGGGACTCTCTGTGCTTCCAGGACTTGATTAACTATTTCCTTTCCCATATTAGGGAAGTTTTCAACTATAATCTCTTCAAAAATTTTCTCAGTCCCTTTCTTTTTCTCTTCTTCTTCTGGTACCCCTATAATTCGAATGTTGACACGTTTAATGTTGTCCCAGAGGTCCCTGAGACTGTCCTCAGTTCTTTTCATTCTTTTTTCTTTATCCTGCTCTGTAGTAGTTATTTCCACCATTTTATCTTCCAGGTCACTTATCCTTTCTTCTGCCTCAGTTATTCTACTATTGATCCCATCTAGAGTATTTTTAATTTCATTTATTGTGTTTTTCATCATTGCTTGGTTCCTCTTTAGTTCTTCTACATCCTTGTTAAATGTTTCTTGCATTTTGTCTATTCTATTTCCAAGATTTTGGATCATCCTTACTATCATTATTCTGAATTCTTTTTCAGGTAGACTACCTATTTCCTCTTCATTTGTTAAGTCCAGTGTGTTTTGAGCCTGCTCCTTCATCTGCTGTGTGTTTTTCTGTCATCTCATTTTGCCTATCTTACTGTGTTTGGGGTCTCCTTTTCACAGGCTGCAGGTTCGTAGTTCCCGTTGTTTTGGGTATCTGTCCCCAGTGGCTAAGGTTGGTTCAGTGGGTTGTGTAGGCTTCCTGGTGGAGGGGACTAGTGCCTGTGTTCTGGTGGATGAGGTTGGATCTTGTCTTTCTGGTGGGCAGGTCCACGTCTGGTGGTGTGTTTTGGGGTGTCTGTGGCCTTATTATGATTTTAGGCAGCCTCTCTGCTAATGGATGGGGCTGTGTTCCTGTCTAGCTAGTTGTTTGGCATAGGGTGTCCAGCACTGTAGCTTGCTGGTCGTTGAGTGAAGCTGGGTCTTGATGTTGAGATGGAGATCTCTGGGAGATTTTTGCCGTTTGGTATTACGTGGAGCTGGGAAGTCTCTTGTGGACCAGTGTTCTGAAGTTGGCTCTCCCACCTCAGAGGCACGGCCCTGATGCCTGGCTGGAGCACCAAGAGCCTTTCATCCACACGGCTCAGAGTAAAAGGGAGAAAAAATAGAAAGAAAGAAAGAAAGAGGCTATAATATAGTGAAGTAAAATAAAGCTATTGTAAAGCAAAGCTATACAGACAAAATCTCACCCAGAAGCATATACATATACACTCACAAAAAAAAGGAAAAGGGGAAAAATTAATATCTCCTGCTCCCAGAGTCCACCTCCTGAATTTGGGATGATTCGTTGTCTATTCAGGTGTTCAACAGATGCAGGCACATCAAGTTGTTTGTGGAGCTTTAATCCGCTGCCCCTGAGGCTGCTGGGAGAGATTTCCCCTTCTCTTCCCTGTTCGCACAGCTCCTGGGGTTCAGCTTTGGATTTGGACCCGCCTCTGCGTGTAGGTCGCCTGAGGGCGTCTGTTCCCCGCCCAGACAGGACGGGGTTAAAGGAGCAGCTGCTTCGGGGGCTCTGGCTCACCCAGGCCGCGGGGAGGGAGCGGTACGGAGGAGGCGGGGCGAGCCTGCGGCGGCCGAGGACGGCGTGACGTTGCACCAGCTCGAGGCGCGCAGTGCGTTCTCCCGGGGATGTTGTCCCCGGATCCCGGGACCCTGGCAGTGGCGGGCTGCACAGGCTCCCGGGAGGGGAGGTGTGGAGAGTGACCTGTGCTCACACACAGGCTTTTTGGAGGCGGCAGCAGCAGCCCCAGCGTCTCACGCCCGTCTCTGGGTTCCGCGCTGATCGCCGTGGCTTGCGCCCTTCTCTGGAGTTCGTTTAGGCGGCGCTCTGAATCCCCTCTCCTTGCGCGCAGCGAAACAAAGAGGCAAGAAAAAGTCTCTTGCCTCTTCGGCAGCTGCAGACCTTTTCCCGGTCTCCCTCCCGGCTAGCTGTGGTGCGCCAACCCCTTCAGGCTGTGTTCACGCCGCCAGCCCCAGTCCTCTCCCTGCGATCCGACCGCAGCCCGAGCCTCAGCTCCCAGCCCTGCCCGCCCCGGCGGGGGAGCAGACAAGCCTCTCGGGCTGGTGAGCGCCGCTCGGTGCCGAGCCTCTGTGCGGGAGTCTCTCCGATTTTCCCTCTGCGCCCCTGTTGCTGTGGGATCCGCGCTGATAGCCGCGGCTCGCGCCCTTCTCTGGAGTTCGTTTAGGCGGCGCTCTGAATCCCCTCTCCTTGCCTGCCGCGAAACAAAGAGGCAAGAAAAAGTCTCTTGCCTCTTCGGCAGCTGCAGACCTTTTCCCCGGACTCCCTCCCGGCTAGCTGTGGTGCGCTAACCCCTTCAGGCGGTGTTCACGCTGCCAGCCCCAGTCCTCTCCCTGCGATCCGACCAAAGCCCGAGCCTCAGCTCCCAGCCCCGCCCGCCCCGGCGGCTAAGCAGACAAGCCTCTCGGGCTGGTGAGTGCTGCTCGGCGCCGAGCCTCTGTGCGGGAACCTCTCCGCTTTGCCCTCTGCACCTCTGTGGCTGCGCTCTCCTCCGTGTCTCTGAAGCTTCCCCCCTCCGCCCCCCACAGTCTCCGCCCGCGAAGGGGCTCCTAGTGCGTGGAAACCTTTCCTCCTTCACGGCTCCCTCCCACTGGTGCAGGTGCCGTCCCTATTCTTTTGTCTCTGTTATTTCTTTTTTCTTTTGCCCTACCCAAGTACGGGGGGAGTTTCTTGCCTTTTTGGAGGTCGGACGTTTTCTGCCAGCGTTCAGTGGGTGTTCTGTAGGAGCAGTTCCACGTGTAGGTGTATTTCTACTGTATCTGTGGGAAGGAATGTGATCTCTGCGTCTTACTCTTCCGCCATCTTCTCTCCCCCCCCATACTGTCTTGATTACTGTAGCTTTGTAGTACAGTCTGAAGTCAGGGAGCCTGATTCCTCCAGCTCCATTTTTCGTGCTCAAGACTGCTTTGGCTATTCAGGGTCTTTTGTGTTTCCATACAAATGGTGAAATTTTTGTTCTAATTCTGTGAGAAATGCCAGTGGTAGTTTGATAAGGATTGCATTGAATCTGTAGATTGCTTTGGGCTGTAGAGTCATTTTCACAATGTTGATTCTTCCAATCCAAGGACATGGTATATCTCTCCATCTATTTGTATCATCTTTAATTTCTTTCATCAGTGTCTTATAATTTTCTGCATACAGATCTTTCGTCTCCTTAGGTAGGTTGATTCCTAGATATTTTATTCTTTTTGTTGCAATGGTAAATGGGAGTGTTTTCTTAAATTCACTTTCAGATTTTTCAACATTAGTGTATAGGAATGCAAGAGATTTATGTGCATTAATTTTGTATCCTGCTACTTTACAGAATTCATTGATTAGTTCTAGTCGTTTTCTGGTAGCATCTTTAGGATTCTCTATGTATAGTATCATGTCATCTGCAAACAGTGACAGCTTTACTTCTTTTCCGAGTTGGATTCCTTTTATTTCTTTTTCTTCTCTGATTGCTGTGGCTAACACTTCCAAAACTATGTTGAATAATAGTGGTGACAGTGTGCAACCTTGTCTTGTTCCTGATCTTAGTGGAAATGGTTTCAGTTTTTCACCATTGAGGACAATGTTGGCTGTGGGTTTGTCATGTATTGCCTTTATTATGTGGAGTAAAGTTCCCTCTATGCCTACTTTCTGCAGGGCTTTTATCATAAATGCTTGTTGAATTTTGTCAAAAGCTTTCTCTGCATCTATTGAGATGATCATATGGTTTTTCTCCTTCAATTTGTTAATATGGTGTATCACGTTGATTGATTTGCATATATTGAAGAATCCTTGCATTCCTGGGATAAACCCCACTTGATCATGGTGTATGATCCTTTTAATGTGCTGTTGGATTCTGTTTGCTAGTATTTTGTTGAGGATTTTTGCATCTATGTTCATCAGTGATATTGGCCTGTAGTTTTCTTTCTTTGTGGCATCTTTGTCTGGTTTTGGTATCAGGGTGATGGTGGCCTCATAGAATGAGTTGGGGAGTGTTCCTCCCTCTGCAATATTTTGGAAGAGTTTGAGAAGGATAAGTGTTAGCTCTTCTCTAAATGTGTGATAGAATTCGCCTGTGAAGCCATCTAGTCCTGGGCTTTTGTTTGTTGGAAGATTTTTAATCACAGTTTCAGTGCTTGTGATTGGTCAGTTCATATTTTCTATTTCTTCCTGGTTCAGTCTCGGCTGGTTGTGCATTTCTAAGAATTTGTCCTTTTCTTCCAGGTTGTCCATTTTATTGGCATAGAGTTGCTTGTAGTAATCTCTCATGATCCTTTGTATTTCTGCAGTATCAGTTGTTACTTCTCCTTTTTCATTTCTATTTTTCATTTCTAATTATATTGATTTGAGTCTTCTCCCTTTTTTTCTTGATGGGTCTGGCTAATGGTTTTCAATTTTGTTTATCTTCTCAAAGAACCAGCTTTTAGTTTTATTAATCTTTGATATTATTTCCTTCATTTCTTTTTCATTTATTTCTCATCTGATCCTTATGATTTCTTTCCTTCTGCTAACTTTGAGGTTTTTTGTTCTTCTTTCTCTAATTCCTTCAGGTGCAAGGTTAGGTTGTTTATTTGAGATGTTTCTTGTTTCTTAAGGTAGGATTGTAGTGCTATAAACTTCCCTCTTAGAACTGCTTTTGCTGCATCCTATAGGTTTTGGGTCGTCGTGTCTCCATTTTCATTTGTTTCTAGGAATTTTTTGATTTCCCCTTTGATTTCTTCAGTAATCACTTGGTTATTAAGTAGTGTATTGTTTAGCCTCCATGTGTTTGTATTTTTTACAGATCTTTTCCTGTAATTGATATCTAGTCTCATAGTGTTGTGGTCGGAAAAGATACTTGATATGATTTCAATTTTCTTAAATTTACCAAGGCTTGATTTCTGACCCAAGATATTATCTATCTTGGAGAATGTTCCATAAGCACTTGAGAAAAATGTGTATTCTGTTGTTTTTGGGTGGAATGTCCTATAAATATCAATTAAGTTCATTTTGTTTAATGTATCATTTAAAGCTTAGGTTTCCTTATTTATTTTCATTTTGGATGATCTGTCCATTGGTGAAAGTGAGGTGTTAAAGTCTCCTAGTATGATTGTGTTACTGTCAAGTTCCCCGTTTACGTCTGTTAGCATTTGCCTTATGTATTGAGGTGCTCCTATGTTGGGTGCATAAATATTTACAGTTGTTATACCTTCTTCTTTGATCGATCCCTCGATTATTATATAGTGTCCTTCTTTGTTTCCTGTAATAGTCTTTATTTTAAAGTCTATTTTGTCTGATATGAGAATTGCTACTCCAGCTTTCTTTTGATTTCCATTTGCATGGAATAACTTTTTCCATCCCCTCACTTTCAGTCTGTATGTGTCCCTAGGTCTGAAGTGGGTCTCTTGTAGACAGCATACATATGGGTCTTGTATTTGTATCCTTTCAACCAGTCTCTGTCTTTTGGTGGGAGCATTTAATCCATTTACATTTAAGGTAATTATCAATAGGTATGTTCCTATTCCCATTTTCTTAAATGTATTGGGTTTGTTATTGTAGGTGTTTTCCTTCTCTTGTGTTTCTTGCTTAGAGAATTTCCTTTAGCATTTGTTGTAAAGCTGGTTTGGTGGTGCTGAACTCTCTCAGTTTTTGCTTGTCTGTAAAGATTTTAATTTCTCCATCATATCTGAATGACATCCTTGCTGGGTAGAGTAATCTTGGTTGTAGGTTTTTCTCCTTCATCACTTTAAATATCTCCTGCCACTCCCTTCTGGCTTGCAGAGTTTCTGCTGAAAGATCAGCTCTTAACCTTATGGGGATTCCCTTGTGTTTTATTTGTTGTTTTTCCCTTGCTGCTTTTAATATGTTTTCTTTATATTTAATTTTTGGTAGTTTGATTCATATGTGTCTTGGTGTGTTTCTCCTTCAATTTACCCTGTATGAGACTCTCTGTGCTTCAAGGACTTGATTAACTATTTCCTTTCCCATATTAGGGAAGTTTTCAACTATAATCTCTTCAAATATTTTCTCAGTCCCTTTCTTTTTCTCTTCTTCTTCTGGGACCCCTATAATTCGAATGTTGTTGCATTTAACGTTGTCCCAGAGGTCTCTGAGACTGTCCTCAGTTCTTTTCATTCTTTTTTCTTTATTCTGCTCTGCGGTAGTTATTTCCACTATTTTATCTTCCAGGTCACTTACTTGTTCTTCTGCCTCAGTTATTCTGCTATTGATCCCTTCTAGAGTATTTTTAATTTCATTTATTGTGTTGTTCATTGTTGCTTGGTTCCTCTTTAGTTCTTCTACGTCCTTGTTAAATGTTTGTTGCATTTTGTCTATTCTATTTCCAAGATTTTGGATCAACTTTACTATCATTATTCTGAATTCTTTTTCAGGTAGACTGCCTATTTCCTCTTCATTTGTTAGGTCTGGTGTGTTTTGACCCTGCTCCTTCATCTGCTGTGTGTTTTTCTGTCTTCTCATTTTGCTTATCTTACTGTGTTTGGGGTCTCCTTTTCGCAGGCTGCAGGTTCGTAGTCCCTGTTGTTTTTGGTATTTGTCCCCAGTGGCTAAGGTTGGTTCAGTGGGTTGTGTAGGCTTACTAGTGGAGGGGACTAGTGCATGTGTTCTGGTGGATGAGGCTGGATCTTGTCCTTCTGGTGGGCAGGTCCACATCTTGTGGTGTGTTTTTGGGTGTCTGTGGCCTTATTATGATTTTAGGAAGCCTCTCTGCTAATGGATGGGGCTGTGTTCCTGTCTTTCTAGTTGTTTGGCATAAGGTGTCCAGCACTGTAGCTTGTTGATCGTTGATTGAAGCTGGGTCTTTGTGTTGAGATGGAGATCTCTTGGCTGAACCAGGTCTTAGTCGTGGCACATGGGACCTTCGTTGCTGCGGAGATGGATATCTCTTGGAGATTTTCATCATTTGGTATTACATGGAGCTGGCAGGTCTCTTGTGGACCAGTGTCCTGAAGTTGGCTCTCCCACCTCAAAGACACAGCCCTGATGCCTGGCTGGAGCACCAAGAGCCTTTCATCCACACGGCTCAGAATGAAAGGGAGAAAAAATAGAAAGAAAGAAAGAAAGAGGATAAAGTAAAATAAAATAAATAAGATAAAATAAAATAAAAGAAAGTTATTAAAATAAAAAATAATTATTAAGAAATAAAATTTTTAAAGTTAAAAAAAAGAAAAATGGATGGACAGAACCCTAGGACAAATGGTGAAAGCAAAGCTATACAGACAAAATCTCACACAGAAGCTTACACATACACAATCACAAAAAGAGGAAAAGGGGAAAAAATAATATATCTTGCTCCCAAAGTCCACCTCCTCAATTTGGGATGATTCGTTGTCTATTCACGTATTCCACAGATGCAGGTACATTAACTTGTGTGTGGAGCTTTATTCCACTGCTTCTGAGGTTGCTGGGAGAAATTTCCCTTTCTCTTCTTTGTTCACACGGCTGTTGGTGTTCTGCTTTGGATTTGGACCCACCTCTGCATGTAGGTCGCCTGAGGGCATCTGTTCTTTGCTCACACAGGACGGGGTTAAAGGAGCAGCTGATTCGGGGGCTCTGGCTCACTCCGGCCGGGGGGAGGGAGGGGTATGGATGCTGGGCGAGCTTGAAGCGGCAGAGGCCAGCATGACGTTGCAGCAGCCTGAGGCGTGCCATGTGTTCTCCTGGGGAAGTTGTCCCTGGATCACAGGACCCTGGTGGTGGTGCGTTGCACAGGCTCTCAGGAGGGGCGGTGTGGAGAGTGACCTGTACTCACACACGCTTCTTTGTGGCAGCAGCAGCAGCCTTAGCATCTCGTGCCTGTCTCTGTGGTCCGCGCTGATAGATGCGGCTCACTCCCATCTCTGGAGCTCGTTTAGGTGGCTCTCTGAATTCCATCTCCTCTCGCACCAGGAAACAAAGAGGCAAGAAAAAGTCTCTTGCCTGTTTGGCAGCTCCAGACCTTTTCCCGGACTTCCTCCCGGCTAGCCTTGGTGCACTAACCCCTTCAGGCTATTTTCACGCAGCCGACCCCAGTCCTCTCCCTGCAATCCGACCAAAGCCCGAGCCTAAGCTCCCAGCCCCAGCCCGCCCCGGCGGGTGAGCAGACAAGCCTCTCGGGCTGGTGAGTGCTGGTCTGCACCAATCCTCCGTGCGGGAATCTCTCCGCTTTGCCCTCTGCACCCCTGTGGCTGCGCTTTCCTCCGTGGCTCCAAAGATTCCTCCCTCTGCCTCCCGCAGTCTCTGCCCGCGAAGGGGCTTCCTAGTGTGTGGAAACCTTTCCTTCTTCACAGTTCCCTCACACTGGTGCAGGTCCCGTCCCTATTCTTTTGTCTCTGTTATTTCCTTTTTCTTTTGCCCTACCCAAGTACGTGGGGAGTTTCTTGCCTTTTGGGAGGTCTGACGTCTTCTGCCAGCGTTCAGTAGGTGTTCTATAGGAGCAGTTCCACGTGTAGATGTATTTCTGATGTATCTGTGGGGAGGAATGTGGTCTCCACGTCTTACTCTTCCGCCATCGGCTCTTCTTCGGCTCCTCTATTCTTCTTGTTCCTAAATCTAGGCTTTCAGTAAAATTCAGTTTTTCTTTCTATGCTTTCCTCAGATGACTTTTTTTCCTTATTACTTTATCTGTTTAAGAGCTTATATATTAATCATTTATTCAACAAATATTTATTGAGAATCTATTATGTACCAGATTATGTGCCCGAATTTTGTACTTAGTTGTCTTTGGCAAATAAGATGAAGAACAATTCGACAGGGTCTTTGCTCTCAGACAGTTTGTACTCTAAACTAGCCTCTGCCTTTAACATCTCTATCAGGCTCCTATCATATACTTTAAATTGTCCATTGGATATTTCTCTTTGAGTCTATATTCTTAAATTCATTTTGACAAAATGACAAAAAGTGAAGTAGCTATCTTCCATTCAAAAACTAGTTCCCTCCTGTCTCACCCAACTTAATCAATTGTAATATAATTTTCTGAAATTCAAGGCTCATAAATTACAGGTGTATCTGACTTTTGTTCTTCTTTCCCCCATCTTCCACACATATATAATAAATCAACAAAGTCTGCTGCTCATCCTTCAAAAAGTTTCTTTATTTTTAATCTCTCCCATTGAAGTTCTATTGCTACAACTGCAGTTCATACCTAGTGTCTACCTATCTACAGTGGTGTCCAACATGATACATTTCTCTCCTTGTTAAACTTTTTGTTTGAGATGATATCTGTGGGAGATAATTTTGTTGGTGAGAAGGGGAATGATTTTATATTGAATAATTTCTATTCTATTTGGATATTTTAAAAACTTCTCTGTTGCGCTCTCTGTGTCTGCCTTCTAAAATACTGGTTTTCTCTAACAGACTCATAAAACCTTATAGCTATAAGGGATCTTAGAATGTATGTAGTCTAACATCCTGTGTTTTACAGATAAGAGGTCTAGAAAGATTAACTGACTGGTGTGAAATCTTTCAGCTTGGGCATAATTGTCTAAATTATGTCTAATTACTTTTCCTTTCCATAGAGTTCTTGCAGTTTGGCCTCATTTGCAAGCTATTTGCAATGTGTGTGTATTTATGTGCGTGTGTGTGTGTGTATGTCTTCATATTCTGGTTTTTCATACACCTCAAAACTACTAATTATGACATCATAAAATCATTGGTTCTGAATCAAATTTATGCCTTATATTACAATTGTCATTTTGTTCATTCTATGTGCTTTTCTCCGAATTAACCTTCCTAGATAAAGATAGATTTCTATAACTTCTCCTTAATATCCCAAGCTTAACTCAAACATAATGTGTGAATATATGAAACTTTGCTAGAAAACTCATGGTTTTCTAATGGTTTGAAAAATTAATTATCATGCTTTTCTAAGTTAAAAGAATTAAACTTAGAAATGTGTAATTTCTAGACTTTGAACTTATCCAATTTTCCTCTTCTGATATTCATGAATCTCTCCCACTCATTTACAAGTTGTTAGAACCAGTAAATAATTACCCTACAATGACCTCACTCACTTTCAGCACCCTAGGTAGCAAGTTATTAGATCTTATAGATTTGAATACATCAAGAATATTCAAATTAACTTTTACTAGGTCTTCTCATAGACTGCTGTACTGGTACATTTTATAAATCAGATTAAATAACTGGATACAATAGCTAAAAATTGTAGGAGAAGAAATAAAATAATTCTTTATTAATTTGTTCTTCATCTCTTAACTTGCTGTCTTGACATTATTATTTTTAATTTTTTCAGCATATAGTCTTCCCTCTTTCATGAACGACTATATATTAATAGTGGGAAATCTGTATTCCTTTAATTAAAGAAATAATTCTCTCTTTTTTCATCTACATTTATTAAATGCTATTCAGGAGTATTTTACTAGTCTCTTCTTAAAATTTTTCCTTAAAAAGGCATAAAATATCACCAAGAAAGATAAAAAGTAAGAAAAAAATACAATTTCTCTGTAATGTTTATTGAAAGATGTGAGTGGGGTTTCATGGTTCGAATGTTTATTAGTGAAAGGTAAAAAGGGAGTAGCATAATAAATTTATCACTATTGGTCTTTGATATTTCATAGGCCATCATTTAATAATCAAAAACTACTTTATCTTTTACTTTCTGAGTTCCTGATTCTCCAATTTCCATTAAATAGCTTAAGTTTTTTTTTTTTTAATAGCATCTTCAACTAGAAAAAAATAACTATTTTTGCTTCAAAGTGGTACATTAAAAATTGATAATATCAATGTCAATATTACTTCACCATATTTTAATATCTGTGGTGTGTATTTATATATACTTTATATAGTTTATTCATCTTAACTTCTCTATAGTTCACAATTATTTTTCATTTTATCAAAGATTTTAGTAAGCACAGAGGTTTACTTTACCTAGTTGCCACTTATGAACCATAATACCATATTGATATGTTACATACTGAACTTGGCATAGAATGTAACTTTATTTGTTGTGATTTATTTATTCGGTCACTTGGTACATTGAGACGTTCATTCTGTCCTTTCTGATGTTCACTGAAGTCCACATTTCCAAATTCCTAATAGCAAATATACTAAATTGATTTTACTGAAAGCTTTCTTGGGCCCAATGTTATTGCAGAATGCACAGGAAATTTGGTATTTTCTGCTTACATTACTCTTCACTCTCCCACTTTTTTATATAGGAAAAGGCATGACTTTTTATCTTTTAATAAAACAAAAGGAATTAAAGCCAAACTAGAGAAGGAATTTTTAATATGCCCGATTAAGACCACAGATAGGGAATGGCCTAAGTAGATTGCTGCTATCATCACTTTTATTTTAGTAAGCAGTGAGTTTCTCCTAACACTAATAGAAGGGTTGACATGTTAAAAATAAGAAGATACGCTGGTGGAACCAAGATGGCAGAGTAGAAGGACATGCTCTCACTCCCTCTTGCAACAACACCAGAATCACAACTAGCTTCTGGACAATCATCGACAGGAAAACACTGGAACTCACCAAAAATGATACCCCACATCCAAAGACAAACGAGAAGCCACAATGAGACGGTAGGAGGGGCACAGTCAGAGTAAAATCAAATCCCATAACTGGTGGGTGGGTGACTCACAGACTGGCGAACACTTATACTAAAGAAGTCCACTTACTGGATTGAAGGTTCTGAGCCCCACGTCAGGCTTCCAAACCTGGGGGTCTGGCAACGGGAGGAGGAATTCATAGAGAATCAGACTTTGAAACCTAGTGGGAATTGATTGCAGGACTTCGACAGGACTGGGGAAAAGAGATTTGCCACTCTTGGAAGACACACACAAAATAGTGTGCACATTGGGATCCAGGGGAAGGAGCAGTGACCCCGGGGAAGACTGAACCAGACCTAGCTGCTAGTGTTGGAAGGTCTCCTGCAGAGGCAGGGGGTGGCTCTGTTTCACCATGGGGACAAGGACACTGGCAGCAGAAGTTCTGGGAAGTACTCCTTGGCGTGAGCCCTCCCAGAGTCTGTCATTAGCCCCACCAAAGAGCCCAGGTAGGCTCCAGTGTTGGGTTGCCACAGGCAAAACAACCAACAGGTAGGGAACCCAGCCCCACCCATCAACAGTCAATTGGATTAAAGCTTTACTGAGCTCTGACTACCACAGCAACAGTCAGCTCTACCCACCACCAGAGCCTCCCATCAAGCCTCTTAGATAGCCTCAACCACCAGAGGGCAGACAGCAGAAGCAAGAAAAACTACAATCCTGCAGCCTGTGGAACAAAAACCACATTCACAGAAAGATAGACAGGATGAAAAGGCAGAGGGCTATATACCAGATGAAGGAACAAGATAAAAACCTGGAAAAACAACTAAATGAAGTGGAGATAGGCAACCTTCCAAAAAAATAATTCAGAGTAATGATAGTGAAGATGATCCAGGACCTTGGAGAAAGAATGGAGGCAAATATCGAGAAGATGCAAGAAATGTTTAACAAAGACCTAGAAGAATTAAAGAACAAACAAACAGAGATGAAAAATACAATAACTGAAATGAAAACTACACGAGAAGGAATCAATAGCAGAATAACTGAGGCAGAAGAATGGACAAGTGACCTGGAAGACAGAATGGTGGAATTCACTGCTGCAGAACAGACAAAAGATAAAAGAATGAAAAGAAATGAAGACAGCCTAAGAGACCTCTGGGACAACATTTAAGGCAACAACATTCGCATTATAGAGGTCCCAGAAGGAGAGGAGAGAGAGAAAGGACCAGAGAAAATATTTGAAGAGATTATAGTCGAAAACTTCCCTAACATGGAAAAGGAAATAGCCAGCCAAGTCCAGGAAGTGCAGAGAGTCCCATACAGGATAAACCCAAGGAGAAACACGCTGAGACACATATGAATCAAACTATCAAAAATTAAATATAAAGAAAACATATTAAAAGCAGCAAGGGAAAAATGACAAATAACATACAAGGGAACTCCCATAAGGTTAACAGCTGATTTCTCAGCAGAAACTCTACAAGCCAGAAGGGAGTGGCTTGATATACTTAAAGTGATGAAAGGGAAGAACCTACAACGAAGATTACTCTACCCGGCAAGGATCTCACTTAGATTTGATGGAGAAATCAAAAGCTTTACAGACAAGCAAAAGCTAAGAGAATTCAGCACCACCAAACCAGCTCTACAACAAATGCTAAAGGAACTTCTCTAAGTGGGAAACACAAGAGAAGAAAAGGACCTACAAAAACAAACCCAAAACAATTAAGAAAATGGTCATAGGAACGTACATATCGATAATTACCTTAAACGTGAATGGATTAAATGCTCCAACCAAAAGACACAGGCTTGCTGAATGGAGACAAAAACAAGACCCATATATGTGCTGTTTACAGGAGATCCACTTCAGCCCTAGGAACACATACAGACTGAAAGTGAGGGGATGGAAAAACATATTCCACGCAAAAGGAAATCATAAGAAAGCTGGAGTAGCTATACTCATATCAGATAAAATAGACTTTAAAATAAAGAATGTTACAAGTGACAAGGAAGGACACTACATAATGATCAAGGGATCAATCCAAGAAGAAGATATAACAATTATAAATATATATGCACCCGACATAGGAGCACCTCA
Organism: Balaenoptera acutorostrata; assembly: GCF_949987535.1. Taxonomy (NCBI): domain Eukaryota; kingdom Metazoa; phylum Chordata; class Mammalia; order Artiodactyla; family Balaenopteridae; genus Balaenoptera; species Balaenoptera acutorostrata. The sequence goes on from NC_080085.1 coordinate 77,108,475, forward strand.
ATACATAAGGCAACTGCTAACAGCCATAAAAGAGAAAAACAACAGTAACACAATAATAGTGGGGGACTTTAATACCTCACTTACACCAATGGACAGATCATCCAGTATGAAAATAAATAAGGAAACAGAAGCTTTAAATGACACAATAGACCAGATAGATTTAATTGATATTTATAGGACATTCCATCCCAAAACAGCAGATTACACTTTCTTCTCAAGTGCGCATGGAACATTCTCCAGGATAGATCACATCTTGGGTCACAAATCAAGCCTCAGTAAATTTAAGAAAATTAAAATCATATCAAACATCTTTTCTGACCACAACACTATGAGATTAGAAATGAATTATAGGGAAAAAAAAACGTGAAAAGCACAAACACATGGAGGCTAAAAAATACGATACTAAATAATCAAGAGATCACTGAAGAAATCAAAGGGGAAATCAAAAAATACCTAGAGACAAATGACAATGAAAACACGACGATCCAAAACCTATGGGATGCAGCAAAAGCAGTTCTAAGAGAGAAGTTTATACCTATACAAGCCTACCTAAAGAAACAAGAAAAATCTCAAGTAAACAATTTAACCTTACACCTAAAGGAAGTAGAGAAAGAAGAACAAAACCCAAAGTTCGCAGAAGGAAAGAAATCATAAAGATCGGAGTGGAAATAAATGAAATAGAAACAAAGAAAACAATAGCAAAGATCAATAAAACGAAAAGCTGGTTCTTTGAGAAGTTAAAGAAAATTGATAAGCCGTTAGCCAGATTCATCAAGAAAAAGAGGGAGAGGACTCAAATCAATAAAATTAGAAATGAAAAAGGAGAAGTTACCACAGTCACTGCAGAAATACAAAGCATCCTAAGAGACTACTACAAGCAACTCTATGCCAATAAAAAGGATAACCTGGAAGAAATGGACAAATTCTTAGAAAGGTATAACCTTCCAAGACTGAACCAGGACGAAACAGAAAATATGAACAGACCAATCACAAGTAATGAAATTGAAACTGTGATTAAAAATCTTCCAACAAACAAAAGTCCAGGACCAGAGGGCTTCACAGGCAAATTCTATCAAACATTTAGAGAAGAGCTAACACTCATCCTTCTCAAACTCTTCCAAAAAATTGCAGAGGAAGGAACACTCCCAAACTCATTCTATGAGGCCACCATCACCCTGATACCAAAACCAGACAAAGATACTACAAAAAAAGAAAATTACAGACCAATATCACTGATGAATATAGATGCAAATATCCTCAACAAAATACTAGCAAACAGAATCCAACAACACATTAAAAGGATCATACACCATGATCAAGTGGAATTTATCCCAGTTATGCAAGGATTCTTCAATATACGCAAATCAATCAATGTGACACACCATATTAACAAATTGAAGAATAAAAACCATATGATCATCTCAATAGATGCAGAAAAAGCTTTTGACAAAATTCAACACCATTTATGAGGAAAACTCTCCAGAAATTGGGCATAGAGGGACCCTACCTCAATATAATAAAGGCCATATATGACAAACCCACAGCAAACATCATTCTCAATGGGGAAAAACTGAAAACATTTCCTCTAAGATCAGGAATGAGACAAGGATGTCCACTCTCATCACTATTATTCAAAATAGTTTTTGAAGTCCTAGCCATGGCAATCAGAGAAAAAAAAGAAATAAAAGGATTCAAATTGAAAAAGAAGAAATAAAGCTGTCACTGTTTGCAGATGACATGATACTATACCTAGAGAATAGTAAAAATGCCACCAGAAAACTACTAGAGCTAATCAATGAATTTGGTAAAGTTGCAGGATACAAAATTAATGCAAAGAAATCTCTTGCATTCATATACACTAATAATGAAAATTCTGAAAGTGAAATTAGGGAAAACTCCCATTTACCATTGCAACAAAATGAATAAAATACCTAGGAATAAACCTACCTAGGTAGACAAAAGACCTGTATGCAGAAAACTCTAAGACACTGATGAAAGAAATTAAAGATGATACCAACAGATGGAGAGATATACCATGTTCTTGGATTGGAAGAATCAATAATGTGAAAATGACTATACTACCCAAAGCAATCTACAGTTTCAATGCAATCCCTATCAAACTCCCAATGGCATTTTTTACGGAACTAGAACAAATCATCTTAAAATTTGTATGGAGGCAGAAAAGACCCCGAATAGCCAAAGCAGTCTTGAGGCAAAAAAACGGAGCTGGAGGAATCAGACTCCCTGACTTCAGACTATACTACAAAGCTACAGTAATCAAGACAATATGGTACTGTCACAAAAACAGAAACATAGATCAATGGAACAAATAGAAAGCCCAGAGATAAACCCATGCACCTATGATCAACTAATCTATGACAAAGGAGGCAAAGATATACAATGCAGAAAAGACATTCTCTTCAATAAGTGGTGCTGGGAACACTGGACAGCTACATGTAAAAGAATGAAATTAGAATACTCCCTAACACCATACACAAAACTAAACTCAAAATGGATTCAAGACCTGAATGTAAGACTGGACACTATAAAACTCTTAGAGGAAAACATAGGATGAACACTCTTTGACATAAATCACAGCAAGATCTTTTTTGATCCACCTCCTAGAGTAATGGAAATAAAAACAAAAATAAACAAATGGGACCAATGAAACTTCAAAGCTTTTGTACAGCAAAGGAAACCATAAACAAGACGAAAAGACAACCCTCAGAATGGGAGAAAATATTTGCAAACGAATCAACGGACAAAGGATTAATTTCCAAAATATATAAACAGCTCATTCAGCTCAATATTAAAGAAACAAACAACCCAATCCAAAAATGGGCAGAAGACCTAAATAGACATTTCTCCAAAGAAGACATATAGATGGCCAAGAAGCACATGAAAAGCTGCTCAACATCACTAATTATTAGAGAAATGCAAATCAAAACTAAAATGAGGTATCACCTCACACCAGTTAGAATGGTCATCCTCAGAAAATCTACAAACAACAAATGCTGGAGAGGGTGTGGAGAAAAGGGAACCCTCTTGCACTGTTGGTGGGAATGTAAGTTGATACAGACACTATGGAGAACAATATGGAGGTTCCTTAAAAAACTAAATATAGAATTACCATATGATCCAGCAATCCCACTACTGGGCATATACCCAGAGAAAACCATAATTCAAAAAGACACATGCGCCCCAATGTTCATTGTAGCACTATTTACAATAGGCAGGTCATGGAAGCAACCTAAATGCCCATCGACAGACGAATGGATAAAGAAGGTGTGGTACATATATACAATGGAATATTACTCAGCCATAAAAAGGAATGAAATTGAGTCATTTGTTGAGACATGGATGGATCTAGAGACTGTCATACAGAGTGAAGTAAGTCAGAAAGAGAAAAGCAAATATCGTATATTAACGCATGTATGTGGAACCTAGAAAAATGGTACAGATGAACCGGTTTGCAGGGCAGTAGTTGAGACACAGATGTAGAGAACAAACGTATGGACACTAAGGGGGGAAAACCGCGGTGGGGTGGGGATGGTGATGTGCTGAATTGGGCGATTGGGATTGACATGTATACACTGATGTGTATAAAATTGATGGCTGATTAAAAAAAAAAAAAGAAGAAGATACTTGTAAATATTTCTTGAATTACACCCCAAGTAAGGAGAAAACCAGCTCTTCCAGAAAGGAATAAAAAATATAATAGAATAACTTTATGGAAATTGATGTTAAGTGAAAAAAAAAAGGATGCATTGTTGAGAGAATGTGCTGCATTTATATTCTTAGGGAAAAATAATAACATACAACAGAAAAGGGAAAAGCTAAATCAGTATGCAAAAGCTAGGTGTGTGATTGCATTTTAGATTTTACTTAGTATTAAAAGTTATGTTTCACGTAATCTTTAAAAGCAAGAAACCAACATATAGAGAGACTTACTTTGCAGAGACTAAATCCTTTTGCATTACAAGGTTTTTATAGCAGTGTCACAACCTTGCCTTGAACATCTGAAGAATGCATTATAATATACAACATCCAATCATATAGGAGAATGTGAGTAATAAAACCTAGGGCTCATAAACTCTCTCAGACTATGTACCTGTACTGCATTTTAATATGATCTCTCTCTACTTTCTGTATCATTAAATCTGACACACCAGATTTTATTCTCCTTAGCTATCTTGTTGGGATGACTGCCCACTAAATATGAACTTTAAGTGAAGTTGACTATCGCCTTGATACTCTACTTTCTTTGCTTCAATTAACTTTAGTGCTTACCTTGTTTCAATTAACTGTGTAACATCTGTTAGTTAAGTCCTATTATTAATGTAGGACAATTTTCTAAGGTAGGAAAACATATTTTGAAATATGTAGTGTAAAGCATGTATATTACCATACTCTGGTATTACAGGTAGATGGGGAGAGCAAGAATTGGAGGGTATAATAAACTATTCTAATGGTAGAAATCACTGTTAGTTGTCTTCCCAATATTCACCACCACTGCTTCCCTACTTCCTTACTATCTGAAACCAGATTTTTCATGGAACAACATTTTAGCAGTCTTCAGCAATAGATCATAACTTATCTAACCCAATCAGGGTAATATGTTACCCAATTTCATAGCCTACATTATAAATATTATGCGCCATTTGACCCAGTTCTGGATAATAAGGCACAAGAGGAAGTCTGCCAGAATCACCCTTGGAAAAACTTTTAATTTTCCAATTAAAAAGAAAAAAAAAAGATATTATCCATTTGTTTTCTCATATTCTTCTGTATTGAATGCTGATGTCATATCTGGAATTATAGCAGCCATCTTCAGACCAATGACGGAAACCACAGAGACACCAAGAGCTACAGTTAAGCCACAGTAATAATGTAAAAATGTAATGAATATTAGCAGGAACTTTTTACTGTCTTGGCTTTCCTTGTCTGTGACAAAAGTAAAATTACATTGACTGTTGAAACAATAATAAATGTTTACATTATTATGATTAATATTATAACATAAAGGTATTCCAAATTGACACATCAAATATATGTTTTCTAAACATTAAAGATTAGCCAGATTTTGTCAAAGTAATGAGTAACCTATGAAACTAAAGACTACAAAATTATTTCTCATTTCTGATTCTTCAGTTTAGCTAAGATTCATTTAGCTCTTCTCATCTTCACTTGGCCTGGACTCAGGCTAAAGGTAGATCTAAGGCTTGAATGATGTGATTTCCCACTTGGGGACTCAGAATGAATTAGTATCCATCATATAGGACATTTTACTCTCGAGGCAGCTGTCAGAAGCTCATGAGAAATGGCAGTAATTAGAATTTATTGGACATTTGTACATCACATCTGTTCACATGCCATTGATCAAATAAGTCACACACCCTAGATCAACATCAATGGGGCAGGGAAATATATTCTTCCCACAGTAAGGGGGAAGAAGGGAGAGTGAACGTATTCTGAACAATTACACAGTTTACAACAAATATTTTGGGCTATGGAATTATTATATTATATAATTATTTATTTATCTTTATTTTTATAACTACCATATCCAATATTCCTAAATAACATCAGATATTTTACAGAAAATCTTAGTGAATTTAATGCTATAACAAGAAATAATTTTAATCAACATGTAAATAATTGATGTCTAAATTTGAGGATTAGACAGTTAATCAACAAGAATCACTATGCATATGTTTAGGTGTGTATAGGTGTGGTTGTGTATTTCCAAAGAGGTGGAAGAGATTGAAGTTTCCAGTTTAAATATTCAATTTGGAAAACAAAACCAAAATGTCCCTATTTCTTATTTCCAAAATTATAGATAGCTTACATCAGGAAAATTTGGCCCATCTGTAGAATTTTGAGACACACAGAGCTCTTTTATATCACTGATGCTGCTGTTTATTATCAAATAATTAGGGTTACTATAAATTCCTAGACAAGTGGAAGTTTATTATAAATAATTAAAATCTTGCCAAATAGTGCTTACTCACTCTCTGTTTATTTCTCTCTTTCTCCAGATAGATAGATAAGGATGTATAAATATAGATATACACTTATATAAACAACAAAAAATAATTCAAATATGCTAATATTTGATCACTAGCTTTACTTATACTTATTAACATGTGTAAAAACTGTGGAGACAGTTGATTATTTCCAAAAATGTTTTAGAAAACAGAGAGCATTATGATGTTCAAATATTCAATAATCAGTAATGTGTGGACACTGACCAATCCAAAAACACCTAAACCAGTAAGGGGATAATTGATAGTACAATTTATCATTGAATACCAGATGGATATCAGCCCTTATGATTATCATAGCACATATTTTCTCATAATTCATTATCATGTACTAAGTGAAACAGATACATCAGAAATGTGGATGGTTTAAAATATGTTCTAATTTTATATTTATATCAAAGATTTTAAGAATAATAATTAGGGTAGGTAGTAAAAATGAGTTATAGAGAGTACTTTGTTTTTACTTAATTGTTGAAGAAATTATTCCATAATCAAATATTAAAAATAAAGCTTTAGTGATAAAATTTTGTTAGTTTTTGAATTGTTCATTTCAAGATTTTGTAATGTTGGAAGTAAAGGTGAGTTGGTGAGTAGTAGAAAAGTATTTTACCTTCAAATAAGTAAAGATGAACATCAAATCATACAGGTAGTGCAAGAACATAATAATTAAGAATATCATAATTTTAGCTGACAAAAATATTTCCCACACACTGTAGAAAGTGGAATTAAGGCTCATATACAATCCTAATGTAGTCTCAGTTTATTTGACTTATAACATGAGAATCTAGAATATTATCCTGACATGTCGCCTTAAGCCATGCTGAAGCCACAGAGAAGCAGCAGTAAGGAAAAATAAACAAAGAACAAATAGAGCTGAGGTTGGTCATGTGGGACAGATCTTGTTATGGGGAGGCTAGCCTTCACTATGATGGATAGTAAGGAAAATCACAGTACTGAGGAATTATGGTAATCTGAGTATGTAATTGTGAGGTGGATGGTGTCCTTAGAGTTTTAGGAGATACAATCTAAATTAAAGCATGTTTTTTTCCAACAGCTCTAGCACAATGATTTGAGGATGCAACATCCAGAGAGAAGATTATGGTGAAGAACTGGTAAATAGATAAAGGCCTTCAGATCTAGGGCACATCTCTACCTCCAGCAGAGAATACTGAATACCATACAGAAAAACACAGTAGGAATGGACACATCTAGGGAAAGTTTGTAGGGGAAGAATATAGTTTGTTGGGCATGCATGAACAAAAATCACACTAGGCAGCAAACTTAGGGTAGTGCAATAATAATAAATTATCACACTCAATAGTAGGGATTGACTACTTAATATATGGCTAGTTTTGGTCAAGGTTTTATTTTGCTGAGATTAGCAGACAAGTAAAAGTTGTCTAGTACCTGTGGCTGAGCAAAATTAAGGTAGAGAGGAACTTACTATGAGAAGGTTCAGAATTCATATGTTGAAAATTATTCCATATGTAAGAGAAGGGGTAATGCAAGTTAAAAATTATTTTTATAATAAAAGATCTTTAATAAGATAATTATGTGTCAGGTCACAATCTAGGTGTTTATTAGTTCCTACTAACAAGAAGTTCATAAGTATAAATGGATAGATAAGAAATGGAGTGTAAAAGTGATATGAAATAAATAAGCAGAAAAAAAGAGTCACATAACTAACCTATTAAACTATTTTTTAAAAAACGTATAGGAGGTTACTTCATCAAGATAGAAGAATAGAAAGAAGAAGCAGAAGAGAAATGTGTTAGGAGGAAAGTCAGAGAGATTGTAAATGTGACAAAGGTTTAATGTTCTGTTGCTGGCTATGAGACATAGGGACCCTGAGTGAGGCCTCTAGGAGCTAAGGGCAGTAGCCAGCTGTCAGCCAACCAGGAAACCCAACCTCAGTCCTTCCACTCCAAAGAACTTTACTCAGCCAACAACCTGAATGAACTTGGAAGCAGATTCTTCCCAGATCCTCCCAATTATAGTCCAAGCCAGCTGACACTTTGGTTCTGGCTTAGTACCTACAGGAGAGAAACCAGTCAAGCTAATCTGAACTCTTCACCTACAGAACGTCTAAGGGAATTGACCAAGATGTCAGAGTAGAAAGACCCTGAGCTCACCTCCTTTCACAAGCACACCAAAATCACAACTATTTGCAGAACACTCATCAATAAAAAAGACTGGAGCATGCCAGAAAAGGTCTTCTACAGCTAAAGACATAAAGAAGGAACCACAATGAGACAAGTAGGAGGTACAGACTTGCTATTTAATCAAGTTCCATACCCCTGGGTGGGCAATCAAGAAACTGTAGAATAATTATATTGTAGAGGTTCTCCCACAGGAGTGAGAGTTCTGAACCCCATGTCAGGCTACCCAGCCTGGGGGTTATGTACCAGAAAGCATTTGGCTTTTAAGGTCAGTAGGGCTTATTCTTATGAGTTCCAAAGGATTAGTGGAAATAGAGACTTCACTCTTAAAGGGAGCACACAAAATCTCATGTGCACTGGGACCCAAGGCAGAAGCAGTAATTTTATAGGAGCCTGGGACAGACCTACCTGCTGGTCTTGAGGAGTCTCCCAGAGAGGCAGGTGGTGGCCATGGCTCAACCCCTAGGGGTGACATAACATTAGCAACAGCCATTCTTGGGAGCTCCTTCTACCATAAAAAAAGAAAATTACAGGCCTATATCACTGATGAACATAGATACAAAATTTCTCAACAATATACTAGCAAACCAAATCCAACAGTACATTAAAAGGATCATACACCATGATCAAGTGAGATTTATCCCACAGATGCAAGGACTTTTAAATATCATAAATAAATCAATGTGAAACACCACAGTAGCAAAGTGAAGAATAAAAACCATATGATCATTTCAATAGATGCAGAAAAAGCTTTTGACAAAACTCAACGTTCATTTATGATAAAAATTTGTTGCCCTGGGTGATAAAAATTCTCCAGAAAGTGAGCATAGAAGCAACATACCTCAACATAATAAAGGTCATATATGACAAACCTACAACTTACATCATACTCAGTGGTGAAAAGCTGATAGCATTTCCTCTAAGATCAGGAGCTAGACAAGGATGCTCACTCACACCACTTTTATTCAACATAGTATTGGAAATCCTAGCCACAGAAATCAGACAAGAAAAAGAAATAAAGAGAATCCAAATTGAAAAGGAAGAATTAAAACTTTCACTGTTTGCACATGACATGGTACTATACATAGAGAATCCTAAAGACAGCTCCAGAAGACTACTAGAGCTCATCAATGAATTCAGTAAAGTTGCAATATACAAAATTAATATGCAGAAATCTGTTGCATTTCTATACACTAACAATGAAAGATCAGAAAGAGAAATTAAGAAAACAATCCCATTTACCATTGCATCAAAAAGAATAAAATACCTAGGAATAAACCTATATAAGGAGGTAAAAGACCTGTACTCAGAAAACTATAAGACACTGATGAAAGAAATTGAAGTTGATACAAACAGATGGAAAGATATACTATGTTCTTGTATTGGAAGAATTAATATAGTTGAAATGAACATACTACCCAAGGCAATCTATAGATTCAATGCAATCCCTATCAAAATAGAAATGGCATTTTTCACAGAACTAGAACAGATAATTTTAATATTTGTAAGAGACACAAAACATCCCGAATAACCAAAACAATCTTGAGAAAGAAGAACAGAGCTGGAGAAATCACATTCTCTGACTTCAGACTACACTAAAAAGTTACAGTAATCAAAACAGTATAGTACTGACACAAAAACAGACACATAGACCAGTGGAACAGAAGAGAGAGCCCAGAAATAAACTCACTTAGTTATGGTCAATTAATCTAGGACAAAGGAGGCAAGGATATACAATGGAGAAAAGGCAGTCTTTTCAATATCTGGTGCTGGGAAAAGTGAACAGCTACATGTAAAAGAATGAAATTAAAACATTCTTCAACACTATGTACAAAAATAAACTCAAAATGGATTAAGGACCCAAATGTAAGACTGGATACTATAAAACTCTTAGAGGAAACCATGGGCAGAACGCTATCTGACATAAATCGTAGCAATTTTTTTTTGGATCTGTCTCCTAAAGCAAAGGAAATAAAAGCAGAAATAAACAAATGGGACCTAATTAAACTTAAAAGCTTTTGCACAGCTAAGGAAACCATAAACAAAAAAAGACATCCTACTAAATAGGAGAAAATGTTTGCAAATTATATGACCAATAAGGTGTCTGTATCCAAAATATATAAAATGTTCACACAACTCAACATTAAAAAAAAAAAACTGATTACAAAACGGGCAGAATACCTGAATAGACATTTTTCCAAAGAGGATATGCAGATGGCCAACAGTCACATGAAAAGATGCTCAACATCACTAATTATCAGGGAAATGTAAATGAAAACCACAATGAGATACCATCTCATCCCTGTCAGAATGAGTATCATCAAAAAAAAAAAAAACACACAAATACAAACATTGGGGAGGTTGTGGATAAAAGGGAATTCTCACTCACTGTTTTTGGGAATGTAAACTGGCGCAGCTACTGTGGAAAACAGCTGGAAGTTTTCTCAAAATAACTAAAGGTAGAACTACTATATCATACAACAATTACACTCCTTGGTATATATCAGAAAAAACAAAAACAAAAACACAAAACAAAAAACACTAATTCAAAAAGATATGTGCACCCCAATGTTCATAGCAGCATCATTTACAATTACCAAGCTATAGAAGAAATATAGTGTCCATTAATGGATGAATGGATAAAGAAGACATTATATATATATATATATATAATATATGTATATACACATACATATACATATTTATACAACGGAATACATCTCAGCCATAAAAAGAATGAAATTTTGCCATTTGCAACAACATGGATGAACTTCCACTCCTAATGAATTAGGCTTTTGGAGGTTGAAGACCACGCAATCTGAATTTTAAACAACACTCTCTAAGACATTCTTATGTACATTAAGTTGAGAACAATGGGTGTGAGCAATAGCAACCTACTTAGTTTTATGTAAGATATTTAAATTATCATATTTTGGCTTTAGAAAAATCACTCAAATATCAGTGTAGGGAAAAGATTGGAGGAGAGCAAGACTGGACACTGGGAGATCAGTTAGGAGAACTTAGCAATATTTTAAGCATGAGATAATGATGAACTGAAGTTAACAAAGAAGACATAAAGAAGTGAAAGATTTAGAAAATGTCATAGGACTAACCTGTAGAGAATTAGTTGCTTAGTTAAATATTGGAGGCAAGAGAAATGGAGAAGCCCAATTTCCAATTTGGGTTACTACATGGATAAATGTAACATTTACCAATATACTGAATATAAGAGGAAGAACATATGTGGTTGAAAGATGACTAATTCAACCTAGTATTTGTTAAATCTGAAGTCTCTATAGAATACTCAGCTTGAACTATCTAGGAAGGAGGTGGATTATGGGTTAGAAAAGAGATCACAGCTGGAGATAGAGATTTGGGGATTACCAGCATTTGAAGCAATGGTGGCCCATAGGACTATTAAGAGAATGTGTATAGAATGAGAAGAACACATTGTATATCAAAACATACCTTAAAAGATTACTGGGCTTCCCTGGTGGCGCAGTGGTTGAGAATCTGCCTGCCAATGCAGGGGACACGGGCTCGAGCCCTGGTCTGGGAAGATTCCACATGCCGCAGAGCAACTAGGCCCGTGAGCCACAATTACTGAGCCTGCGCGTCTGGAGCCTGTGCTCCGCAACAAGAGAGGCCGCGATAGTGAGAGGCCTGCGCACCGCGATGAAGAGTGGTCCCCACTTGCCACAACTAGAGAAAGCCCTCACACAGAAACGAAGACCCAACACAGCCATAAATAAATTTTTAAAAAAAATTAAATAAATAAATAAAAATTTAAAAAAAAAAGATTACCAATATTGAATGTGGAGGTAGAGAAAATGGAGTACATGAAGAAAGAAAAACAGGAATGTTCATAGATGTAGAAGAGAATCATGAAAGAATGACACCCCTGAATCCAAGAATGGAAAGAATTTCAAAAAGGAGTATCAACAATATCAAATGCCATAAAAGGGTAAGGTAAGGAAAGGAACAGGATGTTGCTACTAGGAAATCATTTATAATTGGAGATAAAAAGAGAATAAGATTTATTTGAGATACATTCTTCCATTTCACCACCAACGTCAGGACATTATTCAGTAAATAGTGGGGTTGTGTAAAATAATTTGTCTTAAACTAAATTCCAAGGGCTCCTTTAGTTTGACCAAAATTCCCTTATAGTAATTATGGTCTCGACTGACAATGCTAGAGTACTATCTGGTTATGGATACCTGATGTAACTCTGCATTTGTCTAAAAGGACAGGAAGATGATTCACATTGTATATGGTTAAGCTTTATGTAGAATACTACAAATGTGAACATTATTCAAGCTCTGGCTTCTCACTCTACATCTTAAATTACTTTCTAACCTTAAATGTAATAGCTTGTACTATGGTGGGATTTTGATTTCTTTCTTCTTGGAAGTCTCAGAATAAATGTTCTCAATTTAAATGTAACCCATTTCATGTAAGATATAATTTTCTGCCTTGGTTTGGCATTATATGAGATGGAAATGTGAAAGAAGGTCACTGGGTTTCAAATAATTAATTAGATGCCTTTATATTGTACAGAAATATTTTTATATTTCTGGACCCTTGATATCAAAATATTACATATTTTCTGGATGTCCTACATAATTTTTATATGTTTTAATTAGTTAAGACTACTTAGGAAAACATGAATAGAAAATAAACATAGGCATTAAAATCACCATCTTGGAACCTTAGGATTTTTTTCTACTTGACTGTTTTCCCACTTTACTTAATATTTCACTATTAGTGAAGATATATTAAATGTATGCTGCATGAAATCTGGGAAGAATATTAATAAGATGAAATTGAATAACAATGTAAAATAATGTGTGTAGTTTAAAATAATCTAAGTAAGGATGTTGGTGATATATTGTTCATTACAGGACATATAAATATATCTATGATTTCATTGGACATTATACTTAATAGGAATAAAAAATGATGATATACTTAAAAAAAATTGTGATCTTGAGCTTCATATCATCCAAGAGTATGTAAACTGAGGTGTCACTGCACTTTATTCAGTGTTGTGAAAACTATAAATAAAGTATATTTATTTGTTCATACTATGAGTTTAGAGCAAACGCTAGAACATTTTCACTTGACACACATATATCAGAAAAATCTGAAATGTCATAGAATGTGTGCCATGACTTTATTTCATAGAGATATAATAGTAAACATAGCATGGAAGGCATTTAAAGTAGCCAGTAGAGTCAGATAATGTTGGGAGCTATTACTCTGTGTAACTTTGTGCAACCACCTCAAATTCAGGGGTTACAATACCTCAACCCCATATTATTTCTCCTAATAAAGCTAACCTCCCTGGTTACTCTTTCCTAAGGTCTCCTATAATTTGATTTCACACTGACATCTCTAAGATCTTATCATATTTCTCATTATCAAATTCTGGTGTAGCTATAGAGGAAAAGGATGAGAAAAATCTTCCAAGAGGGCATAACCAGTGGCTATGGAAGACAATAGAAGAAAGAATCTTTTAGAAAATACAGGAAAAGACTCCACTCTTCAAGAAGGTATTCATCATTATTCTTGTCCAGTAAAATATGTGCCATGGACCAGTGATTACGTTGTGTTTCCCTTCCTCCACTTTCCAGAATGAGAGCGTCGTTAGTAGTTAAACTGTAACATATTGACAATTGTATGTACTAGATTATTAGGAGAAGATAATTTGTCTTTTGGCTACAGTAGAGCAGGTCAAAAATATCAATACCTGGATCTTTGGGAAGGACCTTTATATTACACAGAAATCCCAAATATTGAGCTGAATGCATTAATCCACTCCAACCTTGGGTTAGGCAAGTGGGTGAGAGTTTATATATATACACTGGCATATACATATATACCAATTGGAGAAGTGTATGTATAGTAAAAGTAATGAGTTTAAATATTGAGTATCAAAATGGTGGAATGTGGCAGATACTGTTACCAACATACCTTTCATTTGCTCCTTCTTTGTAAAACAGTATCCCAATTTATTTTTCAATTGGCATTGGTCAATCTCAAAATCCGAAGTGTGATTGCTCTAAAAGAAAAATTATATAAGAATTTAATAAATAATGAATGTGGCTTTCCAATAAAAGGAATTAGTCAATATATTCTGCTAAGGCAATTGAAAGATGAGATTATGTCTTGTTCATCAAAGAATAATGAAAATACAAAATAACGAAATAAAATATGTAGTTTAAGAAAGGTGCATTTAAATTGCAGTTCTCCTACCTACAATTTTGTTTTCTTGTGACCTTTTGGGACCTTAGTTTATTCATGTATAAAAGTTGGATAATAGTATCACCTACAACATGAGTTGCCATGTGAATTAAATAGAAAAGATAAAAATCCAACACATTGCCTGGCATATAGACTATGCTCAATATATATTAGATCCAGACTTGAGGTGTCCATGCAGTGCTTCTGCATGCAGTTCATTAAGCTCAAATGTTGGGAGCAATGATTTTACACTGAGAACGCTAATCTGATGTGGTTGATGCCAGACCTCCATACACAGCACCCTACAGGCATTAAAAGTAAAGAGAAGAGAGATAGCTTCAAGACTGCAGAGGAGTAAGACATGGAGATCACCACAAATACATCAAAAATACATCTACATGAAGAACAGCACCTACAGAACACCTACTGAATACTGACAGAAGACCTCAGACTTCCCAAAAGGAAAGAAACTCCCCATGTACCTGGGTAGGGCAAAAGAAAAAAGAAAAAACAGAGACAAAAGAATAAGGATTGGACCTGCACCTCTGGGAGGGAGCTGTGAAGGAGGAAAAGTTTCCACACACTAGGAAGCCACTTCACTGGCAGCGATCTTGGGTGGATGTGGGGGAAGCTTCGGAGACACAGAGGACAGCACAGCAACAGGGGTGCAGAGGGCAAAACAGAGAGATTCCCGCACAGAGGATCGCTGCTGATCAGCACTCACCAGCCTGAGGGGCTTGTCTACTCACCCACTGGGGTGGGTGGGGTTAGGGAGCTGAGACTCTGGCTTTGGAGTTCACATCCCAGAGAGAGGACTGGGCTTGGCTTCTTGAACACAGCCTGAAGGGGGCTAGGGCGCAACAGCTAGCTGGAAGGGAGTCCGGGAAAAAGTCTGGACCTGCCTAAGAGGCAAGAGACCATTGTTTGGGGGTGTGTGAGGAGAGGGGATCCAGAGAACTGCCTAAGTGAGTTCCAGAGATGGGCGCAAGCTGTGGCTATCAGCATGGACACCAGAGAGGGGCATGAAATGCTAAAGCTGCTGCAGCCATCAAGAAGCCTGTGTGCAAGCACAGTTCACTATCCATAGCTCCCTTCCTGGGAGGCTGTGCAGCCAGCCACTGCCAGGGTCCCGTGATCCCGGGACAACTTCCCTGGGAGAACACACATCGTGCCTCAGGCAGGTGCAAAGTCACACCGGCCTCTGCCACTGCAGGCTCACCCTGCATTCCGAACCCCTCCCTCCTCCCTGCCTGAGTGAGCCAGAGTGCCCTAATCAGCTGCTACTTTAACCCCATCCTGTCTGTGTGGGGAACAGACACCCTCAGGTGACCTACATGCAGAAGCGGGGCCAAATCCAAAGCTGAAAGCCAGGAGCTGTGCGAACAAAGAAAGAGAAAGGGAAATCTTTCCATGCAACCTCAGGTGCAGCGGATTAAATCTCCACAATCAACTTGATGTACCCTGCATCTGAGGAATACTTGAATAGACAATGAATCATCCCAAAATTGAGGTGCTGGACTTTGGGAGAAACTGTAGACATGGAGTTTGCTTTCTGCAACTAATTTGTTTCTGGTTTTATGTTTTTCTTAGTTTAGTATTTAGAATTTTTTTTTAAATTTTTTATTTTAATAACTTTATTTTACTTTATCTTTCTTTCTTTCTTACTTTTTCTCACTTTTCTTCTGAGTCGTGTGGCTGCCAAGGTCTTGGTGCTCCAGCAGGTGTCAGGACTGAGCTTCTGAGATGGGAGAGCTGAGGGCAGGACATTGGTCCACCAGAGAACTCCCGGCACCACATAATATCAATCCAAGAAAGCTCTCTCAGAGATCTCCATTTCAACGTGAAGACCCAGCTCCACTCAATGACCAGCAATCTACAGTGCTGAACACCCTATGCCAAACAACTAACAAGACAGGAACACAACCCTACCCATTAGCAGAGAATCTGCCTAATATCATAATAATTTCACAGACACCCAAAATCGCACCACTGGACACAGTGCTGTCCACCAGAAAGACAGCATCCAGCCTCAACCACCAGAACACAGGAGCCAGTCGCCTCCACCAGGAAGCCTACACAACCAAACTGAACAAAACTTACCCACTGGGGGCAGACACCAGAAACAATGTAAACTACGAACCTGCAGCCTGCCAAAAGGAGACCCCAAACGCAGTAAGTTAAACAAAACGAGAAGACAGAGAAATACAGAGCAGATAAAGGAGTAAGGTAAAAACCAACCAGACCAAACAAATGAAGAGGAAATAGGCAGTCTTCCTGAAAAAGAATTCAGAGTTATGATAGTAAAGATGATCCCAAATCTTGGAAATAGAAAAGAGAAAATAAAAGAAACCTTTAACAAAGACTTAGAAGAACTAAAGAGCAAACAAACAATGATGAACAACAAAATAAATGAAATTTAATATTCTCTAGAAGGAATCAATAACAGAATAACTGAGGCAAAGAACAGATAAATGACCAGGAAGATAAAATATTGGAAAAAACTACCACAGAGCAGAATAAAGAAAAAAGAATTGGAAGAATTGAGGACAGTCTCAGAGACAACTGGGAAAACATTAAACACACCAACATTCGAATTATAGGGGTCCCAGAAGAAGAAGAGAAAAAGAAAGGGACTGATAAAGTATTTGAAGGGATTATAGTTGAAAACTTCCCTAACACGGGAAAGGATAGTCAATCAAGTCCAGGAAGCACAGAGAGTCCCATACAAGATAAATCCAAGGAGAAACATGCCAAGCCACATATTAATCAAACTTTCAAAAATTAAATACAAAGAAAAAATATTAAAAGCAGCTAGGGAAAAGCAACAAATAATATACAAGGGACTCCCCATAAGGTTAAGAGCTGAACTTTCAGCAGAAACTCTGCAAGCCAGAAGGGAGTGGCAGGTATAGTTAAAGTGCTGAAGGTGAAAAACCTACAACCAAGATTACTCTACCAAGCAAGAATCTAAGTCTCATTCGACAGAGAAATTAAAACCTTTACAGACAAGCAAAAGCTAACAGAATTCAGCACCAGCAAACTGGCTTTACAACTAATGCTAAAGCAACTTCTCTAGGCAGGAAACACTAAAGAAAGAAAAGACTTACAGTAACAAACCCAGAACAATTAAGAAAATGGTAATAGGAACACACATATTGAAAACTACCTTAAATGTAAATGGATTAAATGCTCCAACCAAAAATATACACTGGCTGAATGGATACAAAAACAAGACCTGTATATATGCTGTCTACAAGAGACCAACTTCAGACCGAAGGACACATACAGACTGAAAGTGGGGGGATAGAAAAAGATATTCCATGCAAATGGAAAGCAAAAGAAAGCTGGAGTAGCAATTCACATATCAGAAAAAATAGGCTTTAAAATAAAGACTATAAGAAGACAAAAGAAGGACACTACATAATGATCAAGGGATCAATCCAAAAAGAAGATATAACAATTGTAAATATTTATGCACCCAACATAGGAGAACCTCAATACATAAGGCAAATGCTAACAGCCATAAAAAGGGAAATCGACAGTAACACAATAATACTACGGGACTTTAACATCCCCTTTCACCAATGGACAGATCATCCAAAATGAAAATAAATAAGGAAACACAAGCTTTAAATGATACATTCAAAAAAATGGACTTACTTGATATTTATAGGACATTCCATCCAAAAACAGCAGAATACACTTTCTTCTCAAGTGCTCACGGAACATTCTCCAGGATAGATCATAATTTGGGTCACAAATTAAGCCTTGGTAAATTTAAGAATATTGAAATTGTATCAGGTATCTTTTCCGATCACAACGCTATGAGACTAGATATCAATTACAGGAAAAAATCTGTAAAAAATACAAACACATGGAGGCTAAACAATACACTACTAAATAACCAAGAGATCACTGAAGAAATCAAAGAGGAAATCAAAAAAAAAAACTAGAAAAAAATGACAATGAAAACACGTTGACCCAAAACCTATGGGATGCAACAAAGGCAGTTCTAAGAGGGAAGTTAATAGCAATACAATCCTACCTCAAGAAACAAGAAACATCTCAAATAAACAACCTAACCTTACACCTAAAGCAATTAGAGAAAGAAGAACAAAAGACCCCAAAGTTAGCAAAGGAAAGAAGTCATAAAGATCAGATCAGAAATTAATTTTAAAAAATGAAGGAAACAATAGCTAAGATCAATAAAACTAAAAGCTGGTTGTTTGAGAATATAAAGAAAATTGATCAACCTTTATACAGACTCATCAAGAAAAAAAGGGAGAAGACTCAAATTGATATAATTAGAAATGAAAAAGGAGAAGTAACAAATGACACTGTAGAAAAACAAAGGATCATGAGAGATTACTGCAAGCAACTATATGCCAATAAAATGGACAACCTGGAAGAAATGGACAAATTCTTAGAAAAACACAACCTCCCGAGATTGAACCAGGAGGAAATAGAAAATATAAACAGACCAATCACAAGCACTGAAATTGAAACTGTGATTAAAAACCTTCCAACAAAAAAAAGCCCAGGACTAGACAGCTTCACAGGTGAATTCTGTCAAACATTTAGAGAAGAGCTAACACCTATCTTTCTCAAACTCTTCCAAAATACAGCAGATGCAAGAACACTCCCAAACTCATTCTATGAGGCCACCATCACCTTGAAACCAAAACCAGACAAAGATGTCTGAAAAAGAGAATACTACAGACTAATATCACTGATGAACATCGATGCAAAAATCCTCAACAAAGTACTAGGAAACAGAATCCAACAACACATTAAAAGGATCATACACCAGGATCAAGAGAGGTTTATCTCAGGAATGCAAGGATTCTTCAATACACACAAATCAATCAATGTGATAAACCGTATTAACAAATTGAAGGAGAAAAACCATATGATCCTCTCAATAGATGCAGAAAAAGCTTTGGCAAAATTCAACGCTCATTTATGATAAAAACCCTCCAGAAAGGAGGCATAGAGGGAACTTACCTCAACATAATAAAGGTCATATGTGACAAACCCACAGCTAACATCATTCTCAAGTGTGAAACACTGAAAACTTTTCCACTAAGATCAAGAACAAGACAAGGTTGCCCACTCTCACCACTGTTATTCAACATATCTTTGCAAGTTTTAGCCACAGCAATCAGAGAAGAAAAAGAAATAAAAGGAATCCAAATCTAAAAAGAAGAAGTAAAACTGTAACTCTCTGCAGATGACATGATACTATACGTAGAGAATCCCAAAGATGCTACCAGAATACTACTAGAGCTATTCAATGAATTTGGTAAAGTAGCAGGATATAAAATTAATTCTCTCTTGCATTCCTATACACTAATAGTGAAAAATCTGAAAGAGAAATTAAGGAAACACTTCCTTTTACCATTGTAACAAAAAGAAAAAATATCAAGAATAAACCTACCTAAGGAGACAAAAGACCTGTACACAGAAAACTATAAGACACTGATGAAAGAAATTAAAGATGATACAAACAGATGGAGAGATATATCATGTTCTTGTATTGGAAGAGTCAACATTGTAAAAATGACTATACTACACAAAGCTGTCTACAGATTCAATGCAATCCCTATCAAACTACCAATGTCATTTTTCACACAATTAGAACAAAAAGTTTCATAATTTGTATGGAAAAACATGAGACTCCTAATAGCCAAAGCAATATTGAGAAAGAAAAACGGAACTGGATGAGTCAGGCTCACAGACTTCAGATTATACTACAAACTGCAGTAATCAAGACAGTATGGTACTGGCACAATAACAGGAATATAGATCACTGGAACAGGAGAGAAAGCACAGAGATAAATCCAGACACATATGGTCACCTTATCTTTGATAAAGGAGGCAAGAATATAAAATGGAGGAAAGACAGCCTCTTCAATAAGTGGTGCTGGGAAAACTGGACAGCTACATGTAAAAGAATGAAATTAGAACACTGCCTAACATCATACACAAGAATAAACTCAAAATGGGTTAAAGACCTAAAAGTAAGCCCAGACACTATAAAACTCTTAGAGGAAAACATAGGCAGAACACTCTGTGACATACATCACAGCAAGATCCTTTCTGACCCACCTCCTGGAGAAATGGAAATTAAGAAACAATAAACAAATGGGACCTAATGAAACTTAAAAGCTTTTGCAAAAGAAATCATAAACAAGACGAAAAGGCAACCCCTCAGAATAGGAGGAAATATTTGCAAACGAAGCAACTGAGAAAGGTTTAATCTCCAACATATACAAGCAGCACATGCAGCTCAATATCAAAAAACATCCCAATCCAAAAATCAGCAGAAGACCTAAATAGACACTTCTCCAAAGAAGATATCCCAATTGCCAACAAACACATGAAAGGATGCTCAACATCACTAATCAATAGAGAAATGCAAATCAAAACTACAATGAGGTATCACCTCACACCAGTCAGAATGGCCATCATCAAAAATTCTACAAACAATAAATGCTGGAGATCGTGTGGAGAAAAGGGAACCCTCTTGCACTGCTTTTGGGAAGGTAAATTGATACAGCCACTATGGAGAACAGTATGGAGCTGCCTTAAAATCTAAAAATAGAACTACCATATGACCAAGCAATCCCACTACCTGGCATATACCCTTAGAAAACCATAATTCAAATAGAGTCATGTACCACAATATTCAGTGTAGCTCTATTTACAATAGCCAGTACATGGAAGCAACCTAAGTGTCCATCAAGAGCTGAATGGATAAAAAAGATATGACACATATATACAATGGAATATTACTCAGCCATAAAAAGAAACGAAATTAAGTTATTTGTAGTGAGGTGGATGGACCTAGAGTCTGTCATACAGAGTGAAGTAAGTCTGGAAGAGAAAAACGAATACCGTATGCTAACACATACATATGGAATCTAAAATAAATAAATAAATAAATAAAAGGTCATGAAGAACCTAGGGGAAGGACAGGAATAAAGATGCAGACATAGAGAATGGACTTGAGGACTCAGGGAAGGGGAAGGGGAAGCTTGGACGAAATGGGAGAGTGGCATGTACATATATACACTATGCAATGTAAAATAGATAGCTAGTGGGAAGCAGCCACATAGCACAGGGAGATCAGCTCTATTCTTTGGGTCCACCTAGAGGGGTGGATTAGGGATGGTGGGAAGGAGATGCAAGAGGGATCAGATATGGGGATATATGTTTATGTGTAGCTGATTCAGTTTGTTATACAGCAGAAACTAACACACCATTGTAAAGCAATTATACTCCAATAAAGATGTTTTATATATATATATATATATATATATATATATATATATATATATATATATATGTTAGATCCTTCCCCCTTTAATCAATAGTTTTGAATACAGAAGTGACTTGTTGTAATCACTTGATTTAAAAAAATTTCTCCTGTTTCTCTAATGAGAAATGACTGAAGTGGGACAAGGGTAGAAATAAGGGATGAAAACTGATACTAACGTATTCTCTTATCCTTGCACTTAAAAATTCTGAGAGGAAGTTTATATTTCTTTTTCGTGTTAAACAATACAAAATTGGGCAAAATGTGTTAGCTACTTTCTCCAGGAAATACTTACTACTTGGAGATCAGTCTGTGGTCTAAGAAAGCAGCTTATGTAACAGCGTACTCAGTAATACTCACTGCAAGTTCCTCTCTTTGCTGACCCCACCAATAAAATGCTTATAAGTCATAAACTTTGACCAATACCAACCAATTCTCCACCTAGGAAGCACTACCTTAATACCACTAAGCCTAGGCTCTAAAACTGAATTAGCATCCTCTCAGACTTTCCTATTCTGAGACACAATCTCAAAACTGTCAATGTGGTGTTCTCTTATTGTGATAAATCTAATAAACATATTGTGTTTGATAAATAGCCTTTTCTGTAGTCTTTTTGGGGAATTAACAGCTGATAGGAAACTAGTTAATAGGTTATTGCATTAATAAAAGTAAGAGATAAAACATTGATTTCTGTGATAATGTTAGTTGTGAAGGCTCTGCAAAATGTTTGGATTCTAAAACTATTTTTTAATAATAGCTAAGAGGATTTTCAGACAGATTGGATGAGGAATGGGAGGACAAGATAGGAGCCAAGGATAGTTTCAAAGTTTCTGGGCTAAGTAGCAGGAAATAATATTTCCACTTATTACATTTAAAGCCATGGAACTCAATGAGATCTCCAAGGGAGTGGGTGTGGACAGAACAGAGAGTGGTACAAGAATAAATTCCAGGGTACAACAGTACTTTCCCCCCTTGTCTAAATACTACTTACTTATTTTACCTAACTTCTAGTATCTTTCCAGACTCAGCTCAGACATCACTTCCTCTGAAGAGCTGTCTTTGATCTTTGGCCTTCTTATGCCCAGGGAACCATGAATATACCTCTGTTATTGTGTTTATAGCATGCAATTTTAATAACACAAATAGATAGACATAAATACTTTTTTCTTCTTCCATCAGATAATGAATTCCTTCAAGTCAGACATCATATAATTATCTTTACATCAACAAGCACCTACCGTAAAATCTAAGACATGGTGTTCAGTAAATTAGTGATGGTTGCTATAGGAAGTGAATGCATCTGAATTTTATAATCCCAAGAGTTGTAGGACTTAGAACAAGAAAGAACACTTGGCCTCTCTCCCCTTCTAAACATTTTTATATAGGTGATATTTGATTGAAAGAAATTTCTAAAAGAGTAAATTGAAGTTTATAGTGTGTACAGAAATACAGGCATGCTTTGGCAGTGAGTAATTAAATAGATTAAAGGTATGGATATGAGTTTTTGACCTTTTTGAACTTCTGCTAGTGAGATAACCTACACTTACATACGTTGGTCATTTCACAGTTCAATTACCAGTATTGAATGGCAACAAAAGTTGTGAGAGCCTTGAGGATAGCTGCCAGAATACACTGCCCTTCAATGAATTTTAAAACTTGTTATGTTTTTCTCATTATATCTATCACCTATGCATTTTTAATGTGTGAGAAAACAAGTACTTGTTCTGATTATGAAGTCCTAAAATCTCTAATAGGAACAAGTTTTAGATCACACAGTTTCAAGTCAAACAAAAGGGTTTGCATATAAGAAGACTGATTAGTAAAGGAAAGGAAAGGAAAAGATAACAAAGATTGTTTGATTATTTCAGTGTGTTCATTTTTCTATGGTGAAATATCCCAGGTGGCTCCCTTCCTTAGCCTACTTCCTTAATCTTTACAGAAGACTAGAATCCTCTGTCAGAAAACAGAAAGAAATGTTGGTTACGAGGCAGAGAAGCAGACTTTTGCTAATTAATCATGAGGATACACAATAATAAGATTGAATTGCCAAATAAGCGTTTCAGAAGTGTTTTAGGTTTGACACAAAGGAACAAAGGCTTTTATACTTTATTATATATTCTCCTGACACTTCTTTCTCAGAATGATTATGTACATGAGCAGGCTTAAACTGTTTAGTGTCTTAAATGGAGTGATATTTGTGCATTACCTTGAACTAAATACATGTGTTTCATGAACATAGTGAAAACTATACTGAATATTTATATTATATTATATTATATTATATTATATTATATTATATTATATTATATTATATTTGGTTAGGTTAAATCTTCAGTAGTAATCTTAGCAACATATTAGTTTTCCTCATCATAACTGGTAATAGTTTTGATTTGTGTGTCTCAGGCTCTGTGAGAGTAAGTTAAAGTTCCCATCTCCCAAGAAGTCTTACACAGTGAAAATTTATCCGTGGGAATTTAGTGGGTTTACTTGCAAAATATAGACCCTATAGTAGTGTATATGTATTAAACTCTTACTTTGTACTAGGTTCCCTTTTAATCAACTTGTACATTTTATTTCAATTAATTTTTACAAAAACACTATTTTTATACACATTTGTTAAATGAGGAGCTTAAAAATCATCTTTGTTATTAACCTAAAAACTGTTCACCTGCGATTTTTAGTTTAATTTTGAAAAGTTTTGGCAGCTCTGTTAAGATTTAACTCACATACCATATAGCCATTCACTCATATAAACTGTAAAATTAAGTGTTTTTTAGCATATTTGCAGAGCTGTGCACAATCAATTTTAGAATATTTTCATCACTACAAAAGAAATCCATACCCATTAGCAATCACTCTCTATCCTCTCTCCCTCCTTCATAGCCCCAGAGTATCACTAATCTACTTTCTGTTCCATGGATTTGTCTGTATTGACATTTCACATAAATGCCATTGTTATAGAGATTAAGAATGCATTTTGCCCTGTCTCTGTTCCTTTTAGTTCAAGTTGGTAATGTTTCTGCTAATATAGTATTCTCACAAGCATTCATAGTTCTCCCAGGTATGACATGGTGTTCCTTGCCATAAGATGAGAAGGTCTTTCAGATAACTTTCCAGGATAACTCCATATCTATTCCCGACTTCTACCAAGATGGTTGATTGGATCCATGTTTAACACACTTAATCTATTCAACAAAAGGTTTCTTGTAACACCCTTGGCCTTCTCTCCTAAACATGATTTTACAACAGCGAGTTTCCTAATTTTGCCATCTTTTTCAATCTGGATAGGCTAAAAGTCTTCCATTTCATTAATTTTTGGTTCCTTGTAGCTTAACAGTTCTTTCCTCAATTTATCTCTTTCTCCCACATTTTACTAGAAGTATCAAGAAGAAACCAGGCTGCACCTTCAACTCTAAGCTTGGAAATCTCTTCAGCTGAATATTCATAATTATTGTTTACAAGTTCTATCTTCCACTCAATAGCAGAACACAGTTCAGATAAGTTTTCTACTACTTTATAACAAGAATTGCCTTCCTGCACTTTCCAGTAACATCTTACATCCTTCCCAGCTCTCATCAGAAATACCTTTAATGTTCATATTTCTGTTAGATTTTGTGATATGACTTTCTCTACTAGGCTCCTTGCTTTCTTATGAGCCCTCACCAGCAGTGCTTTTAATATCTGTATTTTTACCAACAGTTTCCTTAAGGCAATATATTCTTCTTCTACCATACTTCTGAAAACTCTTCCAGATCTACCCATTATCCAATTCCCAAGACACTTCAATGTTTTTAGGTATTTGTTACAGCAGCAACTCTCTTCCCAGTATCAAAATCTCTGTTAGTTTCCTAGGTCTACTGTAATAAATTACCACAAACTGGGTGGCTTAAAATAACAGATATTTTCTCCCAAATTTATGGAAGACTTAAGTCTGAAATCAAGGTATTGGCAGGGTATGTCCCTCCAAAGTCTTTAGAGAAGAATCCTTCATTGCCTCTTCCAGCTTTTGATGGCTCCAGACACTCCTTAGCTTGTGGCTGTGTAACTCCAATTTCTATTTCCATCTTCACATGGCTTTCTCATATTTTTCTGTTGTGTCTCTCTGGGTGTCTCTTATGATTCTTGTCATTGATTTTATGACCTACCCTTAAAATCTAAGTTGATCTCATCTCTTGGTCCTTAATTTAATCAGATTTGCAAAGACCCTTTTCCTAAATAATGTAACATTCATATATTCCGATGGCTAGCAGGTAGAGATATCTTGGGGGGGAGGGCATCATACATGATACTACACCAGCTATTCTATCTGAAGTCTTCTTACAAGTGCCCTACTGTATCTACGCAAGGGGCACATATGTTCGCCTCTTCACTTTTCCAGCAGATAGTATATTTTATTAGATGTAATCCCAATTGTTTACTCTGCAACCGCAAATAGTTAATGTGTTTTTCAAAAAGCTTGAATTTGAAGCTATTCTGACTAGTTTTTATTGTAAAGGACGGAGCCATATCTTCCCTGGACCTCTATATTCCATCCCAGAAGCCTAAAGCTTGATAAGTAATTTTAATAATAATGTGTAGCTTCATGGAATTTTATTTAACGATGAGTTACCACAGTTACTTAATTTCTCTAGAATGGAATTGTCTTATGTATAGAACAATATGAGATACTTAGGTAGGAGTTGCATAAGAATTTGGAAGTAGCTTTGATCATACTGAGGTCCTACAGAACACATTTGCACAACTTAACGTATTGTTAATGATCCCAGTGTAATTCAACTTGGAAATTACCAGATTAACAAAATGACCTTTGACTCATGTCATGGAGCAAAACATTGTCTTAATCTTCTCTCTTGCTAATCATTTTGATTTGCATTTTTATCAGTTTAAAATTTGAGTTATTTTTGTACAGCAGCTATCATAACTGGGAATGTTTATCACTCATGGTAATTCATAAATAAATACATGATTTCATTTGATGATTAGAATGTGGTATTGTGGGTAAATAAATGAATATAGGTGGTCAGAATATAGCTTAATCATGATTTAAGCTTATGTACATTACATGGAAAAATAATCTCAATCTCAATATGATTACTATTCTTAATAGAATTTTGGGGACCCAAATTATCTTTTTATCTTCTTGGTAATGGCCACATGCCAGTTGTAGAGGCAATTCTTATATATAAGTGCATGAAACAAAATAATGCACAACTTAAAATTGCAATCTATTTATTCCCAGTAGAGCTTGTAGCCAAAGATAAGTCATTTAACCAGCTTATGTTTTAGCTACAGTAATTTTTATTGCATTTCAGTGAGTTTTATTAAATTCATTTATTAACTCTTGAGAGCTGGGCTCTTGGATTTTGTTTTTCCAAATTGAATGTTTTCATTAAACAGCAAAACAAAATTTACTCCTCACATACAAGGCTTACATAAAGCATCTTTGTATTGCAAATCTATTAAAATTTTGTTATGGCATATAAACAACAATTGCTGAAACAATCTTGTATTTTTCTCTATTGATAACACCCAAAGAATTGGAATGGATCACAAATACACACTATTAAAAATTATCATTTGTACATAATGAATGATGATTGAAGACATCAATCATCGTGCTTCTAAAAGGAAAGACTCTAAACTGGTTCTTATGACTAGACACTAAAATTGTAATCTATTCAGTCCACAGATTTCTCATAAAATATGCAGTTAGTGAGGTTACCAATAACCCAGATACACTGTAGATATTTTTTCTGGTAAAATCCTTGCTCTTCCTTCTTTTAAATCTGACCTATTTTCTCTTGGGAATTATATTCCTTCATATGTACATTAAAAGAAGATATCTTTCAAACATGACATGCTTCCTTTGCATCTAAAATGAAACACCTCCTTCTGTGTTAACTGTATTCTTTCAGTAAGTGGGTGGATAGCTCATGAGCTATGTAGCAAAGGGACATAGTAACGGACACATCATAAATATTTCCTTTCAGTACTCAAATAGATCAGAAATACAAGTAATGAGCTCTGCATTTAAATAGCTCCCTACTCATCTCAGGAAAGTTGTTCCACAATGTATGTATCATTGGTTTTAGTGTTAATAAGTTTTGATCACAAATTGTCAAAGCTATCCAGTGGCCCAGCCAATAAACTTAGGATGATCAATTTCTTTTTTAATGCCTTATTTCATATAGAATGAAACCTTGCACAGCATACACCTCCACTTACTGTAAACACTTGACAGACAAAAATTATTTTATTATTCAGGGAAGTCTTAACCCACCCCACCCTCGTGTTAATAATTAATAATTTTGTAAAATTTTTTTCTCAAATACAGAGCAATTTAAAGTCCCTCATAAAGTCAAAGCTGAGTTAGAGTTGTTTTGTTAATTTACAATTTCCACTGGATTGATATAAGTGAGGAAATATCAAGTAAGAAAATTCAACCAATTGTTTAAAATATTTAAAAAAATATCATCACTTACGTATTTCATAACTCATAGCCATTCATAATCATGACAACATGTCCTGGTAACTGTGCACATCACCAAATTTGTATAAACTTTAGACTTAAAAAAAAGTAATGTGTAATTTCATTTAATCTTGTGAAAATGCTAAAATGGGGGCCATTATTATCTTCATTTTACAGTTGAAAAAATTGAGTCTCAGATTGGTGGGAAAATCTGCCACATTCACATGGTGCTACATGTTTGTTAGAGTTGTGATTGGACTCCTGAGATTCCTGATGATACGTATTCTGCATTCTCTGAACTTAGGATTCATCAAATTCTTACCTCAGTCTTGTGAGGGAAACATTTTTCTTCTCTTTGCTCTTGATGCCTTACAGAAAAACTGAGGTTCAAAGAGCTTTCATTGTGTGCCTAAGTGTCACGGCTCCAATAACTGGAAAAACTGAGACTAGAATGCAGGTTGGTCTGACCCCAAGGTCTTTGTTGAGTAAATGAATGAATGAATGATTGCTTTACTCATTAAGAATGACAATAGTTGTTTAGAAACAAACATGATTCTAACTGATACTCTAAGGAATATCTTCACAAAATCAATGCAATCAATTAAAAAAAGTAAAATATTTATGTCCATCTAGTTCTTGTTCGACTTTACATTACCAACTAATAATATATTTGACAAACCTTTTCTCCAATAATAGACTACCTAAATTAAGTGCATTTTATATCATTTCAACATAGCTTAAGTATAGAGTTTTTTTTTTAATTAGCCAATCTATACACTTTACATATTCATTGTGTGTAAGCTGATGTCTTCAATCATCATTCATTATGTACAAATGATAATTTTCTTATTGTGAAAATTTAGGTTCCACTTTAGGAGAATATTCATTCAAAAGACTAAATCCATTTTTACATCTCTAAGGTTTTTAAGAGTATAACAATTTCATTCACACAGGTAGATCAATGAATTATTGTACAATGTTAAGCCATCATTTTTAATTGTGTAATCTGATCTTTTATAGTTACATAGAATTTTCAGTTTACCAAAAAGTTTTAAAAGTATATGTAAACACTTATAGAAGGAGAGGAGTTTGTGGCCTACTTAACACAGAATTATGTTAAACTCTCCTTATCCTTTAAGGTTATATACACATATATCTAGTTCAAATACTATGATGACCAGGTGGAAAATCAGTCAAAATAAATTTGTATTTGAATATTTTTCCAATATAAATTCTGGAACAGTTAAATATTTTAAAGGTAATTTTAAAAATGCATCATTATTCTGTAAATATGTGTTGTGAATTCCTAGTTTCATGTTCCCATATCTCAATCTGGTATCTATACACTAAGGTTATATTCCCTAATGGTGCAATTTATATCTGTAATATCAACATTAAGCACTGAATGATACCTTCAGGGTATGATCCCACTCTCTTCTCATTTGTTACATGATCAGATACTTAAATAATGCTTTCTCTACTCTCCTACAACCCTGTAACAACCTCCCTCCATCTTCTTCTGCTGTAGACACTAAGCCTCTTCATCAAACTCCATTCCTGATAAACTATCACTATCTATTTTTACTCAATGATGCATAACTCTGCTACAGAAAACTTTATACTGAGCAGATTTGTACCACTAAATTTCATGTTCTAACTTATAATCCCAACTATGTTTTCTCCATTGACTTAATTTGTTAGCTTTCCCAAACCATTTCTCATCCCCTAATCAATTAGTTCTCCACTAAGAAGAACGCTTCTTTAGTTACACACACCATATATACAAAAATAAACTCACTCACAATATGTGATATCAAAACTTTATAAAGCTCAGAATTATTCAGCAAGGGTTCTTCTCTTCAGAATATACCTATCTCCATATCTATCATTCTATCATTCTAGATTTAGGGGAAGGTGTGTCCTTTCTAAAATAGTTATTCCCGACACATCTATGTAAATCTCCTTTGAGACAACCGTATAATCCTCCTGCCTTTTTTATGCACTGAACCTTGAAAAACTCTTAAGGATGGGGCTAAACAAAATAATATCCCCTCAAAGATGTCCACATCTTAACCCCCCAAACCTGTGCATGTAGTTCCTTAAATGGCAAAGGGTCTTTGCAGATGTAATTAAGTTAAGGATCTTGAGATGGGGAGATTATTCTAGAGTGTCTGAATGAGTCCAACATAATCACAGGGTCCTTATAAATGAAATATGAAGACAAAAAGAGCTACTAATAATTAGACAGAGGAAGTGTAATTTTTTCCTAGTAAAACAAGTTTGTATGGTCATTCTAGCCTAAGGATAAGGAAATGGAGTGCCCTTAGATAGGAGCAAGACTATATATTTCATTTTAACAAGAGGGAAGGTTTAGTAGAGTTGACACTTGAACAATGCAGGGGTTAGATATGCCGACCCTCATACAGTCAAAAATCTGTGTATAACTTGAAAGTCGGACCTACATATCCAGAGTTCTGTATCCAAAGATTCAATCAACCATGGAGTCTGTAATACTATAGTATGTATTCATTGTAAAACTATGTGTATAAGTGGACCCACTCAGTTCAAACTCATGTTGTTTATGGATCAATTGTAATTGTAAAGAAATATAGTACATTGGTGGATACAATGGTGAGATATAGCAGTGCACATCTGATTACTTCAATTTTCCTGATGAATAATGAGGTGAAATCATAAACTAAAGTTTGAGTAGAAAAGAGAAAATGAGGAGTCATCATCTTGCAGACTAAGAATAAACCCATTTGATAATTTTATTAATGAATGTGAAGAGAAACTTGTCAGCATCATATGATTTTTCTTCAGCAAAAATCAGCTGCTCAGAATTATATAAGAAGGGGTAAATTGACCCTACCTTCAGGCCCTAAGCAAAGTGGAGAGAGAAAGGAAAAAAACCCCCACCTGAGAAGTCTGCTGAGGGAGAGAGGAGTTTCTTCAAGTAACAAGACTCAACTAGATCAGAAAAGGGAGAAGAACATTTAAAGACGAGATTGTGGGTTAATAAGGGAGATGTTGATCAAAAAGTGTTTCAGAGGGCATAATATAAAAGCCCAGAAGGATGTGAGTTTGAGTCAATTTAGGGGATACACAGAGAGAGCAGTATGGGGATAGTTTGGGAGCAGTACAGAAAGTCTGTGGTTCTGATTGTGACTGAGATAAAAAGGATATGTGGCATGATAGGATCAGTCCTTGTATGTCTTAAGGAAGATGAGTAAACAGTTCAAGTTATGACCCACACTTTTTTCACTGGAAGAAATGGGACCACTGGAAAACTATTCATTTTATAGTTCCAGGTGGCATGGTAGCCTAGGATATAGGAAAGGCTTCATCGAGTGATGAGTATCTTTAGAAATTGGCCAAGCAATGACAATCAAGGGAAGGGATTATCAAAGAGGAAGCAGAAAGTGTGAAGACTTTTTGGGCTTCAACCTACTCTAGCATGAGTTATTTGTGAAGTCTTCAAGGTCAGTTGGTTTCTTCTATGGGAGAAGCACTATCTCACTTAAATATTGTCTTTATGAATGTATTCGTTTTGTGTGAGGGACTTATTTTTTAAATTAAGGTGAAATTTGAGAGGTCAAAAAATGTACCAACTAATTATCCATAGCTAAATATAGATTTAGTTATGAGAAACAAAAGGTTCTAGAAGAATTTTTTCCTGGTACAATGAGAATGAAAGTCACTACATAGTGGGATACTATTTATTATTACTTTATTTTTTAAATTATCATACAGTAATTTTTTTTTCTGATGGTGTACAGTCCTATGAATTTTAACAAATACATAGATTTGTATACCACCACCATAATCAGTATAGACAGTTCCATCACCCCAAAAACTACCTCATCCTATCCCTTTATAATGGCACCATCCTCTCTATTACTAATCCCTGGTAACCACTAATCTGCTCTCCATCACCATAATTTTGTTGTTTTGAGAATGTCATTTAATAGAATCATACAGTATGCAACCTTTTGGGACTGGCTTCTTTCACTCAGCATATGGCCTTCGAGATTCATCCACATTGTTTCATGTATCTGTTGTTCATTACTTCATATTGCTGTATAGTATTTTATTGTATGGATGTACCAGTTTACCCATTAACCCACTGAATGACATTTGGGCTGTTTACAGATTTTGGCAACCATGAAAGAGCTGCTGTAGGGATTCATATGTGGGTTTTTGCGTGAACATAAGTTTTCATTTTAGTAGAGTATATAGAAAGGATGTGGTTACTGGGTCACATGGCAAGTATACACTTAATTAAATAAGAAACTGCCAAATTTTCTCCTGCACGGCTGTACCATTTGGTATTCCTACTAGTGATGAATGAGTTTTCTTGTTGTTCAGCATCCTCAACAGTTTATGGTTTTATCAATTTTGTTTTTGACATTCCAATAGGTATAGAGTGGTGTCTCATTAAAGTTTTGTGTTTCCTCAATGGCTAATAATGTTTAACATATTTTCATGCACTTCAGAGTGGGGATTTGATGAGATAATTTTCAAATATAAAATGGAAGTTATGGGTGGTGTACAACAATGAGTATTTCTGTATGGCAAGCATAACACTAGCCAGTGACCAGGGTTTAAAAGAGTGTGGTTCTAGGAACTTGATGAAAGATCAGAGTGAAGACAGTGAAGGGCATCATTTAGAGTAGTTATATGTGGATTTGTCTATAACTCTCACTTATTGCCAAGGAATAAAATTTAGTAAATTTATGACTGCCCTTTTACATTTTCCTTTCTTTCTTCTGAATTTACTATTTCTATTATTTCCAAGTCTTATTCTGTTGGTTGGTAGAAATAATATCATGATCTACTTAATGTTTTACTACCATTAATAGAAAGTGTGTGTTATCTTTTAAATCTACGACTTCTAGGACAAAAATAGAGAAGTTCCAAGAGAAATTGAGAGCAACTTGAAAATGAAGAGTTAATCATACAATGAGTACAACTTGTAGCTAGAAACATTGTCAAATGTTTCTCTGACAGTATATGTAATCCTCTCTTTATTAAAAATATATTTTTGACATTGTAGAAAAATGAACTTTAGTACTAGAAATCAGATGCAAAGAATGAATCAAATGTTTTCCAGGGTTTTAGAATTATCATAGAATTTCAATAACCAAGATTTTACTGAAGTACTGTCCTTTGAATACAAAGACAATGAAGACACATTATCAGGACAGAATGTTTTTAATAGCAGAATTGGAGTTTTGCTGATTTATCCATGATCCTTCTTGCTGGTATCTAGAGTGTCACATAATTAGCAGTATCCATCTGCAATGCAGCTTTACTGAAGCTTGCGGAGTGTTATGTAGCTAGGGGATCATGCACACCTAATTGGATCATACAGAAATTAAACAAAACCAAAATATTATAAGGGCTAATTTTAATTAAGCAAGCACTATGTGTTAGGGAAAGTTCTAAGTGGAATCAGACAACTCATTTAATTTTTGCAAAAACCCTATATTTCTATTATTTTCGTCACCCCATTTTACAAATAAAAAAGAAAGAAAGATAAGGATAACAAGTAACCCGAGTTGACTCATTTGGTAAATGGTATAGTCAGATTTTAAATCCAGATGAGCTTCTACCAGTTTGAGCTCTTAAAACACTATGCTATTCGGCTTTCTGCATAATTCATTATGTAATGACAGAAAACTCAAAAACATTGCCAAATTGCAAAACCAAGTGTTTGCAAGTCTTCCTGCTTTGCTTCAATCTACTAATTAACATTTCTTTCAATTTATTTTTCTCCTAGATTAGAGAAATTGAATAAAGTATGTAAAGTGTTAAAGCAGTCAATATATGTTACTTATTATTATATTTTATTAAGGAATATGTAGACTTAATAAGAAAGTATGAGTAAGCAGCAAGAAAAAAGCATAAGATCACAGATAAAATTAAAGTAGAAAAATGTGTATAAGCATTATTTTCCTGAATTTGTAGTAATAATAAACCTCCAAACTTCTTGATTTCTTTTTTTTTTTTTCTCTCTACATCAAAGTAAATAAGTGCTTTGGGAAACATTGGACTAAAACTTTAGGGAAATGATTTACAAATGGGATTCCACTTCAAAGTATACTCCTGATCATCTCTGCTTCGGTTTTTCTCATTGCAGGGGTAAGAAAACTGCTGTGGTAAGTGGGAACACAGCTTGGATTCACTTGAGTAAATTCTTATTTGTTTCCAATTCTCTGAGCCAATATTACTCATCATTTATACATTGACTCAAGAGATGACCAGATGTCAGTTTTACATTTTGTCTTCTGAGGTTTGGACACGGAAGTTGTCACTGAAGACTGCAAACAGGTGTATACTATGTTCAAACAGTGGTTACAGAGCCACGACAATAGAAATTACAGGAAAAAGCTCCTGTTTATTTGTTTTTACTGTCGGTGAGTTTACTGCTTAATTTCCTGTCTAGGTCGGATGGCTATAAACATCCTGTAAAACAAATATGCATTTTCTTCTAACACCTTCAATTATATATCAAAGTCAGGTTCAAAGTGGAGAGCTTCTTAAGGGACTCTTCTACCTTTTCTTAAAAATAGGCAAATAAAAATTAATTGAGGGAAGTTTACTGAAAAATATCCAATTACATGTGTCTTAACATTAGGTGCAATCATTAAAAATGATTTTATTTAAGACATTGTGGTTATTAAGGTGTGTTGCTTAAAAAGATCCCACCCTTTTTTCCCCAAAATAATAGTGTGAATATGGGAGTCTGTCCAGGTTTGTCTTCAAACAGGGTCATACAATTTTAAAGAGGTAGTTTTAATTTAGAAACCGAGTTCCAGTATTCTGAATGAAGTAATTATTTTGACTATACTAATATAGAGGTACTTTCCCATCTATAGACTTTCTCGATAAATGGTGTTTAATAAAAACTTGCTTTCAGGCAAAGCAGAAATTCTAGGATAAGATTTAATGGTGAAGAATTTAGAAGGAATATAAAATAGAGCTATATGTTCTTATGGAAATAGTAGAAAATATGACGTTTCAATCAAACAAAGTAAAGAAAAAATACCCTCCTGTAGCACAACAAAGAATTCACAACCAGCAAAAAAATAATGTGATTTTCATGTACATTAGGAGATGAGTAACTTTCCCCATATTTCAATCTAGCAAAGGCTAACCTTTGGCAGAAGCTTTGAGACATGCTATTCTTTCTTCTACTTCCTTTTAGAGGGCTCTTGTAATTTCTCAAAACTTGCAAATCATGGCATGCTATAACCTTTTGCTGGTCACCTAAGAGACTAATAGGACACTATTTAATGTACTATACTTCCAATAAATATTAAAACAAGCTGTTCTTTCTGATATTTTGCCAGCAAAATATTTTCTGCTAGATCACATTACTAGCTAATATAGCTTGTTTTGCTGAGGAGTCTCCACTCAACAGGATACTAAAGAAGAAGAACTTTTAAAATTCCTAAATCACTACTTTTTATCAATAACTGATATATCTCCATTTACCATTCTTAATGATGCTTGGGCAAATTTCATAATTTCACCAAGGAATCATTGGTTGTTTCTGTGGAAATAAATGAGGGCCATCCAAATGAGAACAGGTAGATGCTTCATATCCAAATCTTGCTATAGTAAGGGAGTTAGATACCATAACTTACATTTGGCGTAGACACAAAGGCAGGCAGAAGAATGTGAAAGCACTATAGTACTATAGTGGTAAAAAAAGAAAAAAAAAAAAAAGAAAGCTTCACTTATGTCCTAATTGGATTCTGTTGGCATGAGAACATTGTAGGTGGGGCTAAGAGGAAGCAGGGCACTCTATGTGACGGTTTAGAGGAGATTTTTGATTGGAAATGAGGATAAATATTAGGAAAGCTGTTAGTTATTAATCAAGTAAGTCCTGGCGATTTTGGTCTGATTGCAACAGAGGTTGTTGTTTGACTTCCTGGAATGGTTGCTAAAGATAGTGGCTTGAATTCCTAGAGTGGTTGATAAAAATAGGGGGATTGGTCTTATCGAATTATCCTTGCAGATTCTGGGTAAGAGCTCTATTTTCGATATGATCTGGCACTTGTCCATTTGTATACGAAATCACTTCTTTTTAATTTTTATTTTATATTGGAGTATAGTTGATTTACAATATTGTGTTAGTTTCAGGTGTATGGCAAAGTGATTTATATATATACATATATGTATACATATATATATATACATATGTATGTGTATATATATACATATATATGTGTGTATATATGTATATATATACACACATATATATGTATATTATGTTCTTTTTCAGATTCTTTTCCCATATAGGTTATTGCAGAGTATTGAGTAGAGTTCACATGCTATACAATAGGTCTTTGTTGATAATCTATTTTATGTATAGTAGTGTGTATATGTTAAACTCAAACTCCTAATTTATCCCTCCTGCCCAAATTTCCCCTTGGGAAACTGTAAGTTTGTTTTCTAAGTCTGTGAATCTGTTTCTGTTCTGTAAATAAATTTATTTATTTCATTTTTTATATTTCAAAAATAAGTGATATCATATGATATTTGTCTTTCTCTGTCTGAGTTACTTCACTTAGTATGATAATCTCTAGATCCATCCATGGTGCTGCAAATGCCATTATTTCATTTTGTTTTATGGCTGAGTAGTATTCCATTGTATATATGTACCACATTTCTTTGTCCATTAATCTGTTGATAGACATTTAGATTGCTTCAAAGTCTTTCTTATTGCAAATAGTGTTGCAATGAATATTGGGGAGAATGTATCATTTAGAAGTATGGTTTTCTCCAAATATATACCCAAGAGTGGGATTGCAGGATCATATGGTAGCTGTATTTTTTGTTTTTTTTAGGGACCTCCATACTGTTCTCCATAGTGACTGAACCAATTTACATATGCACCAACAGTGTAGGAGGATTCCTTTTTCTCCACACCCTCTCCAGCATTTATTGTTTGTCGGCTTTTAATGATGACCAGTCAGACAGGTGTGAGGTGATGTGATACCTCATTGTAGTTTTGATTTGCATTTCTCTAATATTTAGTGATATTGACATTTTTCATATGCTTTTGGGTCATCTGTGTGTCTTCTTTGGAGAAAAGTCTATTTAGATCTTCTGATGATTTGTTGATTGGGTTGTTTGTTTTTATGATATTGAGCTTCATGAGCTGTATGTATATTTTGGAAATTAATCCCTTGTCAGTTACTTCTTGTGCAAATATTCTCTCTCATTCAGTGGGTTGTCTTTTCGTTTTTTTTAAGGTCTTGTTTGCTGCACAAAAGCTTTTAAGTTTAATTAAAACCCATTTGTTTATTTTTGTTTTTATTTTCATTACTCTAGGAAGTGGATCAAAAAAGATATTGCTGTTATTTATGTCAAAGTGTGTTCTGTCTATGTTTTCCTCTAAGAGTGTTAGAGTATCTGGTCTTACATTTAGGTCTTTAATCCATTTTGAGTTTATTTTCTGTAAGGTATTAGAGAATATTCTAATTGCATTCCTTTACATGTAGCTGTCCACTTTTCCCAACACCACTAATTGAAGAGACTGTCTTTTCTCCAAGGAGATATATTTTTGCCTCCTTTGTCATAGATTATTTTACCATAGGTGCATGGGTTTGTTTCTGGGCTTCTATCCATTCCCATTGATCTGTATGTCTGTTTTTGTGCCAGTACTATACTGTCTTGATTACTGTAGCTTTGTAGTACAATCTGAAGTCAGGAAGCCTGATTCCTCCAGCTCTCTTTTGCATTCTCAGGAATGCTTTGGCTAGTCCAGGTTTTTGTGTTTTCTACAAATTTTAAGATTTTTTGTTCCATATCTGCAAAAGATGCCATTGGTAATTTGATAGGAATTTTGTTGAATCTGCAGATTACCTCGGGTAGTATAATCACTTTGATAAGATTGATTCTTCCAATCCAAGAACATGGTATATCTTTTGAACTATTTGTGTGATCCTCTTTGTGATTTCTTACATCAGTGTCTTATATTTTTCTTAATATAGGTCTTTTTCCCCCTTAGGTAGGTTTATTCATAGGTATTTTATTCTTTTTCATGCAATAGTAAATGGATTGTTTCCTTAATTTCTCTTTCTGATCTTTTGTTGTTAGTGTATAGAAATGCAACAGATTTCTGTATGTTAATTTTGTATCCTGCAACTTTACCAAATTTGTTGATGAGCTCTAGTAATTTTCTGGTAGCATCTTTAGGATTTTCTACGTAGAGTATCACATTGTCTGCAAACAATGACAATATTACTATTTTTCCAATTTGGATTCTTTTTATTCCTTTTCTTCTCTGATGGTCATGGTTTTTATTCAATTTTATTGAATCCTTGTCTTGTTCCTGATCTTAGAGGAAATGTTTTCAGCTTTTCACAGTTGAGTATGATGTTAGTTGTGCATCTTTCATGTATGGCCTTTATTATGTTGTGATATGTTTCTTCTCTGCCCACATTCTGGAGAGTTTTTATCATAAATGGGTGATGAATTTCGTCAAAAAATTTGTCTGCATCTATTGAGATGATCATATGGATTTTATTCTTAAATTTGTTAATATGGTGTATCACACTGATTGATTTCCGGATACTGAAAAATCCTTGCATCCTTGTAATAAATCCCACTTGATCTTGGTGTATGATCCTTTTAATATATTGCTGGATTCAGTTTGCTAGTATTTTCTTAAAGATTTTTGTGTCTATGTTCATCAGGGATATTGGCCTATAATTTTCGATTTTGTGATATCTTTGTCTGCTTTTGGTATCAGGGTGAGATGGCCTCATAGAATGAGTTTGGGAGTGTTCCTTCCTCTGCAATTTTTTGAAATAATTTTAGGATAGGTGCTAACTCTTCTCTAAATGTTTGAAATAATTCACCTGTGAAGCCATCTGGTCCTG
Organism: Balaenoptera acutorostrata; assembly: GCF_949987535.1. Lineage (NCBI taxonomy): Eukaryota > Metazoa > Chordata > Mammalia > Artiodactyla > Balaenopteridae > Balaenoptera > Balaenoptera acutorostrata. The sequence continues at coordinate 77,147,609 of NC_080085.1, forward strand.
ACTTTTGTTTGTTGGGAGTTTCTAAATCACAATTTCAATGTAACTACCTATGATTGGTCTATTCATATTTTCTATTTCTTCCTGGTTCAGTCTTGGGAGATTGTACCTTTCTAAGAATTTGTCCATTTCTTCTAGATTCTCCATTTCATTGGCATATAGCCTCTTGTAGACGTCTCTTATGATCCTTTGTATTTCTGTGTTGACCATTGTAACTTCTTCTTTTACATTTCTAATTTTATTGGTTTGAGCCCTTTGCCTTCTTTTCTTTATGAGTCAGGCTAAATGTTTATCAATTTTGTTTATCTTTTTAAAGAACCAGGTTTTAGTTCCCTTGATTTTTTTCTATTATTTTCTTCATATCTACTTCATTTATTTCTGCTCTGATTTTTATGATCTCTTCTTTACATTTAGGTTTTTAATCCATTTTGAATTTATTTTTGCGTATGGTGTTAGGGAGTGTTCTAATTTCTTTCTTTTACATGTAGGTGTCCAGTTTTCCCAATACCACTTATTGAAGAGACTGTCTTTTCTCCATTGTATATTCTTGCCTCCTTTGTCATAGATTAGGTGATCATAGGTGCATGGCTTTATCTCTGGGCTTTCTATCCTGTTCCACTGATCAATATTTCTGTTTTTGTGCCAGTACCATACTGTCTTCATTACTGTAGCTTTGTAATATAGTCTGAAGTCATGGAACCTGATTCCTCTATCTCCTTTTTTCTTTCTCAAGATTGCTTTGGATACAAAAATCATATATATATATTTATATACATACACATATATATGTGTATATATATATATATATACACACACACACACACACACACATAACACAACATTGCTTCTTCTTTTAGGTCCATTGCTTTGTATAAAACTCATGCACTTATTTTAAATTAATCTATGACAAAGGAGCCAAGAGAGTACAATGGAAAAATGATATTCTCTTCAACAAATGGTGAGGGGAAAACTGGACAGCTGTTTGTAAAAAAAAAAAAAAAAGAAAGAGAGAAATTAGAACATTCTTTAACACCATACACAAAAAATAAACTCAAAATAGATTAAAGATCTAAATGTAAGACCAGATACTATAAAACTCTTTGAGGAAAACATAGGCAGAACACTTTTTGACATAAATCACAGCAATATCTTTTATGATCTTTCTCCTAGACTAATTGAAATAGAAAACAAAAATAAACAAATGGGACCTAATTAAACTCAAAAGCTTTTGCACAGCAAAGGAAACCATAAACAAAATGAAAAGACAACCCACAGAATGGGAGAAAATACTTGCAAACAATGAGACCAACAAGGGATTAATCTCCAAAATATACAAACAGCTCATGCAGCTTAATATCCAAAAAACAAAGAATCCAATCAAAAAGTGGGCAGAACACCTAAATAGACATTTCTCCAAAAAAGACATACAGATGGCCAAGAGGCATATGAAAAGATGCTCAACATGACTAATATTTAGAAAAATTCAAATCAAGACTAAAATGAGATATCACTTCATACTAGTCAAAATTGCCATCATCAAGAAGTCCCATAGGTTTTGGGTCTTTGTGCTTTCATTTTCATTTGTCTCTAGGTATTTTTTGATTTCCTCTTTGATTTCTTCAGTTATCCATTGGTTGTTTAGTAACGTATTGTTTAGCCTCCATGTGTTTGTGTTTTCATTTTTTTCCTGTTATTGATTTCTAATCTCATAGTGTTGTAGTCAGAAAAGATGCTTGATATGATTTCAATTTTCTTAAGTTTACCAAAGCTTGATTTGTGACCCAAGATATGGTTTATCCTGGAGAAAGTTCCATGTGCGCTTGAGAAGAAAGTCTATTCTGCTGCTTTTGGATGGAATGTGCTGTAGATATCATTTAAGTCTACCTGGTAAAGTGTCATTTAAGACTTGTGTTTCCTTATTAATTTTCTTTTTGGATGATCGTTCCATTGTTGTAATTAGGGTGTTAACGTCCCCTACTATTATTGTGTTAATGTCAGTTTCCCCTTTTATGGTTCTTAGCATTTGCCTTATACATTCAGGTGATCCTATGTTGAGCACATATATTTTTACAGTTGTTATATATTCTACTTGGATGATTCCTTGATCATTATGTAGTGTCTTTCCTTCTCTCTTGTAACAGTCTTTATTTTAAAGTCTTTTTTGTCTGATATGAGTATTGCTATTCCAGCTTTCTTTTGATTTCCGTTTGCATGGAGTATCTTTTTCCACCTCAGTTGTTATATATTCTACTGGGATTGATCCCTTGATCATTATGTAGTGTCCTTCTTTTTCTCTTGTAACATTCTTTATTTTAAAGTCTTTTTTGTCTGATATGAGTATTGCTATTCCAGCTTTCTTTTGACTTCCGTTTGCATGGAGTATCTCTTTCCATCCCCTCACTTTTAGGATGTATGTGTCCCTAGGTCTGAAGTGGTTCTCTTGTAGATAGCCTATATAAGGTTGTTGCTTTTTTATCCATTCAGCCAGTCTATGTCTTTTGGTTAGAGCATTTAATCCATGTACATTTAAAGTTATTATTGATATGTATGTGTGTATTGCCATTTTCTTAAATGATTTGGGTTTGTTTCTATAGGTCCTTTTTCCTCCCTTCCTCTTTTGTTCTCTTCTCTTGAGGTTTGATGACAACCTTTTGTGTTGTGTTTGTGTTGCTTTTACTTTTTTGTGTGTATCTATTGTAGTTTTTGGGTTTGCTGTTACCATGAGGTTTTGATACAGCAATCTATATATGTATAAGATTGTTTTATGCTACTGGTCTCATTCATGTGGAGAGAAAGTTCCTTTAGCATTTGTTGTAAAGCTGGTTTGGTGATGTTGCATTCTATCAGCTTCTGTTTATCTGTAAAGCTTTTGATTTCTCTGTTGAATCTATTTGAAAGCCTTACTGGTTAGAGTATACTTGGTTGTAGGTTTGTCCCTTACATCACTTGAAATATATCATGGTAACCATTCTGGACAGAAGATTTTCTGCTGAAAAATCAGCTGATAACCATATGAAGTTTCCCTTGTGTGTTATTTGTTGCTTTTCCCCTGCTGTATTTATTTTTTATTTTTATTTTAACATCTATATAGGAGTTTAATTGTTTACAATGGTGTGTTAGTTTCTGCCTTATAATAAAGTGAATCAGCTATACATACATATATATATATATATATATATATATTAGCTCTAGTAGTTTTCTGGTAGCATCTTTAGGATTCTCTATTTATAGCATCATGTCATCTACAAACAGTGACAGCTTTATTTCTTCTTTTCCAATTTGGATCCCTTTTATTTCTATTTCTTCTCTGATTGCTATGTCTAAAACTTCCAAAACTTTGTTGAATAATAGTGGTGAGAGTGAACAACCTTGTCTTGTTCCTGATCTTAGAGGAAATGGTTTCAATTTTTCACTATTTAGAATGATGTTGGCTGTGAGTTTGTCATATATGACCTTTATTATGTTGAGGTAGGTAAGTTCTCCCTATGCCTACTTTCTGGAGGGTTTTTATCATAAATGGGTTTTGGATTTTGTTGAAAGTTTTTTTTGCATCTATTGAGATTATCATATGGTTTTTATGCTTCAGTTTTGTAATATGGTGTATCACATTGATTGATTTGTTATATTGAAGAATCCTTGCATTCCTGGGATAAACCTAACTTGATCATGGTGTATGATGTCTTGTTTTTTTTTAACATCTTATTGCAGTATAATTGCTTTACACTGTTGTGTTAGTTTGTGCTGTATAACAAAGTGAATCAGCTATACTTATATATATCCCCATATCCACTCCCTCTTGCGTCTCCCCACCCTCCATACCCAACCCCTCTAGGTGGTCAGAAAGCACAGAGCATTCCTGGGATAAACCCCACTTGATCATGTTGTATGATCCTTTTAATGTGCAGTTGGATTCTGTTTGCTAGTATTTTGTTGAGGATTTTTACATCTATGTTCATCAGTGATATTGGCCTGTAGTTTTCTTTTTTTGTGACATCATTGCCTGGTGTTGTTACTAGTGTGATGGTGGCCTCATATAAAGAGTTTGGTAGTGTTCCCCCCTCTACTATATTTTGGAAGAGTTGGAGAAGGATAGGTGTTAGCTCTTCTCTAAATGTTTGATAGAATTCGCCTGTGAAGCCATCTGGTCCTGGGCTTTTGTTTGTTGGAAGATTTTTAATCACAGTCTCAATTTCAGTGCTGGTCATTGCTCTGTTTATATTTTCTATTTCTTCTGGTTCAGTCTCGAAAGGTTGTGCTTTTCTAAGAATTTGTCCATTTCATCCAGGTTGTCCATTTTCTTGGCATATAGTTTCTTGCAGTAATCTCTCATGATCCTTTGTATTTCTGCAGTGTCAGTTGTTACTTCTCCTTTTTCATTTCTAATTCTATTGATTTGAGTCTTCTCCCTTTTTTTGATGAGTCTGCTTAATGTTTTATCAATTTTGTTTACCTTCTCAAAGAACCAGCTTTTAGTTTATTCATCTTTGCAATTGTTTTCTTCATTTCTTTTTCATTTATTTCTGATCTGATCTTTATATCTTTCTTTCTTCTCATGGTGGGGTGTTTCTATTCTTCTTTCTCTAATTTCTTTAGGTGTAAGGTTAGGTTGTTTATATGAGATGTTACATGTTTCTTGAGGTAGGTTTGTATTGCTATAAACTTCAATCTTCGAACAGTTTTGCTGTATGCCATAGTTTTTGGGTTGTCGTGTTTTCATTGTCTTTTATTTCTTGGTTTTTTTGAATTCCTCTTTGATTTCTTCAGTGATCTCTTGCTTACTTATTAGTGTATTGTTTAGCCTCCATGTGTTTGTATTTTTTACAGGTTACTTTCCTGAAATTGATATCTAATCTCATAGCATTGTGGTCAGGAATGATACTTGATACTATTTTACTTTTCTTACATTTACCAAGGCTTGATTTGTGATTCAAGATATGGTTTATCCTAGAGAATGTTCCATGAGCACTTGAGAAGAAATTGTATTCTGCTGTTATTGGATGGAATGTCCTATAAATATTAAATAACTCCATCTAGTTTAATGTATCTTTTAAAGCTTGAGTTTCCTTATTCATTTTCTTTTTTTTTAAACATCTTTTTTGAAGTATAATTGCTTTACAATGGTGTGTTAGTTTCTGCTTTATAACAAACTGAATCAGTTATACATATACATATGTTCCCATATCTCTTCCCTCTTGCATCTCCCTCCCTCCCACCCTCCCCATCCCACCACTCTAGGTGGTCACAAAGCACCGAGCTGATCTCCCTGTGCTACGCGGCTGCTTCCCACTAGTTATCTATTTTACATTTGGTAGTGTATATATGTCCATGACACTCTCTCACCCTGTCACATCTCACCCCTCCCCCTCCCCATATCCTCAAGTCCATTCTCTAGTAGGTCTGTGTCTTTATTCCCATCTTGCCAATAGGTTCTTCATGGCCTTTTTTTTCCCCTTAGATTCCATATATATGTGTTAGCATACTGTATTTGTTTTTCTCTTTCTGACTTACTTCACTCTGTATGACAGACTCTAACTCCATCCACCTCATTACAAATACCTCCATTTCATTTCTTTTTATGGCTGAGTAATATTCCAGTGTATATATGTGCCAGATCTTCTTTATCCATTCATCCAATGATGGACACTTAGGTTGCTTCCATGTCCTGGCTATTGTAAATAGAGCTGCAATGAACATTTTGGTACATGACTTTTTTTGAACTATGGTTTTCTCAGGGTATATGCCCAGTAGTGGGATTGCTGGGTCGTATGGTAGTTCTATTTGTAGTTTTTTAAGGAACGTCCATACTGTTCTCCATAGTGGCTGTATCAATTTACATTCCCACCAACAGTGCAAGAGTGTTCCCTTTCCTCCACACCCTCTCCAGCATTTATTGTTTCTAGATATTTTGATGATGGCCATTCTTACCGATGAGAGATGATATCTCATTGTAATTTTGATTTGCATTTCTCTAATGATTAATGATGTTGAGCATTCTTTCACGTGTCTGTTGGCAATCTATATATCTTCTTTGGAGAAATGTCTATTTAGGTCTTCTGCCCATTTTTGGATTAGGTTTTTCTTTTTTTTTTGTTTTTGAGCTGCATGAGCGGCTTGTAAATCTTGGAGATTAATCCTTTGTCAGTTGCTTCATTTGCAAATATTTTCTCCCATTCTGAGGGTTGTCTTTTGGTCTTGTTTATGGTTACCTTTGCTGTGCAAAAGCTTTTAAGTTTCATTAGGTCCCATTTGTTTATTTGTGTTTTTATTTCCATTTCTCTAGGAGCTGGGTCAAAAAGAATCTTGCTGCGATTTATGTCATAGAGTGTTCTGTCTATGTTTTCCTCTAAGAGTTTGATAGTGTCTGGCCTTACACTTAGGTCTTTAATCCATTTTGAGTTTATTTTTGTGTATGATGTCAGGGAGTGTTCTAATTTCATACTTTTACATGAACCTGTCCAATTTTTCCAGCACCACTTATTGAAGAGGCTGTCTTTTCTCCACTGTATATGCTTGCCTCCTTTATCAAAGGTAAGGTGACCATATGTGCGTGGGTTTATCTCTGGGCTTTCTATCCTGTTCCATTGATCCATATTTCTGTTTTTGTGCCAGAACCAAACTGTCTTGATTACTGTAGCTTTGTAATATAGTCTGAAGTCAGGGGGCCTGATTCCTCTAGCTCCATTTTTCGTTCTCAAGATTGCTTTGGCTATTCGGGGTTTTTGTATTGCATACACATTGTGAAATTTTTTGTTCTAGTTCTGTGAAAAATGCCAGTGGTAGTTTGATAGGGATTGCATTGAATCTGTAGATTGCTTTGGGTAGTAGAGTCATTTTCACAATGTTGATTCTTCCAATCCAAGAACATGGTATATCTCTCCATCTATTTGTATCATCTTTAATTTCTTTCATCTGTGTCTTGTAATTTTCTGCATACAGGTCCTTTGTCTCCTTATGTAGGTTTATTCCTAGATATTTTATTCTTTTTGTTGCAATGGTAAACGGGAGTGTTTTCTTAATTTCACTTTCGGATATTTTGTCATTAGTGTATAGAAATGCAAGAGATTTCTGTGCATTAATTTTGTTTCCTGCTACTTTACCAAATTTATTGATTAGCTCTAGTAGTTTTCTGGTAGCAACTTTAGGATTCTCTATGTATAGTATCATGTCATCTGCAAACAGTGACAGCTTTACTTCTTCTTTTCCGATTTGGATTGCTTTTATTTCTTTTTCTTCTCTGATCGCTGTGGCTAACACTTCCAAAACTATGTTGAATAATAGTGGTGAGAGTGGGCAACCTTGTCTTGTTCCTGATCTTAGTGGAAATGGTTTCAGTTTTTCACCATTGAGGACAATGTTGGCTGTGGGTTTGTCATATATGGCCTTTATTATGTTGAGGAAAGTTCCCTCTATGCCTACTTTCTGCAGGGCTTTTATCATAAATGCTTGTTGAATTTTGTCGAAAGCTTTCTCTGCATCTATTGACATGATCATATGGTTTTTCTCCTTCAATTTGTTAATATGGTGTATCACGTTGATTGATTTGCGTATATTGAAGAATCCTTGCATTCCTGGGATAAACCCCACTTGATCATGGTGTATTATCCTTTTAATGTGCTGTTGGATTCTGTTTGCTAGTATTTTGTTGAGGATTTTTGCATCTATGTTCATCAGTGATATTGGCCTGTAGTTTTCTTTCTTTGTGACATCGTTGTCTGGTTTTGGTATCAGGGTGATGGTGGCCTCGTAGAATGAGTTTGGGAGTGTTCCGCCCTCTGCAATATTTTGGAAGAGTTTGAGAAGGATAGGTGTTAGCTCTTCTCCAAATGTTTGATAGAATTCGCCTGTGAAGCCATCTGGTCCTGGGCTTTTGTTTGTTGGAAGATTTTAATCACAGTCTCAATTTCAGTGCTTGTGATTGGTCTGTTCATATTTTCTATTTCTTCCTGGTTCAGTCTCGGCAGGTTGTGCATTTCTAAGAATCTGTCCATTTTTTCCAGGTGGTCCATTTTATTGGCATAGAGTTGCTTGTAGTAATCTCTCATGATCATTTGTATTTCTGCAGTGTCAGTGGTTGCTTCTCCTTTTTCATTTCTAATTCTATTGATTTGAGTTGTCTCCCTTTTTCTCTTGATGAGTCTGGCTAATGATTTATCAATTTTGTTTATCTTCTCAAAGAACCAGCTTTTAGTTTCATTGATTTTTGCTCTTGTTTTTTTCATTTATTTCTGATCTGATCTTTATGATTTATTTCCTTCTGCTAGCTTTGGGTTTTTTTTGTTCTTCTTTCTCTAATTGCTTCAGGTGCAAGGTAAGGTTGTTTATTCGAGATGTTTCCTGTTTCTTGAGGTAGGCTTGTATTGCTATAAACTTCCCTCTTAGCACTGCTTTTGTTGCATCCCATAGGTTTTGGGTCGTCGTGTCTCCATTGTCATTTTTTCCAGGTATTTTTTGATTTCCCCTTTGATTTCTTCAGTGATCACTTCGTTATTAAGTAGTGTATTGTGTAGCCTCCATGTGTTTGTATTTTTTACAAATCTTTTCCTGTAATTGATATCTAGTCTCATAGCGTTGTGGTCGGAAAAGATACTTGATACAATTTCAATTTTCTTAAATTTACCAAGGCTTCATTTGTGACCCAAGATATGATCTATCCTGGAAAATATTCCATGAGCACTTGAGAAAAATGTGTATTCTGTTGTTTTTGGGTGGAATGTCCTATAAATATCAATTAAGTCCATCTTGTTTAATGTATCATTTAAAGCTTGTGTTTCCTTATTTATTTTCATTTTGGATGGTCTGTCCATTGGTGAAAGTGGGGTGTTAAAATCCCCTACTATGATTGTGTTGCTGTCAATTTCCCCTTTTATGACTGTTAGTATTTTCCTTAAGTATTGAGGTTCTCCTATGTTGGGTGCATAAATATTTACAATTGTTATACCTTCCTCTTGAATCGATCCCTTGATCATTATATAGTGTCCTTCTTTGTCTCTTTTAATAGTCTTTATTTTAAAGTCTATTTTGTCTGATATGAGAACTGCTACTCCAGCTTTCTTTTGATTTCCATTTGTGTGGAATATCTTTTTCCATCCCCTCACTTTCAGTCTGTATGTGTCTCTGGGTCTGAAGTGGGTCTCTTGTAGACAGTATATATATGGGTCTTGTTTTTGTATCCATTCAGCCAGTCTGTGTCTTTTGGTGGGAGCATTTAATCCATTTACATTTAAGGTAATCATCGATATGTATGTTCTTATTCCCAATTTCTTAAATATTTTGGGTTTGTTCTTGTAGGTTTTTTCCTTCTCTTGTGTTTCTTGCCTAGAGAAGTTGCTTTATCATTTGTTGTAAAGCTGGTTTGGTGGTGCTGAACTCTCTCAGCTTTTGCTTGTCTGTAAAGGTTTTAATTTCTCCATCAAATCTGAATGAGATCCTTGCTGGGTAGAGTAATCTTGGTTGTAGGTTTTTCTTCTTCATCACTTTAAGTATATCCTGCCACTCCATTCTGGCTTGCAGAGTTTCTGCTGAAAGATCAGCTGTTAACCTTATGGGGATTCCCTTGTGTGTTATTTGTTGTTTTTCCCTTGCTGCTTTTAATATGTTTTCTTTATATTTAATTTTTGACAGTTTGATTAATATGTGTCTTGGTGTGTTTCTCCTTGGATTTATCCTGTATGGGACTCTCTGTGCTTCCAGGACTTGATTAACTATTTCCTTTCCCATATTAGGGAAGTTTTCAACTATAATCTCTTCAAATATTGTCTCACTCCCTTTCTTTTTCTCTTCTTCATCTGGGACCCCTATAATTTGAATGTTGGTGTGTTTAGTGTTGTCCCAGAGGTCTCTGAGACTGTCCTCAGTTCTTTTCATTCTTTTTTCTTTATTCTGCTCTGCAGTAGTTATTTCCACCAATTTATCTTCCAGGTCACTTATCCTTTCTTCTGCCTCAGTTATTCTGCTATTGATCCCATCTAGAGTATTTTTAATTTCATTTATTGTGTTTTTCATCGTTGCTTGCTTCCTCTTTAGTTCTTCTAGGTCCTTGTTAAATGTATCTTGCATTTTGCCTATTCTATTTCCAAGATTTTGGATCATCCTTACTATCATTATTCTGAATTGTTTTTCAGGTAGACTACCTATTTCCTCTTCATTTGTTAGGTCTGGTGTGTTTTGACCCTGCTCCTTCATCTGCTGTGTGTTTTTCTGTCGTCTCATTTTGCTTATCTTGCTGTGTTTGGGGTCTCCTTTTCACAGGCTGCATGTTCGTAGTTCCCATTGTTTTTGGTGTCTGCCCTGAGTGGGTAAGGTTGGTTCAGTGGCTTGTGTAGGCTTCCTGGTGGAGGGGACTGGTGCCTGTGTTCTGGTGGATGAGGTTGGATCTTGTCTTTCTGTTGGGCAGGACTGCCTCCAGTGGTGTGTTTTGGGGTGTCTGTTACCTTATTATGATTTTAGGCAGCCTCTCTGCTAATGGATGGGGCTGTGTTCCTGTCTTGCTAGTTGTTTGGCATAGGGTGTCCAGCACTGTAGCTTGCTGGTCGTTGAGTGAAGCTGGGTATTGATGTTGAGATGGAGATCTCTGAGCGATTTTCGCACTTTGGTATTACGTGGACCTGGGAGGTCTCTTGTGGACCAGTGTCCTGAAGTTGGCTCTCCCACCTCAGAGGCACAGCCCTGATGCCTGGCTGGAGCACCAAGAGCCTTTCATCCACACGGCTTTTGAGAGGTCTGACGTTTTCTGCCAGCGTTTAGTGGGTGTTCTGTAGGAGCAGTTCCACATGTAGATGTATTTCTAATGTATCTGGTCTTCCTAAAGCCGGGCCGCCTGCAGCAGCAACTTCTTCCAGCCCTTCTTCCGTATAGCAACCTCCCAGATTTTTCCTTTTTCATTTTCATTTTGCATGATATGTCCATTGGTGTACGTGGGGTGTTAAAGTCCCCTACATTGATTGTGTTGCTGTGCATTTCCCCTTTTATGGCTGTTAGCATTTGCCTTATGTATTGATGTGCTCCTATGTTGGGTGCATAAACATTTACAATTATTATATCTTCTTCTTGGATTGATCCCTTGATCATTATGTAGTGTCCTTCTTTGTCTCTTCTAATAGCCTTTATTTTAAAGTCTATTTTGTCTGATATGGGAATTGCTACTCCAGCTATCTTTTGATTTCCATTTGCATGAAATACCTTTTTCCATCCCCTCACTTTCAGTCTGTATGTGTTCCTAGTTCTGAAGTGTGTCTCTTGTAGACAGCATATATACATGTCTTTTTTTGTATCCATTCAGCCAGTCTATGTTTTTGGTTAGAGCTTTAATCCACTTACATTTAAGGTATTTATTGATATGTATGTTCCTTTCACCATTTTCTTAACTGCTTTTGTTTTTTTATTTTAGAACTTTTCCTTCTCTTGTGTTTCCTGCCTAGAGAAATTCCTTTAGCATGTGTTGTAAAGCTGGTTTGGTGGTGCTGGATTTTCTTAGCTTTTGCTTGTCTTTAAAATTTTAATTTATCCATCAAACCTGAATGAGATCCTTGCTGGGTAGTGTAATCTTGGTGGTAGGTTTTTGCCTTTCATCACTTTAAATATGTCCTGCCATACCCTTCTGGCTGGCAGAGTTTCTGCTGAAAGATCAACTCTTAACCTTATGGGGATTCCCTTGTATGTTATTTGTTGTTTTTCCCTTGTTGCTTTTAGTAATTTTTTGTATTTAATTTTTGATAGTTTGATTAATATTTTTCCTGACATGTTTCTCCTTTGGATTTATCCTGTGTGGGACTCTCTGCACTTCCTGTACTTGATTGACTGTTTCCATTCCCATATTAAGGAAGTTTTCAAATATAATCACTTCAAATATTTTCTCAATCCCTTTCTTTTTCTCTTCTTCTTCTGGGGCCTGATAATTCGAAGGTTGGTGAATTTAATATTGTCCCAGAGGTCTCTGAGACTGTCCTCAATTCTTTTCATTCTTTTTTCTTTATTCTGCCTTGTGCTAGTTATTTCCAACCTTTTACCTTCCTAGTCACTTATCCGTTCTTCTGCCTCAGTTATTCAGCTTTAATTCCTTCTAGAGAATTTTTAATTTCATTTATTGTGTTGTTCATCATTGTTTGTTTGCTCTTTAGTTCTTCTAGGTCCTTATTAAACGTTTCTTGTATTTTCTCCATTCTATTTCCAAGATTTTGGATCATCTTTCCTATCGTTATTCTGAATTCTTTTTCAGGTAGACTGCCTATTTCCTCTTCATTTGTTTTTTCTGGTGGGTTTTTACCTTGCTCCTTCTTCTACTCTGTGTTTCTCTGCCTTCTCATTTTGCTTAACTTACTCTGTTAAGGGTCTCCCTTTCGCAGGCTGCCAGTTTGTACTTCCCTTAGTTTCTGGTGTCTGCCCCCAGTGGGTAAGGTTAGTTCAGTGGGTTCTGTAGGCTTTCTGGTGGAGGCAACTATTTCCTGTGTTGTGGTGGATGAGGCTGGATCTTCTCTTTGTGGTGGGCAGGACCATGTCCTCTGATGTGATTTGGGGTGTCTGTGACCTTATTATGATTTTAGGCAGCCTCTCTGCTAATGGGTGGTTTTGTGCTCCTGTCCTGCTAGTTGTTTGGCATGGAGTGTCCAGCACTGTAGCTTGCTGGTCATTGAGTGGAGCTGGGTTTTAGCATTGAGATGGAGATCTCTGGGAGAGCTTTCACCATTTGATTTTACATGGGGCTGTTAGGTCTCCGCTAGCCCAATGTCCTGAACTCGGCTCTCCCACCTCAGAGGCACAGGCTTGACACTGGTCCAGCGCTCTGAGACTCTGTCAACCACATGGCTCAGAAGAAAGGTTAGAAAAAGAAAGAAAGAAAGAAAGAAAGAAAGAAAGAAAGAAAGAAAGAAAGAAAAGTAATAAATAAAGTAAAATAAATAAAGTAATTTAAATAAAATACAAAAAAAATTAAAATTAAAAAAATTTTAAAGTAATAAAAAAAGAAAAAAAAAAGAAAGAAGAGAGCAACCAAACCAAAAAAAAAAAAATGCACCAATGATAACAAGTGCTAAATCTATACAAAAAACCAAAAATAAAACAAAAAAGAAAACACAAAAAATCCCAGAGAGAGAGAACCCTAGGACAAATGGTAAAAAACAAAGATTTATGGACAAAATCACAGAAAGAAGCATACACATACACACTCACAAAAAGAGAAAAAGGAAATGTATATATATATAAATCTATATATATATAAAATAAAGGAAGAGAACAACCAAATCAATAAAGAAATCTACCAATGATAATAAACTTTAAATACTAAACTAAGATAAGCATAAAACCCGAAACATATTAGTTGCAGAAAGCAAACCCCAAGTCTACATTTTCTCCCAAAGTCCACTGCTTCAATTTTGGGATGATACATTGTCTATTCAAGTATTCCAAGGATGAAGGATACATCAAGTTGACTGTGGAGATTTAATCCACTGCTCCTGAGGCTGCTGGTAGAAATTTCCCTATCTCTTCTTTTTCCCACAGACCCTGGGGTTCAGCTTTGGATTTGGCCCCGCCTCTGCCTGTAGGTAACCTGAGCATGTCTGTTCTTCGCTCAGACAGGATGGGGTTATATATCAGCTGATTAGGAGGCTCAGGCTCACTCAGGCCAGAGGGAAGGAGGGGTATGGATTGCAGGGCGAGCCTGCAGGGGCAGAGGCTGGCATGACATTGCAACAGCCTGAGGTGTGCCTTGTGTTCTCCCGTAGAAGCTGTCCCTGTATCATGGGACCCTGGCAGTGGCAGGCTGAACAGGTTACCGGGAGGGGAGGTGTGGATAGTGACCTGTGCTTGCACACAGGCTTCTTGGGGCCTGCAACAGCAGCCTTAGCATTTCATGCCTGTCTTTGGTGTCCACGCTTATAGTTGAGGCTCACGCCTGTCTCTGGAGCTTGTTTAAGCAGTGCCCTGAATCCCCTCTCCTCATGCACCAGGAACCAATGGTCTCTTGCCTCTTAGGCAGTTCCAGACTCTTTCTTGGACTCCCTCCCAGCTATCTGTGGTGCACTAGACCCCTTCAGGCTGTGTTCCTGCAGCCAACCCCAGTCCTCTCCCTGTGATCTGACCTCCAAAGCTGGAGCCTCATTGCCCAGCCCCCACCCGCCCCAGCAGGTGAGCAGATAGGCCTCTCAGGCTGGTGAGTGCTGGTTGGCACCTATCCTCTGTGCAGGAATCTCTCCACTTTGCCCTCTGCACCCCTATTGCTGTGCTCTCCTCCATGTCTGAAGCTTACCCCCAACCACTCCCTGTCTCCGCGAGTGAAGGGGCTTCCTAGTTTGTGGAAAATTTTCGTCCTTCACAGCTCCCTTCCAGAGGTGCAGGTCCTGTCCCTATTCTTTTGTCTGATTTTTCTTTTGCCCTACCCAAGTACGTGAGGAGTTTCTTGCCTTTTGGGAAGTCTGAGGTCTTCTGCCAGTGTTCAGTAGGTGTTCTGTAGGAGTTGTTCCACACGTAGATGTATTTCTTATGTATTTGTGGGGAGGAAGGTGATCTTCACCTCTTACTCCTCCTCCATCTTGAAGGTCTCTCCCCCTTTTGTTTTTAATATTTTTTCTTTGTTTTTAATTCTTGTCAGTTTGATTAATATGTTTCTTGGCATGCTCCTCCTTGGGTTCATCCTGTATGGGAGTCTCTGTGCTTCCTGAACTTGAGTGAGTTTTCCTTTGTCGTGTTAGGGAGGTTTCCAGCTATTATCTCTTCAAATATTTTCTCAGGCCCTTTCTCTTTCTCTTCTCTTTCTGAGACCCCATAATGTGAATGTTGGTGCATTTAATATTTTCCCAAAAATCTCTGAGACTGTCTCCATTTCTTTTCATTCTTGTTACTTTATTCTGTGGCAGTGATTTCCACCACTCTGTCTTCAAGCTCACTTATTCATTCTTCTGCCTCAGTTATTCTGCTATTGATTCCTTCTACTGTATTTTTTCGTTTTAGTTATTGTATTATTCATCACTGTTGGTTTGTTCTTCAGTTTTTCTAGGTCCGTGTTAAATATATCTTGTGTCTTCTCAATCTGTGACTCCATTCCTTTTCTGAGATTTTGAATCATCTTTCGTATATTTACTCTGAATTCATTTTCAGGTAGATTGACTGTCTCCTCTTCTTTTAGTTGTACTTGTGGGTTTTTATCTTGCTCCTTCATCTGCAACATTTTTCTCTGTAATTTCATTTTGTCTAACTTATTGTGTGGTCTCTTTCCACAGCCTGCAGGATCATAGTTCCTCTTGCTTCTAGTGTCTGCCCCCTGGTGCATGAGGTTTTTCACAATCTTGTACAGGCCTCTTGCTGAGAGGGATTGGTGCCTGCCCTCTCATGGTTGGAGCTGGTTCTTTTCCCTCTGAAGGGCAGGGCCGTATCAAGTGGTGGGTTTTGATGTGTCTGTGAGCTTACTATGACTTTAGGCAGTCTGTCTTCTGATGAATGGGGCTGTGTTCCTATCTTGGTGGTTGTCTGGCCTGAGGCTTTTCACCACTGGAGCCTACAGGTTGTTGGGTGGGACCAGGTTTTGGTGCTGAAATGTGGACCTCTGTGAGAGCACACTCTGGTATTTCCTGGGTCTTCCACTACCTGTTTCCTTGCCTTCACAGTGAGCTATAGTCAACCCTTGCCTCCCCAGGAGGCACTCCAAGACCCCTAGGTAGGAGTAGCCCAGGTTCCTACAGAGGTACTGCTTTGTGCTGGGTCCCAGTGCATGTGAGACCTTTTGTGTGCCCTCCAAGAGTATAGTGTCTGTTTCCCTCAAGCCTGTGGAGCTCCTGCACTCAAGCCCTGCTGGCCTTCAAGGCTAAATGCCCTGGGGGTTCTTCTGTCTGATGCCGGACCCTCAGATTTTCTTGGAGGGTAATTTTATGCAAGAGCTTCCCTATGTAGCCTGTGGGGTATTAATATTTTTTGGTTTGAGGATTGTTTTTAGTATTGATGTCTGCCACCTCTTTCTTCAGTGATGCTGGCTGTTATCCCCTTTATAGGAGGTGTGACTGATGTTGTGGTGACCATAGCCTGCACTGGATATTGAGCAGGGCCTCCCCTTTACTCTGTGGTTGTCACTGCCCTGTCAGAGCTGGGGTCTGCTCCATAGCTGTTGCAGTAGAGGCTCCCAGGTCTGTTTCTTAGCTGTGTTTCTGATCTGTGTTGCAAGGTAGGTGGGATTGGAGCACTCCCACTTGGAGTGAAGCCACTGAGTATTCCTGCTCTGGAGCTGTTCACTTCTAGGTGTGCTCTGTTGTGTCACCTTTCACCTGTTGTGCATGCTCTCAGATTACACTGTTATTGGCACTGCTCTCAGCCCCACCTTAACCATGTGTATGCTTACAATTGACCCTGGTGTCTCTCAGATGTTGTTTTCACCAGATCACCAGTGTAGATCCACGGACATCAGGTCCCAGGATTGTGTAATCATGGATCTGGACTTGTTGTGGTCCCTATGGGGGCAGCTCAGACTCTGTCCTGGCCAACCCCCATGTGTATATGCCCACAGAATCTACAACTGCTAAAGCCAGACCTGTTTGGCTGTGGGAACACTCGTTGTCTGTTCAGATGTTCTGTAGGTGCTGAGTTTACAAAGCCAGTTCCAGGGCTGTCAATTTGCAGTTTGCACAGCTGTGAGGAGAGATTTCAGCTTTTCTTCCTTAGTTGCATGACCTGGTCCACTTCTGTGTGTGAGCCACCCACAGGGTTCTGCTCCTGAGGCAGCCCTGGAGCACACAAGTCCACACTGGCGAGGAGGGGGGCATGGAAGAGGTGGTGGCTGTGGCCGCAGGAACCCTGGTGGGGATGGGGTGCACAGGAGAGCTGTCAGCTGCCAACAGGAGAGAGCTGCCCCTGGCTGCAATGGGGCATGTGGAATTGCCAGTTGCCATGGATGCAATAGAGCCTGCACTGGCAGGGGCCCTTCCTAGCACCCAGCTGCGGTCACCAGAGAGCTGATCCTGATGGAGTCCCTTCCTAGTGTCCAGGGAGGCAGGATCCATTTCACGTGGAGAGAGGCTGCATTGGTGTCCCACCCCTTGCACGTCACTCAACAGTGGCATTTCATTTCTATGGTGGTTCGGGTTTCCTCCACAAGCATTCCAAGTTGTGGATTTCCTCTCTCCCATCCCCTCAGGCTGTCTCCTTGCAGCTAACAGCAGTCCTCTCCCTGTGTTTGCTCTCCAAACCACTCTTTCCAGCACTCATCCCCCCATCCACACTGGCGGACACACGTCTCAGGCTGGGGCACTCAGGGCTGTGGCACAGACCATCTGTGTAGGTCTCACTCTCTCCTGCGTGCCACAGACAGGTTGCTGCACTATCCTCCAATAGCCCTCAAAACTCTCTTTCTGTCCCAACTGCCCTCCCTCCTTGTGAGGTGGCTTCCCTGGATGCAGGAACCTCTCCTCTCTTTCAGCTACCCCTCAGTGATGCAGGTCCCATCCAGCTTCCTCTGCTCTTCCTTTTTCCTTCTTCTTTCTTTCATCCTACCCAGTTATGAAGGGATCTTTCTTGTCCTTTTAGGTGTCTGAGGTCCTCTGCTACTGTTCAGCCAGGGCTCTGTGAGAACTGCTCTATTTGTAGATGTATTCTTGATGCATTCATGGTGAGAGATGAACTCATGTCCCCTTACTCCTCCACCATCTTGACTCCCCTCTGCCATCTCATTTTGTCTAACTTTCTCTGTTTCAGGCCCCACAGGATGCAGGATTGCAGTTCCTCTTGCTTCTGGTGCCTGCTCCCTGGTGGGTAAGGCTGGTCTAAGAGGCTTGTGCAAGTTTCCTGGTGGGAAGGACTGGTACCTGCCCACTAGTGGGTGGAGCTGCATCTTGTCCCTTTGGTGGTCAGGGCCATGTCCAGGGGCATGTTTAAAGGTGGCTGTGGGCTGAGGAAAACTTTAGGCAACCTGTCTGCTGATGGAGGGGAATGTGTTCCTGCCCTGTTTGTCATTTGGCCTGAGGCCTCCCAGCACTGGTGCCTTCAGGCTAGTGCATGGGGCCAGGCCTTAGGGTCAAAATTGCAGCCTCTGGGACAGCTCATGCCAATGAGTACTCCCCAGTACTTCTGCTACCATTGTCCTTTTCCCTGAAATGAGCCACAGCTGCCCCCCACCTTGCCAGGAGATCCTCCAATACCAGCAGGTAGGTCTGACCCAGGCTCCTATGAAGCCACTGCCTTTCCCCTGGGTCTTGGTGTGCACAAGAACTTGTGTGCACCCTCCAAAAGTGTTTTTTTTTCTTTTTCTTCCAGTCCTGTTGAGTTCCTGAGATCAAGCCCCACTGGCCTTCAAAGCCAAATACTCTGGGGGTTCTTCCTCTCAATGACAGATCTCCAGAATGGGGAGCCTGACATGGGGCTAAGAACTCTCACTCCTGTGGGAGAATCTCTGCAATATACTTATTTTCCAGTTTGTGTGTCACCCATTCATAGGGTATGGGATTTGATTGTATCACAAATACGCCACCCCCTACCATCTCATTGTGGCTTCTTCTTTGTCTTTGGAAGTAGAATATCTTTTTGGTAGGTTGCAGTCTTTTTTTGTCAATGGTTGTTCAACAGTGATTTTGGTGTTTTCATGTGAGGAGAGCAGGTCTTTCTACTCTGCCATCTTGTCAGGAAACCCATAAAAAACTCTCCAGAAAATATCTGTGAGGGGGACTTTGATGTAGGCCCTGGACATCTTGCAGTTCTGGGTCTCACTAGATTAAAATCAAGGTGTTGGCAAGGTTTCACACCTTCTGTAGGCTCTGGGGTAAAATCAGTTTCCTTGTATTTCCTAGCTTCTAAAAGCCACTCTTATTCTTTTTCTTGTCCTTAATTACTTTTTATGTGCAAGCATTATTATAGGGGCTGGGGAAAAATAGAAATGATTAATCCTGAACTCAAGAAATTTTAAAGTGAGCTTGATGTAGTTTCAAGTATGTCATTGAGGTAACAAAGAGAAATAGATGATTAATTAAAACTCAGAGAGTGAGGAAGACTTCATGGAAAAAGTGACATTTGAATTTGAATCTTGAAAGTTGAGAGAGGTAACAATATGAGAAAAAATAGCACAGACAAAAAATACCCTGTGTGTATCAGAGGGAACAGTGATAGAGATGAAACTCTGAGAGTATAGATGGGGCCCAGAGCAGAGAACAGAGCAAACAATAAAATAGTAGATAATGAGATGGGGTGAGACAGCAACATGGCTAAATAAGATATCCCTCTCTCATATCCCCCTCAGCAACAACAATTTGCCATCCATCCACAGACAGAAATATTATTGTGGGAGCTCTCAGATACAACACCATATACCAAAGGACCCAGAAGGAATCTCACCAACCCATGCAACAGTAATAAACATACAGGCACTGGATCTCATTGTGAGCTCTGCAGTGGCCTTTGATCCAGTTCTAACACTACTTGACCATGGTTCAAGAGCCCCTGAAGAACACTGTACTAGATAATCACACATGGATGAGAAAACCTTTGTGGAAATCCAGGTTTCCAGTGAAGAAGTTCCAACATACCATGGAACAAATATATATATATATATATATATATATATATATATATATATATATATATATATATGTGTGTGTGTGTGTGTGTGTGTGTGTGTGTGTATGCATTGGAGTGAATAAAAAGAATAACTTAACTTTACCAATGTCACACTTTTCTCAACACAGCAGAGTTCAGTGCCAAGAGAGACTTTCTTGGTCCATGATTTCTCCCACTGGGGAAAGTGCCTGGCTTCCAGAGCTGTGCAGGACACTGACAAAGAGGTCTATTTCTTTCTTACCCCATTCATAGTACTAAGTTGTGACCTTCACAACTGGGAAGCAGTGAGCAGCTGAGAGAAAATAAGCCAGGGTTTGGAATGGAACATATCAATGGGACATAGATTAACTGTGTTGTAGGCTCCATCAAGAAGCCTGCTCATAATTCACTAGAAACACCTCATCTGCAGATCCCCCCAATTGACCCATGGGCACCCCCAGTACTCTGAATTCCTTATCCACACATCAACCCCACCCTGTGGCTGGCTCCCTGTGTTCACTACCAATGACAGTGAGAGTGAGCTTGGCAGATAACTAGTGAGCATGCACAGAAAACTGACCAGAATCTGAAGAACAGGATGAAACCACAATCTTGAGTTTTAGCTCCACATTTTGGAGAGCAAAAGGGAAGCTGTGAGCACCTGGCCTATTTCATTACAAGATAAAGAGAAGACATAGAAAATTAAGAATTCTATAGCAAGAGGGAGCAAAAGTGTTGAGCAGGTATATCCATGGAAGGTCTGAGAAAGCCTCAGAATACCACAGGCCTGACAGAAGCTATTTCTCTCCCAAAGTCAGTACATAAAGACTAGAGGAAGTGACTTCTAATTCAAAGGTAAAGACAGCAATACAAGATTTCAAGGAACATGAAAAATCAAGGAAGCATGACCTCCACCCAAATGATCACAACAATCTTCCAGTAAGCAAGAAATGGAGATCTGTAATTTATTCAATAAAGATTTCAAAATAGCTGCTTAAAGAAAGATCAGTGAGCTACAAGAAAACACAGAAAGACAATTCAACCAAATTGGAAAAATGGTAAACAAACAAAGTGAGAAATCTAACAAAGGGAAATAAACTATTAAAAAAAGAATTTCTAGAGCTTAAGAACACAGTGAATTAAATGAAAAAAAGTGCAATAGAGAGCAACAAAAATAGAATGGATCAAGCAAACTAAGGGGTCTTTGAATCAGAAGACAGAAGCTTGGAAACTGTAGTGTCACAGAAGAACAAACATAAAAGTATAAAAAAAGTATGAAGAAAGCATATATTAAGTATGGAATACCACCAAAAGAAAT
The DNA here is from genome assembly GCF_949987535.1 of Balaenoptera acutorostrata. Taxonomy (NCBI): domain Eukaryota; kingdom Metazoa; phylum Chordata; class Mammalia; order Artiodactyla; family Balaenopteridae; genus Balaenoptera; species Balaenoptera acutorostrata. The sequence continues at coordinate 77,168,424 of NC_080085.1, forward strand.
AATCTATGAACTATTGGAGCCCCAGAAGGAGGAGAGAGAGTGAAGCAATCAGAAAGCTTATTTAAAGAAATGATGGCAGAAAACTTCCCAAACCTGAGGAGAGATTTGGATATCCCATCACATGAAATTCACAGACCACAAAATAAACTTAAAAATATCTTCTCCAAGACACATTATATTAAGACTACCAAAAATCAAAACACAGAGAAATCGTAAAAGGAACAAGAGAAAAGATGCTGCTAACTTACAAGGGAATCCCCATAAGGTTATCAGCAGATTTCTCAGAGAAACCTTACAAGCATGAGAGAGTGGGATGGCATGTTTAAAGTTATAAAATTAAAAAAAAACAAAAAACAAAAAAAAACTGACAACAAACAATACTCTATCCAGCCTCCAAGTTGTCCTTCAGAACTAAAAGAGAGATAAAGACTTTCCTAAACACGCAGAAACTGAGGGAGTTCATCACCACTAGACCTGCCTTACAAGAAGATGCTAAAAAAGAGTTATCCAAGCTTAAGTGAAAGGATGCTAACTGTTGACATGAAAACATATGAAAATATATGCACATTGGTAAAGGTTATTATGTAGAAAAAATTCAGAGTACACTAACAGTGTAAAATGGTAGTGTTTTACTCAACCCTAATATACATATTAAATTTTAAAAGTATTAAAATTACTATAGCTACAATAACTTGTTAATGGGTACACAATACAAGGCATGGTAATTGTGACATGGAAAACACAAAAGGGGGGAGTTAAAGGATAGGGTTAGTGCATGTGATTGAAGTTAATTTGTTATCAATGTAATATATATATAAACATATATATATATATATACACACACACAATGTTTTATGTAAGCTGCATGACAAATACAAAGAAAAAACTAGCAGTTCATACACAAAAGATAAAGAGAAGGGAATTAAACATACAACTCCTCAAAAATATAATCAATTCACAAAGAAGTCAGCTAGACAGGAAGAAAGGAACAAGGAAACTACAAAAGAGCTCCAAAATAAATGAAAATATGACATTAGTAAGTACCTATGAATAATAAATCTCAATGTAAATGGATTAAATTCTCCAATCAAAAAGGGTAGGGTGGTTGGATAGATAAAAAAGCAAGCCCCAACTGTATGCTGCCTACAAGAGATTCGCTTTAGTTTTAAGAATGCACAAAACCTCAAAATAAAAGTATTCAAAAATATTCCATGAAGATGGAAACCAGCGGAGCACAAGGGTAGTTATACTTACATCAGACAAAATAGAATTTAAGCCAAAATATGTCATAACAATAAAGTAAACTCTTTATATAATGATAAAGGGTAAATTCATCAAAAGGATATACCAATCAAAAATATATATACAACCAACATCAGAGCAAGTAAATATATTAAACAGATACTAAGAGTACTAACAGGAGAAATACACAACAATACAATAATAGTAGGAAACTTCAATGTTCCACTTTCAACAAGGGATAGATCATCCAGCTAGAAAATCAATAAAGAGGTGTTAAACTTGACTATAATTTACACCAAATTGACCTAGCAAACATATACAGAATATTCCATGCAATAGCACCAGTATATATATATATATATATATATGTGTGTGTGTGTGTGTGTGTGTGTGTGTGTATGTATGTATGTGTATATATATATATATATATATATATATATATATATATATATATATACATATATATACACATTCTTCTCAAATTCACAAAGAACATTCTCCAGGATAGATCATATTGTAGGTCACAAAATAAGTCTTAGTAAATTTAAGAAGACTGAAATCATAAGAAGTATATTTCAGACCACAATGGTAAAAAAAATACTAGAAATCAATAACAGGAAAACAAACTAGAAATGTTACAAATATGTGAAAATTAAACAACATACTCTTGAACAACCAAAGGATCAAAGAATAAATCAAAAGGGAAATTTTAAAAGTATCTTAAGAAAAACTGAAATAAAAGCAAAACCTTTCAAAATTATGGTATGGTGAGAAGCAATTTAAGAGATAATTTTATAGCAATAAGCATTTACAGTAAGAAAATTAAATTCTCAAATAACTTAACTTTACACCTCAAGGAGCTAGAAAGAAAGAACCCTAAGCCCAAAGTTAGAAGGAAAGAAATAACAAAGATCAGTGCAGAAATAAACAGCATAGAGACAAGAGAAACAACAGAACAGATTATCAAAACTACCAACTATCATTTTAAAAGATAAACAAAACTGACAAAATTTTTAGCTAGACTAAGAACAAAAGAAAGAAGACAAAAATAAAAAAAATAAATGAGAGATGAGACACTAAAACTGATACAGTAAAAATACAAGATCATTGGAGAGCTACAAACAATTACACACAAACAAATTGGACAACTCAGAAGAAGTGTATAAATTCCTGGAAACATACTACCTACTGAGAGTGAATCATAAGGTAATAGAAAATCTGAATAGACCAATTACAAGTAAGAAGATTGAATCAGTAATCAAAAACTTCTCAACACAGAAAAACTCAGGACCAAATGCTTTCAATGCTGAATTCAACTAAATATTTAAAGAAGAATTAAGTCAAACACTTTTATAACTCTTTCAAAAACATGAAAAGGAAAGAAAGCTTTCAAACTCATTTTATGAGGCCAGCAATACCCTGATAACAAGGCCAGATAGGGCACTAAAGGAGAAAAAAAAAAAAACTACCTCCCAATAGCTCTAATGAATATAGATGCAAACATTTACAGCAAAATATTAGCAAACTTAATTCAACAGCACACTAAAAGGAACATACAGTATGGTCAAGTGAGGTTTATCTCTGGGAAGTGTGGTTCCACATACACAAATCAAATTATGGTACATCACATTAAAACAATGAAATATAAAAATCACATAATTATCTCAATAGATCCAGAAAAAGCATTAATAAAATTCAACATCATTTCGTGATAAAAAGTTCAAATTTTTTTAGAAGGAATGTGATTCAACATAATAAATGCCAAACATGACAAGCTCACAGCTAACATCATACTAAATGGTGAAAATGTGAAATGTTTTTCTTTAAAATCAGGAACAAGTAAAAGGTGCCACTCTCACCTATCCTATTCAACATAGTACTGGAAAAGCAGAGCAATGAGGCAAGAAAGATTTTTTAAAAAGGCATCCAATTAGGAAAAGATGATATAAAATTGTCTCTGTTTGCAGATGATATATACAGAAAATCCTAGACACTCCACCAAAAATTTGTAAGAACAAATCCATGAATACAGTAAAGTTGCAGGTTACAAAAGCAACACACAGAAATTAATTGTGTTTCAATACACTAACAACAAACTATCTGAAAAAATCTCATTCACATTAACATCAAAAACAATAACATACTTAGGAATAAATTTAACCAAGAAGGCGAATGATATATTCACTAAAACTATAACACTTTGATGAAAAATTGTAGACAACAGAAATAAATGGAAAGATATCCCATGTTCAGAAACTGGAAGACTTAACATTGTTAATGTGTTTGTAGTACCCAAAACCAACGATAGATTTAATAAAATCGCTATAAAAATTTCAATGTAATTTTTCAAAGAAATGGGAAAAAATAATCCTAAAATTCATATGGACAACAAAAGACCCCAAATAGCCAAAGAAATCATGAGATGGAAGAACAAAACCATATGCATCACTCTTCCTGATTTCAAACTGTGTTACAAAGCTATAGATATTAAAACAGAATAGTTCTGCATAAGAAAATAGACACATAAACAAATATAACAGAATCAAAATGACAGAAATAAACACAGGTATATAAGGCTAATTAATATTAGGCAAAGTGGCCAAGAATATTCAATGGGAAAGGTATATTTTCTTTAACAATGGTGCTGGGAAAAAAACCATGTGCAGAAGAATGAACTTGAACCCCTATCACTCACAAAAATTAACCTGAAATGGATTAAAGATTTAAGTGTAAGATCTAAAAACAGAAAAACTTATAGAAGGAAACATAATTGAAAAAGCTTCTTGACATTGGTCTGGTAATGATTTTTTTGTTTTTTGATACTCAAAGCATAAGCAACAGATGCAAAACTAAACAAGCAACACTATACAAACTAAAAAGCTTCTGCACAGCAAAAGAAACTGTCAACAAAATGAAAAGGCAACCTACCAAATGAAAGAAAATATTTGCATATATCTGAAAAGATGTTAATATCAAAAAAAATATATATATATATAGGGACTTCCCTGGTGGTACAGTGGTTGAGAATCCTCCTGCCAATGCAGGAGACACAGGTTCGATCCCTGGCCCAGGAACATCTCACATGCTGCAAAACAAATAAGCCCATGTGCCATAACTACTGAGCCTGCACTCTAGAGCCCACAAGCCACAACTACTGAGCCCTCATGCCACAACTACTGAAGCCTGTGCGCCTAGAGCTCACGCTTTGCAACAAGAGAAGCCACTGCAATGAAAAGCCCACACACTGCAACAAAGAGCAGCCCCCACTTCCCACAACTAGAGAAAGCCCACATACAGTGATGAAGACCCAACACAGCCAAAAATAAATTAATTAAATAAATAAATTTATTAAAAATATATATAGAAACTCATACAACTCAGTAGCAAAAAACTATGTGATTACAAAATGAGCAAAAAGGAACTGAATAGACATTTTTCAAAAAAAAAAAGACATAGGAATTGCCAACAGGTACATGAATAGGTGTTTTTCATCACTAGTAATCAGGGCAATGCAAATCAAAACCACAATGAGATATCACCTCACACCTGTTACAATGGCTGTTATCAAAAAGACAAGAGATAAATGGCAAGTGTTGGCGAGGATGTGGGGTAAAGGGAACATTCTACACTATTAGTGGGAATGCAAATTGGCACAGCCATTATGGAAAACACTATGGATGTTTCTCAAAAATTAAAAATAGAACTACTATATGATCCAGGAATCCCTCCCACTTTTGGACATATATCCAAAAATTAAAGTCAGGATCTCAAAGAGATATCTATACTCCCATGTTGATTGCACTATTATTCACAATAGAGAAGATATGGAAACAACCTCAGTATGGGTAAAGGTGATGTAGTATATATATATTCATATTCAATGGAATATTATTCAATCATGAGAAAGAAGGAAATCATGTCATTTGTGACAACATGGATAAACTTTGATGGCATTATGTTAAATGAAATAAATCAGACAGAGGGAGACAAATACTGCCTAATATAACATAGGTGGAATCTTAAAAAGCCTAACTGATTGATAGAAACAGAAAGTAGAATGGTAATTGCCAGGGGCTGGTGGTGGGGGAAATGGGGATGTGTAGGTCAAAGTGTAAAAAATTCCAGTTATAAGATTAATGAGCATGGGGATCTACCATAAAACATGGTGACTATATTTAAAGTTGCTAAAAGGATTGATCTTAAATGTTCTCACCACACAAAAAAAAAAAGCTAATTATGTGAGTTGATGGAGGCATTAACTAGCTTTGCTGTGGTAAACATTTTGCCATATAAAAGTGTTACAGATACCACTTTGTGCCCCTTAAACTTATACATTGTTATATGTCAATTATATCTCAATAAAGCTGAAATAAATAATTATAATTTTAAAAAGTGGAGATTAAAATATGGCTTTACCTGAGTTGCCCTACAAATCACAGAGTAAGAAAAAGTCTTTCACACAGGTATTTATGCTGAGAAGTAAATCCCAGGGATGAGGAGAATCAGACTAGTTAGAGAATAACAGTGAAGGGGAGAAAGCCAATTCAAGGATCATTTAAAAATGGTCTTTCCTGTCCTGGACTGAGGCTCAAGTCCATCAGAATCTTCTGTGGAGTCATGCACAATTGTTCTGCCAAAGTACATGTCATGCACAATTGTCCTCCCAAAGGACAGGGAATGAGAACATTTTTCTACCAATTTCCGGTCATCAGAGGATGTCCCTTGCACTTCTAAGTTTCTTGAATGTCCATGTGTGCTGATGGTTAGGTTTTTATAGTTCTGCTTTTTAGAGGTATCAGTAAAGTCTGTGGACAGAGAGCAAGAGATACTTTGTTTAGCTGAAGCAATGTGGTGTCAGATTACACCTACATTAAGCTAAGGGCCAAAGCAATAGCTGTAGCAAAAGGTAAGCTGAGAAGATGGGAAGGGCCACAAGAGATATACAGTGAAGAGGTTAGGGAAGAGACACTGAAGAAGTCTTAGAAGGAACAATTTAAGAAGTAAGTAAACCAAGATATTGCAGTGTCCTCAACCAAGGGTAGTGTTCCAATAGAAGAGATAATAGTCAACAAATAAAATGCTGTAGAGAGATTAAGGTAAGGCATGAGAAAATACTATGGAAATAATAATTAAAAAGTCAATTGTTATCTTGAAAGGACAGTTTTTAAAAACATGGAATAAAGGTAGAGTGCAGGAAATTGAGGAGTGAGTTAATAGTAAGGAAGCAGAAGCAATGAGAATAGAATGCTCTTTCACAAAGTTTGGCATTAGGAGAAGAACATAGGTGAAGGAGCATGAGAAGGAGGTGAGGTTGGAGGAAGTAAGATTTGGAAATAAAGTGATATGTGGGTATATATTTTTAGGACAAGGGAAAGAAGCCAATGATTATTGAGAGAATGAAAATAGAAAAAAAGGAGAAAGAATAATTAAAAGATAGAATAAGAGCACAAATGATGTTATATTTGGAAAAGTGTTAGGATATTTTTTTCTTCTGAAACAGGAAATAAAAAGATTGATAAATGTAGATATGGAGAAAACATAAAAGAAAATATAGGGAAGTTGAAGACATTTTTATCTGAATTTATTCATTCATACTAGGGTGTAGGCAAAGCTTAGCACTTGTCCAGGCCATTTGCTTTGTAATAAAAAAGCTTTTTTAGCATAGTTAAATTATAATTGGTGTAATATATGATGGAACTAGAGTAAAGTGATTTATCAGTTGGATTAAATTCAAGTGCATATAACAGAAAATCTAGAATAAGATGGCAGAGTAAGAGGATGTGGATTTCACATCTCCTCACAAGTAGGGCACCTACTGGGCACTGGTGGGGGAACTCAGACTCCTAAGGGGATGGGAGGAATCCCCACACAACCAGGTAGGATGTGAAAGGGAAGGAGGGGGGAAGAAAAGTGGAGGCAATATGGGACTGGTGCCTGTGAGGCAGGGCTGGAGGAGAGGATGGGTTCCAATGCTCAGAGGGGCCCACTCATAGCAAGGGAATCAGCAGGGATTGAGAGGGAACTTTGGGGAGATCAGACGGGAACAGGGCCAGTGTCTCCCCTGCTCACTTGAGTCCTGGCAAGCCTTTTGGGGTCTCGGGCCTGAGCAGACACCAGGGCCTCTTCCAGGTGAGCAGGTCCAGGGCCTAAGCCCCCTTCTACCCACCCCAACCCCCACTAAGGCCTCTTCTAGCCATGCAGGTCACAGGCCTGAGCCCCAACCCAGCCGAGACCTCCTCTGGCAGCGATGGTCCTGACAGAACTGAGTACCATCCCCCACAAGGCCTCTGCAGGCTGCATGGGTCATGACAGCCCACATGCTGCCCCAACAAAGCCTCTTCAGGCCGAGCGGGACCTGGACCTGAGGCATGCCCCACCAAAGCCTCCTCTGGCTGCACAGGTCCTGGGCCTGAGACTCACAAAACCAAAGTCCCCGAGGGTCCTGTAGGTCCAGGTGGGCTGAATGCTGCCACCCTCCGAGGAATCCTCCAGCTGCACCTGCCCCTGTGTACATGCCTATGGAAGCCTGTGCTCCAGCTGGCCTGTGTGTTCTGGGCCAGCTTCAGGAACAGACACTGGTGAGAGGAACACACACAGAGGTGGGACTGACACAGCAGGTCCAGAGGCCTACCTGGAGGACTTGCAGGCCTACTGTGGAGATGGAGGTTGGCTGTAGGTCACTGTGGGTACAAGGACACTGATAAAGGAAGTACCAGGAAACTTTTTCATTTACTTATTCCTTTTATTTTTAATCTTTTATTTTTATTTTTGTCTTATTTTATTTTTTTCTTTTTCTTTTATTATTTTTATTCTAATCTTATCATTTTATTTTTTATTTAATTTTATTTTTTATTTTCTATATATTGATATTATCTTGCTATTGTGGTACTGTTTTGTTCTGTTGTTTAATTTTTATTGTTATTTTTTCTAATATATTTTTGATATTTCTAATTTTATTTTACTTTTATTATTTGTCACTGTTTTCTGTTTGTTGCTTTTATTTTTCTTTTTGCCACACCACATGGTTTGTGGGGTCTTGGTTCCCAGAACAGGGGTCAGCCTGAGCTCCTGTGGGGGGAGCACCAAGCCCAAGTTTCTGGATTCAAAGAGAGCTTCAGGTACCAGGGAATATTAATCAGTGTGAGGTCTCCCAGAGGTCCTCAGAACCAAGACTTGGCTCAACACAAATTCCCACAAACTCCATGGCTGTACACCTCAGGCCAAACAACGAGCAAGACAGGAACACAGCCCAATCCACTAAAAAAATGAAACAACAAAGAAATATCTTACAGACGAAGGAGCAAGATAGAAGCCTACAAGTCAAATAAATGAAGAGGAAATAGGCAACCTACTTGAAAAAGAATTCAGAGTAATGAGAGTAAAGATGATGCAAAATCACAGAAACGGAATGGAGGCACTGATCAAGAAAATACAAGAAATGTTTAACAAGGACGTAGAAGAACTAACAAACAAACAGTGATGAACAACACAATAAATGAATTGAAAAATACACTAGAAGGAATCAATAGCAGAATAACTGAGACAGAAAAATGAATAAGTGAGCTGGAAGATAGAATGGTAGAAATAACTGCTGAGGAGCAGAATAAAGAAAAAAAGAATAAAAAGAAATGAGGACAGTCTCAGAGAACTCTGGGACAACATTAAATGCAGCAACATATGAATTACACTGGTCCCAGAAGAAGAGAAAGAGAAAAGGACTGAGAAAATATTTAAAGAGATTATAGTTGAAAACTTCCTAATATGGGAAAGGAAATAGTGAATCAAGTCCAGGAAGTGCAGAGAGTCCCATAAAAGATAAACCCAAGGAGAAACATAACAAGAGACATATTAATCAAACTAACAAATATTAAATTCAAAGAAAAATATTAAAAGAAGAAAGGGAAAAGCAAAAAATAACATACAAGGGAATCCCCATAAGGTAATCAACTAATTTTTCTGCAGAAACTCGGCAGGCGACAGGGGAGTGGCAGGGTATATTTAAAGTGATGAAGGGAAAAAACCTATAACGAAGATTACACTACCCAGCAACAATTTCATTCAGATTTGATGGAGAAATCAAAAGCTTTACACACAAGCAAAAACTAAGAGAATTCAGTATCACCAATGCAGCTTTACAACAAATGCTAAATGAACTTCTCCAGGCAAGAAACACAAAAGAGGAAAAAGACCCACAAAAACAAACCCAAAACAATTAAGAAAATGGCAAGAGGAACATACATATCATTAATTACGTTAAATGTAAATGGATTAAAAGCTCCATCCAAAAGACACAGACTGGCTGAATGGATACAAAAACAAGACCCATATATATGTTGCCTACAAGAGACCCACTTCACACCTAGGGATACATACAGACTGAAAGTGAGGGGATGGAAAAAGAAATTCCATGCAAATGGAAATCAAAAGAAAGCTGATAGAGCAATACTTGTATCAGACAAAATAGGCTTTAAAATAAAGACTGTTACAAGAGACAAAGCAGCACACTATGTAATGATCAAGGGATCAATCCATGAAGAAGATATAACAATTGTAAATGTTTCTGTAACAAACAAAAGAGCACCTCAATACATAATACAAATGCTAACTGCCATAAAAGGAGAAATTGACAGTAACACAATAATAGTGGGGGAATTAAACAGCCCACTTACACCAATGGACAGATCATCCAAACAAAAAATAAATAAGGAAACACAAGCTTTAAATGACACATTAGACAAGATGGACTTAATTGATATATATAGGATATTCCATCGGAAAGCATCAGAATACACTTTCTTCACAAATGCACATGGAATATTCTCCAGGATTGATCACATCTTGGATCAAAAAATCAAGCCTTGGTAAATATAAGAAAATAGAAATCATATCAAGCATCTTTTCTGACCACAACGCTATGAGATTAGAAATCAATTACAGGGAAAAAAGACTGTAAAAAACACAAACATATGAATGCTAAACAATATGCTACTAAATAACCAAGAGATCACTGGAGAAATAAAAGAGGAAATCAAAAAAATACCTAGAAACAAATGACAATGAAAACATGAGGATTCAAAACCTATGGGATGTAAGAAAAGCAGTTCTAAGAGTGAAGTTTATAGCAATACAATCCTACCTCAAGAAACGAACAAAAAAAGCTCAAATAAAAAAATTAACCTTACACATAAAGCAACTAGAGAAAGAAGAACAAACAAATCCCAAAGTAATTAGAGGAAAGAAATCATAAATATCAAAGCAGAAATAAATGAAATAGAAATGAAGAAAACAATAGCAAAAATCAATGAAACTAAAAGCTGGGTCTTTGAGAAGATAAACAAAATAGATAATCCTTTAGCCAGACACATCAAAAAAAAAAAATGGAGAGGAGTCAAATCAATAAAATTAGAAATGATACAGGAGAAATTACAACTGACACCACAGAAACACAAAGGATTGTAAGAGACTACTACAAGCAAATATATGCCAATAAAATGTACAACCTGGAAGAAATGGACAAATTCTTAGAAAGGTACAACTTCCCAAGACAGAACCAGGATGAAATAGAAAATATAAACAAACCAGTCACTAGTAAGGAAATTTAAACTATAATTAAAAATCTTTCAAGACACAGAAGTCCAGAACCAGATGGCTTCACAGGTGAATTCTTTCAAACATTTAGAGAAGAGCTAACACCCATCCTTCTCAAACTCTTCCAAAAAATTGGAGAGGAAGGAAGACCCCCAAGTTCATTTTACTAGACCACCATCACCCTGATACCAAAATCAAAGATATTACCAAAAAAAGTATATATATACGCCAATATCACTGATGAAAAGAGACACAAAAATCCTCAATAAAATACTAGCAAGCAGACTCCAATAACACTATAAGAGGGTCATACAGCATGATCAAGTGGGATTTATCCCAGGGATGTACGGATTCTTCAACTTATGCAAATCAAACCATGTCACACACCATATTAACAAATTAAAGAATAAACAACATGTGCATCTCAATAGATGCAGAAAAAGCTTTTGACAAAATTCAACACCGATTTATGATAAAAACTCCCCAGAAAGTGGGCATAGAGGGAACCTATCTCCACAAAATAAATGCCATATATGACAAACACACAGCAAACATAATTCTCAATGTTGAAAAGCTGAAAGCATTTCCTCTAAGATCAGGAACAAGACAAGAAAGCCTACTCTAACCACTATTATTCAACATAGTTTTGGAAGTCCTAGCCAAGGTAATCAGAGAAGGAAAATAAACGAAAGGAATCCAAATTGGAAAAGAAGAAGTAAAAATGTCACTGCTTGCAGATGACATGATCCTATACATAGAAAATCCTAAAGATGCCACCAGAAAACTACTAGAGCTAATCCATGAATTTGGTAAAGTTGAAGGATACAAAATTAATGCACAGAAATCTCTTGCATTCCTATACATTAACAATGACATTTCAGAAAGGGAAATTAAGGAAACAATCCCATTTACTATTGCAGCAAAAAGAATAAAATACCTAGGAATAAACCTACCTAAGGAGGCAAAAGACCTATACTCAGAAAACTATAAGGTACTGATGAAAGAAATCAAAGACAACACAAATGGAGAGATATACCATGTTCTTGGATCAGAATAATCAATATTGTGAAAATGACTATACTACACAAAGCCGTCTACAGATTCAATGCAACTGCTATCAAATTACCAATGACATTTTTTATAGAATTAGATCAAAATATTTTACAATTTGTATGGAAACAAAAAGACCCTGAATAGCCAAAACAATCTTGAGAAAGAAAACAGGAGCTGGAGGAATCCAGCTCCATGACTTCAGAATATACTATAAAGCTAAGGTAATCAAGACAGTATGGTGTTAGCGCAAAAACAGAAATATAGATCAATGGAACAGAATAGAAAGCCCAGAGGTAAACCCACACACGTATGGTCACTTAATCTATGACAAAGGAGGCAAGAATATACAATGGAGAAAAGACAGTCTCTTCAATAAGTGGTGTTGAGAAAACTGGACAGCTGCATTTAAAAGAATGAAATTAGAACACTCTCTAACACCATACACAAAAATAAACTCAAAATGGATTAAAGACCTAAATGTAAAGCTGGACACTATAAAACTCTTAGAAGAAAACCTAGGAAGAACACTCTTTGACTTAAATCATAGCATGATCTTTTTTGGCCCACCTCCTAGAGTAATGAAAATAAAAACAAAAATAATTAAATGGGACCTAATTAAACTTAAAAGCTTTTTCACAGCAAAGAAACCCATAAACAAGGCAAAAAGATAACTCTGAATCAGAGAAAATGTTTGCAAATGAAGCAACTGGCAAGGGATTAATTTCCAAAATACAGAAACAGCTCATGCAGCTCAATATCAAAAAAGCATACAACTGAATCAAAAAATGGGTGGAAGACCTAAGTATACATTTCTCCAAAGAAGACATAGAGATGACCAAGAGGCACATGAAAAGATGTTCAACATCACTAATGTTTAGAGAAATGAAAGTCAAAACTTCAATGAGGTATCACCTCACACTGGTCAGAATGGCCATCATCAAAAAATCTACAAAGAATAAATTCTGGGTGGGTGTGGAGTAAAGGGAACCCTCCTACACTTTTGGTAGAAATGTAAATTGATATAGCCATCATGGAGAACAGTATGGAGGTTCCTTAAAAAATTAAAAATAGAACTACCATATGACCCAGCAATCCCACTACCATATAACCAGAGAAAACCATAATTCTGAAAGATACATGCACCCCAATATTCATTGCAGCACTATTTACAATAGCCAGGAGATGGAAGCAACCTAAATGTCCATTGAAAGATGAATTGATATATAAGATGTGGTACATATGTGCAATGGAATATTACTCAACCATAAAAAGGAAGGAAATTGGGTCATCTGTAGAGACATGGATGGACCTAGAGTCTGTCATACAGAGTGATGTAAGTTAGAATGTGAAAACCAAATATCATATATTAAGGCATATATGTGGAATATAAAAATATGGTTTAGATGAACCTATTTGCAGGGCAGGAATAGAGATGCAGATGTAGAGAACGGATGTGTGGACACAGCAGGGGAAGAAGGGGTGGGATGAATTGGGAGTTTGGGATTGACATATATACAGTGCCATGTGTAAAATATAGAGCTAGTGGGAACATGCTGTATAGCACAGGGAGCTCAGCTCGGTGCTCTGCAGCGACGTTGATGGGTGGGATGGGGGATGGTGGGTGGGAGGTCCAAGAGTGAAGGGTTATATGTATACATATAGCTGATTCACTTTGATGTACAGCAGAAACTAACACAACTTTGTAAAGCAACTATACCTCAATTTTTAAAAATCTAGAATAAAAATTCAAGTGTTATTCTCCTACATAAAATAAGTATGAATGCAAATAGTCTATATAAAATAAGTCTAAATGAGGACAATCGAGTTGTGCAAATCCTCAGGGAGCCAAACTCCTTTCGTCTTTCTTCTCCGCTATTCTCAGGGAATGGCTTCCATCACTGAATCCATGTATGGTCCAAGGTGGCCTCTCAAGTTTCAGTCTTACAGACAATAATAACTAAAAACTGGAAAGCACAAAAGGGTCCTCCTCCTGGCTGAGTCAGCTTCATTTAATTAGCCTTCCCAGTAGTCAAACAAAATGGACTGTATGACCAGCTGTGTGTAAAGCAGACCAGAAATATGTTCTTCTATTTGGGCACATTACCTCCCTGTATAGTACTTGGTTTTTGTCTCTAAGGAAGAAGGGGAAAATAGATATCAAGTGGAAAATAGCAATCACCACACAAACCACAACTTACCATCCACATGATCCCTGAAAACTAGGAAAGTAATAGGAGCGCTTCTTGAGGTGAGGAGGTGATCAGTTGTGAAAAGTAATTAAGATGTGGAGACAGGGATCAAGATGGTAGAGGAGTAGGAAGCAGAGCTCGCCTCCCTCCACAGAAACATTGACAATGCATCTACAATTGGAACGATTCACACAGAACAGCTACTGAGCACCAACAGAAGACCTCAGCCTTCCAAAAAGGCAAGAAAGGCTCCACATAACCGAGTAGGACAAAAGGAAAGATAAAAAGAAGGAATCAGGACAGGACCTGTGCCACAGGGAGTGAAATGTGAAGGAGGAAATGTTCCCGCACCTTGGGAAGGCTCCTCACTGGCAGGGGAATTTGACTGGATGGAGGGGAGAGTAGCCACCAGTTTGTGGAAGGCAAAACTGAGAGTAACTTGAACAGAGGGTCAGCACCACCACCTTGCGCTCCCCAAACTGAGATAGTCCTTTGTCAGTGAGGGTGGAGCTGGGTGCTGAAGCTGAGACTCCGAAGCTCAGTTCCAGGGAAAGGAACAGGATTAGATAGGAAAACCGCCTGAAGAGTTCCAGCCATGGCAACTGAAGGTTTACTAGGAAAAAGACTGGGCCCCCCAGAGAGGTAAGACACCATTATTGGCAGGTGCACGAGGAGATGGGCAGGACCACCATAGAAACTTCTTTCCCTCTGAGTGCTCTCAGGCAACAGGGCACCACATACAGGAGCTCCGGGGGTGGGTGTGAGTCGCTGCTGCCATCTTGGGCTCCAGAGGCAGAAACTGACTGACTCTTTCAGGCCAGTGGGCAGACAGCAGGCCCCACCTCTGCTGACGCAGAAGGGTGCAGACAGTTCCCCAAACTAGAAATTTCACCAGTGGGTCCCAGGACCTGCCCATGCTGTCCTGGGAGTGCACATATGGCTTCCATAACTGGGAAATCTGTCAGTGGGTGCAGGAACTTGCCCTGTTGTCCTGAGAGGGTGCACATAACTTCCCTCACTAGGAAATGCATCATCAGATTCCAGGAGCTGCCCCACCATCCCAGGAGCACACAGAAAATTCTCTCTACTAGGAAGTCTGCCAGTGAGTGCCAGGATCCACCCCGCTGTCCCATGAGGGCACAGATAGCTCTTCCCACTAGGAAATTTGCTCAGAGGAGGGGCTGAAACCACAGATGAGGCCCAGGGGCTATATGACTAAGGAAGAAGAGATGAAATCTCTCCTTGCGGCTGCACGAACTGCAGTAACTCCTCTGCTGATGGCTTCCTAAATTCAGCACCTGGGAAACATCTGAGAGGACAACAAGTGTTCTTGCAACTAGGATGGGTTTTGCTTTAGCAGCTGTGGGCTCTGTGGGCATGTACACATGGGGGTGGCCCAGACAAGCGTTCAAGCTGCCTCTATAGCTCCCACAGTGGGTCCAGGTGCACGACTCCTGGACCTAACTTCAGTGGATTTGCACTAGTGGCCAGCTGAAAACAACTCCTGAGAGTCACCATGGCCAATTGCCAGCATACACACAGTTAAGGTGGGACTGAGAGCAGTGTCAACAACAGTATACATTGTGTTCCTACACAACAGGCAAAAGGGAACACAACGGAGCACATTCACACATGAACAGCTCTAAAGGAGGAAAACTCAGTGGCTTCTCTCCCAATGGGAGTGCTCCAATCCCACTTACCTTGCACTGCAGGTCAGAATCACAGCTAAGAAACAGATCTAGGGGCCTCTACTCCAGCAACTAGGGAGCAGACCCAACCCCTGACAGGGCAGTGACAACCACAGAGTAAATGGGAGGCCCCTCTCAATATCTAGAGCAGACTCTGATCACCATAACACCAATCAAACACCCTATCAAGGGGACAACTGAACAAGCTTCTGGACCAAATTCACCCACCAGGGGGTAGACACCAGAAGTAACAGAAACTGTGATCTGTCAACCTGTGGAAAGGAAACAACAAACACAATAAGTCTGACAAAATGATATGACAAATAAATATTTTGCAGACAAAGGAGCAAGATAAACACCTACAAGAACAACTAAATGAAGAGGGGATAGGTAATCTATCTGAAAAAGAATTCAGAATGATAATAGTAAAGGTGATCCAAGATCTAGGAAACAGAATGGAAGCACAGATCAAGAGATACAAGAAAATATTTTAAAAGACCTAGAAGAACTAAAGACAAACAGAGATAAACATGACAATAACTGAAATGAAAAATAGACTAGAAGGAATCAATAGCAGAATAACTAAGGCAGAAGAATGGATAAGTGAGTTGGAAGATAGAATGGTGCAAATCTCGGTCACAGAACAGAATAAATAAAAAAGAATGAAAAGAAATTAGGACAGTCTCAGAGTCTTCTGAGACAATATTAAATGCACCAATATTTGAATTATAGGACTCCGAGAACAAGAAGAAAAAGAAAAAGGGTCTAAGAAAATATGTGAAGAGATCATAGTCAAAAACTTCCCTAACATGGGAAAGGAATTAGTCACCCAAGTCCAGGTAGTGCAGAGAGCCCCATACAGGATAAAGTCAAGGAGGAACATGCCAAGACACATATTAATCAAATTTTAAAAAATTAAATACAAAGAAAAAATATTAAAAGTAACAAGAGAAAGGCAACAAATAATATTGAAGGGAATCCCCATAAGGTTATCTGCTGATTTTTCAGCAGAAATTCTGCAGGCCAAAAGGGAGTGGCAAGATATATTTAAAGTGATGAAGGGGAAAAATCTACAACCAAGATTACACTACCTAGCAAGGATCTCATTGAGATTCCATGGAGAAATCAAAAGCTTTACAGACAAGCAAAAGCTAAGAGAATTCAGCACCACCAAACCAGCTTTACAACAAAGACTAAAAGAATTTCTCTAGGCAAGAAACACAAGAGAAGAGAACAAAAGAGGAAGGGACAAAAAAAGACCTACAATAACAAACCCAAAACAACTAAGAAAATGGAAATAGGAACATACATATCAATAATTACCTTAAATGAAAATGGATTAAATGCTTGAACCAAAAGACATAGACTGGTGGAATGGATACAAACAAAAGAGCTGTAAATATGTTGTTTACAAGAGACCCAAGTCAGAGTTAGGGACACATACAGACTAAAAGTGAGTGGATGGAAAAAGATATTCCATGCAAATGGAAATCAAAAGAAAGCTGGAGTAGCAATAGTAATATAAGAAAAAATAGATTTTAAAATAAAGACTGTTAAAAGATACAAGGAAGCCCACTACATAATGATCAAAGGATCAATCCAAAAGAAGATATAAAAATTGACAATACTTATGCACCCAAAATATGAGCACCTCAATACATAAGGCAAATGCTTACAGCCATAAAAGGGGAAATTGACAGTAACACAATAATAGTGAGGGACATTAACACCTCATTTACACCAATGGACAGGTCTTCCAGACAGAAAATAAATAAGGAAACACAAGCCTTAAATGTTACTTAAGACCAGATAGACTTAATTGATATTTATAGGACATTCCATCAAAGAGCAGAAATACACTTTCTCCTCAAGTGCACAAGGAACATTCTCTAGGATAGACCTTATCTTATGTCACAAATCAAGCCTCGGTAAATTTAAGAAAATTGAAATCATATCAAGCATCTTTTCCAAATACAATGCTATGAGATTAGAAATCAATTACCGGAAAAAAACTGTAAAAAACACAAAGTGGAGGCTAAACTGTGCACTATTAAATAAACAACAGATCACTGAAAAAATCAAAGAGGAAATAAAAAAAAAAACCTAGAAACAAATGAAAACAAGAACACGATGACCCAAAACCTATGGGATGCAGCAAAAGCAGTTCTCAGTGGGAAGTTTATAGTAATACAATCTTACCTCAAGAAACAAAATAATCTCAAATAAACAACCTAAATTTACAACCTAAAGCAACTGGAGAAGGAAGAACAAACAAAATCTTGATCTTAGTAAACAAAAAAATGATCCTAGTAAATCATTAAGATCAGTGCAGAAATAAATTAAATAGAAACAAAGAAAACAATAACAAAGATCAATGAAACTAAAAGCTGGATATTAAAGAAGATAAACAAAGTTGATAAAACTTTAGCCAGACTCATCAATAAAAAAGGGAGAGGACTCAAATCAATAAAATTAGAAATGAAAAATAAGTTACAACTTACAGCGCAGAAATACAAATGGTCAAAAAGATTACTACAAGCAACTGTATGCCAATAAAATGGACAACCTGGAAGAAATGGAAAAATTCTTAGCAAGGTACAACCTTCCAAGACTGAACCAGGAAGAAATAGAAAATATAAACAGACCAATCAAAAGTTATGAAACTGTGATTAAAAATCTTCCAACAAACAAAAGTCCAGGACCAGATGGCTTCACAGGTGAATTCTATCAAACATTTAGAGAAGAGCTAACACCTATCCTCCTCAAACTCTTCCAAAAATAACAGAGTAAGGAACACTCCCAAGCCCATTCTATGAGGCTACCATCACCTTGATACCAAAACCAGACAAAAATATCACAAACAAAGAAAATTAAACACCAATATCACTGATAAATATATACACAAAAATCCTCAACAAAACACTAGCAAACTGTATCCAACAACATATTAAAAGGGTCCTAAACCATGATCAAGTGGGATTTATCCCAGGGATGCAAGGATTCTTCAATATACACAAATCAATCAATGTGATACTCCATATTAAAAAATTGAAGTATAAAAACCATATAATCATCTCAATAGATGCAGAAAAAGCTTTTGAAAAATTCAACACCAATTTATGATAAAACTTTCCAGAAATTGGACATAGAGGGAACCTACTGCAACATAATAAAGGCCATGTATGATAAACCCACATCAAGCCTCATTCTCAATGGTGAAAAAGTGAAAGCCTTTCTTCTAAGAACAGGAAGAAGACAAGGATGTCCACTGTCATGACTATTATTCAACATACTTTTGAAAGCCCTAACCACAGCAATCAGAGAAGAAAAATAAATGAAAAGAATCCAAATTGGAAAAGAAGGAGCAAAACTGTAACTGTTTTCAGGTGACATGATACTGTACATAGAAAATCCTAAACATGCTACCAGAGAAATACTAGAGCTCATAAATGGATTTGGTAAAGTTTCAGGATGCAAGTTAATACCCAGAAATCTCTTGCATTCCTATACACTAAAAACAAAAGATCAGAAAGAGAAATTAAGGAAACAATCCCATTTACCATTGCAACTAAAAGAATAAAATACCTAGGAATAAACCTACCTAAGGAGGCAAAAGACCTGTACTCAGAAAACTATCAGATACTGATGAAATAAATCAAAGATGAAACAAACAGATGGAGAGATATACCATGTTCTTGGATTGGAAGTATCAATATTGTCAAAGGGATTATATTACCCAAGGTAATACACAGATTCAACAGAATCCCTATCATATTCCCAGTTGTGGGCTTCTCTGGTGGCACAGTGGTTGGGAATTTGCCTACGAAGGCAGGGGACGTGGGTTAGAGCCCTGTTCTGGGAAGACCCCACATGCCACGGAGCAACTAAGCCCATGCACCACAACTGCTGAGCCTGTGCTCTAGAGCCCGCAAGCCACAACTTCTGGGCCCGTGTGCCACAGCTACTGAAACCCATGCACCACAACAAAGAGTGGCTCCTGCTTGCCACAACTAAAGAAAGCCCGCACACAACAATGAAGACCCAACACAGCCAAAATTAAATAAATAAATTTATTAAAAAATAAAATTCCCAGCTGCATTTCTTGCAGATCTGGAAAGAAAAATCTTAAAATTGTTATGGAAATACAAAAGACATGGAATAGTGAAAGCATTCTTGAGAAAGAAAAAAAAAAGAGCTGGAGGAATCAGACTCCCTGGCTTCAGACTGTACTACAAAGCTACAGTAATCCAACAGTATCGTACTGGCACAAAAATAGAAATATAATTCAGTGGAAGAGGATAGGAAGCCTAGAGATAAACCCATGCACCTATGGTCAACTAATCTATGACAAAGGAGGCAAGAATATACAATGGAGAAAAGACAGTCTCTTCAATAAGAGGTGATGGGAAAACTGGGCAGCTGCATATAAAAGAATGAAATTAGAACACTCCCTAACAGCACACACAAAAATAAACTCAAAATGTATTAAAAACCTACATGTAAGGCTGGAAACGATAAAACTCTTAGAGGAAAACATAGGCAGAACACACTTTGACATAAATCACAGCACAATCTTTTTTGATCCACCTCCAAGAGAAATGGAAATAAAAACAAAAATAAACAAATGGGATCTAATTAAACTTAAAAGCTTTTGCACAACAAAGGAAACCATAAAAAAAAAGACAACCCTCTGCATGGGAGAAAATATTTGCAAATGAAGGAAATGACAGGGGATTAATCTCCAAAATATATAAACAGCTCATGCAGCTTAATGTCAAAAAACCCCAAATAACCCAATCAAAAATTGGGCAGAGGACCTAAATAGACATTTCTCCAAAGAAGACATACAGATGACCAAAAGGCACCTGAAAAGATGCTCAACGTGACTAATTATTAGAGAATTGCAAATCAAAACTACAAAGAGGTATCACCTCACACTGATCAGAATGGCCATCATCAAAAATTCTACAAGCAATAAATGCTGGAGACGGTGTGGAGAAAAGGGGATCCTCCTACAGTGTTGTTGGGAATGTAAATTAGTATACACAACCACTATGGAGAACAGTATGGAGGTTCCTTAAAAAACTAAAAATAGAGCTACTATATTACCCAGCAATCCCACTCCTAGGCATGTATCTGGAGAAAACTATAATTCATAAGGATGCATGCTCCCCAATGTTCATTGCAGCACTGTTTACAGTAGCAAAGACATGGAAACAACCTAAATGTCCATTAACAGAGGAATGGCTAAATGAGATGTGGTACATATATACAATGGAATATTATTCATCCATAAAATGGATCAAAATAATGCCATTTGCAGAGATGTGGACGGACATAGAGATTGTCATGCAGTTTGAAGTAAGTCAGAAAGAGAAAAACTAATGTCGTATAATATCGCTTATATGTGGAATCTAGAAAAATGGTACAGATGAACCTATTGGCAAAGAAGAAATAGTCACAGATGTAGAGAACAAAGTTATGATTACCAAGGTGGGGGGTTGGGACAAATTGAGAGATTGGGATTGACATATATGCACTACTATGTATAAAAGAGATAACTAATGAGAACTTACAATTTAGCACAGGGAACTCTCCTCAATGATCTATGGTGACCTAAATGGGAAGGAAATCTAAAAAAGAGTAGATATATGTATATGTATAACTGATCCAGTTTACTGTACAGCAGAAACTAACACAACATTGTAGTGCAAGTCTACTCCAACAAATATTAATAAAAACTGCCCCCCACCAAAAAAAGTAATGAAGTTGTCCAAGTTCTCAGTAAATATAGAGGAATTATCTGGAGACAGGGCAGTTTCTCCCTGTTTTTGTTTTCAAGAATATATTTAATTTTCCAAGGAGAGATTTTTAGCAGCCTTCTTTGTCAACCTCTGCTTATTTTTAATCAGTACTATAGACATATCAATGAAGTGAAGTTCTCTTAATTATGGTTTAACCTCACATCCTGTGAGGCTTCTTTTTTTTTTTTTTTCTTTTTGGTTGGGCATTGGGGTATATTTGGTTGTAAACAAAAGTACCAATACAAAGGTTTCATTATACATGCATTTTTAAAATGGAACTTCTGCTATCAGCTTTAAGGATCAACTCTGCTGCAAATGAAACAAAAATTAAACTTTACATTACATATTTTAAATGGTAAATCAAAACTGTATATACTGTAACATTTCAACATGTGGAAGATAACAAAACATACATACAGGTTATATTTTACTGAAGAAAATTGAGATTTAAATTAATATATGTTCATAATATAATAAATACAAATTCCCTAGCTTAAATGACTCATTTAATACACATTTCCATATTTGTGATGCGAAATGTGGAAGACTGGAACAAATACTATTTTGATGATTCATCAGAATTTGAATAAAGCATGACATGTATTTTGTAAGGCAGTGTTTCTGAATCTATGATGTCCAGAATCCCACTGTTCTATGAGTATGCCTCATGGCCTGCTGGTTTGATAGTGAAGGACAAAGCTCTGGGATACTTTGCCTGTTGCCAAACAGATAAGCCACTTGTTCCAGATATGTTTGAATATATGCAACAAAATGTGAATATGTTTGTCAAATTTGAACACCTGTACTGAAGACAGTGAATGAAACAGGTAACATAAGATAGCTTATTGTCAATAGATTAGCAATATAGTCTTACCCAGGAAACGGAATATTTCTCCCCCAAGCATGTAGTATAGTGGTTCCAGACTTGAACTTGTACATCAAAAGAATATCACACATGTGTTGTACAAGTGGTTGGTTTTAGTGATAATACTTTTGGTTATAGAGTAAAAGAAAGGTAAGCAAAGAGAGGATGCAAATCACAATTTTCACATTGTTAGTATTCTGCAGTAACCTGTTCTATTCCAAACTTGCCAGCTCATAAGAACAACTTGGTAAGCTTATTAAGCATGTGGATTTCCAGGCTGCTCCCCTAGAGATTCTGATTTAGTAGGTCTGTGGTGGTTTCCAGATTCTTATCATCAGAATAGTTTAGGAAATCCAGCTGTAACCATTACCGCTATCAGTGGTTTTCAAATCAGACTGTGTCCTTAAGCTCTGAGCTATGGGAAATTTGAACAGTTAGGAAACTAAGTGGCAAGTCTTCATATTACTTTGGCTTCTGATGTAACCTTTTGTTTTCTTCCACTGGTGACCTGAAGAGTTGTAGGAAGATGGCATTGACACTGGCTATTTTGATACACTGTTGGCACTTCTGCAGACTGAAGCATCAAAACATATTCATAGCAAATTTGACTTCAAAAAACATTAAAAATAAAAGAAAACTAAGAAAACAATGTAAATCGGGCAGGGAATATGCTCTGAGAATATACAGAATATTTTTTGTATACTTTGGACAACAGATAGTCTTACAAGAATCTAAAACAAAACAACAAACTACTGTAAGAGCACTTCTTTTCCTGATGGTTTTCATCAAAACAAAACAATAATAAAACAAAAACAAAATAAAACATAACACAAAAGCAAAACATCATTTTTTTTGCTTTTTTCAGACAAGCTATTCATTACTTTGGATGTAATAAATTTTCATTTTTTGCTTTTTAATACAAAGTTAAATTGGCAGTAGAAAATACACGTTAATAAAACAGCACATATTTTTGTGACACATATTTTGGCATCAGCCCAAGTACCACCTGAGATATACTAGTGGTCTATGTACTACAAGATGAGAAGCCCTGCTTTCTAACAGTTAGATCATAGTGGCACCCACTGCCTCTGCCTGCTTTTGGTTTTGTAGCCAATCCATCCACAAACACATTTTTTAATTCCCATGAGGGGCTTAGCACTTATGTTATTGATTCATGGGATATTAAAAGATGTAAGAGTTACATGACTTGAATAACATCTTTTTCATTACTTATAAAAATATGTTTCTTTTGGAAAATTTAAAATATGATTGTGCTGTTTCTTCTAATTAGAAGATTTACAATATTTCTTTCTATTTATTTTACTGTATATCACCCATTTCTGTGCCCTTATTTAGGTATTTGAAATAGAATATCTAGATTTTAATATTTGATGGAATGTATATTATTCTTCCATCATTATTATGAATATAGTAATTGTGTCCATACTTTATCATGCATTCATTGTTATATTGGGTTTTTTACAGATTAGTAAGAATAGGAAACATTTTTATTGCATTTGATGACATGTAACCTATGCATAGAAGGGTTTTTTTCCCTGTAGAATGATTTTTAAACCCTTTATCAGTTCTAAGACTTTGGCATCAATACCCCAGATCACATATTACTGAAACAATTGGATGAGGTAAAAAAAAAAGACATAGTGATTAGCTAGAGTTTTATAGAAAAGGTAGCATCAAAGAGAGTATTGATGGAATCATTGAATAGTAACCTCATTGTCTTTTCAGCCACGATAACATTCATTAAGAAAAAACAAAACGTTTATACCTCCTTGAACATATGCTTTGACTTTTCGAGTGTGACAGAAGTCCTGTTCTTTTAAGATGATATTGAAGTCTTAGGACTTTCCTGGCGGTCCAGTGGTTAGGATTCTGTGCTTCCACTGCAGGGATCATGGGTTCGATCCCTGGTCGGGGAACAAAGTATCCCGCATGATGTGTGGCAGCAGGCAAAAAAAAAAAGGAAAAAAAAACAAAAGATGATATTGAAGTCTTCATATATGCTAGAATCCCAGTTTATTTAATGGCACTGGTATAGAATTATTCCCATGATATTCTAGGAAGGAAAACATAATGATTGATAGTTTGGACACTGCCTCAAAGCAAATTTAGTTTATATTACAGGTTTGTCACTTACTTGCTATGTGATGCTGACCAAAATTTTTAACCCATGTAATCTTCATTGTCCTTATTATTTATCTGCATTCATAGTATTCTGTGCATATTTCAATTCTCTTATTATACACTATTTAAGTCGTTAATTTCCTTACCTCTTTCAAAATACTGTGGGCTTATTGATAGCAGGGAATATTTTCTTTTTCCATTTAAAGTCCTTAGCGGTTTATCCAATGCTTGAAAATTAGTAGGCATTTAATATATATTTTATTGATTACATGAATGAATGTATAAAGTGAGACACTGATGGACCTATTTCATATGAATTTATCTATGGAATTGTCATAAGGACCTGCTTATGACACAATTTCACCTCTTTAATTCAACTCCTTGTCTTTGGGAATACGAAGATTTAAAGATATGACTCTTGATCTCTAAGAACACATGACTTATAGGGGAAACGGGCCTATAAGTAAATCAGTCTAAACAGTAAATTAAATCTAATAATGTGTTGATGTAATGTGTAATTACACATTACACATGTGTAATTGTAATAATGTGTAATGTAGTTGATGTGTTATCAACTACAATGGTAGTAAAAAGAGAGTATGATCAGGGCAGTCTTCACAAGCATCCTTAACTTGGATTTGAGGGAGAATCATAAAGGGTGCTTGGTTGATGTGGAGGAAGACACTTCAGGCAGAAGAAACAAAGCATGCAGAGATCCAGAGGTGAGGAAGAGGATAAGATCATTACCATTAACTTGACATCTTGGACAGCATTTAGAATTCTGCTGCAGTTCCGTTGAGAAATGATGAGGGACTACATTGGAGAAGTGTCAGTGAAGATAGGTGTATTAGTTTGCTAGGACTGCCATAACAAAATAGCAGATACTGGGTGGCTTAAACAAGGGGTAATTATTTTCTCACAGTTGTAGAGGCTGGGAAGTCTGAGGTCACAGTGAAATTAAGGTTGGATCCTTCTGTTCCTTCTGTTTCAGGTCTTCCTCCTTGGCCTGTAGATGGCCATCTTCTACCTGTGTCTTCACAGCGTCTTTTCTCTGTACATGTCCATGTCCAATTTTTTTCTTCTTATACGGACACTAATCATGTTAGATTAGAGGCCACTCTACTGACCTTACTTTAACTTAATTACCTCTTTAAAAGTCCTATCTGCAAATATAGTCACATTCTGAGGTACTGAGGAATAAGACTTCAAAACCTAAAACTGGGGAGACACAACTCATCCAGTAACACTCCACCTTCTGGTCCCCCAAATTCATGACCTTCTTACATGAAAAATATATTCACACTAGCCCAACTGACCCAGGAGTCTTAACCCATTCCAGCATCAATGCTTAGTCTAAAATATCATCTAAATCCATATGTGTATGATGTGAGTTATGATTCAGCCTGAGGCAAATTTCTCTCCAGCTGTGAACAGATTCACTTTGCTGTACAACAGAAACAAATACATCATTGTAAAGCAACTATACTCCAATAATTTTTTTTAAAAAATAGTTATTCGGCCTATTAAGAAATTTTAACATGTTCACAGGCAACAATGTCAATATACATAATTCAATAATATTTTTACATATTATCAAGAACAATTGAATATTTGAATAAAATACCATGTAAACTTTATTTAAGAACATGAAATACCTGGGAATAAAAATAGAAAATTTATGCAAATATATATTCATAAAAATGAAAAATAAACATACAAAAAGATGTTGCACATCATATGTCATCCAGGAAATGCAAATTAAAACAACAGTAATATATCACTACACACATATTAGAATGGCCAAAATTCAAAACTCCAACAACACCAAATGGTGGCGAGAATGTGGAACAAAGGGAATACTTATTCACTGCTGGTGGGAATGCAAAACGGTACTGCTACATTGAAAGACAGTTTGGCAGTTTCATACAAAGCTAAAAATGCTTTTAACATATGATCTAGCCATCAGGCTCTTTAATATTTATCCAAGCTAGAAGTTTATGGTCACACAAGAACCTTCACACAAATATTTATAGCAGCTTTATTCAAAATTGTCAAAACTTCGAAGCAGCCATGGTGTTCTGCAGTAGGTAGGTAAATAAGTGACCTCTGTTCCATCCAGACAAAGGAATAAAATTAAGCACTAAAAATAAATGGGCTATCAAGCCATGAAAAGACATGGAGTAATCTTAAATGCATATTGCTAAGTGAAAGAAACCAATCTGAGAAGGCTAAATATTGTGTGATTCCAATTTCTTGAAAAGGCAAAATTATAGAGAAAATAAAATGATTGATGGCTTTCTGGAGTGGGCAGCAGGTGTGAGATGAATAGGCAGAGTGTATAGGGTTTTTAGGGCAGTGAAAATACACTGTATGACATTAAAATGGTGGGTATATGTAATTATACATTTGTCCAAACAAATAGAATGTACATCAAGAGTGAACCCTAATTAAACTATGGACTTTGTGTGATTATGATATGTCAATGTGGGTTTATCCTTGGTAAAAAATGTACCATTTTGGTGAGTGATTTTTTTTCTACTTTACTGAGATAAAAATGACTCTGTGTAAATTTATGGTGTATGAGCTTTTGATTTGATACATGTATATATTGCAAAATGATTATCACCATAGTGTTAGCTAACACCTCCATCACTTCACATAATTACTATTTCTTTTTGTGTTGAAAACATTTAAGATCTACTCTCTTCATAACTTTCAAGTATATAATACAATATAATTAACTATAATCACCAAGCTTTATATTAGATTACCGAGAACTTATTCATCTTATAACTGGAAGTTTGTACCCTTTAACCAACATCTCTGCATTTCCCTCACCATCCAGCCCTTAATAATCACCACTCTATTCTCTGTTTTTATCGGTTTAGCTTTTTTAGATTCCACATATAAGCAATATTACATAATAACTGCCTTTGTCTTTCTGACATTTCACTTAGCATAATGCCCTCAAGTTCCATCCATGGTGCATAAAAGGCAGGACTACATTCTTTCATACTTTCTCACAGCTGAATAATACCCTATTGTATACATATGTGTGTGTGTGTGTGTGTGTATACATATAGTGTGTGTATATATATATATATATATATATATATATATATATATATAACATATAAACATACCAAATCTTCTTTATCCATTCATCTGCTGATGAACACTTAGGTTGTTTTCATGTCTTGAATATTTTGAATAATGCTGCAATGAACATGGGAATGCATACATATTTTAAAGATCTTGTTTTTAGTTTTTTGGATATTACCTAGAAGTGGGATTGCTAGATCATGTGATAGTTCTATTTTTGATTATTTGAGAAAAATCCACTGTGTTTTTCATAGTGGCTGAACCAATATACATTCCTACCAACACTGCACAAGGATTCTCTTTTCTCCACATCCTCACCAACATTTATTTTCTCTTGTCTTTTTGATAATAGCCATTCTAACATGTGTGAGGTCATAGCCCAGGGTGGTTTTGATTTACCTTGCCCTCATGATGTGTGATGTTGAGCAGCTTTCATTTATGTTTTGGTTATTTCCCTGCCTTTTTTGGGAAAATGTCTATTCATTTCCACTGCCCATTTTTAAATCAGATCCTTTGGGTTTTTGTTATTGAGTTGCATGTGGTCTTTATATATTTTGCATATTAACCCCTTATCAGATATATAATTTGCAAATATTTTCTCCCATTCCGTAGGTTGCCTTCTCATTTTTTTTGATTATGTCTTTTGCTGTGAAGAAGATTTTTAATTTTACGTAGTCCCATTTATTTATTTTTTGCCTTTGTTGCTTGTGCTTTTTATGTCATCCTAAAATTGATGCCATGATCAGTTTTAAAGAGTATTCTTCCTTGTGTTTTCTTCTACAGCTTTTATGGTTTCTATTCTTATGTTTAGTCTTTAGTCCATTTTGAGTTAATTTTGTGAGTGATGTAAGTGAATGGTCCAATTTTATTCTTCTGCATATGGTTATCCAGTTTTCCAAATACCATTTTTTGAAGAGACTATCCTTTCCCCATTGAATGATTTTGGATGCCTTGGGAAATATTAGTTGACCATATGCATATGCATTTATTTCTGGACTCCTGATTCTGTTTCATTGGTCTACAGGTCTATATTTATGTTAGTACTATACTGTCTTGATTACTATAAGCTTTTAGTATAGTTTGAAATCATGATGTTTCATGACTCCAGGTTTGTTCTTCTTTCTCAGGATTCCTTTGATTGTTCAGTGTCTTTGGTGGTTCCATACAAATCTTAAGATTTTTTTTTATTTCTGTGGAAAAATGTCATTGGAATTTTGATAGGGATTGCATTGAATCTACAGTTGTCTTTGGGTAGCATGGGTATTTTAAAACTAATAATTTTCCTAATCCATGAGCATGAGATATCTTCCCATTTGTTTGTGTCCTCTTCCTTTTTTATCAGTGTGTTTTAATTTTCAGTGTTCAAATCTTCATTTTCTTGGTTAAATTTATTCCTAAGTATTTTATTGTTTTTGATGCTATCTTGCATAAGATTGTTTTCTTTACTTCTTTTTTAGATGTTTTGTTGTTAGTGTATAGAAATGCAACTGATTTATGTATGTTGACTTTGTATAGTGCAAACTTACTGAATTCATTGGTTAGTTCTAACTTTTTGGTTGGTATTTTAGGATTTTCTATGTATAAGATTATATCCTTTGCAAACAAAGACAATTTTACCTTTTCATTTCCTGTTTAGATTTTTTGATTGCTCAGGCTAGAAATATCAGTAATATGAGAATAAGAGTGGTAAGAGTGGGCACCCTGATCTTGTTCCAGGTTTTAGAGAATGACATTTCTACCATTCACTATTGAGTATGTTGTTAGCTCTGGCCTTTTCATATATGGCCTTTATTATGTTGAGATATATTCCTTCTATACCAAACTTATGGTGAGTTATAGTAATGAAATCATGTTGAATGCTGTCAAATATTTTTCTGCATCTATTGAGATTACCATATGATTTTATACTTCATGTTGTTAATTTGGTGAATCACATGTTTATTACTTTGCATATGATGAACCCTCCTCACATTGCATGGATAAATCCCACTTGATCATGGGTTATGATCATTTAATAAGCTGTTGAATTCAATTTGCTAACATTTTGTTGAGGATTTTGGTATCAGGAATACTGGTCTGTAGTTTTCTTTTCTTTTAGTACCCTTACCTGGCTTTGTTATGAGAGTAATGCTAACCTCATAAAATGAGTTTTGAGTTTTCACACATCTTTTTTTTTTTTTTTTTGGTAGAGTTTAAGAAGGTTTGGCATTAGTTCTTTGAATGTTTTATAGAATTCATCAGTGAAGCCCTCTGGTCCTTAATTTTTCTTTATCTTTCCTCTGCTAACTTTGGTCTCAGTTTTTTCTTTTTATTTAGTTCCTTGAAGTGTAAAGTTAGCTTCTTTATTTGAAATACTTCGTGTTTCTTAATATATGTGTTTATCTCTATATGATTCCTTCATGGAATTGCTTTTGCAGCGTCCCATACATTTTGATATGCAGTGATTGCAATTTTGTTGTCTTTAAAATATTTCTTGATTTTCTTTTTGATATCTTCTTTCACTCATCAGTTGCCAGGGGTGTGCTCTTTAATATCCACATATTGGTGATTTTTCCAGTCCTCTTATACCACTTCAATTAGAAAAGATACTTAGTATGCTTTCAGTCTTCTTAAATTTGCTTGTTTGGTGACCTACAGATAATCTATCCTAGAGGATGTTTCATGTGCTCTTGAGATGAATGTGTGCTCTGCTGTTGTTTGAGGAACTGTCCACATATTTCTCTTAGGTACTTTTCAACTAAAGCATCTTTGAAGTCTAAATTTTACCTGTTGATTGTCTATCTAGATGATTTTTCCATTGTTGAAAGTGGCCTGTGAAGTCACTACTAACATTGTATTATTATCCACTTCAATCTTCAGATCTGTTGGTATCTACTTACTATATTTAGTTGCTCTAAACTTGAGTGCATATATATTTACAATTGTTATATCATCCTGATAAATAGACATTTTTATGATTATATTATGAACTTCTTTATTTCTCTTTTTTTTGTTTTTATCTTAAAGTCTATTTTGTTTAATATGAGTATAGCTATCCCTGCTCTCTTTTAGTTTCTACTTGCATGTAATACCTTTTTCCTTTCTTTCAATTTGAACTTACATGTGTCCTTAAGGCTAAAGTGTGTCTGTGGTAGGCAATATATAGTTGGGTCTTGTTTTTTAATACTTCCATCCACTCTATGTCTTCTTTTTCCTTTTTTTTTTAATTGAAGAATAGTTGACATATAAGGTTATACTAGTTCCAAACGTATAAAATAGTTTTGACATTTATATACATTTTGAATTGACCATTATGATGTCTACTAAACATCTCTCACAATACAAAGTTTTTATTACCTATATTCTCTATATTATACATTACACAATGGTGACTTGTTTATTTTATAACTGGAAGTTTAACTTATTTTGCCCAACCGTACACAACCCATCCCCTCTGGTGACCACCAGTTTGTTTTCTATATCTATGAGTCTGTTTCTGTTTTATTTATTTTGTATTTCAGATCCCACATATTAGTGAGATCACATGGTATTTGTCTTTCTCTGTCTGACCTATTTCACTTAACATAATATACTCTACATCCATCTATGTTGTTGCAAATGGTGTTATTTTATTCTTTTTTATGACTAATATTTCATTGTATAGATATACACCACTTCTTCATATTCATTCATATATTAATGGACACTTAGGTTGCTTCCATATCTTGGCTATTGTAAATAATGCTACAATGAACATAGAGGTGCATATATATTTTTGTATTAGCGTTTTTGTTTACTTTGAATAAATATCAAGAAGTGGAATTGCAGGATAATATGGTAGTTCTATTTTTAATTATTTGAGGAACCCCTATACTGTTTCCATAATGGCTGCACCAATTTACATTCCTATCAACAGTGCACAAGGATTAGCTTTTCTGCACATCACCCCAACATTTGTTTTCTCTTGTCTTTTTTATAGTAGCCATCTTAAAAGGTGTGAGGTGATAGCTCACTGTGGTTTGATTTGCATATTCCTGACAATTAGTGATGTTGATTGTCTTTTCATGTGTCTGTTGCCCATCTGTTTCTTCCTTGGAAATAAAATGTGTGTTCAGGGTCTCTGCCTATTTTTTAATTGGATTATTTATTTATTTATTTATTTATTTATTTATTTCTATATTGAGTGTGTGTTATTTATACATTTTGGATATCAACTCCTTATTGGATATACTGTTTGCAAATATCTCCTCCTATTCAGTATGTTTCCTTTTCACTTTGTTGATGGTTTCCTTCACTATGGAAAAGTTTTTTTTAGCTTGATGTAGTGCTATTTGTTCATTTTTGCTTTTGTTGCCATTGCCTGAGGAGACTCATCAAAAAAATTTTTGATAAGACCAATGTCTAAGAGCATACTGCCTAAATTTTCTTCTAGGAATTTCATGGTTTCTGAACTTGCATTTAGATCTTTATTCCCTTTTGAGTTTGTTTGTGTATATGGTGTGAGAAACTAGTCCAGTCTTGTTCTTTTGCATGTAGCTTTCCAGTTTGTCCAACACCGTTTATTGCCTTTTCCCTATTGTGTATTCTTAGCTCCTTTGTCATAAATTAATGACCATGTAAGCATGGGTTTCTTTCTCAGCTTTCGATTCTCTTCCATTGATCTATGTGTCTGTTTTTATGCCAGTAACATATAGTTTTGATGACTAGAGCTTTGTAGTGTAGATTAAAATCAGGAATCATGACACCTCCAGGTTTGTTCTTCTTATGAGGGCTTTGCCTATTCAGGGTCTTTTGTGCTTTTATACAAATGTTAGTATTACTTGTTTTAGCTCAGTAAAAAATGCCATTGGGACTTTGATAGGGATTGCATTGAATCTGTAGATTCCTTTGCTAGTACGAGCATTGTAACAATATTAATTCTTTCACTCATTCAGTATGAAATATCTTTCCATTTATTTGTGTCATCTTTAATTTCTTTCATCATTGTCTTATAATTTTCAGAGTACAGATATTTCACCTTCTTGGTTAAATTTATTCCTAGGTATTTTATCCTTTTTGATGAAATTGTAAATGGGATTATTTTCTTAATTTAACTTTCTGATAGTTACTTATTAGTGGCTAGAAATGTAGCATATTACTGAATATTGATTTTGTATCCTGCAGTACTGAATCCATGTTTTATTTCTTTTTTTGGGGGGATTTTTTTTTAAATTCAGACAGAAAGTCACAAAAATTATACTCATCCTCATCAGTTCACTCAGTCCCATGTAATTAATTTTTTTTCATCTTGATCTTTTGTTAGCACTTTTATGAGTTCATCAGTTTTTCATTAGAGTTTTGAAAATGTTTATTCATTCAGTTCAGCAGTACAGTCAGTTACCAGAAACCTGTACTTGTCAGAGTCTTTTCCATGAATTTCTTGAAGATGAAAGCCTTTTATAGGAACATATTTGCAAAAGCATCAGAGTACACCCAGAACTGTCTGTAAATGACAAAAGACTTAAAAATGACCACTGTTAAAGAGTTGATGAAAGTTCATAATAATGCAGTTGACAAGAAAATTAGTTATTTCTGAGATATACATTTTAAAGTAATAACTAGGATTATTACTTATAACATTATACCAGAACATATAAGATTTTTAGAAATTTCATGTAATGTCTGAAACATTTATATTAACATATTTCCATACATATTTCCATACAAATACAAATATAAGATTTTTAGAAATTTCATATAATGTCTGAAACATTTATATTAACCTATCTCCATACATATTTCCATACAAATACAAATATAAGATTTTTAGAAATTTCATGTAATGTCTGAAACATTTATATTAACATATTTCCATACAAATAACCCAATGAAAGTTTAGTATTAGTTGTTTTGTTTGTTTGTTTTTTTATACTGCAGGTTCTTATTAGGCATCAATTTTATACACATCAGTGTATACATGTCAATCCCAATCGCCCAATTCAGCACACCACCATCCCCACCCCACCACAGTTTTCCCCCTTGGTGTCCATATGTCCATTCTCTACATCTGTGTCTCAACTTCTGCCCTGCAAACCGGCTCATCTGTACCATTTTTCTAGGTTCCACATACATGCATTAATATATGATATTTGTTTTTCTCTTTCTGACTTACTTCACTCTGTATGACAGTCTCTAGATCCATCCACTTCTCAACAAATGACTCAATTTCGTTCCTTTTTATGGCTGAGTAATATTCCATTGTATATATGTATCACATCTTCTTTATCCATTCGTCTGTTGATGGGCATTTAGGTTGCTTCCATGACCTGGCTATTGTAAATAGTGCTGCAATGAACATCAGGGTGAATGGGTCTTTTTGAATTATGGTTTTCTCTGGGTATATGCCCAGTAGTGGGATTGCTGGGTCATATGGTAATTCTATTTTTAGTTTTTTAAGGAACCTCCATATTGTTCTCCATAGTGGCTGTATCAATTTACATTCCCACCAACAGTGCAAGAGGGTTCACTTTTCTCCACACCCTCTCCAGCATTTGTTGTTTGTAGATTTTCTGATGATGCCCATTCTAACAGGAG
This sequence comes from Balaenoptera acutorostrata, assembly GCF_949987535.1. Taxonomy (NCBI): domain Eukaryota; kingdom Metazoa; phylum Chordata; class Mammalia; order Artiodactyla; family Balaenopteridae; genus Balaenoptera; species Balaenoptera acutorostrata. Next base: position 77,202,649 of record NC_080085.1, read on the forward strand.
TGAGGTGATACCTCATTGTAGTTTTTTTTTTTTTTAATTTATTTATTTATTTATTTTGGCAGTGTTGGGTCTTCGTTTCTGTGCGAGGGCTTTCTCTAGTTGCGTCAAGCGGGGGCCACTCTTCATGGGCCACTCTTCATCGCGGTGCGCGGGCCTCTCTCACTATCGCGGCCTCTCTTGTTGGGAGCACAGGCTCCAGACGCGCAGGCTCAGTAGCTGTGGCTCGCGGGCCTAGTTGCTCCGCGGCATGTGGGATCTTCCCAGACCAGGGCTCGAACCCGTGTCCCCTGCATTGGCAGGCAGATTCTTAACCACTGCGCCACCAGGGAAGCCCCTCATTGTAGTTTTGATTTGCATTTCTCTAATAATTAGTGATGTTGAGCATCTTTTCATGTGCTTCATGGCCATCTGTATGTCTTCTTTGGAGAAATGTCTATTTAGGTCTTCTGCCCATTTTTGGATTGGGGTGTTTGTTTCTTTAATATTGAGCTGAATGAGCTGTTTATATATTTTGGAGATTAATCCTTTGTCCGTTGATTCGTTTGCAAATATTTTCTCCCATTCTGAGGGTTGGCTTTTCGTCTTGTTTATGGTTTCCTTTGCTCTGCAAAAGCTTTGAAGTTTCATTCGGTCCCATTTGTTTATTTTTGTTTTTATTTCCATTACTCTAGGAGGTGGATCAAAAAAGATCTTGCTGTGATTTATGTCAAAGAGTATTCTTCCTATGTTTTCCTCTAAGAGTTTTATAGTGTCCAGTCTTATATTTAGGTCTCTAATCCATTTTGAGTTTATTTTTGTGTATGGTGTTAGGGAGTATTCTAATTTCATTCTTTTACATGTAGCTGTCCAGTTTTCCCAGCATCACTTATTGAAGAGACTGTCTTTTCTCCATTGTATATCTTTGCCTCCTTTGTCATAGATTAGTTGACCATAGGTGTGTGGGTTAATCTCTGGGCTTTCTATCTTGTTCCATTGATCTATGTTTCTGTTTTTGTGCCAGTACCATATTGTCTTGATTACTGTAGCTTTGTAGTATAGTCTGAAGTCAGGGAGTCTGATTCCTCCAGCTCCATTTTTTTGCCTCAAGACTGCTTTGGCTATTCGGGGTCTTTTGTGTCTCCATACAAATTTTAAGATGATTTGTTCTAGCTCTGTAAAAAATGCCATTGGTAATTTGATAGGGATTGCATTGAATCTGTAGATTGCTTTGGTTAGCATACTCATTTTCACAATGTTGATTCTTCCAATCCAAGAACATGGTATATCTCTCCATCTGTTGGTATCATCTTTAATTTCTTTCATCAGTGTCTTATAGTTTTCTGAATACAGGTCTTTTGTCTCCCTAGGTAGGTTTATTCCTAGGTATTTTATTCGTTTTGTTGCAATGGTAAATGGGAGTGTTTCCATAATTTCTCTTTCAGATTTTTCATCATTAGTGTATAGGAATGCAAGAGATTTCTGTGCATTAATTTTGTATCCTGCAACTTTACCATATTCATTAATTAACTCTAGCAGTTTTCTGGTGGCAGTTTTAGGATTCTCTATGTATAGTATCATGTCATCCGCAAACAGTGACAGTTTTACTTCTTCTTTTCCAATTTGTATTCCTTTTATTTCTTTTTCTTCTCTGATTGCCATGGCTAGGACTTCCAGAACTATGTTGAATAATAGTGGTGAAAGTGGACATCCTTGTCTCGTTCCTGATCTTAGAGGAAATGCTTTCAGTTTTTCCCCATTGAGAATGATGTTTGCTGTGGGTTTGTCATATATGGCCTTTATTATTTTGAGGTAGGTTCCCTGTATGCCCACTTTCTGGAGAGTTTTTATCATAAATGGGTGTTGAATTTTGTCAAAAGCTTTTTCTGCATCTATTGAGATGATCATATGGTTTTTATTCTTCAATTTGTTAATATGGTGTATCACATTGATTGATTTGCATATATTGAAGAATCCTTGCATCCCTGGGATAAATCCCACTTGTCCTGGTGTATGATCCTTTTAATGTGTTGTTGGATTCTGTTTGCTAGTATTTTGTTGAGGATTTTTGCATCTATATTCATCAGTGATATTGGTCTGTAATTTTCTTTTTTTGTAGTGTCTTTGTCTGGATTTGGTATCAGGGTGATGGTGGCCTCATAGAATGAGTTTGGGAGTGTTCCTTCCTCTGCAATTTTTTGGAAGAGTTTGAGAAGGATAGGTGTTAGCTCTTCTCTAAATGTTTGATAGAATTCACCTGTGAAGCCATCTGGTCCTGGACTTTTGTTTGTTGGAAGATTTTTAATCACAGTTTCAAAATCATTACTTGTGATTTGTCTGTTGATATTTTCTGTTTCTTCCTGGTTCAGTCTTGGAAGGTTATACCTTTCTAAAAATTTGTCCATTTCTTCCAGGTTGTCCATTTTATTGGCATATAGTTGCTTGTAGTAGTCTCTTAGGATGCCTTGTATTTCTGCGGTGTCTGTGGTAACTTCTCCTTTTTCATTTCTGATTTTATTGATTTGAGTCCTCTCCCTCTTTTTCTTGATGAGTCTGGCTAATGGCTTATCAATTTTGTTTATCTTCTCAAAGAACCAGCTTTTAGTTTTATTTATCTTTGCTATTGTTTTCTTTGTTTCTATTTCATTTATTTCTGCTCTGATCTTTATGATTTCTTTCCTTCTGCTAACTTTGGGTTTTGTTTGTTCTTCTTTCTCTAGTTTCTTTAGGTGTAAGGTTAGATTGTTTACTTGAGATTTTCCTTGTTTCTTTAGGTAGGCTTGTATAGGTATAAACTTCCCTCTTAAAACTGCTTTCGCTGCATCCCATAGGTTTTGGGTTGTCGTGTTTTCATTGTCATTTGTCTCTAGGTATTTTTTTATTTCCTCTTTGATTTCTTCAGTGATCTCTTGGTTATTTAGTAACGTACTGTTCAGCCTCCCTGTGTTTGTCTTTTTTACGTTTTTTTTCCCCTGTAACTCATTTCTAATCTCATAGCGTTGTGGTCAGAAAAGATGCTTGATATGATTTCAATTTTCTTAAATTTACTGAGGCTTGATTTGTGACCCAAGATGTGATCTATCCTGGAGAATGTTCCATGCGCACTTGAGAAGAAAGTGTAATCTGCTGTTTTTGGATGGAATGTCCTATATATATCAATTAAATCTATCTGGTCTATTGTGTCATTTAAAGCTTCTGTTTCCTTATTTATTTTCATTTTGGATGATCTGTCCATTGGTGTAAGTGAGGTGTTAAAGTCCCCCACTATGACTGTGTTACTGTCGATTTCCTCTTTTCTAGCTGTTAGCAGTTGCCTTATGTATTGAGGTGCTCCTATGTTGGGTGCGTATATATTTATAATTGTTATATCTTCTTCTTGGATTGATCCCTGGATCATTATGTAGTTTCCTTCCTTGTCTCTTGTAACATTCTTTATTTTAAAGTCTATTTTATCTGATATGAGTATAGCTACTCCAGCTTTCTTTTGATTTCCATTTGCATGGAATATCTTTTTCCATCCCCTCACTTTCAGTCTGTATGTGTCCCTAGGTCTAAAGTGGGTCTCTTGTAGACAGCATATATATGGGTCTTGTTTTTGTATCCATTCAGCCAGTCTATGTCTTTTGGTTGGGGCATTTAATCCATTCACGTTTAAGGTAATTATCAATATGTATGTTCCTATGACCATTTTCTTAATTGTTTTGGGTTTGTTTTTGTAGGTCCTTTTCTTCTCTTGTGTTTCCCACTTAGAGAAGTTCCTTTAGCATTTGTTGTAGAGCTGGTTTGGTGGTGCTGAATTCTCTTGGCTTTTGCTTGTCTGTAAAGCTTTTGATTTCTCCATCAATTCTAAATGAGATCCTTGCCGGGTAGAGTAATCTTGGTTGTAGGTTCTTCCCTTTCATCACTTGAAGTATATCATGCCACTCCCTTCTGGCTTGCAGCGTTTCTGCTGAGAAATCAGCTGTTAACCTTATGGGAGTTCCCTTGTATGTTATTTGTCGTTTTTCCCTTGCTGCTTTCAATAATTTTTCTTTGTCTTTAATTTTTGCCACTTTGATTACTATGTGTCTCGGTGTGCTTCTCCTTGGGTTTATCCTGTATGGGACTCTCTGAACTTCCTGGACTTGGGTGGCTATTTCCTTTCCCATGTTAGGGAAGTTTTCGACTATAATCTCTTCAAATATTTTCTCTGGTCCTTTCTCTCTCTTCACCTTCTGGGACCCCTATAATGCGAATGTTGTTGCGTTTAATGTTGTCCCAGAGGTCTCTTAGGCTGTCTTCATTTCTTTTCATTCTTTTTTCTTTAGTCTGTTCCGCAGCAGTGAATTCCACCATTCTGTCTTCCAGGTCATTTATCCTTTCTTCTGCCTCAGTTATTCTGCTATTGATTCCTTCTAGTGTAGTTTTCATTTCAGTTATTGTATTGGTCATCTCTGTTAGTTTGTTCTTTAATTCTTCTAGGTCTTTGTTAATCATTTCTTGCATCTTCTCAATCTTTGCCTCCATTCTTATTCCGAGGTCCTGGATCATCTTCACTATCATTATTCTGAATTCTTTTTCTGGAAGGTTGCCTATCTCCACTTCCTTTAGTTGTTTTTCTGGGGTTTTTTCTTGTTCCTTCATCTGGTACATAGCCCTCTGCCTTTTCGTCTTGTCTATCTTTCTGTAACTGTGGTTTTTGTTCCACAGGCTGCAGGATTGTAGTTTTTCTTGCTTCTGCTGTCTGCCCTCTGGTGGTTGAGGCTATGTAAGAGGCTTGATGGGAGGCTCTGGTGGTGGGTAGAGCTGACTGTTGCTGTGGTGGTCAGAGCTCAGTAAAACTTTAATCCACTTGACTGTTGATGGGTGGGGCTGGGTTCCCTCCCTGTTGGTTGTTTTGCCTGAGGCAACCCAACACTGGAGCCTACCTGGGCTCTTTGGTGGGGTTAATGGCAGACTGTGGGAGGGCTCACACCAAGGAGCACTTCCCAGAACCTCCGCTGCCAGAGTCCTTGTCCCCACAGTGAAACAGAGCCATCCCCTGCCTCTGCAGGAGACCCCCCAACACCAGCAGGTAGGTCTGGTTCAGTCTCCCCCATGGTCACTGCTCCTTCCCCTGGGTCCCGATGCACACACTACTTTGTGTGTGCCCTCCAAGAGTGGGGTCTCTGTTTCCCCCAGTCCTGTCAAAGTCCTGCAATCAATTCCCACTAGGCTTCAAAGTCTGATTCTCTAGGAATTCCTCCTCCCATTGCCGGACCCCCAGGTTGGGAAGCCTGACGTGGGGCTCAGAACCTTCACTCCAGTGGGTGGACTTCTGTGGTATAAGTGTTCGCCAGTCTGTGAGTCACCCACCCAGCAATTATGGGATTAGATTTTACTCTGATTGCGCCCCTCCTACCGTCTCACTGTGGCTTCTCCTCTGTCCTTGGACGTGGGGTATCCTCCTTGGTGAAGTCCAGGGTCTTCCTGTCAAAGACTGTCCAGCAGCCCGTTGTTATTCTGGTGCTCTCGCAAGAGGGAGTGAGAGCACGTCCTTCTACTCCGCCATCTTGGTTAATCCTCGAGACTCCAGGTTTTCCATGTTTTATTTCTAATAGTTTTTTGGTGCAGTCTTTAGGGTTTTCTATTCATATCATCATGTCATCTGCAAATAGTGACAGCTTTAATTCTTCCTTTTCAATTTATATGCCTTTTATCTCTTTTTCTTGTCTGATTACTGTGTCTAGGACTTCCAATTCTACGTTGAATAAAATTGGCAAGAGTGGGCATCTTTGTCTTGTTTCTCATCTTAGATGGAAAGCTTTCAGCTTTTTGCCATTGAGTATGATGTTAGCTGTGGGTTTGTCATATATGATTTTTATTATTTTGAGATATATTCCCTCTATACACACTTTGTTGAAAGTCCTTATCATAAATGGATGTTGAATATTGTCAAAAGCTTTTTCTGCATCTATTGAGATGATCACATAAATTTTTTTCTTTGTTTTGTTAATGTGGCAAATCATGTTGATTGATTTGTGGATATTGAGTCATCCTTGCATCCCTAGAATGAATTCTATTTGATCATGGTGTATGATCCTTTTAATATATTTTTTAATTCAGTTTTCTAATATTTTTTTGAGAATTTTTACATCTATGTTCTCAGGAACATTGGCCTATACTTTTCTCTTTTTGTGATGTCCTTGTCTGGTTTTGTTATCAGGCCGATGCTCGCTTCATAGATGAGTTGTGAAATTTTCCTTGCTCTTCAATTTTTTTTTTTTTTGAATAGTTTGAGAAAGGTAGTCATTAACCCTTTTTAAATGTTTGATAGAATTCACCTGTGAAGATGTTTGAACCTAGACCTTGTTTCTTGAGAGTGTTTTTGATTTCTGATTTGATTTCATTACTAGTGATTCATCCATTTGGATTTTCTATTACTTTCTTATTCAGTCTTTGGTGATTGTAGGAATTTATCTCTTCTAGGTTGTATAATTTATTTTTGTGATGTCAGTTGTAACTTTTAATATTTTATTACTGATTTTATTTTGAGGGTGTTGTCTATTTTTTCTTGATTAGTCTGGCTAAAGGTTTATCAATTTTTTATCTATATTTTCAAGGAACCAGCTTTTAGTTTCACTGATCTTTCCGATTGCTTTTTAGTCTCTATTTCATTTATTTCCAGTCTGATTTTTATTATTTTCTTCCTTCTACTAACTTTGGGGTTTATTTTTTCTTATTTTTCTTCTTCCTTTATTAGATTAGTAAAGTTAGATTGTTTATTTGAGATTTTCCTTGCCTCAGTTAGGCCTGTATTACTCTAAACTTCCCTTTTCAAATTGCTTTCCTGTATCCCACAGATTTTGAAATGTTGTGTTTCCATTCTCATTTTTCTTGAGGTATATTTTTATATCCTCTTTGATTTCTTCATTGGCCCATTAGTAGTTTAGAAGCATGCTGTTTATCTCCACATGTGTGTGTTTTTTACAGTTTTCCTCTTATAAATGATTTCTAGTTTCATACAGCTGTTGTCAGAAAAGATGCTTGATATGATATCAACCTTCTTAAATTTATTGAGACTGGTTTTGAGGCTGAACATGTGATCTCTCCTATAGAATGTTCCATGTGCACTTGAAAAGAAGGTGTATTCTCTTGTTTTTTATGACATTTTTTGAATATATTGAGTGCATCTGATCTCACATATCATTTAAGACCATTTTTTCCTTATTCATTTGTGTCTGGATGACCTATCCATTGATATAAATGGGGTATTACAGATCCTTCTACTATTGCATTGTTGTCTATTTTTCCCTTTATTTCTGTTAATATTTGCATTATATATTTAAGTTCTTCTATGTTCAGTGCATAATTGTTAACAAATATTATATCCTCTTGTTGGACTGACCCCTTTAACATTATGTAATACCCTTCTCTGTCTCTCATTATAATATTTGTTTTAAAGTCTGTTTTGTGTTATATAAATACTGCTAACCCAGCTTTCTTTTTATTTCCATTTGCATAGAATACATTTGTCAACCCTTCCACTTTCAGGCTGTGAGTTACCTTAGATCTGAAGTGAGTCTCTTATAGGCAGTATATATATGGGTCTTGTTTTCTTATCTATTCAACCGTCCTATGTCTTGGGGTACTTAGACCATTTACATTTACATAAATTATTGATACTAGGTACTTATTGTCATTTGTTAATTGATTTCCAGTTGTTTTTTCATTTCTTCTCTGTTGCTTTATTCTTCTGTTCTCTTCTTTTGTGATTTGATGACTTTCTTTAGTGTTATATTTCTATTTATTTCTTTTTTATGTGTGTATCTGTTATAGGTGTTTGGGTCTGTTTAGCATAAGGTTCATATATAACAACCTATGTACATAGCAGTCTATTTTAAATAGATGCACATTTTAAATTTGAGCACTATTTTAAGTCTGAGCACATTCTATAAACACTACATTTTTATCCCCCCTTAAGTTTTATGTTTTTGACATCATATTTTACATCCCTTTATTTTGTGTATCTGTTAACTATTTTAGATATGGATACTTTTATAACTTTTGTCATTTAATCTTTATACTAGCTTTATAGGTGGCTGACCCAGTACCTTTACTATATGTTTGCCTTTACCAGTGAGAATTTTTTCTTCTCTTCCATAATTTTCTTGTTTTGAGTTATAGTATTTTCTTTTCCATTTAAAGAAGTCTTTTTAACATTTCTTGTGAGGCCAGTGTAGTGGTGATGAATTCCTTTAGCTTTTGTTTGTCTGGGAAAATATCTCTGCTTCAATCCTGAAAAATAACCTTGCCAAGTAGAGTTATTGATTGTATTTTTTTTTTCTTTTAGCACTTTGAATGTGTCATGCTAGCCCCTTCTGCACTGTAAGATTTTTGCTAAAAAATCAACGGATAATCTTACAGGGGTTCCCTTGTATGTAACTAGCTCTTTTTCTCTTGCTGCTTTAAGATTATTTATTTACCTTTAACTTTTTTACATTTTAATTATAATGTGTCTTAGTGTGGATGTCTTTAGGTTCATCTTCTTTGGGACTTTCTGTGTTTCCTGGACTAGGATATCTGTTTCTTTTCCATGTTAGGGAAGTTTTTAGCCATTATAGGTTTTCTGTCCCTTTCTTTCTCTCTTTCCCTTTTGGGGCCCCTGTAATGAAAATATTAGTATGCTTGATGTTTTCCCACAGGTCCTTTAAACTATCCTCATATTTTAGATTATTTTTTTCTTTTTGCTCTTCTTATTGGGTGATTTCCACCACCCTGTATTCCAGATCACTGATCTGTTCTGCATCTTCTAATCTGCCATTTATTCTGTCTAGTGTGTTTTTCCTTTCAGTTATTTAATTATTCAGTTCTGATGGGCCATTTTAAAATTTTCTGTATCTTTTTTTTTAATTGAAAGAAATTTGGTTTACAATATTATATTAGTTTCAGGTGTACAGCATAGTGACTCAGAATTTTTACAGATTATACTCTATTTAAAGTTATTACAAAGTAATGGCTAAAATTCCCTGTGCTTTACAATATAGACATATCGCTTATCTATTTTATACATAGTAGTTTTTAATCTCTTAATCCCATACCTCTATCTTGCCCCTCCCTTCTTCCCTCTTGCCACTGGTCTCCACCAGTTTGTTTTCTATATCCATGAGTCTGTTTCTGTTTAGCTATATATATTCATTTGTCTTATTTTTAAGATTCCACATATAAGTGATAACGTACAGTATTTGTCTTTCTCTGTCTGACTTATTTCACTAAGCATAATACTCTCTAGGTCCATCACATTCTTGCAAATGGCAGAATTTCACTCTTTTTTATGGCAAAGTAACGTTCCATTGTATATAGGTGCCACTAGAGCAGTCTTCAATCCGCCTTCTCTGCCCTGCCTCAGGGCCAAGCCAGTGCACCTTTGCTCCTCGTGAGCAGAGTCCAAGCTTCACATAGCCTTCCTCTTAGTCTCAGTGGCCCTCCACACAGCCAAGGGAGCTCATCTTCCCTATGTAGGACCTTAGGGTTCAGGTGCCCAATATGTGGTTTGATCCACTCACTCCTCAGGGAAGATTTCCATCCATGTATTATCCATTTATCTGAGTCCCCTTCAAGGGGCACATGTTCAAATCTGATTGTTTCTCATCCTTTCCTACCCAATTCCATGTGTATCTTTCTTACAACCTTGGTTGTACAGGAGTCTTTCTGACAGTTTCCAGTTAGTTTTAAGTGAGGATTGTTCCACTCATAGATGTATTTTTGATGTGTTCATGGGGGATGTGAGTTCCCTGTCCTCCTACTCTGTCATCTTGATCAATCTCTTATTTTCTATCTCTTTATTGAAGTTATCACTGAGTTCTTTTATTCTCATTCCAAATTCAGAGAGCATTTTTATGACTATTACTTCAAATTATTTTTCTGTTAAACTGATTATCACCATTTTGTTTAGTTCTTTTTCTGGGGTTTTTGTCTCGTCCTTTGTTTAGGAGGTTTTCCTTGTCTTCTTTATTTTGCCTAACACTCTGTGTTTGTTTCTATGTATTAGGCATATACAAGATCTCCCAGTCTTGAAAGAATGGCTTTATGTAAAAGTTGTATTCCGATGCCCTGTGGTGAAATACTCCCTGTTCACCAGAGCCAGGTGCTCTAAGAGTATACCCAGTATAGGCTGCATGCACCTTGCTGTTATGGCTGCACCATGATTGCTACAGGTGCACTAATGAGCAGTGTTGACCTACAGTTCAGCTGGCTGTGAGGCCTGGCCACTACTGCTCTGGGCACACTGGTGGGCAGGGCTGGTCCCTAGCCCAGCTGGCTGTGACTGCTGCAGGTACACTGATGTGTGGTGCTGCCTCCCAGTGTGACTGGCTACAGAGCCTGGCTGCAACTGTTATGGGAACACTGGTGTGTGCGGCTGGCCTTCCAGAACAGGAGCCACTTTGCAGGGGCATAATTGTACCAGCTGAAGCCAACCACTGGCTGGGGTAGGGATGGACCTTAGATTGGAAGCTGCTTTGGTAGGGCACTGGTGCTGGCTGGGGCAGCTTGCTAACTGGGGTAGGGGAGGGGCCAATTTGGATGAGCACTGCTGCTTGGTGGGACTCCTTACTGTGTGGAATAGGGTGAGAGCCACTTTGGAGGAGATAGATGAGTCAAGTGGGTTGGATGGAGCAGGTCATTAAGGGAACAACAGGGTGGGAAAAACATCATTAGGTTGGTTGATGGGGCGTGACAGAAATGGCACAACATTAAGGGAACAACAGGGTGGGAAAAACATCATTAGGTTGGTTGATGGGGCGTGACAGAAATGGCACCCACCAGGACTGGGCCAGCTAGATAGAAAGATAGTTTTTAAAAAATGGTTCCCATTAGGCTTCTGTCTTTTGAGAATTTCCCACCACATTCCTGCCCCTTCAGCATATCCCCTAAAATTAGTTAATAAACCTACTTCTTGTATGACCCAGGTGCTTTTCAAGCTGCTACCTCCGTTCTGGCACTTGGAGCAAATGAGTTTGTGTGTGAGTCTTTCAAGAGTATAGTCTCAGTTTCCCACAGCATTTTGGCTCTCCTGAACATAGGGTCCACTGGTCTACAAAGGCATACATTATGGGAACATGTGATTCTAGTACAGGTCTCCCAGGCTGTGGATCCTGATGTGGGGCTTGGATTCCTCACTTCTCAGTAGGGATCTGCTCAAATCTTTCTGCTCTGTCTTTTTTTTTTTTATTGGAGTATAATTGCTTTACAATGTTGTGTTAGTTTCTGCTGTACAATGAAGTGAATCAGCTATATGTATACTTATATCCCCTCCCTCTTGCACGTCTGGCCCCAAATCCTATCCGTCTGTGTCATCACAGGGCACTGAGCTGAGATTCCTGTGCTTTAGAGCATCTTCCTGATAGATATTTATTTTATTCATGGTAGTGTATATATATCAATCCTAATCTCCCAATTTGTGCCATCTCCTCTTGCCCGCCTGTGTCCACATATCAGTTCTCTAAGTCTACATCTCTATTCCTGCCCTGAAAATAGGTTCATCTGTACCATTTCTCTAGATACCAAATATATGTGTTAATATACGATATTTGTTTTTCTTTTTCTGGCTTACTTCACTGAGTATGGGACACTCTATGTCCATCCACATCTCTACAAATGACCCAATTTCATTCATTTTTATGGCTAAGTAATATTCCATTGTATATATGTACCACATCTTCTTTATCCATTCATCTGTCATTGGACATTTAGGTTGTTTCCATGTCCTGGCTATTGTAAATAGTGCTTCAATGAACATTGGGGTACATGTGTCCTTTTGAATTATGGTTTTCTCAGGACATATGCCCAGTAATGAGATTGCTGAGTCATACAGTAGTTCTATTTTTAGATTTTAAGGACCTCCATACTGTTCTCCACAGAGGCTGTATCAATTTATATCCCCACCAATGGGGCAAAAGAATTCCATTTTCTCCACACCCTCTCAAGTATTTCTTGTTTGTACATTTTTTGATGATGGCCATTCTGACCGGTGTGAGGTGATATCTCATTGTAGTTTTGATTTGCAGTTCTCTAAAAATTAGTTATGTTGAGCATCTTTTCATGTGCCTCTTGGCCATCTGTATGTCTTTTTGGTAAAATGTTTATTTAGATCTTCCACCCATTTTTTAATTGGGCTTTTTGTTTTTTTGGATATAGAGTTCCATTAGCTGTTTGTATATTTTGGAGATTAATCCTTTGTCTGCTGCTTCATTTGCAAATATTTTCTCCCACTCTGAGGGTTGTCTTTTTGTCTTGTTTATAGTTTTATTTGTTGTGCAAAAGCTTTTAAGTTTCATTAGGTTCCATTGGTTTATTTTTCTCTTTATTTCCATTTCTCTAGGAGGTGGGTCAAAAAGGATCTTGCTGTGACTTATGTCATAGAGTGTTCTGCCTATGTTTTCCTCTAAGAGTTTTATAGTGTCTGGCCTTACATTAAGGTCTTTAATCCATTTTGAGTTTATTTTTGTGTATGGCGTTTGGGAGTGTTCTAATTTCATCCTTTTACATGTATCTGTCCTCTTTTCCCAGCAACACTTATTGAAGAGGCTGTCTTTTCTCCATTGTATATTCTTGCCTCCTTTATCAAAGATAAGGTGACCATATGTGTGTGGCTTTCTATCCTGTTCCATTGATCTATATTTCTATTTTTTGTGCCAGGACCATACTGTCTTGATTACTGTAGCTTTGTAGCATAGTCTGAAGTCAGGGAGTGTGATTCCTCCAGCTCCGTTTTTTTTCTCAAGATTGCTTTGACTATTCAGGTTCTTTTGTGTTTCCATACAAATTGTGAAATTTTTGTTCTATTTCTGTGAAAAATGCCATTGGTTGTTTTATAGTGATTGCATTCAATTTGTAGATTGTTTTGAGTAGTAGAATCTTTTTTACAATGTTGATTCTTCCAATCCAAGAATATGGTATATCTCTCCATCTGTTTGTATTGTCTTTAATTTCTTTCATCTGTGTCTTATAGTTTTCTGCATACAGGTCTTTTGTCTCCTTAGGTAGTCTATTCCTAGGTATTTTTTTTCTTTTTGTTGCAATGGTGAATGGGAGTATTACCTTAATTTCTCTTTCAGATTTTAATCACTGGTGTATAGGAATGTAAGAGAGTTATGTGTATTAATTTTGTATCCTGCTACCTTACCAAATTCATTGATTAGTTCTAGTAGTTTTCTTGTGGCATCTTCAGGGTTTTCTACGTATAGTATCATTTCATCTGCGAACAGTGACAGTTTTACTTCTTTTCCAATTTGTATTCAGTTTATTTCTTTTTCTTCTCTGATTGCTGTGGCTAGGAATTCCGAAACTATGTTAAATAAGGGTGGCGAGAGTGCACATCCTTGTCTTCTTCCTGATCTTAGTGGAGATACTTTCAGTTTTCACCATTGAGAATGATGTTTGCTGTGGTTTTGTCATATATGGCCTTTATTATGTCAGGGTAGGTTCCCTCTGTGCCCATTTTCTGGAGAGTTTTTATCATAAATCGGTGTTGAATTTTATCAAAAGCTTTTTATGCATCTATTGAGGTGATCATATGGTTTTATTCTTTAATTTGTTAATATGGTGTGTCACACTGCTTGATTTGCATATATTGAAGAATCCTTGCATTCTTGGGATAAATCCCAGTTGATCATGGGTGTATGATGCTTTTAATGTGTTGTTGGATTCTGTTTGCTAGTATTTTCTTGAGGACTTTTGCATCTATGTTCATCAGTGATATTGGTCTGCAATTTTCTTTTTTTGTGATATCTTTGTCTGGATTTGGTATCAGGGTGATGGTGGCCTTGTAGAACAAATTTGGGTGTGTTCCTCCCTCTGCAATTTTTTGGAAGAGTTTGAGAAGGGTAGATGTCAGCTCTTCTCTAAATCTTTGGTAGAATTCACCTGTGAAGCCACATGGTCATGTAATTTTCTTTGTTGAAAGATTTTTATTTACAGTTTCAATTTCATGACTTGTGACAGGTCTGTTTATATTTTCTAATTCTTCCTGGTTTAGTCTTGGAAAATCGTACTTTTCCAAAAATTTGTCAGTTTATTCAAGGTTGTCCGTTTTATTGACATATAGTTGTTTGTAGTAGTCTCTTATAATCCTTTTACTTCTGTGGTGTCAGATGTGATTTATCCTTTTTCATTTCTAATTTTATTGATTTGCATCCCCTCCCTTTTTTTCTTGATGAGTCTAGCTAAAGTTTGATCAGTTTTGTTTATCTTCTCAAAGAACCAACTTATAGTTTTATGGATCTTTGGTATTTTTTTCTTCTTTTCTATTTCATTTATTTCTACTCTGATCTTTGTGATTTCTTTCCTTCTACTGACTTTTGGTTTTCTTTGTTCTTCTTTCTCTTGTTGCTTTAGGTGTAAGGTTAGATTGTTTATTTGAAAGTTTTCCTCTTTCTTGAGTTGAGATTGAATTGAAATAAACTTCCTGCTTAGAACTGCTTTTGCTGCATCCCATAGGTTTTGGGTCGTCTTTTTTTCATTGTCATTTGTTTTGAGGTATTTTTTAAAATTTTCTCTTTGATTTCTTCAGTGATCTCTTGGTTTTTTAGCAATGCAGTGTTTAGCCCCCATGTATCTGTGTAATCTCATAGCATTGTGGTCAGAAAAGATGCTTGATATTATTTCAGTTTTCTTAAATTTTCTGAGGCTTGATATGTGACCCAAGATGTGACCTATCCTGGAGAATGTTCTGTGTGCACTTGAGAAGAAAGTGTATTCTGCCACTTTTATGTGGAATGTCCTATAAATATCAATTAAATCTATCTGGTCTATTTTGTCACTTAAAGCTTGTGTTTCCTTATTTATCTTCTGTTTGCATGATCTGTCCATTGGTGCAAGTTGGATGTTAAAGTCCCATACTATTATTCTGTACTGTCAATTTCCCCTTTTATGGTTATTAACATTTGTCTTATGTATTGAGGTGCTCCTATGTTGGGTGCATGAATATTTATAATTGTTATACCTTCTTCTTGGATTGATCTCTTGATCGTTATGTAGTTTCCTTCCTTATCTCTTTTAAGAGTATTTATTTTAAAGTCTATTTTATCTGACATGAGTATTGCTACTCCAGCTTTCTTTTGATTTCCATTTGCATGGAATATCTTTATTCCATCCCTTCACTTGCCATCTGTATGTATCCCTAGTCTGAGGCAGGTCTCTTATAGACATCATATATATGGGTCTTATTTTTTTATCCATTCAGCCAGTCCATGTCTTTTGGTTGGAGCATTTAATCCATTTATACTCAAGGTTATTATTGATATGTATATTCATAGTTCCATTTTCTTAATTGATTTGGGTTTGTTTTTGTGGGTCTTTTTCTTCTCTTGTGTTTCCCGCCTAGAGAAGTTCCTTTAGCATTTGTTGTAAAACTGGTTTAGTGGTGCTCCATTCTCTTAGCTTTGGCTTGTCCATAAAACTTTTGATTTCTCCATCAAATCTCAGTGAAATCCTTGCTGGGTAGAGTAATCTTTGTTGTAGGCTTTTCTGTTTCATCACTTTAAATATATACTGCCACTCCCTTCTTGCCTTCAGAGTTTCTGCTGAGAAATCAGCTGATAACCTTAAGGGGATCCCTTTGTATGTTATTTTTTGCTTTTCCCTTGCTGCTTTTAATATTTTTTCCTTGAAATTAATTTTTGTTAGTTTGATTAATATGTGTCTTGCTGTGTTTCTCTTAGGGTTTATCCTGTTTGGGACTCTCTGTGTTTCCTGGATTTGGGTGGCTATTTCTTTTCCCATGTTAGGGAATTTTTCCACTATAATCTCTTTAATATTTTCTCAGATCCTTTGTTTTTCTCTTTTTCTTCTGGGACCCATATAATTCAAACACTGGTGCATTTAGTGTTGTCCCAGAGGTCTCTGAGATTGTCTTCAATTCTTTTCATTGTTTTTTCTCTATTCTGCTCCTTGGCAGTTATTTCCACCATTCTGTCTTCTAGCTCACTTATTCGTTCTTCTGCCTCTTTTATTCTGTTATTGATTCTTTCTAGTGTATTTTTCATTTCAGTTATTGTGTTGTCCTTCTCTGTTTGTTTGTTCTTAATTCGTCTAGATATTTATTAAACCTTTCTTGTATTTTCTTTATCCGTGCCTCCATTCTATTTCTGAGATTCTGGATCATCTTTACTATCACTACTCTGAATTTTTTGGTGGGTAAGTTGCCTATTTCCTCTTCATTTATTGCTCTTGTAGTTTTCACCATGCTCTTTCATCTCTGACATATTTTTTGTCATCTAATTTTTTTTTCATTGGTGGGTTTGTGTTCCTATCTTACTGGTTGTCCTGAGGCTTCCAGCACTGGAGTTTGTAGGCTGTTGGGTAGTGGTCGATCTTGGTGTACAGATGAGGACCTCCAGGAGACCTCACTCCACTGAATATTACCTGGGTATGAGGTTCTCTGTTAGTCCAGTGGTTCAGACTCTGAGCTCCCACCACGGGCTCAGGCCCAATCCCTGGCTTCTGAACTGAGATCCCACAAGCCACATGGGGTGGCAACAAATAAAAAATAAAAAAGGGAAAAACAGGGGTAAAACAATAACAAAGAGTAAAATATAAAACAAGATTACAAACCTAACAGATATGTTAGAAAAACTAAAAAAAAAAGTATAGATTAAACAACAACTGGAAGGTAAAACAGAACCACAGAAGCCAAAAAGAGGAGGGAAAATAAAAGACAGAAAAAGCCTTCATTGTGGGGGGCGGGGCTTTTGAAGAGGTGGGGGTTAGGCAAGGGCGGGGCCTATGCTTAGGTCCCACAGGGCTGGAAAAGGTCCTGTGGGTTGGGGGGTGGGGGGTTGCACTTAGGCTCAGCAGAGCAGGAGGGGCCCAGGTGTGGAGACCTTGGAGGTGGAGGACCTGGTCCAGGACCCCAAGCTCCCTGCGTCTGAGTGGGCAGCAGAAACACTAGGTGCCTTTCCCCTGATCTTCTGACCCTGGAGGGTCCCTCCCTTTTGGGCTCTCTTCTTCTTCCCCACCTCCCTCCCTCCTATGCCTCTAGGCTCAACATGGATGGAAGGGGCTCTGGAAGGCAGGGGACCAGATCCAGAAGCCCAAAAGGCTTCCAAGGGCCCGAGTGGGTGGTGGAAATGCCCACAGCTCCTCCCCCAATCCTCCAGTCCCAGAGGGTCCCCTGTTCTCCTCTCCTCTTCTCCCCCCACTCAGTACCAGTGCAGCTGGAGGGGGTCCTGGAAGGTGGAGCACCAGGCCCAGGAGCCCAGCAGACTTCCCAGGGCCCGATTGGGTGGGAGAAATGCTCGCTGCACCTCCCCTCATCATCTGATCCCAGAAGGCCCCCCACTTCTGCCACTCCTCCTCTTCCCCTTCCTCTGTCTCTCCTACACCCCCAAGACCCAGACGGTCAAAGGAGGTCTCCTACAGCGGAGGACAAGGCCCAGGAGCCCAGCAGGCTTCCCAGGGCCTGATTGGTCAGGGGAAACACTAGGCACACTCCCCCCTGATCCTCTGAGCCACAGAGGGCCCCTCCAGGCATGGGAATCCCTCCTCTCTCCCAGCCACACCACCAGGACGCCAGTCCTGTCCAGCCTCCACTTCTACTTCCCCCTCACTCTCCCCCATGTCCTACCCATTGGCTCAGGGGTTCCTCCCTTCTCCTTGGGCATCGAGGTCCCCCACCAGCATCCAGCAGGTACCCTAGTTGTGGGGAAATGCAAACTCCGTGTCCTCCCACGCTGCCATCTTGACCTCTGCTCTGTCATCTTGATCGGGACCTCACTCTATGTCTTTTGTTTGGAGAAGTTAATATGTAACCTTTAGAGCAATTATTGATAGGTAAGGACTCGCTATGTCATCTTATTAATTGTTTTCTATTTTGTAGTGCCCTTGTTTCTTCTTTTCTCTCCACCTTCTTTTTGAAATGATAATTTTCCATAGTTTTAATAATTATCTTCTCTATCTTTTGGATTTACTCTAGTTTTTTGCTTTGTGGTTATTGCTGGGCTTACATAAAACATCTTACAGATATAGCAGTCTATTTTACACTGACAACAATTAAAATTCAATTACATAAAATAATTCTATTCTTTTACTCCCCTCCCTTTTATGTGTTAGAAAACAAAATTTATATAATTTTATATTGTCTATTCAGTAACAAATTACTATAGCTATAGCTAATTTTAATACTTTGCCTTTTAACTTTTATACTAGAGGTAAGAGGTTATCACACCACCATATTATAGTACTACAGTGCTCTAAATCTGTCTTTATTTACCAGTCTGCTTACCTTTACCAGTGTGTCATATATTTTCATATGTTTTTATGTTTTTAATTTTTCTCCTTTTTTTATCTTAAAGAACTCCTTTCAGCATTTCTTGTAAGACAAGCCCATTGGTGATTAACTCCCTCAGGATTTTTTTGTTGGTAAAACTCTTTATCTTACCTTTATTTATGAAAAACAACTTTGCTTAGTAATAAGTTGTTGTTTGGTTGTTTCTTTCTTTAAGGATTTTGAATATATCATCTTATTCTCACCTGGCCTTCAAGTTCTCTGTTGATTAATCTGCTGATAGCCTTATGGGGATTCACTTGTATGAGAGATTGCTTTTTCTCTTACTGCTTCTAAAATTCTCTTTCTTTGGTTTTTGACAGTTATATTGTAATATATCCTGGTGAAGAAAATTTTGGATTGATACTTTGGGTGGCCTATTATCTTCATGAATTTGAATGTCAAAATCTCTTCCCAGGTTTGGAAAGTTATGAGTCATTATTTCTTTATATAAGCTTTCTATGCTTTTCTCCCTCTCCTCTCCTTCTGGAAATTCAGTGATACACACATTATTTTTCTTAATGGTGCCCTTTAAGTTCCATAAGATTTCTTTATTCCTTTTGCTTCCTTTTTATTTTTGTTCCACTGATTGTATAATTTCAATTGATCTTTCTTCTAATTCACTGATTCTTTCTTTTGCTTGCTAAAGTTTGCTGTTGTAGCTCTTTAACAAATTCTTCAGTACTATCATTATATTCTTTAGCTCCAAAATTTCTGCTTTGTTCTTTTTGTTTTCTTTCTTTTTGGTGAACTTTTCATTTTATTCTTGTATCAATTTCCTGATATTGTTACAATGTTTTTCTGTGTTCTTTTGTAGCTCTCTGAGCACCTTTAGAACAATTATTTTGAATTCTTTGTCACACAATTTTTGAATCTCCATTTCTTTCGGGCCAGTTACTGGATATTTACTGCATTCCTTGAGTGAAGTGATGTTTTCCTGTTCTTCATGACCCTATAGCCTTGTGTAGATGACTGTGCATTTGAAGAAGCAGTCACCTGTTTCAGACTTTATGATTTTGGTAAGGAAAGACTTTCATCTGTATGTGGAGGCATGGTGAAGCATGCTGTTACCATGGGTCTTGTGGAGCAGGCCATCAAGTGTGGGGGTTTGTGGCTGCACAGCTGCAAGGCCTTTGCTGGTTGCTGTTGTAGTTCCTTGTTCCAGTAGGGCTTGGAAGGAGGGGTGAGGGAGGGACTCAGGTGACTGGTATCTGCAAATGCAAATACTTGTGGGGCAAATAACACACAAGGGAATCCCCATAAGGTTAACATCTGATCTCTCAGCAGAAACTCTGCAAGCCAGAAGGGAGTGGCAGGATATACTTAAAGTCATGAAGGAGAAAAACCTACAACCAAGATTACTCTACCCAGCAAGGATCTCATTCAGATTCGATGGAGAAATTAAAACCTTTACAGACAAGCAAAAGCTGAGAGAGTTCAGCACCACCAAACCAGCTTTACAACAAATGCTAAAGGAAATTCTCTAGGCAAGAAACACAAGAGAAGGAAAACACCTACAATAACAAACCCAATACATTTAAGAAAATGGGAATAGGAACATACATATCGATAATTACCTTGAATGTAAATGGATTAAATGCTCCCACCAAAAGACACAGGCTGGCTGAATGGATACAAAAAGAAGACCCATACATATGCTGTCTACAAGAGACCCACTTCAGACCTAGGGACACATACAGACTGAAAGTGAGGGGATGGAAAAAGATATTCCATGCAAATGGAAATCAAAAGAAAGCTGGAGTAGCAATTCTCATATCAGACAAAATAGACTTTAAAATAAAGACTATTACAAGAGACAAAGAAGGACACTATATAATGATCAAGGGATCGATCCAAGAGGAAGGTATAACAATTGTAAATATTTATGCACCCAACATAGGAGCACCTCAATACATAAGGCAAATACTAACAGCCATGAAAGGGGAAATTGACAGCAACACAATCATAGTAGGGGACTTTAACACCCCACTTTCACCAATGGACAGATCATCCAAAATGAAAATAAATAAGGAAACACAAGCTTTAAATGATACATTAAACAATATGGACTTAATTGATATTTATAGGACATTCCACCCAAAAACAACAGAATACACATTTTTCTCAAGTGCTCATGGAACATTCTCCAGGATAGATCATATCTTGGGTCACAAATCAAGCCTTGGTAAATTTAAGAAAATTGAAATCGTATCAAGTATCTTTTCCGACCACAATGCTATGAGACTAGATATCAATTACAGGAAAAGATCTGTAAAAAATACAAACACATTGAGGCTACACAATACATTACTTAATAACGAAGTGATTACTGAAGAAATCAAAAGGGAAATCAAAAAATACCTAGAAACAAATGACAATGGAGACACAACGACCCAAAACCTATGGGACACAGCAAAAGCAGTGCTAAGAGGGAAGTTTATAGCAATACAAGCCTACCTCAAGAAACAGGAAACATCTCGAATAAACAACCTAACCTTGCACCTAAAGCAATTAGAGAAAGAAGAACAAAAAAACCCCAAAGCCAACAGAAGGAAAGAAATTATAAAGATCAGGTCAGAAATAAATGAAAAAGAAATGAAGGAAACAATAGCAAAAATCAATGAAACTAAAAGCTGGTTCTTTGAGAAGATAAACAAAATTG
Organism: Balaenoptera acutorostrata; assembly: GCF_949987535.1. Taxonomy (NCBI): domain Eukaryota; kingdom Metazoa; phylum Chordata; class Mammalia; order Artiodactyla; family Balaenopteridae; genus Balaenoptera; species Balaenoptera acutorostrata. Next base: position 77,223,570 of record NC_080085.1, read on the forward strand.
ATAAACCATTAGCCAGACTCATCAAGAGAAAAAGGGAGAAGACTCAGATCAATAGAATTAGAAATGAAAAAGGAGAAGTAACCACTGACACTGCAGAAATACAAAAGATCATGAGAGATTACTACAAGCAACTATATGCCAATAAAATGGACAACCTGGAAGAAATGGACAGATTCTTAGAAATGCACAAACTGCCGAGACTGAACCAGGAAGAAATAGAAAATATGAACAGACCAATCACAAGCACTGAAATTGAAACTGTGATTAAAAACCTTCCAACAAACAAAAGCCCAGGACCAGATGGCTTCACAGGCGAATTCTATCAAACATTTAGAGAAGAGCTAACACCTATCCTTCTCAAACTCTTCCAAAATATTGCAGAGGGAGGAACACTCCCAAACTCATTCTACGAGGCCACCATCACCCTGATACCAAAACCAGACAAAGATGTCACAAAGAAAGAAAACTACAGGCCAATATCACTGATGAACATAGATGCAAAAATCCTCAACAAAATACTAGCAAACAGAATCCAACAGCACATTAAAAGGATCATACACCATGATCAAGTGGGGTTTATCCCAGGAATGCAAGGATTCTTCAATATACGCAAATCAATCAATGTGATACACCAAATTAACAAATTGAAGGAGAAAAACCATATGATCATCTCAATAGATGCAGAGAAAGCTTTTGACAAAATTCAACACCCATTTATGATAAAAGCCCTGCAGAAAGTAGGCATAGAGGGAACTTTCCTCAACATAATAAAGGCCATATATGACAAACCCACAGCCAACATTGTCCTCAATGGTGAAAAACTGAAACCATTTCCACTAAGATCAGGAACAAGACAAGGTTGCCCACTCTCACCACTATTATTCAACATAGTTCTGGAAGTCCTAGCCACAGCAATCAGAGAAGACAAAGAAATAAAAGGAATCCAAATCGGAAAAGAAGAAGTAAAGCTGTCACTATTTGCAGATGACATGATACTATACATAGAGAATCCTAAAGATGCTACCAGAAAACTCCTAGAGCTAATCAATGAATTTGGTAAAGTAGCAGGATACAAAATTAATGCACAGAAATCTCTTGCATTTCTATACACTAATGATGAAAAATCCGAAAGTGAAATTAAGAAAACACTCCCATTTACCATTGCAACAAAAAGAATAAAATATCTAGGAATAAACCTACCTAAGGAGACAAAAGACCTGTATGCAGAAAATTATAAGACACTGATGAAAGAAATTAAAGATGATACAAATAGATGGAGAGATATACCATGTTCCTGGATTGGAAGAATCAACATTGTGAAAATGTCTCTACTACCCAAAGCAATCTACAGATTCAATGCAATCCCTATCAAACTACCACTGGCATTTTTCACAGAACTAGAACAAAAAATTTCACAATTTGTATGGAAACACAAAAGACCCCGAATAGCCAAAGCAATCTTGAGAACGAAAAATGGAGCTGGGGGAATCAGGCTCCCTGACTTCAGACTATATTACAAAGCTTCAGTAATCAAGGCAGTTTGGTATTGGCACAAAAACAGAAATATAGATCAATGGAACAGGATAGAAAGCCCAGAGATAAACCCACACACATATGGTCAACTTATCTTTGATAAAGGAGGCAAGCATATACAGTGGAGAAAAGACAGCCTCTTCAATAAGTGGTGCTGGGAAAATTGGACAGGAACATGTAAAAGTATGAAATTAGAACACTCCCTGACACCATGCACAAAAATAAACTCAAAATGGATTAAAGACCTAAGTGTAAGGGCAGACACTATCAAACTCTTAGAGGAAAACATAGGCAGAACACTCTATGACATACATCACAGCAAGATTCTTTTTGACCCAGCTCCCAGAGAAATGGAAATAAGTACACAAATAAACAAATGGGACCTAATGAAACTGAAAAGCTTTTGCACAGCAAAGGAAACCATAAACAAGACCAAAAGACAACCCTCAGAATGGGAGAAAATATTTGCAAATGAAGCAACTGACAAAGGATTAATCTCCAAGATTTACAAGCAGCTCATGCAGCTCAATAACAAAAAAACGAACAACCCAATCCAAAAATGGGCAGAAGATCTAAATAGACATTTCTCCAAAGAAGATATACAGATGGCCTACAGACACATGAAAGAATGCTCAACATCATTAATCATTAGAGAAATGCAAATCAAAACTACAATGAGATATCATCTCACACCGGTCAGAATGGCCATCATCAAAAAATCTAGAAACAATAAATGCTGGAGAGGGTGTGGAGGAAAGGGAACACTCTTGCACTGTTGGTGGGAATGTAAATTGATACAGCCACTATGGAGAACAGTATGGAGGTTCCTTAAAAAACTACAAATAGAACTACCATACGACCCAGCAATCCCACTACTGGGCATATACCCTGAGAAAACCATAGGTCAAAAAGAGTCATGTACCAAAATGTTCATTGCAGCTCTATTTACAATAGCCAGGACATGGAAGCAACCTAAATGTCCATCGACAGATGAATGGATAAAGAAGATGTGGCACATATATACAATGGAATATTACTCAGCCATAAAAAGAAATGAAATGGAGGTATTTGTAATGAGGTGGATGGAGTTAGAGTCTGTCATACAGAGTGAAGTAAGTCAGAAAGAGAAAAACAAATACAGTATGCTAACACACATATATGGAATCTAAGGGAAAAAAAAAAAAAGGCCATGAAGAACCTAGTGGCAAGACGGGAATAAAGACACAGACCTACTAGAGAATGGACTTGAGGATATGGGGAGGGGGTGGGGTGAGATGTGACAGGGTAAGAGAGTGTCATGGACATATATACACTACCAAATGTAAAATAGATAGCTAGTGGGAAGCAGCCGCATAGCACAGGGAGATCAGCTCGGTGCTTTGTGACCACCTAGAGGGGTGGGATGGGGAGGGTGGGAGGGAGGGAGATGCAAGAGGGAAGAGAAATGGGAACATATTGTATATGTATAACAGATTCACTTTGTTATAAAGCTGATGCTAACACACTATTGTAAGGCAATTATACTTCAATAAAGATGTTTGAAAAAAAAATACTTGTGGGGCAAAAGCTGGTGAAATATGCAAGGTGTCCATGGTGGCTAAGCTGGCTCTTAGTTTCTTTAGATGTGAAGTCTGCTCTGTCTGTATGCACAAAAGTTCACTTTGAACCATGATCACTCCCACTGCATGACTGTTATTGATAGTTCTTTATTTTCTTCCTTGTTCCTAGTTTTCTCTATATGTCTCAGCTTTGCCAGTCTGGGTGGGGTGAAACCAAAGTGAGACCTTCTTACAGTGCCCAAAAAGACTATCGAAACTGATTACTCATCATGCTCTTATTTTTCCTGGCAAGGAAATCTCTTTCTAGCTGGGAAGTTCCTCCTGCTGCTGAGCAATAATGGTCTGAGGAATGGGATAATGTAGCAAAACAAAGTTGCCTTCCTTCTTCCCTTGTGCTGTTATTGTCAATTTTTTTTTTTAAATTTTGCACCACTGTGTTGTTAAAGTTTCTTAAGTGAACACCAGAGCTATTTTAGTTTGTGGACAGCTGTCTAGTTGTTTATCTTTGTGGGGTAACGGAAGTTGAGTTCACATATCTCAACATCTTGGAGATGTCACTCTGATGAGTATTATTGATAATGGGGGAAGTTATAAATGTGTGCATGCAGGGATTATATGGGAAATCTCTGTGCATCCTTCTCAGTTTTTTAATAAACTTAACATTGTTATACAAATATAAAGTAATAAAGTAATAAAAAGTATTGAAAAATATTGAGAAAAATTAAAGAAGATGTAATTAAGATATATTACTTATTCATGCATTAGAAAACTCACTATTGTTAAGATGTAAAATATACTTAAACTGATTTTTATACTCAATAAAATCATACTCAAAATTCCATTTAGTATTTTTGTAAATATTGGCAAGTTTATTTTTAAATGTGTATTAAAAATAAAGGACTAGATTCCCAAGGCAATATAAATAAAAGCAAAAACAAATAGTCCTAATCAAACTTATAAGCTTTTGCACAGTAAAGAAAACCATAAACAAAATGGAAAACAACCTACAGAATGGGAGAAAATATTTGCAAATGATGCGACCAACAAGGGCTTAATTTCCAAAATATATAAACAGCTCATACAACTCAATAACAAAAAAATTAAAAAAAAAAAACAATCAAAAAATGGGCAGACACCTAACTAGACATTTTTCCAAAGAAGACATATAGATGGCCAATAGGCACATGAAATGATGTTCAATGTTGCCAATTATCAGAGAAATGTAAATCAGAACTACAATGATATACCACCTCACACTGGTCAGAATTGCCATCATTAAGAAAGTCTACAAATAATAAATGTTGGAGAGTATGAAGAATAGGGAACCTTCCTACATTGCTGGTGGGAATATAAATTGGTGCAGCCACTATGGAAAACAGTATAGAGGTGTCTTAAATATCTAAAAATAGAGTTACCATATGGTCCAGCAATCTCATTCTTGGGCATATATCCAGTGAAAACTCTAATTCCAAAAGATACATGCACCCCAATATTCATAGCAGCACTATTTACAATAGCCAAAACATGGGAGGAACTTAAATGCCTATCAACTGATGAATGGATAAAGAAGATGTGAGATATATATATATATATATAATATATGTATTATATACATATATATACCTCTCAGCCATAAAAAGAATGAAATAATGCCATTTGCAGCAACATGGATGTACCTAGAGATCATCATACTAAGTGAAGTAAGTCAAACAGAGGAAGACAAATATCGTATGATATCACTTATATGTGGAACCTAATATATGATACAAATGAACTTAGTTACAAAACAGAAACAAACTCACAGTTATAAAAAATAAACTTATGTTTACCAAAAGGAAAAGAGGAGAGGAGGGATAAATTAGGAGTTTGGGATTAGCATATAAAAACTACTATATATAAAATGGATAAACAACAAGGTTCTACTTTATAGCACACGGAACTATGTTCAATATCTTGTAATAACCTATAATGGAAAAGAATATGAACAAGAATATATATATATTATATATATATATATATATATAATATATATATATATATATATAAATAATATAACTGAATCACTGCTGTACACCAGACTAACACAATATTGTAAATCAACTATATTTATTTCAATTAAAAAAGGACTAGAATAAATCACCTTTTAATATATCTCTTTCTACTAATGAAAAAAAAATAATTAGGAAGGGAGGGAGAAATGGATGGAGGGAGGAAAGGAGGGAGGGAGGGAGGGAAGTAAACAGATCACAGTTGTAGATTATTTCAGTGAAAGTATACTATTGAGGTTATTGATCTTTTTTATAGTTCTTAGAAAGTGGACAAGTAGAGATAAATTTAATTATAGGCTGCGCTGTTAGGTGTGGACTAAGAACAAGTCACATAACTGTGTGTTAACAATGCCAAGCTAAATGCTGCAAATCATGGTCGGTGAAATTGTAGCAGGAAAAAAAAATGTTTACTACATGTTTGTAAAAGACATTAAGGACCCTAATGCTCTCTAATTCAGTTTCCTCCAATAAGCTATCATCAATGTCTGTTTGGAAAGAAACAAACTGTAAACATTTTCTGTAGGAATTATAACAGATATTAATGATATTGTCTCCAGAGACAGTCACAGTCAAGTATATAACCCTGGTTAAATTATTAGAATCAAGCTTGAGAAAAGACTGAAAGAAAACATAATAAGAAGATGAGAAAATAACCGCAGCCTCCTATGAGACATAGAATTTTGATTAGAGATAAGCCAAACTAAAATATGGTTTAAAAAATACTTAAAGACTACTTGTGAGGACAAAGGATAAAAATATTTTTCCTGCATGCTATCTTCCGATTCTGAGATCCTTGCACAATGATTTTTGCCACATCGTGAGAAGAATAATTCTAAAATATATACTGGATCCAACGTGTGGCTTAAGATAGCAGAATAATTAAAATAAAATATGAAGTGTATTGTTGTTACAATTAATAAAAAATATTGCAAATATGGACACCCTACCTGGGAAACATTTGAAAGTTAGTCTATACATTTAGTATACACAAAATTCTTGCCTTTGAAAGGCAATACTTGAAAAATTTACTGTGAATGATTACTTGATCTTCTATGAACAAGATTTTCCCACTGAAAACAAAGAAATTATATAATTCTACAGGTGTGATGGAAGTAATACTTCTCAGTATGTAGATTTCTTAGTATAAGTCACTCACATCTAGGTAAGTGCTCTGAGACGTGTCAACTGCATGGAATATTCAAGTTATGTGGGATAAAAATGTTCCTTTTGCCATCTCCAGGGAATTTAATGGGAAGTTTCAACTGCTACATGCTGATCACACTGACCATTGCATTTAGCTTTTTGTGTCTCCAAATCAATATAATCAGCATGTAGCATGACTTGTACGTGTTTAATACTCAACAATGAGGAAATCTCTCTTTTTTTTTTTTTTGTTTGAGTGGGAACACTGACTTTACACTGATAACTCCTCTGAGGTTACTAAGGGAACTGAATATCTGCATATTTCTCCTCAATATGTAGACAAAGTAAAATACACTAAAGGAAGAAAAACTGGTTTTCCACCCCTAAAACTTGCATTTACTCTGATAGGAATAAGTTTTAATTTTATAGTTAAACGTGATGTCAGGAGCTGTAATGAAAAGACTAAGTCTTAATGTGGAATTTGAAATAGTCTGTTAAGTGAAAAAAACAGCTAACTAACTGGTTGAAAATAATTCCTCATCTAATAATATAAAAAGTGAGGGTAATGTTTTCATTTAAAATGCAAGATAAAAAGGAATAGCAGACTCACCAGTACAATTTGTAGCTAACAAGAGAGTCCATTGAAAAAGCTGTTTTCACACCCTTAAGCCTAGAGAGGCACCCTCTGTGAACTGATTGTTAGTGTAGGGAAATCACACTTTCAAAAAACCAAAAATGTTCTATAGAGGGAAATGTAATGGACTTCTCTGAGACTGGACCCCCATGAGTTTAAGAAATAAATGGCTAGAAGTTGGAACAACTTCCTACTTTAAAGCGGCCAGCAATTTTTTTTTTTTAATTTATCTTTGGAGAGATACTGTTCTTTGTTCTGAGGAAAAGGGTTTAAATGATCTATTGCTTATTTAAATATAAGATAAAGTATTCTATTTTAGAAGTGAAGGAATGAGTTCCACATTTCTGTCAAAACCAGGGCAGAAAACTTGCTATGTCCCCACAATATGCAATGGGGATTAACATTCTGAGACAATCAGAGCTAGAGTGAATATGAGAGTGTCAGACTAGTAGGAATTTACAGAAACTCCAAGTAGAGCACTGGGATTTCCACTGAGATTATAATAATGTTTGAGTAATTACATCTAGAACCTCAGAGAAATGGTGAACTAAAGTGAGACAGCCCATACAAACAAACAAAAAACTAACTGTGTGTGTGTGTGTGTGTGTATTTATCTATCTTCCTGAGTGTTATAAGAACACAAGTTAAGAAAAATAATTCTTATTGTAATGGAGATATTGTGTTGTTTGTTAGCCTTAATTACTGTCTCAGTTCTGAATGCAAATCTCCCCTTTCAGTTCATTAAATTAATGTCCCAATACCAGGACAAATTAATGCTATCATGGAGTTTTTAGAGTTGAATGTCAGCAGATGAAACTGCAATGCTATATCTGTTACTTTGAAATGTCCACTCTAATAATTACATGAGTATGCAGCTGAAATTGTACATTTCATCACAAAATCCATTTGAATTCACATGATCAGTAATTTATATAAGTAGATTTTCCTTAAAATATGGTGTTTCTGATTTGTTTACAAGAGAAAGACCAGAAATAAACCTATGCACCTATGGTCAATTTCTATCTTATTCCATTGCTCTAAATTTCTGTTTTTGTGTCAGTACCATACTGTTTTTTTAACTGTAGCTTTTCACTATAGTCTGAAGTCAGGGAACCTGATTCCTCTAGCTCCATTTTTATTTCTCAAGATTGCTTTGGATACAAAAGTCTCATATATATATATATATATACATAACACAATATCACATCTTCTCTTGGGTCCATTGCTTTTTTTAAAACTCATGTACTTATGGTAATTTATGGCAAAGGATCCAAGATACATAATGAAGAAAAGACAGACCCTTTGAGAAATGTTGTGGAGAAAACTGAACAGCTACATGTAAAAAACATGAAATTAGAACATTCTTTAACATCATACACAAAAATAAACTCAAAATGAATTAAAGACCTAAATGTAAGACCAGACACTATAAAACTCTTTGAGGAAACCATAGGAAGAACACTCTTTGAAATAAATTGCAGCAATATCTTTTGCGATCTGCCTCCTAGACTAATGGAAATTTTAAAAAATAAATAAATAAACAAATGGGACATAATTAAACTCAAAACCTTTTGCACAACAAAGGAAACCATAAATAAAATGAAAAGACAACCCACAGAATGGGAGAAAATATTTGCAAAAGACGAGACCGACAAAGGATTAAATTCCAAAATATATGAACAACTCGTGTGTCTCAATATCAAAAAAAGAAAGAATCCAATCAAAAAATGGGCAGAAGATCTAAATAGACATTTCTCCAAAGAAGACATACAGATGGCCAAAAAGCACATGAAAAGTTGCTCAACATTACTAATTATTAGAGAAATGCGAATCAAGACTACAATGAGATATCACCTTATACTAGTCAGAATGGCCATCATCAAAATATCTGCAAACAATAACTGCTGGAGAGGGAGTGGAGAAAAGGGAACCCTCCTACACTGTTGCTGGGAATGTAAACTGGTACAGCCACTATGGAGAACAGTATGGCAGTTCCTTAAAATACTAAAACTAGAACTACTATATGACCCAGCAATCCCACTCCTGGGCATATATCCAGAGAAAACCACGGTTTGAAAGGAAACATGTGAGGCAGGAGGTACATAGCTCCCGCCCCCCATCTCCCAGCGTAAGCAATTGGAGATTCGTTCCCTGTGGACTGATACTCCAAGATGAGAATAGCAGGACAATTGAGAGAGGAGGCTGGGCCCTGCCCACATAGAAGATAAGAGACCACATATTTCTCATTCTCAAAGTCAAGGAGACCTTCCCGACTAGAAATCTCCTTACAGGTCAAAAGGGCAGTGATGTCAAGTCTACCCATAGGTCTCTTTGGTGGAATCCATCTTGTCTGTGAGATGCGCCTGCACATATGGGAGGATCCTGAGATATACCAAATATGGACTCTGAACCAGGCAAATCAAAATGATTGGCCAAAGGAAACCTGGAAGAAATTCCCCATATAAGTGATTTAAACTACCACGAGGGTGCGACTCTCTCTCTGAGTCCGCCCGTGTGTCTATCCACACATACTGTACTCTTTTTTCTCCTAATTAACACTTTGCTTCACTACTTTCCATCTTTGTGGGAATTCTTTTCTGGAAAGCCATATGGGCCAAGGCCTTGTCATTGACCACTGGTCTAGTGGCTAGGATTTGGTGCTCTAACTGCCTCAACCCAACCTCAATCTCTGGCTGGGAACTGAAACACTGCTTCAAGCTGCTGCAGGCTTAGGTCACCCGAGATCACATGCACCCCAATATTCATTGCAGTGCTGTTTACAATAGCCAAGACTTGAAGCAACCTAAATGTCCATTGAGACATGAATGGATAAAGAAGATGTGGTACATATATACAATGGGATATTACTCAGCCATAAAAAAGAATGAAATAATGCCATTTGCAGCAACATGGATGCACCTAGAGATTATCATACTAAGTGAAGTAAGTCAGACAGAGAAAGACAAATACCATATGATGTCACTTATATGTGGAATCTAAAAAGATGATAGAAATGAACTTATTTACAGAACAGAAACAGACTTACAGACTTAGAAAAAAAACTTGTGGTTACAAAAGGGGAAAGGTAGAGGGGAGGGATAAACTAGGAGTTTAGGATTAACACTTACACACTACTATATATAAAAATGATAATTATCAAGAACCTACTGTATGGCACAGGGAACTCTACTATCCATGTAATCACCTACATGGGAAAAGAATCTGAAAAAGAATGGATATGTGTATATGTATAACTGAATCACTTTGCTGTACACCTGAAACTAACACAACATTGTAAATCAACTATGTTCCAAAAAAATTAAATTAAAAAAAGAAAATGTGGTACATACATACAATGGAATATTAAACAACCTTAAAAAGGTAGAAAATCCTGTGATTTGCAACAAACTATGTGGACCTGAAAGACATGTTAAGTGAAATAAGTCAGAGTCAGAAACACAAATACTGTATATATTCACTTATAAGTGGAAGCTAAAATAGTCGAGCTCATAGAAGTAGAGAGTAGAATGGTTGTTACCAGAGACTAGGGGGAGGAGTATATGGGGAGATTTTGGTCAAGGGTTTTCAGTTATGGAAGAGGAATAAGTTCTGGTGACTTGCTGTGTAGTATGGTGACTGTAGATAATACTATGCTATATACTTCAAATTTGTTAAATGGTTAGATCCTAAGTGTTTTTACCACACACACACACAAACACATACACACACACAAAGATAACTTTGTGAGGTAATGAATATGTTAATTAATGGTTATCTTACAATATTTCTATATAAAATCATCAATTTGTACATCTTAAAATCTGTACAGTAAAAGTTTCCTTGAAATATTTATTGCTGAAATCACCTTAGCAAAATTAATAATGGAATTTACAGCAAAAATTACATTAGATGACATAATTTTATGAAGTTCTATTAAATGAGTGAACCTGAAAAATAAAGCAAAATATGTCTGCATTAAAAGAATTTCCTTTCTGAAATATATATAAAGCCTGTGGAAATCAATAGAAAAGATGTATATTTTTATTATTCAGTCTTCTGATCAACATTTTATATATCAACTAGGAAATGAGAAAATAGAAGAACAAACGTAAATGAAGGCTGTTAAGGTAGGCACAAGGAATATACCTAAATATTATGATAATCATTTATTCCTTCATTTTAGAGTAAATTTAACAGGAGAGGCCAGTTATATAAGTAAAAGTAATATGTGCATTTTCTTTTCACCATAAAATACATTATACATTGCATGACCAAAATAATTTGTTAAATCTATAAATGTCACATTTGCTTTTGCACACATAAGCAAAATGAAATGAAAGGCTGAACAATCCAAAATTCATTCAGGCTCTGTAGATGAACAATGTTGAATAATCAGGCAACCAAATGTTAATTTCTTCCATAAGAGAGTTTTTAAAAAATATTTTTTTAATACAAATTACCTATATTGTTACTTCAACCCTCTGCTTTTCTTTACCTGTGAAGGCATAGCCTTAATGTATTTTATATCAAATCACATCTATGACTTGTAAAGACTCACTGTCAGGTTTAATATGCTCAGTTTACTATGCTTAGATTCTGCAAATTGTATCTGCCATAAATAGCAGCTTTTACATCCTTTACATCTCATCTATATCAGCCATGCATCAGGATAAACGACATGCCATAAAAGAGCAGAAGGCACAGTTAAGATAGAATCATTATGCAAGTAGGTTATGGCATGCTTTATATGAGAACAGCTTCCCTAAAGAGACCAAATGGGATGACTGACCTATAAAGCATTTAATTTGTTGTTAGCATTTCATTTAATTGTCTAGTAGTTCTTCCAGGAATAAAACTTTTAATTATAAAAACTTCTAAATGACTCAATGGTTAATTCCTTTTCCTGTAACTAACAGGTTCCCTCAATGTAGAACACAAAATTGTATACTATCATTTCATAGCTGTTTCTCTGGTATGGTTCCTAAACTCTGAGATAATGAGAGGATCAAGAGTAGTTAAATAGATCATTTCTTAACTTGTAAGAGCTTGTTTTAGGAAACAATTGCCTTACTGATATGCACACAATTCTGTAATTACAAAAGAAAGAAAAATAAGAATGTAGAAAGGGCATGATTTTTCATTAAAAATATAATAAAATTTTCACTTTAGTAGAGAAAGCCTTCTGTAGTATGGAATATATATTCTAACATTTGACAATAAATAACATAGTAAATATATTAGAGGCTAATAATGTTAAGATATTTCTGGCTGTTAATAGAATTTTTAGAAGAGTGTTAACCTTTTCCACACACCTTTTTATACATATTTGGAAATATTTACTTATACACACTACTATATATAAAATAGATAACTAATAAGAACCTACTGTATAGCACAGGGAACTCTACTAAATAGACTGTGATGATCTATATGGGAAAAGAATCGAAAAAAGAGTGGATATATGTATACACATAACTGTTCACTTTGCTGTACAGCAAAAACTAACACAACATTGTAAATCAGCTATACTTCAATAAAAATTAATTTAAAAATAAATAAATAAATAAATAGTCCTAAAAAGTAAAAAAGTATTTTAGGATGTAACTTGGTGGTTTTCAAATTGATTTGCACACTGGAGTCATCTGGGGACCTTCAAAATTATTGATCATTATGTCACACCCCAAGAGAATGAAACATAATTCATCTGTGATTTTTCCTGGTGTTAGAAATTTTTGAAAGATACCCATGTGATTCAATTGTGTAGACGAGATTGGGTAAAACTGATGTAAATTAGAAGTAATTACGGAAGCCCGGGTTCATTGTTACAGTTTCAAAATTAGGAAACGAAGCAGTAGCTAAATACTTGCTGATTAAGTTCACCTACTAGGCATAGCTACTTTTTTTTTTAATACTAATGAAATACACGCACACACATTCTGTAAAATATTTTGACAACAGAGAAAACCTCCTCATTTTGCTAAACCACATGAATATAGTGGCATAGCTAATGTAATGACTAATAAAGCCTCAAGAATCATTTGCTGCTTTAAGAGCTATTTGAGACTTCACTCTTTTAATAAAATATTAAATAAATAATCATATTAAGAAATGCTGGGTTATAAGCAAGAATAGTTTAAACCTATAAAATACAAACTCAAGGAGTGTTTTTTCTTCACCTATTGGCCACAGACATAGACATACTGCCAACAGTACATGTGCTTTGGCAGTGCCTAAACAAGCAACCAACCCTGAACAGATTCAGAAGACAGTAGTAACCGACAATAGGTTTTTTAGTATGGTATCAGCGATACACCTCTAACTCTTTTCTCTGCAAATATACTTAAAACTTTTGCTTGGATTAAGTGAGTTTAAATAAGGCAGATATGGTGACAACGTTGTCATCATGGGCCATGGGATAATAATATAAAAATGTTTTACGATTAGACAAAGTCTAGCAACCATCAATGTGTCAAGACATACAAGAGCTAAGATCATATGAAAATCATGAATATATTCCGGCTTAGGATTAAAAACTCCACAGGGCTACCTCAAATATTATTTACTTAGTCACATTTAAGTTGAACAATTAAAATGGTTTGCTTGAGACTTAAGACTTCACCAAGAGGAAGAATTTTCAGTGTTAAAACTGGAATATTCTTGGGAAAAGAAAGAAGATTAGTCAATCTAACACATTTCATTTTCTGGAATTTCCTAAGAGCTGCCTTATTGTTTCAAAGTATATACTTTAAATAAAATTTTAACTTTAAAATGGTTTAGATACACAGAAAAGTTGCAAGGACAGTACAGAGAGTTCCTTTAAACCCCACACCCACTTTCTCCTATTGCTAACACCTTACATTTGTATAATACCTTTGTCACAACTAATTAACCAATATTGATGCATGATTATTAACTAAAATCCATACTTCATTAGATTTCCTTAGCGTTTAACTTGTTTTTCTTTTCTGTTCTAGGATACCAACTTTCATAATCATCCATGTGCAGCCTTTTGTGTGGACATAAGTTTTCAGATCTTTTGGATAAATACAAAGGAGCATAAATACTGGATCATATGGTAAGAGTATGTTTAACTTTGTAATAAAGCACCAAACTATCTTCTAAAGTGGCTGTACCATTTTGCATTCCCACCAGTCATGAATGAGAGTTCCTGTTGCCACATATTCTTGCCAGTGTTTAGGGTTCTCAGTGTTCTGAATTTTGGCCATTTTAATAGTTATGTAGTAGTATCTAATTAGTATTTTAATTTGCATTCCCCTGATGACATAGATATAGAGCTTATTTTCATATCCTTATTTTCTATCAGTATATCTTTGGGATGGGAAACAAAGTTATGATTCAAGAAAGAAATAATTGAAAAGGTGGATTCATTAAAATTAAAAACTTCTGCTCTATGAAAGGCAATCTCAAGAGAATGTGAAGACAGGTTATATAGACTTGGAGAAAATATTTACAAAAGGCACATCTGATAAAGTCCTCATTCAAAATACAATGAACTCTTAAAGCTCAACAATAAGAAAGCAAACAACTCATTTTAAAATGGGCCAAATACCTTAACAAAATCTCACCAAAGAAGATATTTGTCCTCCATCTTCAAGCTTTTGGGACAGAGCTTAAGGAGATATGATGACTAAACGTAATGTCACTCATGGTGTTGTACATTCTATGATATGTTGTATAATATGTTGTATAATATAACAACAAATATAATAACATGTACGCCTCATTATGGTATCATACAGAGTATTTTCACTGCCCTAAAAATCCTCTGTTCTCTGCCTGTTTGTCTCTTATCCCCACCCCCACAAGCCCTGGCAACCACTGAAGTTTTTTATCTTTTAATCTCTATCACCAATTTCACTTATTCTCCCATCCCTCCCCCCTCTAGAAACCACCTGTATGTTCACTGTATCTATGAGTCTGTTTCTGTTTTGTTATTGTTGTCAATTTGTTTTGTTTTTTAGATCTCACATATAAGTGATATAATATAGTATTTCTCTTTCTCTGACTTATTTCACTTAGCATAATTCCCTCTAGGCCAAACCATGTTGTTGCAAATGGCAAGATGTCATTATTTTTATGACTAATATGTATATATGTATATATGTATGTATATATACATACCACATCTTCTTTATCCATTCATGTATCAATGGACACTTGTTTCCATATCTTGGCTATTGTGAATAATGCTGCAGTGAACACAGGAGTGCATATATCTTTCCAATTAGTATTTTCATTTTTTTCGGATAGACACCCAGGAGTGGAATTGCTGGATCTTATGTAGTTTTATTTTTAATTTTGAAGACCTCCATACTGTATTCCATAGTAGCTGAACAAATTTACATTCCAACCAACAGTGCATGAAGGTTGCTTTTCTCCACATCCAGTCCAATACTTGTTATTTTCTGGGTTTTGGATGAAAGCTATTCTGACAGGTACGAGGTGATATCTCATTGGTTTTGATGTGCATTTCCTTCATGATTAGTGATGATGAGCATATTTTCACATGTCTGTTGACCATCTGTATGTCTTCTTTGAAAAAATTTATTCAGATTCTGTGTCCATTTTTTAATTGTTTTTTTTTGTTTGTTTTTCTGATGTTGAGTTGCATGAGTATTTGTATATTTTGGATATTAACCCCTTATCACATATACTGTTTGCAGATATCTTCTCCCATTCAGTAGGCAGTCTTTCTGATTCTTAGTAGTTTCCATTACTCTGCAAAATCATTTTAGTTTAATGTAGTCCTATCTGTTTAGTCTTCCTTTTGTTTTCCTTTCCTGAGGAGACACATACAAAAAAAATATTGCTAAGACCAATGTCAAAGAACACACTGCCTTGTAGGAGTTTTAAGGTTTTAGGTATTACATTTAAGTCTTTAATCTTAATAATTTTTAATTTATTTTTGTGTATGGTATGAGAAAGTAGTCCAGTTTGATTCTTTTGCACATAGCTGTCGAGTTTTCACAACAACATTTATTGAAGAGGCTGTCTTTTCCCACGTCGTATATACTTGCTTCTTTGTTGTGGATTAATTTACCATATTAGTGTGGGTTTATTTAGGGGTTTTCTATGCTGTTCCATTGAACTATGTGTTTGTTTTTGTGCCAGTATCACACTGTTTTAATTACTGTAATTTTGTAGCATAATCTGAAACCAAGGAGTGTGATACATCCAGTATTGTTCTTCTTCCTCAAAATTGTTTTGGATGTTTGAGGTCTTTTTTATTTCCATACAAATTTAAAGTTACTTTTTCAGTTTGGTAAAATAGGCCATTGATATATTGGTAGGGATAGCATTAAATCTGTAGATTGCCTTGGGTAGTGTGCTCATTTAAAAAATATTAATTCTTCCAATCCATGAGCCTGGTATATCTCTCAGTTAGTTTGTGTCACCTTCAATTGCTTTCATTAGTGTTTCATACATTCTGAGGACAGGTTCTCTTTCTCATTAGTTAGATGTATTCCTAGGTATTTCTTTTATTATTATTATTATTTATTTATTTTTATTATTTTAAAATTATTTTCCCATTTAGGTTATTACAGAGTACTGAGCAGAGTTCCCTGTGCTATACAGTAGGCCCTTGTTGGTTACCTATTTTAAATATAGCAGTATGTACATGTCCATCCCAAACTCCCAAATTATTCCTCCCCTACAGCCTTCACCCTAGTAACCATCAGTTCATTCTCTAAGTTGGTGAGTCTGTTTCTGTTTTGTAAATAAGTTCATTTGCATTATTTTTTTTAAGATTCTACATATAAATGATATCATATGATATTTATCTTTGTCTGACTTACTTCACTTAGTATGATAATCTCCAGGTACATCCATGTTGCTGGAAATGGCTTTATTTTACTCTTTCTATGCTCTGAGTAATGGTCCATTGTATATATGTACAACACTTTCTTTATCCATTTGTCTCTCAATGGACATTTAGGTTGCTTCCATATCTTGGTTATTGTAAACAGCACTGCAATGAATATTAGGGTACATGTATCTATCTATCTATATATTCCTGTATGTGTTGGGGGGAAAAATATTTCTGGACCTTTTTATTAAATTATTAGCAGACTAGCCTGAGTTCATAATCAAAATATCACATATCTTGAATTTTTTTCAAAATTCTACATAGGTTTATTCATTGTTATTGTTTATGAATTCAAAGCACAGTGACCCTTCTGCTCATGCACCAGCCCCTGCCTCCACAGGCACAAGGGAGGCCTCCTGCTGGAACCAGCTTGTGTGCACCTGCCATCACCTCCTCTGCCCCCTCCCCTGGCCTGTGTGACCTGCTTGCCTCTATCATTTGCCTGATGGGCTTGTGTATTCAATTGCTACCCTGGCACTCTCTCACCTGGATGGACTGCTCACCCCAATCATGGCCTCGGCTCCTTCCTACCTGATGAGCTTGTGTACTCTAGCAACCTCTGGAGCAGACTCCAGTGGGAGGAACACATGCAGAGGTGGGGCTGAAACCACACCTGAGCCTCAAGGGTCATGTGACTAAGGAAGAAGAGCTGAAATCTCACCTGGTGGCTGTGCAAACCACTAAGTTACACTTTCTCTGACAGCTTCTTAAATTCAAAGCTTGCAAAACATCTGAAAGGACAAGAGCATCTGTAGCTGGGATGGGTCTGGCTTTAGTAGCTGTGGACTTAGGGGGAATATACACCCAGGGTTTGGGCCAGGCCAGAGTCTCAGCAGCCACCATGGCTTCCACAGCGGGTGCAGGTTCATGACTATCACAGGCCTTGGAACTGACCTCACTGCATCTATGCCAGTGGCCTGGTGAAAACAGTGCCTCAGAGTCACCAGGGCCAATTGCCATCATACCCACAATTAAGGTGGGACCAAGACCAGTGTCAACAACAGTGTATGTTGTGAACTTGCACAATGAGTGAAAGAGGATAAAAGAGAGCACATTGACAGATGAACAGCTCCAGAAGAGTAGTACTCAGTGGCTTCTCTCCCAGTGGGAGTGCTCCAATACTGCTTACCTCACACTGCAGATCACAGACACAGCTAAGAAACATATCTGGAGACCTCTACTCCAACAACTAGGGAGTAGGCCTCACCCCTGACAGGGCAGTGACAACCACAGAGCAAGGGGAGACCCCACTCAATACTGAGGGCAGACTCTGGTCACCAAAACACCAAACCCCCTATCAAGTGGATAATGGCATAAGCCTCTGGACCAATCTCACCCACCAGGGGGTGGTGGACACCAGAAGCAAGAGGAAATATGATTATCCTGCAGCCTGCAGAAAGGAAACCACAAGCACAGTAAGTTATAAAAATGAGACAACAAAGAAATATGTTGCAGATGAAGGAGCACAATAAAAACCTACAAGAACAAATAAATGAAAGGAGCCAGGCAATCTACCGAAAAGAATTCAGAGTAATGATGGTAAAGATGATCCAAGATTCTTGAAAAAGAATGGAGGCACAGACTGAGAAGATACAAGAAATGTTTAACAAAGAAATAGAAAAATTAAGAACAAACAACACAGATGAACAATAAAATAACTGAAGTGAAAAACACACTAGAAGGAATCAATAGCAGAATAACTGAGACAGAAGAATGGATAAGTAAGTGACCTGGAAGAGAGAATGTTGGAAATCTCTGTTATGGAACAATATAAAGAAAAAAAAAATGAAAAGAAATGAGGACAGTCTCAGAGACGTCTGGGACAGCATTAAACACACCACATTCAAAATATAGGGGTCCCAGAAGAAAAGCAAAAGAGAAACTACCTGAGAAAATATTTGAGGTTATTATAGTTTAAAACTTCCCTAACATAGGAAAGGAAACAGTCACCCAAGGTCAGGAAGCACAGAGAGTCCCATACAGGATAAATCCAAGGAGGAACATGCTGAGACATATATTAATCAAACTAACAAAAATTAAATACAAAGAAAAAATATTAAAAGCAACAATAGAAAAGCAACAAACAACATACAAGTGAATCCCCATAAGGTTATCAGCTGATTTTTCAGCAGAGACTCTACAGGTCAGAAGGGAGTGGCAGGATAATTTTAAAGTAATGCAAGGGAAAAACCTACAACCAAGAAAAGTCTACCCAGCAAGTCCCTCATTCACTTTTGATGGAGAAATAAAAAGCTTTATAGACAAGCAAAAGACAGGATATTCAACAAAACCAAACCAGCTTTACAACAAATTCTGAAGGAACTTCTCTAGTCAGGAAACACAAGAGGAGAGAAGAAAAGCAGAAAGGAAGAAAACAGACATACAAAAACAAACCCAAAACAATTAAGAAAATGGCAATAGGAACATACATATCAAAAATTACCTTAAATGTAAACGGATCAAATGCACCAACCAAAAGACACAGACTGGCTGAATGGATACAAAAATAAGACCCATATATATGCTGTCTACAAGAGAACCACTTCAGACCTAGGGATACATACAGACTGAAAGTGAAGAAATGGAAAAAGATTTTCCACACAAATTGAAATCAAAAGAAAGCTAGAATAGCAATACTCATATCAGACAAAATAGACTTTAAAATAAATACTGTCACAAGAGACAAGGAAAGACACTACATAATGATCAAGGCATCAATCTAAGAAGAAGATATAAAAATTGTAAATATATACGCACCCCAAACTAGGAGCACCACAACATATAAGGCAAATGCTAACAGCCATAAAAGGGGAAATCAACAGTAACACAGAAATAGTGGGGGACTTTAACACTACACTTACACCAATGGATAGATCATCCAGACACAATATTAATAAGGGAAAACAAGCCTTAAATGACACATTAGACTAGATAGACTTAAATGATGTTTATAGGACATTCCACCCAAAAGCAGCAGAATAAACTTTCTTCTCAAGTCCACACAGAACATTCTCCAAGATAGATCACATCTTGGGACACAAATCAAGCCTTGGTAAATTTAAGAAAATACAAATCATATCAAGCATCTTTTCCACCCACAACGATATGAGATTAGAAATCAATTACAGGATAAAAAAAAACTGTGGAAAACACAAACACATGGAAGCTAAACACTGTGTTACTAAATAATCAATGGATCACTAAAGAAAACAAAGAGGAAGTCAAAAAACACCTAGAGACATATGAAAATGAAAATGTGATGACCCAAAGCCTATGGGACACAGCAAAAGCAGTTCTAAGAAGGAAGATTATAGCAATACAATCTTACTTCAAGAAACAGGAAAAATCTCAAATAAACAACCTAACCTTACACTTAAAGAACTAGAGAAAGAAGAACAAACAAAACTCAATGTTATTAGAAGGAAAGAAATCAATAATAAAGATCAGAGCAGAAATAAATGAAATAGAGAGAAAAAAATATAGCAAAGATTAATGAAACTAAAAAGTGGTTCTTTGAGAAGATAAACAAAATTGATAAACCTTTAGCCAGACTCATCAAGAAAAAAAGGGAGAAGACTCAAATCAATAAAATTAGGAATGAAAAAGGAGAAGTTAAAATGGACACCACAGAAATACAAAACATCACAGAACATTATTACAAGCAACTATATGCAAATAAAATGGACAACCTAAAAGAAATGGACAAATTCTTAGAAAGAAACAACCTTCCAAGACTGAACAAGAAAGAAATAGAAAATATGAACAGATCAATCATAAGTAATGAAATTAAAACTGTAATAAAAAATTTTCAAACAAACAAAAGTCCAGGACCAGGTGGCTTCACAGCCGAATTCTATCAAACATTTAGAGAAGAGTTGGCAAGTACACTTCTGAAACTCTTCCAAAATTTACAGAGGAAGGAAATCTCACAAGCTCATTCTATGTGGCCACCATCACCCTGATACCAAAACCAAAGATATCACAAAAAGAAAATTACAGGCCAATATCACTAATGAACAAAGATGCAAAAATCCTCAACTAAATACTAGCAAACTGAATCCAACAACACATTAAAAGGATCATACACCATGATCAAGTGGGATTTATCCCAGGGATGCAAGGCTTCTTCAATATACACAAATCAACCAATGTGATATGCCATATTAACAAATTGAAGAATAAAAACCATATGATCATCTCAATAGATGCAGAAAAAGCTTTCTGACAAAATTCAACACCCATTTATCATAAAAACTCTGCAGAAAGTGGACATAGAGGGAATGTACCTCAACATAATAAAGGCCATATACAACAAACCTACAACAAGCATCATTCTCAATGGTGAAAAACTGAAAACATTTCCTCTAAGGTCAGGAACAAGGCAGGCATGCCCACTTTCACCACTATTATTCAATAGAGGTTTGGAAGTCCTAGCCACTGCAATCAGAGAAGAAAAACAAATAAAAGAAATCTAAATTGTAGAAGGAGAAACAAAACTGTCACTGTTGCAGATAACATGATAATATACATAGAAAATCCTCAAGATGCTACCAGAAAAATTTTAGAGCTCAGCAATGAATTTGGTAAGATTGCAGGATACAAAACTAATACACAGAAATCTCTTGCATTCCTATACACTAACAATGAACTATCAGAAAGGAAATCATGGAAAAGATCCCATTTACCATTGCATCAATAAGAATAAAATACCTAGGAATAAATGTACCTAAGAACGCCAAAACGTATACTCCGAAAACTGTAAGATACTGATGAAAGAAATAAAAGATGATGCAAACGGATGGAGAGATATACCATGTTCTTGGATTGTGTTGGTGGGAATGTATACAGGTTCAGCCACTATGGAGAACAGTATGGAGGTTCCCTAAAAAACTAAAAATAGAGCTATCATATGATCTAGCAATCCCACTGCCGGGCATATAACCAGAGAAAATCATGGTTTGAAAGGATACATGCGCACCAGTATTCACTGCAGTGCTGTTTACAATAGCCAAGACATGGAAGCAACCTAAAAGTCCACCAACAGAGGAATGGATAAAGAAGATGTGGTTCATATATACAATGGAATATTATTCAGCCATGAAAACGAACAAAATAATGCCATTTGCAGCAACATGGATAGACCTAGAGATTCTCATACTGAGTGAAGTAAGTCAGAGAAAGACAAATATCATATGATATTGCTTATATGTGGAATCTAACAAAAGGTTTCAAGTGAAATTATCTACAAAACAGAAATAAAGTTACAGATATAAAATATAAACTTACGATTACCTGGGGTTAAGGGAGAGAGGGATAAATTGGAAGATTGGGGTTTACACATACATACTACTATGTATAAAATTGAAAACTATTAAGGGCCTACTGTATAGCACAGGGAACACTACTCAGTACTCTGTAATGGCCTATATGGGAAAATAATCTAAAAAAGAGTGGATATATGTATATGTATTACAGATTCACTTAGCTGTACACCTGAAACAAACACAACATTGTAAATCAACAATACCCCAATAAAAATTTAAAAAAAACAAAGGGATGGAAAAAAGTGTATGGGACAAAGTAAATAGAAGAACTCACAAGGGAGGAAATAATAATATAAGAGTAGAAATTAATAAGGAATATAATAGTAAAGTGAATGGCCTGATTAATTTTTTTAAATAGTAAAATATATAAATATACATCTTATTTTCTAATAAAAAGAGTGAGCACAAATATATAAAGTAAGAAATGATAACAAGGAATAACAATTAAAATAAAAGAAATTTTAAATACATGAAAGACAACTGTGCACACATTTAAGTACACAAATATGAAAATCTGGATGAAATAGTTTCCTAGGCAAATACAGATTACCAAAATTGATTCTGTTAGAGTTAGAAACCTAAAGAGACCAATTTCCAAAGAAGATATAAAGTTATTAAGAAATCATTCCATGGAACTGCACCAGTCCCATATGATTTCACAGGGGAACAATATCACACATTCAGAGATTAAATATTATCAGTACTCTATAAATTATCCCAGAGCACTGAAAAAAATGAGAATTTTTTATGAAACCAATATAACACTAATATGTCAGGTAAAGGTAGTACAAGGAAAGGAAATGGACTATAAATAGCAAAGCAAAAAATCTAAATAAATATTAGCTAACAGAATCCAACTCCACAATGAGAAAAGAATATACCATGATTAAGTGGTATTTATTCAAAGTATTCTGTGTGGTTCAATATTAGTGTCTTATATTAATAAATTTAAAGGAAATATATGACTATATATTTAGACATTGAGAATTGCTTTGACAAATTTAAAACCTATTCATGATAAAAAGACTCAAGGAAGTAGTAATTGAGGAACACTCTCAAAATGATAATGTATACATCTCTTACTTCAAATACCAATATCTTTTTTAATGGAGAAACATTAGAGACATTTCTATCAAGTTCATGGACAATGCAGGAGTATTTATTATCTCTGCTTCTATTTAATGCTACTATTCACTTCTATTCAACATTATTACATGTTTTATTCAATATTTAATATTAGTCAATACAATTAGACAAGAAATATCAATGAGGCATTCTAATACATTCAAAAAAGTAAAATTATCTCTATTTGTAGAATATGTGATAGTTGTGTTGGCAAAAGTGTTGCCCAAGACTACCACCAGGGTCAATGATTTCCTAGGACTCACAAGACTCAGCTTATAGTTTTATTCATGGATATTTTTTATTTCAATAAAAGTATACAAAGGAAAATAAGCAAAGAAAAAAAGGTACATTGGGGAAAACATGGACAAGCCAAGTGCTATGTTTCAAGAGTCCTCTCCCAGTGGAGTTAGATAGCATGTACTTAGTTCTTCCAGCACCAAACTCTAACAACAGGTATGAAATATGTACCAAGGATAGATTGAATCTCATTAGAGACTCAGTCCCCAAGCTTTTTATTGGAGGCTGGTCCTGGAAGTATCTTCTGCCTAACACATATAAAAATTCCAGTCTCTCAGAAGAAAAACAAGTGTTCACCATAAACCACATTGTTTGTACAACAATTAGGCACAGTGAGCCTCTCTTATCAGTTCTGGTAACGATGTAAACCTTCTCAAATCCAAGTTCCCACATGCCTATGAAAGGCCAAGCTTGCAAGAAGGTCTTTCTAAAGATAATAGTCTGGCGCTTGCTATGTTAATTATTTTCTATACAATAGTCTAACTGGAAAACCCCAAAGAATCAATGCTAAGACTAAATTAAGAAAAAAAAAAGAATCCAGTGAGTAGCAGGATACTAAATTAATGTACAATAATCAATAGACTTCATACACATAAATAATAAAGAGTTAAAGTACATAATGGTAAAAAAAAACATTCAAGTTACAATAACAATAAAGAAGATTAAGTATTTAGGAAGAAGTTTAACAAGGAATGTGCAAAACCTATGTTCTAAACATTTTAAAACCTTCCTGAGCAACACTTAAGAAGACTTGAAACAGAAAATATCCCTTAATCTTGGATGGCACAAATCAAGTATTAGCAGGAGGTCAATTATCCTTAAGTTAATTTATAAATTCAATGCAATTCCAGTAAAAATATTTTAAAAAACAATTTTATGCAGTTAGATGCATTGATACTGAAGTTCCCCTAATCAAAAAAATATGAAAGAATAGCTAGGAAAATACTGAAAAAGATAAACTATAAGGGATAACTAGCTTTACCAGTCATTGAAACATACTTTGGAGTCTCTGTAATTAGAACAGTATAGTACAGTACATGAGTAGAAAAAATAGATCAGTGGAATAGAATTTGATGTCTAGAATTACATACAAAAACATATGGACATTTAGTGTATGACAAAGTTGGTATCTCAACTCACAGTGTAAAAATGGACTTTTTAATAAATTATAATTATTTAACCATTGGAGAAACCATTGGAAAACTGTTTAACCATTTGGAGAAAAGATAAATTTCATGTCTCACACTATACTAAAGAATAAACTTCAGATTAATTAGGGATCTAAATGTACAATATGAACCTTTAAAATACCAGAAGAAAAATTAATAAAAATCTAATTTTATACCTTTTTAAATTGTGTTATAATTGACATATGACATTATATTAGTGTTAGCTCTACAGCATAATGATTTCATATTTGTATACATTGTAAAATAATCATCATAATAAGTCTAGTTATCATTTGTCACTCTACATAGTTACAGAATTTTTTTTCTTTTTTTTCATATGGTGAAGACTTACCTTCTTAGCAACCTTCAAATATGCAATACAATATTATTAAGTGTAGTCACTATTCTGTATATTATAGGTAAATTTATCTTTAACCTTAGTATAGTGAAAGATTTTCTCTGACTCAAAATCCAGAGACAATAAAAATGATTGATAAATTTGACTTTTCTTTTAAAAAGTTTGTATGACCAAAGTTACCATAAGCAAAGCCAAAAGGCAACTGACAGAGAAACTATTTGCAGCATATACTATAGACAGAGTTGTTTTCTCTAATATATAAGTAACTATTAAATATTTAGGGACAAAAGGCCAAAAACTCAGTGGAAAAAATGAGAATGATACACAAAAAGATAATTAACCAAAAATGTAAAAATGACTTTCAAAAATATTAAAAAATTCTCAATCATAAATAGAGAAATGTAAATTAAAAAAAAAAATAAGACACCATTCCTCACCTATCAGACTGACAAAAAATGAAAACAACAACAGATTCTGTTGGGAAGGCTGTGGGAAAACAGGTACTCTCAGTTCAATTTCAGTTGTTCAGACAGGAAATCTTGGCAACATGATTTTAAATTAAATTTATTTTTGAGGTAGTTGTAGACTTATATGTAGTTATAAGAAATAACACAGGGATTCCAAGTACCCTTTACCCAGTTCCCTCCAATGGCAATATCTTAAAACTATAGTACAATATCACAATCAGAATACTGACACTGTTCAACTCAACCATGTTATTCAGATTTCCCCAGTTTTATTTATATTCATGTGTATGTATGTGTGTGTGTGTGTGAATGTGCCTGTATTTAGTTCTATACGATATCACATGTGTAAGTTCATTCAAGCAACCACCATCTGAGTCAAGAAACAGTACCCTCACCACAAGAGTCCCTAATTTTTGGCAACATACTTGAAATCTCAATTTTTCTCACATCCCATGACCTATTCACTAGAAAATCCAAAGTCGTCCATTTAAAACATAAGTTAAATCATGACATTCTTCAGGGATTCACAGACCTTTATAATTGCCTACTGTCATAGGTGATTTGGCCTCTGCGTACCTCTCTGGCCTTATATTTTACCACCCTCCCTGGGACTCACTCTGCCTAGGGCACACTGGCCTCCTTGTTGTTTCACAGTCACACTCAGTATGCTACTGTTTCTGAGTCTTTGCATTCATTGTTCTTTCTGCCTTGAATGCTTTTACCTCATAAATGTACATGTCTTCCTCACTTTAAAGACTCTGTTCAAATGTCATTGATTTAGAGGAACCTTTCCTAACTACCTCATACAAATAGCACCCTCTAGCCTGACACTACTTATTCTTCACATCCTGCTTTATTTTTCTCCATAGCACCTATTAATATCTGACATTTTGTATATATATACTCATGCATGTGTTTACATTGTCTATATCCTTTAACTACAATGCAAGTTTCATGAAATTTACGTGTCAGTCCTATATTGAGTAGTGCTGGAGCATGTAGTAAGATAATAATATTTGCTGAATAAATGAATGAGAAGAAATCGAACACAAATAAGCCATGTCTGGTAGTGGTGGTGATGGGGAGATACTACCTATTAAACAAATGCATCTAGATAAGAGATTAATAAAAATAAAGAACTGAACATTTATAAATATGTGAAATTTGACCTATTATTAGTTGATCTGTCAGTCTGCTGACCTACCTCTCTATTTATTGTGAAAAAGACACACATACACAGGTTTGTGTAAGCACAGAAAACATGTCTGTAAGGATATGCCCCTAAGTGCTAACTGTATGTAGCTAATACTGTTGGTGCCACATCTAGATCCATGTGTCACCTCAGCTTCTGCAAGTTTTGTGCTAAAGATTTGAACCAACAAACTTGAGAGCTTGCCCTTAGCTACTGGATCTACTGCCCTGTACAGGGATATCTGGAGGTTTACTCCCCTGCCCCTTAACCACTTGTAGCCAAATACTGAGAAAAGTAGGAATACAAGGACTTCAGCATCTTTTTCTAGATACAGGAAAAAAACTCTGAGGCTGGGCTGACTATATAATTTATAGGGCTCAGTACAAAATAAAAACGGGAGGATCCTTGTTCAAAAATTAAGAGGAGCCCTTCCAAGTGGGTGGGGGCGCTGTGCAGTTAGGCCTCATGTCCATGAAGCTGACCCTGTTTTGAAGTATATTTTATGCTTCAGAGGTGTAGAATCTCTGATTTCACCTGAAATTGCATCCTTTTTGGATCCTTCTTTTTCCTGCCACTTCCCTTTTACAATTTTCCTAGGAGTACTCCCTTAATAAATCACTTGCACCTGAATCCTTATCTAAAAATCATCTACTACTCATTTACTACTCATCTACTACTCATCTACTCATTTACTATGAGTAGTAAAAATCTTCACAATGTAACTGTGAAGTCAGTAAAATGCTATATAATACATAGGATGCTGCATTTGATATCCAATTAGAGAGAGTATACCAAATAATCAGCAAAAGTTTACCCACCCATAAATACTATATCTTGTCACTTTTCTAACACTTATAATTTTGGTAATATTGTAACAAAAATCTGATTTAAATAAACAGATAAACATTCAAAAATCCTAACCATAATATGTTCTCTTCATCCACAGTAAAATGAGAAACAGGCAGGCAAACTTTGCTCAAAGTGTTTGCTTTTTCTGAGTATTTCAAAGCTTTAAAAAAAAGAAGTAGTCATGAAAGTTTCCATATCCTCATAAATGCTCTAAAGCAGTTTGAGAGATGTTTGTAGAGAATGTTTTCACTCTCAAAATAACCATGGAGAGCTTTAAAGGAACTGTGAAGTGGCATGAGCTGTGAAGTGGCATGATAAGAGTGGTGAGGCATATTTAGCACATATAAAATGTGAGCCTCTTTTGAGCTATTGAATTGGATTGTCACTCTTTTCAGTGATGAATTCAATCTCCTTATTCTCTCCACTTCAAACGATTCATTTCAATAAGTATAGGGAGCATATCTGGAAACTCCAACGACTGGACTCTTTCTGTGAACAGACAAATAACAGACCCAACTAGGGGAAGGGTTTAGTCATCAAAGGAAATTTCAGTCAATTCCCCAATCCCAAACTGCCTTTCAATAGTTATTAATACGAAGCTGATGTGTCCGGGTTATACTAGGCTAGTGAACAAAAATATATATGGCAGGCTTAAATATTTCTGTAACACATGAGTTTCCTGTGAGGGTTCTGCTGGAGTTATGGACCAGACATATTTACCACCCTATCATTTAAGAATTATTGGACAATAAAATACTTTGTGCATGTGAGGACTTTCTAATCTTCCCTGATAACAGTGGATGTCTGCTGATTTTAGTAGTTCTCTTATACGCACCTCTCAGTATAATAATAGTGAATTTTCTTGGTAGTGGCCGGTTAATAGCTTAAAATATTAGAATTCAAAGTAACAGAATAAAAACAAAACAAAATGAACTGAAAATTGGTAATGGATCAGAGACAGAAGACAGGAGAGACTCTATGTGTGTGAAATTTTGCCAATGATTGACTAAAGTATGGTAACTTGTCAGAATCAAGGGTGGAACACAACGTGGAACAGACATCTACAGTGGGGAACAAGCAAATAATTTGTATCATAGTAAGCTTTATACGGTGTAGGACATATTTTTAATATTTTTCTTAATTTTAATTTCACTAGTAAGCACATAAAATTAGTCTTATGGCTCATAAAGTATAAACTTGAACATAAAATGAGGGGTTCATGACAGAGAGTTAGCAGGAATGACTAGATTTCTCTTGCATCCATTCGTGTATGCACATGGAGAGGTAGATAAATCATGTCAATTTTATGTATCCTGGAGGTATTCAGATAAAAGATAAGAAAAATTTGTTGCTCAGAAAGCCCAATTGTCATTATTTTTAAATGTAAAATTGGAATTGAAAAAATGTACTTACTGAGGTGGCATAGACAAATGAATTTTTGTTCTTTTGTTCATAGATTCATAGATTCATAGTTCATAGATTCTCAGAACCTTCAGTTAAACTGATTTTTATCTCAGGTTCCAACTTCCTTATAAACTCTCATTTGCTGATCCTCTTCAAAGGAACAATTGATTAGGTTTTTCAAACATCTATAAGTGTGCTTCTGCAGCCCTCTCTATCTCCAGAATATCCTAATTAGTTTCAACCCATTTTTTAGCTATCCCAGCAGTACTACAGATAAATCTCATGTTCTAACAACCCAGGAAGAATGGGTCACTATGCAAAGCTATTTTGGCCTAGATTAACAATTCAGAATTTATCCTTCTAATCACTTGGAAAGTTTTTCTCAGATGTTGGTCAGTAATACAGTGTGGAGATCAAACAAATTATCCCAGGGTGGTTAATTTCTGAATGAAACTCCACATGTACCACATGTCAGAATGTAGCAGAAAGTAGGCAGCAGACAATTACAGGAGTATGTATATTTAGTGCATATTGTATGATACCTGTAAAGCACTCATTAACTGTATGATTCAAGGTAATAAGTATGTTATCAAACATTTACCTTGGCTCAGCCATATGCAATTGAGAATTTATTTCTTTATAGACTTAATACCATTTTAAGGAATCATTTTGTTAAATTTTTTCTCATACGTTATATAATTGGAGGCATTCTTTGTCATCTGTTTAAAACACTCTTTGCCTTATACGGTGCCAAAAGCCTTAAGCATAATGGATCCAAGCAGCCTCCATGGAGAGATTATTTGACTTTTGTACAGCAATAAGAATCAATCACATGCCCCTTGCTTAGCCTCCTGTTAAATGCTCATATCTAACTTCAAATGGGTCTCCAGAAAGCTATTTTGATTATAAATTTATTGAAAAATCCATAAACATTTTTCTTCCTAACTTGACCCTCGAGAGGAAAAACTACCTCATACAGATCATTTATCGTTATCACTGAAAGCACTTCCACATACCAGCCCCTCCCTTTCTGGGACCTCTCAACCCTATATGAGACAAAATATGTTTTAACATTATAAGTTTGTTTTTCCTTTAGATAGACTTCCTTAAGGATGCCTTCTGATTTCTCCTTATGTTGGCACTTAATTTCCTTTTTTTTTTCCCAGCAATAGGGGCATGATATTTTTTAACCATGAAGTAATTTGAAAAGTCATAGAATATATTTACCACCTTTCTTTAGAATAAATGCATGTATACCACTGAATGCCTTTTCTGTATTGAATGCAAAAAGATAAGTGGGTTTGTCTTTGCTATAAATAATTGATCTTGGTTACAAAGGAGCTGAATGGCTCCCTTGATCCTGAAGAGAACACACACAGAGGAGGCTAGAGTGAGAAATATTATCTTTATAATATCTCACTCTATTTTATAAAAAGAAACAAATATATTTTGAATGAAGCAATTTATAAATAGAATTTAATATTTAGTAATATGTTTCTATGAAAGCTGATTCTATACTATACCATATACAGAGGATTTTCAGTTTTGAAAATGCAATCTGTGCAAATTATTCTAATTGCTTTTAGCAAAGGCAGGAAATTTTCTTTTGCTTCTTTTGAGTTGTGAATTTCATTTAATATATAAAGTCAGTTCTTTATACTGATATACTTCTACTCTGGGACTAAATTAATGCAAATCTAAGATGTACTGGATGTTCCAAAATAAATAAATAAATAAAGCTATTCTACTGACCTGTATCCTTTTGCTGCACTTTCCCGTATTTTTTCCTCTCTCTCTGTCTCTGAGCTCTAACTTTGACCAGCCAGATTCCTTAGGTGATTAAAAAGCAGTGAAAGTAGGTATTATAATTTGGCTAAGATAACTGGTTTTTTTCTCTTACAAAATAAGCTTTTATTTGGAAGGACAGAATAATTTAAGGTGCAGGCTCTGGTATAATTTTGGTACCTGCAAACATATCTGTATAAAATAACATGACTCTTTTTTTTTTTTTTTTGGCCACGGCACACAGCTTGCAGAATCATAGTTCCCCAACCAGGGATTGAACCCTCACTGCCAGGGAATTTCCCTCATTCCAGTCTTAAACAGCCCTTGTTTCCATACCTTAGCACAGTCCTATTTTCCAGGCACATGCTAATTGCATGAAGACATAGAAATTGACCAGCTGATTAGTGAATTAAAAAGATGAAAAATTAAGGGACTCTTTTTAATAGTCTCTTTTTTTCATATTTCTTTGTTTCACTTTATTTTTAAATTTTAATTGGAATATAGTTGATTTACAATGTTGTGTTAGTATCTGCTGAACAGCAAAGTTAATCAGTTATGCATACACATATATCCACTCTTTTTTAGATTCTTTTCCCATATAGGTCATTACAGAATATTGAGTAGAGTTCCCTGTGCTATACAGTAAGTCCTTATTAGTTATATATTTTATATATAGTAGTGTCTATATGTCAGTCCCAGTCTCCCAGTTTATCCTTCTCTCCCCCTTTCCCCTTAGTAACCATAAGTTTGTTTTTTTTACATTTGTGACTCTATTTCTGTTTTGTACATAAGTTCATTAGTACCATTTTTTAGATTCCACATATAAGTGATGTCATATATTTGTCTTTTTCTGTCTGACTTACTTCACTCGGTATAACAATCCCTAGGTTCATCCATGTTGCTGCAAGTGGCATTTTTTTGTTCTTTTTTATGGCTGAGTAATATTACATTGTATATAAGGTACCACATCTTCTTTATCCATTCCTCTCTCAATGGACATTTAGGTAACTTCTGAATAGGAAGACTTGAAAAATCATATAGGCAAAGAGATTCTAAATCTCTTCAAGACCTCTTGAAGAGTTGGGCAAAGATGTGTTGGTCCAGTTCAACAACTTGTTTAAACAGTGTTGTATGTTGAATTTTGTCTCCCCAAAATTTACACCTAAGTTCTGACTCCAGGCCTATAGGTCAAAAGTTTGAGTTTCTCCAAAATTCATTTATTTTTGTTAACATCTTTATTGAGGTATAATTGCTTTACAATGGTGTGTTAGTTTCTGCTTTATAACAAAGTGAATCAGCTATACGTATACATATATCCACATATCTCCCACCCCTCCTTCCCACCCTCCCTATCCCACCTCTCTAGGTGGTCACAAAGCACTGAGCTAATCTCCCTATGCTATGCGGCTGCTTCCCACTAGCTATCTGTTTTACGTATGGTAGAGTATGTCCAGGCCACTCTCTCACTTCGTCCCAGCTTACCCTTCCCCCTCCCTGTTTCCTGAAGTCCATTCTCTACAACTGCATTTTTATTCCTTTCTTGCCCCTAGGTTCTTCAGAACCATTTATTTTTTTCTAGATTCCATAAATATGTGTTACCATATGGTATTTGTTTTTCTCTTTCTGACTTACTTCACTCAGTATGACAATCTCTACATCCATCCACCTCACTACAAATAACTCAGTTTCGTTTCTTTTTATGGCTGAGTAATATTTCATTGTATATATGTGCCACACTTTCTTTATCCATTCATCTGTCAATGGACACTTAGGTTGCTTCCATGTCCTGGCTATTGTAAATAGTGCTGCAATGAACATTGTGGTACATGACTCTATTTGAATTATGGTTTTCTCAGGGTATATGCTCAGTACTGGGATTGATGGGTCATAAGGTAGTTCTTTTCTTAGATTTCAAAGGAACCTCCATACTGTTCTCCATAGTGGCTTTAGCAATTTACATTCCCATCAACAGTGCAAGAGGGTTCCCTTTACTCCACACCCTCTCCAGCATTTATTGTTTGTAGATTTTTTGATGATGGCCATTCTGACAGATGTGAGGTGATACCTCATTGTAGTTTTGATCTGAATTTCTCTAATGATTACTGATGTTGAGCATCCTGTCATGTGTCTCATGGCAATCTGTATATCTTCTTTGGAGAAATGTCTGTTTAGATCTTCTGCCCATTTTTTGGATTGGGCTGTTTGTTTTTTTGATATGGAGCTGCATGAGCTGTTTGCATATTTTGGAGATTAATCCTTTGTCAGTTGATTTGTTTGCAAATATTTCCTCCCATTCTGAGAGTTGTCTTTTCATTTTGTTTATGGTTTCCTTTGCTGTGCAAAAGCTTTTAAGTTTCATTAGGTCCCATTCATTTATTTTTGTTTTTATTTTCATTTCTCTAGGAGGTGGGTCAAAAAGGATCTTGCTGTGATTTATGTCATAGAGTGTTCTGCCTAAGTTTTCCTCTAAGAGTTTTATAGTGTCCAGCCTTACATTTAAGTCTTTAATAGATTTTGAGTTTATTTTTGTGTATGGTGTTAGGGAGTGTTCCAATTTCAGTCTTTTATATATAGCTGTCCAGTTTTCAAAGCACCACATATTGAAGAGGCTGTCTTTTCTCCATTTTATATTCTTGCCTTCTTTATCAGAGAAAAATGGTACATATGTGTGTGGGTTTATCTCTGGGCTTTCCATCCTGTTCCATTGATCTATATTTCTGCTTTTGTGCCAGTACCATACTGTCTTGATTACTGTAGCTTTGTCATATAGTCTGAAGTCAGGTAGTGTGATTCCTCCAGCTCCGTTTTTCTTTCTCAAGATTGCTTTGGCTATTCTAGGTCTTTTGTGTTTCCATACAAATTGTGATATTTTTTGTTGTAGTTCTGTGAAAAATGCCATTAGTCATTTAATAGGGATTGCATTGAATCTGTAGATTGCTTTGTGTAGCATAGTAATTTTCACAATGTTGATTCTTCCAATCCAAGAACATGGTATATCTCTCCATCTGTTTGTATCATCTTTAATTTCTTTCATCAGTGTCTTATAATTTTCTGCATACAGGTCTTTTGTCTCCTTCGGTAGGTTTATTCCTAGGTATTTTATTCTTTTTGTTGCAATGGTAAATGCAATGGTAAATGAGTGTTTCCTTAATTTCACTTTCAGATTTTTCAACATTATTGTATAGGAATGCAAGAGATTTCTGTGTACTAATTTTGTATCCTGCTACTTTACCTAATTCATTGATTTGTCCTAGTAGTTTTCTGGTAGCATCCTTAGGGTTCTCTATGTATATGATCATGTCCTCTGCAAACAGTGACCGTTTTATTTCTTCTTTTCCCATTTGTATTCCTTTTATTTCTTTTTCTTCTGTGATTGCTATGGCTAAAACTTCCAAAACTATGTTAAATAATAGTGGTGAGAGTTGGCAACCTTGTCTTGTTCCTGAACTTATTGGAAATGGTTTCAGTTTTCACCATTGAGAATGATGTTGGCTGTGGGTTTGTCATGTATGGCCTTTATTATGTTGAGGTAAGTTCCCTCTATGCCTCCCTTATGGAAGGTTTTTATCATAAATGCGTGTTGAATTTTGTTCAAAGCTTTTTCTGCATCTATTGAGATGATCATATTGTTTTCCTCCTTCAATTTGTTAATATGGTGTATCACATTGACAGATTTGTGTATACTGAAGAATCCTTGCATTTCTGGGGTAAACCACACTTGATCATGGTGTATGATCCTTTTAATGTGCTGTTGGATTCTGTTTGCTAGTATTTTGTTGAGAATTTTTGCATCAGTGTTCATCAGTGATATTGGCCTGGAGTTTTCTTTTTTTGTGTGACACCTTTGTCTGGTTTTGGTATCAGGGTAATGGTGATGCCATAGAATGAGTTTGGGAGTGTTCCTTCCTCTGCTATATTTTGGAAGAGTTTGAGAAGGATAGGTGTTAGCTCTTCTCTGTTTGACAGAATTCGCCTGTGAAGCAATCTGATCCTGGACTTTTGTTTGTTGGAAGCTTTTAAATCACAGTTTCACTTTCAGTGCTTGTGATTGGTCTGTTTATATTTTCTATTTCTTCCTGGTTCAGTCTTAGAAGGTTATGCTTTTCTAAGAATTTGTCCATTTCTTCCATTTTATCGGCATATAGTTGCTTGTAGTATTCTCTCATGATCCTTTGTATTTCTGCAGTGTCAGTTGTTACTTATCCTTTTTCATTTCTAATTCTATTGATTTGACTCTTCTCCCTTGTTTCCTTGATGAGTCTGGCTAATGCTTTATCAATTGTGTTTATCTTCTCAAACAACCAGCTTTAATTTTATTGATCTATTTTATTCTTTCTATCTTTTCTTTTTTATTTATTTCTGATTTGATATTTATGAATTCTTTCCTTCTGCTAGCTTTGGGCTTGTTTTGTTCTTCTTTCTCTAATTGCTTTAGGTGTAAGTTTAGGTTGTTTATTTGAAATGTTTCTTGTTTCTTGAGGTAGGATTGTATTGCTATAAACTTCCCTATTAGAACTCCTTTTGCTGCATCCCATAGGTTTTGGGTCATCATTTTTTCATTGTCATTTGCTTCTAAGTATTTTTTTGATTTCTGCTTTGATTTCTTCAGTGATCTCTTGGTTATTTAGTAGTGTATTGTTTAGGCTCCATGTGCTTTTATTTTTTACAGATTATTTTCCTGTAATTGATATCTAGTCTCATAGCGTTGTGGTCAGAAAAAATACTTGATACAATTTCAGTTTTCTTAAATTTACTGAAGCTTGATTTGTGACCCAGGATATGATTTCTCCTAGAGAATGTTCCATGAGCACTTGAGAAAAAAGTGTATTCTGTTGTGTTTGGATGGAATGTCCTATAAATATCAATTAAGTCCATCTTGTTTAATGTATCATTTAATGCTTGTGTTTCCTTATTTATTTTCATTTTAGATGATCTGTCCATTGGTGAAAATGAGGTGTTAAAGTACCCTACTATGATTGTGTTACTGTCGATTTCCCCTTTTATGGCTGTTAGCATTTGTCTTTGTATTGAAGTTCTCCTATGTTGCGTGTATAAATATTTTCAATTGTTATATCTTCTTCTTGGATTGATTCCTTGATCATTATGTAGTGTCCTTCTTTGTCTCTTGTAATAGTCTTTATTTTAATTCTATTTTGTCTGATATGAGAATTGCTACTCCAGCTTTCTTTTGATTTCCATTTGTGTGGAATATCTTTTTCCATCCCCTCACTTTCTGTCTGTATGTGTCTCTGGGTCTGAAGTAGGTCTCTTGTAGACAGAATATATACAGGTCTTGTTTTTGTATTCATTCAGCCAGTCTATGTTTTTTGATTGGAGCATCTAATCCATTTATATTTAAGGTAATTATCAATATGTATGTTCCTATTCCCATTTTCTTAAATGTTTTGGGTTTGTTATTGTAGGTGTTTTCCTTCTCTTGTGTTTCTTGCCTAGAGAAGTTCCTTTAGCATTTGTTGTAAAGCTGGTTTGGTGGTGCTGAATTCTATTAACTTTGCTTGTCTGTAAAGGTTTTAATTTCTCCTTCAAATCTGAATGAGATCCTTGCTGGCTAGAGTAATTTGGTTGTAGGTTTTTCCCATTCATCACTTTAAGTATGTCCTGCCACTTCCTTCTGGCTTGCAGATTTTCTGCTGAGAAATCAGCTGTTAACCTTATGGGGATTCCCTTGTATGTTATTTGTTGCTTTTCCTTTGCTGCTTTTAATATTTTTTCCTTTGCCTAATCCCAAATGTGTTGGTATTTGGATTTGGGGTCTTTCAGACATGATTAGGTCATGAAGTTGGAGACCTCATGAGTGAAATTGGTGCCCTGTTGAAGGAGACCCGAGAGAGATTTCCCTCCCTTTATGCTATGTGAGGACATACAGAAAAGTCAGCTGCCTATGACCTAGGAAATAAGCTCTCAACATATACTGCATCTGCCTGGAACTTGGACTTCCCAGCATCCAGAACTTGAGAAATAATTTTTTATTTTTTATAAGATTATCGTATTTTTGCTATAGTATCCAAACTGACTACGACATCCAGGTATCTGTGAATGTGTCCTTATTTGAAAATAGGGTCTTCTTTTCAGATGTCATTAAGTTAAGATGAAATCATGTTGTATTACAGTGAGCCATAAATCTGATATGATTTATGTCTCTATAAGAAGAAGAGAGGACATAGAGAGACAGAGAAATGCACAGGGAAGAAGGCCATATGACGATGAAGGCAGAGTTAGAGTGATGCAGCTGCAAGCCAAGGACACCAATAATTTCCAGAAACCACCGGAAGCTAGGAAAGAAGCATGGAGCAGCCTCCCCCAGAACCTCTGGAAAGGACCAACACCATTGACATTTTAATTTCAAACTTTTGACCTCTAGAACTGTGAGAAAATTAGTTCCTATTGTTTTAAGCCACCCAATTTGTGGTGACTTGTTATGGCAGCCTTAGGAAACTAACACAGATTTTGATATTGGAAGTGGAGTACTGTTGTAACAAATACCTGAAATTATAGAAGTTGCTTTGGAATTAGGTAATAGGAAGAGGCTGAAAAATTTTGATGTGCATATTAGAAAATAAAACCTAGATTGCCTTGAAGAGACTGTTTGTAGAAATGTGGACATTAAGCAAAATTATGTAGAGGGCTCAGAAAGAAGACAGGAGAGCTTTAAACTTCTACTGTTTTAGAGGTTGCATATATCATGTACAGAATGTTGTTAGAAATATAAATGTCAAAGGTGCTTCTAGTAAGGTCTCAGACCAAAATGAGTAACATGATATTGGACACTAGAGAAAAGGGTGATCCATTTTAAAAAGTAGGAGAAAATCTGGTTGAATTATATTCTACTGTGTAACAGAAAGTAGAATTTGTAAGCTAAGGAGATTTCCAAGCAAAGTATTAAAGATGCAGCCTGATTTCTCCTTGTTGCTTATAGTAAACTGTGAGAGGGTACAGATGAATTGAGGAAGGAACTGTTAAACAAACAGGAACCAGAACTTGATGATTTGGAAAATTCTCAGTCTATTCATATTACAAAAAGTAAGAAAGTGTGCTTTAGAGAGAACACTGTGTGGCCGGACGAGCTTGCTGGAGAGATGAGCTGAGTGACTTATAGATCCAATCAAACATCTCAGGAGAAATACTGCCAGCTTGGATTGAAGGAGGGAAAGAAGGACATCTGTCAGACTTCTTGGATTCTACAATCAGGAAACAGGCTGCCCAGTGGGCAGGACTACTGCTAAGAGCTAAATTGTGGGGCTTTTAGACCCTTTACTGGCACAGAGGCCAGGGCCAACAGGTCCTCTGAAGGTCCAGTGCTAGAGGCTTATTGAGCTTCCATGGGTCCAGAGGGTGGATCAAACCACAGAGAATCATTCATTCCATTAAAACCTAATGGAATTTTCCCTGTTGGTCTTCATACTTGCTTAGAACATATGACCCCTTTTTTCCTTTTTATCTTTTATCTTTTAGAATGGAATATCTATCTACATCTGTCCCACCATTGTATTTGGAGGCAAGTAACTTGTTTCCTTGTTTCACATGTCCACAGATGAAGGGATTTTTTTCTTCACAGTGAATCATTCCTGGAGTCTCACTCATAACTGACTTAGATGATTTTGAAGATATGGAATCTTATATTTGTATAAGGTTTTAGTCCTGGTGTTAATTCTGGCATGATTTAAGACTTTGGGGAATTTAGGAAAGGTGAATGTATTTTGCAAATGGGAAGAACATAAATTTGAAGGAGGAAGAGGACAGTGTTGTGGGTTGAATTGTGCTCCCTAAAAAGCAATGTCAAAGTCTTAACCTCAGGCACCTGTGAACATGGCCTCATTTGAAAATAGGGTCTCTGCAGATATAATCAAATTAAGATGAGGTCATATTGGATTGGGGAGGCCCATAGTTTGATGACTTTTATTCTTAAAAAAGAGGGAAATTTGGATACAGAGACACACACAGAGCAAACTCTATGTGATGACAAAAGCAGAGATTGAAGTAATGTTTCTACACGCTAAGGAATGCCAAGGATTGTTGATAACCACCAGAAAGTATGAGAGAGGCATGGACAGATTCTTCCTCAGAGCTTCTGGAAGTAACCAATCTTGCCAATGTGTCAATTTTAAACTGCTTCCAGAACAGTAAGAGAATAAATTTCTGTTGTTTTGGGCAAATTAGTTTGTGGTAATTTGTTACAGCAGCATTAGAAAAATAGTACTATCAGGAAACACTAGATTAGAAGGGAAAATGGCAAGAAAGTTACATTAAAATCAGAAAAACAAAGTCCTAGATGGAAGAGAGTTGTTATAGCAGTATCTATAAGGATTCTATTTTTTTTTTAAAATTATCTGCCATGGTCCTCTTCTATTCAAGGATATTAAAAATCCATTTTTGTTGCAGCTAAAATATAGATACAGAGAGAGAAAAAATCAGATTTTTATAATATTGAGCAAAGGAATTTATATCATAAGGATTCAGTTAGGGAACAGAAACCACACTCCAATTTGAGTAAGGAACTTTTAATGTAAAAAAATTATTAAGTGGTAACAAGGAAGTAAATACTAAAGGATAAAAAGAACTCAAAATTATGTAAGTACAGCAGATATAGGTAGGAGCCATTACTTCGAGAGTGAGGAAGAGCATCCATCCAAAGAAGGAAATAGTTTGGAAGATTTGCACCACCACCACCATCACCCGCCTAAAACAGAATCAGACATCTTTGGGATGGGTTTGGCTGTGGATTCCTGAATGGTAGGGAAGCTCACTGATGTGCTTTAGGCTGAGGCTGGGAATCATGAAACCACCCACTGATATGACAACAAAACTAGACTGCTTGCAAGACTCTCTGGGAAGCTACTCTTGGGAATGCTACTGAAAATAGCTGGGAAGGTGAGTGTCACTAAAGATCCAAATGCTGCAAACCACATACCACAGAAACAAACAGTGAAGGGACAATTAGAACCAGAAAAAGAAAACTCTTCTTTCTTTATTGAAAAAGTTTAACATCATGGCAAGTGGCAAAGTAGAAATATTTATAGAGTATACTTCCAGTATCACAAAGCAGGACAAAGAAAGATAAATTTGCAACTGGGAGGCAGTAAATTGACAACTGGCATGGGTGTAATTCCTTTTAAACTTGAGATGTGATATTTCTCATTTCCAGAAACAACGAGTTTGCAGTCTGTAAGCCCTGCACACTTAAGAAAATACCAGTAAAGACTCAGATTTTCCCTTGACAAGTCTATGATTCAAAAAGTTTATTAAGTTATAAACAAGAATTAGTACTTTTTTTAAAAAATAGAGATAACAAATCAAGTAGATCTCCATTCACTGTTAACTATAGATTTTGCATGTTTATATAATGCTCAACTCTCAGAGGAAATGATAAAAAATTACTTCTGAGCTATATACTCCCCACTACAGTTAAGAAAATATAGTATTGTCAAAGTAAACAATTAGAATATCCCCTTTAATAACTGAGTATTTTTATTTCATTGTTTAGAATTTTGGCCACACTGGGTTATTTTTTTTCTGTAAAAGTCTTCAAAGATGATAGCACAGGTTTAGTAAACAACATATTCTTCATTAAGTTTATCATTTTCCTTAATTAAATGTGACATTGCAAAGACTGAGGTTCTGCTTAGAGTATTCAGGGTGGTTCACTTTAAAAATATATAGAAATTTGATTACAGTATAGTTAAGGGAATATTTATGAAGTATTATTTTCCGTGTTATAAAAGTTTATTTGATGTTAGATACAGCATTTAAAAAAATCACCATAATCAATAAATTGTTCAAGTAACATTTATACATTTTAAGAGTACTCAGTTTTCTTGAGAAAAATATTGACTAAAAGTGCAGATATTATCACCAAATCCCCAAACATTAAAATGAGAATTTGTGTTTTGAAGAAAAGGAATACTAGATTTTGCACAGTTTAACATTGTACAACAATACTAAATATACAGAACTCATTACATGAAATATTTAAAGGCTGAAAATATAAAGTTCAATAAGAAAATAAGTATATATCTGGAATGTGAATTCTAAACAAAAGATAATGTTAAGTAGACATATTTTGAGATGTGTTTGGATCTTTTGAAAATGACCTCCTATAAAAATTGACTTAGTAAAAAAAAAAAAAATTGACTTAGTAACATTGTCAACATATATTTCTTTTTTTTTTTTTTTTAAAGGATTTTCTTATTTATTTATTTATTTATTTATTTATTTATTTATTTTTCGCTGTGTTGGGTCTTCGGTTCGTGCGAGGGCTTTCTCCAGTTGCGGCAAGCGGGGGCCACTCTTCATCGCGGTGCGGGGACCGCCCTTCATCGCGGTGCGCGGGCCTTTCTCTATCGCGGCCCCTCCCGTCGCGGGGCACAGGCTCCAGACGCGCAGGCTCAGCAATTGTGGCTCACGGGCCCAGCTGCTCCGTGGCATGTGGGATCTTCCCAGACCAGGGCTTGAACCCGTGTCCCCTGCATTAGCAGGCAGATTCTCAACCACTGCGCCACCAGGGAAGCCCGTCAACATATATTTCTGAACTCTTTTAAATGTCTGATTCATGTAATATAAAGCATGAAAGAAAAACTCAATTATGAGTATAACACTTTGAAGCCAAATATTAACTCTTACTGGTTACAGGAATGTATTAATTTTGTGTATTATAATGAAAATAAAACAAAATACATACAGCAAACTGTTAATGTTACTTATTCAAATAGTAACGAAAGAAATAGCTCAAAATTCCATTGCTGCCTGTCATAGTTTGTCTAGAATATATAGTTATACAATTTTTCTCAAAACTTTTCTTTCTGATACAGACAGCATCATGGTTCTCTGAAAAGTAATAGGGCCATAAACAAAAATGTCAAAGAGGAATCTGACAGATGCCTATTTGCAATTTATTCTATTTATGTAGTTAGCTGCTTCACTTCTCATTTATCAGAAACTTTTCATCAAAGCTTCTTCAGGTTTCAGTGATTCATCAAATGAAAAACTATGTTTTTTTACTCAAGACACAGATGAAAACATATCTTTGTTCTAACACCACAGGACTCAAAATGCAGTCTCAATAAACTGACAACATATTCAAATATTTATTCTAGTTCCAAATCATCCTCAGTATTCTTGATGAACAATATTCCATATTAAATAAACACTTATATACAAATAATGTGTACATACTAATATAAAAAATGTCTTTTTTTTTTCTGGAATCTTTTACCCAGCACAGAATAGGCATACATCTGTGCAACTGTGATAGATAGCTGGTGAGCCTGAGACCTTAAAAGACACTCAAATGCC
The DNA here is from genome assembly GCF_949987535.1 of Balaenoptera acutorostrata. Classification (NCBI taxonomy): domain Eukaryota; kingdom Metazoa; phylum Chordata; class Mammalia; order Artiodactyla; family Balaenopteridae; genus Balaenoptera; species Balaenoptera acutorostrata. The sequence goes on from NC_080085.1 coordinate 77,265,656, forward strand.
TTCTGAATCATCAAAAATTAAATTATTTTCAGTATAATTTCAGCTTTATGTGAGTTTTGTCTTTTAAGTCTCTGGAAATTGGTATTTCTTGTGTAGACTATATGGTAAATCTCTGCTAACTCAATATATGATTTGTTAGAAAGCTCTTTTTGTGACCATACTTGCTAAAAGAGAATTTATTGTAACTTTGATCCATATTAGTGCTTACAATTATTGGTTAAACTTGGAGATAATTTCATAATTTCCTAATTATCTCATCTTGAAGCAGGTATCAGGCAACTATGTTATACACTGTTCATGGCCATTCTAAAAGAGACACCAATCCTCAGATACATTAAAACTACTGTGTCTTTTCCTGCTTAAAGAGAGATAGGGACACATTTTGCCTGTCTTAATTTCTTTTTATTGCCAATATTTACTTGGCTTAATGCTTTGTGTTGCTTTACATAATAACAGTTGGATTTTAGAAGTCTTTTTCTTAAATGCATGCATTGCTTTCCCATTTAGATTGAGCTTGGATATCTCTGGTGTGTAAATGTAGGCATCTCAATGGACATGTCTTTATCACAGAGAAGTATTATTTATGAAGATGTCTCTTTTTATCAATTGCTTAATCAACTCAAAATATAAAATATGAATTTAAATATGTCCTATAATATTGTTTTTTTGGCTATAGTGTCTTTTTAATATATATTTAAACTACTCACTTCATGCAATGTCTTATACATATCAGACACTGAATAAATATTTTGTAAAGTATTGCAATGCAATCTCTATCATATTACCAGTGGCATTTTTCACAGAACTAGAGCAAGAAATTTTACAATGTGTATGGAAACACAAAAGACCCAGAATAGCCAAAGCAATCTTGAGAAAGAAAAACAGAGCAGGAGGAATCAGGCTCCCTGACATCAGACTATACTACAAAGCTACAGTAATCAAGACAGTATGGTACTGGAACAAAAACAGAAATATCGATCAATGGAACAGGATAGAAAGCCAAGAGAAAAACCCACACACATATGGTCACCTTATTTTTGTTAAAAGAAGCAAGAATATAAAATAGAGAAAAGGCAGCCTCTTCAATAAGTGGTGCTGGTAAAACTGGACAGCTACATGTAAAAAATGAAACTAGAACACTTCCTAACACCATACACAAAGATAAACTCAAAATATATTAAAGACCTAAATGTACACTGGACACTATAAAAGTCTTAGAGGAAAACATAGGCAGAACAGTCTTAGACATTAATTGCAGCAAGATCTTTTTGACCCACCTCCTAGAGTAATGAAAATTAAACCAAAAACAAACAAATGAGACCTAATGAAACTTAAAATCTTTTGAACAGCAAAGGAAACCATAAACAAAATGAAAAGACAACCCTCAGAATTGGAGACAATATTTTCAAATGAAGCAGCTGACAGGGATTAATCTCCAAAATATACAAACAGCCTGTGTAGCTCAATATCAAAACAAACAAACAAACAAATAACACAATCAAAAAATGGGCAGAAGACTTAAATAGACATTTTTCCAAAGAAGACATACAGATGGCCACGAGGCACATGAAAAGATGCTCAACATCACTAATTATTAGAGAAATGCAAATCAAAACCACAATAAAGTATCACCTCACACTGGTCAGAATGGCCATCATCAAAAAATCTACAAACAATAAATGCTGGAGGGGGTGTGGAGAAAAGGGGACCCTCTTACACTGTTGGTGGGAATGTAAACTGATACAGCCACTATGGAGAATAGTATGCAGGTTCCTTAAAAAACTAAATATAGAACTACCCTATGGCCCAGCAGTCCCACTCCTGGGCATATACCTGGAGAATAGATAATTCAAAAAAATATACATGTACCTCAATGTTCATTTCAGCACTGTTTACAATAGCCAGGACATGGAAGAAACCTAAACATCCATCAACAGAGGAATGGATAAAGAAGATATAGTACATATATACAATGGAATATTTCTCAGCCATAAAAAGGAATGAAATTGTGCCTTTTGCAGAGATGTGGATAGACCTAGAAACTGTCATACGGAGTGAAGTAAGTCAGAAAGAGAAAAACAAATATTGTATAATATCGCTTATATGTGGAATCTAGAAAAATGATATGGATGAACTTATTTGCAAAGGCTAAGTAGAGACACAGATGTGTAGAACAAACTTATGGATACCAAGGGGGGCAGAGGGGGTGGGATGAATTGGGCTATTGGGATTGACAGATATATGCTACTATGTATAAAATAGGTAACTATTAAGGACCTACTGTATAGCACAGGGAACTCTACTCAGTGCTCTCTGGCGACCTAAATGGGAAGGAAATCTAAAAAAGAGGGGATATATGTATATGTAGAATGGATCCACTTTGTTGTACAGCAGAAACTAACACGACATTGTGAAGCAAGTATATTCTAATAAAAATCAATAAAAAGAAAACATCAGCCAAAATGCACACATGCACATACACACACACACACACACACACACATACACACACTAACACAGGTAAAGTCTAATGGAATGAACCCTGCAAGACTCTTCAGAGGGAGATATTTTTATTGCTGAAATTGTATATAAGTTTTCAGTCTGTAAGTCTTAAATACATGACAGATCCAAGTGACAACTGACCAAAGGCTTGGATGAAAGAAAACTGTTTTTGCTTTCTGGATTGACTCAAAGCCGCTGAGTTTGTTTAATTCCCCACCATGCAGCCATTATTTAGTTAGTGAAATTGTTGATCTTATTGATATTTGTCTTTTTTCTTTTTTTATTATCCTTCTGTGAGCATTATGGGTTAGATTTTGAATCTGTTGTTTATTGCTTTACCTAACTAGCATATACCATGTTCAAAAGATTACATATGTTTTATATATATTATATCTATATATTATATATACACATATATTTCTAATGGATAATATTTTTGAAATTAACACTGATTTACTTTTTATTATTTTTTTTTTGTCAGCTAATACTCCATCATTTGAATCAACATTGTTCATTAAAAAATAGAAAAGAGCTATGGAATTTTTCATCTTGGAATTCAACCTAGATTTTTAAAATTCATAATAGACAATAACCTCAATGACCATGCTGTTTTAAGGAGCATTTATCTAAGCTCTGAGATCATTCTTTGCTTATCAGGAATCAAAACTGGTCTAATCAGATCATATAACTTTATAAACCAGTATATACCTTTAAGGAAAAGAATATGGGAAATTATAATAAAAAGAAAATATCAATTATAAATGGGCAAATATTTGAGTAGATATTCTCCAATGTGTGTGTGTGTATAATATAAAATTTTAAAAAGAACACTAAAATATGTGTCTTTCCTTAGGGAATGCAAATCAAAACCACAGAGATACCACTTCACATCTATGATCAAAAATACAAACAATAAATAGTATTGGTGAAGATATGTTAAATTGAAATCCTCATACATTATACATTACTGGTGGCATTACAAAATGGTGCATCCAATTTGGAAAGCTGTTTGGCAGTTCCTCACATAGTTAAAAATAGAGTTACCACATGATACAGTTCCTAGATATATATCCAAAAAAAACCCAAAGCATATGTTCACAGAAATACTTATAGATGAACGTTCATAGCAGCATCATTCATGGCAGCAAAAAAAAAAAAAAAAAAAAAAGGAAAAAGCCCAAATATCCATCAACTGATGGATGAATTACTTCTTCGTAATATATTCATGCAATAGAATATAGTTCAAAATTAAAAAGTAATAAAGTACTCTTACATGTCTTAAGGTGGATGAACATTAAAAATGTTATGCTAAGTAAAAAAAGCCAAACACAAAAGACCTCATACTTTTTGATTCCATTTATATGAAATGTCCAGAATACATAAATACATAGAGACAAAAAGTAGATTAGTGCTTGTCAAGGACTGTGGGGAGAAAAAAATGGAGAGTGACTGCTAATGGATGGGGAAGGGTGTCTGTTATTTTGAGATTAATGAAAATATCCTAATATTAAATTGGTTTTGTCATTGTACAATTTTTTATATATAAAAAAATCACTGAATTGTACAATTTAAAATGATTATCTTATGGCACATAAATTATATTTCAATAAAGCTGTTATTTTAAAAATAAATATATGATATTAATATAAGCAAAGATACCACTAGACATAAAAAGGGGGAAAAGCCTGGGTACCGTGATGAGGTGAAAGGATATAAGGACATCATCATCATCATCTTCATCATATAATTATATATATATATATATATATATATATATATCAGTGAAAGAGCACTTTTTATGTGCAAGGCACATTCTAAGGGCTTTTTTATATTACCTTCTTTAATACAATAATCCCAAGAGGTATGTACTATCATTGTTCTCATTTTACTAATGAGGAAACTGAAGCAAAGAGAGGTTAGGCAACATACCAGATATCATACAGCTGATACAAGGCAAATGTCACAGAGTTAAAAAACCAGGCTTCGGATCCAGGCAATCCAGCTTCAGAGTCTATGCTATTAAAACTACTAAACTGACTCAAATAATCAAAATATACAATTAAATTGCTATGGCATCCCTTTTGAACTCAAAACTCATGAGTAGGAGATAGACAGAAGTATTGGAGAAAGAGCCAGGATGTTTAGAAGATCCCCATTAAGGGATGAGAGGAAGGAATTCCTTGTTTCTCAAGGCACAGCCTGTAAATATTGTAAGCACCATAATAATAATAACATAGCCAATATGTCATTAGAGAAGTAGAGTGGCAATGGTTGAAGGCATTAATTAAAAGTAGCTTCACAGTGTCCTGAATATTGTGGTATAAGACAGCTGAATTTTCCCTGAACATTTGGCATAGTTGAGAAGCATAGAGATGCTGAGAAGAGTGTTAGAAGAAACCTGAGCTTGTGACAAGGAGACCACACATTTCAGATTACTTACAATCAGAGGCTTATAAATACTATAGACTTCTGAAATGGGTATCAATAAATGGTCTCAGGTAGAACCGGACATATTTTGGTAGACACCAGAACAGAATGTCCTATAATTGTATCAGACTAGCTTTACAGTATCAGAGACCAGTCAAGTATCTTTATCTATAACCTCTTGTATGCCATTTCAAATATCTAGGTCCCACCTTTTACTTCAGCCACTACCAGGTGATATTTTTTGTTCAGGCTTCCACCGGTTCTACACAGCTGCAACCTAACAGTACCTTTTCTAGGGCCCACACTGTTGACTTCTCATTTCTTGCTTTGTATTTTCTATGACACTCATGGGAAAACTGCATTCACCTTATGCAACCTCAAAATGTGTGTATATTAATCCTTAGACAATTATAACAATCTAATTTGTATTGGCTTTTCCTCCATCCTTGTTTTATTCCTCCGATCTTGTGTTCCTGCGCCCTGGAATCACATTATCAAATACACTATTTACACATAAACTTTGTTTTCTCAGACTAAGCTTTTACCAGGAACCCAAGTTAAAACAGACCAGAGGAGAACCTACAGATTCATTTATCCACACTAAATGACACAGACAGATGTTATCCAGAGAAGGAAGGGATGGGGGTGACTATTGAGGGTGAATACAGCCTATTAGATTTAGAAGACTATACATTCTAAAGATGAATACAAAAATATCTCCATCTTACATGTTTTTCCATAATTTGTACTTGACCTCTCCAATTGAAAAATGGTATTTACGTCCCTTCTGTTTGAACCTGAGTAGGCTTTTGGCTTCATTGTAACTAATAGAAAGAAATAGAAATGATACTGTGCAACTCCTGTAGCTAGGTTATAAAAGGTAATGTAGGTGGAAGACATTGTCCACTCAGTTTTGGAGCCCTGAGTGGACATGTAAGAAATCTGACTACCCTGAGACAACTATGCTTTGATAAAGTTTGGGTTACATGGAGAAGATGCATCTAAGTGCTGCCTTTGAGAGGCCCAGCTCTGGCACCAGAAATGTGAGTAAATAAGTCTTCAAATGATTCTAGCCCACAGCTGTCAAAGCACTTGGAGCCTCTAAGTCTTCCTAACTGAGGCCCTAGTTATTGTAGAGATGCCCATACTACGACTTTTTTTCAAATTTTTGACCCACAGAATCTGTGAGCTTAATAAAATGGTTGTTTTAGCCACTAATTTTGAGGTGAATTGTTATACAGCCATAGCAAGTAGAACAAGAAGAAATTTAAAATTTGCACTGACTTATTTTCTGAAGGAGATAATTTTAAACTCTTTTACAATGCTACCTTTAGCAATTTTAAGTCATTTTTCCATTACTATTAAGATTAATGGCAATTTGAAAGTAAGATAAGATTATTTGAAATGTGCAAATCTTGAATTTGCTACATTTATGTATATTATATATTCAAATAGAGAAAATGTATATGAAAAAAATTTAGCCACAATACACTTTAGTGGTCTATAGTAGTGCATACCCCTCAAGCTACATGTTTGAGAACAAATCCTTAGAGAATGTAAATAACTTCTGATTACATCAACACTTAAGTGACAAACTAACAATAAAATTTATGTGTTTATGTATTTATTTATTTATTTATTAGTTTTTGTGTCTCTTCCATTATAACTCATATTTTAGCGAATTTTCTATTTAAGCAAATTTTTGTTAGAAAAATAAAATAATAAAATAAAATTTAAAAATTGTTTAAAATTAAAAAGACAAAAAGAAAAGCACAAGAACAACAACAAAAACATCTACTATTATTCCATTTAAATTATTATTTGTGGGAGTTTTCAGATGTTATTTTACATATTCTCATGAGCTGATCTCATAAGGCCACACTTCCACGTCTATTATTCACTGCTGGACATTGCCGGCTAAGATATGATACAACTGTCATATTCACTGGAACAATGGAACTATTAGGTATACTTTTCCTTAAGCCTTGTGCTGCATCTATAGTGGTATATCATTTCTTCCAACAACAATACCATCTCTTTAGGGACACTATAACAAGTTGTGTTCCCCACAAAGTAGACACTGAGTGTTAAAAGTGAAAAATATCCTTGGGGCATAAAATTTATGAAAGTAAAGTGAGGAAGCAGGATTATGCAGGTAAAACCACAAAAAGGCAATCCAGTCCTGACAAAAATATCTGCCAGCCCAACGTGGAGCTCCACAGCAAAGATTCTCAATACATACAGTCTTTACCATTTAGACAGCAATGGCTAAGCCTTTGTACCAGTCATTGCTTGGCAGAGCCTGAAAGGAGTTAACAGCTAGAAGTTGTGAGCTAATCACACTCTGCATAACTGGACAATAAGTTGTGTCTTGAATGGAGAACTGTGCAGCACACCTCCAAGCTTCCAGAGTCACTTCAGTCTCCCATCAAGCACCACAGTCTCACTCCAGGCTTTATTTCTTCCCCTTTCCCTTTCCCTTTCTTTCTCTCTCTCTCTCTCTCTCTCCGTGTCTCTCCCTCCCTCTCTCTCTCTCTCTTCTCTCTCTCTCTCTCTTTTAGCCATGAAGCTTATATCTGACTCAGAGACACTTTTGCTCTTTAAACTTACTTGCCAGACAGACTTTCCTCCATCTCATGAACAAAGATATACCAAGTTGACTACACTGCTCTTTTGTCATTTGTCATACAGTGCACAAATTTCTTTGTATCCCAGATTGTTTATATACTAATATTCTTGATACACTCAGATACTGTTAGCAAGGTAGCCATCTTACATGAAGCTTGATTTATAAAGAATTATCTGAGCAACCATATAGATATTAAATGTGTATGAGTCTTTTAAAAATGCATATACACATCAGTGATAGAAAGAACACAATTTATACTATATCTAGTGTATAATTTTTATATTCTAAAACCTATTTTGTTATTATGTCTCTTTAGGGATTATGTAAAAAATTATGAATTTTCTTATCAATAACCTTGACCCGTGCAATAAATTTCCATGAAAAATATCTGCAATTAAGAGTCATATTATTGGTTCCTTATTTTTTAATAACATCATTGATAGCTCTATCTCTAGTTTTGTAAATTCTGTATCCTTAAATGTTTGATTTTACTTCCTGTATTAAACTTCAGGTAGAATCTCCTAAATAAATCATCATTGTGCTTTATGGTGTACTGATAACTTTAGCACTTAATGCAGCAAGAATGTTCTGACAGCATATAACATTATTATTCTCTAGTTGATGTGCCGCATTAAATGATACAACAATCCTGGATTCTGCTACCTTATCTTTGGGCATTCATTGAGACTAGAGGGGGAAGAAACATTCTTGAGGCCTAGTAAATAACTAAATGCCACTATCAAAAATGGCCTTATATATGTACCTCTGTAGCCTTGAGGCCTGAAAAAATGTTAGACAAACACACTAACAAGCCATAACAGTTAAAACACAGTTACAATTGACAAGTCATTGCAGATTTTAAAAAAGAAAATTATTCACTGTACTTCTCCATCATATAAATTTATGTTAGAATGTTAGCAATTATAGACAATACAAATGACATTATTTAGAAGTGCGGGAGAAACAGAGCTGGCACCTAGCTATATGAAAGGCCACAATATATATTCATGTAAATTAAACATGAAGTTTAATTAGAAAAGGATAAATCACAGGTTTTAACACTGTACTAACCTCTTGATATCATAAAAGGAAAAACATTCACAGCTCTGTGTGATGTAAGCTTCTTTTATTGAAATAATGTTGCTCTACCTTCATGCAAAATGTTTTGAAATCCATTTGAAATTACAGAGGGTTCGCTTACTTATAAACCTTTATTAGCTACAATTCTCTTTCAAGATTTCAGAATATAGAATCAAACTCAAGGTGAAACCTTGTTACCTTTAGCAGAGTACCATATTTGATTAAAATCAGTCAAATTTTAAAAGTCACTGTGGGACAAACAGATAAATGTGAAATGCTTGACCTCACTTTGTTCAATCAATTATTACTGATACTCCTGTACTGCTCATAATTCAACTTAAGAAAATCCAAACTCACACAGATTCTTCCATAAGGCACATAATAACATTAAAGAAAGAGAAAACTTTGTGTTATGTATTCAAATATAATTTAGTATGCTGGGCAAGTGAATGTCACACAGTGAAAATACAATGCAGTAAAAGCTCTCAAAGGAGATAAATTTTGCTTTCAGAATGTTCCTATTAGGGGAGCTGTTCATATTGATTTGGTCAGATCATTACAATGGTATTTTTCATATACTCCCCACTATTTCAATTTCTTAATTGAAAATATGAACACATACCCCACTCAAAATATTAAAAAACAAAAATATACCAAAATATCTAGTGATAGGTAGGAATCTGGCTATAGTATTATGAAAAGGTTTGTTAATTCTCTCCCCAGAAAACAAATGTAAAATGGGAAAAATTAAAAATCAGTTCACAAGTGTGCTAAAGTAAATAATAAATCGAGAAATATTTATTCATGGAAACTTCCCGGACATTCAAATAAGAAAAGTGGGAGTGGGCAAGACCTATAGTCTTACCAGAGCAGAGCTGGCTAAGAAAAAAAGTAGCTTTGATGCTGGAGAGAGCAAACTTGATTTCAGGTACAAAGCAAAAACTTATGTAAGTTTTTTTTGTCAGTAAAATACTAAACCTGGTAGGAAGCAATTGGAGAAAACCAGCAGTTTGTCTACTCTGATGTTTCATTCACAACTGAGGGAAAAGCCTAGCCACAAATTTAACTGGAAGTGAGAGAGTCATGGAAATAGCTAAAAAATTTACCACATAGCCCTACTTTACTGGGAAACTATGCTGATGCACAGGGGAAACCTGAGAAAGTCCATCATAAAATGAAAACTATGGTAGATTTGAGTACAGTCTGAACTTTGAAAGTTTTCCCAACTAACAAAATAACTATAGGCAGAGGGTAGAAGTTTATGGGCTTGAATAATTAACATCACCCCTTAAAAATCATTGTCTGAATGTTAACTAATACAGACTCTGGAACAACTCTCAAGAAGCCAGGATTTAAATATATATTTGTGTGTGTGTGTGTGTGTGTGTGTGTGTGTGTGTGTGTGTTTTATATTTTTTCCAGTCAAGTTAAAAAAAAAAAAAACTAAAAGAAAAAAAAATCAGAGGAAAAATAATCACTCTCTAGAAAAACTAAATACATTATTGAACGGATTCATTTTTCAGTAACAACAGCAACACTTACATGAACATGCAAAGGAAGAAGCAAGTGGGACATATACAAGGAGAAGAAAAGTTAATAGAAATTGACACTGAATGGCCAGATATTGGGTTTAGCAGAGAAATATACTTCAAAGCAGCTACCAAGGGACCTGAAAGACTAGAAAACAAAGCAAAAATTCTTAACAGGCTCCCAAGTATGTACTCTGGCTATCCCCTAAATTTCAGCCCAGAGGGAGAAGTCAGAAATGCCCATCTCCCAGTCTTTCCCTGAAAGATGCCTATTTACATAATTCAAAAACTGCTTCCTGAGGGTCAGATATATTTAGCATACATCTTGGGGCTGGCTATGATACTTCCAGAAGACCAGGGAGGCGAGGGAGCATCAACTTCACATTCTCCCTCTGGTCCACTCCAGCTTGCTAGGATCTCCCTGGAAGGACATTGTGCTTATGTCTGGTGCCCTGGCTTTTGCAACTGCCACCCAAGCAATTTAACTCTTAATCTCTTGGCTCTGGTGATCCATGGGGCTTGAATTTCCTAGTCCGGTGGGACTGTAGGAAACAAAGAAACAGTTCTTAATTGGCTATCCCCCTGGAGCTCAGCACAGAGAGAGCAGACAGAAACACCCATCTTCCAGTCTTTCCCTGAAAGAGGTCTAGTTTTATACTTTAAAAGCTGCCCAAGGGTCCAGCCTCCAATTAGCTGATTACTCTGAAATACATTTAAAAATCTGTTTGATGGATGGATAGAGGAATTCACATATGGCTAGATGTATAATAATGCAAATATAATGGGGTGCTAATGATAGAATCTATATGTTACTTACGTGGGTTTTAACTGTAAAATTCTTTTAACTTGGCTGTATATTTGAAACTTTTCATAATGAAGTGCTGGATAAAGTTTTCCTCTATCAATGATGGTATATTTCTTCTCCCACTCTTATGCTAAAAATGAAAGCTACTATGGAGTCCCCTCTCTCCCAGGAGAGCTGATCAACTTTTGTGATTTTAATTCATTAGGTATCTTTGCAACAGCAGGTCTCTGAGTGGGTTAAACGTATGCTGCTGTAGGTGGTGTGACTTCTTAATGAGGTATGAACAACAAACCTTCTCTTGTTGCTTTCTAAATTGAGGCATGTCTTCATATGTCTTGCTATGAACCTTTTAGTTTTCTCAATATACATTGCCAAACATCTTTATGGAAATACTATACCAAATAATAGTTCCACCATTTTTTTTAAAGAGTTACACTTTAATACACCTCTATTATTTTGTTCTTCCTATTGTTTCAGTAAAAAATATTTTGGTTTATTTGCATTTCTTCCACTACTGGGAAGACTGAACTTGTATTTACATGTTTATGCAGCAACGTATTTTGGTTCTGATACCAATGGACATATTAAGGAAAACTATTGTTAATTATGTTTATATCAGTCTTGAATGGTAAAGACATCACCACCAAAACATTCCACTTAATGCTATTACTATTAATAATAATGTGATAGTTACCATTTATTGAAAATTGAGCTAAGAATTTATATGCAGTACAACAGCGCCAAGAGCTAAATATAAATATTTCCATTTCATAGATAAGCAAAATGAGAATTAGGTTTGGTAGTTTGCTCAAGGTCTCATAGATAAGAAGAAATAATAGGTCACTTAATGAGACTTAGTTATCTCTTATGACAAAGTCATATGGAACACTACATTCATATTTAATTCTCCTAAAGTCAATTTATAAATCAAAGCAATACATTGTGAACATGTATTGCCCATTTTTGAAATGTTTTGTGATTGCATCTTGTGTATCTCCTCTGTTGAAAAGTTCCACTTGTTTACTATGATGTACAGTATAATGCTTGTGCTTACCTCAACTGTACTACTTAATCTTTTAAGGAAGATGAAATATTTATATGAATGTTCCAGGATTTGGGAAACAAATCTTTTACCACTTCTATATTATTCCTGATTTTCTAAGCACCAATTCATAGAATAACTTATAGACTTCAAACATCTTTAGGGAATTAAAAATATTTGAAGAAGCAATAATTACTGATAGTCTTATCTAAATACCTCTGATATTATATAACTTCTAATTAATGTCAAATTTTAGGAGTTATTATTATCTTACATTAATGTGGTCATTTTTGGTAAAATTTCAATATATTTTACTCATCTTCTTATACAGAAAGCTTTTAAAAATTCAGAACATATTCTGATTACTAGGGTTAAGATACAAAGAATATTTTTATGGGCCCTTAGGACAGAAAGGAACTAGGTTACTGAGAATTAATAGCCTATTCAGAACCCTACCTAATACATACTTGATTTAGAACTTATTTGAAGACAATGTAATATGTGCTTTTTTTCTTGAGCCATCGTTTTGTTATATATTATAAATATATTTCATAGAAGGTTTCAGAAATTTGAAGTCTTTTAGCTATACAAATCTGTATTTAGAAACAATGAATTGTTCATGGATCACAAACTTTGTTATAAATTCCTTAAAGTATTTCATCTTTTTAATACAAATATTGAACAATATCCATTCACTCCACTTTATTATACAATTCATACAAATGGGTATATATTCTGGTTATATTCTTAAATAAGATTTCATGATCTCTTGGTCAAAACAAAAAATATCTGAATTGACTTTTAATGCTGCCTAGCTAATCCAGGAAGCTATTCTTTAGGGAGAATTCTCAAAACCTTTTGCCACTATAAGTCTTTCCAATAGCACCAAGTTACTGTGATACATTTAGAATTTTTGTCATTTATTTTTTTTGCATGAGCTGTCTGTATTTTTTTTCACTAGCTGTTTTAAGATAAATAAATATAACTCAGTAGATTTTCTCTTCCCCAGGTAAATCTGTGTTATTGGTATTCAGTGCAATGAATTTAATAGAGGTCAAATATGAATAAATTGAATTTTTAGAACAAGGAGTTTGGTAATATTTACACCTAGGAAGAGAATTCTTAGAAGCTGTCAAAAGCAATGAAATGGAAAAATATTCAATAGAATAATCTGTAAGGTATTTCCCACCAAAGTAAATAAGCAAATCTTATTCTTCTGCATTGGCAGGGGTGGGGGTAAAAAACTATACATGTGTTTTGACATAAAATTCATTTTGCTTTGTTGGTGTGCAAAATCAGTGTTGACAATGGACTAATAATTTATTTGTTGGAGATTCAAAGATAGAATCAGACAATGGTTATGTGGAATAATGGATAAGAAAGAATACTTTCCATGAACCTTTATCAAACAGGGAAAATTCTGGAAATGTGAATTTTTTTTTCTTCATTCTTACTAATGAGAAAATGTTTTCTACTGTTTCTATTTTAAATCATGTTAAATAAAGGCTCTTGTCAAACCTAAATATTGATGGAAGATAAGATAATTTTAAAAATTAAAAATAAATGCCTCCAGAGGAAAATTGTACAGTTTCAGTAATATTTTAAAAACAATGTTATTAAAAGGAGCCATGGATATCTACTGCTTATATTTACATTTTTAAGTTTTGCTACAATAAATTGTTTGTGATATGAATCATAAGCATTTGGGGGCCAGAAAATTGGGTTTTTCACTATCTAAGTTAAGAAGAAATGTTGGATAAATAATACAAGTAATTTCACCTAATCAGACAATATAAATATTTGAAAATGATGACTTAGATGGAGTTAGCGTTTAGCACTTGTCCGTATAACAAACCTAAGACAATACTCCAATAATAGTTTTCCTTCATAATAACGTGTGTATCCATTAAACAAAAATACAGTCTTATTAATGACCATTTATGACCAAAGTTAGCACCATTTAATTCCAGGTAATTAGGCTAAGATTACTAGACATGAAAAAATTGGTGATTGCTACACACCAAAGCTCAGGAGAAAACAAAGGAACTAACATGCTTGGAATTAAGTTTTAGTCATAAATTGTATTTCTATAGCACTTTATATTTTTTATGCTGTGTTTTATGAACCACAGTGGTCTAAATAAAAATAGCTTTGTCTACAGAGGAACATTTGTTTACTTCTCCAAAAACATTTCACAATATTATTATGCCTAGAGAAATTGCCAATTTTCATCATAGTGATGTTAATGAGAGAAATCAATATTCTCATTTCATTCACCTCTGAGCTTAGAAATGGATCATATTCTAACTTTTAGTCATATCATGTACGTGACTTTATAATGACCTACCTATAGGCAACTGCCTGGTGGTAAACTAAACTGACACATTTTATCTTCTGGGTATTGTGAATGATTTGCTAAAGAAAGTTCCATTCTGGTTCTATGGGCTATATCAAGTTTTTTTTTTTTTTTAAGGAAACATGGAAAATACTTATATCAGTTTCTACTCAAGATCCAAATGTGTATATGCTATAAAAGTAAAATGAATCTTATTAAATATTTGGTTCACTATGGTACTTTCTTCATATAAGTGAGTTTCCTTTTTGATTTTTTACCAGCAAAACTTCAGGGTACCACCAAATTAGCAAGTGTTACTTGAAAAATGTTGAGTATACAGTAGGCATTATAGAGATGGGATCAAGCATACTTGTCTTTGAGAAATCTGTCATTTACTTGGGGGAAATAAGACTAGGACATACAAAGCAAGTTAATAAAAAATCCTGTGGAATTTAGAAAACAAATGACTTTATTTTAAACTAGACAACTAAGGGGAGTTTCCAGGAGGAACATAAAGTACATAGATTTCCCATAAACTCCCTCTCAACTCCCAAGCCAATTTTCCCTATTATTAACATTTTGCATTGGTGTTGTATATTGGTTATTAAATCCATAGTTTACATTAGGTATCACCCTTTTTGTTGTACAGTTCTATGGATTTTGCATAACATTATGTATCCACAAATATAATATCGTACAAAATAATTTTACTGCCCTAAAAAGCCCTCTACTCTACATATTCATCCCTCCCCTGCCCCAAACCCATAGTCTTTCTACTGTGTCCATGAACTTGCTTTCTTCCAGAATGCCATAGCCTTGGGATTATGCCATATGTAGACTTTTCAGTTAGCTTCTTTGATTCAACAATACATATTTAAGTTTCCTCCATATCATTTTATAGCTTGATAATACCTTACTTTCTATCACTGAATAGTATTTTATTAGATGGATATACTGCACTTATTTATTCATATTACTTATCATGTGCTTCCAAATTTTAGAAATTATTAATAAAACTGCTATATACATTTTATGCAGGTTTTTTATGCACACAAGTTTTTAATTTATTTGAATAAACACCCAGGAACTCAACTGTTAGGTGGTATACTGAGAGTATGTTTAGCTTTGTAAGAAACTGCCAAACTGTCTTCCAATGTGCATAGAGTTAATGAAGGAAACTTCAACTAAAATTAGAGTCAAGAATGGCCTGTGGAGTGAGCTGCCATGCATTTTAACTCACCATCATTTGCATGCATTGACCATCATTTGCATGCGCTACAGGAAGAAGTATACTTTGCACTCTCAAACAGGAAATGCAACTACTTTATTATTCAGAAGGAAGAATTTCTCCTTGCCCAGCAACAGCTCAGCTAATGAAAATTATCACAGCTCAGTCAGTAAGAAACCATCACCACCCTGAACTTCTAATTTCCTTCAGTGAACTTTCATTTACAACAGTGCCTCCCAACCCCCTCCTTTCCCTATAAAACAGGCTCCCTTCCTTTATTCTCTGGACTTGCCTATGATTTGCAATAGATTGCAATTATTTGCTGTACCCTAATTAACCCATTTTTCTAGTAAAATACCTGGTTGTTTTATTGTTTTAAGTCAACATGGCTCTACCATTTTACATTATCATCAGCAATAAATGAGAGTTTCTATTGCTTCAGTTCCTGGCTTTTGGTTCTTTCAAAGTTTTGAATTTTAGCCATTCTAGTAGGTATATAGTAGTACCTTGTTTTAATATGCCATTCCCTAATGAAATATTCTATTGAGCATTTTTCATATGTTTATTTCCCATCTCTTTATCTTCTTTAGTGAGATGTCTGTTAAGATCTTTTGCCAATTTTTAAATTGGGTTCTATATTTCCTTATTGTTGAGTTTTAAGTGTTCTTTATATAATTGGAATACATGTCTTTTATAAGGTATTTGGTTTGAAAATATTTCTCCCAGTCTGTCACTTTTTATCTTATTTCTTAATCGTTTTTTTTATTTTTTTTGGTGTGTTAGTTTCTGCTTTATAACAAAGTGAATCAGTTATACATATACATATATCCCCATATCTTTTACCTTTTGTGTCTCCCTCCCTTCCACTCTCCCTATCCCACCCCTCTAGGTGGTCACAAACCACCAAGCTGATTTCCCTGTGCTATGTGGCTACTTCCCACTAGCTATCTATATTACATTTGGTAGTGTATATATGTCCACACCACTCTCTCACTTTGTCCCATTTACCCTTCCCCCTCCCCGTATCCTCATGTCCATTCTCTAGTAGGTCTAGGTCTTTACTCCCATCTTGCCACTAGGTTCTTCATAACCATTTTTCTTTGTTTGTTTTTTAGATTCCATATTTATATGTTAGCATACTGTATTTGTTTATCTCTTTCTGACTTACTTCACTCTGTATGACAGACTCTAGGTCCATCCACCTCACTACAAATAACTAAATTTCATTTCTTTTTATGGCTGAGTAATATTCCATTGTATATAAGTGCCACATCTTCTTTATCCATTCATCTGTCGATGGACACTTAGGTTGCTTCCATGCCCTGGGTGTTGTAAATAGAGCTGCAATGAACATTGTGGTACATGACTCTTTTTGAATTATGGTTTTCTCAGGGTATATGCCCAGTAGTGGGATTGCAGTGTTGTATGGTAATTCTATTTTTAGTTTTTTAAGGAACCTCCATACTGTTCTCCATAGTGGATGTATCAATTTACATGCCCACCAACAGTGCAAGAGGGTTCCCTTTTCTCCACTCCCTCTCCAGCATTTATTATTTGTAGATTTTTTGTTGACGGCCATTCTGAAAGGTGTGAGGTGATACATCATTGTCACTTTGATTTGCATTTCTCTAATGATTAATGATGTTGAGCATTCTTTCATGTGTTTGCTGCAATCTGTATATCTTCTTTGGAGAAATGTCTCTTTGGGTCTTCTGCCCATTTTTGTATTGGGTTGCTTGTTTTTTTGATATTGAGCTGCATGAGATGTTTGTAAATTTTGGACATCAATCGTTTGTCAGTTGCTTCATTTGCAAATATTTTCTCCCATTCTGAGGGTTGTCTTTTCATCTTGTTATGGTTTCCTTTGCTGTGCAAAAGCTTTTAAGTTTCATTAGGTTCCATTTGTTTATTTTTGTTTTTATTTCCATTTTTGTAGGAGGTTGATCAAAAAGGATCTTGCTGTGATTTATGACATAGACGGTTCTGCCTATGTTTTCCTCTAAGAGTTTGATAGTGTCTGGCCTTATATTAATATCTTGAATCCATTTTGAGTTTATTTTTGTGTATGGTGTTAGGGAGTGTTCTAATTTCATTCTTTGACATGTAGCTGTCCAGTTTTCCCAGCACCACTTATTGAAGAGGCTATCTTTTCTCCATTGTATATTCTTGCCTCCTTTATCAAAAATAAGGTGACCATATGTGCGCAGGTTTATCTCTGGGCTTTCTATCCTGTGCCATAGATCTATATTTCTGTTTTTCTGCCAGTACCATACTGTCTTGATTATTGTAGCTTTGTAATATAGTCTGAAGTCCTGGAGCCTGATTCCTCAAGCTCCGTTTTTCTTTCTCAAGATTACTTCAGCTATTTGGGGTCTTTTGTGTTTCCATACAAATTGTGAAACTTTTTGTTCTATTTATGTTAAAAATGCCATTGGTAGTTTCATAGGGATTACATTGAATATGTAGATTGCTTTGGGTAGAATAGCCATTTTCACAATGTTAATTCTTCCAATCCAAGAACATGGTATATCTCTCCATCTGCTTGTATCATGTTTAATTTCTTTCATCAGTATCTTATAGTTTTCTGCATACAAGTCTTTTTTCTCCTTAGGTGAGTTTATGCCTAGGTATTTTATTCTTTTGTTGCAATCGTAAATGGGAGTGTTTCTTGATTTTTCTTTCAGTTTTTTCATCGTTAGTGTATAGGAATGCAAGAGATTTCTGTGCATTAATTTTGTATCCTGCTACATTACCAAATTCATTGATTAGCTCTAGTAGTTTTCTGGCAGCATCTTTAGGATTCTCTATGTATAGTATCATGTCATCTGCAAACAATGACAGCTTTACTTCTTCTTTTCTGATTTGGATTCCTTTTATTTCTTTTTCTTCTCTGATATCTGTGGCTAAAACTTCCAAAACTATATTGAATAGTAGTGGTGAGAATAGACAACCTTGTCTTGTTCCTGATCTTAGAGGAAATAGTTCCAGATTTTCACTATTTAGAATGATGGTGGCTGTGGGTTTGTCATATATGGCTGTTATTATGTTGAAGTAAGTTCTCTCTATGCCTACTTCCTGGAGGTTTTTTATCCTAAATGGGTGTTGAGATATGTCAAAAGCTTTTTCTGCATCTATTGAGGTGATCACATGGTTTTTCTCCTTCAATTATTTAATATGGTTTATCACATTTATTGATTTGTGTATATTGAAGAATCCTTTCCTTCCTGGCATAACCCCCACTTGCACATGGTATCTGATGCTTTTAATGTGCTGTTGGATTCTGTTTGCTACTATTTTGTTGAGGATTTTTGCATCTATGTTCATCAGTGATATTGGCCTGTAGTTTTCTTTTTTTGTGACATCTTTGTCCGATTTTGGTATCAGGGAGATGGTGGCCTCGTAGAATGAATTTTAGAGTGTTCCTCCCTCTGCTATATTGTGGAAGAGTTTGAGAAGGATAGTTCTTAGCTCTTCTCTAAGTGTTTGGTAGAATTCGCCTCTGAAACCCTCTGGTCCTGGACTTTTGTGTGTTGGAAGATTCTTAATCACAGTCTCAATTTCAGTGCCTGTGATTTGTCTGTTTACATTTTCTATTTCTTCCTGGTTCGGACTCAGAACGTTGTGCTTTTCTAAGAATTTGCCCATTTCTTCCAAGTTGTCCATTTTATTGGCATATAGTTGCTTGTAGTAATCTCTCATGATCCTTTGTATTTCTGCAGTATCAGTTGTTACTTCTCCTTTTACATTTCTAATTATATTGATTTCAGTCTTCTCCCTTTTTTTCTTGATGAGTCTAGCTAATGGTTTATCAATATTGTTTATCTTTTCCAAGAAACAACTTTTAGTTTATTGATCTTTGCTCTTGTTTCCTTCATTTCCTTTTTATTTATTTCTGATGTGATCTTTATGATTTCTTTCATTCTGCTAACTTTGGAGTTTTTTTGTTCTTCTTTCTCTAATTGCTTTAGGTGTAAGTTTAGGTTGTTTGTTTGAGATGTTTCTTCTTTCTTGAGATAGGATTATATCGCTATACACTTCCATCTTAGAAATGCTTTTGCTGCATCCCATAAGCTTTGGGTTGTTGTGTTTTCATTGTCATTTTTTCTAGGCATTTATTGATTTCCTCTTTGATTTCTTCAGTGATCTCTTGGTTATTTAGTAGTGTATATACATTGTTTAGTCTCCATGTGTTTGTATTTTTTACAGATTTTTTCCTGTAATTGATATCTAGTCTCATAGCAGTGTGGTCAGAAAAGATACTTGATATGATTTCAGTTTTCTTAAATTTACCCAGGCTTGATTTGTGACCCAAAGCTTGATTTGTGACACAAGATATAATCTCTCCTTGAGAATGTTCCATGAACACTTGAGAAGAAAGTGTATTCTGTTGTTTTTAGTTGGAATGTCCTATAAATATAAATTAAGTCATCTTGTTTAATGCATCATTTAAAGCTTGTGTTTCCTTATTTATTTTCCTTTTGGATGCTCTGTCCATTGGTGAAGGTGTAGTGTTAAACTCCCCTACTAGGATTGTGTTACTGTTGATTTCCCCTTTTATGGCTGTTAGCATTTGCCTTATGTATTGAGGTGCTCCTATTTTGGTTGCATAAATATTTACAATTGTTATATCTTCTTCTTGGATTGATCCTTAGGTCATTATGTAGTATCCTTCTTTGTCTCTTGTAATAGTCTTTATTTTAAAGTCTATTTTGTCTGATATGAAAATTGCTACTCCAGCTTTCTTTTGATTTCCATTTGCATGAAATATCTTTTTCCTTCCCTTCACTTTCACTCTATGAAAGTGTATGTGTCCCTAGGTCTGAAGTGGGTCTCTTGTAGACAGCATATATATGGGTCTTGTTTTTGTATCCATTCAGCCAGTCTATGTCTTTTGGTTGGAGTATTTAATCCATTTACACTTAAGGTAATTATCGATATGTATGTTCCTATTACAATTTTCTTAATTGTTTTGGGTTTGTTATTGTAGGTCTTTTCCTTCTCTTGTGTTTCCTGCTTAGAGAAGTTCCTTTAGCATTTGTTGTAAAGCTGGTTTGGTGGTGTTGAATCCTCTTAGCTTTTGCTTGTCTGTTAAGGTTTTAATTTCTCCATCGAATCTGAATGAGATCCTTGCTGGGTAAAGTAATCTTGGTTGTAGTTTTTTTCTCTTTCATCAGTTTAAATATGTTCTGCCGCTCCCTTCTGGCTTGTGGAATTTCTGCTGAAAGATCAACTGTTAACGTTATGGGGATTCCCTTGTATGTTATTTGTTGTTTTTCCCTTGATGCTTTTAATATTTTTTTTCTTTTTATTTAATTTTTGATAGTTTGATTAATATGTGTCTTGACGTGTTTCTCCTGTATGGGACTTTACAGATTTATCCTGTATGGGACAGGATACATTTTTTTTTTTTGGATTAAAACAACAGAAATTTATTCTCTCACAGTTCTGGAACTAGAAGTCCAAAATCAAGACATTGGCAAAGACGTGCTCCCACTGAAGGCTCGAGGGGAAGGTCTTTCCTTGTCTCTCTGGATATGGCTGGCAGTCCGCAGCTTTCCTTGGCTTGTAGACACGTCACCCCATTCTCTGCCTCTGTTGTCACCTGGCCTTCTGTTACTGAGTCCAAGCTTGTTCTGCTCAGCACACAACAGGCCAATAAGTTGGGAGATGAGGTGTCGGGGCAAGGAATACTGACTTTATTTGGAAAGCTGGGGGTCTGAGAAGATGTTGGACTAATGTCCTAGAGAACCTTCTTTCCAGGCTCTGGATGCTAGTTTCTTTTATAGAACAAAGAGGGGGGAGGTGAGAAGGTAGAGTAAAAAGGCCATAAATTGTTGCAGATATCTCCTGGTTTCTGCCAGACTCAGGAGGGGATGTGTTAATTTCTTCTTCCCTGCAGCCATTCACAGGTGGGCTGGGTCAGGTTGTTTCCTGTGAGCTGCATCCTTCTGAAAGTGCTTGCTGATGGCTTAATGCTGCCCACAAAGGAAGCAGGAAGACCAAAACTTCCTGTAAAAAGAAAGGTCAGACTCAGTCTTCGGACAATGGCAGGAAAATAATGACTTCTAAGCGTCAGCATCTGGAGCTGTGTGGCTGGGCATTTTGTATACATGTTTCTCCTGTATGGGACTTTACAGATTTATCCTGTATGGGACTCTGCACTTCCTGGACTTGATTAACTTTTTCCATTCCCATATTAAGGAAGTTTTCAACTATAATGTCTTCAAATATTTTCTAAGTACCTTTATTTTTCTCTTCTTCTGCTGTGACCCCTATAATTCACATGTTGGTGTGTTTAATGTTGTCCCAGAGGTCTCTAAGACTGTCCTCAATTCTTTTCAATCTTTTTTCTTCATTCTGTTCTGTGGTAGTTATTTGCATTATTTTATCTTCCAGGTCACTTATCCGTTCTTCTGCCTCAGTTATTCTGCTATTGATTCCTTCTAGAGAATTTTTAATTTCATTTATTGTGTTGTTCATCATTTTTTGTTTGGTCTTTAGTTCTTCTAGGTCCTTGTTAAACGTTTCGTGCATTTTCTCCATTTCCTTTTGGATGATCTGTCCATTGGTGAAAGTCGGGTGTTTGTTAAAGTTCAAGATTTTGGATCACCTTTACTATAATTACTCTGAATTTTTTCTCAGGTGGACTGCTTATTTCCTCTTCATTTGTTTAGTCTGATCGGTTTTTTCCCTTGCTGCTTCATGTACTGTGTGTTTCTTTGTCTTCTTGTGTTGCTTAACTTACTGTGTTTAGGGTCTCCTTTTCGCAGGCTGCAGGTTCATAGTTCCCATTGTTTTTGGTGTCTTCCCCCAGTGACTAAGGTTGGTTCAGTGGGTTTTGTAGGCTTCCTGGTGGAGGGGACTGGTGCCTGTGTTCTGATGGATGAGGCTGGATCTTGTCTTTCTGTTGGGCGGGTCTCTGTCCGGTTGTGTGTTTTGGGGTGTTTGTGACTTTATTATGATTTTAGGCAGTCTCCCTGCTAATGGGTGGGGTTGTGTTTCTGTCTTGCTAGTTGTTTGGCATAGGGTGTCCATCACTGTAGCTTGCTGGTCGTTGAGTGGAGCTGGGCCTTAGCCTTGAGATGGAGATCTGGGAGAGCTTTGGCCGTTTGATATTACATGGAGCTGGGAGGTCTCTGGTGGACTAATGTCCTGAGCTCAGCTCTACCACCTCAGAGCATATGCCTGACACCCAGCTGGAGCACCATGACCCTGTCAGCCACACGGTTCATAAGAAAAGGGAGAAAAGAAAAAAGGAAGAAAAAATAAAATAAAATAAAATAAATTTATTAAAATAAAAAAATGTTATTAAAAATAAAAAAATTAAAAAGTAATAAATAAAGAAAAAAAAAGAGAAAGAAAGAAGAGAGCAACCAAACCAAAAATAAATCCCCCAAAGAAAACTAATGCTAAATACTATACAAAAAAACAAAACAAGCCAACAAAAAAATGGACAGGAGTTGTTCCACATGTAGATGTATTCCTGAGGTATTTGTGGGGAGGAAGGTGATCTCCATGTCTTACTCCTCTACCATCTTGAAGGTCTGTTTTCAATTATATTTTGAAAATATTAAATATAATAACATCTAAATTTTTTATTTGTTTGTGTACATTCATTCTAAATGTCCACAAGTGAAACTTTTCTTAAATACTATAAAATCCAATGGAACACAAATTATTAATTTCTTGTAAAAGTTGCTGTACTTCTCAAAAATTAAGGACAAATTTCCAATAGGGTAAGTCTGTTTTCTCTTTTTCTTTCTCACTCAAATTGTTACAGAATCTGGAGAAAGATAAAATAAACACAGAAAGCCAGTGTTTAGGACAAAATTTCCTAAATCTCTGTGATTTTCCTAAAGTCTTACTTTAAAAGAAACACAAATCTTGAAACAGTGTATTATTTCAATTTTCAATACAATGTTTTTGATTTCCAATTTCACCACTTGATTTCAAATTATCAGTCATATTTATTCAAAACTTCAGCAAACAACCATTATTTTAAAGTATGTGTACAGTTTACTAGTTGTATCATGTAATTCAGTCATTTTAAAAAATACTGCTTCTTTAAAAAATTATTCCTATATGTTGTCTTCTGACATCTTGTTTCCACTTGTTGTTTAACTTCTTAGACTATGAAGGGTGGTTTCTTTGATTATGTTTTGTTGGGAGTGGAGAACAATTTGTTTTTATCCACTCTTTTAGACCTGTACAAGCATGTGTGTTTAAAATTAGTCAAGAGGTCCCTCATGTACTTCACATCTCTGACTCACTAATTAGTTCTATCAAAAACCCCTGTACTCTTCACATTTCCCTCTTCCCCAGATTTCTTCTTGTTCCTCTGTGTAAAATCTGAAATCAAAGCAACAGAATGACCAAGGAAAACAAAGTGATTGACATAGTACAGCAATGGAGTTGGAGACTCAATCATGTCAATGCAGACAAGCAAAAAGCCACTAAATGTCTTAGGTGTGGGAAAAGATTCAACTAATTCCTTGGCAAAGGAATCCATTTATGACCTGGTAGCCCAACTGTATAATAAAATTTTAAATTATATATAGGTTCAATTCTCTAGAAAAAAATAGCATGTTTTTCTATGTGATTCACTGGGAAATTAAGATTTTCTCTTTTAAGATATTGTGTTTGAAAGAACATTTCGAACATTTCAATTTCAGCAAACAAAGTTCTGGGTGGGGTAACTATATTTATTCATTATAACTTTCTAAGATCTAAGGATTTAGTAATTTTTCTTTATGCTATCACAGGTACATGATTAGCATCTCCACTTCTCAAACACTGCCAGCAATACCATCTTTCTAATATCAAAATCTGATCAGCTCACACCAATTCATTATGACCTCACTCACTCCCTTTTGACCACAAAATAAACTCAAATATTCTTAGTATGGAATATAACTCCATCACAATCTAATTCCAATTGCCTTGTCAACTTGCCTTCTATGACTATCCCCATAATACTACCATAAGACACTTCTGGTTTAGAAGAAATACATGTCCTTTCACTTTCATGATTTGTTTTGCTTTTTTCATAACAACTCTTTTATGTCACCTTGTCAACTCTGCCTGATGATACTTCTCTCACTTTACCCCTTCTGGGAATAAACACTTAACTATCTTTCAAAACTGGTTTAGATGTTGCTTCATTTGAGAAGACTTTATCACCATTAATGATTGCCCCAAGCAGAGTTAGTTGATATCTCACCTGTTTTTGCATATCACCATTCTTATGCTTGTTTTATCACTTGCTGCATTTTGTTAAAATATTTTGTACACCCATATCCTCGCTAAAACATGATTTTATTGAAGACCAGGGTTGCACTTTACTAATCACTGTATTCAGAGACTGGCACAGTGTGTAAGACAAATTGCACGTTCCATTAATGATTGTTGAGTGTAGGAATCATTTATGGCATGCATGTTAGCATTGCAAAGTCTGTACTTGCACAAGGCCTGTATTGAATTAATCAATTATGACATGTCCATTATCATTATGATGGCTGTCCTCTCACAAAATAGCTGTAGTTTGAATGACAGTCAAAAAAATCCATTAGAAGCTCTTTTCTCTCTTTCTGTTATCCATTCCTTTATCTGATATGACATTCAATGCCTTATTTCAGTCTTTAGTTATGGCTCAAGAAGTTTGCTGTAATATACACTTTTTGGAGTCTTATGTGTCTGTGTTTAAGATTTTTCTCCACTATTTAGGCAATAAATGATTTAGGAAAATACAATTAATATCTCTGGGACTCAGTTTCCTCTACTAACTAAGAGGTAGCTGTAAAAATAAAATAATGTTATTGAAAGATAAATAATTGATAAGCAGAAGAGGTTTATTAAATGTCAGATCCCTTTCTAGCCTCCCAAGAATCTCATTGACTTA
Organism: Balaenoptera acutorostrata; assembly: GCF_949987535.1. Taxonomy (NCBI): domain Eukaryota; kingdom Metazoa; phylum Chordata; class Mammalia; order Artiodactyla; family Balaenopteridae; genus Balaenoptera; species Balaenoptera acutorostrata. The sequence continues at coordinate 77,291,131 of NC_080085.1, forward strand.
TGAGTACCCACAAAGTGCTCTACATGTTACAGTTTTTTTCTATTCACCCATCTATAATGCTTACCCATATAATATTCCACTCTCACAATAAATATGTTTTTTAAGATATCAATGAGTGGTGGTGGCTTCAATTAGCTAATATTTCCTACTAAGTTAACTAAATAACTGGTTTATTCTACCACATAATATGCCTGAGCCATGTCTAATGGGGAATGTATGGTGGGAGACAAGATTCCCTCTAACAAATTCTTATTGTTAAAATTTAATAAAGTAAATTTGGGGCAATAGAATTCTTGTTTTACCTTAAATTATAATTAATACTTAATTGCTTAGTATATCCTTTCTTAATAAGACCATATATGAAAATCCCTATCACCCTTTTACTCTACACAATTTATTCTAAGTTTTCAACTATCCCTCAACAAATCATCCATTCCTAATCCTAACAAATTTGCTTCTGAGAAAGCATTATTTTGGTAGCTTGTGTGGTAGAAAATGTTACTTACCTGTTCAATGTCCATTGTCCTTTTTTTTTTTTTTCCTTAGTAAAAGAATCCAGGACCTCTTGTACCAAAGTGTAGATATACAACTAAGTTGTAACCAATGTGATGTAAGCAAAATGATTTATGGGACTTTGAGAATTCCAAAGGGAGTTGACTCTGCTAAAAGGTACATCCATCTTGACATTCACCATTTTCTTCTTCTTGCCCCTGAATCATCTATCTTAGATGTGGTAGCCCTGAGGACAGAAGGCAATGCCAGCAGGCAGAAGGAAAAATATATATATATAAATATGCAAGTTTTGTGATAATTGTGGAAATCCCATACTAGCCCTATACTGGCAAGATTTCTATTATATGAAAGAGAAATAAACTTATGTTTACAGCTACTGTTATTTTGAGTTTTCTGTTAAATACAGCTGAACATAGTCTTACTGGATTTCAAATAAGGCATACAATGCAGTTCATGTAGAAGATATAAGCATTTCTATTGTTTTTGTCCTGTTATTCACTACATTTCTTGCACTAGAGAAAACTTCTTTGAGTAGTTTCAAAATGTTTATTTTTCTGTGCAAACATTCAAGTGACATGATTCCTTCAAAGCCAATCCTAGAAAACGAGATTTGCTTTTAAAAATGAGACAAAATAAGCAAAAGTCAATCAAAAACCTGTCATCCATAAGCCCAAACTAAGGAGAGAGCTACAGACATTCAAACACAGGAAAAGTGCTTACTAGTTGTTGCTCTTGTTGTGATTTTTTTTTTTACATGAGTGAAAATAATCTATCCATTATCCATTCTTCCTCCAATTTTCTTCTTCCTTTCCCACTATCAAAATCTATGGCTCTGGCTTTTCTGTTTTCCTACTTAGTTTTAGAATTCTATAACATAAATCTTCTTTTGTTGATACTTTATGTACAATTGTGTTCTAATTTTCAAACTGCCTGCTGTATTGTGAACAGAAAACTTTTACTGCTTCACTTACCTGTCCCAAAGAAAATTTATCTCCTACTTGAATAAATGACCTTCCATTTCTTTTGTGAATTGTAAAATAAGTATGCATTTCTTTTAGGCTCTTCAGAGCAGCTTTTTTTTTGGCCTCTTTCTGTTCAACGTTTATAGTGATTTCTTTTGGGGCCATTCCTTTCTCTCTTTGTTGAATACCATACTTATTTTTCTTTTCCAAAATAATCTCCTGAAATTTTAAACCATGTTTGTATATTTTTTCTATAATCATCTTACCATAGGATATTTACTTGAATAGTTTATCTTCAAAAATAATATATTTTTGAGTAGCAGCATTTGAAAATATCATGTATGTTTAATTTTTGTCATCCATTTCGTTTCAGCTCATTTCAACGTGCACTACATTTCCAACAATGTATGTGATCAGCCTTGTCAAGGTACTGAGAGTAACACAAGAGTATTAGAGCTATGGTTACAGCCCTCTAGGAACCTAGAATTTGGCTAAGGGCATAGGCATAAGCATGTGAAGTAAATGAATAATATATGGCTTATGGGTAAATGTCAAAATGAATAGCATAGGCACTAAGGGTTAATGGGATTTTAGGATTTTAGCAACATCTTATAGTTGCTCATATCCAAATGTGTTAAGGTGACAGGAATCTGTGTATAATTGCTGCCCTATTGTGATCTATTCTGTCTACAGACACTTCCAGTGAGAGTGCCCCAATGCTTCCCTGTGCAATCATCTTTGCACAATGTCAAGTGTTTGAAAGTACCATGCTAAGCCAAAATTCATTGTCTTCAAGCTTCTGCTTATTAATTTAAGGTCAGACTCTTTTCCTAACATTTATGATATCTGGAACAAGAATATAAAATGGAAGTCTATTTATCATATGTTTACATATTCTAAAAGTATAAATCAAGCTAACCAAACTTTGAATAGAAATATTCTTTTATATTGATAAAGATATGGGGTAGAAAGAAATAGAGAAAAGACAATTTTTTGAGAAACTTAAGAAATCATTTTTAAGAGTTATTGACTACTACAATTCTAAGGATAATATTATTCTAAATAGATTTCTAAATGGAACCTAAATTATCTAACAGCATTTAGATTGTTTATTTTTATCCCCAATATTTTCTCTGTTGAGTTTGTAACAGTAATTTACTTTTGTGGCATTTTTCTGGTAATGGATTGGGACCTAATTAATAAAGAATATTAATATGATTCATTTTATTCCATCTAGCAAAATATATAAATTATAAAGAAAATAAATAGTTTTATTAGTATAAAATGCTTTTGAATTTTATTATTTTATTGAGTATTGAACAACTTTTATTTTTTGAATATTTTATTATTTTTCACTTTCATTGAAATATTCACTAACAGTCCTGAATAGTTTTTAATTTTTATATTTTTAATTAAGTTGGGCTGAACATTTTAAGGACACTGGATATTTTTGTCATTTACATAATAGATAACAAAATAATCCAATTTCCTGCTCTCCTACAAATTATCCCTTCAAGGAATGTATGCTTGCTGCCCATGTTTTAAATAAGCATTATCCTTAGCCTAGATACCATTGTCAATTATTAATCTTTTATTATTGCCTCTGGGGAACGATTAAAGGAAAAGCAGAAACATAGCTGACAGTTTGGTTTTCACATCTGGAATAAATGAAAAGCATGGCCTGAATCCATCAGGAAAGATTAGGTAAAAGTGAGAAAATTACTGATGTCCTTTCACACATGAAAATTAAACCTAGTTCTAAACTGAGGTATCAAACTTTGGTCAGAAAACACATATTGCTTGATTAATACTTAACTATACAAAATAAGAACTGGGAGAAGTATTATTATGTCGGCCATGAAGCTACTCTACAAGTGATTACAAAAGTAAGAAAATATCAATGTACAGACTGTGTTAATTAGTATAAAACGTTTTACATCAAACTACGTTGTGGGAATTGGGGTCAGTGTGATACAAGGGCAGTCATTGTTGTGAAATAAAACCCCAGTAATTTCAACCAAGTAAATTATTCCACAGAAAAAAAATTAGTGTTCATTTTGTTCCAGGCATTGGTTAGTCAATTTCATAGGCTTTGATCAAACTATTAGTCTGTAGGAACGATGATGAGATGGATATTTTGTTCATTTTACAAATTATTTAACTAAGATTCAGAGTTGTTTATGGATACAGAATTTGAACACAAGTCTTTTGATTGTTCCACACGATACAGGATTAATAATGTGAAGTTCAACTTCTATAAGTTATTTTATATATTTATATATGTACATATATGTATATATTATTTGTCATAATTTTACACACATATATAAAATTTGGATAAACTAAGTATTTTTGTGCGACACAATGAAGATAAACTAAGTTTATACTTAGCCTCTTGTTATTTTTTTTATTTAAAAAATTTTTTTTGAATTTTATTTTATTTATTTTCTATACAGCAGATTCTTATTATCTATTTTATACATATTAGTGTTTAGTCTCTTGCTATTATTAGAATGATTAGAAATAAAATATTATGTTTTCTTTTATTACTAAAGGAAATACAGTTATAAAATATAGTCTACCTCTACTTACTCACTGCAGGTATACTAATGGAGGCTTACCTATCTCTGATGTATGGAAAGCACAGGCATTCAAGGTGTTTACAAATGGCTTCTCCGCAAGCCTTACTATTTAAATAGAATCTCTGCTACAGGTGTGAAAGGAGTGCTTTCAATTTGCACCCTTCAGTTCCTAGAAATAGGTGTTTTGGCTATGGTAAAAACAGAACCTTGCATTTATCTCTAGTCAATCATATACAAAATCCTAAAGAACAGGACACCATTTTTCCAAGCTGCCTACAACTATCATTTTCTAGATATTGCTAGATATCTAGTATCTAGATATTGCTTGTCTTCTCCCTCCAACAGCTCTCTGAGTTAGCAGAATGTATGGGCAAAGGTGTGTATACTTACAAAAATGATATTACCAGTTTGTACTTTTTAGTCAAACTATGGACTTTTTTCAGATTTAATGCATTTTGCCATGATAATATACTTTTAAAAAAATAATTCTACCATCCCATCCAAGTTACAACTTTGCAATTAGTAAGAGTGTCTTTTTAGACTCCTCCAATCTGTCACATGTCACAGTTCCTCATTCTTTGTTTGTGATACATGATCTTGATACTTTTAAAAAGAGTACTGGTTAGGTATTTTGCGGAATGAGCTTCAATTTCAGTTTGTCTGATGTTATCCCATGATTAGAATGAGGCTATAGGTTTTGAGAAAGAATACCACTTGTGGTGATATATCATTATCCATCCATTATATCAGGGAGTATGTGATGTCTATATATCTTATTACTAGGTATGTTAACACTCATCACTTGGTAAGGTGATGTCTATTCCGTTTCTTCACTGCAAGGTTACTATTTTTTCCTTTGTAATTAAGAAGTATTTAGGGGGATATTTTGAGGTTATGCAAATACTCTGTTTCTCCTTAAATACCTGCCTACTAATTTTAGCATTCATTAACTGATCTTGCATGTAGGAATTACTACTGTGTTGTTCTAATGATAATTTTCTATTTCTTTTGTCGCTTCTACATTTATTGATTGAAATTATTCTGTAAGGACAACTTGGCTTTCCGTCACATTTATTCATTTAAAAAATATTGTGTGTCCTATGGCTATTTACATTTTTTTCAAAGTTATAATCCCAAACTTTCTATATTTGTTTCATTTCTCAAATTGTTACAGTTTAGGTCATCAGGAGCTCTTTTAGGTTGTCTCCTCTATTCTTTTGACATGCTCCAAGCATTTTTATTATTTTTAATTACTTTCTTACTGTATTGTACCACAATACACTCTAGGCTCATATTGTATTTTCTTGCCTCATCTTTGAAATAAACCACTTCTTCAAGGATTACTGGTTCTTTTCATTTGAGAATGTTACTTAAAAACCATAATCTGGGAGCTAAGTTGGCTGATTGGTAATGGGATGTCACTGTTTCTGGGCCTTCTCAGTGAACAGAAATAGAAAACACCTAACAGTTTTTGACTTCAAAAATTCTCTTATGCTGTCTCTTTGTACTCAACTCCTTCCCTAATTGAAAACTCTAGCAATAACTTATCTGTTTTCCATCCCTGTGTCTTTTCCAAAATGCCCCATGTGTGTATGTAAACTTTTGGTTCTAGCTCAGAAAAATGCACTTAAAATTCACCCATGTGGTTGTTTGAATCTATAGTGTCTTCTTTCTCTATTGCTGAGTAGCAATCTACTGTGTGGATACACCATAGTTTGTTTATTCATTCTCTTGTCTAAGAACATCTGAATTGTTTTCAGTATTTAGTAATCATAAATAAAGTTGCTGTAAAAATCCACACACAGGTTTTGGGGAAAACATACATTTTCATTTCACTTTTAGAAAAAAACCTAGGGATGGGCATATATCAAGTGTATGCTTAATTTATGAGAAACAACCCTTTTTCTCCATAGTAACTGTAAATTTTCCTCCTCAAAAGCAATATATGAGAGTGCCAGTTACTTTACATCCTCACCAAAGTATAGCATTATTAGGTTTTTTGTTCTGTTGTGGTTTGGTTTTTATTTTGCCATTCTAATGAGTTTTAATGAACTATCATGATTTTAATTTGCATTTCCAGAGTGACTAATGGGGTCAACCACTTTTTCATATACTTATTTTCCAACCATGTATCTTCTTTGCCTGTTCCAATATTTTGCCTGCAGGAGGGGAATGGTGAGGGTCAGGGGATGAGCTTCTTACACTCAAGTTTTAAGAGTTATTTATAAATCCTGGATAGAATTCCTATATAGTATGTATTTAGACCATTTACATTTAATATGATTTTGAATATGGTTGCATTTAAATCTACCAAACTGCTAGTTGTTTTCTGTTCGTCCCACATGGCCTCCCTTAACTTTGACACCCTATATAGCTATAGTACAGTATAAAACCCATGAAAATGATGATATTGCTACATCATTACCAATAAGACTACAGACCTTATTTGCAGATAAACTGTTATAAGAAGTCTCTCTCTCTCTCTTGCTCTGCCTCTCTCACTCCATATATCTGAGATCAACTAATAAAAACTTAAAAGAAGTATAACAAATAAATATCCAATAATTAAGATAAAATTGAATCACAAAAAATTAAATTAATCTAAGGCAAGAAGAAAATGGAAAAAAGAACCAAAACATGTGAACAAAGAGTTATTTCAGCACCAATTTTTAAAATGTATTTTCTGTCCCCATTTGATGGCTTTGTTGCCTTTGTTGAAAATCAAATTACTCTACAAGTGTTGGTTTATTTCTGGACTATATTTTTTTCTACTGATTTATTTTTATATTCTCATGAGAGGTTAATTTTTTCTTGATTAGTCTTGCTTCCTAATATATTTTAAAAAGTCAGGTAGTATAAGGCCCTGTTTTTCTGTTTTCAAGATCACTTTGTATATACAATGACCTTTGCATTAGTATATTAATTACGGAATCAGCTTGTTAATATTTGCCCTCCAAATGGTGGCTTTATAATTGGAATTGTGTTGAATTTATAGGTCAAATATTGTAAAACTGATTTATCAAAAATAAGGAGTCTTTCAAAATAGACTTTATAACAAAGACTGTAAAAAAATACAAGGAATGGCATTACATAATGATAAAGAGGTCAATTCAACAAGAGGATATAGCATTTGTAAATATTTTTGCATCTAATGTAGGAACATCTAAATGTATAGAGAAAATATTAATAGAAATATGGGGAGAAATATATAGCAATATAATAATAGTAAGGGACAACACCCCAAATGTATCAATGAATAGATCATCCTGACAGAAAATCAATAAGGAAACACTGAATATAAATGACATATTAGACCAGATGGACTCTCTCTCTCTCTCTCTCTCTCTCTCTCTATATATATATATATATATATATATGCATACACACATACATATGTGTGTATGTGTGTGTATGTGTGTATATATATATATATATATATATATATATATATATATATACACACATATAAAACGTTGTAACCAAAAGCATCAGGATACACATTCTTTCCAAGTGCACATGGAACATTCTCCAGGATAAACCACATTTTAGGTCACAAAACAAGTCTCAATAAGTTTAAGAACATTCAAATCATACCAAACATATTTAATGAGCACAATAGTATAAAACTAAAAATCAATTGTAAGAAGAAACCTGGAAAAATGTAGCACATGGAAAATAAACAACATGCTACTAAATCAGTCAATGGGCCAATGAAAGACATCAGAGAGAACATTTTACAAATACCTTGAGACAAATGAAAATCAAAACACAGCTTTCCAAAGTCTACAGGACTCAGCAAAAGCAGTTCTAAGAGGGAAGTTCATAGCAATAAAGGTCTACATCAAGAAACAAGAAAAATCTCAAACAATCTAAATGTATATGTAAAGAAACTAGAAAAAGAAGAACAAAGCCCAAAATTAGTAGAGGAATGAAATAACAAAGAACAGAGCAGAAAAAATGAAATAGAGACAAAAAGAAAACAGAAAAGATGAATGAAACCGTTAGTTTTTTAAAAAGATAAACCAAATTGAAAAAGTTAGCCACATTCACCAAGAAAAAAAGAGAAACAGCTAAAATAAATAAAATCAGAAATGAGAAAGGAGACATTACACCAAGAACCACAGAAATACAAAAGATTATTAAAGATTACTATGAACAATTACATGCCAAAAAATTAGATAATTTAGAAGACATGGATAAATTCCTAGAAACTAAGAATCTTCCAAGACTGAATTATGAAGAAATAGAAAACTGAATATAGACCAATTGCTTATAATGAAATTGAATCAGTAATCAAAATCTTCCAAAAGGGAAGCGGATAAAGATGGCAGAGGAGGAGGACATGGAGCTCACCTGCCCCCACAGATACATCAAAAATATATCTACGTGTGGAAAATTCTCACAGAAAACCAACTGGAAACTGGCAGAAAATCACTTATACAAAAAGAGCTGCAAGAAAGATACTCACGAACTGGGTAGGTTGGGAAAAAAACCCATCAGGATGGGACTGGCATTCCTGTGAGGGATCTGTAAAGGAGGAAGCATCCACAAGGATAGGCCCTTGCCCAGGGAGAGCACCCTGCCTACGGGGAGGTCTGCCAGGATAGATGGGCTGGAGGAGCCTGGACTCTGCTCATGAGGAGTGTGCACATGCTGGCTTGCTAGCAATCAGGGTGGAAAGAGACCAGTGATGATGGCTGTCATCACGCCACTCTTCCAAGCTCAAAATGCATGCTGGGTGAAGCTGTTAGTACATGCAGCAGCTAAGCACTGAAAGTTGGTTGGACAGACCCTGGGAGAGGACTTGGTCTAGCTGTGTGAGGATAGCTCAGAGGGCCTGAAATATGATCTGAGCTGAACCTTGGAGCCTATTGTCAGCATGCCCATGGTGGAGTATGGGTTCAGGGTCAGGTCTGGCAGTGGTGGATACTGTGGGCATGAACACTGGGTGGTGGGTGGCATCACAGAATCACACATCCCTCGTGGACAGCCTGTGGGGAGGAGCACACAGTGGTTCTTTCCCAGTGGGAGTGCTCTGGCTCTACCCACTTTACACCACAGCTTGGAGACAGAACTGGGGTGGACAGGTCCTTGGAGTGCCCTGCCACAGAGGCAGCCAAAGTCTCAGATGGCAACACACCTCTCTCAATTCCTGCAGCCATAATGTCCTGACTCCCAGCACCAGCCTAGCACTAGGTCTGGGACAAACACAACAGAGAAAGTGACACAATATTCTGCTGCTTCTGGGCAGAACTGTAGATGTCTGCATGGGTGGTTCATAAGTTTGTTGATGACCACACGGGCCTCACTTGCCTCAGTGCTCACCTCCTTTGGGAAAGAACATGCACTTAAAGGCAGTGGAGCCTTATCAAACCTGACCCTCAGGGATTCTACTCCAATGACTGCAGAACAGACCCTGCCCCCAACAGGGCTGTGACAGCCATTGAGCAAAGAGGTGGCCCCACCTGACATCCAGTGCAGGTTCTGGACACTACAACACCAATAACACCCCCTATCAAGGGGGTAATGGCCAATGCACTCTGAGGAAAGATGTGGCTGGCGACCATACCAAAAATAGCCCTTACACCAAAAATATTGGGCTCACACAGTCTACATAGGGATGGTTCCACAAAATAAACAGCCCTTCAAAACCACAGAAGATAGCTCTTTCTCCTTAATTCATAGAGAAAGAAAAGGTTAAGTAAAATGAAAAAGCAGAGGAACTACTCCCAATAAAAGAACAAAAGAAATTCCATGAAAGAACAAATAATGAAACAAATGTCACCAGTCTACTGAACCCCAAGTTCAAAAAGGAGGTAACAAAAATGCTAAAGGAATTAAGAAAGATTATTGATAGAAATGCAGGTCACTGTAACAAGGAACTAGAAACTATAAAGTGGAACCAATCAAAATTAGACAACTCAATTGCTGAGATAAAAACCATCTATAAGCACTGAATAACAGACTAAACAACACAGAAGAATGAATAGGTGATCTAGAAGATAGAATAATGGAAATCACCCAATCAAAACATCAGACAGAATGAAAAATGAAAAAATAAAAAAAAAATGAAAGCAACATACTGAATCTATGGGATAATACAAAATGTGTCAATCTATATATAATAGGGTTTCCAGAAGTAGAAGAGAGAGAGAAGGGGATTGAAAATGTATTTGAAGAGTGGGGAGAAGATGGCGGAAGAGTAAGATGCAGAGATCACCTTCCTCCCCACAGATACATCAGAAATACATCTACACGTGGAACTGTTCCTATAGAACACCCACTGAACACTGGCAGAAGACGTCAGACCTCCCAAAAGGCAAGAAACTCCCCACATACCTGGGTAGGGCAAAAGAAAAAAGAAAAAAACAGAGACAAAAGAATAGGGACGGGCCCTGCACCAGTGGGAGGGAGCTGTGAAGGAGGAAGGTTTCCACACACTAGGAAGCCCCTTCATGGGTGGAGACTGCGGGTGGCAGAGGGGGGACGCTTCGGAGCCACAGAGGAGAGTGCAACAACAGGGGTGTGGAGGGAAAAGCGGAGAGATTCCCGCACAGAGGATCAGTGCCGACCAGCACTCACCAGCCTGAGAGGCTTGTCTGCTCACCCGCCAGGGCGGGCGGGGGCTGGAAGCTGAGGCTCGGTCTTCGGTCGGATTGCAGGGAGAAGACTGGGGTTGGTGGCATGAACACAGCCTGAAAGGGTTAGTGCACCACAGCTAGCCGGGAGGGAATCCGGGAAAAGGTCTGGAGCTGCCAAACAGGCAAGAGACTTTTTCTTGCCTCTTTGTTTCCTGGTGGGCGAGGAGAGGGGATTCAGAGCGCCGTCTAAATGAGCTCCAGAGATGGGCACGAGCCGCGGCTATCAGAGTGGACTCCAGAGACGGGCATGAAACGTTAAGGTTACTGCTGCCACAACTAAGAAGCCTGTGTGCAAGCAGAGGTCACTCTGCACACCGACCCTCCCGGGAGCCGGTGCAGCCAGCCACCGCCAGGGTCCCATGATGCAGGGATGACTTCCCCAGAAGAACGCGCGGTGCTCCACAGGCTGGTGCAACATCACGCTGGCCTCTGTCACCACAGGCTCGCCTGGCATCCGTACCCCTCCCTCCCCCCGGCCTGAGTAAGCCAGAGCCACCGAATCAGCTGCTCCTTTAACCCCGTCCTGTGTGAGTGAAGAGCAGACACCCTCAGGCGGCCTACATGCAGAGGCAGGTCCAAATCCAAAGCTGAAACCCGGGAGCTGTACGAACAAAGAAGAGAAAGGGAAATTTCTCGCAGCAGCCTCAGAAGCAGCGGATTAAAGCTCCACAAACAACTTGACGTACCTGATTCTGTGGAATACCTGAATAGACAATGAATCATCCCAAATTGAGGAGGTGGACTTTGGGAGCAGGATATACTATTTTTTCCCCTTTTCCCCTTTTTGTGAGTGTGTATGTGTATGCTTCTGTGTGAGATTTTGTCTGTATAGCTTCGCTTTCACCATTTGTCCTAGGGTTCAGTCTGTCCGTTTTTGTTTTTCTTAAAAAATTTTTTTTCTTAATAATTATTGTTTATTTTAATAACTTATTTTATTTTATCTTACTTTATTTTATTTTATCCTCTTTCTTTCTTTCTTTCTATTTTTTCTCCCATTTATTCTGAGCCATGTGGATGAAAGGCTCTTGGTTCTCCAGCAAGGCATCAGGGCTGTGCCTCTGAGGTGGGAGAGCCAACTTCAGGACACTAGTCCACAAGAGACCTCCCAGCTCCACGTTATACCAAATGGTGAAAATCTCCCAGAGATCTCCATCTCAACACCAAGACCCAGCTTCATTCAATGACCAGCAAGCTAAAGTGCTGGACACACTATGTCAAACAACTAGCAAGAGAGGAACACAGCCCCATCCATTAGCAGAGAGGCTGCCTAAAATCATAATAAGGCAACAGACACCCCAAAACACACCACCAGACATGGATGTGCCCACCAGAAAGACAAGATCCAGCCACATCCACCAGAACACGGGCACTAGTCCCCTCCACCAGGAAGCCTACAGAACCCACTGAAAAATCTTTAGACACTGGGGACAGATACCAAAAACAACAGGAACTACAGACCTGCAGCCTGTGAAAAGGAGAACCCAAACACAGTTAGATACACAAAATGAGAAGACAGAAAAACACACAGCAGATGAAGGAGCAAGGTAAAAACACACCAGACCTAACAAATGAAGAGGAAATAGGCAGTCTACCTGAAAAAGAACTCAGAATAATGATAGTAAAGATGATCCAAAATCTTGGAAATAGAATAGACAAAATGCAAGAAACATTTAACAAGGACGTAGAAGAACTAAAGAGGAACGAAGCAATGATGAAAAACATAATAAATGAAAATAAAAATACTCTAGAAGAGATCAACAGCAGAATAACTGAGGCAGAAGAACGGGTAAGTTACCTGGAATATAAAAGAGTGGAAATAACTACTGCAGAGCAGAATAAAGAAAAAAGAATGAAAAGAACTGAGGACAGTCTCAGAGACCTCTAGGACAACATTAAAGGCACCAACATTCGAATTATAGGGGTCCCAGAAGAAGAAGAAGAGAAAAAGAAAGGGACTGAGAAAATATTTGAAGAGATTATAGTTGAAAACTTCCCTAATATGGGAAAGGAAATAGTTAATCAAGTCCAGGAAGCACAGAGAGTCCCATACAGGATAAATCCAAGGAGAAACACGCCAAGACACATATTAATCAAACTATCAAAAATAAAATATAAAGAAAACATATTAAAATCAGCAATGGAAAAACAACAAATAACACACAAGGGAATCCCCATAAGGTTAACAGCTGATCTTTCAGCAGAAACTCTGCAAGCCAGAAGGGAGTGGCAGGATATACTTAAAGGGATGAAGGAGAAAAACCTACAACCAAGATTACTCTACCCAGCAAGGATCTCATTCAGATTTGATGGAGAAATTAAAACCTTTACAGACAAGCAAAAGCTGAGAGAGTTCAGCACCACCAAACCAGCTTTACAACAAATGCTAAAGGAACTTCTCTAGGCAAGAAACACAAGAGAAGGACAACATCTACAATAACAAACCCAAAACATTTAAGAAAATGGGAATAGGGACATACATATTGATAATTACCCTAAATGTAAATGGATTAAATGCTCCCACCAAAAGACACAGACTGGCTGAATGGATACAAAAACAAGACCCATATATATGCTGTCTACAAGAGACCCACTTCAGACCTAGCGACACATACAGACTGAAAGTGAGGGGATGGAAAAAGATATTCCACACAAATGGAAATCAAAAGAAAGCTGGAGTAGCAATTCTCATATCAGACAAAATAGACTTTAAAATAAAGACTATTACAAGAGACAAAGAAGGACACTATATAATGATCAAAGGATCAATTCAAGAAGAAGGAATAACAATTGTAAATATTTATGCACCCAACATAGGAGCACCTCAATACATAAGGCAAATACTAACAGCTGTAAAAGGGGAAATTGACAGTAACACAATCATAGCAGGGGACTTTAACACCCCACTTTCACCAATGGACAGATCATTCAAAATGAAAATAAATACGGAAATACAAGCTTTAAATGATACATTAAACAAGATGGACTTAGGTGATATTTATTGGACATTCCACTCAAAAACAGAAGAATACACATTTTTTCTCAAATGCTCATGAAATATTCTCCAGGATAGATCATATCTTGGGTCACAAATGAAGCCTTGGTAAATTTAAGAAAATTGAAATCGTATCAAGTACCTTTTCCGACCACAATGCTATGAGACTAGATATCAATTACAGGAAAAGATCTGTAAAAAATAAAAACACATGGAGGCTAAACAATACACTACTTAATAACGAAGTGATCACTGAAGAAATCAAAGGGGAAATCAAAAAATACCTAGAAACAAATGACAATGGAGACACGATGACCCAAAATCTATGGGAAGCAGCTAAAGCATTTCTAAGATGGAAGTTTATAGCAATACAAGCCTACCTCAAAAAACAGGAAACATCTCGAATAAACAACCTAACCTTTCACATAAAGTAATTAAGGAAAGAAGAACAACAACAACAAAAAAAACCCAGAGTTAGCTGAGGGAAAGAAATCATAAAGATCAGATCAGAAATAAATGAAAAAGAAATGAAGGAAACAATAGCAAAGATCAATAAAACTAAAAGCTGGTTCTTGGAGAAGATAAAAAAAATTGATTAACCATTAGCCAGACCCATCACGAAAAAAAGGGAGAAGACTCAAATCAATAGAATTAGAAATGAAAAGGAGAAGTAACAATGGACAGGGCAGAAATACAAATGATCATGAGAGATTACTGCAAAAAAATCTATGCCAATAAAATGGACAACATGGAAGAAATGGATTCTTAGAAATGCACAACCTGCTGAGACTGAACCAGGAAGCAATAGAAAATATGAACAGACTAATCACAAGCACTGAAATTGAAACTGTGATTTAAAATCTTCCAACAAACAAAAGCCCAGGACCAGATGGATTCACAGGTGAATTCTATCACACATTTAGAGAAGAGCTAACACCTATCCTTCTCAAACTCTCCCAAAATTTTGCAGAGGAAGTAACATTCCCCAACTCACTCTACAAGGCCACCATCACCCTGATACCAAAACCAGACAAAGATGTCACAAAGAAAGAAAACTACAGGCCAATATCACTGATGAACATAGATGCAAAAATCCTCAACAAAATACTAGCAAACAGAATCCAACAGCACATTAAAAGGATCATACACCATGTTCAAGTGGGGTGTATTCCAGGAATGCAAGGATTCTTCAATATATGCAAATCAATCAACGTGATACACCATATTAACAAACTGAAGGAGAAAAACCATATGATCATCTCAATAGATGCAGAGAAAGCTTTCGACAAAATTCGACACCCATTTATGATAAAAACCCTCCAGAAAGTAGGCATAGAGGGAACTTTCCTCAACATAATAAAGGCCATATATGACAAACCCACAGCCAACATTGTCCTCAATGGTGAAAAACTGAAACCATTTCCACTAAGATCAGGAACAAGACAAGGTTGCCCACTCTCACCACTATTATTCAACATAGTTTTGGAAGTGTTAGCCACAGCAATCAGAGAAGAAAAAGAAATAAAAGGAATCCAAATCAGAAAAGAAGAAGTAAAGCTGTCACTATTTGCAGATGACATGATACTATACATAGAGAATCCTAAAGTTGCTACCAGAAAACTACTAGAGCTAATCAATGAATTTGGTAAAGTAGCAGGATACAAAATTAATGCACAGAAATCTCTTGCATTCCTATACACTAATGATGAAATACCTGAAAGTGAAATTAAGAAAACACTCCCGTTTACCATTGCAACAAAAAGAATAAAATATCTAGGAATAAACCTACCTAAGGAGACAAAAGACCTGTATGCAGAAAATTATAAGACACCGATGAAAGAAATTAAAGATGATACAAATAGATGGAGAGATATACCATGTTCTTGGATTGGAAGAATCAACATTGTGAAAATGACTCTACTACCCAAAGCAATCTACAGATTCAATGCAATCCCTATCAAACTACCACTGGCATTTATCACAGAACTAGAACAAAAAATTTCACAATGTGTATGGAAACACAAAAGACACCGAATAGCCAAAGCAATCTTGAGAACAAAAAAGAGCTGGAGGAATCAGGTTCCCTGACTTCAGACTATATTACAAAGCTACAGTAATCAAGACAGTTTTGTACTGGCACAAAAACAGAAACATAGATCAATGGAACAGGATAGAAAACCCAGAGATAAACCCACGCACATATGGTCACCTTATCTTTGATAAAGAAGGCAAGTATATACAGTGGAGAAAGGACAGCCTCTTCAGTAAGTGGTGCTGGGAAAACTGGACAGGTACATGTAAAAGTATGAAATTAGGACACTCCCTAACACCATACACAAAAATCAACTCAAAATGGATTAAAGGCCTAAATGTAAGGCCAGACACCATCAAACTCTTAGAGGAAAACATAGGCAGAACACTCTATGACATAAATCACAGCAAGATCCTTTTTGACACACCTCTTAGAGAAATGGAAATAAAAACAAAAATAAACAAATGGGATCTAATGAAACTTAAAAGCTTTTGCACAGCAAAGGAAACCATAAACAAGACCAAAAGACAACCCTCAGAATGGGAGAAAATATTTGCAAATGAAACAACTGACAAAGGATTAATCTCCAAGATTTACAAGCAGCTCATGCAGCTCAATAACAAAAAAAACAAACAACCCAATCTAAAAATGGGCAGAAGACCTAAATAAACATTTCTCCAAAGAAGATATACAAATTGCCAACAAACACATTAAACAATGCTCAACATCATTAATCATTATAGAAATGCAAATCAAAACTACAATGAGATATCATCTCACACTGGTCAGAATGGCCATCATCAAAAAATCTACGAACAATAAATGCTGGAGAGGGTGTGCAGAAAAGGGAACACTCTTGCACTGTTGGTAGGAATGTAAATTGATACATCCACTATGGAGAACAGTATGGAGGTTCCTTAAAATCTAAATATAGAACTACCATATGACCCAGCAATCCCACTACTGGGCATATACCCTGAGAAAACCATAATTCAAAAAGTGTCATTTACCAAAATGTTCATTGCAGCTCTATTTACAGTAGCTAGGACATGGAAGCAACCTAAGTGTCCATCATCAGATGAATGGATAAAGAAGATGTGGCACATATATACAATGGAATATTACTCAACCATAAAAAGAAATGAAATGGAGTTACTTGTAGTGAGGTGGATGGAGTTAGAGTCTGTCATACAGAGTGAAGTAAGTCAGAAAGAGAAAAACAAATACAGTATGCTAACACATATATATGGAATCTAAAGGAAAAAAAAAGGTCATGAAGAACGTAGTGGTAAGATGGGAATAAAGACACAGACCTACTAGAGAATGGACTTGTGGATATGGGGAGGGGGAAGGGTAAGATGTGACAAAGAGAGAGAGTGGCATGGACATATATATACTACCAAATGTAAAATAGATAGCTAGTGGGAAGCAGCCACATAGCACAGGGAGATCAACTCTGTGCTTTGTAACCACCTAGACGGGTGGGATAGGGAGGTTGGGAGGGAGGGAGATGCAAGAGGGAAGAGATATGGGAACATATGTATATGTATAACTGATTCACTTTGTTATAAAGCAGAAACTAACACACCATTGTAAAACAATTATACTCCAATAAAGATGTTTAAAAAAAAAAAAGAAAAGAAAATGTATTTGAAGAAATTATGGCTGAAAACTTCCCAAACATAAAGAAGGAAACAGATATCCAGGCATAGGCCACAGAGCGTTCCAAACAAGTTGAACTCAAACAGACCCACACCAAGACACATCATAATGAAAATGGCAAATGTTAGAGGATTATGAAGGCAGCAAGAAAAGAAAAAGAGTCAGTCACAATGTTAACCCCATAAGACTATCAGCTAATTACCAAGTCAGCATGTAATTAGATTCACCATCTTATGTATTTTAGTGCCTGAGGCTATATGCAAATTTGGTTTGTTGGTCAATTGTATGTTCATCCTTGTTTGAATTGGCATGCATTGGTAATTGAGTTTCTTGGTAATTGCCGATAATAAATACTATTGATGTGTTTCCATAGGTGTGGGATAAGTTTTACAGGTCCTCTTGGTGGTTTGAGAAAATGTTTAGTTTAGTCATTCACCAAATTAAATAATAAACAGGGGACATTCCCATATGGAATCCTCAAAGGTGGGCCAAGTTATTGCAAAAAATATACATTAATTGTGTAGTACATTTAACTGATTTTTGTAGCTATGTTTTGCAATATTGCTGTATTTCAGTGTGGGATCACCTACTGTATCATCTCCATTCTAGGTGACATATTTCTATAGCAGTCACTTGTAAAACTTTAATAGTCTCAGATTAACTTTGGGGATATTTGTGTGTTTTTTTCTTCTATCTCTACTAATGTGAGATGAGACTGTTTTTTGAGGATTTAGCAAAGGAGTCCCCAGAAATGTACATTGAAGGAAAATCTCCCACAAATATTTCCCAAATCCTTACTAATGGTGGTTTTAGTAAGACTAGCAAATTTTATAATAGTTTATAAGAAAGTAGTTGTTAATTTAGGTAGAGAAACTCTCAAGATAGAGAGAGGTCATATTTCTCTGTGGGAACAAGCATGTTTTTTGTAAGAATTGTCTTTGTTGTAATACCCAAAGCTATGATCATTTACTATGGGCAGCCAGCACTGTAATTGCTATAGAGCCTGCTTACATTTGGTATTATGTAAAATTTGCAGTTTATGTTTTAAGGTTAGATTGGGGAAGAATTCCCAAGTGGTGTGCTCCCTGATTTTTTAGACGTGTCTTGGCCCAAGTAATATTATGTTGTATACATGGGTCTTCTTGTATATGTTGATTAGCAACCAGGGAGGAGGTTCATGCTAATGTGCCCTTGGCTACTTGGTTAGTGCAATTTATTTCTACCTCAGTAAATGTACTGGATGTGTGGAGAGATCATCATGATTAACAAGAAAAGCAGCTAACAGTTGTAAGAGTGAATATTGTTGGCAGAGATCACATTTATTGTTATCCCATGGGTTAGTAAGTATCAATATTTTAGTCCTGTATTCATGTAGATTCTCTTGGTATTGGATTTGGATTATAGTGTTTTTGACTTAATTGCACCATTCATGAGCATCCTGGTTGTAATATTGAGTGCATACTATTTTAGGTCAGTTTTTAAATGAGACAATGAGTAGTGACATCCCATTCATTTATTTGTTTTAGGGCATTAGTTAATAGTAGTAGATTTAATCTGATTTGAAGTAAAAGTCAGCCCAAGGACTCAGAAGGCATCTATGAGTCACAAGTTGTCTCATAGAAACTAGCTTAGCTAGAAGAGGTGTTGCTAGCAGTAGTAGAGATAGGTGGAGAAGTACGAGCCTCAGTTTTGATATCTGTGGTCATGTTAGTAGGATTGGTCAACCCAAATATCCAACAGCATGATTCCCATTGTCCCCAATCTGACTCATATTATATGCCACTCTGTTGTGTGCATGTGGCCTATTACTTCCAGACATACCTTATCAGCAGTAGGGTGTAGACAACCAGGGCTTAGTTAATCTATCAATGGACGTGTGGTTGAAACTAATTAGAGTAGGGACTTCTCAGGTAGGAAAAGACACAGCAATAGAGTAGGGTTTAAATTCAGATGTCATCTGATTGTCCCCTGGATATTGCCCAAACGGTGTTACCATATCTGGGGATGATTAGTTCCACCTCCTGGCTGTCAAGAGCAAGTCTGAGTTTATTCTACAGTTCTTTTAGTAGAGCAAAGTATGTTGGGCAACAGTTGAGGATGTATTTCTCTCTAAATAGTGCTGGGTGGTTTGCTTGGCTTAAACTAGCTGATGAACTAACACAGGCTAAAGATGGTCTCAGAGTCAGTGGTCCATGTCAAGGTCCTCATCAAGATCAAGAAGGAAGTAGCTAGGCCCTGGAAATATGAAAGTCCCAGATGAGGGTTTCTTTGCTAAAGGCAGCAAAGTCATGGCTCCCATGTCTATGGAATCTTACAATTGTATTGTTGTGTCTGGTGTAGGTGTACACATAAGCAGATATCACAGCATCTCTATTGATGGTTTCCTCATTTGTTTTGAATTAAAATATGGTGCCTTTATGCCAATAGGGCATGCATTTAGTGCAATAAATATCGATTGGAATTGTGGACCATTATCCTCCAAGTTCTCTCAACAGTCCTTGTTTTAAAATCCCATTATGTCATCTATGATACCTACTGCCATAGAATGATAGGGTAAGTGAAAACAAACAAACAAACAAAACAGAAACCAATGTTATTATTTAGCATCCATTTTCATATTTGATTTGCAGTAAAATGAAAATCTTAATCTGATTGTATAACTTGTGGCACTCTCTAAGGCTGTAAAAGCGTTTGGGTTAATGCCTCGTTAACGTTAGCAGAGGTTAGTGTTTTGCATGGATAAACCAACAGAAGGTCTGTGTAGGTATCTACATTGTTGGGGCATATTTAATGGCTACTGACATTGCAGGGAGAGGCCCAAGGAAGTCAATTTACTAGTACTGTAGTTGTAGCCCTTCTTTACTGTAAATTTCTTCTTCCATGTGGAAGGCCCAGTAGCATGTAGTGCAGTCCTTAATGGATTTGTGTAAATGTGTTTCTGCTGAGTTGACTCTAGTAGCAATCCCTTTTTATAATCCTATGATGCCCAAATGCCTTGACCTCACATGTGCCCATCAATAGAAGGGTTAGTGTGACTTGTCCCAAAGTTCTGGAGGTTCCCCTTCCTTCAAGAGGCTTACCTGCTTTGGTGATTTGGTTAGTTTGTCAGATTTGGCATTGTATTGTGCCTCATCTATGTGTTGTTTGGTATAAGCTGAGGTGTGGTACAACAGGATGGGTAGAGTGGGAGCTAATGTGGTAATTTTTTCCACATCTCTTTATCCCAAATATAAGGCTGGGCCTTGTATTTTCTAGCCCTGATATTGCCAACATCTCAACCAATTAGCCCATTAGACACTAACTAAATGTCATTAAAAATATGAACAATAGGAAAATGTTTATCAAGCATATATTTTACTTCTAGAAGATTGCATACATCTCAGTCCATTGAGACTATTCCCAATGTGAAAATTGGAGTATTTGAGTAGATGTGAAAATCTGCTACTGTCCATTGTCTAACTGGTCAAATTTTATGGGGAACTGTTTTATTACCTAGGGTGTAATAGAAATATCGGTCTACAGGTTAATTGGCTTTGCCCTAACGAGGGCTTCAGTTTTGGCAATTATCCAGTATAACACCAGGAGTTGCCCCTTTAGTACTGAATACCTGTGAGCTGAGTCTGGAAATGGCTTACACGAAAAGCCCACAGGTAGGCATTTACCTGTCCATTCAGTGAAGAAGCTTTAGGAAGCAAATTTTGGGGTGGCCAAAACTTCTAATATTAAGTTCTATTCTTGGGGCACCAGTGTGAGACTCAAAGTATTAACCTCCTTTAGTTTGCTAAAGATCCCCATTGAAAAATGGGGATGTTGCTCAGATCCCCATTGAAAAATGGAAGAATTATGGATGACTTAACAGATAGGGACCAGCAAATATCAGGGGTGAGGTGCCAGAATGTGTTGATGCCCAAATTTAAACATTCCTACCAAATGTTGGGCCTCTTTTACGAATGTAAGAGGTTTGAGTTCTAGGAGCTTGTCTTTTCACTGATTGGAAATAGTTTGCCTTTCTGAGTTTCAAATATACCTCATATATTTAAATAACTGGGAATAGCTGTATATCTTAAAGGGGGCAATATAACATCCACTTTAAGTAAGGTGTTTATTTGTGGTTGTGATGGCCTATGAGAAAGAGTCTTGGTCAGGTCTGGTGAGAAGGGTGTCTTTGATATAATGCCAAAGAAAGTTCCTTGTGGAAGTGTAAGGCAAGGTGTCTAGGTTCTGTCTACAAAGCCTGTGTGCATTAGCAGGGCTAATTAGTTACCACATAGACAATCAGAAAAAATAGTGTATGTTAACCCAAAAAGGTAAAGGCAAATTGAAGTTGACTCTCCTACAAAATTTTAATGAGCAGAGTGGGTTAGCTGAGTCTCTAACACCAAACCTTTTTTCCATGTTGTTTTGAATGCCATCCATTAAGGGAATGATATTTGGTAGAGGTGCCCTAATAAAGAAAACAGCCATAATGCTCTATAATCCATAAGTAGCCTACATTCATTAATAGTGTCTGTAAGCACAGGCCATCCAGGGAAATTTAAAGGTGAGATGGTAAGAATAAGTGCCACTTCTTTAACTAAATCATCTATGACAGATGATAATCCTTAAGTACATTGTCTTCGCTGGTACTGTGGTATAATTTACCATCCACAACCCTAGGGGAAGGGTAACTGGTTTCCACCAGGTGGTGCCCATCAATAGCATAGAAGCCTTAGGCTTGTTCCACAAGATGAACTGCTGCCAGTTGAGGAGATCCCTTCCAGTAACAGGAAAAGTGATAGTCTTGGAGAAGAACCGCCAGGACAGAAGTATATTTTAGCAAAACTGGGGAATGTTAATAGTTTAGCAGGCACTTACCCATTTGATTACTTCTTCTTCCAAGTTGGTCATCTCCTAGGGCAGGGAAGGGTCCCTTTAAAGCATGACTGCTTCCTGATATTAGGGAGATATGGATACCCATGCCAAACAGGGCCAGCCACTGTTATTTTTTGAAGACCAAACCACATTTAGTGTGGTAAAAGGGCAGGTTCTTCCAGAAGGGGCCTGCTAAGATGGCTACTGAATTCATATGTGGGGGCAAATCCCTGTACCTGGTAGAGTTCAGGAGCAGGCAAAGGTAAGGCTGCCTTTCAAGAAGAAGACTGCCATGGACTGTAAACTAAATGTCATGAGGAAATTGTTCCATTAATTTATGAGAGATCATTCAGTTTGTGTCAACTCCCTTGTACTTTAGAATCCAATATAACCACTCTTGTTCATTCCAAGGTTCATACCTAATTGAGGGTCTTGCTGTTAGTGGTTTGTTTATCCTAGGAGAGGAGTGGCCTCGCTGCTGATAACAACTTTGATTTAGGTCAGATGGAACACTGTGGGATTAATAAGCAACCCTTAATTCTGAATTTATCTTTTACGAGATTCCATTATATCCAGAGCATCTATGGCCTCTTGAATTTTCTATTTTTGTTTTTAATTTTGATTGTGGTAAAATATAAAACATAAAATTTACCATCTTAACCATTTTAAGTGTACAGTTCATTAGTGTTAAATATATTCACATTTTTGTACAACTGATCTTCAGAACTCTTTCACCTTAGAAAACTGAAACTCTATACCCATTAAACAAACAAACAAAAAATCACTATTTCTTCCTCCTCCCAGCATAATGGCAACCACCATTCTACTTTCTGTTTCTATGAATTTGACTACTCTAGATTCTTTGTATAAATGGTATCACACAGTATTTGTCTTTTTGTGACTGAATTATTTCACTTAGCATAATGTCCTCTAGGTCCATCCATCTTGTAGCATGTATCAGAATTTCCTTCCTTTTTAAGGCTGAATAATATTTAATTGTATGTATATACCACATTTGCTTATCCTTTCATCCATGGATGGACACTTGGATTGCTACTGCCTCTTGGCTATTGTGAAAAGTGTTGCTATATACATGGATGTGCACATATATCTTTGTGTCCATGCTTTTAATTCTTTTAGGTGCATACTTAGAAGTGGAATTGCTAGATAATATGGTGATTATATTTTTAAGCTTTTGAAGAACTTCATACTGTTTTCCATAGCATCTGCAACATTTAACATTCTCATCAACAGTACACAAGGATTCTAATTTTTCCAAATCCTTGTAAACATGTTATTTTCTAGTTTTTGTTTTTGTTTTGTTTTTTTTTGATAGTAGCCATCCTACTGTTTGTAATTTTGTAATTTTGATTTGCATTTCCTTAATGATTAATAATGTTGAACATCATTTTGTATGCTGATTGGCCATTTGTACATCATCTTTGGAGAAATTTGTACTCAATTCCTTTGTGCATTTTTAATTGCATCAGTGTTTTGTAGTTAAATTGTAAGGATTCTTTATATATTCTGGATATTAACTTCTTATCAGATATATATCCTTTACAGATATTTTCTCCCACACTATATGTTGCTTTTTCACTGTTGATCATGTCCTTTGATGCACAGAAATTTTTAGTTTTGATGTGGTCCAATTTATCTATTTTTACTTTCGTTGCCTATGTTTTTGGTGTTATATGAAAGAAATCATTGTTAAATCCAATGTCATAAAGTATCCTCATCAACCTTTTACATTTTTTAGAATATTCTATTTTGCTAATTGCAAGGGTGAAAAATATATTCTTGAACTTGTTTGACTCCACTTTCATTTTTGGTGAGCTTGTTTATTGAATTTTCATATATATATTGAAATGACAATTTATTGTGTATGCCCTTTATTTACTAGAATGTCTGTGTTGTATTCTTATTTGGGGGAACAAATTATTAAGTTACCTTGAGTGCTAATTCCTTATTTATTCCACAAAATGCGAGTAAACTTTGCTATTTTCTACCCACCTGTGTGTACATTTTCTTTTCTTTTTTTTTTTTTTTTTTTTTTGGCGTGTATTTTTGTTTTTCTTTCTTGGAGGTAGTCAAGTAAAATGAGCATTTAAAAAGATTTTCTGGTAACAAATTATAGTTTAAAATGACCTTTGCTTCCCAAATGGTATATGTAATAACTGATTATTAAATGGAAACCAAGGAGACCTGAACTGATTAATATAAAACATAGTTTGTGGATTGAAGATTATTATTATTATTATTTTAAATTTATTTATTTATTTATTTATGGCTGTGTTGGGTCTTCGTTTCTGTGCGAGGGCTTTCTCTAGTTGTGGCAAGCGGGGGCCACTCTTCATCACGGTGCGCGGGCCTCTCACTATAGTGGCCTCTCTTGTTGCGGAGCACAGGCTCCAAACGCGCAGGCTCAGTAATTGTGGCTCACGGGCCCAGTTGCTCCGCGGCATGTGGGATCTTCCCAGACCAGGGCTCGAACCCATGTCCCCTGCATTGGCAGGCAGATTCTCAACCACTGCGCCACCAGGGAAGCCCTGAAGATTATTTAAAGTGTAAGTTTTAAATTGTTATTTGTTTCTGAGCACAAATTAATATTATTTCCTTTTAAAATGGTTACATAACATGCAAAATATTTTAAGGCTAATATCTTAAAAGTATAAGATGAAAAATATAACAGACACTCAAAATGTTTATAAAAATGTGTGTATGACTACAAATATATAGAAATAACATAAATCTCTTAATTACAGATTAACTGGCATGTAGTAGTTTATCCATGAAAAGTGACCATAAACATTATTTCCCATAAATAAGACTTTAGACACAGAAACAGTTATTAAAACATTTAATTGTCAATTTTCTCATTTTTATTAACTTTTATGGCTTTTCTAATCATGTTTTTATCCAGATGTTAATTAACAAGTTTACTTTGCCTATCAATTTTTTTGTTATTATTATTTCATTGTATTTGTCTTTGTTCAGGCTGCTATAACAGAACACCATAAACTAGGTGGCTTATAAACAATAGAAATTTACTTCTTGAAATTCTAGAGTCTGGAAATTCCAAGATCAAGGCACTGAGAGGTTTGGTGTCTGGTAAGAGACAGCTTCCTAGTTCATAGACGGTTGTCTTTTTGCTGTATCCTCACATGGAGAAAAGGGCAAGAGATTTCTCTGGGGTCTCTTTTATAAGGATACTGATTCCATTGACGAAAGTTCTGTCCTCATGACCTAATCATATCCCAAAGCCCTCACTTTCAAATACCATCACATCAGGGATTAAGTTTCAACATATAAATTTTAGGGGAACATAAACATTCAGTTTATAGCTTTCCATCCCAACACCCCAAAATTCACATCCTTCTTGCATGCAAAATGCAATCATTCCATTCCGATACCCCCGAAAGTCTTAATTTGCATAAGCATCAACTCAAAAGTCTAAAATCCAAAGTCTTATCAAAATGTCATCTAAATCATATATGGGTGAGCTTCAAGGCAAATCCTAGGACAAATTCCTCTCCAGCTGTGAACCTGTTAAACAAAACAAGTTATGTGCTTCCAACATACTACAGTGGTACAGGCATAGGATAGACATTTCCATTCTAAAATGGAAAAATAGGAAAGAAGAAAGGAGTAACAGGTCCCATGTAAGTCAAAATTATAAAGCAAACTACATGAGATCTTAAAGCTTGAGAATAACCCTCTTTGGCTCAATGTTCTGTCTTCTGGGACCACTGAGGAGGTGGTCCCACCTTTTGAACCCACTGGGGCTGAGGTCCCATTTTCTTGACCCACTAGAATGGGGGGTCATAACTTTCAGACACACTGGGGTGGTGGTCCTGCCTGCAGAGCTTTACTGGGCATTTCTCCAAAGACATACTGATTCCCAAAGAACACATGAAAAGATGCTCAACATCACTAATTATTAGAGAAATGCAAATCAAAACTATAATGAGGTACCACCTCCCACCAGTCAGAATGGCCATCATCAAAAAATCTACAAACAAATGCTGGAGAGTGTGTGGAGAAAAGGAAAACCTCTTACACTTTTGGTGGCAATGTAAATTGATATAGCCACTGTGGAGAACAGTAGGGAGGTTCCTTAAAATACTAAAAATTGAACTACTGTATGACCCAGCAACACCACTACTGGGTATCTACCCAGAGAAAACCATAATTCAAAAAGTCACATGCACCCCCATGTTCAATGAAGCACCATTTACAATAACTAGCATATGGAAGCAACATAAATGTCCATCAATAGAAGAATGGATAAGGAAGATGTGGCACATATATACAATGGAATATTACTCAGCAATAAAAAGGGATGAAATTGGTTCATTTGTAGAGACGTGGATGGACCTAGAGAATGTCATACAAAGTGAAGCAAGTCAGAAAAAGAAAAACAATGATCGTATATTAACACATGTATGTGGAATCTAGAAAAATCGTACAGATGATCTTTTTTGCAAAGCAGAAGTAGAGACACAGACATCAAGAACAAATGTATGGACACCAAGGTGATGGGGGGGGAGGAATTGGGAGATTGGCATTGACATATATACACTATTGATCATATGTATAAAATAGATAACTAATGAAAACATACTGTATAGCACAGGGAACTCTACTTAAGGCACTGTGGTGACCTAAATGTGAAGGAAATCCAAAAAGAGGGGATATATGTATACATATTGCTGATTCATCTTGCTGTACAGTAGTAACTAACATAACACTGTAAAGCAGCTATGCTCCATTAAAAATTAATTTAAAATAAACAAATAATTACTTAGTCCATCATTACAAGAATTTGACGTTTGTAGATGAGTATTATTATTTTCTCCAGTTTATAGATAAGGAAATGGATTATCAGAAACATTACATAAATTAGCATCTAGGAAGTGGCAGAGATAGGGTTCAACCCTTATGTGGTTGTTCCTAAATTCCATGGTTTTTCAACTGTAACATTCTGCTTTCTTTCAATTAGAAGAATATGTTGTTATTTGGGGGTTATTGGTAATGAAAACAGAGACCATGAAGAGTTATTAATTCTAATCCAGCCAAGATGAAGATTCTAAAAATTACTATGGAGATAAAAATCAAAGTACAAAGTCTAGGAGATCAGAGACTTGACCTCAGTGCTCTTGAAAGAGCACTACTTAGAGATTTGGGTTGAAGAATTAATAGTTAATTTTTCTTAGACCTATTAATACTATTCCATTCATGTGATACATTCTCAGGATCACACGTATTGATTTAAGAAAGAAAGGGATTACAGGCCTGACAGAGAAAAAATTTGTTTTAATATCTTAATGAAAAAGGGCAGACAGAGATGCTAAGATTACCTTACGTCCCTTTTTTTTAATTAATTAATTTATTTATTTTTGGCTGTGTTGGGTCTTTGTTTCTGTGTGAGGGCCTTCTCTAGTTGCGGCAAGTGGGGGCCACTCTTCATCACGGGGCACGGGCCTCTCACTATCACGGCCTCTCTTGTTGCGGAGCACAAGCTCCAGATGCGCAGGCTCAGTAGTTGTGGCTCACGGGCCTAGTTGCTCCACAGCATGTGGGACCTTCCCAGACCAGGTCTTGAACCCGTGTCCCCTGCATTGGCAGGCAGATTCTCAATCACTGAGCCACCAGGGAAGCCCTACATGCCCCTTTTTAATAGCGGAGTTTTGTTTTAGAATTCTGTGGACATAAATAGTGTGGCCTAGATTGGACACAATCATCCTGAATGTCCCAAAATGAGGAAGCAAATTAGCAAAATAATGTGGAATTCTCACAATTTTCTCTTCCAATGCCAAGTCTTTAAACACATATATGTAAATATGTCATCTGGGGGGCATTTAGCAGTAAAATATGCTGATACTGTTAGAAGTTGTATAATGTACTAAGTATGCCAGAATATATTATGTTGATAATGATTTTCCCTCTGCTTTCTAAAATTTGAACACTTTTTCATTCAAGCAATCTTCTTAGAACTAAATATTTTGTGAAATTTGTAAATAAAAATATCAATCAAAATAATGAACATATCTATCATCCCCCAAGTTTCCGCATTATCCTTTGTAAACTCTCCCTTCCACCCCACCTCTCTACCTATCCATAGACAACC
The DNA here is from genome assembly GCF_949987535.1 of Balaenoptera acutorostrata. NCBI lineage: Eukaryota > Metazoa > Chordata > Mammalia > Artiodactyla > Balaenopteridae > Balaenoptera > Balaenoptera acutorostrata. Next base: position 77,319,496 of record NC_080085.1, read on the forward strand.
ACTGTTTTGTTCTTTAATTATAGACCAGATAGAGACATAGAGAGAGAAAGAAAAAGAGAGAGAGAGAGATTAGATAGATGATAGATAGATAGATAGATAGATAGATAGACAGACAGACAGATAGATGGCAGATATAAAGATCCATGGTCCAAGTTGTTGCGTGTATCAACAATCATATTCTACTGTATAGATATACTACAATTTCCTTATCCATTTACTTCCTCATGAGCATGTGTGTTGATTTTTGTCCTTAAAAATAAAGGCTGTTAATGTATACTTCTTTGTGTGGGCACATGCTTTCATTTATCTTGGGTATACCTAAGAGTAGAATGATTGGATCAAGTGATAGGTGTAGGCTTCCCTTTTTAAGAAACTGCTAAATTGTTTTCCAAAGTGGTTATGCCATTGTACATTCCCCTGAATAGTTTATGAGAGCTCTAGTTCCTACACATCATTTTGAAAAATTTGTAGGATCAGTATTTTTATCTTTATCTGTTTTAATATATATAGTAGTCCATCATGGTGGTTTCAATTTGCATTTGCCTAATGGGTAATGATGTTGAGCACATTTTCATGTGCTTATTTACCATGCATATATGATTTTATCCTGAAATATTCTCAGTCTTTGTTCTGGAGGAAGTTAAATTTCTTGAAAACGATTTGATTCTTTCATGTCTTGTTTTCAGATTTTCCAGAAAGAAATAGGGAGGCATTTAATCTAGGGCTAGTAATTCCTCAATTACGAGGAAAGATGCTTTTTAGTAGTCTACCCAATGCCCCAGGTTTTCCTGTCAGGGGAATAGGCACTGTTATTTTACCTGTGTGACCTTCCAATACTGTTTTTCTATTCCTTTTGGGTGTTTCTTTCCTTGAACTAGGATAAGATTCCTCACATACAGATGTGATGAATACTTGAGGAAGATCTTCTTCATATCTCAGTAGTTCTCTCTCTGTGCTGCTCTCTCCTCTATGGTGCATGGCTCTGCAAATTCTATCTGCCTTGTTCTCGCTGGAATCTCAGCTCCACTTCTTTAACTGAGAGTGCTTGCAGCTTCACCTGTGATACCCTTCTCTGTTACTAAGACATGTAAACTCTCTCAAGACAGTAAGTTGGGTCAATCATAGGGCTCACCTCATTCATTTCTCATCTCTCAGATATCATGGTCCTCCATTGCCTATGCCTTGAAAATTTTGTCCATTTTTTTAGTTGCTTATGGCAAGAGCGTAAATCTGGTCACTGTTACTCTTTGTTGGCTCCTTGTGAAAATGCCCTGTCCCCCTAGTTCAAGGGACTCAACAACTATTACTATTACTACTTACGAATCTAATATCAGTAGCTGCTGCCAATGAGAGGTGAGTTGTAAAGAGTAATAATTAAGTAAAATGAAAAGAATCAAATGAAGTGGGCTTCTCTGGTGGTGCAGTGGTTAAGAATCCGCCTGCTAATGCAGGGGACATGGGTTTGAGCCCTGGTCCAGGAAGATCCCACATGCCATGGAACAACTAGGCCCGTGTGCCACAACTACTGAGCCTGTGAGCCATGACTACTGAGCTCATGTGCTACAACTACTGAAGCCCGCACACTGAGAGGCAGTGCTCCGCAACAGGAGAAGCCACCACAATGAGAAGCCCATGCACCGCAATGAAGAGTAGTCCCCACTTGCCGCAACTAGAGAAAGCCCGAGCACAGCAACAAAGACCCAATGCAGCCAGAAATAAAAATAAATAAATAAAAATTTAAAAAAAAGAAACAAATGAGGTAAGTTAAAGGATAACTGCCGACTGCCTTAACCTCTGCCATTCTATTTTCACTCCAATTATTGACTAACAGCTGAATATTTCTTTGAATGTAACACAATGTTCTGTTTAATGCAAAATGTTTATTTGATTGACATGTTTAATTTCATTAGGATAAGGACTAAAAATCAAAAACATACAGGAGTTCAAAAGTGATAATGCAATGAAGGAAAAAATCTCAATAATTCTTAAAGATAAAAAAAAATCATTGCAAATTTGGCAAAATTCCAAATAAAATAGAAATTAACAAACAACATTTTAGAGATTTATTTTTAATAACTCAAGGGTCAAAGAAGAATAAAAAGAAACTTACATTATGACTGTGCAAGAAATATATCTAAAACATAGGAATATGTAAATGTTATAAGAAATGGAAAATTTTATTATTGGTGAATATAAAGTTGGTTTAGCCATGTTGGTATCTGACCAAATAGAGTTTAAAGTACATAGTATCATTAGAAATAGGATCACTTCATTATAATAAAATATGTTCAATTATTCAGAAAGAATCAAGATAAAGTCAGATACAAGATGCAATTAACAACTTACAGGTAGATAAAAAAAATCTTAAAGACAGTGAACAGGACTAGAATTTAATAACCCACAAGGTGTGCTATAGTTTTCTACTGAAACAAAATTTCTCTCTATAGTTATAGATCAAAGATAACCAAAGTAAGATTATTCGTGTTCACAGAGTGAGTCTGGTCTCTTTAGGTTTTGGCTAGTTATTTACACACGTAAAGCAAGAATGGTAATTGGGTCACATAAAGTTTTGAAGTTTGCTTTCCTGGAACTTTTTCTAAGGACTCTCAGATTAGACTTTTAAAAACCTCTCAAGGTTAGGAAGCCAAACCAAAACTTACCATCAGGCTTCACCTGCAATACTTATAGATTTGGGTAAATTCTTTCTTCTTAAGGTCTTCCAAATGGCCAAAATTTCCTGACTCTGCTATGAAGTGACTTTTCTTATTCATTTCTAAGGCTAGGGACCAGGCTGCCTTTTCCAAGAGAGATTTGAAAGCATTGGATCCATATCGTCAACTTAGTTCCTTAAAATTGTCTGGTAACTTATGATTTTGTGCATCATTCTCAAATATGGCATTCCAGTCGAAGCCTTGGTTATATAACCAATGTTTCCAATTATGTTCTGTTACAAGAAAGACAGATTCTTATTAAACTTATGCAAATAATTATATTGCCATGAAAGTAAGAATATTAAATAAGAATTTCCAAGTTCTGGAGGACCAGGAAGAGAGAAAAGCTAAATATTTCATGTCTGTTTACAAAATATGATATATTAATTGATACATATTATAGATAACTTCAAAGAAAGGGGTTCCTCATATCCAAAGCAATAATTCAAAAAAAAGCATAACTATCCTTTATCAATTCAGTCCCATGAAATTAACTATGTTCTGTCTGATCTTGGATTAGCAGTTCCATGAACCCATCAGCTTCTCCACTAGAGTTCTGGAAATCCTTATTCAGTGCAGTGGTATGGTGTCAAAGTTATTTAAGCAATGTCATCAGAAGCTGTACCCCAGAGTACCTTGGGATAATCTTGAGATTCTTGCTCAAACAAGTAACTTTAAGCCTGAAACTATAATCCAGATTAATGGAGTATACTAAGAATCTTAAGAGTCAAAATCCATCCTTACCATGCTTCAATAGACATCATATTAAGCACTGGCTCAGGAGTCAGAGTCAACAATGAATTCCTGATCAGTCAATCAGGAGTAAAGAGAAATCTTCAAAGATGTGCACATTCATTTTGAATGTCGCAGTTTCTAGAACTGTAAGAAATAAATTTCTGTTGTTTAAAAGTCATCAAGTGATTTGCATTTCTCTCATAATTAGTGATGTTGAGCATCTGTTCATATGTCTGTTGGCCAACTGTATGTCTTCTTTGGAGAAATGTCTACTTAGGTCTTCCACCCATTTTCTGATTGGGTTGTTTGTGTTTTTGATATGGAGCTGCATGAGCTGTTTGTATATTTTGGAGATGAATCATATGTCATTTGCTTAATTTGCAAATATTTTCTCCCATTCTGAGGGTTGTCTTTTTGTCTTGTTTATGGTTTCCTTTGCTGTGCAAAAGCTTTTAAGTTTAAATCAAAACTACAATGAGGTATCACCTCACACCATTCAGCATGGCCATCATCAAGAAATCTATAAACAATAAATGCTGGAGAGGGTGTGGAGAAAAGGAACCCTCATGCATTGTTGGTGGAAATGTAATTGATAAAGACACTATGGAGAAAAGTATGGAGATTCCTTAAAAAAACTAAAAATAGAACTACCATATGACCAAGCAATCCCACTATTGGACATATACCCAGAGAAAACCATAATTTAAAAAGACACATGCATCCCAATGTTCATTGCAGCACTATTTACAATAGCCAGGACATGGAAGCAACCTAAATGTCCATCAACAGAAGAATGGATAAAGAAGATGTGGTACATATATACAGTGGCATATTACTCAGCCATAAAAAGGAAAGAAATTGGTTCATTGGTAGAGACATGGATGGACCTAGAGACTGTCATACAGAGTGAAGTAAGTCAGAAAAAGAAAAACTAATATTGTATATTAATGCATATATGTGGAATCTGAAAAAATTGGTATAGATGATCTTATTTACAAAGCAGAAATAGAGACACAGACATAGAGAACAAACATATGGATACCAAGGGGGAAAAGGGGAGTTGGGATGAATTGGGAGGCTGTGATTGACATATATACACTATTGATCCTATGTATAAAATAGATAACTAATGAGAACCTACTGTATAGCACAGGGAACTCTACTCAATGTTCTGTGGTGACCTAAATGAGAAGGAAATCCAAAAGAGAGGATATATGTATACGTATAGCTGATTCACTTTGCTGTACAGTATAAACTAACATAACATTGTAAAGCAACTATACTCTAATTAAAAGACAAAAACAAAAACAACAAAAAAGTAGGCAAGTAAAAATTTAAAAAGTCATCAAGTGTGTGGTATTTTGCTAAGGGAGCCCAAATGGACTAAGACTCCACTTTCCTTATTAAATATTTCTGTATCAAATATTTCTTATCTTCCCTATTTTCTCATGTCTCCTGTTGCTATGCCATTTATTTGTAAGTGAGATAGAAGCATAATCTCTAAGGATTCATATTTTTCATGTTATTCCCAAAGATATTCCTAGAAATCTGGTGAGGAAGTTCTTCAAGTGGTTTCTTTTGTGAAACACTAAAGAAATCCATGAGAAACAACTTACCTCAAAGACAGAGTCAAAGCACCTAAGCCTAGAAAAACAGCTAATAGTTAAGCAATTATTTTTAATATACTATAATATACATGTATATTTTTATATCTATCTGTTTATCCATCTAAGTATCTTTGTTTTGACATAGACCTTCTAGGGACATGTGTTGCAAACTTAAGAAACAAAAAATAAATAAAAGTTGATCTACACCAATATGTTACAAATAAGAGCATTCATAGAGGACATAGCTCTCGGATAGAGGAGAAATTCTCCAGAAAAATGGTAAGGGACCTGAACCAATTCAAGGTTTCTTATACCTTTGTGTCTGAGCAAAACTGGATTCAGGGTGGCACAGACAGGATCATGATCAGCTCTTAGAAATAATCCCCTCTAGAAGTGCTAAGGTTGTTTTGAAAGCAATTGAAAGAGATTAATTTCAATGTGACTTGTAGCTTGTTAGTGCAACCAAGTCTTTTTCTCAAATGATTTCAGTGATTTCTTTGCATCCTTCTGCTTTTCTCTTCATCTAGTTCCACAGCAGTTACTTGGAACAAATACATTATTTATAAAGATAGAGACATCAGCTTGAGGGTAAAACCATCAATTATGCAAATAACATTAGAAAGATGCAAAGCTGTTGTCCTTATCTTAAGTGGTTATACCCATCTATGGTAGAACATAATCTTTGATGCAAAGTATATGGATACAAGTTTCACTTGGCCACATAGTGCACAAGAAACAAATGAGTTTGCATACAGGTCTATAGATCAAATAGAATCTTCTAGTAAGTCAAAATATATTAATGATAGATATATGATAACTCTAAAATCAAATTATTCATACTTTTGTGTTTCTGTTTTAGTTTGTTACATTAAATAGCTCATGCTGTTTTTTTTTAATGTTACTTTTTAAGGTTGGCACAATTTAGTTTCAAAACTATTATTTGAGTAAGATTATAATCATACTAAAGTCCAATTGCATTACATTCAAAACAAAAGTTGTATACATAATAAACTCAATCAGATCTGCTGAATGGGTCAAAAGAGAAATTGGACATTCATGAGTATAAATTATGTATGTGTATGTGTAGATGAAAGCTATTAATCTACTCTGTGATACATAAAATATCTATCCATTTTAAAAATATAATAGATGGGCCTAGACAGAAGAAACTAGAATCAGTTTTTATGCAGTAAGAGAGAATGAGAGCAAGTCAGCACTGCAGTTTGTGGCTGGTTTGATAACCAAATGTTGAAGTAAATATATTGCTGTTATGAAATGAACTCCTAAGAAATCCTGAAGTAGTTGGTGAGTGGAACCTGTAAGTATTTGGATAATGGCATTCCAAACAAAGCATTTTTCCCCATAATTTTGTAGAGTATGTAAAGTATGCTGACTTTCTCTTCATTGGACATACTTGCTTGTCATGTTGTAAATAACTCATGTTATGTCAGTATATAAGCAGCAAAAAGCATAAAATAAAAAAGGATGATAGAATCTGCAGTGTAGAAGAAATTGCAAACAAGGTTAGAGGCTTTGCTTAAGATGTGAGTCCTCCTTTGGAAATCATTGATAATTTTGTTCTGTTTTTTCCACAGCCCAAAGAAAGACACCTGACTGAAATATCACCTACCACCTTGTTTTCTATTGCAAACATACATTTTGACTTTCCTTATTTTTTTGATGTTGTATCAGTGATTTTCATGCTGATTTATACAAAGATAGCAAGTATTTTCCTGGGAAATTAGAGTAGGACCAGGGTAAATAAATTCAATGTAAGTATCATCTACATAGAGTTAAATCCAAAAAGTGCTCTGAATTATAGAATATTTTTTAAATTCATGTACCCTCTAAATTTAAAAAATATATTTATATATATATATATATTCATATATTCTCTACTGGACCTGCTTAATAGTTTACTTATGCAATCACTAATGTTTCCACAAGTTTACTACTATATATATTTTTTTCAACAACAAATCTGACATGACACTGTGAAATGTACAATAAGTTTAGAAATCTAACATTTCTATTATTACTTTAATATTGACGGCTGTCCTCACAGTGTGTTTATTGCATATTTAGGCAAAAAATTTCCCCAAGAAGTCAGAATAAACTAGATCAATAAGATTGGCACAAGTTTAAGATGGCAGCATGGGAAGATCCTGAACTCAACTCTTCCCATGAACACAAAAAATCTACAGCTACATACATAATAATTCCTTCAGAAAGGGACCTGAAAACTGGATTAACAGTCTCCACAACAAAGGGTAAAAGGACAACATTGAGCTGGATAGGAGAAAGAGTGATATAGTCACACCAAATAAAACCCCCACACTCCAGCTATGGCAATCCACAATTCAGAAGGATCACAGAGGTATAGTTGGTTTCCCTGAGGAGTGAGGGGTTTGATCTCCACATCAAGCACCCCAACCCTTAGATCCTGCACAGGAGAGATTTGCACCTAAAGCACTTAATTTTGAAAACCAACAGGGAATACGTCCAGGAAAACTATAGAACTACAGGGAATGTAAATCCCACTCATAAAGGGCTCACACACAGACTCACTCAACCCAGAAACTAGAGCAAAATATCAGATTAAAAAGAGTATGGATCGTAGGTAAAAGGGACCCACTTACTAATTTTGAAACATATGCTGGAGAAAAGAACTGGGGTAAACATGGCTCTTGGCAGGGTGTACCCACTTACACTAACAGGTTATAGGAAGATTTCCAAATGGCACTCAACAGTGTTGGTATTAGCAAGGCAGCATGAGATTGAAAAAATGGCTCCTGTCAGTGTCTCAGTCCCCAGAGAGCATCTTATACCTGCACCATGGTCTGGTCTCATAACCAGTCAGGCAATAAGATTGACCAGCAGCACCTGGCAGCCACCACAGCTGGGCTCCACAGTTGTTTCATGGGCCAGCCCCAACCTCTAGCACCTGGCAGTCATTGCAGATGGGCCCCATACCTGTTTCAGGGACCAGCCATGTCCATCAGCACCTAACAATCACTGGGGCTGAATCCTGCAATCATTCTGTTTGCTAACTCCACCCACCAGGGCACTGCAGCAGAAGCTGCAACCCTACTACAACAGGGAGATGAATGTAGCCCACATGGGGACACCACTTAAGGGCCTGGCTCTGGTGGCCAGGTAGTATTGTTCTGGGCCATACAAGGCAGCTCCTACATAAGGCCACTGTTCAATACTGGGAGAGGTAGCTGATTTACCTAATACATAGAAACAAACACAGAAAATTAAGCAAAATGAGAAGATAAATGAATATGTTCCAATTAATATTCCAATCCAAGCAAGACAAAACCTCAGTAAAATGACTAAATAAAATGGAGATAAGCAATCTACCTGATATGATAAAGAGTTACATGTAATGATCGTAAAGATGATTACCAAACTCTGGATAAGAATGGATGAACAGAGTGAGTACATCAACAGAGATAGAAAATATAAGTACCAAACAGAAGTTATAATTGAACTGAAAAATGAACTAGAGATGTTCAACAGCAGACTGGAAGAGGTAGAAGAATGAATCAGTGAGTTGAAAGGCAAAACAATGGATTCGCCCAGAGAAGCAAAATGAAACAAAGTATTTTAAAAATTGAAGATATCTTAAGGGACTTTTGGGATAATATCAAGTGAAAAAAAATTTGCATTTTAGGGGTTCCAGGATAGAAGAGAGAAAGGGAAAGAAAGAAAGAAAGAAAGAAAAAATAATGCCTGAAAAATTTTCTAATCTGGAAAGACATTTAGGTTTAGGAGGCCCAGAGAGTTCCAAATAAAATGGACCCAAAGATACACACACCAAGACCCATTATAATTAAAATGGTAAAAATTAAGGATAAAGAGAAAATCATCAGCAGATTGTTCAGCAGAATTCTTACAGGCCAGAAGGAAGTGGCATGACATACTCAAATGCTGAAAGGAAAAAAAAAAAAATTCCACCCAAGAATTTTCTACCCAGCAAGTTTATCATTCAGAATTAAAGGAGAGATCAACAGTTTACCAGATAAGCAAAAGCTAAAGAGTTTATCATGACTAAACTGACACTACAAGAAACATTAAAGGGACTTCTTTAAGCTGAAAGGAAATGGTACAAATAATAAGAAAATATACAGGGAACTGAACCAAGATGGCGGAGTAGAAAGACATGCTCACTCCCACTTATCAGAACACCAGAATCACAACTAGCTGCTGGACAATCATCGACAGGAAGACACTGGAATTCACCAAAAAAGATACCCCACACAAAAAGACAAAGGAGAAGCCACAATGAGACAGTAGGAGGGGCACAATCACAGTAAAATCAAATGCCATAACTGCTGGGTGGGTGACTCACAGACTGGAGAACACTTATACCACAGAGGTCCACCCACTGGAGTGAAGGTTCTGAGCTCCACGTCAGGCTTCCCAACCTGGGAGTCTGGGAACGGGAGGAGGAATTCCTGGAGAATCAGACTTTGAAGGCTAGTGGGATTTGATTGCAGGACTTCGACAGGACTGAGCAAAACAGAGACTCCACTCTTGGAGGACACACACAAAGTAGTGTGCGCATCGGGACCCAGGGGAAGGAGCAGTGACCCAAGGGGAGACTACACCAGACCTACCTGCTAGTGTTGGAGGGTATCATGCAGAGGCGGGGGGTGGCTGTAGCTCACCGTGGGGACAAGGACACTGGCAACAGAAGTTCTGGGAAGTACTCCTTGGTATCAGCCCTCCCAGAGCCTGCCATTAGCCCCGCCAAAGAGCACAGGTAGGCTCCAGTGTTGGATTGCCTCAGGCCAAACAAACAAAAGGAAGGGAACAGAACCCCACCCATCAGCAGTCAAGCAGATTAAACATTTACTGAGCTCTGCCCACCAGAGAAACAGTCAGCTCTACCCAACACCAGTCCCTCCCATCAGGAAACTAGCACAAGCCTCTTAGATAGCCTCATCCACCAGAGAACAAATAGCAGAAGCAAGAAGAACTACAATCCTGCAGCCTGTGGAACAAAAACCACATTCACAGAAAGATAGAAAAGATGAAAAGGCAGAGGGCTATGTGCCAGATGAAGGAACAAGATAAAACGCCAGAAAAACAACTAAATGAAGTGGAGATAGGCAACGTTCCAGAAAAAGAATTCAGAATAATGATAGTGAAGATGATCCAGGACCTCAGAAAATGAATGGAGGCAAAGATCGAGAAGATGCAAGAAATGTTTAACAAAGACCTAGAAGAATTAACGAACAAACAAACAGAGATGACCAATACAATAACTGGAATGAAAACTACACTAGAAGGAGTCAATAGCAAAATAACTGAGGCAGAAGAACGGATAAGTGACCTGGAAGACAGAATGGTGGAATTCACTGCTGCAGAACAGACAAAAGAAAAAAGAATGAAAAGAAATGAAGACAGCCTAAGAGACCTCTGGGACAACATTAAACACAACAACATTCACATTATAGGGGTCCTAGAAGGAGAAGAGAGAGAGAAAGGACCAGAGAAAATGTTTGAAGAGATAATAGTCAAAAACTTCCCTAACATGAGAAGGGAAATAGCCACCCAAGTCCAGGAAGCACAGAGAGTCCCATACAGGATAAACACAAGGAGAAACACACCAAGACACATAGTAAGCAAATTGGCCAAAATTACAGACAAAGAAAAATTATTGAAAGCAGCAAGGGAAAAAAACCAAATAACAAACAAGGGAACTCCCATAAGGTTAACACTTGATTTCTCAGCAGAAACTCTACAAGCCAGAAGGGAGTGGCATGATATACTTAAAGAGATGAAAGGGAAGGACCTACAACCAAGATTACTCTACCCAGCAAGGGTCTCATTCAGATTCAATGGAGAAATTAAAAGCTTTACAGACAAGCAAAAGCTGAGAGTATTCAGCATCACCAAACCAGCTCTACAACAAATGCTAAAGGAACTTCTCTAACTGGAAAGCACAAGAGAAGAAAAGGACCTACAAAAACAAACCCAAAACAATTAAGAAAATGGTCATAGGAACATACATATCGATAATTACCTTAAATGTGAATGGATTAAATGCTCCAACCAAAAGACACAGGCTTGCTGAATGGATACAAAAACAAGACCCATGCATATGCTGTCAACAAGAGACCCACTTCAGACCTAGGTATACATACAGACTGAAAGTGAGGGGATGGAAAAAGATATTCCATGCAAATGGAAATCAAAAGAAAGCTGGGGTAGCAATACTCATATCAGATAAATAGAGTTTAAAATAAAGAATGTTACAAGAGACAAGGAAGGACCCTACGTAATGATGAAGGGATCAATCCAAGAGGAAGATATAACAATTATAAATATATATGCACCCAACATAGGAGCACCTCAATACATAAGGCAACTGCTAACAGCTATAAAAGAGGAAATCTACAGTAACACAATAATAGTGGGGGACTTTAACACCTAACTTACATCAATGGACAGATCATCCAAAATAAAAATAAATAAGGAAACAGAAGCTTTAAATGACACAATAGACCAGATAGATGTAATTGATATTTATAGGACATTCCATCAAAAAACAGCACATTACACCTTCTTCTCAAGTGTGCACAGAACATTCTCCAGGATAGATCACATCTTGGGTCACAAACCAAGCCTCAGTAAATTTAAGAAAATTGAAATCATATCAAGCATCTTTTCTGACCACAACGCTATGAGATAAGAAATGAATTACAGGGAGAAAAACGTAAAAAACACAAACACATGGAGGCTAAACAATACTTTACTAAATAACCAAGACATCACTGAAGAAATCAAAGAGTAAATCAAAAAATACCTAGAGACAAATGACAATGAAAACACGGCAATCCAAAACCTATGAGATGCAGCAAAAGCACTTCTAAGAGGGAAGTTTATAGCTATACAAACTAACTCAAGAAACAAGAAAAATCTCAAAAAAGCAATCTAACCTTACACCTAGAGGAACTAGAGAAAGAAGAACAAACGAAACCCAAAGTTAGCAGAAGGAAAGAAATCATAAAGATCAGAGCAGAAAAAAAAAACAAATAGAAACAAAGAAAACAATAGCAAAAATCAATAAAACTAAAAGCTGGTTCTTTGAGAAGATAAACAAAATTGATAAACCATTATGCAGACTCCTAAAGAAAAAGGGAGAGAGGACTCAAATAGATAAAATTATAAATGAAAAAGGAGAAGCTACAACAGACACGGCAGAAATACAAAGCATCCTAACAGACTACTACAAGCAACTCTATACGAATAAAATGGACAATCTGAAGAAATGGACAAATTCTTAGAAAGATATAACCTTCCAAGACTGAACCAGGAAGAAATAGAAAATATGAATAGACCAATCACAAGTAAGGAAATTGAAACTGTGATTTAAAATCTTCCAACAAACAAAAGCCCAGGACCAGATGGCTTCACAGGTGAATTCTATCAAATAATAAGAGAAGAGCTAACACCCATCCTTCTCAAACTATTCCAAAAATTGCAGAGGAAGGAACACTCCCAAACGCATTCTATGAGGCCACCATCACTCTGATACCAAAACCAGACAAAGATACTACAAAAAAAGAAAATTACAGACCAATATCACTGGGGAATATAGATGCAAAAATCCTCAACAAAATACTAGCAAACAGAATCCAACAACACATTAAAAGGATCATACACCATGATCAAGTGCAATTTATCACAGAGATGCAAGGATTCTTCAATATATGCAAATCAGTCAATGTGATACACCACATTAACAAATTGAAGAATAAAATCATATGATCATCTCAATAGATGCAGAGAAAGCTTTTGAAAAATTTCAACACCCATTTATGATAAAAACTCTCCGGAAAGTGGGCATAGACAGAACCTACCTCAACGTAATAAAGGCCATATACAAAAAACCCACAGCAAACATCATTCTCAATGGAGAAAAACTGAAAGCATTTCCTCTGAGATCAGGAACAAGACAAGGATGTCCACTCTCACCACTATTATTCAACATAGTTTTGGAAGTCCTAGCCACGGCAATCAGAGAAGAAAAAGTAATAAAAGGAATACAAATTGGAAAAGAAGAAGTAAAACTGTCACTGTTTGCAGATGACATGATACTATACATAAAGCATCTTAAAGATGCCACCAGAAAACTACTAGAGCTAATCAATGAATTTGGTAAAGTTGCAGGATACAAAATTAATACACAGAAATCTCTTGCATTCCTATACAATAATGATGAAAAACGTGAAAGAGAAATTAAGGAAACACTCCCATTTACCATTGCAACAAAAATAATAAAATACCTAGGAATAAACCAACCTAGGGAGACAAAAGACCTGTATGAAGAAAACTATAAGACACTGATGAAAGAAATTAAAGATGATACCAACAGATGGAGAGATATACCATGTTCCTGTATTGGAAGAATCAATATTGTGCAAATGATTATACTACCCAAAGCAATCTACAGTTTCAGTGCAATCCCTATCAAATTACCAATGGCATTTTTTATGGAACTGGAACAAAAAAATCTTAAAATTTGTATGGAGACACAAAAGACCCCGAATAACCAAAGCAGTCTTGAGGGAAAAAAATGGAGCTGGAGGAATCAGACTCCCTGACTTCAGACTATACTACAAACCTACAGTAATCAAGACAATATGGTACTGGCACAAAAACAGAAACATAGACCAATGGAGCAAGATAGAAAGCCCACAGATAAACCCATGCACCTATGGTCAACTAATCTATGACAAAGGAGGCAAGGATATACAATGGAGAAGAGACAGTCTCTTCAATAAGTGGTGCTGGGAAAACTGGACAGCTACATGTAGAAGAATGAAAGTAGAACACTCCCTAGCACCATACACAAAAATAAACTCAAAATGGATTTGAGACCTAAATGTAAGACCAGACACTATAAAACTCTTAGAAGAATACATAAGAAGAACACTCTTTGACATAAATCACAGCAAGATCTTTTTTGATCCACCTCCTAGAGTAATGGAAATAAAAACAAAAATAAACAAATGGGACCTAATGAAACTTCAAAACTTTTGCACAGCAAAGGAAACAATAAACAAGACGAAAAGACAACCTTCAGAATGGGAGAAAATATTTGCAGATGAAGCACCGGATAAAGGATTAATCTCCAAAATATATAAACAGCTCATGCAGCTCAATATTAAAAAAACAAACATCCCAATCCAAAAATGGGCAGAGGACCTAAATAGACATTTCTCCAAAGAAGACATACAGATGGCCAAGAAGCACATGAAAAGCTGCCTAACATCACTAATTATTAGAGAAATGCAAATCAAAGCTACAATGAGATAGCACCTCACACCAGTTAGAATGGGCATCATCAGAAAATCTACAAACAACAAATGCTGGAAGGGGTGTGGAGAGAAGGGAACCCTCTTGCACTGTTGGTGGGAATGTAAATTGATGCAGCCACTATGGAGAACAGTATGGAGGTTCCTTAAAAAACTAAAAATAGAATTACCATATGATCCAGCAATCCCACTCCTGGGCATATACCCAGTGAAAACCATAATTCAAAAAGACACATGCACCCTGATGTTCATTGCAGCACTATTTACAATAGCCAGGTCATGGAATCAACCTAAATGCCCATCTGCAGAAGAATGGATAAAGAAGCTTTGGTACATATATACAATGGAATATTACTCAGCCATAAAAAGGAACGAAATTGGGCCATTTGTTGAAACGTGTATTGATCTAGAGAGTGTCATACAGAATGAAGTAAGTCAGAAAGTGAAAAACAAGTATCATATATTAATGTATATATGTGGAACCTAGAAAAATGGTACAGATGAACTGGTTTGCAGGGCAGAAATTGAGACACAGATGTAGAGAACAAACGAATGGACACCAAAGTGGGAAAGCCACAGGGGGGTGGGGGTGGTGGTGTGACAAATTGGGTGATTAGGATTGACATGTATACACTGATGTGTATATAATTGATGACTAATAAGAACCTGCTGTGCAATAAATAAATAAATAAATAAAATAAAATATACAAAAGTAAAAATCTCACTGGAAAGGGTAAATATACAATAAATTTGGTGGATCAGTCACTTGCAGTGCAGTCGTGAAGGTTAAAAGACAGAAGAAATCCAATTAATCTTTCAAATCCATTAATTCTTTCAGGACCACAAACTTGTGGTATCAAAATTATATAAGCAATAAATATTAATTTATTCCAGTTTTTCTACTGAAACTGATGCCCAGATCTTTATCTGCCTAGTTGATTTTCATTGCTTTATGTAATTCATGAGTTTGGGACTTTTACAGTCATTTAGATATGTGGATTATTATTTATTTTCGTAATTAGTTCTTACACCACTAGAGAAAGAAGAATGTTTAATATCCATTCACAGGTGAACATTCCCTATTCCCTTCCCCCAAAGAAAGAAATGACATGATATCCTTTGTTCAAGGTAATAAAACCTATTTTCTCTTACAGGTATTTAGCTTTGGTGGGAGATCAGAAAGATTTAGAACAAACAGTAACAGGGGTCAATCTAGGGAAGATGAAGTATTATTGGATGTTGTTTGAATGGAAATTTATGAACAATGATTTGTTCCATCTTTTCAAAAAAGGTATACAAATATATTACTTATAAATATAGATTAATACAGAGCAGTATGTTTTACCATCCTGGCCTTCTTTACATTTCTTTTTTCTTTTTTTTTCCCCAGAAAGAACAAAAATAATCGGTGCTATTCATACTTCTTTAAATTTTTTTATTGAAGTACAGTTGATTTACAATATTATATTAATTTCAGGCATACAAGATGGTGATTCAGTATTTTACAGATTATACTCCAAAAAAGTTATTACAAGATAATACTAATTTTTAATACAAGAAAAATATAATAATACAAGAAAACACTAATTTTCAAATTAGTGTTTTCATTTTTTTCCAGGTATAACCCTGGAGTGGAATTGCTGGATCATATGATAGTTCTATTTTTAGTTTTTTGAGACACCTCCATACAGTTTTGCATAGTGGCTGCACCAATTTACATAACCACCAACAGTGTACAAGGATTCCCTTTTCTCCACATCCTCTCCAACATTTGTTATTTGTAGCCTTTTTGATGATAGCCATTCTGACATGTGTGAGGTGATATCTCATTGTTATTTTGGTTTGCATTTCTCTAATAATTAGCGATTGTGAGCATCTTTTCATATGACTCATAGCCATCTGTATGTAGTCTTTGCAAAAGTGTCTATTTACATCTCCTGCCCATTTTCTGATTGAGTTGTTTGGTTTTTTGATATTGAGTTGTATAAGCTGCTTATATATTTTGAATATTAACCCCTTGTAAGCCATGTCATTTGCAAATATTTTCTCTCATTCTGTAGGTTGTCTTTTCATTTTGTCAATGGTTTCCTTTGCTGTGCAAAAGCTTTTAAGTTTAGTTTGGTTCCATTTGTTTATTTCTGCTTTTATTTCTTTTGTCTTAGGAGAGAGATCCAAAAATATATTGCTAGGATTTATGTCAAAGAGTGTTCTATTTTCTCTTATAGAAGTTTTATGGTTTCAGGTCTTATATTTAGTCTTTAATCCATTTTGAGTTTATTTTTGTATACAGTGTGAGGAAATGTTCTAAGCTCATTGTTTTACATGTAGCTGTCCAGTTCTCCCAGCACCACTTGTTGAAGAGACTGTCTTTTCTCCATTGTATATCCTTGCCTCCTTTATCATAGATACATTGGCCATACATGTGTGGCTTATTTCTGCACTCTGTATTCTGTTCCATTGATCTAGGTATCTGATTTTGTGTCACTACCATGCTGTTTTGATTACTGCAGCTTTGTAGTATATTCTAAAGTATGAGAGGGTAATATCTCCACTTCATTCTTTTTTTCTCAAGATTGCTTTTGCAATTTGGGTTCTTTTGTGGTTCCATATGAATTTTATCATGATTTTTTCTAGTTTTGTGAAAAATGCCATGGGTATTTTGATAGTGATTTTATTAAATCTGCAGATTGTTTTGGGTAAGATGACTATTTTAACAATAGTAACTCTTCCAATCCAAGAGCATGGAATATCTTCCCATTTCTTTGTATCATCTTCAATTTTCTTCATTAATGTTTTATATTTTTCAGAGTATAGGCCTTTCACTTTCTTGTTTAAGTTTATTCCTAGGTATTTTATTCTTTTTAATGTGATTTTCAACAGGATTTTTTTTTACTGTCTCTTTCTGATACTTCATCATTAGTGTGTAGAAACATGACAGATTTTCGTATATTAATTTTGTATCCTGCAACTTTGTTGAATTCATTCATTAGTTCTCATAGTTTTGAAGTGGATTCTTTAGGGCTTTCTAAATATATTATCATGTCATCTGCAAATAGTGAAAGTTTTATCTCTTCACTTCCAATTTGGATACCTTTGATTTCTTTTATCTTGTCTGATTGCTGTGGTGTTTAACTTTATGTGTCAACATGACTGTGCTAAAGGATGTGCAGATCACTGTTAAAACATTATTCCCGGGTGTGTCTGTGAGGGTTTCTCTAAAAGAGATCAGCAGTTGAATCAGTAGACTAGTAATGAAAATGCTTCTCACCAATGTGGCTGGCATAATGCAATCCCTTCATTGTCTGGATAGAATAAAAAACAGAGAAGGGCAAATTTGTTCTATGCTTGAGCTGGAACATATATCTTCTCCTGTGCTCAGAATTGGTGCTCCTGGTTCTCAGGAATTCAGGTTTGGTTTGGAATTATACCACTAGTTTTGCTGAGCCTCCAGCTTGCAGACAACATATCATGGGCCTCCTACACCTTCATAATTATGTGAGCCAATTTTTCATAATAAATCTCTTTCTATGTATTTATATATCTATCTATATGTATATATCTATATCTATCATATATTTTCTGTTTCTCTGAAAAACTCTAGGAGATTGTGGTACCAAGAATGTTCTAGAGAAACAGAATTTTAAGGATGATTATTCTGAATTGTTTTTGGGGATTTTGGGTTTGGCTTTCTATGCTGGTTAGATTTAAAATGCTAATGACTCTATTTCTGGTAGAGAAGAGAGCACTGATAGTCCATGGCATAAACTTTTTATAGGGGTAAGCAGAATATTTGCATTGGATACTCCTAATCAACCACTTATAAGAAGGAAGGCACTAAGTGACTGTATATACTTTCAAACATTTTTGGAAAACTAATGAATATAATGATGTTGGTTGGTTGCTCCTGGTGTCCATGGGCCAAGTCGTAAATTATTAACCCAAGGGTTCAAATTCCCAGTTAAAGTGTCATGTAAATGACCCAAGAGCTTTTTTTGTGTGCTCTGAAAGAGTCCTGTATCTCCTTTAGCTGCAGGGCTAAAATTTATAAAAATCAAGTTCAGAACTTTATTCTGTGACTGGCTAAATCACAACACAAACTGAACTGACGTCACATGGTATCTACTGTTAAAGTGAGGGAAATTGATTTGGAAAGAATGAAATCTTATGAGTTGAGATGGGGACATGTGAGTAGACCCTGGTGGGTCTACTGGGGACATGAACCCAGCAGAATTAAATTTCACACCCCCAGCAGAAGTGGCTTTCTCAACCAGTGGAACTGACCCTCACCCCCACCCCTATGATATTGGCCTATCCACCCACAGTATTTTTGGCCTTTCCACCTCCCTCTTAGGGGATTCAACCTGCATTGCCTGAAAAAAATGGCAATGGCCTCACCTGAGGCAGTAGATATGCAAAACGATGCTGATTCTCCTTAGGACCAACCCCCACCACCTTTCTTTGTTTCTACATCTATAACTAAACTCAAGTCTCAGCAGGACCCTAAAGATGAGGTACAAAGTATGACTCATGGGAAGGTGTGCTACAGTCCAAAAGAACTGGTTAAGTGTTCTAGTTTATACAGACAGAAATCCAGGGAACATGTGTGAATATGGTTGCTAAGGATGTGGGATAATGGTGGAAGGAACATAAAGTTGGACCAGGCTGAAATTATTGATATAGGCCCACATAAGCAGAGATGTTGCAGTTCACAGAAGTTAGAAAGGGCTCTAACAGTTTGGTTGGTTGGTTGGCTGAAACATGAAACATGGTCCAGTACACGTGAATTGGAAATGTTAGACATGCCTTGGTTTAATGTAGAGGAATGGATTCAGAGGCTTAGGGAGATTGGAATGTTAGAATGGATGTTAGGATATATTTGTCATTTAAAGCCTACTCACTGAGAGGGTCCAGAAGAACTATCTTTCATGAATATTGTGGGAAATAAATTTGTGTGGGGAACTTTAGCATCCTTGAAGAGCTCTTTGATTGTTCTTCTCTGGAAGTCAGGCCTCACTGTTAGAACTGCAGTCACTGAACTGAGAAAACTAAATGCAATGGGAGTAATTGGATCTTGAGGTGGCAGGGGCCAAATGGTGACATTCAACTACCAAAGACAATGTAGTCATGATTATCGTAATGGACATCAGAGTCAAATTATAAATCAGAATAGTCTGACTTATGCAGACGTATGGTGTTGGGTAGTTAATAATGGTGTTCCTAGAAGTGAAATAGAAAGGAAGCTTACTAAATTCTTACTTGATCTATTTAAACAGAAATGTTTTAGGTCAAGTGGACAAAAGTCTAACTCAAATCATAAAAACAGAGTCATGGTGCCTCAATCAATTCTCAGACTTGAGCCAATATACAGACCCAGAGCCTTCTGAATGGGTCCCCTTGAAGAAAGATCCTGGCAACAATTGAAATTTTATACTTTTATTCTTTTACCCAGTCTTCCACAAATGAAACTATAGTTTTTTACTAGGGTAACTGGACATTGGGATAATAAAATAATTAGAAGTTTTGGGGACTACTGGACACTGACTCTGAACTGATACTAATTTCAAGATACTTAAAATGTTACCAAGGTACGCCAGTCAATGTAGGAGCTCATGGAGGTAAGGTCAACGAAGTTTTAGCTCCGCAGTAATGGCTCCCATAATTTTGCAGGCTGAGCAGTCCTATAGCCTTCCATCTGTCATCTTGAGGCTCATGAAAGCCAATGATGTAGATACAGTACAAACAAGAAGGCTTGAGAACCAAGGCAGCTATTGGTGTCAGTTTTGGTTAATAAAGCCCCTGGCAACTTAGGATTCCTCATGTCTCAGAATCAACAAAGAGGAGAGTTACTGTATTGGGGTTACTGACCCTGACTACTACTTGAGGAAGTAGGAAAATTGGACTACTACACAAAGCAAAATTGGACTACTAATACACAATGAAGATATGGAAGGGTATGTCTAGAATAGAGGAGATCTCTTAGGGCCTGTCTTAGTATTACAATGCCATGTGATTAAGATCAATGGAAAACTACAGCAATCCAATCCAAGCAGGACTACAAATGATCTAGACCTTTCTGGAATGAAAGTTTGGGTCACTCTACCAGGTAAAGAACCAGAAGCAGTTGAGGATCTTGCTGAAGGCAATGGAATACAGATTGGATAGTAAAAGAAGGCAGGTATAAATACCAGTTATAATCGTGTCACAAGATACAGAAATGAATACTGTAATTGTCATGAATGTATTCTACTCATTTTATTATGAATATATTTGTGTGTACATATACATATATTAAACGAATATTTTTGTTTTCTTTCTTCTATCATTTCCTTATCAGATAACATAAGATATATTGACTTCATATTTGTATTGGAGTATTGTTAATATTACATCATAGTACTTAAGTTATAGAATATCAGCAGAAGACTGAACATCATTCAAGGTCTTTGCCTCCTCTTTGGGGAAAGACTAGTGAATTTTTAGTTGTATGCAGGATAGTTGGATCATGTTAGGCAGAATTACAACTTTGTTATTGTCTTTATTTGGAGATTAAGCAGAGTTTAGAGAGATGAATATGTGTGTCAATGTGACAAGGGATGGATTTAGGATGGTTAATTTTATGTGTCACCTTGACTGGACTAAGGTATGCCCAGATAGATGGTAAAGCATTATTTCTGTGGGTGTATGTGAGGGGTTTTTTTTGTTTCTTTTTTTTTTTTTTTTCTGGAAGAGATTAGCATTTGAATTTGTAGACTGAGTAAAGAAGATTGCCTTCACCAATGCAGGTGAGTATCATCCAAACCCTTGAGGGCCTGGATAGTACAAAAAGGCAGAAGAAGGGCAAATTTGCTCTCTCCCTGAGCTGAGACATCCATCTTCTCCTGCCCTCATTCATCTGAGCTTCTGATTCTTGGACCTTCAGACTTGACTGGGACTTAAACTATTGACTCCTCTAATTCTCAGGCTTTTGAGATTGGACTGGAACTATATCACAGGCTTTCCTGGGCCTTTACCTCTCAAATGGAAAAGAGTGGAAATTCTTAGTCTTAATAATCACATATCCAATCTCATTATATATATATATATATATATATATATATATATATATATATATAATATATATAATATATTTATAATATATTTATATATTTATATAATATAATTTATAATAATATAAATAATAATAAATATCCACAGTTGACCCTTGAAGAACATGTTGCTTAAGGGTACCAACTCCCTGCACAGCTGGAAATCACATATAACTTTTGACTTCCCAGAACTTAAATACTAGTAGCCTACTGTTCACTGGAAGCTTTATCAATAACATAAATAGAAAATTAACACAGGTTTTATAAGTTATATGCATATCTACATATACTTTATTCATTTATGACATACCTAACTTTTTCTTAATTTTTAAAAAATATTTCTAGGCTACAAGGTTCATCCATGATTTTTTTCAAATTGTAACAAATCTCCAAAAAATTTTTGATATATTTATTGAAAAACATCCACTTGTAAGTGGACTGTGCAGTTCAACCGGTGTTGTTCAAGTGAAGACTGTATAAATATATTCTATTGGTTCTGTTTCTCTGGAGAACCCTAATACACCTGCTTTTCATTTGTTGCTGTACTAGCCCTTTTTTTCTGGACTAGTGGTTCACTTTTGATGTCACAATTTAACTTCTAGTCTCTACTCAGGAGCTATAGTAATGCTTTGGTTTTAAGATTTCTCATCATTCATGTTCTCTGCTGCTTTTAGGATAGACTTTAGCTTAGATGAGAGACACTCAACTCTCATATTCCCTCTGAGCCTCATGAGCTCACATGTACCAGGAAATTTCTCATCTTGACCCAAACCAACAGTAGATAAAAATTAGAAGTCTTCTGGAGATCCAATAAAAAATAAAAGTACATTGATAAGGGTCAAAAATACATTCAAAGAATATAGGTCTCCTTATTGTTTGATGACTGAAAGCTAACAAAGTTAAGAGAAATCGGGTAGTGAAAATACAGTTGAGCCTTGAACAAAATGAGTTTGAACTGCATGGGTCCACTTATAAGTGGATTTTTTTTCAATAGTAAATACTACAGTACTACATGATACATGGTTGGTTGAATCCACAGATGGGGAACTGTGGATATGGAGGGTCAACTGTAAGTTATACATGGATTTTCAACTGTCCTAACCCCTGCATTGTTCAAGGGTCACCTGTAAAATACTCACCTAAAGTAGCAAAAAGGAAGATGAGACAAATCATGTAAAGACAATTAAAAGTTTGTAAACCAACGTAAAAAAATGTAACAGTCATATTATCTCCCTGTAAGATTGCCATACTTAGTAAGCAGAATGACCAGTAAAATTTGAATTTCTGATAAACAATAATATTTTTGGTACAAATATGTCCCAAAACATATTTGACTGCATTTGAAACATACTTATACTAAAAAAGTATTCATTGTTTATTAGAAATTCAAATTTTACTGAATGTCCTTTATGTTATCTAGCAATTCTATTGTCATGCTGTTCTGATTTGGGGAAAAGCATATAGTTAGGATTTTATCTGTGATAAGGCAAATATAAGTTTATAGATCTTTCCAACCTTTACTCATTCCCTGCTATGTAAAACCAATCCAAGATTTGACATTTCACTTATTCTCTCCTCCCGCCCTCTGCAGAGGTTTCTCTTCAGTTTCTAGGTTGCCAAGTCCTGTGGATATTGTGATGCAGAGTCAAAAGAAATGTTAAAAAGGTATAAATGGAGAAGTACAGGACAGAAGGAGAGGGGGAAAACAGGCTGCGCCTAGTAAAGCACATCTTTTGGAGGGATTTGTACTACTGAGAATGGAGATAAAGGGTAAGTTGAAAGTGAGAAGGAAAATATGAGATCTTAATAAGTGTGTGTATCCTTTTTCTAGTGTTTTAAAATTATTCTGAAATTAGCTTTTTTGCTTGATTTATTATTCTATGATAGATATGCTACTCTGAGACTTGCTTCTTTAGGTCAGGGCTTCAATACGTTTAAATATGATTCCGTGAATATACCTCAAATGGAGAAAAGTACTTCATTTTATTTGTCGCTAAAATGTTGGAGTGACAAAAACAATTTAAAAGTAAAATTAACAAATTTAGAAGGTACAAGAGATATTAAGTTCCTTCAAATAAGAGTTGGTGCATAGTGAGGAGTTTCCTGACACTCATAGGTGCTTGGGGCTCAGAGGCATATGCTAATTGAGGACCTTTCATCTGAGATAATGTGAAGTGCACCTTGGAGAGTTTGTCAGAAGGAAAAGATGAGACATTTAATTCATGTAAAGATGTTTACTGAGCTGATGAATCATTAAGGCAATTTGGTGTAAATTTTTAAAAATTTTAGTAGAAGGAACAAACATTCTTCTCAGAGCATATGGGCATTGGAGGACACAGTTTGACAAGAATAAAAACTTCCCTTAATTTAGGGCTAATTGAATCTGATTTTAAAAGGTTCAGAATAGCCAGATTTATTTTAAACTCTATATATGTATATTTTAAACCTCAACAGGCCTTGTATATAAAAATCTGAATCAGAAGAGAGAATATTTAAAAACGCCAACCCTGGTATTTAGTTATAGCTTTTGAATTAGCCATTATAAAAATATAACTATAATATTGTACTTCCTCAAGAACCCAATGACAAACTCAAAATGTGTTTTTTAAGAATGTTAAACATTATAATTTTAAAAGCTATCAGGCACATTTACATTTATCTGTGGATTGTAACAATTTTGGTTTTCTGTCTTATATAAAATGCTGCTCTCAGTAAATATACATATATATTTTTATATATAATTAAAGAAATACTCTAGGTGAAGGAACGTCAAATATAAAGAAAAGAGAACAGGAAGAGATTAGAAGAATGTATTGCTTAAATAAACACATACATATTTGACTGAGTTATTAGAAATTTAGGAAGAAGACATGTGACTCTTGGCTATTTCCA
The DNA here is from genome assembly GCF_949987535.1 of Balaenoptera acutorostrata. NCBI lineage: Eukaryota > Metazoa > Chordata > Mammalia > Artiodactyla > Balaenopteridae > Balaenoptera > Balaenoptera acutorostrata. The sequence goes on from NC_080085.1 coordinate 77,343,861, forward strand.
AACATAAATCCAGGCATTAAAAGATAAAGATTATTATGTAGAATAGAATACCCTATGTGATTCTTGTTCAATCTCAATGAATACTTATATTTTAAATAAATAATAATGGTCCTAAGTACATAGATTTCTAATGTGACTGCTTTACAGAGAAAAAAAAGCCTTCAGATATAACTTATACTGTACTGGCACATCCATCTTAATATATTCTAATAGCATACATATCTGTGATCGATATGAGTATATGCACTGGATATATCATATAAAAATGTCAATGCTGAATGTAGAAGGGAACAATAAATCTCATAGCTACCCTGGGATGTGGAAGTGGAAGAACCTACTAATAGGCAAAACAGAATAGGTACTTTACTTGGAGGTAGAAGGTCCAAGAGCTGATTAGTCTCCATTTGTTTTATGAAAATATCTTGATTTGTTTTCAGGGTGCATCTGACAAGATCTAGATGACCACCAGGAACTTCAGTTCCCACCAAATTTCTTGATATCAACCTTACTGAGAGGCAGCCAGTCTTTTATCCTCAAACTTAGTGAGTTCAATTTGTTTTTGTTTTCTTTTTTAGGCATCCTCTAAAACATAGACTCTGTTTATTGTTTTACCTTGATTATCACTGTGCTGATTGCTGATATATCTTGGTAAAGAGCTGCTTTAATTGACAATCTTGAACAGATCAAACTCAGTTAAACTCAGCAAGGACCCACTCCTTGAAATTTGGGTAGTGTATAAATACACTGAAGAAGGGAGTAAGAAAAAATAGAATAGAGAATCAAGAAATAAATCTTGAGGAATGCCTACATTTAAATGTTAGAAAAAAAAAGTAAAATTAGGTTAGGATAAAAGAAGCAGAAGGGTAACAAACTATCACATGGTAACAGAAATCAAAGAATTGTGTGCTTAAAAGTACAGGAAGATAAAGCACTTAGAGTTCCATGACTTTAGTTGAACAACACTAGAGAGTGGAACATACAGAACAAAATCTCATTGTGATCATGGTCCTCAGTAAAAATAATAATAATAATAAAGAAAAAAATTTAATTAGCAAGTGCTTGAGAGAAAAAACTTAATATTAAATTTTGGAAAAAATACTTAATGGTTAAATTGTAAGTTAAATATGAATATAAAATAACAAAAACAACAAAAAAAGACCATCAGTATTAGAACAGAAAAAACATATTATGTGAATAAAGAAAAGAAAGTTGAACAGGGGAGGTGGAGTCAACTTATAGAGAATCTCTGAAGACTGCAGTATGAGATAAAGGTCTATGCCACTTTATATCCTTAAATCCAGCTGACCTATCCATAAATTCTGTCTAGGTTAGCTCATAAAATCTAGCCATAAAAAATGGGAGAAATTTTGTTAAATTCTCAGCTTCCTCCAGATTTGTTTTCAGCCCATTTTCACCTGCCTTTCCACCATTGCCTTCAGTAAGAAACTTTCCTATCCATGTTTCTAACTCTGAAGAAATCTTCCAACTCATATCTTCTCAAGTACCCTCATAGAGAGGAATGGGAAATATATGGCTCAGAAAGTTAGTATTCACTGAAGGTGTTTGAGCAGGTAGGTGGCATAAGGAAAGAAACAGGTAAGAGGAGAGGAGTGAGCTGAGAGTTTGGAATCAGAATTCAACTACTTTTAGCAGTAAAGGAAGCATGATGTGATTATCAGTTTGATTAGTGCTGAGGCAATGAGAATGAAAAGGAAGTGGTGAATTTGAAAGATATTTTAATAAATGACTCAGAGTTTGGACTTCACTATTCAGCTTTCTACTCTCTTACCTGCTCTGCCTTGCCCTCCCACATAATTCATAATTGTTTTTCTTTGCATACATATTGCTTTAAAAGAACAGATAAAAGAACAAAACAATTTTTTTTTAATTCCAAGGGAAAAATAGCTAGTTCTCCATACAAATTCAACCATTTCATTTTCACATAGGTCTTGATTCTCTCTTAAACATATATACTCATTAAAAAAAGACAAAACAAAACAAAACAAAAAGAAAACTGTCTTCTACTTTATCCTCAGTTAAAAATCCCAGGTCAGTATTTGGATCTGTTTTATTAAATAAAAATTCTATTTAATTTACCATCCAAAAGGGAATAATTAGGCTTCCTACTGGGAACTATATGCACTGTAGTGCAGAGAGTACATTCCTATATTAACTAGATGAAAGTTTATGTTATTCTAAATTTATACAAGTTTCAAAAGTAAGTAATGAGACCACCTATTTAATAGGAGTCAAATTTGCCCTCAGTTTTCATTTTTCCTTATTTTATTTTATGAGTCTGTGACTCTGATGTTAAAAATGTGAGAAATACATATATATTTAAAGGTGTGTGAAAGCTCAGGAATAACACATCCACATATTTTTTCCAGGATTAAACTGGTTTCTTATGAAGTAGAGCATTCCTCAATTTAATAGATCTTTGTCTTCTTTTTCATAAATAGAACTCAGGATGAATTCTCCTACTAAAGAAGGAAGTAATCCAGCTGACAATGCTCTCAAAAATTTAGAAAATGAGGCTCCAAATGACTGCAGTGCAGATATAGAGCCTTCATTTGCTGATTCTAATATGATTTCTCAGGTGGAAAGCAACCCAATGAACAGGGCGCTAGATGCACCAACTTCCCAGGAGCATGCTGTTCCTCAAGCAGCAGAAAATACTGAGCTTGAAGTAGAAGAAACCCAAAAAGATTCTCAAAAAGAAGATTTTAAAGAAGATGAGTCCTTTCTAATTCAGGTTCCCATTCCTAGAACACGGGTTTTGCTCATGTCAGGATTAGGGAGAATTACCTGAGTATCCCACTAGTAAAAATTGATAAAAACAGTCCCTTAACTAACAGAGCAAGATTCTACTCAGGAAAAGTGGAGACGAAAACAAGTGATTTCTGTCATAACACCATAAATTACAAAATTTCTCTCCAACTCTCAATTTCATGGAGAAGAATCCCATTTATTAACAATCATGAGAAGAATGATTCCCCATCTGCTCTGTGGTAGACATTTCTCTCAGGCTACAGGTCGTCAAAATACCATGTGGGTGAAGCAAAAGTATATAGCATGTCTTCCTCATCCAAATGTCCTCACTCACGGTGAGAGAACCATAATATTTGGAAGACCTTTGAGGGTGTACTATTACCGTCCCCTCATTGAGAGAATGACACCATGAAAATTTTACAAATCAACTGATACTAAAGGAAAGGATGGATTCCACATTTTTGTGAGGCCTGTGCTCTGTATCTCACAAGCCCAAATTCAAAACACATTTAATTGAAAAGCTTTGGAGGATCATTTGAGATCTCACCACAACATGAGGGTTGTAATTATAAACACCAATAATGGTTGGAAATAACTATGCCCCGTCTGTGGAAGTAGTTTCAACAATTTGATTGAATTTAGACAACATTCCTGCAGCTTTCCTGAGAATTAACTTCAATTGAGACAAATTAATTTTAAAATTTAACTTCTAAAAAATTTATAATTTGACTACCAAATTGAGGCAAAATTGTATGAACATAAATTTTAATAGTGTTAGATGGAGTTGCAGAAAGGAACACAAAATAAGATATATCAAAAAGAATCACCATTGAGAAGAGAGGAACAACTCATAAGGAAACCTCTGTCTAAACTCTGCTATTACAAACAGATCATCAAAATATCAGGCCCTGGATCTGTATATAGTCAGCAATTGAACTAGGAAAATATATGCACTTTCTTAATATCCACTTCTGCTGAAAGAAAGTATTGTTAATATTATCAGATTCCAAGTTCAGAGGATTCTGACAACAATAGCAAACATATATTGGAGGGCTAGACAAAGTCCTACCAGGTGTTTCTAGAGACTCTGCTAAATTTGATATCTGACACATTCTTCATAAATTCAATAAAAATAATTTTAAAGACATAGAAAGTTGCATTGTGTGCTTACAACTAGATAAAAATTTCTGTGGGTAGAAAAAAGTTTCAAGCATTATAAATGTGCTGTGTTTATTTATTTATTTATTTTTTTAATAGCTACTTTATTTATTTATTTATTTATTTTTGGCTGTGTTGGGTCTTCGGTTCGTGCGAGGGCTTTCTCCGGCTACGGCAAGTGGGGGCCACTCTTCATCGCGGTGCGGGGACCGCTCTTCATCGCGGTGCAGGGACCGCTCTTCATCGCGGTGCGCGGGCCTTTCACTATCGCGGCCCCTCCCGTTGCGGGGCACAGGCTCCAGACGCGCAGGCTCAGTAGTTGTGGCTCACGGGCCCAGCTGCTCCGCGGCATGTGGGATCTTCCCAGACCAGGGCTCGAACCCGTGTCCCCTGCATTAGCAGGCAGACTCTCAACCACTGCGCCACCAGGGAAGCCCTCTGTGTTTAGATAATAATGTTGATGATTCAAAATAAAAATTAAACTCATTAAAAGAAAATAATGTGGTAGAAGTGAAATTATTTGAGATAGAAGTGAACAAATATTAAACTGGTAGCATAAGATAGTAATCATTTTTTCGTGGATAGCTTCATCATTGCCTATGATCACCACTCACATTTTACGTTCCACCCATATACAGGTATACCTTGGAGAAATTGCAAGTTCAGTTCCAGACCACTGCAAAAAGTGAATATCACAGTAAAGTGAGTCACACAAATTTGTTTTGTTTTCCAGTGCATATAAGAGTTATGTCTGCACTATACCGTAGTCTATTAAGTGTGCAATAACATATCTAAAAAATCAATTTACATACTTAATTTGAAAAATACTTGATTGCTGAAAAATGCTAGTCTTTATCTGAACCTTTAGCATGTCAATCTTTTTGATGGTGGAGAGTCTTGCCTTGATGTTGATGGCTGCTGACTGATCAAGATAGTAGTTACTAAGGGTTGGGGTGGCCGTAGCAATTTCTTAAAATAAGACAACAATGAAATTTGCCACATTGACAGACTCTTTCTTCCATCAATGATTTCTCTGTAGCATGTAATGCCATTTGATAACATTTTACCCACAGTAGAACTTCATTCAAAATTGAAGTCAATCCTCTCAAAGTCTGCCACTGCTTTATCAACTAAGTTTATGTAATATTCTAAACCCCTTAGTTGTATTTTCAACAATCTTCACGGCGTCTTCCCCAGGAGTAGATTCCATCTCAAGAAACCTCTTTTTTTTTTTTTTTTTTGATCATCCATAAGAAGTAACTCCTCATTCATTGAATTTTATCAAGATATTGCAACAATTCTTTCACATCTTCAGGTTCCACTTCTAATTATAATTCTCTTGCTAATTCCACCTCATCCGTAGTGACTTTATCCACTGAAGTCCTGAACCCTTCAATGTTACCTATGAAGTTTGGAATCAACTTCTTCCAAACTCCTGTTAATATTGATACGTTGACCTCATCTCATGAATCACAAATGTTCTTAACAGCATCTAAAATGGTGAATCCTTTCCAGAAAGTTTTCAGTTTACTTTGCCAAAATCCATCAGAGAAATTACTATTTATGGCAGCTATAGCTTTACAAATGTATTTATTAAATAATAAGACTTGAAAGTTGAAATTATTCTTGATCTAAGGGTGCAGAATGGGTATTATGTTAGCAGGCATGAAAACAAAAATAATCTCATTTTCCATCTCCATCAGAGCTCAAGGGTGACCAAGTGCATTTTCAATGAGGAGTAATATTTTGAAACATTTTCTTTGAACAGCTGGTCTCAACAATGGGCTTAAAATATCAGTATACCATGTTGCAAAGAGATGTGCTGTCATCTAGGCTTTATTATTCCATTTATATAGCACAGGTATAGTAGATGTAGCATAGTTCTTAAGGGCCCTAGGATTTTCAGAATGGTAAATAAGCATTGGCTTCAACTTAGTCACCAGTTGCATTATCCCCTAACAAGAGAATCATCCTGTCCTTTGAAACTTTGAAGCCATGCATTGACTTATCCTCTCTAGCTATGAAAGTCCTAGATGGTATTTTCTTCCAGTATAAGGCTGTTTTGTCTACATTGAAAAACTGTTGTTTAATGTAGCCACCTTCATTAATTATCTTCACTAGGTCTTCTGGATACCTTGCTGCAGCTTCTACATTACCACTTGTTGCTTCTCCTTGCACTTTGATATGGAGACAGCTTCTTTCTTTAAACCTCATGAGCCAATCCTTGTTAGTTTCAAACTTTTTTTCTGCAGCTTCCTCACTTCTCTCAACCTTCATAGACTTGTAGAGAGATAAGGCCTTGCTCTAGATTAGGTTTTGGCTTAAGGGAATATTATGGTTGGCTTTATCTATCCAGATCACTAAAACTTTCTCCATATCAGCAATAAGGCTATTTTGCTTTCTTATTATTCATGTGTTAACGGAGTAGTGCTTTTAATTCCCTTCAGGAACTTTTTCTTTGCATTCACAATTGGCTAACTGTTCACCACAAGAAACCTGGCTTTCAGCCTATTTTGACTTTTGATATACCTCCTCACTAAGCTTAATAATTTCTAGCTTTTTTTTTTTCAGTACTTTCAAATTTACTGAGGCTTGTTTTATGGGCTAACATCTAATCTATCCTGGAGAATGTTGTATGTGCATTTGAGAAGAATGTGTATCTTGCTCTTGTTGGGGATGGAATATTCTATTAGATGTCTGTTAGTTCTAGTTAGTCTATGGTGTTGTTCAAGACCATTTCCTGCTTGGCCTTTTGTCTAGTTGTTTTATCCATTATTGAAAGTGGGGTATTGGAGAATCCAATTATTGTTTTTGTTTATTTCTCCCTTCGATTCTCAGTTTTTTCTTTATGTGTTTTGGTGCTCTGTTGTTAGGCTTCTCTGTTAATGTTTTTATATATTCTTGCTAGAATGAGCCTTTTATCATTAGAAAATGTCCTTTTTTGTCTCTAGTAACAATTTTTGTTTTAAAATCTATTTTGTCCAATATTACTGTCTACTGAAAAAAATGCACAACTAAAAGTTGAGAGTAATGTTTTATTTGCCCCAGGACAAAACTGAAGACTTAATCCCAGGACACATCAACTCTGATAACTCTGAGAGACTGTTCCAAAGAGGCAAGTGAGGAGCCAGGATATATAGGAGTTTTTTCAACAAAGACCAGGTAGTCTGAACATCAAAAGATTACTTTTAATTAGAAAACCAGGTATCTCAAGTTAAGGAATTTAACACTTTTCTATGTATGGGAAAATGCCAGAGTCTGGGCAAACTGAAATCATTCCTTTGATATGAACCTCAGCTATCTGGGGCCAGTATCCTGTGTTTTCTCATCCTGAGTTTCCTCAGGGTGCACTCTTGGGGGTGGCTGCAGTATCTTGATGATTTGATGGCAGGTTTTATGTCTCTATCCTGAGTCCCCTCAGGACTCAGTTGTAGTGGCTGATGGCTACAATATACTGATATGGCAGGTGGCATTTTTAGTTCACATTACTATGAGTACTCCAGCTCACATTTGGTTACACTGAACAGGGTATATATTTTTCCACCTTTTTGCCTTCAATCTGTTTGTGTCTTTGAGTCTAAAGTGTGCCCTTTATAGACTGCATATAGTAAGATCATGTTTTTTTACTCATTCTGCATATACATACATTTTAATTGGAATATTTAACTCATTTACATTCAATGTAATTACTGTTAAGGTAGGATTTATGCCTGCCTTTTTGCCCTTTGTTTTCTATATGTCTTTTTTGTTCCTCTACTCCTACATTATTTTCTTTTTATATGTTATTAGATATTTTCTGGTGTACAATTTTAATTCCCTTCCATTTATCATATATTTTTAAAAGTTATTTTCTTAGTGGTTGCCCTGAACATTACAGAACATCTCAGCCTATAGCAGTCTAGTTTGAATTAATACTACCTTAATTTCAATAGTATATAAAAATTTTGTTTCTATCTATTTCCATTGTGTCCCCCTCCTTTTTTTTTTAAATTTGTTTATTTATTCATTTATTTTTGGCTGTGTTGGGTCTTCATTTCTGTGCGAGGGCTTTCTCTAGTTGTGGCAAGCGGGGGCCACTCTTCATCACAGTGCATGGGCCTCTCACTATCGTGGTCTCTCTTGTTGCGGAGCACAGGCTCCAGACGTGCAGGCTCAGCAGTTGTGGCCCACGGGCCTAGTCGGTCTGTGGCATTTGGGATCCTCCCAGACCAGGGCTCAAACCCATGTCCCCTGCATTGGCAGGCAGATTCTCAACCACTGTGCCACCAGAGAAGCCCTCCCCCTACTTTTTGCTATTATTGCTATATAAATTACATCTTTATACATTGTATTTCCACCACCATGGGTTTATAATGATCGCTTTATGAAGTAGTCTCTTATATCAAATAAGAGAAAAAGGAGTTACAAACAATGCTATTGATGGAATGTATGTGTTCCCTCAAAATGCATATATTGAAGCCCACATGTGGTGGTACTTGGAGGTGGAGACTTTAGAGACATGTGACTTTTCCTTTCACTAGAACAATTAGAGGCCATTGTAAGGTAATTAATTTGCCTAGTTTCAATATTGTTGTGTCTCAGGGAATATGGAGGCCCGAGGAGAGGGAGCACGATGGGGAATGGCCAGTCAGTGCAGCAATCAGAACATACACATTTATTGATTAAGTTTGCCATCTTATATGGGTAGAGTTTGTGGCACCCCAATACAATTACAATAGTAACATCAAAGATCACTGATCACAGATCACCATAACAAATATAATAATAAAAAATTTGAAATATTGCAAGAAGTACCAAAATGTGTCACAGAAACTTGAAGTGAGCAAATGCTGTTAGAAAAATTGCACTGATAGATAGACGTGCTTGAGGCAGGGTTGCCACAAACTTTCAATTTGTAAAAAATGCAATATCTGAGAAGTGCAATAAAATGAAGCACAATAAAATGAGATATGCCTATATGCACAAATGTCCACACATATTTAAGGAGCTCCTTATCTTGGTACTGGCAGCTCAAATTTCTGTACCTTTTTATTGCCTTTGATCTGCATATTTATAATGAGTAAAGATAAATTCCATAACTACACCTTCAAGTCAACTCATATTTATTGGTCACCCCTTATGTGTAAAGCACTATGCTAGGATCATACCATGTGTTAGTCTTAACAATAATCTTACCTGTATATATTTTTATTGTAAATTTAAATGCATAGAAATAGTTTCCAAGAAACTGAGTGACTCTCCAGGTCACACATTTAGTAAGTGCATGCTGTTATCATATAATAACATAATATAGCTGGTATTTACTTTAATGGGAGGCTTGTTGCATATTATGCCTTATCAAATAAATATGTATGTATAATATAATATATTGAATTTATTTAATACATAGATATACTGTATTACAGAAATTCTAAACTGTCATGAAGTAGAGGATACCTAGGCTATATTTAAGACAGGTCAAATTTGTTTATCTGAAGGTAGATTTGCTACTTCCAGATACAATTATTTACTGTCAACAATAAAACAGAGTAAAAAACTAAACTGATTATGACAATTCAGACAACTAAATCAAATGTTTCTTAATTTTAAAAATATGCTATTTTAATTTTCATCTCATTAATGCAAATGAGGTATAAAATACAGTTTACATAAATATAAGCCATCAGGTAGATATCAATAAAAATAAAATAGGAAAAATATTTTGTTCTTGTTCTTCATTTTTCCTAACTTAAGGTATAATAAAAATAGCAATTAGATTTAAAAAGTAGGTTTTATCACTGTCATATTACCATCCATAGTATCCAAACTTCAGCTGGCAAACCTCCACAAAATTTGAAAACATGATTTAAACACAGGACAAAGCAGTTAAACTAGATATTATTTACATTTTTCTCATGAATAAAAAGATATCTATTGAACTAAAATTATAAAAATGAGAAATAAAAATCAGAATAGTGAAATCAGAAAAATCTAAAATAAAGAATTCTAGATACATCCTCTCCAGCAGTGCACTTGAAAGATTCTCAGCTTCTGTAGAGAAGGAAGGCAAGCTTTCACCCAGAAAAAAGACAGATGAGTAATGCAGTTCAACATTTAAAAAATGAGTTTTTAAATCTTTAAAATTTTGCAAACTTATTCAACACCTCACAGGTGTACTTATTTTTTCCCAAAGATATAGGAACAAGCATGTACTGTATTTCTTTATGATTGCATTAGTAATTTTCAGATTTCCCTCAGAGAACATTATGTTTTATAATACAGGTACATGATAATACCATTACTCCACATATATACAATATTTAGCATCTATAACAGATTACATTAACATCACAAAGACCAGAAAATTATATACTGAACACAGTGAAGAATACATTTTTAGAATATATAACCTTTGAGTTTATAGAACCCTGAAGATGGCAGCCTTTTCCCATTTTAATGTTCTCAAATTTTGACTAGTTAGAATTTAAGAATGCATTCTTATATTTTGTTTCAAAGATGTATCATGACAGAGTTTTCTATTTTCCTCATATTATTTATCTGTCATCAGTGCATTGGATATTTGTTTGTAAGTTATGTTTTAGACATATTTAATCAGAACAATTTCAGATTTTTGAAAGAATCAAACTACATCACGTGTGGTAATAATTTTATTCTAATTTATGCAAAACACTTTAAAAGTTAAACTGGAAGCATGAAAAATATTTCAGGGAATGTTCTAAAATTACAACAAAAGTGAATTCTCAAATAATATTCAATTCTATTCACACTTTCAAAGGGAATATTTAGTGTGTAATACCATTTGTTATACATAGAAACAATCTGAAATGACTCATTTTAATCAATAGAAATAAAAGGGCTGAGAGTATAGGTGTCTCTACTGTCTGATTTTGAATTTGTCCTTGCATCAATGTTTGGAGATGAAAGCCCTAATAAATGTGGATTTATACTCACAGTGGAGTCCCTCCCTAGTAATTACAAGAGAGCTGCCTCTCCCAAGGTTACAACCCCTCCACAGTGCCAGCTCACATATAATTATTGGCCAATGAAAGAAACAAAATTTTGGCGCACTTGCCTCATTTCAGGACATCTCTGAAGTGCTAGCTCAGCCCCAGAGCTCCCTTGAAACTGTCTAAATTCTTCCTTTTAACTACTTCACATTTGAATTCTGCCTCCAATCCTGTTTTCCTCATTTTCTTACAGGTTGCCAGTGGTATCCAATCCTGCCTCTGCTGCAAGAAACAACAAAACAAAACAAAACACTCTCCTAAACATATATCTCCATCTCAGAGTCTTTTTTCTAGTGAACCTGTTTTAAGATAGTTTGAAACAAAGAAAGATGGCAAGAACAATCAACAGAAACAGAAAGATAATATGACCTAGTGTCAAAATCATTAACTTGAATTTGATTCAAAGGCATAAACAGGCATTTTAATACAAGTAAACCATCTGAGAAGTCTGTGATGCATGAAGCAGGAGAGGAAAATTAATAATCACTAACTTTAAAAGTCATAGCTACAAGGTAAAAACAAAAATTAAGACTATAAGAAACTGTTTTAGATATCATTAAAGGCTATGGCAAACAGAGCATTTGTTCTTATATGTATGTTTGAGACTACTTTCTGTACAGTTAGAGCACATTTAAAAAAATTATAGATTACATATTGAAATAAATATAAGCAACAGCACAGCTTTTCCAAGTGTACTACATTGGAACAAATTAAATATTAAAGAATATATATCAGATTCATTTTTCTTCACTTGAAAGATAAAACCACAAAAAGATTTCCCTCACATAATCCCCCTTCCACAAATTTCCATTCTCTACATTTCTCACCCATATCATTTTTTAAATTTCCAGTAAAAATTCATCTAGCAATTCAAAATTCACAACTAATACTTCTCATTCATTTTCTTCTCATTCATATCCCTTTCTTAATGTTGTATCTCTTCTTTCCTGAAAAGGGATACAATAAAAAAGCACCCTGAACATTCTTCAACTTTGTTGGAAAGAGGACTATAAATTGAGGATTCAATATCCTAATTATATCCACATCATCTTAATGTGTTTAATTATCAAACAAAGGAATTCCCTAGCAGTTCAGTGGTTAGGACTCTGTTCTTCCACTGCAGGGGACTTGGGTTCGATCCCTGGATGGGGAACCAAGATCCTGCAAGCCGCATGGTCAAAAAAAAAAAAAATTCTCTTAATTATCAAACAAAATCTAGAAGAAAAACTGATCGACTTTACTGAGTCACTGTTATGTACATAACACTGTGTTAGGCACATTAAGAACAATGCTTTGCCAAATTTCAGTTAATTTTATTAACCCCCTAAAGTGTTTGCCATATCCAAATAACACTTTATTTGAATTGACTCATTGTTTTGCTTAAATTAATTGACAATGTAGTCATAAAGAGTGAAGTAAGTCAGAAAGAGAAAAACAAATCATATATTAATGCATATATGTGGAATCTAGAAAAATGGTACAGATGAACATATTTGCAAAGTAGAAATAGAGACACAGATGTAGAGAACAAACTTATGGTTACCAAGGGGGGAAAGGGGGGTGGGATGTATTGGAAGATCAGGATTGACATGTATATGCTGCTATGTATGGAATAGATAACTAGTGAGAGCCTGCTGTATAGCCTGTGGAACTCTACTCGATGCTGTGTAGTGACCTAGATGGGAGGGAAATCCAGAAAGGATGGGATATGTGTATACATATGACTGATTCACCTTGCTGTACAGCAGAAACTAGCACAGCATTATGAAGCAACTATACCCTAATAAAGAAAAAAAAAAATCAAACCCCTTCCAAAAAAGCTGCAGTCAAGGTTGTAGAGTAGTGACTCGCAACTTCACAGTTGGCAAGAAAATTAAGTTTTGATTTGCTGATCTAAGTTTGCAGGGGCTAAGACCAACAGTGGAAAGAAAAAAGATTAAAATGTTGAAGCTTAGCTGGACTTATAATATCATGCACACTATAGGGGGTAAAAAGGGACTGTAGACTGAGGACAAATTTTGACCAAGGAAATATGCAGAAATAAACAGAAAGTAGGGGACTGAGTATCAGCAACTGATAGATTTATATGTGTATTACAGAGGGAGGTTGCAATTAAGATCAAGCTAAAACTAAATGAATGTTAGGAGCTCTGTAAAATGGGAGATGCTAAGGAAGAGATGTATGAGTTGAGATTGAAAGATGGAGAGCCTATGACAGGTATAGGTCTGTAGATTAAGATAAAAGCCACTTTACAAAGAAATTTGGGCTGAGGGAGGAATGCAGTATGAGAATTGAGGCCTAGAATGAAGTATGGAGAGGGTTACAAAAAAGGAAGTTTAAAAGGCTATAACAATATGAGAATGGAGGGATATATTGGAGTTTTTAAAATGGCATGCAAGAAATGATAGGAGTTGAAAAAGGGAAATTGAAAATGGAGGTTCTTAAACTTGGAAGATGAGGAAGATAGGAACTAGGAGGGGCTACTGAGAATTGAGATGGATGATGCCAAAATGGGTGACAGACAGAAAAGTGGAGAAACAATCTCAGGAGAAGCAGACAGTGGGATAGAAACAATCTCAGGTCAATCGTCTCCTTATCAGGCTTCATAGATGGTCTTACTGAAAATAAACAGTGAATACAACAGTGCTGGTCAGCCTTCAGTAAGTAGGTAGACTTTATGTGTCTGTGCACAACCTCAGTAATCTGGTGTTCTAACAGAGGTCTTGGAACCACTTGCAGGGCAACAACATCTGTGGACTGAGAATGGTAGTCTACGGGTAAAATGAGTTTACAAGGTAGTTGGGAAGATAAAACTTGCATATATGAAATAGAGAACACTTAAGTGCTAAAATATGTTTCAAGATTAATTCAGAAAAATGAGAAATAAAAATGAACAAAGTAAGTAAATATGTTTATAAACACAATAGGAATAAACATTAAAATATAAACAGGTTAGAGATATGAGGAGACTGGCAGAATGTTTAGATAACATGAGGAGTGAAGTAAGTATAAAACATTAAGAACAAAACTGACATACCCCATATGTCAACCTTTTTGAGAAAACTAGCTCACATTAGATGGCAGGTAGGCAGTAAATATCTTTATGGTAGACAATATGTATGATTCCTTCTTGTAGTACGAATATTCAATAAAAATAACTTTAGCTAGATGATATAAAACAATTTATGGAAAGTCCTAGAAGCCACACCTAAGTTGTAGGACTTCATATGGTAGACAAAAATAACACTTGTTCAGTGCTACTGTGATATGGCAGAAGCACTGTCAGTAGATGCTAGTGTCTACAGTATAAACTGTGGAATAGAAGAGAAGAGAGGATATATGAGGTTAATGACTTACTAATAGGCTGTTGCAGTTATACAAATATGGAGTAGAATGGTAGAATCATGAATAGAAAAGTACAGATAATCCAATAAACATAGGTGAAAAAAGATTAGCAGGCATTGGTGAGTGGTATTGGAAACTTCTGGCAAAAAAGTAGTTATAGTCAAATACTATACCTATGTTTCTTCCTTTGGGAACCATAATAAAAGTGACTCAGCAGAATAAAATAAAGTTAATGGAAATGGGTGCCAGGTTATTAGGTGAGGATATGGTTCTGGACATATTGGCTGAGATCACAATTGATTATTAAACTGAAGATGATCTGGCCATAGTTAAAAATAAGGGTAATATGTCAAGTAAATATGTAATTATACATAGTTCTGAAGATTCAGTTTTGGATGCATGTGCTCTTAAAGAGTGAGAAGAAAAATAAAAACCAGAGAAAAAGAGAAAAGCAACCAGAAAGGTAAAAGTGGAACGAAGGAAATCCAGTGTCCTAGAACCTAATACAAGAAAGTATTTAATTATTGAGATATCAAATGGAACAAAAATCAATGCAGCTAAAGAGACTACTTTCAGAATGTTGGCATAAAGAGCTTTGTTGGTCCTATCTCCAGGATAACAATCATAACTAGTGAAATTATTAAAAAATAAACACAATTTAAGATCTCTTGAAATTATCTTAAGGTTACATAGGAAATGAAAAAAAAAATTTATTCAGTAAAATCTACTAAATATCACTAAGAACAGGAAGAATCTGTAACACTTGAGCCATGATCCACTCTCTCACTCCCCCTTCTCAAATTCATCAGAAACTCCACTCCAGGTAGGTGTGGTTAAAATTTTTGGAGGTCTCTCTCCCCCTACTCCTAGTTTTAACCTACTATTTCTGCCATGAGAGGGCAGGGCATTAATCTTTCTCATATTTCCCAGCTCCATGGTGCCAAGTCTAAATTCCTGGCAACTTCAGCTTAATTATAGTGGGCTCCCTTCCTTCACCCATCTCCTGCTCTAAAGACAGATGATCTACCACAGGTGCAACAGGTCAAGAATACTGAGGTCTTTATTCCCCTTGCCCTAGCTTATTCATAAGGAACGGGTTCAAGTATGAGAGAAACAAACTAAGAAGATGAAAGGCTGCTTCCCAATCCCAGCACCCTGCTTGTAAAGCAGGAGGATCAACCAGAGATAAGTTGGTCATGGTACTCACCTCCAGTTCTGGAGCAGTAGCATAGAAATATTCCCCAGGGGAAAGAGAGAGTAGTCATAAGAAAAGATAGGTCAGAAACTTTCTCAAAGGAAACTGACTTTACTTGGAACAAACTATGGAGAATTTCAAACCTAAAAGTGCTCTAGAAAATAATGGAGTTTTTGGAGGTAAGTAATTAAGAAGAGGCCAGTAGCTCTATGAGAAAAACAAGCTGAAACAGCCTACCTAGTATATCGGCAATTACCAGGGAAAGAGATAGTTAAGAACACACCTGAAGTCAGGACAACCTTTAAAGACTGACCTAAAAATCTGCCCCAGAAAGTGGCATGGACTTAATATGATGAGTCTGTAGTGCAAATTGTGCCCCAGGGCACTGTTAAAAACAATAGAGTGATTAGCCTGAAATTAGCAGAGCTTATTAGCTGGGTGTGAAATATCAATAAAATGAGACAGATTGTTTAACAGGGAGATCAGGGAAAGAGGCAATCCAAAAAAGCCCTAATGAAACCACTGTCATCCTAGGATGAATGTGCACATGTCCAAGTTTGAGTCCATAGAGAAAAGATATCAAAGTCTGTAAGATGAGAGAGAAGCAGACTTCACTAAAGTTTTCCAAGTCACTAAAAGTGTCCAAGTCACTAAACAAATAAATAACAATGAAAACACCAGAAGGGAAGATCAGTATACAGACCTGCTTTAATACATTAATTAATGTCCAATTTTCATTAAAAAAATCAAAAGACTTTAACATAAAGACAAAAAAATTAAAAAAAAAACACCCATGAGAAAGATTAAAGGCCTATGTTAAAAAGTTTCCAAAGTAGCCATCATAAATATGTTCAAAGAACTACAGGAAAGCATGCTTAAAGAAGAAATGTAAAATAATAATGTCTAATTAAATAAAAACTATATATAAAGATACAGAATTTTGTAAAGGAAAATA
Organism: Balaenoptera acutorostrata; assembly: GCF_949987535.1. Classification (NCBI taxonomy): domain Eukaryota; kingdom Metazoa; phylum Chordata; class Mammalia; order Artiodactyla; family Balaenopteridae; genus Balaenoptera; species Balaenoptera acutorostrata. Next base: position 77,360,290 of record NC_080085.1, read on the forward strand.
AGTGAAATTCTGGAATTTAAAAGAACATAAAGATGAAATTAATAATTCACTAGAGGAGCTGAAAAGTAGATTTGAACTGGCAGGAGAAAGAATCAGTGAACTTGAAATTAAATCAATAGAGATTATGCATATGAAGAACAGAAAATTTAAAAAATGAAGAAGAATGAACAGAACATCAGAGAAATGTGGGGCACTATTAAGTGTAAAAGCTTATGCAAAATTATAGTAGTAGAAATGGCAAAGAGATAGAAACAAAAAAATTAAAGGAAATAATGGCTGAATACTTGCTAGTTTGGTGAAAAGCATTAATGTACACATCAATGGAGCTCAACAAACTCCAAGCAGAAAAAAACTGAAAAATTCTACCCACAGACACACCATAAAAAAGCATTGATGCCAAGAAAAAAAGAAGATATTGAAAGCAGCAAGAGAAAAATAACATCACATAAAAGGGGATATCAGTAAGATCAACTGTTGACTTCTCAGCAGAAACATTGGAGATCAGCAGGCCATAAGATAACATGGCCAAAGTGCTGAAAGAAGAAAACTGGCAACCAGAACTTTTAAGCTCAGCAAAACTATGTTTCAAAAATGAAGGCAAAAAAAGGCATTTTTAGATAAATACAAACTAAGATAATTTGTTGCTGACAGACCTGCCTAATAAGAAATACTAAAGGAGGTTCTCTAGGCCAAAAGTAAGTAACTCCTGATAACAACTCAAATCTACACAAACATAGAAAAAGCAAAAATAAAATTAATAATATTATAAAAGGCAGTATAAATGCATACTTCTTATCTCCACTGATATTAAAAGCAATTATAAAACAGTATGTATATAACTGTATTGTTGAGCCTATAACATATAAAAATATTATATATTTGACAATATGAACACAGTAGAGGTGAGTGGCCCAAGCAGTATTGGTCTAAAAAAAAAAAAAAAAAAAAAAAAAAAAAAACTATAACAGGGAGTAACCTGAGTGCAAAAGAACAAAGGAAAAGAACCAGAAAAGGCAATTTAAGGTTAGTATATTAAATTATCTAAATATATACTTCTCCTGCTTTAGATTCTGTAAAAGACATAAAATTATAAAGTACTAATTATAACAAAACATTGTTATGATTATAACTCACATAGATGCAATAAACATAATGATTTTTCACAAAAAAGGGGAAAAGGAAATAGAACTATATAGGAGCAATATTTCTATATCTAACTGGAATTAAGTTAGTATAAACATAGTTTGGTTTCTAATATTTTAATATGTATATGGTAATCCCTAGAGCAACCATTAAAACATAACTCAAAATATATAGTAAAAAATATTAAAGTAATTAAAATATTATGCTAGAAATGTTGACTTAATGCTAAACAAAAGCAGGAAAGGAGAAACAGAGGAACAAAAAGACATAAAATATAAAGAAAATAAAAAGTAAAATGGCAGGTGCAAATCCAATTATATCAATAATAACATTAAATATAGAAGATATAAATACACCAGTCATTAGACAGAGCATGGTAGATTGAAGTAAGAAACAACAACAACAAAATCCAACTTTATGCTGTCTACAAAAGACATGTTTTCCATTCTAAGATACAAATAGGTTGAAATAAATATTATGGGAAAAGATGTATCATGCAGACTGTAACCATGAGGACGTTGGAGTGGCTATATTAATATCAGACAAATAGATTTTAAATGAAAAGTAGTTAATTGAAATAAATAGGCACATTTAATAATAACCAAAGTCTCATTCCATTCAGAAGATATAAAAAATGTAAACATATAATTACCTCATTGATTGATGGAATTATAAAATAGAAACAGACAATTCAACAGTAATAGATATGTCAATGCTCCACTTTCAGTAATGAGTAGAAATACCAGACAGAAAATAAATGAGGATTTAGAAGATTTGAAAAGCATTATAAAACAATTACGCATAAGAAACATCTACAGAACATTCCACATAGGAGCAGCATAGTGAATATTGTCCTTAAGTGCACATAGAATATTTTCTAGAATACACTGTATTATAGACAGTAAAGCAAGCCTCAATAAATTTTAAAGTATAATAATTATAAAATAACTAATCTTTGACACAAATGGAAAGGAAATAGAAATCAGTAACTGAATAAAATTTGGAAATTTCACAAATATGTGGAAATACACTTCTAAATAATGAACATATTAAGAAAGAAATTATGACATAAATCAACCAAACAAAAGATTAATAAGGAAATAGAAAACTTGGACAATATTATAGAACAGTTGGACCTAACAGACTTATACAGAACTTTCCACATGTCCGCAGAATGCACATTTTTTTCAATTGTACATGGAACAATCTCTAGTATAAATCATATATTTGGTTACCAAAGAGATTTATACAATGGAAAATATTAGATTCAAAGGTTCTTTTCTGATCAAAATGGAATGAAAATAGAAATCAAAATCAGAAGGAAAAGTGGAAATGTTACAAATTAGTGGAAATTAAACTCACTTTCAAATAACCAATGGGTCAAAGAAGAAATCATGAAGGAAAATAGAAAATATATTGGACAGATAAAGATAAAAATACAACACACCAAAACTTATGGTATGCATTGAAAGCACTGTTGAGAAGTGGATGAATTTAAAGCTGTAAACACTTGCATATGGCTGATTCACTTTGTTGTACAACAGAAACTAACACAGCATTATGAAGCAATTATGCTTCAATAAAGATGTATTAAAAAAAAAGGCAAATCTCAAATCAACAAATTTAATTTTACATATTAAGGAATTAGAAAAAATAAGAATGTATTAAACGCAAAGATAGCAAGAGAAAGAAAATAATAAATTTGAAAACAGAAACAAGTGAAATAAAGAAAAAAATATATATATAATAGAGAATATCAATGAAACCAAGTGTTGGTTCTTAGAAAAAGATTAAAAAAAAATGTCAAAATTTCACTTAAATTGATTAAGAAATACAAATACCTAAAATCAGAAATAAAAGTGGGGACATTACTACTGATTTTACAGAAGAAAAAGATTATAAGGGAGTACAATGAATAATTGTTTGCTGATCTATTGGATAATCTAGATAAAACAGACAAATTGCAAGAAGCACACAACATTCCAAGACTGAATCTTGAAGAAATAGTAACTCTCAGTAGATTATATAACCAGTAAGGAAATTAAATCAGTAATCAAAAACCTCCTCAAAAGAAAGGTCCTTGAACACGTGGGTTCACTGCTGAATTCTACCTAACACTAAAGAAGAATTAACACTAACCTTTTTCAAATTCTTCCAATTTGAAGAGGAAGGGGCACTTCAAACACATCCTATGAGGCCAACATTACTGTTATGCAAAGCTGGACAAAAACGCTACAAGGAAAGAAAACTACAGACCAATATCTCTGATAAATGTTGATGTAAAATTCCTCAACAAAATACTAGTTAAACAAATTCTGGAGCAAATTGAAAGGGTTATACACCATGACCAAGTGTGATTTATTCTTGGAATGTAAGGATATATCAACATGTGAAAATTGATCAATGTAACACACCACATTAACCAAAAGAGGGGAAAAATACATATTTCAATTGATACCAAGAAAGCATTTGACAAAATTCAACACACTTCCATGATAAAAACTTTCAACAAAAAATGAATAGAAGAAAACTTCCTCAAAGCAATCAAGGCTATACATATAAACAAATCACAGCTAACATCATATAAAATGTGGAAATATTGAGAGCTTTTTCTCTCATATCAGGAACAATATATGGATACTGTTTTCACCACTTTTATTCAATATAGTATTAGAAGCCCTACCTGCTGTAATTTGTCCAGAAAAAATAATGAAAGTCATCCAAACAGAAAAGGAAGAAATAAAATTTTCTGTTTGTAGATGACATGATCTTACATGTAGAAAATTCTAAAGATGGCACACACTATTTTACACACACACATACATGCATATATAATCTGTTCTAAAATTCTTAGAACTAATAATTTCAGGACAGTTGCCAGATACAAAATTGACACACAAAAATCAGTTGCATTTCAAGACACTAACAACTATCAATCCGAAAGGGAAATTAAGAAAACAATTCTATTTACAATAGCATCAAGATAAATAAAATACTTAGGAATAAATTTAACCAAGATGACAAAAGATTTATACATGGAAATTTTGCTGAAAAAAATTAAAGAGGACATAAATAAATAGATAACTCATGTTTAAATATTGGAAGATATAATATTTTTAAAATATAAATATTATCCAAAGAAATCCTCAGATTTAATGCATTTTTTAATCAAAATTACAATGTTTTTTATAGAAAAATTTGTTATAAGAATTATAGAAAATCTCAAAGGAGTATTGATAGAAAAAAATCTTGAAAAAAAAGAACATAGCTGGATGTTGTACACTTCCTGATTTCAAAGCTTACTACAAAGCTACAGTAATCAAAACAGTGAGACACTGGTATAAAGACAGACATAGAAACCAATGGAATAGAATGGAGAGTCTAGAAATAAACCTTCTCATTTATGATCAGATGATTTTCAATAAAGTTGCCAGGACCATTCAATAGGGAAAGGACAGTGTCTTCAACAAATGGTGCTGGAAAACCAGTTACTGACATGCAAAAGAATGAAGTTGAAACCTTATATTACACCATGTACCAAAATTAATTTAAAATGGATTGAAGATATAAACATGAGATATATAAATATACAACACTTAGAATAAGATATAAGGTAAATGTTTAATGACAATTGGATTTTGAAATTATTTTTTGATATAACAACAAAAGGACAGACTACAGACAAATGAAACAAAAAAGAAAGATAAATTGGACTTCATCTAAATAAAAAAAAAGTTTGTTTATCATAAAATGCTATCAACAGATTGAAAAGGCAGCCCACGTAATGGAAGAAAATGTTTGTTAAAAAATATATATATACTTATATATATATTATATATATATATATATATTTCTAGAATATATCACAAACTCCTGCCAACAAAACTCACAACCTAACTAAAAATGAGCAAAGGACTTGAATAGACATTTCTCCAAACAAGATATATACATGAATAACAAGCAAATAAAAAGATACTCAACAACATTAGTCACTAAGGAAATAGAAATAAAAACCACAATGAGAGACCATTTTGCATTGATTAGGATGGCCAACTATCAAACAAACAAGCAAACAAACAAAAACAAAACAAATATTTATAAATATATGCAGAATTTGGAATCCTTGTGAATTGCTGGTAGAAATTCAAAATCATGCAACCAGTATGTATAACAGTATGAAATTTCCTCAAATAATTAAAAATACAATTGCCATATGATCAACAATTCCACTTCTGGATGTACATACACAAAATAATTGAAAACAGGCACAGTAACAGATATTTATGCACCAATACACTAAAAAAATGCATGAAATTGTAAATTTTATATAATGTATTTCTAGCTCATCAAAACAAAGGAGAAATTGCAATGAAAGTTGAAAAATACATTCAGATGAATTAAAATGTAAACACACATACTAAAATGCATGGAATACAGCTAAGGCAGTGCTTAGAAGAAAATTTACAGTTGTTAAAACCTATATTAAAAAAGAAGAAACATACCAAATGAACAACCTAATGTTCCACCTTAGACACTGGGCAAAAGAATAGGAAACCAAATCTAAAGTAAACAGAAGGGAGAAAATAATACAGCTGAAATTAATAAAATAGGGAAGAGAAAAAATATCAAGGAAATCAATGAAGTCAATAGTTTGTTCTCTGCAAAGATCAACAAAGTTGACAAATCTTTAGACAGACCAAGAAAAAAAGAAAGATGATTCAAATTACAAAAATTAGGAAAGAAATATGAGACATTACTACCACTCTTACAGGAACAAAAATGATTTCAAGAGAATATTGTGAAAAATTTTCTGCTAAAAATTTAGAAATCCTAGATGAAATGGGTAAATTCCAAGAAGACATAAACTAACAAAACTGACACAAGAAGACACAGAGAATCTGAATAGACCTATAACAAGTAAATAGATTGAGTTAGTGATCAAATATTTTCTCACAAAAAAACACCAGGCCCAGGTTCCTTTGCTAGTTAATTCTACCCAAATTTTTAAGGAGAATTAAAATCAATTTTGAAAAAAATCTTCAAAAAAACAGAAGAAGATGGAACATATCACCATTCATTTTGTAAGATCAGTATTACCCTTATACCAAAAGCAAAGACATCACAAGAAAATAAATCTACAGGGCAATACCCTTATGAATACAGATGCAAAAACCCTCAACAATTCACTAACAAACTAAATCCATCAATATATAAAAAGGATTATATACTGTGACCAAGTGGTATTTATCTCCAGAAAGCTTGGTTTGGTTTAACATATGAAAATTATTGTAACATACTGTATCAATGTAGTAATGGATAAAAACTTCTTAATAGAGAAAAAGCATTTGACAAAACTCAACAGCCAATATTATGGCACCAACTTTTTTTTTTTTTTAAATTAATGAATTAATTTTTTTTTTAATTTTTGGCTGTGTTGGGCCTTCGTTTCTGTGTAAGGGCTTTCTCCAGTTGTGGCAAGTGGGGGCCACTCTTCATCGCGGTGCGCGGGCCCCTCACCATCGCAGCTCTCTTGTTGCGGGGCACAGGCTCCAGACGCGCAGGCTCAGTAGGTGTGGCTCACGGGCCCAGTCGCTCCGCGGCATGTGGGATCTTCCCAGACCGGGGCACGAACCCGTGTGCCCTGCATTGGCAGGCGGATTCCCAACCACTGCGCCACCAGGGAAGCCCCTTTGGCACCAACTTTTGATAAAAGAAAAAATCTTTATTGCGAGGTCCATCGACTGGCAAGGAGACAGGAGGTAAAGCTCTAATCTGTCTCCCCGATCTGGGGTTCTGTTTAACTTTCATGAGTTAGGAGAGGTGGGTTGGTATGAGGAAGAGCTGGTGGGGCAAGTTTCAAATGGAGTGCTTCAAACTTGGTCATTTATGGTAAGGTATGGTTAAGGGGGCTTTGGCACTGGATCTTCCTGGGCAACAGACCCTTTGCTTCTGAAAGGGCTCCAGCATTCATGTTCTGATCGTATCCTGGTCCTTCTGTTCCCTGAGAGAGAGAGAGACTTTGGTTCTGAGTGTTGTTTGAGGTGAAAATTTTCCCCTCTGAACATGCTTCAGCTGCATGACTTGCAGTTTTGTTCTGTTTTATCTGAAAAACAACTCAATATCTTGTTAGAAACAGTATAGGTCCAGTTTTGGACTGTTTCTGTGGTTACACTACTAATCAGCATTTATAACACTGTTCTCTTAGTTTTCATAGCACCTTATTCCCGTGGTTTTCTTCTTCTCTCTCTGGCTGTTTCTTCTAAATCTCTCTTTGGACTATCCCTTCCTCCTCTTGGCCTTTAAGGTTTGGAGTCCCTCAGAGCTTGACCATGGGCCCTTTTGATTTATTTATTTTATTTATTTACCTATTTTTAAAATGAGATATAACTGACATATAACATTGTATTAGTTTCAGGTTACAACATAAAGATTTGATTTGATATATGTATAGTTTTATACATATATGTGTATCTATATAGTGAAATGATTATCCCAATAAGTTTAGTTAACATCCATTGTCACACATAGTTATAAATGTTTTTTCTTGTGATGAGAACTTTTAAGATCTACTCTCTTAGCAACTTTCAAGTAGTCAATACAGTATTAACTATAGTTAACATTTAAAAAATTTTAATGATCATTTATTGTATTACTACATTATTTTTTGTATGCATGATTGAGCTATTCAAGTCTGATGACACTTTTATCTCTTTAAGTAATAGATTTTTTTCTCATTTATTTGTAGAACTTTTAATTTTTGGAAAAACTATTGCAAATATTTCCCATGTTTGTTCATTTGCTTTTCACTTTGGTCAATAATGTTGTTTTGTATTCAGAAATATTAATGCTGGTGCATTAATAATTCTCAGTCATTTTCCCCATGGTTTTAAATGAGAAAAATTACTTTACTATCCAATATATCTCATTTTATAATTTTATGTTTTCCTCTCTTTCATACATTTAGGATTACTTTTGGTGTGTAGTGCAATGCAAGTGTATACTTGGAATTTTTTTTCTTTTTTTTATAAATTTTATTATTTATTTTTATTTTATTTTTATGCCTGTGTTGGGTCTTCGTTTCTGTGCAAGGGCTTTCTCTAGTTGTGGCAAGCGGGGACCACTCTTCATCGTGGTGCGTGGGCCTCTCACTGTCGTGGCCTCTCTTGTTGCGGAGCACAGGCTCCAGACGTGCAGGCTCAGTAATTGTGGCTCACGGGCCTAGTTGCTCCGCGGCATGTGGGATCCTCCCAGACCCAGGCTCAAACCCATGTCCCCTGCATTGGCAGGCAGATTCTCAACCACTGCACCACCAGGGAAGCCCGGAATTTTTTTTTGATTGTCAATTTTTCTAATGTTTTTAGAATAAAATTTCCTTTCCCATTGATTATCTTTCTTATCATGTATTAAGTTCATATTATCCTGTATTCTATTTTTTCTTTATTTTATTTCATATTTTATATAAGTATTCCCTTAAATTATTGTAAATTTGAAAGCTACTTTAATATTTTGTGTCAATTTTGACATATTTTAAAAAATCTCTTTATTTCATATGCAGCACTTGATTCCAATCAGTGTCCTAGAAGTTGTCTCCATTCTAAACAGCCAGAAGTGGAAAAGGACATAGAGGGTTACAGAATTTTGTTTTTATATTTGGCCAGGCTGGGAAGTGCCTGCATATTGCACACATATTTTATTCAGCAGAATTCTGTCACAATGTACCCCCTTAAGAAGGTACACTGGAAAATTTAGCCTTGCTATCTGTGAGGAAGGACAACTGAATTTGGTATTCAGCTATGCAAATCTCTACCAAAGAGAGTATAAAATTTTTAATGTATTTTAAACTATTGCCAAACTTCTATTGGAAGGGTTTGTCAATATAAATTCTTACCTCACATGTACTATGGTGTCTGCAAAATGGTACTTTTATTTATTTATTTATTGGGGAATAGTTGTTTTGCAGTGTGGTGTTAGCTTCTACTGTACAGTGAAGTGGAGTTCCCTGTGTTATACAGCAGGTTCTTATTAGTTATCTATTTTATACATATTAGTGTATATATGTTAGTCCAAATCTTCCAATTCATCCCACCCCCACCTTTCCTGCTTGGTGTCCATACGTTTGTTCTCTACATCTGTGTCTCTAGTTCTGACCTGAAAACCAGTTCATCTGTACCATTTTTCTAGATTCCACATATATGATGCGTTAATATACAATATTTGTTTTTCTCTTTCTGACTTACTACACTGTATATGACAGCCTCTAGGTCCATCCATGTCTCTACAAATGACCCAATTTCATTCCTTTTTATGGCTGATTAATATTCCGTTGTATATACATACCACATCTTCTTTATCCATTCATCTGTCAATGGACATTTAGGTTGCTTCCATGACCTTGCTCTTGTAAATAGTGCTTCAGTGAAAAGACAACCCTCAGAATAGGAGAAAATATTTGCAAATGAATAAATGGACAACGGATTAATCTCCAAAATATATAAACAGTTCATGCAGCTCAATATAAAATATACAAACAACCCAATCAAAAAATGGGCAGAAGACCTAAATAGACATTTCTCCAAAGAAGACATACAGATGGGCAAAAGGCACATGAAAAGATGCTCAACATCATTAATTATTAGAGAAATTCAAATCAAAACTTCTATGAGGTATACTCTCACACCAGTCAGACTGGGCATCATCAGAAAATCTATCAACAATAAATACTGGAGAGGGTGTGGAGAAAAGGAAACCCACTTGTACTTTTGGTAGGAAAATGGTAGAGTAGAGAAATTGAGCATGCTTTTGTATCTCAATCTTACACTTTTCCATCTCCTCATGTTTGTGTGCAGTTTTAAAACTAACTGCTACTAAACTATTTTGTAAATACCTTCTTTCTCAAAAAATTCTTTTTAATTTACATTTTTCCTATGGTTTTCACAATATTTGATTTAAATTTTTATTCCATTGCCTGCAGCAGTACCATCACAGGTTTGTAGTGAAAGTATTAAAAAACCTGAAATGAAAATAGAGGGTCGATAAATGATATAGTATTACCACTCATTAATTTTCAATTTATATTACAAACAACTCTATGGAGAAGCTATTTTACATAAACAATAGTATGAAAACCCATTAACAAAAATATTGCTCCAATGGGGCCTTCTCATAGTATTGTACTACAATAGTTATTTTCTCTACTGGACTCAAAAGTGGATAGTATTTTCTCTGGTTTTAAAAATATCTATGTACATTTTCTTGCAGATGCTTTACTTTTGTTAGAATAAATGTGATAGTTTGACAAAAAGCATGAACTAAAAATACATACAAGTTTAATTTTTGTTCATTTTAGAATAGATTTTTATTTTTATTTTTTAAGTTACCTTTTATTGGAGTATAATTGATTTACAATGCTGTGTTAGTTTCTGCTGTACAATAAAGTGAATCAGATATATATATACATATATCTCCACCCTCTTGGACTTCCCTATCTCCCATCCCACCTATCTAGGTCATCACAGAGCACCGGGATATGCTCCCTGTGCTATACAGCAGGTTCCCACAGCTATCTATTTTAAACATGGTAGTGTATTTATGTCACACCTAATCTCCCAGTTCATCCTACCCTCCTCTTCACCCCCTGTATCCACCTGTCTATTCTCTATGTCTGCATCTCTATTCCTGTCCTGCAAATAGGTTCATCTGTACCATTTTTCTAGATTCCACATATATGCGTTAATATACGATATTTGGTTTTCACTTTCTGACATTTCATTCTGTATGACAGACCCTAGGTCCATCCACATCTCTACAAATGATCCAATTTCATTCCTTTTTATGGCAGAGTAATATTCCATTAAATATATGTACCACATCTTCTTTATCCATTCATCTTGATGGACATTTAGGTCATTTCCATGTCCTGGCTATTGTAAATAGTGCTGCAATGAACATTGGGTTACATGTGACTTTTTGAATTATGGTTTTTTCTGTGTATATGCCCAGTAGTGAGATTGCTGGGTCATAAGATAATTCTATTTATAGTTTTCTAAGGAACCTCCATACTCTTCTCCACAGTGGCCGTATCAATTTACATTCCCACCAACAGTGCAAAAGGGTTCCCTTTTCTCCACACCCTCTCCAGCATTTATTGTTTGTAGATTTTTTTGATGCTGGCCATTCTGACTGGCGTGAGGTGATACCTTATTACAGTTTTGATTTGCATTTCTATAATAATTAGTGATGTTGGACATCTTTTCATGTGCCTCTTGGCCATCTGTATGTCTTCTTTGGAGAAATGTCTATTTAGGTTTTCTGCCCATGTTTGGAATGGGTTGTTTGTTTGTTTGTTTGTTTTTTGATATTGAGCTGCCTGAGCTGCTTGTAAAGTTTGGAGATTAATCCTTGGTCAGTTGCTTCATTTGTAAATATTTTCTCCCATTCTGAGTGTTGTCTTTTCATCTTGTTTATGGTTTCCTTTGCTGTGCAAAAGCTTTTAAGTTTCATTAGGTCCCATTTGTTTATTTTTGTTTTTATTTTCATTACTCTAGGAGGGGGCATCAAAAAAGATCTTGCTGTGATGTATGTCAGTAGATATTAATGGAAATGTGGAAATACAATTTTATCTTATAATAAAGTATTAAACATATTATTAATTTAAAATGCTCATCTGTTTGATACTTCTCGTCATAGTGAAGAATTCCAGGAATAAGAAAAAAATGTTTTAATGATGAAGTTCTCTTGGGATGTAGCTTGCCTTTTCCATTCTCTTCTATTTTTTCTGTTAGAGTAACTTGAGATTTCCTGAGTTAGCAGGATAGCAAAACAACTATGAAGAGTTGGTAATCAGAGGTCACCTGAGTATTCCTTCAATTGTACCTATAACATTTATATACCACTGATCTGTAAAATATGAAGTTTTCATAGTTAATACTGTTTAGTTGTGCTTGGGTAGCTCTTATGTATGTTTCCAGAGCCATAGAAATTGATGACTTGAGTAAAATAATTTTTTTAAAATTTCACAATGAAATAGTTATTGATTAGTAAGGCACCAAAACTTAATAAATATACTAAAATTTCCATCTTCACTCTAAATTTTTACTCTATTATCATATTACAGTTATTTCTAATTTTTCTCCAAATTTAACTACACCCTAACCATTATTATAGACTGCATTACTCTTTATAAATAGTGATTCCTTTAGGGTAGCTACGTGTAAATAACCATATAGTCTAACTGTGGAAAGTTTTAAATAATATAATTATTTTATCATTTTTTCCATCTGTAATTGTAAAATATATAATACAAAAAAATTACATACTTTCCAAGGGGAGTGAGTACCTGTTTCAACTGACAAATCCCTGTCTATTCTTCCGCAAGTAGACGTCTGTCTTAGAAATACGTGGAGCCGTTTGGTTATTTCAAGTAATATAAACCCTACCCATTAAAATGTGAAAAATTCTGTTCAAAGATCCTTGCCTCCATATAAAACCCTGAAAGGTAATATGACTAAATTTCTCTTTATACATCAACTGATCATTTCTGTACCAAGAAGGTGTGGTAAGTACTTGGTGGGAATTAACACATGTTGTATAGAGGAATCAAGGCTCAGAGGTATTGATATTAAAAAAAGAAAGGTGGCAATGAATGTTTGCTAGTGATTAATATCTATAATTGTGTTTCTTTCACTGCCAACTTTCTAAAATAAAGGATCTGTAATGTTTATAATCAGCTAACCATCAGCTGACCCAAACTTGTTGAAAATAAATAGCTGTCATTAATGATGGAAAGGAAATCTATACAATTTCCAGATTTCTACCTTGTAAAATATTTTGAAGTACAACTAGTAAGAAATATGAAAGATATTTTGGACTATTTGGTGGAGTAAGTAGCTCCACACAAAAATATTGCAAATACCAAATTTCTTTAACAATCTCAGATTCTTATATGTTTATAATATAAATACATTTCCTGAATACCCATAATAAAATATCTATAATGGTAAAAATCCATATAAAATTTGTGGGAAAATTCCAATATATTTCAATTAGCTTTAAAATAACTTTTTCCTTTTTTATTGAAATATAAAACAAATATAGCAATAGCCTTCAAATGGTATTAGGATCCATAAGGAAAGAGAGGAAGCATGTGTAAATGTGTGCAAAGGAAGGGAGGTATTGAATATTTCAATATTACAATAAATTACAAATTTATCAAGTAAATTTGCACCGTTTGTGATACTGTTTCTAGATATATGAGCATTATACCAACTCTGAAATGTTAAATATCTATGATTTGAAAGTAGCTTAGAGATAATCAATGAGTAGAAATTAAGTTAGGAAATAAAATAACACTTGTCCTAAGAAATCTTACCCCTCACACCAGTGTAATTGTGAGGCTAAACAGTTTTCCTCCAAACCCTAAGCATTCCATACTACAGGCAACATTAATCTACTACACATCTTAAAAATAATTCTGTGCAGATCCATGGGATTGCTACTTATGGAATCAGGTCATAAAGCTGTTCTCATCACTTGCATTTGAGTTCTTTAGACTATTTAATACAGATCATCTAAGGCCTACAATGGTAGATAATTCTTGGTTTTCCTTTTCGAAAGTGTTCAATATCATAGTAATAATTTTTTTAATAAATTTACTCTGATCTTAAAAATAATTTAGATGAGAAACCATTAAACGTTTGTTTTTGCTTCATAAAATGAAGAAGGATGTCCCTCTTCATTTCCCATTTCAGCAGTAATTACATATTTTTAAAATAATTTGTTGCATTTTAATCCTACATTTAAAATTTTCATTAGTCTGATAAGACCATGATGAAGTTTTCATTAACTGTATTAAAGATACCATGTATCTCTTTAAAGTAAATATATTATCATGTTTCCCTGGGGGGAGAAACATTACTTAGTATAGTATTACATTTTATTTTGAGGAAAACAAAACAAAACAAAAAAATAGTAGAAAATTAATAGTGTGCAATTGGTGATTTTAGTCAAATATGATCTTGGGATAGAAAATATAATTAAAGACAAAAGAAAAATCTATAACTGAAAAGAAAGAAGTTTTCAAGGTCAATTGTTTATATTAAAAAATTCAAAAAAGTTTTTACGATTTTTAAAAGATCACAGATACAAAAATTCCAAAGAATTTACGTGTTTGTAATGAAATCTAAGTAACAATTACCTTTATACCTAAACACAGATTACAGCAATTTTAAAGTGATTACTACTAACTCTTTGAGGATAGAGAAAATACAAGTTAAAATATAATAACTGCATACAGTATTATGACTTTAAGGGTTTGTTATCAAGAAATAAAATGGAAACTGGGTCAGTTATATATAAGTTGATATATAAACATGTGATAGGACATGTTATGTCATATGCATATTTTATGCATATGAGCTTACATGCAAAACCATTAGTAGAAGAATCTCAAAATAATTCAAGTTCCATGAGGGAAGGGATCTTGTTTGTTCTGTTTATGGAATCAGAACAATTCTTGGCAAATAGTAGACTCTCAGTAGTTATTTTATTGAATAAACAGTTTAAATTCATGAGTGAAGAAAATGGTAAATCTAGTTGAACAGGATTCATTGTGACATGAACAGTTTTGTTGGACTGGTTAGGTCACATTTATTCATTTATTCATTCAACAAGTTTTGATTAAGTTCCAACATGGATATAGAATGGGAAAATTCAGCATAAAAAAAAATTTAGAGTTACATTGGGGATTCAGAAATACTCCAGGTCTCTCATTAAGTGGTATTACTATTTATTTTAGGACAGTTCAAAAGGAGTCAGAAACTGCATTTTATTTATGAAGGCCATTTGAAAAACTGGAATATTAAGCCTACAATTTAAGGAGGTTAGCAAATCTCTGTAAGTAGTCATGAGAGGCTAGAAAGTAATATTCTGAGGTGGCATCTGTTAGTGTATATACGGCTCAAAAATAGTGCTTTATATGTTCACCTATTTTGTGATATATTCCACAAACATTTCTCAAGTATCTTCCATAGGGCAAGCATGGGGCTTGATGCTAAAAACTGATATAAAGTTAAGGCACAGCTTCTGTCAGTAAGCTGTTAGGAAGATAAAATATGACTTTCATGAATATTCTGTACCTAATATTAAGAAAAATGCCTAGAATGAATAGGTCCTAGATAAATATCCTTTACATATATGAATAGATCTCATAATTTAGTAGTAGAGAAGGTTAAATAATATACTATGTGATGAGCACAGAAAGATAGACATAAGATGCTATAGAATGACAGAAAAGGTAACCTGGGCCAAAAGGAAGGAGTAGGCCAAATGTTTGGGGAACCCTTCTAAGGAAACTCTTGAGCTGAGTCATAAAGGATGAGTGCAAGCCATATAGGTTCAAAAGTGGAAAAAGAGAGTACCAGGCAGCAGAAATAACATATTCGAAGTCACAGAGGTATTGCAAGATGTGATTAGTTCTACAACTGAAAGTGGATCAACATGGCTTGAATATAGGGTGTCTGCTAATGAAGTGGGAGGAGTTAGCAAGGTTCAAGTTTCTGCGTTGAATATTTTATGCTAAACTATTTTGAAATTATAATTTAAATGATTAAATGTTATCAAATAACATTGAGCAGAAGAGAGATATGATCAGCTTAGAATTTTTGCTTTGGCAACAATGTGGAAGATGGACTTCATCTAGAGAAGACTGGAAAATGTCAGTCCCATTAAAAGATTACAAAATATCATAAGAGTCTAGAGTGAGACGATGGCAACGGGAATTAAGAGTAGACAGATTTAAGAAACATTTTTGGGATCAAATCAACTTGGATTGGTAATGGATTTTATGTTATAGGATTAAAAATCAAGACGCTTAAATGTTGATTTCAAGATTTCTGGATTGAGCAAATGGGTAAGTGACACTGTCATTCATTGATATAGGTAGATAATTAAGAAAAAGAGGTTTGAGTGAAAAGATGAGAAGTTCCATTTTAAATATGATGACTCTAGAATCCCTGTGGATCATCAAAATGGAAAAAGCCAGCAGGAACTTAGATGCATCCCCTTGAAATTCGGAAAATTGATAGAGTCTGGAGATAAATCCATCTTTGTCAGAGTGGAGTTACCTGAAATTTTTTATGGATAAAATGAACCCAGAGATGTGTACTGAGTGAAAAGAAAGTCAGAAAATAATAATATTTAAGAGTCAGATAAGAAAGTGAAGTTCTTAAAAGAATTGAGAAAAAGTAGTCATATAAGTAGGAAAGAAATCAGGCATCCCCAAAACCACACAATGAGAAAGTTATAGGAGAAACTGAACAGTGTCAAATGTGCAGAAATGTCAAAATAGGGCTGAAAATCATACATTATGTTTGACAATTAGGTGATCCTTTGTGATCTGGGAGGAATAAAACCATGTTGGATTGTGTGAGGACTAAATGAGTGCTGAAGAATTAGAGATAGCAAGTGTACACCAGTTCTTTAAAGAAGATTGTTGTAAAAGAAGAAGAGATACAGCAGTATCTTAAGTACACTCTAGAGTTAAGGAAAGATTCCTTTGAAGGGAGAGAGTTTATTATCATTAGATGCTGAGAAAAAGTCTTTGGAGAGGAAGAGATTGAAATATATAAGGAAATACATCAGGTTAAATTGAGGATACAAAACATTGGCAGAAGGATTAACTGTATAGACAGTAAGGAGGGGGAATCTTTGGGTAGATCTGGAGGAAAGCTGGTAAATTTGGATGTAGATAAAAAATAAGCTTACAGATATGGGGAAAGGAAACTGCAGGAGTTCCATGTGATAGCTCTGTTCTCTCTGTAAAGTAGAAAAGCAAAGGCTCTGATGATTGAGATAGTTGTCATGATCTTGAGGAAAATTAATGTAATGGCCACTGTGTTAGATAGAGTAGGGGGATAATTAGCTAAATTTGGAGAAAATTATATTGGTACCAACACATATAGTTATTGTATGTACTCCAGGACTGTTTGGCAGTTTGACTAAGAAGTGGAAAAGTCAGAGTCAATCACATTTCATGCAAACTAACACTACAAATTGATTACAGGGAATAGAGTGATTCTGCAGGACACACTTTGCATTTAGCGTGTAACCATTCTTATTTACTAGCAGAACAATAAGTAGAGTAAAGGCTTACTAAGGGAGGAAGTGATAGTGATAATTTTAATTATAGAGCATATTCTTAAATATATGTTTACAAAAATATGTATACTTAGCAAAAACTAGGTTAAATAAATGTTCCTCAGAAGAACTGGATTTTACTTGCAAATAGATAAGAATCATTTAAAAATCATTGTATCAAATGTATATAATAAATTGTTGCTTCTAAAATACTTAAGGTGGCTTTAAGAAGGTTTATTTTGCAAAAACGTTTAGTCATTTATGCTGAATAAGAATAATTCCATACATTTATATTTATTTCACATACATTACCTCATTTAATTCATGCTACAAACTTATACAGCTAATATAATTTCCCCCATTTTACAGATGAGTAAATAAGTGTTCTGAGAAATTATGTGACTTGGCCAATGTGACAGGGACATCATATACATTCATAAAATAACTTACTTAAAAACTCCTTTCTTGGTAAATAATGCAAAAGCCATCTTCAATTCAGGCTGTGTCCAAACTATAACAAAATCTGAATGAGTAGAATCTAAATTAATGCCATTTGCTTATTTATGTTCTGCTTTTAAATAGATTAGTGTCTTTTATATCTGACAAATCATCTTTCACCTTTTCAAGTATATACAATTTGTCCTTTTAATTTGAGTTACTCTTTCTAAAATAAGGTGGTTTGAATCCATTTCACTTCAATTTTTCTTATTATACAAATAAATTAAATCAGTATCCAGTAATAGGCAGTTTTTTTCCTACTTCAACAACACAAATATTTACAAATATCACTGACTGTTTCTAGTATCTAAAATTGTAAGGAACTTTTCCCACAGATGTTTGGTATGTTTTGTCTTATATGTATGTGTTATATTTGAGAGGTTCCAATTTTGCTATTTATTAGCTGCATGGTCCTAAAAGAGTTCATTAACCTCTCTCTGCCTTGATTTTCTCAGGTGTAAAAGCTGAAATTGTAATAACATTTTCTGTACAATGTTGTTGTGTGATAAAATGAGTAAATAATTTTAAAAACTCTGGAATAGTGCCAAGTATATAATAAATGGTTTATAAGACATGACTACTAATTTTATCATTGTTGTTATATTGCTTCTGCTAAGTTGCCTGTAAGGAATGGATTAACAATTTATCCCTTATTTGTAGTCTTAGAACAATGACAATAAAAATCTAGTACCTGAAAACATTTTTATTCACTTTAGATGTTTACATATGTAAAAACTGAAGTGTTTGTCACAGTTACAAAATATTAATATATGTATAATTTTTTAAAATGTTGCTGCAAAAATTATAATATTTTTTCCAGATTTTCATATGAACAAACATAATAGAATCTTGAGTATTCTTGTTTTTCAGTATTTTATATAGTACTCGTTTGAATCAATTTTTGCCTGCAGAAACTATATTGTATTCTCATAGCATCATGACTTGTGGTGGAATGGAAGGAAAGTTGAATGAATGGATAAAGAAGACAAGATATGGAGATATAGGATGAGTGTGAACGCTGGTTTTCTCAGTAAAATAGATAAAATACATTTTCATAAAATATAGATGATATCTAAAGTATGGTAAAAAATTGAATTCTTGCAAGAATTTAATACATGTACTGTTCAATCTGTATTTAATACATATATATTTAATGAATTGAACATGGTATTCACAATCTATTCTTGTCATAATTTGGGTAGTTCTTAATGATGACAGTTGTATATAATTTTAATGGAAGAAGATTTTAAAAAGAAAGAGATTTGCAACCAACTACCTATTACTCAATCCCTCTAATTTTATCTTCCTTTGGATAAAACTCATGATTTAAAAAGAAGAAAATAATTGCTTGACACAAGGATAACATTTCTTCAGAGTCCATAAATAGTTAACATTAACGTTTAAGAATGTAAAACTATGAAGTTTTTTATTGGCTATACCAAAGATAAAGGAATCTTACTGAGTCATTACTAAGCCACAGTTGGAAATTTATTAAATTTATGTAAAATAGTATAAAATATTTTTATTTTATGAATATTCTAAACTAGAGTGACAAAAAGATGTTAATCCTTATCTCAAAAGATTGTACAAAGACTGTATTGCTAAAAAAGTTATGATTTCTCAAAATTATCATAATAGGTTTCTCGTTCCATCTAGTGAAAAAGATTGGAGGAGGATAAAAGCACCTCTTTTTCTTTGTAAATCTCAATTGAAGTGAATTAGCTTTTTCCGAAGCACTAGGGCACATTTTTTTTATTAAATTATAACTGAATTTTAATGAGGATTATAGAACATAACTGAAACAGCAGGGAATTTCTAAACTTTCTTTGCTAACAAGGCAGGTCACTTCATCCAATAAACTGGTATACAGATGCTGATAGATTTCCAAGAGGCCGTCAATTGGGGATACAGCAAAATACAATCTGGAGGCATTAGCTAAAACTAAAGAAATCAGTCACACTACAGTAGCATTATACATTGTTGCAAATGACTTTAAACTCCTGTCAGTCTGTTTCTCTTACTTTGAGAGTTAAACTTAATGAAAAAACAACATAACAATAGCAAGAAAACCCTCAAAACTGTTAGACATGTTCTAGGCCCAGCTGAAATTATTTTTCTAACCTATCTGTTACAAATTTACCTTCCATTGGCCTTCATTTGGGCCATTCCCAGAACACCCCAAAATACGAACATTTTAAAAATTAATGAATACAATATTCTACATCTTTTCATTCGGGTAAAGACTTCATGATATATGTGTCTTTGTAATAACTGCTATATATGCTACGTGGATGTGGTCAATGGAGAGAAAAAAAAAGTCAAGAGAAATATCATCTAGCCATTTAGGAAAGAAATAATATGAGAAAAAAGGCAAGGTCATTAAAAACTCCTTAGCGGAATAGCTACAAAAACATAGTATGACTTTATTTGTTTTGCGGTATGGTGGGTAATATATGTTGCCTTGGACTGCTAATCAAATATTTAACTGAAATATGTTTAATACATCTATTGTTAATATTATTGGGAATTTATGCTTCTTTAGTACATATCACAATCTATTCCACTTAATTGCTTATTTTTATGGCTCACTTACTGTCCTGTTAACACCCTGAGAACAGGGACTGAGATTGAATGTCAGCTATATGCTCTTTACCATACAACAATTAATTTATCTACTGTATTTTAGAGAAAAGTGGTTTCCAGATGTTGGCTATTAGAAAAAACTTATTTTGAATATTCTTATTTCTCCTAATGAAAGGATCTCTCCATAATATATAACAATGAATGCAATTGTTAGGTCATAGTGTATGTAAATTCTAAATTGTGCAAATTATTTTCCAAAGTAGTTGAATAAATTGACATTTCCACTAGAAGTATGAAAGTATTTATGTGGTTCCCTAACTTCAAAAATACTGGGTATTATATACCTTAACATTTATTTTATACAATATGGTCGGTGTAAAATAGAGGTTTTAAATTAAGAGTTCAATTTCATTTTTTTAACATCTTTATTGGACTATAATTGCTTTACAATGTTGTGTTGGTTTCTGTGGTATAACAAAGTGAATCAGCTATATGTATGCATATATCCCCACATCCCCTCCCTTTTGCATATCCCTCCAACCCTCCTGATCCCACCCTTCTAGGTGGTCACAGAGCACTGAGCTGAACTCCCTGTACTATGCAGATGCTTCCCACTAGCTATCTATTTTACATTTGGTAGTAAATGCTATTCTCTCACTCCATCCCAACTTACCCTTCCCCCTCCCCGTGTCCTCAAATACATTCTCTATGTCTGCTTCTTTATTCCTGTCCTGTCCTGAGGTTCACCAGAACCTTTTTTTTTTTTTTTTTTAGATTCCATATATCTCTGTTAGCATATGGTATTTGTTTTTCTCTTTATGAATTACTTCACTCTGTATGACAGAATCTAAGTCCATCCACCTCACTACAAATAACTCAATTTCGTTTCTTTTTATGGCTGAGTAATATTCCATTGTATATATGTGCCACATCTTCTTTATCCATTCATCGGTCGATGGACACTTAGGTTGCTTCCACGTCCAGGCTATTGTAAATAGTGCTGCAATGAACATTGTGGCACATGTCTCCTTTTGAATTATGGTTTTCTCAGGGTATATGTGCAGTAGTGGGATTGCTGGGTCGTATGGTAGTTCTATTTGTAATTTTTTAAGGAACCTCCATACTGTTCTCCATAGTGGCTGTATCAGTTTACATTCCCACCAACAGTGTAAGAGGGTCCCCTTTTCTCCACACCCTCTCCAGCATTTATTGTTTGTAGATTTTTGGATGATGGCGATTCTGACCAGTGTGAGGTGATATCTCATTGTAGTTTTGATTTGCATTTCTCTAATGATTAGTGATGTTGAATATTCTTTCATGTGTTTGTTGCCAATCTGTATATCTTCTTTGGAGTAATGTTTATTTAGGTCTTCTGCCCATTTTTGGATTGGGCTGTTTGTTGTTTTGATATTGAGCTGCATGAACTGCTTGCATATTTTGAAGATTAATCCTTTGACAGTTGCTTCATTTGCAAATATTTCTCTCATTCTGAGGATTGTCTTTTCATCTTGCTTATGGTTTCCTTTGCTGTGCAAAAGTTTTTAAGTTTCATTAGATCCCATTTGTTTACTTTTGTTTTTATTTCCATTTCTGTAATAGGTAGGTCAAAAAGGATCTTGCTGTGATGTATGTCATAGAGTGTTCTCCCTATGTTTTCCTCTAAGAGTTTTATAGTGTCTGGCTTTACATTTAGGTCTTTAATCTATTTTGAGTTTATTTTTGTGTATGGTGTTAAGAAGTGTTCTAATTTCATTTTTTTACAAGTAGTTGTCCAGTATTCCCAGCAACACTTAATGAAGAAGCTCTTTTCTCCATTGTATAATCTTGTTTCCTTTATCAAAGATAAGGTGACCATATGTGTGTGGGTTTACCTCTGGGCTTTCTATCCTGTTGCATAGATCTATATTTCTGTTTTTGTGCCACTACCATACTGTCTTGATTTCTGTAGCTTTGTAGTATAGTCTAAAGTCTGGGAGCCTGATTCCTCCAACTCCATTTTTCTTTCTCAAGATTGCTTTGGCTATTCAGGGTCTTTTGTGTTTCCATACAAATTGTAAAGTTATTTTTTCTAGTTCTGTGAAAAATACCATTGGTAGTTTGATAGGGATTGCATTGAATCTGTAGATTTCTTTGGGTAGAATAGTCATTTTCACAATGTTGTTTCTTCCACTCCAAGAACATGGTATATGTCTCCATCTGTTTTTATCATCTTTAATTTCTTTCATCAGTGTCTTATTGTTTTCGGCATACAGATCTTTTGTCTCCTTAGGTAGGTTTTGTCCTGGCTATTTCATTCTTTTTGTTGCAGGGGTAAATGGGAGATTTTTCCTTAATTTCTCTTTCAGGTTTTTCATCATTATGGTAAAGGAATGCAAGAGATTTCTGTGCATTAATTTTGTATCCTGCTACTCTACCAAGTTGATTGATTAGCTCTAGTAGTTTTCTGGTTGCATCTTTAGGATTCTCTATGTATAGTATCATGTCATCTGCAAACAATGACAGTTTTATTTCTTCTTTTCTCATTTGGATTCCTTTTATTTCTTTCTCTTCTCTGATTGCTATGGCTAAAACTTCCAAAACTATGTTGAATTATAGTGGTGAAGTGGGCAACCTTGTCTTGTTCCTAATCTTAGAGGAAATGGTTTCAGTTTTTCAGCATTGAGAATGAAGTTGGCTATGGGTTTGTCACATATGGCCTTTATGACGTTGAGGTAGGTTCCCTCTTTGCCTACTTTCTGGAGAGTTTTTATAATAAATTGGCATTGAATTTTGGCAAAATCTTTTTCTGCATCTATTGAGATTATCATATGGTTTTTATCCTTCAGTTTGTTAATATGGTGTATCACATTGATTGATTTGCCTATATAGAAGAATCCTTGCATTCCTGGGATAAATCTCACTTGATCACAGTGTATGATCCTTTTAATATGCTGTTGCATTCTGTTTGCTAGTATTTTATTGAGGATTTTTGCATCTATGTTCATCAGTGATATTGGCCTGTAGTTTCTTTTTTTGTGACATTTTTGTCTGGTTTGGGTAGCAGGGTGATGGTGGCCTCATAGAATGAATTTGGGAGTGTTTCTCTCTCTGCTAGATTTTGGAAGAGCTTTAGAAGGATAGGTGGTAGCTCTTCTCTAAATGTTTGATAGAATTCAAGCCATCTGCACCTGCTCTTTTGTTTTTTGGAAGATTTTAAATCACAGTTTCAATTTCAATGCTTGTGACTGATTTGTTTATATTTTCTATTTCTTCCTGGTTCAGTCTCAGAATATTGTGCTTTTCTAAGAATTTGTCCATCTCTTCTATTTTATTGGCGAATAGTTGCTTGCAGTAATCTCTCATGTCCTTTGTATTTCTGCAGTGTCAGTTGTTACTTCTCCTTGTTCATTTCTAATTCTCTTGATTTGAGTGTTCTCCCTTTTTTCTTGATTAGCCTGGCTAGTCATTTATCAATTTTGTTTATCTTCTCAAACAACCAGCTTTTAGTTTTATTGATGCTTGTTATTGCTTCCTTCATTTCTTTTTCATTTATTTCTGATCTGATCATTATGATTCCTTTCTTTCTGCTAACTTTAGGGTTTTTTTTGTTCTTCTTTCGCTAATTGATTTAGGTGTAATTTTAAGTTGTTTAGTTGAGATTTTTCTTGTTTCTTGAAGTAGGATTTTATTGCTATAAACTTCCCTGTTAGAACTGTTTTTGCTGCATCCCATAGGTTTTGGTTCGTAGTGTTTTCATTGTCATTTGTTCTTAGACATTTTTTTTCCTCTGATTTCTTCAGTGATCTCTTGGTTATTTAGTAGCATATAATTTTCTGTCCATGTGTTTGCATTTTTCACAGTTTTTTTTCCTGTGATCGATATCTAGTCTCATAACGTTGTAGTCAGAAAAGATACTTGATACAATTTCAATTTTCTTAAATTTACCAAGGCTTGATTTGTGACTCAAGATATGATCTATCCTGGAGAATGTTCCATGAGCACTTGAGCAGAAAGTGTATTCTATTGTTTTTGGATGGAATGTCCAATAAATAACAAGTCGATCTTGCTTAATGTGTCCTTGAAAGCTTGTGTTTCCTTATTTATTTTCATTTTGGATGATCTGTCCATTAGTGAAAATGGGGTGTTGAAGTACCCCACTATTATTGTGTTACTGTTGATTTCCCATTTTATGGCTGTTAGCATTTGCCTTATGTACTGAGGTGCTCCTATGTTGGGTGCATAAATATTTACAATTGTTATATCTTCTTCTTGTATTGATCCCTTGATCATTATGCAGTGTCCTTCTTTGTCTCTTGTAATAGTCTTTATTTTAATGTCTATTTTGTCTGATATGAGAATTGCTACTCCAGCTTTCTTTTGCCTTCCATTTGCATGTAATATAGTTTTCCATCCCCTAACTTTCAGTCTGTATGTGTCCTTAGGTCTGAAGTTGATCTCTCATATACAGGTCTTGTTTTTGTATCCATTCAGTCAGTCTGTGTCTCTTGGTTGTAGCATTAATCCATTTCCATGTAGGGTAATTATCAATATGTAAGTTCCTATTACCATTTTCTTAACTGTTTTGGGTTTGTTTTTGTAGGTCTTTTCCTTCCCTTGTGTTTACTGCCTAGAGAAGTTCCTTCAGCATTTGTTGTATAGCTGGTTTGGTGGTGCTGAATTCTCTTAGCTTTTGCTTGTCTGTAAATCTTTTCATTTCTCCATCGAATCTGAATGAGATCCTTGCTGGGTAGAGTAATCTTGGTTGTAGGTTTTTCCCTTTCATCACTTTAAATGTCCTGCCACTCTCTTCTGGCTTGCAGAGCTCTGCTGAAAGATCAGCTGTTAACCTTATGGTGATTCCCTTCTATGTTATTTATTGTTTTTCCCTTGCTGCTTTTAATATTTTTTCTTTGTGGTTAATTTTGATAGTTTGATTAATATGTGTCTTGGCGTGTTTCTCCTTGGATTTATCCTGTATGGGACTCTCTGCACTTCCTGGACTTTGGTGGCTATTTCCTTTCCCATATTAGGGAAGTTTTCGACTATAATCTCTTCAATTATTTTCTTATGTCCCTTTCTTTCTCTCTTCTTCTTCTGGGACCCCTTTAATTTGAATGTTGATGCCTTTATTGTTGTCCCAGAGGTCTCTGAAACTGCCCTCAATTCTTTTCATTCTTTTCCTTTATTCTGCTCTGCGGTAGTTATTTCCACTATTTTGTCTTCCAGGTCACTTATCTGTTCTCCTGCCTCAGTTATTCTGCTATTGATTCCCTCTAGAGAATATTTAATTTCATTTATTGTGTTGCTAATCATTGTTTGTTTGCTCATTACTTCTTCTAGGTCCTGTTAAACGTTTCTTGTATTTTCTCCATTCTATTTCCAAGATTTTGGATCATCTGTACTATCATCACTCTGAATTCTTTTTCAGGTAGACTTCCTATTTCCTCTTCATTTGTTTGTTCTGGTGGGTTTTTACCTTGCTCCTTCATCTGCTGCATATTTCTCTGTCTTCTTATTTTTTTTAACTTACTGTGTTTGGGGTCTCATTTTCACAGGCTGCAGATTCATAGTTCCCATAGTTTTTGGTGTCTGCCCACAGTAGTTGAAGTTGGTTCAGTGGCTTGGGTAAGCTTCCTGGTGGAGGGGACTGGTGCCTTTTTTTGGTAAGTGGTGCTGGATCTTGTCTTTCTGGTGGAAGGGCCATGTCCAGTGGTGTGTTTTGGGGTGTCAGTGAATTTAGTATTATTTTAGGCTGCCTCTCTGCTAATGGTTGAGGTTGTGTTCCTGTCTTGCTAGTTGTTTGTCAAGGGGAGTCCAGCACTGGAATTTGCTGGCCGTTGGGTGGAGCTGGGTTTTAGTGTTGAGACGGTGATCTCTGGAAGAGCTCTTGCCAATTGCTATTATGTGGGGCTGGGAGGTCTCTGGTGTTCCAAGGTCCTGTACTCGGTTCTTCCAGCTCAGAGGCTCAGGCCTTACACCAGGCCAGAGCACCAAGACCTTGTCAGCCACATGGCTCAGAAGAAAAGGGGAAAAAAAGAAAGAAAGAAACAAATAATAATATATAAATTTTTAAAAAATTATTATTAAAAATAATAATAACACTAAAAAGAAAGAGAGCAACCAAACCAATCAACAAATCCACCAATGATAACAAGTGCTAAACACTAAACTAAGATAAACATAAAAATCAGAAACAAATCAGTTGCAGACAGCAAACTGCAAATCTGCAGTTGCTCCCAAGTCCACCGCCTCAATTTTGGGATGCTTTGTTTTCTATTCAGGTATTCCACAGATTCAGAGTACATCAAGTTGATTTTGGGGATATAATTAGCTGCTCCTGAGGCTGCATGGAGAAATTTCCCTTTCTCTTCTTTGTTTGCACAACTCCTGGTGTTCAGCTTTGGTTTTGCCCTCAGGCAAATCCAATTCATGGTTGGAAAACTAAGATCCCATATGCTGGGGGGGCAAGTAAGCCTGTGCACCACAACTACCGAGCCCACGTGTATCAACTACAGAGTGTGCATGCAGCAAAATACAGAGCCTATGTGCTCTGGAGCCCATGTGCCAGAACTACAGAGCTCATGCACTCTGGAGACCATGAGCCACAACTAGAGAGAAGCCCATGTGCCACAGTGAAAGATCCCGCATGCTTCAGTGAAGATCCTGCATGCCAGAACTAAGACATGACACAGCCAAAATAAATAAATAAATAAATAAATAAATAAAATGAATAAAATAAAATAAAATGTAACTTATTAAGGAAAAAGGATGTTGAGAAAGCCTTCATTACCTCAAGTTGTAAGAGTATAATACTTTATTTTCCTCTAAAATTTTGCAGTATTTTGTGTCTAAGCATTTAGTTTATTTGCACTTGATTTTTGAATATGGTGTGTGAAAGTGAAGACTTTTATTTTCATGTGAAAAACTCATTTTTTCAAAGCTATTTCCTGAACATCTATCCTTTCTTCACTGATCTAGATGCTAAGTCTTTCACTAATAAATTTCCATATATGCTTAAATTTATTTCTGGGTTTCTCCATTCTATCTCACTGAGATCTATTTTCTACTCCCATGACATGAATATGTTCTCTTAACCATGACTTTGTAATAAATCTTTATAACTGTGAAAATAAACAATTTAACCTCATTCTTTTTATGAATGTCTTGACTGTACTCTGTCCTTTGTACGTCAAAATATGTTTTAGAATCAGGTTGAAACTTCTTTAGAAGCTACATGAATTTTTGTTTAAATTGCAGATTTTAAAGATAAATTTGTGGAAAATAAGATATCTTTACAATATTGAATCATCTAATCCATGAACATGTGGTAAGCAGAATAATGTCCCAACAAAGACGTCCACATTTTATTCCCTCAAACCTGTGAATATGTTAGGTTGCATGGCAAAGGGAAATTAAGATTACATACTGAATTAATATTTATAATCAACTCTCCTTAAAATCATGAGATTATTCATATTATCCAGGTATAGTAAACAGAGTCCTCAAAAGTGAAAGAAAGGGGCAGAAAAATAAAAGTCAGAGAATGAGATACAATAACAGAAGCAGAGTCAGAAACATGGTGCATTGCTGTGGTAAGGGTGTCACAAGGCAAAGAAAGCTGGTGGCTTCTAGAAGCTAGAAAAGGCAAGCAAACTGTTTTTCCTCTAGAGAGTCCAGAAAGAAATGTAGCCTCGCTAACATCTTGATTTTAACCCAGTGAGACCTATGTCATATTTCTAGCATACAGAACTACAAGGTAATAAATTTGTATTACTTTAAGTCACTTGTCTGTGATAATTTGTTATAGCAACAAAAGAAAACTAGTAAAAATATCATAATTATTCATTTATTTGGCTTTTTTTTAGTGGCTCTCAAAAATGTTATATTTTTATTCAGAAAGTTTTAAGTACATGTGATATGAATTCCTACAGAAGTTTTATTTTGATTGCCATTGTAAATAGTATATATTTTCTCAATTCACATTTTCTAATGGTTGGTATCAATATATACAATTTCAATTTTCTTTTCTAAAGAAAAGATATTGTGTAGCTAGATAAGCTATTATATAGATAGCAATATCATCTGTGAATAATGACAATTTTTTTCTTCTTTTCTAAGTGAAGAAAATCCACCCTTAAAAATGTAGACACGTGTCATCAAATCTGTTGAAGTCCTGAATAAGAAAAAAAAGGTAGAGGAAGGGTGAATTTTCTCTCTTTCTTCTTGAGATGGAACATTCATGTTCTCCTGCCCCTGGACATTGGCGTTCCTGGTTATTGGACCTTTGGAGTGCTCCTATACTGATCAATATATACCTTACTCCTCCTACAATATTTGCTTCATGAAGCCTTCTAAACTAACCCACCTTTGTGTTTTAAGATTCATGGAATTTAAGAGTCTGGAAGAGCCTTGAAGAGAAACTGAGTCCATTATACTTTTCTGGTGTTTATTGCCTCTTTACAACTTAAACTGCCTTTCTGCCAGCCTTTCTTCCTTCCTTCCTTCCCTCTCTCCTTCCTTTCTCTCTCTGTCTCCTTCTATCATCTCTCTCCTTCTTTATATTCTATAAGCTCTTCAAGGACAGAATCTTTTTTTTTTTAATTTGAACACACCATGAATTTTAAAAAAAATTTTGAAAACTGCTTAATCTTATGGGTTGACAATCCTGTTACTTTGTATTTCTTCACATTACTGCCCTTCAGCACTTCCTAGAAGGTTTTTCTCCTGTCTCTCTTAACATTTACTCCCTCCTGTACTCCCAATTCTGCCCATTTCCATTGGCTGCCCAACTTCCCTTATTCTTTTTTGTTACCCACAAAGTACTGCATAATACCCTTTTTGCATCTTCCTTTTTCCTTTTTTTCTATCCAAACCTTTCTTCTTCCCTCATGCTTTTTTGATATGCAGTTACAACAGATGAGGTTTGCCTAGGTGAAATCAAAAGATGGAAAACCAAGAATTCTAAAATTATAAACTGCGGGAGAAGTCAAAGAGCAACCCTATACAATATGAGTTGTCATAGTTGTTCAACCACATATTGTCTACTATGTAACATATGTGAGGATTTCTGGATGATTTTCTAATTTTATAGATAACATAAGTGGAATACTAAA
Source organism: Balaenoptera acutorostrata (assembly GCF_949987535.1). Lineage (NCBI taxonomy): Eukaryota > Metazoa > Chordata > Mammalia > Artiodactyla > Balaenopteridae > Balaenoptera > Balaenoptera acutorostrata. The sequence continues at coordinate 77,389,737 of NC_080085.1, forward strand.
TTCTAAATTATTTGGGTTTTTTTACTAAAACTCAATAAACTTTTTGTTGTTGTGATTATTTTATTAAAAATGAGAAGCTTAACTATTGTTTTAATTTAACTCTGGATTTGTTTTTCAGGCTACTGTAAGTGAAACTTTTTAAATTTTTTATTCTAATATTTTGCAGCTAATATATAAAAGTACCATTTATTTTTGCATATTGAACTTCTATCCTGTGATCTTGCTAAGTTAACTTATACAGTCTATAGTTTTTTTATAAATGATTTTAATTTTTCTATATAAACAATCATGAGATTTGTGAATAGAGGCAGTTTTACTTCTTGCTTGACATTGTTTGTCTTTTATTCTTTAACTTGTCTTTTTGCACTGAATAGGGACTCTACTACAATGGAGAGTAGAGGTAGAATAAATAACCTTCTCTTATGCTAGATATATGGGGGGTAGTGCTCAATACTGCATCATTAAGAATGATATTAGCCATAGGAGCTGTTTTTTTTTCGTTTGTTTTGGGTTTTTTTTTTTTTTGGTTAGTTTTTTGTTTGTTTGTTTGTTGATGCCCTTAAACAGACTGACAAAATTCCTTTCTCTTACTAATTTCCTGACAGATTTTTATGATGATTTATTATAGAGTTTTCTCCAATGATTCTCATGCATTCATAGAAATGATCATGCAGATTTTTCACTTCATTTTCATTTTGCGTGAACTACATTGATAATATTCAAATAATAATAAGATTAGAATTCTCAGAATAAATCCCATATTGGTCAGGGTGGATTATACTTTTTATATTTAGCTGGATGTAATTTACTAATATTTTAAAGGATATTTGTATCCATGTTCAAAAAGAATATTGGTATATATATATATATATATATATATATATATATATTTAACATCTTAATTGCTTTACAATGGTGTGTTAGTTTCTGCTTTATAACAAAGGGAATCAGCTATACATATACTTATATCCCCATATCTCTTCCCTCTTGTATCTCCCTCCCTCCCACCCTCCCTATCCCACCCCTCTAGGTGGTCACAAAGCACTGAGCTGATCTCCCTGTGCTATGCTGCTGCTTCCCATTAGCTATCTATTTTACGTTTGGTAGTGTATATATGTCCATGCCACTCTCTCACTTTGGCCCAGCTTACCCTTCCCCCTCCCCGTATCCTCAAGTCCATTCTCTAGTAGCTCTGCATCCTTAGTCCCGTCTTGCCCCTAGGTTCTTCATGACCATTTTATGTTGAGGTATAGTTGATGTACAATATTATGTAAGTTTCAGGTGTACAACATAGTGATTCACACTTTTTAAAGGTTATGTTCCATTTATAGTTATTATATTGGCTACATCTCCTGTGTTGTACAATATATCCTGGTAGATTATTTATTTTATACACGGTAGTTTGTACCTCTTAAACCTTTACCCCTATATTGCTCCTCCCTCCTTCACTTTCCTCACTGGTAACCACTAGTTTATTCTCTATATCTGTAAGTCTGTTTCTTTTTTGTTATATTTACTACTTTGTTTTATTTTTTAGATTATATATATAAATGATAATATATAGTATATGTCTTTCTCTGTTTGCCTTATTTCACTTAGCATAATAACCTCCAAGTCCATCCATGTTGTTGTAAATGGCAAAATTTCATTCTTTTTTATGTTTGAGTAGTCTTCCTTTGCATATATATATTCCATATCTTCCTTATCCATTCATCTGTTGATGGACACTTAGGTTGCTTCCATATCTTGGAAATAGCAAATAATGCTGCTATGAACATTGAGGTGCATGTATCTTTTTGAGTTAGTGTTTTTGTTTTTGTTTTGAATGGTCTATAATTATTTGTGGCAATGCCTTTGTCAGGTTTTGCTATTAGCTTTATACTGCCCTAATAAAATGAGTTGCAAAGAGTTAACTAGGTCTCTAGTGTCTGAAAGATTACATTAAATATTTTATTTCTCCATTAAATAATTGATATAATTCAGCAATAAAATTATTTAGACCTGAATCTTTCTTTGAAGAAATGTTTAATAACAATTTCAATTTTTAAAGTAAATACATATTATTTGTATTTTTCTACATTAAATTGTGTCAGTTTTTATGTTTCATTTTTCAAGGAACTTGTTCACTTCATTTAAATTGAGAAAATTATTAGCAAAAAGTTTTTCATGATATTATTTTAATATTCTTTTAGTATATTTAAGAATATAGTATCTCCCCAATCTTTCCCACAATTGATAATTTATGCTTTCTTTCTTAATCAATCTAGTATTTTATCAATTTTGTTGACATTTTCAATAAACCAACTTTTGATTTTGTAAACATTAGCCATTGTTTACCTGTCTTAGTATTTATTGATTTCTATTCTATATTGTTTTTTTCCTCATACTCACTTTGGTTTTACTCCCCTGTTTCTTTTCTAGCATCTTAAAGTGGAACTTGAAGTCATTGATTTTATTCCACCTTTATTTTCTAATATAAGCTTTTAAGTATATACATTTCAATATATTCACAGTTTTGGCTGCATTCTACTAATCTACAGACGTATCTACAAATTAATTAAAATATCTTCCGATTTCTTACAATTTTGTCTTTGACTAGTATTATTTAGAAGTGTCTTGTTTTATTTTCAAATATTTGCAGTTTACTGCATATCACAATGTTAATATTTCTAATATAATTATATTGCCATCAAAGAATATGCTGTATTTGATTTCAATTAATTTAAATATATTGAGACTTATTTTATGACCTGTCACATAGTTCATCATGATCAATGTTGCACAGGTCATTTAAAACCCTTTGTAGATTTTGACTTCCACCTAGGATGTAGAAACCTGGAAAGAGTGATCCTCTTATTCTAAAAACAATAAAATGCCCAATACGCTGCAAAATAATACCTTATATCAAACACATCAGATAACTGAAGTACAGCTGTGTAACCTAGATTCCAAGGAAACACGGGACTCCTTCAAGGAGTGATGGGATGTGAGTACTGGTTCACTGACAGCAAAGCATGGTAGGAAGATATTCTGGGTACCATATAATCAGGTTAAAGATATACAATGAAAAATTGTGTAAAAACAAATAGCCTCTGGGTGCCCCAGACCATAGACACAAGTGGAATATTTACTTACTCAGAGAGTCTCCTCCATAGACCTTCACAGTGTGAAGCAAGAGCAATAAACAGATACAAATTTTGGGAGTCCCCAGCACCACTTTCACTTCTAACACCAACTACAAGTTCCAGGGATCTCATGACCACCCTCATTTCTGACACTAATTGAAAATTGGGGAACCTCATGACCACCCTCATGTTCAAAAATTTGCTGGAAATACTAATAATACTCACAGATTGCTACTGTACAGTTAAGGTTAATTACAGTAAAATAATACAGAATAAATAAGGCAAGGTAAGAGACACAAGGGGCAGAGTCCAGGAGAGTTTAAAGTACAAGCTTTCATTAGTCCTCTCCCAGTAGAACTGTGGAAAGCACTAACTTCTCCCAGCAATAATACATGACAAAACATACAGAGTATTGCAAACCAAAGGAGCTCACTCAGGCTTTGACGTCCACAGTTTTTATTGGGGCTCATTCATGCAGTTATGATTGACTGCTTGAGCTGATACCCCATGGCCCAAAGCCCCCTCCTTAAATTGTATTGATAGTATAGACTTTTTGGTGTGGTCCAGGTACCTGGGAAAACCAAGATACTGTCATTAAGCAAAACATACCAAGGCCTTGAAGATTACCTCCTAGAAGCCAAGGGAAAAAGCTAGCCTTCTCTTTGGGTGAGGTGAATCCTTTACTGTACAATAGCAGTGATTTTCAGGCATAACTATTTTATAACTTAGCCTCTGGTGCCAAAGATATGATTTATTGCATTCTATCAAATGACACACACAAAAAACAGGAGGAAAAAAAATAAATTTCAGGATTAAAAACAACTAAAAAGACCCAAACTCAGAATTAGCCCAGATGTTGGAACTATCAAAGAAAATTTGAAAAAGCTATGATTCACATGTTGAGACACCCACATGTATCTATCAATGGGTGAATGGATAAACAAAATGTGGTATATACACAATGGAATATTTTTCAGCCTGCTTTAAAGAGAAGGAAATTTTGTCATACTTTACCAAATGAAATAATATTTAAGACATTATCCTAAATGAAATAAGCCAGCACAAAACTACAATCATTGTATGGTTCCACTTATTTGAGGTACATACTATAGTCAGATTCATAGAGGCAGATAATATAATGGTGGTTGCCTGGAACTGTGATGGAGGAAGATTAGGTATGTATTGTTTGATGCACAAACTGAGTTGTGGTTTGTGAAGATGAGATAGTTCTGGATATGGATGGTGGTGATAACTGCACAGCACTGTTCATGTATTTAATGCTGCTGAATTATACACTTAAAATGGTAAATAATGGTAAATTTTATGTTATATAGATTTTCTCACGACAAAACAAAATAATCACCAAACCCAAGGACGGGTAGATTTTCTCCAGTGTTTTCTTCAAGATGTTTTATACTTTTGCATTTTATGTTTAGATCTATGATGCATTTTGAGTTAATATTTCTGTAAGATGTAAGACCCATGTCTAGGTTAGTTTTTCATATGAATATTATTTTGTTATAACACCATTTTTTGAAAGACTCTCCTTTCTCCATTGAATTATTTATGTTCTTTTGTCAAAACTTGGTTGACTATATTTTCATGTGTGTGTTTCTGGGTTGGCTATTCTGTTTTATTATCTATATAAGTATATTTTTCATCAAGATTCCACCTTATTTATTACTGTAGCCTTATTGAAAATCTTAAAATTATATAACATGAGTCCTCCAACTATTTTCTTCTTCTTCAGTATTGTGTTGGTTATGCTACTTCCTTTGCATTTCCATATAAAATTTAGAATCAGTTTGCTATTTTGATTTAGAATACATTGAATCTGTAGCTCAAGTTAGGAAAAACTGGTACCTTAACAATTGTTTTAAGACATCACTATTCAATATTCACCATTTATTTAGAGTTTCTTTAACTTTTTCATCTGTGTTTTTTAGTCATCTAAATATAGGTCCTGTGAATATTAAGTTAGAATTAACCTAAGTATTTCATTTTTCTGATTGTTATTATAAATGTCATTTTTTTCAAATTTCAAATTCCAGACATTCATTGATTATATATAGAAAAGTAAAAAGGTTTTTGTATATCAACTTTTATCCTGCAACCTTGCTACACATGTTTATTAGGTCCAGGACGTGTGTTGTTGTTGATGCTTTTCAATTTTTAATATATGCAATCATGTCATCTATGAAATAAAAACTTTATTTCTTCCTTTTCAATAGACATATCATTAATTCTTGTTTCTTTTCTTAACGCAATAGATGACACTTCCAGTACAATGTTGAATATGAGTGGTCAGAGAGGACATCCTTACCTTGTTCCCCACCTCATAGGGAAAGTCTCCAGTTTGTCAACAGGTTATCAGCTAACTCTTCAGCAGAAACTCTGCAGGACATATGGGAGTGGCATGATCTATTTAAAATGATGAAAGGGAAAAACCTACAACAAAGAATACTCTACCCACCAAGGTCCTTATTTAGATTTGACAGAGAAAACAAAAGCTTTACAGACAAGCTAAGAGAATTCAGCACCACCAAACCACCTTTACCACAAATACTAAAGAAATTTCTCTAGGCAAGAAACACAAGAGAAGAGAACAAAAGAGGAAGGGAAGAAAAAAGACCAAAAAAGCTAACCTAAAACAATTAAGAAAATGGCAATAGGAACATACATATTGATAATTACCTTAAATGTAAATAGATAAAATGCTCCAACCAAAAAACATAGATTGGCTGAATGGATACAAAAACAAGACCTTTATATATGCTGTCTACAAGAGACCCACTTCAGACCTAGGGACACATACAGACTGAAAGTGAGGGGATGGAAAAAGATATTACATGCAAATGGAAATCAAAAGAAAGCTGGAGTAGCAATACTCATATCAGACAACATAGACTTTAAAAAAAGACTGTTACAGGAGACAAGGAAAGACATTACACAATGATCAAGTGATCAATTCAAGAAGAAGATACAACAATTGTAAATATTTATACATCCAACATAGGAACACCTCAATACATAAGGCAAATGCTAACAGCCATAAAAGGGGAAATTGACAGTAACACAGTTATAGTGGGGGACTTCAACACCCCTCTTACACAAATGGACAGGTCATCCAGACAGAAAATTAATAAGGAAACACAAACCTTAAATGACACATTAGACCAGATAGATTTAATTGATATTTATAGGACATTCCATCTGAAAGCACCAGAATACACTTTCTTCTCAAGTACACATAGAACATTCTCCAGGATAGATCACATCTTGGGTCACAAATTAAGCCTCAGTAAATTTAAGAAAATTGAAATCATAGCAAGCATCTTTTTCAACCACAATGCTATGAGATTAGAAATAACATCAGGAAAAAAAACCTGTAAAAAACCACAAACACATGGAGACTAAACTTTATGTTACTAAATAACCAATGGATCACTGAAGAAATCAAAGAAGAAATTAAAAAAAACCTACAGACAGGGCTTCCCTGGTGGCGCAGTGGTTGAGAGTCTGCCTGACAATGCAGGGGACACGGGTTCGAGCCCTCATCTGGGAAGATCCCACATGCCACGGAGCAACTAGGCCCATGAGCCACAACTACTGAGCCTGTGCGTCTGTAGCCTGTGCCCCGCAACAAGAGAGGCCATGACAGTGAAAGGCCCATGCACCGCGATGAAGAGTGGCCCCCACTTGCTGCAACTAGAGAAAGCCCTCGCACAGAAACGAAGACCCAACACAGCCAAAAATAAATAAATAAAATTAAAAAAAAAAACCTACAGACAAATGAGAACAAAAACGAGACAATCCAAAACCTATGGGATGCAGCAAAAGCAGTTCTAAGAGGGAAGTTTATAGCAATACAATCTTATCTCCAGAAACAAGAAAAATTTCAAATAAACAACCTAAACTTACACCTAAAGCAACTAGAGAAAGAAGAACAAACAAAACCCAGAGTTGTAGAAGGAAAGAAATCATAAAGATCAGAGCAGAAATAAATGAAATAGAAACAAAGAAAGCAATAGCAAAGATCAATGAAACTAAAAGATCTTTCTTTGAGAAGATAAACAAAATTGATAAACATTTAGCCAGACTCATTAAATATGATGTTAAGCTGTAGGTTTGTGTAAATATAGTTTATTAAGTTGAGGAAGTACTTGCTAAGACTTTTTATCATGAATGAGTGTTGGATTTTGTCATATGATTTTTCTACATCAGTTGACGTGATCATATGAACCAGTCTTTCATATCTACAATAAACTCCAGTTGGTGTATAATTCTTTTTATACATTGTTAGATTTGATTTGTTAGGATTTTCTTGAGCATTTTTGCAACTATATTAATGATATATACTGGTCTTTAGCTTTCCTTTCTTGTGATGTCTTCATCTGGTTTTGGTATTAGATTATGCTGACCATACAGAATGAGTTAGGAAATGTGTTTGTTTCCTAAGGTTTCAGTAACTAAGTGCCACAACCTGGATGGCTTTAAAAGAACAGATATTTATTCTCCCATAGTTCTAGAGAATAGAAATCCAAAATCAAGGTTTTTGCATAGTCATGCTCCTTCAAAAGCTTCTTGGTGAAAATACATTTTTGCCTTTTCCAGCTTCTGATACTTTGTTGTTATGTTTTTATTTTCATGTAGTTCAAAACATTTTAAAATTTCTCTTGACTTTTTCTTTGATACATATGTTATTAAGCATGTGTAGTTTAATCTCTATATATTTTAATATTTCAAGGTAACTTTCTGTAATTTATTTCTACTATAATTCCATTGTGGTCTGAGAACATATTTTGCAGAATTTGTATTATTTTAAATCTCTTCAGATGTGTTTTGTAACCTAGAATGTGGTCTATATTGGTTAATAATCCATGTGCTCTTGAAAAATAGATGCATTGTGAAGCTTTTGAGTAAAGTATTCTTTTTTTTCTTTTTTTTTTTTTTCGGGGGGGCAAAGTATTCTATAAATGCCACTTAGAAGTGCTGTTTGGGTCAACTATATCTTTACTGATTTTCTTTCTCTTTGAACTATCAATTACTGAAAAAGGAGTGTTGAATTTTCCAGGTATAATAGTGAATTTGTATGTTTTTCTTGCAGTTCTGTCAGTTTTTCCTCACATATTTTGACTTAATATTTTTAGATAGATACACATTAAAAATTATTATGTCTTTTTAAAGAATCAACCCTTCTATTATCATGCAGTTTTGCTCTTTATTTCTGAAAATTTCACATTTCTGAAGCCAGCTTTGTCTGAGATTAATTCTAATTAACTTTATTTTGATCAGTTATCACTGTATATCTTTTTTCATCGTTTTTCAAACTTTTAGAGTCTGTACAATTAAAATGAGTATCTTGTAGACTAATAATTGGATTTTGAAGGTTTCTTATCCATTTTGACAATCTTTATAATTTCATTTGCAAATTCAGATCATTCACATTTAAAATAATTATTGATATACTTGGATTAATATCAACCATTTAAAAAATTAATTTATATTTGTTGTATTGGGACACTTAATATTGTTAAGATGGCAATATTCCCCAAGTTGATCTATAGGTCCAATAAAATCCCTGTCAAAGTTACAGATGTCATTTTGAAAAATTTTATAAGCTGATACTACAACTGATAGGGAAATGCAAATGCCCCAGAATGGCCAAAATAATCTTGAAAAAAAGGTTGAAAGACTGACACTTTTTAATGTAAAAAATTACTACAAAGCTACAATAATTAAAACAGTGTGGCACCAGCATAAGACTACACATAAGGAAGAATGAAGTAGAATTTAAAGTCCAGAAATAAACTCTTGAAATTATGGTCAATTGATTTTTAACTAGGGTGCCAAGACAATTCAGTGGGCAATAAGTAGTCTTTTCAACAAATGGTGCTGGAACAGCTAGATATCCATATGTAAAAGTTTAGATTTGGACCCCTATCTTAATATAAATATATATATTTACATTGATTTACAATGTTGTGTTAGTTTCCAGTGTGCAGCAAAGTGAATCAGTTATACATATACACATATCCACATTTGTTAGATTTTTCTTTCCCTTATAGGCCATTACAGAGTGCTGAGTAGAGTTCCCTGTGCTCTACAGTAGGTCACTATTAGTTATTTATTTTATATATAGCAGTGTATATGTATCAATCCTAATAGCCCAATTAATCCCTCCCCCCTTTCCACACCTGGTAACCATAAGTTTGTTTTCTACATCCGTGACTTTACTTCTGTTTTGTAAATAAGTTCATTTGTACCTTTCTTTTTTTTTAGATTCAACATATAAGTGATATCATATATGTCTTTCTCTGTCTGACTTACTTCACTCAGTATGACAATCTCTAGGTCCATCCATGTTGCTGCAAATGTCATTATTTTGTTACTTTTTATGGCTGAGCAATATTTCAGTGTATATAGGTACATCTTCTTTATCCATTCCTCTGTTGATGGACATTTAGGTTGCTTCCATGTCCTGACTATTGTAAATAGTACTATAATGAATATTGGGGTGCATGTAATTTTTCGAATTATGGGTTTCTTCAGATATATGGCCGGGAGTGGGATCGTTGGATCATATGGTAGCTCTATTTTTAGTTTGTTAAAGAACCTCCATACTGTTCTCTATAATGGCTGTACCAATTTAAATTCCCACCAACAGTGTAGGAGGGTTCCCTTTCCTCAACATCCTCTCCAGCATTTATTGTTTTTAGACTTTTTGATGATGGACATTCTGATCTGCATGACGTGATACCTCATTGTAGTTCTGAATTGCACTTCTCTAATAATTAATGACATTGAGCATCTTTCATGTGCTTTTTGGCCATCTGCATGACTTCTTTGGAAAAATATCTATTTAGATCTTCTGATCAATTTCTGTTTGAGTCGTTTGTTATTTTTGATATGGAGCTGCATGAGCTGTTTGTATATTTTGGAGACTATTCCCTTGTTGGTTACTTCATTTGCAAATACTTTCTCCCATTCTGTGGGTTGTCTTTTCATTTTGTTTATGGTTTCCTTTGCTGTGCAAAAGCTTTTAAGCTTAATTAGGGCCCATTTTTAAATTTTTTTGTTCTTATTTTCATTACTCTAGGAGGTGGATCAAAAAAGATCTTGCTGTTATTTATATCAGAGTGTGTTCTACTTATGTTTTCCTCTAAAAGTTTTATAGTATACAGTCTTACATTTAGGTCTTTAACCCATTTTGAGTTTATTTTTGTTTATGGTGTTAGGGAGTGTTCTAATTTAATTTTTTATATGTAGCTGTCCAGTTTTCCCAGCACCATTTATTGAAGAGTTTGTCTTTTCTCCATTGTATATTCTTGCTTCCTTTGTCAAAGTTGACCATACGTGTGTGGGTTTATCTCTGGGCTTCCTATCCTGTTCCATTGATCTATATTTCTGTTTTTGTGCCAGTACCATACTGTCTTGATTACTGTAGCTTTGTAGCATAGTCTGAAGTCAGGGAGCCCGATTCCTCCAGCTCTGGTTTTCTTTCTCAAGATTGCTCTTGCTATTCAGGGTCTTTTGTATTTCCATACAAAGTGTAAAGTTTTTTGTTCTAATTCTATGTAAAATGCCATTGGTAATTTGATAGGGATTGAATTGAATCTGTAGATTGCTTTGGGTACTACAATAAGTCCCCTACATAGGAACAAGTTGCATTTCGAGAGCACATTCTTAAGTCCAGCATATTTGTAAGTTCAGTTTGTTTGTAAGTCCAACAAAGTTAACCTAGGTACCCAACTAACACAATCAGCAATATAATGCTGAACTGGAATAAGTTTATAATACTTTTCACACAAATAATACATAAAAAATAAACAAAATCAAAAAATAAAGAAAACATTTTTAATCTTACAGCACAGTATCTTGAAAAGTACAATAGTAACAGCTACATCACTTCTGCCTCTATGCTTGCTTCTGGGCATCCTGGGCTTGAAATAAAGATACTGTGCTACTGTACTCTATACAGTACTGTACAGTGAAGTACACACAATCACAACCACTTGTAAAGGATGACAATGTATGCCAGATATGTGAACTAACTTACATGATTGGACATGCAAATGCATGTTTGCATCTTTGATAGTTTGCAACTTGAAGGTTCATAAGTAGGGTACATACTGTATAGTCACTTTGACAATATTGATTCTTCCAATCCAAGAATATGGTATATAACTTCATCTGTTTATGTCATCTATGATTTCTTTCATCAGTATCTTATAGTTTTCTGAATAAAGGTCTTTTGCCTCCTTAGGTAAGTATATTCTAGGTATTTTATTCTTTTTGATGAGAAGGTAAATGGGATTGTTTCCTTAATTTCTCTTTCTTATCTTTCATTGTTAGTGTATAGGAATGGAAGAGATTTCTGTGTATTAATTTTGTGTCCTGCAAGTTTACCAAATTAATTCATGAGCTCTAGCAGTTTTCTGGAAGCTTCTTTAGGACTCTCTATGTATAGTATCATGTCAATTGCAAACACTGACAGTTTTACTTCCTCTTATCCAAATAGGATTTTTTATTTCTTTTTCTTCACTGCTTGCTGTGGCTAGGACTTTCAAATATATGTTGAAAAAAAGTGGAGAGAGTGGATATCTTTTTCTTGTTCCCAATCTTAGAGGAAATGCTTTCAGTTTTTCACCATTGAGAATGATGTTTTCTGTGGGTTTGTCATATATGGCCTTTATTATGTTGAGTTAGGTTCCCTCTATGCCCACTTTCTGGAGAGTTTTTATCATAAATGTGTTGAATTTTGTCAGAAGCTTTTTCTGTATCTACTGAGATGATCGTATGGTTTTTATTCTTCAATTTGTTAATATGGTGTATCACATTAATTGATTTACATATATTGAAAAATCCTGCATCCCTGAGATAAATCCCACTTGATCATATTGTAGGATCCTTTTAATGTGTTGTTGCGTTGGGTTTGCTAGTGTTCTGTTGAGGATTTTTGTGTCTATGTTCATCAGTGTAATTGGCCTGTAATTTTCTTTTTTAGTGATATCATTGTCTGGTTTTGGTATCAGGGTGATGGTGACCTCATAGAATTAGCTTGGGAGTATTCCTTTCTCTGTGATATTTTGGAAGAATTTCAGAAGGGTAGGTCTTAACTCTTCTCCAAAATTTGATACAATTTGCCTGTGAAGACATCTGGTCCTCGACCTTTGTTCGTTGGGAGTTTTTAAATCACTGTTTCAACTTCAATACTTGCGATTGGTCTGTTTATATATTCTATTACTTCCTGGTTCAGTTTTGGGAGGTTGTACCTTTCTACAAAAATGTCCAGTTCTCCTGCATTGTCCATTTTATTGTCATGTAGTTGCTTTTATTAATCTCTTATGATTCTTTGTATTTCTGTGGCATCAGTTGTAACTTTTCCTTTATCATTTTTAATTTTATTGATGTGAGTCCTCTTCCTTTTTTTCTTGATGAGTCTGGCTAAAGTTTTATCATTTTTTTTTTATCTCCTCAAAGAACAATCTTTTAGTTTCATTGATCTTGGCTACTGTTTTCTTTGTCTCTATTTCTTTTATTTCTGCTCTGGTCTTTATGATTTCTTTCCTTCTACTAACTTTGGGTTTTGTTTGTTCTTCTTTCTCTAGTTGCTTTAGGTGTGAATTCAGGCTATTTATTTGAGATTTTTCTTGTTTCTTGAGGTAAGATTGTATTGCTGTAAACTTCCCTCTTTGAACTGTTTTTGCTGTGCCCAATAGGTTTTGGATTGTCATGTTTTCATTGCCATTTTTTTCTAGGTGTTCTTTGATTAATTCAGTGATCCATTAGTTGTTTACTAGCATATTGTTTAGCCTCCATGTGTTTGTGTTTTTTACAGTTTTTTCCTGTAATTGATTTCTAAGCTCATAGCTTTGTGGTCAAAAAAGATTCTTGATATGATTTCAATTTTCTTATATTTACTGAGGCTTGATTTATGACCCAAGATGTGATCTATCCTGGAGAATGTTCTATGTGCTCTTTAGAATAAAGTGTATTCTGCTGCTTTCAGATGGAATGTCCTATAAATATCTATTAAATCTATCTGGTCTAATATGTCATTTATGGCTTGTGTTTCCTTATTAATTTTCTGTCTGGATGACCTGTCCATTTGTGTAAGAGGGGTGTTAAAGTCCCACACTATTATTGTGTTACTGTCAATTTCCCCTTTATGGCTGTTAGCATTTGCCTTATGTATTGAGGGGCTCCTATGTTGGGTGCATATTTAATTACAATTGTTATATCTTTTTCTTGGATAGATTCCTTGATTGTTATGCAGTGTCCTTCCTTCTCTTTTGTAGCAGTCTTTATTTTAAAGTCTTTTTTTTTCTGATATGAGTATTGCTACTCTAGCTTTCTTTTGATTTCCACTTGCATGGAGTATCTTTTCCATCCCCTCACTTACACTATATGTTAATTAGTATAATTAATTTAAAAAGATCAATGACTTAAATGTAACAACTAAAATTATAAAACTCTTAGAAAAAAATTATGTAAACTTTTTTGACATGGTAGAAATTGCTTTCATAAATATAAGTTCAAAAATACAAGCAACAAAAAATAAATAAAATGGAGTTCATCATATTGAAAACTTTTCTGCTTCAAAGTACATTATCAAAAAGTGGAAAGACAATCTACAGAATGGTAAAAACTATTTCCAAATCATATATCTGACAAGGAATTTTTATCTAAAATATATAAAAACTTTTACAACTCAATAATAAACAGACAGATCAATGAAAAAATGGGCAAAAAATTGAATAGCTGTTTTCCAAGAAGACTGCAAATAGCAAACAAGTACCTATAAAGATACTCAGCACCACTGGTTCCTAGGGAAATGAAAATAAATACCACAATGAGATACTACTTCACACCCTCTGGAGGGGGGAAGCTGAAATGAAAACGATGAACAATAACAACTGTTGTTGGAGATGTGGAGAAATTGGAACTCTTGTTCATTGCTTGTGAGAATATAAAATGTTACAGCTGCTATGGAAACCAGTTTGGCCTTTCCTCAAAAATCTAAACATAATGTTACCATGTGATCCAGCAATTCCTCTCCTAGTTATATATCCAAAAGTCTTGACTACACAGTCCACAGAAAACTTTGTATATGTATATCAATAGAAGAATTATTCATAATAGTCCAAAAAAGTTGAAAAAGGAAACAAATTTTCATCTATTGATAAATGGATAAGCAAAATGTGATATATCCACAGTGGAATATTATTAAGGCTTAAAAATAAATGAAGTAGTGATACACGTACAACATGAATGGTTAAAACATTTTGCTCAATGAAAGAAGTTAGACACAGAAGGCTAAATATTGTATGATTTTGTTTTAATGAAATATCCATAACTGGCACATTTATGGAGACAAAAAGTAGATCAGTTGTTACCAGAGACTGTGTATTAATTTGCTAGGGCTGCCATAATAATATATCACAGACTGGGTGGCTTAAATAACAAGTTAATTTTATCACAGTTTCTAGAGGCTAGAAGTCTAAGATCAAGGTATTGGCAGATTTTATTTCTTCTGATGCCTCTCTCCTTGGATTGCTGATGGTCACCTTCTTGCTGTATTCTCACATGGTCACCCTTGTTCTCTGTTTGTGTTTCCTAATCTCTCCTTATAAGGACACAAGTCATATTTGATTAGGGCTTGCCCTAATGACCTTATTTAACCTTAATTACTTCTGTAAATACCATACCTTCAAATACAGATACATTCTTAGATACTTGGGATAAGGACTTTAACATATGTATTTTGGGAGGACACAATTCAGCCCATAACATGTTGAGAGGAAGCAGGAATGAGGAAGGATTGCTAGTGGTACAGGGTTCCTTCTTCAGTGATGAAAATGTTCTTAAATTAGATACAAGTGACGGTTGTACAAGTTGTGAACATAGCACTGAATTGTATTGTATAAATAAACTAGAAAGGAGAGAAAAGATAGGGTAAAATCTTTGTGACATTGAGTTAGGTAAATAATTTTTAAACATGGCGCCAAATTATATGATCCATTGAAAAATCCATAAATTAGAGTTTATCAAAATGTAACAGTTTTGCTCTGCAAACATACCTATTGAGAGGATGGAAAAACAAGCCACAGATTTGGAGTAAATATTTCCAAATCACATATCTGATGGAATACTTACATATAAGGTAGACTAGATAGAGAACTCACTAAGTTATTAATTTTAAATTTATTAATTTATAATATTTAATAATAACAACAATAAATTATTAATTTATAAGCCAAGAATGCTATTAGAAATTGAGGAAAATGTTCAGGCAGTCACTTCATAAAAATTATATATATGGATGGAAAATAATTACACAAAACAATGTTTGGCTTCATTAGTTATTAAGCAAATGCAAACTAAAATCACAAGATACCACTATATGCATATTTTAATTGTTAAAGTTAAAAAAAACTTGATAATGACAAAAGCTAGCAAGGATTTAGAACAATGGGATCTCATATATTGCTGGTGGAAATGTAAAAGGGTACAACCATTGTAGACACATTTTGCCAGTTTTTAAATATATATATATTTATAAAATTCTCACTTTTGAGTATTAACCCTAAAGAAATGAAAATTCATATTCACACAAAAAGCTGTCCAGTAATATTCTTTGAAGATTTATTTGACATAACCAGATAATGGAAACAGCACAAATGTCCTTCAATAGTCAAATAATCATACAATAAAATACTATTCTGCAATATAAAAGAACAGATTGTTGATATGTGATGAATCTCAAGAACTTTATGATAAATGAAAAAAAAGCCAATATCAAATAATTACATACCATAAGATTCTATTTATATAACATTCTTGAAGTGACTACATTTTAGTCATAAAGAACATATCTGTGGCTTCCAGGGATTAGGTGACAATGTGTGGGATGAGTGTGATTTTAAGGACTACAATGAGAGTGTTTCTCTGTAGTGATGGAACATTTGTGAATCTTAATTGTGGTGATGGTCATCCAGATTTGCACATTTGATACAATTTAATAAGACTACAACACACGGACACACAAGTGTATGTAAAAACTGGTAAAATCCAAGTTAATAGTATTTTACCAAAGTCAATTTCCGGTTATGATAATTTACTGTGGTGAAGTAAGACATTGTTAAGCACTATGAAGGGTAAGAAGGAACACACTGAACCATTTTTGTAACTTCCTGTGAATCTGATACTATTTCAAAGATAAAATGTACTTACAAAACAAAAAAAAAGGCATTTTTTAAAACCTAAGAAAATTAATCACTAGTAAACTTATACTAAGGGCGATACTGAAGAGTTTTCTTCATGCAGAATGGAAATGAATGCCAATGAATGCTTAGCATATGAAGAAGCAATTAAAAATAATTTTAAAACTTTTAATATAATTTTTTTATGGATTCTTGGTCATAAAATCTCCTCACCACTCAATAACTCGCAACTACATTATCACTACATTAATAGAAGATTTCATAAAATGGAGATGTTTCCATTCTCAGTTTACTTGAGCAGAGTGAAGAATATTGGTTACATATTAATTATGCAAAGTTTATTCATTCAATTTAATGTAGAAATAACTAATTATTTAAATGGCATGTGAATTGATTTGACATTTTGAAATGATTGTGTTTAATATTTCTAGTAGCCATAATTGTTTTCTTCCTGTTTTATTGATATATAATTAACATACAGCACGTATAAGTTTAAGGTGTTCGGTATAATGATTTGATCTAGAAATGTCATTAGATGATTACCACAGTAAGTTTAGTGGAAATCCACCACCATATATAAAAATTAAAGGTATAGAAAAGAAATTTTTTGTGTGATGAGAACTCAGGATTTACTCTTAACAACTTTCACATATAACATACAACAGTGTTAATATCATGTTTATCATGTTGTACATTACATCCCTAGTACTGACTGAATTTAAAACTGGAAGTTTGTAGTACCTTTTGACTGCCTTCAACTGTTTCCCCCTCAACCCACTCCCCACCTCTGGTAACCACAAATCTGATCTCTTTTTCTATGAGTTTGTTTGTTTGTATTTGAAATATAATTGACCTATAACTCTATGTTAGTTCCTTTTATACAACATAGGGATTTTTTCTATACATTTCAAAATGATTGCAATGATAAGTCTAGTTATGATATGTTACCAAATAAAGGCACTATTTAGTTATTGACTATATCCCAGACCCTGTACTTTTCATACGTGTGATTCATTTATTTTGCATTTGGGAGTTTGTACCTCTTAATCTCCCTCACCTATTTTTTTTCTTTCTCCCACCCACTTCTTCTCTGGCAATTACCTGTTTGTTCTTTGTATCTATAATTCTTTTGGTTTTGTTATGTTTGTCCTTTTGTTTGTTTCTCTTTTAGAGTCCATATATAAGTGAAATCATACTGTATTTGTCTTTCTCTGTCAGACATTTCACTTAGCATAATACCATCTAGGTTCATCCATGTTGTCACAGATGACAAGATTTTATACTGCTTTATAGCTAAGTTATGTTCTACAGTATAGATAGAGAGATAGGTACAAAATCAGAGATATAGAGAAAATTGGTGTGTGATGAGAACTCTTAGGATTTACTCTTAACAACAATGTGGTATGTATACGTGTGCTTCCATATCTTGGCTATAGTAAATAATACTGCATTCACTAGAGGGGTGCATACATATTTTCTAATTAGTGCTTTTGGTGGGGTTTTTAGGATAAATACCCAGGGGTATAATTGCTGAATTGTATGGTGGTTCTATTTTTAATTTTTAGAGGAATTTCTATACTGCTTTCCATAATGGCTGCACTCATTTACATTCCCACCAACAGTGCAAAAGTGTTCCCTTTTTGTCACACCCTTGCCAACACTTGTCTTTTTATTGTCTTTTTTATAACAGCCATACTGACAGGTGTGAGGTAATATCTCATTGTGGTTTAAAATTGCATTTCCCTGATGATTAGTGATGTTGAATCATGTGACTTTTGGTTTTTTGTATGTCTTCTTTGGAAAAATATCTATTCATATGTACTTCCTTTTTTTTAATCAAGTTGTTTGGTTTCTTTGATGTTGAATTGTGTAAGTTCTTTGTACATTTTGTATATTAACCTCTTATCAGCTGTATGATTTGCAAATAACTTCTCCCATTCAGTAGGTAACATTTTTATCTTGTCGATTGTTTCCTTCACTGTGAAAAAGTTTTCTTTCTTATTTTAAAAAAAAAATTTTTGGAGTATAGTTGATTTACAATGTTGTGTTAGTTTCAAGTGTACAGCAAAGTGATTCAGTTATATATATTTTTATATCTATTGTTTTTCAGGGTCTTTTCCCTTATGGGTTATTACAAAATATTAAGTCAAGTTCCCTGTGCTATACAGCAGGTTCTAATTTATTATCTATTTTATATATAGTAGTGTGTATATGTCAATCCCAATCTCCTAATTTATCCCTCCACCCCCATCCCCTGGTAACCATAAGTTTGTTTTCTACATCTGTGAGTCTACTTCTGTTCTGTAAATAAGTTCATTTGTGCCCTTTTTTAGCAAAAACTTTTTAGTTTGATGTAGTCCCATTTGTTTACTATTGATTTTGTTTCCTTTGCCTGAGAAAACATATCCAAAAAAATATATTGCAAAGAGCAATATCAAAGAGTGTATTGCCTATGTTTTCTTCTAGAAGCTGTATGGTTTCAGGTATTACAATTCAGTCTTTAACCCATTTTGAATTTATTTTGTGCATGGTGTGAGAGAGTAGTCCAGTTTGATTCTTTTGCAGGTAGCTGTCCAGTTTTCCCAACACCTATTATTGAAGAGGCTGCCTTTTCCCTATTTTATATTTTTGCCTACTTGTTGGGGGGTTACTTACCCATATAAGTGTGGATTTATTTCTGGGCTCTCTATTTTGCTGCATTGATCTATGTGTCTGTTTTTGTGCCAGTACCATACTACTTTGATAACTCTAACTTTGTAGTATAGCTTCAAATCAGGAAGTGTAATATATTCAGCTCTGTTCTTGTTCAAGATTGCTCAGACTATTCTGGCTCTTTTGTGTTTCCATACAAATTTTGTAATTATTAGTTCTAGTTCTGTGAAAAATTGCCATTGGTATTTTGACAGTGATTGCATTGAAGCTACAGATTGCATTTGGTGATATGGTCATTTTAACAATATTATTTCTTTGAATCCATGAACACAGTACCTGTTTCCACCTGTTTGTGTCATCTTTAATTTCTGTCACTAAAGTCTTATAGTTTTCTGACTACAGTTCTTTTATATCCTTGTTAGATTTATGCCTAAGTATTTTATTCTTTTTGATGAAATTGGGAATGGGTTTATTTTCTTAATTACTATTTCTGATAGTTCATTGTCAGTGTATAGAAGTGCAACAGATTGATGTATATTAAATTTGTATCCTGCAAGTTTACCAAATTAATTGGTGAGATTTTGGTGGCATCTTCAGGATTTTCTATGTATAGTATCATGTCATCTGCAAATCATTTCCAATTTGGATTTCTTTTATTTATTTTTCTTGTATGATTGAAGTGGCTAGGACTTCCAATACTATGTTAAATAAAAGTGGTGAGAGTGGGCATCCTTGTCTTATTCTTGATCTTAGAAGAAATGATTTCAGCATTTCACTGTTGAGTATGATGTTAGCTGTGGGCTTATCATATATAGCCTTTATTATGTTGAGATAGGTTCCATTAGTAACCACTTTGTTGAGTATTTATCATAAATGGATGTTGAATTTTGTCAAAGCTTTTTCTGCACCTATTGAGATGATCATATGATTTTTTATTCTTTAATTTGTTAATGTGGTGATCCTAGACATATATCTGGAGAAAACCACAATTCAAAAAGATACATGAACCTCAATGTTCATAGTAGCACTATTTACAATAGCCAAGACATGGAAGCAACCTAAATGTCCACTGACAGAGGAATGGTTAAAGTAGATGTGGTATATACATACAATGGAATATTACTCAGCCATAAAAAAATGAAATAATGCCATTTGCAGCAACATGGGTGGACATAGAGATTATCATACTAAGTGGAGCAAGTCAGACAGAGAAATCCAAATATTATATGATATCGCTTATATGTAGAATCTAAAAAGATGATACAAATGAACTTATTTATAAAAGAGAAACAGACTCACAAACTTAGAAAATGAACTTATGGTTACCAAAGGGAAAAGGTGAGGGGGAGGGATAAATTAGGAGTTTGGGATTAACATATACACACTACTACATATAAAATAGATAATCAACAGGGACGTGTTCTATAGCACAGGGAACTCTACTCAATATTTTGTAATCACCTATATAGGAAAAAATCTGAAAAAGAATGGATATGTATATGTATAACTGAACCACTTTGTTGTACACCTGACTAACACAACATTGTAAATCAACTGTATTCCTAGCATTGACATTTATACACTACTATGTGTAAAATAGAGAGCTAGTGGGAAGCAGCTGTATAGCACAGCGAGATCAGCTTGGTGCTATGTGACGACTTAGAGAGGTGGGATGGGGAGTGTGGTAGGGGGAGGGAAGCTCAAGAGGGAGGGGATATATATGTATACATATAGCCAATTCACTTTGTTGTACAGCAGAAACTAACACAACATTGTAAAGCAATTATAATTCAATAAAGATGTAAAAATAAATAAATAAATAAATTTAAAAATTTGTAAAAAAGAAAAAATTTGTTAAGGTGATGTACCACATTGATTGATTTGTGGACATAGTATTTTGTTGAGGAGATTTACATCTATGTTCATCAGTGATATTGGCCACTAATTTTCTTTTTTGTAATATCTTTGTCTAGTTTTGGTATTAGGGCAATGCTAGCTTCCTGGAATGACTTCACAAGCATTCCTTCCTCTGTGATTTTTTGGAGTAGTTTGAGAAGGGCAGGTGTTAACTCTTTTCTAAATGTTTGGCAAAATTCACCTGTGAAACCATCTGGTCCAGAAATTTTGTTTTGGGGGAGTTGTTTCAATTATTGTTTCAATTTCATTATAGGTAATTGATCGGTTCATATTTTCTATTTATTCTTGGTTCAACATTGGAGAGTGTAGATTTCTAGGAATTTGTCCATTTCTTCTAGGTTTTCTATTTTATTGATGTACACTTGCTTGCAGTAATATCTTATGATCTTTGTATTTCTGTAGTGTCAGCTGTAACATCACTTCCTTTCTGATTTTATTAATTTGGGCCCTCTCACTTTTTTTTCGGAGACTGAAACAGGAAAAAACAGAAAGTATGAACTGACAAATCACAAGTAATGAAATTGAAACTGTGATTAAAAATCTTCCAACAAACAAAAGTCCAGGATCAGGTGGCTTCACAGACAAATTCTATCAAATATTGAGAGAAGAGCTAACACCTATCCTTCTCAAACTCTTCCAAAAAATTGCAGAGGGAGGAACACTCCCAAGTTCAATTTATGAGACAACCATCACCCTGATATCAAAATCAGACAAAGATATCAGAAAAAAAGAAAATTACAGGCCAATATCACTGATGAACCTAGACACAAAAATCCTCAACAAAATACTAGAAAAACAAATCCAAAAACTTATTAAAAGGATCATACACCATGATCAAGTGGGATTTATACCAGGGATGCAAAGATTCTTCAATATACATAAATCAATCAATGTGATACACCACATTAACAAATTGAAGAATGAAAACCATATGATCATCTAAATAGATGCAGAAAAAGCTTTTGACAAATTCAACACACATTTATGATAAAAACTCTCCAGAGAGTGAGCATAGAGGGAACCAACCTCAACGTAATAAAAGTCATATATGACAAACCCACAGGAAGCACTATTCCCAATGGTGAAAAACTGAAAGCATTTCCTTTAAGATCAGGAACAAGAAAAGCGTGCTCACTCTCACCACAATTATTCAACATAGTTTTGGAAGTCCTAGCCATGGCAATCAGAAAAAAAAAAGATATAAAAGGAATCCAAATTGGAAAAGAAGAAGTAAAACTGTAACTGTTTGCAGATGACATGATACTGTGCATAGAAAATCCTAAAGATGCCACCAGAAAACTACTAGAGCTAATCAATGAATTTAGTAAATTTGTAGGATACAAAATTAATATGCAGAAATATTTTGCATTCCTATACACTAACAACAAAATGTCAGAAAGAGAAATTAAGGAAACAATCCCATTTACCATTTCAATAAAATAAAATACTTAGGAATAAACATACCTAAGGAGGCAAAAGACCTGTATACAGAAAAATATGAGAGACTATTGGAAGAAATCAAAGATGACATAAACAGATGGGTAGACATACCATGTTCTTGGATTGGAAGAATCAAAATTGTGAACATGACTATACTACATAAAGCAATCTACAGATTCAATTCAATCCCTAACAAATTACCAATGGCATTTTTCACAGAATTAAAAGAAAAAAAAATAAAATTTGTATGGAAACACAAAAGACCCAGAATAGCCAAAGCAATCTTGAGAAAGAAAAATGGAGCTGAATGAGTCAGCTTCCCTGACTTCAGACTATACTACAAAGCTACAGTAATCAAGACAGTATGGTACTGGCACAAAAACAGAAATATAGATCAATGGAACAGGATAGAAAGCCCAGAGATAAAACCATGCCCCTATGGTCACCTAGTCTATGAAAAAGGAGGCAAGAATATACAATGGAGAGAACAGCCTCTTCAATAAGTGGTGCTGGGATAACTGGACAGCTACATGTAAAAGAATGGAATTAGAACACTCCCTAACACCATACACAAAAATAAGCTCAAAGTGGATTAAAGACCTAAATGTAAGGCCAGACACTATAAAACTCTTAGTGAAAAACTAAGGCAGACACTCTTTGACATAAATGGCAGCAAGATCTTTTTTGATCCCCCTCCTAGAGTAATGAAAATAAAAACAAAAATAAACAAATGCAACCTAATGAAACTTCAAAGCTTTTGCACAGCAAAGGAAACCATAAACAAGACGAAAAGTCAACCCTCAGAATGAGGGAAAATATTTGCAAACGAATCAACGGACAAAGGATTAATCTCCAAAATATAAAACAGCTCATGCAGCTCAATATTAAAGAAACAAACAACCAAATCCAAAAATGGGCAGAAGACCTAAATAGACATTTCTCCAAAAAAGACACACAGAAGGCCAACAAGCACATGAAAAGATGCTCAATATCACTAATTATTAGAGAAATGCAAATCAAAACTACAATGAGGTATCAACTCATGCCAGACAGAATGGTCATCATCAAAAACATCTACAAACCATAAATGCTGGAGAGTGTGTGGGGAAAAGGGAACCCTCTTGCACTGTTGGTGGGAATGTATTAATTAATTGATACAGCCACTATGGAGAACAGTTTGGAGGTTCCTTAAAAAAACTAAAACTAGAACAACCATATGACCTAGCAATCCCACTCCTGGGCATATACCCAGAGAAACCTATAATTCAAAAAGACACATGCACCCCATTGTTCATTGCAACACTGTTTACATTAGCCAGGACATGGAAGCAACCAAAATGTCCATCGATAGATGAATGGATAAAGAAGATGTGGTACATATATACAATGGAATATTACTCAGCCATAAAACAGAATGAAATTGCATCATTTGTAGAGACATGGATGGACCTAGAGACTGTCATACTGAGTGAAGTAAGTCAGAGAGAGAAAAACAAATACAGTATATTAACACATATATGTGGAATCTAGAAAAATGGTATAGATGATATTATTTGAAACACAGAAATAGAGGCACAGATGTACAAAACAAACATATGTCTACCAAGGGGTAAGGTGTGGGGTTGCTGGGATGAATTGAGAGATTGAGGTTGACATATATACACTGTTGATACTATGTATAAAATAGATAACTAATGAGAACCTACTATATAACACAGGGAACTCTACTCATTGCTCTGTGTTGACCAAATGGGAAGGAAAAAAAAAAAAGAGGGGATATATGTGTATGTATAGCTGATTCACTTTGCTAAACAGTAGAAACTAACATAACATTGTAAATCAACTATACTCCAATAAAAATTAATAATAAAAAAAAGAATGTGTATTCCATCTGGTATAATGAGTCATTTAAAGCCAGTGCCTCCTTACTGATTTTCTCTCTGGATGATTTATCCATTGATGTATGTGGGGTGTTAAAGTCCTCTACTATTCTTGTATTTCTGTCAATTTCTCCCTTTATGTATGTTATATTATTTGCTTTGTGTGTTTAGGTACTCTCCTAATAGATGCATACATATTTACAAGTGTTATATCCTTTTCTTGGATTTGTCCCTTGATCATTATGTCCTTCTTTCTCTCTTGTTACAGTCTTTGTTTTGAAGTCTGTTTTCTCTGACACAAGTATTGCTACTCCAGCTTTTTTTCTTTTATTTCCATTTATTTCCATATATTTTTATATATTTGAGGGGAATAAATGTTTCTATCGCCTCACTTTCAATCTGTGTGTGTCTTTAGATCTGAAGTGGGTCTCTCATAGGTAGCATATATATGGGTCTTGTTATTGTATGCATTCAACCACTCTATATTTTTTTATTGGAGCATTTAGTACATTTACATTTAAAGTAATTACTGATAGGTATGTATTTATTGCCATTTTGTTAATTGCTTTTGAGTTGTTTTGTAGTTCTTTTTGGTTCCTTTCTTCTTCTTTCATTTTCTTCCCCTGTGATTTGCTGACTATTTTTAGTGTTACCTTTGGATTTCATTCTTTTACATTGTGTGTGCATTTATTATAGATTTTTGGCTTGTGGTTACTATGAGGCTTATATATATCAATATGTAATATATAATATAGTATATATATACACATATATATGATTATTTTAAGTTGCTGATCTCTTAAGTTCAAACTCATTTTAACAACCCTGCGTTTTGACTCCCACTCCAAGTTTACTGGTTTTGACTGTACATTTTACAAATTTTGTTTAGTGTATCCCTAACTTCTTTTTGTGAATATAGAAGATTTTACTATTTTTGTCTTTTAACCTTCTGCTGGCTTTATGTGTGGTTGATTTACTACCTTTACTGTATACTTGCCTTTACCAAAAACTTTTTCCTTTCATAATTTTTATGTTTCTAGATGTGACTTTTTCTTTTTCGTTTAGAGAAGTCCCTTGGATATATCTTATAAATATTGATTGGTGTTGCTGAACTCTTAGCTTTTGTTTGTCTGTAAAAGTTTTGATCTCTCCATCAAATATGCATAAAAGCCTTGCCTTTCCAAGTAGAGTATTCTTGGGTTTGTTTTTTTTTTTCTCCCTTTCATCACTTTAAATATATCTTGCCACTCTCTTCTGACCTGCACAATTTCTGGTGAAAAGTCAGATGATAGCCTTATTGAAATCCCCTTGTATGTAAACTGTTGCTTTTCCCTCCTTACTTTTAAGATTCTCCCTTTATCTTTAATTTTTGTCATTTTTATTGCAATGTGTCTTGGTGTGGTCCTCTTTGGGTTGATCCTGTTTGGGACTCTGTGCTTCTTGGACCTGGATGTCTGTTTCCTTTCCAGGTTAGAGAAGTTTTCGGCTATTACATCTTCAAGTACATTCTCTGCTCCTTTTTTCTCTCTCTTTTCCTTCTCAAATCAATATAATGTGAATGTTAGAATGCTGATGTTGTCCAGAAAAATTTTTAAATGTACTCAGTTTTTAAATTATTTTTTGTTTTTCTTTTCAGCTTCAATTATTTCCATTACTCTGTCTTCTATCTTACTAATCCATTCCTCTATACCATCTAATCTACTGTTGATTTATTCTAGTCTATTTTTTAATTTGGATTATTGTATTCTTCAACTCTGTTGTTTATTTATATCTTTTAACTCTTTGTTAAACTTTTTTATATTAAATAAACTTGTTTATTTATATCCTTTAACTCTTTGTTAAACTTTTCAGTGTTCATCCATTCTCCTCCCATGT
Source organism: Balaenoptera acutorostrata (assembly GCF_949987535.1). Lineage (NCBI taxonomy): Eukaryota > Metazoa > Chordata > Mammalia > Artiodactyla > Balaenopteridae > Balaenoptera > Balaenoptera acutorostrata. The sequence continues at coordinate 77,415,852 of NC_080085.1, forward strand.
TCTTTGGGCAACATTATGATCATTACCTTGAACTCTTTATCAAGTATGTTTCCTGTCTCCACATCACTTAGTTCTTCTTCTGGGGTTTAATCTTCTTTCTTCATATGGAACCTATTGCTCTGTCACCTCATTTTATCTAACTTGTTGCTTTTATTTGTATGTGTCTGATAGGTTGCTTATATTTCCCAACCTTGGAGAAGTGGTCTTTTGTGGGAGATTTCCTATACATCCAAGGAGTGCACTGTCCTCTGGTCACAGGAGCTATATGCTCTAGTTGTATTCCCTATTTTGACTATGTGGGTCCTTTTTTTGTAGCAAGCTGATTACTGTGGATCATCTGGTAGTCATTACTGTCCTCTAGTTTCTTTTGATTGCCAGGCCCTGCCTGGTGTTGAGGCTGCTGGCAACTGGTGGCCAGGGTTGGGTCATGAGGCTTCTGGCTGTGGGGCCCTGACAGGAGTCCCAGCATTAATGCCAGTCCACTGGTAGGCAGAACCAGGTTCTGGAGTGAGTGGTTGTGGAACTGGGGTGCTGGATCTAGTGTCGTACTGCTGGTGAGTAAGACCAGTACCTGACACAGCTGGCTTTGGATTCTGAGGTTTCCCAAAGCAAGTGTTGGCTCACTGGTAAGTAGAGCTGGATCTCAGGTAGCTGGCTGAGGGATCCAACGTGTCTAGGAGCTTGTGTCGACCTGCTGGCGGGCAATGTCATGGCCTAGGTGGGTCCCAGGGCCAGTGCTGGCTCACTGGTAGGTGGTGTCAGATGCTATGGTGGCTGGGTGAGGGTTGCAGTGGTCCTGGTGGTGGTGTCCACCCACTTGTGGGCAGGATTAGAGTCCAGCAAGTCCCAAGACTGGTTCTCACACGCTGGTGGGCGATGCTGGGTCCTGGGGCCAGTGTCAGCCCATAGGTGGGTGGAGCCCATCCTAGGGTCTCTGGCTGTAGGGCCTGGAGATCCCGGAGTTGCTGTTTTGTCCCATGTGATCCTGGGACAGATGTCTACCACTGGTGGGTGTAGCTGTTCCCAGGGTATCACTGACCCACTGGTGGGTAAATCCAATCTTCAGTGTTTCTGGATGCTGGGCACACTGGGTTCCAGGCTAGTGCTGGTACACTGGTGTGTGGGGTCAGGACCTGGGCCTTCTAGTGGACAGGGCTCATTCCCTGGGTGGCTGTGGACTCAGGGGGTCTTGCAGCAGCAGGCCTGCTGGTGGGTAGGGCCACGTCTCCACCTGGGTAGTTGCTTGGACTGAGGTGTCCCAGTACTGGTTCCAACAGGCTGGTGTGTGGAGCCAGGTCCTGGTGCTAATAAACTAAAGGGAGGATTTACCAGTGTCCATGTGATAGAACAAGCTTCGCAAAATGGCTGTTGCCAGTGTTTACATTCCCATGGTGAGCCTGAACAGCTTTCTGCCTTTCTGGGAGGATCTTCAAGATCAGTAAGTGGGTCTGACCCAGGCTCCTTTCAAATGACTGCTTCTGCCCTGGGTTCTGTGACATGTTAGATTTTATGTACACCTTTCAGAATGGAGTCTCTGTTTCCAGTAACTCTCTGGTTCTCCTAAAAATAAGTCCTGCTGGCCTTCAAAGCCAAATATTCTGGGAATCATCCTGCTGGTGCAAGACCCCTGGGTGGGGAGCCCAATGGGGGACTCAGACAACTCACTCCTTGTGGAGAAACTCTGCAATTATAAGTATCCTCCCATTTGTGGGTCACCCACCCAGGGGTATGGGTTTTAACTCTACTGCATCTTCGTCTCTCCTACACAGTTCAGTGTGGTTTGTTCTTTATATCTTTAGTTGTAGATATCTTTTCTGCTTGTCTTATGGTTTTTCTCATCAATAGTTTCTCTGTAAATAGTTGTAATTTTAGTGTTCCCATGGGAGGAGGTGTGCTTAAGGTTTTCCTACTCCAACATCTTGGTCACTCCACTAGTAGCTATAAATTTTTACCTCATATCAAACTTGGAATTATAATCTTGTTCAAAGAGCTAGTTTAAGTTGTGATCAAATCTGCTAATGCTTCATTCATCTTGAAAATATTTTATATTTTAGACGAAAGCAGTTTGCATCTTCATCCTCAGAAGCTTACTCAATTAGTAATAGTAGTTTTGTTTTTTAAATCTAACTAGAGAGTGAAGGGGGAATCTATGTATATATACTAGCTTTCAGTCAAATAAATGGAAGAAATTGATCATAAAGTATACGAAATATGAACATCTTCAGTTTTGGGAAGTCAACTAGAATAATATTCTATATGATAACTCTATGAACCATTGACGTAAGAGTATATTCCTAGCCCATACAAATGTATCTTGAAATTCAGCAATCTTGATGAATAGTCAATACAAACATAGCTCTTTATAATAACAGAATAATTATAGAACTATGACTATCAACGTGCATTTTATTTCCACTTTTTTATATTATAACATATCACTTTGTTCTATAGCTAGGTAATAATCGTCTGCCTTATTTCCCTTCACTAAATAGTTATTGAATGCTGCTGTGCTCAAAGAATGCTTGTTTTGTCTTTATTTCTTATCTCAGTTTAGAGCATCATTATCAATAAAATCAAGACATCTGAAGAATTTAATTATCTTCCGTTTCTCATGTACTCCATATCCAACTCATTATAAAGTCTTGTAAATGCTAATATTCTAAATATCTCTTGAATCTGTTCCATTTCACCATCTGTCTCTTCCACTCCGTATATTGGCTTAGTTCAAGCCATCACTGTCTCTCATATGAACTATAGGAAACTGTAACCTGACTTCCCTAGCTCCAATCTGCTCTTATACCAATCTGTGCTCTACATTATACCAATTACATGCATCTTAAAAAAAAAAATACACGGTCATGTCAATCTGCTTCTAAGAAAAACATAATTCCACATTGCCATATGCCAAAGTATATATCATGGCCTATAATATACTCTCCATAAAACAGTTTTATACTTTTAAAGAGTGTCATCTCCCAACAATATCCATTTCCCTATACACTCTATCAAACTCTTTACTATTTCTTCAAGAATGCCAAGCTAATTCATGAATGTCTCCCTCTGCTTGAAATACGTGTCACCACTGCACATCTCCATTTTTAACTTAATATAAACTCCTATTTACCTTTCAAAAAGTTGTTCAAATATCTCTCATTGTCAGTTTTGCCAATAAATTAATATTGATAAAATAATGTTTTCAGAAACAATATGCACTACTGATATTTATTCATTGTACATCAGCATTGTTGGTTGCTAAAATGTTAAAATCCTTCCTAACCAGTAGGAGCATGAACATTATTTTGAGCCCCTAAATGTTTAGTAAATAGACTTTGTTCCCTGGAATCCATGGGCGGTTTAAAAACACATGACTAAAAAAGCTAATAATTGTTAAAACAGAAAGTTTCCACAATCCTTTTTCAACATTACAAACTGCAAACATTTGAACTGATTTCTCAGTGCAGGTAATGTACCCGTTTTTAAAGATTTTTGTCACATCTGAAAAAAAAAAAAAAAAACAAATATGGGAGTAAATTACTTCTTCACATCAAAATACTTAATGTCTTTAATAATTTTTGTCTCGTCAATGTGAAAGCATTTTGCTGCTTTTCTAGATACTATAGGATTTACAAAACTGCTCTTAAAGTATACTTAATGTAGCCAGGAGACAGTACGTGTACGCCAATAACTAATAAATTGTATAATATATGTGTCACCAGTCCTGCAAAAACCTGAAAATTTTAAAAGGTGAGCAATTACTGCTGACAAGAGAAGATAAAGGTAGCATTGACTTATGTGTAGAGTTTTAGTAATTTAAACTCAAGATGAGAAAGACATATCAAAAAGAATAGTCCCAATGAAATACGTGAAATAAACATTGAAGTGCGATAAAGAATGTGTAGAATGAAAGAGATTAAATGTGTATGGAATAGTAGCAAAACCTTAAGCCAAATAAGTAAGGTTGGCAACAAACCGTAGGTAATCATGATGTCTTATGCTTTTTTACATATTACTGCATGTTTTGCTGAATTTTGTTTAGAATTTTTGAATCTGTGATTATGACAGATCTTAGCCTGAGAATTTCCTTTTATGTAATGTTTATGGAAGGTTTTTATATAAGGGTTAATTTGGCTTCATAAAACAAGTTCACAAGGATTTCCTGATCTGTATGCTCCATAAGACTGGTTCAAATTGATGTTATTTCTCAGGCAAATATATTTGAAAATATCACAACCAGTAGGTTACCAGGAAAGCCAGATGACACTGGAGTTTACTTTGTGAGAATATTTTAAATTATGTATTTAATTTATTCTAAAAGTAATAATTTTATTGTGCTTGTTTTGTTAAACTATTTGATAATGAATTCATCTAAATTTTAAAATTAATTATCATAAAGTTGTTCATATTATACATTTATTATAATTTTGTTGTTACTTTTATGTAAAACTAGTTATCAGGTATAATAAAAAAAACAAAAAAGTACATAGATCATATGTATATAGACTTATGATTTTTTTAAGTAAATATACTTATATAATCATTCATACAACATACACTCATATAACTACTCAGTCCATAGATTACCAACATCTCAAATCCCTCTTTTTCCTCTTTCTACTCTCTGTTTCTCCAAAGAAAACCATTATCTAGACTTCTAACACATAAATTAGTTTTACCAGTTAATCTACTGTTTATTTTTTTTTACTTTATATTAATGGAATAAAATAATATGTACATTTTATGAGTTTAGCTTTTTTTTCTCAACACTATGTGAGATTCACCCATGTTGTTTACGCAGTTGTACTTAATTCATTCTCATTACTACATAGTATTCCACTAAATGAATATAACACAATTTATATATCAATGATGCTAATAATAGACATTGTTATTTCCAGTTTGGTGTTATTACAAGTACCGTTGCCAAGAATATTCTTGTATATGTATTTTATGCATGTATGTAAGTATTTCTATTGGACATAATTAAGACTGGAATTTTGAGGTCATAGAGTATAGACTAACTGAGCTGATTTGCTCCTGCCAAACATTAGATAAAATAATTTATTCCTCTACTATCAGTGTACAAGGGATCAAGTTGTTCCACATAATTTTCAACACCTGGTAGAGTCAGCTGTAGGTAATGATTTCTTAGGACAAACAAGCAAGCAAATAGAACCCCATAAACCATAAAAGAAGAAAATAATAAATTGGACATTAAAAGGTAATTTTTTAACTCTTTAAAGGTAAAACTCAGATTATGAAAACACAAGCCATAGAATCAGGAACATTATATCAAATCAAAGGATTATCAACAAGACAAAAAATTTGTATCTAGAATATATAAGGAATGCTTATCACTCAGTAATAAGATGACAAATAACCCATTTAAAAATCGGACAACAAATTTGAACAGACACTGATAAGTGAAAATATACAAATGGCCAATAAACACATTACACCAATAGTCATTAGAGAATAGAAATTAAAACCATAGAGAGAAAATTTAAACTACTGCAAACACATTAGAATAGCTACAATTTAAAAGACTGGCCATAGAAAATGCTTGTGAAGATGCAGAGAAACTGGACATTTCAGACGTTGTTGGTGGAAATATAAATGATATAACCACTTTGGAAATGGTTCAACAATTTCTTAAAAAGTTAAGCATACACCTACCATATTATTCAGCCATTATTCTCCTTAGTATTTACCAAAAAGTAAAAAAAGAAAGAAAAAGAAAAAGAAACATATGTCTATACGAAGATTTGTCAGGAATGTTCATGGAAACTTTGTGTTAAGTAGCCAAAAACTGGAAGTAATCTAATGTCTCTCATTGGGAAAATGGATAAATAAATTGCTAGATATTTATATAATTGAATTCTAGTCAACAATAAAAAGAATGTACTACTGATACACTCAAGGACATCAATGAATGCTACTTTTGAGTTGCAGGTGTACATGTGCCTGGAGAGAGGTACCAACTATATACCTTGCAAGAACACAGTTGCTACATTTTCCATGAACAAGATTGCCCTGTAAATATGAAAATAGTGACTTGGCTCCTGCTGATACCAGGTCCCAGGTAGGCTCTAAATTAATAGCACATTTCAGATGGAAAATGAAAGCTTTGAGTAAACATTAAAGGAGTTGACAGAAGAAAATTGGAAATTACATATCAGTCTCTTTTACCACTGAAAGAATAAAGATGGTAAAGATTACTTTCAACCTTATAATGTCATCAAGGTAAGTTATAGAAACTTTTCAGGGGAATTGTAATATTCATTGATGAAAGATAATTTTACTCCACCTTAGAAGCAGCATATTCTTACCAAAGCAAAAAAAAATTAAGAATTGTCAGATAAGATGAAGAGGTAGCTTTTCTAAAAGCATTTGATCATAGGTATTTCTCAATAAACTTTCTACAATATCAGGCCAAAGAGAATATGATCATCATTTAGGTTGCTGGGTAAATGGATAACCAAAGATTTTTTTCTTTTTTTTTTCCAGCTGAGACAGACCCGACAGTAGGGAAGTCTTAACTTCTGACAGACTAGTTGTAGAATGATTTTATATGTATCTACATTGAAAATTTTAAATTTCATATATATTCCATTTTCACCCAAATGGAAATATAAAGGTTTAATTAATTCAAGAGATACACTAAAATTCAAGTTCTACTGCAGAACCCTTGTGCCTTCTGCCCTAATAGTGAAAAATGGGTGCAGGGCTTTTATATTATAGGTCAGTTATTCCTTTAAGTACTTTAATTATTAGAACTCATTAGCACATTATGGACAAACTCTTCATAAAGTGTACAGATTATGATAAAAGCCAGTTAAAGGATTAAAATTTGACTGACGGATTATTACCTACTTCATTAGAAAATGAATTTAAATAGGGGTTCTACTTTTAAAGTTAGCTATTATTTCATATTTCTCTGCCAAAATCATTTTTACTGTCTGTGTCTTGGTAACTACAATGGGAATCATTTACATTTAGAGAACAGCTAACCCCCCGTCCTACTCAAACTCTTCCAAAAAATCATGAAGGAAGGAATACTAACAAACTCATTCTATGAGGCCACCATCACTCTGATACCAAAACCAGACAAATATATTACAAAAAAAGAAAACTACAGACCAATACCACTGATCAATATAGATGCAAAAACCCACAACAAAATACTAGCAAACAGAATCCAACACATTAAAAGGATCATACACCATGATCAAGTGGGATTTATCCCAGGGATGCAAGGATTCTTCAATACACGCAAATCAATCAATGTGATACACCATAATAACAAATTGAAGAATAAAACCCATACGATCATCTCAATAAATGCAGAAAAAGCTTTTGACAAAATTCAACACTTATTTATGATAAAAACTCATCAGAAAGTGGGCATAGAGGGAACCTACCTCAACATAATAAAGGCCATATGTGACAAAGTCACAGCAAACATGATTCTCAATGGTGAAAAATTGAAAGCATTTCCTCTAAGATCAGGAAAAAGACAAGGATGCCCATTCTCACCACTATTATTCAACATAGATTTGGAAGTCCTAGCCATGGCAAGCAGAGAAAAAAAAGAAATAGAAGGAATAAAAATTGGAAAAGAAGAAGTGAAACTGTCACTGTTTGCAGACGACATGATACTATACATAGAGAATCCTAAAGATGCCACCAGAAAACTACTAGAGCTAATCTATGAATTTGGTAAAGTTGCAGGATACAAAATTAATGCACAGAAATCTCTTGCATTCCTATACACTAATGATGAAAAATCTGAAAGAGAAATTAAGGAAACACTCCCATTTACCATTGCAAAAAAAGAATAAAATACCAAGGAATAAACCTACCTAGGGAGACAAAAGACCTTTATGCAGAAAACTATAAGACACTGATGAAAGAAATTAAAGTTGATACCAACAGATGGAGAGATATATCATGTTCTTGGATTGGAAGAATCAATGTTGTGAAAATGACTGTACTACCCAAAGCAATCTACAGATTCAATGCAATCTCTATCAAATTACCAATGGCATTTTTTACAGAACTAGAACAAAAAATCTTAAAATTTGTATGGAGACACAAAAGACCCCAAATAGCCAAAGCAGTCTTGAGGGAAATAAACGGAGCTGGAGGCATCAGACACCCTAACTTCAAACTATACTACAAAGCTACAGTAATCAAGACAATATGGTACTGGCACAAAAACAGAAACATAGATCAATGGAACAAGATAGAGAGCCCAGAAATAAACCCACGCATCTATGGTCATCTAATCTATGACAAAGGAGGTAAGGATATGCAATGGAGAAAAGACAGTCTCTTCAATAAGTGGTGCTGGGAAAACTGAACAGCTACAAGTAAAAGAATGACATTAGAACACTCCCTAACACCATACAGAAAAATAAACTCAAAATGGATTAGAGACCTAAATGTAAGACTGGACACTATAAAACTCTTAGAGGAAAACATAGTAAGAACACTCTTTGACATAAATCACAGCAAGATCTTTTTTGATCCACCTCCTAGAGTAATGAAAATAAAAACAAAAATAAAAAAATGGGACCTAATGAAACTTCAAAGCTTTTGCACAGCAAAGGAAACCATAAACAAGATGAAAAGACAACCCTCAGAATCAGAGAAAATATTTGCAAATGAATCATTGGACAAAGGATTAATCTCCAAAATATATGAACAGTTCATGCAGCTCAATTTTAAAAAAAAACAAACACCCCGATCAAAAAATGGGCAGAAGACCTAAATAAACATTTCTCCAAAGAAGACATACAGATGGCCAAGAAGCACATGAAAAGCTGCTCAACATCACTAATTATTAGGAAATGCAAATCAAAACTACAATGAGGTATCACCTCACACCTGTTAGAATGGGCATCATCAGAAAATCTACAAGCAACAAATGCTGGAGAGGGTGTGGAGAAAAGGGAACCCTCTTGCACTGTTGGTGGGAATGTAAATTGATAAAGCCACTATGGAGAACAGTATGGAGGTTCCTTAAAAAACTAAAAATAGACTTACCATATGATCCAGCAATCCCACTACTGGGCATATACCCAGAAAAAATCATAATTCAAAAAGACACATGCACCCCAATGTTCATTGCAGCACTATTTACAATAGCCAGGTCATGGAAGCAACCTAAATGCCCATCGACAGATGAATGGATAAAGAAGATGTGGTATATATACACAATGGAATATTACTCAGCCATAAAAAGGAACGAAATTGGGTCATTTGTTGAGATGTGGATGGTTCCAGAGACTGTCATACAGAGTGAAGTAAGTCAGAAAGAGAAAAACAAATAGTGTATATTAATGCATATATGTTGAACCTAGAAAATGGTACAGATGAACCAGTTTGCAGGGCAGAAATTGAGACACAGATGTAGAGAACAAACGTGTGGAAACCAAGGGGGGAAAGTGGTGGCGGGGTGGGGGTGGAGAAAAAAAAATTTCATCTTTAGCATTTTGAAATGGCTAAGGCTCTAGGTTAACTTAATTTAATTTTATGCTTTCCAACTTCATGCTTGAGGTAAATTTGAAGGTTCAGAGTAATATATGTAGTATGTATATAAACACTGCTTAGAAATGCATAAGCATTAAAAATATTTTGTCCCTACCTTAGTGCTTACTATTTGACATTCAGTTTGTATAAATTATTTTTACAATAACGTTATGAAAAAGATACTATTATTATCTCTATGTTGAGTATAACAGACCAGAGGATCAGAAATTATCTCATCCATGTATGTACAGTTAGGAAATAGAGAGTAAGGATTTCAAGTCAGCCTGGCTACTAACTCCACCCTTCTCTCACTTCACTATGATTCATATAATAATATAAACTTCCTTAATCTATTTAATTGTTCCTTTTCTCTTTGTCATTTAGGAAGATCCACCTTATTGACAAAGTCAAGGAACATTGCAGGCTGACATGGCTCTGGTTTTCCTAGGACCTGATTAGGTAGGAACTACATTTGATTAGGCAGGATTAATCCCCTACTATAAGAAAAAAATAAATAAAAGAAAAAAGTAAAGTAAATTTTTATCTTGTCACAAACTGAAGAGTAAGAAATAACAGAAAATATTTCACTTTTGGAATCAAAAAAATTCTGAAAGTAAGAAATTCCACCTGTTCATTTATAGTATTAAAATCAGTCTTAAAATAATGCTTATCTTTTTTTTAACATCTATATTGCAGTATAATTGGTTTACAATGGTGTGTTAGTTTCTGCTTTATAACAAAGTGAATTAGCTATACATATACATATATCCCCATATCTCCTCCCTCTTGTGTCTCCCTCCCACCCTCCCTATCCCGCTCCTCTAGGTGGTCACAAAGCCCCGAGCTGATCTCCCTGTGCCATGCAGCTGCAACCCACTAGCTATCTATTTTACCTTTGGTAGTGTATATAAGTACATGCCACTCTCTCACTTCGTCCCAGCTTACCCTTCCCCCTCCCCGTGTCCTCAAGTCCATTCTGTACGTCTGTGTTTTTATTACTGTCCTGCCCCTAGATTCCTTATAACCATTTTTTTTCTTTTTTTTATATTCCATATATATGTGTTAGCATACGGTATTTGTTTTTCTCTTTCTGACATACTTCACTCTTTATGACAGACTCTAGGTCCAACCACCTCGCTACAAATAACTCAATTTCGTTTCTTTTCATGGCTGAGTAATATTCCATTGTATATATGTGCCACATCTTCTTTATCCTTTCATCTGTCAGTGGGCATTTAGGTTGCCTCCATGACCTGGCTATTGTAAATAGTGCTGCAATGAACACTGGGGTGAATGTGTCTTTTTGAACTATGGTTTTCTCAGGATATATGCCCAGTAGTGGGATTGCTGGGTCAGATGGTCGTTCTATTTTCAGATTTTTAAGGAACCTCCATACTATTCTCCATAGTGGCTCTATCAACTTACTTTACCACCAACAGTGCAAGAGGGTTCCCTTTTCTCCACACCCTCTCCAGCATTTATTGTTTGTAGATTTTTGGATGATGGCCATTCCGACTGGTGTGAAGTAATACCTCATTAAAGTTTGATTTGCCTTTCTGTAATGATTAGTGATACTGACAAATCTTCCATGTGATCGTTGGCAATCTATATATCTTCTTTGGAGAAATGTCTATTTAGGTCTTCTGCCCATTTTTGGATTGGGTTGTTTGTTTTTTTGATATTGAGCTGCATGGGCTGCTTGTAAATTTTGGAGATTAATCCTTTGCCAGTTGCTTCATTTGCAAATATTTTCTCCCATTCTGAGGGTTATCTTTTTGTCTTGTTTATAGTTTCCTTTGCTGTGCAAAAGCTTTTAAGTTTCATTAGGTCCCATTTGTTTACTTTTGTTTTTATTTCCATTTCTCTAGGAGGTGGGTCAAATAGGATCTTACTGTGATTTATGTCATAGAGTGTTCTGCCCATGTTTTCCTCTAAGAGTTTTATAGTTTCTGGCCTTACATTTAGCTCTTTAATCTGTTTTGGTTTAAATTTTGTGTATGGTGTTAGGGAGTGTTCTAATTTCATTTTTTTAAATGTAGCTGTCCAGATTTCCCAGCACCACTTATTGAATAGGCTGTCTTTTCTCCATTGTATATTCTTGCCTCCTTTATCAAAAATAAGGTGACCATATATGTGTGGGTTTATTTCTGGACTTTCTATCCTGTTCCAGTGATCTACATTTCTGTTTTTGTGCCAGTACTATACTATCTTGATTACTGTAGCTTTGCAGTATAGTCTGAAGTCAGAGAGTCTGATTCCAACAGCTCTGTTTTTCTTTCTCAAAATTGCTTTGGCTACTAGGGGTCTCTTGTGTTTCCATACAAATTGTAAAATTTTTTGTTCTAGTTCTGTGAAAAATGTCATTAGCTGTTTGATAGGCATTGCTTGAATCTGTAGATTGCTTTGGGTAGTGTAGTCATTTTCACAATGTTGATTCTTCCAATCCAACAATATGGTATATCTCTCCACCTGTTTGTATCATCATTAATTTCTTTCATCAATGTCTTATTGCTTTGTGCATAAAGGTCTTCTGTCTCCTTAGGTAAGTTTATTCCTAGTTATTTTATTCTTTTTATTGCAATGGTAAATGGAAGTGTTTCCTTAATTTCTCTTTCATATTTTTCATCATTAGTGCATAGGAATGCAAGAGATTTGTGTGTATTAATTTTGTATTCTGCAACTTTACCAAATTCATTGATTAGCTCTACTAGTTTTCTGGTGGAATCTTTTGGATTCTCTACGTATAGTATCATGTCATCTGCAAAAAGTGGCAGTTTTACTTCTTTTCCGATTTGGGTTAATTTTATTTCTTTTTCTTCTCTGATTGCTCTGGCCAAAACTTCCAAAACTATGTTGAATAACAGTGGTGAGAGTGGGCAAACTTTTCTTGTTCCTGATCTTAGTGGAAATGGTTTCAATGTGTCACCATTGAGAACGATGTTGGCTGTGGGTTTGTCATATATGGCCTTTATTATGTGGAGGTAAGTTCCTTCTATGCCTACTTTCTGGAGGGATTTTAACATAAATCGGTGTTGAATTTTGTGAAAAGCTTTTTCTGCATCTATTGAGATGATCATATGGTTTTTATCCTTCAGTTTGTTAATATGGTATATCACATTGATTGCGTATATTGAAGAATCCTTGCCTTCTTGGGATAAACCTCACTTAATCATTGTGTATAATGCTTTTAATGTGCTATTGAATTCTGTTTGCTAGTATTTTGTTGAGGATTTTTGCATCAATGTTCATCAGTGATATTGGCCTGTAGTTTTCTTTCTTTGTGACATCTTTGTCTGGTTTTGGTATCAGGGTGATGGTGGTCTCATAGAATAGGTTGGGAGTGTTCCTCCCTCTGCTATATTTTGGAAGAGTTTGAGAAGGATAGGTGTTAGCTCTTCTCTAAGTTTTTGATAGAATTCGCCTGTGAAGCTATCTGGTCCTGGGCTTTTGTTTGTTGGAAGACTTTTAACCAGAGTGTCAATTTCAGTGCCCATGATTGGTGTGTTTTTATTTTCTATTTCTTCCTGGTTCAGTCTTGGAAGGTTGTTCTTTTCTAAGAATTTGTCCATTTCTTCCAGGTTGTCCATTTTATTGGCATACTGTTGCTTGTAGTAATCTCTCATGATCCTTTCAGTGTCAATTGTTGCTTCTTTTCATTTCTAATTCTATTGATTTGAGTATTCTCCCTTTTTTTTCTTGATGTGTCTGGCTAATGCTTTATTAGTTTTGTTTATCTTCTCAAAGAAACAGCTTTTAGCTTTATTGATCTTTGCTATTGTTTCCTTCATTTCTTTTTCAATTATTTCAGATCTGATATTTACGATTTCTTTCCTTCTGCTAAATTTGGGGGCTTTTTGTTCTTCTTTCTCTAATTGCTTTAGGTATTAGGTTAGGTTTTTTATTTTAGCTGTTTCTTGTTTCTTGAGGTAGGATTGTATTGCTCTCAACTTCCCTCTTAGAACTGATTTGGCTGCATCCCATAGGTTTTGGCTTGTCATGTTTTCATTGTCATTTGTTTCTATGTTTTTTTTTTTTTGATTTCCTCTTTATTTATTCAGTGATCTCTTTGTTGTTAAGTAGTGTATTGTTTAACCTCCATGTGTTTGTATTTTTTACAGATTTTTCCTGTAATTGATATCTACTTTCATAGCATTGTGGTCTGAAAAGATACTTGATATGATTTCAATTTTCTTAAATTTACCAAGGCTTGATTTGTGACCCAAGTTATGATCTCTCCTGGAGAATGTTCCATGGGCACTTGAGAAGAAAGTGTATTCTGTTATTTTTAGATGGAATGTCCTATAAGTATAAATTAAGTCCATCTTTTTTAATGTATCATTTAAAGCCTGTGTTTCCTTATTTATTTTCCTTTTGGATGATCTGTTCATCAGTGAAAGTGAGGTATTAAAGTCCCCTACTATGATTGCATTACTGTGGATTTCCCCTTTTATGGCTGTTAGCATTTGCCTTATGTATTGAAGTGCTCCTATGTTGGGTGCATAAATATTTACAATTGTTATATCTTCTTCTTGGATTGATCCCTTCATCATTATGTAGTGTCTTTCTTTCTGTGTTGTAATAGTCTTTATTTTAAAGTCTATTTTGTCTGCTATGAGAACTGCTATTCCAGCTTTCTTTTATTTCCATTTGCATGGAATATCTTTTTCCATCCCCTCACTTTCAGTCTGTATGTGTCCTTAGATCTGAAGTGAATCTCTTGTAGACAGCATATATACGGGTCTTGTTTTTGTATCCATTCAGCCAGTCTATGTCTTTTGGTTGGAGCATTTAATCCCTTTACATTTAAGGTAATTATTGATATGTATGTTCCTATTATGATTTTCTTAATTGCTTTTGGTTTGTTATTGTAGGTCTTTTCCTCCAAAGAAGCCAGAGCCTCAGGTCCCAGCCCCCACCCGTCCTGGCGCGTGAGCAGACTAGCCTTTTGGGCTGGTGAGTGCTGGTCGGCACTGATTGTCTGTGTGGGAATCTCTCTGCTTTGCTCTCTGCAACCCTGTTGCTGCGCTCTCCTCCATGGCTCCGAAGCTTCCCCCGCTCCGACACCTGCCATCTCCACCAGTGAAGGGGCTTTCTAGTGTGTGGAAAGTTTTCCTCCTTCACAGCTCCTTCCCACAGGTGCAGGTCCCGTCCCTATTCTTTTGTCTCTGTTTTTTTTTTTTTTTCTTTTGCCCTACCCTGGTACGTTGTGAGTTTCTTGCCTTTTGGGAAGTCTGAGGTCTTCTCCCAGCGGTCAGTAGGTCTTCTGTAGGAGTTGTTCCGTATGTAGATGTATTTCTGATGTATTCGTGGGGAGGAAGGTGATCTCCACGTCTTACTCCTCTGCCATCTTGAAGGTCTCTCCAATGCTTATCTTTTAAAATACACTACACATTTTCATCTTAATGTTTAGCATCAGTAGCTTGCTGTCCTATGCTTTAAAAGGAAAAAACCTCCTGAAATTACACCCTAGTAGAAATATAATCTGAATTAGGCTTCAAACTAGTATATTCATTGATTCGGTTTGTTAAAAGAAATACACACAAGGAGCAGTAAAGTTTTTTTAAATATAAAAGTAGCTGTCTTGACTACACATAGTAATTACAGTCGATGTAACTGATGCATTTAAACAAAGAAGAAACTGCAAAATTATACCATTTGACCAGGAATATGAGCTCTAAAACACGTACATTGCAAGGGCTTAATACAGAAGAATGTACTATGGATACTTAATAGCAGACAGTACTAAGATACTCTAGATTTATTCTCATTGCAGATAAAGAGTTGTCAAAAGAACTGTGACCCCTGGCTAATGTATCTGAGATGAGAACAAGCAATTGAACTTCTCTCTTTGTAGAAACCAAATTTCTCTTTTCTATTCACCAAGGTAACCAGATTTTTTCTTAATCATGTTCAAACATTAGTCTGCAGTTCACAATGATTAAGTGAACATACTGTGGGAGTACGAGTCATCTAAGTTGAAATATTGCCTCTGATACTTATTAGTTACCTGACCTTGTGAAGTTCTTTAACTTGGTAAACTTTGGTTTCCTCATCTGTCAAGTGAGGATAACAATTGTGCTTCCCTAATTGTGCTGTGATAGTTGAGATGTTGTGTGTGTTCTTAAAAGTGTTCCATATAGTGCCTGGAAAGTAGTGAGCTCTCAGTAAACATTAGTGTTTTCCATTCTTGGTGTTTGTTACAAATCAAAATATTTTTTTTTATTTATTATGTTTATATACCCTGTAGAGGAACTGTTTTGTAAAAGAATTTTATTTTATTCAACTATATAATAAAACTCTTAAAGGGAAAAAAAATGCCCCATGGAGAAATAGGCCTATGAGAAGCAAGTATTGCTATTTTAATGAATAATAATTTCTACTTATTAATAGAATTTATTTACAAAGACAAAGAAAGTCTGAATGAATTAGTAACTTAGTTCCCAATAAAGGCTCTCTATATCTTAAATTTAAGTGTTCAATCTTCATTTCATTCCACTATCTTAATGAACAGCATCTATATCACCCACAAAAGCTGGAAGTCTTGGAGTTATTACTAACAGAATTCTACCTCAGCACCCTACATTGAATGGTGAGCAAATCTTGCCTACTTAATTTCTCTTGAGTTTCTTTACTTCTCTGTATTTCCATTACCACTACCACAATTCAAGTCTACACCATGTACTTACATAGTCTTGAAAGCCAAATTATCTTCCATAGCAGAGTAAAGACTTATGTATTTATGTGTCTATCTCTTCTACTAGAATTTAGATTCTATAAAAAACAATTTCCTGCTGATCTTTCAATCTTCTGCAGTTTCATACCTAACAAACATTGCTGCATTGGATGACCTACCAATTCTTGTGGAATCAAACCTTTTTTCTGGCTGCTTTGTAAACCACTTTAACTATCCATTCCAATGTGCCTTTCTTTCTACACAGGTACAGCAAATGTTAGCTGACCTTAATTGCATCTTATTTCACTACTTTGTAATTTCCATATTTATGATCTTTTGCCTACCGTGAATTGTTCTAAAAAATAATATCTAATATTTATTGAGGACATCTTAAGTGTCAGATCCTTTATGTTTTACATGTATCTATTCACTTGATTTCCTCTAATACCCTGCATATTGGACATTGATATTATCCCCATTTTACAGAGGAGGAGTAATCCAGAGATGTTAGTTTACCCAAAGTCACATAGCTAATACCACAATGATAATTAAAATGGCTAACATTTACTGAGCATTTGATTGTGACAGTGAGTATCAACTAAGCACTTTACAAGGTTTGCATTATTTTCTCCTCAGAACACCCCTTTGGAGTATATAATATGGTTGCAATTCTCCAAATGTAGAAACTGAAACACGTAGAAATTAACTTTCCTAGGATCTTGGTGAATCTAAGGTTTAAACCAAGGCAGCGTGACTCCTGAAGCTATGCTTTTTACAGCTATCCTCTACTGCTTTCCTGAATAACTCTATGTAGGTACTAGTCCTTGTGATCACAAAAGCTGTAGTATTAGATGACTTTTAAATAAGAAAGTGTGATATAACTATGAATATCACTAGGATAGAGTAATAATAGGCCTCATCATTGCAGGATATAATACATATTCTATCATCATAATTAATTGAAAATTATGATCGGGCAATATTCAAAAAAGTTTAGCATTTTATTAGAATAAATATATGTTAGAAACTACAAAGGTGTAGTATTAAACACTCTCCATTTGGATCTCTCTGGTTCTTAGATTGTACTTACACTTTAATTCAGTTAAAACAAAACACAGATTGAAATTATTTTGTATCTTATAGATAAAACAATGGGTTTCCTAATTCTATTTTCCATTTATATAAAATAGACTCTGTAGCATAACTCCCTGGGTTATAATACTATTACAAGCAGCCTTGGACAAGTTTCTCAATCTCTCTGTGCCTCAGTTCTTTATCTTTAAAATGGGAATAATCAATACCAACTTCTTAGAGTTGTTATGCAGTTTGTTAGTTAACATAAGTAAAGTACCTAGAGGAGTGACTAGCACATAGTAAACACTAAGTAATTATTAGCAATTATTATCAAGATTATCATTATAATTATTACAATACAGATATGAAAAAGAATTGTCATACACTTTAAGGATAAGGAAGTTAAGCTGTACTTCATTTTTCCTTCACACCATGTCTCAAATGAAGCCATTCACCACCATGCATTTATTCATGCCTATATAAGCTACTAGCATCATTTTCTTCCTTTCTAGATTCTAATACAAATACAGTTTATTATCTGCAAAATTTTGGAAAAAAGACTTTTTTAACTTCTAAAGACGCTGTATTGAAAAACAGGAATATCTGCAGAGAACTAAAATAAAAGGAGCAGGGACAAAAATTAAGAAAATAAGTCATGTGGTTTAAGTTGAAAAAAATAAAGGTAAACCTAGGAATGTTCAGAGATAAGGTGAGCTTTAAAATTCCCAGGTTGCTAATCATGAAAGATTTTTTTTTTTTTAACCATAACATCAACTGGAATAAGTGAGCAATGACATGTGTATTTTCTGTAGCTATTACAAGTGTATTTTCTGGAGAAACATATTAGCAAAGTTAACCCTCTTGCAATGTAGGTTATAAATCCATTTTTCTGGCATAGATATTATCTTTGGGAACAGGCACATCAATGTTTCCTGACATTAGCATAGGGACTTTTCATTCAATTTTGTATACACAACAGATAAATAAAAAAGCAAATAGAAAATGTTGAACATAGAAGATCGGGATAGCTAGATAGCTAGATAAATAGGTGGCACACATGTCTATGTGAAAACTTTTACCAATACTATAGAAAGAACTTAGCATATTCTTAAGCTACCAGCGCAAATGATTTGTTAGACTTTGAGAATTCTTTCTTATATACGATTAAATTATATACATATCACAGAGGGTTGTAAGGTTGATGTTTGATGTCAAGCTTCCTATGTAGTAACATTTTTGTTTTCCCTGTAGGAATTCAGGTGCAGAAATTTGAATTAATAACAATCCACACTTGAGGGTACATTGTCATCATTAACCTGTTTTAATTTATTTTTTCTATTCATCATTCAATTTCAATTCATCTTCCCTTCCCATAAACATCCACAGAAATGTGTTTGATGTATATATGTGTTTATCCTTATCTTTATGGTGTTGTTTGGGTACATATACATTTTTAGTTAATACATTTATCTATGCAATGTTATATTTTAAGGCATATCCATGTTGCTATACATAGATAAAGTTTGCTGATTCTAAATTGTCTATAGCATTCCATATATAAATCTACCATATTGAACTTATCCATTCCTTACATGGACATCTAGGCTGTCTTCTGCTATCTGCCAGTGAGATTGAGCTTATCTTCAAATACTTGAAACCACTTAAGTGTTTCCTGTTATAAAGGTCTCATAATTTTCTCTTTTTTTGTTTGTTTTAATTTTTAGTGATTTTCAAAATTATTCATCTATGAAAACTATTAATCTTACCAATTTTAGAATCTGCAAATATCATTTCTTACTCTGTTAACGTTGATTATGGTGCCCTTCAGTAAAAAATTTTAAAAAATTACCTTTGATGAAAAATGAGTGGGTAGATTATTCTGATGTTTAACCTTCCTTGCATACCTAGAATAAGTCTTATTTTATTATTATGAATTATTTTTCAATACAGCAATGGACTAATACTCTTTAATCCTCTCCCTGCATCATATTTTCTAATGACCCATTGACCAAAGCAAGAAATATGGCTAAGCTCCATGTATGGTAGGGAGACTACCTACAGAAATGGATCAAGAAGAAGAGTTATTGCAATCATATTTGGAAACAATCTCCCACATGCCCCATCCTGATTTCACACATACTAATATTCCTAACAAATTTATTTTCTAATTATCCTAAGCCATACAGCAGTCGGTCTTAATTCGGGCGCTCCCAGACACATAGCCTGAAACAAAGACTTGGATACAATATGTTTATTTAGAAGTGACTCTAGGAAGGAGAAATGAGGGTACGGAGATGGTAAGACAGAAAAGGAGTAAAAGCAAATAAAAGAACTGAAATTTTAAAAAGGGTGCATTATCAAAGTCACCACTGTAGGTAATAGAGGATTGATTCCACTCAGACATCAAAGGAGAATTATGCCTCCCAAAAACTTCCCTTGAATGACTGGAGGACGGAGAATTTATCTACTGTCTCCCATCCCCCAGAGAGTTAATATCCTCCCATCCTTCTGGACTGCACTCATATGTAGGCAAAGTGACATTAAGAAGAAAGATTTAGAGCTCATGCTTAAGATAATTACTTTTAGTGGAAAGTTAACCAGAGATCACACTCAAGCAGGTGACATGTGAGTCTAGGTTACTTGTTCATAAAACTTACTTTTGCCTTCTGTGCTTGCCAAAGCCGAATTCTGAATATACCATGGTTTGCTGCTGTAATAATAAAGCAGATTGCTGATACACTCACCAGTGTAGCTTAATGACGTTGCTGTATTCAGCTCAAAACAACGAGCTCCCTTTTGGGGCCACTTTGGTCAGTTTTTCTGTCTGTAATAGAGCTGCTTTTCAATGGAAAGGGGTTCTCTGTTATATAAGACAGAATCTTTCTCTTAAATCTTAGAGATGTTCTTAGTAACTCTCCTATTGGTGCTACCAGAGATTCCACCTAGTATAGTTATCCACCATGAATATGTCTAGTACCATTGGATCTACTGCCTTATGGTTCAAGTGGCAGGCTAGCCATTGAAATCTTCCCATTTCCCTCACACTCCAACTCTTGATAAACATCATTATACTCTCTGTTCTGTGAGTTAAGCTTTTTCTAGATTCCATGTATAATGATATCACGTGGTATTTGTCTTTTTCTGTTTAACTTATCTCACTTAGCATAATGCCCTCAAGGTTCATCCATGTTGATGCAAAAGGCAGAATTTCCTTTTTTTCTTGTGTCTGAATAATAATTTACTGTGTGTCTTCTTTATTCACACATCTGCAGACAGACACTTTGGTTGTTTCTATATCTTGGCTATTGTAAATAATGTTGCAATGAATATGAAAGAGTGGTATCTCTTTGAGATCCCATTTTCATTTTTTTTGGATACATACCCAGAGTGAGATTGCTGGATCATATAGTATTTCTATTTTTAATTTTTTAGGAGCCTCCATCATGTTTTCCATAATGGTTGCACAAATTTCCATTCCCATCAAAAGTCCACAAGGGTTCCATTTTCCCAACACTCTCACCAACTGAAGCAGGACTTTTGTGAAGTGCCCTGAAAAGCTGGAGAATCTGGTTGCTTATCCTGCATTTCCTTTCCCAAGGAGGGTAAATATTTCTATCTGGGGAGTTCCCTCTTAGCACTGAGCAATGCCAGCATGATGGATGGGCTGATGCAGACAAAATGAATCTGTCTTCCTTCCTATTCTCAGGTTTTTGTTCCACTGTGTTGCTGAAGTTTCTTTTTTTTTAATTTAATTAATTAATTTATTTATACAGCAGGTTCTTATTAGTTACCTATTTTATACATATTAGTGTATATATGTCAATCCCAATCTCCCAGTTCATCCCACCACCCCCGCCCCCTGCTTTCCCCCTTGGTGTCCATATGTTTGTTCTCTACATCTGTGTCTCTATTTCTGCCTTGTAAACCGTTTCATCTGTACCACTTTTCTAGATTCCACATATATGCGTTAATATACGATATTTGTTTTTCTCTTTCTGACTTACTTCACTCTGTATGTATACACTAACAACAAAAGATCAGAAAGAGAAATTAAGAAAGCAATCCCATTCACCATTGCAACAAAGAAAGTTTCTTAAGTGGGCTCCAGTGGGACCTAATTTTTGTTTGTGGATAGCTGTCCAATTGTTGGTTGATCTTTGTGGGAGGACAGAGGCTGGAGCCTCCTACACTGCCATTTTGGTGATGTCACACTCCACATACTCTCATTTGAAAAGGAGATTAATTGAAAGGAATTAGGTTTCCCCCATAAAAGGGAAACCTTCTCTGACCTATTTAATACTTCATCTTCTTTAAGTACATTATTTTGGAAACCATTATATCATGCATCAGTCTCTAAATATACAACGTTTAGCTGGATCTATGCAGTAGATAGATCTAACACTATTAAATGTAACACTATTTATATGTATTTATAAACAAATTCACTCATTAATAAATATATTAAGTAGTCTTTGCCAGAGTAGATATAAAGTCATCCTAGCATAAATTAGGTTTAAAAAGTTCTGTGTTAATTTGCTTGACTCTCAACCTCAATTTTGTTACTAGTTTTCAATTCAATAGCAAACCACATGACAGGAAAAAGAAACTGCTCTTGAATAATAAAAATATGCGTTTAGGACTGATGGAGAAAAAGTCATTTTAATATTTAGAATCAATATAGGAAAATGAAACTTGTATATTGACAAAATAATATGAACAAATATTGAATATATAAATCCTATTGGATACAGTGACAGCTAATAAATAATAAATTTTGAAATAAAAATAAGAATAATATATTGCACAAGTTAGGTTAACGTTGTGCATATATCAATTTTTATAGTTTCATTTAAGAACATATGTAAAAATATAATCAATGTAAATCCAAACTATAAGGTATGTTTACAAATATCTGTTTGTATTTCATATCTAGATTGTTTTATAATAGAAACTTGAAAAAATTATATACTCTATGATTTTGTTTACCTTATCAAAGGAGGACTCTACAATATCTATTTCTTTCCAGAAGATAAGGTAAATTAGAATATGTTAAAATAAATTTTTCATTTGATTTTTTCAAATTTCTTTATTTTCTTATATTTTCACTAAGTCCTCAAGGTTACTCCTTCCTATATCAATATTTTACTCAGTCTAATATTAAGGCATCCCTTTTACCTAAGAGAAAAATTGCCTCCTATAATTATACTGTCTCCAATATGTGTTAAGAATGATAGGTCATCTGTATAATTAACATTTTTAACCAATAAAGTGTGGCAAGATTGTTAATTGAAATATTAAGTGGTGTTGATTTCTAAACCTTTTTTAAAAAATATGAGTGGATTTAAAACTTATAGAAAATAAAAGTCCAAACATTAATTATACAGGTTTTTATATATCTATGCATGCATGCATGCAAGCAGTATCCCATTTAAGACACGGAACATTCCCAGTAACACAGAAGTTTCCCTCATTCCCATTCCAGGCGCTAACTCCCCAAAGGTAACCACTATTCTGATATCCATAGGTTAGTTTTCCTATCCTGGAATTTCATTTAAATAAAATCATACAGTATGTACTTTTGTGTGTCTGTCTGTATTTACTCAGTGTATGTCTGAAAGATTCATCCTATTTTGGCATGTAACAGCAGTCCATTATTTTTCATATCTCTATGCTATTCCACTGTATGATTATACCACAATTAGCTCATTCAATTCAATGTTGATGGTCAGTTGGTTATCTCCAGTTTTTGGCTATTCTGTAGAAAGCTGCTGTGCATTTTAGTGTATATCTTTTAGTGGGTACAATCACTTATTTATGTTAGGTATATAGCCATTAGTATAATTGTTAAATCAGGGATAGGGTGTACTTAATGTCAGAAAAAAATGTAAAAAACTTTGAAATGGACAAAAATTGATAATAATGCAAATGATTTTTGCCCATAGAAATGCAAATTAATTATGTCTGAGAGAATGCGTTGATTATCGTCCTGATGGTAGATCTGTTTTTATCTATTTGTAAATCCTTTTCAGATTCCTTCACCTGTATATGTGCATATTTTTAAGAATTCTTTGAACTGGTTGTAACATCTCAATCATTTCATGATTAATTAATGAATTTAAAATGTGTTTGTTTCATATTTGTATAAGAGCCATGATTGTACCTACCTATACCTACATACCTATAGTATGTTTGGCTTTAGTAGATACTGCCAAAGAACTATTCAAATTAGTTGTAATAATTAATAACCCTAATAGCAATGTATGAAAGTTCCAATTGCTCTACATCCTCATTTACACTTGTAATTACCAGTCATTTTAAATTCAGTCCTTCCTTTGGGCATGTAGTTCTATCACATTTGACATTTATTTGTAATTACCTGATAAATAATGATATTGAGTATCCTTTTATATACTTTATGGCTATGTATATATTCTCTTACTAATTGCCTACTCAAGACTTGTTTTTCCAATTTTGTATTAGGTTATCTATTTCTCATTTATATTATGAGGTTGTTATATATTCTGGATATGAACCTTTTGTACAAATATTGCAAATATTTTCTCCCCATCTGTGGTTTGACTTTTCTCTGTATTTTTGGTGTCTTTGATGAACACAAGTTCTTAATTTAATGACATCCAATTAATCAGTATTTTCTTTTATGGTTAGTGCTATTTGTAAGGTTAAGATTAATTTGTATTCATATGTATATCCAATTTATGCAAAACCTAATTTATTGAAAAGACAACACTTTCATCACTGTAGTTTATATGTCATAAATCAGGGGGTGATATATATGTCGGTCTGTTTCTGGACTCTTTATATACTTCCACTGATATAAATGTTCATCCTTTGCAAGGTAGTAGCCTGTTTTAATTATTGTAACTTTGTAGTAAGTTTTTATATGAGTCATCATAGATCTTCTAAGAAAGTTTATCTTTTTTATGATTTTTCTTGGCTATTCTAGGTCCTTTAAATTACCATAAAACTCTTATCAGCAAAAATACTTGCATGACATAATGTTTTCAATGAAAACACTTGTGTGATCATAACTGGAATTGTATTGAGTCTACAGATGAATTAGGGAAAATATGCATCTTAAAAAATTGAGTTTTCCAATTCATAAACTTAGTATAATCCTCAAATTACTTAAGTATTCCTTAATTTCTCTCAATATTTTATTGTTTTATTGGCCTCTTTCATTACATTTATTCCTAAGCAATTGTTTTCTAATCTATTGAAAATAATATATTGTTTTATACTTTAATTTGATTATAAAAATACATATAAAAATACAGTTTAGGGCTTCCCTGGTGGCGCAGTGGTTGGGAATCTGCCTGCCAATGCAGGGGACACGGGTTCGAGCCCTGGTCTGGGAAGATCCCACATGCCGCAGAGCAACTGGGCCCGTGAGCCACAATTACTGAGCCTGCGCGTCTGGAGCCTGTGCTCCGTAGCAAGAGAGGCCGCGATAGTGAGAGGCCTGCGCACCGCGATGAAGAGTGGTCCCCACTTGCCACAAACAGAGAAAGCCCTCGCACAGAAACGAAGACCCAACACAGTCATGAATCAATAAAAAATAAAAATAATTAAAAAAAATACAGTTTAATATTTTTATGTTGATATAAATCTAGTGACCATATTATTTCATGTATTCTAACAGTCAGTCTGTAAATCTCTTTAGCTGTTTTGTGCATGTAATTCTTACATCTGTAAATAATGAGTATTTTTTCATTATTTTAATCTTCATAGATATATTTCTTTGACTTGATGTATTGCACTAACACCTCCAACACAGTGAGTGTTAGTGGTTATCCTTGATTTGTTACCAAACTGATTGGGAAATAAATCAATATTTCATTCATTACCATAATGGTAATTGTTGAATTTGTGTAGATAGACTTTATCAGATTAAGAAACTTCCTCTGTCCCTAAGCTACTGATTTTATGAAATCATGAAGAGATTTTACTATTTGATTTTATTTATTCTAGTAATATAATTCTATTTTTTTAATCTATGGATAATTATATTATCTGTTAAATATTAATTCCATCTTGCATTTTATAATAAACTAAGATGAGACTTTATCTTTTTCATATCACATTGTTTCAACTATCTGATATTTGATTTGAAGTTTTGTAATTATGTTCATGAAAATTATTAAGATATAATTTTGCTTTTTTTATAAAGACCAATCAAAATATTTGTCTATTACCATTGTGATATGTTCTTTGATTACAGGTTATTTAAAAATATGTAGCTGAGTTACCAAACATTTGGGGATTTTCTGGTTATATTGCTCACATAATTTCTATTTAATTTCACTGAAGTTTGAGTACATACTCTGAATACATTTTTGGTCTCTGACATTAGTTGAGACCTGCTTATAGCTGAGTTTAAAGTCTATTTTGATAAATGCTTCATTTACCTTTGAAAATAATATTTAATTTGCAAACATTTATTTCAGTATTCTGTTTATATCCATTAGCACAAGTTAGTTACATTATTGTTTAAATGTTTGATATCCTTACTAACATTAACTGCATATACTTTTTCTATCATTTACTGAAAGAGGTGTGTTAAAAATCTCTAAGTGTGATTATGGATTTATTTTTTTAATCTTTAAGTTTTTGCTTCATCTATTTTGCTTCATAATTTTTGCTTCAACTATATTTACATTCAAGATTATATCTTTCTCTCAAAATGCTTCTTTGGTTATAAAATATCTCTGTTTGATGTTAATGTCATTACAACAGCTTTATTTTGGTTTAGTGATAGCATGGATTAAGTTTTTCTGTCATTTTACTTTCAATCATCATTTTTAATTTTATTTATTTATTTATTTATTTATTTATTTATGGCTGTGTTGGGTCTTCATTTCTGTGTGAGGGCTTCCTCCAGTTGCGGCAAGTGGGGGCCACTCTTCATCGCGGTGCACAGGCCTCTCTTGTTGCGGAGCACAGGTTCCAGACGCGCAGGCTCAGCAATTGTGGCTCACGGGCCTAGTCACTCCGCGGCATGTGGGATCTTCCCAGACCAGGGCTCGAACCCGTGTCCCCTGCATTGGCAGGCAGATTCTCAACCACTGTGCCACCAGGGAAGCCCCATCATTTTTAAATTGGAATATTTAGTCTTCTTAGACTTACTGAAATTACTGTAATATTTGTGCATAATTCTTCTTTTTGCTACTTCTATGTGTCTCATTTCAATTTATCATTTTTTTCGGTATAAGTTTGTTATAAATTCTATTAGTATTCTTTCAGTGATTGTTAGAAACTACAATAGCTATCTTAGTGACTACCTTATAAGCTTGTTCTAAATATTAATTTTATTAATATATGATAGAGTCTCTTTCCTTAGCTGTGTCTGCTACAAAAGCTATATGATGAGAAAATTCAGTTGAAATGCTCTTCAGAAATAAATTTTATTACTTCACTTCAGACGTGTTTCTTCTTTTGCCTAAAAGTTATTAGAACAAGTTCTTATGTTGTTGATATTCTTAGATATACTTTCATTAATGTTGTTAATGTTAGTTAACTAAAGTTCAGAATTTTAGTATTAAAACATAGGCTAAAATATAGGTTATAGAACTTCTACTCTCTGAACTTTAAGGTTTAATTTATTGCATACAACATAGATTTTGTAAACATGTTGGTATGTTTTAATATATATTATTTTGGGGTATAATATTTCATGTTCATTATATCAAACTCATTATTTTCTTTATTAATATATTTCATATTTTATTTATTTTACTTTTTGTCTCCTTAAAGCTGTCAAATTCTTTAAAAAGACCTATAAAAGTATGTCACACTTTTGTGGTTTTGTAATATTTTCTTGTATTTTTTAACTCTTTCATTTTTAAATGTGTATACATATTCTAATGATGTGTTGTTTGCTACAGAAAAAATATATTACTTTGTTTCTTCTTTGTGGACTGTTATTTTTATAATATAACAATCACTATATTCTGCACTTAAAGCATTTTGTCTACCCTGCTTTGTCTTACCCTGCTTAACATTTGGTGAAATCGTTGCCATTTTTACCAACACTTTATTTTCTGCCTTATGATGATATGTGTTTTACTTATGTCTTTCATAACGTTGTGTAGACAGATCTTTTTTTAAACCAAATACAAGCATCATTCTTTATCCTTTAATATGAAAGACTGACTCATTGCCTTTTATTGTGATCTAGATAACTTTGATGTTTTCCCTGCTGTGTCAGGGACCAAGACCTCCCCTAGGTTTTATGATTCACTGGTAAGATTCACAGGACTCAGCATATAGCCATTGCTAAGATTTATTACAGAAAAACGATATAAAACAAAATAAGCAAAAAAAGGTACATGGGGAGAAGCCCAGAGGAATCTAATGCAAGTTCCCAAAAGACCTCTCCCAGTGGAGTCATGCAAGACATCCTTAATTCCCCCGGTAGTGAGTTGTGACAATGTATGTGAAACGTCTACCAAAGAAACTCCTTAGAAATAAAGTGCCCATGTTTTTTACTGGAGAATGTTCACATAGGCAACCTCTGCTTACTGTATATCAAAACTCCAGAGTCCAAGAAGCAAAGCAGGTGTTTAAGATAAACCATATTGTTTGCATACTTTAGGCAGAGTAAGCCAATCATCAGTTCTGGATATGGTGGGAGCCCTCCCATTCCCCAAGTTCCAAGATGCCTACCAAGGGCCAAACTTATAAGGAGGGCTTTCTAAGGATAAGCAGTCATAATCTTGCTATGTTAGCTCTTTTCTGCACACCTGCTATCTTATTTTATATTCTTATTTTATAACTTTTTCTTATTGCACTTTTTTTCTGTTGAAGTAATCAAGTTTCCTTATTTTTAGTAGTTAAAGAAACTAGATACATTGTATATATACCCTACTAGTGATTATCTTTTGTATTTTGACCAATATAGTTTAATGTATAGTCTTTCATTGATGTCAATAATGAAATAGTATCTGGTATCTGATTCTTTATTTCCACAGAAAAAGGCAGGATATTCTATGATGTTATTACTCAGTCTACATGTCCCAATTCCCACCTCCAAATTATTTAAATCTGTTTCAGTTACAGGCTTACTAGTTACCATTATTTTTTTCTTTATGCATTACATCTCTTTCCAGTATTACCAGTATTGTTGAAATTTGGCAAATCCAATAGTCATACCTTAATTCTCACCTCATTCACCATCAGCAATACTTAATACTCTTCCTTAAACCACTTACATAACTTGGCATTATGTGTGGTCACTGAAGTCTCTGTTCCATTATCTCCATTGTCAGTCAGTGACCTGACAGAGATTTCCTTGCCTACCTGAATGTAATTTAAAAAAATATTATCTGTTTTTAAATTCCTTCAACAGATACAACCTGGGAATCTGTTTCAGTGCAAATGGTCTGAAATAATAAGCAACCTCTCTGCCAGTCCCTCAGTTAATAAAAGAAGGCATACATTGTAAAACTCCTTATTGCTCACTTAGGCACCAGCAAGCCATACCAGGAATGCAGGCCACCATTCACACCATTATCACTCCTGGATTTGAGAATGGGGATGGTATCTGTTACATAAAATGCTGAAATTCACTGAAATTTAAGTCTCTTTTTTCACAAACAATTCCCCAGACTCTGCATGTGCTCAACAAGACTTCAGAGTTCCAAAACAGTTGATTCTAATAGTTCTTATCTCCTCAACAGTTGTTCAGTGGAGGTTCTATTCCACAATCTTGCATGACAACACTGGCTAATTGGTTGCTTCTGTTTTTTGACAATTATAAACATTTGTGTACGGGGTTTTTTTTTGGCTATAATTTATAACTAACTTTATTAAATGTAAATATTTAGGAGCATAAAAAAACAGCAAATCAAACTGGTGAGGTGCAAGTAGCTCAAGGTAAATTTATAGTATTAAATGTTTAGATTAGGAGATAAGGTCTAAAATCAATAATCTAATCTTCTACCTTAAAAAAAAAACTATAAAAGAGTAAAGCAAACCCAAAGTCAATAAATAGAAGAAAAATTTTAAAAGGTATGAAAAATCATTGAAGTAGAATATGGAAAAACAATATAAAATTTTTAAAATATCATATCATGTTCTTTGAAAGGACTAATAAAATTGGTAAATTTCTTCTGGATTGATCAATGAAAGAGAGTGAGAGAAATGGATAAGACAAATTATTAACAACATGAATGAAAAAGGACTTCGCTACTGACCCTACAGACAGTAAAAGCTAATAAGGGAATATTATTAATTTGGCAAATATTATAAATAAATAGTTTAAATATTAAAAGTTTGATAACTTAGGTGAAATAGAAAAAAATCCTTGCAAGTCACAGACAATCAAAGCTCACTCAAGAAAAATTTGGTAACCTGAATATCTCTATATCAATTAAAGATAATTAATTCCTTGTAAAAACCTTCCCACAAAGGAAGCTCCATGCCCAAACTACTTCACTGGTGAATTGCTCAGAATGTTTAAAGAAGAAAAATTTGTGGTATATTCATATGATGCATTACTGCTCAGCAGTAAAAAGAAACAAATTATTGATACATGTAGCATCATGGATGGATCTCAAACACACACCAAATAAAAAGACATAGATTAAAAAGTCTGTAAGCTTTATAACTCCATTTATATAAAACTTTGGAAAAGACAAAACTATAGGTTCAAAAAAGCATATCAGTGCCAACAAAGGCCTGGGAGTATAAGATGATTGACTGCAAATGGAAGCTAAACTTCTCTGAATGAACCTACTTCTGTAGATTTGACTTCATAACTATGCAAATGATTTAAAACAAAAATAAATCAAAATAAAACATCAATCCCCAAAATTCAAAAGCAAAAGGAGGACTTTAAGTAAATAATGACTTATGGCTTTAAGAGATCAATAATTTGATTACACGTTCTTAGTAAGGTGTAACCTGAGAACAAGAAAAGAAAAAAATAGCCTGTAATGCTATTAATCATTTTATTAGCAATAATATTGGTATTGTTACACTGAAAAAGTATACAATAAGATAAAGCAAATAAGCAAAATATGTCATTGACAGACAAAATGTTCACCATAAGAGAAAAATTACACTTATAAAATCAAAGAACTTAAGCAAAAAGTAAACCCTAAAATCATAAATGTGAATTGGAAATATCAGTATGAAATCACAAAATATTTTCTCTAAAAACATTTTCAAAAAGAGTATTGTCTAGAGCTATATGACTTTGCATGTAAATAACATTTACAACTAAGGAGAACCATGTCTCCTTGGAAAGATGATCCTGTGACAGTTTGTAATACAGAAAGCATGAAAACTGTTAAACAGAAGAAGAAGAAGAAGAAGAAGAAGAAGAAGAAGAAGAAGAAGAAGAAGAAGAAGAAGAAGGAGAAGGAGAAGGAGAAGGAGAAGGAGAAGGAGAAGGAGAAGGAGAAGGAGAAGGAGAAGGAGGAGAAGGAGAAGGAGAAGAAGGAGAAGACGAAGGAGAAGAAGGAGAAGATGAAGAGGAAGAAAGAAAGGAAACAAACTGGGGTTAAAAAGTCTAAGGAGCCATATTGAAGGTATTTCTCTGTCCAAATTTGTTAAATTTTTTTTTTCATGTTCTCACACACACACACACACACACAAAACCTCATTGATTTACTATTTTTGGTGTTTTCTAAAAAACTAAATCATTATTCAGAAAAAATATTAAATAAGAAAATATATTAAACATTTACTGTTCCTTTCTTGGATGAACTGTACCTCATGGTAATTAAAAGATTATGAATAAAATTTTTCTTTCTAAAGATACTCTATTTAACCAAAAGGAAAATTGTGAAATCCCTAATAAAATAATGTCTTTCAAATGATCTCAGGCTTTTATGATCCATTAATGAAATGATATTGTTACATAGTAGAAAGATTATTCTGGTAATTAGAAAACCTAATTTTAATTCAGCCCAACTTTTCTCTTAATAAGGAAAAACAAACAAACAAATAAAACACATCATCTGTTGCAGCTTCAGCATCACAAACTGTAAAATATGAGCGTTAGATTGGATGATTTTTTAAAGGCCCTTCCATTTAAAGAAAAAAAAGACTAAAATTCTAGGTATTTAACAACAGATCATATTCTGTTTTGCATATGCATAACAGAAATTATATGATTAAATAATTCAGTTTTAGTGTCTACATAATAACCATTAACTTAATATTACTTTATTGACTCAATTTCAGAGAGAAAAGATAGAAATATAATTTATATAAGGTTATATCATAATTTCTTCTCTGACTTTATTTCAGCTACCTATACGAAAAAATTCCTGATTTATTTAAGTTCTATGCTAGACAAACCAGAGATCAATATCATGCGACCTAGAATCTAGTCTTAATCATGCTATTAAATTCCTGCTTGAGTTTGAACAAGTTGCTTAGTTTCACTGTTTTTCATTTATCTTACCTTAAAAATATATGGTATATATTTCCATCAGGACAAGATGGCTTAAACTTGTTTTTCCTTACCCCTCCCCACTCACCACTACTATAAACACTGGGAATGGTATTAGAGGCAACCAAATACTACTGTGAAAGTTGATAAGAAGTGAAACTGGTTTGGGATTCCTAGACTATGAAAATGAGCAGGACCCTATGGGGTCATCCTAGGTACAAAAGCCCCTCTGGGTCCCCCATTTCTTGTTTGTAGAAAAAGGCTTTAATCTCCTAGGCCTCCCTTGAGTTCCAAAGAGCAGATTCAAGCAGTTACTAATTAGAGAAGTGAGGGAATGCAGAAACAAAGCAAAAGCAAATAGTTCAGCAGTAAAACAGCATCCTAGCTCTTCATTAAGGAGTATACATAACAATATGACACATATCTTTGAGTTGTTTTGCAGGAACTAAGACCCCCCCCAAGTGGAGGATGGCAACTACATACTGAGCACAGACACATAGACCCCAGAGTGGTTGGAACCAGAAGGCTGATGATTAAGATTTGTGAAACATCACACTCTTACCTTACCACCAACAACCAATCAGAAGAAAGTCCATGAGCTGATCATGTACACTGCAAATCCCACCCCAAACATTGCCTTAAAACCCTTCCCTGAAAGTCATCAAGGAGTTTGGGTCTTTTGAGCATGAGCTGCCCTTTCTCCCTGCTTGGTGCCCTGCAATAAATGCTGTAATTTCCTTCACCACAACTAGGTGCTGGTAGACTGACTTTGCTGCTTGGTGAGCTAGTGGATGCCAGTTTGGTTCAATAATAACTGGAAGAACAACAGAGTTGGCAGGGTGTCTTGTGTCCTCTCACATAACAGGAAGATTACCCAGACCCAGTGTTTCCCAACTTCAAACCTAAGAACAGAAGGAAGCCCAGGTAAGCTCCTTCCTCCTCTAGATCCTTCTGATAAAACCAGGTCCCTTTGTCAAAACAAGTCAAACCTGGCAACACAGGTAAGGGGGATTAATTGGTTGACTGGGAGCCTAACAAAAAATAAGGAGCCAGGGGAAACACTCTCTCTCCAAACTGGAGTCACTGGGAGGGGCAGGCTGGCTGAACCAGGGAAAGGATCACAGCCAAACAAACAACCCAGACTAGGAAGCTTTGTTGTTCTGCCACCCAGAGACTCTCCTCCACTGCCTAAACACACTGAGGTGGGCAATGAAGGACAAGCAAAAGGGACTCAAATCACAGCTAGCTGCCAAGTCTGAGAAGCCTCTTTGTTGCCAACAGCACAAACTCTCCTCTCCCACAAAGAGATACTAAGGTGGGCCATGGAACTTGCAAAAGGACACAACCATAACAAATGACACAATCCAGGAAGCTTCTTTGTTCCTGTGAATCCAAGACTTTCTTTCCCAGCCAAGAGCCACAGGGCACAGAACCAGGAAAAGAACACAGTCATAACAAATGGCCAGCGTGGTAAAATTTTTTGTTTCTGTGGTTTGGACTCTCCTCCTCCCAACCAAACACACACACATACACATATATACACGGGGGTGGGGAGAGGAAGTTAAGACTCTTCTTCACCAGGCACAGAGACATGAAGGAGTGTTGGTGGACACCTCCCCACTTGAGATACATCCAAGAATCAGGTCTTTGGAAACCTGTTTCACTCCTTTAGGCAGCAACAGCAAGAAACAGTGGGAGTCTCAAGTGCAACAGACAAACAAAGCAGACCAAATGGCAATACAAGGACTCTGAAAATTAAAATGTTTTGGAATCACAGCACACAAAGGTAGGCCAAGACTCAGGTGAATAAATCTAAAGAAGGTGACTGGCTACTAAATTAAAGATTTAAATATGACTTAGAGTCCCATAACACAATAGACAAAAAGTCCACAATATAATTGAAAATCACTCTATGCCAAGAACTAAGAAAATTCAACTGGAATGAGACAATTAATTTATGCCAAAGAGACTTCAGAGCAAAGAAAATTACTAGAGATTAATAGAAACATTACACAAGAATAAAAGTATCAATCCAAGAAAACATTGAGTTTCTAAATATGTAAGCCCACACACACAAAAAAAAGGCTAAAAATATATAAAGTAAAAACTGATAGATATGTAGAGAGAAAGAGACAAATCCACCATTATTTTTGGTCTTTAAACAACTTCTTTCAGCAACTGAAAGAAATATTAGACATTAAAATCAGCAAGAATATCTGAACAACACAATTAACCAACAGAATCTTACATATATAGAACACTCCACTCATCAAGAAAATAATATGTATTTTTAAGGGCCCATGGAACTTTCACCAAGATAGATCTTATGTAGGATTGTAAAACAAATCTCAAAAATTTTAGAAGATTGAACAGAATATGTTCTCTGACCATAGAAGAATCAAATTAGAATCAAACTAGAAATCAATAACAGAAAGACAATAGGAGCAGCTCTAACAACATGGAAATTAAACATTAAAAAATAATAATAATCTATGGGTCAAAGAGGAAATCTCAAAGGAAATAAAAACTACAGAAACTAAAAGAAAACAAGATATCAAATTTGTGGATGCAGCTAAATCAGTGCTGAGAAGTAATTTTATACCACTAAATGCTTACAATAGAAATGAGGAAAAATTTCAAAACATTGACCCAAGTTCCTACCTCAAGAGTGTAGAAAAAGAAGAGCACACTTCAGGGCTTCCCTGGTGGCACAGTGGTTAAGAATACGCCTGCCAATGCAGGGGACACAGATTCGACCCCTGGTCTGGGAAGATCTCACATGCTGTGGAACAACTAAGCCCATGTGTCACAACTACTTAGTCTGTGCCCTAGAGCTCATGAGCCACAATTACTGAGCCCACGTGCCACAACTACTGAAACCCTCACACCTAGAGCCTGTGCTCAACAACAAGAGAAGCCACTGCAATGAGAAGACCATGCCCTGTAAGGAAGAGTAGCCCCCACTTGCCACAACTAGAGAAAGCCCTTGCACAGCAACAAAGACCCAATGCAGTCAAAAATAAATAAATAAATAAATAAATAAATTTATTTAAAAAAAGAAAAGCAAACTTCATCTAAAGCAAGCAGAAGGAAGGAAATAATAAATATGAGAACAGAAATCAATGACATCAAAAAAGGTGGAAAAATCAATAAAACCAAAAGCTGATTCTTTAAAAAAAAATCAATAATACTGATAAATTTCTAGTAAAACTGACAAAAATTGAAAGAGAAAAAATACAAATTGCATCAGGAATGAAATAGAAAATATCATTACAGATCTTGCAGCTATTAAAATGGGAATGAGAATACTAGCCAACTTTATGTGCACATATTTGGTGACTTAGAAATGTTCCAATTCCTGCTAAACCACAAATTACCAAAAATCAACCAAGATGAAATAACCAATCAGAATAGACTTATAACCATAAAATAAATTGAATTATTAATTAAAAGTCTCCTGAAAAATAACCTCTAAGCCTAGATTGTTTTAATTCAGAATCCTATCAAACACTTAAAGAATTGTACCAGATTTTCATAATATCTTCCAGAAAAAAAAAAAGAGAGAAGATAGAACACTTTCCAAATCATTTTGTGAGGCCAGTATTAATCTGATACAAAACCTGAAAAAGACATATAAAAAAAGAAAATTACAGACCAGTATTTGGTGATGGCTACACAAACCTATCCATGTGATAAAATAGTATAGATCTATTTACACACACATAAATGAGTACAAGTAAAACTAGAGAAATCTGAATAAGATTGGTAGGTTGTATGAACGTCTATATTCTGGTTGTAATATTGTTCTACAACTTTGCAAAATGTTATCACTGAGGGAAAGTGCCAGAAAGGAAAAGGGATCTCTCCGTATTATTTCTTACAACTGCATGTAAATCTACAATTATCTTACAAAAATTGCAATTGCAAAATATAAGTCATAGCAGAAAGAAGCCTGAATGTGGAGTCAAAGAATCATGGAGTCATGGGAACCATGGAACCATAGGAATCATCTTGGTTAAAACCTCATTTTACAGATGAGGAAACAGAGACATAGAGACTTTTTCCAAGGTCACAAAGTAAGTTAGTGACAGAGTCAGAAAAGCTGAGCCTGTGACCTTATGCAACTCAACCTCACCTAGCCTGTTTCTTTATCTGTAATTTAGGGATAATAGAATCATCTCCAACAACCTAACAAGGATTAGCATAAAGATCAGGTGAGATAACCTATGTGAAACTGCTTTTAAAACTATAAAATTCTATCTGCTTCACAATGATGAAAATAAAATAATTATGAAAGTGCTTCTAAAAGATAAGAGCTACATGTAAATGTAATTGCAAAGAAGAACAGATATTCAGAATAGATTTGTTTTTTTTTTTCTTTTTTAATTGAAAGTTGCATAAGCTAAAATATTTTTATTGGTTTTAAAGAGTCTATTATAGAAAATGCGGCTTTTTAAATTTAATTTAACATGACCCATAGGAAGTTAATTATTTTGCTTCATTGAAATTAAACATTATTTGATTTGATTTCTTGGTTTTACTATCCACAGTACATTTTAAGCAAAGCAGAAATACACTATCCCAAATGGATGTTTTAATTAATGTATGTTTTGTCCTTGCACTCAAAAATACATTTATGTTTTGCAGCTAATTACTGCTAAAGTATATTCTTAAACTAAGTATTTATCAGATATGAATACCATGTTTTGAAAATTCAGAAGTAAAAAAAAAAAAATTTCAATTAAATTTTTGAATGTACTTAGTTTATTAAATCACCAACTCACATTTGTATCAGGTAAACTTTAAGTAGTATATCTGTCTCTTTATAATCAAGTAATATTAGGAACAATGTAATAATTTTCTGGTTACATAGTGAGGCATTATATTCTTTTCCTGTCTTTTCCTAAATTAAATGATCCATAATGGTAGTATTCTTTTTTAAAAGATGAATCAGCTTAGTACCCTATTAAACTTGAAGGGTGCAGGGCTATACAGACTGCTAGCTAGCAAACTTTTAGTCATTAAAAAATACTTACTTCAGAGAACAAAAAACAAGATCTTGTTTGTGCTCTGATAAAAAGCTCATTATGAAAGTAAATGTAGCATGTTTTGCATCTTTATTATCCATAAAAAAAACCTATCCTAGTCAACTATTTATAAAGTAAAAGTGAGTCTAATAGGTTTTCTCTTCCCCAATTTGTAATTTGTAAAGCTTTACATAGTGCAGGCTCTGTTTCCAGGGATTTAACATAACTTTTTTTTTTTAAACATCTTCATTGAAGTATAATTGCTTTATAATGGTGTGTTAGTTTCTGCTTTATAACAAAGTGAATCAATCATACATATACATATGTTCCCACATCTCCTCCCCCTTGCATCCCCCTCCCTCCCACCCTTCCCATCCCACCCCTCTAGGTGGTCACAAAGCACCTAGCTGATCTCCCTGTGCTATACACCTGCTTCCTACTAGCTATCTATTTTACATTTGGTAGTGTATATATGTCCATGACACTCTCTCACCCTGTCACATCTCACCCCTCCCCCTCCCCATATCCTCAAGTCCATTCATTAGTAGGTCTGTGTCTTTATTCCCATCTTGCCACTAGGTTCTTCATGACCTTTTTTTTCCCCTTAGATTCCATATATATGTGTTAGCATACTGTATTTGTTTCTCTCTTTCTGATTTACTTCACTCTGTATGACAGACTCTAACTCCATCCACCTCATTACAAATACCTCCATTTCATTTCATTTTATGGCTGAGTAATATTCCATCGTATATATGTGCCACATCTTCTTTATCCATTCATCTGTTGATGGACACTTAGGTTGCTTCCATGTCCTGGCTATTGTAAATAGAGCTGCAGTGAACATTTTGGTACATGACTCTTTTTGAATTATGGTTTTCTCAGGGTATATGCCCAGTAGTGGGATTGCTGGGTCATATGGTAGTTCTATTTGTAGTTTTTTAAGGAACCTCCATACTGTTCTCCATAGTAGCTGTATCAATTTACATTCCCACCAACAGTGCAAGAGTGTTCCCTTTTCTTCACACCATCTCCAGCATTTATGGTTTCTAGATTTTTTGATGATGGCCATTCTGACGAGTGTGAGACGATACCTCACTGTAGTTTTGATTTGCATTTCTCTAATGATTAATGATGTTGAGCATTCTTTCATGTGTCTGTTGGCAATCTGTATATCTTCTTTGGAGAAATGTCTATTTAGATCTTCTGCCCATTTTTGGATTAGGTTGTTTGTTTTTTTGTTATTGAGCTGCATGAGCTGCTTGTAAATCTTGGAGATTAATACTTTGTCAGTTGCTTCATTTGCAAATATTTTCTCCCATTCTGAGGGTTGTCTTTGGTCTTGTTTGTGGTTTCCTTTGCTGTGCAAAAGCTTTTAAGTTTCATTAGGTCCCATTTGTTTATTTGTGTTTTTATTTCCATTTCTCTAGGAGCTGGGTCAAAAAGGATCTTGCTGTGATTTATGTCATAGAGTGTTCTGCCTATGTTTTCCTCTAAGAGTTTGATAGTGTCTGGCCTTACACTTAGGTCTTTAATCCATTTTGAGTTTATTTTTGTGTATTGTGTCAGGGAGTGTTCTAATTTCATACTTTTACATGTACCTGTCCAGTTTTCCCAGCACCACTTATTGAAGAGGCTGTCTTTTATCCACTGTATATGCTTGCCTCCTTTATCAAAGAGAAGGTGACCATATGTACGTGGGTTTACCTCTGGGCTTTCTATCCTGTTCCATTGATCTATATTGCTGTTTTTGTGCCAGTACCAAACTGTCTTGATTACTGTAGCTTTGTAATATAGTCTGAAGTCAGGGAACCTGATTCCTCCTGCTCCATTTTTCGTTCTCAAGATTGTTTTGGCTATTCGGGGTCTTTTGTGTTTCCATGCAAATTGTGAAATTTTTTATTCTAGTTCTGTGAAAAATGCCAGTGGTAGTTTGATAGGGATTGCATTGAATCTGTAGATTGCTTTGGGTAGAAGAGTCATTTTCACAATGTTGATTCTTCCAATCCAAGAACATGGTATATCTCTCCATCTATTTGTATCATCTTTAATTCTTTCATCAGTGTCCTATAATTTTCTGCATACAGGTCTTTTGTCTCCTTAGGTAGGTTTATTCCTAGATATTTTTTTCTTTTTGTTGCAATGGTAAACGGGCGTGTTTTCTTAATTTCACTTTCAGATTTTTCATCATTAGTATATAGGAATGCAAGAGATTTCTGTGCATTAATTTTGTATCCTGCTACTTTACCAAATTCATTGATTAGCTCTAGGAGTTTTCTGGTAGCATCTTTAGGATTCTCTATGTATAGTATCATGTCATCTGCAAACAGTGACAACTTTACTTCTTCTTTTCCGATTTGGATTGCTTTTATTTCTTTTTCTGCTCTGATTGCTGTGGCTAACACTTCCAAAACTATGTTGAATAATAGTGGTGAGAGTGGGCAACCTTGTCTTGTTCCTGATCTTAGTGGAAATGGTTTCAGTTTTTCACCATTGAGGACAATGTTGGTTGTGGGTTTGTCATATATGGCCTTTATTATGTTGAGGAAAGTTCCCTCTATGCCTACTTTCTGCAGGGCTTTTATCATAACTGGGTGTTGAATTTTGTTGAAAGCTTTCTCTGCATCCATTGAGATGATCATATGGTTTTTTTCCTTCAGTTTGTTAATATGGTGTATCACGTTGATTGATTTGCGTATATTGAAGAATCCTTGCATTCCTGGAATAAACCCCACTTGATCAAGGTGTATGATCCTTTTAATGTGCTGTTGGATTCTGCTTGCTAGTATTTTGTTGAGGATTTTTGCATCTATGTTCATCAGTGATATTGGCCTGTAGTTTTCTTTCTTTGTGACATCTTTGTCTGGTTTTGGTATCAGGGTGATGGTGGCCTCATAGAATGAGTTGGGGAGTGTTCCTCCCTCTGCAATATTTTGGAAGAGTTTGAGGAGGATAGGTGTTAGCTCTTCTCTAAATGTTTGATAGAATTCGCCTGTGAAGCCATCTGGTCCTGGGCTTTTGTTTGTTGGAAGATTTTTAATCACAGTTTCAATTTCAGTGCTTGTGATTGGTCTGTTCATATTTTCTATTTCTTCCTGGTTCAGTCTCGGCAGGTTGTGCATTTCTAAGAATCTGTCCGTTTCTTCTAGGTTGTCTATTTTATTGGCATAGAGTTGCTTGTAGTAATCTCTCATGATCGTCTGTATTTCTGCAGTGTCAGTGGTTACTTCTCCTTTTTCATTTCTAATTCTATTGATTTGAGTCTTCTCCCTTTTTGTCTTGATGAGTCTGGCTAATGGTTTATCAATTTTGTTTATCTTCTTGAAGAACCAGCTTTTAGTTTCATTGATTTTTGCTATTGTTTCCTTCATTTCTTTTTCATTTATTTCTGATCTGATCTTTATGATTTCTTTCCTTCTGCTAGCTTTGGGGTTTCTTTGTTCTTCTTTCTCTAATTGCTTTAGGTGCAAGGTTAGGTTGTTTATTCGAGCTGTTTCCTCTTTCTTGACGTAGGCTTGTATTGCTATAAACTTCTCTCTTAGCACTGCTTTTGCTGCATCCCATAGGTTTTGGGTCATCGTGTCTCCATTGTCATTTGTTTCGAGGTATTTTTTGATTTCCCCTTTGATTTCTTCAGTGATCACTTCATTATTAAGTAGTGTATTGTGTAGCCTCCATGTGTTTGTATTTTTTACAGATCTTTTCCTGTAATTGATATCTAATCTCATAGCGTTGTGGTCAGAAAAGATACTTGATATGATTTCACTTTTCTTAAATTTACCAAGGTTTGATTTGTGACCCAAGATATGATCTATCCTTGAGAATGTTCCATGAGCACTTGAGAAAAATGTGTATTCTGTTGTTTTGAGGTGGAATGTCCTATAAATATCAATTAAGTCCATCTTGTTGAATGTATCATTTAAAGCTTGTGTTTCCTTATTTATTTTCATTTTGGATGATCTGTCCATTGGTGAAAGTGGGGTGTTAAAGTCCCCTACTATGATTGTGTTACTATCGATTTCCCCTTTTATGGCTGTTAGTATTTGCCTTATGTATTGAGGTGCTCCTATGTTGGGTGCATAAATAATTACAATTTTTATACCTTCCTCTTGGATCGATCCCTTGATCATTATATAGTGTCCTTCTTTGTCTCTTGTAATAGTCTTTATTTTAAAATCTATTTTGTCTGATATGAGAATTGCTACTCCAGCTTTCTTTTGAATTCCATTTTCATAGAATATCTTTTTCCATCCCCTCACATTCAGTCTGTATGTGTCTCTAGGTCTGAAATGGGTCTCTTGTAGACAGCATATATACGGGTCTTGTTTATGTATCCATTCAGCCAGTCTGTGCCTTTTGGTGGGAGCATTTAATCCATTTACATTTAGGGTAATTATCAATATGTATGTTCCTATTCCCATTTTCTTAAATGTTTTTGGTTTGTTATTGTAGGTGTTTTCCTTCTCTTGTGTTTCTTGCCTAGAGAAGTTCCTTTAGCATTTGTTGTAAAGCTGGTTTGGTGGTGCTGATCTCTCTCAGCTTTTGCTTGTCTGTAAAGCTTTTAATTTCTCCATCAAATCTGAATGAGATCCTTGCTGGGTACAGTAATCTTGGTTGTAGGTTTTTCTCCTTCATCCCTTTAAGTATATCCTGCCACTCCCTTCTGGCTTGCAGAGTTTCTGCTGAAAGATCAGCTGTTAACCTTATGGGGATTTCCTTGTGTGTTATTTGTTGTTTTTCCCTTGCTGCTTTTAATATGTTTTCTTTATATTTAATTTTGGATAGTTTGATTAATATGTGTCTTGGCGTGTTTCTCCTTGGATTTATCCTGTATGGGACTCTCTGTGCTTCCTGGACTTGATTAACTATTTCCTTTCCCATATTTGCGAAGTTTTCAACTATAATCACTTCAAATATTTTCTCAGTCCCTTTCTTTTTCTCTTCTTCTTCTGGGACCCGTATGATTCGAATGTTGGTGCGTTTAATGTTGTCCCAGAGGTCTCTGAGACTGTCCTCAGTTCTTTTCATTCTTTTTTCTTTATTCTGCTCTGCAGTAGTTATTTCCACTATTTTATCTTCCAGGTCACTTATCCGTTCTTCTGCCTCAGTTATTCTGCTACTGATCCCGTCTAGAGTATTTTAAATTTCATTTATTGTGTTTTTCATCGTTGCTTGGTTCCTCTTTAGTTCTTCTCCGTCCTTGTTAAATGTTTCTTGCATTTTGTCTATTCTATTTCCAAGATTTTGCATCATCTTTACTATCATTATTCTGAATTCCTTTTCAGGTGGACTGCCTATTTCCTCTTCATTTGTTAGGTCTGGTGTGTTTTGACCCTGCTCCTTCACCTGCTGTTTGTTTTTCTGTCTTCTCATTTTGCTTATCTTACTGTGTTTGGGGTCTCCTTTTCACAGGCTGCAGGTCCATAGTTCCCGTTGTTTTGGGTACCTTTCCCCGGTGGGTAAGGTTGGTTCTGTGGGTTGTGTAGGCTTCCTGGTGGAGGGGACTAGTGCCTGTGTTCTGGTGGATGAAGTTGGATCTTGTCTTTCTGGTGGGCACGTCCACGTCTTGTGGTGTGTTTTGGGGTGTCTGTGGCCTTATTATGATTTTAGGCAGCCTCTCTGCTAATGGATGGGGCTGTGTTCCTGTCTTGCTAATTGTTTGGCATAGGGTGTCCAGCACTGTAGCTTGCTGGTCGTTGAGTGAAGCTGGGTCTTGATGTTGAGATGGAGATCTCTGAGAGATTTTCACCATTTTGTATTGCGTGGAGCTGGGATGTCTCTTGTGGACCAGTGTCCTGAAGTTGGCTCTCCCACCTCATAGGCACAGCCCTGATGCCTGGCTGGAGCACCAAG
Source organism: Balaenoptera acutorostrata (assembly GCF_949987535.1). Classification (NCBI taxonomy): domain Eukaryota; kingdom Metazoa; phylum Chordata; class Mammalia; order Artiodactyla; family Balaenopteridae; genus Balaenoptera; species Balaenoptera acutorostrata. The sequence continues at coordinate 77,458,429 of NC_080085.1, forward strand.
AGCCTTTCATCCACACGGCTCAGAATAAAAGGGAGAAAAAATAGAAAGAAAGAAAGAAAGACGATAAAATAAAATAAAATAAAGCTATTATAATAAAAAATTAGAAAAAATTATTAAGAATAAATTTATTAAGAAAAAATTTTATTTAATTTTTAAAAATAGATTTATTAATTTTTATAATAAAAAATAAGAAAAAAAATTATTAAGAAAAAACTATTAAGAAACAAAATTTTTTAATTTTTTAAAATAAAAAATATGGGGCTTCCCTGGTGGTGCAGTGGTTGAGAATCTGCCTGCTAATGCAGGGGACATGGGTTCAAGCCCTGGTCTGGGAAGATCCCACATGCCGCAGAGCAGCTGGGTCCGTGAGCCACAATTACTGAGTCTGTGCGTCTGGAGCCTGTGCTCCACAACAAGAGAGGCTGTGATAGTGAGACACCCACGCACCGCGATGAAGAGTCGCCTCCGCTTGCCACAACTAGAGAAAGCCCTCGCACAGAAACGAAGACCCAACACAGCCATAAATAAATTAATTAATTAAAAAAAAAAAGTGGGACTCCTGATATTCATCCCACTTTAAAAAAAAATTAAAAAAAATAAAAATAAAAATATAATAAAAATTAAAAATATGAAAAAACTTATTTAAAAATTTTTTTTAATTTTTTAAAAATAGAAAATAAGCAAAAAATTATTAAGAAAACATATATTAGGGAAAAACAATTTTTAAGTAAAAAAACAAAACAAAACAAAACAAAACAACGGATGGACCTTACCCTAGGACTAACGGTGAAAGCAAAGCTATACAGACAAAATCTCACCCAGAAGCATATACATATACACTCACAAAAAAACGAAAAGGGGAAAAATTAATATATCCTGCTCCCAAACTCCACCTCCTGAATTTGGGATGATTTGTTGTCTATTCAGGTATTCAACAGATGCAGGCACATCAAGTTGTTTGTGGAGCTTTAATCCGCCTCTCCTGAGGCTGCTGGGAGAGATTTCCCTTTCTCCTCTTTGTTCGTACAGCTCCCTGGGTTCAGCTTTGGATTTGGACCCGCCTCTGCATGTAGGTCGCCTGAGGGCATCTCTTCCCCGCCCAGACAGTATGGGGTTAAAGGAGCAGCTGCTTCAGGGCCTCTGGCTTACTCAGGCTGAGGGGAGGGAGGGGTACAGATGAGGGGGGAGCCTGCGGTGGCAGAGGCCATCGTGACGTTGCACCAGCCTGAGGCGCGCAGTGCGTTCTCCCGGGGAAGTTGTCCCTGGATCACGGGACCCTGGCAGTGGTGGGCTGCACAGGCTCCTGGGAGGGGCGGTATGGAGAGTGAACTGTGCTCGCACACAGGCTTCTTGGTGGCGGCAGCAGCAGCCTTAACATCTCATGCCCGTCTCTGGGGTCCGCGCTGATAACCACGGCTCGCACCCGTCTCTGGGGTCCGCGCTGATAGCCGCGGCTCACGCCCATCTCTGGAGCTCGTTTAGGCGGCACTCTGAATCCCCTCTCCTTGCGTGCCGCGAAACAAAGAGGCAAGAAAAAGTCTCTTGCCTCTTCGGCAGCTGCAGACTTTTTCCCGGACTCCCTCCCAGCCAGCTGTGGTGCGCTAACCCCTTTAGGCTGTGTTCACGCAGCCAACCCCAGTCGTCTCCCTGCGATCTGACCAAAGCCCGAGCCTCAGCTCACAGCCCCTGCCCGCCCCGGCAGGTGAGCAGACAAGCCTCTTGGGCTGGTGAGTGCTGGTCAGCACCAATCCTCTGTGCTGGAATCTCTCCGCTTTTCCCTCTGCGCCCCTCTTGCTGTGGGATCCGCGCTGATAGCCGCAGCTCGTGCCTGTCTCTGGAGCTCGTTTAGGCGGCACTCTGAATCCCCTCTCCTTGCGCGCCGTGAAACACAGAGGCAAGAAAAAGTCTCTTGCCTCTTCGGCAGCTGCAGACTTTTTCCCAGACTCCTTCCAGGCTAGCCGTGGTGTGCTAACCCCTTCAGGCTGTGTTCACGCTGCCAACCCCAGTCCTCTCCCTGCGATCCGACCGAAGCCCAAGCTTCGGCTCCCAGCCCCTGCCCACCCCGGCGGGGGAGCAGACAAGCCTCTCGGGTTGGTGAGTGCTACTCGGCACCGATCCTCTGTGCGGGAATCTCTCCGCTTTGCCCTTCGCACCCCTGTGGCTGCGCTCTCCTCCGTGGTTCCAAATCATCCCCCTTCTGCCACCCACCGTCTCCGCCCATGAAGGGGCTTCCTAGTGTGTGGAAACCTTTCCTCCTTCACAGCTCCCTCCCACTGTTGCAGGTCCCGTCCCTATTCTTTTGTCTCTGTTATTTCTTTTTTCTTTTGCCCTACCCAAGTACGTGGGGATTTTCTTGCCCTTTGGGAGGTCTGACGTCCTCTGCCAGCGTTCAGTGGGTGTTCTGTAAGAGCAGTTCCACGTGTAGATGCATTTCTACTGTATCCGTGGGAAGGAAGGTGATCTCTGCATCTTACTCTTCCGCCATCTTGCCCAGACCCCCTAACATATCTTAATATGAGAAGATCTTAGTCCTCTAAAACTAAATACTTATATTTTATTAAGTTGTTTTGTATTTCCAAATAAATTTTTGGACTTGCCATAACCACGCCTGACAAATTTTGAATCAAAGTTCAATAATGCATGCGTGGTGTTTCTTAGAACTTGAAGAGTAATAGAATTCTTTCAGTTTGCCACATTAGTAAAGTTTAGTAATCAAAATGCAGTCCATTGTTAAAGTTTTAGATTTCCATTAATATGGCTTCCATAAGCCATTTCACTTTAATAGGCTTTATCTTTTTCCTTAATATAATTTGAACTTCCTATACAGGTGAAATTAGTTGTTAAGACATTAAATGTTAATGCCTTCATATCTAGAGAGACTCAAAGGTGCTGTGCTGATGTTTTGCCATAATTAAATCTATAAAAATTTACATCTGTAAGTAAAATTTAAAACATTTAAGCCACATATATATTAGATCATAAAACAATATTTTTAGATGCTATGAAAGTTGGATACTTTCTGAATTTAAATACATAGTTAGAAATATGTAATGAGGCAAGCATCATGTATAGATTTTTAAACAATATTGAACTCAACTACTATCCTGTGTAGGAAAAAAAATCGTATTTCTTTGATGTTTGAGTGCCAACTTGGTCTGTGATACATAATTCTGTTTCACTGTATAGTTGTGATTATCTTTGGAAACACCACCACTATGTTAAATATCATCACAAAATTATACTGACAGGAAGACAATTTTGTTCCCTAATAAGCAGTATTTCATAGAATGATGTGAGGAAAAGAAGAGCAGTGAACTCTAGAAATCTCAAATAAATTATTATGAGATATGCAACACTGAAAGAACTAAAACTTAAATTTATTCATCTTCATTATTGGTAAACAGAGTCTCGAGAGAGGCAATATAATATAATATAATGATTAAATACTACTGCTCTGGGGCCCGGTCATTGTTTGAGGTACTGGCACTTCCATTTAATGATTGTGTATCATTTAGAAAATTATGTAGCCAAAGCTCCCTCACTTACAAATTTGGGAACATAATAATATATACCTTTTAAGTGTGTCATGAGGATAAATGAGGTATTAGATTAACGTTCGGCCTGTAATTTCAAGTACTCAAGAAATTTAAACTTTTATATCTTAATGTCATATATCCAAAAGTTTAAATTATTTGGATAATCTATCTGCTCTTTACTAGGGGCACATTCAAAGGTTGGAAACTATTATGTGAGGAGCTGAAAACAACTTTAGGAGGCAGTATATAAGAAGGCAAGTAGCATGTCAACCTGTGGCTAGTCTAGACATTAATTTTGTTCTGTCAGAGAAGACTGATGACTTGTTTGACTCTTGAACTGTAGCCGGGGAGGATAATATTTATGTATGTATGGGCATCTGTCTGTGGCTGGCTGGGAAAGGGTAACAAAGAGAAGAGAGAGTGGATAAATTAATAAATTACTCTAATGTTTAATAGATAGCATAATCAAAAAGGTAATGAAAAATCATAAGTGTAATCATAATCGAATTCTTTGATACCTTCCTCAGTTTCTCTCCATGGCTTTGTATCATGAGAATTTGTCCCACTTAGTCCAAGGAGAAATTCTGACCCTGAAATATATGAAAGTAAATGTTCCATCTGCAATTATAAGGAGTGAATAAAAATGAGAGAGATGTGTGCCTAGATTTTAAAAAATGAATAATTTTCAAAAGGGCACTTAATGTGTTAATTAAGATAGTTAAGGACAAAGAACATTTAATTAAATGCTAATTTAATCTACATTTAAAATAAAATGAGCTATTTGGTGTGTACAAAAAAGGTACTACTTAAAATCAGGAACCAATACATTTCAAATATTTTTAATGAAAAATTTCTTACACAATTTCAAGAAACATAATAACACTTTTTTAGATTTTTAGTAGATGAAATAAAAATCATTAAATTGACTTAATAAAGCAGTGATATATTTCTTTTACAGTTCTCCAGTAAATACCATAGTGGAAAAGGAGATTGCCAAGAGTAGTTATTAAGACATCCCAGATGTATAATTATCAGTGCACTTAGTAATGCCCTGCAAACCTATAATAAAGATCAGTGGCTTACAGAAGAATTTGGTATCTAAAGCATAGCTGCTATGATTGTATGCATTTGTAAACATGTTTTAAATTGTTGATAATTTAAGATCTGCCAAGCAATGGAAATTAAAGTCGCTGTGCAAAAGTCCCCAAGATAGTTAGCATCAAAAGAGAAATCGATGTGCCAACATCTCTGGACATTCTTGCCATTTGTGACACATGCTTGTGGGAGATCCCTGAGCTAGTCAGAGAAGATAATGCCATTCAAAAAAAAAAATCCCAAAGATGAATCCCCCAGTAAGGGAAAAGTATTTGGTTAAGTGGAGAAAAAAATTTATATATATATATATGTGTGTGTATATATATATATATACACACACACACATATATATATATATATATATTACTAAAAACAGCAGCTCTGATCTTGCTATGAGATGGCTATACTGGAAAGCTAAATCCTTTAATTCTAATAATTATAAATACAACTGAATTATTTGATATTCTTCTAATGGATTGAGTATTACCTGATGTCCAGATGCCAGAAGCCTGGAATTGATCATAATGAAAAGCATCATTTTTGCTTGACATTTATATGGCTTTTATATGGCAGGTTGTCAAGTTTTAAAAATGTTTACAAAGGTACCAGAGTCTTTCTATAGGAAAACAAATATTTCAGAAGATGTAAATCACATTAAAGCAATCAATGTTTTTAAATCCTCAAATGCATTGCAACAGAATACATGGAACAGTCTTTGACCTGTGTTACCATGGAAATGCATTTAATATTATTTCTGGCATCTAATGTAATGAAATTAATCAGTTAATTAAACAGTTAATGAAATTTAGGTATTTCTCTATACAGTGGAGTTACATATACAGGAGTAGATTTTTGTTATGAAAAATTAAAATTATAAAATTAACTGGAAATTTACTAAGGTATCCAAATAGAATTTTGAGGCAACATTTGCTGAGACCTATATATAGAATTCAGCAATATTTTATTTAAATTCAATGTTTACCTAGATGAGATACCTCACAAAGAAAATTCATAAAGCAATTGCCAAACTAGAGCCCTTAATACACTGTATTCTGACACATAGATGACTCCTATAATTTTTCTAGGATCGCAGAACATCAGCAGCTTCCAATGTTACTGAGCTATCTCTTCTGCATTCATACATGTTGTTTCCTAACTACTACAGATGGATAGGTATCATTCTTAATGTCTGCAGATTATTTTATAGCTTTCTTTGAATGTCTTTATTAATTTTGAGATGTAGAGCCTCAGGTTCAAAATGTATTTATTTTCACTAAATTTCTAGGGCACTGCTTGATAGTCTCTAATCCTCAAATTCACCAACTAGATGCCAATATTTTGTTTTACTCTCTGGTATTTAGAAACTTTTCTGGCATGTAGTTTTTCCTAATGCAATAATGTTCCGCCATGAGAAAAAAGGAAATCCTGCCCTTTGTGACAACATGGATGGCGACATTATACTAAATGAGATAAATCAGAAAGAGACAAATATTTTGTGATATCACTCATATATGGAATTTTAAGAGCCTAACCCATAAAAACAGAGTGTAGAATGATTGTTACCAGGGGTTGGGGTGAGGAGAATTTGTTTAATGGTACAAACTTGCAAAAAGTAGATACATAAGTCCTGGAGATCCAGTGCAGAGCATCATGAATATAGACAACAATATAAACTTATAAATGTGCATTATACACTTCAAAATTGCTAAGAGACTAAATTTTAATTGTTCCCACCACAAAAGTAAATGATAATTATGCCACGTGATAGATGTGTTAGCTACTGCTGTGATAGTAATCATATTGCAATATATAAATGCATCAAATCAACACATTGTACACCTTAAACTTATAGTGTTATATGTCAATTATATCTCAATAAAAATAAATCTTAATAAAAAGTGTACTTAAAACTACACTTTTGGGGTTTCCCTGGTGGCACAGTGGTTAAGAATCCGCCTGTCAATACAGGGGACAAGGGTTCGAGCCCTGGTCTGGGAAGATCCCACATGCCGCGGAGCAACTGGGCCCATGAGCCACAGCTACTGAGCCTGCGCGTCTGGAGCCTGTGCTCTGCAACAAGAGAGGCCACGATAGTGAGAGGCCCACGCACTGCAATGAAGAGTGGCCCCTGCTTGCCACAACTAGAGAAAGCCCTCACACAGAAATGAAGACACAACACAGCCATAAAAAAAAAAGATGAAGTCTTTAAAAAAAAAAAACTACACGTTTAAATTAAATTTAAAATACCTGTATTATTATGACATATTTAAGAATAATATTTTTATACCTTAACTATGTAAAGTATTTCATACATGTAAGTATTATGACCAAAACTGCCCTTATCAATATCTCTAATTATATTGTCATTGACAAGAAATTTTTTCCCTTGATGATCCCTTTTGCCACTTCTTTAGTCTTTAACGGAAATTTTTCCTTCTACTTCCTTGATGTAGATATCTGTAATACAGTTATTGCTGTTAGACATAAATAAAAATCAACTTAAATTAGGTTTATGTTCTCTAGTACCAAATGAAAAATAAATATCAATATTTATTCTCTTTTTCCTGTTTTCTTTAAGAAACCTGATCAATGCATGAATACAAAATATATTAGACTAAACTAGGAGAATTCTCTCTCCACTTCTGAAACATAGAAATTCTAGAAACAATACAAACCAAAGGGTAAAATATATTAAATAAAGCACTACAAAATAATAGAAGAAATATCCCAGGTTCCAGAAGGCAAAGAGGAAGTAATGTTAGAATGATATTTAGGACAGTGAGTAGAAACTTTCAAGAAAACAAGGGTCAAAATGAAGAAAATTTAAACTAGAGCTTGTATTATTTAGTCTGACACCTCAGCAAACATGGGAGGTTTGCTCTCTCAGTAAGTAGATGTTTCTGTTTTTAATGTCCTTTTAAGGAGAGGATATCAGGTCTTGGGCTGGAGTATGATAGTGGTAGATCTGTGTCCCCTTTTAAAACTCCAATCCTATAAAGGTTCTACCCACAGTAAAACAGTTCACTGAAAGCTCTTCACCAACACAGAGAAACTTGCTTATCTTGGCTTCTGTTATGATTGTAATAAAATTCTCCCCTGAAAATAATGATTAACTAACAGTTCTCCTTCACAGAGAAACAGAGCTCCTGGGTCTGTTGTGTCTTGTTGTACCTTGAGGGTGGTAGCTATTTAAGAATTCTTTCTCCATTGATATCAATACTTGTGGGACCCACAAGTATAAGCCACACTAGACACCAGAGACAGGTGATATAGAGGATCCCCTGGCAGCAGCCACAAAATATTGGGGCACCAGACAGGGATTACAGTCCCAAGGGACCAGAAACACAAGCTCTCATGGCCTTCAAAGCCAAGCAGTAAGTAAACTTGCCCAGCACAGCAGCCACAAAAACTAGGGCACTAGACATATGTAAAAGCTTCTGGGAGATAATGGTGCTTTGAAATACAGCAAAGGGAGAGTGCAAACATGACCCTACCAGTCTCTATACCTAGAGATTGTTCCAGCAGGCTCCGAGATGTGGTGTTAAATTAGATGGCTGGCACTCAGGCTGATGATTTAATATAAGCAGGTAAGCTTCCTTCATTTTAAGTCTGCATGAGATTGGCTGCCTCTGAGATGGGCTCTGGGATGGGTAAGTCTGACAGTGAAAGTCCTTTAAGAGTCCTTTCTCAGATCGCTGCACTCTTATGGGTCTCAGGATGCAAACCTCATTGGTTTTCAAAGTTAGATGTTTTGGGGGCTCATCTCTCAGGTGCAGGTCTTAAAAGCTGAGGTGCCTGATGTGGGATTCAAACCCTTTGCTCCTCAGGGAGAAGCTCCAGGTTTTGAGTTTTCTCCCACTTTGTGGGTCGCCATGCTGAGGATGGGGTTTATGACAAGATTATATCCCAGCATCTCCTACCAACTTCAATATGGTTTTCTTCTCATTTGCCAGATGTGTAGTCTCCACTCTGCCTAGCATTAAGGTTTTTTTTGGGGAGGAAATTGTTCCATATGTAGCTGTAGACTCAGTGTGTCCATGGTAGTAGGTATGTTTGGGATTTTCCTTCCTTGCCACCTTGAGCCAGAACCTCTCCCCAGGAAAAAATAAATAAATAAGTTTTTGAAGAATTATTTTATTTAATTTTTAAAATTTATTTTTTACTGAGGTATAGTTGATTTACAATGTTGTGATAGTTTCTGGTATACAGCAAAGTGATTCAGTAATATATACACATATAACATCATTTTCCATTATAGTCTATTACAAGATAGTGAGTATAGTTCTCCATGCTATACAGTAGCATCTTGTTATTTACCGACTTTATATATAGTAATTTGTACCTGCTAATCTCATACTCCTAATTTATCCCTCTCCCCACCCTTTGGTAACCATAAGTTTGTTTTCTATGTCTGTGAGTCTGTTTCTGTTTTGTAAATAAGTTCATTTGTTATCATACTAAATGAGGTAAGTCAGACAGAGGAAGACAAATATCATATGATATATCTTATATGTGGCATCTAAAATAGATACTAAAATAAAATACAACTGAAAAATTTTATATATAGGCACAACCTTGCATTGGTTATGTTTCAAAATTTAAATCCAACATGGTCCAGGAATCTCTAAGCTGATAATACCAGGTTGATCCTAGCTTAGCAAGTCAAGGTTGGTGATAAATTGAAGTGCTTATCAGAAGCAAACAAAAACTCCCTCAAGTGGTCAGAATAGAATTCCTGCAAATCAAGTATCCATGAAGAGTGTGTAAATTTAAAGCAAAAATGAAGAACTAACACATTTTCAAAATCAGCTGATGTAACAACTTTATATCATTTTGACTGGTATTAAAGAATAGATGTTTAAAATAATCAAAGACAAAATAATCTAGAATAAATCATCTTCAAAATGATAAGATGCAATTGATTTTTAAAATGCTTTTCAAGAACATAATTCTTGAAATGAAAAATAAAATGGCTCAAAGCCAAAATTCTATGGGTGGGGTAAATAACACATTATGTAACAGTGAATTAAAAAGTAGTAAACTGGAGTCTGCAGGGAAGATGGAGGAGGTGTAGGTGGACGTGGAGTTCATTTCTCTCTACAGATGCATCAGGAATACATCTATAGATGCAACAATTCTCACAGAACAATGGCTGAAAATTAGCAAAAGTCCTTGGACCCCAGAAAGGACTATAAAGATCTCTGCATAACTGGGTAGGACAGAATAAAAGAAGGGAGAAGGAGGAGGAGAGGAAGCGGGACCTGCACCCTGGGGCAGGGGAGCTGAAGCAGAGGAGAGATTCTCAAATTCAGGGAAACCCCTCTATGAAGGGGAAACCCCCTCTCTGATGGAGAAATCGATTGGGACAAAAGGGAAGCATTTGAGGCTGTTGGAAGAGGGTGAAGCAGCCATTCTGTGACAGACAGGACACAGTGAAAAATACACAGATGGTCTGTACTGTGGCCCTATGAGCCCCAGACTGGGGCATGTGTTCACAGGTGTGCAAGGGGGCTGGGAGCTGGTGTGTGGGGATTGGAGAACAGGCCCAGAGAGAGAACTGCTATTGTCTGTGGGGAGATGGACTGAGGGGACAGAAGGGAGGAAATCCACAGCAGGGAGTGCCTGTGGAGGAAGACCGGACTGCCATGGAAGCAGGGCACAGTGCTGAGTCACACGCAGCGGGAGGAGCCACTATTGTAACCTCTCTGTCCCCACACATAGGCGCCTGCCGATGACAATAAAAGAAGCCCACTCAGAGCTGGCTCTTGTGCACCAGCTGCCAAGCAATAAAAACAGCCCCCTCAAAGCTGGCCCTCATGTGCCGGCTGCAGGGAAATAAACTTAAAAAAGCCCTCTCAGGGCTGGCCCTCACGTGCCTTATGTGGGGCACCAGAAAAGGCCCTCACTAGGGCCATATTTCTTGTGCCTGTGGTGGCCAGCTTCCCTGTGCATTGGCACCACTGGGGCTCCTGAAATCCAAGCAGTCACACCACCTCTGCACCCTGTCCTCACTGGGGCAGACCCAAGAGCTCCAAGGCAGCCTCAGGACCAGACTCCTGTGGGTGGACCACACACAGAGGTGGGAATAAAACCAAAGCTGAAACCCAGGGATGGAGCAACTAAGGAAGAAGATCAAAAATCTTTACATCAGCTGTACAGTCTGCAGATTAAATCCCTGTGATCAGCTAGGTAGACCCTGGGTCTATGGAATATCTGAGTAGACAATGAATGTTTCCACAAATGAAAATGGCCTAGCTCTGGCAGCTGTGGAATTTGGGGGCAAGTGCACACAGGAATTGAGCCAGATCAGAGTAAGAATGGTACCACAGGGCCCATAGCAGGTCCAGATACCAGCCCAGAGGAAGAGGAGAGCCTCTTGGAGAGGCAGAGGCAGGCTGTGTCTCACAGGGTATGCAAGGACACTTACAGCTGAGACCTCAGGAAAACATAATTGTTACTATTAATTTTATTATATTTTCATGCATTCAGTTGTTGGTTCTAGATATTTTTTTTTTTGCTTTCTTTTTCTTTGTTTGTTGTTGCTGTTTTAGTTTTTTGGTTTTTTTTTTAATTTAGTCTTTTGGGATCTCCATGTTTTATAACATATTTTATCTTTATTTTTTATGCATTTTTACTTTGCTTATCTGTTGTTCTGTGTTCTTTTCACTTATTTATTTTTTCTTCTTTTACTTTAATATATTTTTCTTTCCTTTTTTTATATTTCCATTTCTAATTTGCTTTTCTGTTTTCCTGTGTTTTTTTCCCTTTTATTTTATTTTATTTCTATTTTTTTAAATGTTTTTATCAGTTTGTTCTCTTTCCTTGCTTTATTCTTCAGTGGGCACACTGCTTTAGTTCTGTTTTTAGGTTATGTGTTTTTGTTACTTTTAACCTTACGTGATTTCGTTTTTGAGTTCTTCTATTTGTCTGGTTGTTCTCTTGCTTTTTGTTTTACTTGACTCTGTTTTTGTTTCTTTTATGTGTGTGTGTGTTTCCTTCTTTATGTTTTCCTTTGTTTGATTTTCTTTTTACCATTTATCTGGGGTTTTGTTTGTCTTTATTTTGTCTTTAAAATATTTGCTATTTTATATTTTTATACAATTTCTGTTTCTACATTTCTCTTCTGTTGTTCTGTCTTCTTTCCCCTTTTCCTTTTTCTTTTTTTTAAATCATTTTTGTCACTTTGTATTGTTTCTTTGCTTCATTCATCAGTTGACACTCTGCTATGGTTTTCTTTTTGTGTTTTGGGTTTTTGGCAGCTTTCTTTTTAATTGTTTGATTTTGTTCCTGTGTTCTTTTGTTTGTCAGGTTGTTCTTTGGCTTTTTGATTTATTTGGATCTGTTTTTGTTTCTTTTGTGTGTGTGTGTGTTTCCTTGTTTCTGTCTGTTTGTTTGATTTTATTTTTACCATTTATCTGGGGTTTTGCTTGACTTTTTCCTTTTTTCTTTCTTTTTAATTTTTTTTATATTTGTATTTCTACGTTGCTTTTCTGTTATTCTCTCTTGTTTCCCCTTTCTCTTCTTCTTTTTCTTTTTTATTAGTTTGTTTTGTTTCTTTGCTTCATTCTTCAGTTGGCACTGTGCTTTGGTTTTGTTTTTGGCTTTGTGTTTTTGTTAGTTTTCTTCTCAATTGTTTGATTTTGTTCTTGGATTCTTCTGTATGTTTGGTTGTTCTCTTGCTTTTTGTTTTATTTGGTTCTATTTTTGTTGCCTTTGTGCGTGTGAGTGTCTCCTTGTTTTTGTTTAGTTGATTTTACTTTTTACCATTTGTCTGGAATTTTGGTAGTCTAATTTTTTTTTTCCTTTATTGCTGGGACGAGCAACTTGTGGGGTGTTGGTTCCTCGACCAGAAGTCGGGCTTGAGGATCTGGGGTGGGAACACTGAGTCCAGGAGGCTGGACAACTAGAGAATTCCTGGACCCAGGGAAGATTAATGGACAATAGGCCTCTATCTGAATCCAAGACGCAGCTCCACCCAAATTCCTGCAGCTCCCAGCACTGGATGCCTCAACCAAACAACAAACAAGACAGGAACACAAACCTGCCCATCAGCATGCAAACTACCTAAAGTCTTAGTAAGCTCACAGACAACGCAAAACACACCACCTGACACAGCCCTACTCATCAAAAAGAAAACACTCAACTAAACCCACCAGAACACAGGCACCAGTCCCTCCCATCAGGAAGCCTAGCCTATGCAAGACACTGGACCAACCCCACCACCAGGGGCAGAGAATAGAAGCAATAAACTCGACTCTGCAGCCTAGGGAAGGGAGACCTCAAATACTATAAATTAGACAACATGAGAAGACAGAGAAATACCTTACAGGCAAAGGAACAAGATAAAAACCCACAAGACCAACTAAATGAAGAGGAAATAGGCAAACTACGTGAAAAAGAATTCAGAGTAATGATAGTAAAGATGATCCAAAAATCTCAGAAATAGAAAAGAGAAAATACAAGAAACTTTTAACGAGGACCTAGAAGAACTAAAGAGCAAATAAACAGTAATGAATAACACAATAACTGAAATTAAAAATACTCTAGAAGGAATCAAGAGCAGAATAACTGAGAAAGAGGAACGGAGAAGTGAGCTGGAAGATAGAATGGTGGAAATAACTATTACATAGCAGAATAAAGACAAAGAAATGAAAATAATAGAAGACAGTCTCAGAGACCTCTGGGACAATATTAAGCACACCAAATTTTGAATTATAGGCGTCCCAGCAGAGGAAGAAAAAAGGAAGGGTCTGAGAAAATATTTGTAGACATTACAGTTGAAAATTTCCCCAACACGAGAAAGGAAATAGTCAATCAAGTCCAATACAGGAAACACTCAAGGAGAAACATGCTGTGCCACATATTAATCAAACTAACAAAAATTAAACACAAAGAAAATATATTAAAAGCAGCAAGGGAAAAGCAACAAGTAACATACAAGGGAATCCCAATAAGGTTAACAGCTGACTTTCAACAGAAATTCTGCAAGCCAGAAGGGAGTGGTAAGATATATTTAAAATGATGAAAGGGGAAAACGTACAACCCAGATTACTCTACCCAGCAAGGATCTCATTCAGATTCAACACGGATATCAAAAGCTTTACAGACAAGCAAAAGTTAACAGAATTCATCACCACCAAACCAGCTTTACAACACATGCTAAAGGAACTTCTCTAGGCAGGAAACACAAGAGAAGGAAAAGACCTACAATAACAAACCCAAAACAATTAAGAAAATGGTAATAGGAACATACCTATCAATAACTACCTTAAATATAAAAGGATTAAATGCCCCAACCAAAAGACACAGACTAGTTGAATAGATACAAAAACAAGACCTGTATATATGCTATCTACAAGAAACCCACTTCAAACCTAGGGACACGTACAGACTGAAATTGAGGGGATGGAAAAAGATTTTCCCTGTAATTGGAAAAAAATAGAAAGCTGGAGTAGCAATACTCATATCAGACAAAATAGACTTTAAAATAAGGACTATTATAAGAGACAAGGAAGGGCACTATATAATGATGAAGGGATCAATCCAAGAAGAAGATATAACAGATTGTAAATATCTATGCACCCAAAATAGGAGCACCTCAATACATAAGGCAAATGCTAACAGCCATAAAAGGGGAAATTGACAGTAACAAAATAATAACAGGGGACTTTAACACCCCACTTACACCATCCAAACAGAAAGTAAATAAGGAAACACAAGTTTGAAATGACACAATAGACCAGATGAACTTAATTGATATTTATAGGACATTCCACCCAAAAACAACAGATATACATTCTTCTCAATTGTACAGAGAACAATCTCCAGGATAGATCACATCTTCAGTCACAAATCAAGCCTCGGTAAATTTAAGAAAACTGAAATCGTATCAGGCGTCTTTTCTGACCACAATGCTATGAGACTAGATATCAATTTGAGGGAAAAAAACCTGTAAAAATTACAAACACATGGAGGCTAAACAATATGCTACTAAACTACCAAGAGATGACTGAAGAAATCAAAGAGGATATCAAAGAATACCTAGAAACAAATGACAGTGAAAACATTATGGCCTAAAACCTATGGGATGCAGCAAAAGCAGTTCTAAGACTGAAGTCTATAGCAATACAATCCTACCTCAAGAAACAAGAAGACAGTCAAATAAGTAACCTAACCTTACATCTAAAGCAATTAAAGAAAGAAGAGCAAAAAATTCCCAGTTAGCAGAAGGAAAGAAATCATAAAGATTAGATCAGAAATAAATGAAAAAGAAATGAAGGAAACAATAGCAAAGATCAATAAAACTAAAAGCTCGTTCTTTGAGAAGATAAACAACATTGATAAACCATTAGCCAGACTCATAAAGAAAAAAAGGGAGAAGACTCAACTCAACAGAATTAGAAATGAAAAAGTAGAAGTAACAACTGACACTGCAGAAATACAAAGGATCATGAGAGACTACTATAAGCAAATATATGCCAATACAATGGACAACCTGGAAGAAATGGACAAATTCTTTGAAAAGCACATCCTTCCAAGACTGAGCCAGGAGAAATAGAAAACATAAACAGACCAATCACAAGTGCTGAAAATGAAACTGTGATTAAAAATCTTCCAACACACAAAAGTTCAGGGCCAAATGACTTCACAGGTGAAATCTATCAAAAATTTAGAGAAGAGCTAACACCTATCCTTCTCAAACTCTTCCAAAATATAGCAGAGGGAGGAACACTCCCAAAATCATTCTATGAGGACGTCATCACACTGATACCAAAACCAGACAAGGATGTCACAAAGAAAGAAAATTACAGGTCAATAACACTGAGGAATATAGATACAAAAATACTCAACAAAATACTAGCAAACAGAATCCAACAGCACATTAAAGAGATCATACAGCATGATCAAATGGGGTTTATCCCAGGAATGCCAGGATTCTTCAATATAAGCAAATTAATCAATGTGATACACCATATTAACAAACTGAAGGATAAAAACCATATGATAATCTAAATAGATGCAGAAAAATCTTTTGACAAAATTCAGCCCCCATTTGTGATAAAAACTCTCCAGAAAGTGGGCATAGAGGGAACTACCTCAGCATAATAAAGGCCATATATGGCAAACCCACAGTCAACATCATTCTCAGAGGCGAAAAAACCAAAAACATTTCTTCTAAGATCAAGAACAAGACAAGGGTGCCCACCCTCACCACTATTATTCAACATAGATTTGGAGGTTTTAGCTACGGCAATCAGAGAAGAAAAAGAAATAAAAGTTATCCAAATTGGAAAAGAAGAATAAAACTATCATTGTTTGTAGATGACATGATACTATACATTGAAAATCCTAAAGATGCCAACAGAAAACTACTAAATCTCTTCAGTGAATTTGGTAAAGTAGCAGGGTACAAAATTTAAGCACAGAAATCTCTTCCATTCTTATACACTAACAATGAAAAATCAGAAAGAGAAATTAAGGAAACACTCCCATTTAGCATTGAAACAAATAGAAAAAAGTACCTAGGAATAAACCTACCTAAGGGAACAAATGACCTGTATACAGAAAACTATAAGACACTGATGCAAGAAATCAAAGACGATACAAACAGATGGAGAGACATACCATGTTCTTGGATTAGAAGAATCAACATTGTGGAAATGACTACACTACCCAAAGCAATCTACAGATTCATTGCAATCCCTATCAAATTACCAAGAGAAATTTACCAGCACTAGAATAAAAAATTTAAAATTTGTGTGGAAACACAAAAGACCCTAAATAGCCAAAGCAATCTTGAGAAAGAAAAACTGAGCTGGAGGAATCAGGCTCTCTGACTTCAGAGTATACTACAAAGCTGTCGTAATCAAGACAGTATGGTACTGGTACAGAAACAGAAATATAGATCAATAGAACAGGATGGAAAGCCCAGAGATCAACCCATGCACATGCTGGACAAACTGGAGAGCTACATGTAAAAGAATGAAATTAAAACACTTCCTAACACCATACACAAAAATAAACTCAAAATGGATTAAAGACCTTAATTTAAGGCCTGACCCTATAAGATTCTTAGAGGAAAACATAGGCAGAACACACTTTGACATCATAAATCACAGCAAGGTCTTTTTTGACCCACCTCCTAGAGTAATGGAAATAAAATCAAAAATAAACAAATGGGACTTAATGAAACTTAAAATCTTTTGCACAGCAAAGGGAACCATAATCAAGATAAAAAGACAACCTTCAGAATGGGAGAAAATACTTGCAAACGAAGCAACTGACAAAGGATTAATCTCCAAAATATACAAGCAGCTCATGCAGCTCAATATCAAAAAAACAAACAACCCAATCTTAAAATGGGCAGAAGACGTAAATAGACATTTCTCCAAGGAAGACATAAGATTGCCAACAAACACATGAAAAGATGCTCAGCATCATTAATGATTAGAGAAATGCAAATCAAAACTGCAATGAGGTATAACCTCACACAGGTCAGAATGACCATCATGAAAAAAATCTACAAACGATAAATGCTAGAGAGGGCGTGGAGGAAAGGGAACCCTCCTGCCCTGTTGGTGGGGATGTAAGTTGATACATCCACTATGGAGAACAGTATGGAGGTTCCTTAAAAAACTAAAAATAGAAATGCCATATAACCCAGTAATCCCACTACTGAGCATATACCCTGAGAAGACCATAATTCAAAAAGATACATGTACCACAATGTTCATTGCGGCACTATTTATAATAGCCAGGACATGGAAGCAACCTAAATGTCCATTGACAGATAAATAGATAAAGAAGATATGGTACATATATACAATGGAATATTACTCAGCCATAAAAAGGAATGAAATTGAGCTATTTGTAATGAGGTATGCTAATGCATATTTATAGAATGTAAAAAATAGTACTGATGAACCTAGTGGCAAGGCAGGAATAAAGATGCAGATGCAGAGAATGGATTTGAGGACACAGGGCTGAAGGGGAAGCTGTGACAAGGTGAGAGAGTAGCACTGACATATATACACTACCAAATATAAAATGGATGGCTAGTGGGAAGCTGATGCATAGCACAGGGAGATCAGCTCAATGCTTTGTGATGACATAGAGAGGTGGGATAGGGATGGTGGGAAGGAGGCTTAAGAGGGAGGTGATGTGGTGATATATGTATACATATAGGTGATTCACTTTGTTGTACAGCAGAAACTAACACAACTTTTATAGCAATTATACTCCAATAAAGATATTTGAAAAATAAATAAAAAGTAGTAAACAGGAATAATGATCTGAGGAAATTACTCAGAATGCATCACAAAGAGATCAAGAGATCTAAAACATGCCAGAGACGTATAGAGACAGGAGTGACAGAATAAAAAGTTCCAATCTATGCTTAATAGTACTTTGATGGCAAGAGGAAATATTAGAAAAGATTGTGGCTAAAAATTTCCCAGAATTGATGAAATATGTCATAACTAATGCCATTACAATAATTAAAATTGAAAACATAATGAACTTAATGGAGAATAGCCTAGATACAGCTGAAGAGGACATTAATGAATTGGAAGATATGTCAGAGCTAACTACCCATACTGAAGCAAAGAGATTCAAAAGGATGAATAAAAGAAAAGAGGAAGGGGAAGAAACAAAGAGAGAGGGATAACGAGAGAATATAGCAAGAAGGTCTAAATTATTTTAAATTTGAACCTCAAAATGAATGGAAAGGGAAGATGGTGTGCGGTAAGCAGAATAATGCCCTTTCTTCAAACATGTTTACATTCTAATCCCCACAACCTGTGAATATTTTGTACTTACATGGCAAAAGAGATTTTGAAGATGTGAGTAAATTAAGAACCTTGAGATGGGGAGATTATTCTGGATTACACAGGTGGTTTTAGTATAATCACAATTGGAGGCAGGAGAGTCTGAGGTATCAAAAGTGATGTGATAACAGAGCAGAAGTAGAGAAGATGAGATGATGATAGTAACAGAGGTCAGAGTGCTTCATTTGCTGGCTTTGAAGATGGAAGAAGACCATGAGCCAAGGAAAGAGTGAAGCCTCTGAAAATGACAAAGACAATGAACATATTCTTCCCTAGAGTCTCCAGAAGGAACATAATCCTGCTGGCCCATTTTAGACTCTGACCTCCATAACTATAAGGTAATAAATCTGTATTGTTTTAAGCCATTATTTTGTGGTAATTTGTTAAGATTATTTACTAAAACTAATGGGAGATACCAACCCACAGACATAAGAGAGATACAAATACACACACACAGACAAAAAACAAAACAAACAAACAAACAAAATCAACAAAAGAAACCCAGAAATCCAAGGAACCCCAAGCAAGATAATTAAAAATAAACCCACAGGAACAACACATAGTGAAACTGTAGAAAACCAAAGACAAAGAAATCATCTTAAGAATAGGCAGACTACTCCATCCACTAAAAATCCTACTTGCAAATAAGCAACAGTAAGATCGATGTTCACTTCCCAAATGAATTTAAAAGAGAGCACAATGGAATGATATCTTCAAAGTGTTAGAAGAAAATGAATGCCAGTCTTAGAATTATATACAAAATGAAAATATTCTTCAAATATAAAGAATACATTTTTTAAAAATGCCAGCTAAAGAAAAATGAGTGAATTTCCCAAAAACAGTTCAAAAGTAAGGGACATCCTAAAGAGTGTTGTTCAAGTGGTCATAAGGGATACCTCTTGCAGTCATCCATAGAAGCTGAAGGAGAACCCTAATGCAGCAGTGGTGTAGGACAAGTGGTTCTCGACCAACTGCTCATGCAGTTTAATTTTACCTTCTGACCTTGCTTTTGCCCAGTTGAATGTGTGTAACCCTTCTATCTTATTATGGATTTCTCCTGGGCCAGCCAAATTTTATGATTTGATAGGTGTTGTAGGAAAAATACTAACCCCAAAAGATGTCTACATCCTAATTCCTGGAACCTACAAATGTGTTAATTTACATGACAAAAGACAAATTTTACAGATATGATTAAGAATCTTGAGGTAGGAAGATAATTTCAGTTAATCTATGTAGGTTCAATGTAATCACAAGTATCCTTAAAGGTGAAAGAGAGAGGCAGAACATCAAAATCACTGATTTGAAGATGGTACATGGTTCGTTTTGAAGATAGATAAAGAGGCTACAAGTCAAAGAGTTCAGGTGGCCTCCAGAAGCTATAAAAGACAAGGAAATGGAAGGGGAATTGGTTGCCTCTCCAGAAGGAACCAGCCCTGCTGATACCTTAACTTTAGCCCAGTGAGACTGATTTTGGATTTATGACCACCAGAAATGCAAGATAATAAATTTGTGTTGTTTAAGTCACTAAATTTGTGGTAATTAGTTGCAGCAGCAGTAGAAAACTAATACAGTAAGTCTAACAAAATCCAGCACATCATGGGCACATGTGTTTGCATGAGTATTTGGTACTACATCTATACCGGGCATTGCAGGAGCTGTTTTGTGAATAGTAAATAGCTCACCACTGCAAATGGTTATGGATTGGTTTTAGAATCTTAGGGGACTATGGCATGATTCTCCAGGTGTGACTCACCATAAGTTCTTCATACAATTTTTTTCTACCTTATCATAGGATCTTGTGGATCTTACGGGAGGCAGATCTGCTTTTATCTCAGCAGAGCTCTTTCTTTGTATGATCTCCACTCAAATCTGACTGCATTTTGTGTTCCTCATTAGATGGGACAGATTAATTTTCTCTACTGTAGAAAATTCATCCTCTAGAAAGCAAGGAAACCTGCTAGAGAAAAAAAAAGAAAGAAAAGAAAAAAAGAAACCTCATAGATATTGTGCTTCCTTTTTATTGATTTTAGACACATGATGCAATAAATTGTTTTTTACTTTGAAAGGGATGTCCCAATGTGCTGAAGATCACTAGAACCATAAAAACTACTGATGTGGCAGGCTTCTAAATTTTCTTAGGGTTTATCTTGCACTCTTTTGAGCATGTGTATCTTACCAAGGCCTCCAAAGCACTTGCCAATTGTGCTAATCTAGTCTAGTAAATGTGATGTTATCAGTACAGTGAAAAAATGTGATGTTCTGCAGTATGTCCAGATCACCAGGGTACTTTTGGACTATATAGTGATAAAGGACCAGAGAATTAATGTAGCCCTGTGTAATATGATATTTCACAAGTGCTGTTTTAATCCAGTTTTGAGATTACAGTTTTAAAAGCTCTCAATTCTTCTTTTGTGGGAAATTTGATAAACCCATACGCCAACCATTTTCTTTATAGGATCTAATATTCTTGGGTTAAAACACACACAATTTCTAGAGAACCTGAGGCCAAACATCTAGGGATGGCCCCTTCTTCCTTCAACCCATAGAATCATTCAAAAGACTCACTTCACAAGACTCCCACAAACTATGGCTAACCCCACTCACCCTACCATACGTAAGCTGCCTCCCTACAGTTCCAGATTACTATAACTCCTTCCCTGGGTATAACTCCCTATGTGGCCCTGTGTGGTAGCCTTATCTCATTTGGAGCTATAAATAACAGAGTTCTACTTTTTATCTATCCAAATAGTCACTGTGTTGTGTCCCACCATCATCAGAACTTAACAAATGTTAAAAACAATAAAAATACCCTAGAGGAAGATCATAATTACATATTGTTGTAAATTCTATATGAACGTTGTCCTTCTGCTTCTAATACTTCCTAGTAGGAATGAAAAAGTACAAGATCAAAGGCTAAATGTTATGTACCTGAAGCCATAATGATCTGCTCTAGTAAATATATATCTGGAACAAAAATTACATTTGGGGTTAATTATTGGGTGGGTTTGTGCTAAGACACTGTGATCTGCCAAATTTTATCTCATTTCCATAAGAGCCAAACTGATAAATTAAATGAAAATATGATGGTAACTTTATTCTTAGTATCATTAAACATGGCACTAATCTAACATCAACTACTTGGATGTGACATTGTTTACAATATTGCATTTTGGCTGGAGTGAAGATTGTTTTAGAGGCTTCCACTTGATCTTCCCCAACATAATAGCTCTTACCCATATGCCAAGAAACCAATATAAGATTCTTCTAACAAACACCAAGTATATATATTCTAATTATGCATTTAGAGACTTGGGAAATAAATAATGAATTGGTCCTTGGATCCAGTGAATACACTGTGAGCTGTAACTGGCCTAGAAATTCATTTACCTGGCCTTCACATACCCTAACTAACAAAAGGACTATAATGAGGCTTTAGATACCTGGGTATCAATGTCAGTTATGACCCTGTGTTTAACAGTCCCCAAACATAGTTAACTGGGCAAGTTTCTTCTCGTCCTATAATATTAGACTAGTAGAAATTTTAATATATATACTTTTTTTAGGATTGTAGATGTGTTCCTCAGGGGACAAAACTCCCATGAACTCTGAAAAACTGGCACAGGGCTGGAGACTGAGCAAAGGATTGTGACTTTTTTGAGGAGTAACTGCCTTCCCCTTTTTGATCATCCATCACAGATTTCGTCCAGTATTCTATGGTCATAAAAATTAAGCAGTGCTCTTATTAGTTGCCCATCAGTCTTGTCCTTAAAATGCTGTTCGCTATTAACCACATCTGTAGCTATCTGTGGGTCAGATACTTTGGATATCACCCAGGCCTTGCTTCCCATTATGAAAATGGAACCCCTGGCTTGTAATAATTTATTATTTTAGGATTATATTATCATCATTGATATCAGTGAGTCAGGATCTATAACATCCCTTCTGTCATTCCTACATTACAGATGATGGCCACCATTGAGCTTCTGAATGATGCCAATTAATCCTTCATCAGGGAACTTTTACTGCTTTGGTAAATAGAGAGACTTCTAGGCCTTTTTAAGAAACATAATTGGGTGGAAGGATTTCCAATCAGCTTGTCCAATTTTCTGAGCCTTTGAACATTTGAACTAGAATAACAATTCTGGTTATTTATACTCCAGGTAGGGTGAATCATTACTTTTCTCAAGAGAGAAGGAGAAAGGGAGGGAGGAAGGAAGGGAAAGACAAAAAAGGGAGAGAAGGAAAAAGGAAGAAAAGGAGGAAGAACGACACAAGATGTAAATAACACAACTAACAAAAATCGATTTTAATTTGCATAGTGGAACACCACAATCAAGAGGAAAAAACACATATCATTTTCAAAGACACATAATATTTATGAAAATTGACCATATGCTAGGCCATACAGCAAAACTTAAAAAAAATAAAAAAAATTTAAAAACCTTAGATTATACAGAGTATGTCCTCTAACCATAGAGAACACTCTTAATTTTAAATTAAGCTAAAAATCAATAAACCAAAGGAAAATAGAAATTCCCAGTGATTGAAATTAAGCAACAGACTCCTAAGTAAGCCATAAATAAAAGAAAGTCATAACCTAGATAAGAATGGATTTTTAAATGAAAAATAATGAGACTTGTGGGATGTGCTTAAAGTCAGCTTAGAGGAAAAAAACTTCTAGTTTTAATATATATATATTAGAAAACAAGAGAGTGTGAAAAATTAATGATCCAGTATCCATCACAAAAACTTACCAAAAAAGTAGTAAACTACATTCAAAAAAAGAAGATTAAAAAACAAAGGACAAGAGGGCAGGTAGCAGAAGCAAGAAGAATTACAATCCTGCAGTCTGTGAAACAAAAACCACATTCACAAAAAGACAGACAAGAGGAAAAGGCAGAGGGCTATGTACCAGATGAAGGAACAAGATAAAATCCCAGAAAAACAAAAAAAATGAACTGGAGATAGGCAATCTTCCAGAAAAAGAATTCAGAATAATGATAGTGAAGATGATCCAGGACCTCAGAAAGAGAATGGAGGCAAAGATGCAAGAAATGTTTAACAAAGATCTAGAAGAATTAAAGAACAAATGAACAGAGATCAACAATACAATAACTGAAATGAAAAATACACTAGAAGGAATCAATAGCAGAATAACTGAGTCAGAAGAACGGATAAGTGACCTGGAAGACAGAATGGTGGAATTCACTGCTGCGGAACAGAATAAAGAAAAAAGAATGAGAGGAAATGAAGACAGCCTAAGAGACCTCTGGGACAACATTAAACGCAACAACATTTGCATTATAGGGGTCCCAGAAGGAGAAGAGAGAGAGAAAGGATCCGAGAAAATATTTGAGGAGATTATAGTTGAAAACTTCCATAACATGGGAAAGGAAATAGCCTCCCAAGTCCAGGAAGCACAGAGAGTCCCATACAGGATAAACCCAAGGAGACACATGCCAAGACACATAGTAATCAAATTGGCAAAAATTAAAGACAAAGAAAAATTATTGAAAGCAGCAAGGGAAAAACGACAAATAACATACAAGGGAACTCCCATAAGGTTAACAGCTGATTTCTCAGCAGAAACTCTACAAGCCAGAAGAGAGTGGCATGATATACTTAAAGTGATGAAAGGGAAGAACCTACAACCAAGATTACTCTACCCAGCAAGGATTTCATTCAGATTTAATGGAGAAATCAAAAGCTTTACAGACAAGCAAACGCTGAGAGAATTCAGCACCACCAAACCAGCTCTACAATAAATGCAAAAGGAACTCCTCTAAGTGAGAAAAACAAGAGAAGAAAAAGACCTACAAAAACAAACCCAAAACCATTAAGAAAATGGTCATAGGAACATACATATCGACAATTACCTTAAAAGTGAATGGATTAAATTCTCCAACCAAAAGACACAGGCTTGCTGAATGGATACAAAAACAAGACCCATATATATGCTGTCTACAAGAGATGCACTTCAGATCTAGGGACACATACAGACTGAAAGTGAGGGGATGGAAAAAGATATTCCATGTAAATGGAAATCAAAATAAAGCTGAAGTAGCAATACTCATATAAGATAAAATAGACTTTAAAATAAAGAATGTTACAAGAGACAAGAAAGGACACTACGTAATGATCAAGGGATCAATCCAAGAAGAAGATATAACAATTATAAGTATATATGCACCCAACATAGGAGCACCTCAAAACATAAGGTACATGTTAACAGCTCTAAAAGAGGAAATCAACAGTAACACAATAATAGTGAGGGACATTAACACCTCGCTTACACCGATGGACAGATCATCCAAACAGAAAATTAGTAAGGAAACACAAGCTTTAAATGACACAATAGACCAGATAGATTTAATTGATATTTATAGGACATTCCATTCAAAAACAGCAGATTACACTTTCTTCTCAAGTGTGCACAGAACATTCTTCAGGATAGATCCCATCTTGGGTCACAAATCAAGCCTCAGTCAATTTAAGAATATTGAAATCATATCAAGCAACTTTTCTGACCACAACACCATGAGATTAGAAATCAATTACAGGGGGAATAAAACGTAAAAAACACAAACACGGAGGCTAAGCAATACGTTACTAAATAACCAAGAGATCACTGAAGAAATCAAAGAGGAAATCAAAAAATGCCTAGAGACAAATGACAATGAAACCACGATGATCCAAAACCTATGGGGTGAAGCGAAAGCAGTTCTAAGAGGGAAGTTTATAGCTATACACGTCTACCTCAGAAACAAGAAAAATCTCAAATAAACAATCTAACCTTACACCTAAAGGAGCTAGAGAAAGAAGAACAAACAAAACCCAAAGTTAGCAGAAGGAAAGAAATTATAAACCTCAGAGCAGAAAAAAGTGAAAGAGAAACTAAGAAAACAATAGCAAAGATCAATAAAACTAAAAGCTAGTTCTTTGAGAAGATAAACAAAATTCATAAACCATTAGCCAGACTCATCAAGAAAAAGAGAGGACTCAAATCAATAAAATTAGAAATGAAAAAGGAGAAGTTACAACAGACACCACAGAAATACAAAGCATCCTAAGAGACTACTACAAGCAACTCTATGCCAATAAAATGGACAACCTGGAAGAAATGGACAAATTCTTAGAAAGGTATAACCTTCCAAGACTGAACCAGGAAGAAACAGAAAATATCAACAGACTAATCACAAGTAATGATTTTGAAACTGTGATTAAAAAGCTTCCAACAAACAAAAGTCTAGGACCAGATGGCTTCACAGGTGAATTCTACCAAACATTTAGAGAAGAGCAAACACCCATCTTTCGCAAACTCTTCCAAAAACTTGTAGAGGAAAGAAAACTCCCAAACTCATTTTATGAGGACACCATCACTCTGATAGCAAAACCAGACAAAGATACTACAAAAGAAGAAAATTGCAGACCAATATCACTGATGAATATAGATGCAAAATTCTGCACAACATACTAGCAAACAGAATCCAACAACACATTAAAAGGATCATACACCATGATCAAGTGCGTTTTATCCAAAAGATGCAAGGTTTCTTCAATATATGCAAATCAATCAATGTTATACACCATATTAACAAATTGAAGAAGAAAAAGCTTATGATCATCTCAATAGATGCAGAAAAAGCTATTGACAAAATTCAACAGCCATTTATGATAAAAAGAAAAACTCTTCAGAAACTGGGCATAAAGGGAACCTTCTTCAACATACTAAAGACCATATACGACAAACCCACAGCAAACATCATTCTCAATGGTGAAAAACTGAAAACATTTCCTCTAAGATCAGGAACAAGGCAAGGATGTTCACTCTCACCACTATTCTTGTACATAGTTTTGGAAGTCCTAGCCACAGCAATCAGAGAAGAAAAAGAAATAAAAGGAATACAGTTTGGAAAAGAAGAACTAAAACTGTCACTGTTTGCAGATGACATGATACTATACATAGATAATCCTAAAGATGCTACCAGAAAACTACTAGAGCTAATCAATGAATTTGGTAAAGTTGCAGGATACAAAATTAATGCACAGAAATCTCTTGCATTCTTATACACTAATGATGAAAATTCTGACAGAGAAATTAAGGAAGCATTCCCATTTACCATTGCAACAAAAAGAATAAAATATCTAGGAATAAACCTACCTAAGGAGACAAAAGACCTGTATGCAGAAAATTATAAGACACTGGTGAAAGACATTAAAGATGATACAAATAGATGGAGAGATATACCATGTCCTTGGATTGGAAGAATCAACATTGTGAAAATGACTCTACTACCCAAAGCAATCTACAGATTCAATGCAATCTTTATCAAACTACTACTGGCATTTCTCACAGAACTAGAACAAAAAAATTCACAATTTGTATGGAAACACAAAAGACCCCGAATAGTCAAAGCAATCTTGAGAACGAAAAATGGAGCTGGAGGAATCAGGCTCCCTGACTTCAGACTATACTACAAAGCTACAGTAATGAAGACAGTATGGTACTGGAACAAAAACAGAAATATAGATCAATGGAACAGGATAGAATGCCCAGAGATAAACCCACGCACATATGGTCACCTATCTTTGATAAAGGAGGCAAGACTATACAGTGGAGAAAAGACAGCCTCTTCAATAAGTGGTGCTGGGAAAACTGGACAGCTACATGTAAAAGTATGAAATTAGAACATTCCCTAACACCATACACAAAAATAAACTCAAAATGGATTAAAGACCTAAGTGTAAGGCCAGACACCATCAAGCTGTTATAGGAAAACATAGGCAGAACACTCTATGACATAAATCACAACAAGATTCTTTTTGACCCACCTCCTAGAGAAATGGAAATAAAAACAAAAGTAAACCAATGGGACCTAATGAAACTTAAAAGCTTTTGCACAGCAAAGGAAACCATAAACAAGACCAAAAGACAACCCTCAGAATGGGAGAAAATATTTGCAAATGAAGCAACTGACAAAGGATTAATCTCCAAAATTTACAAGCAGCTCATGCAGCTCAATAACAAAAAAACAAACAACCCAATCTTAAAATGGGCAGAAGACCTAAATAGACATTTCTCCAAAGAAGATATACAGATTGCCAACAAACACATGAAAGAATGCTCAACATCATTAACCATTAGAGAAATGCAAATCAAAACTACAATGAGATATCATCTCACACCAGTCAGAATGGACATCACCAAAAAATCTTCAAACAATAAATGCTGGAGAGGGTGTGGAGAAAAGGGAAGACTCTTGCACTGTTGGTGGGAATGTAAATTGATGTAGCCACTATGGAGAACTGTATGGAGGTTCCTTAAAAAACTACAAATAGAACTACCATATGTCCCAGCAGTCCCACTACTGGGCATATACCCTGAGAAAACCATAATTCAAAAAGAGTCATGTACCAAAATGTTCACTGCAGCTCTATTTACAATAGCCAGGACATGGAAGCAACCTAAGTGTCCATCAACAGATGAATGGATAAAGTAGGTATGGCACATATATACAATGGAATATTACTCAGCCATAAAAAGAAATGAAATTGAGTTATTTGTAGTGAGGTGGATGGACCTAGAGTCTGTCATACAGAGTGAAGTAAGTCAGAAAGAGAAAAACAAATACCGTATACTAACACATATATATGGAATCTATGGCGAAAAAAAAAAGGTCATGAAAAACCTAGGGATAAGACGGGAATAAAGACACAGACGTACTAGAGAATGGACTTGAGGATATGGGGAGGGGGAAGGGTAAGCTGTGACAAAGAGAGAGAGTGGCATGGACATATATACACTACCAAACGTAAAATAGATAGCTAGTGGGAAGCAGCCACATAGCACAGGGAGATCAGCTCGGTAGTTTGTGACCACCTAGAGGGGTGGGATAGGGAGAGTGGGAGGGAGGGAGATGCAAGAGGGAAGAGATATGGGAACATATGTATATGTATAACTGATGCACTTTGTTATAAAGCAGAAACTAACACACCATTGTAAAGAAATTATACTCCAATAAATATGTTAAAAAAAAAAGATGTGGTACATATATACAGTGGAATATTAATCAGCCATAAAAAGGAACAAAATTGGGTAATTTGTAGAGATGTAGATGCATCTAGAGACTGTCATACAGAGTGAAGTACATCAGAAAGAGAAAAACAAATATCATATATTAACGCATATATGTGGAATCTAGAAAAGTGGTACAGAAGAACCTATTTTCAGAGCAGAAATTGAGACACAGAAGTAGAGAAAAAAACGTATGGAAACCAAGTTGGGAATGCAGCAGGGGGTGGGGTTTGTGGTGTGATGATTTGGGAGATTGGGATTGACATGCATACATTGGTGTGTATAAAATGGATGACTAATAAGAAAATAAATAAATAAATAAATAAATAAACTTTAAAAAAACACACAAGGATGAGAGCAAGATATAATAAAATAAAATAAATAAATATACAATACAGGAAATCTATATAGTCAAATAAATAGAAACTTCAAAGAGGTGAAAAATCCAATATCCAATGAATTTATGAAAATACGATTAACTTTACTTATTAGAGAATTGCCAATCAAAACCACAATGAGACACTAATTCACACATGAATCTCTCTAATTGTTTTCCTTCTTAATTTTCCTGGCTAATATTGTGATTTCCTCTTCAGAATATATTTTGACGTTGGCTTATTAAGTTTTATTCAAAAACATGGCAGAATCGAGAATTGACACATTGACTATAGTTAACCTCTCAATCCAGAAAAATTATTTCCATTTAGTTGTGTTCTTTTATATAGTTCAAAAAAGTTTGATAGTTCACCTTATATAGATTTTGTACATATTTTATCATTTTTATTCCTAAATAAATGGAATTATTCTGTTAGGAAATCTAGGACAGGTATTGTGGTAATTGGCCCTCCATGAATACTAAAATAAACACAAAAAAAACTTCAATATTCTGAAATTTATAAATTTTTTAGTTCTCAATCTACTCATCCAAGAAGTCTTTATACAAGACAAGAACAAGTTGCTTTAAAAAGGAACACTCAGGGAATTAAAAGTGGCTCTCAGAAACTAAAAATATGTTTTTATTAAGAATTAAAACATTAGATAGAGTGGAAGATAATATAAAAGTCTCTCTGAAAGCAGGAGATTTTAATGTTTTGCATATAATCTATCTGCTTACCTCTATTCACAGCCCCTTTGGAGCAAGCAGAAGCTAATAACAGGTTCTGGCGAAAGGAACACATTTATAAATTAACTGTCAGTTACAGACTGAAGCATAGAAGAGAGGGTTTGAGTTATATATGCCTGCTATAGTAATAATAGGAAACCTCATACTTGGATAATAGAGCTACAAGATCAAAGCTGCCTGAAATGCTCTGTGCCATTTTTAGGTACATTTTCAACAACACCTTTTTGTTCTCTCAAATAGTATAATACAATGCAAAGGGAAGCATTACACATAAACTATTTTATCAGTGGATATTTTGTGACTAGTAAGTCTCTATATCTCTATGATTATTGATTGTTTTCTTTGAAGAAAATTTAGCCTAGACAATTTAAGAGGAAAAAGTTCAAAAAGTACTGGCTCAACTATCTGTATAGTTGGAAATTTAAGCCTGTCCACATATAGTCATGAATGGAACAACCCGTTTTAGCGTGGTAAACATATTTTAATTCAGGTTTACATACTCTTACTCTTAGAAGCTATAGATTAGAATAATACATTATTTAATGATAGACCAAAGATTAAAATATGACTATTAAAGATCAACATACCTACATTATTTTAATGTAGTAAGAAGCAAGTTCAGAAAATATGATTATTTCCTTTTCACACAGACAATTTTTAAAACAGAGATTGACACATGTACTGGAAGGTCCAATGAGGTTTTCTTGTTCAAACAACTTCAACCTTTAATTCTATTCTCTCAAATGAGAAAATATACTCTTTTTAATCAATAGTATGTACATTAATTCAAACCATGTCTTGCTCTCTCTTAGGAACTATATGAATTTCTAACTTCCTGTGATCACCTTTGAGCTTTTGCCCCCCTGCTGAATAACTGAAGCATGCCAGGAAACAGTACGCTTTTGTGTACTTTTTCTTTTTTTAAACACTAACATGAGCCAAAAGGAATTTGCTAAATACAGCATGAGTGTTTCATAACTCTTCAAAAAGTTATAGCATGGATTCTTAATGCAACATAACTTATATTAGTCAATATAAAACCTTTGAAATACGAGATAGAAAAATAAAATGTATCCTTAAAAATGAAAATGAAGGAGATTATGGAATCAAGAAAACATCCTGGTG
Source organism: Balaenoptera acutorostrata (assembly GCF_949987535.1). Classification (NCBI taxonomy): domain Eukaryota; kingdom Metazoa; phylum Chordata; class Mammalia; order Artiodactyla; family Balaenopteridae; genus Balaenoptera; species Balaenoptera acutorostrata. Next base: position 77,489,209 of record NC_080085.1, read on the forward strand.
TTTAAGAAAAGTTAGATAATAATGTACACACACTCCAAACCACACACTCACAAAACCAATGCAAAAGATCATCTTAGCTGGGAGTAAATTTTTACAAGTAGTACATACTTAAAAGGCAATAGCTTACACACATGTTTTTATAAATGTTCAGTTATTATAAAACAAGGAAAAAACTTTAGTAATTATGTTCATTAATATATCAAATAAAAGGATTTTAAATAGTGTGGGTTGTAGTTTTTAAGGGGAGGGTATATATTTTTAAATGTAAAATAATCCATTCCAAATGGACAATATCATGATTTCAATAAGCAGTTTATTTTTAATTGGTATTTAGATCCTTCTAAGTTATTATTTTAATTAGGTGTAATGAGGTATAATTTATATGCAATAAACATTATTTTAAACATATAATTCAATAAGTTTTGAAAAATGTATGAGTTCAAAATTACTAAAATCAAGACAAAGAACCTTTCCTTCCTCCACATCGCTGGTACAAAGCAATGACTAATATTTCTGTTGTTACTGTTTTGCCTTTACTAGAACTTCATCTAGTGGAATCATACAATTCTTAGACTTATTTTTCAAGATTTTTGCACTTAGCATAATGCTTTTGAAGTAATTCTATATAGTTATATGATCAATAATCATTTCTTTTTTTAATTGAACATTTTATTGAGATAATTATAGATTTGCGTGCAGTTGTAAGAAATAACATGGAGAGATCCTGTGTTTGCTCTGCCTAGTTCCCCACAATGGTAACATCTTGAAAAACTATAGCACCACATCACAACTAGGGAATTCATATTCACACAATATACCTATCTTATTTAGATGCTTTTGTTTTACTTGTATTTGTGTATGTCTGTTTGTAAATTTAATTCTATACAATTATCACGAGTACGTAGGTTTATATATCCACCACTGCAGTCAAAAGAGTTCCATCAACATAAGGCTCCCTCATGATCCCTTTTATAAACTCACATACCTCCTACCTGTCCAGCCCCAATTGCAAAACTTTGGCAACCACTAATCTGTCCTACATTCCTAAAAAATTTGGCATCTTAAAATTGTTTTTTAAGTGGAATCAGGCAATATGTAACCTTTGGGATTGGTACTTTTTTCACTTAGTATAACTTACTGGAGATTCATCCAAGTTTTTGGATGTAACAATATTTATTCATTTTATTGCTGAAGAGTACTGCATGATACATCAGTTTGCTAGGGCTGCCATAACAAAGAGTCACAAACTCTGTGGCTTATAAAACAGAAATTCATTGTCTCACAGTTCTGGAAGCTAGAAGTCTAAAATCAAGATGTCAGTGATGTTGGTTCCTTCTGAGGGCTGTGAGAGAAGGATCTCTTCCAGGCCTTTCTCCTTAGATTGTAGATGGCTGTCTTCTCCCTACATGTTCACATTGCCTTTCCTCTGTATGTGCCTCTGTGTTCAAATTTCCCCTTTTTGTAAAGATGCCAGGTGTATTTGATTAAGGTCTCATTTTAAAATGACCTCATTTTAATTTGATTACTTCTGTAAAGATTTTATCTCCAAAAATAATGTCATATTATGAGGCACTGAGGGTTAGGACTTTAATATAAAATTTGGGGGGTACAAAATTCAACCTATAACAATTTACCTACTCACCCTGAAAAATTCATATCTTTCTGACATGTAAAATATATTTGCCCTATCTCAATATCCCCAAAATATTTAACTCATTCCTGCATTAATTCTAAATCCAAAATTTCATCAAAATGTCATCTATATCATGTATGAAGGAGACTCAAGGTATAAGTCATCTGCAGGCAAAATTCATCTCCAACTATATCCTGTGAAACCAGAAAATTAGTTGTCTGCTTCCAAACTACAATGACAGGACAGGTATTGGGTAGATATTTCTATTCCAAAAGGGAGAAATTAGAAGAAAGAAAGGGATCACAAGTAAGGTCCCAAGCAACTCCAAAAGATAGCAAGGCAAATGCCATTTTTAAGACAATTCTTTTTTTTTTTTTTTAATTTTTTTTTATTATTTATTTATTATTTTTATTTTTGGCTGTGTTGGGTCTTCGTTTCTGTGCGAGGGCTTTCTCCAGTTGCGGCGAGTGGGGGCCACTCTTCATCGCGGTGCGTGGGCCTCTCACTATCGCGGCCTCTCTTGTTGTGGAGCACAGGTTCCAGACGCGCAGGCTCAGTAGTTGTGGCTCACGGGCCCAGTAGCTCCGCAGCATGTGGGATCTTCCCAGACCAGGGCTCGAACCCGTGTCCCCTGCATTGGCAGGCGGATTCTCAACCACTGCGCCACCAGGGAAGCCCTAAGACAATTCTTTTAGAGCACTTTTAGGTTCAAGCAAAATTGAAAAAGTACAGACATTTCCCAGATACACCCCGCTCCCACACATGCATTGCCACCACCATTATCAACATTCCTCACGAGAGTGCTACATTTGTCACAATTGATGGACACATCATCTTCACCCAAAATCTGTAGTTTACATTACAGTTCATTCTTCACGTTGAACATTCTACATGCTTAGACAAGTGTAAGGTAACATGTATCTTCTATCCTTATGGTGTCATACAGAATATTTTCACTGCTCTAAAATTCCTTTGTAATGTACATAATGACTATAGTTAACTCTGCTGTATGATATAGAAGAAAGTTGTTAAGACAGTAGATCCTAAGTGTTCTCATTACAAAGATAATTTTTTAAATTTTCTTTTTATTTTATCTATATGAGATGATGGATGTTAACTGAACTTACTGTGGTAATCAACTTACAACATATGTAAATTAAACTATCATGCTGTATATCTTAAACTTACACAGTGATTTATGTGTATTATATAGCATATTTTTACTACCCTAAGTATCCTCTGTGCTCTGCCTATCCATCCTCCCACCCACAACCCCTGGCAACAACTAATCTTTTTATTGTCTCCATAGCTTTACCTTTTCCAGAATCATAGAGTTGGAATCATACAGTTTATAGCCTTTTCAAATTGCCTTCTTTTACTTAGTAATATGCATTTAAGTTTCCTCTACCTCATCATGGCTTGATAGCTCATTTCTTTTTAGCATTGAATAATATTCTACTGTCTAGATTGCCAGTTTATTTATCCATTCACTTACTGAAAGACATCTTGGTTGTTTCCAAGTTTTGCAATTATAAATAAAGCTTCCATAAACATCTGTATACATGTTTTTGTGTGGAGAAGTTTTCCACTCCTTTGAGTAAATACGTTGTGCAATTGCTGGATTATATGGTAAAAATACGTTTAGTTTTGCAAGAAACTACCAAATTCTCTTCCAAAGTGTCTGTACCATTTTGCATTTCCATCAGCTACTTACGTCCACATCCTTGCCTGCATTTGCTGTTGTCAGTGTTTTGGCCATTCTAATAGGTGTGCAGTGGTTTCTCATTGTTTTAATTTGCTTTTCCCTGATAGTACATGATGTAGAGAATCTTTTTACATAAAAAATAAAAATTTCATTAGATGCAAATTACATTCGTCCTTAAGAGTCAAGAATAATAATTTTTGGCTTGATACTCAGCTCTCCAGGTCCACTGGATAAGACATACTGGGACAGAAGTCCTTCTGGACCTACCAGGGTAATGGTCCCACCTTCCTGACCCACTGGTGTGGAATCCGGCCCACAGCTTTGCCAGGCAGAAGTTGTGGCCCCAAGGCTCTGGGAAGCCCTGCCCTCAAAGCTTGTGGTGGCCCCACCATCAAGGTAGTCCTCTGCCTCAGCACATACATTATTAGCCATCAATCATAAACTTGCAGTGATTAAGCCAATGTGTTATTATCCCACATTGTGACAGATAATCCAATAGAATTTAATAAGAAGCTCAGAAACAGACTCATGAATATATAAAATCTTGCTATGTGACAGAAGTGGCATACAGCTTAGTGAGAAATAATTAAATATTTATTAAATTATAATGGGTTAACTGATTATTCATTTGGGGAAAACAAAAGTTCGTCCATATATTATACATAAAATCTAACAGCAGGGACATAAATATATCCCTAGCTGTGTTCTTTGACATGGCTCCTAGAAAACATATAAAAATATCCATTTACAAGGGAATGGTTAAATAATCTGTGGTACATTCATTTAAAAGGTTTATGTACATATTGCTGTGAAAATAAAAAATCTATAATTTTATTCATAAAATATACAAGAATCTCAGGAAAATTGTGGAGAGAATATGTAATGTTATTTATATAAATCTCCAAAATATATAAATTTTAATAATATATTTTAGAAATATACATTTATATGTACATATAAAGCTAAAATGAAAAAGCAATTTTATTTTTTAAAGAGCAATGATAAGCAAGAAATTCACCAGGGTTTATCTTTTGGTATAAAGAAAAGATTTACCTATGAAAAGAGAAATCATAGGGAATTTCAAAAGCAGTAGTAATATTCTATTTCTTAAACTGACTGATGAATACCAGTCTAGGTGTTTTATTATCCTTATACTCCATGTATTTTTATTCTTTATAAGCAGGAAATAGTTTATAATAAAACTTAGTTTTAAAAAATGCCATACAGTTGGATACATGAAGTGTGCAAGACAACAAGCAGAGAGACCGGTAAAGAGACTAGTTTAATAATATAGGTTACATGTGAGGATATGAATTTTGGCATGAATATTAGTGATGGATATGGATAGAAGAAATACTTAGGAGATAAGACCAATGGAATTGCAGTGTCAAGCATATCAGTTAGAATTCAGTGCAGAAAATAAAAAATAATCAAAGTTTTTAAACAGAAAAAAAAAAGATTTACTACAAACAGGAAAAGATTAAATGCTCATATTCTAGACTGGGCTTTTGGAGTGACTCAAAGAACAACAGAGAACTGATCTATTAAAGGAAATTCTACCTTTGAGAACAAACTAGAGCTGTATGCAGGGAGTAGTCACTGCTTCAACCATCTCTCCCCAAAACTAGATGATAGGCACCAAAAGCTGTTGCCCAAGAATTAGGAAACAAGGTCAATAATGCTATATTTAACCATATTTTTTATACCCATTGCACTAGAGAAAGTACTCTGGAACAATGCTACAGGAAAGCATCACATTTCCAAATCTTATTTGTGAAAAGGAACTCCTCAGGGTCACATAAAGTTGTCCAATACCTCATTTTCCTTCAAAATCTCAGAAGAGTGAATCTAATTAGTGAACTTAATTCATAATAAAAAGCCCTATTTTCATGGAAGACTTAGAAATGTGTTTTTGAGCTTTCCACCCTCTCACAAAAAAAAAAAAGCAATAAAAATTGGTAAAGCCTATTCAAAGGAAGTACAACAGAAATTTTAAAGTAGGGAGGAACTTAAAGTGTGTCTCTTTTCTGACTTTTGCTGCTGTGTAGATAGTACTGCCATTCAGTAAGATAATGAATACAGGTTTTATTTTTTCAGTGGAGAAGTATAAGATACTATAACTTGGGAGAGTAATTTGATATGGGGATACAGTATATAGATGGTAACTAAAACCATGAGGCAGATGTAATTATCAGGAAGCATGTGTAAGGTGAGAAGAAAACAGGTCCTATGACTTGGAAAATATCAGCGTTTACAGAGCAAGCAAAAGACTGTTAGTTATGTAGCAAAGTCAACATTTGAACCCATACTTATCTCACTCTTTGAAGTCCATAATTTTATTGTTAATAATCTATTGCTTTTCACTTACGTGGTTACATTTTCATTTAGAAAGATAATTATGCTATCAGTTTGGATAGTGGGTGATCTGTAAGCTTTCAAAACCATTCATTTGTAACAGTGTCAATGAATTTTTTCAAATAAACATATTAATTCTAGAAACTGAATATTTCTTAATAACAACAGTGTTGAAAGGTAAGAATTTAAAATTTTAAATATTGTCTCAGGGAATATGAGGTGATTCTCAGTTTCAGTCATTTTTATCAATCTGAGAGTTGATAAAAATCCATCCCAGTGTTAAGATTTTAAGAAAAAAGGAGTGTAAATAATAATGAAGAAACTGGATTGGTAGACCTTCCACGTAAACAATGTAAAGTTGAAATAACACTTCACCAGAGGCCAAATAGCCTGAGTCATGTTCTCAGCTACGGCTCTTTACTGTCCTTATATACTTCTCTATTTCATCTCTCTGTCCTTCGACATTCTCAACTATCTACCTTGAGTTTGCATGATATTCTTAATGTCTGAAAGAAGAAACGGCAGTGTACATGAGGGTTAATTTGAATTCTTTCAGATCTTTCACTTATATATTTTAATAGTCATCTTTTTGCTATTTCAAGCCTCATGCATTTGTATATAGTTTCTCTGTTATGAATCATACTCCTTCACCAAAACTTGTTTAATTAATGAAAATTCTCTCCACCCCTTCTTTTCTTTCTTTCTACATTTTCTGTTTCCCTTGACTTCCCAAACAGTACTTTATCTGTGATAACTACTCTCCCATCATTTTAATAAGTTTCTGTCTCCTCAGATGTGTTGAATGAGGGAATAGAAATATAAATTCTATAAATTTTGTCAGCAGAAACCACATTATAAGCTACATTTTTGTTTATATAGCTGCCTCTATACTACATTCCCTGAATCTGCCTTTGCTGTCTTATTCATCTTTATATCTTTAGCTTTTAGCTCAATAACTGGCCATATAGTTGGAATCTAGAAGTACTTGTTGACAAGATGAGTAATTTGATTCATTATATAAACACAAAACAAGATGGTGTATAATAAATAATATGAAATTATTGAGAAGAGGACCAAATTCTTTCTCAACCACTGACAGAATTAGTGAGCATAGGAGATCATACAGTGACACAAGGCAGGAGAGAAAGATATTTGGAAGAAGAAAGGGTATTAAATCAAACCCAAAGAGTACAACTGAATATTACCTTCTCATAAGTTTGAGTTTTAGTACTCAAAAGACAGCCTATTATTTGTAGGTCACAAGGGAACTAGTGACACAGAACGGGTGTGCAATAATAAAAATTATCTAGTTGACATGGAGTTGGGAATTCTACTCTTTGGGAAATTCGATGTATGTGAGAAACACCAGTAGTGCTCACAAAACTCAAATGCATACTCAGCACTACCCAGTAATTCTACTTTTTTTCTCTAATATCTTGGATTTTCCTTTTACCAGAACAACTATCTCACACCTTCTAGTCTCTCCTCAAACCACCAATATTAGTTTATTTTCAGTCTGATATGATGGCTCTATTTCTTATTTCAAGCAACAAATAGAAATGATCTGATGACTCTCTTATCTTTCCACTAACAAACTTAGATGCATCTGTAACGAAATACTCTGCTCTTAATTTCTGTCAATATAGATGGAGTGTTCATGCTTCAACAGAAGGCCACAACATTTTTGTTTGGTTTTAAATCCGATTTATTCTCACATTATCAACTAATTCACTCTTATGAATGTCTCCTATTCTGTATCATCAACTGTTTTCCCTATTAGATAATTCCTATCACCATAAATCATGTTGAGATCATTCATTAATTTAGTGAGTTAAGAAACATTTATTACTCTCTATTTATTATATTTTTTCTAGTGCCAAGTATATAGTAGTAAACAAATAAAATAAAAATATCTGCTTTAATGGAGGAGGTAAAATAAACAACAAACGTAATATGTAACTGAACAAAATATATACTATACAAAGTATATATTATGTATAAAATATAATGTATATATGCATAATATAACATACAAAAAGTTAGAGGATGATAAGTGCTAAGGAAAAAATAGAACATGGTAAGAGTATTTGAAAATGTTGGAGAAACGGCTCAAGTTTCAAATGGGTTGTCAGTATAGGTCTCATTGAGAAGAAAATATTTGAGCAAATATTTGGAAGAAGAAAGTAGGCTATGGAAATATCTGGAGTAAGAGACAAAGTTATAGTGTCCATCATGAAACGAACTACTCTTGACCCCACATTAACTTTCAGCTGCCATCCATTTCTCTATCCTCTCAAAGTCACACTTCTTGAAAGAGATGTTTATAGTATTAATCTCCAGATACTCAAATTATGTCCTCTTTTCTGTCTATTATAATTGTTATTCTGTGCTCCCTCAGTAGCACTTGAGGCAGTTGTTGTAATATTCTTGTGGAAACACTTTCCTTTCTTGGCTACTCAAATACCAAACTCTCCTGGTTTTATTTCAACCTCACAAGCAGCACTTTATCAGTTGTTTGTTTTGCTTGTTTGTTTGTTTTGATGAATTCTCCTCTCCTGGTTGACTTCTAAATATTGGAGTTTCTAAGGGCTCCATTCAAGGGCTTCTTCTTTTCTGTATTTCCACCTTCTTCACATAATCTCTTCCTATCCCAGGGCTTTAATTACCATTCATAATCTTGTGATTCCCAACCTTTTATACTAACTCTGGCTTCTCTCTTAATCTCCAGACTCATTTATCTAATCGTCTACTTGACATCTCCTGTGGATATCTAATAAGAATTTAAATCTTAACATGTCAAAAAGATAACAGGATTTCTCCTCACCCCACCTGCCCTATCCAAGGTCTGCCCACCTCATCAAGTGTTACCACCATCCAACTGGGGTCTCAAGAAAAGGGAAAAGAGAAAACATCCTTTATTTATTCCTTTCTCTCACATCCCTACATCCAATAAACCACAAATACTATAGACTTTGCCTCCACAATATACCCCCAAATTTTTCCACTTATATCTACTTCTAGGCCTAGCCTTCTAATCTAAGTTAGTATTATCTGTCATGTAGACTATGATTCCTAACTGGTCTCACTGTTTCCATTTATGATATCCTATACTGCTTTCTCCACACAACTACCTATGTGAACTTTTTTAAAAATAAATGAGTTCTCACATTCATTGAAGTCCATTAATTTCCATATAGATAGCTCCAGGGCATGTGAGATCAGGACAGGCACTGGATGACTCTGTGTCTTGCTAAAAAAAAATAACTAAACAAAGTCAATAAAGATTCTAATAAGCTGAGAGGCAAAAAGTAATCATATGCATTCCTACTGCAAACTTGCCTGGAAAAGCACAAGAAACATCATCCAGATGCTTCAGTCAGCTTCTCAGTGTTTTCTAAGAAATGCCTACAAAGGTAGAACACATATCTATTGAAAAAAAGGAAAATTTGAAAATATGGCTAAGGCAGACAAGGCCCATTATGAAAGGGAAATGAAAAACCTCTATCCCTCTTAAAGAAGAAGAAGAAGAAAAAAAAAATAGTACAAGGATCCCAGTGCACCCAAGGGGCTTCTGCTGACCTTTTTCTTGTTTTGTTCTGAGTGTTACCCCAAAATCAAAGGAGAACACCCTGCCCTGTTCATTGGTGATGTTGCAAAGAAAATGAGAAATGTGGAATAACATTGCTTCAGATGACAGGCAGACTTATGAAAAGAGGGTTGCTAAGGTAAAAGAAAAATAAGAAAAGGATATTACTGCATACCAAGTTAAAGAAAGCCTGATGTCGTTAAAAAAAAAAAAGGTGGAGTCTTCAAGACTGAAAATAAGCAGGAAAAAGAAGAAGATAAGGAGGAGGAAGATGAAGATGATAATGAAGAAAATGATGATGAATGTTAGCTCTAATATTTTTTTTTCTTATCTAGAAATGTTTTGACCTCCCTGTACACAAATCACACCTTTTAAATTAAAAATAAAAAACAAAAAACAAAAACTGAAATGTAAACCTGTTTAAGATTTGTTTTTAAAATGTGCAGTGTCTTTCTTGTATAGTTAACATGCTACCAAATGTGTCTTTAGATAGAACTGTCCTAGTGATATTTTTAATAGCCACTAATCTTGCTTGGTACCGTGTGGAGCTGTAAATTGACAAGGAAAGCAGGTTCTTGTTGGTTTACAGCAAAAATTAGTTATATATGGGGATGGTAGTTTTTTATCTTCAGTTACCTCTGATGCAGCATGTAGGAAATAATTGTTGTTCTGTTAACTGAATATAACTGTAATTGAAAAAGAATGCAACAGTTTTGTTGACATTCTGAATGGTTCAAAGTAAATACTTTTTAAAAATGTGTTCCTATCACTTTCATAGGTCTATAACTTTTCTTCTTGAAGGGTAGTTTTTTTCTTTTGCACATGTTTGATCACATAGACTATTACAATGTTTATCTTTTCATATAGCTAGCTGATTAAAAAAAACATTTTGTCTACATACCCTGCATACTTACAATGGGAATCATAATAGTTGAGAATGTTTTCATTCACAACTGAATTTCAAATCAAAATAATCAAATTTCATATAGCCCAGTGACTTTACAAAGTGAAGAGTAATCAATTACTCACAGTATGGGAATATGAGAATCAAACATTTTAAAAGTGTGTCTTTGAAGGACTAGTAGAAAAGTATGTTCTTATCTTTACATAAGTACTCTACATTCTTTAATTCCCATTACTATGTAATAGCAGTTATATTTGTAGTTTTCACATTAAAAGAGAACTAACAATGTATCTACAAAAGTTTGGGCCTAAATTCAAGACTGCCATATTAAAATTTTTGTTGATATCACTCCCAAGGAAGGTTCTATGAAAGTGTTGGCTGTATATGTCTTTTTCCATTTATCTAAATATGGACTGCTTAGGGAAATTGAGATTCTTCATTATAGTTAAGTAGTTATTTTAATTAATTAAGTTATCTTTTAAGATTATAATGTCATACTTAAAATAGTGTATATTTTCCTATATTGTGATTTACCTCTTTACAAATCAAATAGACATGAGAAAAGCAGAAACTTAAACTTTGCACCTCAGTACCAATTATCTAATTTGTTCAAATTCAATTTTGAATATAAAACCCAAACTGTCATTTATTAGGATTATATGTTTTTCTGCTTAACAATTTAGGGAGTATTTTGGCAATTTTCTGCGTTTTGAGATTCTTATTATCATTATCTTCAAGTGCCAAATGTTTTAAAATATCCTTCTTGTAATTTTACATGCTTTTGTGATGCAGTGCTGTTTTGTTATATAAATTTTGAGATGGTTTCTATCCATTTGCATTTGTTTATGTATAATTTCAGGAGGAATACTGAACATCTGGGTCCTGGATGATACTAATAAACATAATTTTAGATGTTTATAAAGAGAAAGAGGTCATGTGTCAATTTATTATTTAAACCTGTCAATGGCTTCCCATTACACCTGGGGAGGGGTGAAACAACCCTTTTCCATGCCCTACAACATCTTTCATAAGATCTGACCAGTACTTTTCTAAACTTATATACTACCACCCTCCTTCTCAATACAATATTCTACCCTAACATTTTTATGTTCCTCAACCACAACAGGTAGTTTTGTCTATGACCTTTAAATTAGCTATACCTCTGCATGAAAAATGACATTTCCTAATCTGCTTATTTTGACCATTTAGGTCTCATTTTAAAAGGCACAGCGAAGTATTCTCTTACTATCCAATCCAAAGTATTACTCCAGGGAATCTTTATGTAATTACCTAGTTTTATGATTGTAGTAACACATAACTGATAGTTTTCTTTTTAAGTGACATTATTTAGATGTGATTGACATACTATAAACTGTATATATTTAAATGCACAATTTGATTAGTTTTGATATACGTGTACACCCTTATAGCCATCACCAAAATTAAGATAGTGGGCATATCCATTACTCCCACAGCTTTTTTTTTTTCTTATACCTGTTAAAAAAAGAAACAATAGGCTCAAAATGGAGTCACTTGTGCTAAGCCCCCATCAGTAAACCAAGATTTAATACATAACCAAATTGCAATTTCAGCCTCTCCCGGAAGTGTGATCTTTAACCAGTCAATCTGGAAGTACCTGGTCAGCACTAGTGAGGTAATCTGCCTGATAGACCACCACCTTTTCCCAAAAGAAGGTGACTCTATCTGAAACATTTCACTCTTTGCTAGAATAACTTCCTTGCCCTGCCTCCTTCTGCCTATAAAATCTTCCATATTATACAGCTTCTCAGAGCTTCTTTTTATCTGCTAAAATAGGATGCTACCTGATTTAGTATCATTAAATAAAGCCAATTAGATTGTAAATTTATTCAGTTGAATACAGTTTTTTTTTTTTTAACAGATTTGGTGGGAGCAGCAGGACTGAAGGAGACTTCTGACAGCTTGGGGGTCAAAGAGAAACCCAGGCACTGATACCTGTGAACCCTTTGCATTCTTTGTCTTTCTTGCCTTTTCCAAAAGCTGTGAGGAAATTTCTCTTCTGAGCTCTACTCACTTTGCTTCAAGTTCTCGATCTAATTGGCTTTCCAGTCTAGGAAAGCCTGAACTAGCAGATGGTTCCAGTCAAAACATAAGCCCCTAGTCCTTGGTTCAGCCCACAACTCCCCCATTTGAGTGGAAAACCCCAGCCCTTGTTTCTGTCCCAGATTCCATGCTGGGAACTGCTGTCAGTTTAGTCTATAATTCCCCAGTTGCTTGGAATCCTTTCCCAGATTCAATGCTAGGAACTGCAGGTAGCAGCTGAAGTTTCCCATTTGTTTGGAATCAGTCCACAGTATCCATCTTTGGGGTCTGCTGGTTCACTTTTTTCCCCAGTTGCAGGTTCTATGTTGGGAATTGATGGTGTGCACCGGGCTTTCTTTAGGCCAGGCCACAGTAACATCTCTTGATTACTGCTGGTGTGTTATGGTGCACATGTTTATTTGTCTTGTTTAGGGTACATAAAACCTATTGCTAATGAGAATCTCAGAAGCCAAAAAGTCATAAAAATGGTGGACATTTGTCAAGCACTTAAAAGCTATTAAAGCACTTATCACCTAACTCTAAGACTCCTGTGTTAAGATAAGTCGGTCACAGAATGGGTTCAATTTACAGTAGGTCACCTGCCAAACTCAAGAAACTTTTCATGCAATGAGGTACACTGTCCAACACTACACAACTTTGAAACCACTGGCATATCCCCCTTGGTATCAATTTGGCTCCAAGAGACCCAAGGCTTGGGACCCTTATGCTCCAAAGAGACAAGTGCACCACCTTCTGACACACTTGCCTATTTTGTGTCTAAGAACTATGGTTCCAGAAGCTATATCTACAAAAATAGCAAAAGTTAAACACACAGAAGGTATCTAGAACTGTCGGAGTCCAGCTCCAACAGGACCCAGGATACCCCAAAAGGATGGACAGCATCGGCGATGAACAACAGGAAGGAGACTGAGACTCGTGGACTCAGCCAAGTCAACAGGAAGGAGACTGAGACTCGTGGACTCAGCCAAGTAAACATAGCACCATCTCGTGCTTTCTTTATTTCATATACTCATATATAGATTACAGTAGAATTACATAAATCATTAACATACATTGTAATATTATTGTTTTGAGTTGAAAGAATGAATCATTTTGAACCCACAAAGATTTCCTTAAAAGATTACGTAAACCATACCTTTTAGTTTCTAGATTTTCTCATAAGATAAATTCCAAGGTTACCATTATGTACAGTACATGTTCTAAGAATTATTCTTGGTGGTTAACCAACCTTAACACCTAAGTCTAAATATATCCTTATATTCTATATATCCCTAGCCCCCACCTAGCTTTTCCTACATGGACATTCCTTTTTTATAATGCCATTAAAATATCTAAAATATATTTTACAATTTCTATTTTGAATATTGCTACTCAAAGGCAATTTAATATAGCAACAAACAATATTAGGATCCCGATAATCTATTAAAGAATAACTTTCCAAATCATTTCTATTTGTCCCTAATCTAGAACATATCTGTTCACCAGTTAATTGATCAAATATCATTAAACTACCATTAATATTGAACCACAAATTATTATTACCATCATAAACACCCTCATATGGCCATATCTCTAGGGAGGATGGTGTTTTCCAAAGAAACATTTCCCTATGTCCAGATTTAGTCACTGTTTCCCAATGTCCCTCTTTAGGCACCGGGCCTTGCCAAACAGTACTCAAAGGGGAAGATAAGAAATCTAAGATTTTTCCTTGGGGCAAATCCTGCCACACTTAAATTTACATATATAGAAATTATAAGTATTGCTTTTACGAGGAGTGTAGTCCACCTTCCACGTGCGGTTCCGCCTTGCAGTTCCGCACTGGAGCGCCCCATGACCTTGTCATGGCGTTGCAGCGTCTGGATGGTTTCCAACATAGAACAACACCTAGGCCTCCCCTATTACACCCTCCTAGGGGGTCCATCACCAAAACACTGGCCCAGGAATTGATATCTCAGTTGTAATCAACTGAAACACTGGAAAGGAGATTTTCCTCAAAGGCCCTGTGCAGTTTCTTCAACATTAACTTGAATGCCCTTGTATCTACCTCCAAAGAGAGCTCCCATATGGGCCCCTACTAGAGATGAAAAGAGTCTGAATGATTTCCTGGTAAACTACTACTTTATTCCCTTAAACAGCCAAGGGAAAAAAAAAAAAAACTTGCCAAATTCTGGTAGATACCAGAACCTGCAGAGGAGATGCTGGAAAAATTGGCAGGATCCAGAAAATGTTGAGAATTCTTATCACAAAGTCAGGTCTCCTGAATTTCTTTCTGTAGTGCCCAGTTGGGAGAGGAAAATAAAATTTCATGTTCCTTTCCAAATCCAGACCTGGTTATTGATCTTTTCTCTCCCAAGAATAGCTGTTTCCTTTTTGCTTGTCTCATTTCAGGTCCTAAGAACTTGACTTAGCTTTCTGCCTGCCTGGGACATGCAAGTTGTCTGTTCTTTCTTTTGTCTAACTTTGTGAGTGACTCTGGATTTGGGGAAGGTAGTATCCCTTGCACCCTCTTTGGAGACCCCTTTACATCCAAGGAGGATTGTTCAATACTGACTGAAAACTTACAATGAAAATTAAATTTTCATTGGAAAATTTAATATGAGGAAAATCTATTTCATTTTTTAACAAAATAATTTCCTGTGCTTTGTGTTACCTTTATCATCACATCTTTGATTACTTAAGATAACAGTCTTTTCACTATCAAGAGCTAAGTTTTGCTCACAACTATGTAACCTTCTGTATTTGCCTTTGAAATATTTTATTGTCACTTTGATCAAATAGATAATTAAGTATAGTTTTATAATGATCTATGATCCTGTTTAGTCAGGTGTTCAAAACTTTTAATATTTTTTGACAAACTTCCCAAAATCAAATTCTAAATGAAACATTTTTGACCTTGAACTAATTTGGGGATTTTCCAGAGGTCCCCTGGAACATCTCAAAAGAATATTTTTCTCTCCGTATAAAAAGAGAGATGCTAAACTAACTAGGCTTAATTGATGTGTTAAATTACCGAGGAAGCATTGTCAAATAATAAGTAATAATTATGATAGAGTTGTACAGTTATATAAGTGTTCCAGAAAGTGTATGAAATTCCTGGAAATCTGATATGTCCTGGTGTAGCATTATCAGTCATCATTCTAGTTATCATCTTAGAATGTTGTATGACACAGAAATCACCAAATTTCTTTGTCACTTCCATTATAATAAATACTTTAATTTTTAACAATGGGAATTTTGTCTTTGTCATTTACAACGTTATTGTTTAATTCATATGCTTTTTCAAAAATGTTCCTACAAAAGGGCTTCATCTTCAAGGAGACTCACAAAGAGGACTTTGACAAGTACAGGTCTCTGATAATTTTAAGATCATAAAACTGAAGGGGTAAGAATTTCTAGAACTAATAGAAAAACTAGATTCAAGCAGAACAAGTGTTAATTACATGGGACTGAATTAACTGAGAAGGATGATTATAATTTCATGATTTTTTTCTGAAACGTTGCTGGTTTCTTGATGTTTTGTTTTTCCAGATTTAAGGAAACTTTTCTCTTAAGCTATTTGTGACTTACAGCAATTTGGTAAAGTATACCTTTGTAAACAAAGATGAAACATTTACTTTTTTCCCTACCTGATCCTTACAGAATTTGGAAACCCTCATGTATTCTTTTTATGTTAGTTATTAGCAAAAATTTAATAAAAAAACTGTTCTCCTTATAATAGGACACAATTGGAAACATTGGCTATGTTACCAAGGTTTTAACTGGAATGCCATATTTGAGAGAGATCTACATAGACTACATAGACTCAGATATAACAAGATAGCTTTAAAGGAACTCGGGTTGACTTTATGGAGCTACAAAAGATTCTTGTAAAACTTGTCCTAGTACCTTGCTTAGAGTGTTCGCAACAGCCTTACTAGGTAAAGTCCCTGGCTTAGCTTCCTGGGTCTCAGAGGATTTTTAAGAGTTCAATCTTAAAAAAAGCACTTATGGTGAATTGCTATTCTTGCTGCACTTATGTAAATAACCAGGCCAACTTTGATACAAACTAGTTTTTCTGTGATTGTCTTGGAAAAAATTGGAGGTGATTATAGAGAGAAAAATTATGTTTCCTCCTTTGTAGATATTAGATTCTAATTCTGTTAATTTTCTTTGAGGTTTTTGTTATATACCTGCAAACTGGACTAGAGACTGAATTCTAGTTTTCTCAAATATCTAGCTATGACTCTCCCAACTAACACTTCAAATTTTCACCCACCCTTCTGGTTTGGAATTGCTAAGAACAAAGACTGCCCTTGAATCTCCTTGGAAGGGACTATACTGGGTCCGCCTCACTACCCAGATGGCAGCCAAACTTCAGGGATTTGAACATTGGGTATACAACCCACAGCTGCAGAAAGCTTCACCTGAAATCTCACCCTGTGCAAAAGGTGAAGACATCAAAATCAAACTGACCAGGAAAAGAAGTAGCTGACATTGAGGTAGACCACTTCCACCCAAGATGCTGGATCAAGACTTCATATTTTAACTAAACATGAAACCTTTTCTTCTTTTCTTTCTTTCCTTTACTCTGACATTGGCCTGGGAAGACAATACCATCACTTGTATCTCCCAGGCCGTTGCTAATGGCAGTAACCTTTCAGACTTCTAGATTTATCATCCCAAACTCTGATCTGTCCATTAACAGTGCCACTTTAGTTGGAGTGGTTTGTGCCCCAAAAGGATTTATCTTTAACTGTGGTGTCTATCATTCCTGGGCCTATGACTGCCTTAAGTGCCTGGCACATAACTGGGCAATGCCTCTTTTGTTATCTAACTGTGCCCGTAACTGTTCACAAATGAACTGATACCTCATTGATCAGCTCCCCTGAATTTACATCACTGAGTTAGAAAGTGCCTACAAGAAGGCATGTATGATTCAGGATTTGCTTCCTTTGGTAAGGCCTTGCTTCCCTGGTTTGGAGTGAGTACAAATCATTTATCTCTCCTTAATTCTTGAAGATATTGCAAAATCCACCACTAGAGCAATAGCTGTCAAACAGAAATTCTTAGATTCTCTGATCAAAATTGTTCTTAATAATAGGATAGCCCTTGATTATCTTTTGGCTGAAAAAGGAAGTATCTGTGTTGTGATTAACACCACTTTCTGCACCTGGTTTGACACTCCTGGGGAAGTTGAAATTCAGCTATGCAAAATTACTGAACCAGCCACTTGGCTTAAGAAAGTAGTTCTTTCAATGGGGTCTTTCTTTGACTTACTTGATTTTGATTGGTTTGGTTCTTAAGGACCATGGCTCCAAAGCACACTCTAGACATTGGGAATTATCTTGCTTATAATAATCATAGCAGTATCCCTGGTGCACTGTATTTTCTCAAAAGCTTTAAATGCATGTTCACAGCTGCTAACCATCAAGCCAATGATCTACCTAAGACTAGAAGATCAAAAAGGGAACACAGAGAATGACAAACTCAAAAAATGTGAACCTGAAGTCATGACCTGTGAATACCATATTAGTATCAGCAAAAGCTATGAGAACTTCAATGTGGTAGTTGGGGGTGGGGCTAATGCCTTAAATTTTCTATCACATCTTTCAGTTAAGCTGAGAGTTTGATCAGAAGGAGGGAATTGTTAACCAAAAAAAAAAAAAAAAAAAAGAAAGAAAGAACAGGCCCAAAATGGAGTCACTTGTGCTAAGCCTCACGGAGGAGGAAACGGAGCAATCTGATTAAAATGATTAAAAAAGTAAAATAATATAAAAAGGGAAAAAACACAGAACAACAGAAAAGCAAATTAGAAATGGAAATATATTATATATATATATATAAAAGAAGAAGAAAAAAAAAACTAAAAAAAAAAAAAAAGCCAGAACCAACAACAGAATGAATCAAAACATAATAAAATTAATAGTAATAATTATGTTTCCCTGGGGTATCACACGTGTTCTTGCACACACTGTGAGCCACAGCCCACCTCTGCCTCCCCAAGAGGCCCTCCGCTGCCTCTGGGTTGATTTCTGGACCTGCTGAGGGCCCTATGGGCACCACTCAGACTCTGATCTGACCCAATTCCTGCATGTGCTTGCCTGCAAAGTGCACAGCTGCCAGAGCTAGACTGTTTTCATTTGTGGGACCACTCATCATTGACTCAGATATTCCATTTACACAGGGTCTACCTAGCTGATCGTGGGGATTTAATCTGCAGTTTGTACAGCTGATGGAAATATTTTTGATCCTCTCCTTAGTCGCCCCATCCCTGGGGTTCA
Organism: Balaenoptera acutorostrata; assembly: GCF_949987535.1. Classification (NCBI taxonomy): domain Eukaryota; kingdom Metazoa; phylum Chordata; class Mammalia; order Artiodactyla; family Balaenopteridae; genus Balaenoptera; species Balaenoptera acutorostrata. The sequence continues at coordinate 77,507,734 of NC_080085.1, forward strand.
GCTTTGGTTTTATCCCCACCTCTGCATGTTATCCATCCACAGGAGTCTGGTCCTGAGGCTGCCTTGGAGCTCTTGGGTCTGCCCCAGTAAGGACAGGGTGCAGATGTGGTATGACTGCTTGGATTGTGAGAGCCCGGTGGTGCCAAATGAGCAGGGAAGCCGGCAGCCATGGGTGCAATAAACATGGCCCTAGTGAGGGCCTTTACTGGCATCTGGTGTAAGGTGCATAAGGGCCAGCCCTGGCCAGGCTTTTTCTGGTGCCTGGCAGCTGGCATGCGAGGGCCAGCCCTGAGAGGTTTATTTTTTTTTATTGCCCTGTAGCTGGTTTATGAGGTCCAGCCCTGAGGGGTTTTTTTATTGTTCGGTGACCAGCATGTGAGAGCTATCCCTGAGAGGGCTTCTTTTATTGTTTGTCAGCAGGTGCCAGTGTGTGGGGAGAGAGAGGCTACAATAGTGGCTCCTCCCCCTGGGTGTGTCTCAGCAGTGGTGCCCTGCTTCCATGGCAGTCTAATCTTCTTCTGTAGGCATTCCCTGCTGTGGATTTCATCCACCCCCATCCCCTCAGTCCATCTCCTTACAGCCAACAGAACTTCTCACTCCACATCTGTTCTCCAGTCTCCACGCTCCAGCTCCCAGCTCCTTTACACACCTGTGAACACACATCCCAGTCTGGGGCATGTAGGGCTGCAGTATGGACCATCTGTGTATTTCTCACTCTGTCCCATCTGCCACAGCTCGGCCACTTCACTCTCTTCCAACAGCCTCAAATGCTTCCCTTTGGTCCCAATCAATTCCCCCATCAGAGAGGGGGTTTCCCCATTAGAGAGAGGTTTCCCTGAATTCGGGAATCTCTCCTCTGCCTCAGCTCCCCTGCCCTGGGGTGCATGTCCTGTCCTGCTTCTTATCCTCCTCCTTCTCGCTTCTTTTTTTCATCCTACCCAGTTATGCAGGGATCTTTATAGTCCTTTCCAGTGTCCAAGGTCTTCTGCTAGTTTTTAGCCAGTGTTCTGTGAGAATTGTTGCATCTATATATGTATTCCTGATGCATCTGTGGAGAGAGATGAACTCCACCTCCTCCTACTCCTCCGCCATCTTCCGTAAGTTGCTATTGGTAATGTGATAGGGATTGCATTGAATCTGTAGGTTGCCTTGGGTAGTATGGTCATTCTTCCAATCCAAGAACAAAGTATATATTTCCATCTGTTCATGTCATGTTTTTAATCTTTATCTCAGGATTTCTAAGGGCCTGATGGGTCAGAATGTGCCTTTACCCCATCTGGCAAAATTGAGATTAACCGTGAATTCAGCTATACTCCTTGGTGGTAAAAATAACACAGAAGTTCTATGCTTATATATTCTTATATTATCTGAATAGAAATGGACTGAGGGGAAGGGCTTGCTAGATTAATATTGCTACCTGCAATCTAGATCAGCACAGTGCCAAAACTAATGTCCCTTCAAAAGGTAAAAATGTTTAGTTATAAATAGAAGGAAAAATAGTAGCTTTGGGTAAAATAAGTAATACACGGGATACGTATTAAGGGAAATCCAATATTACACTGACACTTCAAAAGAGACTCAGAGCAAGAGATGACATTGTCTCTTAGCTTGATGATACCAGATGCCTAAAAGGGTGAAGCCATATATTCCTGACACTATTGCAGATTTTGGAACCTGAGAAGACTGAATGGAAGTGTAGGGGCAGAAATTTTTTTTCTTCTTCCCTTCTATGTTCTCTAGCTTGTCTAATAATTAAATTGACATATGACAGATTAACAGGAGAAAACCAAATTTCATACATATAGGAGTCCCAGAGACATCAAACCCAAAGATATTCAGGCAATTGAGGCTTATATGCCATCCTGAGTTAAGGAAAAGGGGGTAGGGAGCTTCAAAAGGAAAGGAGACAATTCACAGAAAGAGGAGAAGAGCAAACGTTTGGTAAACAAATATTTGCCATGCCATGCAGGTAAGTATTTCTGATAAAAAATTATTTTTGATACTAACTTTCTCCTGGTGCAGGCACCCTATCTAAATTCTTTTAGGCAGTTAAGGGAAGGTAAACAGCTCTTCTTCTGTTGGGCCTTGATTGTCTTCAGCTCAAAATAATCTACATGCCAAAGTGGCCTTCTTGGGGTTCACATATTCTTCTCCCTTTCAGAAGCCTGCAAACCTGTAGCCTTGCCCTGAGAAATATTTTCATACAGTGATGGACTGGATATTTATTAAAGATTGAATGGGATTCTAGTAAAGTGCCAGTATCTTTTTATAATTATGATTATTTTGCTATAAGAGATCTGCGTTCAAAGAGCAGGGGGTGGATTGTGATATTGTGATTCATAATAAGAAATATATATTTGGTCTTCATTCCCAGTCCTAGTATAGTGCTCCTAATACCCTTGGAATTTCATAAATGTTGAGAGCAATCAAGGGGTCTTTTGTTATGTTAATGAGGTGACTTTGGATAAGTCCCTAGGTAACCTAAGGGTGGCAACTGGTTGCCAGTGGAGCCTCCCATGTGATTAGAGGGTTAGAACTTTCAGTCCCAAACCACAGACCTCCAGGGAGTGGAGAGGGGCTGGAGATTGAGTTCAATCACCAATGGGCAATTATTTAATCAACGATGCCTACATAATTAAGCTTCCATAAAAACCCAAAAGGGCGGGGTTTGGAGAGTTTCCTGGTTGGTGAACATGTGAATTGAGAAAAGTGTACTCTCAGAGAGCATGGAATCTCCATGTCCTTTACTCAAACCTTGCCCTTTACATCTCTTCCATCTGGCTATTCCTGAATTATATCTCTTTATAAGAAACTAGTAACCTAGTAAGTAAAATGTTTCTCTGAGTTCTGTGAGCTGCTCTAATAAATTAATCTAATCCAAGTAGGAGGTTGTTGGAAACCTCTCATCTATAACTGGTTGGTCAGAAGCACAGGAAACAAACTGGGACTTGGAATTAACATCTGAAATGGAGGTGGGGTGGGGATTGTTGGCATGAGGAAAAACCCACACATTGGAATTATCAGAATAGTGCAGGCAGACATGCTTTTTTCCTCATAGATAAATATCCAGGAGTGCACAAGTCAGATAATATTGTATGTGTATGTTTAACTTTTTAAGAAAGTGTCAAACTATTTTTCAAGGTGATTATACAATGTTAATTTCCATGAGCAGTGTATGAAAGTCCCAATTCCTCAACATCTTTGATATTTAGTATAAGTCTTTAAATTATAGCCATTTATGTAATGTATATTGCTATCTCATTGTGAGTTTTAATTTGCAGTTCCCTACATTCTAATGAGGTTAAGCATCTTTTTCTGTACTTGTTTGCCATCTGTATATTTTCTTTGGTGAAGTTTCTGTTCAAATATTTTGTCCATTTTAGTTGTTGTTGTTGTTGCTGTTGCTTTATTTTCTTATTATTTAGGTGTGAGAGTTTTATTTATATTGAATGCAAATTTTTTATCAGATATATGCTTTGCAAATAATTTCCCCCCAGTCTATGCTTTGACTTTTAAAAAAAACCCCACACTTTAGTTTTTAGAAAAGTGACTCGACTTTTTATTCCTTTAACAGTGTTTATTGAAAGCAGAAAGCTTTAATGTTAGTGAAGATCAATTGATCAATTTTCTTTGCTTTTATAGACTATGCTTTTGGTGTTCTATCTAAGAAATATTTGTCTAAGCCAAGATCAAAATATTTTCTCCTTTTTTTTTTCTTTCTACAAGTTTTATAGTTTTAGGTTTTAAATTCAAATCTATCATCCGTTTTGTATTAAGTTTTGCATGTATTATGCCAGGTACATATTGAAGGGTTTTTTTTATTTTTTATTTTTTTGTTTTCTGGAGTTTTGGGGGGGTTCTTTCTTTGTTTTTTTTTTTTTTTTCTTAAGGATACCCAATTGCTCCAGCACCATTTGTTGTAAATACTATTCTTTCTCCAATGAATTGCTTCTGCACATTCACCAAAAATCAGTTGTTAATATATGTGTGGGTCTATTCCTGAACTTTCTATTCTTATCCATTGATTTGTTGGTCTATTAGGTTATGTTAGTACTCCAAATTTGTTCTTCTTTTATCAAAGCTCTTTTAATTATTAAACATCTTTGAATTTCCATATGGATTTTAAAACCAACTTAAAAATTTCTCCAATAAGTCTGCTGACATTTTGACTGCGATTTTGTTGAACCTATAGGTCACATTGGGGAGAACTGACATCTTAAAAATATTAGCTCTTAATCATGAACATGGTAAATCTCTCCATTGGTTTAGGTCTCAGGTCTCCTTTAATTTCATTCAACAATATTTTATTGTTTCCAGTATACAGATATTGTGCATCCATTGTCAGATTTATCCCTAATTATTACATATTTTTTGATGCTATTGAAAGGGTACTTCTTAGTTTAACTTCCAAATGTTTGCTGCTTGTATAGAGAAATATAATTTTATATTGATTTTATATACTGAAACCTTGTTATATTCATTTATTAGTTCTAATAACTATTTTTTCCATCAGATTTTCTACATAAACTATCATTTATTAGTCATGATGTTTTATCAGCCCCCATTAGAATATAAGCCCGTAAGAACTGAGTGAGATTTTATTTTTCTTATTCATGATAAAGTGAGAGGTGAAGGATGACAGTAATGAGGCCATTAAGATGGGCTGGGACCAGTTCATAGAGGATCTGATATGGCATGCTATCTAAAAACTAGCAAAAAACTGAAAATAAACGTTGCTCAGCAGAGTTGGTAACATTTTCAGTAGAAAAGTGCTACTTTTCTAAAATTTTAATTTTTTCTAATCTAAATCTCTGAATTTTCTAAAGCCTTTATAATATCAATACTATTTTGTACCCTATGCTTAATAGTTTGGATTATAGTATGACTGCATGCTGAGTCACAAAAGTGTTATAAGAACAGGACCATCATTAAGTTTTAGATAGATTCATCAGGCAATAATATGGAGGGTATATCTGAGAGGGAGAAACAATCCTCAAAATTGTTAACAGGAGAATTAATAGAGGTGTTTTTTTTTAATGTTTTAGAAAAACATGATGGTGACTTGATCTAAGGAACGAGTTGTAATAATAGATGAAGGACAATATTTGAGAATATTTAGGAATTAAAGTCAGGATACATCTGTGATTGAATATATAGGTTTGGGGGTGTTGGTGAAGATTGGCTTGCTGAAGACTATACTCAGGTAAATTTATGAGCAACTTACTGTGTAGTAGTATCAAAACTGATATAGAGAAATAGACAGAATTAATCATAATGAAGTTGAAGGGTTTATTTTTGACATTATATGTTATAGCCACCTGTATGATATCCAAGGTTAGATATCTATCAGTAAATTATATATACATATTTGAAGTTAAACAGTAAGTTAGATGGAGATATAGATTTTCATTTTCAGCATGTAAGTATTAGTTAAAAAATAAATAGGAATTATATACTTATGTAGAACTGTACAATGAAACAATAAGAGAACTTAGGGCTGAAATCGATGGAACATAAAATGACAGGCAAAGGGAAGAAAATGGGGATGATGAGAATCAAAAGTGTTGTACTATGGGAGTTAATAAATCATTAAATTTTAAGAAAGAGGTAGTGATCAAAATATTCCAATTCTTCAGGGTAAGCATTTTAATATAAAGAATACTTTATAAAGTTCCTTGGCATATTGGAGGTGACTGGTGACTTCAGCTAGAGATGTTGTAGTGCAGGGTTGGTGGACTAAGCAAGGGAGTGGGTAGAGGAGTGACTGAGAGGAAGGAAGTGTATATTGGGTTAGGTTACTCTTTCAAGAGATTTAGATGAGAAGGGCAAAAAGGAAAAAAGTAATGTCAGGCAGAAGTATGTGGTTAAGATAGGAGTAAGGATGGGAGACTGAGATAAGAGGATAGAACTAGTAAAGAAGGAAAGTTTGAAGTTATTGGATAAGTACACCCTGAGTAGTAGAGTCTGAAGAAAAATATGAGGGCCCAGGTATGCAATAAATTGAGAAAATATAATCAAAATAAGGCTTGGCACATCTTAAGTAATTTGAGCTACTACATGTGATACATATGGCAAATGCTACAAAAACAAGTCACACACAGAGAAAGGACAAAGGGTAAAAAAATTCTTGTTTGTAATTAGTATAAGATAGTTTCAACAAATCATGTTTATGCCCTATTTTTGTGCCTTCTGTGCAAGGATTTATTCTCATTGCCATTAACAGGGGACAGAGAATACAATTGAAGTGGACTGTTTCAATCATTGGCAATACATAATCACTTTAGAAAAGTACCAAACCAAAGTTTTCTTCATTCCATATTCATTGAGCTATTAGAATAAGATTGTGTGAGTTATGAAACACTTGATTTACTTGTACCAGTTTCAAAAATTCCAGCAGAAATAAAAACTGACTAAAATGTTTTTCAAAAATTTCTGAAGCTCACAGGTCACACAGCTCAAAACATCCATCATATCATCACTAATGTTATGTTTTGTAAAAAATCATTCTTAACTGAACCTCGGTTTTAATGGAAGGGGAATAGCACAAAGTAGAAAGGCAACTGATCAAGGGTGGGTGAATTTTTATCAGACCAGTATTTCCTATCGCATAGCAGTCTGTGGAGGTCAACCATCCATGCCCTTAATTTAAACCTTATTTTACCTTAACAAGACAAATTACATCCAATTGATTTATTATCAGTATCCCTAAGTGACATTCTAAGTAAAAATAATAGCAACTTCATAGAAAACAAGAAAGTATACAGGAAAATGTTTCTATTAAATTTTAGTATAATTTATACATTATATTTGAAATATGAAAATATCTTAGTCATGTATGTCTTTTTTAAAACCCTCAAACAATATCTCTTTCACAGAGATAAGCACCGTTTTTCTCCTTAACTAATTTAAGTAGACTTTAAATCTTTACTGTACTGAAATTTTCATTCAAAGATCATAAGGTTTATCCATTTCTCCAGGAAATTTTACTTTTACCCATCAGTAAATTTTTATGATATCATACCTAAAATTCTTGCATATTTCTTATGTTTCCTTCCTAATCATTTAAAAAGTTTTAGCTGTTTAATAAGTCTACTTTATTATTTTTTGTATGAATGCTACTGATTTTTCATGCTGTTTTTAGTAAAATTTTACTGCTGTATTTATTATTCTTGATATTTGTCAATTGAGTCTTCATTTATGAAGATATCTCTTATTTTCCAAATCCATCACTTTTTCCCTTGTCTTACTGAGTTGGTTAGGGCTGTAGGTAAAAGTTTAAATAATAGTGGTAATAATAGACATTGTGATCATATTTCTCTCTTTAATGGGAGATTTCCAACATATTATTACTAAGTAAACTTTTGTTAGATCTCCTTTATTAGCTAAGAAAATGTCCTGTTCCAAGTCTTCTTACCTTTTTTTATAAAAATTGTGATTGCATTAATTTGTACTGAATTTTATCAAATACACCTTGGAAGAAGACATTTATTGATATAATTTAATGATTTTTATTCAACAATTTTTTGTAGCCAAATACATAGAGCATTTTCTAAGTTTAAACCTATTTTATATTCTTTAGATAAAAATCTCATTTTGGTTATAATGTATTTTTTAGTATATTGCTTGCTTTGATTAATATATCGTTTTTAATTTTTGTTTTCAAGTTTGTAAGTTACTAAGATAATAGTTTCTTTTTCTTACTATTTTTCATTTTTTTTAAATTGAGGTGAAATTCATATAACATAAAATTAACCATTTTAAAGTGTACAAATCAGAGGGATTTAAAACATTCACAGGACTTCCCTGGTGGTCCAGTGGGTAAGACTCTGCGTTCCCAGTGAAGGGGGCCTGAGTTCGGTCTCTGGTTGGGGAAGTAGATACCTCATGCATGCCACAACTAAGAAGTCCACAGGCCGCAACTACAGATCCTGCATTCCCCAATGAAGATCCCGTGTGCCTCAACTAACAGCAGGCACAGCCTAAATAAATAAATAAGTAAATATTTTTTAAAAATAAAAATAAAACACTCACAATGTTGTGCAACCACCAACTCTATAAATTACCAAAACATTTTTATCACCCAAAGTAAAATTCTATGCCAACTATGCAGTCACTCCCCACGTACTCTTCCCCATAGTCCCTGGAAACCACTAACCTGCTTTCTTACACTATGAATTTATCTGTTCTGGTATTTTATATAGGTGGAAACATATAGTATGTTACATTTTGTGTATGCCACATTTTGTTTATATATACATCTGTTAATGGACTTTTGGATTGTTTCCTCCTTTTGGCTATTGTAAATAGTACTGCTATGAACATTTGTGCAGAAGCATTTGAGTATTCGTTTTCTATCTTTCTGGATATATGCCTAGTAGTAGGATTGTTGGGTCATATGGTAGTTCTAGGTTCAAATTTTTCAGAAGCAACCAAAATGTTTTCCAAAAAGGTTGCACCAATTTACATTTCTAACAACAATGTGCGAGAGTCCCAATTGCTCCACATCCTTCCCAACAATCCAGCACTTGTTGGTTTCCTTTTTTTTTTAAAGATAGCCATCCTACTGAGTATAAAGTGGTATTTCATTGTAGTTTTGATTTTCCTTTTTTTTAAAGGTTGACTTGCACATTTTATTTTATTTTTTTTTAATTAATTTATTTATGGCTGTGTTGGGTCTTCACCTCTGAGCGAGGGCTCTCTCCAGTTGCGGCAAGTGGGGGCCACTCTTCATCGCGGTGCGTGGACCTCTCACTATCGTGGCCTCTCCTGTTGCGGAGCACAGGCTCCAGATGCGCAGGCTCAGTAATTGTGGCTCACGGGCCCAGTCGCCCCGCGGCATGTGGGATCCTCCCAGACCAGGGCTCGAACCCGTGTCCCCTGCATTGGCAGGCAGATTCTCAACCACTGCGCCACCAGGGAAGCCCTGATTTTCATTTTTTAATGACAACTGATTTTGAATGTCTTTACTTTTTTTAATTATTTTTTTATTTTTATTTTTTTATTTTTTATTTTATTTTTTAACATCTTTATTATAGTATAATTGCTTTATAATGGTGTGTTAGTTTCTGCTTTATAACAAAGTAAATCAGTTATACACATACATATGTCCCCATATCTCTTCCCTCTTGCATCTCCCTCCCTATCCCACCCCTCTAGGTGGTCACGAAGCACTGAGCTGATCTCCCGCTGCTATGCGGCTGCTTCCCACTAGCTATCTACTTTACGTTTGGTAGTGTATATATGTCCATGCCACTCTCTCACTTTTTCTCACCTTACCCTTCCCCCTCCTCGTATCCTCAAGTCCATTCTCTCGTCGGTTTGCATCTTTATTCCCGTCTTGCCCCTAGGTTCTTCTGACCATTATTTTTTTTCTTTTCCTTTTTTTAGATTCCATATATATGTGTTAGCATAAAGTATTTGTTTTTCTCTTTCTGACTTACATCACTCTGTATGACAGTCTATAGGTCCATCCACCTCACTACAAACAACTCAGTTTCATTCTTTTTTATGGCTGAGGAATATTCCATTGTATATATGTGCCACATCTTCTTTATCCATTCATCTGTTGATGGACGCTTACGTTGCTTACATGTCCTGGCTATCGTAAATAGAATTGCAGTGAATATTTTGGTACATGACTCTTTTTGAATTATGGCATTCTCAGGGTATATGCCCAGTAATGGGATTGCTGGGTTGTATGGTAGTTCTATTTTCAGTTTTCTAAGGAACTTCCATACTGTTCTCCAGAGTGATGTATCAATTTACATTCCCACCAATAGTGCAAGAGGGTTCCCTATTCTCCACACCCTCTCCAGTATTTATTGTTTGTAGATTTTTTGATGATGGCCATTCTGAGCAGTGTGAGATTATATCTCATTGTAGTTTTGATTTGCATTCCTCTAATGATTAATGATGTTGAGCATTCTTTCATGTGTTGTTGGCAATCTGTATATCTTCTCTGGAGAAATGTCTATTTATGTCATCTGCCCATTTTAGGATTGGGTTGCTTGTTTTTTTTGATATGGAGCTGCATGAGTTGCTTGTATGTTTTGGAGATTAATCCTTTGTCAGTTGCTTCATTTGCAAATATTTTCTCCCATTCTGAGGGTTTTCCTTTCGTCTTGTGTATGGTTTCTTTGCTGTACAAAAGCTTTTAAGTTTCATTAGGTCCCAATTGTTTATTTGTGTTCTTATTTCCATTTCTCTAGGAGCTGGGTCAAAAAGGATCTTGCTGTGATTTATGTCATAGAGTGTTCTGCCTATGTTTTCCTATAAGAGCTTGATGGTGTCTGGTCTTACATTTAGGTCTTTAATCCATGTTGAGTTTATTTTTGTGTATTGTGTTAGGGAGTGTTCTAATTTCATACTTTTACATGTATCTGTCCAATTTTCCCAGCACCACTTATTGAAGAGGCTGTCTTTTCTCCATTGTATATCCTTGCCTCCTTTGACATAGATTAGTTGACCATAGGTGTGTGGGATTATCTCTGGGCTTTCTATCCTGTTCCATTCATCTATATGTCTGTTTTTTGTGCCAGTACCATACTGTCTTCATTACTGTAGCTTTGTAGTATAGTCTGAAGTCAGGGAGCCTGATACCTCCAGCTGCATTTTTCTTTCTCAAGATTGCTTTGGCTATTCGGGGTCTTTTGTGTTTCCATACAAATTGTGAAATTTTTTGTTTTAGTTCTGTGAAAAATGCCGGTGGTAGTTTGATAGGGATTGCATTGAATTTGTAGATTGCTTTGGGTAGAGGAGTCATTTTCACAATGTTGATTCTTCCAATTCAAGAACATGGTATATCTCTCCATCTTTTGTATCATCTTTAATTTCTTTCAACAGTGTCTTATAATTTTCTGCATACAGGTCTTTTGTCTCCTTAGGTAAGTTTATTCCTAGTTATTTTATTCTTTTTGTTGCAATGGTAAATGGGAGTGTTTTCTTAATTTCACTTTCAGATTTTTGATCAATAGTGTATAGGAATGAAAGAGATTTCTGTGCATTAATTTTGTATCCTGTTACTTTACCAAATTCATTGATTAGCTCTCACAGTTTTCTGGTAGCATCTTTAGAATTCTCTATGTATAGTATCATGTCATCTGCAAACAGTGACAGCTTTACTTCTTCTTTTCAGATTTGGATTCCTTTTATTTCTTTTTCTTCTCTAATTGCTGTGGCTAAAACTTCCAAAACTATGTTGAATAACAGTGGTGAGAGTGGGCAACCTTGTCTTGTTCCTCATCTTAGTTGAAATGGTATCAAATTTTCACCATTGAGGACGATGTTGGCTGTGCGTTTGTCATATATGGCCTTTATTATGTTGAGGAAAGTTCCTCTATGCCTACTTTCTGGCGGGTTTTTATCATAAATGGGTGTTTGAATTTTCTCGAAAGCTTTCTCTGCATCTATTTAGATGATCATATGGTTTTTCTCCTTCAATTTATTAATATGGTGTATCACGTTGATTGATTTGCATATATTGAAGAATCCTTGCATTCCTGGGATAAACCCCATTTGATCATGGTGTATGATCCCTTTAATGTGCTGTGGATTCTGTTTGCTAGTATTTTGTTGAGGATTTTTGCATCTATGTTCATCAGTGATATTGGCCTGTAGTTTTCTTTCTTTGTGACATCTTTGTCTGGTTTTGGTATCAGGGTGATGGTGGCCTCATAGAATGAGTTTGGGAGTGTTCCACCCTCTGCTGTATTTTGCAAGAGTTTGAGAATGCTAGGAGTTATCTTTTCTATAAATGTTTGATAGAATTCGCCTGTGAAGCCATCTGGTCCTGGGCTTTTGTTTGTTGGAAGATTTTTAATCACAGTTTCAATTTTAGTGCTTGTGATTGGTATGTTCGTATTGTCTATTTCTTCCTGGTTCAGTCTTGGCAGGTTGTGCATTTCTAAGAATTTGTCCATTTCTTCCACGTTGTCCATTTTTTTTGGCATAGAGCTGCTTGTAGTAATCTCTCAAGATCCTTTGTATTTCTGCAGTGTCCGTTGTTACTTCTCCTTTTTCATTTCTAATTCTATTGATTTGAGCCTTCTCCCTTTTTTTCTTGATAAGTCTGGCTAATGCTTTATCAATTTTGTTTATCTTCTCAAATAACCAGCTCTTAGTTTTATTTAACTTTGCTATCATTTCCTTCATTTCTTTTCCATTTATTTCTGACCTAATCTTTATGATTTCTTTCTTTCTGCTAAGCTTGGGTTATTTTTGTTCTTCTTTCTCTAATTGTTTTAGGTGTAAGGTTAGGTTGTTTATTTGAGATGTTTCTTGTTTCTTTAGGTAGGATTGTATTGCTATAAACGTCCCTCTTTGAACTGCTTTTGCTGCATCCCATAGGTTTTGGGTCATTGTGTTTTCATTGTCAATTGTTTCTAGATATTTTTTGTTTTCCTCTTTGATTTCTTCAGTGATCTCTTGGTTATCGAGTAGTGTGCTGTTTAGCCTCCATGTGTTTGTATTTCTTACTGATTTTTTCTTGTAATTGATATCTAGTCTCATAGCGTTGTGGTCAGAAAAGATACTTGATACGATTCCAATTTTCTTAAATTTACCAAGGCTTGATGTGTGACCCAGGTTATGATCTCTCCTGGAGAATGTTCCATGAGCACTTGAGAAAAATGTGTATTCTGTTGTTTTTGGATAGAATGTCCTATAAATATCAATTAAGTCCATCTTTTTTAATGTGTCATTTAAAGCTTGTGTTTCCTTATTTATTTTCATTTTGGATGATTTGTCCAATTGTGAAAGTGGGTTGTTAAAGTCCCCTACTATGATTGTGTTACTGTCGATTTCCCCTTTTATGGCTGTTTGTATTTTCCTTATGTATTGAGGTGCTCCAATGTTGGGTGCATAAATATTTACATTTGTTATGTCTTCTTCTTGGATTGATCCCTTGATCATTATGTAGTGTCCTTCTTTGTCTCTTGTAATAATCTTTGCTTTAAAGTCTATTTTGGTGATATGAGAATTGCTACTCTAGCTTTCTTTTGATTTCCATTGCATGGAATATCTTTTTCCATCCCCTCCCTTTCAGTCTGTATGTGTCTCTAGGTCTGAAGTGGGTCTCTTGTAGACAGCATGTATATGGGTCTTGTTTTTGTATCCATTCAGCCAGTCTATGTCTTTTGGTTGGAGCATTTAATCCATATACATTTAAGGTAATTATCAATACATATGCTCTTATTACCATTTTCTTAATTGTTTTGGGTTTATTATTGTAGGTCTTTTCCTTCTCTTGTGTTTCCTGCCTAGAAAAGTTCCTTTAACATTTGTTGTAAAGCTGGTTTGGTGGTGCTAAATTCTTTTAGCTTTTGCTTGTCTGTAAAGCTTTTAATTTCTCTGTCAAATCTGAATGAGGTCCTTGCTGGGTAGAGTAATCTTGGTTCTAGGTTTTTCTCCTTCATCCCTTTAAATATGTCCTGCCACTCCCTTCTGGCTTGCAGAGTTTCTGCTGAAAGATCAGCTGTTAACCTTATGGGGATTCCCTTATGTGTTTTTTGTTGCTTTTCCCTTGCTGCTTTTAATATTTGTTCTTTGTATTTAATTTTTGATAGTGTGATTAATATGTGTCTTGGCACGTTTCTCCTTGGATTTATCCTGTATGGGACTCTCTGTGCTTCCAGGACTTGATTAACTATTTCCTTTCCCATATTAGGGAAGTTTTCAACTATAACCTCTTCAAATATTTTCTCAGTCCCTTTCTTTTTCTCTTCTTCTTCTGGGACCTGTATAATTAGAATTTTGATGCTTTTAATGTTGGCCCAGAGGTCTCTAAGACTGTCCTCAATTCTTTTCATTCATTTTTCTTTATTCTGCTCTGCAGTAGTTATTTCCACTATTTTATCTTCCAGGTCACTTATCTGTTCTTCTGCCTCAGTTATTCTGCTATTGATCCCTTCTAGAGAATTTTTAATTTCAGTTATTGTGTTGTTCATCACGGTTTGTTTGCTCTTTAATTCTTCTAGGTCCTTGTTAAACGTTTCTTGTATGTTCTCCATTTTATTTCCAAGATTTTGGATCATTTTTACTATCATTATTCTGAATTCTTTTTCAGGTAGACTGCTTATTTCCTCTTCATTTGTTAGGTCTGGTGGGATTTTGCCTTGCTCCTTCATCTGCTGTGTGTTTCTCTGTCTTATCATTTTGCTTAACTTACTCTGTTTGGGGTTTCCTTTTCACAGGCTGCAGGTTCGTAGTTTCCGTTGTTTTTGGTATCTGTCCCCACTGTCTAAAGTTGGTTCAGTGGGTTTTGTAGGCTTCCTGGTGGAGGGGATTAGTGCCTGGGTTCTGGTGGATGAGGTGGAGTCTTGTCTTTTTGGTGGGTAGTCCACGTCTGGTGGTGTGTTTTGCGGTGTCTGTGGCCTTATTATGATTTTAGGCATCCTCTCTGCTAATGGATGAGGTTATGTTTCTGTCTTGCTAGTTGTTTGGTATAGGGTGTCCTGCACTGTAGTTTTCTGGTCGTTGAGTGGAGCTGGGTCTTGGTGTTGAGATGGATATATCTGAGAGATTTTCACCGTTTGATATTACGTGGACCTGTGAGGTCTCTTGTGGACCAGTGTCCTGAACTTTGCTCTCCCACCTCAGTGGCACAGCCCTGACGCCTGGCTGGAGCAACAAGAGCCTGTCCTCCACACAGTAGAACACCGGCTGATTATAAAAAGATATAAGTCAGGAGCAGGCAGATGGAAGAGATGCAGAGAGCAGGTATGGGGAAAGGGTGTTGACCTTCCATGCCCTCTCCAGGAGCCACTCTTCTAACACCTCCATTTGTTCACCAACCTGGAAGCTCTTGAATGTCTTTTCAAGTGCTTATTCGTCATTTGTATATCTTCTTAAGAAAAATGCCTATCTGAGTGCTTTGCTTATTTTTCAAATTGTGTTGCTTGTCTTTTTGTTGTCAAATTGTAAGAGTTCTTTATATATTCTGGATACTAGACCCTTATCAGATATATGATTTCAAAACATTTTCTCTCATTCTGTAAGTTGTTGTCTTTTCACATTTTTGATAATGTCCTTTGATACCAAATGGTTTTTTTGTAATCCAATTTTTCTATTTTTTTTTTCTTTTTCTGCTTGTGCATTTGGTGCCATATCTAAGAATATATTACTATATCCAAAGTCATGAAGATTTATTCCTCTCTTTTCTTCTAAGATTTTTATAGTTTTCTCTTATATTTAATTTATATTTCCATCTTAGGTTAATTTTTGTATATGATGTGAGTTATGGGTCCAACTTTGATCTTTTTTGTGTCACTATCTGCTCACTTGTTCTAGCATCATTTGTTGAAGAGACTATTCTTTCCTTCATTGAATGGTCTTGGCATCTTGTTGAAAATCTATTAATCATAACTGTGAAAATTCCTGGACTCTCAATTCTATTCCCCTGGTCTATATGTCTGTCCTCATACTAACACCACACTGTTTTGATCACTGTAGCTTTGTAGTAAGTTTTGAAATTGGCAAGAGTAACTCCTTCAAATTTTTTAGAATTTTTTTTAGTGACTCTTGGCCTCTTGCAATTCTATATGAATTTGAGTATCACCTTTTCTACCTCTGTGGAAAAAAAAGCTGTTGGGATTTTTATAGAGATTGTATTGAATCTTTAGATTGCTTTGAGTAATATTGCCATTTTAACAATATTGTCTTTCAATCCATGAATATGGTGTTGACAAAAATTTCAGAAGCAAAGACCTGATTGAAATAAAAAGACATTTCTTTGACATTTATTAGACTGCAGCCCAGGAAGCACAAATTCAAGAAACACTTGAATTGTGTTCCTCCAGACTACAAAATGGAGGAAGCTTATCAAGCCAAGAATAGCAAGGCCACAGTTAGTTACATAATTTGTTTGTCAAGAAGTATGTTTAGAGCTGGTAAGAAGTAGTTGTGCTTATTAAGCAGTATTGATTGGGGTCGAAAATGGTTACATAGTTGAAAGGGGGAACCTTGAGACCACAAGGTTGCAGAGAGCAGATGTTTCTCTAAAAACAGCTGATGGTGTCCTTGGGTTTATTTGGTTCAGAAAATTCAAGTTCTTAGAGGTGCACAAATGTGTCTGAGACTAGATCCTCAATGGCCACACAACTTCATTTTGTAGGCCTAGACTATGCTTATTCCATTATGATTTCAATCTGTCATCAATCCCATGTCTTCTCATTTATTTAGGTTTTCTTGAATTTTTCAGTAATGTTTTATAGTTTTTGGTGTATAAGTCTTTCACCCTAATTAAATCATTTTCTGGCTTAATATCACAGGTATGCTAGTCTCAAAGTCAGCAGGGTAATTTTATATCATTTTCTATGCTTTATAACAGATAATGGACATTATGTGACCTTGAAATTTTGTTGGATATTTTAAACTTCTGTATGTTTAATTTTGCTTTTTCTTGTTAACTTTGTGTAATTGATTTACTATTTCTTTTTATTTTGTTCATTCTTGGAGAGATGTATCCAAAGTTACTACCTTTATAAAGTGAGTGACTCTCTTCCCACTGTACAGTGACTGATTTGTTTTCCCTTCTAACCCACAAGTATACTGTTGAATATTTGTTCTTCTATCTCCTTGTCTCTAACCTGAAGAAATAAAAGAAAGTGGTGAAGTGTTCAGCTGAAATGTGTGAAGTCTCAGATATTAAATACATTGGCTCTGTTTTTTCTTCTCAGATGTTAATTGTTCTATACCAGAGTTCACTTCACTCTTTTGAAGGTATATAGAATTATAATCAGAGGATTATTTGTACTCTGAATATTTTCCTCCAATTCAGTTTATAGTGTTTATTTCTTCACTTCAATCAAAGAAAGTGCCAATTCGAGTATGTCCCAATCAGAAGAAGTAAAAGACAAGAATACTAACCAGAGTTAGCCAAACTGCAAAATCAGAGAGTGCAGTCCTCCCCAAGACATCTTCACTTATAACACTTATAACACCACCTACACCACCTACAAGTTCAGAGAGTTCCCCAAACCACACTCAGGTTTAATAATACACTGGAAGGTCTCAGAGAATTCACTGAAAGCTATTATACTCATGGTTATGGTTTATTATAGGAAAATATATAGATCAAAATAAACCAAAGAAAGTGATGCATAGGGCTGAGTTGTGGAGGGTTCCAAATATGAAGATTTCATTTTCCTCAGGAAGTATTATACTCCTGATGTTGATATGTGAGAATTTTCATGTAGTATTGCCAATCAGGGAAATTCACTGGAAATTCAGTGTCCAAAAATGTTTACTGAGGCTTCATTATGTATGTATGATTCATCGATTAATTACTCACATGGTTGAACTCAGTTTCCATGTTCACTTATACTATATGACACCAAACCCCCTGCCTAAATCAAATGGCTGGTCTTTCTGTTCTAGCCAGCCCCCACCTTAAGACTATCAAGTGTAACTAGCCCCACTCTGAATAAGGATGAACCTATCTGGGGTGACATGGATTATCTCTCAGAAGCAGAGGGCAATGACATTGCTTTGGGCAAGGCCAAATTCTTTATTACACAGACACACATTCAGTGTGTTACCCTTCAAGTTGTGAGCCTTAATGAGAATTTTCAGGATTTTATCCACTCACCTCTATGGCTTTTGGGATTAAGGGGAAAGTATGGAGTGCAGCTATGCTACAATTCTCCACTACTTACCAGAAATGTTTGGTTTTTACTCCTCCTCAGTTTGTAAAGAATACTGTGCTTGGTTATACTCCTCTTTTGTGTTGTTACAGTTGTTGAATTACATTGTTTCTTTTTACTATTTATTTTAATTTTATTAGGTATTGGTAGAAAGAAGTTCTATGAGGAGGTTTGACTCTATCATTTTAATCTAGCAATGAGGGTCCTTAAATTTCAAAACAAATTTACATTATATTTTTTAACATTGACATTTAATATTTAACATAACATTGTTTATCAATATATTTATCCTCTCCACAACAGGAAAGTATCATTAGTACACATTTATTTCAGAAATCTCACTTTCTGCACCGGCCATGTTAATAGTAACCTACACTTTAAACTTCAGTTCCCAATTTTTAATATTTCTTCTAAAGCTTTTTAAAAGCTTTTAACATTTTTTCTAAAGCTTTTCTTAACTTATTTTTCTTTGAATTTATTGACTTCTTTATGATCAAGTTGCTTTTTATATCTTGTTTCTCTTTCTTAGAATCTTTTTTGTTTTGTTTTGTTTTTGGTTTATTTATTTTATTTTTTTATTATTATTATTATTTGCTGGATTACATCTTCAAGTAACTTATTTAGAGAAAATTAGTGAGTGTGTAAGTAATATGTATTAGGGATATTTGCAAGGGTGAAAATACATTTTTTTCACTCTTCCTTTTGGTCACCCAAACATCATCTCATTATTTGTGGCAAATCCCTTGATGTGGGCTGAGAAGAATAAAGGTGCATAATACAATAGAAGCAATAATTCAAAACACAGCTATCAGAGGTCAAGATGGAGGAGGAGTAGGAGGATGTGGAATTCATCTCTCCCCAAAAATGCATCAAGAATGCATCTACAAATGGAACAGTTCTCACAGAGCACCAGCTGACCACTAGCAGAGGACCTCGGACACCTTAAAGGGCAAGAAAGATCCCCACATAACTAGGTAAGATGAAAGAAAAAAAAGGGAAAAAGAAGAAGTGAGGAAGCAGGACAGGACTGGCACCCACGGGTGGGGGGAG
This sequence comes from Balaenoptera acutorostrata, assembly GCF_949987535.1. NCBI lineage: Eukaryota > Metazoa > Chordata > Mammalia > Artiodactyla > Balaenopteridae > Balaenoptera > Balaenoptera acutorostrata. The sequence goes on from NC_080085.1 coordinate 77,526,423, forward strand.
ATGAAGGAGAAGAGAGGTTCCTGCATCCAGGGATGCACCATCACTGGTGGGGAGATCAGTTGGTACAGAAGGGGAGCTTCAGGGCATATCAAAGGAGAATGCAGGAACCAGTCTGTGGCAGGCAAGAAAGAGTGAGACTTACACAGATGGTCCATGTCACAGCCCTAAGTGCCCCAGCCTGAAACATGTGTCTATCAGTGCAAATGTGGGCTGGTTGCTGGAACCTGGGATTTGGAGAGAAACCCCGAGGAGAAGACTGCTGTAGGCTGCAAGGAGACAGCCTGAGGGGATGGGAGTGAGGAAGTCCTCAAATGGGAATGCTTGTGGAAGAAACCCAAACTGCCATAGAAGCAAAGTGCCATTGTTAAGTGATGTGCAAAGGGCAGAGCTGCCTTTGCAGCCTCTCTCCCCACACGCCAGGCCTGGCCTCCCCAGGTACTGGGAGGGGTCCCTGCCAGGGCTGGTTCTCTCATGCCTGCAGCTGCTGGCCCCACTGCATGCCTCATCACTGCCTGGGCCAGCTCTCTCATGCCAGGGGCTGGGAGCTAGGAAGGGCCCTTCCAGGGCCGGTTCCCTTGTATCTGTGGCCAGGCAATGGAAATGGCACCACCGGGGCTGACTTTATTGCATCCATGGCCACCAGCTCCCCCACATGCCCATCACCACTGGGGTTCCCATGACCCTGGCCAACATTCTGTCTCCACACCCCATCCTTGCTGCGGTGCACAGGTGTTCTCCAGGGCAGCCTCAGAAGTAGACTGCTGTGGTTGGCCAACACACAGAGGTGGGGCTGAAACCAGAGCTGAGCTCCAGGGGGCTGTACAACTAAGGAAGAACAGCTGAAATCTCTCTTCACAGCTGCAAATATCACAAATTGACACCCCCACGACAGGCTTTGTAAACTCAGTGCCTTCAGAACATCTGAGTTTGTTCAGCACAATGAGTGCTCCTGGAGCCAAGACAGGCCTGGCTTTAGCAGCTGTAGACTACATGGGCACATATATGTAGAGGTTGAGCTAGGCTAGAGTCTGACCTGCCCCAATAGCACCCACAGTAGGTCCAGATCCATGATTACTGCAATCCTGGAACATGACATCAGTGGATCTACACTGGTGGCCTGGTGAAAACAATGTCTGAGAGACACCATAGCCAATTGCCAGCATACCCACAGTTAAGGTGGGACTGAGAGCAGTGTCAACAACAGTGTAATCTGAGAGCTTACACAAAGGGTAAAAGGTGACACAACAGAACACACTCACAGGTGAATAGCTCTAGAGGAGGAATACTCAGTGGCTTCTCTCCCAGTGCGAGTGCTTCAAACCCTCCTACCTTGCACCTCAGGTCAAAAACACAGTGAAGAAACAGATTTGGAGGCCTCTACTCCAACAACCAGGGAACAGATCCCACTCCTGACTGGGCAGTGACAACCACAGAGCAAAGGAGAGGCCCTGCTCAATATCCAGAGAAGGCTCTGGTCAGCACAACACAAGTTAAACCCCCTATCAAGAAGATAATGACAAAAACCACTTGATCAACCTCACCGACCAGAGGCAGACACCAGAAGCAAGAGAAACTACTATCTTGCAGCATGTGAAAAGGAAACCACAAATACAGTAAGTTAGACAAAATGAGATGAAAAAGAAATATGTTGCAGACACAGGAGCAAGATAAAAACCTACAAGAACAACTAGATGAAGAGGAGATAGGCAATCTATCTGAAAAAGAATTCAGAGTAATGATAGTAAAGATTATCCAAGATCTCGGAAAAAGAATGGAGGCATGGATCAAGAAGATACAGGAAATGTTTAAAAAAATACCTAGAAGAACTAAAGAACAAACAAACAGAGATGAACAATATAATAACTGAAATGAAAAGTAAACTAAAAGGATTCAATAGCAGAATAACTGTGACAGAAGAAAGGATAAGTGAGCTAGAAGATAGAATGGTGGAAATCAATACCATGGAACAGAACAAAGAGAAAAAGAGTAAAAAGAAGTGAGGACAATCTCAGAGAACTCTGGGACAATACTAAATACACCAACATTCAATTTATAGGGGTCTCAGAAGAAGTAGAAAAAGAGAAAGGGCCTGAGAAAATATTTGAAGAGATTATAGTCAAAAACTTCCCTAACATGGGAAAGGAAATAGTCATCCAAATCCAGGAAGTACATGGAGTTCCATACAGGATAAACCCAAGGAGGAACACACCAAAACACATATTAATCAAAATAACAAAAATTAAATAAAAAGAAAAAATATAAAAAGCAACAAGGGAAAAACCACAAATAACATACAAGGGAATCCCCATAAGGTTATCAGTTGATGTTTCAGCAGAAACTCTGCAGGCCAGAAGTGAGGGTCATGATATATTTAAAGTGATGAAAGGGAAAAACCTACAACCAAGAATATTCTACCCAGCAAGGCTCTTATGCAGATTCAATGGAGAAATGAAAAGCTCTACAGACAAGCAAAAGCTAATAGAATTCAACACCACCAAACTAACTTTTCAACAAATGCTAAATGAATGTCTTTAGGCGGGAAAGAGGCCAGCAACTTAAAACAATCTTGTACATATAGACCACTAAATCAAAACCTCATAGGAACAGCAAACCCTATAACTACAATAGATACACACACAAAAAAGAAAAAGCAACCTAAACACAACACTAAAGATGGTGATCAAAACACAAGACAACAGAACAAAAGAGGAAGGGAAGAAAAAAGACCTACAAAAACAAAACCAGAGCTATTAACAAAACAGAAATAGGAATATGCATATCGATAAATACCTTAAATGTAAATGGATTAAATGCTCCAACCAAAAGACATAGACTGGCTGAATGGTTGCAAAAACAAGACCCATATATATGCTGTCTACAAGAGACCCACTTAAGACCTAAGGACACATACGGACTGAAAGTGAGGGGATTGAAAAAGATATTCCATGCAAATGGAAATCAAAAGAAAGCTGGAATAGCAATTCTCATATCAGACAAAATAGACTTTAAAATAAAGACTATTAAAAGAGACAAAGAAGGACACTACATAATGATCAAGGGATCAATCCAAGATGGCATAACAGTTGTACATATATATGCACCCAAAATTGGAGCCCTTCAATATTTAAGGCAAATGTTAACAGCCATAAAAGGAAAACTTGAGAGTAATACAATAATAGTGGGGTACTTTAAAACCCCACTTACACCAATGGATATATCATCCAGACAAATAATTAATAAGGAACCACAAGCCTTAAATTACAGAATAGACCAGATAGACTTGATTGATAACTAGAGGACATTCAACCCAAAAAGAGCAGAATACACTTCTTCTCAAGTGCACACAGAACATTCTTTGGGATAGATCACATCTTGGGCAACAAATCAAGCCTTGGTAAATTCAAGAAAACAGAAATCATATCAAGCATCTTTTCCGAACACAATGCTAGGAGATTAGAAATCAATTACAGGAAAAAAAAACTGTAAAAAACACAAACACATAAAGTCTAAACAATATGTTACCAATAGATCACTGAAGAAATCAAAGAGGTAATCAAAAAATACCTAAAGACAAATGACAATGAAAATATGACAATCCAAAACCTATGGGACACAGAAAAAGCAGTTCTAAGAGGGAAGTTATTAGCAATACAGTCTTACCACAGGAAACAAGAAAAATCTTAAACAACCTAAACTTAAACCTAAAGAAACTAGAGAAAGATGAGCAAACAAAACCTAAAGATAGTAGAAGGAAAGAAATCATAAACATCAGAGCAGAAGTAAATGAAATAGAGACAAAGAAAACAATAGCAAAGATCAATGAAACTAAAAGTTGGTTCTATGAGAAGATTAACAAAATTGATAAACCCTTAGGCCGACTCATGAAGAAAAAATTGGACAGGACTCAAATCAATAAAATTAGAAATGAAAAAGGAGAAATTAGAACTGACACCACAGAAATAAAAAACATTATAATAGAGTACTACAACCAACTATATGCTAATAAAATAGACAACATAGAAGAAGCGGACAAATTCTTAGAAAAGTACAACCTTCCAAGACTAAACCAGGAAGAAATACAAAATATGAACAGACCAGTCACAAGTAGTGAAATAGAAACTGTGATTTAAAAACTTCCAACCAACAAAATTCCAGAACCAGATGGCTTCACAGGTGAATTCTATCAAACATTTAGAGAAGAGTTAACACCTATCCTTCCCAAACTATTCCAAAAAAGTGCAGAGGAAGGAACACTCCCAAGCTCATTCTACGTGGCCACCATCACCCTGATATCAAAACCAGACAAAGATATCAGAAAAAAACTGAAAATTGTAGGCCAATATCACAGATGAACCTAGCCATAAAAATCCTCAACAAAAATACTAGCAAACCAAATCCAACAACACATTAAAAGGATCATATACTGTTATCAAAGGGGATTATTCCAGGGATGCAAGGATTCTTCAATATACGCCAATCAATCAACGTGATACACCATATTAACAAATCGAAGGAGAAAACCCATATGATCATCTCAATAGATGCAGAGAAAGCTTTCAACAACATTTAACACCCATTTATGATAAAATCTCTCCAAAAGGTGGGCACAGAGGGAACCTACCTCAACATTAAAAAGGCCATATATGACAAATCCACAGCAAACATCATTCATTCTCAAGTGAAAAACTAAATCATTTCCTCTAAGATCAGGAAAAAGATAAGGATGTCCACTCTCTCCACTTTTATTCAACATAGTTTTGGAAGTCCCAGTCATGGCAAATCAGAGAAGAAAAAGAAATAAAAGGAATCCAAATTGGAAAAGAAGAAGTAAAACTGCCATGTTTGCAGATGACATGATACTATACATAGAAAATCCTAATGATTCTACCAGAAAAGTACTAGAGGTCATCAATAAATAGGCAAATTTGTAGGATACAAAATTAATACACAGAAATCTCTTGCATTCTCTTTCTGATTTTTCATTTTTAGTGACACCAAAAATGAGAGATCAGAAAGAGAAATTAAGAAAACAATCCCTTTTAGCATTTCATCAAAAAGAATAAAATACCTAGGAATAAACCTACCTAAGGAGGCAAAAGACCTTTACTCAGAAAATTATAAGATACTGATGAAGAAAAACAAAGATAACACAAACAGATGGAGAGATATACCATGTTCTAGGATTGGAAGAATCAATATTTTCAAAATGACTATACTACCCAAAGTAATCTACAGACTCAATGCAATCCCTATCAAAATACCAATAGCATTTTTCACAGAATTAGAACAAAAATTTTACAATTTGTATGGAAACACAAAAGACCACAAATAGCCAAAGCAATCTTGAGAAAGAAAAATCGAGTTGGAGGAATCAGGCTCCTTGACTTCAGATTATACTATAAAGTTATAGTAATCAAAACAGTATGGTACTGGCACAAAAAAAGAAATATAGATCAATGGAACAGGATAGAAAATCCAGGGATAAACCCATGCACCTATGTTCACCTAATCTATGACAAAAGTGGCAAGAATATACAATGGAGGCAAGACAGTCTCTTCAGTAAGTGGTGCTGGGAAAACTGGACAGCTACATGTAAAAGAATGAAATTAGAACACTTCCTACCACCATACACAAAAGTAAACTCAAAATGGATTAAAGACTTAAATATAAGCCCGGATACCATACAACTCTTTGAGCAAAACATAGGCAGAACATTCTCTGACATAAATAACAGCAAGATCTTTTTTGATATACCTCCAAGAGTAATGAAAATTTTTAAAGAAGTAAACAAATGGGACCTAATTAAACTTAAAAGGTTTTGCACCACAAAGAAACCATGAAACAAAATGAAAAGCCTACCCACAGAATGAAAGAAAATATTTGCAAATGAAGCGACCGACAAGGGATTAATCTCCAAAATTTACAAACAGCTCATTCAGCTCAATATCAGAAAAACAAACAACCCAATCAAAAAGTGGGCAGACTATCTAAATAGACATTTCTCCAAAGAAGACACACAGATGACCAAGTGGCACATGAAAAAATGTTCAACATCACTAATTATTAGAGACATGCAAATCAAAACTATAATGAGGTATCACCTCACACTGGTTAGAATTGCCATCACATCAAAATATCTACGAAAAATAAATGCTGGAGAGGGTGTGGAGAAAAGTGTGTACCCTCCTACACTGTTGGTGGGAATGTAAATTGGAACAGCCACTATGGAGAACAGTATGGAGATTCCTTTAAAAACTAAAAATAGAGCTACCATATGATCCAGCAATCCCACTCCTGGACATATATCCAGAGAAAACCATAATTCAAAAGGATGCATGTACCCCAGTGTTCCCTGAAGCACCATTTGCAATAGCCAGAACATGGAAGCAAGTTAATGTCCATTGACTGAGGAATGGGTAAAGAAGATGTGGTACATATATACCATGGAATATTACTCAGCCTTTAAAAAGAATGAAATAATGCCACTTGCAGCAACATGGATTGACCTAGAGATTGTCATACTGAGTGAAGTAAGTCAGACAGAGAAGGACAAATATCATATGATATTGCTTACATCTGGAATCTAAAAAAATGGTACAAATGAACCTATTTACAAAACAAAAACTGAGCCACAGATGTAGAAAAGAAACTTATCATTACCAAGGGGCAAAGGGGAGGGTATAAATTGGGAGATTGTGATTGGCATACATACACTACTATATATAAAATAGATAACTAATAAGAACCTACTGTATAGCACAGGGAACTTTATTCGGTGCTCTGTAATGACCTATATGGGTATAGAGTCTAGAAAAGAGTGGATATATGTATATGTATGGCTGATTCCCTTTGCTGTACAGCAGAAACTAACACAACTAATACAACTATACTCTGATTTAAAAATTAATTAAAAAAACAAAAACAAAATATAGTTATCATGCAATAATGAGGAAAACATTACTTGACAACCATGGCAAAGAAAATCTGGAATTCCTGCTGATAATTACTGCATTATTAGAATTTGCTAATATAGAGATGTTATAATAGTGAAATTGTTTATACGGAGAATCTTATTGAGTGGCTTATAAATAGCCACATCACCTTAAATTCAACTTAACCCAGAGAAAGTATATTATAACTGAAAAAAATTAATATTCTGAAGTGTATGCCATGGAAAGAAATCTGCATACAAGTGAGAAATGAACATGCTTCAGATAATTCAGATTGAAGTACAGATTCTGAGTCTAGACATCAATGTTTGTGTGACACTAATGGACTAAATGGCACAGTAAACTAGATCTATATATTTAATTATTTAATATTTTTATCCATAAAATTGTGAAAAAAATTGTTACTCATTTTAATGGTTAAGCCAGTTATAGTACAAATTTAAATTTTTTTTGGATAAACAGAGACCATTAGATGAATGGTCATTTTTTTTTTTGTTTTGTATAGTTCCTAATAGTGGAGCATAGAGTTTAGTAGCAGGTTATTAAGCTATGGTCTCTCAGTTTCAATTGTCAACTTCTATATTTTGCTCTGTGATGCAGGGGCTAAAACTCTGCAATCTAAATTTCTCCTTTTGCCAGCTTGCTTCCTGTGAGATTCTGCCAATAGGGTACATTAGAGAAAAAATTATAAGGTAGGAGGGAGAAAGGACCTGCTTCTTTCTGTTTGCCTAAAGTTCTGATCTGTGACTTCTAAGTAATAATTCTTCCCCCTGGCAGCAGCGGTTAGTTCCAGTCCCATTGTGTCTCATGGACCACAGAGCTCACTCTTCAAAAGCCTGAGCCCAAGCTCTGTGTAGCCCCTATTTTGAATTCCTAAGATACTAGCACCAGCTGGGACAGTGTTTACTCATCAAGGGTTTAGGTGCTTGTTTCTGAGGGCTCTCTTCCAATCTTCTATGTTTGCATAATCCCAATCTCTTCCTTTTGTTCTGTAGGTCTACAAGTGATGGCTGCTTCCTGCACTTACTATTTGTGTTACCTAGGTGTTCCCTTTTTTCCTTTTTAGTCTTTTAAAATCTGCTTAACCCACCACCTATGTTATATCATTTAACGTCCTCTGTTGAAACTATTTTTATTTCTCTGTGTGGATCCAGAGTGATATATTTGGTAAAATGTAACACCTCGTAAGAAGAAAGAAGGCACGTCACATTTGAGCGACTAACAGAATTAATATATTCTAAATGGAATATCATGACTGAAAAGCCAACATATAATGTAAATTCACCCTATGTTATCTTTTTAATAATGAAGTTCTGACACTGTCGATAAAAAGGTTACAAACCATATAATCAGTATTACCAGGTCTATGTTATTTTTGAAAGAAACAGTCTTGAGAAATATATATATGACAGGGGCAAACACTTCCTTTTCCTTTTTTCCTCATAAAGTAGCTGAAGAAGCCAGCTGGTGCTTCTAATATCAGGATGTTAATTGCTAAAGCTGTTTTGGCCTTAAAATGCATGAAAATTCTCAGCTCATGAGATTTTGCAAACTTATATACAAATTAATATGTACTCCAGAAAGTTAAATATAGCAATTTAATTTGAATCATTGAAAGAAAGTACTATTTTAGGTCTCTTTGTTTAGCCTGATATTCTTTTTATGTAATTCCTATGCCTGATATTACTTCTGAAAATGAAACTCAGTACAATAAAAGACAAGGCACTTCTCAGAATAATATGAGGTGGTATAAGATGTGAGTTAAAATAGCTGCTCAGTGTGTATGTCATGTATACATACACAGTTTTTAGAAAATATGAATCTACAAAATACATGTCTCCATACTGGTATTTTTTAAACAGCCTATACATTTTGAGGAATTTGTATGATTCAATCGATTTTTTAAAAAAGCATAATTCTATTGACTATAAGTGGACAATGTAGTAGGTTAATTCAACAGATACTGTATCTGCTAGCTTTGAGCATGAGGTAATATATATGATGAAATTGGGGAGAGTGTTTTTTTTTGAATAACCAATTTCATTGTTGTCAATTTCATAGTTATTGGAATCATTTTTTTTTTATAGAATGAGAAAATTGGAATTATCCCAAAGGACACTTAAAATTATTTGAAGTGGAATTTTAATTTTACTATAAAGATTTCCCTTTTTTACTTAACAAATACGTGTAGTTAAACAAATAGCCCCTGCAGGATTTCATTTTATAGTAAGTGGGAACTTATATCTGTTATGGCTTTTTGTCTGCATGGAACAGATTACTTAAACCAGTGTTTTTCATTAAGGATAGTACTGGCATTGGGGAGAAGACACTTTTTTTTTTTTGAAGGACACTTATTAGTGCAGGATTTTCTCAGACAGTGCAGGACAGGTAGAAGTCCCATCAACCTCCACACCAGGATGGGGACTGGGGTGAGGAGTGTGAGACACATATTGGGTGCACACATTAAGTCATTCTCCAGGACCAGGTTTAGAGTGAGGTGAATCAACCTCCAAGGTAAGTCACACAAGTGCAAGGTCAGCTCTTGTCTTTTTTTTTTTTTTTTAATGTTATGTTGTTCTCCACAGACTTTTTGGCATTAATGTTACTTTAAAAAAAAATACTGCCTTAAATAGTATTTATCTCGATTACTCAGTTTTTATTTATGCTCCCTTAAATTCTGCACCCTAAGTAAGTGTTTTACTTTTCTAACCATAGTCCCAGTCATGCCCCATTCACTAATTGCCAGTAACACTCCCTAATAATTTTGATAAACAAAAATGTCCACAGGCATTTGTAAAAACACTGTCAGGATTCCACTTTTGATGGACTATCAAATAAATAAAACAACACAGGATCAATAAGAGTCTAGGAATAACAGTCAAGACAAAAGTAACTCCAAAGTCTAGGAAACAAAAAGTGTAACAAGTTGGAGTTTCTTAACAGGAAAAATCTGGTCAGGACCCTGCCAGTGAGATGGGATTAAACTGCATTCATTTCCAGTCTTTTTGTCCCCCTGCTCAAGATTCAAATTCTAGGAGAGAGCATCTGGTTATCTTAATTTGTGTTACACCCCTTGGTTAAGAGTGAGTGAGGCTCCTGATTACAATTTCATTAGACACTTATAATGGAGAAGAAGTAATTCTTCAAATAAATTGAAGTCTTTTTAGGAAGAAGAAAGTAACTTTGAGAATGGCTGGAAAATTTATCTAGGGAACATGGATGGACTTGAGTATGTGAGCAAATTTGGCTGCCACCTGGTTTGAATTTGGCATCCCCCGATTTTGGTTAAGTACAGACATATTATTCCTCGATATGCTATATCATACTGTCAGGCAAAATGTTATACTGGAAATAATTTTGAACTTGTTCTTTCTTGGCCCTTATGCATAATATCCAGGGAACCTTGGGCAAGTCATTTCACCTTTAAGTCTCTTTGTTCTTATTTGTAAATGAGGCTAACAATGTCTGCCAAGTCTATTTTGTGGTGTTACTGTGAGAGTCAAATGAGATAAAGGAAACAAATACCCTTTGTAAGCTGTAAAGTAGATATTAAATAATAAAATGTGAGAGTAGAGAAAATATTAAATAATAATAATGCTTACTAGTACTAAAGAAAATGTAATATAAATTAATGGTTAGCTGCTGCTTTACATGCATTAGTCTGGCAAATCTTAAAGAATATCTATTGCTGACAGTAATGAGCAGAAAGGAGAACAATGCTGTTGGAAACATGAACTATTAGATACTTTTTGGAATTCAATATGCCAAAATTTACTTCTAAAAATCTGCTCTTTAGAAGTGAAAGCACCAGCATATGAATACATATTTACAAGAATGTTTATGTTAGTTTCTTTCACTCTTAGTGGAAAAACGTGAAAAAAAAGTTAATGCCCACCAAAATAGAATGGAAGAATGAATTGTATTATGTTCACAGTATATAGTATAATTGATAGGAATTTACAGATAAAGAGTACAAGGAAACTTTATCAATGATGGAAATGTTCTGTATCCTGATATGGGTACATATTACATGGGTATATGCACATGTCAAAACCTATCTAAATGTACAAGTTAGATTTGTAAATTTAACTGTATATAAATTTTACCTCATAAAAAAGGAGAAAATTATAAGCAAATAACTCAATTTCGGAGATTTGCTTTAAGTGGTGGTAGAAGTTAGCAGTTCTGGAGCTACCTTCTCTGTATTGTAGGCTCAAACAAATCAGTAACTGCATTGAGGATAATAGGAGCTAGGTTTCTCTCTGTTACAGAAAGTAATTATACATATTCAGTGTGAATGGCTGGAATGTAATCTATGGTACTGGGTTGGAATTTGTGGTATCAAAATGAATTTGGATGTGTAGTGCTATCTATCTCATAATAATTTTAAATTTTCCTGATGACTAATGATAGACTAATGATATTGAAGTTCTTTCTTGTGCTTACCTACCATACATACATCTTTTTGTGTGTGTGTGATGTGTCTGTTCAAACCTTTTGTGCAATTTTTGTTGGGAAGTTTGTCTCTTTTTTTGAGTTGAAAGTGTCTTTTGTATATTCTGAAAAAGTTTTTTTGTCATATTAGTTGCAAATAATTACCACCAGTCTACCGTTTGTCTTTTAATTTCTTTGAACAGTGTTGTTATATAATAAAGAATTTGGCTAGTCTTTGTCCCCAGCTCCCAGGAGAAAGCCTCTCAATCCTTGGAATTTTCTAAATGATAGCAATGCCTTGTTTTTCTTGGTGATTGCACCAGAGTTTATGCTAACAAGATGACTCAGGATGGGGCTAGTTATTCCAGAAAGGCCAACTGTGTATGTAAAGGGGATACCAACCTGACTTCCTGAGTGAGGAGGGAGACTGGAGATTGTGTTCAAGCACATGACCAATGATTCTATCAATCCAGCCTACACAGTGAAATACCAATAAAAACTCTGAACATTTGAGGCTTGTGTGAGCTCTCTTAGTTGGTGATACACAGCTATGTGCCAGAAGGGTGATATATCCTGAGGACACAGAAGCTTTGCATTAGGGACTCTCCAAACCCTTGTTCTGAAGGTTTCTTCTTGTGGCTGGTCCTGATTTGTATCCATTTTGTGAAACTGTAGTCATTAAATGTGGCACTTTCCTGAGTTCTGAGCGTGGTTCTAGTGAACAAACAAACCTGAGAGGGGAGTGGGAATCCCTGAATTGGTAACCAGTTTTTCAGAAGTGCAAACAGCCTGGGAAGCCCCAAGTTTGTAGCTGATGTGTTAAGTGAGGGCAGTCTTGTGGGGGGTTATGCTGTTAACCTGTAAAATTTGAACTAACTCTGAGTAGTTAGCCTCACAATTGCATTGTAGGTGTCTTTTGAAAAGAAGCAAAAATTAAAATTTTGATAATGTTCAATTTCTCAATCTGACTTTTAATGGTTATCACTCTTTGCATATTGTCTAAAAAATTATTTGCCTATTCCAAGGTTGTGAAGATTTTCTCCCATTTTTCCTCTAGAAGTGTCATTGTTTTAGCTTTTAATTTTAATTCTATGATCTAGTTTGAGTTAACTTTTTTTTGTGCTTTGAGGTAAGAATAGGTCATTATTTTTCATGCCCAAATATTCAATTGTTCCAGTACCATTTGTTGAAAGACTATTTTCCCCATTCAATTACCCTAGTACCTTTATCAAAAGATAACTGACTATATATGTGTAGAACTATAGCTTCTTATTTTGTTCCATGATATTTGTCAATTCTTACATCAATTCCATGTTATCTTATTACTGTAGCTTTATAGTAAGTCTTATAATCAGTTAGTGTAAATCCCCCTATTTTTTTAATGATATTGGCTAATCTAGGTCACTTGCCTTTCCATATAAATTTTAGAAAGAGCTTGTCAATTTCTACAAAAAAAATACTACTGGGATTTGACTGGGACTACATTGAATCTATATACCAATTTAGGAGAATTGACATCTTAACCCTAGTCTTTCTTTTTTGTTTCTTTTTTTTCATAGTCTTTCAATATATGAACAAGATATACATCTGTATTTAGATAGGTTTTCTTTAACTTGACTGGAAAATATTTTACACTAATTATTTCAAAATTTTTATTCTATTGAAAATGTTATTGTGTTTTTATTTTAAATTTGCAATAGTTTTCTTCTAAGATATGAAATTGCAATTGAACTTGCATATGAACCTTTTATTCTGGGATTCAAATATCCATTTTAGCAGCATTTCATGTAGATGTCTTAAGATTTTTATTGTACATTGACTATGTAATATATAAATAGATTTAACTTGTTTGTTTCCAATCTGTATAATTTTATATATTTTTGTTGCCTTATTGCCCTGGCTAGAAGCTCCAGTGAAATTTTAACAGATATTTTAAGAGTGAATACCCTTGATTTGATCATGATCTTAGGCGAAATTATTCAGTCTTTCACCATTAAGTAAGATTCAGTCTTTCACATTAAAAAGGTTGAGAAAGTTCTCTTCTATTCCTAGTTTGCTATGAGTTTTTATAATGTATGAATGTTGAATTATGTCAAATATTTTTTCTGCATCTATTAAGATAATCATATGTGGCTTTTTCTTTTATCTTAATGTGTTGAGTTGTATTGATTGACTATCAACTGTTAAAGCAACCTTGCATTTCTGGGATATTCTCTACTTGGAATGATGTATTCTTATTATATATTATTAAATTAATTTGCTAATATTTTAAGAGTCTGCATCTAAGCTCATGTTGATATTGGCCTCTAATTGTTTTCTTTTTTTTTTTTTTAAGTTTTTTACTTGATTTTATTTATTTATTTATTTATTTATTTATTTTTGGCTGTGTTGGGTCTTCGGTTCGTGCGAGGGCTTTCTCCAGTTGCGGCAAGCGGGGGCCACTCTTCATCACGGTGCGGGGACCGCTCTTCATCGCGGTGCGCAGGCCTTTCTCTATCGCGGCCCCTCCCGTCGCGGGGCACAGGCTCCAGACGCGCAGGCTCAGCAATTGTGGCTCACGGGCCCAGCTGCTCCGTGGCATGTGGGATCTTCCCAGACCAGGGTTCGAACCCGTGTCCCCTGCATTAGCAGGCAGATTCTCAACCACTGCGCCACCAGGGAAGCCCTAATTGTTTTCTTGTAATGTAAATTTTGGTTTTAGCATCAGGGAAATAATGGCCTCATAAAATAATTTAAGAAGTATTCTCTTTTATTTTGGGGAAAAAAAGGTTTGCATAGAATTGTTATTATTTTTTTCTTAAATATATATTATTTCTTCCTTCAAGTATAATGAAGCTATCTAGGCCTAAGGTTTATTTCCAGTCTTCTACTGACACTGGGTTTAATTTGCTTTTATACATTTCTTCTTCTCTAATATATACTTGTGAAACTGTAAGTACTGCTTTACCTCCATCCCCAAGACACTGATATGTTTTGTTTATATTATAACCTGATCAGGATTTAGTTTAATTTCTTGTATGATTTCTTCTTTGACACAGAGCTATTTGTAAAATAGTGGTTGTTTTTCCAATAGTTGAAGATTTTCTTGTTAATTATTGTTCTTTACTTTGAATTTAATTCCACTGTGATCTGAGAACATACTCTGATTTCAATGCTTTTAAATTTTAGCTTTGTTTCATGGACCACCGTTTTGTCTAAATCAGTAAATGTTACATGTACACTTGAAAAAATGCATACTCTGTTGTTTTGAGGTAGATTGTCCTATAAATGCTGGTTAGGTCAAGTTATTGGATAGTATTTCTAAAATTCTCTATATCTGCTCTGATTTTCTATTTTTTCTGTTATTTACAATAAAAGAATTTCAAAATATCCAACTATAATTGTGGAATTCTCAATATCTCCTTTTAATATTATCAGCTTTTGCTTCATTTACATTCAAGCTTTATTATTAAATGCATACCCATATGTAATTGCTGTGTCTTCTTGATGAATTGACCTTTTTGTGTTTATAAAGTGACCCTTTTACCTTTGATAATATCCCCATTATGAAGTCTCTTTTGTTTGATATTAAGACAGTCACTTCAGCTATCTGTGCTTAGTGTTTGCATCGTATATTATTTTATATTCTTTTACTTTTAAGTTATATATATCACTGTATTGAAAATTCATTTATTTGGATAGTATATATTTAGTACTGACATTTTTATTCATCTGATAATCTATGCTTTTTAATTAAATATTTTAAGCATTTACATTTTATATGATACTTGATGTGTTTGAGTTTAAATGTACCATCTTGCTATTGTCTTTCCAATCATCTTATGTTTTCTTATTCATCTTTACCTGGCTTCTTTTAAACATTGGGAAATTTTGGATATAACATTTTATCACCTCTATTGGCATAATAGCTATACTTTTTGTTTCATTTTTAGTGACTACCCAAGTGTTTATAATATAAATCTTTAATTGTCACAGTCTTCCTTCAAATAATATTATACCACATTAAGTATAATGTATGAACAGCTTACTTCCCAATTCTCACTCTTCATTTGTGTTGGTTTTGCCATTCTATTTACTTCTATTATTCTGTCATTTCTTTTTACTTTAAATGTTAAACTTTCAGGGACATTTAAAAATGACAAAACGTTATTGTATATTTATCCACCTCTTTATCACTTCAAGCACACTTCTGTTCTTTTGTTTAGATCCAAGTTTCCATCTCATGTTATTCAACCTAAAGAACTTCCTTCAACCTTTCTCATTGTGTAGATATGTTGGTGATATATTCTCTCAAGTTTTTGTGTATCTTTATTTTGACTTTAATTTTCATATATATTTGCTAAATACAGAATTCTAGGTGACATTTTCTTTTCTTACAACAATTTAAAGATGTCAAATCATTGCCTTCTGGCTTGTATTATTTCTAATGATCCTTTCTTTCTCTCTCTCTCTCTTTCTTTCTTTTTCTCTCTCTTCTCCTTCACCCTTTCTTTCTCTCTCTCTCTCCTTTTTTTTTTGTTTCCACGTCTGTGATTTTTTTCCTCTGAAAGTTTTTAATATAATTACCTTTATTACTTGTGTCCTACAACTTGATTATGCTGTGCTTTAGCATGGTTTTATTTGTATTTAGCCTGCTATGGGTACCTTGAGCTTCTTGGATTTTGACATATCTAGCAATAATTTTTTAAAATATTTTTCTACCTCAGCCTTTCTACTACAGTTACAAGTATGTTGGGATTATTAATACTGATCCACATGTTACCAAGTCTATATCCAATTTTTAGCATATTTTTTTCTCTATTCTCCAGCTATTTGATAACCTTAAAGTTCGTGGATCTTTTCTTTTGTATTGTATAATTGTTCTCTCTTTTTAATTACTATTTTATTTTTTATAGCAGCTTAAGGTTCACAACAAAGTTGAGGAGGAGATAAAAAAATGTATCATATACCTTCTGCTCTAATTACACATAATCTCCCTCATTATTCACATCCCCCAATAGACTGGTACATTTCTTGTAATTGATGAACCTACATTGACACTTCATAATCACCCAAAGTCCATAATTTACATTATGGTTTACTCTTGTTGTACATTCTATGAGTTTGGACAAATGTATAATGCCATGTATCCACCCATCATTATGGTATCATACAGAGTATTTTCATTGCCCTAAAAAATCCCCTGTGCTCTGCCTATTTATCCCTTGCCCCCAACCTTGACAATCACCAATCTTTTACTGTCTCCAAAGTTTTGCCTTTTCCAAAATGTGATATAGTTGGAATCACATAAGATATATAATCTTTTCAGATTGGCGTCTTTTACTGAGTAATACACATTTAAGTTTCCTCCACGTCTTTATGGCTTAATTCTTTCTTTCTTTCTTTCTTTCTTTCTTTCTTTCTTTCTTTCTTTCTTTCTTTCTTTCTTTTCTTTTTTCTTTCTTTCTTTCTTTCTTTCTTTCTTTCTTTCTTTCTTTCTTTCTTTCATGAATAATATGCCATTGTCTGGATTTACCAGAGTTTCTTTATACATTCACCTAATAAAGGGCATCTTGGGTGCTTCTAAGTTTTTACAATATATATGAAGCTGCTATACACGTCTGTTTGCAATTATGTGTAGACGTAAGTTTTCCACTACTTTGGGTAAATGCCAAGGTACATGTTTGCTGGATTATATCCTAAGAGTGTACTTAGTTTTATAGAAAACCACCAAACAGTGTTCCAAACTGGCTACGGCATTTTGCATACCAACCAGCAATGGAGGAGGGCTCTTACTTCTTACTAGTCTACATCTTCACCAGCATTTGGCATTGTCAGTGTTCCAGATTTTGGTCATTCTAATAGGTATGTAGTAGTCTCTCATTGTTGTTGTTTCAATTTGCATCTCCCTGATGACATATAATGTGAAGTGATTTTTATGCTTATTTTCCATCAATATATCTTCTTTGGTGAGGTGTCTGTTCAGGTCTTTGGCTCATTTTTAAATCAGGTTGTTTTCTTAATGTTGAGATTTAAGTGTTCTTTGTGTACTTTGAATAATAGTCCTTAATCACATGTGTCCTTTGAAAATATTTTCTCTCAGTCTGTGATTCGTTCTCTAATTCTCTTGACATTGTCTCTTGCAGAGCAGAAGTTTTTAATTTTAATATAGTCTAGTTTATTAATTGTTTCTTCCATGGATCATGCCTTTGGTGTTGCCTTTAAAAGTCATCACTGTACCCAAAATCATCTAGATTTTCTCCTATGTTATCTTCTAGGATTTTATCATTCTGCATTTTAAAATTAGGTCTGCATTAGCCATTCTGAGTTAACTTCTGTGACAGGTGTAAGCTCTTTCTATATTCTTTTTTCTTTTTTCCATGTGGATGTCCAGTTGTTCCAGCACCATTTGTTGAAAAGAATATCTTTGCTCCATTATATTGCCTTTGCTTCTTTGTCAAATATTAGTTAACTGTATTTATAGAGGTCTATTTCTGGGCTCTCTATTCACTTCCATGGATTTTTTTTTTTATTCGTTCACTAATATCACACTTCTTGATTACAATAGTTTTATAGTAAATCTTTAAATCAGGTAGTGTCAGTCCTCCAACTTTTTTCTTCACTATCAATATTGTATTGGCTATTCTGGGTCTTGGCCTCTCTATATAAATGTTAAAATTACTTTATTGATATCCACAGAATAATTAGCTGGGATTTTTCCTGGGATTGCATTGAATCTATAGACCAAATTGGGAAGAACTGACATTTTGATGACATTGAGTTTTCCTATCCATGAATATAGAATATACCTCTATTTATTTAAATCATCTTTGATTTTATTCATTCAAGTTTAGTAGTTTTCCTCATAGATATCTTGTACATACTTTGTTAGATTTAAAGCTAAGTATTTATTTTAAGTATTTGAGTATGAAAGAGAGTCTGAGAACCTAGATTGTGGCTCTGAAAGAAAATTCCTTAATATAAATGAAACAAGACTCCTTGGAGAAAGGGCAGATTTCATGATTAGGCCATGAAAATACATGATAAATCTGTAACATGTTTTGTGCCGCAAAACAAGGAAGCATTAGAGATTAATGTGGTCAAGTCACAATGACACTGGAGCCAGTACAAAAAGATTCTCACTGGGAAAATTTTAGACAATTTGATGATCAGAAAACTGATGGCATTAATTTATTAAGACATTTAATATTTTAAATTTCTTGATTCACAGTGTTAAAAATTTTTTTGTCTTTTTTTTTCTATCATTGGCAGTGACTATTACATCAACTACTTACTATGAATTATAATTACAAAGAAAAAAATTAAGCAGTTATTGTACCTTTTCAGTAGTAACTGTACTGAAAAGGAATGACTAGACCAGGTGATGAAGAAAAACTCTTCTTTACAAAAGAATGCCAGCATAAAAATTCAATAATAATGTTATGATTGGAGAATCAACATTTTGAAGCCATTAATGAAATAGGCAAGGTTCATCAGTGTATGCAAAATCCATTAGTATCACCGTATTTGCTTGTGGAAAGTAGAAATTTTTATCATTACAATGTAGAAATTTGGCTATCATCACCACCTTAAACTTGTAATCAAACAGCATCATTATTAGTTGGATAAATTGAATTTATATGCCTCTGAAGTGATGAAATATGAAGTAGACAATATTATCCTTTTTAAGTAGTAAAAAAAATTGATTGAACAACCTAAGGGAAATCATACAGAAACTTTAGATAAATCCAGAATGTGGGGCTTTCTATAAGACAATTGATTTATTCTTATATAAAATTCTGGCTTGGACCAGTGTTAGAGGAGGTAACAAAGATAAGAGCAGAAATAAGTAAAACAGAAACTAAAAAGATATTAGAAATGACTAATAGGACTAAGCTTTTTGTAATAGATAAACAAAATAAACATTTGCATAGACTCACTGTGAAAAAAAGAGAGGACTCAAGTAAATAAAATTAGAAATGTAAGAGGAGACATTACAACTGAGACTACAAAAAAATACAAAGGATCATAAGAAACTACTATGAACAGTTACATGCCCTGATGAACGTAGAGGTAAAAATTCTCAACAAAATAAGAGCAAATTGAATTCAACAATACACTCAAAAAATCATACACCATGATCAAGTTGTTTCATTCCAGAGATGTAAAGATGGTTCAACATATGCAAATCAATAAATGTGACATACCACATTAATAAAATGAAAGATAAAAATCATGTGATCATTTCAACGGATACAAATGGGGAAAAGATGAAAATTTTTTCTCTAGGATTGGGAACAAAACAAAGATGCCCATTCTTGCTACTTTTATTTAACATAACACTGGGCTATGGAATAAAAAAAAAATGAAATTATTTACAAAACAGAAACAGACTCACAGACTTTGAAAACAAACTTATAGTTACCAAAGAGGAAAGGTGGTGGGGAGGGATAAATTAGGAGTTTGGGATTAACATGCACACACTACTATATATAAAATAGATAATCAACAAGTATCTACTGTATAGAACAGGGAACTCTACTCAATATTCTGTAATAACCTATATGGGAAAAAAATCAGAAAAAGAATGAATAAATGTATATGTATAACTGAATCACTTTGCTGTACATCTGAAACTAACACAACATTGTAAATCAACTATATTCCAATATAAAATAAAAATTAAAAAATAAATAATTAAAATAATACCCTAATTTCAAATTGAATAAAAAATAAAAGATTTATTTCTGAATGCAAAAAATAAATAAATAAATAACATAACACTGGAAATCTTAGCCAGAAACTTAGACAAGAAAATGAAATAAAAGACATACAAATTAGAAAGAAAGAAGTAAAATTGTCTCTATTTGCTGATGACATAATATCATATACAGAAAACCCTCAAGTCTCCAGCAAAACACTGTTAGAATTAAGAATGAATTTAGGTAAGTTTCATGATATAAAATCAATATACAAAAATCTGTTGCATTTCTATGACCTTACAGGAAACTATCATAAAGAGAAATTAAGAAATCAAACTCATTTGCAATTGCATCAAAAAGAATTAAATACTTAGAAATATACTTAACCAAGTAAGTGAAAGATTTATACACTAAAAATTATCAGATGCTGATGAAAGAAATTGAAGAAGAGACAAATAAGTAGAAAATTAATCTATGCTCATGGATTGGAAGAATTAATATCGTTAAAATGTCCATACTGCCCAAAGTCATCTACAGATTCAATGCAATCCCTATCAAAATTCCAAAGGCATTTTTCTCAGAAATAGAATAAAAAATTCTAAAATTTTATAGAATGAGAAAAGACCCCTAATAACCTAGACAATCTTGAGAATAAAGAACAAAACTGGAGACATTACACTTCCTAATTTCAAACTACATTACAAAATGATAGTAATCAAAACACTATGTTATTAATATAAAACCAGACACATAGACCAATGGAACAGAATAGAGACCCAGAAATAAACCTTTAAATATATGGGCAATTAATTTACAACAAAGGAGCCAAAAATATACAATTGGGAAAGAACAGTCACTTCAATAAATGGTGTTGGGAAAACTGGACAGCTACATTCAAAAGAATGAAACTGGACCCTATCTTACATCATACACAAAGTCAATTCAAAATGAATTAACAACTTAAACTTAAGATGTGAACCCGTAAAATTACTAGAAGAAAACATAAGTGGTAAGCTCCTTGACATTTTTCTTGGCGACGATTTTTTGGATTTGACATCAAAAGCAATGGCAACAAAAACAAAAATATACAGGGACTACATAAAACTAAAATACTTTGGCACAGCAAAGGAAAGCATCCACAAAATGAAAAGACAAGTTATGGAATGGGAGAAAATATTTGCATATCATATATCTGATAAAGGGATAATATCCAAAATATATGAAGAACTCACACAACTAAATACCAAAAAACAAACAGAAACAAACAAAACAAAAGCAATCCAATTTTTAAAAGGGCATAGGAACTGAATATATGTTTTTCCAAAGAAGACATACAAATTGTCAACAGGTACATGAAAAGATGTTCAACATCACTAGTCTTCAGGGAAATGCAAGTCAAAGACATAATGAGGGGGCTTCCCTGGTGGCACAATGGTTGAGAATCTGCCTGCTAATGCAGGGGATGCGGGTTTGAGCCCTGGTCTGGGAGGATTCCACATGCCGCAGAGCGGCTGGGCCCATGAGCCACAAGTACTGAGCCTGCGCGTCTGGAGCCTGTGCTCCACAACAAGAGAGGCCGCGATAGTGAGAGGCCCATGCACCGCAATGAAGAGTGGCCCCTGCTTGCCACAACTAGAGAAAGCCCTCACATAGAAACAAAGACCCAACACAGCCATAAATAAATACATAATTAAATAATTTTTTAAAAAAAGACATAATGAGGTATCATCTCACACCTGTTAGAGTGGCTGCCATCAAAACACAGGAGATAATAAGTGTTGTAGAAGATGTGGAGAAAAGGGAATACTTGTGCACTTTTGGAGGGAATGTAAACTGGTATATCCACTATAAAAAACAATATGGAGACTTCACCTCAAAATTAAAAATAGAACTACTATATGATCCATCAATTCCACTTCTGGCTATATTTCCAAAGGAAATAAAATCAAAATTTTGAAGAACTATCTACATTGCCATGATGCTTGCATCATTATTCACAATAGCCAAGATATGGAAAAAATCTAAGTGTCTGTCAACAGATATATAGATAAGGAAGAAAGAATATATGGTGCCCATAGATATAGATATATTATATATACTATATTATATATAATGCAGTAGTATTCAGCCATGAGAAAGAAGGAAATTGTGCCATTTACAACAACATGGATGGACCTTGAAGGCATTATGCTAAGTGAAATGATTCAGACAGAAAAAGACAAATACTCCATGGTGTCATTTATACGTAGAATCTAAATAAAAAGTCAAACTCATAAAACCAGAGGGTAGGAAAGTGATTTCCATGGGTTGGGGGTAAGGTAATAGAAAGAGGTTGGTAAAAAGGTAAAAACGTTCAGCTATAAGATGAATAATCAGATCTAAGAATCTAATGTATAACATGATATGTATAGTTGATAACACTCTACTATATAATTAAAATTTTGTAAGTGAATAGAACTTAAATGTTCTCACCAAAATAGATAGATGATAGGTAGATAGATACTTATAGATGGATAGATAGAGTGAGGTAATAGATGTGTTATTATCTAGCTGGGAGGAATACTTTCACAATGTATATCTATATCAAATAATCATGAAGTACAATTTATTTGTCAGTTATACCTCAATAAAACTGAAGAAAATGATAGAACAAACTAAAGGCCATTATACAGAAATAGACAAGTTTAGATTGTGGGGCATTCTATAAGATACTTGGCTTATTCTTACATAAGGGTCAATATCATGAAAAAAATGGGACATTCTAAATTAAAGGAGAATGAAGAGATATAATGATCAAATTCAATGTGTTTCCTTATATAGATTCTAATTCAAATGCTATAAAATATATTTCTGAAGTACTATCATCTAGCTCTTAGATAATATAATTGTTGAGCTGCACCCCACAGGCCTACAAGGCCTATGCTTGCCCAGCTTTAAGACCCTGAGTCAGCAACAGAGACTTCAGTGGTTTAATTGATGGGGGAGCTTACACATCTGAAGCAAGGTCCTGAAGCAACACCCGATCATGTGCAGTGCATGGTGGGCAGGACATAATGGCCGTCTTTGCCTGGGGTGGAGAGGGGAGATTACCAGTTATAGGGGAATTGATGTCAGGTGGGGTCTTAGTTACCAGGGAAACCAGTAGAGGAACGCTCCTCACCGCCCCTTTGATAAGAACAATCACTAGCTGGGGCCCTGGGAAAGTACACAGGAAGGTCAGTCATGTGAGTAGGGGATAGGTAAAGCAGGCACTGGTCTGGCAGGGGATGTACGGAGAACAAAAGAGCAACCATCTTGAGTGGCATGATGAGACAATAATATATAAGGGAATTAATTATTTCTAATCATGTTATATGTGTTACTGTGGTTGTATAAGAAAATAATCTTACTTTATCAAGAAGTATGCAAAAGTATTTAGAAAGAAAGGGTTATTAAGGATGTAACTTTAGGGGGCTTCCCTGGTGGCGCAGTGGTTGAGAATCTGCCTGCCAATGCAGGGGACACGGGTTCGAGCCCTGGTCTGGGAAGATCCCACATGCTGCAGAGCAACTGGGACCGTGAGCCACAACTACTGAGCCTGTGCGTCTGGAGCCTGTGCTCCGCAACAAGAGAGGCCGCGACAGTGAGAGGCCCGCGCACCACGATGAAGAGTGGCCCACGCTCGCCGCAACTGGAGAAAGCCCTCGCACGGAAACGAAGACCCAACACAGCCATAAATAAATTAATTAATTAATTAAAATTAAAATCTTTTAAAAGAAAAAGGATGTAACTTTAAAAGTTTTGTCAATATCTTTGTGAACATTATCAATTTTTAATTTAAGTGATAGGTATATGAGAGTTAATTGTACTATTATCTTTTTTTATGTTTGAAAGCTTTAATTATAAAACATTAAGAACAAAATAAGAGGTTGGTGATTCTTCTCTCCCTTTCTATCTTGCTGCCTAAAACGTAAATAGAATGGTTGGAGCTCTTGGAAGCAATCATAGAGTGGAGAAAAATGACTGTACCTTAAGAATGGCAGGACGATAATCTAGAAATTGCTTGGGTCACTGATGATCTCTTGAAGGAGACCTACTGCACCTGCCTTTGTTTCCCTGGCGATGGACTTGTTTTACTTAATAATGAGATAAACACTGTTGTGTTGAGGCCACAGTTATTTAGTTTTTTCTTTCACATTCATTTAAACCTAATCCTGTTTGATAAACATAGATAAAAATACGGAAGGGTAGATACTAAATTATTAACATAAGTTATCTGCAGGAAAGTGGAAGTTGACCTAATGTGGATGAGGAGAGTAGAAGAATCACAGTTATCCATTTATATAAAATTATGGAGGCATATTTTATAAAGAAATTGAATATTTATAAAAGAGAAAAGGAAATAACATTTAAAAATATAAGAAATGGAAAATAGGTGAGGATTTTTGTTGTTCTTAGAACATTTTGCTCACTGCTACTACTTCTTTTGGTTCTGGTTACCAGTTACATTCTTACTACTAGAAGTTAAAAGGGTAATTCCCAGAAATCTTTTTAGATTTAGTGAAGGAGAAGCAAAAATAACACCTTTTAAATTTGGAGTTAGAGATACTATAAAAAAAGTATAAAAGTCCACTTTCATTATAATCTCAAACAAGAAAATTACCTGAATGTTAGACTGACACACCCAGTTGTTTCTTTTTATGTTATTAGTAGGTCAGTGACAGGCTCCGTTCAACTTTGAAATGGTATTTCATTTACCACAATAGCTGTAAAAGAAACCACAACTTACTTAGCCATGAAGAACAATTCCCAAGTTATTTTTCTTGGCTAAAACAATGTGACCACCGTCAAAGATCCCCAAACAGGTAGAAAATCTATCAGGAAACAACTTTTATTTCAAACAGCCATAATTATTGCATTTTTATTGTATCTTACAAAGTGTGGGCACCTCCAGTAGCTCATAAAGTAAGTGCTCCTCAAAAGGTGGCCAGTGACGGTTCACTATTTATTTGTTGCTGGACTGCAAAATAAAATTACAGAAATCTGAGGTAAATTGTAGATACTTTTACAATAACTGACATTGTCACAACATTCAAGCATACGATCAGTGGACTTGCCTCCTTGAACAGAATATAGATCATTTTGAGTGCTGTCTGACTCATGTGTAAAGTGCACGAGGCATGAAGTGTCTACTAGTTAGGGACAACAGGGCCATAAAAAATATTAATAGCTTAAGGTTAGTTTATCAAATCCACCCAAAAGTATATAAAAATCTAAAAATATATAAGGATTTGTTTATTTTTATAAATTGCTATTTTTGTGATTGCTAAAATTTTTATAAAGCCTTTAAAATTTTTATATTTTAACATTACTAGCCAAATTAGGAAAGTAAAATGTATTATTTACATTTGACTATAGTATACTGATGATAAAACAAACTTCATTATTTTTTTTTAATAAAAGGCACTTTTTTTCTGAATGCAGCTACTGCTGTAAACTAAATTTTGATGATGAAAGTGATCTTGGGGGGAAAAAATGAAGACCAGTATAATTTGTACTAGTTTTACTTCAACATGTGCTCCTTCATATATTGATTTTCATATTTTAGCCCTGATTGATGGTGAAGTGCTAAAACCATAATTCAGTTTCTAATATACTGGCTATCAAAGCAATAAAATCAACAAAATTTAGGTGGCATTTATATTAAAAACATAAAGATATTTTCAGAACAAAAATAATTATTTTAAAGGAAGAATACTGTATTAAAAATTGACAGATGCAGATGTTCAAAATTTTACACATAAATATTAGTGCTTTGAGACCTTCTTATAATGTAGAACTTAAGATGGCTAAAACCAAAAAATATACATCTGCTGAGCTATTCTTAGAAAATTACATCAATGATGGTTATTTCAAAATTTTGGGAGATCACATGGCCAAAAGAAAGGGAAACTCAAATAACACTTTCCAATAACACCATAGCTCAAAATACTCAGGAACTAGAAAACACATAGAAGAATAACTCATAGACTACATACACCTAGCCAAGTATTTTACATGGAATTTGACAAAGGCACATGGAAATTCTTTGTGAAGATCTACAATTTGAACATGATGAGGATATGAAGGAAGAATTATTTTATTCAGTTTCTTTGCTGACAAACAAAGCTACTCTAAACTGTATTAAAATAGAAAAAAACAAATCATCAATTAACATGATTTGGAGTTTAAGTTTTGTCTAAGAGCAATCTCTTGTGGGACAGCTAGAATGGCAGAAATGTCCTGAATATAAACTTGCTTTCATTGCTGAGAACGTCTTACTATGAAAAAAAGTCAGGTGAACCAAATATGCCAAACACATTGATGTAGTAAAAAAAAAAAAAAAAAAAAAAGTGAATTACATGAGTCAATGTGATAAATTCAAAATTATTTTCTTTGTGTGATAATTTGGAAGCTAATCACATACAAACTTACTACATGCTGAAATACTGTTAATGAACACAATCAATATTTCTGCAAGATAAGAAACTAGTTTGGTTCAAAATAGTTGAAGATGTTAATTGAACAAACTTGTTTATTTATCTGATATATTTGGTATACTTAATCCTTACAATAATTCCATGGAAGGAAAAAACATGTTTTTTGATGATAGAAAAAGAAAAAATCCTGAAAGAGTTGTGTCCAATGATGACAAATATGAACTTATATAAGGAGAAGTTTCATTCAAAGAGACTATTACGATAAAGAGAACATCTCAATTTCAGAATCCTGCAAGTGTCTCAAAATCAAACAGATTTTTTTTAACAGTAAGGGATAAGCAATAAATATGAGGAAGTTGGAAAACGGAGAGGTAGTGAGTGAACACATGGTATGCGAGGTTTGACAGGTAATGTGTCTCACTGATTTCAACCATTCTCCATAAGCTGATAAGGGGAGCACATTTTAGTGCTTACTCAGGCTTGGGAGCAAGCCAAACTTTAAGAGACTTTGTGGGGAAGAGAGAAAGCTGACTAAAGTTTGGTCAAGACAAAGCAGAGGGTAAGAAATAGACAATTATGAACACAGTCAAAAATTTGTACAGATTATTATGGTACACTCCATAATTGAACAATTATCAATAAGTAGATAATAATCTTGATATTGTATGTTTGTGAAAAGTTACCACCAAATACACTACAAATTTGGTAAAATGTACTGAGTGTACTGAATTTTATTTTTCTTCAGAAGAAAATTCACACAAAGAAAATTCATGAATTTGGATTTCTTTTGTTGTAAGATACCTTAAACTTATCAAAACTTTACATAATTGCTGGAACTGGCTACTGATAAAAGTTTGAAGAGCATTGTCAAAATAAGGTCTTGTTTGCTTTTTTATGGATAAAACTTAAAAATTGGTATTCTGAGTTTGCTGAGATTACTTTAAAATTTCTTCTCTCTTTCTCATCAAATACCTCTAGGAGACTTGTTTCTCTATCATGAATACTATAAAAATGAAGTACAGACATAGTGTAGATATACATTATTCCTTATGAATAGTGTTGTCAATCCAAACTAGATTAGTTAAATAATGTCAACTAATGTTTCATGTTCAAATATTTTTAAATTTTTATGCATGCTTTTCCTTTGAAGTGTGCAATAGGCATTTAATATTGGGAATTGCTATTTTAATTATAGTTTTTTATTTAGGTATGATAATGGAATGATAAAAAGTTATAAGTGTAACGGGGGTCTTTATATTAATTGATCATATGCACATTTTCAGTGAACAATGTAGGCTTTTGTGATTCCATATGCTATATATATTCTAATAATATTTATCAAAATGTAATTTTATTTAATATTATAAATTTTTGAGCTTGTACTTTGTAAGACTTGCATTTTATATTTTGTATTTTACTTTTCAAAAATTAAAAATTAAAATAAATTTTTTTTGGTATTTTACAAAATATTAATCATCAATGGGTTAAGACTAAATAAAAGCTAGGCCTTCAGCACCCATGGTTTAAGAAGCAGTAAAAACGTGTTTAAAGTGGCATCTATACATGAGTTAGGAGGAATTGCCCTTTCTGACCCAATGAAGCCCATTACCAGAGCAAAAGGTTTAGCAAGTGGAATGAGAACTGGATTTCATCCCCCTCCACTGGGCATCCTTTTGAAAGAAGTAACCTGTACAATTGTGCTCAGCCCTGCACAATGTGTATGTTTTGTGAGAAACAATAATTACAATAATAAGGGAGGCATATTTTCTGTAGTTATTGTTTTCTTACTCATATTTCCTTTGACTGCAGAGCCTAACCCTGCCAAAAAGTGTGGCTAAAACACTAGAAATGCACCTTATAGCCCCATCATTATGGTGTTGCCTATGTGTCTACTGTCTAGTTGAAAGATAATAATAAAAGTTGATGTCTGCCTTTTTTATTGCATTGCACCAGGAGCCATGGAATCTGAAATGAATGGGGATCAAAGTTAAAGGGCAAATTCTAGAAAATAATTATTAAAAACAGAGCCTGAGCACTTAAAAATTTTATGTCTAAGCCATGTTTAGTGTTTGTGCTTCTGAGGCACTGAAGCAAGTCTGCTTGAAAATTAACTGCTTAAAAATTAATGAAGAAGGATTATTTTATAACCTTCACAATCAGCAACATGGAGTGTAACTTAGTGAAAGCGATTCACAGTCTATATATTGCATAATTAACATCTCTCTTTCCCATTCTCTCTCTCTCTCTCTCTCCCTCTCTCACGTACACATACACCTATTTGGTCAGAAAGCACAAAACAAGCAATGGATGAACACTTGAGGCTTCAGCTTTAATTTTCTCATGAAAATAAAGATATTGTCCAATTCTACCTGAGACAATCTGGATAAGACGTGGATGTGAAAAATCTTTAAAACTTTGAGAGAAAGTGACAAAGGGAGAAACTTTGTAAGCACAGAGCATGTGAAAGAAAAAACAGATGAAAAGGGTTTTTTGTTTTGGATTTTGTTTGTGAGCAATTGACGACTACTTTCCAGTTTGCTAAGCTTAGGAACTGCATTTAAAGCTTTTCATCTGTGAGTCAATTCTCATAGACACTCAGAGATTGATTCCAACAGTATAGAATCAAATAAAAACTTACACACATGTCAAACTAAGAAGATTTATTTCAACCCCTCAAGAAAAAATGAGTATTTAAAACTATAACTACTAAACTATAAAACTATCACTACTTTCTAGATCAATGTTTCTAAAAAAAATTGTGATAAGATGGAAGCTTGAAGCATGGGGATTTTGGGTGGTGAGCGACAGAAACTCCTAGATGGTAAGGAAAGAATTTTGAGTGGTGTGTCTACTTTTAAAAGTCCTCCTCAAATAATTATGTCATCCCCACCCTGGGGGTGAGAGTATATTCCCCTCACATAATAATTACAATGATTATTAAAATAATGTTTCCTGATTCCTTACACATTTTATAATTTCTAAATATTTATCATTTGGTTAAAATCAGTGATCCTTAAGGCAGCATCTCCATCCATTTTTTAAAAAGACAGACTCTAAGTTTAGTAGGCAGTTAATAAAATATTAACTAAATGATAAGGAGATGGAGTAGTTATTACAGTTAAATAAAGAGCATATATTATTCAATAATAGGTTATATGTCCAGCATCAATACATCACACATATGGGGATTACAAAAAAGTGTGTTTAGGATAAAGATCCTGTGTTTCAAAAGAATGAGTAATTCAGTGGGGTGGCAAAATGAGTATCTAGAGGAGCTAAGGAGTTAGAGAACAATTACATGTTAAACTGTGTTGGACAGCTCCATGAAGGCAAAGAGAACTAAAAGTAACAAACAACTGTTTTGTGAGATGCTTGTTGTTTATCATTTTATTTTTTCCTCACACAACAACCCTAAAAAGGATGTATTATACCTTTTTTATTGATTGACTCTAGGTGCCAAAACCCAGAGTATGTTTGTGTGTGTGTGTGTGTGTGTGTGTGTGTGTATGCAATTAGTATTCAGTTGACAGTTCCAGTCAGTAAATCACCTCTGCCTCAGTCCTACAGGAAAATGCCACCCAACACTTAGGGATCTGGCACTCCTCCTTGCAAACTACACACACCTCTTCATAATTCAATGACCATAGGATAAAGATAGTAGGAACCCTCAGGACTATGTTCAAGTGTTGGAACTTGCATCTGTTTCCATGTGTGATAGCCAGCTTCAAAAATGCCCCCAATGATTTTTGTCTTCTGATATTCATGGGCTTAATTTTCCGCCACTTTAAAACTGCACTGGTCTGTGTGGACAATAAAATACTTAGAGATGACAATGTGCAACTTCTGAGGCTAAACCATAAAAGGCATTTCAGCTTCTAGGTCTCTTGCTCTGGGGAAAGAGAGTTATTATGAGATAAGGAAAATTCAAGTATCTCTGTTTAGAGGTCCACATGGAAAGGTTACTAAGGCTTCCAACCAGTAGCCAGTACCAACTTACCAGTCATGTGAGTTAGCTACTTTGAGAGCAAATTCTCCAGCTCCAGCCATGTTTTTGTAACTGAGCAGGACCCTATGGGGACTTCCCCATGCAGGCTTTTTCCCTATATCTTCTGCTTTAGCTCCTCTCTGAACTACCTAGATAACAGTATCCAATGCATATTTCCTGAATTGTTTTACAGATGTGAAAACCCCCCACCAAATGGAAAATGTTAACTACTTGATGACCATGAGCACATAAACTCCAGGCCTCCTGGAGCCTAAGGATTGATAATGTTAACCTCTATGACATCGTCCTGTTACCTCACCATCAACCAACCAGAGAATTGTGCATGAGCTGATTACATACCCTGCGAACACTCCCTCACCTGGCCTTTAAAAATGCTTTGCTGAAACACTTCAGAGAGTTTAGGGTTTGGGGCATAAGCCACCCATCTCCTTGCATGGTCCTGCAATAAACCTTTCTCTGCTCTAAAATCCAAAATTTCAGTTTGTTTGGCCTAACTGTGTTTGGGGCTCAAGAACCTGCATTTGGTTACATTTTCAGTTGACAACTGCCCTGGCTGACATCTGACTGAAATTTTATTAAACTTATGAGAAATGCCCTGCCAAACCATTCTCAAATTCCTGACCTACAAAAATTGTGAGATATGATACATGTTTGTGTTTTAAGCCAAAAAGTTTGAGATAATTTGTTACACAGCAATACATAACGATTAAAAATTTTTGTACCTAAAAGTATAGTGCTGCCAGAGTTAGGCAAATCTCTATGGAGTTTTCTCATTCTCTATACAGTTATGAATTGACTTCCTAAGGCTTGCTCTTAGGCCAGGATCCCAAGTTTTTAATAAAATTTATTTTAGAATGCCCCAACTCTGCAGAAACACAAAAAAGTTTCCACTTCACCATTCCACCTCATGTTTTTCTTCATTGTTAGCTTCTGGCTAATTTGTCCATAATATACCATCCGTTGATCATTTTGTTTTAATCTAACCAATAGGAGCTATGATGACATCCATTTAGTTTGTCTTAACATTTATCCAGCTATTGCCAGCAGGACTCCAAGGATAGGATGAAGAAAATCAGCACTATTTGTCTCAGGAACTCCTTCCAAATGTCTTTGGTTTAGTCAGTTAAATAAATCTTAGATTTATTAACCATAAGAGTCTATCTTAGAAAGGTGGCTTCCTCCTTAAGTTTCTGTACTAATTTTATCAAACTAACCAGAACGTACTTGGGTACAAAAAGATATATTAATAATTTGCACTGTAGAGGAGAAAAAATATATTTTCCTTCCTTTCTTCTAGGTTCCTGGCTGGGGTTCCCAGAACAAAAAGTGTAACAGAGAAAAATATACAAATTTATTTAATGCATGTTTTTAAATGACACAGGGGCCTTCATAAGAAACTGAAGACACAAAGAAACAGACCCAAAAATGTGGTTAGACCAGAGCTTTTTCATGCTAGGATTGATGAAGAGTGAAAAGTTGTGGAAAAATGTAATAGGACAAAAGGTATGAGCTAAGGGTAATAAACTGGGGGAAACTTAGCAAGGCTTGCTGTTCCCATTTTTCTCAGGCAGGTGCCCCTCCCTCATTGAAGATTAGGATGTTCCTTTTCTCTGGGTATAGGGAAGGCATCTCTCACAGGAGATTTTATCACCTGCTTCAGGGAAAAGTTGGAGAGTCCTCCCAGCACTTGCCATTTTTCAAATTCCTTCAGTTTAAAATATTCAATATGCCAAGGTACCATATTTTGGGGTAGTATATCTTTAACCCTATCAGCCCGTACTTCACTTTGGCCTACAAGGGAGAAATCAATGGTAAATTCTGTTATCTTTACAACTTGAGTAAGTGATGTGAAGCCTGACTTAAATGCCTTCCAGAATCAGACAGGGTCCTGAGTCACTTGAGCTAAAGTCCAAGATAAATTTCATACCACCTTTCTAATAGAATAAGTCTTTTTTATTTATTTATTTATTTATTTATTATTTATTTTTTTTGGCTGTGTTGGGTCTTCGTTTCTGTGCGAGGGCTTTCTCCAGTTGTGGCGAGTGGGGGCCACTCTTCATCGCGGTGCGCGGGCCTCTCACTGTCGCGGCCTCTCCCGTTGCGGAGCACAGGCTCCAGACGCGCAGGCTCAGTAGTTGTGGCACACGGGCTTAGTTGCTCCGCAGCATGTGGGATCTTCCCAGACCAGGGCTCGAACCCGTGTCCCCCGCACTGGCAGGCGGACTCTCAACCACTGCGCCACCAGGGAAGCCCTAAGTCTTATTGTAGGTGAACATTCCACAGAATACTTGGCTCTGCAGGATTCCTGATATCTCAGGGATGTTTGCTTGAATACTTGAATGTTTCTGCTAAGTATCGCTAAGAGAGATTGAGAGAGAGAAAAGTTCACGTCTGCCTGTCACACATAGGACACAAGAAGTGCAATCCCACAGGGCACACATTGAGACAGGAGGGAAAGGGGCAGGACACAAACACTAGATAGTTGAAGAAGGGGTGCAGCTGTGGGATGTGATAAAAACTGGCTGGAACTGGCTGAAACCAAGGTGGCTTTGAGGATAGCGAAGTCATTGACCTTTAGCTCATTATACCTTCATTGTAATACTAAAAATCACTCTCCTTTATGCCATGAAAGTTCTGAGGCAGAACATAAAAGGACAAAAAGTGGGCAGTGACCCAATTTCTGGGAAATCCCCCCCCCTTACCCAAATTAGCAAAAAAATTTCTCCTACTTGTTAGTATATGAAATTACTTAGCCCATAAAAACCAACAACCCCAGGCCCTGGGGCTGCTCTTGCCTTCTAAGAGAGAAAACATTCTGACTATGGAATGTGTACCTCTCTAAGTAAACTCACTTTCTCTTTATTATGACTTGCTCTTGGATTCTTTCCTGCGCAAAGCCAAGGATCCTCACTTGGTGGTTCTGTTTTCAGAGAGACAGCAGTGAGCAGTCCTGAAGCAGGATCTTTGTTCCCTGCCCACGAATTGAACCTGGGTAGTCTGGATGAAAACCAGGAATCCTAGCTGCTAGTCCACCAGGGGCTAGAGGCTAGAAGCAAAGTTGCCCTGGCTTTTGCCCCATTTGAAAACAAGAATATTTCAAGGAGGCAAAAACTGTAAAACAGGTACAAAGTTTATTATCAGAAGCACAGCACAACATGTGGGAGAGCACACAGAGAAGGAGTTTATTTATTTAAGACAGAAGCAAGGCAGAAATACACACTTGGAGCGAAAGGGTATGGGCATCCTCTTTAATGAGGAGGAGTGCAGTAAAGAGGCAGTTAAATCATTTTTATATGGGCAGTTCTTCTGGGTCTTTGTTCTTCTCTGGCCAATTATCTTGCTTCTTTTCCCACATTTCACCTACCCTAGGACCCTTCCCAATATGCGTGCACATCTTTTTGCCAAGATGGATTCCAGCACTGAGACTAACAGGAGGTTTGACAACACATATTATGGGGTGGCACCCCCTCCCTTTTTGACCCCCAAGGAGCCTTTCTGTACATGTGTAGTTGGGGAGGTTTCCTTGACCTCAGGAGTGATAGATGAGGTCCTCATCTTTTTATTCCAGCAGAGCTCAGTTCCTGCCATTAACTTTATCTTTGGAGTGTCTAGGGAAAACAAAGCTCCAATCTAATCCACTTGATGAACTCCAGGTGCTCAGCCCAGGGTACAGTCTATCTCCTACCTCAGTTCATCCTAGGACTCCTGAGGGTCCCAGGACATGACATTTCCCTGTCTTGCAACAATATGACACCCTTGGAAACAAAGAATATACAACTGTTAGGGACTTCCAAACAGGACATAAATCAATCAGGGGGCTCAATTGGACAGAGCCTCCAATCTGGTCTCGTAACTCGCACTGGTTGTTAGGTTTAGGCCTCTCTTCTCCCCACCCCACCTCAATCAACTCAGATATTACAATTCAGTTTAGTCCTTTATTCAGAGGGAAAGCTTAAATGTAGTCAGTTTTAGGCAATCCTGCTTGCCCAAGACACCAATTTTCTGAGATGTGGATGACATCTATAGATGTCTTGTGTGGAAAAGTCAGGAGCTGAGGCCATCCCCAGCTGTCTTTAAGGGATGCAGGGGGAGACATATGGTACTCTCAGCAGTCAGTTTGAATTCAAAGTCATACAGTGACATAGAAAGCAGTTTGGAAGAACTGCTCCCACCCAGGGCAGCAAGGTGGAGCAAGGACCAAGCCTCCAGAACAGCTTCTAAAAGACAAACTAATTAGTGTTCCCTTTCCCTAATACTTTCCATGGGTTTAAGTTTCCCTTCCTTAATATCATGGTTTTTGCTTTCCTTCTATTTTTACAAAATCTGTGTGTCCCATTTCAGTAACTCTAACTTTACACTTTTTCCAGTCCATAACATGTTAGTAGAAGACAGACAAAAGCCTTTTCACAGATGGACAATTTCATACAACTTAAACAACGTCTGAGTCTCTCAGCTCCCTTTCCAGCCAAGCTGACCTGAGATTACTGTTACAAGAAACAAAGAAACATCAGGCCCAGCGGAATGATCAGGTCAAAATTCAGATTTGTTTTTTTCAAAATATATCTACACGATCCAATAAATGTCTAGAAAGAAGATAAACCCTCTCTGGGTAGAGTTGCATTTAGTAATCATACTAGGGTGTGTGCACCATGAAAGGTAAGGGTGAAGAGTCAGACTATCAGCTCATCGTTGAGTGACTTCTGCTATAAAATGCACAAATCTCAGACTGCAAATAGTTTGAATGCAAAAAATGCCAGCAGTAGTGAGATATCCCTGAAAGAGGGCTGAAGACCCAATTTAATTCAATCACCCAATAGATGGGGGGAGGAAAGGGAGTCTCCACCCTTGAAATTTGGCTCCCATCCAGATTGTAGTTTTTGGCCGAAATCACAAGCCAGGAATGAGATAAGTTATATCAGCAACAGTTTCATCTGCTTGTGACCCAGGCAGTTCATCCAATACCCATGATTCATTTTCAGAGCTCACAGCTCCACAGGGGGCTGTCATTCAATAGTCTCAGAGTCCTTGCATTGCCCATTGAGCAGATGACCATGCCTGCTCCCAACTTGGAAAGCTTAAAGCCACCGCAGGCAGAATTGCATAAGCCAGACCCAAGCAGTTAAAGGAAACCTCCTGTGATTCTAGGATACCGAAAACAAACCAACAACAGCAAATCTCAACTCCTCCCCAGCCAAAAAAAAAGAAACAACAAACAAACAGTGGCTCCTCTCTGCTTTTCTGCTTTTGGAAGTAGAAGGGGTAAATGCCCCTTTCTCATGTAAATCTGAGGCTCTGCTGGGTTATATGGGGCTTTCTTGCAAATCATTTTTTTTTTCTTTTTTTTCTTTAAGCCCCCTTTTCATCAGTCAATAAGTCCAAGTTGACCCACTCCCAAAATGGGTACTTCTCTTTTCCACAAGAGCTCATTAGCAAGCTTTAAAGGTACTTTTCAAAAAAGGTACTTATCTAGTAGCCTAAAACTCTAAATGTACCTTCATATAGAGACTGCCTCCTTCCTTCCAGCTGTCTCCCTTTACACATTGTCTTTCTTTAGACAGAAATCACAGGAAATTCCATCGAGGAGACTTGTTCTGTCTCCCATATTTGAAAAGTCTAATAAGATTTTAGTCCCCCTTTTTGATGGTAAGAAGCCAGAAGTTATTTTCTTGACTGCCAAAACCTGAGGTTAAGAGGCATCCATCCCCACCATGGGAAGCAAAAAGCAGTTTACCCCACTAATGCTTCTCTTTGTAGCTTTCCCTCATCAGGGATGATTCATCTCAAGCACTTGTGACAAACATAATATTCAACATTGATTTCTACCATACACCAAGGTGCAATAACATAGAACAGGGGTCCCCAACCCCCAGGCCATGGACCAGTACCAGTCTGTGGCCTGTTAGGAACCGGGCCACACAGCAGGAGGTGAGCAGTGGGCAAGTGAGTAAAGCTTCATCTGCCGCTCCCCATCGCTCCCCATTGCTTGCATTACTGCCTGAACAACCACACCCCCCACCATCCGTGGAAAAATTTTCTTCCATGAAACTTGTCCCTGGTGCCAAAAAGGTTGGGGATCACTGGTATAGAAAATTCAGTGCCATTAGGGAAAAATATAGTAATTAAATTCACTATTGATGCCAAAAACTCGGCCTCCGTGCACTGAATCTCTTGATGAGCTTCTCTAGTTCCTTTAATCTGGCCTCAGGTGGTCTCTTTTGGAATGCTGAATGCTAACTTCATTTTTTGGGGGTTTTGGTTCTGTAAAGAGCTCAAAGATATTGTTATGTATATCCCTTGAGGAAGGACCAGGACCTTGCCCCAAGGCTGCACTATTGTTTCTTGACTGCTCCTCCCTTGTCTCTGCATTCCCCGCCCCCACTTCCCTGATGAGCAACTGTTTGAATCTGCCCTTTGAGGCCCAGGGAAGGTCATGGAGGATGGAGTCTGTTCCCTAAAAACAAGAAATGGGGGTGGGCACAGAAAAACTTCTCTACCCAGGGGCCCCACAGTGTCCTGCTCGGTTTCAGTATTAATGTGGTTAAAATAACAACTGTCAAGAGAAGCAATATCTCCAGCTCCAGGCATGGGAATGCAAATGTGAAGAGGAATGCAGATGTGATACAACCTTTTAAACTGTGACCTTTTTATTTTCTTCAACATCTTGCCTGTGCTGGAAGGTTTTAGGATCTTTTTATCTGCCTTCTCAGAGGCCCTTGCAGTTTAACCCTACATGCCAATCATTCACCCCTACTTCCTGTGTCCCTTCCCCTATGTGGGCACATGTGTGCTAGTTAAAGGGAGCAGATTTGGTTATACCAAAGTATGTTTCTTTGGCATAAGTATTACTTTGGGTTAAAGAAAATCAAACCCCAGAATATTCCAGAAAAGCTCTTTACCTCCCCCTCAACTGATTAAATTTACATTGCAAAAAGGGCTGTACCAGGGAAAAGAGCTATTACTAGAGATATCTTTTTGTACTTAAGAAACTTATCTGCATAAGAGAGCAACCTTTTTTTTCTAAACATCTCCTCTTCCCTTTCTGTGAATGGTCTTTCTCCCCTTTGTATTCCCAAAACCCTATCCCTTTCCTTAGTTCAGAATGGTACAGAAGTTTCAATTACCTGGCTGCCTATTGAGTCTCATATCTTTGGGGCTTTTATACATAGGAAATTATTTTTTTTCTCTTGTTAATCTATCTTATAACAGTTTAATTATTAGACCAGTCAAAGACCTTAGAAGGGAAAAAGAGAAAAAATTTCTGCTCCTACCATAGTGTCTAACGGAGTTGTCAATATTCAAATTCCCTCACCTTCCCCATTTTTCCACAGCATAAATAAACAATTGTGGGGACACGTTTAATCCTTACAAGGATGAAGTAAGAATAGAAAGAAGATGAGGAGTCAGAAAGGATCAGAGAATGTGTTTTGCAATAGTAAGCCAGACACCCTTCCCTGTACTTTTCAGCTGTAATTTCAGGGCACCTTAGTGCTGATGCTTAGATGACCACATCTTGGACTTGACTTGATGCTATAATGGAATGAGACTTGGGGGTCTTAGGGGGAGTGGCGGAGGTATAGACTGAAAGAAAAGTGCACAATGTAAGAGTTGTTAGTTTCAGTTTTACTTAGGGAACTTACTGAGGATTATAGCCCAGGAAACAGCCTCTCAGTAGCCCTGAGAGGACTGCTCCTTGGAGGCAGAGGAGAAACCAGTGTATATATGTATGATTTGTGGCAAGGGGATACACACAGTCAAGCATACATCTTGGTAAAAAGTTACTGCTAGTCACAAGGAACAGATATCTCAGTTAATGATTTCAGTAATTTTTCTATGTATGGGAAGATGCAAAAATCTGGGTTCATTAAAATTCTTCCTGAGATATATAAATATAACTATCTAAGGGGCCTGTTTTCCTAAGCACAGAGAGCCTTGCTCTGGTTTTTATCCTGAATTCCTCTCAGGGTGCACTGTCGGTCAGTGACTGAAGTGGCTAATGACTTAATTCTTGTAGAACTGAATGGTAAACAAGATT
This sequence comes from Balaenoptera acutorostrata, assembly GCF_949987535.1. Taxonomy (NCBI): domain Eukaryota; kingdom Metazoa; phylum Chordata; class Mammalia; order Artiodactyla; family Balaenopteridae; genus Balaenoptera; species Balaenoptera acutorostrata. The sequence goes on from NC_080085.1 coordinate 77,564,985, forward strand.
CTTTCTTTTACAAAAGACTTTACTCTCTTAGGTTTGATAGCTGAATCTATGAAATAAACTGACAACAGACAGCTTACAGAAGAAAAAGTACACAAATTTATAAATTTTTAGTATTATGTGCATGGAAGCATCACAGGAAAAAAAGTGAATACCCCAAAATTCATGAGATTTGAGAGCTTATATGCTGTCTTAATAGGGGAAGGTGAGGGGGAATGTGGGCCACTTAGGGAAGAGCAAATGATTTTAAGAAAGATTAATGGGCCTGTTAAAGTAACCAGGTTGGGTTCGAGATGGAGTCACTCATGTTAAGCCCCATGTCAGCAAACCAAAACTTAACTAAGTTTTCATGCTTAGCTCTCCCAGAAAATGAAGGCTTTGGTCAAGCAATCAGTGCTTGCCTGCTCAGCACAAGTTACCTGACGCAGTTTCAAGATTTCCCTCTGCTCGATATAAGAAAGGTAACCCTGCTTTAACCTATCAGCAAATGCCCAGTATAACCTTCTTGTTCCTGCTCACTTTGGCCTATAAAAATCTTTTGTCTTATACAGCTCTTTGGAGCGCCTTTCTGTCTGCTAGATTGGATGCTGGCTCATTAGTAAATCAGTGAAAAAAGTCAAGAAGATCTTTGAAATTTATTCAGTTGAACTTTGTTATTTAACAGTACCTTAGAATAATAAATGGGAGGTATGGCAGTTTGTGATAAAGTTTGTCTGGGTGTAGTGTTGACTTCTAGTCTCCTCTCCTGTAGTGAGCCAATTTTCCCATAAAAATCCCAAGGAGGAGATTTATGACATCTGAGTTCTTTTTGGAGAATCTGTCTTTAGGAAGATAAGGGGAGTTCAGAGAAAACATCTCCCTGCATTTGCTGTTTTTCAAGGGATTTCAATTAAAGGTAATCAATATACCAAAGCAGCATATTTTGAGTTAACATTTCCTGAACCCCCTCACCAGCCTACATGCCTGAAGATACACAAGTGACATTGTGGTGAGCCCTACATGGAGAGAAACTGAGGTCTTCTGCCAAAATCAGCTCCTGTGATTAAGTGATCTTGGAAGTGGATCATTTTAGCCCCAGACAAGCCTTCAGTTGACTGCAGCTTTGGCCAACATGTGCCTGAAAATTTATGAGAGACCTGAAGCCAGAACTGCCCTGCCAAGCCACTCCTGAATTCTTGACTCACAAAAATTATAAGAAATATAAATACCTTTTTGCTGATTTTAGTCACTAAGTTTTAGAATCATGCAGCAATAGCTTTTTATGCAGCAATAGATAACTGATATACCATGCAATACCTATTTTTAAAACTTTTAAATATTATCCCTGTGTATAAAAGTATAGTTGTGGGTGTAGGGTATGAGTGAGAAATTGGGGAAATATGAATAGGAGGGAGTGTGCTTTACCAGAAACAGGACTTGTTGTAGGGTCAAAGAAATCTGGATTACGACCCTATCTCTGCTAGGGACTAGTTGTATGGCTTTGGTCAAGTAATTTATCCTCCTTAGGCCTCAGTTTCATTTATAACTGAAAACCAACTCCTACCCAACCCCATAGGCTTACTGGGGAAGGCTCAAGTTACTATGACTGCATAAAGAATCATCCTAAAATTTAGTAGCTTATATTATACATATAACATATATAATATATAACAATATATTATTCCTCAGATTTACTGTGGGTCAGATATTTAGGGGCAGCTTGGTTGGAAAGTCTCTCATAAGTTTGCAGTCAAGGACTGGGGTCATCTCAAAGGCTTACTCACTTACTTGTTTGACACCTGGGCTGAAATACACAAACAGCTGGAGGATGAAACAACTGGGGCACCTCTAGAATCTTAAAGAAAATCTCTGGGGTCCTTCCACATGGTCTCTTCACTATGGTGGATTTAGAGTAGCCAGGCATTTTACATGGCAGCTGAAGATTCCAAAGGAGTCCTGAAAAAAAAGCCTGGTAAAAACTGTATTGCTTTTTATGACCTCATCTCAAAACTCACATATCCTTGTTTTTGTTGTAGTCACAGGCCCACACAGGTTCGAGAAAAGGGAATATAGACCTCACTCTTGAAGGAAGACATCATCCTCACATCATAAGAAGACCATGTAGAATGGTGTATACATACTGCCGTATTTGAGAAATATAATTGGTCACAGAGAGATGAGAAAATACATGTAAATATATATAAAGATAGCACCCAAATAACTGCTTAAAAATAGTAGCAGTAAAAAAAAAAAAATAGTAGCAGTTACTTTAGTGTGAGGAAAGATAATGGAGGACATTGAAAACCAAGTAAGAAAAATAAAAACGTATCACACTTATGATTTCCCCAGAAATATTAATTATTAGAGACAAGAAGAATAGATTTTCAGCCTGACAGTTGCTTCTGCATAATAGCTAGCTTTTCAAAGCAGGTAACATCTTTTTTAGCTTCTACACTCCAAGACCCAGTGTAAGCTTCACATACTCATTTTTTTTTCTTTTTCAAAATCAATCAACACACTAAAGTTTCAGAATACTATTAGAGTTTATTGTAAATGGCTAGCAGATAAGTTAGAATTGTCTCATCTGGTTCTCACTCCACATAGTTGCTAGCAATTCTAACGCATGTATACTAATTATAATAAAAGTGGATGGAATTATAAGCAAATAAAATGACGGGTTTTCCTACATCTCATATAGATATACAGTTTACATAACCTGAACTAAGTGCACATGTTTTTTTGTGTTCTTTGTTGTTTTCCTAGTTTTACTTTACCCTGGTTCTTAACATAAGACACATTTTGATTTTCAGTAACCTAATCAAGTTATTATTTATATCCAATTTCATCAGAGTATTTGATGGAACTCCAAATATTTGTAACACTGTGATTAATGCTTCTTTATTTAGGAACTATTTAGGCAATTCTCAGATTAGTCAATCCTCATGCTGATTCAACTCTTCCTGCTGCTTTGTTTGCCGGCTCAATTCTTATGACCATCTTCTCAACAGGTGGATAGGGTGACTCAATGAAGTAAAAATCAAGTAATTTGGCTGTGTGTACTGCCTTAAAAATGTGGTAGATATGGACGTTTGTTCTTTGCTGTACTTACTGTAGAAAACTGAGATTCTCAGGGGAAAAAAAAATCAATGTGGAGATAAGATCACCTGCCAAAATGTGTAAAGTGACAGCTCCCAGAGGCAACAAAATATAACTCAAAGGATTCTATACCACTTCAGCTTTCTCCCTGATATAAATGCTTGCCATATAATGAGTCCTTAGTCATTTCCAAATCAGGCACAAAATATACCTATTGCACATTTATTATTGCAATCTTCTCATCCTTGAACACAATTATTGCATGCTACAGTGTAAAATGCAGCTATGATTAGGTAGATATATTGGGGAGCCTTGATAGGAACAAAAGGACTCTTTAGAATCTTTATTCTAAGCCTTGTTAACTTATTTGCTTTATCAGATTTGCTGCAGGATAGAGTCTCATATTAAATGTAAAAAAAACATTTTTTTTCTTCAGCTTTAAAAAGTTAAATGTGCTGTTTTCAGTCATTTTCACAAGGTTGTTTCTTCCAATCCAAGAACATGGTATATCTCTCCATCTGTTTGCATCATCTTTAATTTCTTTCATCAGTGTCTTATAGTTTTCTGCATACAGGTCTTTTGTCTCCTTAGGTAGGTTTATTCCTAGGTATTTTATTATTTTTGTTGCAGTGGTAAATGGGAGTGTTTCCTTAATCTCTTTTTCAGATTTATCATCATCAGTGGATAGGAATGCAAGAGATATCTGTGCATTAATTTTGTGTACTTTTACTTTACCAAATTCATTGATTAGGTTTACTACTTTTCTAGTAGCATCGTTAGGATTCTCTATGTATAGTATTATGTCATTTGCAAACAGTGACAGTTTTACATCTTCTTTTCTGATTTGGATTCCTTTTACTTCTTTTTCTTCTCTGATTGCTGTGGCTAAAACTTCCAAAACTATGTTGAATAATAGTGGTGAGAGTGGGCAACCTTGTCTTGTTCCTGATCTTAGAGGAAATGGTTTCAGTTTTTCACCATTGAGAATGGTGTTGGCTGTGAGTTTGCTATATATGGCCTTTATTATGTTGAGGTAGGTTCCCACTATTCCTACTTTCTAGAGAGTTTTTATCATAAATTGGTATTGAATTTGTCGAAATCTCTCTCTGCATCTACTAAGATTTCATATGTGTTTTATCCTTCAATTTGTTAATATGTTGTATCACATTGATTGATTTGCATATATTGAAGAATCCTTGCATTCCTGGGATAAACCCCCCTTGATCATGGTGTATGATCCTTTTAATGTGCTGTTGGATTCTGTTTGCTAGTATTTTGGTGAGGAAATATTCTTCTACATTCATCAGTGATATTGGCCTGTAGTTTTCTTTCTTTGTGACATCTTTGCCTGATTTTTGGTATCAGGGTGATGATGGCCTAGTAGAGGGAATTTGGGAGTGTTCCTCCCTCTGCTATATTTTGGAAGAGTTTGAGAAGGATAGGTGTTAGCTCTTCTCTAAAAGTTTGATAGAATTCCCCTGCGAAGCCATCTGGTCCTGGGCTTTTGTTTTTTGGAAGATTTTTAATCAGAGTTTCAATTTCAGTGCTTGTGATTGGCCTGCTTATATTTTCTATTTCTTCCTGCCTCAGTCTCAGAAGGTTGTACTTCTCTAAGAATTTGTCTATTTCTTCCGGGTTGTCCATATTATTGGCATAGAGTTGCTTGTAGTAATCTCTCATGATCCTTTGTATTTCTGCAGTGTCATTTGTTACTTCTCCTTTTTCATTTCTAATTCTGTTGATTTGAGTCTTCTCCCTTTTTTTGTGATGAGTCTGGATAATGGTTTACCAATTTTGTTTATCTTCTCAAAGAAGCAGCTTTTAGTTTATTTATCTTTGCTATTGTTTCCTTTTTTTCTATTTCATTTATTTTGCTCTGATCTTTATGATTTCTTGCCTTCTGGTAAATTTGGGTTTTGTTTTTTTTTTTTGGTTGTTCTTCTTCTTTCTCTAATTGCGTTATGTATAAGGTTAAGTTGTTTGTTTGAGATTTTTCTTGTTTCTTGAGGTAGGAATTTATTGCTATAAACTTCCCTCTTAGAACTGCTTTTGCTGCATATCATAGGTTTTCAGTTGTCGGGTTTTCATTGTCATTTGTTTCTCGGTATTTTTTTGATTTCCTCTTTCATTTCTTCAGTGATTTCTTGGTTATTTTGTAGCATATTGTTTAGGCTCCATGTGTTTTTATTGTTTACAGTTTTTTGTCCTGTAATTGTTATCTAGTCTCATATCATTGTGGTCAGAAAAGATACTTGATAAGATTTCAATTTTCTTAAATTAACCAAGGCTTGATTTGTGATCCAAGACATGATCTATCCTGGAGATTGTTCCATGAGCACTTGAGAAGAAAGTGTATTCTGTTGTTTTCTTTTTTTTTTTTTTAACATCTTTATTGGAGTATAATTGCTTTACAATGGTGTGTTAGTTTCTGCTTTATAACAAAGTGAATCAGTTATAGATACACATATGTTCCCATATCTCTTCCCTCTTTCATCTCCCTCCCTCCCACCCTCCCTATCCCACCCCTCTAGGTGGTGACAAAGCACCGAGCTGATCTCCCTGTGCTATGCGGTTGCTTCCCACTAGCTATCTATTTTACGTTTGGTAGGGTATATATGTCCATGCCACTCTCTCACTTTGTCACAGCTTACCCTTCCCCTTCCCCATAGACTCAAGTCCATTCTCTAGTAGGTCTGTGTCTTTATTCCAGTCTTACCACTAGGTTCTTCATGACCTTTTTTTTTTTTCTTAGATTCCATATATATGTGTTAACATACTGTATTTGTTTTTTCTCTTTCTGACTTACTTCACTCTGTATGACAGACTCTAACTCCATCCACCTCAGTACAAATAACTCCATTTCGTTTCTTTTTATGGCTGAGTAATATTCCATTGTATATATGTGCCACATCTTCTTTATCCATTCATCCGATGATGGACACTTAGGTTGCTACCATGTCCTGGCTATTGTAAATAGAGCTGCAATGAACATTTTGGTACATGACTCTTTTGGAATTATGGTTTTCTCAGGGTATATGCCCAGTAGTGGGATTGCTGGGTCGTATGGTAGTTCTATTTGTAGTTTTTTCAGGAACCTCCATACTCTTCTCCATAGTGGCTGTATCAATTTACATTCCCACCAACAGTGCAAGAGTCTTCCCTTTTCTCCACACCCTCTCCAGCATTTATTGTTTGCAGATTTTCTGATGATGGCCATTCTGACCGGTGTGAGGTGATACCTCAGTGAAGTTTTGATTTGCATTTCTCTAATGATTAGTGATGTTGAGCATTCTTTCATGTGTTTGTTGGCAATCTGTATATCTTCTTTGGAGAAATGTCTATTTAGGTCTAATGTCCATTTTGGATTGGGTTAAAAATTAATTAATTAACAAAATTAATTAATAGAGAAACAGAATAGTGGTTACCATTGGGAAAAATGGACTAAGAAGAGATCCAAAAGAAACTTTGGGGTGCCAGAAATGTTCTACATCTGAATATGAATGGCATGCAACCAAATATACATATGTGAAACTGTATTAAGTGGTTTATAAACTTAAAATTGTGTACTTTACACACTTTACTACTTGTACTTTAAACTTTATTAAAAACTTAAAAACAGTGAACAAATTATTTATATACAAACAACCATAAGAGAAAAAAAATGGAAATTTTTCATGCAATTCCAAATAACAACAAAACTCTAATAAGTGAATTTAACCAAAAATATAGAAGACCTTTCAGAAGAAAACTTCAAAATAAGAAATAAGTTAAATGCTATGAAGAAGCAATTAAGCAAAGAAGAATCACAAGTGACCAAAATATATATGAACACATTTTCAATATCAGTAATAATAAAAGAAATGCAAATTGAAACATTTTAAATTCATCATAATGTAAAATTTTTCAAATTACAGTTTTTCAAAGGGATGATAACCAAGAGTTGTAGAGTTCAAGAAGGCATATGCTTGGACCTTGTATAAGTATTAATATAAATTGGATCTTCCTTTCTGGATTATGGCTTAACAATATGTATGGAGAAATTTTAAAATATTATGGTGGTATTATACATTTAGTCACCATACACTGTTTATAGTATTTATTTGCTCATCTGCTCCTAGTGTTCCTTATAACACACTCATCCCAACTTCATCTCCACTAACTAGGAAGTGAATAAAAACTCAAATTGTTCTGATATGGTATACTCAATTTGATCCAAAATTTCAAATGTCTCTTTAGGTAATTAGACTCTTTGATAACCCAAACTTTCAGATTTCTTCTCATTCCTGCTTCTCTTCAAGATGGTGACCAATATAGGAAATTTTATGTGATCTTGTGGCATTTTGGTGCAGGGAACCTTTAGACTTATGCTAGGTATTTGGTGTGTACCGGTGGTTATTTGTTGCAGTGTGGTTTGTCTAGTCCTGTTGTTGGGCATTCTGATGTGATCCAAAACTGGATTCTACTGCTAGTATAACTCATAATCTGTTCTCTCTTAACTTAGGCAGAACCCTGTAGTTCTCCCTCTTGACTTGACCATACCTTGACTCTGGCAGTTCTGTGAATCTCAAGCAGTTTGGCTGTACCTCCCATTTACTTTGCAGCTCAGAAGATTTTCAGATTACTTCACTCTTGCATCCACAATGATATCTTCTGTCTGGCTCACAAACTGGATGCTCAGCCTTTGGGCATGCAGGAGTTTCTGTGTGTCTCTCCTACTGCACAGAACTAAGGGCAGTTTGAGAACATGAATCCAGACTCTTTCCATCACTTTTTATATTAATGTAGTTCCCACTATGGAAGGGCAACTTGTAAAGTGGTGTCTTCACAGCATCCCAAAAAGAGAACAAGGAAAAAGCTTCTCTGACTATTTCAGCAATCATCTTAATCTTTTAACAATTCCCATGATGCACTGTACTATAATAGAAAGTAAGGGCTTTTCTCTTGCCTGTGTGACTGAGGCACTCCTTATGTCATCCTTCCTCCTTTCTGATTCCAATCTTAGCCTAAGTGGCAGATAGAATGAAGGGAGCAACCTTTCTTAAGCAGTTGGAGAATGAAAAAATTGGAGTTATTTCAGAATATTATCACTTTTAGAGTATTCATAAACAATAACCTACTGATTCTATTTCTAGTAATTATTTCTAAGGGAAACATTAGATATAATAAAATATTTATTATTTAAAAAACAATTTAAATATCAAACAAGAGTCCATCAGTTAAATAAATTGTGATAATACATACAGTATTGTATTCATCACTAAAAAAAAAGAAAGACTAGAATAATGGCTGAGAGCATAAAATTTAGAGCATGGAAATCCTGGGTTTGAATCCTGGTTATACAAATTATGAGCTGTTTGACTGAGGCAAGGTAGTATTCCCTCAAATACTAAATTTATTACTGGTACCATGGCATTAATAATTACTTCTCAGGGTTTCTGTGAAGGTTCATGTAATAATAATATATACATATATATATATATATATATATATATATATATATATATGTCTGATAGAATACTATCAGACAGAAATAAAAGAAGTCCTATGAAAAGTAATATAAACATTAAGGGATTTATTAGCTCACATAAGTCAAAAAGCAAATGGCACTAAATTTGGTTGAATTAGTAGCTCAAGAATACTATCAAGAAACAGACGGGCTTCCGTGGTGGCGCAGTGGTTGAGAATCTGCCTGCCAATGCAGGGGACACGGGTTCGAGCCCTGGTCTGGGAAGATCCCACATGCCGCGGAGCAGCTGGGCCCGTGAGCCACAATTACTGAGCCTGCGCGTCTGGAGCCTGTGCTCCGCAACAAGAGAGGCCGCGATAGTGAGAGGCCCGCACACCGCGATGAAGAGTGGTCCCTGCTTGCCACAGCTGGGGAGAGCCCTCGTACAGAAACGAAGACCCAACACAGCCATAAATAAATAAATAAATAAAATTTAAAAAAAAAAAAAAAAGAAACAGACATTTTCCATGTTTATTGCTCTACCATCTTTAGTGTGCTAATGGTATCTCCCCTTGCAGTTTCATTTAGCTGCAGGAGATCCAGACATCACATGCTAACATGAAGCTCTTTAGCAAAGGAAAGATGTGTCCCCTCTCACAGGAGTTTTGCCCTGTGAAAAATGCTGAACATGCTTTGGTAAACATTTCTATAAATTTTCATTTTAGGCATGGTACTAGCTATAAATTTAAATATATAAGTGTCATGTTAATAACTGTCTTTATCATATATACCTATATCAAGATATAGGTTGTTAGGCTATAAGACATTTATAACACATTTCAAAGATCCTTAACACTATATTACACTATCTGATTATCTTTCTGATTGAATATACAAGGGAGGTTTTTTTTATTGAAATATAGTTGATTTACAATATCATGTTAGTTTCAGATGTATAGCACAGTGATTCAGTTATACATGCATATATATGTATATATACATATATATATATATATATACACACATATATTCTTCTTCAGATTCTCTTCCCTTATAGGTTATTACAAAATATTAAGTATAGTTTCCTGTGCTATTACAAGGGAAGTTTTAAACGTACTGTAATCCTCAGAAAGAAATCTTTCCTCTCTGTCATATCATTTAATACACTACAGGAATTCTATTTCAATATACATGAGTAATATCTATTCTGATATAAATAAACAATATTTTAATGAGAAAAGCTTTGTATAGTTTGTTAAATTCAATTGTCTTCTAGAAAATCTAAAAATATACAACCTATCTTTAAGGTTTTTAATACAAATTGAAAAATCATTTAGAACAGAGGTGAATTAATGTATTTCAGCAGTCAGTGAACCTAAATCATTTCATATTTCTCATAAATTTAGATTATCCATATGATGATAAATTAACATCATGTCAATTTCAAAGAATATTTGTGTATCTTGAGAGCAAATACTTGCAGAAGCCTTCACATCATCTAGTGACATATATGGAGAAGTCATGAATTTCCAGTGAATTTCCTTTGAGTCTTGTTTTTAGACAAATGAGAACTCTCACTGAAATGCATTAATAAGATTACATTATCTTCCAATAACTATAAATGTGTTTCTTGTCTGTTAAGAAAATAGTAGATGATTAAAGGCCTTAACCATACAGGAAAACAAATTTGGTCCCCATTCATACTGAGATTAACCTCAAGAAATGATTACTGAGTATGTATGTTTTTGTGTGTGTACATATGTTATTTATCTATTTTCAGACACATAAATAATTTAAGATTATCTATCTATCTTCTGTAGGAATGAGGACTTGTCTGTACTTCCATGTTGGTATAAAAATTAACATTGGACTTATATATGTATGTGGATTTGGATGTGTATTCCACCTTCTTCAAGAACTGATATTAGAAAAAGTTTGCCATATCACCCTGATGATGAGTTAAAAAAATAATTTAGTGGACTAAGATACCTGTTATCAATCATCAATATATGGTTTTGTTTCATTAAAAATGTATTATTTTTGTTGTTGTTATCATTCCTGTGCCATTCAGACACACCCTGAATGTGTAAACCTAACTTCCCCGTTGTCTCAAATATATCCTAAAGCAGTGAATCCACAGAGGGGCACAGCCTATACACTCCCCACAAGGGAGTCACAGATTTGCAAATGAGAGAGACATTTCCTATCAATTAAATAAATACCACACCCACACACACAAACACACACATTATTTTGACCCAAATCATAGAAATGCTATAACTGACAATATCATTTTAAAGTTCTATTAAATTCATTGTAACTGTTAAAAAAAGGTTTTGTCATTTCCTTTAATAACAGTTTTGAAAGCACAAAACCTTTGTTCTAAACCTTTCTCGTCCACCTGGGTACACCTGCAGATAAGAATGGTGAAGTTTGCAGGATTGAGGCAAGAGAGGATGAAGCACCAAACAGGGGACTCCAAGGCACCAAAAGCCTAATGCCTCAGCAGTGGCAGAAAATCAGCACTGTACTGCTTCACCCCTATAGGCAAAATGTCCAACCTTTGTCAGTATAAGTGAATAGGAGTGGGTTCTTAATTTGTTCTTGGTCTTCCATAGTAATTGACACCCACAGATAGGTGCCTACTAGCCTCTTACATATTATTGGCAGCCTCTAAGCCCCAACTATAGGTACTTAGCAAGGGCTTTCAACTATGGCCTATTTTTGGTCAGCCAATCAACTAAATGAATTTGCCTTAATATAATATAAAAATATTAACATGTCAATTTAAATTTGATCCCCTAAAATGAAAAACTTTTCAAGAGTGGTAATGTTGGGTGTTATGGCAGGTTGTTGTAGGAAATAGTCCTGGGGCTTTTAGGGACCCTCAGTAACATTATAATGTTAGCCTTCCAACAGTTCTAGGATCTGTTTTACAAGTAATGTTTTCTTTTCAATACCTAATCTATATTGTTGTAATTTAAAAATAGCATTCTATAATTATAATTGAGATAGAGAGTACATAAGAGAGATGATACTAAGCTCATCTTAGCTGAAGGTAGGGCTGGGTTTAGAGTATAGATCTACCTGAAGAATTGTTCCATGTGATAAATGTATACATATTTGAATTCTGTTTCTGAAGAAATGTTAAAATGCTCTAAAATGTCTCAAAACCATAATTATAGACCAAAATAAAACAGCTCTAATTTAATATATTGTTCATATATCAAAACATTTCAATTTTAGAAATAGTAACATTCAATTATATTTTAGGGAATGATTACAAACTCCCATATTTGAATCCAAGGGAGCTTTTAAACACTTCACCACTCATTTTATTTTTGATGTTTTAAAAGTGTTAAGACTTTTTCTCAGCATTAAAAGAATATCATCAAATTAAATGTTGGTCCCTATAAACTTTAAACAGTGAAACTCCAAAGAAAAAAGTAATATAATTATATAACTTGTCCCAGATGTACAAGTAAAGTACAATTATAGATTTTTATGACATAGCATAATATAATATTCTTTTCTTTCCTTTCCAAAAATAGATTTTCTAATGGCTAAGCTTTATCTAGCAACCTGCTGTTATATTTCCAAAGCCATCTTCTTTAATATGCTATAATCCAGTTTGTGCATAACATTTCAAACACAAAATGGAGATGCTGCAACACCAAAGTTTACAATGGCAAAAATAATAGATCAAAGCTAGCATCACTTTAAGTTTCAAACCAACACAGACAACACTATAATTGACATGTATTTAGTGATTGAACAATTATGCTGAAAACTATGTTGATATTAAAGATCTGAATTCCTAAATAGAGTTTCAGGATTGATCAGTAACACATTCCTAAAATGAAGCAAGCTTTTCATGTTTCCTAAAAGGGCCTTTTTGGAACACAGTCATATTTTTTTTGATAGCGGTTGTCATTTAAGCAACTACACAATGCAAAAATTTTATCTCCTCTCATGCTTCAGTAATGTTACAAATAATTAAATTGTTAAGTGGTCTAGTTGTACTAGAACAAGAATAGCCTGTGAGCAAAGATAGAGTTACAATGGTTTGTTGAGGCCAGTTAGAAAATATGAGATCTGTTATTCACAGAAATAGTCATTTCTCCTTGGGAAAGAAAATTGTCATTTTCTTTCTTACTGTTGTCGACTGAAAAAAAAAGCACAATGTGAGAGTTGTGAGTTTTATTTGGGGCAAAATGAGGACTATAGGCTGGGAGACAGCCTCTCAGATAGCTCTGAGGAACTGCTCTGAAGAGGTACAGGGGAGGGTCAGTATTATACATGATTTTAGTGAAGGGGGATACTGCAATCAATCACACATTTTGGCATGGGCTTATGCTTACTGCTAGTCACGAGAAGGTTACTGCTAGTCATAAGGAGCAGATGTCTCCATTAATGATTGTAGTGTAGTGTAGAAAACTAGATATGAGAAGATGCAAGATATTGGGTTCACACAATCTTCTCCTGAAAATATCAAACTATCTGAAGGCCTGTTCTGCCAGTTTTTCCCAGAGCAGAGTGCTTCATTCCTGATCTCCACCCTGAACTCATTTCAGGATGTGTTGAAGATCAGAAACTTCAGTTGCTAGTGATTTCATTCTTGTAGAACCAGATGACAAATGACAATTTTCAGTTGGTACTGTATTTATGACTCTGCTCATGACAACATGTAGCAATGTAGGCAACATGTAGGCAATTTTCCAATCATTGACTCCTACTTAACCTTGGAAATAAAAACTACCTCTGGTTAGATAAAGAATATCTGATAATCAATGACTATTTTCAAACTAGAGTTACTGCTATACAATACAATAATTTCAATGCTGGTTGTTACTCTAAGCAAAATAGCATAAATTAAAATTACTGCCCTTTAGGAGCAAGAATGTCAAAATAATCCAATGTCTTGCTTCCTGTCTTAATCAGAACTTTTCCAAAGTCATTTCTAAAGGTAGATTCCATCCACTTTGACCATGTAAAGGATTTGAAGTGATGTAATTTATCTCATAAATTAAACTCAAAATGATGGTTTCTCATCATTATTTCATCTGTCTAATATCCTGGAAGAATAGATAAAAGTGACAGGCTGAAATACATTTAAAGCAAAGTTTATCCAAACAAAAATGAAACACACATATACATATGTGTGCATACATACACATACACACATACACACACACCTGATTTGCACCTTACACACAAAAGGACATATAGATTTCAAATGTTGGAGTTCTTTTGCAAAAATTTATGTCACTTTTTTTTTTTTTTCTGAATTCAGGAACTCAGAATGTATATGTTTAAAAACACCTAAGGGTTTAGAATCTGGCAGCTGACTGACATAATGGAAAAAGCACTAAACTGGGAGCCAGAAAACCTTGTAAGCCTGGACAATTCTTCCTATGCCTTGGTTTCTCATCTTAAAATAAGGAAATTGAACTATATTATCTCAGTCTCAAAAGTATCTTTGTAGATCTATTAACTACAATTTTGGAGTTTCTGTTTTGTTTTGTTTTTGCTTTTTCTCTGTAGTCAATAACATCCTTTTTAAAAAGCCCTTAAGATTTTTATTGGAAGTCAACAATACTCCAATAAAAATTAATTTAAAAAATACAACAAAATATAACAAATAGAAAAAAAGATTCTTATTGGATTTTAAATAATATATCAGTATTATTTTAAAACATTTGACCATTATAAAAATTGTATATCTGTACAGTATATTACTGCTCAATAAGGGAGGCAACATTGGCTGTTTTATCTCAGACCTCAAATATTGCTATTCTTCACACCTGAGTCTCTCATTGCACAATCAAAAAGAGAGGTGGATGGTATTGAGGGGTGCTGGTGTTAATTTTGAAAGCCTAATGGATTTGCTTCACAAAAGTACCTCTTATCTCCCCCAAACCCTGTGCTCCAGCAGCAATGGGCAGCTCTGTGTTCCTAATTGGTTTGATTTCCCAACTCTCTCTTTGCTTGTTATTATTCCTTCAAATAAGGTCATCTAGAAGCATGATATATAAACATGGAAAAAAGAAGGCAGAATAAATGTGATTAAAGTTAGGCTGAGAGTAGAAAGAAGGGAGGGAATGTCCCACTTTCCTCCAGAGAAGCTATTAAGATAGCACCAAAGAACCTTACTACTCTGTGGTAGTCTTTGTAGTTTGAAAAGACTGATTGAGGTTTCCATGAAGGTGATTAGATGCAAATAAAGTGTTTTACAAGTCTGTCAAAATACTCTTCATATTAGCATGACTTTATAGCATCACGGGAGCTACTGTGACTCTTACATTTCAGAGGCCTGAAACTTTCAGGGAAAACTTGGCCCACTGCATTCTTACATATGTATAATACACAGTATTACAGCAGTAAGGAAACCAGACAAAATCTTGCAGTTTTCAGCCTACTTTCTCTTGAGAGGAGGCAATTAAAAGCAAGTAGGAGTGCATAGCTTTCTCTATTGGCTTTACAAAGAAGGAAAAACCTTAGATTTACATATTTTTTGGTGGAAAATCAGGAAACATTCTCAAAGTGGAATGTGGGTGTGTTTCCTTGACTATTTAAAGAAAGTGTTTGCTATCAGGTAACAGGTGGAATTCTGACATAAATCTAGTAGTAAATTAGGTTTGACAACTTACGATATGCATCAATTTAGACACAGTGAGGTCTTCCTTTGCATCTAATTCATACAGTGTTTATATTTCTTGAGATGACATTCATACAGTGTTGCATTAAAATGTCACAATCAGTGCAATAAAATATTAACATGAAAGTAGAATTTTAAATGAAAGAAGAAAATAACTGAAAAAACATTAAACCTGTTACAAATTCTCACTCTGGATGATACACTTGGAAGTGTCACCCTTTAAGTACAAAATTAATTTGTTTTTTAAAATACCATATTTAACTCTGCTTTATTCATTCATACATTAAACTGTCAATGATGTATTTTAGTGAGTAAAAATACTACACCTATCCTTGGCCAGGATGATCTTTATCTTTGTACTTGTAATGAAGAAATGTTTTGCTAAGCAAGTTTGAAACAATATCAAGGGAAAACATTAAACTTAGTGAAGAGAATTAGCTGTTCTAGAATCTTGAATATTTATAGCAAAAGCTCTACTGGTAATTACAAATGGCTTTCATTCTTACTTCAAGAAAAACTGACAGGATCCATATTTGATTATACTTCAGTTATTTAGCATTACTTTCTATGCTTCAATGTGATAAAAATACATTTATTTTAAATTATTCTAAAATCCAAATTCACATTTATTTCAAATAGATTTGTTTTTCTTTAGAGAGAATTTTCTGTAATTTTTACTGCAATAACCTAATTTTATTTGCTATGTAATAAAATGAAAACTCAATTATTTCCAAAACTTTATCAAACAGATTTTAATAAAATATGGAAAATATTGTTAAAATATAATTAACCAATCATATATCATTATAAAAATGCATAGGTTGTTATATACTAGATACTACAAAGGATCAGGAAAAGCTTTGGTTTTCTGCTCTTAGACTTTGGAAATAAGTCAAAGTGCAGCTGCTCTTTGACTCAGTCTTTTAACATATTATATCAAATTATTATAATTATTTCAGAGCTTTATATCTTGAGCATTAAAAAAATACATCTAATATTAAATGAGAATTACTATGTTCCAGGGACTATTTGAGGTACCATTTTAGATAATTTTATCATTCAATCCACATAATGACCTGGTGAGGTAGGTACTATTATTAGCTCCATTTTATAGATGAGAAGACAAAGGCAAAGATAAGTAACTTGCCTCAGGATGGCTAATATTAGGTAAACTTGACTGGGCCACAAAGGTGTCCAGATATTTTATCAAATATATATTCTCAGTGTTTCTGTGAGAGTGAGTTTGGATGAGATTAACATTTAAATAGGAGATTTGTTCAAGATGGCAGAGTAGAAGGACATGCTCTCACTCCCCCATGTGAGCACAGTGGAATCACAACTAACTGTTGAACAGTCATCAACAGGAAGACACTGGAACTCACCAAAAGAGATACCCCACATCCAAAGACAAAGGAGAAGACACAATGAGATGGTAGGAGGGGTGCAATCACGATAAGATCAAATCCCATAACTGCTGGGTGGGTGACTCACAAACTGGAGAATGCTTATACCACATAAGTCCACCAACTGGAGTGAAGGTTCTGAGGCCCACGTCAGGCTTCCCAACTCGGAGGTCCAGCAATGGGAGGAGGAATTCCTAGAGAATCAGACTTTGAAGGATAGTGGGATTTGATTGCAGGACTTTGACAGGATTGGGGGAGATAGAGACTCCACTCTTGGAGGGCACACACAAAGTAGTGTGCACATCGGGGCCCAGGGGATGGAGCAGTGACCCCATAGGAGACAGAACCAGACCTATCTGCTAGTGTTGGAGGGCCTCCTGCAGAGGCAAGGGGTGCCTGTTTTCACCATGAGGACAAGGACACTGGCAGCAGAAGTTCTGGGAAGTACTCCTTGGCTGGAGCCTTCCCAGAGTCCGCCATTAGCCCAAACAAAGAGCATGGGTAGGCTCCAGTGTTGGGTCACCTCAGGCCAAACAACCAACAGGGAGGTAACCCAGCCACACCCATCAGCAGACAAGTGGATTAAAGTTTGACTGAGCTCTGTGCACCAGAGAAACAGCCAGCTCTATGAACCAACAGTCCCTCCCATCAGGAAACTTGCACAAGGCTCTTAGAAAGTCTCATCCACCAGAGGGCAGAGAGCAGAAGCAAGAAGAATTACAATCTTGCAGCCTGTGGAACAAAAATCACATTCACTGAAAGATAGACAAGGTAAAAACGCAGAGGGCTATGTACCAGATGAAGGAAAAAAGATAAAACCCCAGAAAGACAACTAAATGAAGTTTAGAGAGGCAAACTTCCTGAAAAAAAATTCAGAATAATGGATGGTGAAGATAATCCAGGACCTCGGAAAAAGAATGTGGGCAAAGATGGAGAAGATTCAAGAAATGTTTAACAAAGACCTAGAAGAATTAAAGAAGAAACAAACCTAGATGAACAATAAAATAACTGAAATGAAAAATACACTAGAAGGAATCAGTAGCAGAAAAACTGAGGCAGAAAACAGATAAGTGACCTGGAAGACAGAATGGTGAAATTCACTGCTGTGGAAGAGACTAAAGAAAAAAGAATGAAGAGAAATGAAAACAGCATAAGAGACCGCTGGGTCGATATTAAACGCAACAACATTTGCATTATAGGGGTCCCAGAAGGAGAGGAGAGAGAGAAAGGACCCAAGAAAATATTTGAAGAGATTATAGTCGAAAAATTCCCTAACATGAGAAAGGAAACAGTCACCAAAGTCCAGGAAGTACAGAGAGTCCCATACAGGATAAACTCAAGGAGAAACACAACGAGACACATAGTAATCAAATTGGCAAAAATTAAAGACATAGAAAAATTATTGAAAGCTGCAAGGGAAAAGCAACAAATAACACACAAGGGAACTCCCATAAGGTTAACAGCTGATTTCTCAGCAGAAACTATACAAGCCAGAAGGGAGTGGCATGATATACTTGAAGTGATGAAAGGGAAGATCCTACAACTAAGATTACTCTACCCAGCAAGGATCTCATTCAGATTCGATGGAGAAATCAAAAGCTTTACAGACAAGAGAAAGCTAAGAGAATTCAGCTCCACCAAACCACCTCTACAACAAATGCTAAAGGAACTTCTCTAAGTGGGAAAAACAAGAGAAGAAAAGGACCTACAAAAACAAACCCAGGGGCTTCCCTGGTGGAGCAGTGGTTGAGAGTCTGCCTGCCAAGGCAGGGGACACGGGTTTGAGCCCTGGTCTGGGAAGATCCCACATGACGCGGAGCAACTAGGCCCGTGAGCCACAACTACTGAGCCTGCGCGTCTGGACCCTATGCTCCGCAACAAGAGGCCACGATGGTGAGAGGCCCACACACCACGATGAAGAGTGGACCCCGCTTCCCACAACTAGAGAAAGCCCTCGCACAGAAACGAAGACCCAACATAGCAATCAATCAATCAATCAATCAATAAATCTTTAAAAAAAATGATTTCTGACATTCACTTCCTAGGGATTTTAATTAAATCCTTGAAAATATTTGAAAACCTAGGCCCTATTTATATAAAAAAAAACCCAAAACAATTAAGAAAATGGTAATAGGAACATACATATTGATAATTACCTTAAACATGAATGGATTAAATGCCCCAACTAAAAGACACAGGCTTGCTGAATGGATACAAAAACAAGACCCATATAGATGCAGTCTACAAGAGACCCACTTCAGACCTAGGGACACATACAGACTGAAAGTGAGGGGATGGAAAAAGATATTCCATGCAAATGGAAATCAAAAGAAAGCTGGAGTAGCAATACTCATATCAGAAAAAATAGACTCTAAAATAAAGAATGGGGAGAGAGGAGAAGATGGCAGAAGAGTAAGACGTGTAGATCACCTTCCTCCCCACAGATACATCAGAAATACATCTACACGTGGAACTGCTCCTATAGAACACTGACTGAACGCTGGCAGAAGATGTCAGACCTCCCAAAAGGCAATAAACTCCCCACGTACCTTGGTAGGGCAAAAGAAAAAGAAAATAAAAGAGACAAAAGAATAGGGATGGGACCTGCACCAGTGGGAGGGAGCTGTGAAGGAGGAAAGGTTTCCACACACTAGGAAGGCCCTTGGTGGGCAGAGACTGTGGGGGGAAGAGGGGAGAAGCTTCGGAGCCACGGAGGAGAGCGCAGCCACAGGGGTGCGGAGGGCAAAGCGGAGAGATTCCCACACAGAGGATTGGGGCCAACCAGCACTCACCACCCAGAGAGGCTTGTCTACTCACCCGCCGGGGCGGGCTGGGGCTGGGAGCTGAGGGTCAGACATCAGAGGTCATCCCAGGGAGAGGACTGGAGTGGGCAGCATGAGCACAGCCTGAAGGGGTTAGTGCACCACAGCTAGCCGGGAGGGAGTCTGGGAAAAGGTCTGGAGCTGCCGAACAGGTAAGAGACATTTTCTTGCCTCTTTGTTTACTGGTGTGCGAGGAGAAGGGATTCAGAGCGCTGCCTAAACGAGCTCCAGAGACGGGCACGAGCCGCTGCTATCAGCGCCGACCCCAGAGACAGGCATGAGACGCTAAGGCTGCTGCTGCAGCCACCAAGAAGCTTGTGTGCAAGCACAGGTCACTATCCACACCGCTCCTCCCGGGACCCTGTGCAGCCCGCCACTGCCAGGGTCCCGTGATCCAGGGACAACTTCCCCGGGAGAACGCAGGGCACGCCACAGGCTGCCACAATGTCACACTGGCCTCTGCCGCTGCAGGCTTGCCCCGCATCCATACCCCTCCCTCCCCCCGGCCTGAGTGAGCCAGATCCCCCAAAGCAGCTGCTCCTTTAACCCCATCCTGTGTGAGCAAAGAACAGACACCCTCAGGC
Organism: Balaenoptera acutorostrata; assembly: GCF_949987535.1. Lineage (NCBI taxonomy): Eukaryota > Metazoa > Chordata > Mammalia > Artiodactyla > Balaenopteridae > Balaenoptera > Balaenoptera acutorostrata. The sequence goes on from NC_080085.1 coordinate 77,584,970, forward strand.
GACCTACACGCAGAGGCGGGTCCAAATCCAAAGTTGAAGCCTGGGAGGTGTGCAAACAAAGAAGAGAAAGGGAAATTTCACCCAGCAACCTCAGAAGCAGTGGATTAAAGCTCCACAAACAACTTGATGTACCTGCATCTGGTGGAATACCTGAACAGACAAGGAATCATCCCAAATTTAGGAGGTGGACTTTGGAAGCAAGATATATTATTTTTTCCCCTTTTCCTCTTTTTGTGAGTGCGTATGTGTATGCTTCTGTGTGAGATTTTGTCTGTATACCTTTGCTTTCACCATTTGTCCTGGGGTTCTGTCCATCCGTTTTTTTTTTTTTTTGTATTTACTTAAAAAATTGTTTTTTTTTAAATTATTTTTTATTTTAATAACTTTATTTTATTTTATCTTACTTTATTTTATTTGATTTTGTTTTATCCTCTTTCTTTCTTACTTTCTACTTTTTCTCCCTTTTATTCTGAGCTGTGTGGATGAAATGCTCTTGGTGTTTCAGCCAGGCATCAGGGCTGGGCCTCTGAGGTGGGAGAGCCAACTTCAGGAAACTGGTCCACAAGAGACCTCCCAGCTCCACAAAATACCAAACAGCAAAAATCTCCCAGAGATCTCCATCTCAACACCAAGACCCAGCTTCACTCAACGACCAGCAAGCTACACTGCTGGACACCCTATGCCAAACAACAAGCAAGACAGGAAAACAGCCCCATCCATTAGCAGAGAGGCAGCCTAAAATCATAATAAGGCCACAGACACCCCATTACACACCACCAGACGTGGACCTGTCCACCAGAAAGACAAGATCCAGCCTCATTCACCAGAACACAGGCACTAGTCCCCTCCACCAGGAAGCCTACACAACCCACTGAATTAACCTTAGCCACTGGGGACAGATAGCAAAAACAACAGGAACTACGAACCTGCAGCCTGCAAAAAGGAGACCCCAAACACAGTAAGATAAGCAAAATGAGAAGACAAAAAAAACACACAACAGATGAAGGAGCAAGGTAAAAACACACCAGACTTAACAAATGAAGAGGAAATAGGCAGTCTATCTGAAAAATAATTCAGAATAAGGAGAGTAAAGATGATCCAAAATCTTGGAAATAGAATAGACAAAATGCAAGAAACATTTAACAAGGTCATAGAAGAACTAAATGGGAACCAAGCAATGATGAACAACACAATAAATGAAATTAAAATTAGTCTAGAAGGGATCAATAGCAGAATAACTGAGGCAGAAGAACGGATAAGTGACCTGGAAGATAAAATAGTGGAAATAACTACTGCAGAGCAGAATAAAGAAAAAAGAATGAAAAGAATTGAGGACAGTCTCAGAGATCTCTGGGACAACATTAAACGCACCAACATTCGAATTATAGAGTTGCCAGAAGAAAAAGAGAAAAAGAAATGGACTGAGAAAATATTTAAAGAGATTATAGTGGAAAACTTCCCTAATATGGGAAAAGAAATAGTTAATCAAGTCCAGGAAGCACAGAGTCCCATACAGGATAAATCCAAGGAGAAACACGCCAAGACACATATTAATCAACCTATCAAAAATTAAATATAAAGAAAACATATTAAAAGCAGCAAGGGAAAAACAACAAATAACACACAAGGGAATCCCCATAAGGTTAACAGCTGATTTTTCAGCAGAAACTCTGCAAGCCAGAAGGGAGTGGCAGAACGTATTTAAAGTGATGAAGGAGAAAAACCTACAACCAAGATTACTCTACCCAACAAGGATCTCATTCAGATTTGATGGAGAAATTAAAACTGTTACAGACAAGCAAAAGCTGAGAGTTCAGCACCACCAAACCAACTTTACAACAAATGCTAAAGGAACTTCTCTAGGCAAGAAACACAAGAGAAGGAAAATACCTACAATTACAAACCCAAAACATTTAAAAAAATTGGAATAGGAACATACATATCGATAATTACCTTAAAAGTAAATGGATTAAATGCTCCCAACAAAAGACACAGACTGGCTGAATGGATACAACAACAAGACCCATATATATGCTCTCTACAAGAGACCCACTTCAGACCTAGCGACACATACAGACTGAAACTGAGGGGATGGAAAAAGATATTCCATGCAAATGGAAATCAAAAGAAAGCTGGAGTAACAATTCTCATATCAGACAAAATAGATTTTACAATAAAGAATATTACAAGAGACAAAGAAAGACACTATATAATGATCAAGGGATCGATCCAAGAAGATATAACAATTGTAAATAATTATGCACCCAACATAGGAGCACCTTAAAACATAAGGCAAATACTAAGAGCCATAAAAGGGGAAATCGACAGTAACACAATCATAGTAGGGGACTTTACCACCCCACTTTCACCAATGGACAGATCATCCAAAATGAAAATAAATAAGGAAAGACAAACTTTAAATGATACATTAAACAAGATGGACTTAATTGATATTTATAGGACATTCCACCCAAAAACAACAGAATACACATTTTTCTCAACTGCTCATGGAACATTCTCCAGGATAGATCATATCTTGAGTCACAGATCAAGCCTTGGTAAATTTAAGAAAATTGAAATTGTATCAAGTATCTTTTCCGACCACAACGCTATGAGACTAGATATCAATTACAGGAAATAATCTGTAAAAAATAAAAACACATGGAGGCTAAACAATACACTACTTAATAACCAAGTGATCACTGAAGAAATCAAAGGGGAAATAAAAAAAAATACCTAGAAACAAATGACACTGGCGACACGATGACCCAAAACCTATGGGATGCAGCAAAAGCAGTTCTAAGAGGGAAGTTTATAGCAATACAAGCTTACCTAGAGAAACAGGAGGCATCTCGAATAAACAACCTAAGTTTACACCTAAAGCAATTAGAGAAAGAAGAACAAAAAACCCCCAAAGCTAGCAGAAGGAAAGAAATCATAAAGATCAGGTCAGAAATAAATGAAAAAGAAAGGAAGGAAACAATAGCAAAGATCAATAAAACTAAAAGCTGGTTCTTTGAGAAGATAAACAAAATTGATAAACCATTAGCCAGACTCATCAAGAAAAAAAGGGAGAAGATTCAAACCAATAGATTTAGAAATGAAAAAGGAGAAGTAACAATGGACACGGCAGAAATACAATCGATCATGAGAGATTACTACAAGCAACTCTATGCCAATAAAATGGACAACCTGGAAAAAATGGACAGATTCTTAGAAATGCACAACCTGCCGAGACTGAACCAGGAAGAAATAGAAAATATGAACAGACAAATCACAAGCATTGAAATTGAAACTGTGATTAAAAATCTTACAACAAACAAAAGCCCAGGACCAGATGGCTTCACAGGCGAATTCTATCAAACATTTAGAGAAGAGTTAACACCTATCCTTCTCAAAGTCTTCCAAAATATGGCAGAGGGAGGAACACTCCCCACCTCATTCTATGAGGCCAACATCATCCTGATACCAAAAGCAGTCAAAGATGTCACGAAGAAAGAAAGCTACAGGCCAATATCACTGATGAACATAGATGCAAAAATCCTCAACAAAATGCTAGCAAACAGAATCCAAGAGCACATTAAAAGGATCATACACCACGATGAAGTGGGATTTATTCCAGGAATGCAAGGATTCTTCAATATGCGCAAATCAATCAACGTGATACACCATATTAACAAATTGAAGGAGAAAAACCATATGATCATCTCAATAGATGCAGAGAAAGCTTTCAACAAAATTCAACACCCATTTATGATAAAAGCCCTGCAGAAAGTAGGCATAGAGGGAACTTTCCTCAACATAATAAAGCCCATATATTACAAACCCACAGCCAACATCGTCCTCAATGGTGAAAAACTAAAAGCATTTCCACTAAGATCAGGAACAAGACAAGGTAGCCCACTCTCACCACTATTATTCAACGTAATTTTGGAAGTTTGAGCCAGAGCAATCAGAGAAGAAAAAGAAATAAAAGGAATACAAATTGTAAAAGAAGAAGTAAAGCTGTCACTGTTTGCAGATGACATGATACTATACATACAGAATCCTAAAGATGCTACCCGAAAACTACTAGAGCTAATCAATGAATTTGGTAAAGTTGCAGGATACAAATTAATGCATAGAATATCTCTTGCATTCCTATGCACTGATGATGAAATATCTGAAAGTGAAATTAAGGAAACACTCCCATTTACCACTGCAACAGAAAAAATAAAATACCTAGGAATAAACCTACCTAGGGAGACAAAAGACCTGTATGCAGAATACCATAAGACACTGATGAAGGAAATTAAAGATGATACCAACAGATGGAGAGATATACCAAGTTCTTGGATTGGAAGAATCAATATTGTTAAAATGAGTATACTACCCAAAGCAATCTACAGATTCAATGCAATCCCTATCAATCAAATTACCAATGGCATTTATTACAGAACTAGAACAAAAAATCTTAAAATTTGTATGGAGACACAAAAGACCCCGAATAGCCAAAGCAGTCTTGAGGGAAAAAAACGGAGCTGGAAGAATCAGACTCCCTGACTTCAGACTATACTACAAAGCTACAGTAATCAAGACAATATGGTACTGGCACAAAAACAGAAACATAGATCAATGGAACAAGATAGAAAGCCCAGAGATACACCCACGCACCTACGGTCAACTAATCTATGACAAAGGAGGCAGGGATATAAAATGGAGGAAAGACAGTCTCTTCAATAAGTGGTGCTGGGAAAACTGGACAGCTACATGTAAAAGAATGAAAGTAGAACACTTCCTAACACCATACACAAAAATAATCTAAAAATGGATTTGAGACCTAAATGTAAGACTGAACAATCTAAAACTCTTAGAGGAAAACATAGGAAGAACATTCTTTGACATAAATCACAGCAAGATCTTTTTTGATCCACCTCCTAGAGTAATGGAAATAAAAACAAAAATAAACAAGTGGGACCTAATAAAATTTAAAAACTTTTTCACAGCAAAGGAACCCATAGACAAGACAATAAGACAACCCTCAAAATGGGAGAAAATATTTGCAAATGAATCAACGGAAAAAGGATTAATCTCCAAAATATATAAACATCTCATGCAGCTCAATATTGAAGAAACAAACAACCCAATCCAAAATGGGCAGAAGACCAAAATAGACATTTCTCCGAAGAAGACATACAGATGGCCAAGAAGCACATGAAAAGCTGCTCAACATCACTAATTATTAGAGAAATGCAAATCAACACTACAATGAGGTATCACCTCACACCAGTTAGAATGGGCATCATCAGAAAATCTACAAGCAACAAAACCTAGAGAGGGTGTGGAGAAAAGGGAAGCCTCCTGCACTGTTGGTGGGAATGTAAATTGATACAGCCACTATGGAGAACACTATAGAGGTTCCTTAAAAAACTAAAAATAGAACTGCCATATGACCCAGCAATCCCACTACTGGGCATATACCCAGAGAAAACCATAATTCGAAAGGACACATGCACCCCAATATTCATCACAGCACTATTTACAATAGCCAGGTCATGGAAGCAACCTAAATGCCTGTCGACAGACAAATGGATAAAGAAGATGTGGTACATATATACAATGGAATATTACTCAGCCATAAAAAGGAACATAATTGGGTCATTTGTCAAGGCGTGGATGGATCTAGAGGCTGTCATACCGAGTGAAGTAAGTCAGAAAGGGAAAAACAAATATTGTATATTAACGCATGTATATGGAACCTAGAAAAATGGTACAGATGAACCATTTTGCAGGACAGATATAGAGACACAGATGTAGAGAACAAACATATGGACACTAAGGGGGTAAATGACGGGGTGTGGGGGTGGTGGTGTGATGAATTGGGAGATTGGGATTGACATGTATACACTGATGTTTATAAAATTGATGACTAATGAGAACCTGCTTTATAAAAAAGTAAATAAAATTAAATTCAAAAAAAAAAAACTACTAGGTATGCAAATACAGAAAATGTGATATATAATGAAGAGAAAAAAATCAAAAAAACAAACAAAACAGTAACGTCAGAAATCAGAGACAGAAAAAAATTGTGTGTGAGGATGGGAGTGGGGGATGAAATGATAATTATAAATACCAGTGATCTATATCGTTAATATAATTTGGTTTACAAATACTGATGTGCCTTTCAAAATATCTTTAATGATATCTCTTAATGATAACTATGTAGAATACTCATATTTTACCATCTAAAACAAGACAATGAAAAATTAAATTTACAAAATATTTTGATAGACTCTAATGCTGTGTTAAAAACGAACAGAAATGCCCTATAATTTGAAAAATAGAATTATAAATTCTAAGACTTACACACAGATCAGTAATGTCAGAAAATTTTTTAAGATAGTTTGTCAGAAAGAAAACTATGAATTCTATATTTATCATTTTCTTCAATGAATATATATATATATTCTGCATAACAACAACATTGGACTGGTACAATTTATACAAAATACACAATTAAATATTTAAAAATGAGTTTCTAAGCCTTTAATTTGTATTAATGTACCTTTTTAAATGTTATGATAGAATCTCATTCATAATGAAATGTTCTGAGGTAGTTATATTTCTCATATTTTTTGAATTATAAGAATTATTTATATATTCAATCAATATTATAGCTTCATTGCTCAATAGGAAAAAATCCACTGGATATGAATTATTCTGAGAAAGACAAAATCTTTTCTTCTGTTTTAAATACAAAAAGATGAAAAGATCTCTAGTGACATAAAATCCACATTGCTTCAGGCTCAGCTTCCAAATCATAGCAATTGCTGCGTAACTAAAAGCTACTGGTTAACTCCAATGCTGCAATGATTCCTTAATGAAATAGATGAGGGATAATGGGTCATAAGAAATGTTAGTTAAATTATTGATTTAAAAAGGTAAAGAAAAATTAATGAAAGTTACAAAGGGCATACCTATATTTACAAGCTATCTGAGAGATATAAACCCAGAAGGGGTTTAGCACCTAGACTTTAGCCTCTAGTCATGTGGTGGTAAAACTCCTGACATTACAAATACATTTATTTGACAGTTGTTCTCACTCATAAAATAATGGATCTTTCAAAAAGCTCATTACAAATTGCTAATAATCTTTAAAACCCATAAAAATTTCTTCTGACATTTATTGCCAAATAGTAGCCTGAGGATGTTGATACATACAATCTTCTTGGTGACATTTGGAAATTTTATTCATAATTTATTCAGAGAACATAAAAATTTATAGAGAAATGTTCGGTTAGAATACACTTGTGGGCAGGGAGGCAAAGATCAAGTTGCCTGTGGGCAGACTGGAAAACCCTGAAATTTATTTTGCAGGAACATGAAAGGAAGAGAGTAATATCACATTCCCGGAAATTTTCTACTGGATATCACATTTTGAATCCATTCAACTTCTTTTGACTATTACTCAATTCTTTATAGAGGTAATTTTATTACATTTAAAAATATAATTCATTATTATTATTATTATTTTGCATTATATGTTTATAAAGTGCTTGTTCATATTACTTAATTGGCCATTGATATTGTTGGAATTACACAAATGGATTTTTATTATAGTTGGTTAAATCTCAGTACTATTTCAGAATTATTGTATTGCTAGATGATACTAGTCCAGACTGGTATAGCACTTTCTGATTAGGTTATATTTCCAAACTTTCTTATATTAAAATTCATCACTTATAGATGTAAAAATTAATGAACAGTAACTGCAATTAAATAGAGTTGGGAGACCAGAGGGGGAGCTCTCATACCCTGCAACAATAGCAGAGCCAACAGAAAAAAGAAAGACTCCTCTTCTTCCCTGTCAAGGACTTGGCCAATGAAAAGCCATGGACTCTCTGCTTACAATAGCCCTCCCAATTTCCTTTTCTATCTGATAAAATAAAATTATTTTTAAGGCAGGACGAGTACATTTTTAAACATAAAATTCTTTTTCTGCGCATTTGACTGCTATCCCCTCTACTTTAGTGTGCATTGAGCATCAGCATTATACATAACATTTCTTTCTCAATCCTGTAAGGGTTCACAGTAACCCACTACTCACTTTGTTGGGCTATGTAAACTGTCAATATATTACTTTGTTATATAACCCTTTGTCTCAAAAAGTTATGTAACTGTGCCTTGACTTCTCACAGACAGAACAGTCCTCAGAGCTTTCTGAAAAACTGTCTCCTGGGTTATAATCCTCAGGTTGCTGGAATAAATTTTTTCATTTCTTTCTTATAATGACTATTAATTATTTTTTTTTTGTTGACACTCTCTATAAAAGTGTTCTCCTTTCCTTGCCTTATGGAGCCTTGAATGTGGCTCACCATGGTTGCAGACCCCAAATTGCAATCCCTGCTTATCCTGAACAAACTCATCTTTGCTGGAGAAATATCTAGCAGTCTATTTATTTTAGGTCAACACACAATGGGATCTTGACAAACAATTTGCAAAGTATCTCTTTGAGCAAAGTCTAAGTAGGATATTCTTCCTTGAACTCAAAAGATAAAAGGACACACTCACTCACCCATTCACACACAGAAGGAGGTAGAGTTATAAGTAATTCTTTGTAATAATAAGTAACATTCTGTTTAATAAAACACCTAAGCAATGCCCAGAGCCTCAGAGTTAGACGCTGCTGTTTCCAAAATGAGTGTTGTACACATCAACAAACTAAAAAAGCAAAATTACATAATTACATCAATAGATGCAGGAAAATCATTTGACAAAATTCAATACCATTCATGGTAAAAACTCTCAGCAAACTGGGAATAGAAGAGAGCTTTCTCAACTTGATAAAGACTATCTACAAAAAACGTACAGCTAACATCATACTTAATTGTGAGAAATTTGAAGCTTTCCCACTAAGATGAGGTACAAGGCAAGGATGTCCCCTCTCACCACTCCTTTTCAACATGGCACTGGAACTCCTTGCTTATGCAATAAGGCAAGAAATAAAAATGAAATGTATACAGACTTGGAAGGAAGATATAAAACTTTTTCTTGCAGATGACAAGAACATCTATGTAGAAAAATTTAAAGAGTTGACAAAAGAACTCCTGAACAAATAAGTGATTATAGCAAGGTTGTAAGAAAAAAAGTTAACATACAAAAGTCAATTGCCTTCCCATATACCAACAATGAACAAGGGGAACTTGAAATTAAAAACACAACACCATTTATATTAGCACTCCCCCAAAGTGAAATACTTAGGTATAAATCTAACAAAAAAATATAAGATCTATATGAGGAAAACTACAGAACTCTAATGAATGAAATCAATGGAGAGATATTCCATGCTAATGGATAGGAAGACTCAATATTATTAAGATGTCAGTTCTTCCCAACCTGATCTATAGATTCAATGCAACCCCAAGCAAAATCCCAACAAGTTATTTTATTGGTATCAAGAAACTGATTCTAAAGTTTATGTGGAGAGGCAAAAAGCCCAGAATAGCCAACACAGTACTGAAGGAGAAAAACTAAGATGGAGCACTGATGATACCCAATTTCAAGATTATTGTAAAACTTCAGTAATATTTCATAATGATAAAATAAAAAACAAATTGATCAATAGAACAGAATAGAGAGTGGAGAAATAGATCCCCATAAATGTAGTCTATTACCTTTGACAAAGGAGCAGAGGCAATACAATGGAGCAAAGATAGTCTCTTCAACTAATGGTGCTGGAACAACTGGACATTCACATGCAAAAAAATGAATCTAGACACAGATCTTACACCTTTTACAAAAAGTAACTCAAAATGAATCATAAACCTAAATGTAAAATGAAAATTATAAAACTCCTAGGCGATAACAGGAGAAAACCTAGATGATGTTGAGTATGGTAATGCCTTTTTAGATACAACACCCAGGGCACAATCCATGAAAAAATAATTGATAACATGGATTTCATTAAAAGTAAAAGCTTCTGTTCTGTGAATGACAATGTCAAGAGAATTAGAAGATAAGCCACATACTGGGAACAAATATTTGCAAAAGACATATCTGATAAAGGACTATCATCCAAAATATACAAAGAACTCTTAGATCTCAACAAGAAGAAAACAAACAACCTGATTTAAAATGGGTCAAAGACCTGAACAGACACCTCACCAATGGCATATGCCAATGGCAAATAAGCATATGTTCCGCATCATATGTCATCAGGAAAATATAAATTAAAATAATAATGAGATATTACTACATACCTATTACAATGGCCAAAATCCAGAACACTGACAACACCAAATGCTGACAAGGATGAGGAGCAAAAGAAATTCTCATATATTGCTGATGGGAATGCAAAATGGTACAGCCACTTTGGATGACAGTGTCACAGTTTCTTACAAGACTAAACATGCTTTTACCATATAATCTAGCAATTTTACTCCTTGGTATTTATCCAAAGTTGTTGAAAACATGTCCATACAAAAACCTGTGCACAGATGTTTATAGCAGCTTTATTCATAATTGCCAAAACTTGGAAGCAACCAAGATATCTTTCAGTAGGTAAATGGATAAATAAACTGTGGTACATCCAGACAATGGAATATTATTTAGTGCTAAAAAGAAATGAGCTATCAAGCCATGAAAAGACATAGAGAAACCTTAAATGGATATTATTAGTGAAAAAGTGAAAGAAGCCAATCTGAAAAAGCTATTAATGTATGATTTTATCTATATGACATTCCCCAAAAGGCAAAACCATGGAGACAATAAAAAGATCCTGGTTTTACAAGGGTGGGATTGGGAAGATGAATGAGTAGGAGAGAGCAGAACATTTCTAGTGCAGTGAAAATACTCTGTATGATATTATAACAATGTATATATGTCAATATACATTTGTCCAAACCCATAGAATATACAATACCAAGAGTAAACCCTAAGGTAAACTATGGACTTTGAGTGATTATGATGTAAAGTGTAGGTTCATCCTTGGTAACAAATGTACTATTCTGTTTAGTGATGTTGATAATAGGGGATGCTATGCATGAATGGGGGCAGGTTTCATATAGGAAATCTCTAAACCTTTCTCTCAATTTTGTTGTGAACCAAAAACTGCTCTAAAATATAGTCATTTAAAAAAGTAAGTGCTATATGCCAAGATGAGGTTTCTGAGTATAAGCTATTATTTCACTGGTCCTTCATAGATAGTTAGGCTTGCAAAATTCCTTCTGGTTAGAAATAATCGATAAAATGTTTGCCTTCGTCATTTTGTGGTATTTCTGAACTACATGATCTCTATCTTCTCTAAAACATGCCTTTTAGGAACTTGAGGCAAATTAACCAGATTTGCTACCATCTCTGTATCTATCAGAGATAGCCATCTCTGTATATACTCTATTTCCATTCAACTTGATCGTGTAACTATTATGCATTTTAGTACTCTGTACCTGATACTACTTAGTCTGTGGTTGATGTTAAGTTCTAATATAAGTGTTGTGGATGTGGAAACTGAAGCCAGAGAAACTAAGAAACTTACATTAAATTGCTTAATCTTTGACTATTCTAGAATAGAAAGTAGGTGTGAGTTTGGCACTTTGAAATCTTCATTCAGAATTCCTTGGACATTGTAGATGCTTAACACTGGCAGATATTATTTTACTATTATATGATATTATCAAAATAAATCAGGGTATTTAGTTACAAAAAATAACACAACTCTCTAACTAGTTAAGCATCAAAAGAATACATTTAAAAACATTAAGTAGCTCACTGAGTCTGTGAGAGGACTGAAAAAGAAGAGTTGGAAGTTGAAAGGTTAGGGAAAACCCAACTTACTTTACAGGACTGCTCCTTTGGAGGACTGTAATACTGCCACTTCTGAGTCAGACACTACAGCTTGTACTGCTAGTGGTGAGCACTAGAACTTTTCCACTTACTTCTCTGAAAACTGAATACCTCTGCTACCACCCTTGCTAGAATGAATGCCTGCCTCCTCATGTCACTAACTTCCAAATCAAAGTGTCTTGCAGGTTTATTTGAGTGGAGAGTTTAGGTTGTGTGACTGGCGTGGTTTGCAAGTCAGGCTGGGAAAGCAAGTTCAGGCTTCTAGTTTGGGGACACAGCCTTATAAAGTGGGAAATTCCTCATTCATTAGAAATAGCAATTTCACAAACTACACAAATTTATAGTTATACTAATATCCGCTACAGTTTGTGCCTGAAAGTGCCAGAAAAATGATCAGCAGCAATTATCAGGCATTGCCTACATCCTTGACCTAGTAGGACAACCTAAATCATCTGGTTCTTCCTTTACATTCATTATGCATGTCATTTGACAATCAAGTACTTGGCAACATGGTTCACCTCTATCAAGAGCCTCCTAAGATTCCATATCAAATTAAAATCTTTCCCAGAGAGATACCAAAAAAGAAAAAAGGATACCACTGTAGACTGACTGCACAAAACAGAGCAAGATGTAAATTAGTCCCATGGGTGATTAAAATAAAAAAATATCTTTTTTCTCCAAGCTTAAAGCCTAGTGGTAAATTTGTAGGTTGTTCCTTCCAAATTTACACTCCGTTTACTTTGCTTTATTCTGGTTGCCTTGAATAAGTGAGTGTGCATGGATCTGTTTTGGGATGGGGAATGGGCATAATTTCAAAGTGATGCACCGCTTATTGCTGGGAAGAGTAGAGCAAGGATTAAATTTTCTTATAGATATAAAATATGACTAAGAAGACTGACCTAACATTGGGTTGCCAGATTTAACAAATAAAGACAAAAGATGCCCTGTTAAATTTGAACTTCATTTGTTTATCTGAAATATAACTTTAACAGGTAATCTTGTATTTCATCTGACCATAGTCTAAGAACAATTTGAATGCCTTCTTTGTTTCCTACCACACATTCACCTATATTACATTTTACTGTACCTCATTCACCATTAAAAACATACAATTCTGGCAATACTGACATGATTATCCACCTTAATGTGATAATGTAAATGTACATACTTGATATTTATTTTCAGCAGACACAACACTAAATCCTATGATCTCACTAGCGTGGAAGAATTAAGTTGATGATATAGTTGGAAATCAGACTATTTTTGAATTCCAATATATTTTCTATTTCAGGAAATTGGGAACATGCCTCTCCTGCATTATAGAAAATATATTATTAACATTTATAACAGTTTATAAGTACATTAGCATATTGTTTTATTTTATTGTGGTAAGAACACTAACATGAGCTTTACCTTCTACAGAGATTTTTAAGTAGAAGTTTGTTATCTATAGGCACAATATTATACAGCAGGTCCCTAGAACTTATTTACCTTGTATAACATAATTGAAACTTTATAGCCATTGATTAGCAACTCATTTTCCCCTCTACCCAGCCCCTGGAAACCACCAATATACTCTCTTCTTCTCTGAGTTTGACTCTTTTAGTTATGCCATATAAGTAGAATCATGCAGTATTTGTTCTTCTGTGACTGACATTTCACTTAGCATGATGTCCTCAAATTTCATCCATGTTGTTGCATATTGCAGGATTTCCTTCTTTTTTAGACTGAATAGTATTTCATTGTATGTACAGATCACATTTTTTTATCCATTCATCTGTCAAGGGACATTTAGGTTGTTTCCACATCTTGGATATTGCAAATAGTGCTGCAATTAACATGGGAGTAATAATAACTCTTTAGGATTCTGATTTCAAATATTTTGGATAAATACCAAGAAGTAGAATTGCTGGATTATATGGTAGTTCTATTTTTAATTTTTTGAGGAACCTCTATACTGTTTTCCATTGTGACTGCACCATTTTGCATTTCCATTAACAATGTGCAAGGTTTTCAATTTCTCCACATCCTTAACAACACTTGTTTTGTTTTTGTTTTTGTTTTTTTTTATTGATAGGCATCCTAACAGGTGTGAGGTAATATCTCATTGTGGTTTTGATTTGCATTTTCCAAAATAATTTGACACTGAGAATATCTTCATATACCTGTTGGCCATTTATTTGTCTTATTTGGAGAGATGTCTATTCGAGTCATCTGCCCATTTTTAACTGGACATTTAGGGTTTTTTTAATTATTGAGTTGTAGGAGTTTCTTATATATTTTGGAGATTAATGCCTTATCAGATATATGGTTTGCAAATATTTTCTCCTATTATGTAGGTTACCTTTTCATTGTATTGATTGTTTCCTTTGCTGTGCATAAGTTTTCATCAAATGTTTTGTAAGTTTTCAGTATACAAGTCTTTCACTTTCTTAGTTTACTCCTAAATATTTTATTCTTTTTGATGCTATTGTTTTCTTAATTTCCCTTTCTGATTTTTGTATGTTGATTTTGTATCCTGAAACTACTGAACTTATTAGTTCTAACTATTTTTGTAGCTTTTGTACATTTAGGATCATGATAGCTGCAAACAAGGAGAACATTCTTTCTTTACAATTTGGATTTCTTTTATTTATTTTTCCTTTCTAATTGCTCTGGCTAGCACTTTTACTACTCTGTTGCATTGAATTGGCAAGAGTGGGTGTCCTTGCCTTCTTCCTGATACTGAAGGGAAAGCTTTCAGTTTTTTTCCCCCATTGAGTATAAATATTATTTTAAAGATTATGAGAGTCTAATAAGCTATATTCTTTTGGTCCTCACCATGATAGTATAATCGCCACTTTAAATTTTAAGAAAACTAGTTCAGATATGTTAAATGACTTACCAAAATAAATGGTGAATCCACAACTGAAATCAAAGCTTTCTGTTTGCTATTACAGCATTCCATCCTCTTAATGACTAGGGGATGACATTGGTGACCGAAAACTGAAAGAAATTTAGTATTTTAGACAAATATAATTAAGATAGGGAAAGGGAAAATGGAACTATGATATTTTTCCCTTAGTATCTCTCTTCTGGACAATCCACTATGCAGTGTTTCTAGCCTTCTATTAGGTACATTTGTGATGTCTCCAAATTACTGCTCCTTTGACAGTAAGGGCATTTTGACTGAGGAAGTGATCACAAATGGACTACTATATACCTATCTATCTATCATACTAAAAAGGAAAAATTGTTGCTATTCTAGCATGGAACTAGAAAAGAGAGGTAAAAGGGAGAAGGTACAGAACATAAAATATCTTTATAACATACTTTAATTTTTTGAAAACAGCAGAAAAAAACTGACATAATGACATATTTCTTTCAGTATTGCATCCTTCATACTCATACATGTAATGCCCTAATGCAAATGTTTCATAATGCATTGAACTAGTTTAAATAGTTCTAAATGTTTTAATCAATACATTCAATACAGGCTTTTTGTAGAAAGAAAATTTAGAAGGAAGAGAGACATTTAACTTAATAAGTAAAAGACCTTAATTTCCCCTCCAACAACCCTCCCCAGAAGTAGCCAATAATAAAGTTTTATTTGTATGCTTTCATATATTTTCAGTGCATAAACAAATAAATAGAAAGATAACTAGATACAAATACATGCATATATTTAAATATATATATATAATATTGGTTATATATATGCTTTTTACACAAGTGATATCATACTATATATTTTCTTTTGCAATGTTCTTTCATTCAACTATATGTGTTTAAGATATATACGACTTAGTATAGATGTCTACCTCATTTGTTTTAACATCTGCACATTATTTCACTGAATTTGTATAAATATCTATCTATATATCATATATTTAATGAAATATATTCTTTCATTATAGAAGGAATGTATATAAATATTAAAATTACAAACAATATAGAAAAGCATAATATGAAAAATAACTCACTTTCCAATCCCAAATTCACTCACAATTCCACTATGTGGAATTCCACCAGCTGGGTGTCCTACAATTCAATTCTGACACTAACAAATTAGCACAGACCCCGCAGGTTAAGTGCTCAGTGCTCTTCCAACCTCATATACCAGTAGCACATCCAGGTTATCACCTGTACTTTTGATTGATCAGGTATGAATTAGAGACTTCGATAGCCCCCTTCTCAGATTCAATCATTTGCTAGAATGGTTCAAAGAACTTAGGAAAATATTTATTTTTTACCAGTTTATTATATAACAAATGATATGATAAATGATATACATGAACAGCCAGATGGAGAGATACATATGGCAAGGTGTGGCAGTATCCCAAGTGCAGGATCTTCTGTCCCTTTACAGTTGGGGTGTGCCACCCTCCCAGCCCATAGATGTGCACACCAACCAATAAGCTCTCCAAACTCCATACTTTGGGAATTTAATGGAGGCTTCCTCATGTAGGCATGATCAATAATTAACTCAATCTCCAGCTCTTCTCCCTTTCCAGGAGAATGGGAGGTGGGGCTGAAAGTTTGAAGCTTCTAATCATAGCCTAGTCTTTCTGGAGACCAACCCTCATCCTGAAGCTATCCAGCAGACTATCGAGTCACCTTGTTAGAACAAAAGACAGTCCTGTTACTCAGGAAATTCCAAGAAATTTAGGAACTCTGTGTCAGGAACCAGAGTCAAAGACCAACTATTAGAACAAAAGATATTCCTAGTGTTTTTATCATTTAGGAAATTACAAGGGATTTGGAAGCTTTGTGTCAGTAACTGGAAGCAAAGACCAACATATCTATGTTCTATTATTTTACACATGTAGCTTTTTTCTTGAGATAATGCTTCTGTTTTTTCTGTAACATTCTGTTTTAAAGTCACATGTCCAATGGTAGGAAAAATAAACAAAACTTGACTATCTTATACTAGATTACTATATTTAACAGACTTTTTTTTTTATTAAGAAGTCTGATGAACTCTCTCTTACTTGAGATAGCATAGGATAGCAATGATAGCAATTAACACTGAGTTCTGAAGTGATACAGCTTGAGGTGAAGTTTTGAGTTTAGTCCTTATATACTGTGCAATGATGATAAGTTACTCATTCTTTCAATGCTTAAGTTTTCTCATCTCTAAAAGAAAGATAATAATAGCTCCAACTTCATGGGTTGTTGGTAATAAATAAATTAATGCACGTAGAAAAATTGGAACAGTAAATTACACAGTAAATGTTCAATAAATATTAGCTAGTATTTGAGAAGACAAGAAGATGATGATTTAAATTGCAGGACAGTTAAGGTGAGTTTTGCTGAGATGTTTTGAATGAAGAATATATATATACATATATATATATATATATATATATATATATGTATATATATATATATATATATACATATACTGATTCCCATATATATTTTCTCCCTATCATATAAACACGCATTTTTTTTTCTCTCAGAAAGGTTATAGCTTGCAACGGATATAGCTCTTGAATCATGCTTAGCTTTATCTGCAAGAGTCTTCATATGTCTTGTCCTGGGGAATGCTAAAGATGTAATCATGATTCTCAGTGTGACCAAAATAGAATTCATTTAATACTATCTAAAAAGGCCAGGGCTAATGTTAGAGCCTCAAACATTTCAGTTCTACTTTTCTGGGGTCAACTTTTCACTGGTTCAGCTTCAAAAAAATATTAAATCAGAATTTGGAGCTTATTTCTATTAGCTTAAACCCCTCCTCCTTGAAATACATCCTATCACATGACCTCTGGTATTCCTCCTTGCTATTATTGTCCACCACTCTCACATATACTCTCCTTCACTCACTGTGTCTTTTAACATCTAGCTCACCATCTTCTTTCTCAGCACCACTCCTCATGTCATAATTCTTAGTGATTTTAACATTCATAAAAATGATCAATCCAACATTATGAATTGTAAATTCTTTACTTCCTTCCCTGCAATTACTTTTTCCTCCATCCATTTCCGCCTCATGTATGTATGGTCATAACCTTTTCTTTACCAATAATTACCACCTCCAAAATTTCAAGTTCAAACCTCCCACTCTTGGACATATAACTGCTATATTTTTCAGTTCAATTCCTCTCTATTCTTGCACTTCTATAATTCTCCAACCCTAATTGGACCTCTAATCAATTGACTTTACCAGATCTTCACTATCCCTCATTCCGGTCATATTTTTACATCCCACTTTACCTAGCCTAGTTCCACGGCTCATCATTCCAGTAATTCTCTTGTCCCTCTCAAACCTCTGGCCCCTTTATCTCTAAAAACATTCCTGAAAAAACAAAAACCTTCATGATCCAATATACCACCTACTCACACCTGTACCCAAGCAGGTGAATAAGGCTAGGAAAAACAAACAAATTTGCTAACTTGTCTTACTTTAAATATTTGACTACAAATGATAAGTGAGTCTTTAGCACTTCCTGGTAAGTTTGTTAATCCTGCCTAGTCAATTTACAATGTCAATATCTGAAATAATTTCATATCTTCTCCTCTATCTTGGAACTTCCAATTCCCTTCCTTATCCTGTTTCAGCTGATGAAGTTACTGTTTTTTTTCACTGAGAAAAGAAAATTAGCAGAAGAAAACTTATTTTCTAGCATGAAACTACCAACTTATAAACAACTATGAAAATACTCTTTTCTCCCTCTTGCTATAAGGGAAGAATTAGTCTTGCTTCTATTTTATTACCCCCATTACACCTGAGCAATAGATCCCATCTTTTCTCTTCTACTGAAGGACTCTGCTTGTATAATGATTTCTCTCTCTCTTGCATCATTAACTTCTCCACTATGTTGGCTCATTTCCAAATGCAAACTTGCTGTAATATATTCATCTAAAATATAAAATCTTCGCACAGCCATAAATCTGCCACTCTCTACCATTCCAATTCTCTGTTCCTCTTTAGAGTAAAACTATATATGCAGATAAATTGCTCCACTTACTGTCATCTTCATATAACAATTTTTTCCTCGGACCATTTCAATTAGACTTTTGTTTGTTCACTCTTCTGAAATTGAACTTGTTAGTACTTCTCTTGACAGGGATCTCTAATGTTGCCAAATGTATTGGCCAAGTCTTACTCTTCATCTTACAACGTGGCACAGAAGCACAGGACTTAAGGTTATCACTTCATGTCTTTTGAAAACCCTTTTTCAACATCATGTTTACCATTCTTTTCTTTTATCTCACTGTCGTGATAACACAAACTGTTTTTTCCTGCTGAATTTACTTATTGTTCTTTTTTAAAAATTCTCTTCCCAAAGTCTAATTGTAGGAAGTTTCCAGGGCTTATTCCTGCTAAATCCTTAAGTGGCTGTATCTAGTCTCACGGCTGTTAATATCAATTATATGCTGAAGACTCCAAAACTGCTATCTCCAGTTCACATCTCCATTCTGAACTACAGACTCACATATCTAACTCCTTACTAGTCATCTCACTAGGATTTCTAACAGGCATCTCTACCGTAATACATGAAAGATTAAATTCCAGATTACCACCATCTCTGAAACTTGCTTCTTTCTAGGCTTCCCCAGCTTGATAAATGGCATCAAGTTTCCATGGGAGTCATCTTGATTCCTCTCTTTTCCTTACACTTCAAAATAATCTAACCACAAATTTTGTTAGTCCTGCTTTCAGAATATATACAAAGTATAACCTCTTCTCAAACTTCTGTAGATATGACTATAGGACAAGCCACTCTTACAATTGACTCCTAATGGATCTGTTTGCTTCTAGTCCTGTCTTCCACAGTCTATATGCACATATTAGTCAGAGTACATTTTTATTAAATTATTTATTATTATGTAACTATAAATCCACATGCATTTCTAAGAAATTATACAAAGAGATTCCATGGACCCCTTACCTATGTTCCCTCAGAGTTAACATCTTGCAAAACTATAATACAATATCATAACCAAGATACTGGCATTGATGTAGTCATGAAACAGTACAGCTGAACAACCACAAGGATGCCTCCTGTCGCCATTTTTTTATCTACACTAAATTTTCCCTTACCCCTTCAATCCCTGGCAACCAATAATCTGCTCTGCATTTCCATAATTTTGCCACTGAGAGACTGCTTAAAAGATGAAATCACACAGTATGTAAATTTTGGTATTGTCTCTTTTCACTTAGCAAAATTCTTGGATATTTATCCTAGTTGTTGTATGTATTGATAGTTTGTTCCTTTTTCTTTCTGAGTAGTATTCCATAGCATGGATGTACCACAATTTGTTTAACCATTCACCCATTGAAGCACTTATGGATTGTTTCCTGGTAATGTCTAACATAAATAAAGCTTTTATAAACATCATGTACTGGTTTTTTGTGTTATATAAGTCTTTATTTTCCTGGGGTAGATGTCCAGGAGTGCAAATACTCTGCCATATGGCTTGTTTTTATCCTCTTTCAGGGCTTTTCACAATTCAAGTTTTTTTTTATTTTGATAAGGTTCAATTTTTCAACTTTTCCTTTTTATGGATCATGCTTTTTGGTATAAAGTCTAAAAAATCCTTTTTTAGCTCTAGATCCCAAGATACTTTCTCCTAGGTTTTTTAAAATTTATTTTTATTGTAGTAGAATATACTTAACATAAAATTCATTATTTTAGCCATCTTTAAGTGTACAGTTTAGTGTCATTAGGTACAGTCACATTGTTTGCAACCACCACCACCATTCATCTCCATAACTCTTTTTTTATCCTTCCAAATGGAAACTCTGTACAATTTAAACAATAACTTTCCAATCTCCCACCTGCCTAAACCCTGCTAACTACCATTGTACTTTTTGTTTCTAAAAATTTGGCTACACTAGGTACCTCATATAAGTGTAATCCTACAGTATTTTTCCTTTTGTAACTGACATTTTACTTTGCATAATGTTTTCAGGTTCCATCCATGTTGTAGAATGTATCAGAATTTTTTTTTTAAGAACGAGTAATATCCCATTGTATGCATATACCACATTTTCTTTATCCACTCATTGTCAATGGACACTTAGGTTGCTTCTACAATTTGGCTATTGTGAATAACGCTGTATGAACATGAGTATACAAATATCAGTTTGAATCCCTGCTTTCAAATATGCTGGGTTTATACCCAGAAGTGGAATTGCTGGATCATATAGAAATTCTATTTTTAATTTTTGAGGAACTGCCAGTCTGTTTTTAGCAGCTGCACCATTTTACATTCATACTAACAGTGCACAAGGATTCTGGTTTTTCTACATCCTTACCAACACTTCTTATTTTCTGATTTTTTATATTAGTCATCCTAATGTGTGTGTGATGGTTTCTCATTGTAGTTTTTTTTTCTCATTGTAGTTTTGATTTGCATTTTCTTAATTATTAGTGATGTTGACCATCTTTTCATGTGCTTATTAGCCATTTGTATATCGTCTTTGGAGAGATATTTATTCAAGTCTTTAGCTAATTTTAAAAATTGGGTGTCTTTTTGTTGCTGTTGTTGAATTATAGGAATCCCTTATATATTCTGGATATTAACCTTGTAGCATATATATATATTATTTGCAAACATTTTTAACCATTTTGTACATTTGCCTTTTAACTCTGTAGAGTGTGTCCTTTGACGCAGAGAAGTTTACAATTTTGATGTAGTCCAATTTATCTATTTTTGCTTTTGTGCTCTGTTTTTTCATGTATTTTCAGACTCTTATTTTTGGTGTCTACATATTTAAGGTTTTTGTCTTTCTGGTGCATTGACCACTTTATCTTTATGTAATACACTTCTTTATTTCTAGAAATTGTCTTTGATCTGAGGACTAATTTTGTGATATTAATATAGCCACTCCTTGTTTGGACCTGTTGAAATACTGGGGTTTGGTTGCAGTTTTTTCTTTGATGTTTGTATAGAGTAGGGTAGGACGTGTATTTCCAAAAACAGGTTTTCTGTTGTTATTCCACCCGGTTGCATGTCCAATGGATGAAGGGCCAGTCCTTTCTTAGAGCTTTTCTTGTCTGAACCTGTTGGTAGTTCTGGGTTGGAGGCTTGTTCAGTGACCTGTTGGATACATTGTTAGCAATAAGAAAACCTTTGGAATTCAACACCATGTCATTCCTCAAGTCCTGAGGTACCTAGGCTGTCCATCTTCTTTCCACATTTCAGTCTTCCTATGCTTGATTATAGTGTAGTTTCTAGAGGTTTCATTGAAATATGGAAGACCAGGGATGAATTGAGCTACTCCATCTTGGCAGAATCTGAATGTCTGTTTTAAAAACATAAATAAAATAAATTTACTTCTTGGCTCAAGCTCAGCCAAGGGATCCCCACTAGAATTAGAAGAAAATCCAAAATCCTTATAATGGCCTGTAAAGTATACCATTGCCTTCAAGGATCTGTACAATTTTATAATTTTACTGATTTATCTGTCTTCATGGTCTTAATCACTACTTGTCATTATATTATATGTTTAGTATCCTCCCCCTCACTATAATTTCACTTTATGAAGGTAAAGACTTTGTTATGTTCATAGATATGCTTACAGAATCTAGAATATAATTGGAAATAATAAATATGTGTAAGTAATGAATAAATCAGCTCATTAATTTTTCTCTGAGAAACTGTCAGAGAAATGGTAGTCTAATTACTATTGGTTCAACTGCTCTATTTTGCTTTGAGAGCTATATTTAGCAATCAAGCCTTTCTTCTGCTCTTTCTAATTAGTACAAAATTATCTTTGATTCCTGGTATATTGTGGGCCAAACAATGATCACTAACCGAATATTAAACATGGTCAGTAGGAATTTTACCTCACATTTCTCTAATTAGAAAGAATATTAATATTTTCTAGGGAAATTCCCAACACATAAATAATGCAAAGGAAATATTGTTCTCTCCTTTCCTGATTTTCCAGTTATATAACATAATTTAGTTTTTGCATAAATTGTTTTACATGTTTATACACATTAATTCAAACATAGCACTCTATAGCAATGATACTTTTTTTTTCTCCTTTCATTATTGTCTCTATTTTTATCCAGGCTTGTCTAATAGCTTCTGAACTCTTCTCTGTGTTTGTTAGATATAAATAAGAATTTATTGAAAGAAAGAGACAAGAGGAACTTCTGTAGGTCAATATTTAATTTTGTGTTGATATCATTCTAAAAATAGTGGTTGACAACAGAGAGGAGAAATATAATCACCAGAGATATACATTTTGTAATTACCTGCAGACTGAATGGCTGATTTTTCAGAGATATTGTATTGTCACTGTTTTTTTGTAAAATATCTTAAAGTAGGTAATTCCTGTGGTGGTGATTCTTTAGAGAATGGATATATTCAGGTGGTGATAGTAAATGATCTCTTAGAAGTAGTATAGAATAAAAGTAGCAATTCTAGGCTAGTATTTATTATTATTAAACTGTATTATAGAACATCACAGCAATTATAACCTCCAACTTATGTTGCTCAATAAATTTGTCATCTTATATCACCAAAGTACTTGACCCATATAAAGTCAGAAAAGTCCATATGCAAGCTTTGGTTTTAAGTGAAAAAGGAAAAAAAAACTTAACTACAAAAATGTGTAGCTTTAATTAAGTTTAAAAAATAGAAGTCATGGAGGTGTAAAATGTTTTTGACAAACATTCCTTAGTTGTTTTCATGTAGCTATTATCTCATTACATAGCTGCCTGTCTATGCATTTTAATGTACTAACAAATTCTCTACTTTATTTTCCATACAAATTGCTCAGCAGGAATTCACTAAATGTTTATCTTACGATGGGTTTAAACCGCCTACAGAAAAATCTGTATGGAAGATTAGAGTGGATAATATTGCCTCTATTTCTTTAAGTGCCTGAAGTATCATAATGAATTGAAAAGTAACAATTTAGCTACAGATGCTTTGAACTGCAGATACAGAGAACAACTGGAGAACTTGATAGAGTACCTTTAAATCTGCCAAGCTGCTGAAGGTATTCTTGAGGTAAAGATAAAACATACATTTAAGTGCTGTTTGAAACTTCTTTCTAAAACAATAGGCTGAAAGAGTAAAGTAATCATACACAAAGGCAATGACAACTGGAATGCCACCATGTTAAGGACTTTGGCAAAGCCAATCCTAAGTGTTTAGCATATAAGAAATCTCCAGAAAGGTGGAATAAATTAGAACATATGGAAGAAAATATTCATTTTCTCATTCAAATGGAATTCAGGTATGATTTGCATTAGGGAAATAAGATTATGAATTGCTAAAACAAACAGCAATATAACTTCATGTTGATTCAAATTATATATCCTTTCTTTTTCAGAAGCTTAGGCTGAAACATATAATTTCAAGAGAACCACTTAAATAATGCTTTTATTCTTTATAATGTGGAAAGATATCAGAAAAAAAAAATCTTCCTTTTTTATTAATGATATAAATTTGTAACTTGATCAGACATTGAACCTAAACATATGAAATAGGATCATAGACATACCATATTTAGAGTTATCATTTCTTGCCTTTAAACATACATTTAATTTTTTCTTTATTTTCTTTAATAACACAGTTCAATAATGTAGCATATCATACAGTTTCATGCAGAATATAATGGAACTATTACAAGGCAATTTTCTGCTATTAAAGTTCTTGGAAAAAACTAGAATTATTTACTAAATAGTAAAGGGATAATTCAGTTTCAATTAAAGTTTTATAAAAGTCTACTTAATAAGTATATATATATATATATATATATATACATACACACACACACACACACACGCACACACACACACACACACACACACAGAACAAAAATACTGAAAAAAATACATTGAAATAGAAACAATTTACCTGTAGCAGATTCTGTGATGCGTCACCAGATCTCATCTTGAGGATTAAAGGACTCTTTCCCAGGTTCTGACAGTGCTGCCAAATGATAGCTTTCTTCCAGAAATTGCTCTTGACTTTGAAAACTATCTTCCTCAAGAGCATGATCACTTTCCAGGGAAGTCTGCATCCAATGATCAATGAGGAAGTACAAAAAACCAGTTTCCTCACCCCAACCTTGAACAACTCTGACAGGCCATCCCAGTTTCAGAGCTCCCTATGCCATCACTTAAGACCTTTGTTGTAATTCCATCACAACACAGCTTTTCTCTTTCTACTCCTATTTTCTTCCCCTTTCTTCTAAAGTACTAAATCAGAGAATATTCTCTCATAAATTTCTGTACATTAATCTCAATTTCAAAGTCTGTTCACAAGGAACCCAACCAGCAACAGATGCTACCAGGATTGTTCTGAGAAAACAGATGCTGAGATGAAATTCTGGAGTTGGATCATCCACCAGCTAGATCAGTGACAAACTTTTTCTTAAAGGCACAGTTAGCAAATATGGCTTTGCAGGCCATATAGTCATTGTAATAAATATTCGTCTGCTATAGTAGCTTGAAAGCAGTCATAGACAATACATAAATGAATGGGAGTGGCTATATTCTAACTAAACTTTTTTTTATTAAAACATGCAATCAGTCCATGAGCTATAATTTGCAGGCCCCTCAGATAAATGGAAATGAG
Source organism: Balaenoptera acutorostrata (assembly GCF_949987535.1). Classification (NCBI taxonomy): domain Eukaryota; kingdom Metazoa; phylum Chordata; class Mammalia; order Artiodactyla; family Balaenopteridae; genus Balaenoptera; species Balaenoptera acutorostrata. The sequence continues at coordinate 77,610,323 of NC_080085.1, forward strand.
AAACAAATCACTATGGTAGGTGGAGCATGAATAGACACTGATACAGTGTAGCAAAGTGATTGTTACAACTTTCCCCAGGGCTGAATTGGATAATATACTGGTAGAAGGACATATAGCAAAAAAATTGAATCAGGCATTTGAGAAAGGAGAAAATAAAGAATATATTGGCCATGAAATTGTATGGCTGATACTAGGGGCAATGGTCCTTTTTAAGAGATAATGATAGCAAAAATGGCATGCTAGGAAGATCCACGTTCTTATTTCCCCCAAGGAAACATTTAAAGACAACCATAAACTGGCTGAAATAACCTTATGAGAGCTCCGTAAAACAGTCAAAGACTACAGCAACCAAATGAACACTTCATCAAGAAAAAGCCACATTAAAAATGGCATGGAATTTCATGGTGTTTTTACTTGTTTTTGACTCACAGCTTCTCCAGCACAGCTTGATCTTGGTCTGGAGGAGGAGGCAGCTCAGTTCTCAATTTCCTCTCATGAACCAAAAGGAGCAAAACAGTTCTTATTTGCAACATTCTAACTTTTCTAGTGGCTAGCCTGAAAGACTGCTCTTTGTCTTGTTTAAGTCAGAACTCAGTTGGGAAAAAGTGGTAGCAACAGCTTGTGAAAGCTTCAGCTTATGAGACTACAGACCTCCAGACATGTAGGGCAAGATATTATAGGTAGTGTTATAGAAGAGACCATCTAATACATTTCTCTGGGTATGACTCAGAGAAATAAAGACATTAAAAGCAACTGTATTAAAGCAGCAGGAGAATTGAGAAAGCCACACATGGACCCAGGCAAGATGCATGTTGAGGAAAGACCTGAGAAGACTTAGATTTTACATCAGGCTAATCCTTAAGCTCAAAAAAAAAAAAAAAAAAAAAGAAAAGAAAAGAAAAATTCCCAGCTAAACAATAAAGGACTACCCCAGTCCAAAGGCAGTCTGCAAAAGCTGGGAGAGATGATTGTTTTTTCAAATGTCCAATTAAAACAAAAAGTCAAAGGCATGCAAAGAAACAGGAAAACATGGCCAATACAATGGAACAAAATAAATTGGCAGAAAACATCCCTGAGAAAGCACAGACATTAGACATACTAGACAATGATTTTAAAAGAATTATCTTAAATTTCCTCAAAGAGCTGAAAGAAAACACAGGCAAAGAGTTAAGTAAATCAGGATACTAATAAATGAAGAAAATAATGATATAAACAGAGATAGAAATTATAAAAGGAACCAAACAGTTTCTGGAGCTAAAAAATATAATAAATGAAATAATAAATTCACTAGAGGGGCTCAGCTGCAGACTTGAGCAGGCAAAAGAAAAAAAAAATAAGTGAATTTGAAGACAGGCCATTTGAAATTATTGAGTCCAAAGAACAAAAAATAAATAAACAGGGCCTTTGGGACTTATGGAACATAATCATGCAGACAAATATATGCGTGGTGGGAGTCCCAGGAGAAGAGAGAGGAAAGGGGCATAGAGGTTATTTGAAGAAATAATGACAAAAATTTCCCAAATTTGATAAAAGATATGAATATGAGTTTACATTTGCAAGAAGCTCAACAAACTCCAAGTATAATATACCAAAAGAGACAATTCAACATAGTATTGGAAGCTCTAGCTGGAGAAAGTATGCAAGAAAAAGAAATTAAAGGCATCTAAAGTAGAAAGGAAGAAGTAAAATTATCTCTATTCACATATGACATGATCTTATTTAAAAAAACCTTAGATACTCCACAAAATACTGTTAGAGCTATAATACAAATTCATCGAAGTAGCAGAATACAAAATCAACATGCAAAAATCATTTGTGTTTGTATACACTAACAATGAACAATACAAAAAGGAAATTAAGAAAATAATTCCATTTAAAATACCATCAAAAAGAATAAAACTCTTAGGGATAAACTTAACCAAGGAGGTGAATATCCTGACACTGAAAACAGGAAAATGTTGCTAAAAGAAATTAAAGAAGGCACCAGCAAATGGAAAGGCATCCTGTGTTCACAATGGTGTGTTTATAAATAGGAAGAGTTAATACTGAGATGTCAATACTACCCAAAGTGTTCTATTAATTCAATAAACTCCCTAGCAAAATCCCAATAATATTTTTCACAGAAATAAAAACAAACATCCTAAGATTCATATGAAATCTCAGGTGATCCTGAATAACTGAAAAAGAGAAGACAAAGTTGCAGGACTCACACTTCCTGATTTCAAAAGTTACTATAACCTATTGTAATCAAAATTGTGTTGTATGGATGTAAAGACAGACATGTAAATCAATAAAATAAAATAGAAACCCAGAAATAAATTTTGCAGATATGGCCAAATCACCTCCAACATGGGTGCCAAAACCAGTTAATGGAGAGATGAAAATATTTTTAACAAAGCACTATGGGAATAATGGATATCCAGATGCAAAATGAATTTGGACCCTTACCTTACGTCAGGCACAAAAAAATAACTCAAAATGGACAAAAGACCTAAACGTAAGAGCTAAAACTATAAAACTTTTAGAAGAAAACATAGGGGAAAAGCTTTATGACATTGGATTTGAAAATGGTTTCTTGGATATGACACCAAAAGCATAGGCAATAAAAGAAAAAATAGATAATTGGACATTATCAAAATTAAAAATTTGGTACATCAAAGAATACTATCAAGAAAGTGAAAAGGCAACCCACAGAATGGGAGAAAATATTTGCAAAGTATATATCTTATCAGAGGATTAATTTCCAGAATAAAGATATCATTCAATTCAACAACAATTAAAAAAAAAAAAAGAAACAATTAACAGTGGGCAAAGGACTTGAATAGGCCTTTCCACAGAGAAGATATACTAATGGCAAAAAAGCACCTTAAAAAATATTTAACATCACTAATTATATTACTTAGCTTGGGCTGACATAAAGAAATACCACAGACTGGATATCTTAAACAATAGAAATTTATTTTCTCACAGTTCTGGATGCTGGGAATTTTAAGATCAAGGTACCAGTAAATTTTTTTTTTTTTTTTTTTTTTTGGTGAGAGCTCTCTTCCTAGCTTGTAGACCACCACCTTCTCATTATGTCTTCACATGATGGAGAGAGAATTTTGATGTTTCTTCCTCTTCTTACAAGGGTATCAGCCGTATTGGATTAGGGCCCTACATTTATGACCTTATTTTACCTTAATTACTTCCATAAAGGCCCTATCTCTATATACAGCCACATTTCTTGGGGTTAGGACTTAAACATACAAATTTTGGAGGAACACAAACATTCAATACATAACACTAATTGTTAGAAAATTTAAATCAAACCAAAATGAGATACTACTCCATACACTTTAAGGTAAATAAAATAAAATGAGCATAAAATAAAAAGTGTTGGTGAGGATGTAAAGAAACTCAAACCCTTATGCACTGCTGGTGAGACTGTAAATGGTGCAGCTGCTGTGGAAAACAGTATGGAGGTTCCTCAAATTTTAACCATAAAATTACCATAAGATCCAATAATTCCACACCAACGAGTGGAGTCTATTTCCACTGTTCGTGAATCTGAGATGGTCCTTTAGCCTATTTTGGACAACAGAAATGGCTCTGAATTGACTCTATTTAACTTCCAAGGTGTACCTTAAAATTTCTGCAGCTTCTACCACTGCTTCTTGGAGCACTCCTTGAAGATCGTGTGCCATGCTGTGAGAAAGCCCTAGTAACTACATGGAAAAGATCCACATAGAGGAGAACCAAGATCCTGGGCTGACAGACCTACCTGGCAGCCATGTAACTGTGGCCACCTCAGATAATACCTCACGAAGCAGAAAAATGCCGTTTTAACCCATAGAATCATTCAAAATCACAAATGAGTTGTTGCTTTAAGCCACTAAGATGTGGGCTGCTTTGCTACACCAAAATAGATAACTGATGTTATTAAACAAGACATTTTTCATTGAAAGACTCCAACATTTTCTGACTCCAACAGATACAAAGAAAGACAAGAATCTGGGTTAATGACAGGGTGGACTGTAATCCTAAACTTCTTAGGAAAGAATAATGATGGTCCAGATTTAGATGATGCTCCTGTAGTTTGGCTGTAATTTCAATTGTCAAAATCAGCAGCAGTGATGCACAGTAACTGCAAAAGTAAAGGAAAAGTCACCAAAACTCAATCCTTTTTAATGTATTTGAAAGTTATGGTAAAAAACAGAAAATTGAATCCAAGTATTCACAAGCTAAGTAAAAACCTCTGCAAAAACCTTTTTTAATGTCTTGCCAACAGTTTCAATTGGAAATTTGGAAGGACTAAAGACAGTTCATTCTCTAGTCTCATATATACCAAGGACTCTTCAGCACAGCCTAATAAAGCCAATAAAAGTTGTTTGATGTAGTTGTATATTTCTTAACAGTAAAGATTAACATTAAAGAGTCAAATCATTTAATTTGTGAGTGTAGAATGAACCCAAGTGAAAAGACATTGCTCATATTTTTACAGACCTGGGATTTGTTTTTCAAAACATAGTTGTATAACATTCTCTCTAATATGCATACCACAAAGAACCTGGAAAAATGGCAATGAATGCAGATTGTAAGGCTGCAGATTAAGCCTCATTTATTACACCTCTATAAGCTCTAGGGTTCCTGAAAGGACAGAAGTGATAATGCTTTTGGGAGCTAAGTAGCAGTCAAAATTCATTTACACTTAAAAAGACCATTTCAACTGAGGACCTCCATGTTTTTCTTAACAGTAGGGGTTGAGATATCTTAAAAATCTGGCACAGAGCTTCTATATTGGAAACTCAGAAAATAGCAAAAAGAAATATCTTTTATATTGATGAAACTTGTCAGTTCTTTGTACCTGTTCCTTCCTTTAATTCCTACTGCTACTACCTTCGTTTAAGTCATATTGGACTCATTCCTAGTCTATAACAGTAACCTAACTGCTTTCTCTATGTTTCATCTTGCCTCTATCCAATTACTTCTGAAAACTACTGCCAGAGTGCTTTTCTAATGCTTCTTTTACCATTTTATGCCTCTGCTCATAGACTTGTCATTGCTCCTATAGAATATAGTTAAAATGCCCTGGTTTGGTACTCAAGACTCCAATATCTTACTGCAACCTACCTTCTCAAATTTATTTAGCTTTACACATAAAGTGTCTTTTATATTTCTTTATATAAACTCAGATCTAGCAAAATTAATATAAATTTTCTGTAATAACAATAATTATTTTATCCTGTTAAAACAAATATCCTTATTTCTCTCCTACTTATAACTTTCTCCCTAGTCTTCTAATAATCAACATTAAACTCAGTATTTTTATGATCCACTCAAATGTAGGTGCCTATTCCTCAGAACAATGCAATTTCTCTATTCTCTGAACTTCCCTAGTACTTATTGTCACTATTAAACCTATAGCTATTTTTCCGTCACTTGCACATTTTGAATATTCCTATTAGGTTTCAAGTATGTAACCTGGGTCTGTTTCCCATTGCCCAACATAATGTTTTACATGCAATAAGAAATTAATAAAATGTGTTGGATGTCCTCTATAAGTTCTCTTCTTCTTACCATTCCCAGCCTAGCCTGATGGCCAGCACGTTTTCTAAGGTCTTCTTACCATAGGTTTTAGGACTAAAGAAAGGAATATAGTGTAGATTTGAAAAATGAAATCATGTTGTTTGTTTTTCTTTTCTTTCTACATTAAACTTAAGGTGTAAATTTCTATCTAACGCTTTCTGTAATGCATTCCAATCTTAAATTTTAAAAATTTAAAAATTTGGGGCCTCCCTTCATTTTGTTTAAGAACATCAGTTGCTCGCATTTTGAGCATGAATATGCCACTTTCTGGATTCCATCAGGAAAAAAATTCAACAAAATTTTAAGAAAAAGTAATGTAGAAATATAATATTTGCTTTCATCTTGTCTTTATTGTCAGCTTATAATTTATTTGTCAAAAGGATATACTAACAAAAGCTTTCAAAATCAGGCAAAAAAGATTCTCAGACACAAAGATGAGCAAACACTCAGGAATTACCAGACTATTGTGTAAGACAAGCATCAAACTCAACAAACAGAATAACCAGAATAATTTATATGGAGTCAAGAAACTCAATAAAAGAAATACAATCAGACATAAGAATAAATGTTATTAATATTCTCAGATGTAAGTTAGTCTTGGTAGAATTTATAATAGTACTTATCTTTAGGTAGATGGGTATTGAATAGGAAGAAGCACCAGGAAGAATTCTGGGTTACTGGAAATGCGAAGGTGGAAATCATACCTTAAATTAGGTCGTGATTATTTAACAAGCTGTGCAGTTAGGATGTGTTCTTTTGCACGATTTACTGTACATTTGTATTACTTCACTAAAAAGTAAAGGGGAAGAAATTTCCTGCAGATCTTGAAAATAACATGTAATAGTTGAAATAAAGATTTTGGAAGATGGGTTACATAGCATAGTAGATACTGCTGAAAAATAATTAGCTGAAAACCTGAGCCAAGGGATTTTTCTGATTGCAGTTTAAAAGAAAAAAGAGACATATAAGAAAAGTCGAAAAATATTAAGGTACTCAAACATTATTTTTCCAACATAAATTTACATTTTCCATTTGAGCAAATTTCTCTCTGGCATCACATTTAAATTTTCTTAATATACCTCCTGTGACTCAGATATAATATTCAGGGTTTACAAAAAGAAAAAAAAAACAGATCTGTACTTGGTGAAGACTGACATGTATATAAGTATAATTGTTACAGGTACTATAATAAAAGGACATATATAGGTTTCAGAGTGACATACAGGATAGTTATCAATGCTACCTAGGTGAGTCAAGAAAAGGTTTTATAGAGAGGCTAACTGTTTTTGCTTATACTCTGTCCTCTATTTCAAATGATAACTCTTTTCTATCTAACTCAGGTCCTACCTCCTTCATAAGATCTTTTATATTGGGGTGATTAAATTGGAATACATATAGAGATCATAAAAATATTATAATTTAAGCTAAAAAAATCTTGTTTCTGGATCACTGAAAAAATATAATCTTGAATCTAGTTTGAACACAAAGATAGACAATAGCATAAATACAGATATTGATTCCCTGGAAGCTGGTCATTCACCACAGGGAAAAACAATTGCTGGATTCAGTTTGCTAATATTTTTGAGGATTTTTGCCTCTATGTTCATTAGTGATATTGGCCTCTAATTTTTTTTATTTGTGACATTTTTGTCCAGTTTTGGTATCAGGGTTATGATGGCCTCTTAGAATGAGTTCAGAAGTGTTCCTTCCTCTGCAATTTTTTAGAATAGTTTTAGATGCATATTTTATTACAATAAAAAAAGGAAAAATAAATTAAAGTGGTCTGTGCAAGTTCCCATTTGTTTTCTTGATGTAGGAGCATGTTTTAGAGTATGGCAGATAAACCTCAGAAGAATTTAACTTAGGTCTTGGAATACATCTTGGCATCATAAATGGTGGCTATTTTTGTTATTAAAAATGCCTTAATTGCTATAAATACTATGGAATGGAGGAGAACAATCCAAGGTGGGTTTATTTAAGTTAGGTTTCTGAGGAGCATAGTACCAGTAACATTAGATTGAGAGTGGAATAAAAAGGGGCAGGAGTTAAAAGAGAGAAGTTGAGTAATAATGGTGGAAGACATCAAAGACTAACTTCATCATGTTACAATTATTTTTTTTTCCCTCAAAGACACATTATATCATAACTTTAAACAGAGAATGTCACATTCCACCTAGGTGCCTCTTCTCTCCACCACTGCCTCCTCATTGTGTGTTCCCAAGATTTTATCATAAACTTTTCCCTTGCTACACTAAACACTCTTCATGTCACAAAACAGCAATGGCGTTGTCTTATGGAAATCTCCATATTTCTTAGTGTTTATTTGGCAAAGCCACTGAGAAAGCAATTCTGTTTTAGACAAGGTATTTTGGATCAATGGTTGTCAAAATTGACTACACAGCAGAATCTCCTGGAGAAATTATTTTAAAATAGAGATTTGGGGTTTCTACCCCAGTATCATTAAATCCAAGAGTTGAGAATTGAGCCTGGAGATTTATGTTTTTAATTATCTCTTTAAGGATTATAAGCAGCCATTCTACTGTAGTCTACACAGTTTAGAACACATAGACATCATATGAATTTAGAACATATAAACATCGAAAATATTATTTACCAGGATCATTTGTATTTGCATGCATTTGTAAGATCATTTAGACAGTTAGCTAAGCCTTGAAGGACTGGTCAATTCTATGGTGAACTATAAATGCTGCACTGGTGGAAGAAGGAGAAAGATATGCCATGTCTTAAGGGATGGTGTGCTGCTGTGCAAGTGAAATGACATAGTTAAGGAAGTTGGATAGCAGTATGAGGGCACTGGGTACCTGGGGAAAATGCATAGTTTACAGTAGACTACATAGCAGGATCTCACAGGGAAGGATCTGTTTACTTTGCATCAGCCACCATATACCTTGGAGAAAGCCCACACAAAAATGCCTTGGCAGGTTCTGCTAAAGGTTGCTGCCGAAGGTTGAGTGAATATGAAAAGCCCAAATATTTTAGTTATCACATAAACATTACTTGGTGTTTCTAGAACACCATTTTTTTCCAATCTGCTTAAGCACATATGTTCTTACTTAGGTCTCACAATAATCTAGTGAGAAAAACACGTCATTAGTATTGTTTCTCAAATAAAGAGCCCCCAAAAAAGAGCCTTGAAAGCTTTAGTGATCTGCTCAATGTCACAGAACTCAGTCACTGATAGAGGTTGACCTAAGATAGAACCTGGGCATTATAAACTGCATGTCCCATATACTATCTTGAATGCAGTGGGGAAAAGAAATCCCATTGTTCCTGCCACCCTATTTATACTGGTACTTTTTCTTTTTTCATGGAATGTCTCTCTATTTGGAAAATAAAAGGATTTTTATCAAATCAGATAACTTTAGAATTAGCGATAAGACAAATCCCTTCATTTGACATGGCTCCTGAATTTTTTTATACATTTTATCATAAAGACAGATGACATCATTATATCTTCACTAGTTTCTATTAACCTTCTCTTAACCTTCCTCTAGTGAAGTAATGCCACTCTGCTATTTTGTTGGCTTTAGATTTTCTATTAAATTTTGCAAGTATTTTCTGGGTATATGTATCAACAAATAACCAGAGGAGGTAATAATTCTATATATGAGGCATTATGATAAGCTATAGGTGAAAGTTTGGGGTACCTATACACAAAACCAGAAATAACAGTGTGTGGCTCTCTCCCTTGGCTGACTGGATCTTCAGGTTGATAGAAATTTGGCTTTTCTAAACAGTCTCTCTGTTAGATGAAATACAAGGGGCTCTTTGGCATGCATATGTAGATGAGACAATTATCTTGCCCTAGACATCAGGTTAAGCATCACTTCCTCATAAGAGATTGAATTTTTAAGGAAATATGTACTCCTCTATTAAAATATTCATGTAACAATAATTATGCTTTGCATATTGATTTACAAAGGTGCATAGCACAGTGATCACAGTTCCATCCCTAAACAAAAATTATTTTGACTCAATAAAAACATTTCATGTTTGCCATTGCACAAGAAATATAAATGTTTTAAAGAATACATCTCGTTGATATGGTTTTTAAAAAGGGTTTTTTCTCTAATGACACTGTCATGTATCCTTACTAGGTTGCCTGAGCTCACTCTATGCTCTATTACCCACTCATACATAATTGCTGGATATAACAAAGTAAAGATGATACTAAAAAGGAATTCAGGAAACTAGAGTTTTGACTAAGATTGTGACTATGTCTCATCCAAAGTTTACATATTTTCTCTGATGCAGAATCTGTTCAACTGTAGTGTCATGGCATGAAGCTGACAGGTGCTCAGATTTTTCTGAGCTTTGTTGTTCAAAGTTTTGTAATTTGAGAAACTGTGTTCTAGGATAGCCTTTGCTACAAAGTTTAAATTTGAGAAAAACAAGTTCTTCTTTATTCCATTGAGAACCATTGTGAAATGGCATCAGAAAAGAGTGACCATCAGCTGCCTGTATGCACTAAAATATCCTTTGGGATGTTTTGTTCTCTGATCCAGGTTACTAAGGAACCAGATTACACTTTGATAAAAATGTTGTCAATAGTATTTCTAACTATAAAGGAGGTTTCCATGTGTAGGTCACCCCTTTGTTCTTACTAAATACATGTCAAATCTAATGCAACTTGCCTGTTAACTAAGCCTCAGAAATGTTGGCCTATATACTATTACTTTTCTAAGCTGCTTTTTCACTAAAAAAGCTGTCTAACCCTGGTTCCACTGCTGTCTAACCCTGTCTTTTCTCCTCTCTTGGCATTCCACTTGTGTTTTGTTTTCCTTTGATTTTCTGAGGTGCTTTATTTTTTACATGTTTGCATTTCTATTGGGGGCCCCAGAAGGCCAAACAGCATTCCAGGACAATGAAAGATAACATGTCAGCAAAAAAAAAACCCCAAAAAACTAATAAAAACACTAAAAGTAAGAGATAATTATGGACTTTGCAATCTACCAGTAAGTCTGCAAACAATATACAGATTGCTGCCAACTCATAAATAAGATCAATCTCAAGTAATCACCACCTATCAAACCTGATATTCCATATTTGGAAAATTAATGCCTTTGGATAGTAGGTTCTTCATATTTAAACTGTTTTTTATTAAAATAAAATGTTTCTGGAAGTAGAGATATTTTGATTCTTTATTGCCCTATACAGTAGCATGAATTACTAACCTATTCATTTGAAAACAAAACTCTTCAGAAATATGAGGATTAGCACTTAAAGATGAAATAGAGGTTATCACAGAAGAGTGGCTTCTGGGTAGTCCTACTTTCATGATCTCATTTCTGTAAAATATTTTAGAAGTTCTTTTATGTCCATAACTCTGATTTAGAGTTTTCCATAACCTGACAGGCACTATTTTATAATCTTTGACAGTAAAAATCAGAAAAGAAGTGCATCTACAGAAATTATCTGAGGTTGTATAACTACTGTGGTGCTGCCTAAATAATGACTCTTGTGCCAATAAATCAGTCGCATGCCATATTTACTTTTTGTTGGGAAATAAGCTTACCCATAATGATATCTGGTAACACAACCTCTTATACCTGCTGTCATTGTAATTCAATTTGCTGAGCTGCACATGTGAGAGGGGATCAACATGCATTCATTCAGTCATTTATTCCACATTGAGAGCTTATGATGTACCTAGATGCTCAGGTAAAAATGATAAACAAAATAGACATGGTCCTGCCTTTTGGAGCTTACAATTTAACAAAGAAAGATATTAAACATTAGAAATGTGATCAATGCTATAAGAAAGAATTCATCACACTTTCACTTACACATCCATTGGGTAAACATTTACTAAACATCTATATGTATATGCACTATATTTGGTGCTTGGGATACAAATACTAATAAAATGCAGTTCTTTCTGTTAAGAAGTTTATATTCTGTTCTCCAGTGGTTTAGGCAAGTAGAGACACTATTGCAATACAGTGCATTATACCTATTGCTATGGAAGCACATGGAGTATCATACATGTAAGTCAGACTGAACAGAGTGGGAAGATTGTGAAGTGAAGCTTCATGGAAGAAGCAACATATAAGGTGAGTTAGAAGTGAGAAGTAAATAATGGAAAGAAGTGGGGACAGCTCAACAACCAAACAGGGAGAGGATGAACACTTGCAAGTTAATCCAATGTAATAGGAAAAACAACTTAACTACCATATTCTAGCTATTGCTAGAAAGTTATAATCAAGAAACAAGAGGGTAAATGACAATCTTTTATAGCTCTAAATCATATTCAATCCATTAACCTACGATGTATCACTGTAAGAAACACAAAACAAAACCAAATATCAGAACTACAACACGAACAATACAAACAGTATCCAGATTTCATAACAGGCTAATGTGAGAAAGCATTCACATTCTAAACTAGTCTTTTCAGTCATATATGTGCAAATTAAATGTCATTAGCCTTGAACTGTACACTTAAAAATAGTTAAGATGGTAAATTTTATGTTATGAATATTTTATCAGAAAAAGAAAAAAAGAAAAGCAGTCAATCCCACTAAGACTTACATCCTGGGTCTAAACTTTGATTTGCTTTGTAACTTCAAACAAGTCCTTTACTCTTTCTAAATCTCATATTTTTCTATCTGTAAAATGAAGTTAACTACTATACCTCTCTACCTCACCTAGCTGTGACTGATATGAAAATGCTTTGTGATTTTTGCAAGAAAGGCACTATGCAAATCCAAGGCCATATTATCATCTGAGATATAAAAATCTATCATGCTTAACATTGTATAATACACTTTGGCTTAATGATTATATTTGATCTATTCTTATTTTCACAATGAATTGTTTGCATGCATGTTGTAATCGTATACAATCTAAAATAAAAATACAAACCTCTAATACAAAAACAAGCAAAAGATAAAATATCCTAGGCATATGTGAAACTTTATTCAGGTGAAGTTTCTACATTTGAACAGCTGCTTTCTTATTTGTTATCACCTCATCATTAAGTGTACCAATAATTAAATTGGATTCACTTTTTAAAGCCTCATTATTTAGTAAGCATGGACATTAAAGAACTATTTTATACTATACTAAACCCCAGGATTGCTATCCTGAAGAGTATTTGGTTTATTCCCCTACACTTGACAATTTTTCTAATCTTCCTACATTCATAACAGTATCAATTCTAGTTCAGTGTGGGAAATTAAATAAAAAGCATGAGCATACAAAATGCATGGTGTATTTATTATGATAGTGACCTATTGATATTATATCTGTGTCCATTTTCCCAAGAGAAATCAAAGGCAAGAAGTTAGTTGTTATGATATAATGACCAATGGTCATTATGTACTTATAATTAAAAAAATAAATCTAAATTTTGCTAACATTTCCATTTTTATGAGTTTTTACTTTGAAACAATATATTTAATTGGAAGCAGCTATACAGCTTTTTAGGGACTGAGGGTTTCTAGGAATGATTGCCTAAGTCAAGAAATTATGGTGTCTGAAGATCCTAAGTGTGTCAGGATCTTGGCAATGTCAGGAGCTTGAGATCCACTTAATCTATGAAAGATATCTTAAGCACATTTTATAAAGCAACACCAAGAAAATAAAGCAATAAGAGAAAAATATGAAAACAAGAAAGTCAAAGATGTGTGGAAAATGTGCAAATCAGAGAATGAAGAGACCAGAAGAAACAAGGAATACTCAAGAGAAAATACAAGGCAAACCTGGAAAACAGGCTGGAATTCAGTGTTTCTAATCAGTGTTATTTATTCAAGTAATGATTACCCTCTTCTAATAGAGTTTTTTTTATTTTTAATATAGAAAGACTTGCATACATGACAACTATAACTATAATACTGTTAAAAGCAGTATTCAATATCAAGAGATTATATAAATATATCTGGAGCTGTTTTCCAAATATTCCTCAAATTCTGATTACTGGGGGCCAATCGAAGTCTTGAAGGTGTAGACTGATTTCAAATTGATGACATTTTTATATGCCCTTACATTTTACTAAAAACAATTGCCCAAACCTCCTTTAACTGGTTACCAAGTTAATTTATTAAACCTCACTTTTATTCTCAGTGTTAAGCTACACACAGAAGGTGCTTCACATTTTAGCTCTAAAAGTGTACAAGTTAGGAATGTGACAATGTGACTTTGCTTCATACACATAGGGTGCTCTACCTTTTGTTTTCAGCATCATCTTACTCTGCCAAATCTTTAAATTTGTGTAAGAAAATGGACCAACAGAATATATTGTGCATTCACTCAATCACTAGGCTTCTTAGTCCTTGTAAAGAGCTGTTGATATGTGTGTCAGGGTTGGCAGATTGATACAGCAGATGGGGATTCTGTTGCCTATTACACTTTTTCCCCTTAGAATTGGCATTACATGAGATTTAGCCCATCCATTTTCCTTTAAAGAAAGTGAACAAGAGAATGCCATTATTAAGAATCAATATTTAGATTCAAAACCACTCATGTAATTATAATGAATGTTTTCACCCCTTATCAAAGCAGCTATCTTATATTGAGTATTTCTAAAACATTGCCATTTTATTTTTTATATGTTCTTAATATAAAATTTATCCTTTTAAACTTTTTAATTGCACAATTGAGTGGCATTAAGTACATTTACAATATTGTGCAACCATCACCACAATCCATTTCCAGAATTTTTTTCATCTTCCAGACAGAAATTCTATACATTAAACAGCAACTCACCATTTCCCCTTCACCCAGTCCCTGGCAACCACAATTCTACTTTCTGTGTCTATGAATTTGACTACTCTACATACCTCATAATAAGTAGAATTATACAAAAGTTGTCCTTTTGTGACTGGCTTATTCACTTCGTGTAATGCTATAAAAATAAATAAAGGAAACCTCATTTAACAAGGAGTTGGGCAACTCTGAAGGAGCTCTCATGCACATATCACTCACTGCAGCTTACAAGCTTCAGCAGGAAGAAAGATTTCCTTCTGACACATCAACAAGCTACACACCACCTTCAGCCAATGAAAAACCACCACAGCCCTCCTCAATTTTCTCCTAAAACTTAATAAATGCTGGCCTTCCTTTTGTCTCTTTGGACTTGCCTATGGTTTGCCATAGTTTGCATGCCCCAAATTGCAACTCCTCTGCTATTCCCCAATAAACTCATTTTGCAGGTAAAATAACCGGCTTTTTTTCCTTAAGGTCAACAATGTTTTCAAGGTTCACCCATGTTGTAACATGTGTCAGAACTTCCTTTCTTTTAAGGCTGAATTATATTCCATTGTATGTGTACCTCACATTTTGTTTATCTATTCATCGATCCATGGACCCTTGGGTTTCTTCCATCTTTTGGCTCTTTTGAATAATGCTGCTATGAACATGGGTGTATAAATATCCTTTTGTGTCCCTGCTTTCAATTATTTAAGATATATACTCGGAAGTAGAATCTCTGGATCATATGGTAATTCTATTTTTAATTTTTTGATGAACCCCCATACTCTTTTCCATGGCAGCTGAACTGTTTTCCATTCTCACCAACAGTGTACAAGAGTTCCAATTTAAAACCTAGCCTTTTATTTAACAGCATGTTTATGAGTATTTATAAGATGGTTAAGATAAACAAATGACCTGTTCTCATGTTTCCTCTAACATTAACAGTTTAGGCTATTTAGTCCATAAACATAAATTTGGATTTTAATAGTGTCCCTAAGCCAGGAAATGTTGATGATCTCTAGGCCAATAATTCAGTACCAAGTCAAGCTAGTCTCTTGCTTCTTCCATAACTTTGTATCCCAGTTCTATTCACTTGTGTTACTTCATTTGTGCTTTAGTTCTACTTTTTTTCAGCTACTACATTCTGTCTTCCTTCAATTAATACCTAATGTAGAGCTCCAATGCCTTAATACTAACATTTATTACTTTGGTGCATCTTACTGTCAACTAGGTTTAATTCTTGTAATACAGACCCCGCCATTTATTCCTACCTCAATATAGTCCTAGGACATACAATTGGCTACTAAGAATGTTGACTCTTTATTTTCCTTTGTGGAATGAGTATTCAAATTATCCCTTAAACAGATGGCCTTGACAAGATCCACAATTGTTACTTAATTTCAACTCTCCTTGGCAGCCCTCAATGGAATCAGGCCAAGACCATGTCTAAATATGCTTAAAAAGAGATAGAACATTCCACTCATGCCCTTCCTTCTCCCTGGAAAGTTTGTCTCTAAGACTCAAATAAGCTTTTGAGAGCCACTGACATCAACAGGACACTCCTGTGGGAACACAAAACCTTAACCTACTCAAGTCCCATGACCTTGTCTTATGGTCTATAAATTGTCAGGAGTGCATAAAGACTTTCCAAGAGTTATACATTATAAATAGATTAGTTTCCAGGATCATATCTTCAAAATATACTCTTTCCTAATGTTGATCTCCCAGAGAATGCACCTGTACTGAAGGGGAAATTTCTCCTTCCCCACTTCGTATTTCACAATTGTCCTTCCTCCATTTTACAAAAGAGAATCATCACCCCCATATCTCACCATTATCATATCTTACCATGGTGCATTGTTTCCTCAGTGGAGAAACATCTGGGAAGACAAACAAGAGATAAAACAAAATATTACTTTTTGTGTTGAGGGTGTAAATGACTCTAATAATGGATTAACACATTTTTGTAGGTCAGGTTATTTTCAGTTCTTTACTTTCAAAAAAGTTGTCAGCTTACATATACTTAAAAATTAATTTTGATGACATCTCTATAATGTTTTTGACATATAAGTCAAAAGGTGATCAAATCAAAAACTGACATTGCTATAACAAAATTTTTTTATATAAATGTGTTTTCTGAGTACTTCTATCTATAAAAATGAAAATTAGGGATAGAAATGATGTTTAACTCACTCATTCTAGCAATAGTAATATTCACTGACAGACACATGAACTGGAAAATATGTTCATCTATCTCATTAAGAAATGTGTTTTCGAGGTTCGGAGGGAAGATGGCGGAAGAGCAAGACGTGGAGATCACCTTCCTCCCCATAAATACATCAGAAATACATCTACACGTGGAACTGCTTCTATAGAACACCCACAGAAGACCTCAAACCTCCCAAAAGGCAAGAAACTCCCCACGTACTTGGGTAGGGCAAAAGAAAAAAGAAATAACAGAGACAAAAGAATAGAGAAGGGACCTGCACCAGTGGGAGGGAGCTGTGAAGGAGGAAAGGTTTCCACACACTAAGAAGCCCCTTCGCGGGCAAAGACTGCGGGTGGCAGAGGGGGGAAGCTTCGGAGCCACAGAGGAGAGCACAGCCACAGGGGTGCGGAGGGCAAAGCGGAGAGATTCCCACACGGAGGATCGGTGCCGAGTAGCACTCACCAGCCCGAGAGGCTTGTCTGCTCACACGCCGGGGTGGGCGGAAGCTGGGAGCTGAGGCTCGGGCTTTGGTCAGATCCCGGGGAGAGGACAGGGGTTGGCACCCTGAACACAGCCTGAAGGGGTTAGTGCACCACAGTTAACCAGGAGGGAGTCCGGGAAAAAGTCTGGAGCTGCTGAAGAGGCAAGAGACTTTTTCTTGCCTCTTTGTTTCCTGGTGCGCGAGGAGAAGGGACCAAGAGTGCTGCTTAAAGGAGTTCCACAGATGGGCGCGAGCTGCGGCTATCAGTGTGGACTCCAGAGACGGGCATGAGACACAAAGGTTGCTGTTGCTGCCACTAAGAAGCCTGTGTGTAAGCACAGGTCACTATCCACACCTCCCCTCCCAGGAGCCTGTGCAGCCCACCACTGCCAGGGTCCCATGATCCAGGGACAAATTCCCCTGGAGAACGCACGGCATGCCTCAGGCTGCTGCAACATCATGCTGGCCTCTGCCGCTGCAGGCTCGCCTCTCATCTGTACCCCTCCTTCCTCCCGGGCTGAGTGAGCCAGACACCCAAATCAGCTGCTCCTTTAACCCCGTCCTGTGTGAGCAAAGAACAGACGCCCTCAGGTGAAGTACATGCAGAGGCGGGGCCAAATCCAAAGCTGAACCCCGGGAGCTGGGTGAACAAAGAAGAGAAAAGGAAATCTCTCCCAGCAGCCTCAGAAGCAGTGGATTAAAGCTCCATAATCAACTTGATGTACCCTGCATCTGTGCAATACCTGAACAGACAATGAATCATCCCAAATTGAGGAGGTGGACTTTGGGAGCAAGATATATTATTTTTTCCCCTTTTCCTCTTTTTGTGAGTGTGTATGTGTATGCTTCTGTGTGAGAATTTGTGTGTATAACTTTTCTTTCACCATTTGTCCTAGGGTTCTGTCCATCCGTTTTTGT
This sequence comes from Balaenoptera acutorostrata, assembly GCF_949987535.1. NCBI lineage: Eukaryota > Metazoa > Chordata > Mammalia > Artiodactyla > Balaenopteridae > Balaenoptera > Balaenoptera acutorostrata. Next base: position 77,628,211 of record NC_080085.1, read on the forward strand.
TTTTTGTCTTTTGTTTTTTTAAAAATATTTTCTAAATTATTCTTTATTTTTTATTTTAATAACTTTATTTTACTTATCTTTATTTTATTTTATTTTATCCTTTTTTTTTTTCTTTCTTTCTATTTTTTCTCCCCTTTATTCTGAGTTGTGTGGATGAAAGGCTCTTGGTGCTCCAGCCAGGCATCAGGGCTGTACCTCTGAGGTGGGAGAGCCAACTTCAGGACACTGGTCGACAAGAGACCTCCCAGCTCCACATAATACCAAACGGCAAAAATCTCCCAGAGATCTCCATCTCAACACCAAGACCCAGCTTCACTCAATGACCAGCAAGCTACAGTGCTGGACACTCTACGACAAACAGCTAGCAAGACAGGAACACAGCCCCATCCATTAGCAGAGAGGCTGCCTAAAATCATAATAAAGCCACAAACACCCCAAAGCACACCACCAGACGTGGCCCTGCCCACCAGAAAGACAAGATCGAGCCTCATCAACCAGAACACAGGCACTAGTACCCTCCACCAGGAAGCCTACACAACCCACTGAACCAACCTTAGCCACTGGGGCAGACACCAAAAACAACAGGAATTACAAACTGGCAGCCTGCAAAAAGAAGACCCCAAACACATTAAGATAAGCAAAATGAGAAGACAGAAAAACACACAGCAGGTAAAGGAGCAAGGTAAAAACACACCAGACCTAACAAATGAAGAGGAAATAGGCAGTCCACCTGAAAAGAATTCAGAATAATGATAGTAAAGATGATCCAAAACCTTGGAAATAAAATAGACAAAATGCAAGAAACATTTAAGAAGGACCTAGAAGAACTAAAGAAGAAACAGGCAACGATGAACAACAAAATAAATGAAATTAAAAATACTCTAGAAGCAGAATACTCAATAGCAGAATAACAGAGGCAGAAGAATGTATAAGTGACCTGGAAGATAAAATAGTGGAAATAACTACCGGAGAGCAGAATAAAGAAAAAGGAATGAAAAGAACTGAAGACAGCCTCAGAGACATCTGGGACAACATTAAACGCACCAACATTCAAATTATAGGGGTCCCAGAAGAAGAAGAGAAAAAGAAAGGGACTGAGAAAATATTTGAAGAGATTATGGTTGAAAACTTCCCTAATATGGAAAAGGAAATAGTTAATCAAGTCCAGGAAGCACAGAGAGTCCCATACAGGATAAATCCAAGGAGAAACACACCAAGACACATATTAATCAAACTCTCAAAAATTAAATATAAAGAAAACATATTAAAAGCAGCAAGGGAAAAACAACAAATATTACACAAGGGAATCCCCATAAGGTTAACAGCTGATCTTTCAGCAGAAACTCTGCAAGCCAGAAGGGAGTGGTAGGACATATTTAAAGTGATGAAGAAGAAAAACCTACAACCAAGATTACTCTACCCAGCAAGGATCTCATTCAGATTCGATGGAGAAATTAAAACCTTTACAGACAAGCAAAAGCTGAGAGAGTTCAGCACCACCAAACCAGCTTTACAACAAATGCTAAAGGAACTTCTCTAGGCAAGAAACACAAGAGAAGGAAAACACCTACAATAACAAACGCAAAACATTTAAGAAAATGGGAATAGGAACATACATATTGATAATTACCTTAAATGTAAATGGATTAAATGCTCCCAACAAAAGACACAGACTGGCTGAATGGATACAAAAACAAGACCCATATATATGCTGTCTACAAGAGACCCACTTCAGACCTAGGGACACATACAGACTGAAAGTGAGGGGATGGAAAAAGATATTCCATGCAAATGGAAATCAAAAGAAAACTGGGGTAGTAATTCTCATATCAGACAAAATAGACTTTAAAATAAAGACTATTACAAGAGACAAAGAAGGACACTATATAATGATCAAGGGATTTATCCAAGAAGAAGATATAACAATTGTAAATATTTATGCATCCAACATAGGAGGACTTCACTACATAAGGCAAATACTAACAGCCATAAAAGGGGAAATCGACAGTAACACAATCATAGTAGGGGACTTTAACACCCCACTCTCACCAATGAACAGATGATCCAAAATGAAAATAAATAAGGAAACACAAGCTTTAAATGATACATTAAACAAAATAGACTTAAATGATATTTATAGGACATTCCAACCCAAAACAACAGAATACACATTTTTCTCAAGTGCTCATGGAACATTCTCCAGGATAGATCATATCTTGGGTCACAAATCAAGCCTTGGTAAATTTAAGAAAATTGAAATCGTATCAAGTATCTTTTCCGACCACAACAGTATGAGACTACATATCAATTACAGGAAAAAATCTGTAAAAAATACAAACACATGGAGGCTAAACAATACACTACTTAATAACCAAGTGATCACTGAAGAAATCAAAGGGGAAATCAAAAAACACCTAGAAACAAAGGACAATGAAAACACGATGACCCAAATCTATGGGATACAGCAAAAGCAGTTCTAAGAGGGAAGTTTATAGCAATACAACACTACCTTAAGAAACAGGAAACATTTCAAATAAACAACCTAACCTTGCACCTAAAGCAATTAGAGAAAGAAGAACAAAAAACCGCCAAAGTTAGCAGAAGTAAAGAAATCATAAACATCAGATCAGAAATAAATGAAAAAGAAATGAAGGAAAAGATAGCAAAGTTAAATAAAACTAAAAGCTGGTTCTTTGAGAAGATAAATAAAATTGATAAACCGTTAGCCAGACTCATCAAGATAAAAAGGAAGAGAACTCAAATCAATAGAATTAGAAATGAAAAAGGAGAAGTAACAACTGACACTGCAGAAATACAAACGATTATGAGAGATTACTACAAGCAACTCAATGCCAAAAAAATGGACAACCAGGAAGAAATGGACAAATTCGTAGAAATGAACAACCTGCCGAGACTGAACCAGGAAGAAATAGCAAATATGAACAGACCAATCACAAGCACTGAAATTGAAACTGTGATTAAATATCTTTCAACAAACAAAAGCCCAGGACCAGATGGCTTCACAGGCAAATTCTATCAAACATTTAGAGAAGAGCTAACACCTACCCTTCTCAAACTGTTCCAAAATATTGCAGAGGGAGGACCACTCCCCATCTCATTCTACAAGGCCACCATCACCCTGATACCAAAAGCAGACAACAATGTCACAAAGAAATAAATCTATAGGCCAATATCACTGAGGAACATAGATGCAAAAATCTTCAACAAAATACTAGCAAACAGAATCCAACAGCACATTAAAAGGATCATACACCATGATCAAGTGGGGTTTATTCCAGGAATGCAAGGATTCTTCAAAATATGCAAATCAATCAACATGATACACCATATTAACAAATTGAAGGAGAAAAACTATATGATCATCTCAATAGATGCAGAGAAAGCTTTCGACAAAATTCAACAGCCATTTATGATAAAAGCCCTGCAGAAAGTAGGCATAGAGGGAACTTTCCTCAACATAATAAAGGCCATATATGACAAACCTGCAGCCAACATCATCCACAATGGTGAAAAACTGAAATCATTTCCACTGAAATCAGGAACAAGACAAGGTTGCCCACTCTCACCACTATTATTCAACATAGTTTTGGAAGTTTTAGCCAGAGCAAACAGAGAAGAAAATGAAATAAAAGGAATCCAAATCTAAAAGTAGGAGTAAAGCTGTCACTGTTTGCAGATGACATGATACTATACATAAAGAATCCTAAAGATGGAACCAGAAAACTACTAGAGCTAATCAATGAATTTGGTAAAGTAGCAGGATACAAAATTAATGCACAGAAATCTCTTGCATTTCTATACACTAATGACGAAAAATCTGAAAGTGAAATTAAGAAAACACTCCCATTTACCATTGCAACAAAAAGAATAAAATATCTAGGAATAAACCTACCTAAGGAGACAAAAGACCTGTATGCAGAAAATTATAAGACACTGATGAAAGAAATTAAAGATGATACAAATAGAAAGAGAAATATACCATGTTCTTGGATTAGAAGAATCAACATTGTGAAAATGACTCTACTACCCAAAGCAATCTACAGATTCAATGCAATCCCTAACAAACTACCACTGGCATATTTCACAGAACTAGAACAAAAAATTTCACAGTTTGTATGGAAACTCAAAAGACCCCAAATAGCCAATGCAAATTTGAGAACGAAAAATGGAGCTGGAGGAATCAGGTTCCCTGACTTCAGACTATACTACAAAGCTACAGTAATCAAGCCAGTATGGTACTGCCACAAAAACAGAAATATAGATCAATGGAACAGGATAGAAAGCCCAGAGATATACTCACGCACATACGGTCAACTTATCTTTGATAAAGGAGGCAAGACTATACAGTAGAGAAAAGACAGGCTCTTCAATAAGTGGTGATGGGAAAACTGGACAGGTACATGTAAAAGTATGAAATTAGAACACTCCCTAACACCATATACAAAAATAAACTCAACATGGATTAAAGACCTAAGTGTAAGGGCAGACACTATCAAACTCTTAGAGGAAAACATAGGCAGAACACTCTATGACATAAATCACAGCAAGATCCTTTTAGACCCACATCTGAGAGAAATGGAAATAAAAACAAAAATAAACAAATGGGACCTAATGAAACTTCAAAGCTGTTGTACAACAAAGGAAACCATAAACAAGACCAAAAGACAACCCTCAGAATGGGAGAAAATATTTTCAAATGAAGCAACTGACAAAGGATTAATCTCTAAGATTTACAAGCAGCTCATGCAGCTAAATAACAAAAAAACAAAAAACCGAATCCAAAAATGGGCAGTAGACCTAAATAGACATTTCTCCAAAGAAGATATACAGATTGTCAACAAACACATGAAAGATTGCTCAACGTCATCAATCTTTAGAGAAATGCAAATCAAAACTACAATGAGATATCATCTCACACCAGTCAGAATGGCCAACATTAAAAAATCTAGAAACAATAAATGCTGGAGAGGGTGTGGTGAAAAGGGAACCCTCTTACACTTTTGGTGGGAAAGTAAATTGATACAGCCACTATGGAGAACAGTATGGAGGTTCCTTAAAAAACTAAAAATAGAACTACCATATGACCCAGCAATCCCACTACTGGGCATATACCCTGAGAAAACCATAATTCAAAAAGAGTCATGTAACAAAATGTTCATTGCAGCTGTATTTACAATAGCCAGAACAGGGAGCAACCTAAGTGTCCATCATCAGATGAATGGATAAAGAAGATGTGGCACATATATACAATGGAATATTACTCAGCCATAAAAAGAAATGAAATGGAGTTATTTGTAGTGAGGTGGATGGAGTTAGAGTCTGTCATACAGAGTGAAGTAAGTCAGAAAGAGATAAACAAATACAGTATGCTAACACATATATATGGAATCTAAGGCAAAAAAAAAAAAAAAAGGTCATGAAGAACCTAGTGGCAAGACAGGGATAAAGACACAGACCTACTAGAGAATGGACCTGAGGATATGGGGAGGGTGAAGTGTAAGCTGTGAGAAAGTGAGAGAGTGGCATGGACATATATACACTACCAAGCATAAAATAGATAGCTATTGGGAAGCAACCGCATAGCACAGGGAGATTAGCTCGGTGCTTTGTGACCACCTAGAGGGGTGGGATAGGGAGGGTGGGAGGGAGGGAGATGCAAGAGGGAAGAGATATGGGAACATATGTATATGTATAATTGATTCACTTTGTTATAAAGCAGAAACTGACACACCATTGTAAAGCAATTATACTCCAATAAAGATGTTAAAAAAAAAAAAGAATTGTGTTTTCAATAAAGGTTTACTTTAGATATTTAGTATTACTTGTCAAAATATGCAATAGATTTACGTTGGTTTAATAAACTATTTATTATTAATAATGGTAATGATAACTTACTCCAGAGTAAAATATTTAATTTTGTTACAGGAATTTTTTTTTAAATATGATTTATACACATATTTTAGTTCCAGAGAGTATGATAGGCATAAAATATATTGTATTACGATAAAATTTTGTTGGGGAAATGAAATGGAAATACAAATTCAAGGAGAAAGATGAAAAATGAAAAATATCCATCTGTTAAAGACAAAATTGGCTACATATTTTTCAAATGGATAATAAAGGTGTATATCATATCAGTGTAGTCTATATTACATTTGATGCATTGAAAAGAGTAATGTAACATTTTAATTTAAAGTGTAATATTTACAATCTACTAGTAATTACAGCTTTTGCAACTATTTAAACTAATGGTTCAAAATTTTAGGTGTCACTTTATAAATACACCTGTAGAGCAGTAGGCCTTTTTATCTTAACCTGGAAGCAAATATGGAGTATCAGACCTGACTTGAATATAGATAGAATTCTACAGAAATTGCACTTCTACTAATAAAACGTCACATTTTTTTCAGACTTGGAATAATCTTTGTGTGTACATATGTTATCCCCCAAATGTTGGAAAGTCAGTTTTTAGCAAAATCCCTCCAATTAATTTTAACCATTGATAACAGCATGTATTCCATTCTCTGAACAGAAGTCTGAATTAACAGATATAGTATAATCAAGTAAATTTAATTTTAATTTATTTCTTCAAATAAATTATAAGAAATAAATATTTCTGTGGTTCTCTGTACTATTTTTGCTCTTGTTTTATTTTCAGTAACAATGCCATCTGCTGTATTAAATAGAATGGTGTGAAAAATGAACTGTTTGTTGTACTAATATTTCTTCAGGAGAATAGGACTTTTGGAGATAAAATTCATTCCTGCAAAATACAAGGCAGATATTATTCAGAAAAAAACCAAAGTACTATTGAAATATTCTCTGTATTTCATCATTTGTTTTACAGAGAGCTTGCTGGAATACCATTTGTTCTGTAATTGAAAATCTACACAATATAGAACCACAATAATGAAAGGCAAATATATTCAAGGGGCTAAATGACAACATCAAGATAAAATGTCTTGTGTCAAGAATAAGTTTCAGCATAGGAGTATAGAAAATTTCAAAGCAATATTATTGATTCTGAAAGCAGAGGATTCTTATTCAAGAAGACATAGTAGCATTCAGGGGTGACCTTATTATTAGCAACAATAATAAAAATCATATTGAATCCAGTCTTGAATGCAGTGCAGTAAGCAATTTTATTTTCTTCATCCTTTACACACAAACACAGACACACACACACACAGATCCCCAAGTGCTGCTTTGAAAATAGTAAGAAATGACACTATCATCATTTCAATTCTTGTAATTCTTAAAGGTAATAAAAATACAGCTTTCTTTTTTTTAATAAAATATTATTCAAAAGAATTATTAAATGTATGACAGTAACTACACTGGTGGGGGCTTTGGATTGAATTTTGTCACCCTCAAATTTTTTATGTTGACATCATAACCTCCAGTACTTCATAATGTGATCTTACTTTGAGATGGGGGTCTTTACAGAGGTAATCAAGTTTAAATGAGGTTATTAGGATGGGACTTATTCCAATATGCCTGGTGTCCTAGCAAAAGAAAAATTTGGAAACCAAGACATGCATTAGAGGGAAGGCAATGTGAAGGAACACGGAGAGAAGATGGTCATCTATAAGACAAGGAAAAACACCTGAAATAGATCTTTCCCTCACAGCCCTCAGAAGGAATCAACCTTGCAGACACGTCGATTTTGAATTTGTAGCTTCCAGAATTGTGAGTCAATACATTTCTGCTGTTTAAGCCACCTAGTCTGTGGCACTTTGTTACAGCAGCCCCACAAGCTGATTAATACAGCAGACAAAGACAATCGCAGTATACATGTGTGTCTGTGTATGTATGTGTGTGTGTGTTTGAGACTACTGACTTAATAGAATGGGGTGATATAGGTCAAAGGGTACAAATTTTTGGTTATAAAAAGAACACACACTGCAATACACACTACAATATATAAAATAGATAACCAACAAGGACCTACTGTATAGCACTTGGAACTATACTCAATATTCTGTAAGAACCTATAAGGGAACAGAATCTGAAAAAGTATATATATTTATATATGCATATATATGTATATGTATATACATATGTATATTTAGCTGAATCACTGTGCTGTACACCAGAGACTAATACAACATTGTAAAACAACTGTACTTCAATCAAAAAAATACAGCATAGTGACTATAGCTAATATTACTGTATTTTATGCTTGAAAGATGCTGAGAGTAGAGCTATAAACATTCTCACCATACATACACAAAAAAGTGTTAACTATGTGAGGTGGTGGATGTGTTAATTATCTTGATCTTGGTAATCCACAATTTATGTGTATATCAAATTATCACATTGCATACTTTAAACATATACAAGTATATTTGTCAATTATTCCTCAGTAAAATTAAAAACATGATAATTTTTTTTAAAAAGGAAAGTTATGATTCTGTCATCTCTTAATTCATCTAAAACTTTCTTGAACCTAGTTATAGTTCTCCTTGTTCTCCTTTTGTGGTAATGAATTGCAGGTTTTTATTATTCTAATTTTAAAACACAAATTTCATTTACACATTCCATGAGTATATTACATTTCAAAAGAAGTCCCCTTGCTCTGTTATATTGAGGAAAACAGAGGTTTTCCCTATCCTACGTCTATATGACTACAGATTTTGTTCTTCTCTACCTTCAAACTTTCTCTTTCAACCAGTATTTTCAGTTTTTAATGTATACAAACATTGAAGCCTCTCCATATATGTGATTATTCTCATTGAATTGTCTTTATCAACTGAGTTTGGTTTTTGTTACATTTTACATTTGGAGGAACACTTCTGTTTGGCATTCTATTTGTATTTCACTCATGCTAGGAGCTAAAACATGGATTTATTCCTTTTGCCATCTTCCCGTGTCTAAAATAATATAATAAGATTTTTATTTTCCTCTTGGCTCTTCTTACTTCCCTTCTGCTGCAGGGTACCACTCCTCTGTACTTGCTGCATCTTCTCCACACCCGTATTGTAAGTGACAGGAATTTAATGAATGTTTCCTTTTCTTTCACAGGTATCATTACTAAATGAAACATTCTCTTTTCTGCCACTATTAAGACACTTTCTCCTCAGATAATAGATATTTGGAAAACTTCCATGGTGAGTGTTGTCAAAGATAAAAAAAATACTGGACATTAATTAAAGCAGTCAAAACTGGTTTTATTCAGTAACTATTGACAGGCTGAAAAGAGCTGAGCTCCATTCCAATTTGTGCTGAGGTGACTGAGCATTTAAAGGGAGGTTACTTGATTATACTATACATTTGTGAATTCAGCCTTCTGTTCAGAGAATGGAATAAATGCTGCAATTAATGGGTAAAATGAATTGGAGGATTTTGTTAAAATTTTTGGGAAGCCATTTTTTTTTCAGGCTTGAAATAATCTTTGTGTATGTACATGTATCACCCCCAAAATCGAGGGAGTAGGGAGGGGAATGGGTGGGGGTTCAAGTGAAAAATTACAAAGGGTTAATTCCTATAAATGTGATTAAACCAGGTGTGTCTTTTAGCTGACAATTATGGAAGTTAGGATTCTATCCTGCCACAGAAACTGGGAAACAAAGGCCCTATTATTCCTGATGATTACGTTTCAAAGGTATGGCTTTCAGGTGCTTGAGAAAGACACTCCTGAGTCATAGGAGATATGTATACATCTCAAGCAACAGAAGAAGCATTCACAATTGTAAACCTTTATAGTACAGGCATACCTCATTTTTTTTAAATTTGCATTTGGCTTTATTGTGCTTCACAGATATTGCATTTTTTTACAATTGAAGGTTTCTGGCAACCTTGCATTGAGCAAGTCTAAGGGCTCTATATTCGCATCAGTATTTGCTCATTTTGTGTTTCTGTGTCCCATTTTAGTAATTCTCACAATATTTCAAATGTTTTCTTTATTATTATATTTGTTATGGTGATATGTGATCATTGGTCTTTAATGTTACTTTTGTAATCATTTTGGAATGCCACAAATCCCACCCATACAAGACAGTAAATTTAATCAATAAATGTTGTATGTCGGAGTCCAGCTCCAACAGGATCCAGGATACCCCAAAAGGATGGACAGCGTCGGCAATGAACAACAGGAAGGAGACTGAGACTCGTGGACTCAGCCAAGTCAACAGGAAGGAGACTGAGACTCGTGGACTCAGCCAAGTAAACATAGCACCATCTCGTGCTTTCTTTATTTCATATACTCATATATAGATTACAGTAGAATTACATAAATCATTAACATACATTGTAATATTATTGTTTTGAGTCGAAAGAATGAATCATTTTGAACCCACAAAGATTTCCTTAAAAGATTACGTAAACCATACCTTTTAGTTTCTAGATTTTCTCATAAGATAAATTCCAAGGTTACCATTATGTACAGTACGTGTTCTAAGAATTATTCTTCATGGTTAACCAACCTTAACACCTAAGTCTAAATATATCCTTATATTCTATATATCCTCAGCCCCCACATAGCTTTTCCTACATGGGCATTCCTTTTTTATAATGCCATTAAAATATCTAAAATATACTTTACAATTTCTATTTTGAATATTGCTACTCAAAGGCAATTTAATATAGCAACAAACAATATTAGGACCCCGATAATCTATTAAAGAATAACTTTCCAAATCATTTCTATTTGTCCCTAATCTAGAACATATCTGTTCACCAGTTAATTGATCAAATATCATTAAACTACCATTAATATTGAACCACAAATTATTATTATCATCATAAACACCCTCATATGGCCATATCTCTAGGGAGGATGGTGTTTTCCAAAGAAACATTTCCCTATGTCCAGATCTAGTCACTGTTTCCCAATGTCCCTCTTGAGGCACCGGGCCTTGCCATACATTACTCAAAGAGGGAGTCAGGGTAGTTTTTTTTCATCTAGGAAATCTAAGATTTTTCCTTGGGGCAAATCCTGCCACACTTAAATTTACATATATAGAAATTATAAGTATTGCGTTTATCGGGAGTGTAGTCCACCTTCCACGTGCGGTTCCGCCTTGCAGTTCCACACTGGAGCGTCCCATGACCTTGTCATGGCGTTGCACCGTCTGGATGGCTTCCAACAGTTGTATGTGTTCTGACTGGTCTTTTACCATTTCTCTCCTTCTTCTCAGGCTTCCCTATTCCCTGAGAAAAAATAATATTAAAAATTAGGTCAATTAACAACCCAGCAATGCCCTCTAAGTGTTCAAGTGAAAGGAAGATCATATATCTCTCTTTTTAAAGCAAAAACTAGAAATAATTAAGCTTTGTGAGGAAGACACGTTAAAAGCCAAGATAAGCTGAAAACTACGCTTCTTGTGCCAAACAGTTAGCCACAGTGTGAATGCAAGGAATAGTTCTTGAAAGAAATTGAGAATGCTACTCCAGAGAATATACAAAAAGAAAGCAAAACAGCCTTATTGCTGATATGCAGAAAGTTTTAGTGGTCTGGATAGAAGATCAAGACAAACTCAACATTCCCTTAAGCCAAAGCCTTATCCAGAGTAAGGCCCTAACTCTCTTCCATTTTGTGAAGGCTGAGAGAAGTGAGGAAGATGCAGAAGAAAAGTTTGAAGCTAGCAGAGGTTGGTTCATGAGGTTTAAGGAAAGAAGCTGTCTCCATAACATAAAAGTGCAAAGTGAAGCAGCAAGTGCTGATGTAGAAGCTACAGCAAGGTATCCAGAAGATCTAGCAAAGACAATTAATGAAGGTGGTTACACTAAACAACAGATATTCAATGTACTCGGTGGGCCAAAAGGTTCATTTGTATTTTTCTGTAAGATGGCTCTAGTAGCACTAGTTGTCTTTAACTTCATTTGAAACAATTTTGTTAGATTGTATGTGACAGCTGTCACATCAGCGTGCATTTAAAAAAATATATCAAAATTAGTGAATTTTTCCGTAGCCATTTTAATATTGAAAATGGAAGAAAAGCAATATTTCAGCATATTATGCTTTATTATTTCAAGAAAAGTAAAAACGCAACTGAAATACAAAAAAAGATTTGTGCAGCGTATGGAGAAGGTGCTGTGACTGATCAAACGTGTCAAAAGTGGTTTGCGAAGTTTCATGCTGGAGATTTCTTGCTGGACGCTGCTCTACGGTCCAGTAGACCAGTTGAAGTTGGTAGAGATCAAATCAAAACAATAATTAATAACAATCAACATTATACCATGCGGGAGATAGCCAACATACTCAAACTCTCCCAATCAAGTGCTGAAAATCATTTGCACCAGCTTGGTTATGGTCATCGCTTTGATGTTTGGGTTCCACTTAAGTTAAGCAAAAAAACCCTTCTTGACCATATTTCCACGTGCAATTCTCTACTGAAACGTAATGAAAACGTTCCATTTTTAAAACAAATTGTGACGGGCAATAAAAAGTGGATATTGTACAAAAATATGGAATGGAAGAGATCATGGGGCAAGTGAAATAAACCGCCACCAACCACACCAAAGGCCGGTCTTCATCCAAAGAAGGTGATGTTGTGTATATGGTGGGATTGAAAGTGAGTCCTCTATTATGAGCTCCTTCTGGAAAACCAAAAGATTAATTCCAACAAGTACTGCTCCCAATTACAGCAACTGAAAGCAGCACTCGAGGAAAAGCGTCCAGAATTAGTCAACAGAAAACGTATAATCTTCCATTAGGATAACGCAAGACTGCATGTTTTTTTGATGACCAGGCAAATACTATTACAGCTTGGCTGGGAAGTTCTGATTCATCCGCTGTATTCATCAGACATTGCACATTCAGATTTCCATTTATTTCAGTCTTTACAAAATTCTCTTAATGGAAAAAATTTCAGTTCCCTGGAAGACTGTAAAAGACACATGGAACAGTTCTTTGCTCAGAAAGATAAAAGGTTTGGAAAGATGGAATTATGAAGTTGCCTGAAAAATGGCAGAAGGTAGTGGAACAAAAGGGTGAATATGTTGTTCAATAAAGTTCTTGGTGAAAATGAAAAAGGTGTCTTTTATTTTTACTTAAAAAACTGAAGGGGCTTTTTGGCCCACCCAGTAGATGAAACAGCCTTATATTGGAAGAATATGCCATCTAGGAATTTCATAGCTAGAGAGGAGAAGTCAACGTTTGGCTTCAAAGCTTCAGGCTGACTCTCTCTTTTGTTTTTTTTTTTTAACATCTTTATTGCAGTATAATTGCTTTACAATGGTGTGTTAGTTTCTCCTTTATAACAAACTGAATCAGTTATACATATACATATGTCCCCATATCTCTTCCCCCTTGCGTCTCCCTCCATCCCACCTTCCTATTCCACCCCTCTAGGTGGTCACAAAGCACAGAGCTGATCTCCCTGTGCTTTGTGGCTGCTTCTCACTAGCTATCTATTTTACGTTTGGTAGTGTATATATGTCCATGCCACTCTCTCACCCTGTCACACCTTACCCCTCCCCATATCCTCAAGGCCATTCTCTAGTAGGTCTGTGTCTTTATTCCTGTCTTGCCCCTAGGTTCTTCATGACCATTTTTCTTTGTTTGTTTTTTAGATTCCATATATATGTGTTAGCATACTGTATTTGTTTATCTCTTTCTGACTTACTTCACTCTGTATGACAGACTCTAGGTCCATCCACCTCACTACAAATAACTCAATTTCGTTTCTTTTTATGGCTGAGTAATATTCCATTGTATATATGTGCCACATCTTCTTTATCCATTCATCTGTGGATGGGCACTTAGGTTGCTTCCATGTTCAGGCTATTGTAAATAGAGCTGCAATGAACATTTTGGTACATGACTCTTTTTGAATTATGGTTTTCTCAGTAGTGGGATTGCTGGGTCGCATGGTAGTTCTTTTTTAGATTCTAAAGGAACCTCCATACCATTCTCCATAGTGGCTATATCAGTTTACATTCCCACCAACAGTGCAAGAGGGTCCCGTTTTCTCCACACCCTCTCCAACATTTATTGTTTCTAGATTTTTTGATGATGGCCATTCTGACCGGTGTGAGATGATATCTCATTGTAGTGTTGATTTGCATTTCTCTAATGATTAATGATCTTGAGCATCATTTCATGTGTTTGCTGGCAATCTGTATATCTTCTTTGGATAAATATCTATTTAGGTCTAATGCCCATTTTTGGATTGGGTTGTTTGTTTTTTTGATATTGAGTTGCATGAGCTGCTTGTAAATTTGGAGATTAATCCTTTGTCAGTTGCTTCATTTGCAAATATTTTCTCCCATTCTGAGGGTTGTCTTTTGGTCTTGTTTATGGTTTCCTTTGCTGTGCAAAAGCTTTTAAGTTTCATTAGGTCCCATTTGTTTATTTTTGTTTTTATTTCCATTTCTCTAGGAGCTGGGTCAAAAAGGATCTTACTGTGATTTATGTCATAGAGTGTTCTGCCTATGTTTTCCTCTAAGAGTTTGATAGTGTCTGGCCTTACATTTAGGTCTTTAATCCAGTTTGAGTTTATTTTTATAAAATATATATATATATGAGTTTTTATTTTTCCTGTTACTGAACTTTTAATAAATGGGAATAAATTTGCATGCATTCTTCTGTGTCTTGATTTTTCACCTGATATTATTTTGTAAGATTTATCCATGTTGTTGTGCGTAGCTGTAGTGCATCCATTTTCACTGCTATATAAGGCTCAATATACCAAAATTTAGAGTGTCACTATAGATGAACATTTATTTTACTTATAGTTTCTGATAATTACAAATAATGTTTTCCAGAACATATTTGCACATGTAATTTCAAATAAATGTGCATGAGTTTTTTGGGCATATAACTTGGAGTGCTGAGTGGTAATAGGATGTGGATATCTACACGTTTACAGAGAAATGCCAATTTTTCTCAGAGTGGTCATAAAATTGTATGATCCTACCAGCAGTCTATAAGCAGCCATGTTGCTCTGCATCTTCAACAATACTTGGCAGTACTACTTTTATTTATCTTTGTGTTTATTCATTTTTATTTTTTTTTTTATTTTTAGCTAGCTAGCTACTCTGTCAGGTTTGTAGAGCTACATCATTTTTGTCTAAATATGCATTTCCCTGAGTACTAATGGGTTTAAGAACCATTTCATATTTTTATCTTGTTCGTCATTTGGATTTCTTCTTTTTTAAATTATCTCAAGTCTTTCGTCCATTTTCTTATTAAGTTCTCTCTCTCTCTCCCTGTTAGATTTGTCAAAGTTATTTATGTATTTTCTATTGTACCTTTTTTTTGGTTATAACTTTTTCAAATATATTCACTCAGTCTGTGGCTTTTCTTTTCACTCTTTTTTGATGTATTTTCATGAACAAATGTTCTTCATTTTACTTCAGACAGATTCAAAAATATTTTCCATTATGGTTAATGCTTTTACATGTTTTGTTTAGGAAATCTTCCTACCCCTAATTCATTACAATATTCTGTTATAGTCTCTTGTAAAACTTTACAGCTTTGCCTTTCATTATTGCTTTTTACTTGAATTGGAATCAATATTTGTATATGATGTGATATTGAGGCACACTTTTATTTTCTTCCATAAGTTTATCCAAATTTCTCATCACAACTAATTGAAGAGACTATTCTTTCCCCACTACTCTACAATGCCATATTAGTCATAAATCAAGTGTCTATATATAGGTAGATCTATATTCTCTTCACTTATTTTGTACCCTTGAAAAAAATAGGTAATCTGCTATTGTTGATTTCAATCTAAGACGTACATTATTTATTTTTTTTATTTTTTATTTTTTTTAAGATTTAAGTGTATTTTATTAACTATTTCTGATTAAAACAATAGTACATGAAAATGCCAGAAAAGAACCCTACAATACACAACAGTATATAGTGAAAACTTTCTCACTGCCCTTCCAGAGGCAACCACTATTACTAAGTTTCTTATGTATTCTCCCCCAAATAATGTATGCATATATACAGTATCTTTTTTATACAAATGACAGCATACTCTATATGTTGTTCTGTATCACACTTTTTTCACTTAACAGTATACAGTATTTTTTTTTTCAAACATCTTTATTGAAGTATAATTGCCTTACAATAGTGTGTTAGCATCTGCTTTATAACAAAGTGAATCAGTTATACATATACAATATGTTCCCATTTCTCTTCCCTCTTGCATCTCCCTCCCTCCCACCCTCCCCATCCCACCCCTCTAGGTGGTCACAAAGCACCGAGCTGATCTCCCTGTGCTATGCAGCTGCTTCCCACTAGCTATCTATTTTACATTTGGTAGTGTATATATGTCCATGCCACTCTCTCTCCCTGTCACATCTCACCCCTCCCCCTCCCCATATCCTCAAGTCCATTCTCTAGTAGGTCTGTGTCTTTATTCCCGTCTTGCCGCTAGGTTCTTCATGGCCTTTTTTTTTTTTTTCCCTTAGATTCCATATATATGTGTTAGCATACTGTATTTGTTTTTCTCTTTCTGACTTACTTCACTCTGTATGACAGACTCTAACTCCATCCACCTCATTACAAAAACCTCCATTTCATTTCTTTTTATGGCTGAGTAATATTCCATTGTATATATGTGCCACATCTTCTTTATCCATTCATCTGTCGATGGACATTTAGGTTGCTTCCATGTAAGACGTACATTATTTAGATAAAGTTTTCTAATTCTTACTTAAATCTTTACTAAGTAGTATCTTTACTACTTGTTCAATCAATTGTTGAGGAAAGTGTGTTAAAATCTACTACTGTGTGCTTTTTTTTTTAATTCCTCTATTTTTTTTTTTTTAAGGATTTTTTTCTTTTTAATTAATTAATTTATTTATTTTTTTTGTCTGTATTGGGTCTTCGGTTCGTGCGAGGGCTTTCTCCAGTTGCGGCAAGCGGGGGCCACTCTTCATCGCGGTGCGCGGGCCTTTCTCCATCGCGGCCCCTCCCGTTGCGGGGCACAGGCTCCAGACGCGCAGGCTCAGCAATTGTGGCTCACGGGCCCAGCTACTCCGTGGCATGTGGGATCTTCCCAGACCAGGGCTCGAACCCGTGTCCCCTGCATTAGCAGGCAGATTCTCAACCACTGCGCCACCAGGGAAGCCCTAATTCCTCTATTAATTCTTTTATTTTTCTCTATATTTATTTTGAGATTTATTAAGCAAATTCAAACCTAGCATTAATATGTTCCTGGTGAATTGAACATTTAAATGTTATGAAGAGATGTTCTTTAATACTAGCAATGACTTTTGTCTTAAATAATATTTTGTTTGATATAAATATAGCTAGACTGGCTTTTATGTCACTAGTATTTTCATGGGATATTTTTTCAATCATTTTTCTTTCAATTTTTCTGTGCACTTACACTGTAATGTTTAAATCATTTCTGATCATCTTTATCATTTAATTTAAGGATTTATTTTATTTTCATTTAATGCAATTAATGATATATTTGAAAGTAAAAAATACAATTTTCTTTTGCTTCGTATTTGTCTCATACATTAGGTTTCAAAGCCAGGGAATAATCCTCTGTGGTTTACAGCTCCACCCTCTGGGCTCATGACTCTCCCTTCAGAGTCATCCTTTCTATTGCATGAAAGGTAGCATGGATCTGTTTGTAGCTGAGTGGTTTTATCAGCCTGTTTCTTGTCTGTAGAATTGCACCAAACTTCTCAGAAATTAAATTTTATCCTGGTGGATTAAACTATTTCTTTTGTTTTACTTTTATCCCCGATAAATTATTGCTATTTATACAATCAATACACATTTTCATTTGTCCACATATTAACCTCTTTTTTTATTCTTTATTTCTTGTATTTCAATCATTCCTTCTGAGACTACTTTCCTTCTGCCTAAAATACATCATTAAAATTTCTTATTGACCTTCTGCTAATGGAAAATTCTCTTGCCTTCCATTTGTCTGAAAATATCTTTAATGCACTCTCAATATGAAAGGTATTTTTATTAGGTCTATTTAGAATCTTAGGATGTCATTTATTTTCTTTCTAGGCACTGGTTATATATGATAATCATTGCCATATTTGAAAACTTAGTTGTTGGTGTAAATACTGTTATTTTCAAAGTAATCTTTTTTATGTTATTGTTTTTTCCTTGGTCTGGCTGCTTTTAACATTTTCTCTTTGTCTTTGTGGTTTTTTTTTTTTTCTTTTTCTTTTTCCATTTTCACTAAGATTTTCTATGTGAGGACTTATTTTTGTTTTTTTATTCTTGGTATTTTCTAAACATCTTGAGTATGTAGCTTACTTTCTTTATCAGTTCTAAAAAATAGAAAATTCTTAGCTATTATCTCTTCATTTATTACTTCTGCCTCATTATTCTCTTCTCTAATTCTAAAATTCTGTTCAGACATGCCAATAATCTAACTATTTCTGACACAGTTTGTGCTCTTCTTCTGTATTTTTTTTCTTTCTCCATACTGCATTCTATAAAATTGCTTCAGATTTACCATTTAGTTCACTAATTTTATTTTCTGCTGTGTCCAATTTTTAGTCAAATAATTCAATGTTGCCAAATTGATTTTTTTCATTTCCAAAATTTCTGTTTGCTTCTTTTCATGTATGCTTTTTTTTTTTCATTTCTTAATAGTTTGCTATTCACTGTACATAGTATCTCTTTAAACTTGGTAAGTGTAGTTTTAAAATCTTTGCTGCTTATATTATCTGAGGTGTATACATGTCTGCTTATTCTGGTGGGGCTCATTTATACTGTCTTATTGAGTCATGTGCCTGGCTATTTTTACTGGTGGCTGACTTCCCAATATTCTCTAGTTGCAATAAATTCTTTAAGAATTATGAACAAGGTCTTTGTATGAATGTGTGGAGTGTATCATCCAGAGGTGAGGGCCACATCTTTGATATGAGATCAGGGTTTCATCTAAATCTCCAAATACCTTATAACCATTTCCCTTGATCTGACCAGTTTGGAAACTTGAACTTCCTAACTTTTACTCATTTAGTTTACAAATTCTTTTTGTCTATACATTTTGGCTATGGCTTTTAATCTTCACAATTACTTCATGCAATAGGTATAGTGCACAATTTCTGTAGCTAAATAAAATAAAAGATCAGTATTATGATAACCTCACTAGATCTCATTACAATTGGTAAAGCCAGATTTATCTTATAATGTATCCAGAGTAGGAATAAAACTTAAATTGAATAGTTATCTTTTAAATTGGCTTCAACTTATACATTCCAGCATTTATATGCATGAATCCTTTAAGATTACTTTTAGTTTCCTTCTTTTGCTTTACCACAACACTATGGAATAGATAAGTCAACTAGTGTCTCATATTTTTTCAAAGAAAATAAACCAGATTTCAAATATATAAGTGTCATGTCAATGGTTAGAGATAGTTGTTGATAGATTAATCAACAACTGTCTCTAACTTTAGATGGATATATCTAAAGTTAGAATATAGTATAAGAAAACAAGGAAGCTTTAATTCTTAATCTTAAAGATGAATCATTTAGAATATTTTTTGCTTTGTTGTTTTAAAAGATCTTTTTCTAGCATATCTACACTTTGTCACTGAAGCAAAAACTCCATTTAAAATGCCATCAAAGAGTGATTTCCTGATTTAATATTCTATTTTAAAATGATGCCAATAATAAAAGTTGATATTTCTTTATAAAAATGACTACCAGCATACTCATTTGGTTTGGCCCATGCAATGTTGGCCTAGTCAGTATTGTAAATATAAATTAGCTACCACCATTTCAAAAGTGGGATATTGTACATACAAATCTTGACTGTCTGGCAAAAATCAGAATATCTGGAAATCATGAACCTGCATTATTTCATTACCAAAAATTAACTGGACATGAGGACTGACTGTACTGTTAGGATTAGCATAGGTTCTCTTGTTTTCTATAGTCTGAGTTTGACCCATTATCTACATACGATTGCAGCCTTTTTGGACATTCTGAATATGTGACGTCCTGTCTTAGAAGTTGGGAATACAAACACAAAAATGTCATGAACATTTCTATCCTTCTTTTTACTTCCTCATGTAAGACGAAGTGAGAACAATTGTGCTTTTGTCCCCTTGCTAAATTCCTAGCAGTTTAGGCTAGAAAGTGTGCAAGCCACTGTCTTTGAATTGGTTGGACTGAACCCAACAGGGAACTACAATGGATTTGGAAAGAAATTGTCTGCTTGGAATGACAGCAATTTATTAAATCCCTTCTATCTGCTGAGACCTGTGCTAAAAGCTGGGAAACCAGAAATGAATGAAACATACATTTATCTTCATGTTGTTACCAACTGTTGTCTATACAAACAGCTGAGAAACTGTAGTCCATGGTATCTATTATTGAAGCAGTTCATTTAAAAAAGATTCTTGAATTATAGGGATTACAATTGGTGGAAAAAAACATAAAAAGGGAAAAAATGAACTGTTCATACTTTCATTGAGGAAAATTCAGTGGAAAGAATTGAAGTCAGATTCTCAGAGTCACTACCTTAAGTAATGCCTAGAATTATCATTAAGAACAAACACATTTTTCTAAAAATGATGGCCTATCCACACTTACTATAGCAATGATTAAAAAATCATAATGGAAAATCTAGTTAAGAAGTTTTATAAGTTATTCCAAGCACCACTGTGCTCTAAAACTACTGCATAAATAGATAAAACATTAATAGGAAAAAATTTACAAGCATAGTGCCGCTCAAAAACTAGATAATTTTTTTTTTTTTTTTACATATCAGAGGCCAAACAGAAATATAAAGTAATATATAGCATCTTGAAATCATGAGCCCTCTGTGATTGGGATACAGAGAAATAAGTGAAGTCTGGGAGTACATTTTTATTGGTTAATGAGGGCCAAAAGCATTCTACAGAAAGCATGTGACTACATCTGTGCTTATTGCCTAAAACTAATGTCTGGTTGGGCCTCCCCAGCTCATGAATTAAGATTGAATGATAAAGGGTACTAACAATTTCTTCGGACTATAGCTTATTTAGAAATAGTTGCATAAGGGGCAGGAGGATAAAGATGCATCATATAGCCAGGATTGAGTCAAGTCCCTTAATGACTCAGCAACCAGTTATATGAAAATCCAAATATCAATAAACTGAAGGAACTTCAGGACAAAATGATCATATCTGACTCTAGCTGACTTGCCTGGGGACAGGTTAGTGCAATCATAAAACCGTTAGGACAGTGAGTGGAGAAAGAAAAAAAAAGAAAAACTATTCCCCCCCAAGGTGAGCCTATACATGAATACTCTAAAATACATGAAGAAATTTAATATTAGGAGATATATACAGCAAAATGAATTATAGGAACATGAACTTACCCCAGAAAAAATACAATAATATAATAAAGTGAAGAAAGTTTTAAAATAATATGTTTAGGATATGCCCAAAATGAAGTATGAGAACAAAAATTTGTAATATTTAAAAAGGCAGGCAGTACTTTACATTGTCTCTAACACTCTCACACAACTCCTTGAGGTAGGTATTATTCTCTACATTTTACAGATGAGCAACTGTCAATTAAAGAAGCACATGCCCAAGAAGTACAAAAGACAAGAATGGATTCCAACCCATCTGATCTCAGAGATTGTGCATATTTTATTCATTGACTCCTCAGTGTGCAATTCATACAGAAACATAAACAAATACAGAAGCACTTTTATCATCAGTCATATTTATCACTTTGCATCTTGAATCAAATAAATCTGCCTTAACTCACTGATGACAAAATTCTTTTGATAGATCAATGAAACTCTCAACTTACTTTTCCTCTATATTCGTAAGCAGAGATACACTTCTGTTTTCAACTGTATTTGATTTTTATGTGACTTGTTTCATGAAACATAAATAATCCTGAAAAACATTCACTGGGAATACAAAGGCAAATATAAAACAAGAACTGATAACCATGAAAAAAAATTCAGGTAACTGAGGCAGTCATTAAGGCATCAGCTGTGAGGAGGCATTGGGGCCTGCATGAGGGCACATCTGTACCACATGGTACACAGCTGACAAGGTATTGATGGAATAGGAGCTGCCACCAATGAATAAAACAGATAGATCATCCTAGAGCATCTCTGCCCCATGGATGGAACTTGAGAAATTTAAAGCTCCATTAATCTGGTTATCACTGATATAGTTAAAGCCATCATTCTCATCATCATCATCGTGTTAATTTTGCCATCATTTACATCATCTCACTAAGAGCTAATACTTGAGTATTTACACTGTGCCACAAACTGCATTAAGACCTTTACATGGATTATCTAATTTAATTCTACTACAAACCCATGAGAGTGAAGTCTTTCAAGCTTGGAACTGAGAGCTTAAGGAGTTACTGAAGAAAACTACTGAAGAAGTGATACTATTTAACTTCTGTACTCTCAGCAAAGGAGATTTTTCTTGTGATTTGTGTCAAAATTTATATATATAAAGGAGTTCAGCAGACAAAAGCGAATTCTTCCAGTCAAGAAACCCTTAAAAGTTTTGCAATGGATATAGAAAATAATGAAAAAATGAATTTTAGTGGAAGCTGTTGCACATTTGATTCTAGATGAATTCAATGATTTGACTGACATTTTCTTTTACCTCATACATGTAGAAAATATCTTGCTGGAATTGTCTTAACAGGCACACATGTTAAAGATATCAAGTTGTTAAGTGTTTCTAGAAGAAAACAAAATATATATTAATGGAGGATATATGAATGATCATACTCATGAACTGAATGAATGTATAATGAGTGCAAAACTAATATCTAAATAATTCTTGCTTAGATTCCTACATATACAATTTGACTTTTACTTAAATAGCAAAAAATAATTAAAACAGATCCATCTTTCAGAAATCAGATTGAGGACAGTTTAAACTGAAGGAACATGTCCAGATTCATCTGTATATAGAAACCTCTCTCCCTGTGGAGATATCAGGAGTTTCTCACCATGTAAACCAATATGGGAAAAGCTAACAGACAGACAGCCAAATGATAATGAAAGGGCAGTTTGAGACTAGGGTCCACTTGCTAAACCTGGCAGCACTACTTGGAACAAAAACAGAGTGTGGTAAAGAGACAGTTTTAGTTCAATCAGATTCAGGTTTCTCCAGACACCTGATAGAGTATTTCAGGGAGAAAGACTGCTTGTCGTCACACAGGACAGGATTGTTCAGTGGAAAGTTTTGTTTATTCAAAGATTCTTGCTTAGCATAGTTATGGAGCTAATATATTTACCTAGCACCATCTTGGGGAGGGTGTATCATGGAAATTATATTTTCAGAGCCCCACAGATAGGAAATACAAAAGAAGATCTACATCTTTGTATAACCTTAACAAGCTTTCATTTAACTGCAAACATCTTTAGAAAATAATTAATCACCTTCAGATAACAGTTTTCAATGTTAAAGTCATTTCAAGTTTAAAAAAATGTATAAATATTTAGAATTTGAAAATAGCAATAAATTAGAAATGTTTAAAGAGATGAAGTATAATGTTTCTAGGATCCTTTAATGGATAT
Organism: Balaenoptera acutorostrata; assembly: GCF_949987535.1. Lineage (NCBI taxonomy): Eukaryota > Metazoa > Chordata > Mammalia > Artiodactyla > Balaenopteridae > Balaenoptera > Balaenoptera acutorostrata. The sequence continues at coordinate 77,651,672 of NC_080085.1, forward strand.
AGAGACGCCTTAACTATAAAGACTTTTAAATGAGTCACTCTGCAAGATTAATTTATCTTACAGACTAAAAACCTTGCTATTCATAAGAAAAGAAACCTTGCCTTGCTGTTGCTATTTAGGCAAATGGTGTTTTTCTTGCACCCATACTTAGTGCAGTCTTTTTGTGAACTTGTCTCAGTGTTTGATAAGTTGATGCTATTAAAAAATGTATGCAAACTTCACAAGACTAATTTTGGATTGGGGTTTGCTAAACAGTTGTTATTTCCTTTGTAAAGCTACCAGCTTTGTAAGCTGGTTCTATATGATAACCAGCTACTCACTGGGTAAATACTTCTGCAGGTGCCCTCAAAACTTCCCAGAGATCTATGGAGAAGGTTACACAGTCTTGCTCTTATGAGACTATGACATAGATACAATTAAAATGTACATGTAACTAATATTTTCATGGTGACATGCATTGTTATTATTGTGTATTTAGAATTTCAGTAGTTGGCAGTAAGACCAACAGGAACATTGGAGTATGCAGTCTCTAACTTCTAACACTCCCTTACTTGGAAAGACTCAGTTAAGGTAGTTCTATCCTTTCAAAAATATTTTACTCACTTTTATAAGCATGCCCTTTATACACATTTCCATGTACTGAGCTTTGTTTGATAGTGCTTGGCTGCTAGATTGGTCTTTTTCTTTTTTTTTTGTATTTTATATTGTATTTTGTTTTATTTATTTATTTATTTATTTTAACATCTTTATTGGAGTATAATTGCTTTACAATGGTGTGTTAATTTCTGCTTTATAACAAAGTGAATCAGCTATACATATACATATATCCCCATATCTCTTTCCTCTTGCATCTCCCTCCCTCCCACCCTCCCTATCCCACCCCTCTAGGTGGTCACAAAGCACTGAGCTGATCTCCCTGTGCTATGTGGCTGCTTCCTACTAGCTATCAGCTTCCCACTAGCTATCAACTTGGTAGTGTATATATGTCCATGCCACTCTCTCACTTTGTCCCAGCTTACCCTTCCCCCTCCCCGTGTCCTCAAGTCTATTCTCTAGTAGGTCTGTGTCTTTATTCCCATCCTGCCCCTAGGTTTGTCTTTAATTTTAGGAAAAGTGATGTGGAATTTTGCTAAGAAGCATGTGTAATAAAATGCATAAGTTAAGCTTGGATAGGGAAAACAAAAGTCTTCAAAGATCAAATTTAAATATTTTCTAATTTTAATCATAATCTTTTTAGAAGAAAAGAATGAGAAATAATGTCATAAAATTTGATGTTAGTTTATTTGAATTTTAACATCAATATCAAACTTACACTTGTGTATCTAAACAGAGATTTATTTTGTTGTTTATTGTATGTAAGAATTTCTCACTAGTCAGAAAATAATTGCCCTTATTTATTTACTACATTTTACATTTGAGGGAAGAGTATTCTGTTTAATTTCAGTTGTCACATTTCTTTATAGCTCTGAATTTTTAAAGCAGTATATGTAAGATATATAAAACATAGAAGGTACTCAATAAATAGGTGTCAATAGTGACTTGGTAAATAGTTTTTTAAGCAATTATGCAGCCATAAATAAAATCTAAAAGGACAAGATAATTTTGTTATAGGAAGATTCTAAGCTATTGAAAGTAAGATCATTTGTAAAAGTCAAATACATTTTATAAACTCATATGTATAGATATATTTAATATATATATATATATAATAAAATAATAAGAAAAATGCCTACTAAATAAAGACATTAAAGATATCAACATATAAGTTACACACATTTGGATGATATAATATAATTAATTAAAAGGATACTGCTCCCTGGAAATATTACCTGCAATCCAAAAGACTTAAAACAACTAACATATTTAGTTTTATGTAAATGATCTTTCATATGTATACATTTTATTTTCTATGACTTCAGTCTTACTGTTTATATGTGTTAACTGTTCTGAACTAATTAATCAAAGAGGAAACAAAAATAATCCTTAGGTCTTCTGGCCTCAATTCTGCCACCAATACTGCAGCCTTGGCAAGTGTTTTTGTTTTTTATTTCCCTGTGATATCTGATATATAAAATGATGAATACGGACTAGATACTGCCTGAGGCATTGTCCAATCTCAATGTTTTAGGATTTTATAGAAATAAATGGATACACCTAAAGTTTGTTTCTTTTAATCAAAGTTTTTAAATGTTAAGTCATTAAAAAAATGTGTATATGTATACACATACATACACTCAAAAGAGGAAATAGGCTATATATTGGAAAGTCATAAATAGAATTAGAAAATAGAAATTTACCTTTTAGTAGCTTAACAAGAATGTTGCACAAAAATATGAAACTAGAGGAGCTTCAACATGGCGGAAGAGTAAGACGTGGAGATCACCTTCCTTCCCACAAATACATCAGAAATACATCTACATCTGGAACAACTCCTACAGAACACTTACTGAACACTGGCAGGAGACCTCAGACTTCCCAAAAGGCAAGTAACCACTACGTACCTGGGTAGGGCAAAAGAAAAAAGAAAAAACAGAGACAAAAGAATAGGGACAGGACCTGCACCAGTGGGAGGGAGCTGTGAAGGAGGAAAGGTTTCCAACCACTAGGAAGCCCCTTCGTGGGCGGAGACTGCGGGTGGCGGAGTGAGGAAGCTTCAGAGCCACGGAGGAGAGCATAACAACAGGGATGTGGAGGGCAAAGCGGAGAGAGGAGCGGTGCCAACCAGTACTCACCAGACCGAGAGGCTTGTCTGCTCACCTGCCAGGACGGCTGGGGGCTGGGAGCTGAGCCTCCGGCCTTGATCAGATGCCAGGGAGAGGACTGGGGTTGGGTGCGTGAACACAGCCTGAAGGGGGCTAGTGCACCACAGCTAGCTGGGTGGGAGTCCAGGAAAATGTCTGGAACTGCTGAAGAGGCAAGAGACTTTATCTTGCTTCTTTGGTTCCTGGTGTGTGAGGAGAGGGGATTAAGAGCAGTGCTTAAAGGAGCTCCAGAGACAGGCAGGAGCTGTGGCTATCAGGACAGGCCCCAGAGACGGGCATGAGACGCTAAGGCTGCTGCTGCAGCCACCAAGAAGCCTGTGTGCAAGCACAGGTCACTACCCACACCTCCCCTCCCGGGAGCCTGTGTTGCCCGCCACTGCCACGGTCCCATGATCCAGGGACAACTTCCCCAGAGGAACACACGGCACACCTCAGGCTGGTGCAACATCACGCCACGCTCTGCCGCTGCAGGCTAACCACCCACTCCATACCCCTCCCTCCGCCCAGCCTGAGTGAGCCAGAGTCCACAAAGCAGCTGCTCCTTTAACCCTGTCCTGTCTGAGGGAAGAACAGACACCCTCAGGCGACCTACTCGCAGAGGCAGGGCCAAATCCAAAGCAGAATCCCAGGAGCTGTGAGAACAAAGAAGAGAAATGGAAATCCCTCCCAGCAGCCATAGGAGCAGTGGTTTAAATGTACACAGTGAACTTGATGTACCCTGCATCTGTGGAATACCTGAATAGACAACAAATCATCCCAAATTGAGGAGGTGGACGTTGGGAGCAATGATAGACATATTTTTTTCCCTTTTTCTCTTTTTGTGAGTGTGTATGTGTATGTTTCTGTGGGTGAGTTTGTCTGCATAGCTTTGCTTTTACCATTTGTCCTAGGGTTATGTCTGCCCATTATTTTTTATTTTTATTTTTTTAATATAGTTTTCAGTGCTTGTTATCATTGGTGGATTAGTTTTTTGGTTTGGTTGTTCTTTCTTTCTTTTTAATTAGTAAAAAAAAATTAATAATTATTTTTTGGTTTTAATTTTAATAACTTTTTATTTTATTTTAATTAACTTTATAGTTTTCTTTTTTTCTTTCTTTTTTTCTCCTTTTATTCTGAGCCGTATGGATGACAGGCTCTTGGTGCTCCAGCAAGGCATCAGGGCTGTGCCTCTGAGGTGGGAGGGCCCAGTTAAGGACATTGATCCACCAGAAACCTCCCAGCTCCACATAATATCAAATGGTGTAAATCTCGCAGAGATCTCCATCTCAATGCCAAGACCCAGCTCCACTCAATGACCAGCAAGCTACAGTGCTGGACACCCTATGCCAAACAACTAGCAAGACAGGAACACAAAACCACCCATTAGCAGAGAGGCTACCTAAAATCAAAATAAGGCCACAGACACCCCAAAACACACCACCAGACCTGGACCAGCCCAGCAGAAAGACACGATCCAGCCTCATCCACCAAAACACAGGCACTAGTCCCCTCCACCGGGAAGCCTACACAACCCACTAAACCAACCTTAGCCATGGCGGGCAGACACCAAAAACAACAGGAATTACAAACCTGCAGCCTTCAAAGGGCAGACCTCAAACAAAGTAAGTTAACCAAAATGAGAAGACAGAGAAACACACAGCAGATGAAGGTGCAAGGTAAAAACACACCAGACCTAACAAATGAAGAGGAAATAGGCAGTATACCTGAAAAAGAATTCAGAATAATGATAGTAAAGATGATCCAAAATCTTGTAAATAGAATGGACAAAATACAAGAAACGTTTAACAAGGACCTAGAAGAACTAAAGAGCAACAAACAATCATGAACAACACAGTAAATGAAACGGAAAATTCTTTACAAGGGTTCAATAGAAGAATAACTGAGGCAGAAGAATGGAAAAGTGACCTGGAAGATAAAATATTGGAAATAACTAATGCAGAACAGAATAAAGAAAAAAGAATGAAAAGAATTGAGGACAGTCTCAGAGATCTCTGAGACAATATTAAACGCACCAACATTCAAATTATAGGGGTTCCAGAAGAAGAAGAGAAAGAGAAAGGGACTGAGAAAATACTTGAAGAGATTATAGTTGAAAATTTCCCTAATATGTGTAAGGAAATAGTTAATCAAGTCCAGGAAGCACAGAGAGTCCCATACAGGATAAATCCAAGGAGAAACATGCCAAGACATACATTAATCAAACTATCAAATATTAAATACAAAGAAAAAATATTAAAAGCAGCAAGGGAAAACAACAAATAACACACAAGGGAATCCCCATAAGGTTAACAGCTGATCTTTCATCAGAAACTCTGCAAGCCAGAAGGGAGTAGTAGGACACATTCAAAGTGATGAAAGAGAAAACCCTACAACCAAGATTACTCTATCCAGCAAAGATCTCATTCAGATTTGAAGGAGAAATTAAAACCTTTACAGACAAGCAAAAGCTAAGAGAATTCAGCCCAACCAAACCAGCTTTACAACAAATGCTAAAGGACCTACTCTAGGAAAGAAACACAAGAGAAGGAAAACACCTACAATAACGAACCCAAAACAATTCAGAAAATGGTAATAAGAATATATATATCGATAATTACCTTAAATGTAAATGGATTAAATGCTCCAACCAAAAGACATAGACTGGCTGACTGGATACAAAAACAAGACCCCTATATATGCTGTCTACAAGAGACCCACTTCAGGCATAGGGACACATACAGACTGAAAGTGATGGGATGGAAAAAGATATTCCATGCAAATGGAAATCAAAAGAAAGCTGAAGTAGCAATTCTCATATCAAACGAAATAGACTTTAAAACAAAAACTATTACAGGAGACAAAGAAGGACACTACATAATGATCAAGGGATCAATCCAAGAAGAAGATATAACAATTGTAAATATATATGCACCCAACATAGGAGCACGTCAATACATAAGGCAAATACTAACAGCCATAAAAGGGGAAATTGATGGTAACAAAATCAGAGTAAGGGACTTTAACACCCCACTTTCAACAATGGACAGATCATCCAAAATGAAAATAAATAAGGAAACACAAGCTTTAAATGATACATTGAAAAAGATGAACTTAATTGATATTTATAGGACATTCCATCCAAAAACAACAGAATACACTTTCTTCTGAAGTGCTCATGGAACATTCTCCAGGATAGATAATATCTTGGGTCACAAAGCAAGCCTTGGTATATTTAAGAAAACTGAGACTCTACATGGACCCCACCAGCATCTCTGGTGTGCGTCCCCATCTCCTCCTCCTCAGCCGCCGGGACCGGGATTGAGTGAGGTTGCAGGCAACACACACGCAGTTGTTTTACACACAGGACAGACGGTCAAGTGCGTATGGTCCTCGTCATCACCCATAAGACCCTCTGCTGGCATCAGGCAAGCAGGATCAGAACAACTCACTTTTCGGATGAAATAATCCATTCATCAAGGGGAAATTGAATCGGAAAGGTAACACGTGTGGCATGCATCAAGTGAGTTCTCTGCTTAGGGTCTCACAAGGCTGAAGTCAAGGTGTCAGTGGGCTTGGGATCTTACCTGGAGGCTCCGGGGAAAAAGCAGCTGCCAAGCTCATTCATCCAGCCGTGTGGATGAAAGGCTTTTGGTGCTCCAGCCAGGCATCAGGGCCATGCCTCTGAGGTGGGAGAGCCAACTTCAGGACACTGGACTACAAGAGACCTCCCAGCTCCACGTAATACCAAACGGCAAAAATCTCTCAGAGATCTCCATCTCAACATCAAGACCCAGCTTCACTCAACGACCAGCAAGCTACAGTGCTGGACACCCTGTGTCAAACAACTAGCAAGACAGGAACACAGCACCATCCATTAGCACAGAGGCTGCCTAAAATCATAATAAGGCCACAGACACCCCAAAATACACCACCAGACGTGGACGTGCCCACCAGAAAGACAAGATCCAGCCTCATCCACCAGAACTCAGGCACTAGTTCCCTCCACCAGGAAGCCTACACAACCCACTGAACCAACCTTAGCCACTGGGGACAGATACCAAAAACAACAGGAACTACGAACCTGCAGCCTTTGAAAAGGAGACCCCAAACACAGTAAGATAAGCAAAATGAGAAGACAGAAAAACACACAGCAGATGAAGGAGCAGGGTCAAAACACACCAGACCTAACAAATGAAGAGGAAATAGGTAGTCTACCTGAAAAAGAATTCAGAATAATGATAGTAAGGATGATCCAAAATCTTGGAAATAGAATAGACAAAATGCAAGAAACATTTAACAAGGACGTAGAAGAACTAAAGAGGAACCAAGCAATGATGAAAAACACAATAAATGAAATTAAAAATACTCTAGATGGGCTCAATAGCAGAATAACTGAGGCAGAAGAAAGGATAAGTGACCTGGAAGATAAAATGGTGGAAATAACTACTGCAGAGCATTAAGGCATTTTGAGTTTACATTTGTGTATGGTGAGAGGGTATGTTCTAAACTTCGTTAATTTACATGTGGCTGTCCAACTTTCCCAACACCACTTGCTGAAGAGACTGTGTTTTTCCCATTGTATAATCTTGCCTATTTTGTCAAAGATTAATTGACTGTAGGTGTGTGGGTTTATTTCTGGGCTCTCTATTCTGTTCCATTGATCCATATGTCTGTTTTGTGCCAATGCCATGCTGTTTTGATTACTGTAGCTTTGTAGTATTGTCTGAAGTCTTGGAGGGTTATGCCTCCTGCTTTGTTCTTTTTCTTCAGGATTTCTCTGGCAATTCTGGATCTTTTATGGTTCCATATGAATTTCAGTATTATTTGTTTTAGTTCTGTGAAAAATGCCATGGGTAAATTGATTAGGATCACATTAAATCTGTAGATTGCTTTAGGTAGTATGGCCATTTTTTTTTTAATTTTATAGCTACTTTATTTATTTATTTATTTATTTTTGGCTGTGTTGGGTCTTCGGTTCGTGCGAGGGCTTTCTCTGGTTACGGCAAGTGGGGGCCACTCTTCATCGCGGTGCGGGGACCGCTCTTCATCGCGGTGCGCGGGCCTCTCACCATCGCGGCCCCTCCCGTTGCGGGGCACAGGCTCCAGACGCGCAGGCTCAGCAGTTGTGGCCCACGGGCCCAGCCGCTCCGCGGCATGTGGGATCTTCCCAGACCAGGGCTCGAACCCATGTCCCCCGCATTAGCAGGCAGACTCTCAACCACTGCGCCACCAGGGAAGCCCCAGTATGGCCATTTTAACAATATTAATTCTTCCAATCCAAGACCATGGGAATCTTTCCATTTCTTTGAATCATTTTTAATTTCCTTTATTAATGTTTTATAGTTCTCAGCATATAAGTCTTGTAACTCTTTGGTCAGGTTTATTTCCATGTATTTTATTTTGGGGGGGTGTGATTTTAAAATGTACTGTTTTTTTACATTCTCTTTCTGACATTTCATTGTTGCTTTAAAGAAATGCATCCAATTTCTGAATGTTAATCTTGTATCCTGCTACCTTGCTGAATTCATTTATCAGTACTAGTAGTTTTTGTGCGGAGTCGTTAGGGTTTTCTGTATATAGTATCATATCACCTGCATATAATGACAATTTTACCTCTTTCAATTTGATACCTTTTGTTTCTTTTTCTTGTCCAATTGCTGTGGGTAGGAATTCCAATACTAATTTGAATAGAAGAGGTGAGAGTGGGCATCCTTGTCTTGTTCCAGATTTTAGAGGGAAGGCTTTCAACTTTTCGCCATTGAGCATTATACAGCCTGTGGGTTTGTATGAAGGTTCAGTAGTATGGAGGTTCCCCATAAAACTAAAAATAGAATTACCACACGATCCAGCAATCTCACTCTTGGGCATATATCCAGACACAATTATAATTCAAAAAGATACATACACCCCTATGTTCATAGCAGCACTATTTGCAACAGTCAAGACATGGAATCAACCTAAATGTCCATCGACAGATGAATGGATATAGATATGGTACATATATAAAATGGGATACTACTCAGCCATAAAAAAAGAATGAAATAATGCCACTTGCAGCAACAGGGATGCAACTAGATATTACCATACTAAGTGAAGTAAGTCAGAAAGAGAAAGACAAATACCATATGATATCACTTATATGTGCAATCTAAAATATGACACAAATGAACCTATCTATGAAACAGAAACAGAATCACAGACATAGAAAACAGACTGGTGGTTGCCAAGGAGGAGGGGATTGGGGGAAGGATGGAGTGGGAGGTTGTGGCTAGAGGATGTAAGCTTTTATATATATAATGGATAAACAACAAGGTCCTACTTTATAGCACAGAGAATTATATTCAATAACCTATGAAAAACAATAATGGAAAAGAATATAAAAAACAGAATTAACAGGGAAGAGCCAAATCTGACTACATGTTGGATCTGTTTCTTTTACTTTAACCTTTGCTTTCTGCTGCTTTTGTTCACTAAAAGAATACTGTCTATACATACTGGCCAGCCTCGGGGAACCCTGCCCCTCTGCCTGAATGTTAAACCAAAGTGCCTTTGTTCAGGGAAACATCTGGACCCTGTCCACCTGTGGATGGCTGCAAGAAAGAAGAAATTAACACATACCCTCCCCAAGGCTGGCCATTCCAGGTGATATTTGTAAAACTTATGGCCTTTTTACTTTACTTCGTCATCTCCTCCCCCTCTCTGTGCTATAGAAGAAACTGGCATCTGAACCCGCATAAGATGGTTACTTCGAGACTTTAGTCTGCCATTTTCTTGGTCTGCTGGCTTTCCGAATAAAGTTATATTCTTTGTCTCAACACCTCGTCTCCAATTTATTGGCCTGTCATGCAGTGAGCAGAGCAAGCTTGGACTTGGTAGCAAATGTTTATATATGTAAAACTGAATCACTTTGCTGTACAGCACGAATTAACACAACATTGTAAATCAACTATATTTCAATAAAAAAAAGCAAAGAGTGAAGGGAAACAACTCTGTATGCAAAGTATGAAAGACAAGTAAAATATATTTTTGACAAGGAAAAGTATACAAGTTATGAAGTATGAAAGATATGTTTTTGTCAAGGGGAAAAGAGAGTAATTTGTCTTAAAGTAAAATGGCTTGGTGTTAAGAAGATATCTATATATTTGTATATATATCTATATCTATCTATCTCTATATCCCTATCTCTCTATCTCTCTCTATATTTCTATTTACCTAGAAAGAACAAAACCTGAAAGGATATAGAAAATTGTAGAATGTTTCTGGGAAAAAAATTTTATAACATATGGTGAAGCTAGCTAAGATTGAATGAATTTATTTATAAGTTTTTTTTTAATTAACTCAAGAATGTAATGTTGCAAAACTAGAGTTTGGTTTTCTTTCTTGTTAAATTAACAAAGTTTTATTAGATTATTAGTCTCCTCTTAATAAGAAAAATTTAAAGGCTTTCTTTACCTTATAAGTAAACCATTTGGGGGAAAAAATAATTCTGTATCTTATCAGAATAATTTCCTGTGCTTTATGATGCCTTTGACTATTTAAAAGAACAAAGTCTTCCCACTTAAAAACAAAAGCAGCAGCAAGAAAAAGAAAGGAATATATTTTTTTAACATCTTAATTGGAGTAAATTGCTTTACAATGTTGTATTAGTTTCTGCTATAGAACAAAGTGAATCAGCTATACGTATACATTTATCCCCATATATCTCCCTCTTGCATCTCCCTCCCACACTCCATATCCCAACAATCTAGGTGGTCACAAAGCACTGACCTGATCTCCCTCTGCTATGCAGCTGTTTCCCACTAGATATCTATTCTACATTTGGTACTGTATATAAGTTAGTGCTACTCTCTCACTTTGCCCCAGCTTACACTTCCCCCTCTCTGTGTCCTCAAGTCCATCCTCTACCTTGGCATCTTTATTCCTGTCCTGTCCCTAGGTTCATCAGAAACTTTTTTTTTTTTTACATTCCATATATATGTGTTAGCATATGGTACTTGTTTTTCTCTTTCTGACTTACTTCACTCTGTATGACAGACTCTAGGTCCACCCACCTCACCACAAATAACTCAATTTCATTTCTCTTTATGGCTGAGTAATATTCCATTGTATATATATGTGCCACATCCTCTTTATCCATTCATCTGTCGATGGACATTTAGGTTGCTTCCGTGTCCTGGCTATTGTAAACAGTGTTGGCATGAACATTGTGGTAGGTGTTACTTTTTGAATTATGGTTTTCTCAGGGTATATGCCCAGTAGTGGGATTGCTGAGTCATATGGTAGATCTATTTTTAGTTTTTTAAGGAACCTCCATACTGTTCTCCATAGTGGCTGTACCAATTTATATTCCCACCAATAGTGCAAGAGGGTTTCCCTTTTCTCCACACCCTCTCCAGAATTTATTGCTTGTAGATTTTTTGATGATAGCCATTGTGACTAATGTGAGGTGATAACTCATTGAAGCTTTAATTTGCATTTCTCTAATGGTTAGTGATGTTGAGCATCTTTTCATGTGTTTGTTGGCAATCTGTTTATCTTCTTTGGAAAAATGTCTATTTAGATCTTCTGTGCATTTTTAGATTGGGTTGTTTGTTTTCTTGATTTTGAGCTGCATGAGCTGCTGGTAAATTTTAGAGATTAATCCTTTGTCAGTTGCTTCATTTGCAAATATATTCTCCCATTCTGAGGGTTGTCTTTTCATCTTGTTTATGGTTTCCTTGGCTGTGCAAAAGCTTTTAAGTTTAATTAGGTCCCATTGGTTTATTTTTGTTTTCATTTCCATTTATGTAGGAGGTGGGTCAAAAAGGATCTTGCTGTGATTTATGTCCAAGAGGATTCTTCTTATGTTTTCCTCTAAGAGTTTTATAGTGTCTGGCCTTACATTTAGGTCTTTAATCCATTTTGAGTTTATTTTTGTGTATGGTGTTAGGGAGTGTTCTAACTTCATTCTTTTACATGTAGCTGTCCAGTTTTCCCAGCACCACTTATTGCAGACGCTGTCTTTTCTCCATTGTATATTCTTGCTTCCTTTATCAAAGATAAGGTGACCATATGTGTGTGGGTTTATCTCTGGGCTTTCTATCCCATTCCATTGATCTATATTGCTGTTTTTGTGCCAGTACCATACTATCTTGATTAGTGTAGCTTTGTAGTATAGTCTGAAGTCAGGGAGCCTGAGTCCTCCAGCTCCAATTTTCTTTTTCAAGATTGCTTTGGCTATTTAGGGTCTTTTGGGTTTCCATGAATATTGGAAATTTTTCTTCTAGTTCTGTGAAAAATGCCGTTGGTAGTTCGATAAGGATTGCATCGAATCTGTAGATTGCTTTGGGTATTATAGTCATTTTCACATTGTTGATTCTTCCAATCCAAGAACATGGTATATCTCTCCATCTGTCTATATCATCTTTAATTTATTTCATCAGTGTCTTATAGTTTTCTGCATACAGGTTTTTTGTCACCTTAGATCGGTTTGTTCCTAGTAATTTTATTCCTTTTGTTGCAATGGTAAATGGGAGTGTTTCCTTAATTTCTCTTTCAGATTTTTCATCAATAGTGTATAGGAACGCAAGAGATTTCTGTGCATTAATTGTGTGTTCTGCTACTTTACCAAAATCATTGATTAGCTCTAGTAGTTTTCTGGTAGCATCTATAGGATACTCTCTATATAGTATCATGTCATCTGCAAACAGTCACAGCTGTACTTCTTCTTTTCGATTTGGATTTCTTTTATTTCTTTTTCTTCTCTAATTGCTGTGGCTAAAACTTCCAACACTATGTTGAATAATAGTGGTTAGAGTGGGCATCCTTGTCTTGTTCTTCATTTTAGAGGAAATGGTTTCAGTTTTTCACCATTGAGAACAATCTTTTTTGTGGGTTTGTCATATATGGCCTTTATTATTTTGAGGTAAGTTCACTCTATGCCTACTTTCTGGAGAGTTTTTATCATAAATTGGTGTTGGATTTTGTCAAAAGCTTTTTCTGCATCTCTTGAGATTATCACATGGTTTTTTACTTCAGTTTGTTAATATGGTGTATCACATTGTTTGTTTGCATATATCAAAGAATCCTTGCATTCCTGAGATAAACCCCACTTGACCACGGTGTGTGATACTTTTAATGTGCTGTTGGATTCTGATTGCTAGTATTTTGTTGAGGATTTTGACATCTATGTTCATCAGTGATATTGGTCTGTAGTTTTCTTTTTTTGTGAGCATCTTTTTCTGGTTTTAGTGTCAGGGTGATGGTGGCCTCATAGAATGAGTTTGGGAGTGTTCCTCCTTCTGCTATATCTTGAAAGATGTTGAGGAGGATAGTTGTTAGCTCTTCTGTAAATGTTTGATAGAATTCAGCTCTGAAGCCATGTGGTCCTGGGCTTTGTTTCTTTGAAGATATTTAATCACAGTTTCAATTTCAGTGCTTATGATTGGTCTGTTTATATTTTCTATTGCTTCCGAGTTCAGTCTCGGGAGGTTTTGCTTTTCTAAGAATTTGTCCATTTCTTCGAGGTTGTTCATTTTTTGGCATGTAGTTGCTTGTAGTAATCTCTCATGATCCTTTGTATTTCTACAGTGTCAGTTTAACTTTTGCTTTAATTCTGTTGATTTGAGTCTTCTCCCTTTTTTTGTTCATGTGTCTGGCTAATGGTTTATCAATTTTGTTTGTCTTCTCAAAGAAATAGCTCTTAGTTTTATTGATCTTTGCTCTTGCTTCCTTCAATTCTTTTTCATTTATTTCTGATCTGATTTTTATGATTTCTTTCCTTCTGCTAATTTTGGACTTTTTTTGTTTGACTTTCTCTAATCCCTTTAGGTGTAAGGTTAAGTTGTTTATTTGAGATTTTTCTTGTTTTTGAGATAGGGTTGTATTCCTATAAACTTCCCTCTTAGAACTGCTTTTGCTGCATCCCATAGGTTTTGGGTCGTCCTGTTTTCATGGTGATTTGTTTTTAGGTGTTTCTTTTACTTCCTTGTTGATTTTTTCAGTGACCGCTTGCTTATTTAGTAGCGTATTGTTTAGCCTATAAGGGTTTTATTTTTTACAGTTTTTTTCCCTGTAATTGATACCTAGTCTCATAGCGTTGTGGTCAGAAAAGATACTTGATATGAGTTCATTTTTCTTAAATTTTCCATAGTTTGATTTGTGACCCAAGATATGGCCTATCCTGGAGGATATTTCATGAGCACTTGAGAAGAAAGTGTATTCTGTTGTTTTTGGATGGAATGTCCTATAAATATCAATTAAGGCCATCTTGTTTAATGTGTCATTTAAAATTTTGTTTCCTTATTTCTTTTCATTTTGGTTGATCTGTCCATTGGTGAATGTGGGGTGATAAAGTTCCCTACTATCATTGTGTTACTGTCGCTTTCCCTTTTATGGCTTTTAGCATTTGCCTTATGTACTGAGGTGCTCCTATGTTGGGTGCATAAATATTTACAATTGTTTTATTTTCTTCTTGGATTGATCCCTTTATCATTATGTAGTGTCTTTCTTGGTCTCTTGTAATAGTCTTATTTTAAAGTCTATTTTGTCTGATAATGAGAATTGCTACTCCAGCTTTCTTTTGATTTCCATTTGCATAGAATATCTTTTTCCTTTCCCTCACTTTCAGTCTATATGTGTCCCTAAGTCTGAAGTGAGTCTCTTGTAGACAGCATATATATGGGTCTTGTTTTTGTATCCATTCAGCAAGTCTATGTCTTTTGGTTGGAGCATTTAATCCATTTACATTTAAGGTAATTATCGATATGTGTGTTCCTATTACCAATTACTTAATTGTTTTGGGGTTTTTTTGTAGGTCTTTTCCTCCTCTTGTGTTTCCTGCCTAGAGAAGTTCCTTTAGCATTTGTTATAAAGCTGGTTTGGTGGTGCTGAATTCTCTTAACGTTTGCTTGTCTGTAAAGGTTTTAATTTCTCTGTCAAACCTGAATGAGATCCTTGCTGGGTAGAGTAATCTTGGTTGTAAATTTTTCCCTTTCACCACTTTAAATATGTCCCGCCACTCACTTCAGGCTGCAGAATTTCTGTTGAAAGATTAGCTCTTAACCGTATGTTGATTCCCTTGTATGGTATTTGTTGCTTTTCCCTTGCTGCTTTTAATATTTTTTCTTTTTATTTAATTTTTGATTGTTTGATTAATATATGTCTTGGCGTGTTTCTCCTTAGAATTATCCTGTCTGGGATTCTCTGCACTTCCTCGACTTGATTGACTCTTTCTTTAACCATGTTATGGAATTTTTCAACTATATTCTCTTCAAATATTTTCTCAGACTCTCTTTCTTCTTCCTCTGGGACCCTTATAATTCGAATTTTGTTGTGTTTAATGTTGTCCCAGAGGTCTCTGAGACTGTCCTCAATTCTTTTCATTATTTTTTCTTTATTCTGCTCTGCAGCTGTATTTCCACTATTTTATCTTCCAGGTCACTTATCCGTTCTTCTGCCTCAGTATTCTGCTATTGATTCCTTCTAGAGAATTTCTAATTTCTTTTATTGTGTTCTTCATCATTGTTTGTTTGCTCTTCAGTTCTTCTAGGTCCTTGTTAAATGTTTCTTGTATTTTCTGCATTCTATTTCCATGAATTTGGATCATCTTTACTATCATTACTCTGAATTCTTTTTCATGTAGACTGCATATTTCTTCTTTATTTGTTTGGTCTGGTGAGTTTTTACTTTGCTCCTTCTTCTGCTGCATATTTCTCTGTCTTTGCATTTTGCTTTACTTACTGTGTTTGGGGTCTCCTTTTTGCTGTCTTCATGCTCATAGTTCCCGTTGTTTTTTGTGTCTGCCCCCAGTGTGTAAGGTTAGTTCAGTGGCTTGTGTAGGCTTCCTAGTGGAGGGGACTGGTGCCTGGTTTTGGTGAGTGGGACTGGACCTTGTCTTTCTGGTGTGCAGGGCTTCTTCTGGTGGTATATTTTGGGGTGTCTGTGAACTTAGTATTATTTTAGGCAGCCTCTCTGCCTAAATGGGTGGGGTTGTGTTCCTGTCTTGCTAGTTGTTTGGCATGAATCTTCCAGCACTGGAGCTTGCTGGTCATTGGGTGGAGCTTGGTTTTAACGTTGAGATGGAGATATCTGGGAGAGGTCTCATCAATTGATATTACATGGGGCTGGGAGGTCCCTAGTGGCCCAGTGTTCTGAATGTGGATGTCCCACCTCAGAGGCTCAGGCCTGACAGCAGGCTGGAGCACCAAGACCCTGTCAGCCACCTGCCTCAGAAGAAAAGGGAGAAAAAAAGAAAGAAAAAAATAAGAAAAATGAAAAAAATTTAAAAAATAAATTAAAATAATTAAAATAATAAAATTAAAATGTTATAATAAAAATACAAAGAATAGAGCAACCAAACCATAAACAAATCCACCAATGATAACAAGCGCTAAAAACTATACTAAGATAAACATAAATATCAGAGGCAAGTCAGTCATAGACAGCAAACCCCAAGTCTACAGTTGCTCTCAGAATCCACCACCTCAATTTTGGGTTGTTCCATTGTCTATTCAGGTATTCCACAGATGCAGAGTATGTCACGTTGATTGTGGGGATTTAATTCCCTTCTCCTGAGGCTGCATGGAGAAATTTCCCTTTCTCTTCTTTGTTTGCACAGTTCCTGGGGTTCAGCTTTGATTTTTGTCCCACCTCTGAGTGTAGGTTGCCCTCAGGCTTCTTTTGGGAAGTCTGAAGTCTCTGCCAGCATTCAGTAGGTGTTCTGTAGGTGTTGTTCCACATGTAGATGTATTTTTGATGTATTTGTGGGGAGGAAGGTGATCTCCATGTCTTACTCCTCCACCATGTTGAAGGTCCCCCAGGAATTTTTTTACATCATATAACCTCCTATATTTACTTTTGAAATAGTTGTCACTGTGCTTAAATGAATAACTAGGTATTGTTTCCCAATGACGTGTGATCTTATTTAATCAAGTGTTCAAATCTTTTGAAATTTTTGACAACTTTCCAATACAAAATTCTGAATGAAAACTTGACCTTGAACTGACCTTCCCAGAGGGTCCCTGAAAAATCTCAAAAGATTTGTTTTCTCACCTTGTAACAAGAGCAATGTTAAACTAATTAGAATTATTTGATATATTGCATGGGAAGCACTCTCAAATAAGAAGAGACACAACTTTCCCCAGGTTATAGTTGTATGAATGAAACATTAATGTTTCAAAAATTATATGAAGTTCCTAGGAATTTGTCAATGTCCTTGTTGTGCATGATATGTCCTAGTATAATGTTATCAGACATAATGCTAATTAACATTTTAAATGTTTTATGACACAGCAAGAACCACATTTTTGTGTGTGTGTACTGTGTTATAGTGAATTCTGATTACATCTTCATTCATGGCCATTTTAAGCCTTTCATCATTCATAGATAGTTATTATTTTACTCAGATCCCTTCCTGATAGCTCTTGCATTCAACTACTAACCAGAATGCTTTTTCAACAAAGAAAGCTGTCTCTGAGACACATGGAAAAGCCTATGACAGGTAGTCTGAGATACAGGTTTCTGATAACATTGCTTAAATAACTTTAAGATTATACCACTGGACTAAGTAAAGATTTAAGAAATCTAGTTGAGAAGTTGACGGGTTCATATACCTGCTAACCCAAAACCAGCAAGACTGAAATTAATTACATGGATCTGAGTAAACTGACAAGGGATAATTATGATTTTTATGGCTTTTGTTGGGAACATTGATGGTTCTTTAATGTTCTACTTTCTGGATATAAAGACCCCTTTTCTCTTTTAAGATATCTAAAACTTATAACAATTTATTAAATTATAATTTTTTAAAAGAAATGAAACATATGTCTTTTCCTTCCTTCCTGATTTTTCCAGAATTTAGAAACTTTTATTAAATAGTTCTATTTTCATGACAATATAGTGACTTGCATAAGTTGAATAAGAATCTGTTCTCATTGTAACAGAACATAACTGGAAATTTTAGTTATATTACCAAGGTTTTGACTAATTTGTCATATTTGAGAACAATGTGCATAGAATCAGATATAACCACACAATTTTAAGGAATTAATGTTGACCTTAAGGAGCCAATGCTTACTCCAAAGCCCTCTTGGAAAAAACAGCATGGTACCTGGCTTAAAGAGTTCCCAGCATCACAGGAGAGAAAAGAATGTTACTTCCTGGTAGGCCCAGGAAATAGGATATTTGGGGGACCTCAAGAAGAAAGGAATTTACCAAAATCTATAGGTGCTGCATGTGAAGTCTAATGATAAGTTCTTGGCTTGGCTTCCTAACCTTGAAGAGGTTTTTAAAACTCTAATCTGAGTTTCCTTAGGAATCTCAGCAAAGCAAACTTAAAAAGACCTATGTGGTTAGTTACCATTCTTGCTACACTTATGTAAATTATCAGGCCAAATCTAAAAACTAGCCTTATTTTGCAAACAAAAATAACCTTTTTTGATTATCTTTGATCAAAAACAAGGGCAACTATAGACAGAATTTTATGCTTCAATGGAAAACTATAACCCACTCTTGCGGGTTATCAAATTCTAGTTCTCTTCACTGTTTTTAAGGCATTTTTACCTCTTTGTAACTTGGATCCAACTATTTTGCACATTTTTTCAGTAGTTAACATTTCCTATTTTTTTCTCCCAATCTCCTGACTTAGTATTACTGAGAATTAAACTGCCCTTTTCCTAAAGCCTTGCAGGTTGAAACTGGATGACTTAATATAAACTTCAAAGGATTTATCATCACAAAACTTTGGGCAACTCAGAAAGTTCACTGGTAGATTTGCATCTTCCATGTACTGTCCAGAAAATAACCATGACTGTGACACTATTACAAACATCCTCACTAAAGATGCTTAAAGCCCAACATCTTGAAATCTTCTTCGCTGGTTGCCCTCTGGACCCAAAACTGGTTTTACAGTCTACTTCAAATATTACTCTTTATTCTTCTTTTTGTTTTCTCATTCTAATCTATGCTTTTTTCTCCCTTTGCAGATCTCAACTCACAATTTCTAACCCAAATCTTTCCAGAGCAATCAACCTGATTTATTTTTATGAAACTTCTAGGGAATTGTCAGATGGGGGAAATGTTGGGACTCACTTGGACCCCCAGAGTTGGTATGAAGATTATTTTAAAGTGAATACATTTGAGCTGAAGGAAATGCAGAAAGAAATCTTATCTAAACTTCCCTCATCTGAGTATATCAGAGCCTCCAAAAATAGAGCTGCTTATAACCCACCTCTGAGGGAGTTTCCTGTGAATTCAACTGCCATGGAGATAGACTGTTCATTCCAATTACCATCAAAAAGCCCAGTAGAACCTTCCATAACCCCCCACTGACTCTCCCCACCCCCACATTGTTAAATTTGGTATATAAGACTTTATCTCTGGCTATTTAGTGAATTACTTGTCAATGAGTACTCCAGTGTATATACATGTGCACATATAAATAAATCTTGTCTTTTTTCTGCTGATCTGTCTATTGTGAGTTAATTCACAGGTCCCTGACCATTTGGGACATAAGTTATTAGAGGAAAAACTTTTTCTTCCCATCAGTTTTATCATCTCATCTTATTAACATTATAGCATGGTCTCAGTTGTGTAATAGGAAATTAGGTTTGTTAAGGAAATATTGTCACAAATTTGGCCCTGATTAAAACTGCTTTGTGTGTTGTAACTCATAACTTCTCTCAGTGAAAAAGTTAACCTTTGTAATAAAATGCTTAAGTAATTTATTGATAGACTATTTTGGTGGAGTTAGCTGATACCAGAGATCTGATTATCAGCACCTCTTCTCAATTCCATGCTTAGTGACTTTATGTTAGTAGCTTAAAATTGGCCATGGTGGGAGTGTTCACATCACTGAAATCAACAAACTCCATGAACCAGGGCTTTGCAGCATCCATACTTCTTGTCTCCTGAAGATGGTTGTTAAAATTTAACAATTGTGAAATAAAATTTATATTTTATGGCAAAACAAGAAAAATGTAAACATAAAAATTCTTCTCTGTCTTTTGGCTTCCTTTCTCCCCTCTACTGTGCATTGTGTATCTGCATTATGCATCGAACAAACCTCATCGGTAGAAATACCTGCTCAACCATAAAGAGCAACATTCTCCTGGCAGCTCCTTAAAAGATAACATTGCTTCTTGATCTTATAAGTGTTCCAATGACCCACCACTTTGTACTTGCAGATCTGGATTGTGTAAACTGTCATAATATGTGATTTAATGTACAGCTCTCTGTCTGAAAAAACTTATCTAACTGTGATTTGACTTTTAATTGGTGGAACAGTTCTCAGAGCTTTCTGGGTATCTATTCCTAGGTTATAATCCTCAATTTGGCTCAAATAAAATTTTCCATTTCTTTCTTAGATAAACTGATTAATTTTTTGTCTACATACTAGACCTAAGTAATATTAAGAACTTCCGAGAAGTTAGTTCTCCATTCACCCAGCTTACTGTCAACTTACTTTCAATGAAGTCTGATGGTCTTTTTATCAGTCATTCTAATCTAGTTACTCTTTTTTTATCATAAGTGTCTCTACCAATTTAGCAACTTTTGTATTAGCCTGGATTTGGCCTCTTCCCTTGCAGCAATTTTGGAATAAAATTTTGATATGTGCTCATAACTAAATTTCATGACAATTTAGTTACAACATGACAATTTAGTATACAACAATGTATACTTGTTCTATGTTTTGGGAGAAATAGCCAAGTAATGAGTAATATTTTACATTTGAGAAAAGATTGGGGTTATTGAGTGGGGATCATCAGCTGAAGACAGTTGTACTCAGTCAAGTACTGATCCTCTGAGAGTCATTCACAAGGAAGAAGCAGGCAACAAAGGAGAGATTGGAGGAGAATCATGAATCCATAATCTGAAGAAGTTTCAGAAATAACCAGGAGACACATGGAAGATGGTGGTAGTGACTCTTGAAATTCCTTTATATAAAAAGTGTAATCTGATTTTGTAGTGATGGACTAATATAGGCAGAAATATGTACGATACCTGTATATTTGCCTCTTTTGAATTTGTGCACCCAATGAGCTTTTTAAAGTTAATTTTAGTCAAATAAATAGGTATAATTTTCAATTGTTTGAGTTTAACTGTATATCCATACTATTCTCTATCATACACTGAAATGCTCATGTGCACACATGGGCATGCATGCACATACACATACACAATAATTTGTGTATATATATAAATAATTTTAATATGCCTAACTGTATGACATCAAAATAATCTGAGGATTTTTTTAAAAAATCAGTTAAACAATGACATCCTATTAAAAAGAATTGACAGAATTTCAGTTCTAGTTCTAGCCAAATTAGATATATATATTTTATTTATTAATTTATACTCCATTTGAAACACAAAACAGAAATCAGACTTACAAAAAGGATAGAATCCACATCTACTCTAAATTCCCCTTCTCCATCAACCTATATTCTCTTCTACCCCCAACTCTCTGTCCCTGATTTTCCAGAAGATCATTTGGACATCTGGACCCCTGCCTCAAGTCCCCTTCCCCCAAATCCAGCCTAACCTCTTCAGCAAATTCCTTTAACTCCTCCAGTTTCCCCAGAAAATCCCTTAAATACCTAGTTGTCTGCCTTAACTTACCTCACTTTGCAAAATTACAAAAAGCACTCCAACCAGGCTTTAGGCATACAGGTTATTTAGGTAACATCTAATGAAACGTGTGCCTCTCTGTTGTTAATCTGTCTTTTGTCAGTTGAATTCTGAGACCTAGTCACAAAATCTAAGAATAGAGAAAAATTATTTCCTCCCTTATATGTTAAAGGCAATTTATTGATTTTAACATACATTTCAATTAATACGATATCAGCTGGTCACTTTAAACAGTTATAATTAAATGCTATTTAAATTGCATAGGAGATTTTGTGGTTTTCATGCATGACTTTTTTCTTTATTTCATTTATACTTCTGTTGTCATATGGTTGAAGAAAAATGGTTGAGGATCTACAATCTGACAGTTTTCTAATCGTTTATAACACTGCACTTAAAAAGTTAATGAGAACACTCAACTAAACAAATGATGTCTCTACTGACTTCTCTGCTGTGGCAAAGAAGTTTGTCTTTTTCAAATCACTTTTAAAAATGTTTTCCATGTTAAGCTGTTGTAACAGATTCCTTCTCTCCAATGAGAGTGAATTTGTGGCTTAATATTTTGGGAATTACACAACATCATTTGTTAAACTCCATATATATATATTTTTTTCCACAAGACCAAACTCACAAACATGGAAAATATTTTTTATAAAGATCTTTCATTGAAAAATGTTATCCATAATCTCAAATGCATTGTTATTAATAAAAACCAATTTTCTGCTATTACTAAGTAATATTCATAATAGATCAATTTTGCCAACCCTATGTAATTAAAATACATTTATTTAAAGATAGAGGCTCTCAAAATGTGTGAACATAAGTCTTACATTTTTTATCTATATCCAAATTCAATAAAAAAACTCTATCAAGCTTTTCACTTTCAATATAGTCACTTAGTAAAGTAATAAGTACTCTATATATTCTTTTCAAAGTACTTGCCAGTACTTTTTTTTTTAACATCTTTATTGGAGTATAATTGTTTACAGTGTTGTGTTAGTTTCTGCTGTATAGCAAAGTGAATCAGCTATATGTGTAAATATATCCCCATATCCCCTCTCTCTTGCGTCTCCCTCCCACACTCCTTATCCCACCCGTCTAGTGGTCACAAAGCACCAAGCTGATCTCCCCATGCTATGTGGCAGCTTCCCAGTAGCTATCTATTTTACATTTGGTAGTGTATATATGTTCATACTACTCTCTCACTTTGTCCCAGCTTACCCTTCCCCCTCCCCATGTCCTCAAGTCCATTCTCTTCATCTGCGTCTTTATTCCTGTCCGGCCCGTCCCTAGGTTCATCGGAACCATATTTTTTTTCTAGATTCCATATATATGTGTTAGCATACAGTATTTGTTTTTCTCTTTCTGACTTACTTCACTCTATATGACAGACTCTAGGTCTATCCACCTAACTACAAATAACTCAATTTTGTTTATTTTTATGGCTGAGTAATATTCCATTGTATATATGTGCCACATCTTCTTTATCCATTCATCTGTCGATGGACACTTAGGTTGCTTCCATATCCTGGTTATTGTAAATAGTGCTGCAATGAACATTGTGGTGCACATCTCTTTTTGAATTATGGTTTTCTCAGGGCATATGTCCAGTAGTGGGATTGCTGAGTCATATGGTAGTTCTATTTTTAGTTTTTTAAGGAACCTCCATACTGTTCTCCATAGTGGCTATATCAATTTACATTCCCACCAATAGTGCAAGAGGGTTCCTTTTTCTCCACACCCTCTCCAGCATTTATTGTTTGGAGATTTTTTGATGATGGCCATTCTAACTGGTGTGAGGTGATACCTCATTGTAGTTTTGATTTGCATTTCTCTAATGATTAGTGATGTTGAGTATTGTTTCATGTATTTGTCGGCAATCTGTATATCTTCTTTGGAGAAATGTCTATTTAGGTCTTCTGCCCATTTTTGGATTGGGTTGTTTGTTTTTGTGATATTGAACTGCATGAGCTGCTTGTAAATCGTGGAGATTAATCCTTTGTCAGTTGCTTCATTTGCAAATATTTTCTCCCATTCTGATGGTTGTCTTTCCATCTTGTTTATGGTTTCCTTTGCTGTGCAAAAGCTTTTAAGTTTCATTAGGCCCCATTTGTTTATTTTTGTTTTTATTTCCATTTCTCTAGGAAGTGGGTCAAAAGGATCTTGCTGTGATTTATGTCCAAGAGGGTTCTTCCTATGTTTTCCTCCAAGAGTTTGATAGTGTCTGGCCTTACGTTTAGGTCTTTAATCCATTTTGAGTTTATTTTTGTGTATGGTGTTAGGAAGTGTTCTAATTTCATTCTTTTACATGTAGCTGTCCAGTTTTCTCAGCACCATTTATGGAAGAGGCTGTCTTTTCTCCATTGTATATTCTCGCCTCCTTTATCAAAGATAAGGTGACCATATGTGCATGGGTTTATCTCTGTTGCCAGTACTTTTTAAAAGTGCTTCACAAAGTCATTCCTCATTTAAAATTATGTCTTAAATGACAGTTAAGGAAAATAAATTGCTCAAATCAAATTATTTATAGTTTTAGAAAATTTGTGATATAAAATCAAAATTTATATGACTATTACATACATTTTAAACCAACCTTGATATATCTAAATGTATGTAGGAATCTGAATCCACCCACCATAACCCTTTGAAAATAGTTACATTTTTAAGCCAAATAGAACTTAAATTTATTTCAGTTTATTATTATTTTATTTATTCAGTTTATTATTATTATTATTCAGTTTATTATTTTTTCCAGGAAATCAAAATCAAATATAGGTTTTATTTTCAAAGGCTGCCTTTACAGACAACTAGTAGTAAACAAAATTGCACTTTGGCTATATAGATAGACACAGAGTTAAAGCATGAAAAAACTTCTCAAGGATGCAGGAGAAGTTTCTGTAGTATATATAGCAAACCAATATTTTTTCCAAGTAGTGTATTACAGACTTTATTGAATCAAATTGCAGATTTGAAGTTTCAATCTAAAGAGGAGGTCCTGGTTTCTGTGTATGTGTGTGTAGTTTAATATTTTAGAATAGATTTTTCTCTCATGAAATTTGTAAATGCCTTGACCTTATTTTTAAAACTGAAATATCATGACTTTGGTAAATTTAGCTTTCTTTCCCCCTTACATGGACCAATGGCTAATCATTATTATAGTTTCATGTGATGTTTTCTTGAGAAAAAAATTAATTAAGATCATATTCCCATTAAAAGTACTGCCCTTTCTTTTAATAGTGAAATTGGGCTTAGATTTTAAAGAGGTGAATTGATACCAAAGCTACTTGTTCAGTAGATTTTTAAAGTTAATTTGATCTTTTATAAAATTTAAAGCTTAAATATGTTATGAATCTTATTATGGAAATTAGTTACCTTCTGAGGACAGATATAAATTAGAAAGGAATTGTTTTCAAAAATCATATAAATCATTTCATCTCCTGTCTTTGATGATAATAACAAGGATGAAATAATAAATGCAGAAAGTCAAAATGGCTTTGAAATGTGGTCTGGTCCTACATACTGTAGGAGAAAGTCATTAATACAACCTATACAAAAATACTTTTCTGTTGTAAAAGGTCCACATTTTTACCATTTCCCTCAGTAATCCATTCAGATATTTAACAATCCCTATTATAATAAGCAATGAAAGGTCAAGTTTGAAAGTAAAATTTACCTCACATGTGCCAAAGTAGGGAAAATAATGTTGGAATGTCAAAGAGGAGGTAAGAGTCTTAGTCACATTTTGGTCATACAGTTATCATGTTATCTCTGGCAATTCAGTTTATACTCAAACTGAGTTTAGACTGTATCTTTCTCATCGAAACTTGAAGAGATTTCATGGACTCTTTCATCCTTGAATTCAACAATTTCATAAACTCAGTGTGACTTTTATCATGCCTTAAAGATAATGGATAGGAATCTGAAAACAGACACACATGTGTGCTCACAAACACACACACACACACACACACAAAATTCATATAGGGAGAAGGTGAGAATGCCCTGAGAAGACCATTAAAATAATGTCTGCTTTGCCTGTGAATAAATAAATGCATTTTTAAAATTGTAATTTCTTACTTCCATAATAAACAGTTGAGTTTTGGTAGGATTTGGTAAATACAAAATGTGGTAGGATTTAATTAACACAAAAGGAGGAAATGAGGAAGAGGAGAATTTGTATGCTGGATGAATTAAAGCTGTGGAGGTCAAAAGTCACCATCAAGGCTGATGTATGTGTGTGTATGTATTTCATTAAATCACTAAATTATGCTTCATAGATTGCTTACATTTTTTAGTTCTTATTCATGTCCCACTTAGGGATATGTAAAGCTGACTTTTCTATCCTCTGTAGTGTTCAACCGTTGTCCTTCCCCTGCCCTTTGTATAGATAAATTGTGAATATTTTGGTGCAAGTAAAGTCTTTGTTTACATGTGACCTTCCGCCGTTTCTGAAAATCAGGGTTGGATTTGTATGAATCTCTGTAACTCCCACAGGACCTTGTGTACAATAAGCACTCAAGATATATTTGTTGAATAGTAAATGGTATTTCTAAATCAAAATTTGTTTTGAGTCATTACCTTTTATGGATAGCTCTTTCAATTTTTCATTTCACTTAGAATGACATTCACAATCTTCTGTATCCATGGGCTGATATCCTGGAATTTTAACTAGATTATGCCTATTTTTATTCATTCTTTCATATCTCTGAAATATTATCACAATGATACAGACTCACTATATAACTTTAGAGAGCTAGGATTTTTTTATTCTAATAGAAACTTTCTTTTACTCTTAGTGTTTTCCCTTGGACAGGTACTTTATTATTTCTTTGGAAATATTTAAATCACATATATTTATTACTATGCAAATATTAATAAAGCCTCATCAGTGTGTTTTTTTCTGAATTGAATAAGTGAATATTAATATAATAACTGATATGTATAAAATAATTAGAAAAAGTTTGATGCAATTGTGCAGTCTGGAAACACCAAATAAGATTACAATCCAGTTACTATACTCTCAGTTCTTGATTCCAGATGGGGCACATAAAAATCACAGCCCTGTTGTCAATGCTTTGGGGAACCAAGGGATTTAACATTTGCTGAACATTTCTTACAGCTTGTGGGTTCTAAATTACTGCACTTATTTCCAAAAAGAACTAAGATACTAGAACTGAATCTTGACCTTGCTTTTATTATTAGTCAACAGTAAAATGGCATTTAATGGGAAGAGTGCTATTACTAATAGGTTATATAGTTACTGTAGCTTTAGTGTGGAGATCTTAGGTAAATCTCCTATCAGGTGCTGGTAAAATATCTATACCTGGACAGTGAACTTTAGAGCTCATTTTACCTAAGCTCTTACTAATTTACCATCCTTGTCAAGAATCTCCCAGACCTCACACACCATGATCTATGCGCTTAGATAGTGAAGCTGGCTTTAGGATGTGCGTCCTTTCAGTTTCAGGACTCTCAAGTATTAAAAAGGATACCTAGAAAATGATACCTCTGTGTTTAAGGAATAACATAGAAAAACTGGCAGAGTGAAAACTTAAAAGCATTATGGGGCCATTGTCATCTAATCAGGTGTTTATAACAAAAATACTCATTGTTGAAAATGTAGAAAATATAGATTAGGAAGAAAAGAAAATCAAAATTAGCCATTTAATGTTTCAGATTGCCATATTCATTTAAAGATCTAATGGAAGACTCAAAGATACATAAATGGAAAGGATGAGAATAACAAACAGTTCAATCTTGGGTTGCATATACATAATGCCAACCCAATATATTGCAAAATCAGAGGCCAGAAGAGGATAAAAATAGTTAAAGATTTAGAGTTGGCATTTGGCAACATGATGGTTACTTATTTTTCTTTCCTTTACTCTGGTGAACTACTATTCTGATCTGTTCAGACATGGCCTGAGATTTAGTTCAATGATGAGTGAGTAAAGGGAAATGGAAAAAGTGAGAATTATATGGGAGAAATGGTGAAAAGTTACATTAGCAGAAATAATAAAATCAGTCGCAGCAGAGCATGTACAGAAAATGTGGCAGGCTCATTGTAAGCAAGCTTTACAAGTCATGTTGTTATATATTTGTGTGTTTATTTATTTATTATCTTAATATAACAAGAACCAAAGTGTGGAAGCAATAGGGAGGTAAATGTAACTTTAATGTGTATTAATTAAGAATTGCATTTAGTGGTTGGTAACAAAGGCCAAAATATAGGTTATTCTTTTTGTTAAAGACATTTGGAAATAAGCAGCCCAGGGCTAGTATGGAGGCTACATAAAATCATTAAGGACCCAGTTTCTTTCTGTTCCAACACAATGAACACATAGTTTTAATCCTTTGATTTAGAGGAAGTTGTGACCCTTTGTAGGTGTGAGAGCAGGTCAGTTCCACAGAGCCATGAACTCAGACGAACACTGTGCTTGAGATTTAAGGCTCCAAAGTTGCCGGCTTAAAATCTTAATATTTTTTATATTTAAATTTATGTTTTATAAGTGAAGTCTGATGGGACAATGGAGCATGCGCTTGGGGCTTGGAGCGCGCTGACTCACAAGTGGTCACGCCTCTTGCCTCCTCCCTGGCTTCTGAGGACGGTTTCTCGGGCTCCCTCTCTTTGTTCCTGCCTCTCTACTGCTGCTGCTCTCCGCACTAAGTGCTGTAGGGGAAGTGCTGGTGGGGGAAAGGTCCGTGTTCCACCACTGCCCTCCATTCCAAGTAGGGCCTCTGTAAGAGTGTGGGGAAAGTTAGGGTTGAATGTTGAGCCCAAGGCATCTCAGGGCCCGGTGAAGCAGTGAACATCTGGACCCTAGCATGAGAGCTCAACGGACAGCCAGGTAGGAGTCTCTTGCCCACCCCCAACCCAGGTTTCAAGCACATCCGCAACCGTAGGGAGGTTGCAGTCTCTTGGGATTTGCCTCGTATGTAATGAGTTGGAACCAGGGGCCCAAGAGAAAGGAAGGTTGACTTTCCTATCCTCAGTCAAGGCCCTGCATTTTCATTTTGCAGCTGGGCCCTGCAAATTATGCAGCTGTCCTTGATTTAGGCATTATGTTAATAAAGAAGAGGAAAACAAATACGTATTATCCAATTAGCAGTCTTTGCTGCAACATGAAAAAGACCTGTCTAAAAATTACAGCTCTCTGAAAAGTGGTGAGATTCCTGGGGAAGTAATAGTGAGTTCTGTGCTACTAGACATGTGCAAACAGAGGGTCTGTGGCTTGTATGGTTGTTATAGAGTCAAGATAGGCATTGATGGGAAGTTATGTTTGAGTTTTAGTACTTCATTATTCCTGTGTTTCTATGATTCTAGGTGGAAAATATAAGGTTGGCAGATCTAATTTTATCTCAGTTTGTCTTTAGTGTATTAAAGTTGGGTATTATAAACATTTGTATATTATCTTTATGGTCTGTTAAATAGTGACACATATATCAGTATAATATTAATCTCTAATTCCAAGAAACTTGCTTTAATGAGACGACTCCTGCTGGTTTTCACATGTGAACAAATATATACAGATTTGCATTTCTAATACAAAAGTTAAGAACTAATTGTGATAAACTATTGAGAGGTATTAGCCAAGTTATATACATCATGTATGTAAACCATGTTATCATATACATATCATATATATCATAAATATGAAGAATATTTGCAATATATAATGGTATATATTGCAACACATATATTGCAAACATTCATTACATTTATGATATGATTACAAACATTCATCATATTTAACTTGATATAGATCCATATAATTGGAATGACTCACATCTCTCACATCCTTCCAATACGGTTAATTCAGTTGCCTCTAAAGTAAGTATATTTTGTATGACTCTCACATGTGACTTGCCTATTAGTAGAATCTAAATTCTGTTTAAATATACAAAGTAAAATCGTGTGTTACAAACCAATTAATTTTCAAGTCTACAGTTTTAAGGGTGAAGAGAGGTTGAATGCTTGGGGTTTCTCAACAGTATTCTCTCATTAAATTTCTCAGGTGTCAAAATAAAATAAAAGGAGATATAAAACTACTAATTATGCATCAGGTGGAATCCAATTATACAGTGGGCAGTGTCTTTCTCTGGGCTAAAATTTTTAACAACATCTGCTCCCTGCTTGTTGATGAATTCTTTGTCAAAACCAGAGAATAGTGTTTTTTGGATTTTGGGCTTTTTTGTAACAACAGAAATCTCCCTGTATTGGTCTTTGCACACTGTAATCAACATAAAATAGTTATAAAAATATGACTCAACTTCCAAGCTTCCATATAAATAATTTTTAGGAGCACATATCTTAGCAGAGCATAAAGACTTCCATGCTCTGCTAATTTCACATCTATGACATAGCTAGATGTGATGGAAGTGTGCAGAAATGTGGTTAAAATTCTGCATAGCCTTAGTGTTGTTTTTGCTGCTACACAAAACATTGAATTTAACAGACCAGTCCCACACAACAGTGATTGACTGAAAAATTGCCCTAGTGAGAGCATAACTTGAGATCCATGGACAGTTTCAGGCTATTTCAATAATAGCCTAATGATAGCTATAATATAATTGAAAGGTAGATTTACAAGATAGTCATACAAATGTTCATGACCTCATAATGACAATTCTAACTATCTTTTTGATATCTTCATCGCCTGTTCTGTTTTCTCTGTTCATTTCTGTGAACTTCTCTTGTTCTTAAATTTTGTTTTAAGTGAAGCATACATTCAGAAAAATACATGTGATGAGCATACAGCTCAATGAATGTTTATAAAGTGAATACACCTATGAAACCACCATTCATATGAAGATATATGCAACACCCCAAAAGTCTCCCTTCTATCCCCTTCTAATCACCTGCTACCCCCACACAAAGTTAAGCACTATTCTGCCTTCAATAAATGTCATTTAACATTTTTCAATTTTTAAACTTTAAATACAAAATCATACAATTATATAATTTTTTGGTTTTGGTTTCTTTTATTCAAAATTATGTTGCTGAGATTCATCCATCTGTTGCAAGTAGCAGCAGTTAATTTAATTTCATTATTGCATACTATGCCAATGTATGCCATATTATTATTTATACATCCACTCTTTGTTGATGAAGATTAGGATTGTTTCTGATTTTTGCCAACTATGAATTGTGCTGATATAAACATTCTAGGACGTGACCTTTAGTACACATACACCCCCATGCATATCTGTTAAGTTTAAACTTAGGAGTGGATTTGTTGAACCGTAAGA
Organism: Balaenoptera acutorostrata; assembly: GCF_949987535.1. Taxonomy (NCBI): domain Eukaryota; kingdom Metazoa; phylum Chordata; class Mammalia; order Artiodactyla; family Balaenopteridae; genus Balaenoptera; species Balaenoptera acutorostrata. The sequence continues at coordinate 77,682,265 of NC_080085.1, forward strand.
TATGCATGTGCTCAACTTTAATAAACACTGCAAACAGTTTTCCAAAGTGGTTGTGTCACTTTTACTTCAAGCCAACAGTGTATGAATGGTTCAATTACTTCATATCCCTATCAAAACTTGGTATTGTCTGTCTTTTTCATTTAAATCATTATGGTGATTGTGCAATAGAATCTCACTGTGATTTTAACTTGAATTTCCCTGATGAGGTTCATCATCCTTATATGTGTTTGATGGCCATTTGGAAATTTTCTTCTGTGAAATGTCATAATTTTGTACCTGCTTGTTGTTGTTTGTTTTTGAAAATTATGTTGTTTGTCATTTTCTTATTGATTTGTAGGAATTTGTTGTATATTTTGGATATGAATCCTTTGTCATATGTATGTATTGTAAATATATACTCCACTCTGTAATTTGTTGGTACTTTTTGATGTTTTTGATTAACAGAGATTCTTAAGAAGAATTGTAAGTCACCTCTATGTGTTGTAAAATAATATAATGTCTTCCACAGAAAATAATTGTTGTTCAGAATTAGCTTTCTCTCACTGGAAACCTTTCATCCATCAAAGTTTTTGCTTTTAGTAATTTCTGGTTTTAATTTATCACACACACACACACGCACACATTATTACTTCTTCCCTAGGGAGGATAAATTTTAAAGAATAGTATGTGGTATAAATATCAAGGTAAGCATTTAAAAATCATTTTGGATTAAATATAAATTTCTCTGAGGCTTCTAATTGTTTACTGATAAAATGAATCTCGTTGGTAGATGGGAATAGTCCTTCTCCCTTGTTCACTGACAATAGATGCTCATACTATATTTATGTAACAACAATTGACCAAAAAAAAAATCCCAAGTTTTTTCTTCTGAGAATATATTTTAGATGCTAAGACGAGGTATGTTTGCCCTGGAGGCAGTTTTTAAAAAAGAAAAGTGTTTGAAAAAGTCAGCATAGTAAGTATCTTCCTGTAAAATTATTCACACCATTCATTAAAATAAACCTAAAAAATAAATGGAAGTTGGGCTTCTAGTTTCAATGTAATCACTGACCCCTTGACTCTAATAAATCCTCACTCCACAAAAACTAGCCCACAAAAGAACTTTAAACATGAACAATACAGTCCAACAATCAGGTTTATTTGTATCTACATTTGACCTATTTGACTAATTTACCTCACTAAGCTAAAAAAAAATCAATTATTTAACTGTCATATAGAGATAATCTAAAAGAACATTAAAAAATCTAGGCAATATAACATGACTAAAGACAGCAATACAATTAATTATGATGGTAGGTGATATAATGAATATGTCGAGACCTAGGTCCTGGACCAATTGCCTGATCTTGACCTAGAAGAGAAAAGAACTCCAGAGGTTGAGCCATCCAGTGCAACGTAGCAGGAAGCCCTCCTGAATGGCATGCCAGACTGCCCAAGGACATAAAAATCCCTACAGAAGGACAAGTCAGGCTCTCTCAAACCCAGAAATAAAAACTGTCACACAAATCTCTTTTCTCATAAAAAGTAGTTCCCTTACTCAACATAGTATTACCTTTTCTGATTCTGAATGCAAGCAAAAACATCACACGTCCCTCAAAATTAAGCATAACACAAATGGAAAATATGTTAACATTTTGGCAGTGGATGCCAAACAAAACATTCTATAGTATAAACACCATTTGTTGGGAGAGAAATGCATTAGAAGTTTTTATTTTCTAATAATTTAGAGTGATACAATAAATCACTATTGTGAAACATACAACCTGTGGCTCACTCAGATACAGCAAACATAAAAGTAGTAATTGCACAATTACCCAGCAAATGTGATCAATATGTACAGCCATATCTTATAATTCAAACTGAAAATGAAAAATAAGCCTGGCAAATAGAATTTTCCCTTAATGTTATTACTGTATACACACAGCTGGTGTCTTTATGGTAATGTGCAGAAAATATTCAGTTCTTTTGGTAATTCTTCAATCTGCAATTGGGAACAAAGATAATAAAATTTGGTCAGTTTTTGCTTTTTCAGGTTGGCAGTCTAGAGTGACCAAAGTGTTCACGTAAATGCCTACCTCTCATTTAGGAGTACCTGCTACTATTTGAAGGCAAAGAGGTGTTTGATCAGGAATAAAAACATCCATAATGGTTGTAGGTTTGGGTTGTCAGAAAAAAATATGACTTCCAGTTAACTTTGAATTTCAACAAAATTTATTTTAGTGTAAATATTTCCTGTGCAATATATGGGACATAATTATACTAAAAAAATATTATTTATCTGAAATGTAAATTTAACTAAGTGTCCTGTGTGTTTATTTGCTAAATCTGGCAACCCTATTGTAAGTGGCACTTTCTATTAGCCTTTTGATGGGGATGGCATGTTGTGATGATGAATGACAGCAAAGTATAGGCAGGCAAAAACATAAAACCAGTATAACCAAGCAGGACCCCATGGGGGCCTTCCTGGGACAGGCCTTCCCCCATATCCTCTGCTTTGGTTCCTCTCTGAAGTACCTAGATAATAGTATTTGATGCACATTTCCTGAGTTGTCTTGCAGATGTAAAAAAACCCCTCTCCAACAAATGGAAGATGTTAACTACTTGAAGACCATGAGCACATAGCCCCAGGCCTCCTGGAGCCTAAGGACTGATAATGTTAACCCCTGTGACACCAGCCTGCTACCTCATCATCAGCCAATCAGAAAACTGTGCACAAGCTGATCACATACCCTGTGATGCCCCCTCCCTCACCTGGCTTTTAAAAGTGCTTTGCTGAAACCCTTCTGGGAGCTTGAGGCTTTTTAGGGCATGAGCCACCTCATCTCCTTGCATGGCCTTGTAATAAACCTTTCTCTGCTCCAAATTCCGACCTTTCAGTTTGTTTGGCCTCACTGTGCGTCGAGCACACGAACTTGGGTTAACCATTTTGGCCAGCTAGCCAGGAGTCCGTGCCCGTGGCAGGTTGACCCCAGCCTAGGGCAATCCCTTCCCTGAGCCCCCAGGAGCTGCCAGAGCCCATTTTGCTGCAGGGATCTCGGAGGGACTGTCCCCGACAGGTGCCGGCCACCCATGGCATGAGGTTGTTTGGAGCCGAGAAATGTCTGGAGCTGTGGTCCACATTCCATGTCATTGGGTGAGTCACTCCAGCTTGCACAGGCTGGGAATTCTCTCTACTCCATTTGGGCTGCTTCCCTTGCGGGAAGTCAGCCACTTGAGTAAGTTGCTCCAGTGTGTACAACCAGGAACAGTTTCCCCCCTCAATTTGGGCTTTCCCTCTATGGGACAAGCCAACTTGTTTTGCATTTGATTGGGGTACCCTGTTGGAGAGGGGAATTGTTGTTGGACTCCACCCACCCAATTTGGGAACCGGTTCATTTGCTTTTTGAGAGCCGGGCCAATTTGTTTGGAGGCCTCCTTTGGGAGTGGAAGTGGAATTTTAGACTACACCTCCTCTGGTTTTCTCCCTGTGTGACTGTAGCTTAGTTGTTGCTTGTGTTTCTGTGTGTATCATTTTGGGGTGAACCACTCGTGGTCCATTCTTTTTCAGGAGACAGACCGTTCTGGAGCCTCCATCTGGGAATGGAGGTGGAATTCCTGAGCTACGCCTTATCTAATTCTTTGTTTGTGGGATCATGTGTTTGTTGTTTGTGTGTGTGTTAATACTTACATTGGCCAGAGACGTCTTTGGTGAATAATGGGACTCGTGTGTGATGACAACAGGGTATCCTTCCCTATTGTGTTGGTTTCACCTGCGGCAGAGTGTTGCTTGGCATTTTCTTCCTTTCTTGGGGCTAGGGAACTGTGACCCTGAGAGACTGATTTGAATTGCTGTTTGCTCGATTTTTGATAACACCGGCCATGAATAATTAAGTATGGATGATCAGAGCTCTGTTCCATTTTACAGTCCCCTGGGGTGCTTTTGTAAAAACAAGAGATCTTTAGGTATGCTCCCTAAATGAAAGAAAATGCCTCAGTACTCCCTGAGATCTGGAAGGCAAAGCCCCTAATGGCTCAGCTATTATATCAAAGTGGGTCTTTTGCAATTGCTTTTATCTTGGGGGTGTATGTATGTCTATGCAAATGAGTGTCTTGGTACCTGAGTCCAAATCCCTTTTTTTCTTCCTGGTTCTGCTGAAAGACAGGCATACGAATGTGAGCAGATGATATGTATTATTTATTGTATTTATTTATTACTGTTATTTGTTTGTTTAAACTGAGGTGGATATTTGGGAACTGGAAAAAAAAAGTGCCCTGAAAATAGCCCAATATGGCTGGGTTTTATATAAGTAGTTAGAAGAGGAATTTGCATTTCTCTTCTTGTGCCTTTTAGATGTAAATGATCTACCTGGGCTCTCTGGAGCTTATCTAATCAATCTGTGTTGCTTGTAACTGAAGAAAAAAGGGATGCAGGAATAACATTAAAAAAAAAAAACCCTCTAAACTACTGGGAATGTTCCCTCAGCCAGACTTTAATTCATAAGCTTCATAAGGGTATGAAGAAACTTATAGTAAAATCTGTTAATTATAAAAAGGTGAAAGAGGTCCAACAGGGACAGGATGAAAATTCTGCAGTCTTCTAAGGGAGACTAGTGGAGGATTTTAGGGAGTATAGGAACATGAATCCCTCCTCCCCCGTGGGTCAGGCCCTTTTGGCTATGCATTTCATAGTCCAGTCTGCCCCAGACATAGGCACAAAATTCAGGAAACAACTACTGCTCCTCAGACTCTGATGAACGATTTGTTCCAATTGGCTTATTCGGTTTTCAATAATAGGGATGTGGCCCAAAAGGCTGAACACGCCCAGAGAAATATGCAAAAGGCCCAAATGATAGACTCTGGTGCAACCTTTTCATTCTTAACCCAAAAGAATGGAAACCCTAGCAACCATAAAGAGTATGTAATGGGGGTGTCAGGGAAAATGCAGGGGCACACTTTCGTGGAACCCCTTCTGTGCAAGATCAATGGCCAGCTGTTTTTACATTCCTTTCTGTTTGCGCCTGATTGTCCCATCCCTTTAATGGAAAGAGATTTATTAATTAAGTTAGGGGCCACTCTGTTTCTCAAGGGGCAAGGGAACCACCCTCATAACCAAATGGTTCTAACTGAAAGCGGAAAGGAACAGATAAAATCTGAAGCTAAAACAGAAGGCTTAGTAGATCCTGGAATGTGGAATATCGAGGTTCTGGGCTTGGATGAAGGTATCTAGCCAATGATTATCAAGTAAAAAGTGTTATAGAGTGTCTAAATATAAGGCACAATTTCTTAAACCTAGGGAAGATCCCCAAAAGTGTTTGTAAATAGATTACCAAAATGGGAGGCCACTGCTCTAACTAAACTAACCATAGCTGATATTCAGAGCCAGATAGGAATTTTTGGGGGAAGGCCTTCTCCCCTAAGCTAAACGAGGAAAAGTAAAACATTCCAGCATAGGTAAATGAGTATGTCAGTCCTTCAATATCATTGAGGTAGCCAATAAATTCTTTGGGGAAAAAAAACCCAAAACTGTCCTTGTTTTACAAATCTAATCTTGACAAGACCAGAGGTGTGGCTCCAAAAATCATCCAAAACCCACCAATCCTTTTACCACTCCCAAAACCTTCCCTATTTATTTTAAGAGGCTTGTAACTATTAAACAAAAGGGAGACAATGTCATCCTAGGAGAAATTGCCTTTATCTTTGAGACGCAAACGTCCTATCTTGTCTTCTCGGGAACCCTTATCTCTGTCATCTATTTAAAATGCAAATTTTGAAAAGAGGGTAAAGTAATTTAGAAAGTGACTTTTTTTTTTAGTTATTTCTGAGAAATACATTTTAAAGTAATAACTAGAATTATGACTTATAACATTACACCAGAACATATAAGAACATATTTTAGAAATTTCATGTAATGTCTGAAACATTTATATTAACATATTTCCATACAAATAACCCAAAGAAAGTTTAGTATTAGTTGTTTCTTTTTTGTTTGTGTGTTTTTTTATACTGCAGGTTCTTATTAGTCATCACTTTTATACACATCATTGTACACATGTCAATCCCAATCACCCAATTCAGCACACCACCATCCCCACCCCACCACCATTTTGCCCCCTTGGTGTCCATACGTTTATTCTCTACATCTGTGTCTCAACTTCTGCCCTGAAAACCGGTTCATCTATACCATTTTTCTAGGTTCCACATACGTGTGTTAATATACGATATTTGTTTTTCTCTTTCTGACTTACTTCACTCTGTATGACAGTCTCTAGATCCATCCACGTCTCAACAAATGACTCAATTTCATTCCTTTTTATGGCTGAGTAATATTCCATTGTATATATGTACCACACCTTCTTTATCCATTCGTCTGTTGATGGGCATTTAGATTGCTTCCATGCCCTGGCTATTGTAAATAGTGCTGCGATGAACATTAGGGTGCATGTGTCTTTTTGAATTATAGTTTTCTCTGGGTATATGCCCAGTAGTGGGATTGCTGGATCATATGGTAATTCTATTTCTAGTTTTTTTTTTTTTTTTTAATATTTATTATTTATTTATGGCTGTGTTGGGTCTTCGTTTCTGTACGAGGGCTTTCTCTAGTTGCGGCGAGCGGGGGCCACTCCTCATGGCGGTGCACGGGCCTCTCACTATCACGGCCTCTCTTGTTGCAGAGCACAGGCTCCAGATGCGCAGGCTCAGCAATTGTGGCTCACAGGCCCAGTTGCTCCGTGGCACGCGGGAACTTCCCAAACCAGGGCTCGAACCCGTGTCCCCTGCATTGGCAGGCAGACTCTCAACCACTGCGCCACCAGGGAAGCCCCATATTTTTAGTTTTTTAAGGAACCTCCATACTGTTCTCCATAGTGGTTGTATCAATTTACATTCCCACCAACAGTGCAAGAGGGTTCCCTTTTCTCCACACCCTCTCCAGCTTTTGTGGATTGAAGATTTTCTGATGATGCCCATTCTGACTGGTGTGAGGTGATACCTCATTGTAGTTTTGATTTGCATTTCTGTAATAATTAGTGATGTTGAGCAGCTTTTCATGTGCTTCTTGGCCGTCTGTATGTCTTTTCTGGAGAAATGTCTATTTAGGTCTTCTTCCCATTTTTGGATTGGGTTGTTTGTTTCTTTAATATTGAGCTGCATGAGCTGTTTATATATTTTGGAGATTAATCCTTTGTCCCTTGGTTCGTTTGCAAATATTTTCTCCCATTCTGAGGGTTGTCTTTTCGTCTTGTTTATGGTTTCCTTTGCTGTGCAAAAGCTTTGAAGTTTCATTAGGTTCCATTTGTTTATTTATGTTTTTATTTCCATTACTCTAGGAGGTGGATCAAAGAAGATCTTGCTGTGATTTATGTCAGAGTGTTCCTCCTATGTTTTCCTCTAAGAGTTTTAGAGTGTCCGGTCTTACATTTAGGTCTCGAATCCATTTTGAGTTTATTTTTGTGTATGGTGTTAGGGAGTGTTCTAATTTCATTCTTTTACATGTAGCTGTCCAGTTTTCCTAGCACCACTTATTGAAGACACTGTCTTTTCTCCATTGTATATCTTTGCCTCCTTTATCATAGATTAGTTGACCATAGGTGCGTGGGCTTATCTCTGGGCTTCTGTCTTGTTCCAATGATGTATGTTTCTGTTTTTGTGCCAGTACCATATTTCCTTGATTACTGTAGCTTTGTAGTATAGTGTGAAGTCAGGGACCCTGATTCCTCCAGCTTCGTTGTTTCCCCTCAAGACTGCTTTGGCTATTCAGGGTCTTTTGAGTTTCCATACAAATTTTAAGATGATTTGTTCTAGTTCCGTAAAAAGTGCCATTGGTAATTTGATAGGGATTGCATTGAATCTGTAGGTTGCTTTGGGTAGTATAGTCATTTCCACAATATTGATTCTTCCAATCCAAGAACATGGTATATTTCTCCATCTGTTGCTATCGTCTTTAATTCCTTTCATCAGTGTCTTATAGTTTTCTACATACAGGACTTTTGTTTCCCTAGGTAGGTTTATTCCTAGGTACTTTATTCTTTTTGTTCCAATGGTAAATGGGAGTGTTTCCATAATTTCTCTTTCAGATTTTTCATCATTAGTGTATAGGAATGCAAGAGATTTCTGTGCATTAATTTTGTATCCTGCAACATTATCAAATTCATTGATTAGCTCTAGTAGTTTTCTGGTGGCATTTTTAGGATTCTCTATGTATAGTATCATATCATCTACAAACAGTGACAGTTTTACTTCTTCTTTTCCAATTTGTATTCCTTTTATTTCTTTTTCCTCTCTGATTGCCATGGCTAGGACTTCCAAAACTATGTTGAATAATAGTGGTGAGAGTGGATATCCGTGTCTCGTTCCTGATCTTAGAGGGAATGCTGTCAGTTTTTCACCATTGAGAATGATGTTTGCTGTGGGTTTGTCATATATGGCCTTTATAATGTTGAGGTAGGTTCCCTGTATGCCCACTTTCTGGAGAATTTTTATCATAAATCGGTGTTGAATTTTGTCAAAAGCTTTTTCTTCATCTATTGAGATGATCATATGGTTTTTATTCTTCAATTTGTTAATATGGTGTATCACATTGATTGATCTGAGTATATTGAAGAATCCTTGCATCCCTGGGATAAATCCCACTTGATCATGGTGTATGATCTTTTAATGTGTTGTTGGATTACGTTTGCTAGTATTTTTGTTGGCTAGTGTCTTTTTGAGGATTTTTGCATCTATATTCATCAGTGATACTGGTCTGTAATTTTCTTTTTTTGTAGTATCTTTGTCTGGTTTTGGTATCAGGGTGATGGTGGCCTCATAGATTGAGTTTGGAAGTGTTCCTTCCTCTGCAATTTTTTGGAAGAGTTTGAGAAGGATGGGTATTAGCTCTTCTCTAAATATTTGATAGAATTCACCTGTGAAGCCATCTGTTCCTAACCTTTTCTTTATTGGAAGATTTTTAATCACAGTTTCAATTTCATTACTTGTGATTGGTCTGTTCATATTTTCTGTTTCTTCCTGGTTCAGTCTTGGAAGGTTATACCTTTCTAAGAATCTGTCCATTTCTTCCAGGTTGTCCATTTTATTGGCATAGAGTTGCTTGTCGTAGTCTCTTAGGATGCTTTGTATTTCTGCAGTGTCTGTTGTAACTTCTCCTTTTTCATTTCTGATTTTATTGATTTGAGTCCTCTCCCTCTTTTTCTTGATAAGTCTGGCTAATAGTTTATCAATTTTGTTTATCTTCTCAAAGAACCAGCTTTTAGTTTTATTGATCTTTGCTATTGTTTTCTTTGTTTATATTTCATTTATTTCTGCTCTGATCTTTATGATTTCTTTCCTTCTGCTATCTTTGGGTTTTGTTTGTTCTTCTTTCTCTAGTTCCTTTAGGTGTAAGGTTAGATTGTTTACTTGAGATTTTTCTTGTTTCTTGAGGTAGGCTTGTATATCTATAAACTTCCTTCTTAGAACTGTTTTTGCTGCATCCCATAGGTTTTGGATCCTCGCATTTTCATTGTCATTTGTCTGCATGTATTTTTTTTAAATTTCCTCTTTGATTTCTTCAGTGACCTCTTTGTTATTTAGTAACGTATTTTTTACCCTCTATGTGTTTGTGTTTTTTACGGTTTTTTCCCTGTAATTCATTTCTTATCTCATAGTGTTGTGCTCAGAAAAGATGCTTAATATGATTTCAACTTTCTTAAATTTACTGAGGCTTGATTTGCGATCCAAGCTGTGATCTATCCTGGAGAATGTTGAGTGTGCACTTGAGAAGAAAGTGTAATCTGCTGTTTTTGGATGGTATGTCCTATAAATATCAATTAAATCTATCTGGTCTACTGTGTCATTTAAAGCTTCTGTTTCCTTATTTATTTTCATTTTGGATGATCTGTCCATTGGTGTAAGTGAGGTGTTAAAGTCCCCCACTATTATGTTACTGTCGATTTCCTCTTTTTTAGCTGTTAGCACTTGCCTTATGTATTGAGGTGCTCCTATGTTGGGTGCATATATATTTATAATTGTTATATCTTCTTCTTGGATTGATCCATTGATCATTATGTAGTGTCCTTCCTTATCTCTTGTAACATTCTTTATTTTAAACTCTATTTTATCTGATATGAGTATAGCTACTCCAGCTTTCTTTTGATTTCTATTTGCTTGGAATATCTTTTTCCATCCCCTCACTTTCAGTCCATATGTGTCCCTAGGTCTGAAGTGGGTCTCTTGTAGACAGCATATATATGGGTCTTGTTTTTGTAGCCATTCAGCAAGCCTGTGTCTTTTGGTTGGAACATTTAATCCATTCACGTTTAAGGTAATTATTGATAAGTATGTTTCTATGACCATTTTCTTAATTGTTTTGGGTTTGTTTTTGTAGATCCTTTTCTTCTCTTGTGTTTCCCACTTAGAGAAGTCCCTTTAGCATGTGTTGTAGAGCTGGTTTGGTGGTGCTGAATTCCTTTAGCTTTTGCTTGTCTGTTAAGCTTTTGATTTATCCATCGAATCTGAATGAGATCCTTGCTGGGTAGAATAATCTTGGCTGTAGGTTCTTCCCTTTCATCACTTTAACTATATCATGCCACTCCCTTCTGGCTTGTGGAGTTTCTGCTGAGAAATCAGCTGTTAACCTTACGAGAGTTCCCTTGTATGTTATTTTTCGTTTTTCTCTTACTGCTTTCAATAATTTTTCTTTGTCTTTAATTTTTGCCAATTTGATTACTATGTGTCTCGGTGTGTTTGTCCTTGGGTTTATCCTGTATGGGACTTGCTGCGCTTGCTGGACTTGGGTGGCTATTTCCTTTCCCATGTTAGGGAAGTTTTCAACTATAATCTCTTCAAATATTTTCTCTGGTCCTTTCTCTCTCTCTTCTCCTTCTGGGACCCCTATAATGCGAATGTTGTTGTGTTTAATGTTGTCCCAGAGGTCTCTTAGGCTGTCTTCATTTCTTTTCATTGTTTTTTCTTTAGTCTGTTCCGCAGCAGTGAATTCCACCATTCTGTCTTCCAGGTCACTTATCCGTTCTTCTGCCTCAGTTATTCTGCTATTGTTTCCTTCTAGTGTAGTTTTCATTTTAGTTATTGTATTGTTCATCTCTGTTTGTTTGTTCTTTAATTCTTCTAGGTCTTTGTTAAACATTTCTTGTGTCTTCTCGATCTTTGCCTCCATTGTTTTTCCAAGGTCCTGGATCATCTTCACTGTCATTATTCTGAATTCTTTTTCTGGAAGGTTGCCTATCTCCACTTCATTTTGTTGTTTTTCTGGGGTTTTATCTTGTTCCTTCATCTGGTACATAGCCCTCTGTCTTTTCATCTTGTCTATCTTTCTGTGAATGTGTTTTTTGTTCCACAGACTGCAGGATTATAGTTCTTCTTGCTTCTGCTCTCTACCCTCTGGTGGATGAGGCTATCTAAGAGGCTTGATGGGAGGGACTGGTGGTGGGTAGAGCTGACTGTTGCTCTGGTGGGCAGAGCTCAGTAAAACTTTAATCCACTTGTCTGTTAATGGGTGGGGCTGGGTTCCCTACCTGTTGTTTTTTTGGCCTGAGGCAACCCAATACTGGAGCCTACCTGGGCTCTTTGGTGGGCTAATGGCAGACTCTGGGAGGGCTCACGCCAAGGAGTACTTCCCAGAACTTCTGCTGTCAGTGTCCTTGTCCTCATGGTGACACACAGCCACCCCCTGCCTCTGCAGGAGACCCTCCAACACTAGCAGGTAGGTCTGGTTCAGTCTCCTATGGGATCACTGCTCCTTCCCTGGGTCCCAATGAGCACACTACTTTGTGTGTGCCCTCCAAGAGTGGAGTCTCTGTTTCCCCCAGTCCTGTCAAAGTCCTGCAATCAATTCCCACTAGGCTTCAAAGTCTGATTCATTACGAATTCCTTTTCCCGTTGCCAGACCCCCAGGTTGGGAAGCCTGACGTGGGGCTCAGAACCTTCACTCCAGTGGGTGGACTTCTGTGGTATAAGTGTTCTGCAGTCTGTGAGTCACCCACCCAGCAGTTATGCGATTTGATTTTACTGTGATTGCACCCCTCCTACCATCTCATTGTGGCTTCTCCTTTGTCTTTGCCTGTGGGGTATCTTTTTTGGTGAGTTCCAGTGTCTTCCTGTCAATGATTGTCCAGCAGCTAGTTGTGATTCTGGTGTTCTCGCAAGAGGGAGTGAGAGCACATCCTTCTACTCTGCCATCTTGGTTCCTCCTAGAAATTGACTTGTTAAGGGTAAATAGAAATCCTATATTCCTTTTCTGTAAAAAATAGTAAAAAGATTTAACCATCTGTACAAGTGACCTTGATTTGTTCTATCTGCAAGAAACCCAATTTTAATCCAACCTCTTTTGTAAACTAATGGGTATTACATTGCTGTACCTGACTCAGGGCTGAAATTTTGGAATTGGAACTATGAGGGCTCTGTGTTTCTGTGTTCCTATGTATCTATATGTGTGTTGTAGATGTATGGTATTGCCAAAACTTAATTCGTAAAGAGCTCTATTTAATTGAATTAAAGGAAATTAAATGCTTATACAGATACTCAGAAATAGGAAATAATCGGGCCAGAATGAATTTCAGGCTCATGTCATCTGGAAAATATTCAGTACTAAACTGATATCTGGCATTGAAGGTGGCTTAAGCTTGTTGGTTTGATTAATATAGACCTGTGTTTAGAGTCATCAACATTAAGTATAATACTTTCACTGCACCTAGGTTTAATAGAAGCTAAATGAGGGATTTCTGTGTTGGTCCCATAGTTAAAAATCTGCCTTCCAATGCGGGGGACACGGGTTCAGTCCCTGGTTGGGGAACTAAGATCCCACATGCCACAGGGCAACTAAGCACACATGCCACAACTAGAGAGCCTGTGTGCCACAGTTACAGAGCCCACACACTCTGGAGCCCATGTGCCACAGCTAGAGAGAAGCCCGCATGCCACAACTAGAGAGAAGCCCGCATGCTACAATGAAGGATCCCGCATGAAGCAACTAAAACCTGATGCAACCATAAATAAATAAATAAATAAATATTATAAATAAATAAAAATAAAAACAGCCACCCTGTGCTTAAAAAAAATAGAAGCTAAATGAAATTTTGTTATCTCTGTTACAAATTTGTCAGCAAGAAAAATAATTTGGTATGATGACATTTTTATGAGTGAATTAAATGCAAACAAGATAAGAGCTTTTAGGTAAACTCTATATAGTAATAATTAAATTATGAAAATTATCTAAAATAGTCTCTCCAGATTTTAGTAACTATTACTTGCCTCTTGGTTTTCACTAGAAATTAAGGTTTCTAAGAGTTGGGGATTCTAATTTAAATATGTAATTAAAGCTGCTAAAAATGAAACATTTCACTATACAGTAGGAAAGTGGGATATATACTTTGAGTAAAAAGGAGTTTTATGCATGGTCAGGCTGAGACTAGATTAAACTTAATTGGGTAAATGGATTTTGTTATTAAAAGTAGACTGGTGCAGGACCAGACTTGGTTCCTCTTTGCTAAGAGAACAAGGTTACTTAGAATGCTGCTTTTGATAACAGATTGTGTGAACTATCTTTCCTTTAACTGATCTGTATTTGTTCTTAAATATTCTATCTGACCAAATGTTAAAAAAAAAAACCTTTTTAATATTTTTGATGAACTTCCTATCAAATTCTAATTAAAGTTCTTTTGACTTCAGCTAGCTTTGGGATGCTTCAGAGGACCACTGAGGCACCTCAGGAAAAAAAAAAAATATATATATATATATATATATTAAAGTGACTAGAACTTAGTATGCTAAATTACATGGAAAGCATTGTCAAATGAGTGATAAATCTCCTCAGATTACATAGTATGAATAAATGTTATTAATATAGACATTCTAGAAATTATATAAAGTTTCTGAAATTTGTATATGTCCTGGTATAATATTATAGTCTGAGTTGTTTTCTTAAAATGTTGCATGTCACAACAGCTTGGATAAGCTTCTTTGTGAAGAATTGTAATCAGATCTTTAACCTTGCCTTTTTAAGACCTTTATCATTCATAGGCAGCTAAGCTGATGCTTTGCAAAACTGCCACCTCTTCAAGAAGAGTCATAGAAAGGATGTTTTGACAAAAACAGGTTTCTGATAACTTTTAAATCATATTGCTAAACTAGGGAAGATATTTTAAAAGTGTAATGGAAACTTTGACTTCATAAAACTATTAGTAAAAAGGATTAATTATATAGGACTGAGTAAACTGATGAATATGGTTGTCACTTTTGATTTTTGCCTGAAATATTACTGGCTTTTAATCTGTGTTTATCCAGATGTAAGAAAATCTTTCTCCCTAAGTATAGTTATGACACAGAAAGTTAAAATTTATAGATAGGTCCAATTACAAATTAGATAACAGCAAGGCTAAGGAGTTTAATATTCCCTGCCCAAAGTTTCTCAGTTCCATTCCACAATCACCCTTCACTGCCCCCATACAGCAGGAAGTAGCCAAGAGCTGTCATCACCCCTTTCCGCACAAGATTGTGGAATGGACACTGACTGACTGTCGGGAATTGTAATAGGGAAGAAGAAATCTGACTCCCTATTAGACCTGTTTCTTTTACCTTAACCTTTGTATCTTATTGCTTTTGTTACAAGTTAATCACTAAAGGGATGTTGCCTATAGCTTAAAGTATACATAATGGCCCATCTCAGGGAACCCTGCCCCCATGTTTGTATGTTAAATTAGAATATGTTTGTTCAGCTTACAGGGAACATCCTGACCCAGTCCACCTGTGAATGGCTGCAGGAAAGAAGAAATTAACACATCACCTCCTGAGTCTGGCCGAAACCAGGAGATATTTGCAACAACTTATAACCTATATTGCCTTTTTTGTTGTTTCTTGCATTAAGAAATATGTGACTGAGCCTCTGATAAAATTATAATATATAGTTCCATATGAGATCAATGATTGTAATATTTTAACTCTAGATATGGGAAGAAGCAACAAGAGGAAATATTTTCCCGGACCATAAGAGAATAATAAGATAGGTGGTGCAGAGATTTTTGCACTGTTAATAAGGCCTAGTCCAGTGATAGCACATTGAGTGACCTATCAATGAAATCTTTGCCAGACCCGGGAATGAGCATTCCTAGCACCCTGGGATGAAATTGTGATGAAATGCCCCCAAAACCATGGTCAAATTTATGACCATGAAGGGGCCCCACCAGCTGAAAATTGGCAATTGCCATCTACCTTTCCACTGCAGCTGCTGACTTTCAACAGCCTCTGAAAGGAGTTCACAGTGGAGATCAGGAAAGAGGCATTCTGTGCTCTGGGAAAAACTGACAGAACAGGCCTTCAGGTAGTTAGACATTTTCAGAAGATTTTATGACCCCAAATTCTTGCATCGTCTCATATCTAGAAAAGCATTAAAATCACTAATGGTGACATTTGCTTTGGTCACTGAGGAGGGAAATGCATTTGGAAGTAAAAATGGAGTAACTGTGTCAGACTCAGATGCCACCAGCCATTCTCAAAATGGTGTTGGCTGGAATGTGGGTACCTCTGTCAAGTTTATGATTAACCTCCTTATCTGAACCTTTATTCCTTTTCTTGTTCAAAACTTGCTCTCCTCAAGACTGAGGAGTATCAAAGAAAAGGGGGGAATTGTATTCTTCAGTCTGCAATTGGGAACAAAGATAATAAAGTTTGGTCAGTTTTTGCTTTTTCAGGTTGGCAGTCTAGACTGACCAAAGTGTTCACGTAAATGCCTAACTCTCATTTAGGAGTACCTGCTACTATTTGAAAGCAAAGAGGTGTTTGATCAGGAATAAAAACATCCATAATTGTTGTAGGTTTGGGTTGTCAGAAAAAATGGACTTCCAGTTAACTTTGAATTTCAACAAAATTTATTTTAGTGTAAATATTTTCTGTACAATATATGGGACATAATTATACTAAAAAATATTATTTATCTGAAATGTAAATTTAACTAAGTGTCCTGTGTGTTTATTTGCTAAATCTGGCAACCCTATTGTAAGTGGCACTTTCTATTAGCCTATTGATACGGATGGCATGTTGTGATGATGAATGACAGCAAAGTATAGGCAGGCAAAAACATAAAACCAGTGTAACCAAGCAGGACCCCATGGGGGCCTTCCTGGGACAGGCCTTCCCCCATATCCTCTGCTTTGGTTCCTCTCTGAAGTACCTAGATAATAGTATTTGATGCACATTTCCTGAGTTGTCTTGCAGATGTAAAAAAACCCCTCTCCAACAAATGGAAGATGTTAACTACTTGAAAACCATGAGCACATAGCCCCAAGCCTCCTAGAACCTAAAGACTGATAATGTTAACCCCTGAGACACTACCCAGCTACCTCACCATCAGCCAATCAGAAAACTGTGCACAAGCTGATCACATACCCTGTGATGCCCCCTCCCTCACCTGGCTTTTAAAAGTGCTTTGCTGAAACCCTTCTGGGAGCTTGAGGCTTTTTACGGCATGAGCCACCTCATCTCCTTGCATGGCCTTGTAATAAACCTTTCTCTGCTCCAAACTCCAATGTTTCAGTTTGTTTGGCCTCACTGTGCATTGGGCATATGAACTTGTGTTAACACCAGGATTTAAACAGACATGAGTTTGTATCCAGTCTCCGTAACTGTGGTATTAAGCAAATTATCTACCCTCTCAAACCTCAGCTCCTAATACATAAAAATGAGATTAATAATCCTTGCAATATCTAATCTGTGTTTTTTCTGTGGAAAGCAAATAAGGTAATGTATGAGAAACTTTCATTGAAAACAAAACTGTAAAAAAGCACCATATAGATGTAAGGTACTACTGTTTCTCTTCATATTACTCTTTGTTCAGCTATAATGGGATGTTTAGGTATTTACAAAGTTGGAGTGACATACTCCATTCTATTTTTTTGCAGGGATTTTAAAGTTTTTATTTTTATAGCTTAATTATATAGATATACGTCCTCAATACATCCACTGACCAAATCTAGTATTTGCTTACATCTTGATTTTTGCCAAATACAATGTCTTTTCTATCTCTTTTACCACCAGCACTATCATTAATACAAGACATCTTATTCTCGTCACTTTATCATCCAATGTTTTATTCCACCTAAATAAAATCTCTACAATGATTTTGACCTATATACATGTAAATTTATATACACACATTTGTATATCATATATACAAATATATATAATATATACAATTATATACAAATATATATAATATATACAATTATATACAAATATATATAATATACAAATGTGTGTATATGATATATACATGAGGAAGGGAGCAAAACTTGCCACCCCAAAATGTCCCTTTGGAGTGCTGATTATTTCAAGTGGAAAATAATCAAGGCCCAAAAAACACAGGAAGAAACTTTGACCTTTTCTCTAAAAATTGCCTAAGAAAATTTAGGTAGAGAGCCTGTTCCATGAATAGAGCTATCACCAGAGATATCTGCAAAGAATATGGGATAAGTGTTATGGGGAAAACTCTGCAGGGCCTAGAGATCAGAGTCCACTCTGTCCCATCTTCTCTGCATGGCCCAGCAAACATTTATTTATGGAACATTTGCTTTTCCATCTCCATGTCAATTGCCTTCTTCCTCTGTGAAGTCCCATACAACTACCCCCAACATCTTCTTTTGTCTTCAGCTGAAGTTGGTATTTAAGATGAGGGTTTCCGACATTTTGGTGAGTTCCTCAGTTTTCCTAGGTCACTCTTGTGCATACAGGTTATTAAATTTTGTTTGATTTTCCCCTCTTAATCTGTCTCATGTCAATTTGATTATTAGACCGGCCAGAAGAACCTAGAAGCGTGGAGGAAAATTTCTTCCTTCCAGACGTGTATATTTTATATTTTTAATACATTTACGCATATATACATACATATATACACCTATGTGTGTGTTTGCCCTTGTTTCTAGGGATGGACCCTCAAGCATTGCCACTAAAAATACTGGTCAGCTGTATTTAATGTTTATTTTGACAAGTCTAATTAGAGAAATATCTGTACACACTTGGGTGAAGAGTAACTTTAAAGATAATCTTTTCATGCTAGTCCCTCAACCAAATTACAGTTAGATTAAAAGTCTATTGTTCTCTTCACTTGTTCCATCCTCTTTACCTTCACAAGACAGAGACTGTTAACTTTCCACCAAAATTCATTCCTACCCTAGGCTGTTGTAGTTTAATTGGGTACATGGCTTCCTATTTAGATATTGCATTTCTCTGCTCCCCTTGTAGTTTGATATGGTCACGTGACTATGTCATTTCTAGTGGAAGAATTGGTATCTGTCATGCTGGACCAGTACCTTAAGAAAAAACATGAAACTGAGCAGGATCCTACAAGGCTTTCCTGGGTATAAAAGCCTTTCTCTGTCCCCTGTTTCTTGTTTGTAGGCCTTTCCTGAGTTCCAAAGGGCAGATTCAAATGGTTACTAACTAGGGAAGTGAGGGAATGCAGAAACAAAGGAAAAGCAGTCAAGAAACAATAGTGTATCAATAAAGAAGTGTCCTAGTTCCTTCCCAATGGAAATACAGAACAATCTGATACATATCTTTGAGTTCTTCTATAGGAACTAAGGCCCTCATCAGGTGGAGGATGATGTCTTCAAGCTCAGTGCATGATTCTTGGAACACGACCCTATTACCTCACTACCAATCAATCAGAAGAAATGAGGCAGGAGATAGATGGGCCCTAGGCTGAACAGTTTCTCCCTTGCGGACAGAAACTCCATAATAGCAGAAACTCCATAAAAGCAAGATTATGGAGGAGGCTGGGCCCTGCCCAGATAAGAGCTAGAAGATCACATATTCCTCATTCTGGAAGTCAAGGAGACCTCCCCAACTACACATTTGCAGAAAGGTTCCTTGGAGGTCAAAAAGGGAGGGGATGTCACCCCATATTAAGTGATGTCAACTACCCATAGGCCTCTTCACTAGCCTCCATCTTGGCTAACAGATGCACACACACACAGGGGAGGACCCTGAGATAAACCAAATATGGACTGAGAGCCAGGCAAACAAGATAAGTGGCAGAGGAAACCCAGAAGAAATGCCCCATACAAGTGATTCAAATCACCACGAGAGCACAACTATCTCTTTAAGCCCACCTGTGTGTCTATCCATATGTACTGTACTCTTTTTCCTCCTAATAAACACTTTACTTTTTTCACTGCTTTCCATCTCTATGTGGAAATTCATTTCTACACAACTGACTGGTCATGGCCTTGTCACTGGTCACTGATCCCTGGTGGTCTAGTGGCTAGGATTCAGCGCTCTCACTGCCTCGGCCCGACTTCAATCTGGCCAGGAACCGAAAACCTGCTTCAAGCCGTTGCAGGCCAAGCCCACCCAAGATCAGAAAGGCACATGCCCTGCAACCCTAACCCCAAATTTTGCCAAAAACTCTGCCCTGAAAACCATGGGTGAGTTTAGATCTTTTGAGCAGAAGCCACCTGTACTCTTTGCTTGGCCCTGCAGTAAACCTTTATCTGCTCCAAACTCTGACATTTTGGTTTGTTTTGCCTCACTGTGCATTGGGCACACAAACTTGGGTTTGGCAAAAAACATACCTCTTCCATATTTTCCTTCCCTGTCTGCATAGCCAGAATAACAATAACTAGAAAGTCTTGGGAAGCCTGTATAAAAGATGTGAGAAGGCTGACTTTAGTTGGGGTCCTGAATGACTGAGTTAAGCAGAGTGGCCTCTTATCCTGGAATACTCATCTTTCATTGCTATGTAAGACATAAATAGACTTCTCATGCCAGAGCTACTAAATCGCTGGTGTGTGTTTGTTATAGTAGCTTAGTCTACTCAAATAATAAACTATATATAGTGTGCTTTATTCTGCTATTTCTTGATTTATCAGTTTTAGGCATTGTTTATTTGATTTCCTGCTGTAAGAGATAAAAAATTTGGCACAGTGTGTGGAGGTATTTTTCTTTCAGGGTTGTTTCTGTTTTATCCAGTAAAGAGCTCTTTGATCTCCTGAGGTGTGTTGTGTGGGGAGGATGGTTCTGATAGGTAGCTACTTCATTGCCAGTATGCTTCAGGGCAGAGTACAAAGACTGGGACCACAAGACCATTCTGTATTGAAGAGTTTCAATTAATCCTCTGATTTTCTGATTTTTGTCTCACTCCTACCCTTTGCATTTCTGAGGTTCTTCTGTTCACTTTCTCCAGAGAATAGACCTCTGACCTCCTACCTAAGATTTACCAACTGACTACAGGCATTGTGAAAGTGGGAGTTAGAGATTTTCAACTCATCTCTGTTCTTTTCTGTCCCTTGTCTCATATTCTCTCTCCTCTATTCCAGGACCTCCAAGCCTTGAGCTTTTCAGGGTTCTACTGGGCAAATATCAGTTCCATTCTCATTAGCCTTTAAATTGTAGCTTTCTCTGCTATTCCTCTAAAAAAGTTGCCACTTTACCAACAGTTTCATATTTTCTAAAAGTGTACTGAAATCTTTCATTGTATGATTTCCCCTCTTATTCATTTTTCCATGAGTATGTGCATCTTTTTATATTTCTAAATTCTCATTTTATTTCTGTATAAGTAATGAGAGAAGATAAATATATGTGTTTTTCCATCTTTTAACTGGAAGCCTCTTCTCTGTATTCTGTTCTCAGATTCTTAACAGAGATGGGTGTTACAAGGTAGCATTTTTTTTTTTCAAATTGCCTCTTGCATTTATTTTCTCTCTTTATCCATATATAGCTCAAATATTAAACCTGGCTGCTGATTAAGTATAGGTGCTCAAAAAAAATGATTTTTGAATGAATGATGACACAAGAAAGATCAAGGTTCTTTGTGAGCAACTGGTAAGTCCAGAATAAGGGAAGCTGTTTAAGGGAATGAGAAATCTCATATAAACACTAGAATCTAAAACTCATAAAAGCTGCTTTGGAGTTTTTGGCAGCACAAGAAATTTTGTAATGTTTTCTCAGATATTCAGCCAAGTGTGTGACTGTGAAAGATGATTTAACATACTAAGTAAAAAATATGAGATCAGCGTTTCTGTTACTCATATATTTATTTTGTAATTCATATACAGGGAAGGGGGTTGCAATAGTAGCCCCCAGCCAAGGGACTGCAGCATATCAGGTTTTCATTAAATGTTTGCTCAATGAATACATAAAACCCAGAATAAAATGGGGAGGCTACATAAATCCTTTCATAATTACTTTTTAAAAATAATCTATTCATTTTTTGTTGGCATTCATTCATCCTTAATAACCATCTAATACTATGTTAATACTAGTTATAAAATATGTTCCCAGTGAGTTACAAAACAGAAGATGCCAAACTGCCTATTTTATTTTCTTCTGATTCTAAGATACACTTTACCTCATTAACTTAGACACTAAAAGGTATACTTTATCATGCTAATTTATTTTGGTAAGAGGTTTTATTGCCTTTTGTCACTACATCAGTATCATAACTTGTCTTGGTGTTCTGATCCTCTTTGTTACTTTGGGATGTGATTTTGTAACTCACATTTGGTTACCCTGGTGCACAACAGTAGCTGAGATACAGGTGTAGCAGTTTAAATAGGGGAATATGCAGTTTTCAACATTTCTATTATTTCCATTATAATTGTACTTTAATCAGTTTTTACCTTTAAGTTGAAAAATTCAGCATTCAAAACTGTTATGACCAACTTCCCCATTCTGTAATAAACAGGGGAATACGGAATTTACAATAGAGTATTGCATATTTTATTATCATAATTTTAAATTGTGTGCTGTGTATCCTTTACGTTAATAAAATTTATAATAAATGTGCATAAGTGTTTCCAGAAACTGATTGTTAAACATTTATCAGAAAACCATTGCATAACTGTAGTTATGCACAGTTATGCATAACTGTAGTTATGCACTATAGATATTTACTTATATCATGGGTGTGGTTTATCTGATAAGATTATTTTTATGGTGCTTAACTGTGTTTAATATAAATATAAGGTGAAGGGTAGCAGAATTTGGCACCCTAAAATACACCTAGTTAGCATACGGATTATTTTGAGCTAAAGGCCATTGAGAAGTAGCAGACTCAGGAATAGCTTTAGGGCACAAGTTTTCCTTTTGTAAAAGAAATTTATAAAGGAAATTTCCATTTTAAAATTGTCTCCCTCTCCTTACCAGGAAGAGGAGGACTCAGGGTTTATCAATAGAGGAGGCACAAAGGGACTTAAATCTATATAACGAACCTTACTAAACAACCCTTGTTTACTATACTTTTTCCTGGTCACCTTTGAAATACTGCACCTCTGATTGGAAATTGAACCCATGTGCCAGGACTTGAACCCAGCCAAAACCCAGACTGAGACTTGAACCCATGGCCTTTTAATTAGAATCACTCATCTGGTGTCTGGACTTACTGAGGCTCAGGTTCTTTTTATCTCAGCAGAGAAGGAATTCAGTGAGAGGCAAAGGGATAGGTAAGAAGTAGGTTTGTTGGGCTTCCCTGGTGGCGCAGTGGTTGAGAGCCTGCCTGCTAATGCAGGGGACACGGGTTCGAGCCGTGGTCTGGGAAGATCCCACATGCCGCGGAGTGGCTGGGCCCGTGAGCCACAATTACTGAGCCTGCGCGTCTGGAGCCTGTGCTCCGCAACGAGAGGCCGTGATAGTGAGAGGCCCGCGCACTGCGATGAAGAGTGGCCCCCGCTTGTCACAACTAGAGAAAGCCCTCGCACAGAAACGAAGACCCAACACAGCCATAAATAAATAAATAAATTTAAAAAAAATTAAAAAAAAAATTAAAAAAAAAAGAAAGAAGTAGATTTGTTAATATAGGATGCTTGTGAGGGATGCAAGTGGGCAGGAGAGGGGGCTCTGCCCCAAGGATTAAGTGGGCTAAATTTTATAATCAAAGGAAAGTGGGGGAGGGGGGAAGACCGCCTTCTTCCTCATTCTTCGAGTAGACGTCAGGCTTACATCACTAGCTCCTCCTTCGTATAAGGCAGGAGAGAGTTTGACCCTAGCTGAAGGGTGGTAAGGTATACAAAAATAAGTTGAATCATCTCAGGTTTCCATGCAATGAGGGTCTCCTACTTTGGAATGGCACCTTTCCCTTAAATTCCTGTCCTTGGTCCTAAGGATCATTATCTTGCTGAACTTGACCAGCAGAATTCAGGCCTCATTTTTTTCTTTCACTTAATGACCTGGGGCATATCTCGTGCTTTTATTTATGGCTTTATAGTTAAGCAAGCCTGCTTTCTTCCAAAATGTTCTGATAGCTTTCTTGAGCAATCATTAACTTATAGTGGTCTCCCAAAATCCCTAGGTTTCCCTCTCTATCTATAATCCTCTACTGGGACTTCTACAACTACCTTCGTAACTATCCTACTCTATATCACCTTCTCTTAACTTGCCTCCTCTGTCCAGAAGCCTAAAACCCCTCTCTTTTGTTTAACCTGATAAATTGAATATTTATAAATGGAACGGAATATTTATAAATGGAATATTTCCTGTCATATCAATAAACAAATGACGTCACAGTCATCAACGATTGCAACCCTCCAACGTGAGCTGGTGAGCCCTGAGGAAACTTAGGTCTGAAAAGAATACCTGCCATCTAGCAGCCATCAGACTGCAGCCACTCCCTGTGGTGAGCCCTGAGGAAACTCAGGATGTGAAAATACAGGATACTGGCCCCAGATAGCTGAGGTGCATATCAAAGCAATGATTTCAGTGAACCCAGAGTCTTGCATCTCTTGCATATCAAAGGAATGATTTCAGAGAGCCCAGACTCTTGCATAGAAAAACGCTAAATTCCTTAACTCGAGATATCTGATTTTCTTTAATTAACAATAATCTTTTGACGTTCCTGACTACCTGCCCTTTTGTTGCAAAACTCCTAAATATCCTGGTTCCTCCCGTCACCTCCTCGGAGCAGTTTTTCAGAGTTATCTGAAATGCTGTCTCCCAGGCTGCAGTCCTCATTTTGCCCCAAATAAAACTTAACTCACAACTCTCACGTTGTGCATTTTTTTAAGTCAACAGTTATGGCGACCACGAATAAGGGACCCAGAGTGGACTTCTCTCCTTTGCCTGAACTCTACAAGGAACTGGAGCCTTGGTACCAGCAGAGATCCCTTGCACCCATCTGCATCCTCGGAGAGTCCAGACGAATTTGGAAAGTCTCTCCTGGTTCTCTGATCTTCTGTGTTGGTTGATGATCCTGAGTTTTATTTGGTGATGTATAGCAGGTACCTGCTCTACCCAGTTGAAAGATACTGCGGGGGGGTGGGGGGGCTGGTTGAAAGATACCAGGGAAATACCCACCCAGGTGCAAGATACTGGGTGGGTGGGGTTGGTTGAAAGATAACAACCAAGTGAGCAGGGTTTGCTCACTTGTAGGAGACTGAGTTGTCTTGGCTGAGTGTTTAGGTAATAGGCTGATCTGACGTTTTTCTTCAACTCGTCTGCCTTAATAAAATTTGTCAGGATAAAAATGAAGATATTACATGAGAGCTTTGCTCTGAAGAAAAGGGACAAGACTCCTCCCAGCCGGTTACGGCTTTCTCAGGTGACTGAGAACTTTACGGGAGTGGTGGAGGCAGAGTCCCCATACCGTGCAGGGGTCCCATAGGGAAACGTACTCATTAATTAAAACACTTGCTCGTCCAGGGGTCATGGATAAGAATTGGCCATTCAGGGATCCCAGCACCCACGGTGGTCTTAGAACACCAAAGGGAGACACTGAGACACATAAGAGGGATGAAACAACTCTAGGGTGATGCCTAGAGGAGTTAAGCTCACAAGCTTAACTGGCCCACCACACAATTTCACTAGAAAATTTTATCCCTGACAAATTCAACGTAAAATGGGAAAGAGAATCTATCAAACACAGAAACAAGGGGCATCAGAAAACCAACCTCTAACACCCCAACCAGATTCATGTACAGCACGTACAAAGCTCATACTTGCAAGTACCTAGTTAACTGGGGAAATTATACTAAAGGAGAACTCAACCTAAATGGCCAAATTGAGGTTCTTCTGATATTCCAAAAATTGCTATTTTTGCATGCACAGTTAAAAAAAGCTGGCCGTAAGATCAAACAGACTGAATGGAATGCTTATTTTGATTGGTATCTAGAAGCTTCTAAAAGAGGAAATGATAGAGTAACTTTATGAAACTATATCAGAACTAAAAAAGGCTGCTAGCATTCTGTCTCTGACTCCATCTCTCCCTCTGCTCCTCCCATGTATCCTTTTCTATCAGAATTGCCTGGCCCAGATGCTATCTTTTTCTCTTCCAACTCTTCCCCCTCCTGCTGCTCCCTCTTCCCCAGCAAAGGAGGATTAAAAAACAAAAAATCAGAAGTGATTATAGCTCCCTTTAAGGAGAAACCTGTTACAGGGAGTGGTGGACCGTTCTCGGTGCTTACATACACTACCTGGACCCGAGCAGAACTTAGATCCTTAGCTAATTTCCCAGTCTGAGTCAGGATCCATTGGGATTTGCTAAGGAATTTTAGTTAACCCAGACCTACGAGCCTCTATATCAATTAGCATTTACTTAATTGGAAATTAAAGGAAATCTCACCCTAAAAATGAGGAGACTTTTATTGCGTACACAGTTAAATTAAGGTTAAAAAAAACCTGGCTTGATAAAAATATCTTCTCAGAATTCTGACTTTAAACAAAGGCCTCTAGGGGGAAACTTGCATTTCTCTTCCTGTGTCTTTGAGATGTAAATGTTCTACCTTATCTTCCTAGGACATGTTCTACCTTATCTTCCTAGGACGTTCCCTGTATGTCTGTGTGTATATGTATATGTATAGTATGGACCTCTGCCATACTATTTTTGATGATAAACTTAGGTTACATCCTCCCCCAGTCTTTTGGGGGAAGCCTCTTGCATCTTAATGGTTTGAATCACTATAAATATATGTACTTTAATAATGGCCAAATGATGGATCCTTTTAAAATTGGAGAAACTAACAAATTGGTGAATCTAGAGCACTCTCATTATAAACAGCTGTTTTATTGGTACCTATAAAAACAAAAATCAAATTAAAGGTGGAAAAAACAAAAGAAATATATCTAATGACTACCTAAGAACTTCTTTAGTTTAAAACAAGTAAGAAAACTGGTTTGGGAAGCTTCTTTTGTGGTCTTTGCCTTCCCTCAATGGGTCTTACAGATGCTAATAAAAGCATTAGAATAATTAATGTTAACAGGAAAAATCCTGTAAGGAAAGTCTGGATACTATTTCCAACAAGGTAGAAATTTTAAGGGAATTATCTCAAATGAATAAATAAATCTTTAGATGGTTATTTAAAATGCGATAAATAAAATGGACATTTATGTGATTTAAACACAAGGGTTTGATATTACACTACCTAAGGTTAAATGGGCCAAAAGGGAAACCGTATTGTTCTCCAACATTAAACACCAAACAAGTCTGTTCTATTTACCCCAGTTTTAAATATATTTAACGGGCTAGGAAAAAAAAAAATTACACTTGAGATACCTGATCAGCAATTATTCGGGACAACAGTTAGCAACGGGTCTGAGTTCCTTGGCTCAACCCCACTCTGGGTATCCCAGAGCCTTTTATATAAAAATAAGTAAAATGGACAGGGAACAAAAAGAAGAAAAACATTTAGAACTCCTCCTGTAAGATAAAAGCTTGTTGATTGGATCCTAATGAAAGCTAAAGGTATAAAAGTTGACAGAAGTGAGATAAAAATTTATAAAATTGGTATATTTAAATGGGCTTTATATGAGACGGTTACACCCCTTTTGTTTAATTATATTGTGGGATAGGCATGTTTCATTGGGGAATGATTCCCCTGCGTGATATTATAAGACACGGCATATAGATTGCCTCTCGGAAAATGTTAAACATACTAAAGGAAACCAATAGGGTTACCTGATCCATACAAACAAGTAAAAACTGGGAACTAACATTCAAGGGCTAATAAAAATAAAAATAGTGATTTTGCTCTGAGCTTGTGAACTCAAAATGAAGGTCTTTGCTGAATGCCTTATACAAACCTTTGAAGGCATGATAAAATTAAACTCTAAAGTTCTAGAACATAGAACTCGTAAAATAAATTTCAGTTTAGTAAGCAATCTTATGACTGATAAAATCTTTTAGTATCATTTAGGTGACAGACCTGTTCTTTAGGGAACTAAAAGCAACTGTCTTTCTCTTACAAATCTCTACAAACCAGCAATGTAAATACAGGCCACAAGCGCGTGAGACTGAGCCTAATTAGCTCAATCAGACAAGACCTGAAACCAAAGGAAAAAAAGTGGCAATTTTAAAATTCAGACTGCTGGGAATCCTTCCTCAGCCAGACTTTACAAGTAATAAACCATTAGTCATCTAAGCAAGCAACTTTAATGTATTCCAACTGTTCTTTGTAAACTAGTAAGTTTATATTGTGATACCTGATTCATAACTAAGTTTTTAACTGAAGCCATGAGATCTCTAGTTCTGCTGGTTTATATTATATGTCTGTGTACACATCATACATATGAGATATCTCTACCTCTGGAAAGTATTATCAAAACTGAATTAATAAAGAGCTCTATTTATTTTAAAAGAAAGTGCTTACAAATAAAGAACCTAACCAAAATGACTTTCAGGTTCACGTGAACCGAGAAATATTCAGTACTAAGTTGATACCTGGTATTAAAGTTTGTTTGTTGATATTAATATAGACATGTCGCTAGAGTCACCAACATGAAGTATAATACTTTATTGTTCCTAGGTTTAATAGAAGTCAAATAAGACCTTATTATATCTGTTACAAGGAAAATAACTTGATGTGATGAGACTTTAAATGTAAATGAGGTAAGAACTTTTGGCTAAACTCTTTAAAAATAATTATATTTTAGAAATGTCTACTTAAAATGATCTTTCCAGATATTTGGTGACTTAAAGATCTAGAGTTGTGCTAATTTTAAGTGATGAAGGTTTTTTTAAATAGCTAGATAATTTCCAAAAATCAATAAGATACTGAGACACCGATTACTAAATAGAGAAAGTAAAGGCATTTAGAACTATTAGTGAAAATGTTTGGGGCTGCCCTGATATGTTCTCTATAAGAAAACAAATGTTTTTAGAAATTATCACTGATATTTATGTTCACCAGTCTATAGAATGCTAATGTAAAAGACAGTTCATAATTGCTTACTTCTTAACTTTCACTAGAAATTAAGGTTTCTAAGATTTGAGGATTCTAATTTAAACATGTAATTAAAACTAATAGGAATAATACAGAAACATTTCAGTGTACAGTAGGAAAGTAGAATGTGTGTTTTCAGTAAAGAAGGTATGAGGAATGGAATTACATTTTACTGAGGGAAAAGAAAGAAAGTATGTCTTAGAACTGGTTGGTTTATTTGGATGGCAAAAAGAAGGGACTGGAGCTAAAATTAACCTGTAAGGAAACAAGTCAGTTTTGTTAGCTAGACTAGGAGGATATTTCCTCATTTTTGTGATTGTGTAATTCTCTTTTGATCCTGTGTGATGATCACAGAGTGCTCTTGCTTGTGCCTTACTCTATCACACCCAGTGGCCTTGTCTGATGACAGTGTTGTTTAAAACGGTTTCTGTCCAGGGAAGTCCCCCTGAAGTGTATTTTAAAATATGTAACTACTGGGATGTTAGACAGTTTTATTTGTTTCTAATTATCATTATGTTCCAGTCTACAATTTGGATCTTCCTGCAAGCTCCAACATGTCCACCCACAGCATTAATTTTATACTTGCTTGGTTGATGACCTTGTCTGACATTCTCTCTTTTCTCCAGTTCTTACCATATTTGTGTTGGGTCTAATTTGTGTAGTGAACATCTTTTTATAATATATCTAGTGGCCCTGTGTTCTAATTCTATTCTGAAGGTTATAATTGTGATGTCAGAAAACACATAGGACTTTATTTCTTGATGGCATTGCTGAATGGTTTCATTTACCTTGTACTTTTTTCCCCAGACAATTCCACATGAGAAATAGGCACCATGCAAACATGAGAAGCAGATTGTGTGAGTTTCTGTGCCCTTAAGTGATCCATATTTGTTGTTTTATTTTAATCATTTTGTAACTTTGTTTAAATGAATAAGTATCATTTCACAGTGATCTATGATCCTGTTCTGTTTTAAAACTTTTTTGATATTTTTAGCAAACTTCCCAAATATCAAAAATCTAATTAAAGAAAGCTCTTTTAGCCTCCAGCTGACTCTGAGATGCTTTGAAGGAACATAAATATTCAAATGAGATAAATATTAAACCAACTAAGTGCATTTGGTATATTTAATTACTTCAGAAACATTGTCAAGTGATTGGAGATGAAACTTAGGTTATAGTGTATGGATAAATGTTATAGGTATTCCAAAATTTATATGGAATCCCTAACATCTGATATGTCCTAATATAATGTTATCAGTCATAGTTCTAGTTATTTTAAAATATTATATGTCACAGAAATATCCAAGTTTCCTGCTAATTGCGTTGTACTCAAATCTTTAACCATGCTATTTTAAGTTTTGTCCTGATGCTTTTACAAAATGAAGATTTTCAAGAAGACCAAAAAGAATATAAAAATATAAGTTTCTGATAGCCTTTAGATAATACGACTGAACTATGTAACAAATGCCAAAACTCTAATGGAAAATCTGATTACTTCATCCAGATCAACAGGAATCAATTACATGGGACTAAACAAACTGATGAATATGATTTATAACTTTATGACTTTGGGAAATATACTAGCCTTAATCTTTGTTTTCCAGAAAAAAACTTTTCTCATGATATGACCTACAATAAGTTGATAAGGTATATCTTTGTAAACAAAGATAAAACATTTATCTTTTTCTCTCTACCTGATCCTGCCAGAATATGGCTTCTCCAGCTGGCTCTCCTGTGGACTTGATGGTTTATTGCAACTGGATTACAACTGTTATACTAATCATTGTTTTTTAATTTGTTGTTTCCAAATTGTTTATTATTTGTGTCTCCATGCTACACTATGTCTCTGTCAATGTTACCAGTTACATTACTTATATCCTGTCTATTTTATAAGATTGTTGTCTCTTACAGTACCCAGTGTGTGACCAAGCCTCCAACAAAACTGATGATGGCTAAGCATCTGGAGGAAATAGATCACATTTATGACTCATAAAATAATTGTAATAGTGTGATTCTAGGTATGGGAAGAAGCAACAAAGGAAAACATTTCCTGGACCATAGTAGGCTAGTAAGACAGAGGATCTAGAGAATCTTTAATTATCAACAGGGCCTAATCCGAAAATTAACACCTGGAATGGCATATCAACAAGAATTTTCGCCTGATTTGGGATGAGCCTCCTAGCACCTTGAGACAAAAGTTGGTCATGAAATGTCTCCCAAACATTGGTTGAATTTCCGACCAAGAGGAAGGACTGATAAATGGAATATTTATAAATAGAATATTTCCTGCCATATCAATAAACAAATGATGTCACAGTCATCAACAATTGCAACCCTCCGACATGAGCTGGTAAGCCCTGAGGAAACTCACGGCTAAAAAGAATACCTGCCATCTAGTAGCCATCAGACTGCAGCCACTCCCTGTGGTGAGCCCTGAGGAAACTCAGGATGTGAAAATATGGATACTGGCCCCAGATAGCTGAGGTACATATCAAAGGAATGATTTCAGTGAGCTCAGACTCTTGCATCTTCACATACATAGAAAAGCGCAAAATTCCTTAACTTGAGATATCTGGTTTTCTTTAATTAACAATAATTTTTTGATGTCCCCAACTCCTTGCCTTTTGTTGCAAAACTCCTATATATCCTGGCTGCTCTCACCTCGGAGCAGTTTCTCAGAGTTATCTGAAACGCTGTCTCCCGGCTGCAGTCCTCATTTTGCCCCAAATAAAACTTAACTTGCAACTCTCATGTTGTGAATTTTTTTTAAGTCAACAAGCCTAAAATGTTATATAAGCCCAAATTCTAACTACCTTTGTGTTACTTGTCACTGGGTGCTCCTATGTTTGTGTGTGATGCACAAGTTTGTTTTTCTCTTGTTAATCTGCTTTTGTCAGTATAATTTACAGGGCCCAGCTGCAGAACCTAAAATAGGTAGAGATTTTTTTTTCCCCTCACTGCAAATGCTTATTAAAATAGCTGCATTTAAAAATTAAACCAAAAAGTAAATGTTTTTATAGAGCACTCGTTTAAAGACTACTATTTAGATAGAGCTTGCATCTATTACTTTTATCAACTCCAATTTATTCTAATGCTGATCTTACAGCTAGTATTGATTATTCGATTTGTATAATTATTAGACTAGTGTAAACTATTTGAGGTAATTCATTGGATGATCATAGTTACCCTTCTAGCATTGTAATTAAATTACTTGTTTATGTGTTGGTGGATGGAAGAGGTAGTCTGGAGAAAGAGAAGGAAGGAATGATAGAAAGTGAGAAAAAAAAAAAAAGCCCCCAAAACAAAAAAATTACTCTTTTAATGTGTCAAACACAAATAATTCATGACTGTGTCTCTAATCTGAGTGGAGCCATTCCTCATTCTCCTTGATTTCCTTTTCTTTCCTACTTATATCATTAGTTGGCAACTCTTCTTCTAAATGTTTCTTGAAATTTAAATATAACGATACTTTTGTTAGCAGTGGAAATTACCCCTGGAACTAGCTATTCTTTGCAAACTGCCTTCTTAGAAGTTATCAACTCTTTCATTTTCAAAGAATGCTATTTTAAAATAAGCTTAAATAGAAAATCTAACAAGGTCTTTAAAAATGATTTAAAAGAGGCTCATCCATCACAAATGCTTATGATTGCTTTATTCTTTGTAGAGGGCTCTCCATATAGGTGTGAGAAAGATGAATTATACCTCTGTACACATGGGACATACCTTGATCCACTAAATCCATAATATATAGGGAACCAATTTATAATAGGGTTTCACTGCACTGGTTTTCTATTATCATTAGTACATTGTAATCATCCTAAAGTGTCTCTGGCCTTCTCCATGTGATATTTCTTAATCTAACATCAAAGTACACTTCCTCTTCTTCCTTTTATTTAAAAAGAAAATAAACAACCAATTGTTTTTCAATTAATCTGACCAATGATGTAAAGCACTTCATTTGTTTTTTAATCTATTTAGAAATCCTTCCACTGCATCTTTTGCTTTCATATGCTTCCAGATGCTATTTTTATAATAAAGTCTCCCTACAGGCTTTAGATGGATCAAGTTTCTATTCAACTTGATTTTTAATGCATTTTATGGCTTCCTATAGATGAATTAAAAGATTTGGGAAGAAACATTGAATTTATATGCTGTCTATAGGAAGTATCAAGATCAGGTGACAGAAGGAAAAGGAAAGTATGCAAACCTAACTGATCACCAGAATCATGAGAGAAATGTTTTGAAAATATAGAATTCCAGAATCCAGTGCAGACTTACTAAGTCAGTCCCTCCTAGGTGAGACAAGAAGGGGGCAGGGAACAACCTTTAAAAGAATGACAGCCATTGAGGACATGACATAAACTGATTAGAA
Source organism: Balaenoptera acutorostrata (assembly GCF_949987535.1). Taxonomy (NCBI): domain Eukaryota; kingdom Metazoa; phylum Chordata; class Mammalia; order Artiodactyla; family Balaenopteridae; genus Balaenoptera; species Balaenoptera acutorostrata. Next base: position 77,714,743 of record NC_080085.1, read on the forward strand.
CCAACTAGGCCCAAGATGGCAAAAGATCAACTTCTACTAGACCTTGAGCCTCAGTATACGCTCACTGTAATACAACAGCTAAATGACAACCCATAGGCACCATGACAGTTCCGAGGCTGACCATAAAAGGCCAAAAAGTGGGTGGTGACCCAAATCCTGGAAATCCTCACCACTCCCCCAAAATAGTTGGAATAATCCTCCCACTCATTAGCCTATGAAATTACCCACCCTTACAAAAGATGACAACCCCGTACTCTGACAGATCTTACCTTCTGAGATGGCCCACACTCTGTATATGTAGTGTGTACCTTCCTGAATAAACCTTCTTTCACTTTACTATGGCTTGCTCTTGAATTCTTTCCGGTGTGAAACCAAGAACCCACACTTGGTGTCCTGTCCCAGGGACTTGCTTGAGACCTGGGACGTGATCATCCTCTTGTGCCCCACTTTCTTTCCTGCAACATAGGTATGGGAACTAGGAATCTATTTTTCCCAAGGTCTTGAATGATTCTTAATTAAATGGTTTTAGTCCTTAAAGTTAGAAACCAGTGTCCTAGATGAGTGTTGGTCAAAATGTGGTCCCCAGATCAGCATCATCAACATCACAGAGGAAATTGTTAGAAATGCAAAATCTTGGACTCCACCCCAATCTTATAAAGTCAGAAACTCTGAGGGTGGGGCCCTGATAATTCTGATTCATGCTAAAGACTGGGAACTACTGTCCAAAATATAACATAAAGGATGATCATCTTCTGGTTAATAAAAAGTTCCTTACAGATTTGCAACTTTGTTTATAATTTTAATATTCACAAATATTTAATACTCATAAAAAGTTACTCTTTATCCTTCCTTTCCAAAGTTTAGGCTATCTTTTATCTGTTCTATAAAGTCTGTGCATATGTATATTTTTCAAGAGAATTTTGCTTTACGGAATATAGGTAAAATAATAAGCTTACTAATTTATTCTTAGGAAAAATAAATCCTGTTCTCTGCAGAACCCTAATTAGAATCTAGCAGATCCATCTCACAAGGAAAGCATGTAATTTTGGTCATGGAACTAAAGCTACAACTGAATAAATATTATATTTATTGAATGATTATTATATGAGAAATAACTACCATGTTGATGAAATCTTTTATTTATATAACCCACGGTTCATGAAATTGCATCAGTTATCAAAATGCATGTCTATTGATATTTAGATAAATCACTTTGTGGTACCTCTATTTAATTAGTTACAAAGGTGATTTCAACTCTAAAGATAATGAGCTTTTATAATGGAGTAGTATACATTTTTTTTGTGTTTGATACTCACACTTGCTATAATTTTCTTGGTCTTATTATTTTACAACTTTGTAAAACATGTTTTAATTCTGTTGTATTTGTTTATAAATTCTCACTACAGCTAAAAGTCTGTAACATTTTTAAGACTTAGAAGTGACTAGGCCTGAAAATTCAACAAAAAACAGATTAACAGGAGAAAAGCATATAATTTTTTTTAATTTTAATATTTGACATGGCATGGGAGCCTTCATAGAAATTAAATCAAGACCCAAAGAAGCAGATAGCTTTGACAGCTTTATACCATTTCAACAAATAATGATAAATTATGGAGCTGTGACAAGACAAAGGAAAAAGGGGTTTGGGCTAGGGGTGGTAAATTGTGAGAAAGTAACTAGGAAATATATGGGGAACTCTAATGGTAGATATGGGTTATTTTAGTAGATTTGTTTGTACAGATTTATCTTGCTGTCAACTCCTTATCTACAGTGATAAGATTGTTCTCTGCCTTCTGGCACAAGGAGGGTACCTTTGTCATGGGAAAATTTATGTCTTGTTTTTAGGTAGAAAAGGGGAGTCCAGAGAATCCTTCCTGTATCTGGTCTTTCTCAAGTATCTTCAGCACAGAATAATGAATATACCAAAATGGCATATTTTAGAATGTCGTGTACTCACCCTTCAATATCATAAGGATCATCTAGTCCAACCCTTATTTTATAGATGAAGAATAAAATCTGGGCATAGATACAGTCCATCATTGCATGTAATTCAGCATCATAAAGATGCTATGATTAAAAATAATCTGAGGACAATAGTGAGGTAAAGAAAAAAGACAAGTCCACTGTCCTCTGTAAAGTGACTGAGGATAATTTTAGTAAAATCTTCTATTTGTATTCAGATATAACAAAATAGTTTTCTTTCATATAATATTACTAGACCCACATTAATAGAGGGCAAAATAAATTCTTAGAAACTCAAATCTGAAATCATAGACTATGTTAAGCTGCTTGGTAAATGTAACTCTTTAAAAGTGAATGCTTCTCCCATCCTTCCAATTTAATTTAATGCATTTTGTGCTTAGGAAATAAACATTAGAAAATCTCAGACAGAAAACCTTCCTGAGATCAATCTTTTCTTTTTGCTCCAATATCAAAAGAAAAGCTATTTTCAGCTCAAAGTTTCCACTTACTGCTTTCCTTTGTTTTCTGCCCTTTAGACACTTTTCAATTTAATAGTTAATTTCCCTTCCATTTCATGATTCCATACCCTTGACATTAACCTCTGATGTGTGAGTCTGATAAATGCTTTTGAAAATCATGTAATATCACTTTAAAATGTGTCTACCATTGCAATAGTGTTTTCAAATATGTTAAGTGTGTTTCAGGCGTGATATTCACTTGTGAAAGCATTTTGACTGTTGATAAAGCTATGCTTTTTTCCCTAAAGGGTTCCTCAATTGATTTTTTTTTTTTAAGACCTGAGAATTTTCATTAGTAATGTTATGCTGATTGAGCTGTGACCAAAATGATGAGGTCTTTTTGGAGTAAGCAAAATCAATGTTTGTGGCTTAACTCCAAAATACAATACATATATGAAAAAAAAATTCATTGTACCATTTAGAGTAATAAAGCATATATTCAGAAATAGGTATTCATAAGTGTTATTTATATACCTTTGAGAAATTATACACTTAAATTTTTCCTATATATCTCACAACTATATTCAGCTCCTTTTAATATTCAATCCCCTATAATATGAAAATAAATGATCAGTAATTTGAAAAATATTAAGTGATGGAAAGTCTGCTTTAAATTTTACTGGTATATATGAGTTTAGGTAGGAAACTTATTTCAGTGCATAAATACCAACAATCTTCCTGTACTTGAACTATTCCATGAGTGTAAATTAGATTTTAAAAAAGACACCTCTAGAAGATGCAGTAGTTATTTTGTGATCACATTAAAGCAGAGGTTTTTCAAACTTGATCCCACAGAACTATATTATTCTACTAGAGCCCATTACAGTTTCATAGGCTATAAGTAGCATATACATTTTAGTTTTGAAATTTGAATAAAAACCAAATTATTTAATTTCTTCCTTAGCCGTATACTACCATAGGTAAAATAAACAAATAAAAAGCAGACAAATAAATAAGCTTACCTCTGTAGGTTTATATCTGCACAATTTCTGAGTTAATTAGAGCAAGTCTTGGTAACGTATTAAGATTTCTTGATGTAAGAATCTTGAATGAGGTCATGGTCTCAATCGCATGTCATCAGAAGTCATAACTTAAGCAGCTGTCTGTGCACCATCTTCTCCTTAACCTCCTCTGGGTACATCATGTTTAAGTGAATCAGCTTCTGCCTCAGTTTCTGCTTCCCAGTTCCCCAAATTGCTAGTTCTCTCTCAGTAAGCATTGACCTCTTTTCCCTATAACTGGGGTCTTTTTATTATAACATCTGTGACAGGTCTTCCCAGAAATAAGTATGACATTTTTGTATACCTGACACAGAAGAACCAAAACAACTAAAAGAAACCTAGGGTCTTTCTGTCCTATCCTTCAAACCCTGATTACAATCACATCCCTTGTTTCTTCTCACACACTCTTTTTGGTCCCTTCGTATATTGATATTAAAATGAAGAGAAGTTTGTTTTCTATATCCTCTGGAGATTGAAATTTGCATTGCTGGCCACTCCCCTTGGGAATACTGTTCTATGTTAGTAATAGTTCTAACCTCAGTCAAAATGATCTTGGCTTACTCTTTTTTTCAAAGACCCATTGGTATATACAATGCCCAAGTTCCAAACAGAAGGAACTTGGCCAGGATGCCTGGCTCTTTACATACATTATGTCAATTAATTGCACAATAATGCTATGTAGGAAGGGGTGTTTGTCTGTTACATTCTTGAGATGAGAAAACCAAGACCCAGAGAGATGGTGTAACTTCCCAAAGTCTATAGACAGTAAGTGGAAGATACTGTATTTAAATTCTTATATTTTGGAGTCCTACAATACCCAGCTTCATGTGTTGTATAACCAGCTGCATACAGAAAATATAAAATGATCAGAAATTTTTGTACTCCTCCTACTCAATCTGATCAGTATTACTGATTATACTAATATTTATTTGGAACTACTAATATTGTTACTGCTGTCATTGTTTGAGGGGAGAGAAAGGGAGATTGTATTCAGTTCTTCTGGAATTTTAGTATTGTACCAAGAGAGCCAAACCTGAGGACAGAAGGCAAAGAAAGAAAACATACAAATGATCTGGACAGAGCAAGCATAATATTACTTGCTATTATCACATGTGCAATAACATAAGTTTTACCTCTTGGTCTCTTGGTTTTGCTAAGGAATGTGTTGATGCTATTAACTTTCTGGGACCTAAACTTTTGATTTCTTAATCTCTTTGAGCTTGGGATTCTACCACTGCAAACATTTCTCCCTCTTATGGGTTCTGGGCTTTATTTTTAATTTTGTTATTGAAACTGAGTAGGACCCTGTGGGGCTCCTGGGCACAAAAGCCTTTCTGTGTCCCCTGTTCCTTGTTTGCAGGAAATAGGCTTTATTCAGCTTTCATGACCTTCCCTGAATTCCAAAGGGCAGGCTCAAACAGTTGCTAATCAGGGGAGGGAGGGGATACAGAGACAAGGGAGGAGCAGTCAAGAAACAATAGTGCAGCCTTGGGGCAGGGTCTTAGTTCTCCTTCAAGGGATATACATAACTGTATCTTTGAGCTGTTCTGCAGGTACTGAAACCCCCATGAGGTGGAAGAAGTTAACCATATGCTGCCCACAAGTGCATAGACCACAGACCAGTTGGAACCAGAAGGTTGATGTTGCTGAGCCCCAGTAGCCTCACCACCAACCAATCAGAAGAATGTCCATAAGCTGATCATGCCCTCCTCTTTGAACCATTACTATAGAACTCCTCACTCCCCCTCCAGATTGGAAGACACAGTTTTGAGGGCATTGGCATCCTTTGTCTGGCAAAGCAATAAAGCTATTCTTTTCTATTTCACCCAAAACTCTGTCTCTGAGATTCAGTTTGGTACTGGGGTACAACAGCTGAATTTTGGCTACATTAGTAGCTAAGCACATTGTTTACACAGAATTAATGACTCATCACCTCAAAGATTCAGGTGTATGAAAGAAGTATAATATTTTGTCCAAGAGTGTCCTTCTTTAGTTGTTAATTTGGTCACGGTTGCAAAGAGGTTTCTATATAAGCCAGTAATTAGTCTATAGCTTCAGGCATATTGACTTGATAATTTTAAATTACTATTTGCTCAAATTCAGCTGGTTGTATTCAAACTGGTTTGTGAGTGTATACAGTTTTTTAAAATAGTTAATATTGAATTTGCCAAAAATAATAGTTATACTTGTATAGATGCAATGTTAAAGAAAAATAATAACAACTATTACAGAATAAGATTGAGTGCTGAATAAAAAAGTTTTACTCTCAAGCAGGGGACCCAGTACAACATAGAATCCAGATAAACCTTGGGGCTATAAGATAAAATTCTCAGAGGAGAAATGGGACAGATATTTAAAAGGCAAAAGACCCTCTCTGCCTTTCTTACCGAATAAACCATTTTTGAGAAACATTAAGTGAGTCCAAGTAAGATTGAATTTGTAAAATTTTGAGAGTGGGAGGAGAGTCATGGTGACCTGACAGAGAGTGTTGGAATCCATGCATGGTGATGAAAGCATTAAAATGGCCCAGCATGGGGTATCAGTGCCCAAGTAGGCATGCATTGGGAAGTTGGGTTGGGGGACAAGGGATAGAGGACTGGAAGCAGTGATAATAGATTGTTTACATAGAAGGTGGATTAAGCCAATAATTATATTTAGGATAACAGGGGTCAGATTTCTTACTGTTAGAAAAGCGAGTTACAAGTATGAAAAGGCAGAACATTAGAAAAAATGCTGTGTTTTTGTGTTGGAATTAAAGTTATTGGTGTGAATTTATGATTTTCTATATATAGTGATAGGTTAAAAATGGGTGTAATTTAGATGTGTGTGTGTGTGTGTGTTTGCAGGGGGTGGGGGGGAACACACACACCTTTCCTAGTTCTGTATAAGAATAGTGCTACCTAATATCAATGAGCATAACTGCACTGAGATCTTGGTTTCTAAATATCATTGTCCACTAAAAGTAACTAGAGTCCCTTATAAAACTGCGTGATTCCAAAAGGGGGACTGAGTAAAAAGAAGAAGAGTCTGGAATATTTATTTGTGACAAAAAGCAAGGAACTGCTCAAAGAATGATGGGAATATGACAGGAGGAGCCAGTTTGAAAGGGCTCCATTGGAAAAATTAGAAAAAAAAATTTGATCCTCAAAATAAATAATAATCTGAATTATAAGCCATTGAATAAAATAGAACTCCATGAGCCCATACAGATGTAAAGTAATAAATTAATAAGAAGAAAAATGTTATTACTATAGTAGCAGACCAATTAGTAAATATGTAGAAGGAATATTGGAAGTGAAAGTCACCTTTCCACAGCCATCATAGTAATAATTATTTCAGACAAAAATTTCTAAACCTAAAAGGGAAAATTTTGATAAGGAATAAAATATTTTCAGTCTTATTGCGTCTCCCTGCAAAATATATGTTACAAAGGGGAAAATCTAGCTTTGCAATGGAGAAACCTCACAGACATCATTTCAATCAGGTAAGTAAAGTGAACATCATTGGAGTGGGACAAATAAAAATCCAGTGTGCTTAGGATAAACTGAAGAGAATAAGGAAAATATGACTTCAATAATTTCCCAGCCAACGGTGCATAACCTGAATCACATAAACCCAAATTGAAGGACTATATTAGTTTCGTAGGACTGCCATCACAATTTACCACAAACTTGGTGGCTTAAAATAACAGAAATTTATTCTCTCATAGTTCTAGAGGTCAGAAATCTGAAATCAAGGTGTCTCCAGGGCCATGTCCCTGAAGCCTCTAGGGAAGAATTATTCCTTGCCTCTTCCAGTTTTCAGTGACCCCAGGCAAATATTGGTGTTTCTTGGCTTGTAGACAAATCACTCCAATCTCTGCCTCCATCTTCACATAGCTTGACTCTCTGTGTCTCTGTGTGTCCTCTACTTTTCTTACAAGGGCACCAGTCATTGGATTTAGGCCCCACTGTAATCCAGTGTAATCTCATCTCAAACCTTAACTAATTACATCTGCAAAGACCCCATTTCCAAATAAGGTCACATTCTAAGGTTTCAGTTGGACATGAATTTGGGGAGGGGTCACTATTATAGGGGCTTTCTACAGAATATCTGGCCTATAATCTTCAAATATGTCAAGGTTATGAAAATCAAGGAAAAGTTTAGGAACTGTTCCAGATTAACAGAGACTAAAGAGACATACTGGCTAAATATAATGCATGAATCCAAACTGGATTTTCCCACTGTAAAGGGCATTATTGAGGCAATGATGAAACTTGAATGGGGTCTGAGATTTAGATGGTAGTAAAGTATCAGTGTTAATTTCCTGATTTTGATGGTCCTATTGTGGTTATATAGGAAAAGGTCCTTGCTTGTATGAATTTCACACTAACACATTCAGAAATAATGAGACATTACATTGGCATTATGTTGAGTTACACTTGCAACTTTTCTATAAATTAAAATATTTTTTTAAAAAAAGCTAAAACCGGAAGCTTTATCTTTCCCACATTTAGGGGAGCAGTTTCTGAGAGTTGTTTCTTGGTTGATGTTAGAATTTGTTAGTAAGGTAAGCAGTAAGCATTCTGGAGACAGCTGCATGCATGTGGGTGGCACTTCTTGAGTATATGGCATCCAGGTGCCTCTGTTTTCTACACAAGATCCTCTTATAGAGATTATACATTGAGCTGTCTTGATTTCTATATGAGGTGCCTTTACTGGGAATATATTACACAGTCATGGCTGTAGCAGTGTCACCAGGCTTGGTTGGCCAGAAGATGGTTATCTGTAGCCTTGGGTAAGTAGGAGAAAATACAGGTAGGATCTATAGATAATCTAGTCAGGTGGCCATTTAAACTGGATACATGCGCAAATTTTATTTGACATAAAATGATTTTTCTTATTTATAATATATTTCTATAAAGAATTGGAAGCCTGTTAAACTGATGACAGAGGGATAACCAGTTACAGCTCCACTAACAATCATTAGTACTTAGTCTAGAAATATTTCCTTAATATTTAAAAAGTGTTTTGAATGTCTATGATTTTTACCCTTGAAATATTTTTGTCAAGAATACCCCCAAATAGTAACACAAACAGAATATTGTAAGTATTAAATTTCAACTTTCTTCATTGAACTTAATTATCCTGCTTTTTTGTATTATATATATCACTATATATGTACACATATACACTTTTTATTTTTGTGGATGATGTTTATAAATTTTTAACAAAATGTTCTTGTTCATTACATAGTGCCTTTATTAAGCTTTCCATTGTGTCCAGCAATCATTTACTTCTTTTTTTAAACATCTTTATTAGAGTATAATTACTTTACAATGGTGAGTCAGTTTCTGCTTTATAACAAAGTGAATCAGTTATACATATACTTATGTCCCCATATCTCTTCCCTCTTGCATCTCTCTCCCTCCCACCCTCCCTATCCCACCCCTCTAGGTGGTCACAAAGCACCGAGCTGATCTCTCTGTGCTATGCGGCTGCTTCCCACTGGCAATCTATTTTACGTTTGGTAGTGTATAAATGTCCATACCACTCTCTCACTTTGTCCCAGCTTACCCTTCCCCCTACCCGTATCCTCAAGTCCATTCTCTAGTAGGTCTGTGTCTTTATTCCCATCTTACACCTAGGTTCTTCATGAACATTTTTTTTTTTTTAGATTCCATATATATGTGTTAGCATACGGTATTTGTTTTTCTCTTTCTGACTTACTTCACTCTGTATGACAGTCTCTAGGCCCATCACCTCATTAATAACTCAGTTTCGTTCCCTTTTATGGCTGAGTAATATTCCATTATATATATGTGCCACATCTTCTTTATCCATTCATCTGTTGATGGACACTTAGGTTGTTTCAATGTCCTGGCTATTGTAAATAGAGCTGCAATAAATATTTTGGTACATGACAATATTTGAATTATGGTTTTCTCAGGGTATATGCCCAGTAGTGGGATGGCTGGGTCGTATGGTAGTTCTATTTTTAGTTTTTTAAGGAACCTCCATACTGTTCTCCATAGTGGCTGTATCAATTTACATTCCCACCAACAGTGCAAGAGTGTTCCCTTTTCTCCACACCCTCTCCAGCATTTATTGTTTGGAGATTTTTTGATGATACCCATTCTGACCAGTGTGAGATGATATCTAATTTTAGTTTAGATTTACATTTCTCTAATGATTAATGATGTTGAGCATTCTTCAAGTGATTGTTGGCAATCTGTATATCTTCTTTGCAGAAATGTCTATTTAGGTCTTCTGCCCATTTTTGGATTGGGTTGTTTGTTTTTATGATATTGAGCTGCATGAATTGTGTGTATGTTTTGGAGATTAATCCTTTGTCAGTTGCTTCATTTGCAAATATTTTCTCCCATTCTGAGGGTTGTCTTTTTGTCTTGTTTATGGTTTCCTGTGCTGTGCAAAAGCTTTTAAATTTCATTAGGTCCCATTTGTTTATTTATTTATTTATTTATTTCCATTTCTCTAGGAGGTGGGTCAAAAATGATCTTGCTGTGATTTATTTCATAGAGTGGTCTGCCTATGTTTTCCTCTAAGAATTTGATAATGTCTGGCCTTACATTTAGGTCTTTAATCCATTTTGAGTTGATTTTTGTGTATGGTGTAAGGGAGTGTTCTAATTTCATTCTCTTACATGTAGCTGTCCAGTTTTCCCAACACCATTATTGGAGAGGCTGCCTTTTCTCCACTGTATATTCTTGCCTCCTTTATCAAACATAAGGTGATCATATGTGCATGGGTTTATCTCTGGGCTTTCTATCCTGTTCCATTGATCTATATTTCTGTTTTTGTGCCAGTACCATACTGTCTTGATTACTCTAGCTTTGTAGTATAGTCTGAAGTCAGGGACCATGATTCCTCCAGCTCCGTTTTTCTTTCTCCAGATTGCTTTGGCTATTCAGGGTCTCTTGTGTTTCCATACAAATTGCGAAATATTTTGTTCTAGTTCTGTGAGAAATGCCAGTGGTAGTTAGATAGGGATTGCATTGAATCTGTAGATTGCTTTGAGTAGTAGAGCCATTTTCACAATGTTGATTCTTCCAATCTAAGAACATGGTATATCTCTCCATCTATTTGTATCATCTTTAATTTCTTTCATCAGTGTCTTATAATTTTCTGCATACAGATCTTTTGTCTCCTTAGGTAGGTTTATTCCTAGATATTTTATTCTTTTTGTTGCAATGGTAAACGGGAGTGTTTTCTTAATTTCACTTTCAGATTTTTCATCATTAGTGTATAGGAATGCAAGAGATTTCTGTGCATTAATTTTGTATCTTGCTACTTTACCAAATTCATTGATTAGCTCTAGTAGTTTTCTGGTAGCATCTTTAGGATTCTCTATGTATAGTAGCATGTCATCTGCAAATAGTGACAGCTTTACTACTTCTTTTCCAGTTTCGATTACTTTTATTTCTTTTTCTTCTCTGATTGCTGTGGCTAACACTTCTAAAACTATGTTGAATAATAGTGGTGAGATTGGGAAACCTTGTCTTGTTCCTGATCTTAGTGGAAATGATTTCAGTTTTTCACCATTGAGGACGATGTTGGCTGTGAGTTTGTCATATATGGCCTTTATTATGTTGAGGACAGTTCCTGCTATGCCTACTTTCTGTAGGGCTTTATCATAAATGGGTGTTGAATTTTGTCGAAAGCTTTCTCTGCATCTATTGAGATGATCATATGGTTTTTCTCCTTCAATTTGTTAATATGGTGTATCACATTGATTGATTTGCATATATTGAAGTATCCTTGCATTCCTGCAATAAACCTCTCTTGATCATATTGTATGATCCTTTTAATGTGCTGTTGATTTCTGTTTGCTAGTATTTGTTGAGGATTTTTGCATCTATGTTCATCAGTGATATTGACCTGTAGTTTTCTTTCTTTGTTACATCTTTGTCCGGTTTTTGTATTAGAGTGATGGTGGCCTCGTAGAATGAGTTTGGGAGTATTCCTCCCTCTGCTGTATTTTGGAAGAGTTTGAGAAGGATAGGTGTTAGCTCTTCTGTGTATGTTTGATAGAATTCGCCTGTGAAGCCATCTGGTCCTGGGCTTTTGTTTGTTGGAAGATTTTTAATCACAGTTTCAATTTCAGTGCTTGTGATTGGTCTGTTCATATTTTCTGTTTCATCCTGGTTCAGTCTCAAAAGGTGCATTTCTAAGAATTTGTCCATTTCTTCCAGGTTGCCCATTTTATTGGCATATAGTTGCTTGTAGTAATCTCTCATGATCCTTTGTTTTTCTGCACCGTCAGTTGTTATTTCTCTTATTTCATTTCTAATTCTATTGACTTGAGTCTTCTCCCTTGTTTTCTTGATGAGTCTGGCTAATGATTTATCAATTTTTTTTTCTCTTTTCAAAGAAGCAGCTTTAATTTCATTGATCTTTGCTATCGTTTCCTTCATTTGTTTTTCATTTATTTCTGATCTGATCTTTATGATTTCTTTCCTTCTGCTAAGTTTGGGGTTCTTTATTCTTCTTTCTCTAATTGTTTTAGGTGTAAGTTTAGGTTGTTTATTTGAGACGTTTCTTGTTTCTTAAGGTAGGCTTGTATAGCTATAAACTTCCCTGTTAGAACTGCTTTTGCTGCATCCCATAGGTTTTGGGTCATTGTGTTTTCATTGTCATTTGTTTCTAGGTATTTTTTGATTTCCTCTTTGATTTCTTCAGAGATCTTTTGGTTATTAAGTAGTGTGTTTTTTAGCCTCCATGTGTTTGTATTTCTTACAGATTTTTTCCTGTAATTGATATCTAGTCTCATAGCGTTGTGGTCAGAAAAGATACTTGAGGGGCTTCCCTGGTGGCGCAGTGGTTGAGAATCTGCCTGCCAATGCAGGGGACACGGGTTCGAGCCCTGGTCTGGGAAGATCCCACATGCTGCGGAGCAACTAGGCCTGTGAGCCACAATTACTGAGCCTGAGCATCTGGAGCCTGTGCTCCGCAACAGGAGAGGCCACGACAGTGAGAGGCCCGCGCACCGCGATGAAGAGTGGCCCCCACTTGCCGCAACTGGAGAAAGCCTTCGCACAGAAACGAAGACCCAACACAGCCATAAATAAATAAATAAATAAATAAAAATGAAAAAATAAAATATAAATTATAAAAAAAAAGATACTTGATATGATTTCAATTTTCTTAAATTTACGAAGGGTTGATTTGTGACACAAGATATGACCTATCCTGAAGAATATTCCATGAGCACTTGAGAAGAATGTGTATTCTGTTGTTTTTGGATGGAATGTCCTATAAATATAAATTAAGTCGATCTTGTTTAATGTATCATTTAAAGCTTGTGTTTCCTTATTTATTTTCATTTTGGATGATCTGTCCATTGGTGAAAGTGGGGTGTTAAAGTCCCCTACCATGACTGTGTTACTGTTGCTTTCCCCTTTTATGGCTGTTAGTATTTGCCATATGTATTGAGGTGCTCCTATGCTGGGTGCATAAATATTTACAGTTGTTTTATCTTCTACTTGGATTGATCCCTTGATCAGTATATAGTGTCCTTCTTTGTCTCTTGTAATAGTCTTTGTTTTAAAGTCTATTTTGTCTGATATGAGAATTGCTATTCCAGCTTTCTTTTGATTTCCATTTGCATGGAATATCTTTCTCCATCCCCTCATTTTCAGTCTGTATGTGTCCCTAGGTCTGAAGCGGGTCTCTTGTAGACAGCATATATATGGGTCTTGTTTCTGTATCCATTCAGCCAGTCTATGTCTTTTGGTTGGAGCATTTAATTCATTTACATTTAAGTTTATTATTGATATGTATGTTCCTATTACCATGTTCTTAATTGTTTTGGGTTTATTATTGTAGATCTTTTCCTTCTCTTGTATTTCCTGCTTAGAGAAGTTCCTTTACCATTTGTTGTAAAGCTGGTTTGGTGGTGCTGAATTCTCTTAGCTTTTGCTTGTCTGTAAAGCTTTTAATTTCTCCATCAAATCTGAATGAGATCCTTGTTGGGTAATCTTGGTTTTAGGTTTTTCTCCTTCATCACTTTAAATATGTCCTGCCACTCCCTTTTAGCTTGCAGAGTTGGTTCTAAAAGATCAGCTGTTAATGTTATGGGGATTCCCTTACGTGTTACTTGTTTTTCCCTTGCTGCTTTTAATATTTGCTCTTTGTATTTCATTTTTGATAGTGTGATTAATATGTGTCTTGGCATGTTTCTCCTTGGATTTATCCTGTATGGGACTCTCTGTGCTTCCTGGACTTGATTAACTATTTCCTTTCCCATATTTGCGAAGTTTTCAACTATAATCACTTCAAATATTTTCTCAGTCCGTTTCTTTTTCTCTCTTTCTTCTGGGACCCCTATAATTTGAATGTTGGTTCGTTTAATGTGTCCCAGAGGTCTCTGAGACTGTCCTCAATTCTTTTCATTCCTTTTTGTTTATTCTGCTCTTCAGTAATTATTTCCACTATTTTATCTTCCAGGTCACTTATCTGTTCTTCTGCCTCAGTTATTCTGCTATTGATCCCTTCTAGAGAATTTTAATTTCATTTATTGTGTTGTTCATCTCTGTTTGTTTGCTCTTTAGTTCTTCTAGGTCCTTGTTAAACGTTTCTTGTATTTTCTCCATTCTATTTTCAAGATTTTGGAACATCTTTACTCTCATTATTCTGAATTCTTTTTCAGGTAGACTGCCTATTTCCTCTTCACTTGTTAGGTCTGGTGGGTTTTTGCCTTGTTCTTCATCTACTGGGTGTGTCTCTGTCTTCTCATTTTGCTTAACTTATTGTGTTTGGGGTCTCCTTTTCGCAGGCTGCAGGTTTGTAGTTTCCGTTGTTTTTGGTGTCTGTCCCCAGTGGCTAAAGTTTGTTCAGTGGGCTGTGTAGGCTTCCTGGTGGAAGGGACTAGTGCCTGTGTTCTGGTGGATGAGGCTGGATCTTGTCTTTGTGGCAGGCAGGTACACGTTTGGTGGTGTGTTTTGGGGTGTCTGTGGCCTTATTATGATTTTAGGCAGCCTCTGTGCTAATGGATGGGGTTGTGTTGCTGTCTTGCTAGTTGTTTGGCATAGGGTGTCGTGCACTGTAGCTTGCTAGCCGTTGAGTGGAGCTGGGTCTTGGTGTTTAGATGCAGATCTCTGGGAGATTTTTGCCGTTTGATATTCCGTGGAGCTGGGAGGTCTCTTGTGGATCAGTGTCTTGAACTTGGCTCTCCCACCTCAGTGGCACGGCCCTGACACCTGGCTGGAGCAACAAGAGTCTGTCCTCTACACGGCTCAGAGTAAAAGGGAGAAAAAAAAGAGAAAGAAGAACATAAAATAAAATAAAATAAAATAAAGTAAAATAAAATAAAATAATGTTATTTAAACGAAAAATAAAAAAATAATCATTAAGAAAATAAATTTTTTTAAGTAATAAAAAAAAAACAAACAAACAAACAAAAAAAAAGGGCAGACAGAACCCTAGGACAAATGGTAAAAGCACAGCTATACAGACAAGGTCACACACAGAAGCATACACATACACACTCACAGAAAGAGAAAAAAGGAAAAAAATATATATATTGTTGCTCCCAAAGTCCACCTCCTCAATTTGGCATGATTCGTTGTCTATTCAGGTATTCTGGAGATGCAGGGTACATCAAGTTGATTGTGGAGATTTAATCCGCTGCTCCTGAGGCTGCTGGGAGAAATTTCCCTTCCTCTTCTTTGTTCGCACAGCTGCCAGGTTCAGCTTTGGATTTGGACCTGCCTCTGCGTGTAGGTTGCCTGAGGGCAACTGTTTTTCGCTCAGACAGGACAGGGTTAAAGGAGCAGCTGATTCGGGGCCTCTGGCTCACTCAGGCCTTAGGGAAGGAGGGGTACAGATGCGGGGCAAGCCTGTGGTGGCAGAGGCCACTGTGATGTTTCAACAGCCTGAGGGGCACCGTGTGTTCTCCCGGGGAATTTGTCCCTGGATCATGGGACCCTGGCTGTGGTGGGCCCCCCTGGGAGG
This sequence comes from Balaenoptera acutorostrata, assembly GCF_949987535.1. NCBI lineage: Eukaryota > Metazoa > Chordata > Mammalia > Artiodactyla > Balaenopteridae > Balaenoptera > Balaenoptera acutorostrata. Next base: position 77,730,176 of record NC_080085.1, read on the forward strand.
GGAGGTATGGATAGTGACCTGTGCTTGTACACAGGCTTCTTGGTGGCTGAGGCAGCAGGCTTAGCATCTCATGCCCGTCTCTGAGGTCCACGCTGATAGCCGTGGCTCGCGCCCGTCTCTGGAGCTCCTTTAAGTGGCACTCTTAATCCCCTCTCTTCGTGCACCAGGAAACAAAGAGGCAAGAAAAATTCTCTTGTGTCTTCCGCAGCTCCAGACATTTTACCAGACTCCCTCCTGGCTAGCTGTGGTGCACTAGCCCCCTTCAGGCTGTGTTCACGCAGCCAACCCCAGTCCTCTCCCTGGCATTCGACCGAAGCCTGAGCCTCAGCTCCCAGCCCCCACCCGTCCTGGCGGGTGAGCAGAGAAGCCTCTTGGGCTGGTGAGTACTGGTCTGCACCTATCCTCTGTGTGGGAATCTCTCTGCTTTGCCCTCCGAACCCCTGTTGCTGCACTCTCCTCTGTGGCTCCGAAGCTACCCCCCTCTGCCACCCGTAGTCTCCGCCCATGAAGGGGCTTCCTAGTGTGTGGAAACGTTTCCTCCTTCACAGCTCCCTCCCACTGGTGCAGGTCCCGTCCTTATTCTTTGGTCTCTGTTTTTTCTTTTTTCTTTTGCCCTACCCAGGTACGTGGGGAGTTTCTTGCATTTTGGGAGGTCTGAGGTCTTCTGCCAGCGTTCAGTAGGTGTTCTGTAGGAGTTGTTCCACATGTAGATGTATTTCTGATGTATTTGTGGGGAGGAAGTTGATCTCTGTGTCTCACTCTTCCACCATCTTGAAGCTCCCCCAATCATTTACTTTTAAAACAGGCCACAGTTTAATTGATAATGAAATTTGAATATGAATAGAAGGAATAATAATTTCTCTTAAAGGAATTATGCATAAGAACAGCAAGTCTAAGAAAATCTACACACCAAGTTTTCCAATGAATAGGACTAATGGATTGTTAAAAAGTAGGCACAAATTAGGACAAATATTTTTGTCTATAATATTTTTGGTAACAAAATCTTTACTGCTAAATTCTCTTCCACAATACTGAGTTCCTCCTAGAGTACTTGCAATTATATATATACACACAGCATGTTTCAGTTAAAAAGAATATTATATATATATAACACACCCGCAGAAGTAGCTTTATGTTTTTACATAAATTTTAAACTATTAGGTAGAAAGTTTTTGGAAATATTGAGTCTGGTGGTAGTATAAATAATTTTTTAATGGAAATCCTTATCATACTTTGTTAATCACTGGTTACAGACAGTATTGACCACTTAAAACATATATTGTTTTCACAATTCAGAAAGATAAATATGATGCTGAATTATTTTCATTAAAAATAAGCAATGCTGAACTTCCTTGATGGCACAGGTGTTAAGAATCTGCCTGCCAATGCAGGGGACACGGGTTCGATTCCTGGTCCGGGATGATCCCACATGCCGTGGAGCAAATAAGCCCATGTGCCACAACTACTGAGCCTGTGCTCTACAGCCCACAAGCCACAAGTACTGAGCCCACGTGCCACAACTACTAAAGTCCATGCACCTAGAGCCACTGCTCCACAACAAGAGAAGCTACCGCAATGAGAAGCCCACACAACACAGTGAAGAATAGCCCCTGCTCACCACAACTAGAGAAAGCCCATTCATGGCAATGAAGACCCAACACAGCCATAAATAAATAAATAAATAAATAAATAAATAAATAAATTTATATATAAAAAGTAAACATAAAAAAAACAAGGAATGCAAATATTGTGAATTGAAGACATATCTAATGAACAGATTTGCTAAAAATTGGCTCACAAATAATAGTGATGAAACCAAACAGTACCTATGAGGCCTTCCCAGATACAAAAGCCCCTCCACCTCCCTTGACTCCTGTTTGTAGAAAAGCTGTAGCCTCCTAGGCCTCCCCTGTGTCACAAAAGAACAGGCTGAAGCAGTTTATGCTTGGAACAATAGTCACAGAATCTTTAGTTCCTCCCTAAAGTACATAGATAACAGTGTCTGATGCACATTCCTGTGGTGTTTTGCAGATACTCTAACTGCCACCAGAAGGAGAAAAAGTTAACTGTATGATGACCAGAATGTAGCCATGACATAAACTGCTCCACCTTGAGCAGTACTGAATCTATGGCTTGCATAATTCTAAGAACTGGCCTCAAGAGAATGGGAAAAAAACAACCCTGGAATTGAAGATTAACTGAGCTTAAAACAATCAAGAAGACACTGAGACCACTGCATGACCAATTTCAACATGATTGTTGGACCTTACTGTGCTGTTCTACATGTAGCTCACAGCCCCACCTGTGTACCTCTGACACTCCCCTATTTCAATGTGGATGAGATTGGTTTATGTACCTATTTTCTTGGATTCCCTCTGGGATTAGGTCAGTGCGTGAGGGAACCCTTAAGTTGGGACTAACTCTTTTACTAATTATTGTGAGGTTTTATCTTCTAGTCAAGTGGGTCACTATTGGCATGATACAAAACGATTACTAAAAAGGTTAGTAATGAGATGCCTCTTTTGGAATCTCAACCAGCATGTGAGGGAATCAAAGAATATTTCTTACCACAAGTCAGATCCTTCCACTCTAAGAATCCTTCATCACCCATGCTCAGCTTGAAGAAGTTATAGAACATGGACCTTCACCCTTTTCCCATAGAAATGGAAGCAAAATCTGACAGTGGGATTGTAACTGAGGGAGTGATACTGTAACTAGGGACTCTCGGCTTTTTGTCTTTGTTATTTGTGTCTTGCTTTTCAGGACTAGTTTACCAGAGATTTATGACTTAGATAATGTTCCAATCACAAGTGAGACTTGATGGTTACTTGGAACTATGTGATCGAGACAGTCATCTCTAAAAATGGAAGATTACCCCCTCCTCATCAAGTAGTCCTTTCCTCTTTTCCCTATATAATCTCCAAGCAAAACCTGGAGAGTTGAGTGTTGGTTCTTTGAGACATGAGTTCACCTTCTCCCCAGAATTACCGACTTTTCCTCAATAAAGTTATCCTTCCTTTTACTCTTACACTTGTCTCTCAGTATTGGATTCTTCAGCACTGAGCAGCAGAGTCTGAGTTCGGTAAAAGTGAGAGCTAATGTAGGTAAATATAATAGTAGTGATGGATCCATTCCTGCCACTACTTACAGATTATCCAGAGGTTCATTAAATTTTACCTTGGTCAGTAGTCCTTTATGCTTTCAGTCCTTCACATGGTATCTGATTCCCTTGCCCTCAGTTCCAAAAGGGGCTTACAAATGTCCAGGACTGTTGAAATGGGGGTTTTTCCAGAGATAAGCTTGGCAAAAAGGAGGGGAAATCTATGCTCAAAGGTAGTTCATTAACAAAGTCCTTTCTTGTCTGTTTCCTGGCCCTTGGATCAAGAAGCTCTTCTTTTTATCTTCTACATGAATACTACTTACCTTTTCAGAATGTCACCACTACCTTCCCACTCCTCTTCACTTAGGCCCTGTCTTATCTAGTTTCCCTGCCATGAAAAACCAGTTTTGTATATGTGCACTCAGAAAGCAATCTTTATATTTGAGTTACAGTTTCTTTGAATCTTTGTTTCTTCATTAATGTGGGATGGGGGAGGGAAATACCCCTCAGAATGCAAGTCAAAAAGAAAAGCAGGAAGTAAATATACCAGATTTATAGTTCATAATCCTAACACATTTATAATAGTGGCTTTTAATATATAAAGTATAAACCTATCCCTTCAAGGAGCTAAGATTATTAAATTGCTTTATTAAAGTAAAAGTTCATCTATTAAGTACTCTTACAAAAAACTTGTGTTCTGTCTCTGTACTAAAAGTTTGACCAAGTTATTCCTTTCCATTTTAAAGAGGCTTCATCAATGTTGCCATGAATATGAGGAATACATTTTTTCTGTTCTTTCTAGCCATACCCAGACCCTTCATTTCATTACTGAATTTTGAGCATGGACTTATTGTGGAGAAGTAGAAATAATTTTCCTTGTATAACCCCATAACAGGAATTCAATGGTGTGTTAGTTAGTAAAGTTTTCTCCTTTTGGGAATTCGTGAGACATTAAAAAAATAAATTATTAGACTATATCTAGAAATATTGCCTTGTCATGAGGTAAATTACCAATGAATTCTAAATGTTTTGTTAATGATTGATTAATGTTACCATCATCACTATGTTAAAATTAATAACTGCTGCTGTGTTATTCTTCTGGTTCTAAAGTTTTGACTTTAATCCAGTGCTAAGAAATAGTATCCAAAATTTAGAAATAATCAAAGAGTTACTGCATATCTAATCAGTGTCTGCTTGTGTTGTTTAGCAGACCCATCTACTGATTAACCAATGCTTTGGGAAAGTTTACCTTTGTTTGATTTAATATTTACTGTTGATTAGGATATTTTTATAACTTAACAAGGGTAAATGTTAACTTAAAGAAAACTGATAGTGATGCAAATGATTCTCCCCTGAGAGCAATGCAAATGAATTTTGCAGGGTAATAATGGAAATGGTAGAAATAATAACATAAAATTTTATAATTTTATTGAACCAGAGGACATTAGCCATTAATAATTTTATTCAAATATTCTTTCTTTTCAATGCTATAAATTATTTGCTATCTCTTATTACCTTTGAACCAGTTTTACCATCTTGCTGGTTTCCTTATTAATAAATTAATAAAATAAATTGTTGACACATGTTCACCTTATTATGCCTGAGAGTCCTGTTTAAATTTATTGAAAATAATGCTTTGACACCAGGTTGCCTTTTAAAGTTTCCTTCAGAGTCTTCTCTAAGAGTTGGTTAATTCAGTATCTATCTCTGCTTAGAGGTATCTTGCATTGCTGGAAGCTGCAAAATGACTCAGGGAGAAACCTTGTAGCCAAGGATTAGAAAATAATATTTGGAACAGAATAGAGAGCCTAGAAACAAACCCATACACCTATTGTCAATTAAACTTTGACAAAGGAGGCAAGAATAAACAACAGAGAGAAGACAGTCTCTTCAGCAAGTGATGTTGGGGAAGTTGGACAGCCTCACGTAAATCAATGAAATTTAAACACTCCCTCACCATATACAAAAAATAACTCAAAATGATTTAAAAACCCAAATATAAGATATAACACCATATAACTCCTAAAAGAGAATGTAGGTAAAACATTCTTGGACATAAATTGTAGCAATATTTTCTTAGATCATTCTCCCAAGACAAAAGAAATAAATGTAAAAAAAAAAAATGGGCACCTAACCAAACTTAAAAGCTTTTGCACAGCAAAGGAAATCATAAACAAAACAAAAGGACAACCTATGAAAAGGGAGAAAATATTTGCAAATGATGCAACTGACAAGGGGTTAATTTCCGAATTATGCAAACAGCTCATACAACTCAGTATCAAAACAACGAAACAACTCAATCAAAAAAAGGGCAGAAGACCTAAATAGGCATTTCTCCGAGGAATACATACAGATGGCCAACAGGCACATGAAAAGATGCTCAACATAGCTAATTATTGGAGAAATGCAAATCAAACCCACAATGAGGTATCACCTCACATGGGTCACAATGGCCATCATCAAAAAGTCTTCAAATAATAAATACTGGAGAGGGTGTGGAGAAAAGGGAACCCTCCTACAGGTTAGTGGGAATGTAAATTGGAACAGCCACTATGGAAAACAGTATTGAGGTTCCTTAAAAAAAACAAAACAAAAATAGTCTACCATATGATCTAACAATCCCACTCCTGGGCATATATCCAGAAAAGACAAAACTCTAATTCAAAAAGATACATACACCCCAATGTTCATAGCAGCATTATTTGCAATAGCCAATACATGGAAGCAACCTAAGTTTCCATCAACAGATGAATAGATAAAGATGTGGTATATATATATATATATATAATGAATGGACCTGGAGAATATCATATGAAGTAAAGTAAGTCAAATACAGAAAAACAAATATTATATGATATCACTTATATGTGGAATCTAAAAATTAATACAAATGAATTTATTTACAAGACAGAAATAGAGAAAACAAACTTATGCTTACCAAAGGGGAAATGGGGGGGAAGGGATAAATTAGGAGTATGGAATTAAGAGATACCGACTACCATATATAAAATAGATAAACAACAAGGATTTACTGTATAGCACAGGGAACTATAGTAGCTTATAATAACCTATAATGGAAGATAATCTAAAAAACTGTATATATATATATTATACATGTAAAATATGTATGTATTATAATATACTCAAATGTTTGTATACCTTTTTTACAATCTAAACAATGTATATATATTATACATATATTATACATATATATTATATATGTGTACATATATATAATATATATATAACTGATTCACTTTGCTATACACCTGAAACTAACACAATATTGTAAATCAACTCTACTTCAATTAAAAAAAAGTTACAAAGAAAATAATGTATTAATTCCATAACAGTCAATAATTTTAGGAGCCTTTACTTAACAAACAACTCATTCTAATTTGAGAAATACTTCCTGAGAAGGATGGGCTTCTCATGAACACTTGCATGAACATAGTTTATTAGCCAGAGCAAGTTGCCTAAATCATAGTAAATCAATCAGATTGTTTCCCCTGGAAGGGTGGAATTGGGACACAGTAATTATAATCACTGACTCACTGTTTTTTGTTTGTTTGTTTGTTTTTGGTTGCATTGGGTCTTCACTGCTGTGTGCGGGCTTTCTCTAGTGGTGGTGAGCGGGGACTACTCTTCGTTGTGGTGTGCAGGCTTCTCATTGCAGTGGCTTCTCTTGTTGCAGAGCACAGGCTCTAGGCATGCGGGCTTCAGTATTTGTGGCATGCGGACCCTAGAGCACATGGGTTTCAGTAGTTGGGTCACATGGGCTCAGTAGTTGTGGTGCATCAGCTCTAGGGTGTGCGGGCTTCAGTAGTTGTGGTGCTCAGGCTCAGTAGTTGTGGCTCGTGGGCTCTAGAGCACAGGCTCAGTAGTTGTGGCACATGGGCTTAGTTGCTCCAGAGTATGTGGGATCTTCCCAGACCAGGGATCAAACCCATGTCCCCTGCATTGACAGGTGGATTCTTAAGCACTGTGCCACCAGGGAAGTCCCTCACTGTTATTTTTTTGATGCTTTGTTTGCTGAGGAAGTCAAAGCAAGAGCAAGTCAAAGAGAAAATATAACAAAAGGATAGAGAGACAGATGAAGCACACAAGTAGAGTAGCAGAAATTAGAAAACAAGAGGCCCCAGTGTGAAGAGAATGAAAGAGAGACTTATAAAAAGAGAACAGCTGCTTTTACTCCTAACAGATTTTCATTTCTTTGAAATAAACTGCAGTTCTAGTCTTGAAGTTTGGTGAGATATCACTGTATACTTCTAAATAAATTTCTTTTGTGTTGTTATTTAAACTAATTTCAAATGAGGTTTTGTGTCTACAAAGAAAATTATCCTTGTCTATAATTTTCCACCACATGGTATTAACAAAAATATCAAATCAAAAGGAGAATTATGCCCCAAACCCCACCATGTGGACCTCTATGTCCTTTTGTCAGTCATTAAATGCTTGTTTGAAAATTTACAATATACCAATAACTCTTTAACAAAATAAGCATAATTCCTGTCCTTGTGGTGCTTAGAGTTTCATGGAGGAAAGCCATTAAACAAGTAAACATAGATGCCTATATAATGAAAAATTACATTATATATTCTGAAGGAAAATACAAAATGCTGTGATAGAAAATTTGGAGTTACATAATTATCTTGAGGTTGAGAATAAAGCTGAGGGCATCAGATTCAGCTAGGACTTAAAAAATAAATAGTAGTTTTTTAGGTAGAGCATTCTAGGGAAAAACGTTGCAGTCAGAGTGGAACACATTTTTGTAATCTGGCAAGTAATAACAGGTCCCAAGCTTTTGGTACTCAGGACCCCATTACATTTTTACAAACTTGTAAACTTCTGCTTATGTGAATTACATATATTTATATTTGCATTATTAGAAGTAAAACTGAGAAGTTTAAGATATACATATTTGTATATTAACTTATTAAATATAACAATAATAATCCCCTTTTGTGTTAGCATAAATAATATATTCTATAAAAACAATTATATTTTCCAAAACAAATAAACAAAAAAATAGAATGGTGCAATTACTTACCATTTTTGCAAATCTCTTAACATCTAGCCTAATAGAATAGACTTGAATTCTCATAGCTGCTTCTGCATTCAGTTTGTTTTGATATGTTGTTTTAGTTGAGGTATATGAAAAAACTAACACAGCTATGTAGTTGGAAAGAGACAAGTGGTAATTTATTTAAGGTTAGTTGCAACATGGTGTCAGGGAGGAAGAAATTTTCCTCTACCCTTCTATGTTCTTCTGGCTGGTCTAAGAATTAAATTGACATGAGACAGATTCACAAAAAAAAAAAAAAAATCAGGGAATTCCCTGGTGGTCCAGTGGTTAAGACTCCATGCTCCCAATGCAGGGGGCATGGATTCAATCCCTGGTCGGGGAACTAAGATCCCGCATACTGCATGGTGCAGCCAAAAAAAAAAAAAGAAAATCAAACAATAGTTTAATAACATGTATACATGGGAGACACCTATGAAAACTTAGTAAATTTCCAGAATGGCTGAAACCCTCACCTTAAAGACAAAAAAGGATGTTTGGGTAGTGGTTTGGGACCTCAAAGGGGAGGAAGACAATTGACATGGAAATGGAAAAACAAATGTAGAGACAAAGGAACACAGAGAGGAATTTTAACAGACTTTTTGCTAGGTTCTTCCCTGTCTGCACACTTAGTTCATACTATAGTTATCTATGATGATACCTCCCTCCCTAGAACAGGCCCTCTATCTAAATTCTTTAGGCAGTTAAGAGGAAGATCAGAGTTTCTTCCTGAGTCTTTGGGTCTTGATTGTGTTCCATTTGAGATAATCTGCATGCCAAAGAGCCGATTTGGGGTGGCAAATTTTGCTCCCCTAAAATAAAATCTTAAATCAATAAACTTTTCATACTCTGTTACATAAAATTATACTGGTCTACTTTGTCTTTTGAGTGTACCTTTTGCCCATGCATGATCTTATGACATCACACATTTGCCATTTGGAAAATATTGGTTCACTGAGTTATGCAGATCTTTCAAAAGTTTACACACTTTACTACACAATGTCATTTAAAAATCACATTTACGAATACTGCCAACAAACTAATCTGGAAAGTCCTGAAGTATTGGGAACCTATCAAACTTAGGATGGCAGATATAAATTTTCCAATATTCTAATTTTAGTTACAATTTTAAAATTTATCATTTCCACCAACATTTAGTTGTTTTTGTTTTGCTTTGTTTTGTTTTGTTTTTTCCCTTGAGGTAACAGACTTACTTTGATTAGACTAAGGTGGTGAGATTGACTTTGGTTTTGAACTTGTTAAATTTAAAATGTCTATGTTTATGAGATATACAATGGACTATATCAAATAAGCTGCTGGATTTATGTAACAATATATGAGGGCATATAGACAGGTCAGGGCTGAAGAAATAAACTATGAGTCCTCAGCAATTGTCAACTTGTAGATGGTATTTAAAGCCTAAAGAATTAGTTAAATTTAAAAAGATGTGGAACTGGACCCAGAAGAATAATTGAAAAGGACTTGGCGAAAGAGACCAAAAGAGTATCCAATGAAGGAGTAAAATTAGGAATATGTGCTTTGGTGTGGAGGCAAAGGAAAGATAGAGAGGTGTTTTTTCTGTTTGTATTTTGTTTGTTTTTTAAGTAAGATCCAAAAAATGTCCAGAATGGAATGGACTGAGAAGTGGAAAGAAGATTGAGTATGCAGAAAACTATGGAAAAGCTTGAGTATAAAGGCTAGAAGAAAGATTTTTAATGAATTTTTAAAAATTTAAGGCTTGTATCATTTTTTAGTTTTGCTTGATTTGACCAGTATTAAATCTATTTTTTTCTGAAGTACTAGACCAATAGGATAGCTCTGGTGTTCTCAGCTTTGTATCTGAGAAACTTGGAAAATGGGCTGTCTCCCATATAACTAAATACTATTTATAAAAATAGCATTAAGAACAACTATTTACTCTCACAAAAGTAATAGAAAGAGCAACATTAAAAATGTAAGGATCTTTAGGGACTTCCCTGGTGGTCCAGTGGTAAAGAATCCGCCTTGCAGTGCAGGGGACGCAGGTTTGATCCCTCATGGGGGAACTAAGATCACACAAGCCGCGGGGCAACTAACCCCACACGCCACAACTACTGAGCTTGTGTGCCTCAATGAGAGAGCCCACGTGCCACAAACTACAGAGCCCACGTGCTCTGGAGCCTGCACACCATGACTAGAGAGAGAAAACCCACATGCCACAACTAGAGAGAAGCCTGTGCGCTGCAATGAAGACCTGACAAAGCCAAAAAAAATTTTTTTAATAAAAATAATTAAAAAGTAAGGATCTCTAAAAATAACCCCTATTAATAGAAATAATGCTACACCTGTTTTTTCTGGGATTTATTTGTTCTTTATAAAAATGTGATTAGGCGGTACTTTACCATATATAATAATTAATATTTTAAAAACTAAAAACTTGAAAAAAGAAGATTTACTGAAAGGAAAAGGGATAATAACATGTGTCATAAAAGAAGTGTTCCAGGTCCAGGTCTGAAACACATTTACTGTAAACTTGGATAAATCAACCTTTCTATCAAATGGGACTATCATGAGACATACTTACTTCATAAGATTGTTGTAGGTTACAAATAAGAAAATATTTTAAAGTGCTTCAAATATAAGATTTTGTTGTGGAAGATCTACATTATTTAATACATCCTGACCTCTCTGTCCAATTTCTGTGATGAAAGTGTTCATTCTTTTTCATAGAACATTATTCATCATATATGGGCAGAGTGATTAAATGTTCAGCAAAGCTACAAGGGGAAATTATGGAATCTCCAGCCTAGTATGACTTAGAAAAAAATTGACTCATACCTTCACTGCCAGGAGTCAGAGAACTAAAACAGATATACCTTTTAGGACTCTGCATAGCTTACAAGAAGAGCACGGGCTAGTTAAATAAACATGGCAAATTTTACAGCTTTTTGCAGGGATGATTTTTAAAATATTTTTTGTTAAATGTTGAAATAACAAGATAGAACCAATGTAACACTAACCGATTTAAAAGGCAAATTAGTAAACATTCAGTACTAATTTTAGACGAATGCAAATGTATTCAGTTTTGGAGAACATATTGACTGTAAATGAAAATAACACTTCTTCTGGACTTATGAAAAACATTCAAGATCATAGTACACAGAGTTTTACTCTTATTGAATACAACCCAATGAGAAAACCAAAAGTAAATGGTTAATATTAAGTAGGTAAATTAAGGGACTTCTCCAAAATACCTAACCAATAATACACAAAACTCTAAAGATCATCAAAAACAAGGAAAGGGCTTCCCTGGTGGCGCAGTGGTTAAGAATCTGCCTGCCAATGCAGGGGACACGGGTTCGAGCCCTGGTCTGGGAAGATCCCACATGCCGCGGAGCAACTAGGCCCGTGAGCCACAGCTACTGAGCCTGCGCGTCTGGAGCCTGTGCTCCACAACAAGAGAGGCCGCGATAGTGAGAGAGGCCCACGCACCGCGATGAAGAGTGGCCCATGAAGAGTGGCCCCCGCTTGACGCAACTAGAGAAAGCCCTCGCACAGAAACGAAGACCCAACACAGCCAAAATAAATAAATAAATAAATTTAAAAAAAACAAAAAAACAAAAAAAAAAACAAGGAAAGTCTGAGAAACTGTCACAGCCATGAGGAACCTAAGGAGACATGATAAATGAATGTAATGTATCTTGGGGTGGGATCGTATGTTAAAGTACTTAAAAAAAGGAGGCCAGACTGAGGTGGCTCTCATGCCTTGGTAGCTTATGTAAGCACACTGAAACCTAAGCCAGACTCAGTGCACTTGAATCTGAAAAAATGAAACTTAAGAATAGCCAGTCACAACATCAACTATTCTTTCTCAAATAAGGCAACTGTTTAAGCTATAGCCAATCAAATAACATCCTCGCTTTGTTTCTGCGTCTTTTTTATAAATACCTTTCCCCAGCTCCTCTCAGTAGAGCACTCCTAACCACTTTTGGTTTGATACTGCCCAATTCAAATCAATGTTTGTTCAAATAACTTCTTGAAAAATGTAATGTGCCTCAGTTTACCTTTTAACACCTGTAACACACACAAAAAGATGTTAGGTAAAAACTAAGAAAATCTAAATAAACTAGAGTTCATAATAATTAATCAAAATTGGCTCCTTAATTTTAACAAATGTATCATACTAAAATAAGATGCTTAATAATAGGGTAACTTGGTATAAATATTCATATGGCAATTCTATTCACTATCTGCTCAATTTTTCTGTAAACCTAAAATTTCTGAAAACTAAAGTATAGTTTAAAAGAAAAAAAACAAAACAAAACAAAACAGAGATTGACAGAGTAAATTAAACATAAAAAGTACTCAACACGTTTATTATAGTTCTGGAGGTCAGAAGTCTAAATTGGGTTTCACAGGGTTAAAATCAATATGTCAGTGCAGCCACAATCTGTCCAGAGGTTCTAGGAGAGAATTCTTTCCTTGCCTTTTCCACCACTTAGATCTGCATTTATCATTCCATGGTTTGTGGCTTCTTCCTCCATTTTTAAAACCAGTTAACACAACATCTTGAAATCTCTCTCTGCTTCTGTCTTCACATTACCTTCTCCCTTATGAGGGCTCTTGTGATTTCTTTGGGCACACCAAGATAGTTCATAATGGTCTACCTATAACAAGATCTTACATTCTGTTGCCATAAAAAGTAACATTTACAGGTTATGGAGATTTGGACATGGACATCCACTGAGGGTCATTATTCAACCTACCACAAATATCTCTATGAAGAGTTTCACTGTCTTAAAATATTCCCTGTGGTTTACCTATTTACCTGTGGTCTACCCTCCGCCTAACAAATACCTGGAAACAACCGATCTGTTTCCTGTCTCTATAGTTTTACCTTTTCTAGATTATGATATAATTGAATAATATAGCATTTTTAGACTTGCATTTTTCATTTAGCATTATGCATTTATAATTTATTCATGTCTTTATGTGGCTTAATAGTTTAATTTTATTATTGATTGGTATTCCATTGTATAGGTGTACCACAGTTTATCCATCACCTATTGAAGGACATTTTGAATGTTTCTAGGGTTTTTAGTTTTGCTTTATTTTTTTAATATTTTTTTTTGCAATTATAAATAAAGTTGCTGTCAAGAAATATGATCTAATAATTCTTATCTTTGCATTTCTTTAGATAAGGTGTTTCCTCCCTCAATTCCACTGGCTTTTTTTCAAGATTTTTCTTTGTTTTTTTTATTTTCTGGTGTTT